>NC_140507.1:43748654-46586154 GCF_964339955.1 Pipistrellus hanaki
TGAGGAAGTGAGGGCACATATGTAATACCTTAATCAATAGAGAAAATTTGAAAATAATAATAATAATAACTGGAGACTATGATTTACCTCATCTTGAAAGGAAAGAAACAGACCTACCTCCTTGCTTGGAGGAGAGGGGAGGAAAGGGAAATGGAGGGCAGGGGTGGGGAGGGAAGGAGAGAAGGCAGGGGAGGGAAGGGGAGCAGCTGCAAGTAAGAAGTCTTCTGAAGTAGCAAAGAGAAACTCAAAGCCTGAACGACATCCACCTGCTTCCTATATTATTCTATTTCTGGAAATAAGGTTTGACACAAAAGCATGCAAACGTGTGTCAGTGGGAGAGAAAACGCCTGTCTCAGCTCCCTGGGAGCTCCCGCTCCGTTTTCTCAGGGTCTGACGGTGAACAGGGGATGCGTGCCTCCCTGCGCACCGGCAGCCTCTCACCGACGGCCACATGGGCCTGAACTAACCATGGGAGGACGGCTCAGCCTAATGAAAACCAGTAAAACACCATCCAACCCCGGGAAAGAAAAATGTTGACAGAGTAAATGCCTCTTACTTGTGATACCAAAAAAGCACACCTGTTAAAAATAAGTGTGCTGCTTTCAACTCCCGGTCTGATTTTGGAAGGCAGCAGGAGCAGTTCCCATTATAGAAGTGGGGGACTAGTTTTATCTGCTTTTTCCATTCATTGGATTGCACGTCTCCAGGTAAATAAATACCTACCTACCCGTAGAAGATCCATCTGAAATACCTGGTAATGCAGATTTCAGAATGTGACCCTTACAAAAACATAGAAATTAACATGCTCTCTCTATGCCAGGTCCGCTGCCAGACCTTTATGCCCATCTTCCACTGAGCAGGTATAGACTGAGACCCCGCTCTGTGTCCTTCTCGATGCCAGGTGCTGGGCAGAGCAGAGTGAAGAAGGCAGTTCCAAGATGTCAGTGGGGGGAATGTGCTGGGAGACTATGGCAGGGAGAGCTTTCCAAGGGCTTGTAACTCAACATCAAATTGAGTTTTAGGTGTGTGGGGTTTTTTGTTTGAGCTTCTGCTCTTACCTAATCTCCTATTTGCACATGATAAGCAATCAACGTGTAAGGAGATCACCGATGAAGTACCCAAAAAAATACATCGGAATTAGGACATTCCAGTCCCGTGGTCGCATGGCACTGCTAAGCAAGGGACTGGTATTAAGAATAATAATGGTGATGTAGATGAATGTATTGTGTTTTGTAGAGTTTCTGCTATTGATTCTCCCATTGGGCTATTTTTTTTTTTTAATGTCTGTGATTCCTCCTGCCCGGGTAACATGGAAGGCTGTGGAAAGGCAACAGCCAGGACAACAAAGGACTGTATTTCTGTCCCATGGATATTTTATTCTCACACTCACTCTCAAATAGGTAATACTTTTTAAATGGAAGAAATTAGTCTCTGCTTTTCCCTCAAGTTCCCTTCCAAAATGGAAAACCTTTTCTGTAAACTGTCTCTCTAACCTGCAGGTTCGGTCTCAGTGGATCCATGCAAAGACGGTTTTGACAAGTCAAATGCTCATTTTTTTTAGGGGGAAAATAACCTTCTTAACCCAGGCTGCCAAGACTGTGGCTTATGTGCTCTCAGCCCCTCGGCTATCAATCCGCATTTCACCGCAGACTTGGCCCAGATGTCTGGGTCAGCGCACATTAAAGGCTTAGTGGGCCAGCCACTTAGGAAAGAGATTTAACATTAGCGCATGTTAGGCGTTAAGGAACATCCTTCTCCACTGAAAGAGAAGTTTTATTTCTCAGAGAGAGAGGAAAAAAATACAACATGCAGTCACTCGGATGCATTATGAACCTGCTGTTGCTGGTGGGATTTATGATCGCGGTCTCTCTCTTCTACAAGGATTCTTCAGCTCAGGGCGGAATGACCCCTGTGGGCGGCCCCAAAAGATGTTTCGCAGACCTTTGGCTCCATCTAGTGGCCATGTTCTGCCAGGCCTGGTGAATGCTTTCCTCCCCGAGTTTGAGGAGAATGGGAGGCTCTGGCGGAAAAGCTCCAGACAGAGCTCAAGCTCCAGAGAGGCCTGGCAGAGGGCAGATTTGGCCAGCCCAGGAGCTCTGTGCCTCCCAACACGGTGCAGGAGCCGTGGCATTTCCTCACTGACCCCCACAGTCAGAGCTGCAGCCGGGTCTCCTGGCATTTTAAAAGGAGCCATTTTCAGACCAATCTGTAACGTGCTTTTGCTGCCTCTGCTTAGTCACCTGCTTGAAGCATGTGGTCTGGGATGCACAGGGGGTGTGGGTGTGCATATGTGCATGTATGTGCGTGTGTGTGTGTGCACGTGTGTGGGGTGGGGAGCAGCAGGAAAATGCTCAGGGCTTGTGCTGAGCTCTGCAGTGCCAACTGGCATGGTGAAGGGACATATGCAAAATGGCACTCCACATGGCCTCTACATTTAGATAAGCTGTCAATATCCTACCCTGGAGGCGCTGGCTTTCTCCACGCTCAGCTTTAGAGGCTTAAGAACAGAAGCCAAGTGCAGCCCGTTTGAAAGCACAGGCAGCTGATGTTCTGGCCAGAATGGTGTCAAACAGCAGCTGACACTATTGACAAAGAGCCCGCCGGCCTCACAGAAGCAGCGACCGGGGTGCAGTCCCCTCCCTCCCTTCAGCCCTGCACCTGCCCACAGATGCGGGAGCCAGAGGTGTGGCCACTGGTCCGAGAGCTCCTCTCCCTTCTGCCCATGCCCCCCCTCGGGGGCCACTGCTGGCCGATGGATTTGAAGAGGAGAGGTCAACAGAAGTTGGGCGCAGATGAAAACCCAGGTTCCATTCCATTCAGCAGGTCTGGAGGCCTGCGGGGCCCAGGAGGGCTGGCGACAAAGAGAGGCCATCGCCAGCCCTGTGGGGCTCAGAGGGCTGTGACAGGAGGCGTGAGCGACCCGTCTGCCTTACAGAGGTTCTCGGGCGGCCCCGGGGCCCAGGGGCCAAGGGTCCCTGGGGATAACGCCGAGCCCCACTCTCTTACGCCAGCCCTGGCAGATCATGAATCCGGTCCTCATTGCTCCACTTCCCTGCCCTATTTATTCTATTGCCCTATTTTAAAAATTATTTTTGCCTGTCGGTAGGGAATTTAAAAGTAAAATATGGAGAGGACAGAAATTCACGTTTTGGATTCCCTTGTCTGCTTAGTCCCCAAGCAGAGTGTGCGCCTTACCATCCGTCACTTACCTCATTAACCCCTTTCCGGTACAGTAGGGCTATTAATAGCACCTACCCCGTTGGGTCACTGGGAGAATGAAGTGTGTTGCTACATGTAAAACACCGTAACGGTACCTACGCTCTCGAGGTACCATTAATAAAATCCAGCAAGTCAAAATGGGCAAGGCCGGGGCGCTGACACAGAGCTTTGCTCCTCAAAACTTTTTTTGTGGGTTGCATGGCAGAAAAAAGCATGTCTCTGCCCTAAATCTCAAGCTCCATTTCAACAGAGGTGCCAAAAAAAAAAGAAAGAAACAAGCTCCTTAAGGTGGGGGGCGGGCAGGGGCATGAGGAGGTCATCGCTAGGCCGGCAGCCTCCAATGCTGCCCCTCTTGGGAGACAGAGAACGGGGGTGGGAAGAGGTGGGCTCTGCCCGCCAGCAGCGCCTGGGCCGCCTCCTCGGAGGCCACACGGAAAGGTCTCCCGGGCCCTGCAGAGGACAGGGCCGCTGTCGGCCGCTGCGATCGCCTGCCCGGGGACCTCTGAGACCCCTGAGGACGCCTTAAAGATGCACGCTTCAGCCTTCAGGGCGCACTTGGAATTTTAATTCCGTGAGCCTGTCCGCTCAGTCCACGCAGGAGAAAGACTGACATACCACAGGTGTGGGCGGAGGGGGTGGGGGGATGCTTCATTACTCATTCTAACCGGGAAGACAGGCAATTTCAGAGTGACGAGCCAAAAGCGGGAAGGGGCAGACAGAGCAAGCAAGTGAGATAAAGAGACAGAGAGGCAGATGGGTGGGGGGGATGGACCACCAGGCAGGCTGACAGATGCATACACACACACACACACACACACACACACAGAGAGAGAGAGAGAGAGAGAGAGAGAGAGAGAGAGAGAGAGAGAAGCACACACACACACACACAGAGAGAGAGAGAGAGAGAGAGAGAGAGAGAGAGAGAGAGAGAGAAGCACACACACACACAGAGAGAGAGAGAGAGAGAGAGAGAGAGAGAGAGAGAGAGAGAAGGACACACACACACACAACACACACACACACATATAGAAGCACACACACATACATGCATAGGTCTGCAGGCTCCTGAGAAAGGCAGAATTAGAGACAGGCTAAAACAGCCTTTTTGTCCATCACTCGAGAAACATCGAGGCCCCCCGCGATCCCAGCCTGTACACCAGCCCGGAGAAAGCTCCTTGAGAAGCTCGGTCATGATCCCGTCCTCAGCCCCGAGCCCGGGGAGAGCCTGCATTAGCTCCCGCAGTGGCTGCGCCCGCCCGCTCACTCCTGGGAAAAGGTCAAGATCTTTCTCCTTTTGTGGAACTCAGGCTTCCGCCAAGGCACTTTTCTTCTTCTGAGACTTTCTCAAGGTTTCTATTCTCTCCGCGACGATGCTTCGGAAGATTTTCTTTTGGGCGGCGATGGAAAGCACAAAGAGGCATTGAGCTCAGCCTGCAGATTGCTGGGAACCTTTCACATCCCTCGGAAATGAGAGGGGCAGCCGCGCTGAGCAGCCGCCGCGTGTAAATTTGGAAGGAGTGATTTTATAGCCTCGGACCATTCCGGGAGGGGGCGAAAGCGTGGTCCGCCCTCTCCCTTCCCGAAGATGAGGGGAACTGGGGTACTTAGGATGTAATCTTGGGGTACCCAGGGCCTCGTTCTCTCGTTCGTGAAGCAGAGACACAGCAGCACGGTGACAGCATTGGCCACAGGCTGATCCTGGGGCCGGTGGTGTCTGTTTCGCAGGCCCGAGCCCAGGCCGCCTTCGGTCCCCAAGAGGCGAATCCAGATCGAGGGCCCGGCGGGTCCCCGGCCGCCTGAGTGATTACAGTTCTGACTGTTACTTACTCCGCGGCCGGCCCAGCGAGCACACACCTGTGGTGGGGAATATTCAATGCAGATGTTTGGGAAGCAGCTTTGCCAAAGCTGTCAGAAAATGAATGTGAGGAAATTATCTCCGGGTCCCTGGGTGGGTATTGTCTTTTATTGTCTCACATATTGAAATATTTCCTTTCCGAAAGATGCGCTTTTTAGAAGACTGCTCTGTGGAGGGCATGGGGAAGGGGAGCAAGGAGAGAAGACGAGGGAGGGAGGGTAACCCCTTCTCCCCCACCCCAACCCTCGCAGTATCCCAGGCTGCAGATGCTCCTCATCCCGCTGCTGCTCCAGAGGGAGTCTGACCCGGAGCCCATCTGGAGACCACGGGGACCTGGGGTGGGGACCACCTCCTGGGGCTGCAGGGAGGGAGAAGGCAAAGGACGGAGCCGGTGTCTCCGGGAGGAGCCAGGTTGTGAGGGACCAAAGGCCCAGCGGCTTAACGTTCGCCCAGCACAGAACCGGCCTAAGGGCTGGCCTGTGCAGCCCCCAACACACACACACACACACACACACACACACACATACACACACACACAGCCGAGGGAGCAGGTCACAGAAGCAGCAGGCTCCCAGGGGTGAGGCTAAGAGAAGAAATCGTAAAGGAGCTTCAGGTGCCAATTTAGGAAATGTCAAACTCCTCCAGAGAGAAGGGAAAACAATCGTTACCGGGGCGAGCGATGGCCTGTGAGGTCCCCGCAGGGAGGGAGGGCCTGGGAGCCCACAGAAAGACGGCCTGCGAGGTGCGGGCTCCTCTACCACCCCCCTGAGGAGCGGCCGGGGCGGAGTGGGAGGAGACAGCAGGAATGGGACCCTGGGGGCTACCGCAGGGAGCTTTCAGCAGGGCTGTAAGGATGGCTGGTTGGTTTGGGGGTTCACCTGCGTCTTAGAGGAAAGACAGCTTGAGGGTGTTCCCTCCCAGAGCTGTTCCACCCCTGAGAATGGTCTGGAAGTGGGGAGGAGAGTACACAGAAGGAAGGACAACAGGTCACGAAGGCCACCTGGCCTCTTGTTGGTGCCGACAGCCACAGAGGCCCTGGCCGCGTGGCTAATTGGTTAGAGCACCACCACCGCCCCCCCCCCCCAATACTAAAAAGTTGCAGATTTGATCTCGGTTAGAGCACATATGGGAGGCAACTGATCACTGTTTCCCTCTCACATTGATGTTTCTCTCTCTCTCTCTCTCTCTCTCTCTCTCTCTCTCTCTCTCTCTCTCTCTCAGCAATAAAAATACCCTCAGGTAAGGATAAAAAAAGAAAAGCACATAGGGCTATCTCTGGCCGAGGCAATACAAGTCAGTCAGTATTTCATCCAAGCTTGCGGGTGACTGCATGGGTTTGGGGTATCATCCAAGTCACAAAGAAGAGAGGCCTCTGCTTGGCTCTGCACTCTGTGTCGCTCCCAGGGAGTTCACAGGGTGGGGGTGGGGGTAGGGGGGAGACAAGCACGATGGCTCTGCACTCTGTGTCGCTCCCAGGGAGCTCACGGGGTGTGGGGGAGAGACAAGAAACACCAACCTGCGCAAAGCACAATGCACAGCAACCCCCTAGCCTAGGCCATCTCAGGAACCTGAGGCCCGACTGAGAAGTCCCACACCGGGCAAGAGGAGGGGGAGGGCTAGAAAGACCCACCAGTCCCTCAGTCCCCGTGCCAGCACCCAGCTCCATCAGACCTGGGCGCTAGCACGGGCCAGGCAAAGAAGAAATATATCCGAGATCCTCCCTGAGAGATGTCCCACCCGACGGGAGAGAGAACACGGAGCTGTGGTCATGGCTTCAGGAGAACACGGAGCTGTGGTCCTGGCCCGCTGCCGTGAGGAGGAGAGAAGGTGCCTGGAGTGTGCTGCCCCTCAAGGGCTGTTTCCTCCCTCCTGTCCTGTTTCCCAGGGTGAGCATCCCTGGAGCCCGTGGGCCAGGTGCCCTACCTGCTGGAGGAAACGGGAAACCAGAGGAAGAACCTTGTCCTCTACGACCAGACTGACTGGGAACAGGGGAAAGGCCCCCAAGAAGAAGCAGGTGGCAGCTCAGAAGGGGACCGTGCGGGTCCCGCTGGACCTCTGAGCCCAAATACACGGGCGGTGTTTGCGCCCCGGTGGGCAGAAGTAGCACAACCAGCTCTCCTGGGCTCCACCTCCCCCTTCAAAGAAGGAAACTGAAAAAGCAATAAAGTGCCATGAGAAACGGGAGTGATTCTGACTAATAAACTTACTGAGAACGTGAGCCGCCTCCGCAGCTCATCCCAGGTGCGCGCCCGTCGGCGTGCTGCTGGCCAAAGCCCTATCGGTAATGAATTTATGCGAATCAAAACACGGCTTAACTACACTGACAAGAGTTGCTCACGAAACAAATCTCCCCGCAAAGTCTTTCATAATGTGAGGGCTCCCGTTTTAATTTATTTTTGATGAAAATCTGGATTCTTCCCATCGCATTTGCTTAAGGAGAGGTGCGGATTTGCAGGCACAAATTTAAGTGGGTTCTGCTCCACTGCCAAGGTTAATTGCCCGCCCGCCCTCCAGGGCAGCGGGGACCCCAAGCCTCCGTGGCCCCGCTTTTGCAAGAGGAGCTCCCCTAGCAATTTCTGCAGCACACTCCCAGGGTGAGTGCACCAGGGCCACTGAGTCAGGAGAGCAACAAGGTCCCCCAATCCTAAAATGCTCCTATTGCGGGGGGGGGGGGGGGGTGCATTTTTAGTGAGCAAGTAACAAGAGGTGATTTTGACATTTTTTGAGTAAAAAGAATAAGCTCAAAATATTCTAATTTTATAATAGAATTTAGGGGATAAAAAAGAGAGGGGTGAAGGACTAAAGAGAGAAACATAGAGAGAGAGGATAAAGAGAAGAAAGACCAAAATAAAGGAAATAACAAGAGTCACAAATATTAGGGAGAAAAAAGGAAGGCTATAAGGAGAAACAGAGTTCCAAAATTTTAGAAAAATATCCTTTATCACTGGGCTTGTGGATTAAAAGATGCCCCGTGGCCCTAGCCAGTTTGGCTCAGAGGATAGAGTTGACCTGCAGACTGAAGGGTGCTGGGTTCAATACCGGTCAAGGGCACATGCCCCATTGTGGGCTCCATCCCCACTGGGGATGTGCAGGAAGCAGCCAATCAATGATTCTCTCTCATCATTGATGTTTCTATCTCTCTCTCCCTCTCCCTTCCTCTCTGAAATCAATAAAAATATATTTTTAAACATACAGTGGTGCCTCGCATAAAGAACGCCTCGCACAGCGAACGCTGCACACAACGAACTTCATTTCATGATTCATACAACGAACTTCATTTCACACAACGAAGTCGCCCGAGCTTCCACGACCGCTTTGCCCGAGCTTCCACGACTGCTTCACCAGAGCTTCCACGATCACTGCTGATGTATTGCATCCTTCCGCGCAGGCACTGCAGGCACTGCAGGCAGTCGTTAGTCACTGTGCTTAACTTAAGCACGTATCAGCTGAAGCAAACAGGATCAACGATCTTTACTCCGATACTCTTGTCCGTTATTTCCAGCAGATGTTGGAGAAAAGAGAAAAACAAACGACTTTGGACAGGTTTTTCATGAAACCATCGGCCAAAAAGCAGAAAATGGATGAAGATATGCAAGATTCGGTAGACTCTACTTAGTCTGTCTTAAAATTTAAAAAATGTGTGTTTTTTTAAAAAAAAATTATGTTTTTAGATGTATCTAAATAAAAATAATAACAAAAAATTTATCTTTTTTTATGTCATCTTAGCATATTTTATGCTACAGAACGAATTATTTTTTTAACATGTATTGTTATGGGAAAACGCATTTCACATAACGAACTTTTCGCATAACAAACTTGCTCCTGGAACGAATTAAGTTCGTTGTGTGAGGCACCACTGTAAAGATGCCCCCGGACTACTAACACCTTACATTGTTCAATGTTTTACAATTTCCTTTTTCTTAAAATTTATTTTTAGAGAGAGTTAAACATTGATGTGAGAAAGAAACATGGATCGGTTGCCTCCCACATGCACCCCAACCAGGAATCAAACCCACAACCTGGGGATGTGCCCTGACCTGGAATTGAACCTGCCACCTGTTTTGTTGTCTGTGGGACAACATTCCAACCAACAGAGCCACCTGGCCAGGGTTGTTTTACAATTTTCAAACAGCCTTCCTTTTTGATTCCGCATCATGAAGAGGATGCCGTTTTATATTGAGCGAACACAGGCTATTTGTCCCCTGCCCAATAATCCACAGCTCCACGTGCAGTGCCTGACTTTGAGGCCAGGCCTCCTGGCTCCCAGCTCCGCATCTTTCCCATCATCCTCCTGAAAGCTGAGTGGACACACAGTGCACTCTGGAATCCTCACCTGCTTCTTTCATTGTGTGTAGACAAAGACCTTGAAATCACCCCAACCGGTCTGTACTAAATTATACTCATAATCTGTCTTAGTTCAGATTGCTGTAACAAAACACCATAGACCAGGAGGCTTACACAATGGATATTCTTTTCTCACAGTTCTGGAGTTTAGAAGGCCAAGATCAAGGTGCTGGCAGATTCAGTGTCTGGTGAGAGTTGGCTTCTCCATGTGAGTTCACATGGTCTATCCTCCATGCCTGCTTGAGGAGAGAGCTCTAGAGTCTCTTCCTCTTCTTAGAAGGGCACTAATCCCCATCATAGGGCCCCACCCTCATAACCTCATTTAAGCCTATTTACCTCCCAAAGACTTCACCTCCAAACACCAAAACATGGGAGATTAGGGCTTCAACAGTATTCACTCAGTTAATAACATAACCCAGCCACAGAATGCACAGTCTGTCAGAAGTTTCGCCTCATAAAGAGTGAAACTAGGTATTGGTATGGACCACTGGCCAATGCTGATGTGGGAAGGGCTAGGGGAGAAAGAAAACAGAAGAGAGGGGCTCTGGGAGGCCCCTCTTACCTCAGGCTTCCCCAGACAGGACCACGAAGCGCAGGGACTTGACTCTTGGAAAACTTAAACATGGCTCTCTCTCCAGTCTGTACTGATGGTGACAGCAAACAGCTGTCCCCAGGCCTTCCTTCCAGTTGGCTCAGGCGGCTGCTAATCGGTGGTATTTACTATGTGACCCAAAAGAAATGCAAAGGTCGGGCTTCAGGTATCCCTGCAGGTCTATGAAGTAGATGTTTCTTGGTCTCCTCAAATTTTAAGTGTTTCCATTAGAAACCCCACCACCAGATCATGGCAACATCTGCGCTGCTTGGTGGCAGCTGCCCCTGCGCTTCTGTCAACTGACACACATACCCACACGCTCAGCCCTGACAACACATACCCTTGGCATCAGGATAAGAAGTGAAAAACTGCCCTAACTGGTTTGGCTCAGTGGATAGAGTGTCGGCCTGCATACTGAAGGGTCCCACGTTCGATTCCATCAAGGGCATGTACCTTGGTTGCTGGCACTTCCCCAGTAGGGGGTGTGCAGGAGGCAGCTGATCAATGTTTCTCTCTTGTCAATGTTTCTAACTCTCTATCCCTCTCCTTTCCTCCCTGTAAAAAATCAATAAATAAAATGTTTAAAGAAGAAGAAGAAGAAGAAGAAGAAGAAGAAGAAGAAGAAGAAGAAGAAGAAGAAGGAGAAAAGAGAAAAACTCAGCCAACCACTTACAGTGGCTACGCAGCAATGCCAAAAGACTGGTCTCAATTGTTTTCTCCTGTGAATCGCCCGGCGTGTCGACGTGTGTACAGAAGGCCCTCTTCCTCAGCACAGCCAGGCACGCACCACCGGTCAAGTTCTCTGGGGAAACGGCTCACACAGCCTTGAAACGAGGGGAAAGCAGGCTGCCTGTTCCATGCCGGTGCCCTTGTCTACAGGGCTGATTGCCCGCTCTCCTTCCCAAATGCACAGCACAGGAGAAAAGGACAGCAGCGCGCAGATCTTCCCATCAAAGAGGCACTGACTTTTAATTTTACAAATGGGGCTCTTTCCCGTAAGGAACAGAGAGAATTCATTAGCAATCAGGCTCTGGAGGCTCATTCCACCTGCCTGTTTCTCCTGGCTATCATATAATTACACCCCAGATTTCTGATTACAGACACTTCCCCCTCAACCTTGATGCAACGATAGAACCTCTCGTTTCCCGGGCTCTCCTTTTCCAACCTGCCTGAAATAAAAGAGAGGGGATGGGAACTGAAAAGTGCGTGAGTAGGTGCCTTCCTTCCTAGATTAAAGAGATGTATGGGCTGCTTGTGCTCCTGAGACTATCACTGTCTTGTTAAAAATAAATAAATAAATTAATTAATTAATTAATTAATAGTAACACTTTTTTGAAACGGGTTTGCCACCAGAACACAGGTGTCGTGAAAACCACCATTAACTCAAACCCAAGATGGGAAAGGAGAAGACTCACATCAACATCGTTGTCATTGGACAGGTAGATTCCGGCAAGTCTACCACTGCCGGTCATCTGATCTACAAATGTGGTGGGGTCGACAAAAGAACCATCGAGAAATTTGAGAAAGAGGCTGCTGAGATGGGGAAGGACTCTTTCAAGCATGCCTGGGTCTTGGATAAACGGAAAACAGAATGGGAGCAAATATCACCATTGATATCTCCCTGTGGAAATTCAAGACCAGCAAGCATTATGTGACCATCATTGATGCCCCAGGGCACAGAGACTTCATCAAAAACATGATGACAGGCACATCTCAGGCTGACGGTGCTGTCCTGACTGCTGCTGCTGGTGTTGGTGAATTTGAAGCAGGCATCTCCAAGAATAGACAGACCCGTGAGCATGCCCTCCTGGCCTACACACTGGGTGTGAGGCAGCTGATTGTTGGTGTTAACAAAATGGATTCCACTGAGCCACCCTACAGCCAGGAAAGATACGAGGAAATTGTTAAAGAAGGCAGCACCTTCATTAAGAAAATTGGCTACAACCCTGACACAGTGGCATTTGAGCCAATTTTTGGTTGGAATGGTGACAACATGCTGGAGCCAAGTGCTCATATGTCTTGGTTCAAGGGATGGAAGGTCACCCATAAAGATGGCAGTGCCAGTGGAACCACACTGCTGGAAGCTCTGGATTGCATCCTGCCACCAACTTGTCCAACTGACAAGCCCCTGCGTCTGCCCCTCCAGGATGTCTACAGAATTGGTATTATTGGTACTGTTCCTGTGGGCAGAGTGGAGACTGGTGTTCTCAAGCCCGGCATGGTGGTCACCTGTGCTCCAGTCAATGTTTCGACTGAAGTAAAGTCTGTTGAAATGCACCATGAAGCTTTTGAGTGAAGCCCTTCCTGGGGACAATGTGGGCTTCAACGTCAAGAACGTGTCTGTCAAAGATGTTCGCCTGCCCTAACTGGTTTGGCTCAGTGGGTACAGCATCAGCCTACGGACTGAAGGGTCCCAGGTTTGATTCCAGTCAAGGGCATGTACCTTGGTTGCAGGCACATACCCAATAGGGGATGTGCAAGAGGCAGCTGATTGATGTTTCTCTCTCACTGATGTTTCTAACTCTCTATCTTTTCCCTTTCTCTCTGTAAAAATTCAATAAAATATATTTTTTTTTAAAAAGATGTTCGCCATGGCAATGTGGCTGGTGACAGCAAAAATGATCCACCAATGGAAGCAGCTGGCTTCACAGCTCAGGTGATTATCCTGAACCACCCAGGCCAGATCAGTGCTGTATATGCACCTGTGCTGGATTGTCACACAGCTCACATTGCTTGCAAATTTGCTGAGCTGAAGGAGATTGATTGTTGTTCTGGGGAAAAAGCTGGAAGATGGCTCCAAGTTTTTGAAATGTGGTGATGCTGCCATCATTGATATGATTCCTGGCAAGCCCGTTTGTGTTGAGAGCTTCTCTTACTACCCTCCTCTGGGCCGTTTCGATGTTCGTGACATGAGACAGACAGTTGCTGTGGGTGTCATCAAAGCAGTGGACAAGAAGGCAGCTAGCTGGAGCAGGCAAAGTCACCAAGTCTGCCCAGAAAGCTCAGAAGGCTAAATGAATATTATTCCCAATACCTGCCACCCCAGTCTTAATCGGTGGTGGAAGAACGGTCTCAGAACTGTTTGTCTCAATTGGCCATTTAAGTTTAATAGTAAAAGACTGGTTAATGATTACAATGCATTGTAAAACCTTGAGAAGAAAAGAAGAATGTTTTGTGGACCATTTGGTTCTTTTGTGTGTGTGGCAGTTTTTAAGTTATTAGTTTTTAAAATCAGTACTTTTTAATGGAAACAACATGACCAAAAATCTGTCACAGACGTTTGAGACCCATTAAAATAACAAAGTTTAATGAGAAACCTGTGTGTTCTTTTGGTCAACTTTCTGTTATACTACTCAGGTAAAAGGCTTCAGAATTGCCCATGACCTATTTCCAGTGTTATATCTGCTGATACTTAACAATTGGATAATTCTGTTAGCTTTTTTTCCTGGGTGGGAACTTTGGGTTTTTTGTGGGGAAATTTTTTTTCCCCACTGTCCCTTCATGGTTAAAGCTATGGGAAAGGGGGTCTGTTGGTGTAACACTAAATAGGTTAGGACAGGTAAGCAAAGAGTAACTTTGTGTTTGTAAGCTAGTTTCTAAAGGCCAAATTCTGTAAAGGCCATATGTTCACATAAAATTTTGTAGTTACATCAATATTAAGTAAATTAGTTGGTATGTCAAATTTTAGTTTTCCAGTTTTACTGATATGTGAATTCACATTTACAAATGTTGTGGTAGTTTAAGAACCTTAAGTGAGATTTGTATAGTATTGTGCACTGTCTTGCTGCAGTTATTGTATCCAAATTCTAAGAAACATAAATTGATGCTGGAAGTTGAAAAAAAAATAATAATAATAGCAATGTGCCCTAGTCAGTTTGGCTCAGTGGATAAAGCAGCCTGTGGACTGAAGGGTCCCTGGTTCAATTTTAGTCAAGGGCACATGCCCAGGTTGTGGGCTCGACCCCCAGTAGGGGGCGTGCAGGAGCCAGCCGATCAATGATTCTCTCTCATCATTGATGTTTCCATATCTCTCTCCCTCTCCCTTTCTCTCTGAAATCAATAAAAATATTTTTAAATAATAATAATAACATAAATGGAGCCACATTAAAATGGAGCCGGAGATGAAATCCCAGAGGAACCACCTTGCACGTCTTACTGCTCAAACCTTTGGACTGTTTAGTTGGGTCTAAACAACCTGTGGACTGGACCTAAAGCATCATCGTGTCCCAAAGAACTGTTTCTGGAATGATAAGGAAGCAGATGTTTTGACTACCAGACTGATGACTACCGGACTAAAAATTAAAAACATTGTTTGGAATTAGCATCACTATGTTAGCTTTTCTGTGCCAACAGAAATGCCTTCCTCCTATTGATGGAGTATTCCCCTTCCCTTTGTCATAAATACCTTTTTCTTTTTTTCTTTTTTTCTTTTTTTCTTTTTCTTGTCTCCTAATCTAAACACCATTTGGGCTTCTGCCTGAATCAGTGCTTCCCAAGTAGCTATTTTTTTTTTTTTAATATCAAATAAATGCTGGTTGCCTCTCACCATGGCCCTTTATTTTTAGGTTGTCAATCCCTGGAAAACAATTCCAGTGTGTGCCCTTCTTGCAAAGGGGCAGAAGCAATCTGAACGAAGAGGCACTGAAAAGGAGCTCATTTAAATCGTGCGACCCTGCCTAGACCTGTTAATTGCCACATCCACAGCCGAGTGGATAACTCACATGCCCCCGCCTGTCCACAGCCCTGTCGTCCTGCCTGCTGGGAGGCACAGAAGGAAAGGACACGAATCGGCAGCCTTTCTGCTTGTCTCACCTAAGCCCTTGCTCGGCGCTCACAGAACCACGGGCATGTCCAAAGCCCTCTCTACAACGAACGTGTCCCTGGCCCGCGGGCTCCGGCGAGCACTCCTACCAGGAGAGGCCTGGCTCTGAGAGCCCCGGACGGAGCTGCCAATTCCCCGAGGAGCGCCCCCATCTCCCTGGGGCAAAGGCGAAGCTGGCTCCTCGGAAGAACCACAGAACATCTGAGCCGTAGCCAGCCATGTCTCTCCCCTGCTCACATGCTTATCGCCTCTTTTCAAAAGGAAAATTCCTCTTTGGCTTTTTGTTACCAGTCTCCAGCAATGAACAATAGGTTGGAGATGCGGAGGAAGAGGCTGCTGAGATTACTCTTCGCCCCCTGCTCCATTCGGCTCTGTGAGCCGCGGAAACATGCTCTGCGGTGGGTGAGGGAGGCCCCGTCCCAGGTGTTCTCCCAGTTCAATCATCCGCGCTCACAACTGTCACAATAGCCCCGGACAAGGAAATAACATTTAGGGTGGGATGGGGAGCCTGACGTGCATCCTAATTCTTGTTTGCACCTGTTCTCCCCCCTTCCCCCAGCCCTCCCCCTGCTCCATTCTCTCCCTTCACTGACAATGTTTGCAAACCTTTACATCCACCTTAATGGCAAAGGGAGAGAAATGGGTTGTTTTTCCAGTTTGGGTAATTGCTTCTGAAATGTTGTCAAAATCTTCCAAACGACTATATTTCTTTCATGTCAGACTACCGTGGCTCCCGCACGGCTCAGGGTTATGATTTTGTTAGGGTTCCGGTCTGCTGAGAGCCTTGGGAGTTTTGTTTCATTTGGGGTTGTTTTTTTTGTTGTTGTTGTTGTTTCGTTTTTAAGAAGACGACAAAGCCAAAAAAGCAAATAAGTCACCGTGATAACTTATGACAGCAAAATCAACATCTGAAACAAATAATAATAGCAGGAGCCAGGCAGCGGGAGCGGCTGTGTCTTGTGCCAAGAAGAGAAAGGCCCGGAAAGTTATTTAAAGCTGATGGAAGCCCACAAGGAGTCACAATCCCATCATGGTCTCCCTTTGGAAAGGCAGTGTTCAGAAGCCCCAATTAACCTTAATTGAATTCTGCCTTGGTAATATCTGGAATTTTAATTGACTGGGAAGGTGATCATAAATCTCGGTCCGTCGTGCGGCTTGGCCACCGGTGGGTCCCCAGGTGGCACGCAGCCTCCTGCGGGGGCCGCACTGCTCGGCCCCGGAGGCTGGCTTACTCCGATCCTAAAGCAGACGGTCCAAAGAGAAAGCCCCCCACTGCCCGAGCCGGCCGGAAGTGGCTTCCGTGCTGAAGTTGAGAGAAGTGAAGGATGCTGGGGGCTTCGAGGCTTTCCTGTAACATGTACTGAGGCACCAGACCCCAGGCCTCCAAAAATTATCCTCCCAGTCATTTAGGGCAAGCATAGTATTGTTCGTGTTTTCTCTTTCAGGAAAGCAACCATCAGTTCATTCCTGTTTTATTAAATCTGCTAAGGCCTGGAGACTTCCTAAGGCCTTGCAAATCACCTGAATGGGACTATGTAACTTGAAGGTTGGCATCGAGGGTTGGGAGGCTGGTGAGAATGACCGGGGTGCCTTTTCAGAACCCCACAGGCATATCCAAAACAGAGCAAGTGTATGTTGATGGGGAAACAGGAACATTCCTGGTAGGTGCCGATTTGGAGTTCCTTACCGCCCTCCAAACACACCAGCTGGGGTTGAAAAACCATGGCTCTCGTCAAACTGGCAGCCAGCTCAGTCCATCAGCTGGATTGACTCTTGGTTCACCAAACTGAATGGATGTCTGAATGGACTAAGGTCACGGGTTATTCCGCAGGTGTCTAGAAATAGTGGGATTGTGATTTGACACTAAGAGAACCCAGGGATCCCTTAGATAAGCTACTCTTCTTCTTTTTTTCTTTTTTTTTAATATATTTTGTTGATTTTTCACAGAGAGGATAGAAAGTTAGAAACATCGATGAGAGAGAATCATCAATCAGCTGCCTCTTGCACACCCCCTACTGGGGATATGCCTGCAACCTAGGTACATGCCCTTGACCGGAATCGAACCCGGAACACTTCAGTCCGCAGGCCGGCACTCTATCCACTGAGCCAAACCGGTTTCGGCGATAAGCTACTCTTATCCCTCCCCATTTCCACCACAAATTCTGACCCCTCGTCCATAGTCAGAGAAAAACAAGGTGTTTCTCCTATGTAATGGTTTCCTTGCTTCTGTGTTTTTCATTCAAACTTTTACTAACACATCCAAGGGAGGCCATTTAAACCTTAAGAAATCACCAGATTTCTTAAGAGAGCTCTGTATTCTAGCAGGTGGGAAATAAATGAAAAATAGATTTAAACAGTCCTGGTTGGGCCTGGGGAAAATTAGTCACCCTTCTAAAGATTCCCAAGTCTCCTCTCATGTCAACTATCACCGTCCGGTTCTGTCCAGTGTGAAATGGCCAGAAATGGACCCTGGAAACTGATGCTCTGCAAAGTCAGACAAAGGGCAGGGTCGCTTCTTCGAGTTCTAATTCTCCACTTTCAAACTCATGCAGAAACCTGGAAATCATACATCAGACTGGAACTTCCTCGCCTCGCCCTGCACAAATCCTGAAACTTGAAAGGAAAGTGAATAATCATTGGAAACATTCTCTTTAAGAATTTTACAAACCTTCTTCTTACCTGACTGACTCAAAACTTCCTCCCTCCCTCCCTCCTTCCCTCTCTCTCTCTCTAGCTCTCTCTTTTTGCTTCCCCCTCCCCATACACATTGCGAACCCTCCTCATCTAAACCACACTTTTCAGGAATGACACTAATAAAAAGGGAAAACAGAGCTGCTAAGGAAATCTAGACACCAATAAATTTTGCCCCCTGCTCGCTATGTGAACTTTTCAAGCCGCCTTGGTAAGTGAAAATAAGAATGTGTGTGATTGATGTAAATTAAAGTAGAGGCCTACACAACGGGACTCTTGTTGTGTTAATTCCCTTAAAATACCTTATTCAGAATAAAAATATCAAAGAGAACAGAGGAAACTACATAAATGAACCTGGCATCTATGTGGCATAATAAGTATGGGAGACTGGCATTCTCAGTACAGCTGTTCTGGAGTTGGAAGGGAACTCACCCGACAGAGTTTTTAGGAGAATTAAATGAGGTATTCTGCATGAGGCGCTTAGCACAGAGCCTAGCACATTAGCAAATGCTCATTGAGCATAACCTGTTATATTCACCCAACCACAACTTATCCAGATTGTTTCTCCAGTTCAAACACCAGTGAGTCCCCCAAAGCCTTTGAAAATAAGTTCCCCAAAGCAGGCATTTCAGGTCTGAAATTGCCCCTCTCCCTCTTCCTCACTCTTCTCAAAATCCCCCATTCTTTTGATGAAGACCCTCACCCTTTCCACCTTAGTCACACGCACCCTTCAGGACATGTACCCACAAGCACTCGGCAATCACCAGCCTGCTCAGGTGCTGTGCTCATGTCTTCACACACTCCACCAGCTCATAGCCCCTGTCCTGGGAAGTTCACTGCCCCCTCAAAAGGTCCCCTCTTCTAGTACACTTTTCCTCATTCTTCATCCTGCAACTCTGGCCTCACATCATCCTTTCTTCCTTTGAGCATGCAAAACAATGAATGTGTGTGTGTCACTCATGACACTTATACTATGCCCTGATTATAGTTCTGACTAATCTTATATACTGGACTGCAAACTCTTAAAACCATATCTTGTCATCTAACTTCCACAGCTGTGTTTAACCTGGTGTCCAGAACATAACAGAACCTCAACAATCATTTTCTAAATTAAGAGATAGGACTAATTTTATCAGCATATGCACCTATATGGGGCTGGAAGGGTTATATTCCAACACACAATTTAGCTGGGCTGGTGTAATAATGTACTACAACATCACTATGTCCTCCTGTCCTTGCACCAACACAAATGTGCCCGATTCGCTGCCTCGGCCTCTTCCTGTATAGATTTGAAGAATGTGTAGGAGCAAAAGGTTCTCCAAGCTCATTCACTCTTGATTTCTTTGCCCTTTTTCATAGGACCTGTGGGTGAACTATCATCTCTGACTGATGGCATTTAAATTTATCAGATGGCATTTTAAATTGATCTAATTTATTTAATTTAATCAGAATTAATTAAACATCGTCTCCACCTGACAGTATTTAAATTAACCTGATGGTATTTTAAATTTATCACAGTCCAGAAGTTAATCAAAATCAATACAATTGGTTTAGGACAGTGGTTCTCAAAGTGTGGTCCCTGGACCCGGAACAGCATCAGAGCCACGTGGGGAGTTATTAGAAATGCAAACGCTCAGACCTCAACCCACACCTGCTGAATCAGCAACCCAGGAGGTGGTTTTAACACACTTCAGAAGGTTCTGATGGATGCTAGTGTGTGAGGACCACTGAAGCAGAGGCAAAGAGAAAAAAATTTCTGGGAAAATAAACCGGTAATGCAGATGGAAGAAGAGAAATAAATTGTGGATGAAAACAAACTATTCCTGGGTGGTGGGTTTACAGAGATTTGCAGGAGACCAGCAGAGATAGCAGATGAGTGTGGTGGCTGAGACCCAAATTTCTATGATTGGCCAACATACAAGACATGCATCTGTTTACACTGGTACTAAGGAGACAGGAATTGTCTTAATGTGGCACTGTCACATCCAGAGTTATTTTTTAGGGCTAGGTTTTTGCTTCACAGGTGGAAGTAGTAAAGTCCGAAAAACTGAAAATCTGCTTCAAAGACTATAGTGTATAAAATGTCTTAGGCCTTAGCCGGTTTGGCTCAGTGGATAGAGCATTGGCCTGAGAACTGAAAGGTCCTGGGTTCGATTTCAGTCAAGGGCACATACCTCAGTTACAGACTTGATCCCCAGTCTTAGGGGCACATACAGGAGGTGACCAATGTGTCTCTTCCCCTACTTTCTACTCTCTCTAAAAATCAATGGGAAAATATCCTTGGGTGAGGGTTAACAATAGCAAAAATGTTTTAGAATGTAGATCTGCCTTCACTATGAGGATTCAGACAGACAAGGATGGATCAGAGTGATGGGCTACACTATGGCTCACAGAACAGAGGAGCCAGCCAGCCTCACCAGCAGGCAGGCGGTGGAGGTGGCTCAGGGCCTCACCTGGTCTTCCTGAGAAGGCAGCTGGAGGCACACAGGCTCTCACACACTCAGGCGCAGTAGGATTACCTTATTCCCCTCCACAGCACCGAGGGCCAAGCAGCTCAGATCACGTTTTGCTGCATAATCATTTCTTTCCTTCCTTAGGTCTAGTGACAGCTTTCCTACCAGTAGGAAAACATGCCTCGGCCTAGCTTTTGAGGACCCAATGCCAGGTCCAGTTACATAAAATCTGTAACTTTCTGAAAAAAAAAAAATATATATATATATATAATATGGGAGCAGAAAAGTTGAAAATCCATTCTGTACAGATTGCTGTTGGCTAAGGTCCTTCATCAAAGGAGTTCCAGTGATTTGTTGGAGAATCAAATTAGCTGCCGAGATTTCCCTCTGTTTCAGAGATGTGCAGGAGAGGAACAGAGAGAAAGTGAAGCAGAACAAGGTGCCAGAAACTTCCATGGAGATGGGAATTCTGCACAAAACACCTAATTTTTTTTTTTTAATCAGTATGTAAGAGATAAGGGCTAACAGAAGACAGTTGGAAGTCAAAGCAGAGCTAAAAGCAGAAGTAGCTGCATAAAATTATAGTTGGAGAGCATTACAGAGAAAATGAATTGCACTCTGCATCCAGTGCAGGTCCATCTGACTAATGGCACCGGTCACTACGGAGAGTGACAGTCCTTGACAAAAAGCCTGACATGACTTTGGGTTCCACAGTCCCAGGAATTTTCTTTCAACTTTATTGAGGTATAATTGACAAGATAAAATTGTAATATATTCAAAGTGTACAGTGTGGTGATTTGATAAATGTACACACAGTCCCGGTAATTTTAGAAGCAATTGACTTTATAATGTTCTCTCCTCTCCTCCTTCCCATTCCCACCTCAATCAGAACCTAAAACCCAAGAACTTACTAACAAATACATTTTGATGAGAAGAGTCTCTTACCCTTGGCAAACCTGAGGACTACCAGCACGGCGAAGAACACTGTGAAATTCTTCCTAAGATTCTTGGCCATCCCCGCTCACCTTTCAGATCCAACGTGATTTATGCGGTACACAAATATTCACTGAGCTCCTAATACGTTCCAGATGCTGTGCTGGAAACTGGGAACGCATTCAAGGAATTTGCAATCGAATTCAGCAGGCCAAACCTTCGGAAAAATCACCCAAGGTGCTTGTGAAAATATTGGTTGGCAGGCCCCGCCCCCAACCTGAATCAGAAGTCTGGGGACAGAGCCTTAGATCCGTGGGCCCGGGTGGCCACCCTGCATATGGGAGCCCACTGGTCTGTGTTCACGAGGAAAGCTTCTGCCCCTCCTGCAGATGGCGGCGGCTTTGCCCTAGGAGAGGTGACTGCTGGCAAGGGAAGGCAGGCCTCCTGCATGCTGGCTTCCAGCAAATACTCCCTCCACTCCAGCCTTCCACAGAGAACCGAGATTTTTTGACAAAGGCAAATGAGCCCCTAGAGAGAGGTGTAGGTCACGTGGCCTTCAACTAAGGTCCTTGGACTATGAGCGGGGGTCTCAGAAGTGGTGCAGACTGCTAAAACTTGAACGTGGTTGTACTTAGTGTGTGTGCTGGGGTCAGGGAGTGGTTCCAGTGACTCGGCAAAATAAGAAATTGCAGGGGCCGAGACCGGTTTGGCTCAGTGGATAGAGCGTCGGCTTGGGGACTGAAGGGTCCCGGGTTCGATTCCGGTCAAGGGCATGTACCTTGGTTGCGGGCATATCCCCAGTGGGAGGTGTGCAAGAGGCAGCTGATCGATGACTCTCTCATCGATGTTTCTAACTATCTCTCTCCCTTCCTCTCTGTACAAAATTAATAAAAAAAATATTTAAAAAAATAAATAAATAAATAAATTGCAGGGGATGATTTGGGGCTTTAACATAACTTATTTCTAACTTTACATTCTTTGGATGTTGATATATCTGGACTTGAACTTTCAGGGAGGTTTAGTAATAGAACTTTTAATTTCTTCCTGAGAATGTGATAATGGGAAAGACTCTGTACCCAACTTTGGGGTATGTCTATATTGTTGGCATTTTATTATTAGATCTTGGCATCAACTGATCTCCCTACATATTCTCCAATATGCTCTGCTGAGCAACAGGGCTGGAGGGAAAGGGTGCTATTTCTTGGGTCCTCTGTGTCCTGAACAGCCTTGTGGTGTAATGAGCATCTCTAGGCAGCAGAAACTTGCTCAGGGTGTGTGAAGTGCGTGTCCTTATGAGGTCCCCCAGATATTAAATTTATCTGGTTTAAATGTTGGTAAAAGACATGGAGAGAGTTTGGGACAGGAAAGCATAGTAACGCTGTGAAACCTGACAGACTTATTCCTAAGTCTTAAAGGGCCAGGCCAGGAGCAACATAAGCAGCTCTTGGGAAGCAAGGTGTCAAAGACTTCTGGGCTCCTGCGTTTCAGAGAAAGACCCCAAAATGGGACTGGGACCCAGACAGTACAATTAATGGTCTGAAACCAGTGGTTCTCACAACACTGAATGAGCAGGAACATTAGCACCACCTGAGAGGTTCTTTGTCATTTCTGTGTCAGTCAAGTCATTGATAGGATTCCAGAAAAACTCCTTCTGTGCCAACGTGTCCAACATCAAGACACAAAGGTAGAGCTAAAGGTCACATGAAGATATGAATGTATCCAAAGGCCAGGATGCCCTATAACCTATTGTTCAAACCAGGTGAGGTAGCCTAAAAGGTGAGGTTGTCCAATCAGACTTACAAATCAGAGACATTGCCCCAAATCAAGCTGAACTGGTAATTTTAAGGATGTAAGCAATCGAGAGGCATAGGCAAAGCAGGTGATGCTTGTGATAAAGTATGTGACTTCCCTGGTCATCCAGTCCCACATTAGGTACTCTCATTCTGAACCACAGTAATAACATGCAGGGTCTCTAGATGAGGTGTATGCATCGCCTCACACAGCTGGGAGTTTTTAAGTTATGAAAGATGCCCATCTTATACCCATATAGCTGTAGAGGTAACATGATCTTCCCCAGGAATCATGCCTTATAAGTCTACAGCTTTCAGGTCTGTTGACCATAGTAATCCTAAACCAGGGACATCAACGAAGGAACATTCCACATATAAGGTCTCTCCTACTTCATATCATTACCTTCCAGGAGGCCCAGTTCTCAGCATGTTCACAGGGAATGTGTGAACATTCCTTTACTAGAATCAGGGGAGACATGGATCACAGGTGAGCTACTTGTAACTCCTTCCTCCCCACCAGGACACTTCTGAGAGGGAAAGGGAAGCCCCTACTAGTAATGATGCCATCACAACAGGTGGAAACTGACACTGGTCCAGATAACGCAGAATGCACTGTCACCCTCCCTACAGCACCTAACACTGGAGGTGGGTAGCCTAAGAGAAATGAGATTTGAAATGTAAGGAACCAGAAGCTAGTCTGTGTGAAACTATAACTAGAAGATTCAATTCTCATGGGAGCCTAGTCAGAACAAAAATTCCTTTCTGTCAGGAATGTACTCAATAATGCATCATATACAATTATAAGTGCACTAGATATTTTTATGAGAATCTGTGCAAAATAGAATTTTCATAACTCCTTTATCACAGGAGTTATGAAATCCTATAGTTATGTCAACTGAGTCTGTGTGTGTCATCACGATTTCTGTATTCTCAACATTAATAAAATAAAAGGTTTGATCAATCATGCTAAAGGAAGGACTGAATTCTCTTTCTATTCTCACTATAGATATTGATACTACAAAGTCATTGTCATGCAAAGAAGTCATCAAACTGTGCTGCCCAAAATAAGTAGAGGAAAAATCATAAGTAGGTGTTCTAAAAAATCCTATATAATAAAAGGCTAATATGAAAATTGTCCCCTTGACCAGGAGTTTGACTGGGAATTCAACCATGTGGGCAGGGCCAGCTGGCCAACCACCCATAGCCCTTCCCCCAAGCCGACCCTACCCCTGATTGCCCCCACCACTCCTTCCAGCTGGCCCCACCCAGTTGGTCCAGGCAGGCAGCCAGAACCCACTGGTGCACAAATTCGTGTACCAGGCCTCTAGTAAAATAATAAAAATAGTTTATTCTTTTCTGGATTTTGTGATGGTTCTGATAGTTTCAGCATTTTGAGTTGCAACATGCTAAGATGGGGTGGGAGGGATGAAATCGGACAGACTTGGTTTGGATCCTGGCACTCGCGTTTACTATTTGGGTGACTCTGGATGAGCCCTTTCACTTCGGGTGCCTCAGTTCTTCGTCTGTAAATTGGGGAAAACAAGAGTGGCCTACAACATAGGGAGATAAATAAGTTAAAGATACTAAATATCTACAACATACCCTGGCTGGGTGGCTCAGTCGGTTGAAGAGTCTCCCTGTACACCAAAAAAATTGTGGGTTCGATTCCTGGTCAGAGCACATACCCAGATTTAGGGTTCAATTCCCAGTTGGGGCAGGTACAGGAGGCAACAAGTTGATGTTTCTCTCTCTCTCTCTCTCTCTCTCTCTCTCTCTCTCTCTCTTCCTCTCTCTAAAATCAATAAAGACATATCCTCGGGTGAGGCTAAAAATAATTAATTGATTGATGAGTCAGTTGAAATACAATACCTAGAGAACTTATACATAGTAAGTGCTCCATTAGTGTCAACAATTAAGTGTGCAAGTTTCTGAGCCTCCATTTCTGCCTTCTACAATACAAACTACAAGGATAATAATACCCATCTTACGAAATTCAAGGATTAGAGGTTATTCAAGTCATTGGCATTTCGTGAGTATCAATAAATTCGAATTATTGGTATTTCCATCACAGGCCTTAGTGAGCCGATGAGTCCCCTCTCAGCTTCCTCAAAGAAGGATTCCAGCCCAATGGGGGGAGCTCTGAGAAGTCGTGACTCCAGCCCCTCCCTTCTCAGGCCCTTCCTCCTCAGCACCCCCTCCCTCCTGGACTCCCTGTGACTCACTAGAAGCACCTCGGCTTAGACTTTGGGTATCATGGTTATGTTACAGTCTGTTTTTGAAAAAAAAAGCACCTAACTAGCCTTAGGGCAACAGGATTTCTGCCTTTTTAGAATTTGTTTCATGGTTTTTCTTTTTGCCCTTTCTCTTTTTCAACTTTGCAGTATTTGTTTTATTACACTCTGGCGGAGGTGGGGAGGGGGGGAAGATCAGGTGTTAATTGGAATGCCTGGATCTCCCCATGCCTAGAAATTAAACGATACTCTTGGGTCCCAAGAAGAAATGGGTATTGATTCCACTTTAACTGTCAGGGATGTTCTCTGACTTCCAACACGCCCTCTGTTCCCCTCCCCACAAGGCAGAAAACAGGGTATTTTAGGGAATGTGGCCAGACTTACCTAATGGAATGGCTTGAAGCCTTCCTTTAAGAAGCAAAAACACTGAACACCCAAAAGGAGGTCATCTCAACATTGTACTCGGCATAGATATGAAAAACTTGGTGCTTTCACTGAACTTCAACCTTGGCTACAACAAAGAAGCTGAATTTTACTACAGAGATTCTGGGTGCTGCAAAGTCACCGGATCTGAAGCTGTGAAGGAAGGAGGGAAGGACGGGAGTCGGCTCTGTTCTCCGAGGGCGCCCAGATGCGTGCCTGAAAAGAGCGCTGCGGGCTCTGCTCCGTGCTTAGGACCCTGCCTGGGCACAGCTTGGGGGTTTTTAATGACACAGACCCTAACGGCTCAGCAGTTCTCAGGGAGGGAAAATCACCAGTAATATCCCAAGCACCTCCAAACAAGAAAGACCCGTATTTCCCACAGAACTTTAAGGGTCAGGCCATTAGGTGCCACCCAAAAATAGGCCTGTAATGTCATCAGCTTGTTCCTGGCCTCTGAGCTGAGCCCCTCTCCTAACATCTCACCATCTTCTGAGCCTGATCAGGTCTAACTGATTGTCAACCTTTTTTTTTTTTTCTTTTTTTTTAATATATTTTATTGATTTTTTACAAAGAGGAAGAGGGATAGAGAGTTAGAAACATCAATGAGAGAGAAACATCGACCAGCTTCCACCTGCACACCCTTTATCGGTGATGTGCCCGCAACCAATGTACATGCTCTCGACCGGAATCGAACCCAAGACCTTTCAGTCTGCAGGCCGATGCTCTATCCACTGAGCCAAACCAGGTTGGGCTGATTGTCAACCTTGATCTCAGCTCCCACCTGCATACTTGGAATAGCACTCAAAAGCCTACTACAGAAATAGAGTTAACTATCATATTTGTAAAAAGAAATACAATTTATATATGAGTGTATGCATGTATGTGTGTGTGTGTATTTTTATAGTCCCCAAAAAATGTATACATACACTTTGAATAATTATAAGGCAATGTTTATTAAAATATATTTCATTTTCAAAATTGAGCTATCAGCCCTGGCAGGTGTGGCTCAGAAGTTACTGAAGGGTCGCAGGTGCCATGCCAGTCAAGGCAGGTGCAGGAGGCAACCAGTCGATGTGTCTCTCTCACATTGATGTTCCTCTCCCCTCCACACACCTTTCCACTCTCTGAAAAGCAATGGGGGAAAGTATCCTTTGGTAAAGATTAACTGAAGAAAAATTTAAGCTATCAGCTATTAAAGTGTGAATACATTTTGCGGGGCCACCCTCACACACACACACACACACACACGCACGCACACACAAACACACACACACACACATACAAACACACAGCCAGACATATCTTATATAATAAAAACCTGATATGCTGTGTCCAATCATCCAGTCGGCCATTCAACCAATGAAAGCATAATATGCTAATGATATGCTAAGGCCTCTCAACTGCTCACTATGATGTGCACTGACCACCAGGGGATAGACAGTTGACCAGTTGACTAGTCACTATGACATACACTGACCACCAGAGGGGAGATGCTCCAACATGTAGGTTAGCTTCCTGCTTGGGTCCAGCAAATCGGGACTAAGTGAGATGGGCCGGACATGCCCTGGAGTCCTCCCATGGTCCTTCCTGCATCCCTCTACAGCCCTGATCATGCACTGGTAGGGTCCCTTGGCCTGGCCTGCACCCTCTTGCAATCCTGGCCTGCACCCTCTCCCAATCTGAGACCCCTCAGGGGATGTCAGAGAGCAGGTTTTGGCCTGATCCCACAGGCCAGGCCAAGAGACCCCACTGAAGTATGAATTCGTGCACCCGGCCTCTAGTAGGTAAATAAGCTTAAATATTTTTTAAATGTATTTTATTGATTTTTTACAGAGAGGAAGTGAGAGGGATAGAGAGCTAGAAACATTGATGAGAGAGAAACATCGATCAGCTGCCTCCTGCACACCCCCCACTGGGGATGTGCCTGCAACCAAGGTACATGCCCTTGACCGGAATGGAACCTGGGACCTTTCAGTCCGCAGGCCGATGCTCTATCCACTGAGCCAAACCGGTTTTGGCAATAAGCTTAAATATTACCTGACCCGTGTTGTCTATATAATTTATATGTGCATGTATTATACTAGTATATTGTATTTTACCTTTCTTTCCTCCCTCCTACCCTTCCTCCCTTCTTCCTTCCTCTTTTTCTTTTATATATTTCAGTCAGAATCTTCAGGACACTATCTGTACTACCCAGGAGTAATGTAAATTCATGAACAGCCTTGAAATCTGTTCCTATCTAAGCTCTCCCAGACTTTTAGGCCACTCGGCTCTAAAATACTTCACAAAGTAGGACTTCTCTCTAATTGCAACCCCAGGAGCAATCCCAGGCCTGCCCTAAATCCTGGAATATGAGATCTCAACACGTCCTGCACAGAGGCCCCTTTACTGAGGACCCCCTGAGGCAGGTTAACCACTGAAGAAAACAGCTGGTGTCCTTCATAAATGATTAGAATGAAGTTGACCCATTGCTAGCTGAGCAATAATGAAATGGCTTCAGAATCAAACAGACCTGGGTTTGATTATAGGCTCTGCCACTCACCAGCTCTGTGACCTTGAGTTCAATGACTTCTCTTAGCCTCCATTTCCTCGTCTGTACATTGGGGAGAATTCCATGCAACTCATCAGGTTGTCCGGGAGATTAATGAGATGAGGTTGCAAAGTGCTCAGCCAGCTGGTGCCTGGCTGTGTAGGTGCTGGATCAATAGTGCTGATCGATGGTAAAGGATACTAATAAGACCTGGGCTGTGAGCTATTTTTATGGCAAAGCACAGCCCAAGCAGTTAGCATCCCCTTCCCAAGGTCAGCTTTCTCTGGTAGAAATTCGCAAAAGGAGACTTCAGCTACCGCCTTCCTGAGCTCTGCACTGGGAAGGGCTCCCCGCTGTGGGGCAGGTCACCACTCTTTGTGGCTGGTCACTGCCTGGGACTCCTGGACACGGACTGCAGGTGGATGCCGCTGCTTCTCTATGGGAGCCAGCAGGGAGGGGCGGGCAGGCAGCACTTTCTTTCATTGCACTGTCTCTTTAATCTCCGCATCCCTCAACCAAAGGCCACATGGGGAGGCGGAGCAGATTTCCCTAGAAGGTTGGGGGATTAAAGGGAATTACACACGGGAAGAGAGCCCGGTGCTCTTGTGCTTAAGGTGCTGTTTCCCTTCCTCTAGGGGGAAGGACCCAGATAGGAACCTCGTCCCCAACCAGGGGCACACCCTAATCCTCACCCAGTTCTCTGGTCTTCAGATCTATCAAAAGCACACCTTTTGGCACTGCCCATGTGGTTATGTTGGTTTGAGCATTGTCCGGATATGCCAAGGTTTCAAGTTTGATCTCCCATTAGGGCACAGATAAGAATCAACCAATGAATGCATGAATAAATGGAACACCAAATGGATGTTTTTTTCTCTCTCTCTCAAATCAATAAGTAAAATAATGGGGGGGGGGTGTTTAAAACCATACCTTTCTTTTAAACTCTACTGCACAGATGATGCTATGAGTTCACCAATTTATCTCATTGATTTCAGAGAAGGGAGAGGGAGAGAGAGATAGAAACTTCAATGACAGAGAATCATTGATCAGCTGCCTCCTACACGCCCCCTACTGGGGATTGAGTCCAAAACCAGGCATGTGTCGTGACTGGGAATCTAACCATGACATCCTGGTTCATGGGTCGATGCTCAACCACTTAGCCCCACCGGCCAAGGAACTCGTCTCATTTCCCTCTTCCTGGGCGCAGGCCACCTTGCGGTGCATGTTAGGGCGTTTGATTGGGTTCTGGGCAATGGGATGTGATTGTAAGCGACGTCCCAGGTCCGGTCATAGACTCCCTGCACAGGAGTCTCCCCTCCCTCTCTTCTCCTGCTGTGGCATTTTGGAGGCTGTGTGTTTCAGAAAGCTTCACTACAAGACAGAGGGCTGCCCACCCTCCCTGAAACAGAGTGTGTGCTGAAAGCAGAGTGAACCCTTATGGCGGGGAGCCCCTCACAGCCCAGGGCTTTTGTGTTAGCCCAGCTGAGCATTCTAGCCACAGAAACACACCTCAGACTAAAACCCTTTATCTACCCTGCAAGGAACCCTACCCTCAAAATCTACCTCCTGCCTTTCCTTCTGCCAAGGAAAGAAGTGAAACTTTAGCAGACTAGTCGGTGATGACCTTGACACTTCAAGGTCAGCAAGATAGTCTCAGACCAGGAGTCACAAGCACACATGTCCACAGTGGTCACACGTGCCAACGCGTGACGCAGGCTGGGTGATGCCAACGAGTGCCACAGGCTGGGAACAAAACCACGGCAGACGGAGTGGGCACACCGTGTCTGAAGGAGGAGGCTTCCAGCAGCCGCCCAGCTGTTACCCTGCAGACTGCAGGCCACTGTTGCCAGATCCTCTAGTTGCTTGAAAGAAGATAGAAATATGGGTTTCTATATAAAATCTCCAAAGCTTTGTAATTTGGCAACTACTTTGAATTAAAAACGAACCCTTTGCATGCCCAAGCAAAACTGAGTTGCCTGCAAGGGGGGTGAAGGCATGAGTGGGGGGGTGGGGGGGATGGGGAGGAAATGGGGGAATAAGGACACATATGTAACACCTTAATAAATAAGGAAACATTTTAAAAAACTGAGTTGCCTGATCTAGCTGCCTGTGATGTGATGTGTGTGTGTGTGTGTGTGTGTGTATCACATATATCACATATCCGTTGTGTATCCCCTCTTCCAACCTGTAGGATTGAGTGGACTCCTGCCCGGAAGGGGCAAGGCTGCCTCTCTCACAGAGAAGCTAACATCTTACATAACCACGCAGGGCAATACACACCGTCACCACCACGTCCTCACCCCCAAATTCGAAGTGTGTCCCTATGGCCAGCGGGGATCCAACCCACTGAGACGTCACCTAAATGCAGACAGTCCCTGACTCAGGATGGCTCGACTTGTGATTTCTCCACTTTATAATGGTGTGAGAGTGATACACAGTCAGCAGAAACCGCACTCCGAATTTTGAGTTTAGACCTTTTCCCAGGCTGGCGGTAATCGGTACGACACTCTCTCATGATGCTGGAGCAGGCGATCCGCAGGGTGAACACCCCACACTCGGCAGGGGACCGTGTTGGCTACGGCTCCCTCACTGGCACCAAGGCCGGCCTCCAGCTTTAAAATGGCGATAGGTAAGGCCTCCATCAAATGCTTAGCTGGGGACTGCCTGCCCCATTCTCTCCTGGAAAAGGAGGGGCTCACAATGGCCCACCTCCCTCTCCTAAACATTCCTGTGAGCAGCATTCTACAGTGAGATGTTTCTGTCAAGAATCTGAACTGCCTTGGCTGGTGCAGCTCAGTGGTTGAGCATCGACCTATGAACCAGGAGGTTACGGTTTGATTCCCGGTCAGGGCACATGCCCGGGTTCTGGGGTTCAACCCCCAGGGTAGAGCATGCAGGAGGCAGCAGATCAATTATTCTTTCTCATCATTGATGTTTCCATCTCTCTCTCTCTCTCTCTCTCTCTCTCTCTCTCTCTCTCTCCCTCTCTCTCTCTCTCTTCCTTCCTCTCTGAAATCAATCATAAAAATAGATTTTAAGAAAAGAATTTGAACTGCTTTGTGTGTGTGCCTGTGCTACAGTTTTTCTGAGAACAAGGCTAGCTAGCTTTTAGAGGATCAAAAAGAATTTGAAAATCATCTCACTTCATGGGACAAGAGCTTTACGAATATCAAATATTTCTTACCAAAGAAGAGCATTTGCAAGCAAATGGGTCAGAAGATTTTCCCATGATTATCTCTTCCAAAGGGGAGCCCTTTGAAGCCAGAGAAGATGGGTGTTGCCCAGCGGGGGCGGGGGGGGGTGGGGGGGGGTGGAAGGGCCCGTTGCTTTAAGAGTCTAAGAAAGCCTGTCCCTCAGACCCTCAGAAATAGAAACAGAATAACTTTCTCCTGCTGCACATGTGAGCGCCAAGAACAAGGGAGGCCTCGTTTCAAAGCAGAAAGCTCTTTTCAAAGCACAATTATTGGAAAAATGGGCCAAGACATCGGCGCTTTCTCAACACAGCTGTGTTTGTCCACACCGACTCCTGCCAGGCCACGTCTGACCTCACCTGGCCACCACCCAGCGGTCAAGGGCCCCTGCACCCAATCATGCCGTCTCTGAACCCCATTTCCCCAGCATCATCGAGGCTTATGGCAGAGACGGTAAGCTGACTTCTTATTAAATGTTGCAGTCAACAGAGAAGTTTTAATAATCTTTGCCATTTCCTATCCAAGGTGCATTTAGAGGCTGTGACCTATATGCATTCAGGGGGCAAGGCTGCTCCCCCTGAATGAGGGCCACCGAGTCTCCTGCCCCATCAGACGGCTCCTGACTCACAAGCCTCTCCAGGAGAATGCAGTAGACCCGTTGGAAGAAAGGAAGGAAAACAGGGTGTCATGTTTGCCAACCAGTCGGGCTCGCGGAGTTACGGAGGTCAGCCAGCTATTTTGAGAGTTGTGGGTCGCCTGAGTGAGGAGCCCGCAGAAGCTGCCAGGGGAGCCCGCAGCCCCGGCGTTGTCGGCCTGGCTGAGCCGGTTACCGCGGGCGCGGCAGAGCGGGGACGTTTACAGAGAGCGCTGACGGCGCAGTCAGCACGTCCCCGTTAGGGCCTGAGGGTACCACGGACTGAGCATCCACGCCCAATAGATAACAACAAAAGCCATTATCTCTCCCCAGGCCTGGCTGCCAAGTGCAGGGCAGGATTGCCTGGTGTTTGCAGTTTCCATAGCAGCGCCGCTTTGTTCTGGCTGGCGAGGTACACAGAGCGGCCCGGATAAACATTGCAGGAAATGACTCAGACAACCCCGGTGCCGAGCGGGGATCGCGCGGCCGGCTCTGCCCTTTGTGGGTCGGCGGTGGAGGTGAGACAGGATGCTTTCCAAGAGATGCCTAGGAACGAGCAGCCTCTCCAGCACAGCGTGGCCACGGTCCCAGCCTGCAGCTCTGGGCCCCTCTGCTCCGCTTCCCAGGGGCTGGGAAAGCACACCGGGCACTCCAAATGCTGTTCCAAATGAGCAGCAGAGTGAGGCTCGGGAGTGAGGTGCTGCTGCCGGCCACCCACACGGCCACGGAGGGAGGGCCGCAGAGGGGCCTCTGAAGTGTGCGGGTCACTGAACCGCAACTCCTGCAAGTCAGTGGCTGCGGGGAAACCAACACCTCCGTCCCTCGCACCGGACACTCCTGAGGAGGACATGGAGGGAGCAACCAATGTTTCGGGTCCATGATTTGCTGGACATACAGCTACTGTTTGCCCCCAAGTAAGAACGGAAGGAGGAGCCAAAACCGGTTTGGCTCAGTGGATAGAGCGTTGGCCTGGGGACTGAAGGGTCCCAGGTTGGATTCCAGTCAAGGGCACGTACCTTGGTTGCGGGCGTATCCCCAGTAGGGGGTGTGCAAGAGGCAGCTGATCAATGACTCATCGATGTTTCTAACTCTCTATTTCTCTCCCTTCCTCTCTGTAAAAAAATCAATAATTTTTTTTTTTTTTTTTTTTTTTTTTTTTAAGGAAGGAAGGAGGAAAGGCCAGCTTGCAGGCAGGCCTAGGAGTTAATCACGCAACATGTGACAGGTCTAATTCGCTTCTCTTTCCGTTTTCACCCACTGCACGGAGACCTGGCCAGCTGTCTCCGGAAGGGAAGCAGAGTTCTCCCCGGCGCTGGGGGAGGCCAACAAGTTCTCGGTATGCTGACATCAAAGCCGTCAGCAGTATTTTTAGTATTAGATGAACTCCTCTAATTTAAAGACTCTGAATTATTTTTACACCATCCTCTCTCTCCATCTGACATTACAGTCTCCATCTGACAAACAGGAAAAAGCAGAAGGCCCATTAGGCTTCATCTTTGCAAAAGGTCATAAATGATGGAAGGAGGGTGAGAGGTCACGGGCTCAGCATCCGAGCCACAGACTCAACTCCCCAGTCCGGTGACTCCCTGAGGACACGTCCACAGAGGGGTGAATGCGAATAAATCAGCTGCCTGCACCCTCCCTGTTCTCAGCTGTGGCTGCTATAATGTTACCTTCTCTTGTGTAGGATTCAGCCAAATGCATCCACGTGTAACCTAAAGTCCCTTGTCTGGTATCTGTGCCTTTGACCTTCAGGTTTATGGTCTTAAATGTGTTCCATGTAGGTGAGCCGGAAAATAGGACGGCCTGGGCTACAGCTAAAATGTTGACATTAAAAGGGCTACAAGATGGAAGGAGATGGGGAAATGCACATAAAACAAAGGATGGCTGTCCTCAGGACTGGTTTTAGCTATAAGCTACCTGGTGGGTGTGGCTCTGTTGTTGGTCGTCCACCTATGAACCAGGAGGTCATGGCTCCATTCCCGGTCAGGGCACATGCCCGGGTTGTGGCCTCAAGCCCCAGTGTGGGGTGTGCAGGAGGCAGCCGATCAGTGATTCTCTCTCAATGTTGATGTTTCTTTCTATCTCTCTTTTCCTCTCTAAAAATCAATTTTAATTTTTTTTTTTTTTTTAAATAAAAACAGATCAGCCTGGCTGGTGGTTCAGTTGCTTGGAGCATCATCCCATACACCAAAAGGTGGCAGGTTCAGTCCCCGGTCAGGGTGCACACAGGGGGCAACTGGTTGTTGTTTCTCTGTCTCTCTCTTTCTCTCTTCCTCTAAAATCAACAAAAAACATATCCTGAGGTGGGGATTAAACGCGCGCACACACACACCAGATCCAGTTTGCCTTTGTTTCTCCTGATATGTTTGTCAAACACACGGTAGGCGCTCATAGTCCTTTGTGGAACTAATGATGCCGGCTCCGGCATCAGCATGAAGAGAAGTGTCTGTAAAATGGGGAAATGCACCTGAGGCCCACCTCAGTCCGGTGGGAGGCCCAGCCCACCCGGGAGCCCCAGTCACAGGTCACTGTCCTGCTGCTCCTGACTAACGCTGAAAGCCACGGGAGGGCATGCCCCCAGGGGGACAAGAGGCAGCAATGTCTGCCCTCCTGTTCCAGCACCAGGTGAGGCCTAATCCTTTTCAGTTGTGAATTAAGTGCCAGAATACTTGTCTCTCTTCCCTCACTCAAGAAACAACTGGGTCACCATCCACATCATGTGGCGTTCATGAACAACACTGGCGTTCCCACCAGACGGAGTTGGTGGGAGAAAATAACAGAGGAAAGACCCCCAATAAAATAACCAAGCAAACAGCCCCTGGCATCTATAATAGAGCTTATGGCTTACTCTTAGCCATCTTTTAAGGCAGGGGTGGGGCTCGACAAGGCCCGAGAAATCATTTGGCCTGGCCCTGCCAAGGCATGAGGGGTGAGTTACTTAAATGTTTGACCAAAAATAGCAGGCTGATTTTTAAGTTGATAATTCTGTATGGCCCACAAATGATTCTATACATATCCAAATGGCCCTGGCAGAAAAAAAGATTCCCCAATCCCTGGCTTAAGGAGTATTGAGTAACTTCCACCCACTGTGCTGAGCATGATACTGGCATCTGATTTATTCTTCACACGTATCACATGAGGTGCACCCTCATTTTCCAAGTGAAGGAGCAGAGCTCCGAGAGGTGAAGCCGCTGGCCCTCGGTCCGCAGCTAGGAGATGACGGAGCCAAAATTGGAAGCCAGGTTTGACTGACCCCAGATTCCAGGCATGTTCTCTGCCGTGACAGTGAGCGGTCCCCTTCTGCCTCAGGCAAGAGGCGGCACACACGCTACGTAAATGATACGTAGGTCTACACTCCCCAGACAGGCAAGACGGAAAAGCATGGAAATGCTCAGAATCTCCATGTTTTTGAATAGATAAGCCATTTACAGGTTTCAAAATCAAACAATCTTCAGAGGCAACATGAAACATCTTTATTCCCCCTCCGGCCCCAATCAGCTCTCTAAAAAGGCAACCGCTTTGTCAGATTCATAAAGATATCCTTCAGAGTGGCTTTATGCAAATCTAAGCACATATGAAGACATTTCTTTCCTCGCTGTTATTCAGCAGAGGTAACGCACTCCACCCACTCCATTTAACCATTTCATTTAGCCAAGGACTTGTCAGTCTTCCTTCCTTTGTTTGTTTATTTATTTATTTGTTAATCCTCACTCAAGGATATTGTTCCCATTGATTTTTTTTTTAGAGAGAATAAAAGGGAGGGAGGAGGAGAGACAGGCAGAGAGAAATATCAATGTGAGAGAGACACATCAATTGGTTGTCTCCCGCACACACCCAGACCAGCGCCAGGGACCAAGCCAGAAACTGAGGTACTTGCCCTTGACTGGCATCAAACCCATGACCCCTCAGTCTGCAGGCCGACACTCTAGCCACTGAGCCAAACCAGGCAGGGGGAACTTGTCAGTCTTCTCATTCCAACCCATAGAGACTCCCTCTTTGTTTATACTACAGTATAGTATTGCTCAGCACTCTGATGTATTAATGCAAAGTACTAGTAATTGACTTAACCAGTTCCATATTGATGAACCATTGGATTATTTCCAATCTGTAGGCAGTAAGAAAAATACAGTCAATAACTGTGAACATATATCATTGTATATATATGCTCATATCTCTGAATGGTAAATTCCCAATAGTGTTTTTTGTTTTGTTTTTTAATGAAAAGATGTATGTGTTTGCAATTTAGAGAAGTATTGGCAAGTTAACCCCCTCCGCCCCCATAGGCGATATGATAGTGGACACCAGCAATATATGAGGGCCCTGTTTCCCTGTCAGCCTTGACAAGAGCGGGTACTGTCAGAGATCTTAGTCCAGGCAACCTGATAAGTGAAAAATGGCATCACTGTGTAGCTTTAATTTTATCTTAGTATCAGTAAGGTCTCACAGGCTACAATCAAGGTGTTGACTGGGGCTGTGGTCTCATCTGAGAGCACCGGGGAAGGGTCCGCTTTCACTCTCACCCACTGGTTGGCAGAATGCAGCTCCTTGTTGTCGCAGGACCGTGGCTTTACTTTTTTTTTCTGGAAGCAGGAGGCAGCCCTCAGCTTCAGCAGGTCATCTATATCTCCCTGCCATGTGGGGTTCCCCTGCAAGTCCTCTGGCTTCTTCAAAGCCAGCAAGGGAGAGAGAAAGACTCCAGCAACACGGGAGCTGCCATCTTGTGTGCTGTAACAGGATCATGTGATCACATAGATGTAATCTCGCCCATCCTGTCACCTTGTTGCCATATCCTGTTGGTTAGAAGCAAGTCGCAGGTCCTGCCTACCCTGAGGGGAAGAGAGCCATAAGGGTGTGAACACCAGGAGAAAGATTATTGGGAGGGTGGGGGCCACCTTAAAAGTGTCTCTGCCACAAGCTGAGAGAAGACTTTGTCTACAACTTAAAAAACAAACAAGATAAGTCTGCTTTTAAACATTCCAGCTTGCTTAGTCTTGTGGATTGAGACATCCCCTTTCCCATCGGGCTGCTAGCTGAAATCAGTCTAAGAATACCGCTGTCCGTCAATAAAGACCGCCGTCACCAGATGCCTCGCTGTCTGCCTCACCATCTGCCTCACCACAAGCCCGGCGCCCTCTTCCACTCCGCCTGCTCCGGTCAGCCGTCTTAGCGCCCGCAGGGGCAGGGGCAGGGGCAGGGGCAGGGGCAGGGGCAGGGGCAGAAACAGGGTTTGTGCATAGGCATAGGGGATACGGAGGCTTCTTTCCTGAGCACATTCACGGGGAGTGTGTCTGTGTGTGTGTCTGTGCGTGGTACCGAGCTCCAAGGCCTTGTAATGGAGATGATGGATCCCCCTTGAAGAGAAATGACAGTCGGAATAAGAAGAGAAGCCAATTTGTCACTTAAAGCAGTGCCCCGATTGTGTGGCAACAGCAGCCTGGAGCTGGAATTGATTGCAAATAAGGCGACTCTTCCCTTGGGCCCCCTTGTGTGTTATTATAAATAAATACCAATTGCTTTGGCATCTGCATTACTGCAGAGGGCCCATCACACCTGGGCTTCCGGTGTACAGTAAATATCCCAGGGAGCACAGTGGCCTTTCTCCACAACAGTCTTGTCCCATGTGACACACCGTTCCATAAATATGATACGGCTGCCTTGAGAACAGAAAATGAGCACAGAGCGTGGCTGATGCTGGGGCTGCATCGCCATGCCGGGCGTATTCAGTGCCCGGTGGGCTGTGTGGAACAAAAGCAGCGGGCGGCGTTTTTTTGATTGCTCGCTGGTAGTGAAGCCCCAGAGAACCCACCGCCGGATTCCTGAGAGTATTTGCTGGAAATCAGAGTCGGTTTTGAAGACAGAAGTAACTCTGTTGGATTTTACAAATCTCTCCTTGCCCTTGCCCTGACTGCTCCAAATCTGTCATCCTCCAGGTTTTCAAATAAGTTCTTTTCACCAAGGAATATGGAACAGCTGTTTTCTATTTGTTTCCTCGTGCCTTGCTTCGGTACAGGGTTGAATTTGATCTACCTGTGGAAATAACCTTTTTCACTGCCGTGCCTATCCACTCGGTTTCTATCTTGCTCTGCACCTCCTCCCAACGCTTTCCTGTCTCTTATCTTTTTCCTGCTTCCTGAACGCAGAAAGGCGCTGGGCCGGCTCTCCGGTGTGACACGCGCGCCCTCTGCCGTCCGGCATGTGAACAACACCCCATTCCGGCAGCCTCAGGCTGGACGGAGCTGATGGCCAGAAAACATACAGGCAGATAGATCTCCCTTCTCTGGACAAACACTCCAAGTATTGTTAAAATGAATAATTTATTTAACCACAATTGTTTATTGGCTGCCCTTTCGTTATTTACTTTTCAGTTATTAAATACACTCGAGCGGAGGGCCCTGAGCTGACTGGCAGCTTCTTTCTGAGCCAGTGGTGCTCCCAGCCCCCTCGCTTCTCTCCACACAAGACACTTTCGATCTCTTTTGTCAGGTCAGGGTCAAACTACAGTTGTTCTGTGATGACTTTATCAATTCTCAGTTGATAGACTCTAAATGAAAGCCGCCTGCTGCTGCCTCGTGGCTGCTTAAGGAGGAGAGTTATTTGTGTAATGTTCCGTCAGCCTGCCAGGGCCCAGGACAGACGCAGGGGTCCGGTGAAATAGGGGAAAGGCTGTCCTTAAAGCCTTTTCATAGCCTCCCTTCCTTACACCAAGGAGCAGGGGACACCCATCCCAGGGTGCCCTTCCAAACCCAAGCAGGCAAGGGAGGAAGTGTCCCCCACCTCCTCCAGGAGGTAAGAAGCCAGACCTGCGCCAGGTATGCTAATTACCGCCCTTCACCTTGATGAGGAGGAGCAAAGTCAAAAGCACTGGGCCAGCTGGGAGGGGCCCTTTTCCGGGGGAGAGAGCTCTGGCTCCAGGTTTGAAGGGAAGCATCAGTCTGCAGCCACTCTGTGTGTAAAGGGCAAACATTTCCACCAACTGGAATCTCAGGAACACATGCTGTGACCCCTAAATTAATGGATGGGCCCTAACCGGCTTGGCTCAGTGGATAGAGCGTCAGCCTGCGGACTCAAAGGGTCCCAGGTTGGATTCCAGTCAAGGGCATGTACCTTGGTTGCCAACACATCACCAATAGGGTGTGCAAGAGGCAGCTGATCAATGATTCTCTCTCATTGATGTTTCTAACTCTCTCTCCCTCTCCCTTCCTCTCTGTAAAAAATCAATAAAAAATATTTTAAAGATAAAAAAATAAATGAATTGATAAATAAATAAGGCTCCAGGCCAAGAAGAAGCAGAAACTGCAAAAAAATTAAAAGGAGATCTTATTCTAAAACCCAATGTTTGATTGAGACACAAGCACAAGAAAGCTTTCACACATCTTTCTCTGTCTCCTCCCCCCACCCCATCCTCCTGAAATAAGACAATAGTTTCATTTTCATACAACTCATCAGAGATTTATGTTTCAACGCAACTACCATAGGTTACCCCTCCACACAAAAGTACATCTTAGCAGTAAACAAAATCAGAAATTTCATCGAATTATACCTCTTCTCCAACTCTGTATGACTCTCAAAGAAGACTCATGCCTTGATATCTTCCCTCCCAACACTAATATCTGCAGACTCTGCATCCTGAAAAAGGGGGCGGGGGAGAAATGACCCCACCAGCAGGTCTGCATAAACCAAAGCATTGGGACAGTCAATCAGTAGAGTACAGTCCATCTTAATGGTTAAGAGCAATAAACTCGGAGTGAACCTGACCTTCCTGCCTGGGTTCCGATGGTGGCTCTGCCAGGTAATCTGCTGTGTGGCTTAAACATGTCTCATATACTCACTGAGCTGTTTCCTTGTTTGTAAAATGAGACCGACGCTTCCTTCCTTGTGAAACTAAATGTGAGTTCATATACGTCATGTATGTAAGGTACTTAGCACACGTAGGGGTGCAATAAGCACCCAGTATGTGTAGGGGACCCTCAGGTTTCTGTTTTCATCCCCTTCTTTCCACTCCAGCACCGTAGTCAAGAAGATGACTGTCCCATCTTTAAGCTTCCTAAAGCCTGCCTGCCTCCACTTATTGATCCAGCAAACACGTATTGGATCCTGTGTATGTTCCAGGTACTACGCTAGGCTCTAGCTACTTAAGTTTGAAAGAGTCCTCACTCTCTGGGAAGAGAACATATAAATTAATCATCGATTTAACAAAATTTAGTCTACTTGTCTCTGTTATTAGATGAAATCCACTTTGGATAGGGTGTTTAAAGTAGGAAGGAACAACAATTGTTTTTCTTTGCATACAAAGCAATACAGCACTACCTTACTCAGAGAAACAGTATGCTAAAAGTTTATACTTATAAATCTATGTATTTTGAATATTGCCATAATTTTACAGATGGCAAAGAAGGCTCAAAATGTTCAGGAATTTTCTTTTGCAACTGTCCATTTTAAATATTTTTTTTGCGGGGGGGGGGGATGTCAGAGAGAGGAAGGGAAAGGGAGAGAGATAGAAATATCAATGATGAGAGAATCATTAGTTGGCTGCCTCCTGCATTTCCCCTAATGGGGATGGAGTCCGAAACCTGGGCATGTGCCCTGACTAGGAATCAAATGTTCTTATTGTCCTTATTGTCCACAATCCAGATTGACACTCAACCAATGAACCATATCAGCCAGGCTGCAACTGTTCATTTTAATTTTCCTGATGTTGTTTTTCTCGTGTGCATGCACATAAGAAGTCATACTAGGTAAAGAAATGTCATCTTGGAGATAAATTTTAGATCCTTATCAGCAAGAGCTATGAAAATTTAAGAATTTTGAAAGTCCAAAATTCCAAGTCTTTCTCTCTACATTGTCCCCAATTCCTAGTCCAAAATCTGGCACAGAATAGGGGTTCAATAAATATATTTTGCCAGAAAGAGAACAACATGAGGGTTGACCAAGACAGACAGGCTCTTTTGGGCAGAATCCGCTCAGAGCCAGACGGGGGCCCGTCGAGGAGAGGCGAGAGAGCCGGGTGCCCAGCACCCAGAGGTGGGCAGCACCCTCTCAGGAGCTGAACCTCAGTGAGTGCAGGAGATTCCTATGGGAGGAACCCCACATACATCTGGAGGTTCCTGAGGAGACGTGCCAACTCATGCCACGAGGAGAAAAATCCAAGTTGAACTTCCAATAAGCCCCAAATTGATTATTCTGAGTTTAAAATTTGAAGTCCATCTCGGCCATCAAGCCCTAAGGTCTGAAGGATAGGCTGTTCCAATGACAAGGTCAGGACCAATTCTGGCCTTATTGTGCACAATCCAGAGCGCTTAAACAGCAGCAGAGCCTGGCCTGGTACGGTTTTAGAGGGGACAGACAAGAGAACTCGGCCGTTGGTCTCTAGCCCCTGTGATTCCCTCAGATTGCGCCCATTTGCACACGCCTGAGGCAGGCACTCGGATTTGTGCTCACTGGTTATTTTTATAAAATTGCTACCCACAGGGGGATCTCCCACCGATATTAATTTCTGTGTGTTCTAGCTAAGAGAATGAAAAATGGGGTCTATAAAGAAGCTTTATTATTAAGTTGGAAATTATTATAGCTCTGAATCAATTATTATAATTTTAGAAAATCACTACATTTGAAATATTAATTTTTAGTCTTTGCATTAAACTTTGTTTAACAGTGATTAATAATTACTCTGGTAATGCCAGGTAATAAAGCCAGTCACACACACACACACACACACACACACACACACACACACAGTGGTAACAGTATTGATTGAGCTACCAGTATGTGCCAGGTATTGGGGAAGCAGCAAAGAGAGTCAGTCACCCAATTTGAGGGGAGGAGGGGACGGAGGGAGGAGATCCAGGCTGCCTGGAAGACATGAGCCTTGCGGCTTCCCCTCCTTCCACCCCATCCACCCCGTCTCCTTTCCATTGGCAGCTGCACGTACGACCATACCGAAGTCCATGAATAAATGTGGATACTAAATATGCCCAAAGCCAAGGAAGGGAGTTTGTAATTCAGATCCTCCAGTCACCTCGAAGACTACTCTGTTGTCACATTGAAACCAACTGAAAAATCAAATAATCAATTTTCAAAGTATTTTCAAAGCAAAACAAGAAAAATGGAGGAAGAGGGGGAGAGGAAGAAGGAGATTGAATAAATCCATGCAGGAAGGAGCTGGAAATGTTCCTCTGGATGGAGACACGCTCTTCCCATGAGTGTATCTGTCCACCTGCTCGGAATTCAGAGTGAGTGTGCCATCGTAAACCCAAGCACTCTTAAGCATTTTTTCCAGAGAAACAGAGGCCACGTCTGCTGTAAGTGCTTTGACGCTCCCTGAGCGATGCTGCTGAGTGCAGGTAGGGGTTGTTATGCCCCCGGCCTCCTCCCTGAGCCATGAGGCGCGCTCAGGAGAACCATGAAGTTGGGAGCAAGAGGAAGCCGAGGAAAACGGCGGCCAAAGGTTGGTACCAAGACTTACAAACGACACCCATGTCATCTGTTCAGAAATGCGGCAGCAGCCAAAGAATGTTTGATGAGCTTGGAGAGAGCGAAGTAATGCAATCGTCTGACAATGGCCCGAGCACTCCTCCTCGCCCTCTGTGGGGATCTATTACAGGCGCAGGAAATGGAGAGAGAAGCTCCGTGGGTGATGAATGTCCGTTACTATTACTTTTTATGAAGCTCTTCGGGAAAGGCCCTGGGCAGAGACTGGGCTGGAACAAGGTAAGTCCATAAATAAGCAATCGCCTGCATCCCCGGGCTGTTCGCCGCGCCCTCTGTGTGAACTTGGTGAGGTTTGGCGAGGTTACCGGAGAGATTCGAGCCGGAGCGTGATATGAACTTGTCGCGGTGCCGATATGCTAAACAAAACAAAAGAGATTTGTGGCTTCTGTGTGGGAGAGCGGACGGATCAGGGTATTGATTCTTCCCTGGTCGGTAGGGGAAGAGGAATACTCCAGTCTCCCCGGCGTAGTGCTTGCTTCCTAGCACTTTTCACGCTCCTCTGGAAAGTTCAGTGAGACCAGGACCCTCTGCAGGCAAGTGATGGGAACAGAAGGAGCCCCCGGCGGCCTTGCTGATAAGAAGCCACGTGGATCTGTGTCGCCAGGAGAGAACGCTGGATAACAAAACACAGACTTTGGAGAGAGTGGTAACCGTGCCTTCTGCTTGCTGGTGTCTTTTTTCTGGACATTTCAAGCATTTTACTAACTCGCATGGAGGGTCCCTCACCACGCCTTGGAACGCAGTTGCAGCCTGGATAGTCTGGAGACGGCCGCTCGGCAAGAGATGAGGACGTTTTCGGGAAGGAAGGCTATTGAGGAAGCAGGTGCTTCCTCCTCTTTCTCAGGGCATCTCTGTGGGAGCAGAGTGGGGCTCCGGGTACAGGCTCAGCGTTCCCCTGTGGGAGCTGGCGGGGCTCTCGGTGCTGCCTGTACCCTTCACGCTCTCTTCAGACACGTCTGAACCGAGCCACGGTGCACTGTTAAACGTCCTGGCCGGTGGCACGTGTGTGTGGGAAGAGCTGGGTCGTGGAGGGGGCGATGTGTTTGGGGAGATGAGACTGTGCCGTGGGTTCATTATTAAGGCCTCAGGTCCTTTTCCCCACCAGCTGCCAGGTCCAAGTCCCTTTCTTCTCCCCAGTTGCCTGGATCCCTAGCCCGTGGCCCAGGCCCAGCCACCAGCGTGGGTCCCCTAAGGCCCGCTTCATGGCTCCAACCAGTGACACACACACACACACACACACACACACACACACACACCGTTCAAAAGGGCCTCACTCTTGATTCCGTGCTCCATGATGGCCATCTTCAAATTCCTAATAATCTGACCTTTGAACTTGTGTTTATAAGTAGAGCCCAATGGGACAATGGAGCGTGAACAGAGGGTGCGTGTGTGATTGTGGGTCACACCAGCCCTCATCTCCGGCTCTTGGCGATGCCCGTGCATAGCATTCCAGCGTTCCTGTGATGTACTGGAGTCCGGAGTGACTCAGTGGTACATTGGAGACTGAGAAGTATCGCCCAGGCAGCCTGACCCCTAAGAGGCCACACCTTCCCTTCAAATCAGCTCGGCCAGAAAGAACCTAACAGCGTCATAGCCACCAAGGAAACCTATCATAGGTGACAACCCTGGATTAGCCAACGCCACTGAAAAGTGACGACTTAGAAGGAAAGGGATAGATAGGTCAACCCATCATTCTCTCTCCTTTCTCTCTCTCTTCATTCAGTGAGCAGAAGAGAGAGTGTCGATAGAATGTGTCACATCCAGTCAGATCTTTACTTGAACGGGAAAAGCTGATTTGAGTTCCCACTTACATCATATTTTTTAAACTTTTGCATGTTTTCTTAAGGGCACCAAAGAATGTAAAGGCAGTTGACAAACAGATTGAAAAATATTCACAATGTTCATAACAGAAAAAAAAAAAAAAAAACAAATTTGCTCAAGATTTTAGGAGCTCTTATGAAACACCAGAAAAAGATAAGCATCCTAATAAAAAAATGGGATTAGGACACAAATAAGCACATCACAAAAGAACTTCCTTTTATAGAGATCAGGAAAAAACAAACAGCTATTTCCATTTTTAATTATTTTAACAAGATCTAGGAGGAAAAGAAGAGTAAGAAAGTTTCACAAAATGAACAAAAAGGAATTTTTCCTGGTTCCCAAAAGTATCCCTAAAGTCAGCACAAATGAAGATTATAACCTAGAACCTAAATAGTTTCTGACTTGCATATTTTTGTCCCAGTTTTGCCAACTTTACGAAGAACAGTATGTCAAAGCCTTCCAAACGCAACTTCACTCTAATCTAACTGAGCAGCAATGCATTTTCAAAGGTAACCAGGTACCAACTGGTATTTTTTCTAAACCTATTCTTAACTTTTTCATTTATCTCTGAAGCACTACATTTAATATTTTGTTTTGTTTTTTTAAATTTTAAGGCACTGTCCTGACCCAATATTAGCGCTACTTTAACATGCAGGTATAGTTCCCAATTTCATCCTGATGGCAGTAATTATTCCAGAACCTTGCTAAGTCTCACTTCCTTTTCAGTCTCCCAATAATTCTCACCAGGAAAAATGGCAGTTTTATCCTTCCTTCCACAGAGATTTAGAGTCAAGGGCTATAGTGAACTCACACCTGACAGAGTTTATTGCATTTTTTCAAGATATACTGCAGGGCGTTTATTAGTAGCCTATGAAGTGTTTATCTCTAGTAATTAAAACTAAACTACTCCTGTTGTAATAAATGCCCACAGTCAGAGATGTGATACTATTACCTTTTATTGTTTATTTGCTCGCGCTTTAATCTAGTATAAAATATCCTTTATAATGTGCAGAGGCAGCCATCTTAAGGCTGAATTTAAATAAACTTGTTTCTGTTTTTGGTGTTTTTTTGTTCATTTGTTTGTTTGTTTGTTTTTTAAATATATTTTATTGATTTTTTTTTACAGAGAGGAAGGGAGAGAGATAGAGAGCTAGAAATGTCGATGAGAGAGAAACATTGACCAGCTGCCTCTTGCACACCCCCTACTGGGGATGTGCCCGCAACCAACGTACATGCCCCTGACCAGAATCGAACCTGGGACCCTTCAGTCCGCAGCCCGACGCTCTACCACTGAGCCAAACCAGTTTCGGCGGGTTTTGGTTTTTGATTGTTGTTGTTTTTTTGTTTGTTTGTTCGTTTGCTTGCTTGTTTGTTTTTTCACTAAGAAAACCAGGGAAAAGCATTGACTCACTATAAAAAAGATTTCTAAAACAATAGTATAAAGACTCATTAATGTTTGTATATAGCTGGCAGGAATAAATGTAAATTGACTTAAAGAAGGCAATTTACAACATGGAGGAACCTTAAAACATATACATGCCCTTGACCTTAAAAATTCCACCTATAGCCTGACCAGTGTGGCTCAGTGATTGAGCATCAAACTATGAATCAGAAAATCAGGGTTCAATTCCTGGTCAGGGCACATGCCCGGGTTGCAAGCTCCATCCCCAATGTGGGGTGTACAAGAGATGGCCAGTCGATGATTCTCTCTCATTATTGATGTTTCTATTTCTCTCTTCCTCTCCCTCTCTGAAATCAATAAAAATATCTTTTTAATTCCACTGATAGTTTTTTTCCTAAAGAATTAATCATAAATATACATGAAATGATAGCTATTACTACAAAACTGTCCAACCATTGGGGTATTGTTTTTAAAACTGTCTGAATAAGAAAACACTTCTGTGCATTAAAAATCATGTTGTAGAATATTTAATAACAAGAAAAAATGAAAGAGAAGTAGTTTATCAAATAATATGTACAACATGATCACAATGTAGAGAGAAATGATAGATAAATGATGATGGATGGATGGATGGATGGATGGATGGATAGATAGATAGATAGATAGATAGATAGATAGATAGAGATATGGGTACATAGATTGAATTAGATGATAGATGTATGGATATAAATTAAGTTGGATGGATGGATAGATAGATAGATAGATAGATAGATAGATATGGGTATAGATATAGGTTAAATTAGATATATAGATGATAGATACATAGAACCCAAAACTGGAAATATATAAACTCAATATTAATAAATCACCAAAACAAGAATGTTGAATCTCTGGATGATAGAATTATGAGTGGGCTATATATTCTTCTGTGTGCTTATCTGTTTTTTTCAAATACCTACAATGTTTATGTACTACTTTTGTAATCAGATAAAGTAGTGAGATAGTAAGTGATCTCTAAATACTTGTTGCGGGGGCCTGATACAACAGGGGCCAGACATGGTGGGGATCTCCCTTGTCCGAGTCCCGCACGGAAAGAGAGATGAATGAACCGGTTCTAAGTGGAGGCGGCCAGGGATTGAGAAATAATAGAAATAAAGAGAGAAGACACAGAGATAGATTTTAAGCTGGGAGCTGGGTGGGCCGCCATTCTGTCCGCTGGAGAGGCAGGAAGACAACAACCCCTTCCACCACATTTATTTTGTGCCCCCAACACCAGGAAGTTATCACCAACTTATTTGCATTCTTAAGTAGGCCCTAGCATGCCTGGATTTACATATCTAGCCCCACCCCTGCCGACACCTGGGCTTGATGTACAAGAAATGCCCATGTGCCTTCCCAGGCATCCCTCTACTAAACTTGTTGATGAATTAATTCTATTTATTTTCTTATCTATTTCTCCTACTTGAGAGAAATATATAGAAACTTGTAATTTGGGGCTGCAGGCTCCACCCTGAATCCTCGCCCCATCTGTAACTGCGAAATGCGACAACAAAATAAATCACAAACAAAAGAAATGGAGGACAAAAAGCGACTGGATATAGAGTTCAAATCTACGCTTATAAGGTTTTTCAAGAATTTCCTAGAAAAGATGGATAAGACCTATGAGGATATGAAAAGAGATCATCAAGAAATGATAAGGGAACAACAAGAAATAAAGAATACATTGTCTGAAATAAAACATATTTTACAGAGTCCTAAAAACAAAAGGGAAGATCGCAAGAATCAAGTCAAAGATTTGGAACATAAAGAGCCAGAAGACACTCCTCCACAGAAGCAAGAAGGCAAGAGAATCCAGAAAATTGAAAATAATGTAAGAAACCTCTGGGACAACTTCAAGCGAACCAACATCAGAATTATGGGGGTCCCAGAAGATGAGAGAGAGCAAGATATCGAAAACATACTGAAAGAAATAGTGACAGAAAACTTCCCCCACCTGGTGAAAGAATTAGACTTACAAGTCCAGGAAGCGCACAGAACTCCAAACAAAAGGAATCCAAAGAGGGCCACACCAAGACAAATCATAATTAAAATTCCAAGAGCAAAAGACAAAGAGAGAATATTAAAAGAAGCAAGAGCAAAGAAGGTAGTTACATATAAAGGAGCACCTATACGATTGTCAGCTGACTTCTCAACAGAAACCATGCAGGCCAGAAGGGAATGGCAAGAAATATTCAAGGTGATGAATAGTAAAAACCTACAGCCAAAGATAATCTATCCAGCAAAGCTATCACTCAGAATCGAAGGTCAGATAAAGAGCTTCACTAATAAAAAAAAGCTAAAGGAGTTCATCACCACCAAACCAGAATTATATGAATTGCTGAAGGGGGTTCTTTCAGAAGAGAAAGTAAACAAAGATAAAAATTATGAACAACAAATACGTAACTATCAACAAGTAAATCTAAAAACCAAGGAAATTAAAAAAAAAATCTGATGAACAATAGTAACTGTTGAATATAATATAATAGAATCAGAGGTATGGAAGGGGAGTGAACTGATGATTCTTGGGGAAAAGGGGAGAGGGGGGCGTGGGAAGAGACTGAACATAAACTGTGCACCTATAGATGAGGACAATGGGGAGTGGGGAAAGGGCAGAGGGTGGGGTGGAAACCTGGTGGAGGAGAGCAATGGTGAGGGGGGGAAAAAAGGGAACATTTGTAATAATATGAACAATAAAAATTTATTTAGAAACAAAACAAAAAAAAAAAGTAAAATAATCCAATAATAAAAAAAAAAAAAAAAGAAAGTTGTAATTTGGGGAGGAAAGTTTTATGTGTAATTCAAACCCAGTGTCACTTTTAAGGCACTGGCCTGACCCAATATTAATGTACAGGTATAATTCCCAATTCTGTCCTGATGGCAGTAATTATTCCAGAACCTTGCTAAGAACCTTGGACAAGAACACCAAGAACTGTGTCAAAGCCTCATCACACACGTACACGTACACAGGAAATGAGCAGGTCACATTTTACTATCAGCCAAATGAGACCAAATTAGGGCTTAGGACTAATAGTTTGGAGACAGCCACCAGAGACCCAGTCTCACCAACAAACATTGAAATTTATTCTAATAAATTCAAAGCACATAAAAATCTAAGATTCAAAAGGCATGATTTTTTGTTAAAACTTTGCAAGTGTGTGTGTGTGTGTGTACAAACATGTACGTGAAAAGCAGACCTCAAGGTTCTGGCAAAATGGTAGCACATCACTCAAACGCGCGGCCAATCTTTGTTGGATGACTTCTGGTTACAAGCATGGTTGGCCCACAGATCTCCACAGAGCAAGTCAGTTCACACCTGAAATCTCAGGCCTACACTTGAAATTGTCGGTTTTATTTTTGTCACTTGGGGGATATTGCTGTTTTGGGAAGGTGGGGATGACAGTTGTTTTCAGTTACTCTTCTGAAGAGTTCAAATTACTTAAAACTAAAATGGTTCTGGAACTCCCGGCCTGGTCACCGGCCTCGGTTTACCAAAGCCATGCAGAGCCACATCGCCAGCCACCAACACCTCCCTCCCTCCCCCATTACCTCTGACATTTCCATGTTGTAAAGAACCTTTGTCATTTAGGGGCATCAGTGTGTGAAAGTCAGGAAGAAGGAGACAAAGCCATAGCACCCCAGCTGCCCTCAGTCTCGGTTCTGAGGGAAACACTCGTTGGCCAGCCTCCCGGAGTACAGGGGGATGTGGCCGTCATCCATGACACACTGCTTGTTGCTTCAGCCTAAACAACCTGAAATAAACAACTTCCTTCCTGTTGGGAATTCTTTGGATTTCTGTCACCTCAGCAATCCAATGAAAAGGTTCACGCATACATTTCATGATGGAAAACTGCCGGTTACAACAAGAAAAAGAAATGAGGTCAATGATGTTTCCTTCACCCGCGAAGGGTCCTTTCTGAGATGCTGCGGAGAGGATGGGGCGGGGGAAGGGTCTCTGTACCTCTAGGATCATCCCTTGCAGCTCTGTGCTTTGCTCGGGAAATAATTTCAAAGGCAAGTCGTATTTCAGTCCAGCTCTGCACCTGTCTGCACCCCCGTGCCACGGGCTGGAGCGAGAAAAGACTGCCATTGTCCTCCGTCTTCCTTTGATGAATTTTTGAAGGATTTCTTTTTACTAAAGAAATAATGAATGCCTCTTGCAAAGTGTGTGGGGGAGAGAGGGAATGTCCTACTTGAAAGTAACTGAAAATATGTTTCACTTACACCAGTGTTTTTCAACCTTTTTTGGGCAAAGGCACACTTGTTTCATGAAAAAAATCACGAGGCACACCACCATTAGAAAATGTTAAAAAATTTAACTCTGTGCCTATATTGACTATATATAAAGTAATTCTCTTGAATAGGAATCAAATAAACACAAAGAAAGTATTTTATAATTACTTTATTATGAAATATTAAGTAAACAAAATAGTGAAAAATTATAAAATTCTTGTCTTGTCTGCACCTACGGCACACCGGTTGAAAAACGCTGACTTACACACTCTGCCAAATAGCTCTCTTTCCTAAGGAACTCACCACAATGCTCAGCTCAGAAATAAGTTCACTGAGTGGAGGGTGACACCTAGTGTGCAATAAGAGAATTGGAAATACAAAATGTGGATAAGGGCCTGAGTACTAGGTTTGTTTACAACCATGGCTTTTTTTTTTTTTTTTTACTCTATTTTATTATTTCAGAGGAAGGGAGAGGGTGAGAGAGATAGAAACCGAGGCAAATCTCCTTTACCCCAAGTCAAGTGATTGTCGATGCCATTAATACAGCAATACTTGCATTCGTGATTCATTAAATAACTGGTCCTGTAGCCCAGCTCAGTTAACACATAAAACCAACCATTACATATTCATTGACATCCACTAAATGTTAGAGAGAGCACCAAGCAGGCTACAAAGATAGACAGCAACTGTCTTTGACCCACCTTGTGCTCCGCTGCAGTGGGGGGTCAGGGTTAGAAAAACTCCTTGTAACATACTAGTCAAGAGCTTTACTCTGGAGCCAACCTCCTGGGTCCAAATTTTGATTCTTACACTTACTTCCCAAGTGATGGAGCCCAGGATTTAGAAGACAGTAGTGAAAGCTGGGTGCCTGAGTACCTGAATGAATTCATTGAGCAGAGCTCACCTTGACCTGTGGCTAACAAAGAAATAAACGTTTGTCTTCTTTAAGTCACCTGATTATTGTTAATATATTTATTATAGTGATCTAGTTTTATCCTAAATAATACGGCTCTTTGTCCCAAGACTCCCACACGTAGCCAGATAAAGCTTGAAGGTAGAACCATCGTCCCCATTGAATACTTAGACCTTGATTGGCTCATTGTGCCACATTTCCTATCATGACTTCTAATTCATAGTTATGTGTGTGTGTGTGTGTGTGTGTGTGTACACATATGTGTGCACATACATGTGCTCACCATTACCCCTCCTTCAATCTGGTTTACGTCAGAACCTCCTGACAAAACTGGATAGGGTTCAGATTTTTGTAGGGAAGGATTTTTCCCAGCCCTTAAGCAAAGCAATGATTACATAAGTGAATATCTGGCTAAAGAAAATGTCTAATACCGCCTTCCTGAAGCACTTATGTCCCTGCTCTGCTCAGCCACAACTCTAGACCCACGGCTCCTAGGAGGCCTAAAAGACCTCCGTCACTGTAAGGAGAGCAGGTTGAGAGGCAAGGACGTGGCTGGATGCAGTTCCCCAGGTGGGAGACTGCGATCCCAGCCGGGACAGTGCCAGTGGGAAGGGAAAAAATCAAATTCAAAAGACATGTCAGAAATAAGAACAGTAAGACTCGATGATAGACACTTACTATTGTATAATCGTCACATACACACTTCAATTCTTTTGGCGACAATATTGATGACGATAATGGTGGTAATGATAGTCATATTGCAAAATGCATGGACCACATTATGGAAAAACAGTTTTAAAAGAACACGCAATGCTATGGAACAACAGTACAACTGTATCTTATATGTTTCTCTTATGGTTTAAAAAGTAAGGAGTTGGGAGAAATTCAGGTGTAGTAAAGGAATGGAAAGTAAATGACAGAGAAAAAGTTAGGCCACTCTGGAAATGAACAAGTAATGCAGACGATTAAGAAACTGTCAGACACTGCAAAATATCCCATATTTCCTACTAGAAAACCCTGATTTACAGAACCTTTTTTTTTTTTCTTTAGAAAGGTGGGTGGAACTTTAAAAGGGGGGAGGAAAGTGACTAGGATTCAGTTACTAGGGAAAGAATCTAGCCATCTTATTTTAATTTCCACTTTTGTTTGCATTCTGTGTAGCTCTGGGTGATTGGTTACCAACAATATAATCTACTTTACTTGATTGAAGTAGTGTTACAAATTGAATGTTTGTGTCACTTAAAAATGTGTGTGTTGAAGCCCTAATCCCAATGTGTCTGTGTTTGGAGCTGAAACCTCTAAGGAAGTAATTAAGGTTAAATGTGGTCATACGGATGTAGCCCTGATCCAATTGGATTAGTGTGCTTGTAAAGAGACATCATGGAGCACTCAGGCTTAATCAACCTCTCTCTCTCTCCCCTCCTCTCCTCGCTCCCTCCCTTCCTCCTCCCCTCTCTCTACCTGAGCACACTCATCAAGGAAAAGCCATGTGAGGACAGAGTGAGATGGCAACTCACAAGCCAGAAAGAGAGCTCTCACAAGGAACTACATTGGCTGGAAGCTTCACCTTGGAATTCCAGCCTCCAGACGGTGAGAAGATAAACTGGGAGTGTTTAAACCACCTAGTCTGTGTGTGGTGTTTTGTTATGGCAGCCCAAGCAGACTAAGACAAGTGGAAAGTGTTCATTACTGTTTATCACTGAAGCTAACAGGCCACCATTTGTAAGGCACACCATGCTAACTATCCCTTACGCCATGAGGTGTAATGACTGACAGCATAACGATGGGATCACGGATCTGCAGGAGAGTGGGGCAGTGAACTACAAGTGGACGGGCGGAGAGCTACAGGACTACAGGAGGGGGCAGGGCAGCAAGCTATGAGGGGGAAGGACCAGGGGGAACTACAGGAGAGCAGCAGCAACCTACTGGTGCACGGATTTGTGCACTGGGCTACTAGTTATTTTACAAACCACTAAGAAGGATATTACACTGCTAATTGAACTATAACATATCATTGATTGTAAGAAGCATTCCAATTTCAAAACGGGAAAATGGGCATCTTAGAATTAATGAAATAAGATAAAATACTAGGAAGCTTATAGACTTCCCAGTAAAAGCAGGGAAACAGGTTTAGATGCTACACAGCCAGAAACAAAGCACCCTGGGAAAGCCCAACCACACCGCAGAGCCATTCCCAGAAACAGCATTACCACCACCGTCACTCAACACATAACACGTGGGACATTGCCACAGCTGCCCTGGAACGACTGCCCCCCTCATGGGCCGGCCAAACGGCCAATCACCACCACCAACTTCAAGTCCCAGTGATGACCATGACCGTGAATGGGGCTCTTTTAATAATTATGCCATGATACAAGCCAAACTGCCCCAGGCACACCAAACATTGGGTGCGATAGTTACAGGCAAATCTGGGATATATTTTAGCTCTCCTGACTCTAGAAAAGGAAGACATGATAGAAGCAGGTTGCAAAAAGTGTTGAGTAAATATTAAAGTGTTCATAGATAAATGTATTCCAAAAAGATTATCAAATAAGTGTTATGATGAGTTTGTTATAAGCAAAGAAAGAGGCTCTGTGTAAACTGGAAATCCTTTTTTAAAAAATATATTTTATTGATTTTTTTACAGAGAAGAAGGGAGAGGGATAGAGTTAGAAACATCAATGAAAGAGAAACATCGATCAGCTGCCTCCTGTACACCTCCCACGGGGGATGTGCTCGCAACCAATGTACATGCCCTTGACCGGAATCGAACCTGGGACCCCTCAGTCCACAGGCCGACGCTCTATCCACCAAGCCAAACCGGTTAGGGCTGGAAATCCTTTTGAGGTGGCTTTCTTTTTTTTTTCTTTTTTTTTTGAGGTGGCTTTCTTAAAGGGAGTTTCCTGCTTCTGCACCATATAGCAACCCCAGCAGGGGAGAAACACCTCCTGAAGACAGCATTCCATCGGGGAATTCTCATCCATTCTTTTCCATTTCTTTTCTTTCTTTTTTTTAAGGGTTATTTATTGATTTTAGAGGGTGAGGAAGAGAAATATAGATTTGTTATTCCACTTATTTATGCATGCATTGGATGCTTCTTGTATGTGCCCTGACCGGGAATCAAACCTGCAACCTTGATTTATTGGGACTACACTTTAACCAACTGAGCTACCCAACCAGGGCCATTTTCCCACTGGGAGCTTCAGAATCTTGGTGCTAACCTTGCCCTGTCTGAGCAGCCTTATGTTCCAAGACCTGAACGTATTCTCTAAGTTGGAATTCCATAAAGATGACAGATGGACTGGTCTCTGAGGAGAGCTGTACACAGTTTCTCAGTGTTCCGTAAAGGTTCCCCAGAAGTCTCTGGACTGGACCTCCAGATCCTCCCCGAGGTGGAGCTGGCTACACCCTGAGGGCTCCCGGCCAGGAGGTTCCTTCTGCCCCAGGCCTTTGTTCTGTAAGGAGGTAAAGGTCTCACAAATGCTTTACCTCTGCGTGCAATCTCCCTCCTCCAAACTCTACCCTCCCCTACCTTCCCCTTCCTGGAGAACCACCGGGGCCTGGAGCCCCAGAGCAAGAGGCCAGAAGGATGGCGCCTCTTGAGCGAGACTGAGCTCGAAAACCAGGCTTGGGCAGTCCTGCCCGGGCTCAGGGAGTGGCAGCCACCAGCACAGGAAGTGGGACGATCACGCCTCATGGGGGCTGTCACGCCCATTTCTGCACCTCACCAAATGCCAGGGGCATGCTGAAGCGAGGGTCGCAGTAAGAAACGCTCCAGTTTTTTCCAAATGCCCCTCAGGGAAACAGGAATTTCCCTTTTGAGAACTACCCTCTGAGCCAAAGAGAGTCCCTCGGTGTCTTCAGCCCAGCACAACCCAAGCGGGGTTCAGCTCCCCTCCTTATTCACGTCGGGGGAATAAGCCCCATAGGCTTCAGAGAGCCAGGCCTGGGGTGCCGCCCTCTTCCCAAACGGCCTGGGGCTGGTCCCGTTCTAGCAGACTGACTGTTCTCAGTCCCGGGCAAACCAGGAGCCTGGGTGACCCTGACTCAGCCCGGAGGCTTACTGTCCTGCTGGAAAGGGTGGGGAGGAAAGAAATGCCCGCTTTTTCTAGTCTGGGGAGGAGAGGGCCAGAGACGGGCAGAAGGAAGTGCACCAGGGTTCTTGCTTTCTCTCCTGCCGCCCACACTTCCCAAACCCCACCACGGGGCCTAGAATGAGCATCCAGATTGGCGTGAGGCACCCAATGCCCAGAGCTTCTAACCGGCTCCCTCGTCAGGAAGCAGTAAGCTAGCAGCTCCCCAGCCCCAACCCGGGCAGCGCGTCCGGCTCGGTTACCTCACCTACAGAATCAGGGAGGTGGAGGGGGTGCCCTCTTCCGGCCCTGTGGACTCACACAAAACAGCTCCCAAGTTCCTGTCCATCTAACCTTTCGAAACTTTTTTCAAACTCTGGGGAATGAACAACACCAACATTTCAAATGAGGAGTACTTTAAATGTATAGTTCAGCATGATGACTATTGTTAGAATTCTGTGTTGTATGTTTGAGAATGGCTGAGAGTAGATCTTAAAAGTTCTCATCACAAGAAACAAAAATGTAACTATGGCGATAGATCTTAGCTGGGCCTATTGCCGTGAGCATGAATCACTAAGTTGCACACCTGAAATTAGCGATGCTCTATGTCAAGTATACCTCAGTTTTTTTTAAAAAGAAAATTATTGCCAAACCAAAACCTAAAAGAAAATGTGTGTTCTTTTAAATTTCACCTATCTCCTAAATAAGGTCACACTTTGAGTAACTGGGGGATGGGGGGGGGCGGGGGTGGTAAAACTCAACACATGCACTCGGCAGAGGCACATTTAGCTCCTAACACCAACCTCCCTGGACCTGGCGCTCTTTCCTCCGCCCAAAGGACCATGATTCTTCCCTGGAGAATACAGGGCCCAGAGAGAGTCTTTAGGTAGAAACACTTACCACCCAGTGATGTGACAACTGTCTCCCGCTCCTGCTCTTAACTCCTGGGCTGTCACTGTGGTTGAGATAAGCTCTCTTTAAGGAAAACCTAGGATGGGAGTTCTCAGCGTTTTGGGGAAAGGTAAATAGCATGTTAGTATTATTATGAAAGTAGTGTTGGCCTCCGGGACTCTCTGAAAGGGGCTCAGGGGACGATACATGAAGAACAGCTGCCTTAGGAAACCCCTCTGTGATGCCTTCATCTTCTGGTTGTTCTTGGTTATACTCCTCCCTGGCCAGTCCTGGCTTCCCCTCCAGATGGAGGGACTTCTGGCTCCATCCCAAGCCCAACCCATCCAAAAACACAGAGCAAGACTCAGCTTTTAAGAGCTGTGCTCACTGTTGGGTCCATGGGACATGGCAGGAATAGACATGAAACCAAGACCAGGATGACTCTGCTCTCTCCTCCACAGTGAGACCACTTCTTCCTGGTTTCCCACAGGTGAGTCAACAACTCCCACATTAGGTAAATGATAACAGAGAACAAGCCTGTATCCATTAGGATCAAGTTTAACTAAATGTAGGAACAACAACAAAAAATTACGTTGGCTTAAGGGAGACAGAAAAGCATGTCTTCTTTTGTGTAAAATAAATCTGGAGGATAGGCAGCCCACTACTAACATGGTGGCTCCACAAAATTGTCAGAAACCAGCATCCTTCCAGCTCACAGTCAGCCTCCTCGGTGTTGTGGGTCTTACATAACCTCAGGGTCCAAAGTGGCTGCTGGGCTGTAGCCATAGCAATCACATTCCACCCAAGAGAAATGGAAAAACAACATTTCCTAGTAGCTGTGTGCCCTTCTGTTTACATCTCCTTGGTTAAAACTAAGTCACTTATTTACAAAGAAAATTAGGAATGTTCTCTTACTTAGATGACAGTATGTCTAGTCTATGAAGGGAAGAATGTGTATGGAGAGGTACTAAGCAGCACTGACCACAAACTGTCCATGAGTTGCTCTTTCCCTGAACAGAACAGTAAAGCCAAGTTTAGATGCAAACACTTGGCAGCCACAGTGTGACTCGCTCCCAGTTGACTCACTGCTACCAACCAGCTTGTCAGCAATCTTGTGTGTCTACATCTCATGGACCTTCAGATTGCTAAAAATATACACAACTCAGCCCTGCTGGTGTGGCTCAGTGGTTGAGCGTCAACCCATGAACCAAGAGGTCATTGGCTCAATTCCAAGTCAGGGTCAGGGCACATGCCAGGGTTGCAGGCTCAATCCCAAGTGAGGGGCCTGCAGGAGGTGGCCAATGAATATTCCTCTCTCATCAATGTTTCTATCTCTCTACCCCTTTCCTGTCCTTCCTCTCTCTCTAAAATAAATAAAAACATATTTTAAAAAATAAAAACATACACAATTCTGAATGTTCAGTTCTTGAATGCAAAGAATCTACTATTTAACATAGCCTCTAAATTTTCAAATTGTATGTTTTTACATAGAAATTATAATCTATATCTAACATTAAAGGAAAATACACTGAAATATCAACTTAAAGATTTACAGAGATGATTTCTGAGTAGTAGAATTATAGAACATTTTTCTGGTGGGATTTGTGTTTTTGTTTTGTTTTTTTTGTTGCTGTTTTTTCTTCTCTCATTTTCTCTAGATAAAAATGTTCCTCCAATGTTTATGCATTGTTTCTATCATTAAATAAAACAGTAATTCCTTTTCAAGAGGGATTCCTTCATCTACCACGCAAAGTTGCTGAAACCAGAAGTTAACCCAGGAAGTCTGACTCTTGAAGCAGCGTGTTACCCCTGACCCACTCCGCTTCCTTTCATGCCATGTTTCTTGGTTAAAGATAAAAATTACACCATAACCTTTTCTTGTTATTTCAACATAATAACTTCTCATTGCTTACATCTGTGGTTTAAACGGAACCCAAAAATAAATGTAGCTCACCAACGACTTTTATAAGACCAGCCATCAAGTTCTGCTCTGCTATTACAATGAAACGTGAGTCATCATCGGCCTGGAGTTGAGACTTTATAAGGACAAAGGAATGCTTTATTTCCCAGGAACTGCCCCTGAGGAATTCCCCTTCTGCATTTTTGACCTTGTCGTTTTCCAGGGAATTCAGTGCAACATAAAATGAATCCACCAAATTTAGAAATGGCCGAGTCCCGGGCCTTGATCTGTGTGACCATCACCGTGGGGGCTCTGGGGAGCATGGCGGGCAGTCTGCAGCCCCACGGGGGCTCAGGTCAAGCCCCTGGCTTCCAGAGGGAGCCTGTCCATTACCCCATGCCCACCAGCACTGCTTTTTATCTAGAAAAGACAGTAACCGAAAAACTGAAAGACAATTCTTCATGGATTTTACATTTGTGCTTGTTTCTACCCTAGAGCCAAAAAACTGGCAATAAACCAATTTAAACACACCAACCTTGCTAGAAAACACCCAAAGGCACATGTTTCAAAGCTTGAACTTCACACTCAAAGAACAGCCCAGCTATCTTTATTGGTCGTGTACAGGGTACTGGGATAGAGATGCATCGGGTCTACACTGGATAGAAGGCTCAATTACTTGTCTCACAAAAATAAAGAGGAAACTGATGATTGTATGGACTTACATCTAATCCATATCTTCCCACTGCTGAGCACAGAGCGGTGGCTGGTCCTACAGCCCCCGCTATACTAGGACCGCAGTAAACCCTTCCCCGTCCCAGTGCCCGCCAGAGGGCACACGTGCCAGGCACACGGAGGCCTCGGGATGAAATCCAAGCTCCCTTTTACGATCAGCAGAAGCAGATCCTTCTAAATAAGGACGATCCCCTTTCAGGATGCCTCATTTACACAATTCCTTCTCGTTCTCATTTTAATAAATATTTGCTTTCCTACCTCATTTTCTATTTGTGATTTTTTTTTTTCTGTAAATCACAAGTCCCTGGCTTCCAGAGGGTGCCAGTTCATTACCTCACAGCCACTGCACTGCTTTTTTTCTAGAATAGATAGTAACTAGCCAAAACCGGTTTAGCTCAGTGGATAGAGCATCAACCTTGGTTGCAGGCACATCCCCAGTAGGGGGGTGCAAGAAGCAGCTGATCGATGATTCTCTCTCATCGATATTTCTAACTCTCTGTCCCTCTCCCTCTTTGTAAAAAAAATCAATAAAATATATTTTTAAAAAAGACAGTAACTGAAAAACTGAAAGGCAATTAATTCCTCGTGGTTTTTACATGTCTGCTTTTCCCTACCCAAGAGCCAAAAGACTGACAATAAACCAAGTTATAAATTGGGTAAGCCCCTAAATTCTATACGCTTCATGCGGGACCCAAGGCTGGAAAGGTGGGTTTGAGACCAAGAACCACTTAGGCAGTGGTGCTTCAATGACAATGCTGAGTGACGGTTCTGACGCAAGCAGCACGGACGGGGCTCTGGGGAGATCCGTGTGGGGCGGGCGGCGGCAGCAGACGCTGCCAGGAAGAAAACGGGGTTCAGAGGAGGCTTCCTGATCACACACGGACCTCAGTGCCAATGCCGTGTTCTCGCTGGTTCCTCCCAAAGGCGCTGTTCCTTTTCTTTAACAATAAAACAACTTTGTGGAGATACAATCCACATACCACACAGCTTACCCATTTAAAGTATAGAATTAATTGATGTGGAATATATTGGCATGTTTGTACAGACACCACAATTTCATTTTCGATCATTTTCGTAAAAGAAACATCATACCCATTAGCTGTCATACTCCTCTTTCCCCTTCCCCTCTGCCCTAAGCAACTGCCAGTCTACTTTCTGTCTCTGAGTTTGTCTCTGAGTTTGCATTTCATGTCAATGGGATTATACAAAAGTGGCCTTCCATGTCAGGCTTTTTCACTTAAAATAACATTTAAGGTCCATTCATGTGTATTCCTTCATTCCTTTAAAAAGAAAAAAAAGAAAAAGAAAAAAAAAAACAGGGTGTTGTTGTTTTTTTAATCCTCACCCAAAGATATTTTTCCGTTAATTTTTAGAGAGAGTGGAAGGAGGGGAAGAGACAGAGAGAGAAACACATTGATTGGTAGAAATAGAGATAAGTGCCGTTGACCAGAATTGAATCCAGGACCCTTCAGTCTGCAGTCCAAGGCTCTATCCACAGAGCCAAAGCAGCTACAGCAGTACTTCATTCCTTTTTATCGCCAAATGATATTCTACTGCATGGATATACCACTTTTTGCTTATCCATTTATCAGTTGATCGACATTTGGGTTATTTCCATTTGGGGGCTATTCTATATAATCAAGAGGTAATGTGCAAATTGACCATCACTCCAACACACAAGATGCACCCCCCCCCCAGTGTGGTCATAGATGGCCATCCCCATGTGGACACAAGATGGCCAGCAGGGGAGGGCAGTTGTGGGTGATCAGGGCTGCAGGGGAGGCCAGTTGGGAGGGACCAGGCCTGAAAGGGAGGGTAGTTGGGGGCAATCAGGCTTGAGGGAAGGACAGTTGCGGGGGACCCAGGTCTGCAGAGGAGGGCAGTGGGGAGGGACCAGCCCTGCAGGGGAGTGCAGTTAGGGGTGACCAGGCTGGCAGGGGAGGGCAGTTAAGGGTGACCGGGCCAGCAGAGGAGTAGTTAGGCATCAATCAGGCTGGCAGGGGAGTGACTAAGAGGTGATCAGGCTGGTAGGCAGAAGCAGTTAGGGGCAATCAAGCAGGCAGGCAGGTGAGCGATTGGGAGCCAGCAGTCCTGGATTGTGAGAAGGATGTCTGACTGCCTTCAAGGGGTCCCAGATTGGAGAGGGTGCAGGCTAGGCTGAGAGACACCCCCCTCTGCATGAATTTCATGCATTGAGCCTCTAGTTATAAATAATGCTGCTATGCATATGAAGGGTTTGCTAAGTCAAGTCACCAAATCAAAACTTAATAATCAACCTAACTGCAGTTTCAGACTCACTAAGAAGAATTTTAAACTAATCAGTCTGGGATTTTCCTGGTCAGCACTAGTGAAATGAACCTATATAATAAAAGCCTAATATGCAAATTAACTGAATGGTGAAACAACCAGTTGTTATGATGCGCACTGACCACCAGGGGGCAGATGCTCAACGCAGGAGCTGCCCCCAGCCTGCAGGCGCCAGGCCAGCCAAGGCAGGTGCCAGCGGCACCCCCCACCTCCCCATCACCCTGCCAGTCACCCCGCAGATTGGCCCTGATGCCAGACAGACCTAGGGACCCTACCCATGCGTGAATTTCATGCACCGGGCCTCTAATCTGCCTGATAAGACCACCTGTGTTCCCCTAAGGCAGGGGTCTTCAAACTACGGCCCGCGGGCCACATGCAGCCCCCAGGGGAGTCTGATCCTGCCCGCCAGGTTTTTTGGGCAGTGAGCGCAGCCAAGGTGTTACAGTAGGAATTAGTAGTTCATATAGTCCGGCCCTCCAGCTCTCTGAGGGACCGTGATCTGGCCCCCACTTTAAAAAGTTTGAGGACCCCTGCCCTAAGGGAAGGCATCCTTGCTTGAAATAATCCACTCCTTTACCTTTTTAGTCCCACCCTCCTCCGGCTGATCAAAACCTTCCGTTTTGTACAACTCCTGGGAGCTCTTCTCATTGCTAGATGGGCCAATGAGATCTTCACATTTCCTGGGGGATATTGTCCTTTAGCATGACCAAGACGAGGACTCCTGAAGGAGGAATCTCAAGCTCTCAAAACAGGTACCTGTTGGAGCAAACAGGGGACCCCAATGCTTTAGAAATGTGTGTACAATTTAAAATACCAGAGGTTTCGGGCTTTTTTTTTTTAAGGTGTAAGCAAGAACACCTGATAATCAAAATGAAAAAAAAAAAAAGAAAGAAAGAAAGAAAAACAACACTCTGGAGCCCTAGAGGCCAAGGTGACATTATTTGAAATAAAACAAACTTTAAAAAAAAAATAAAACGCCACAGGTGAGATAAGAGTTTTAAATAAACAGCTTGTATCTTCAGATTCCAGCACACCTCCTCCCCTACGAGCCAAGGTAATCAAAGTCACATAACAGTGCTGAAAATGCTGGGTAGGCCAAAACCTGCTAATTGACCTGTGATCGATACCAAAAGCCATCAACGTGTAGTGAAGCAATAGCAAATGATTGACCTGGACGGCAGACTTGACAATGGAGGCAGCAAGATTTATACCTCAATATCACTCTAACGGTATTTCACATCCCTGCCAGCCCTGTGGGGTTATAAATGGGTTCTGCTAAGAGTAATAAGCTTACTCCCCAATCCTGAAGGTACAGGGAACAAGATGCCAGGGGAGCGGGCATGCTGAGACAGAGGCGCTATAAAGCCTGAGTTAGGAGAGAGATTAATGTCACCGTGCTATAGAACAAAGCATTCCCAGGAACACAGATGATGGCTTGTCTCGCCCTGTTATAGGGAGCTTGTAACCTACAAAGAAACATCAGAGGCACCAGGTAACTCGACGTTGCAAACAGCGAGCTACTTGCCTGAAGAAAGTCAGGGTTTCACTCTCGGGGTACAAAGGAGCCGTATTCTCTGGCTTGCTAAGAATGAGGAAAGGGTTCTTTCAATGGGAAGAGACAGAGACCCTCCTTCTCTTGTTTCTGAACGCTCTGATTCTGATGAGCCACCGTGTCTTCTGGAGAAATGACTCAAAGTGTCTCTTTCTGGGGAATTATATATACGTGTGGGGCTTCTGCAACCCCCTGGCTCCAGATATCATTTCCCCCAGTTTCCTGTTGCATTGCGGCAGCTCCACTCTTATTAGGCTTAGCACACGGAGTCAGATAGACAGGTATTCTTCCCACTTCTGCCCCCTTCTCCCCTTTGTCCCCCCACCCCCACCCCTGCCGTTTCCCCCTGTCCCCCAGGGCTCCCGCTATGCCAGGCACGTCCCCTGTCCCTAGTCCCAGACCCTCCCCTTTAGCTCCTGGCTGGCTGCCAGGAGGTTGCCTGGGGTGATTGCCCTGCACCAGAGGTTTGTAGAAATTCGAGGATGTGCAGTACTCAGACCTGCCTCTGACCTTGTACCTGTGGAGCTCCTTACATCACTGCAGTTCCTCTGCCCGCCTTCTCTCGGGCCTGCCAACACCAAAAATATTGACAGAGAGAAAGGAAGGGAAGGAGGGAGGGAAGGAGGGAGGAAGAGAGGAAGATTAATGTAAAAATAGTCATTGCTTTTAAAACTCCTATACTTTCTTCTAGTATTTTTATGAAATTTTTAAAATTCATTTGGAAGATGCTTCTGAATGTGGTAAAAAAAAAAAAAAAAAGAAAAGAAAAGAAAAGAAAAAGAAAAAGAAAAAGAAAAAGAAAAAGAAAAAGAAAAAGAAAAAAACCACACACACACACACACACACACACACACACACACAAAGTTCCCAAACAATGTGATGGTGGAACTTCTGCCCTGTTTCCATCTTTAATGGGAATCTCCTAATGCCTCGTTATTATATTTAGTGTGGTCTCTGCCTTTATCAAAGCTTATGTAAAGTTTCTTTGTTTTTGTTTTTTGAGAGTTTATTAAAGCTGAGGACAGTGAAACAAGGAAGGGCTGAAGATATGAGAAGCAACAGCACAGAGCATGGGCGGGCTGCTTCGGGTCACTGAGAAGTCAGAGAAAGGGGGCCTTGGAGACAGGTTCGGGGGTTAGCCCAGGAGGAGCTGGCACTTGCCCACTGCTCCCTTGGTTGCAAGTCTCATGGGTCCCTTATCGGTGAGGAGATGGGTGCTGGTGGGGGATGCAGAGGGAGGTGGGAAAGACACAGGCATACTCCCCGGAGGGAGAACACATTCAAAGTTTCTTTTAAAACAGGAATGCATATTGAATTCTATCAAGTATCTTTTCAGCATCTGATGAGATCATCGTTTTATTTTTCTCCTTTAATTTATTAATATGTGAACTGATTTGCATTATTGGCTTTCCTAATGTTGACATTTCAATGTTTTTCCTGAATTATATCTCTTGATGTTTCGATATATTTTAAATTTCTGATTAAAGAAAACACAGAAATTGTATTTCTATCCCACATCATTTAAGAAGGTTTGAGCCAGGCTGGTGTGGCTCAGTGGTTGAGTGCTAACCTAGGAACAAGAAGTTCACAGCGCAGTTCCCAGTTGGGGCGCATGCCCGGATTGCAACTCCACCTCCAGTGGGGGGTGTCCAGGAGGCGGTCGATCAATGATTCTCTCTCATCACTGGTGTCTCTCTCCTTCTCATTCTCTCTCTTTCTCCCCCCCCCCCTCCCTCTCCCTTTCTCTCTGAATTCAATTTTTAAAATACGTATTAAAATAAAGATTTGAAAATGAAATCTAACTATATTAGTTACATGTTAGCTACCCAAGAGGATGTTTTTATTTTGTTACTCTTTAGAAAAATAAAACTCAGGTTGGTATTGTAGCATGTGGCATCAGCATTAAGTTTACTTTCCAGAGACTTTTCTCTCCTTGACACTTACACTTGCAGGTCATCTTGCAATGCAAAAAGCATTTATTAAGCTGATTCTATATGCCAGATTCTGTTACTTGCTGTTACGAGAGACTCTAAATGCCTAAGAACCGGTCAGTCCTCCATCCAGTGCAGCAACACGAATCATGAGGGTCTCACCTTTTAAAACTATGAACTCTGAGGGAAGCCAGGTCTATGCCACCTACGTCACAAAAGGCATAATGTCAAATGTTTGAACTGCAGCCACGATTAGTGTTTATGTATATGTGCTAGCACTTCTCTGGGTGTCACTGGGGCTTGCTATGATGTATGTTAGGTGACTAACAAGTTCTCTTGAAACAAAGCTGACAATGATGACAGTGTTAAAGAATAATGAGGACAGGCAGCCCCAAGAAGCATTACACAAATGAATGTACAAACACATATCTACTAGTACATAGGGTCACTTAAACCATCTTTGTATTCTTACTGGTGACGTATAAATTGTTTCGAAATTTCCTCAGTGACCTCTCAGCCTGAACTTAGTTCTTGTTTTCACTTATTAGAATCACACCACGTTTTTTTGTGTGTGTGTGTGTGTGTGTGTGTGTGTGTGTGTGTTTTGGTCAGTTTTTCAAATAACATTAACTGAACTGTTGTAACCTGTCAATAATTGACTATGAAACTTCTTATATTTACTGATAACATATTTTACTAATTTGTATAAATGCATAATTTATTAATCAAATATAAAAATCTCACACCCAATTACTTGTGAAAACTTTTAGTAGCTTTTCAATAAGTATAAATCAAAATGGAATGATCTCTTATAAAGATCTTTTCTATAGGCTAATTGGAAATTAAGTGAATTATAACATTAGAATGGTAAGTGAAGAATATGAAATATGGAAATTTCATTTTTTAGGTCATTTTATTTCCTAAGTACATCACTAACTTCCTAGTATTTTAAAATATATTTTATTGATTTTTTCAGAGAGGAAGAGAGAGGGATAGAAAGTTAGAAACATCGATGAGAGAGAATCATCGATCAGCTGCCTCTTGCACACCCCCTACTGGGGATGCGCCCGCAACCAAGGTACATGCCCTTGACCGGAATCGAACCCGGGACCTTTCAGTCCCCAGGCCGACGCTCTATCCACTGAGCCAAACCGGTCCTGGCCGCTTCCTAGTATTTTATTAAGTATTTGTTAGAATGGTGGGAAGTGTAAAATGGAAGAATCCTCATTTTTAAAACCAGTAGACACTAATTTTCAAAAGCAGATGTTAAAGGTAACATATAATGTATGCTGCTGAGCTGAGCATCCTTTGAGAAAACAGAAAGTGTTGGCCAGAATTGTAGGAAAAGTAACTGAAAAAATTCATTGCTATTATATCCAAGAGACTTGTAATCATTGTGAAATGTTTACTGGTTATATATTCTTTCCAGAACTTTGTACACTAAGGATAAATTTATATTTAAAAAAAAAAAAAAAAAAAGTAAGAATAGCCCTGGCCACTGTGTCTCAGTTGGTTGGAGTGTCGTCCTGTACCCCAAAAGGTTTCCCGTTTGATTCCTGGTCAGGGCACATACCCAGGTTTCAGGTTTGATCCCCAGTTAGGGCCCGTGCAGGAGGCAACAGATCTATCTTTTTCATATCAATGTTTCTCTCTTTCTCTCCCATCCCTCCCTTCCTCTCTCTAAAATCAAATTTTTTTTAAGTAAGAATAACATTTGCTTACAATACAAAATCAAGTTTCAGCTGAAAAATTAAGGCTATTAAAAACAACATCACAAACAACAAAAGCAAATATTTCTTCGGCAGTTCTAATAAAAGTATTTGCACTTTTTTCCCAAAAAAATATTTTTAATTGATTTGAGAAAGAGAGAGAGAGAGAGAGAGAGAGCAAGAGAAACGTTCATTTTTTGTTCCATTTATTTATGCATTCCTTGGTTGTTTCTTGCCTGTGCTCTGACCAGGGATTGAACCCACAACCTTGGCGTACCAGGACGATGGTCCAATCAACTGAGCAACCCAGGCAGGGCAAGGATGTATTTTCTCTAATAAAAAAATGTTCAGGTGTTTTCTTTCTCTAAAAAGGAAGACAATTAAAGAGAATCGGATATATGCAGGTACCATTGGTGGGTTACAAAAAAATTTAATCAGAGACAACAGTAGGAAGAACTAAGATTTCTCTTTTCTTTCACTCTTCTCAAATTGTATTTTTTTCCATAATATCTTTTCCAATTGGTAAGTGATGGAGAGGAATTGGTCAACCAATTTTCAAAATGTCAGATTCCCTTAGTTTCCAAATAATTACCTGCTTTTAAAACAGTTGCTTTTTTTGAATTCATTGACTTGGTTTTTGAATTAGTTGATTGAACTGGTTCTTTAAAAACTAGGAAAGGTACACCCAATTGGCATGGCTCAGTGGTTGAGTGTTGACCTCTAAGCCAGGAGGTCACAGTTCATTTCCGCGCTCAGGGCAGGTGCCCGGGTTGCAGGCTCCATCCCCAGTATGGGGCGTGTAGGAGGCAGCCAGTCAATGATTCTGTTTCCCTTCCTCTCTCCTTCCTCTCTGAAATCAATAAAAATCTTTTTTAAAATAAATGTAATACAATGTACATGTAGTAAAATATGAATGTCCTCCTCAGCCCCTAATTAATTTCATTCCCACTTCTCAGGGCTTTCCCTACTTTACAGTTTTTGTATGGATCTTTGCAGATACAGATAAAGTTTTTCAGATCAACATAAATGCATGCTTATTTTAAACATTGTTCTACCACTTTTTTTTATATGCCAAGTTCACACAGCTAGAAAGACCCGGAACTGAGGTGTGACTCCTGGTCTGCCTGATTCTACAAGGTCAGACAGGGTAGCGAGATGGGGTATGTGGTGAAGCAGCTGCACTGTTTCCAATGCTCAATGGCCAAGAGCATGACACGAATTTGGGAAGACTGGTCTGTGGTATTGTAGTCATATAACATCCAGTGAATTCTTGATTACTGGCTTGTAAATGCCCAACAAACAGGTAATAAACTGTGTATATCAACTAAATCATAATTGTGAAAATTATGAAAACTATGTTGCAACCTGGAGAAGTGATTGTGATGAAATCTTAAGTGGGGGGGAAAAAAAAAAAAAGGTATCTTCTCCTGGTTTTTAGCAAAACAAGCGAATTTTTGCACCAAATCTAAATAGGCATCCTCATCTGTAATGAAACCACCACCTGGTTTTAATGGGAATTTCCCCCTTAACAAGAAATATAACAGTCCTGTCTTCCTAGGCAGAGATAATAAAGGCCTTCTAGAACCTCTAAAGTTATTAGACAATTATTGATTATCATTTTCCTACAGACAATGGGAAATTGTTTCGGGTTGATTGTGCCCTCCAAAAAGAAAGGTTAGTGGACACCCTAAGCCCTGGTACCTAGGAGCGTGACCTTATTTGGAAGTGTGGTCTTTCCCGATGCTATAAAGTTAAGATGAGATCATTAGGATGGGCCCTAATCCAGTATGACTGGTGTCCTTATAAGAGAGAAATTTGGACACAGACACACAAAGGGAACATCATCTGAAGGCCCAGACACAGGAGGAAGAAGGCGATGAGATGAAGGGACGCTGCTTCGCTGCTTCGAGCCAAGGAATACCTGAGGTTAGCAGCCGCTGGGAGAGCCAGGGAGGAGCCTCCCAGAGGCTTCAGAGGGAGGAGGACCCTGCCCGCACCTGGTGTTTGACTTCTGGCTTCTAGAACTGTCAGGATAAATATAGGTTGTTGGTTTGTTTTTTGGTTTTGGTTTTTTGTTTGTTTGTTTGTTTTTTACACAAGCTCCTTTTTAATTTTTGTTTCAAGAGAAGGGACCAGTGATTTATAGACTTCTCAAACTATATAGTAAAAATTGGTGGAAGGGGACTCTCACAGTTATAAAAGATATAAAAATAAAAATAAACATTTTATTGTATTTTAAACTTTCATTTAAAGTCAGACATAATTTAAACCAATTCCTCTAGGGAAGTTCATACAAACTTCATCTATGAGTCTGGTGGAGGTTAGCATTGTCAGGGAGCTATGTGGCTGTGCCCAAGGGGCAGCTGTGCTATGTGGCTGGGCAGCCACTGGCTGGGGTTTTTTTTTTGTTTGTTTGGGTTTTCTTTTCTTTCTTTTTCTTTTAATATATGTTGTTTTAATCCACCCAATTTTTGGAACTCTGTTATGGCAGTCCCAGGAAACTAATAAAGAAATCGTCGAAGAGGTTTAAGAGGGGGGAGAGAAAAACTAACATTTATTGAGAACCTACAATGCTGTTCCAGGCTCCACGCTAGATGCTTGACATATGTTATTGAATTCTATAATAACACTATGGGAAGAGGGCACTTTACAGATGAGGGAGCTGAAGCTCAGAAGGTCAGGAGTACTCTGGCATTCCCTCCGCTGGAGAGGGCTGAGGCTGAGCCTCCGCCTCCAGAGCCCACAGCGTTCCCAGCACCCGCTGCCAAGGACACAGTGCTGGCCTGAGAAAGCTGACTCAGCAGAACTGCGGCCGCCCATGTTAAACATCAGTTACCACGCAACCTTTACCCAGGTGAGCCAGGCCTTCGTGGTCTCCTGGAAGATAGGTCAGCATCTCCTGACTGCCAAACGCTATTGCTTATAGCACTGGAGCTTCATAATTTGCCAAACAGTACTCGAGCCCTGTAAGTTTTTAACCAAAGGTTAACTGTAATGCAGAGAGGGTGGACAACTAATCCCATCTACTTACTCCCAGACCTTGATAGTGAACGGGAGAAGTAAAACATCATATGAATGACTCTTTCTCCAGCAAATACCAATCACAGACAATAACCTAGTATCCAACTTAATCTTTGGTTTTAAAAGATTTGCTTCTACCTGCATATTTACCCAAGGCTTCCATGCCTACTGGCTGGTAAGTGATAAAGCTGGTTTCCAGGATATAAAAGGCCAGGACACTATCAGCTTAGAAAGTCAGTCTTGCCGAAACCGGTTTGGCTCAATGGATAGAGCGTCAGCCTGTGAACTGAAAGGTCCCAGGTTCAATTCCAGGCAAGGGCATGTACCTTCGTTGCGGGCACATCCCCAGTGGGGGTTATGCAAGAGGCAGCTGATCGATGATTCTTTCTCATCGATGTTCCTAACCCTCTATCCCTCTCTCTTCCTCTCTGTAAAAAATCAATAAAATATATATTTTTTGAAAGTACTCTTATAAAAAAAAAAAAAAAGAAAGAAAGAAAAAAAGAACAATTAGAAAGTCAGTCTGAGTTCAGAATGGCTGGGGTCTAACATGCACAAAGACACATGCTGGGCAGTGAGCTAGATTTCAGGCTCTGCTCGCCCTTCAGCTGGCGTCCTTGTGCAGAGCTCAACCCGCAGAGCCTTGCAGGGCCACCTGAGGGTATGTTTCTACCTCCCCTGGCTACAGGTGGTAGTGAGATAGGGTATGTGCCCAAACAGCTGCACTCAATAAAGCTACAGGAACTGTCAAGAAGATGGTAAGACCACTCCCCACAAACCCCACCTCTCGCCGATTTATGGCTTAACACCCGCAAAAACCAGCTCAATCCAACATGGCCACTAATGTCACCTTATGATGACTCCTAGTCCCATTATATGCTCATTGTAATACATCAGCATGCAAAGCCACACACTGCGGGATGCCCTAATCCGAAACAGAAAGCCCATATAAGGACACAAAGAGGCAGATGAGCTCTTCTGAGAAGTCTCCACCCCTTTCCCCAGAAAGATCCTGAATATTCCTCCCGTCGCTGAATGCCTATCTCCCTACCCCTATTAAATAAACCTCAATAAAGGAAGCAAGTTCTGATTAAGAGGGGGCTGCTCTGTGTGTGAAGTCCCCACTCTCTGACTCGGGCCCTCACAAACAAACTCACTTTCACTTTAAACTCTATGCTGACTCTCACGTTTGAATTCTTTCCTGGATGGAGCCAAGAACCCACAGTGGCTCACCGGTGTTCGTGTTGCTGGACCCCTACCCCCACCCCCAAGCCCCTGCATCAGTGTTCTCCACATCACACTACCTGCCTCAAACATACAAGTAAAAAGGAAGCAAAACAGTCTGCGAGTCCAAAACCATTCAAAATATTTGATACTCGTGATATTGCTAATGAAATCATGCATCTCCCCCCAAAAGGGGATGCAGAAATTGTGTTACTCCATCACCATTGTAACCCTCAAGTGGGACCACTTAGGGAGAAAAGACAGGACTTCTCAGATGTGAAATTGGGATTTCGACAGCCACGCCCCTCGCCTGTTCATCTAATCCCAGCAAGCAGTAGTGGGAAGATGACAGCCTGGATGTGGTTGGGGATGTGTGTCTCCAGGAGGGCTAATTAGCAGCTCATAAAGAAGAACCCGTTCTCTGGTGCCCCATTAATTACAGAGCTCCTGGCAACCCAGGCGGCCCACATGAACGCCTCCTGCACAAAAAGGTCACATCCTAGTGTTGCTAGTAAGATCTGTGCGAGATCTTATTGCTCTTCATGGTTATTTCCCTGATAATCACTCCCCAGAGGTTGGTCTGACTACAACCTAGAATATCTGAGCGCAGTAATTTGCAAGATTTATGGAAAACAATTTCTCAGAAATGTGCTCGCAAGTTTCATTGGGCAAATTCCTCTTTCTCTGGCAAGTGCCGGAGCATATGGAGGAGGTAAATGTTTTAATGGACAGCATAAAAGTAACATTTTTCTTCTGAAGTTGAGGATTTGCACTTAGGGCTTCCAATCCCTTTTTTTTTTTTTTTTTTTTTTTTTTTACTACAGCAAGCGTTCAGAGCAAATTAAGAGAAAGGGGAAAGCTGAGCTTTTTCAACCTCGCTCTCCGAAGCTCAGAAATGATGGAATCATTTCACAGACTCTCAGCACCCCCTCTGGTGCTCCCATCCTGGGCAGGAAACTTTTATTGAATTTCTCTACCCCAGGTTTTCAGTGCCTCCCTGTCCCTGTGTTCTAGACAACGAACCATTCCTCTCTAAGATTTAACACAATAAAATGGAAATGGCCAAGGGCGTTCTTTCCAGTCTCTCGGCAGAAAGACGAATGGTAGAAACAATCACCTAATGAAAGGTTAGGAAAAAACATCTAGTGCAGGTAAACATTACCCAAGTGAATGTGCTCAGCGGCCTGCTTGCTCTTTATAATCATAACATTCACAACCGTTATTACATGTTGTTCTTTTATGGCATGGAAGAACAATAAGCGGGGGGAGGGTGTCTTAGAATCAGCCATCTCAACATTTGAAGTTGGAACAACAGCAATATAATTTGTTCATCCATATCCATTTATTAAGCATCCGCAAGGTTTACCCACCTATTTGTTCTATCTCCAAGTGAAACCCCCTATTTCACTCTTACACGTTCATTAGGTGGCCTTCCTCCACTCTCCTGTAATGCCTTCTCTTTGTCTCTGCAATGCATTCATCACTATACTAGAGGCCTGGTGCAGGGAATTCATGCATGGGGAGGGGGCGTCCCCTCAGCCCAGCCTTCACGCTCTCCAATCAGGACCCTCAGCGGATGTTCGACTGCTGGTCTAGACTGGCAGTTGGACATCCCGCTCACAATCCTGGACCATTGGCTCATAATCGCTCACCTCGTGCCTGCCTGGTCACCCCTAACTACCTCCCCCCCCCCCCCCCCCGCCCCGCCAGCCTAATCGCCCCTAACTGCCTCCATGCTGACCTGGTCACTCCTAATTGCTCTCCCCCACTGGCCTGGTCACCCCAAACTGGCCCCCTGCTGGCCTGGTCAACTGCAACTGCACCCCCTGCCAGCCTGGTCACCCCTCATGGCCCCCTCAGGTCCCCTCAGCCTGCTTTTCAGTCTTTTGGTCACCCCTTGGGCCGGCCCTGGGCGGCTAGGGGTACTGGGGAATTCTGGAGGCAGGCATGAGGAGCAGCCGGGCCTGCCTGGGGGCAGGCCTGGCCATGCCATGCACCTGCCACCCCAGCGGGGCTGAGGGGACTGGGCGCCACCATCTTGTGGCTGTAGGTGCCACCAACTTTGAGGGTGTGGCAGTCAATTAGCATATTACCTCCTTATTGGTTGTGGGTGCCACCATCTGTGATGATGGGGTAGTCAATTAGCATATTCCTTCCTTATTAGCTCTGGGCACCACAAGCTTTGAGGGCAGGGTAGTCAATTAGCATATTCCATCCTTATTAGATAGGATTATTAAATAGGATGTTGCAATTACCTGGTGACATGGTTGTCCTCTACATTGACAGTGGACTGCGGTACTTGGTGGGGCAATGACACATCCTATTCTCCTCCGCATACTCAGCACCTGGGCCAGGTGTTCAATAACCAATGGCAATATGTGTTCAATAAAGTAATGCGACCTGACCTGACAGCAAAATAAACTCTACTCTCCTAAGACCTACGCTGGGAGTCAATGAAAAAGGTTGGACACTTCTGAGGAATTCTGAAATAGAAAGGAAAAGCCTGTTCTCTAAAACTGAAATATCAGGGTGCTCTTTAAAAGCTACTATTGGATTTTTTTTTTTTTTTTTTTTTTTTTTTTTTTTAAGCACCAGGAGGAGACGCAGAGATCACCTGGGAAACTCCACTCCTTTCTCTGACCTGGCCAATATGTAGAAAAATGGAAGTTATAAAATCTGCTTAAAATCATGCAGCTTGTGGGTGACTGAGTCATAAGGAGAGTAAAGGTTGTCGGATGCCCTCCGGTTCACATGCCCTGAGAGGCAAAGCTGACCAACCATGCAAGACACACCCCCTGAGCACTAACTTCTGCTTTCGGAAATGCAACTCTGTGTTGCAAATCAGAGAAGAAACATCTCATGAGTGTTGTGGTTTCGGTCAAGTTTTGTGCAAATAAAGTTTGTCCTTTAGTTACCCTGTTCACATCCGGCAGGTACACACACACACACCAACGCAAACATCACTCCCTCAAGGAAACGTTTACTTATTATTCACTCATCCCCACGCAGGATCAGACTCCCCATTATACACCTGCGGGGCACCCCATACTTGTCACCATTTGAAGACGCATCACAATTTAAATGACTAACATATTTGTGGGACTGTTCAAGTAACATCTGTGCGCTGTCTCCTCCATTAGATTCAGGGGCCATAAATGATGTCTCTAAGACTCCATGTGGTCTGGCCCTACCAAGGCATTAGTGGGAGTTAATTAAATGTTTGACCCAACATAGCAGGCTAATTTTTTTTTAAAATATATTTTATTGATTTTTTACAGAGAGGAAGGGAGAGGGATAGAGAGTTAGAATCATCGATGAGAAACACCAATCAGCTGCCTCCTGCACACCCTCTACTAGGGATGTGCCCACAACCCAAGGTACATGCCCTTGACAGGAATCGAACCCAGGACCCTTCAGCCTCCAGACCGACGCTCCACCACTGAGCCAAACCGGTTTCAGCAGCAGGCTAATTTTTAATCTTCATTGTTGAAAGTACATATGTCTCCTTTTTCTATTCCCCCCTCCCAGGTGTTCACCACCCTATTGTCTGTGTCCATGGGTGATGAATATACACATACAAGTTCTTTGATTGACCTCTTCCCACTCACTTCTGCCTTCCCTCTGAGATTGACAGTCTGTTAAGCAGGATAATATTTGTGTGTGTGTGTGTGTGTGTGTGTGTGTGTGTTTTTAATATATCCCCACTGATTTCAGAGAAGAAGAGGGAGAAAGATAGAAATATCAATGATGAGTTTGACCGGCTGCCTCCTGCATGCCCCCGACTGGGGATGGAGCCACAACCTAGGCATGTGCCCTTGACCGGAATTGAACCCACAACCCTCCAGTCCACAGGTCAATGCTCTATCCACTGAGCCAAGCCGGCTAGGGCTAGCAGGCTAATATTTAAGTTGATAATTTTGTAAGGCTCTTCTAATGAGGTTATAAATATCCAAATGGCCCTTGGCAGAAAAAAAGCTCCCCACCCCTGCTCTAGGGATAAGAAGCATGCTATTGTAAAAGCACATCCTAACCCATCTGTCTTCACAATACCAACCTGGGAGTACAGACAGCATCAGTGTAATCGTATCAAAGCCATTTCATCCAATCTACCTCACCATCTGGTGTGGGGCCTTCAAACTCAATTCAAGACCTCCTCCTCCAGGGTCCTAGGGGCCTGAGGGTGTGTCCGCCACGTGCTCACACTTGAGTCCTGTCCACCCTCCTTAGGCATCTGACACTTTGTCCCTGTTGGGGGCCGGCTCCCCTCCCAGTGTGCTGCCGAGGCCTCTGCGTGCCTCAGGGCCACCTTGGAGTTGTCCCACCTGACCTGTGGGGCCCCAGTCATGGAGACTTTAGTCAAACTATTCTCTTACTTTTTTCTCCCAACCCTGCTCCCTAGGACTCAACACTGGTGCCCTTCAGGGTAGGCAGAAAAGGCAAACCTTTCCCCACCCCACTCCCACCCCACCCCCAAAGGAAAGGCTTAGATCAAGCTTGTGTGCCTCCATACCCTTTGCCAGAAGCCTCCCTGGTGGCTCATGTCAATCGACCCCTGTAGGACCTACCAAATGGGCCTTCCTGTCAGCCCAGGCCTGTGTGCATCTGAGGGCATCACAACTAAATCTCGGTCTTGGACCCCTGCCAAGTCCAGAGCCGGCGCTGAATGCGGCCGGTGCCTGTGTGGCTCAGAGGGGATGAGACCTCCTCCTGCGCCCAACCTACCACAGCTACAGGGGACTTAAAGACAAGGCTTTCCAGGACCGGCCCTTGCACAGGCCTGAAAATCACAGCCAGGGACACTTTGCGACTTAGAGCGCCTGGCAGAGTCATGGTGTGACTTCTGGATGGAGAGGGGATGGCAGAAGCCATCCGCTGAGGACACGGACATGCCAGCTGAACCTTGGCTCTGACACTTGCGGGATGTGTGAGCTTCGGCAAGTTTCTCAGCCTCTGTGAGCCACAGGTTCCTCGTCCGTAACCCAACACAGTCTCTGTCTCTCAGGAAAATTTATGAAAATTAAGCAAGCCAAAACCGGTTTGGCTCAGTTTGATTCTGGTCAAGGCATGTACCTTGGTTGCGGGCACATCCCCAGTAGGGGGTGTGTAAGAGGCAGCTGATTGATGATTCTCTTTCATCGATGTTTCTAACTCTCTATCCCTCTCCCTTCCTCTCTGTAAAAAAAATCAACAAAATATATTTTTAAAAAAAAGAAAGAAAGAAAGAAAGAAACTAAGAAAGAAAGAAAATAAGAAACTAAGAAAGAAAGAAAGAAACTAAGAAAGAAAGAAAGAAACTAAGAAAGAAAATTAAACAAAAGTAAACCAGCAGCACAGTGCTTGGGACATAACAGATGTTCATTCCCTTTCCAATAACTTGTTGATCTGTTTTGATTTTTATAATCATGCCTTCTGCTGAAACCGGTTTGGCTCAGTGGATAGAGCGTTGGTCTGCGGACTGAAAGGTCCCAGATTCGATTCCGGTCAAGGGCATGTACGTTGGTTGCGGGCACATCCCTGGAGTGGGGTGTGCAGGAGGCAGCTGGTCCATGTTTCCTTCTCATTGACGTTTCTAGCTCTCTAGCTCTCTGCCTTCCTCTCTGTAAAAAATCAATAAAATATATTTTATAATCATGCCTTCTCCATAAAAATCATAAAATATATATTTCATGAAACTAATTAAAATTCTACTGTGCTCCTACAGTTTATACATTCAATCCAATAAATTATTCTTACTATTTTTTTCTTTTTACCCCTTCACTATTTGTATTGATTGATTACTTTTTTAGAGAGAGAGAAAAAAAAGGGGGGGGGGGGAGTGGTAGAGAGAGAAACATTGATTTGTTTTCCACTTCTCTATGCATTCATTGGCTGATTCTTGTATGTGCCCTGACCGGAGATCGAATCCACAACCTTGGGGTATCAGGACAATGCTCTAACCTACTGAGCTACCCAGCCAGGGCTCTGCTCACTATTAGTTAGCTGTTCCCTGGATTCGTTCCTTATGATGTGAGGGGCACTAAATCCCCCCACTTAGAAAATGGCTTCCAATGGAAGAAGCCTATCTTAGGTGAAAGGATGGGAAACTAGTATTTCTTTATTACCTATTCTGTGTGCAGGTAGCAGTAAAGCTTGGCAGCTAATGGCTTGGGCTTTGGAGCCACAATGCCGAGGTTTAAATCCAGATTCCACCCCTCAGCTAGCTGTGTAAATTCTCGGTGACAGTGTTTTCAATCCAAACAATGATGGTGACTGAACCTACCTCATAGGATTGTTGTGGCAATTACATGAGTTATTTAAAATAATGTGTGGCCGAAACCGGTTTGGCTCAATGGATAGAGCATTGGCCTGCAGACTGAAAGGTCCCAGGTTCGATTCCGGTCAAGGGCATGTACCTTGGTTGAGGGCACATCCCCAGTAGGGGGTGTGCAAGAGGCAGCTGATAGATGACTCTCTCTCATCGATGTTTCTAACTCTATCCCTCTCTGTAAAAACTCAATAAAACATTTTTTTTTTTTTAAAGAAAATGGGGGAATGGTGCCTCCCTTCCGGAGAGAATTAAATAACAAAGATAAATGTTTAGCACACTACATTGGCACTCAGAGGACAGGAGTTCCTTTCCCCCTTTGCTTATGAAAACAGGCATGCATACTACATATAATCCTTGATTTTAAAAATTCAAAGGCTAATAAAAAAAGAAAAAAAAGAGGCAAGGACTACAAAGAAGTAATTCAAGAATGAATGGAAAGATGTCTATGTTAGGGCATCCACCATCCACCTATACTCAAATGTCTCCTCCAGGGAGGGGAGAGCAGGGGGAGGGGTGGGCCGGAGAGGATGCAGAGGGCAGTGAGCTGCAGCATGCTGCCCATCCGCTGAGAGCCGTTGACCGGCTTCTTCCCCAGTCCTCCTGCCCAAGTTTTAGGAAACGTTCCAGAGCGCTAACCTCTCCTTTTCTCCTCCTGGATTCATTCCCCCCGGGGGAATTCACGTTGTAATTCGCCAATGTCCCCTTTGTCAACTTTAATCGCTTCAAATCAGGGAAATCTGCTAAGGAAATAGGTGTGCTGCTTCCCACACAGGCTGACAAACAGCAGGCCCCTTTGACGTCCTTGGAAGAGTCATCAAATCACTTCCTGGTCTGTTCCCGCAGTGGCTGGGCCACAGGAAGAGAATGAGAACAAGACCTCCCTAACAGGTCAGGGGAAATACAAGAAAGCCAACTGGAGAGCAGAGCAAGCAAATTTTCTCTTCCTTTTTTTTTTTTTTTTTTTTAATTGAACTTTATATTTTGAGACAAGTGTACATTTGCATGCAGTTGTAAGAAACAATACAGAGGGATCCTGTTTGGTCTTCCCTCAACTTCCCCCAGGGGTAACCACTGAAAAACTAGACTGCAAGTCACAACCAGGCTATCAGCACTGACAGTCAAGCTACAGAACAGCTCGAGCTCCATCGTCGCAAGGATCCCTCGTGGTGACCCTGAGAACCATGAACTCCTCCTTTTCTGTATGTTTCTCAGAACAGAATGATAAACGAAGTCATAGAGTATATCAGCTTTGGGGGTTTAATTCTCTAGATTCATCCAGGTCGTGTGAATACCAAAAAGTTCTTTCCTGGTATTGCTGAGCAGCATTCCAGTGTGGATGAATCACTGTTCAACCATTTACCTGTTGGAGGACATCTGGGTTGTTTCCCGGTTTTAGCTATTATTAATAAAGCTATAAACATTCACATACAGATTTTTATACACAAGTCTTCGTTTCTCCGGGATAAATGCCCAGCAGTGCAATGCCTAATTTACACCCACGTATTTTCCTTAAAAGAAATACAACTATAATGGTATTGTGATTTTAATGTCAGTGTCTATATGTTCATTGCTGGCACATAGAAATTCGGCTGATTTTTGAATGTTTATCTTGTCTCCTGTGACCTTGCGGAATTCACTTATTTCTGGGATGTTTTAATTGATTTATTTTTCTGGAGATACCTTGGAAAATTCTACCAAGAAAATCATATAACCTGCAAATAGGGACAATTTTATTTATTCCTTTGCATCTGTATGTGTTTTATTTCTTTTCTTGTCTTATTGTTCTGGCTGTAACTTCCAGGACTATAATTGAATTAGAGAGATGAAGTGAGTATCTTTGTCTTGTTCTCAATGTTAGGGAATGCTGTGGGCTATAATTATGTCCTCACCCTTCCTCCAAAATTCATACATTCAAGTCCTAACCCCCACTATTCTGACAATATTTGTAGAATTCTCCAGTAAAACTATCTAATCTAACTAGATCTCTTCCTTGGGAGTACTTAAATTCAACTTCCTTAATAATTATATGAGTATTCAAATTATCTTGTATTGGGTGAGTTGTGATAGGTTTTGTTTGTTTGTTAGTTTTGAGGATTTTTTTTGTTGTTGTTGTTAATGCTAATGCTCACCTTAGGTATGTGCCCTTGACTGGGAATCACTGACATTCTAACCACTGAGCAACATTAGCCAGGGCTGGTTGTGATCATTTTGGGGGGGTTGTTTTTTGGTTTTTGTGGGGGGGTTTTTTTGAGGAATTGTCCTTTCTATCTAAATTATTAAAGTAATGTGTAGAGTTGTACCTATTACACTATTTTACTGCTTATTTTTTTATTTATTTTTTTATAAAATTATTATCTGTGTACATATTTTAACATTGCCCCCCCCCATGCATACCCTCCTTCCCCAGAGTTTTGTGTCCATTGGTTGTACTTATATGCATGTATACAAGTCCTTCGGTTGATCTCTTATCTCCCCCAGATCTCCCTACCCTCCCTGCTGTAATTTGACAGTCTGCTTGTTGCTTTACTGCCTCTATATCTATCTTTTGGTTCATCAGTTTATAATGTTCTTTATTATCCATAAATGAGTGAGGTCATGTGGTATTTCTCTTTCATTGACTGGCTTATTTCACTTAGCATGATGTTCTCCAATTCTATCCAGGTTGCTGCATAGTGTTTCATTGTGTAGATGTACCATATTTTTTTGATAGAGCATAGGCCTGCGGACTGAAAGGCCCCAGGTTCGATTCCGGTCAAGGGCATGTACCTTGGTTGCAGGCACATCCCCAGTAGAGGGGGGGTGCAAGAGGCAGCTGATCGATGATTCTCTCTCATCGATGTTTCTAACTCTCAATCCCTCTCTCTTCCTTTCTGTAAAAAATCAATAAAATATATTATATATAAATTTAAAAAGCTAAATAATAGAGAATAGCACCCAAAAAAGAAAGTAAATCAAACCAATCAAAGACTGTTAACATTCCAGTGAAGATCCTTCAGAAATTTACCTATCTGTCTATCTGTCTATACATTGTCTGCCAGGGTTCTTTTCCCAGCCTTCAGCAATCTGGAGAAAAGAGATGATGCATAGATTCCAGAAGGAGTCCAAAGATGAAAGATAATTTTGAAAGGCATGGAGGGTCAGAGGATCTTCAGCTAAAGGAACTGAAGACTACCTCCTTAGCTATTTATAAACACAATTTATCCCAAGGCAAGGTGGAGATAATACACTTCAAAAGGTAAGGTTTCAAAGGGCAGGGTACAGAAGCATTGTCAGTTTGGGGAATAGCCTACAGCTGTTCAGGTGTTTGGCCTACAAGAGGCAATAACATGCAGATTTAAGATGCTCTGAGCTGTCCAACAGTAAACAATCCTATTCAGGTTTGGGGGAAGTGCCCCAGCCATTCCAACAGGTGATTACATAAGTGGCTCACCCTCCTTGAGCCGCCCAGCTTCACCAACCTTTTGATGAAACTCTTGTAATTATTACATGCTGGAATTGCTTCCTGGCAATTGTCTATCTACACACTCATGTATATTTAAATATACATTTTATTTAAATGGAATTGTACGATGAATGCATCTGTAACCACCTCCTCTTTCATTCAACAATATGTGATATAAATCCTTCCATGTCAATGTAGATCTGATTTGTCATTTATAATGACCTCAAAGCATCCCATTCTGCAAATGTATCATAATTTACTTAAATAACCTGGTACCAACTGACCAAAAATTAAAAACATAAATCAGAGGATGTGTTTTTTTGTTGCTTACTCTCCAATGGAGTTCCATTGCTCTTAGAATAAAATCCCAACTCTAAATGTCAGCTGTGATCTGGCTCCTGTCACATTGGCTCCTTCGGGTTCTCAAAGTCATCAAGGTCATTACCCTCAATTCCCTGCCCCAGCTCTTTCCACAGTAAAGCTCATTCTCATCCTTCAGACTCAGTTTAACTATTGCTCACTCTCTCTCCTCTCTACTTCTTTCATAGCACTGACCTCACTGTATAAGCATCCCATTTATTATGATGGCTTATTATCTGTGTCTCCTCCCTCAACGAGGGCATTTTTCCACCCCAGTTTTATGTCCAGCGCCTAGTACTGTGCCTGCAATATAGTGAGTGTTTAATGTAAGTGTTTATGGAATGAACACATGAATGAGTGCTTAGAGATCCTTATACCCTCTGCCCCAAGTCAGAGTTAGGAGCCATGAAACGGAGTTACCAAATACACATCACCTTGTGGAAAAACAAGTCTCTAAGAATTTATAGTCTAAAGTTCATTTTTATAAAAGGCAAATGCTCAATGTGCTAAGAATTACAGTTAAGGTGTCTCTGTCCCACCCCCAGAACTGATAAAATTGGGAAGAATTTACTATTTTAAAAACAGAACACATGGTGTCTTCTACCCACATCTTCCAGGTGTTGTAGAAAAATCCTGATGTTTGCTAACTCTCCACTGTCAAACTCGCAGCCCAGTTGTACCCAGTGGGCTATGGTTTGAACAGAGTCTAGATAAATGAGCCCCAGAAAAAAGAATCCACCCATGTTTCTCAATCACTGTATATTCTAGGGCCGCGGTTGGCAAACTGCGGCTCGAGAGCCACATGTTGTGTGTGGCTCTTCCACAAAATACCATGACCTGGGCGAGCCTATTTTGAAACAGTGGCGTTAGAAGAAGTTTAAGTTTAAAAAATTTGGCTCTCACAGGAAATTTCAATCGTAGTAATGCAGATACTTGGCTCTGTTGACTAATGAGTTTGCCGACCACTGTTCTAGGGGAAAAGAACATTTGCTTCTAAACAACCAGCCTTTCTTTAAGCATAAAGAAAGTATAAGAAGTGGAAAAGCACTCCTTTCACAGTCAGCAAGCCCAGGGGCAACAGAAAGAGGCTGCCCCAGTGGTGTTCAGCTCAGGCACTTCCTCTGCCTCCTGTCCTATGGCGCAGGCCCTGTGACTTCTCCGGGGCCTGAGGCAGGCTCCTTCCAAAGGAACTGTTAGTAACAGTTACCCGGGGGAAGGAGAGGCTAGCAGTGAGGCTAGCAGTCTTGTCTTGTTTGAATGACGTACGGTAATGCCTGAAAATGAGACTGTAGTATTGCATTGCTTATAATAAAAAGAGGAAATAAGTTTACTTTAAAAACAAACCTCTGGCATACCTTCTCAGAGTGAGGCTGTCTTCCTGTGTAACACCCACAGAAAAACTATTTGGCAGGTTTTTTGTTTTGTTTTTTATAAATGTACATTTGCCACACAATCTAGCAATTCCACTCCTAAGCATTTATCCAGGAGAAATGAAAACGTATGTCCACACACAGATGAGCACATGAGTGTCTATAGCACTTTATTCTTAAAAGCCAAAGCTGGACACAATCTAAATGTCCAACAACAGATGAATAGATAACAAATTGCAGCATATATGGAAAACTACTGTTAAAAAAGAAGAAACAACAGGATAAAATGGAGTCACTTTTGCTAAGGTATAACCACACCACAACAAGCAACTAGCCTAAGTTTCAGCCTTTCCCAGGAATGGAACTGTAAGCCAATCAGTCGCCAATTTCCTGGTCAGCATTAGTATGGCAATCTGCCTGTAAGACCCCTCTGCCTTCCCCCAAGAAAAGGTGCCCTTGCCTGAAATAACCCACTTTTTAAACTTCTGAGTTTCATCCTCTTTCTGCTGAATAAATTCTCCCATTTTGTACAAGTCATCTAACTCCAAATTAGTTACTAGACAAGAGGCTGCTCAGATTCATGAGTTGCTTAATAAAACCAAAGAGAGATCTTCACGTTTATTCCGGTAAATGTTGATCTTGAACACTACACTACCCAGCAATAACAGGAAGGGAACTAATTAGACACACGACATGGATGAATCTAAATGCTTTATTCTGGCCCTAACCAGTTTGGTTCAGTGGATAGAACATCAGCCTGCAGACTGAGGAGTCCCAGGTTCTACTACAGTCAAGGGCACATCCTGGGGTTCTGGAGGCAGCCAATCAATGATTCTCTCTTATCATTGATGTTTCTCTCTCTCTTCCTTTCTCCCCTCCGCCCTGAAATCAATAAAGATATACTTTTAAAGTAAAAATAAATAAATAAATAAATAAAAGCATTATTCTGAAGAGTACACACTGCGTATTCTATTTATATGTTTGTTTGTTGCATATTTCATTTATTTAAAAAGAAAAAAACGAATCTATAATAATAGGTGGTGTAATGGTGCAGAAACTCCTTTTCTTTAACATGACCCTTTATCCCTTCTTTATCCGACTGAGGCCGTGTAGTAAGAAGCTAGGAAATCCCTTGGCAACTGGAATGGGGAAACTGAGACAGACAGCTAAACAAACTGGCCAAGCAATTCACAGCCCTATGCAGGGGGTCACCAGGTGGAAAGCCCGAGTGCCTAGCAACAGGCAAATCTGGTGCCAGGGCGGCCTTTCCTCCCCTGACATATGTCTCAGACCCCCTGACCTTTCCTCCCTAGAGACAACATCTAGGCCTCAGTTGTATTTCAGCTCCAGCCTCAGAGAAAGCCGCAAAACCAGGCTGGCGAGGCCAGGGCCAGCTGTGATGACAACTAATGACACCCTGCCTGGGCACCCACCCATCAGAGGAGACTACAACCTTGAAGGGACACACCTGGGGAAGGTGGTGAATACTTTATTGAGATCCTTCCCTAAGATCTCCCCTAAACTCCCTGCCTTTACATTTTTTACTTATTGATTGATTTTTACAGAGGGTGGGGGAGGAGAGAGGAAGAAAGACAGAGATCTGTTGTTCCCATTTATTTTATGCTTTCATTAGTTGCTTCTTGTATGACTGGGGATCAAACCTGCAACCTTGGTGTACTGGAATGAAAAATATAGATGGACAGAGTCTTCGTTACTTGATTTTGTTGGACTACTCAGGGATATGTTTCAGACTTTGACAGTGCTATGGGACAAATTGACCCCTCTGCTTCCCTCCACCCCCATCAAAATTCACATATTGAAGCCCTAACCTCAGATATGACTATATTTGGAGATAAGGGCCTCTCAGAAGGTAATTAACCCTGTGATTAGGCATTTGTATATTAAACTGGGAGCCTGCCGGCTGGTGAAAAGGACCAAGAGGTGGTCAGTACGCCTCATAGTGACTGGTTGAGAGGTTGTTCTGGTTATTCTGCTGTGGGGTCAATTTGCATTATTACCCTTTTATTATATATAAGATGTGTGAATGAAAAAAGGTTCTATGGAAAGCATCCTCACAGAATGATCTGGTCATAAATTCCTCACTGGACAGGTCTTGGTGGGTAGTCACTCCCAGACAAAAGGTTTGTCTTTGCCCTGAGCAAGCCCTGTCTATTTCTGTGCACGGAGATTAACATGCCTTTGAAATAAACCCTAACCACCCTCCAGAGAGCACAGAATCTGAATTCCCTGTAATCCAATCCCTGTTTTCCATTCTCCCTCTTTCCTGTAATCTTCCTTATGTCTCTTCCTTCATTTGAAATAAAAGAGGCTATAAAACGGTTATTTTCAGGAACATTTGAGATCTTGCTCCTAAGCACGTGTTGTCAGTTTGGCTCGGTTAAAATCACAAAATTTCTCTACAGGTTTGGAAGCTTCAAGAAACCTAGAGCCCCAAAATGGCTTCATGGGTGCTAAAAGCCCACCACACCTAAACTTAATACCTGATCTAATTGCAGTTTCAACCTCTCCCAGAAATGCAATCTTAACCAACCAGTTTGGAATTTTCTGGTCAAGCAATTGTAAGGTAATCAATCTGTCACGTGGTCCCCTCCATTCCCCACAGAAAGAAGAGGCAATCTGCTTGATAAAGCCCTTCCCTCTCCCTTCCCTTGCAGTGTTTCCCAAAGTGTGGTACGCGTACCCCCAGGGGTATGGGAAGAGTTTGGTGGGGGTACGCGTTGCACCGGAGTTTGGTGGGGATATGCACTGCACCGTGCTTAGCTGCGCCTAATTCTACGTTCTCATGAGTACGAGGGGTACTCAGCGTTACGAAAATTATAGAAGGGGTACACATATGTCAGAAGTTTGGGAAACACTGCTTAAAGAAAAGATATCCAGACCCCAAAATAACCCTTTCTTTCCCAATCACTCCCTTGCTCCACCCTTCCTCCTATAAAAGCCTTCCGTTTTGTAGAACCTCTCAGAGCGCCCTTCTAGTTGTTAGATGGGACGCTGCGGGGTTCGTGACACCGATTCGCTTTTCAAATGTATTTAGTTGAATTTTTTAAAAAATATTTTTTTATTGCTTTTTTCAAAAAGAGGAAGGGAGAAGGAGAGAGAGAGGTAGAAACATCAGTGAATGGGAAATATAGATGGGCTGCCTCCTGCAAGCACCCCCGCCCCACCCCAGAAAGTAGCCCCAAACCCCAGCATGTGCTCTGACTGGGAATTGAACCGGCAACCTCTTGGTGCAGGGGTCCACCCTCAACCACTGGGCCACACCAGCCAGGCTTGAATCTTGTTTGTTAATTAAGGGTGGGGCCCTAATCCAGGAGGATTGGTAGCCTTATAGGAAGAGGGAGAGAAGAGATTTCCTTTCCCTCTGACTTGCAAGTGTTCTTATACAGCTTCACTTCCGAGAGCTGAAGCTAGACGTTGATCAACTCAGGAACTGGTGAAAGTGCTGGGCAAACAGCAGTGCTAAGAAGGAAGTCTCCAGAGTAAAAATAAACCTCACCTTCTATGATCATTGGCTTCTTTGCCTCAACGTGTATTTTTTTCCCCCTGCACCCCGACTCCCTCAACGTGTATTTTGAGGTTGTTCCAATCTTAAGAGAAAAAAGACAAATCACCTGGTTCTTTATTCCATTGTCCTTTCACCACCATCTGCCGATCTACAACTATTCACAGAGATAAAGCTGCCTTCTTTAAAAATATATATATATAGCCGAAACCGGTTTGGCTCAGTGGTAGAGCGTCGGTCTGCGGACTGAAAGGTCCCAGGTTCGATTCCGGTCAAGGGCATGTACCTGAGTTGCGGGCACATCCCCAGTAGGGGGTGTGCAAGAGGCAGCTGGTCGATGTTTCTCTCTCATCGACGTTTCTATCTCTCTATATCTCTCCCTTCCTCTCTGTGAAAAATCAATAAAATATATTTTTTTAAAAAAAGAAATTGGAGAAGACCAGTATTTAAATATATATATATATATTTTAAATTTTTATTTTAAATTACAGTTGACGTACCATACTATATTAGTTTCAGATGTATAACCTGTGATTGGACATTTATATAACTTACGAAGTGATCAGCCAAATAAATCTAGAACCTGCCTGGTAGCATACATAGTTATTACAATGTTATTGACCATATGCCCTATGCCAATGGTAGGCAAACTCATTAGTCAACAGAGCCAAATATTAACAGTACAGCGATTGAAATTTCTTTTGAGAGCCAAATTTTTAAAACTTAAACTTCTTCTAAAGTCACTTCTTCAAAATAGACTCGCCCAGACGGTATTTTGTGGAAGAGCCACACTCAAGGGGCCAAAGAGCCGCATATGGCTCTCGAGCTGCAGTTTGCCGACCACAGCCCTATGCTGTACTTTACATCCCCGTGACTATTCTGTAACTACCAATTTGAACTTCTAAATCCCTGCATCATTTTCACCTGAAAGCCATCATCTATCATCAACTCCGAAGGACTCAGTCCCCACCTTGACCTCTTGGAGCATACGTCACCGTTAAACCCTTATGAAAACCCATCTCTTACTTCTAAGACACCAATCTCTCCTGGTTTTCCTTCGCGGACCAGGTCTCTGGTCTCTTTCCCATAGGAATTTCAATCTTCACACTTTTCTTATCTTGGACTTTTTGTAGGGGATCTAGTTTCCACAGCTGCAACCACTGAAGTATTAGAGGTGGCCCTGGCCCTGCTGTGAACCCCAGGTTCATAGTTTCATTTGCCTACAAGGCAACTCCACCTGGGTGTCCCAGGGGCACACTGCAATCATATGTTTCAATCTTAATCAGGGTCCTCCTCTGACAGAGGCGTCTCCAATAGTTCCCCTTGTTTGGTACTATTATCCACCAGTCACCAAGCCTCACTACGGCCCTATCCTCACTCCCTTGGACTTTATCTGTTTCTCAAGCCTGTGGTTTCTGTCTCCTCATAGTTCTTTTTTTTTTTTTTTTTTTAATTTTTTTATATCCATGTGAATAATCTCTATTTTTAAAAAATATATTTTATTGATTTTTCACAGAGAGGAAGAGAGAGGGATAGAGAGTTAGAAACATTGATGAGAGAGAATCATCGATCAGCTGTCTCTTGCACACCCCCTACTGGGGATGTGCCCGCAACCAAAGTACATGCCCTCAACCGGAATCGAAACCCGGGACCTTTCAATCCGCAGGCCGACGCTCTATCCACTGAACCAAACCAGTCCCGACTCCTCATAGTTCTTAAGCCCATCTCATGTCTGCTTTCCCCGACTCCAATTCATTTGTTTGAGAGGGAATGCTGAGGGACGAAAGGGAGTGTTCATCAGAATCCCCTGGGTGGTTTCTTTTATTTATTTTTAATAGATATATATTTTTAAATATATTTTATTGATATTTTTACAGAGGAAGAGAGGGATAGAGAGTTAGAAACATCAATGAGAGAAAATCATCGATCAGCTGCCTCTTGCACACCCCCTACTGGGGATGTGCCCGCAACCAAGGTACATGCCCTTGACCAGAATCTAACCTGGGACCTTTCAGTCTGCAAGCCAATGCTCTATCTACTGAGCCATACGTTTCAGCATCTTTTCTTTTCTTTTTTTTTTTTTAATATATATTTATTGATTTCATAGAGCACATGTGTCAAACACAAGGCCCGCGGGCCAAATCCAGCCCGCCAGGCCTTGCAATGTGGCCCGCACCGCGCTGTCATCACTGCACTCCGCTGTCAGTTTATGACATTGTCAGTTTATGACTGTTCAGTAAACCATTCGGCCCGCGATTTAGGCTGGATTTTAGATTTTGGCCCCTTCTCTGATTGAGTTCGACACCCCTATCATAGAGGAAAGAAGAGGGAGAGAAAGATAGAAGCATCAATGATGAGAGAGAATCATGGATCCGCTGCCTCCTGCATGCCCCCTACTAAGGATCTAGCCCACAACCCAGGCATGTGCCCTGACCAGGAATCAAACCGAGACCTCCTGGTTCATAGTTTGATGCTCAACCACTGAGCCACACCAGCCGTGCTCCGCTTGGTCTTTCAAAGGTTCCCCAGAACCCTCAGAATCAAGTCCAAACTCATCTGAAAACCATTCATGTGTTCCTTCTTGCCCACAGCTTCTAACTCATCTACTCCATCCCTTCTGGGCACCCTGCACTCAAACCTTATCAGGTGTGGTGGCACTCACTGTTCCTAGAACATCCCTCCTGTCTCTGCCTTGCTGTTCTCTCTGCCTCCTACCTTTCTGTTTGGAAGTCACCTTGTTCAAAAAGCTTCTCCTGGCAAGTACGTAGGCGTTTCCTGGTCTGTTTCCTTGTATCATGATTCTATATTTATCAGATACTAGTGGCCTAGTGCACAGTTTCATACACATTGAAAGGAAATTAATTAGAAGAAATATTTCAATATCACTATTTGCCCTTTCTCTATAATAGAAATGTTAACCAAATTCACTATCGACAATGACAGATCAAAACAAATGAGTGTGAGTGGCGCCAGCAAGAGCTTTATTTGTATCTCTCATGCTCGAGTCAACGTAACCTTTTATATAGGGAGAATAAACTTGCTTAATTAGACCTGCTTTCAGTCTAATTGAACTTCTTCCAGTCCAGTGAAGCACCCCAACTTCTCTTTCGGGTAATTGTAAATACCACAGCAGTAAATACCAATGCAAAGTAGGTTATTATTGTAGATCACGAGTTATACAGCTTCACTTCCAAGAACTGAAGCTAGATGTTAATCAACTCGGGATTAAAGGGTAAAATATTTAACTGCAGCAGTGTTTGACTATATTCTGTGCAGTGAGGAAACCTGAAGTCATTTTCAAGGTCCACCATTTCTTACTTCTTCTAGGTCAGGTCAAGTTTCTAAACTTTCTAAATCTCCATTTTCTGGCTAATGAAAAGAAAATAGTATTCTACTGAGTCTCCTACCTACCTATTCCAGGACTTCTATGAGGATCAAATCAGATGAGGCAAGGGAAAACACTTCACAGACATTTGGTTAAAGTGTAAAATGTTTGCACCTGGCTATAAAGCAAGCCATGTTCCTGGACTGAAGAAACTCCAAGGAGGCTAGTAGCTGGGAGAAGAAACCAGGCGTTGCTATGTGATGTCATTACCTGACGCCCACAGCAACCATTTCTGGGGTGGGCTGGGCTGTGGGCCACATTTTGCACCATGGGGTCTCAGCAGCATTGGCTGTTATTGATTTGGTGGGATATGACTCCAGGGTGGTGGCAGGGCCTGTGTCCCACTTGGGGGAAACTGAGTGTTGCTTTGTCGGTGCCAGGTCCACGGTGCCGTTTCTTTGTAAATGGCCAGTGTGCACACTGCAACTCCTGCATTGCATGTCTTCCCCCTGGTGGTCAGTGTGCATCATAGCAACTAGTTGAATGGTTGGAGGGACACTTAGAATATATATAGACTATAAGAATTTGTGCCTCACCCATTAAACTGTGAAAGGACTTCATTCAATTCATTTTTGTATGTCCTTATGTAGAGCCTGAGACATAACATGTACTAAACAAATAGCCACTGAATAAATTTTTGAAGTTTTGCAGTTTTAACTCATATTTTTCTGATTGCTTTAATCTATATATATAAAAAGCCAGCAACCAATATGGCCATAAGGACCATAATAACTGGTCGCTGTGACATCCACTGTGGCCAGCAAACCAGCACAATCAGGGGGAGGGGCAGGCCGGCCAGCCAGCCAACCTCAGGGCTTCTTCCCCAGCCGGTCTGGCCCTGACTGTCCCTAATTGGGGCAGGCCAGCAGGATAATCTCCCACCATCTCCTCCTCCCAACAGGCCCAGCCCTGATCCACCCTGATTAGGGCAGGGGTGGCTGGATGCCACCAGTGCACAAATTCCTGCAATGGGCCTCTAATATAAAATAAAACACAATACTACTTCCAGGACAGCATGCTCTCTGAATCCCTTTTAATAATGACAGTTTATATTTGAACGGTACTTTAATTTCTCCAGCACTTTCCCCTCAACACTTTGTTATGATTATTTCCAAACATATAACCCATCACTTAGATTATAACTAAACCTTTTGTTATTCAGGCATTCCTAAGAGATATTGCCATTTGTTTCAGGCTACTGAAATAAAGCAAGTCCTAATGTTTTTGCTTTTAGAGGATCTTGCTTTCAATTTATATTGTGAATCCCAATACAGCGTGAGGTATGCAAAACACTTTTATGGCCTATTTTATTATTGACTTTTATTTCTAATGACTAAGGTCTGATTCTACAGGTTTTATAACTAAGGACACTGAGATTAAGAAGGTTTATTGACTTGCCAAAGAGCTTGCCTTTCAGGAGCTATAATCTTGTGCCTGCTGACTAATCCACACCTTCTGGGCACTAAATATGTTGACGTAAGAAGGTCTGAACCTGCAGAGAATTTTATGAGTTTATTTGAACCAAACAGATGACATAAGCTGTGGAGGAAGATTGCAAATACTCCCGAGGTGAACAAGTTTCTTTTGTGCATTTGAAATTATAGAGGTAGGGAAAAGCAAAGCAGGGATAGAATTACAGGATAGTTAATAAGATTATGTGCTCTCTTAAGGGTGGTTACAATTTATTGCAAAGGTGTGTTAACCTAGATGCACAGGGGGGAAAAATGAGCAGGGCTTGCTTAAGGCAAAGGTATCCCTCTGACTTAAAGTTATGTTCCTGGGGTGTGACTACCCACAATGACCTGCCCAGGTAGGAATTTATGATCAGGTCACCCTGTGAGGTCACTTTCCATATAACCCAGGACTGAAAATAAATAGGAGAATTGGCAAAATTATGGAATAGCCAACAAAAGAGTGTTTGTAGCTCATAAGTAATTCAGAGAGGTGTCCAGTCTTGGGCACCCTCTCCCGCGCCCCACTTCCATTCCTGGTTAGTCATCATTTCCTGTGGGACCTGAGGTGTTCCTTCGGTCCATTCTTCTCTAGTACAAGAAGAAGCAAGTCTAGACTACCTTTCATCTCAGCTGGTCTACCCTTTCTTTACATGTGCCTGAGACACGTGACCTGCATTAAAGCAGGGCCTTACTCACATCCTTGCCCAACTCACAAAACACAGCAGCTCACCACTCTTTCCTACCAAATCCAGTCTATTATAATCTCTGCCCTTCCACAATGTAAACTTGCCCAAGCATCTATTCTCTTACTCCTTAGCTTCCATCCTGCGTGACTAAAAGGGAGAGTTGTTTCCCCCCAAATACTTCCGGGGCTTTGTGCTTACCTCCTTTCTTCACCTATCAATCACCCTCACTCTTCCCCTCTCCCTCAAACTTCCACACGTGTACATTTCAGACTTACACGTTAATGGCCCAATGTCAACTGCCCTCATCATAAACCTCCTGGGAACTCCAGGCCCGTTATAACCCCTATCGCCAAATTTATGACAACGTGTGGTACCGATCGATCTTAATCTACCTTGTAAAGCATTACGGTCTGATTTCTCACGATCTTCTGCCCTCCGCCTTGCAAAGCAACCTTGGGGAAAGGGACACTTATCGTATTCATCGCCCACGCAACAGAAGGTGCTTTATTGTGCTCAAAATCATTGAATGCTCAATATCATTGAATGTAATATATGTGCTCAATATCATTTTATTGTGCTCAATATCATTGAATTCAGCCAAACGAGCAGGAAGCGTACGCCCTTTGCTGTATTCACACTCACACGCACACACGGATGCGGTCTTCCACTCGACACACACGTGTCCGGGAGCCCAGCCCTGGAACTGCCTGGGGGACTCCCAGCCTGTGGGCGCTTCCATTCCAGCCAGCTGGATGGGGGAGCTCATTTCTTTAAAACCGCTCCATCGGATGCCTCAGACCTCCTTAGACCTCAGACAGCCTCCTCTCCACCATTAGATGTTAATATGTTTCCTTTACAAATAAAATTATCCAGATTCTTGGACTATGGCCCGGTCGCGCCTGGGTCCGCCCCCACGCAACACCCCCGCGGTCCTCCTTGGTAGCGCCCGCTTTGTCAGCGTGCCGGCTCGCCGGTTACTAACCTCCAGGTCTCAGTGCTCCGCCGGCAGTGCCGTCGCCGCCACGGCAGAAGCCGCGCTCCCGCCTCTGCCTCGGGCTCTTCGCCGGTCAGGACTTCCCCGGCTCGGAGCGTCCCTTCCCGGGGACGACCCGAGAGCCTGCTCGCCCGCCGTCTCGGCCGTGCTCCGCTCCTCGGCGTGCGAGGGGCCGCGGTGGTGGCGGCAGCGGCGCCCGGCATGTATCAGAGCCCGCGGCGGCTCTGCTCCGCCCTGCTGCACCGGGACGCCGCCGGCCTGCGCCGCCGGCCCGGCCCCGGCCCGCGCGGGCAGCGGTCCCCCTGCGCGGCCGCCCCCCGGCCCGCGCCCCCGCGGCTCCCGGCGGCGGCCTCGGGCGCGGCGACGCTGTGCGCGCGGACAGGTGAGTGGACGCCGTGCGCCGCGGAATGAATGGGCGCGGAGGGCGGGCGGCGGTGAATGGGCGCGGGCGGCGGGGCGGGCGGCGGGCGGCGGTGAATGGGGGCGGGCGGCGGGCGGCGGGCGGCGGGCGTTCCCTCCCGCTCTCTCTCTCCTCTTCCCCGGCCCTTCCCTGCCCGGGGTTCGCATCCGGAACGCTGTGTTGGGGTTCATTGTGTTTGATCCCTGGGTGCCGAGCCTTCAGGACTTCTCGCCTGGACCTCCCTTTAATTCCCCCCTTGCTGAGCCGAAAATGATTCGTGTTGGTTTTCCTTCATATTCCGCGAATCATGGAAATTTATGTAAAAAAGTAATAACTGAAAGTGACACTTATTTGACCCTGTGGCTTGCAGGGTCTCGATGTTCTGTTTGTTGATATATATATATCAACATATATCAATATATATATATATATATATATATATATATATATATATATATATTGTAGCACACAATGACTCGCTTTACTTTTTTTTTTTTTTTTTTTGAGCCTTCCGCTCCTAATACGTCCTCTGTGTTCTATGTATCTGGGTTAAGATCTTGTAAAGGTGATGCCTTCTCCATGAGCCAATTTTAAAACACCACATAAGACTTTTCCTCCTTTTTTTTTTTTTTTTTTTTTCTCCACCTCGGTTTCTTCCTGAGGTCACATCTCTGTGGCCACAAAATACAAACAATTTAATCCTACTTGTAAAATGAGTAAGTTTCTCTTTCAGACTGGCATTTCACACTAAAAAGTGTATTTGGGTTTGTGCCCAAGTTAGGGTGTTGCTGTTTGAGACCTTCTGTTGGCCCCACCCCTACATTATAAACACACACATTTCACTCCACAAGTTTTGGAATCATTTAAGGACACACTGGAAGAATATGTCCAATGTGACTTTCTTTAACTAATGAAAGTGATAATCCAGAATGTGATCGAAAGCCAAGACTTGAAACTCTATTCAGATTATTGGCAAATGTTATGCTGAGGCTTTTACTTATATGTATGTATTTATTTATTTAAGCCCTTCTCGAACTAAAATGACTAAAGGAGACACAAATTTATTACAAAGCTAACCATGAGTAGTACGCTGCCATGTAGAATAATGGGAAGCGGTATGATTCTGCACTAACCGGCTGAGGCATCCTTATAAACTCAAAATGTTACACTGGTAGCTGAGACTCTAAGGTAGATGGTTCTTTAGAAAGGGTGAACTTTCCCAGGTCTGTAAGAATTAGGCACAGTGAAATAACTGGTGGAATAAGTAGACCATATAAGTTAGTGTTTTACTTGCTGGGAGTTTTCAAGAGGAGCGTTACTAGGTTTGGGGGTTGGGGGGGGGGGGGAGGAGGAAAAGGACCAGTTGGAGTCTCCTGTCTGTGCTCATACCATTAAGCCCCTCAGGGGAGAGTTAGTAGGTCCTCCTTGGAAACAGGTAGCTGTGTAACATGGATGTACATAGCTGTGCTGTTAGCTGAGGGAAAACATGGTCAGGTCACACCGAACACTGGGAATGTGTTTCATGAGCTTTTTTTTTTTTTAAAAAAAGTCCTCTTGAAACACCCTAGTTTCACATGGAAAGAAATTGTTATGGCCCTCAAGCTACTGTAGACAGTTGCTACATAATCTAGGCAGTCTTCCTGTTTCGTGTCCTTTTACTGTCATCTACTTGTCAGGATGTGGTTCACTGGTTGCTCTATCATTCAATCATTTCCAAAAGTTTAGAATGTCTCGGGCACTGTGGGTGCTTTATTACGGGAAGTAAAAGAACGTGAGTCTTAGTCTGCCTTTTAAGGTTTCACTGCCCTGTAAGACAGGTGAGATTTGCAAAAAGAAATAACTAATGAGATTGAACAGCTTTTCCTTTAAGATAAAGGTTTACAAATAGCACGAGGGTGTGGGAGATGAGGAAGTCCCTCTCCGCACAGGCCATCTGTAAGGGCTCTGGAAGCGTGCTGCCTGATGGTGAAGATGGCTTTTCCAGGCTGAGGCCCGCTCATGGCGCGCTGGGTGTGCTGGCCTGTGTGAGATCCCCGTTTGCAGTACCTGGGGGACTGTGCCTGTGCTTTCCCTGAAAAAAGGGGGAGGGTGCGGTTGAGATGGGCCTTGAAGCATGGTTAGTATTGAAAGATTGAAACATTTTGTTTGCGGAAGAGCCAGGAGCAGGGGGTGGGGGGGAGGCATGGATGCAGGGTGAGAGAAGAGGCGCCTTGCAACATATTTCTCAAGAGCCTCAGAGTCACATTAGGTGCTCTTAAAACTGTTGTGCCAGGTCTCTGACCAGTGGGGTCAGACCAAACCTGGGTTCAGCAACCTCAGAGGTCTGGCCAAGAAAAGTATTCGGAGCCAAGACTCAAACCCTGAAAAGATAAGATTTATCTGGCAAACTAGGACACTCAGATGGAAATTGCAGCCAGAGCTGCCCTGCAGAGTGGGCGAGGGCTCCTTTTAAACCCTCAGCGGAGTTAACTGCTTTCTTCTACAATCTGACTTCCCAGGGCCGTTCTGTCTCTTCTGTGTTGGGGAGGGAGTTACTTTCCCGTAGTCCCTGGGAGAAAAGATCTGCATGGCCTGAGGCGTTAGGGTGGAGAGGTCTCCGGGTGAGGTTGGGAATTAGAATACTTATTTCCAATCCTGCCGTTCTGAGGTGGGGGAAAGTATTAAGGGCCAGGTCTTGACTCTCTCCCACTCTCTCCACCCATTCTTATTCATTGCCAGGCATCCTTTGTCCCTGGTGACCTTCCGTAACTAGCCCGTCGTCCTGGCTCTGCCCGTGCCTGCCTGCCTACCACAAATGCACGCAGATTCATGACGCCTCCTGTGGATCTATTAAACAGAATAGTTATTGCCGGGCCCCAGGTTCCATGTCACTTAACAAAATAACAACCATAATAAAACTCCAGTTATGTGTGCATTCCCCAAAGCGTAGACATGTGGCAAGAGAAGCCTTCCAAGAGCTAACAGCGATTCTCTTCAGAAAGTCCTGGGGCTAGTAAGTCCCCATTCCATGATCAGCTCCCCCCTCGCGTATGCCCCTTGGCAGTCAGAGGTCTCCTGTGACCGGGAAGATGAGCGCAGTCCCTGTGGAGTCATCCACTGCTAGGCTGTTAGAACTTCCAGGAGACGTTGTTTCGCACCTTTTCTCCTAAAAGGACAGCAGCCGCCAGACAGAAGCCCCAGTGACTGTCGGGCAGAAGTGCGGGCAGGAGTCCTCGGGGCTGTCCTCCAGGGGCCCCTCCTCAGGTAACGGAGCTTCCACCGACTTACTCTTCTCCACCACTGGGATGTGTTACTTCTTCCTCAGAACAATTTTAAAAGCAAATACCAGCTCACCGGAGGAGACAGCTTCATTTACTGTGTTCCTCAATTGTGAACAAACTGCTTGGGAGAGGGAGGAAACGGGAACGCCTGTAATTATCAAGCTTCCACAGAAATGAGTTGCCTTCCCTGTGGGAGAACTAAGGTATGTTTTCCTGTAACGTTCCATGGTGAGAGTTTGGATACAGTGCTGTTGGACACAGTACACTCAAATGGCAAACTGTTACCTGGTGTCTCGTGACTAATTGTGGCAGCAGCTGACAAAAAAGAGTAATTGACTAAAGAGTGGCTGGGTTTGGGGGAAGCACCTTTGCTTCCAGTGGGTGACAGGAAGGAGAGGGGGCCTCCAGGTGCCTGGAGAAGGGACCGGTATGTGAGCAGTGCTGTTAGCGCCCACCCCTCCTTTCCGAAGGCCCTGGTTCCTGGAAAGTTTGAGGAGACTGGGAGAGGATTCTGAGAAAGGCTTAAGATCCTCTGAGCTTGGGCTTAATATAATTCAAAAGACCCTGGAAGAATAGTCACCTGAAGAAAAGCAGGCTTTCAGGACAGGAAGGCATCGGTGTATTGGTGGGAGTGAAACCAGACAGCCATGGCTCTGGGCTGCCGGTCACCACTTGAGCCAGTGAAGCAGAGGCAGGGCTGAATCACGTATGAGCGTTTATTCCAGCGATGCCGGCAGTATGGGAGAGGAGTAGGTCATTCGTAAACATTTGCTTTGTCCCTTCCCCCCATCAGCCATCTGCTTATAGGGTTACCAGAACAAAAATTACATGGAGAAGTAGGCAACGGGAATAAGAATGAGTATACAAAGTAAAAATGGGTATGACAGGCTTGGGGAAGGTAGGCAAAAGGAAAAAGAATGGATAAGAGAAATGGGTATTACTGGCCTGGGTTGGGACTCCATTGTTTGGGCAACAAGGTTATTAATCTTTCCATGATAATAAGTAGCTTCTTATTTTGTTTTTGTAGTAAAAGGAAGAGATTTATTGAGAAACAAGCACAGACTCCCACAGGGAGAGGGGGAAGGAGTCCTGATAGGTAGTTCTTGAATGAGAATGGACTGCATTCCAAGGTGGATTATATAATAGATAGGTACAGCTCCACAGCCAGGTTAGAAGGTGCTTGCTTTAATTTAGAACTACCATCGAGGTTAACAGAGCATGGTTAATGTTTCTTATAACTATAGTTAGCCCCCGTATTCTCCTTCTGCCCTAACGGCAGTGGATCAGTGTAGCTGTACAACTTTTGGGGTGACCAGGTGGGCACACGTAGTATTATGGAGGTCTCTGTGGTGTCTGCTGAGAGAGGAGTGCATGGGTGGTTACATCCCGGTTTCTTGGGAAAGGGGGTGGGGAGGTCTTTTCTGTGAGGAGTCCCTAATCAGAATGTATAGGTCCTAGATAACCACCTGGAAAATAGAAATTGGATAGATGACATCCATAGATTTTGGCTCCATAGTAGAACCATCTACTTTAACCAAAAAAAAACAAAAAACCAGTTAAAGTATTTTGGGTTTACTTTTAGAATAGGGGAACTCGGACTTCCCGAGGAAGGAGTAAGACCTCCATTGAAATCTTAGCTGGCTGCTCTCTTGTCTGTACTACAGCGGTCAAAGCAACACGTGAGAACACGCCAGCCACTGTGAGTTCCCTGACGGGGAGACGGGCAGGAGTGCCCAGGGCAAAGAAAACTAAAGAAAATTATTGCCATCAGCTTTGGCCGTTTCTGTGAAGCCCCTTTTCCCCTTCTACTATCAAAAAAGGGATGAGCACCGAAACCGGTTTGGCTCAGTGGTAGAGCGTCAACTGAAAGGTCCCAGGTTCGATTCCGGTCAAGGGCATGTACATTGGTTGTGGGCACATCCCCGGTAGGGGGTGTGCAAGAGGCAGCTGGTTGATGTTTCTCTCTCATCAACGTTTCTGGCTCTCTATTTCTCTCCCTTCCTCTCTGTAAAAAAATCAATAAAATATATATTTTAAAAAAAAAAGGGATGAGCCCACTGGGATCTTCTGGGTTTTCATGTCTGCCAGTGGGGCCTGAGCATGTGGTGACCAGCCCAGTGGACAGCACTTCCTGACAACGTAGGTGAGTCGCCAGCGAGGACATTTGTTTTCCTAAAGGCTCAGACGCCTGCTAGAAGTTTCTTACGAATGAAGTTTCTTATTTTCATGAGAAGTCCATTGAAGTGAGTGCCTGGAAGTTACCAGCAGCCAAAATTACAATAAAGAATTATTGCGGTAACCCTAGCTGGTTTGGCTCAGTGGATAGAGAGTCTGCCTGGGGACTGAAAGGTCCTGGGTTCGATTCCAGTCAAGGGCACATGCCTGGGTTGTGGGCCCAATCCCCAGTAGGGGGCGTGCTTCTCTCATCATTGATGCTTCTATCTCTCCCTCTTCCTTCCTCTCTGAAAATCAATAAAAGATTAAAAATTATTGTGGTCTGTCTGGGAGTGCATTAGGCTTGTCACATCCTCTCTCTTCCTTTCCCTTTCTTTCCTTTCCTCTAACTCTGCACTCCCAGTACTGGGCAGGCTGGCTGCCAGTCTGCAGATATGCTTGTGACTCACCATGCCTCATCCTGTGCGGAGTGCAAAGTAAATTGCTTTGTAGATTCTAGTGATACCTTGAATATAGTAGTTTTCTGTTTCCTCTCAATGTTTTGCTGTCATGGATGGTAACCATTGTGGAGAAGGAAGATGTCATCTTTCAAATTATAGGTCAGATTTTCTAGATTTGGCTGAGATGTACTCTACAGTTAATTTCTATAATGGTTTTTTAAAATTTATTTATTGATAGATTGATTTCAGAGAAGGAGAAAGGGGGGAGAGGCAGAAAGAGAAACATCAGTTTGTTCCACTGATTTATGCATTCATTGGTTGATTCTTGTATGTGCCTTAACCAGGGATCAAACCCACAACCTTGGTGTATTAGGGTGACACTCTAACCAACTGAGCTACCTAGTCAGGGCCTAAGTAAAGTCTTTTAGATCCGAAAGTAACACTTGCTCATTACCAGAAACCTTTTCCCTCAGAACTTTAAATATCTTTGTGAGTATGTATTATCTTTATAAGCATATAGGACTTTTCTTATTCTTGTTCCGAAGTTCCATCAAAATCAATGTCTATTATGGTTTTCTTTTCTTTCTTTCTTTCTTTTTTTTTTTTTTTTCTCTTAAATGTATTTTTATTGGTTTCAGAGAGGAAGAGGGAGAGAAAGATAGAAACATCAATGATGAGAGAGAATCATTGATCCGCTGCCTCCTGCACACCCCCAATTGGGGATCGAGCCCTCAACCTGGGCATGCGCCCTTGTCTGGAATTGAACCTGGGACCCTATATCTGCAGGCAACACTCTGAGCCAAACCAAGGCCTAACCAGGAATTGAACCAGCGACCTCTGGTTGCATGGGTCCATGCTCAAGCACCAAGCCACACCACAGAGCCAAATGTCATTTTTGTTGTTGTTGCTTGTTTTTTTGTTAATCCTCACCCAAGGATATTTTCCCATTGATTTTGGAGCGAGTGGAAGAGAGAAGGAAAGCCAGAGAAATACCGATGTTGCCTCCTGCACAAGCCCTGACCAGGGCTTACGCTGAGTAGGAACCTGCAACTGAGGTACATGCCCTTGACCCGAATCAACCCGGGACCATTTGGTCTGCAGGCTGATGCTCTGTCCACTGAGCCGAACCAGCCAGGGCCCAACTGTCATTCTTGCATGAGCTGTTCTAACAGTTTCCCCTCAGCTTTTCCCATCCTTTGTCTTTGTTGACTCAGCATAGAGTTTCTAGAAGCTTCCTCTGGAAGAACTATATTTAATTTATCTCTGGTAGCTAGGAAATATTCCGGGCTTTGTAGGCCATGCCTCTCTGTTACCACCACTCTGATACTCCCATTGCAGTGTGGGAGCAGCCTCAGATAACACATCGGCTTTATTATGGACACTAAAATTTTCACATGTCATGAAATATTACACCGTTCCTTTTAGCTTTCACATTTCCATTTACATCTGTAAAAAATGGACCATTTCCTCGAGTGTCCCAGGAACGTTAGTGGTGAGCACCGTGTCCTAACAGCCCTGAGGCTCGCGCGGACAGCCATGTCCCTGCAGCCTGTGGTTTCTCTGCTCCTTCACAGGGTCATCGCGCTGGAAAAGCCCAGTTTGTGTAAGTGATCGGCAAGCCAGCTGGTGGCAGCACCAGCTATAAACGTTCTAACCCAGGCCATTTTTGTGGTGGCATTTCTTCTTCAGCAGTAATACCTTCTGGATGAATCTGGCCGGTCTGCAGGTACAGCTCAGCCTCCTCTGGAAAGCACTTTGGACTTCCCGTCTGCTCTGTGACGGCGGCCTCGCAGGGAAAGGTCGCTGGGATTGTCGCTGTGTGGAGGTGCTTGTATTTTTAGACACGTTGGGCCGAGAGTCCTGACCTTCACTTGATATCTCAGGCAGCGCCACGCGGGGTGTTATGCTGCTCTGTACACTTTGTGCCGTGCCAGTGTGTGTGCTGGGTGGCAGTGACGTCCACGGGAGGCGGTGGAATTCGACCTGTTTACTCCCGTGTGTGCCCCTGGCCAGGCTCCATCCCCGTTGTCCTAACTCAGAACCAGCAGAGATGCAGGTGAGCGGTCCAAGGGGCAGGTGGCCTCCTCCAGCGTCCTCACTGTTATGCAATCGGGAGAAAACTGCAGCCTCTGATCCCCAGGCGCCACACCTGTGAAATGGTGAATCAGGACCAGCTGCTGGGCTGCTGGGAGAGGAGTGAAATGCCTGGCAGCAGTATGGTACAGGGAAGGCTGTCTGATGATAACAGCCTTCTCCTGAGCCCCCGAGAGTGAACTGCACTAAATGGGACAGAGCGGCTAACCTTTAGCTGACAGTAGGATGTGCTGGGCATAGCTCCTTTACCTGGATCCTCACCGCAGCCCAGAGGCAAGGCTGCACTGATCCCCAGGAGGAGGCGCTGAGGCACAGAGAAGGAACTAAGTCGATCCGGGAATGCTATTAGTGAAGGGAGGAGCCGGAATTTGAAGCCAGGCAGCCTAACAAGTCATGTGTGTGGATGTTTTCCCTCTGAAAACCGTGGCCTGAGCATGTCAAACTCAAAGGCTAACACGGGCCAAATGAGGCATGCAGTCCATGAGCCGTGAGTTTGACATGCTTGCCGTAGCGTGCTCCATTGCTAGGACTCCAGCCTGCCCACCGCTCACCAGTGCTCAGTAGCAGACATTTGAAGACTGCCTGGCCACTGACTAAAATATCTGACCCTTCCCAGAGTGTCTGCCTAGGTTGGCCCTTAGAATCCAGTCTCTAAGAGCCAGCCAGGAATCAGTGTCTTACAGCCTCTCACTCAGTCGTAAAATAAAGCCTGGCTGGGTAAGCAAGGTAGACAGTCCCTGCACTCGTGGAGCTTACAATCTAATGAGCCAAGGACAGGAAGTGTAATTCAAATATTTAAGAGCGATTTAAGGAAAGCAGGCATGGTGTAAGAGGGAAGATGTAGGCCTTGTCCTTAAAGCTGTGCAGGCAGGGGAACTAGGAATCTATTGATTTCTGCAGCCCTCTCTAAGTAAAGGTACCACATATCCAGCATCCAGGCTTTCTCGTGTCAGTGGGCGTCTTGCGAGTGCTTTCACCTTTGAAAGGTTGAAGGTGGGGGCGCCACGTTTACTCAGGAACCCAGGCAAAGTGAGCCATGTGCCCGGCTGCGGTGGTGCAGCACGCGGCCGCTAGGTGGCAGCACAGGACCGCTCGGCGGCGCCTTCCTGTGACGTCTGTCGTTTACAGTTTGTGGGGACTTGCCTGGCCGAGGTTTCCTTGGGCCCGAGGTTGGGCAGCTCGGCAGCTTCCCAGGTGTGTACCCAGATAACCTTGACATTCGTTGAGGTTTTGGTTTTTAACCCGCGGTTTTGTCAAGAGGCTAAGCCCCAGCTTGAGGGTGAGCAGTGGTTCCGGCGGAGCGGTGTGGGCTGGGGAGGAAGCAGTGGCCGGGCAGCTGCAGGGCATTGCGTGGCCCGCGTCCTCCGCTGGGAGCCCCGGGGGCGGGCAGGGCGGGGGCGGGGGTGGGGGAGACCGTGCAGCCGGTGTGGGTGTCGGCCAATAGGGCTCTTTCTCCTCCAGTGCCAATCGTCAGTCAGTCCCTGGTCGCTTCCAGACTCTGGTGGTCAGCACTCTGGGACCTTGTGTTGGGGTCTGCTTTTGCGCCAGACGTGGTGACTGGCAATCTGGAGAGTAACGTGTATTCTAATTAATCGCTGGCAAATCTTTAAAGATCATCACAGGATAAGGAGAATTTTCTATTCCTATAAAGTAAAGTAGCAGTGAGTTAATAATGCATCCGGTTCTCAGTGTATAGGGAAATGTGCTCATGGAATTGGGCAGTGGCAAGCGATGGGAGTGGTGTTGCTACATGAACAGCTAGGCATAAGAAATCTGTCTTGATCTGCCTGTTTCCTGTGTAAATTATATGATGTATATCATAGAGAATGGTGGCTGGTACTTTTTCTCCTGAAGTGGCTCAATGGGGGGAGGGAGGAGAGGAAAGGAGTAATTTTGGGGGTGGGGGGAGACAAAACAAAACAAAAACCAGATAACTTGTGAGGTCTAATAGAAAATACCCACATCCAAACACACATAAAATTTGAACTAGAAGCTTGTATGAGTGTCAGATTTGAGCAGAGGTTTTATCAAGACTTTTATTTTTCAATATCTTAATGTTACCACTCGAATTATTTGTGCCATCTCACCTTGGGCTTTTGGTGGTGAGCTATTCTGAACCTTTGTTAATCTTTTTTGAAGGCCTGAATAGCAACCCCTATTAAGGCATAAAAACTTCAGGAGATTGGCTTGAAATACTGCAACTGGACATGTGTTTATGTGTGAAACGAATTTTTTTTAATAGTTGATACTCATAAAAAGAAAAAAGTTAATGTTCTTTCTAAGGACAGGTGAGAGACAATGATTATCCCCGGCATCATTCTTTTTTTCTTTTCTTTAACTTTTTTCTTTTTCTTAAAATATATTTTATTGATTTTACACAGAGAAGAATTGAGAGGGATAGAGTTAGAAATGTCGATGAGAGAGAAACATCGACCAGCTGCCTCTTGCACCCCTCCACTGGGGACGTGCCCTTGACCGGAATCGAACCTGGGACCTTTCAGGCCGACGCTCTATCCTCTGAGCCAAACCGGTTTCAGCTCATTTCTTAGGATGGGAGAGGGGGAGAAAGCCCCCCATAATCTTCAGCTTTCTTTTCAATTTTAAGTAAATGGCCTTTCTACATCGCAGTTCCTAAGTGGGCCTAAGTCCTGGTACTGTGTTAAAAGTGTAAAAATAGTATGTGAAGTCTTTATAGTGTTCACTTTGATTTATTAATTTTCTAGCTTGGGAATTAATTCATTTGTCTAAGTCTCCATTCCCTCTTAAAGATCCCCGCACATCCTGGTTGATATCGGAAATGCAGTTGAGATCCACCCATGTGGCATGGATGAATCCTGCAAGCCAACAGCTTGTTTCTCCTATCGCTGCATACCGTTGCACTGTGTGGTGTACCACAGTCGTCTGTGTTTGCACAGTGAAGGGCATCTTGGTTGCTTCAAATTTTGGCGATTATGAATAAAACTGCTTATACACATTTGCGTGAACCTACATTTTCAGTTCACTTACATAAATACCTGGGCGCACGAGTCCTTGGCCGTATATTACAATAAATCTGTGCTTAGATTAGAAGCTGCCAACCTGTCTGTCTCCCAGACTGGCTGTGCATGGGAAGCAGCACACAGGAGTCTGTGGAGGATTGGCACTGTTCATTTAAATGTTTGGCAGACTGGCCAGTGAAGCCACCACAGCCTGGGCTTTTCTTTGTGGGGAGATTTTCACTTAATTCCATATCCTTGCTTGTCCTAGTTGAACTCGTGCCACAGAGCAGAGGGGGCGGGAGGCAGAATGTCTCCGAGGAGCCCCCGGCCTGGAGGAACAGGAGCTCCCCGGCTCGTTGCATGCCTGTGGTCCTGACCCACGGCCCGGACACGCTGGTTTTGACAGCTCTGCCCAGGTTTCTGGTTGCCTTTGCGGGAGAGGATGAAAGCATCCTCGGGACATCCTGCCAGAGTCCAGCTTCGGTGGGTTCTCATACATCGCCCGTCAGCCAGCGAACAGCGGTAGAATAATATTCAGAATGCTCTTGCTTCCATCTCCAGCCACATCTCTCTCCTTTGGGGTCCAATTTTCCTTAAAGTACTTCCGTCTGTGCTATCTCCTCATCTCCCCACAACGCCACCAAATCCCAGAAGTTGGCTGCTGTTAAGTCACTGGCGTTTTCCATGTTGGAAGCCCAGGTCTGTTCTCGGTCTCAGTTTTCTTCGCACCGTACAGCAGTGCCTGACACAGGAGATGCCTAACTCGTGGGCGAGGCTCTTTTTGTCTCCAGGAAGATCAGGCTGCCTTGCCTTTCTCCTCCTCTGCCCTGTCCTCTGACCCGTGTTTCTCTAAACTCACTTCAGTGTCCTGTCCACTAACATCTCCCAGACATTTGCTTCCAGTTTGCACCTCTCTCCTGAACGTCAGTCATAGCTAATGGCCAACCTTGTTTTCCGCAAACTCACCAAATCTTCCCAAGTACTGTTGGCAACTCCGTCCCTCTCGCTGTCCGGCAGCAGCTTTGGGGGCCTTTTGACGACTCCTCTCATAGAGCATGACAAGCCATCAACAAGAGTTTCTGTTGCCGGTTGAGATTTATTCAGAATCCCACCACTTTCACTATTACTAGTCCAAGCTACCAGTGTCTCTTGCCTGGATTATAACTGTCTTCTAATAGGTTTCCTATGTCTGCCCTTACTTCCAGACATTGTAGAGTAATTTAACACATTGCCCAGTGAGGCTTTTCCTGTAAATCAGATTCTCTCTGCTGCCTGGAGTTCCCCACGGTTTCCCATCTCAGCGGAAGACCTTAGGAAGGCCCTTATCTGCTCCCCTGTCCTCACTGACCTCATCTCTGGTCACTCCAAGCCACTGCAGTCGCCCTGCCAAGCATGCTCCGTTCCCGGGACTCCTGCATCTGCTCCTCCTCTGCCCGGTGGTCTTATGCTGGGTCTGCATGAGCCTCTGACTGCTCACCACCCCCCACTTCACCTCTCGGAGCCTCCTGGAGCTCCTGTGGAAGGTGGCAGCTCCCTGCTCACTAGCATTCCGTTTGCCTCTCTCTGTTTTTCTCCATAGCACTTCTCCCATGTGACAAACTGTCTTCCCCCGCTACAACACAAGCTCCCGAGGACAGATTAGCGTGGTTCCTGAATTATCTCCAGTGGGCGTGTGTGTGTGTTTGTGTGTAAAACAAACCATTCTTAGCTCGAGGACTGCACAGAAATACTCTGCCAGTCCCTGCTCTAGTAATTCCCACAAGAAGGTCTGCTAGAGTCAATATTGGTTTTGCTGGATAGAAAATTCTTGAGTCACATGTAGATGAGCCATATAGTATTTTTCTTATAAGTTACTTGCTGGTTTTGCCTATATGTCCAAGGGACTTTTCTCTCTTTCTTTACAGTCAGTTGGTGTTGGTTACTCTGGGTTGATATTCTCAGGTATGTGGCATGTTATTTTAATATGTAGTTTCAAGTATTGTTGTGGGTTTTTTGTTATTTTTTTCCCCTCAGAGTGACAAAAACCAAGCTTTATGCATTGATGATTGAAAAAAATCCATGATACATTTTTAACCTGATTTTTTTTTTATTCTTTTTTTTCCAGTTTGAGGTATAATTAATAAAAATCACATATATTTAAGGTATACCATGTGATGTTTTGCTCTGTGTATACATTGTGAAATGAATACCTCAGTCATGCTAATTAACATCTGCCCTCTCACATCGTGCTGTGTGTGTGTAGTGAGCACTTAAGATTTACTGTTCAAGATTTCAAGCAGATAAAAGTTTTATTAACTATAGTCACCATATTATATAGAACTCCACAACTTAATTCATCCTGCACGGCTGAAACTTTGTACTCTTTAAGTTTCTGATTTATAGTTTTTAATGTTTGTTTCATTTCATGCATTGGATTTCTTGCTCCTACAACTCCTGTTATTCATGTGTGTTATCTCCTATGCTTTATCTCATTTTTGAGTTTTCCCACTCTGATTTAGGCCAGTAACCATTTTCTTAATGACCTTCAACTCATTTTGCAATAGGATACCGTTTCGATTTGCTTTCTGGGGACACCGTTCTGGCATGCTTTCATTGTCTGGACAGATGTTATTCTGTTCCAGATTCTTTTTATTGGAGGTTTTTTCTAATTTTCTAGAAGGAAGTGTAGTTAGAGTATTCTGGCTTCATATAACAACTCAAACCATGAACTCACTCCTATTGGGCACTTATCCTCTTTTTCACTTACCTGATTTTTATCACAGTTAACCACCTCAAAACTCAGCTTGCAAAGATATGAAGCCATCAAAATGATGTAGAACGATTCTGTTGAAACTGAGCTACATTGAGCTGGTAGTTCCTCTGATAAATGTTGCTGTTTGCTTCAAATTCAAAGCACTCCACTGTGCCTGGGAGTTTGCTGTGGCCCATGTAACACTGACCTAGAGTTGAGGTGATGCTGACCTGACAACATTTAGTAGGCTCTTAACTTTAAAAAAAAAAGTGGAGGTACATAAGCAAGATTTTCAAAGTTGTACTGCCAGCCAAAAGGAAAAGCTCTTCCTTTGGACCCATGCACTCAGACGAGCAGATTGATTAAAAAGAACATATTCAAATCCGTTTGAAAGCAGGTGTGTATGTGCCCACCGGTGCATGTGCACGTGTGTGAGAAAGAAGTCTTGCTTGCCGATGCATGTACACTTAAATGTGTGCTGGGAAAACTGGGGTGTTTCTCTGCTTTAATCTAGTTTTCTTGAGGGGGAAAATACTTTGAGTTGATGAAAAGGAATGACAGCATGCTTTATTGACCTTGCTATTTAAAAAATTGGTGCTAAATATTTGAATTTGCTTTTGTCATCTGTCACCGTGACTTTGACTGACAGCTAGTTTCAGATACAGTCCATCAGATCCTGCTAAACAATGTTTTGTGTGTTTTTTTAAAATATATTTTATTAATTTTTTTTTTACAGAGAGGAAGGAAGAGGGATAGAGAGTTAGAAACATCAATCAGCTGCCTCCTGCACACACACCCCTACTGGGGATGTGCCCACAACCAAGGTACATGCTCTTGATCGGAATTGAACCCGGGACCTTTCTGTCCGCAGGCTGACGCTCTATCTACTGAGCCAAACTGGTTTTGACTACACAATGTATTTTCATAGAGAAAATTTTGTGTCATTCAGAAGAAGGCAAAGTATATGGATGTGGTAGGAAAATCCAAATTCCTCCATACCAATATTCATCATACATAGAAATTTGGAAGTGATTCCAAGTAAAACATGCCCCTAATTTATACCATGGTGAACAGAAAGAATGGTTGACTTCCAAAAGACCAATCACAAATCACTGCTTTCAAGTTTCCCTCATGCCAATTAGCTGAAGGCGTGCTCGGTTCTCCTTAGTGATTTAAAAAGGAAGTATCGACAGTGCCCAGCAGGCAGTGTGCCGCCTGCACATCTCCTCACCTTGTCCCTCCAGGATCCCAAGAAATGTGGGCAACTACCTCTTGACCCTTTCCCTCCTTCAATCCCTTTTCTGATTTCTTGTGTTTTTTTTAAAGAAATATGCCATTGACAGTAGATTATCCACTGTATTCTCAGTGTGGCTCACAGAGCTCTGCAAAAAGCTGACATGTAAGCAAGAGGAGATGTGGGTTTAATGCAGCCATTTCTTTCCTGACAGGGATCTGGGAGGTCTCATGCTAGAGCAGCAGCCTGCTCTAACCTAGTCTCTTGTCCAGGATTAATATGGGCTTCCTAACATCTGCCTCTTTACAAAACTGGTTTTCGGGTTTTTGAAATTATGTAGAAAAAGGAATGGGGGTTTTGTTTCAACTATGCTTTTTTAAGACTGGGTGTATAAGTTATAAAGACAAGTGGTAGGTGAGAGGAAGCGATAAAGATCACGACATTTTTCCCTTGTAAGAATTACCTTAGTGCTGAGAGACCAATTTTAACAGTGTTTTCAGTGGCCTGTCCCAGTAGAAAGGTAGAACCTGGGAAGGCCTTTAGTCTGCCTGTGCCAGTGACAGCATTTCCCTGCATCAAGGTCTCTGCTTCTGTGGACAGTAAAAGCTTTCCCTCTCGCTGAGCCGGGTGGAAAGTGAAGAAAGGCAGGAAAAGGAGCCGAGTGTGTAATTGTGTTTTCTTTTCCTTCCCTGCAGCCTGTTCCATGGGAAACGGCACGAGCAGACTCTATAGCGCTCTCGCCAAGACCCTGAACAGCAGCGCCGCCTCCCAGCACCCGCAGTATTTGGAGTCCCCGGACCCAGAACATCTGGAGCCCATTGACCCCAAAGAGCTCCTCGAGGAATGCAGGGCGGTCCTGCAGAGCCGGCCTCCCCGGTTCCAGAGGGACTTCGTGGACCTGAAGACAGATTGCCCCAGTAGCCACCCGCTTATAAGGGTCATGCAGTGGAACATCCTCGCCCAAGGTAAGCCTGGGGCTTCGCTCCTGAGCCGCTCGGCTTGTGGTGACTGCCTCTCTGCCTCTGCACTGTCTCCCGGGGAGGGAAGAAACGTGGGCGATGGAGGTGTAAGATGGGGTGACGGGGGCAAGTTAGGAAAGGAAGTCTGGTTTTCACTAATAAATCCAGCAACTGGAGACGTATTCCTAATTACCTTCCATGTCTATAGGCCATCCACGTACAATGAAAGTCTACTTCCCAGCGCTTAAATCTAAAGGGCCCATCACCTGTCAGCCTCATTACTTTTGTTGTGTCCACCTTTCAGTCCACAGCACCAAGACAGCATTTGCAAGGGAGAAACCGAGTCTCCTGATGGGTTACATATGGGACTTGCTACAGGGGATGGGAGCTGTGTGGGTAGTGCTGAACCTGTCATCCTACGGCCATATTCTCATCCATTCGCATCTTGATCAACTTTCCCTAGTGTTAGCTCTCATGTAGCAGTTTGAAATTTTAAGGAAAAGGAACAAGGGCTGCCTTTTTGCCCTTTTCTCCCCCAGAATAGGGCATGCTTGCTGACTTCCCAATCTTTGGTTCATTTTTTTCCAGCTGATCCTAAGTAGGAAAAGCTGCCCATTTATTCTTAGTATCTATATCCATTCATAATCGGTGTTGAAATTAGTATATAGAGTTAAACATGTCTATCTCATCTGACATAGTTTAGATCCCTGGAACTGCAAAGAATACTGTTTAAAGCAGTGTTTCCCAACTTTCTCTCATGATGAGAATCACCTGGTGGAGTTGTTAAAACACAGATTCCTGAATCCCAACTAAGAAGTGCTAAACTAGAATTTTTGGGAACATATAGGTAAAATTGTATACTTAACTAGTGCTCTAAGACAGATTTTATATACAGAGCACTAAGTTAGGTATGCAATTTTACCTATATGTTCTCAAAAATTCTAGTTTAGCACTTCTTAGTTGGGATTCAGGAATCTGTGTTTTAACAACTCCACCAGGTGATTCTCATCATGAGAGAAGGTTGGGAAACACTGGTTTAAAGCTAAAACTTAGTGCTGTTTAGGCAGAGAAGAATCACCCACAGCGCCTGGAGGAGGAAGCACTGGGAGGGTCTTGAGTCCTATCAAAAACCCAAGGAGACTCCCAGGCACTTAAAGCCATGATTCTGTAGTAGCTGACAACCGGCTGGCTTTTTTTATTTCAGCTCTCGGGGAAGGCAAAGACAACTTCGCACAGTGCCCCGTTGAAGCACTCAGGTGGGAAGAGCGCAAGTGTCTCATCCTGGAAGAAATCCTAGCCTACCAGCCTGACATCCTGTGTCTCCAAGAGGTGGACCACTATTTTGACACCTTCCAACCCCTCCTCAGCAGACTGGGCTATCGAGGCACATTTTTCCCCAAGCCCTTGTCACCTTGTCTAGATGTAGAGCATAACAATGGACCAGATGGCTGTGCCTTGTTTTTCCTCCAGAACCGATTCAAGTTAGTCCACAGTACCAACATCAGGCTGACGGCCATGGCCCTGAAAACCAACCAGGTAGCCATCATACAGACCCTAGAGTGCAAGGAGTCCGGTCGGCAGTTCTGCATCGCAGTCACCCACTTAAAAGCACGATCTGGCTGGGAGCAGTTTCGATCAGCTCAAGGCTGTGATCTTCTCCGGAACCTGCAGAACATCACCCAAGGAGCCAAGATTCCCCTCATTGTTTGTGGGGACTTCAATGCAGAGCCAACAGAGGACGTCTACAAACATTTTGCTTCCTCCAGCCTCAACCTAAGTAGCGCCTACAAGCTGCTGAGTCCAGATGGGCAGTCAGAACCTCCGTATACTTCCTGGAAGATCCGGACCTCAGGGGAGTACCGGCACACCCTGGACTATATCTGGTATTCTAAACACTCTCTGAGTGTGAGGTCAGCTCTGGATTTGCTCACTGAAGAACAGATTGGAGCCAGCCGGCTCCCATCCTTCAATTATCCTTCAGACCACCTGTCTCTAGTGTGTGACTTCAGCTTTAATAAGGAACCTGATGGACTTTCATAAACACTTTGTAATCACAAGTCTTAACCAGGGATGTTTCAGGAAAACTGAAATAGGATAAGTTGCCCGAGGAAGGATTCCCGGTTTCTCTCACTTCACTTTCCATGTTTCCAGCATGCCTCAGGGAACGAATCCCACTAGTTCACAAATGTTTTCCATTAAACCCTTCAGCGAAAAAGGTGTTTGCACTCCAGTTTTGGCTTTTTTCCCCCCTTTCCCCTAGCATTAAATTTAGATCAATTAAGGGCATTCTCAATTAGTCTTGTGTTGAAGCTTTCAGTTTGATGACACTATATAAAAATACTTTTGAGTCTTCCATAATTAACAAGTATGCTGGAACAATTTCTTCAGACAGTATTTCAAGTTATTTATTTGTGGTTTTAAATGTCAAGATATGCATGCATGGCAATGTTTATATTTTTAGCATTACAAACATTTAAAAACCATGCAAATGTAAGTTATAGAATAATTTATAGTAATTTTCTTAAGGCTTTAAGATGTTTTTATTTGGGGTCTAACAAAATAGTGAACAAAGGAACTATTTAGCCTGGAGGCCCCGGGGTTTTTGTTTTTTTGTTTTTTGTTTTGTTTTTCACTGTATTCCCCCACGGAATCTTGGCTGCCACAATCAGACAGACAAAAAGCCGAGGACCCTTTTTTCTTGCACCTGCACTGGAACCTTGGCAGCAACATGTTTTTGTTTTTTAAATGGAAATAGCTGGCCTTGATAAGTTCTTCATAACAATTCTTGCTGTGCCTCCATGTTCCCATTGTATTTCTTGAAGAGATTCCATGACCAGTTGGTCTTTGTTATTTAATCACTGTTACATTTACAGTTTTCTGTTGGAATGCTATTGGTATACATAAGTGGCCAATGTCACAGTGATTTGTATTGGAATGTGCTTTTCTAGTAAAATCAGTGGGCCCTTTTCAGAGATGGGTAACTAGAAAGCCTGTTCCCAAGGCTATTCAAAGTGTCTAGAAAGAAATGTAAAAGGAAAGATAACCTGGAATTCTTTCATTGGGAAAAAAAATGCGGTCAAGGTAACAGGTGAAGCCCCTTTTAAGCAAAATCCCAGCAAATAACCAGTTGGTAATAAATATTTTAATCCATGAGTTGTATATATTTAAAATTAATAAATGGTCTTTTAAAACTAGTACTGTAATAGCTTGTATTTTTAGCCTAAAAAGAATCTGGTAGGTTTGATCTTTTATACCGACTTCAGAGAGGAAGGTAGAGGGAGATATAGAAACCTCAATGATGAGAGATTCATTTATCGGCTGGCTGCCTCCTACAGACCCCACACTGAGAATCAAGTCCACAACTCGGGCATATGTGCTGACCAGGAATCAAACCTAGAACCCTTCAGTCCACAGGCCAACACTCTGTCCACAGCCAAACCAGCTAGGGTGGTTTGATCTTTTAATACTGTTAACATGGTGGGTTCACTATTCATTTACACACAGAATTTCTAAAGCGAACAGAGGCAAATCTATAGCTGCACATTGGAGGCATCTTTGCTGTGCTTATGTAAGATGGTATCTCTCAGTGCCAAGGTTGGAGCTCCCAAAATGGTTCACCCAAGTATTCTGCATTGGAACCACTTTTGAAACAAACGTTTCTCAGTACATTGTATACATAAACTCTTGGGACTACCTGGAAGGAATGGCAAGCACAAAAAACATCCATACTGTTTGGTTCAAATCTTAGCATGGCTAATAGTAATCATGTTGCTGAGAAACACTAATTAGAATACTTATGTACAGGCATTAAATATTGTTTACCTACCCCAAAGTACACCGACCTGAAGAGAGATCACGACAGCCTTGAGTAAACAAATCTGAATGAGAATGAAAGTCAATATGTGAATTTCAGGTGTCCAACAATATAGTCACCAGCCACTTACAGATAGGGACAGGTTCTGAGAAATGCATCATTAGCGGGTTTCAGCATCACGTGAGCATCATCGTGTACTTACAAAAACTGCGGTACAGCCCACTACACACCCAGGCTGAATGACAGAGCCTTTTGCTCTGTAGGGGAGGGAAATAATGTTCACTCTATCCTTTTAGGTTCTTGTTTGAGACATCCCTGTAATAAAAGATTAACAGAAAAACAAATTTAATAAACATGTACCGTATGCCTTCTGTATACATGGAGACCCAGGAAAACACTAGATTAACTTCAGTTAATTAACTTCATGGCTGGGCCACCACCATGAAGACTACAGCTGAAGACACTGTTAGGGGTATGGGAAGATACTAGGAAAAGAACAAATAAGAGGGAGGTTGTTATGGAGGGTAAGGAGTAATGGGTTACTGGCAACATTTATTGAGCAGAGAGGAAGAGATTTCAGATGGATGAGTTGGACATTCAAGAGGAAACAGCCAGATGGCAAGTAAATAAACCCATCTAAGGCCTAAAGAAGAGGCTAGAACAATATATTTGGTGGTAGACACCATAAGAATGGGTGGGATTGTCTAATATATTGAGATATCATCATAACATTAAATAAGAGTCCTATGTTCCAGGCACTGGTTCTAAATCCTTAACATATTACTCAATTCTTCCAACTATTCTGAGGGCCCCATATGGGAAAGCTGAAGGCAAGCAAAGTCAACTAGGAGTTGGTCATACAGGAGGAAAACTGCAAGAGGGGAGTTATGGAAAACCAAGAGAATTTAAGAAGGCAGAGGCACAAGATCATGTGAAAAAAATAAAGCAGTTTGACTTGACCACTGGATTACTGGAGACTTCAACAGTAACTGTTTCTAAGTCAGAATTCAGACTATAATTAAGAGACAAAATGATGGGTTAGTAAGTGTTGTAACAGGAAAGAAGTAGGAGTGAAAGGGAATGAGATGCTGAATTCAGAAAGAAGGCACATCTGCCTCTCGAGACTAGTGCTGGATGCATGCTAGAATAAGATGCTCTTATAGCAAAGATTCCAGATTGGGGTAGTTGACAGCTCATGACCTCCATGTTCCCTAATCCCCAGGTTTGCTGGTTATTTGGTAAGCAGAGTGGTGAAGGCTGGAATTGTTGCTGAAAGATGACCTGAGGACTAAATGGACAGATCGCTCATTGTTCACAAGCCTGGTGAGGCTGGAAACTAGATGCATCAAGCTATTATATGGTTTTCCAATATGCTGGACACAAAAAGCAAATATGATCTATAGTTCAAAAGGTTGAAACTGAAAGGCATACACCTGGTAATATCAATCACCAGAAGCACACCAATTAGTATATGCTGTGAACTTGTTTCCAAATTTAGACCATAAGTGTACTTATTCTGAAAGATGTACCCCGAAAGTATTCAGGTAGAGCAGTGGAGGAAGCTAGGTAGCCCTGGCCTCATCTAATTAGAACCAATTAATATAGCATATGGGGAATTACTAAAAATTTAAAGTACCTTTACCTTCCATAGCACATAACATATTCTTAGCAAATATCACCAAAATAAAAAATTGTCCATTTTCATATGCTCAGCACTTGAGGGGATTAGGTATGGTAGAGTATATAATCTTTGCCCTACAACAGTATTATGGTTGAAATTGCAGTGCAAAAAATACAATTGGGGTGGGGGAGGGGGAGATTAACCAAAGAATTTATATGCAAAACCAATGAGCACAGACAAAGACCTCGGGGATGGGGGAACAGAGTAGAGGGGTCAAATGTGTGGGGACATCTATAATACTTTCAACAATAAAGATTAAAAAACTTTTTTTAAAGAATACAATGAATTGCCAAAGCAGAGTAGGGAATATTTAAAGAGGTAGAATTTGAGATTAACTTTCAAATGGGATAAGAACCAGGTGAAGGGTTGGTTTTTCTTTTTTGTTTGTTTTTTGTTTTTTGAGCTTTTATTAAAAAGTACCATTAGGTATGCTTATGGTAAAGATAAAAAGATTACAAAGGGAGCTGTTAAAAACATCTTTGTCAACTTAAGTAGTATCAGATGAAATGCACAATTAAAGGCCACAAAATATTAAGTATTAGTTTATTTAAATTTCTCAAAGATGTAAAAATAGACAACTTTTCTTTGTAATAGAAAGAGCATGAAGATGCAGAGTCACACGACCTAGTCCGGTGTGAAATTCGGAAACTCCTCTGTAATCCTTCTGGACCTCCAGTTCCTCATTGTAAAAGAGCCAGAATATTACTTGTTCTTCTAACCTTCAGAAAGTATGATTGAGAAGCAAATGATCTTGATTTAAATATAAATTCTTCAAGTGTGGCCAACATTAAAATAGTAAATTCATTATGGTAACTAGAACATTATAGTTCACGATAATTGAAAAAGTGGCAACATGCAGTTATTTGCCAAATATTAATATAAAGAACAAAACAGAAATAGGATTTCTTTAGTTGGAAAGGAGAAATAGGATTTCTATTCTTAACTAAAATGATGTCTCTCTACTAGCTTTTGAATATTGTTAAAAATATCACCAGAGACCAAAATGCAAGATAAATTTCTATATTTCAGAAAACCTACTTGAATACACTTTGAAACAAGAGTACAACAAAATAGAATATACTTCAAATGTTGAATATACAAACTATTATAGTTCAAATTTGAACACTGGTACTTTCCCTCTTAAACTTCAACTAAAAAAAAAAAAAAAAAAAAAAGGAAAAAGAAAGAAAACTCCAGGTATTGAGAATTACCTGACAAAAATTCATGCTGAGCCTTAACTTCCAAGTGACAGGAGAACAGAAACTGATGTCTGCACAGATGACAGGCTGAGTGACACAGGCATGTTACAGCAAAAGGCCAGAGCCAACTGTTAATTTGTCCACAATTAAGAAACTGACAGACTTAAACTACCATATAAAATGTTACATGTAAATTCTATAACAATACTGTGCTAGGTACAAGATTTTTAAAATTTTTCTTTTAATAAAAAAAGCTTTACACAAACAAGCCATTAGCTTATTTCAATAAAGAAAACCGAAAATTAGTCTAAGGCCTTTGTTTTAAATCAGCTTAAGCTATATGATATTTTACTTAAAAAATCGCAATAGATCTTTTTTGCTATCCTCTTTCTGAAGCTTTTGGATCCATTCAATTCACATTCTAAAATACCTACATTAGCAGAGTCTTCACATAGCACCAGTTAAGTGAGTTCTGTGTGAACACAGTAATAATTGCTGGTATGCATATAAAATGCATCAAAAATTGCTATATGTAACAATGAGATCACCCATCCCAACCCCTCCCCATTGAAAACTGTAACCTCTTACAGAATGTTAGTGTTCCAAGTCTTAGTGTAACTTGATATTGTAGTGAGTTGCTTGGTCCCTTTCAATCCTTTATTGATGGGTTCAGTTGTTTCCTAGGTAAGAGGCAGTTTTCTGTCAGCATCTCAATATGTAGTTCATTTCCCACTGAAACATGGGATAGGTAACTTATTTCCAGTAGGTTTGATTGTTTTCCTATATGCATTAAAATGTTTTAAAGTCTCCTTTTGACTTTTCTTGATGACATCCCTTGCAAACATTTGTTAGTACTATTACTAACAGTCCAACGTCCACGGCAGAGCTGCTCTTTTATTTCTCACATGTCACCAGTCCTTCCGTTTTCATCGTTACGGGAAGGGCAATAGCTGAAGGGGCACTGACAACCACTACATGTGTCACTGTCTTATTTCCATCTGCCGGTTTTTCTTCTTGTACCAGCTGCAACGTTTTCACGTCATGTTCCTGCTTTATTGTCACTGCCTCCGATTTAACCTCTGGCCCTTTTATGACCGCACTGATCACTCGGGGAGGAGTCTGGCCAGATGCCTGTTGAGTAGGTACGGATAGCCTCATTACAGGTGCACCATGGGCTATGGAAACAGGAGTAAGTGCTCTCACAGCCAGTGGGGTTCCAACAATGTTAATGCTTCCAGATCCAGTCAGATTTGACTTCGTCTGCAGTTGACACTGTGCAAGCTGTGTAGCTGGGATGGTGATAATTTTGGCAGGCTGCATGGTGATTTTGTCTCCATTTTCAGTAGAGGCTGGCATCACAGTAGGGATTGTCTGAATAACTACCTTTGGAGAGGTTGCTGTTGTTGGACTAGTGCTGGTTATTAATGGTGCACCTGCATTAACTGACTGAACTGCCACAGTTGAAATTTTCTGGCCCAATGACGTCATTACAACAGGAACTTGCATTGCCACACGAACTGTCCTAGTAAATTAAAAAGATTAGACTATATTTAATGCTAAATTAGAACTATGTTTCTTAAGCAAATGATGAATGCAAATACAAATGTACAAACTAGTGCTCCCAAATTTTCCATATGTACTGACAAACCCCTGACACCTAGAATATGAACTACCATGAAATAAATATATTTAGAAAACTAAAGCCCATATTAAGTTCCATCTAGGAAACCATAAAAATCAATCCAGGTTAAATGAAACATCACCTACTTTAATAACAAAGTACATTTAAAATATCAGGTACTGCCGAAACCGGTTTGGCTCAGTGGATAGAGCATCAGCCTGCGGACTCAAGGGTCCCAGGTTCGATTCTGGGCAAGGGCATGTACCTTGGTTGCGGGCACATCCCCAGTAGGGGGTGTGCAAGAGGCAGCTGGTCGATGATTCTCTCTCATCGACGTTTCTAACTCTCTATCCCTCTCTCTTCCTCTCTGTAAAAAAAAAAAATCAATAAAATATATTTTAATAAATAAATAAATAAAATATCAGGTACTTTTCAATTCCTGACCAACAGTGGGTTCTTAAGAATGCAAATATTGAAAAAAGAACATATCATTTTGCCAAGGAGTTTTCTAAAAAAGCAAATACAACTAACAGTTTCCCTCACTTACCTTGGGGCTGCTGTTGCTGATACAGATGTGGTAGTAGTAGGAGACCGGGACGAAGCATCATGACCAGAGGAAGTGATATTCACAACTCTCGCTACACCCTTCTCTGCTCTGGAGCAGTTTAGAGGAGACGAGTTTTTCCCACCACGAACAGAGGTTGCTTTCAGGAGACTTTCTGCAGATAGTGACACTCGTTCTAATGACTTTTCATCAGCAGCTGCTGCCAAGTCTTCATTACAGGTTTCACTTTTGTCATCATCTATGACCACTATGTTTTTGGGCATATCCTTGAACTGATAAACAAGCCTCTGTCCTTCAACCTTTGCAAGAATGCCCCTTTGGTAATAGTATCTGTAAGGAAAAAGTTCTTAATGAATCAAATCACCAAGAAGAATGGGTAATAACAGAAACATTCGCTTATTTCTGTAAAATAAGAAGTAGCACTTCCTTCCTGGATTGTTCAAATGGCTGAGAATCATGAGTAGGAATGAAGTTGGAACCTGGTGCTGTAGGTCCCTATAACCTTGAGATATATAAAGTAGCAAAAAGTTCATTCTTAAAGGAAGTAATTTAACCTGAATACAGACTATTTTACGAACACTGATAAAAATTCAACTCATATTTATACATAGATTACAAAAACAATCTGATGTAACATGGAAAAATAATAAGCTGTGCTTAGAAGAGTTGAATCTGTGGGATATGTGAATACCGTCACATAAATTATGTACAAGGACCCTTAGTTAGAAAAAGTCATGTACACTACAAGTTTTGTGGTTTCTCAAACTGACAAAACTTGAGAAATTTTCATGTCAAGATAAATCCATTATAGCAAATTAACAAGAACTGAAGCAAATTAACAATTTTGAAACTTCCATTTGGGTTTCATTTTCTTAAAGGTCTGTAACTTAATTTTGTATTATGGAATAATCCTAAATGCAAAAGCACATTTTTTTCTGGAGAAACAGATTTTCCAATAATGTTGAAATTTTAGACATCCAGACCAAACTCCCTTTTCCCCATCTATCTCCAAATCTAAGAAAGCTTCTTTAGAATATCCTCCAAAATTAGGTTATCATAAATAAGGGATTTTCACAGCTTCTCTTCAAACAGCTAATAGACAATAGGAAGAGATGTGTAAATTTTGTTTGAAAATGCATTCTTTCATGCTCTTACCTCAAAGCTCGTCCCATAGTTTCATAGTTCATGTCTGGCTTGTTCTTATGTTTTCCCCAAAGCTTAGAGACAGCCTTTGAATCCACAAGCTTGAATATGCCCTTTTCTCTCTGAGTCCACTTAATATACCGGGGACAAGTATTTTTATCTTGAAGTAGATCTAAAAGAAACTCCCACAAGTAGGTTGTGTTTCCTTAGAAAACAATGATAGATATTAGAAGCAAATATTTAATTGTGCTAGATAAAAATAAAATCATTTACTACTTGTAAACGCAAATGTACTGAGTCTGTCATTAAGTACTTGACTATATTGGCAATCTTTGAACAGTGTCAAATTGTGTTTCTAATAAGTGATATAAAGTATCTTTCATCATAACAAAATTCATAAATATACTTGTTAGCTGCATTTTTTTTTTTTTTTTTTTTTTTAAGAGAGAGCATAAGGGAGAGGGATAGAAACATTGATGAGAGACAGACATCACCATCAGCTGCCTCCTGCATGCCTCCCCACCAGGGGATCGAGCCTGTATTGAGCAAGTGCCCTGACCTGGAATCGAACTCTTGATTCCTGACTCAATTCTCAACTGCTGAGCTACATCAGTCGGGCTGTTTGCTGGATATTTTTTTTTCCCTTTCTTTGTTTTCTTAGTTTTATTTTGTTTACTGGATTTTTAAAATAACATCCTATGTACATTTCCAGTTATGGTACTAACATAATTGAGATCCTAGATTTTATACTATCATGTATTATCCTAGCCTAGAGTTTGAGTTCAATAAAGGCAAAGGCATAATGCATAGCACTAAGTGAACTTAAAACAGAATCATATTTATTAATTTACAGATTTAAACTCTGAATAAATTTATTTAAATTTGTATGTTTTTATAAGCTTAAATTCTATGATCAAAATTCATCAAAAGGCACTTATTAATTTATTGAAAAGAGATGTTTCCTCCCACCACATTCCTCTCTCTAAAATGAATATGTAGCCGAAACCGGTTTGGCTCAGTGGTAGAGCGTCGGTCTGAGGACTGAAGGGTCCCGGGTTCGATGTCCCGAGTTGCGGGCACATCCCCAGTAGGGGATGTGCAAGAGGCAGCTGGTCGATGTTTCTCTCTCATCAACGTTTCTAGCTCTCTATATCTCTCCCTTCCTCTCTATAAAAAATCAATAAAATATACTTAAAAAAATAAATAAATAAAATGAATACACACACACACACACACGACTTTGAACTACATCACTTTCAACTACTATACATCAAGATGTATGGCTGGGGATGGCTGGGTCAGGGTGCAAAAGAAGATGGTGGTCCCCACAGGGGATAAAGTTCCTCGTAACTTTCACTTATTGGAAGAACTTGAAGGACAAAAATGAGTAGGTGATGGTTCGGTTAGCTGGGGCCTTGAAGATGATGAAGATATGACACAAGGTGGATAGGCATGATTATTGGGCCACCAAGGACAAATTATGACAACAGAGTATATAGCCTGCAAGTAGAATGTGGACCTAAATACCCAGAAGCTCCTCCATCAGCTAGACTTGTAAACAAATTAATATGACTGGAATAAATAATTCCAGAGGAATGGTAGGTGCACAGAGCATACCACTATTAGCAAAATGCTGAAATTCATAGAGCATTAAAGTTGTACTTCAAGAACTAAGACATTTAATGATGCACAAAGAAAAAAGTCCACAGCCACCAGAAGGAAAAACATACAACAATTAATTTTAGTGGGTCTCAAATTTGTCTTAAATCAATACTCTTCTACTCATGTTAATGTCTTGATTAAACACCACAATGCAAAATACCCACACGTTAAGTAAAATGCCAGCTGGTAAATATGACTTGGACATTTGTAGAATATTTTTAATATATGCATACACATTATGTTTTCAGGTAACAGGAGAAAAGAATACAGCACAATTTTAAATAGAATTCAGGTTTACAAGAGAAACAGCACCGTGGACCTGGCACCCACAAAGCAACACTTGGCTTCCCTCAAGTGGGGTACAGGCCCAGCCACTACCCTGGAGTGACAGCCCACCAAATCACAGCCAACACTGCCGAGACCCCATGGCACAAAATGCAGCCCACAGCACAGCACAGCAACTATGGCTATTGGTGCCAAGTAATGACGTCACAAAGCAATGCCCAGCTTCCTCTCCCTAGCAACTAGCCTTCTTGGAGTTTCTTCAACCTAGGAACACGACTTGCTTTATAGCCAGGTGCAAACATTTTACCCTTGAACCAAATGTCTGTGAAGTGTTTTCATGTGCCTCATCTCATTTGATCCTCATAGAAGTCCTAGAGTGGGAAGACAGACAACTCAATGGAATCCTATTTTCTTTTCATTAGCCAGAAACGGAGATTTAGAAAGCTTAGAAACTGGACCCGAATGAAAAGAAAGGGTGGACCTTGAAAATGACTTCAGGTTTGCTCACTGAGCAGAGTACAGTCAAACACTGCTGCGATCAAATATTTTACCTTTTGTTCTCCCTACATGATCTATAATAATCTGCTTTGTGTTGGTATTTATTGCTGTGTTGTTGACAATTACCTAAAAGAGAAGTTGGGGTGCTTTACTGGGCTAGAAAAAGTTTAACTAAATCAGAAAACAGGTCTAATTAAGCGAGTTTATTCTCTATATATAAGAGGTTAAACTGACTTGCACATGCACAATACACATAAAGCTCTCACTGGCACCAATCACACGCATGTGTTTTGATCTGTCATTGTTGACTGTGAATTTGGTTGACACTTCTATTATAGAGAAAGGTGAATAATGATATTAAAATATTTCTTGTAATTAATTTCCTTTCAATGTGCATACATTTGTGAACTGGATCACTAATAAATAAAAATAAAATGATCCATTTATTGAATACTTGTCTGAAAACATTTATTCATGGGAAGTGATCAGTTTTTAACTATTACATTACCAGAACAAACATGAAACCATTATTAAAGTACTAGAGGCCCAGTGCATGAAAATTCATGCACTGGAGGGGGATCTCTTGGCCTGGCCTGCCCCCTCTCACAGTCCAGGAGCCCTCAGGGATGGGAGGCGACCCAGCAATCAGGGGAAGGCAATGCCCCATCCCACCTCTGCTGCAGCCACTGCCGGCAGCATAAGCCTCAGCCAGCTCTGGTTACCTGAGCCTCAGGTGGCCCTGGGCGGCTGGGCAGCTGCCTTCAAAGGCTTGCCTGTGCCTCAAGCCGGCCCTGGGCAGCTGGAGGGCTGAGGAGACTGGAGGACTCCGGAGGCAGGCACATGGATCGGCCATACCCATCTGGGGGAGGGCCAGGCCATGCCACACACCTATTGTCCCGGTGGGTCTGAAGGGACTGTGAGCCGCCATATTTGAGGATGTGGCAGTCAATTAGCATATTCCCTCCTTATTGGCTTTCAGTGCCATTTTGTGAGGGCATGACAATCAATTAGCATATTCCCTCTTTATTAGGCAGGATTACTTAACATCAACTTACCCAATAAATTAGGAGAGCATAAAAGGTAGGAAGATTGTTGCTATTTTTATTCGTAATGAAAATATACAAATTCTAAAGCAAAAAATGGTAAATTTTTGTTCTGACTCCTGACTGACATGACTCAAATTTGGTGATTGGGAAATTGAATTCAGCTTGCCTTAAATTATTTAGTGTACAGCTTCTATCAGTTAAGAAATTGTGCATCAAAAGTAAGTCTTAGTTGTAACCTTCTTTCAATTCTAAGTTGCTCTATATGAGGATGCCGGCTGTTATACACACACATCCTCTAGACAAGTATGTCAAACTCAAGCTAACACAGGCCAAATAACATGCAACCCGTGGGCAGGGAGTTTGGCATGCTTGCTCTAGAATAGGGGTGTCGAACTCAATCAGAGAAGGGGCCAAAATCTAAAATCCAGCCTAAATCGCGGGCCGAATGGTTTACTGAACAGTCATAAACTGACAACGTCATAAACTGACAGCGGAGTGCAGTGATGACAGCGCGGTGCGGGCCACATGGCAAGGCCTGGCGGGCTGGATTTGGCCCGCGGGCCTTGTGTTTGACATATGTGCTCTAGAACAATAGCTCTTAAGGGGTGTACATCATATTGCACTTAAGACCTTTTCCAAAATAAGTGCCTACCCCTTCGTACTCACCTCATGTATCCACGCCTACAGAAACTCAGGCAGACAGGAGTGAGCACAGTTTGAAAAGCTCCTTGCTAAGCATTACTGAAAATAGTACTGCCTAGCCAGGGTAGCTCAGTGGTTAAGCATCAACCAGGATATCACAGTTTGATTCCATCAAGGCACATGACTGGGTTATAGGCTCAAACCCCAGTAGGGGATGGTCAGAAGGCAGCCAATCAATGATTCTCATCACTGATGTTTCTAACCCTCTCTCCCCCTCCCCTCCCTTCCTCTCTTTAGTCAATAAAATATATTAAAAAAAGATAGTACTGCCACATATGCACATACTAGAAATATTTCAGACTGAAAAAAAAAAATCATCTGGCCTCCAAAATAGCCTTTCCCAAATTACCTTTTCCTTCTCTAGGTTTCTTCTTTATACCCAACTCAGGAGACCCATTGGAAATTGGTGATTGCTGGGTCTTCGGTTTACGGCCAACTGAAAAAATAAGATAATGAAACCATACATTAAAAACAATAATAAGCATGATTAGCAGATTCCTTGATAATGCATTATTCATGAAGACAAACTTGTATATTAATATATTCAGCATATATAGGAAGTCTCATCTAAGAACATTTAAAGCACTTCTACAATTTTAGATTAGAGCAGTTAGTTGGTAGTAATCTCAATGTATAAGGCAAGTCAGGTTCTGCTAACATACTATTTACATGGTCAGAGCCTCAGTTTGCTAAACTTTTCCAATAACGTGGCAATGGAAATAGATTCTACTGCAAACTTTTGTTTTCTGTTCTAGATGATCATTACAAAAAGCTTTACCTAGTTACTGCAGAGGACCTGATAATCTCACAAGCCCTTTGAGTTCAAATGAGAAAAGGTAAAAACTATTATTTTAAACATTCTCATTTGTAATAATATGAACAATAAAGATTTATTTAATAATAATAAAATAAAATGAAAAAAGAAAAGAAATATGCTTTCCCAAAATAAAAACGGCAAGTTCACTGGCTTCCTTATTAAAATAGAACTTAATTTCTCAATGTAAATGATATTTACATGAACAAATCAATCAGTACTACTACAAACATCTTTACTGTACCCTACATCACAAAATAGCCAACTTCCTTAATGGAAAGGTTAGCCCATAAAGGCTTACTTTACTTTCTTATAAAGCAACATTTCCCAAACCACATTACTTGAGAAACAGGTTATTCATCTGTAGGAAAAGGGTTCTACAGTCAAATAACTTTTTGGAAAACCGCATCTATCTTCCCTTTGAGATTCACAACACACATCAGTATATTACAAGCTCTAGAAATACAAAAGACCATGCTATAAAAAATAACCTACTTAACTGTATGTCCCAAATGTACTTAAACACAAATAAATAAGTAAATAATGATGTATTGTGTAATTCTTAAATTAAGGCCATCTGTTTTTTAAATACATAAAATCAAAATTAAATTTGCAAATTATTTCCTGGTTTATATCAAACCACATTGATTAATTCCACAGATCAACTGATTTATCTAGAGGTCCTGGTATCTACCCTAAATGATCCCAGCTTTTCATGAACTTTTCTATCCTCTTATAAACCTAAAAATTTCTTAAGTATTTTGTCACAACTCCCATTGGATGAAACCAGCCAAAGGCTACAGTGGGCACTGGGCAAACAAGGCTATTAATATGTATGTCTTTTGCTTTTAAACATTTACAGCAAGAAGTGTTTCTTCCTTTTAAATTCTGTCATGTATTCATACCTCTCTCAAGATACATATAATCTGCCCCAGCTGGTTTGGCTCAGTGGATAGTGCATCAGCCTGTGGACTAAAGGTCCCAGGTTAGATTCCAGCCATGGGCACATGCTGGAATTGTGGGCTCAATCCCCCCAGTAGGGGGCGTGCAGGAGGGAACCAATCAATGATTCTCTCTCATCATTAATGTTTCTATCTCTCTATCCCTCTCCCTTCCTCTCTAAAATCAATAGAAATATATAATATATATATATATATATATATATATATATATATATATATATATATATATATATTTTTTTTTTTTTTTTTTTTTTTTAAAGATACATATAATAGAGACCCAGAGCACAAAATTCATGCACTCGGCAGAGAGTGGGCCTAAGCCATCAGTCAGACATCCTTAGTGCTGCCACGGAAGAGATCCCACCACCGCCGCTGCGCTCGCCAGCTATGAGCCTGGCTCAGGGCTTCTGGCTGAGTGGTGCTCCCCTGTGGGAGCACATTGACCACCATGGGGCAGCTTCTGCATTGAGCGTCTGTCCCATGGTGGGAAGTGCACGTCACAGTGACTAGTCTTTCTGCTGTTTGGCCAATTTGCATATTGGCTTTTTATCATATAGCATATTAGAGGCCCAGTGCACAGATTCGTGCACTGGTGGGTCCCTCAGCCTGGGCTGCATCCTCTCCCAATCCGGGACCCCTTGGAGGATGTCAGAGGCCTGGTGCACAGATTCAGCCCAATCCTCACAGGCCAGGATGAAGAATCCCTGCACTGGGCCTCTAGTATGCATATAAGATCATTGGTTAATCTCGCCCCACCCTCCCTACTCCCCCCTTCCATCCGAGATTCATCAGTCTGTTCCATGTTTCCATGCCTGTGTGTTGAGTGTCTACCCCCTGGTGGTCAGTGAGCATCATAGCTACCATTCAAAAAGTTGAACGGTCACTTAGGCTTTCATATATATAGATGTATTATGAGGGAAGGCTCTCTGACCTAATCTTCATTGTATCCCTCACAGCAATAAGCACAAACCTGATAACATCACATCAATTTGAAGCACTTCTAATAAAGAAAAGAAAAACACCATTATTTTTAATAAAAGTTTCCCTTAAAAAAAAAAGTTTTCCTTTATTTCTCCCCCCCACCATTCTAAAATGTAAAGAAAGAGGAATTAGATAAGTATGAATTTGTATAGGGTGTCATTTCAAGTTTTACCTTTGATTCAAATAGGAAAAGGATCCACTTACTGGCCATCTCCTCAGGATGTTGGAGATGTGTTGGAGCCTTGTGCCCCATCTACCAGGATCAGGTGAGTGATGTCCCAGCAGGAGACAACTAAGTGGAAATACTCTCTCTCTTTACTCCACTAGTGAGTTTATTTCACTTATAGATCACTACTGGCAATCTTGGTATTTAAAAGAAGGCATTGGGGGGGGGGGGAGAGAAGGTATCAAAAAAAGAGTTGTGCTTTTATTTTCATGTCCACAAAAGAGTAGGAAGACAGGATTATGAAAAATAGTGCAAGATTAAATTCCTTTTTAAAAAAGTAACCAAGTAGCCGAAACTGGCTTGGCTCAGTGGATAGAGCGACGGCCTGCGGACTGAGGGGTCCTAGGTTCGATTCCAATCAAGGGCGTGTACCTTGGTTGAGAGAGGAGGCAGCTGATCAATGATTTCTCTCTCGTCAATGTTTCTAACTCTCTATCCCTCTCTCTTCCTCTCTGTAAAGAAAATCAAGGGGGGAAAAAAAAAGTAACCAAGAACCTAAAAGGGCCACAAAGCAGACAAATGTGTAGTGAATCTCTGATTTTCCTTCTGTGTGTCCAACACCCATTATGGTCTCATTTTCAGGCAACTACTTGTAGGGCTTAAATACTAACTCTTTTTAAAATAGTATGAACATGTTAAAATATAAAATGAAAATCTCAATTTCTGATTCTTTGAGAATATCTAGTTAAGATAACATCAATCATAAATCCACAGTATATATTGCATACAAAAAATTTCACCCACCATTCCAGAAATTTATAAATATACTCTACCTTTTTTCTTTTTCATTGGTTCGTGGCTATCTGGTGATGTAGGAATAGGAGAGGTATCCATTGGTTCAGATTCTTCAGTTGACACCTCCACTACAGTTTCTGTAATGACATCTGGCCTCATAGCAGCATGGATAAATTCTGGAGTTGATACACAAGGAGGGACAAACACTTCCACTATATAAAAAAAAAAAAGTTGAAAAATTAAAATTTCCTGCCCCCATTAATGCTTCTTACTGTGGACAATTCAATACTTAGTAGAGGTGATGTTTAATAATTTAACAAAGCAGGATAAAAACTTGAAGTTAACTTGCTGAATATACAATATGATCTAAAGTATGTAAGAAAATAAAATGCAAGAAAAATCAACTTAAAGAAAATGTTAGCTGAAACCGGTTTGGCTCAGTGGGCAGAGCATCGGTCTGTGGACTAAAAGATCCCAGGTTTGATTCCGGTCAAGGGCATGTACCTTGGTTGCGGGCACATCCCCAGTAGGGAGTGTGCAGGAGGTAGCTGGTCGATGTTTCTCTCTCATTGATGTTTCTAGCTCTCTATCCCTCTCCCTTCCTCTCTGTGAAAAATCAATAAAATATATTTAAAAAAAAAAAAAAAAAGAAAATGTTAATCCTCTGGGTAAGAAGGGGAATAGTCACCTTCCAGTCTTCACATTTTTATATACAGAGTGGGGCAAAAGTTAGTTTATAGTTGATCATATGGAAAATAATACAATAAGTAATAAATAATACAGGAATAAACCCTATTTCACATACTCACAATTGTAAACCTTCTTTCTCCCCACTCTGCATTTTTAAGCTCATTATAGACAACTGCATTATTTTGACAATTGGGAAAATATTTGGAAATAAAATAATGAGTTCTTTAATACTTTCTGTCCATGTACCCATCATTATTTTCTAACTAGCTAATTCATGCCTAGAGTATAAAATTTAAGACATTTAATAAATGTGATTTCAGTGATAAGCACTTATAATTCATTTTAAAATATGAAAAAAAGGGAAAATATGCTCATTACAGCCCAATGAATATCTTTGCAAATTTAAAACTTTATTTAATGAAATAGCCCTAAATTTTGGGTCACTAAAACAGTAAAGACTGCTATTTGGCACTCTATTACAAACAATAGTGTTGTCCTGGCTTTCTTCCAATGTGCATAAATAATTAGGATGACATTTCTATTTCAATAAAGAGATAATACCTACTCTCATGGATTAACACACTGATCAATATGTCCCAATTTTCTTCTCATACTTGTGAATACACAGGATTCCTATTTTACTTTAACAGTCTGGTTACTCTTAGTATTTATTGTAAAGTCCTATAAGAATAGGTCCAGCCCAGATGTGTGGCTCAGAGGTTTAGCACTAACCTATGAACCAAGAGGTCCCGGTTTAATTCCCAGTCAGGGCACATGCCCATCAATGATTCTCTCTAATTATAGATGTTTCTATCTCTCCTTCCCTCTCTCCTTCCACTCTTTTCCTCTCTCCAAAATAAATAAAAACATATTTTTAAAAAAAGGAAGAAGAAGAGCCAAACTTACTATACCAAGTAAAATTAACATTGGAATATTAAAATTAGGTTAAATGAGAATTAGGACAACATAACTCTCAAAGGCAGCCTTAAAGGAAAAAAGGGACCAAAAGAAAAGAAAAACTTGCAGCCTGAAGGGAGTGTAAGGAAATGGCTTCCTCCTTGCTCCACAATAGATTGTTCCCTGGAGTCACTTTATCACAGAATAAAGAATTAAAGGTGGTCATAGGAGGTAACCACACCCCCACCCCATCTGCCATTCACTTAAGGACTATTGTACAAAGGTTTATAAATTGACCAGAGTTAAGGAAGTAAGGCATGATAGTCTAAATAGCAACTTAATAAACTTCTGTCTATCTATACTGGGCATTCATTTATTATGAAAATTAAGTATTAAAGACTTGGGTACTTTGACAAATAAAGATCAAATACTGCTGTCACAGGTATTCATATATAACAGATCTTGAGAATACCAACAATGCCCCTGTATCTTAAAAACCATTCATTCTAGATGCATGAAGTGATGTGACAGGTTTAATATAAATAGGGTAGTTCACATACCAGGACTTCTTGAATCCCTCAAGCAGGTAGGAGATTCCATATGAAGCAGGGCTTCAGCAGCTTCAATCGTCTTATCTGTGCAGTGTGCATTACTGCTATGAACTGATGCTTCCACTGGGGGGAAAATAAGTTCTACTTAATTAAAAATGCACTGAACACATTACTAAATTAAAACACACTGCTGTAGAAGTCATAAATACAAATTAACTCTTATGGCCATAACTCTAAATCACTGATACATATTAGTTTATGTAAATTATTTATAGAAATACTTTAAACACCAAAACAATCTAGTATCCTCACTTTGTAAAATGAATGTTAACTATAAAGCAACTATTGAGATTGGCTAGCAATTACTGAGAAATTTCTGAATCTTATACTAAGGAAAAAAAAAAAAAAAAACCTTAAAAATTTAAACCTGTATCAATTTTAGGCCAAACTAACTTATGGAGAATAAGGATGATTATGAATTAACAATCCTAAAGGCAATTATATATTTTTATATACTGTTACTAAAATCAGGGATCATGCATATCGAAATTAGTCAGAAACACATATTTCTAAGTTACTTTAATTAATTGGTTAAATTCCCACTGACCCTCTTGGGTTAACTGGGCACCCAGCATGTGGGAATTTCCTTCACAATATCCTTGCTCTCTCTCCTTCAGGACTTCGCTAGGTGTTGCCCAAGAAATTTTTTTAAAAGAGTTTTTATGGTGGTTGTTTTTTTTTCATGAATCGTTTCCTAATTTTACTACCTTCTGTAACTCTTTCCTTGAACTTAGTTTGTTGCTTTGCTGATTGAATTATTTGTGAAGCAGTAAAGTGTACAGCACAGGTTTGGACTTTTAGGTCTAAGAGCTTGGGTTCTATCTTCTGACACTTATACCAGTAATTTCTGTTAGTAGGCCAGCAATTTAATTCTTTATAAGTCTGGGTTTCCTAATACAAAACAGTAGTATTCCTTACCTCACATAGTTGTAAGAATAAAGTGAGGTGACTCTAATAAAAAACATATACATAGATAAGAATTCAATAAACTCTTTGAGATCAGAGTGGCTATATTAATTCATCTTCATATCTGTTTTAGTTCCTAACAGAGACCTTTCATATAGTGGGTAGGCAAGTATGTCTTTTATGTATTGAAATTTAAGAACCCAATGACCCTACAGGAAAATAGGCAATTCAAGAACTTATTATCTTAACAAAATATTAATTTCACATCCTGACTTAAAACACTGACTGTTTTACTTGGTGAAAGGTCCTAAAAGTTTCTAATCTTCTAAAGGAACTAAAAGAAAGTATTTATACAAATTCCATAAAACCGTATTAGAAATCCATAAGTTCTATACACTAAAAATATGAATCTTTTAAAACTGTTGCCAGAAAACTTTTAAATGAAGGAAAAAAAAAAAATTCACTTAGTCTCAAAATTCCCCAAATGCTCAGCCTTAAACACCAGTCATTTGGAGAGCATTTATTAAAAAAATCCACTGACTGTTTTTACCACCTGTTGCACATCATCCACACTCTCAACCAAGGTACTGGGTCTCTCCAGTTGCTCTGTCCATTTATGGAAATCTGCTCAAAGCTGACCGGTTCCAGAGAGGCAGCCAAACCTCTAAGTAAATCTATCTTTAGGTGACCCTGCTTACTCTTATCTGCAGCTTCACTGAAGCAAAGGATTCAATCAGTCCTCCCAGCTCAACTCAAAGAAACTAAGTATTAGTAAGTATAAATATACTACAAGTCTCAAGTATATTTTTCAAAGTACCTCCCAATAATACTCACATACACTAAAGAACTCTGTTAAGCAAATTCTCAAGTTTTTAAAATTTATACCAGAAACTTCATTCTCTTCAAGGTCTGCTTGTGTTGCAACTTAGCTGTTGTCTTAGCTGCTATTAATAAACCATCCAGGGTAAACTAATTCCTTATGTAATTGTATTAAGACATACCCTAAAAACTACCGTATTTAAATCAGAGCTTCAAGTATTTGATAATAATACAGCAATAGAATTTTATCAGATTTTCAAGCTATAAAACATTTTCAAGACCATGATTTCATATTTTATCAGTGGAAATTATTTTCTTGCCTATATTTCTGACCTCAACATATTATATTTTCCCAGAAAATTTATATTTACAGATTAAAACAAATAAAATACATACAAATTTAAGAAGAAAACTTATTTATTCATACTTTAAATTTAAGATGAGAATATACATAAATTTTCTAGTGAAATATCAATCAGAAGATCTAATATTCTTATATACAATCAACAAACGGTTGTTGAGCATTTCTCACAGTGTACCAGTCCCTAAGCCATAAAACTGATATAAGTATAACTAGATCACTGGCCTCGTGTAGCTAGAGAATGACAAAACATAAATGGAAGAAAAATATTTCAAAGCTAAATGAAAGTGCAAAATTAATTTAAAGTTACTCTGTAAGCTAAGTTGGTTTAAAAGGAGTGTTGATTTCCTTTTTTATGCTTATTTTATTTTTTGTCATTTTTACTTACTAAAATAACCCTATTTAAAGAATTAACATCTAAGAACTCACACTTAGATCAATTTACAGCAATGTACCCATGATAGTTTCCAAGAATATTTCACCCATTTTGTAAAAAGTGACACTTGTTATCTTTTCCCTTTTCTTTCTTTTTTTTTAATTTCTTTATTAAGGTATCACATATTTGTCCTTAACCCCCTTCTCTTTTTCTTTTATTGACGTAAGTCAACAAGTCATTTTTATAACAAACTTAAAGATATTTCTCCTCTTCAAGTTTCTGTATTTTAAAAATATATATTTTATTGATTTTTTACAGAGAGGAAGAGAGAGGGATAGAGAGCTAGAAACATCAATGAGAGAGAATCATCGACCAGTTGCCTCTTGCACACCCCCTACTGGGGATATGCCCGCAACCAAGATACATGCCTTGATGGGAATCGAACCAGGGACCTTTCTGTCCGCAGGCCGATGCTCTCTATCCACTGAGCCAAACTGGTTCCGGCAAGTTTCTGTAATTTTCTAAAAAAATTTTAATACTAGATGTTCTGCTCAATAATTCAAACACAATTTAAACTAAAAGTTTTACACAACTCTTAAGGATAAACATAAATTTAACAATTTTGTGTAATCAAAGTAAGCAAACTATAAGCAATGGCTGAAAATTCCTTTTTCCTCACGTAAAACCTGACTTGCTGGAGTCTTTCTAAACCTATGTATAAAAACTGTGGGAGAAAATAATAAGCAACTCATTTTAAAAATAGAAACAATGAAGCTAAAAGTAATCTAAGAGATATTTTCTAGTTAACACTAGTAGTTGGTGTTGCTGGTAAATAGTCCTTGAAGAAATAAATCTACCAAATAAATTTCAAAACTATTTTAATTTTAATCATCAAGCCATTAAATGTGCTTATGCCTTCTTTTACCATTGGTAAGAGGTCTTCTTGTTCAGTTTCTAGCTTTCTAATCAACTGGTGTTTGTATGGTAGATTATTCCAGACTCACTCAACAGCTGTTACTAAATACCAAACTTGGTAATTAAGTCTGACAAGAGACATACCTCTCAGCTTTGCAGAAGAGAATGCTGGCAATGGACCTAGTTCATAACAATGTTCTTAAAAGTAAAAAATGTAACTTAATAGCAATTTAACTTGAGAGCAATGGGAAAAAATCAGAAAACACTTCATTAGGTGATAGTGGTATCCCACTACAAGCAAGACCATAAACTAACATTACAAGGTCATCACTCAACTATCTGACCTACCACACCTTATCCTCTAATGCCCCAAGGCTATGTATGATTGAATGCTATGAAAGGAGGGAAAAGATAAAGACCTGAGACACTCTTATCTTTACCTGATCCCCTTTAACTTTCTCATCAATAGTTGTTATAAGGTTGAAAAGGGAAAGAAAACAAAATTGTTTTTCTAAAATAGAGCTGTCTGATAAAAACATCACCTGAGCCTGGCTGGCTTGGCTCAGTGGTTGAGTGTGGACCTATGAGCCAGGAGATTGCTGTTTGATTCCCTGTCAGGACACATACCCCAATTTCGAGCTCAATCCCCAATGTGAGGCATGCAGGAGGCAGCTGATCAATGATTCTCATCATTGATGCTTCTCTCTCTCCCTTACCCTTCCTTTCTGAAATCAATTAAAAAAAAAAATATATATATATATATATAAAACATAAGCTATCAATACATATAATTTTCAAATTTCCAGTAACCACATTAAAAGCAGGTGAAATTAATACCTTTCATTTAACCCGGTATATCCAAGATAATGTCCTTTCAACATGTAATTGACAAAGTTTTTCACTGCTTCAGTTTTTACATTTAAATTAATTTTAAAAAAATTTAAATTCAGTTTCTAACCCACATTTATGTACTCAATAACCTCATGTGGCTAGTGGCCACAGTACTGAAAAGTGTTTACTAAATAAAACTATATATTTCAGCTTCTCAAACTTTTTTTGTAAAAGGGCCCCTTTATATCCAATTTAAGGACTGCCAAGATTATGTATGTAGTTCTACGTGTATTTATATTATTTGATATTAAATCTTCAAAACTTCAAAATATTTATTAACTCAAAATAACCTTTCCTCTTTTTTTAAAATATAGTTTTATTGATTTTAGAAAGGAAGGGAGAGATAAAAACATCAATGATGAGAGAGAATCATCACTAGGGATGGAACCTGCAACCCGGGCATGTGCTCTGACCAGGAATCGAACTTCAACCTCCTGGCTCATAGGTCCACACTCAGCCACTGGGCCAAAATAACCGTTCTAAAACAAAAAAATTTAGTGAGTATGAGTAGCTTTGTTCTACGCTTTTACAAATCTTTTAAATACTTGGTGGAAAACCATGTATTTGCTTCTTCATTTAGTTTGTTGGAATATCAAGTCATATAGCCTCCAGAAAACTCCTTAGAACACTTGTGAAAGTGAAAAATATGTAATGCCTTAGTATTATTATGAAAATAATTTTTACTTCTCTGACTCCTAGAATTCCCAGACCAGAAATTTAAGGTTTTTTTTTTTAGAACTGCAGCTATAATTTTTATCAAATGTAATTAAAAAAACACCCAACTTCTATCCTCATGTTTCTCTATGTTTTAACTTCTAAACATAAACATCAAAGTATCCATTTTCATAAGCACAACAGTATTTTGTCCACTTACACATAAAAGACTTTTAAATTTTTCATAAATATTTCTTTGCAACCTTTTGAACATTTAATTTACAGGTAACACAAGGAGTTTAAATAATTACCAAGAACACTCTCATGCCTGCCCCTGTCCACTAACCAAATTTGTTTCTGAAGGAAATTGTTTTTATTGAATTATCCTGATTGACCGCACTAATGTTACTCTTTAACTCAGTTTTTTTTTTAAATATATATTTTATTGATTTTTTTACAGAGAGGAAGGGAGAGAGAGAGCTAGAAACGTTGATGAGAGAGAAACATCGACCAGCTGCCTCCTGCACACCCCCGACCAGGGATGTGCTCGCAACCAATGTACATGCCCTTGACCGGAATCGAACCTGTGACCTTTTTCAGTCCGCAGACAGACGCTCTATCCACTGAGCCAAACCAGTTTCAGCTAACTCAGTTTTTTTTTAATGCTTTTTAGTACTAATGCTGCAATGAATTCTGAAGAATAATTTCTTAAAACACACTTGCAAGAAAATTTTTTAAAAAGTTAATGCCAGTTCTAACCACGTTTAGTTTAGTGGATAGAGCACCAATCAGCCTGCAGATTGAAGAGTCCCAGGTTTGGTTTCGGTCAAGGGCATGTATCTTGGTTGTGGGCACATCTCCAGTAGGGGGTGTGCTGGAGGCAGCTGATCAATGTTTCTCTCTTCGATGTTTCTACGTAACTCTCTATCCCTCTCCCTTCCTCTCTGTAAAAAATTCAATAAAATGTATTTTTTTAAAAATTAATGCCATTCTTGCCCTGGCCTATGTTTCTCAGTGGTTCAAGCTTCGGGCTGTGGCACAGTACCTAGGTTGGAGGTTGATCCCCAGTCCTAGTAGGGACAAGTGCAGGAAGCAGAAAATGGTGTCTCTCTCTCACATCAATGTTTTTCTTTCTCTCCTTTCCTTTCACTCTCAAAAAAAAAAAAAAAAAAAAAAAAAAAGTAAATAAAAAGAATATCCTCAGGTAAGGATTAACAAAAACAAGTTAATGCCACTCTTTGTTTTATTTCAACATATGCTTCATATTTTTACATCCTGTTAAACTTTTTCCAGATTGATACTAGACATTCCACTATATAGTAAATTAGAAATAAGATTTTCAAGTTCAAATTTCACGATAAACTATGACAAAATAGACACATTTGTTTTGTTATTGAAAATACTTAGGCTAAATTTCCAGGGGAAAAAATCCCTCTTTCATCTTAATAACTGCCTTCAAATAGAATAAAGCTTCTGGTGCCTCTACTTCTCAATTCTCAAAAAAAAAAAAAAAAAAAAAAAAGTCAAGAAAAGTATATTTGAGAATAAGAAGGCAGAATATTTTAAATTGAAAATCTTCAAGAAAATCCAGATTATACATACACAATACTTTTGCTGAAATGTTAAGGGATATTCTTTTTTTCCTATCGACATCCATTTTTCCTATAAGCTATATATATATGTGCATACTAGAAATGAGCCTAAATTATTAAGTAGACTATATCATAGTCATATTCAAGTTCCAAGACTGGCTAAAAGAAAGTGAGTAACCTCCCAATTTCATAACCTTAGACATATTCATTCACATGGCATAATGTAAAGAAATCCAAGAAAAAGAAAAGCCTTCACCTCCTATTAAATATTTGAGCTACTTATAATTTCAGAACTTTAAAAGTTATAGATCACCTAATCAATCCTAATGAAGCCTTCAAGAGTACAGATATAGTTTAGCGACAGTCAGATGTAGGTTCAGAATTAAGGCTCTTTCTCATACCACGTTGCCAGTGAAACATGTCAACATATAAAGTATGTCAACTCTTCTGTATGTTAAAATGATTATTAACTAAGCTTATTTATTTCATTCTTTACTCAAACTCTTCAGACAGCATAAACGTTTATAACTAAAGCTGAAGTTGACAGCTAACTAAAGTTGATAGTTAAGCCTCTAAAGGAGGAAAGTAAAAGCAAAATATATCCTCTAGTTAGTACCTTTATAACAGTGTTAACATATAACAATATTAAGTGCTTTACAGTCACTTAGAAAAAAAAGTTTAGCGAACAATAGTCAACTGAAAATCTTATCTCCTCTATAACTTTTTCTTACTATCAGTCATTCTACACTAATCATCAACCCATTATAGCAATCACTGTATATATTTAAAAATTATATAGATTTTTATTTGTCTCCTGAATTTGACTGTAAAATCTTTGAGGAAGGATGATGTATAACACCTGACAACTTCCCTCAAGGGAATTAAAAAAGTATCATCTTGTCCATTTTACAATAACAAACATTATAAACTACTCTCCCACTGTCATTGGAAACTGGCAGCAATAAAAATTTAGATCCCCAGTTCTACATTTCCTGGGCCACCTTTCCTCCCCAACTTGCACTCACTGAATAAACCTACAGTGTAAATCAGCAAACCTATCTCAAGTTTCCTTCTAAAATAGGACTTGTAAAGGAGCATCAGATTACATGAACATGATTGAGGAAATAATTTGAAAATAATTATATGTAAAACATATTCTTTACAAGACATTAAAATCATGAAGCAAACTTCAATTGTAAGGTTTATATATACTAAGTTAATGCAGTAGGGTTGCAAGTCAGCTTTTAACTTAAAAAACACCACCACCACCTTAACAAAGGGATATTAAATATTTGTATTTTCAAATTGTAGGCTGCCTATGTGTATTCACTCCAAGCAAAATATCTACAGGTCACATTCAGTTTCACTAATAACTCTAAAAGCTTATGAAAAAAATACCTCCCATAGATAAAATTAAGCCCTTTACCTTTACAATATTTTTCAAGATTCCAAACCACTGGAACCATTTCCTGAAATGTACATGTTTATCACTCACAGAAATATCACTGATCCAATCAATCCTACAAAGCCAAAAATTCCATCCCTTAATTCATATTGTTATTAGTGAATTGAGCACACACAATGGAACCAAGTTCTTCTTGTACTCTACCTCTTACTAAGTTCTTACTCTGATCAGAATATAACTGGCAAACGTGTTTTAATCACAATCGTAAGCTGATTGTTTTTCTTTGGGACCCTTAAAACGTCTTGTATTACATTTTACATTGGTCACTCATGTGTTATACAATACATACAGTTACAGTATTCCAGAGTTTCTCTAAACTTAAAAGTTCTGTTAAATTCAGAAATACACGTGTTCATGATTTCCCCCAATCGAAGAGAATCACAGTTTCGCCAACCAAACTAATTTCACGTGCCCTCCCTAAAAACAATGGCTGGGAAACGGAGGGGGCAACATCTTTCACAGCATTACTCTTTGGTATTTCCCATCTTCCAATCCCCATCGGTGGCGATATGATACAGAACCGGGGGAAGGGAACATGTGTGTTTATTATTCTAGTAAGTAAATGGGATGCAAGGAGGGCTGCATCGATCCCGGGCCCTCGCAGCGCTGTCCATTAAGCAAAGCTGCCGCTTCTGTGTAACTTAAGTCCGTGCCCTTCCGCTGCAGCAGTGGCGCTGCACATCCCCCACCCCCGCGGCCACTTCCGTGTTTACACTCCTCTTCCCTCCAATTCCATGCGTACATTGTCAGCTCCACTCCCGCCCAATCTCCATTGGCCCAGCGCGGGCCCCGAGTCCCGCCCCCAGAAATCAACGTTCTCATTTGGAACATCTCAGCGAGCAGATTGGAACGAGAGGCCTGTCAATCCCGGCCGTTCTGTCCTCTCCGAGGCGCTTCCGCTATGGTGGGAGGTTGGGGGGAGGAGGGGGTACGGGGGCAATTCCGTGCGGAGACTTCCCTAGGGCCGAGCCGCCCGCCCGCCGCCCCGCGCCTTCGCCTTCACCCACTGTTTACAAAAATTAGCCTCCTCCGCTGACACCCAGCGCGCCAGGTCAGGGCTGCACAGAGAGCCCGTGTCCTTCCCATCCTCCCCCTGAAAAAAAAAAAAAAAAAAGACACCCACGAGGGACGAGGCACCAGCCTACTCCCTCACTGCCACCCATGAGGAGGAAGGGGCGGCGGGCGGGCGGGCGACACCGCACCCCGGCCGCCCACGTTGAGTGACCCTTCCAGAACCGTTACTCCGAGGCTGCACAAGGTGGGGAGGGTCAGGCATTTTTTTGGCGGGTAGCGGTCCACCGGACATGGCCCGGGCCGTCCCGTCCATGCGGAAGTGGAGGGTCCGCGGACCGGGTCTGAGAAGAACGGGGCGGGGGCTGCGAGCGACCACCGGGGAGCCCGCCGTCCCCGGCCGCGGGCAGAGCGGCCTCTCCGGCCAGACAGCGTGGCAGGCGCCGCCGACAGACAACAGCCGCGCTCACTTCCTGGTTCCGCGGCGGCCGGGGCGCAGCGCGCAACTCGTCCGCCCGAGTCCCCAACTTCCCTGCGGCTCGGCGCCCGGCCCCGCTGCCAGCGCTCCGCCCGCCGCCGCCGCGCCGCCCGCCGACCCCCGGCAGCGGCCGCGCCGGAGCCGAGGCAGGTTACTCTCCAAGGTGATCACTTCCTGATTCGTCGCCTCCATTACTTCATTCACTGCCCCCGTCTCCCCCGGCCGCCCGGGGGACCGAGGCGGACACTGAACCCCGGCGCTGACCGCCGCGGGGGAGGCACCCCGCCTTGGTGCACCCTGAGCCCGCTGCACCGCTGCAGCGGAGAAAAGTTGCCCTGCCCTTACCAGCCCGGATGAGGAGATCCAGCTGGTTCGTGGGCCCCTCATGCAGAGACGTCGCCATGTTTATCCCGGGGCTGGCGCTGCTGCTGCACATTGACTTCCACCGTGAGCGGCAGCGGCGGCGGCGGCGGGGGGAGGCGGAACCCGCGGCCCGAGCCACGCCGTGCGGCCGACACACACTCACGCACTCGCTCACACACCGACGCCCAGATCCTTGCGCGTCCTCCGACAGGAAGCCGCGGCCGGCCCGCCTCCCGCCGCCGGGCGGAGAAACCCCACCACCTAACGGCAGGGGGCGGCGGCGGCGGCCGCCTGGGCTGGCAACGCGATCCTTCCGCCCCGCGCCCAGACAGGAAGTCCCGGCGCCCCGAGCGCCGCCCGCCGCCCGCCCGGCCGGAGGGACACCTGAGGCTGGGGTCGCCCCGGGGGCCGCGGCGGGCGAGCGGGGCGGGGCGGGGCGGGGCGGGGCGGGGCGGGGCGGGCCCGCGGCAGGAAGAGGCGCATTTCACGCTCTGCGGAGGGAAAGTCTGCAATTGTCCCCGCTCTGGACGGGAGCCATGGGCCCGATTTTCTTCCTGGAACAGCCCTGACGCCCGGTCCCGCGGCTGTAAATAAAGGTGGCTCTTTAACTTGTTTTGGCCGTTTTAAAGCTTAGGCCACATGGAGCCCCTTCACTTGAAAAGGCTGCACTTTAAAACAGGAATACTAACCCTCCAAAAAAGCCACATCCACACAATATTCTAAAAGCTGTACTTGGAAAGTAAGACACTTCCAACTACTTCAAGACCACTGCGTCCTTTTCCGTCGTCGGAGGCACACTAAGCAGACATTTATTAGTAAACACACAACATTCCCACCCCCGGAGACCTGATTATCCTTCCTCAATTTGATAGTCGTGCCATTCAAGCACCCTTTCACTTCTACTAGGTTCCCTGGGGAATAAACGTATTCATTTATAGTATCATCTACGTTTAAAAATCTTTTTGATAGAAACCTCATTACAAATGAAGTTCATATTAAAATACAATAGAAGGGGGAGGTAAATTGCCATTTGTTGACTATTAATTTATTAACACAGGAAATCAGACGTGGCTTCATGAAAACAAAAACTAGGGTTTCAGAATTTCACAACATAAAAAAAGTTTGAAACAACTTTTTCCTCAAAGTTGTACCTACACAAAATTTAAGTACAACCGTGCCTCCTACATATCATACTAAGTGCTCAATCAGTATTTGCTGAATAAACATAAAAAGGTCTTGGCAGTTACAAGTGAAAATATGGCATTGTTTTTATTATCGGAATTGAATGAACTGTGCTGATAATCTAGAAAAAAAATTCTTCCAGTGGTAATATTAATATAATTTTAAAAATATTTGCCTGACATGCCAGTGCAACTTAGTAATAAATTTACATAGCTATGACTTTTTATCTTTTTCATTTCTTATGAATACTAATTTATTCTTTTGGCCTTTTCCCCTGGCCTATAGGTAATTTCCAAAGTACAACTCCCCTTAAACCAAATAAGGAACTCTTTCTGCAGTAGGTAAACTTGCTACTCCTTGGACAAAAGGAAATATATGACTGATAGCTTTTATTTTTTAGATCTAGTCAGTATAAAATAAGGATCATCTACTGATAGGCAGCATCTTAGATAGTTTCCAGGCCTTTATGCAGATAATTGAAATTACAGCATATCTAAATTTCCACTCCTATCAATCAGTAGTTTTTCATGTATTTTGAAGGGAAGAGAGTAATGTAAGACAGAGGTATTGTATTTTTTTCTGGATGTGATAGGTAAGCTTGGCTCTTCTCAACATTGGAATCCGTTTAAAGCCTGATACCTAACTTTTTATTTTACTATTTGTTTCTTGACCTATACCTTAAGAAGTGAATAGTATGTGTGTGTGTTTTAATTGCTATATATCCTGTTTATATATCTCCAGGTCTTATATTTTATAAGAAAATAGAACCTGTATCTATTCCTGCATAATACTTCACAGTTATTATATACAAACATATATACTATATACATTATGTGCATGTGTTAATGATAAAAATTAATGAAGAAAAAATTGATTCCTTTATATTTAATGCTCTGTAAAAACACAATTCCTGGACCATAAATGCAATTCTGCCATGCTATTATTGTAAATGGAATTTTGCATTGCTATGTTAACTAGGCTTTCAATAGTCATCAGTACTTTTTATAAACCAATAATATACTGCAAATAGCAGGTGAAGATAAGATGCTTTTGGAAATAGAAATGTATTCGTTAAAAAACGTATTTGAGCCGAAACAGGTTTGGCTCAGTGGATAGAGCGTCGGCCTGCGGACTGAAAGGTCCCAGGTTCGATACCGGCCAAGGGCATGTACTTTGGTTGTGGGCACATCCCCAGTAGGGGGTGTGCAAGAGGCAGCTGATCGATGATTCTCTCTCATCGATGTTTCTAACTCTCTATCCCTCTCTCTCCCTTTCTGTACAAAATCAATAAATATATTTTTTAAAAAGCGTATTTGAAGCCTTGGCTGTTCTGGCTTAGTGGATAGAGCGTCAGCCTGGAGACTGAAGGGTCCCAGGTAATATTTTGGTTAGAGGGACATGCCTGGGTTGTGCATTCGATTCCCAGTAGGGGGTGCCGCAGGAGGCAGCCGATCAATGATTCTCATCACTGATGTTTCTATCTCTCTCTCCCTCTCCCTTCCTCTCTGAAATCAATATATATATATTTTTTAAAAACATATTTGAAGAATTTAGCAACATGGCAAAATGTAAAAAATATAAATGTGACAGGATTTAAATATATACATACTTTTTCAAACTATATGTGAATATGTGCATATATAACATGCATATGTGTGTATATGCACACAACACACACACACACTGCATTTCTCAAGTCTTCAAAGATTAAGCAGGTATTAATACGCAGAATGAAAAACTGAGAATAGGTAGACACTAGAAAACAAATTCATATTCTGATAACATTACAGCGTTATTGCTGTGTACTAACAAGAAAAGTTAAGGTAAAACATAGCTAATTCTTATTGAAATAGAAGCCACTAACTATGCTAAATGCTTTACATTCACTTTTCTCACAAATTCCTCTCTACCTTCCTGTGAAGTGGGTATTAGTATTGTGCTCATTTTATAGATGAGGACTCTAAGGTTCCTTGACCAACCGAGGTCAGAGTTAATGGGAAGCAGGGCCAAGATTTGAACCCAAGCATCTCTAGCTCTAGAGCCCTTACCCTCCAACACTCCCCAACCACCAAAGTAACAAGGCCTGTCTATCTGTTATGATGCATTTAGTATCTATGGGTTTTCTTCTCTGAAAATCTTTTATATTCCTCCCTTCAAAAGGTGGAGCCTAATTCCCCCTCTCCCTTTGAGAGTGGGCTGAACTTAATGGCTTACTTCTAACAAAACAGAAGGAAGCTGAAGTGATGGGGTGTGACTTCAGAAATTGTCTGCTTGATCTCTTCCTTTTGAGTCACTCTCTCATAGGAAGCTCACTACCATGTCTTGAGTATACTCAAGTAACTCTGTGGAGAAGCCCATTAGGCAGGGGAAATGCCATCCTGCCAACGGTCATGTGACAGAGCTACTAAGAGACAAAACCTGAAGCTCTAATAACCAAGCCTTCAGAACTGCAGCTTCCTGCAAGACCCTGAGTTAGACCATGAGGATAACCCATTCCCCAAACCTTTACCTTGAAAACTATACAATATAATAAATGTTTATTGTTTAAGCTGCTAAATGTGGGGTAATGGGTACGTGTTGGGTATACTTACAGGGGGAAAAGGTTAAGAAAACTAAGCTACAAGAAAAACATATCTATCAAGAATAATAAACTGGAAATCAAGTGACTATTAAGTAAGGCTGGTTCACCAACCCTATAAGATAGACAACAGATTAGAAATGCAGTCTATAGATTCATAAAGAAAAAAAAGAATTATTTCATATGTTTTATACTATTATTTAATTATCTATTTGCAGGTTTTATTCTACTGTTTTAATGGCCAGGTTTTATAAAATATTATTAAGAGAATCTAAGATGGCTGCTCAGGTAGGCAACTAGCCGCAGCCGCACACAACAATTTTAATAAAATACAACTAAAATATAAAATGGACATTACCCAGAACTACAGGAAAGTCGACTGACTGGAAATCCTACAACAAGAAGCAAGGAGAAAACCAGAAGGAAGCGCGGAGGAGCTGTAAAAGCCTAAGGTACGGAGACACACGGCGCGCGGAGAGGACGGAGCCGGAGAGGAGGGAGGCCGAGTGCCTGGCGGGCGTTCCCTAGCGGGAAGGAGATAAAACTCCGACTGTGCTGGGCCCCTGACTGCTCTGAACCCCAGTTCTGGGCCAGACCCCGGGGACTCAGGCTCAGCCATAGGGAGCTGGGCTGTAAAGCGGAACCCCGGGGTAGCAGAGAAAGGAGGTCCCGGAGGCGCGCACACTGCCCCCAGAGAAGGGACCGTCGGTTGTGCCGCGGGATTGCCCTGGCCGGAAGGAGACTGGGGCTCCAGACTGCTGTGAACGCCACCTCCAACTCCACTTCCAACTGAACTGAACCCCAATACCGGGCTCATTGTGGGAGAGCATAGACTGTTTGGCAGCAGGCGAAAATCGAGGGCACCTTTCTCTCAGAGGCGCAGGCAGCGAGCACTGAAGGACCCGCATAGGGCGGGGCTGACGGAAGCCAAAGCTGCAGGCTCCACCCTGAAACCCCGTCCCATCTGTAACTGCGAAATGCGACAACAAAATAGATCACAAACGAAAGAAATGGAGGACAAAAAGCGTCTGGATATAGAGTTCAAATCTACGCTTATAAGGTTTTTCAAGAATTTCCTAGAAAAGATGGATAAGGCCTATGAGGATATGAAAAGAGATCAACTAGAATTAATAAGGAGTCAACAAGAAATGATAAGGGATCAACAAGAAATAAAGAATACATTGTCTGAAATAAAAAATATTCTACAGAGTCCTAAAAACAGAAGGGAAGATCGCAAGAATCAAGTCAAAGATTTGGAACATAAAGAGCCAGAAGACACTCCTCCACAGAAGCTAGAAGGCAAGAGAATCCAGAAAATTGAAGATAATGTAAGAAACCTCTGGGACAACTTCAAGCGAACCAACATCAGAATTATGGGGGTTCCAGAAGATGAGAGAGAGCAAGATATCGAAAACATACTGAAAGAAATAGTGACAGAAAACTTCCCCCACCTGGTGAAAGAATTTGACTTACAAGTCCAGGAAGCGCACAGAACTCCAAACAAAAGGAATCCAAAGAGGACCACACCGAGACACATCATTATTAAAATTCCAAGAGCAAAAGATAAAGAGAGAATACTAAAAGAAGCAAGAGCAAAGAAGGTAGTAACTTATAAAGGAGCACCTATACGATTGTCAGCTGACTTCTCAACAGAAACCATGCAGGCCAGAAGGGAATGGCAAGAAATATTCAAGGTGATGAATAGCAAGAACCTACAGCCAAAAATAAGCTACCCAGCAAAGCTATCACTCAGAATCGAAGGCCAGATAAAGAGCTTCACTAATAAAAAAAAGCTAAAGGAGTTCATCACCACCAAACCAGAATTATATGAATTGCTGAAGGGGGTTCTTTCAGAAGAGAAAGTAAACAAAGATAAAAATTATGAACAACAAATACGTAATTATCAACAAGTGAATCTAAAAACCAAGGAAATTAAAAAAATCTGATGAACAATATTAACTGTTGAATATAATAGAATCAGAGGTATGGAAGGGGAGTGAACTGACGATTCTTGGGGAAAAGGGGAGAGGGGGGCGTGGGAAGAGACTGAACATAAACTGTGCACCTATGGATGAGGACAATGGGGAGAGGGGAAAGGGCAGAGGGTGGGGTGGGAACCTGGTGGAGGAGAGCAATGGTGGGGGGGGGGGAGGAAGGAACATTTGTAATAATATGAAAAATAAAAACTTATTAAAAAAAAAGAAGTAAAATAAATAAATAAATAAATAAAATAAAATAAAATAAAATAAAATAAAATAAAAATAAAATAAAATAAAATATTATTAAAATAAAGATGTTTAAACCTATAGTCAAATATTCATTCATTTACTCAACAAATAATCCAGCACTTACTTTGAGCACATTTCTGTTGTAGGGACGCATTAATACTACACCTGATAGAAAAACCAAGATGGCGGCATAGGTAAACACCTAAACTGCTTCCTTGCATAATAATTTCAAAACTACAACTAAAAGACAAAATGGATATTATCCAGAACCATAGAAAGGCTGGCTGAGTCGAAATTCTACAACTAGAAGGGAAGAGAAAAGCACACTGAGACTCAGAGGAGCTGCAGGAGGCGGAGATACTGAGATGTGCGCGCACACATGCGCACACAGAGGGTTGGCAACTGAGTGAATGGCTGCCTTTCTCAATCGGTAGGGAAACTAAAGTTCTGAACTGCGCTGAACTCCACTTCCTGGCAATACTCTGGGGAGCCAGACTCATACAGGGTGAAACTGGACTGTCAGGAAAGAGAAAAGCACACTGAGACTCAGAGGAACTGTGGAAGGCAGAGGTACCGAGGCACGCCAGCAGAGAAGGCGGGCAACCGAGTATGTGGCTGGCTTCCTCAAGTGGAAGGGAGACAAAAGTTCCTGACTACACTGAACTCCAGTTCCGGGCAAGAATCTGGGGATCCAGACACTTTTGGGGAGAAAATGGACTGTCTGGCAGCAGGCAGAACTTGAGGGCAGCTTTCTCCAAGAGTTGCTTACAGCGATTACCACAGGACACTGAGACACAGGGGCCGATTAGGATAGGGCTGACAAGAAACCAATACTGTCTATTCTGCCCTGAGACTCTGCCCCATCCAAGCTGAGCACAGAGACTTATGCAAGTCTAGTCTCATAAGGGTGTCTCCAGCACAGAAGTTCTCCCAGTGTAGACACAGCTGATCCTCACAGCCAATTGGCCTGGAGGTCAATTCTTCCCAATGATACCAACAACAATCAAGGCTAAACTAAAACAAGACTGTGCACACAGCCCACAAAGGGGTGCACCAAGAGTGTCCACCTCAGGTAACTTGAAAAACTGAGCCACTGGGCCCTTTAGGACACCTTGCCCACAAAGCCACTCTATCAACTCAGGGAAGCAGCCAAAATGCGGAGACAAAGAAACAGATCACAAGTGAAAGAAACGGAGGAAAGCAGACAACTGGATATAGAGTTCAAAACCACGGTTATAAGGTTTTTCAAGAATTTTCTAGAAAAGGTCAATAAATTTAGTGAGACCCTCGAGGATATCAAAAAGGAACAACTAGAAATTAAGCATACACTGACTGAAATAAAAAGTATTAGACAGAGATCTAACAGCAGACCAGAGGATCGCAAGAATCAAGACAAAGATTTGAAATACAAAGAAGCAAAAAAATACCCAACTGGAAAAGAAAAAAAGAAGAATCCAAAAATATGAAGATAGTGTAAGGAGCCTCTGGGACAACTTCAAGCATACCAACATCAGAAGAAGAGAGAGAGCAAGATACTGAAAACCTATTTGAAGAAATAATGACAGAAAACTTCCCCCACCTGGTGAAAGAAATAGACTTACAAGTCCAGGAAGCGCAGAGAACCCCAAACAAAAGGAATCCAAAGATGACCACACCAAGACACATCATAATTAAAATGCCAAGGGCAAAAGACAAAGAATATTAAAAAGCAGCAAGAGAAAAACAGTTACCTACAAGGGAGCACCTATATAATTGTCAGCTGATTTCTCAACAGAAACTATGCAGGCCAGACAGGAGTGGCAAGAAATATTCAAAGTGATCAATAGCAAGAACCTACAACCAAGATTACTCTACCCAGCAAAGCTATCATTCAGAATTGAAGGGCAGATAAAGAAATTCACAGCTAAGAAAAAGCTAAAGGAGTTCATCAACACCAAACCAGTATTATAAGAAATGCTGAAAGGTATTTTATAAGAAGAGGAAGAAGAAAAAGGTAAAGATAAAAATTATGAACAACAAATATATATCTATCAACAAGTGAATCTAAAAATCAAATGAATAAAAAAATCTGATGAACAGAATAAACTGGTGAATATAATAGAATCAGGGGCATAGAAAGGGAGTGTACTGACAATTCTTGGGGGGAAAGGGAAGAGACTGGACAAAAATCGTACACTTACAGATGAGGATAGTGGGGGCGGGTAAGGGCAGAGGGTGGGGTGGGAACAGGGTGGAGGGGAGCTATGGGGGTGGGGGGAAGGAGAAACAATTATAATAATCTGAACAATAAAGATTTATTAAATTAAAAAAAAAGATTTATGAAATTTAAAAAAAAATACTACACCTGGTAGCACTAAATAATATCACTCACACACACAAAAAAAAAGCCTTCTCAATTCACAGAGAATACATTGAGGGTGAAATTTTTGGAGACAGTACAATATACAAAATAGTTTAGTGGATTTATATTATATTTTAAGCTACTACACAGGAAAATTAAATTATATGTATAAAAAAGCCTTTTTAAGACATGAGTGTTTTTTTTTAATACGGGTCAAAAAAAGTTAAAATTTTGTTGGCTAAAATGTAAATTTTTTTGAAAGGGACCATGGTTATTTTAAGATTCTGAAAGCAGTACATGATTTTACAAAATTATTTTATCCTAAGTTATTTAACCATATGCATTTATGGGCCATGAAAACCTTATCATGAATAAGGATCCAGTATGGACTGATTTTGAGAATGATGATTTGGCTTAGATTCATCTTTTCTGCATTTTATTTAGGTTATTCCTGGGCCATACTCTCCTTGACCTTATTGATTCTTCATTTAATGGCAGCCACTCCTAGAGAACTGTCAACTGATTATTGCAGCTATTCTTTTCTAATAGATGATGAACAAACAACTGTTTCCAAATAACATTTATCAAGCACCCATGTGTGCATGACACTCTGCAAAGTGAGTTAAAAGAGTTAATAACATCTATATCTATCTATCTATAATAATAACCGGACATCCTTCTGGATGAACCCAGGGCTGTGAGGGAAGCCTGGGTCCTGGGACAGGAGCCAGAGGGAAACCCAAGTCCTGGATGCCATAGGAAAGCCAGTGCTGGCAGCGGGGGGAAGGAAGGCCTACTCTTGCACAAATTTCATGCATCGGGCCTCTAGTATATATACATAAGCCTAAGGGACCGTTAGACTGGTAGCTATGACGTGCACTGACCACCAGGAACAGACACTCAACACACAAGCATGGAAACATGGAACAGACTGAAGATCTGAGAGAGAAGAGGGGAGTGGGGAAGGTGGGTAGAGATTAACCAAAGATCTTATATGCATACTAGAGGCCCGGTGCACGGATTCCTTGGCTGGCCTGCAGAGATTGGGGCTGAAACCATCAGTCCTACCTCCCCTGATGGGTCCCAGATTGTGTGAGGGCACAGGCCAGACCAAGGGACCCCACCAGGGCACGAATATGTGCCCCCAACCTCTAGTTTTAAATAACATTTAAGACAACTAATTTCAAGGACTTGGGTTCTTTATTATTATTAGAGGATGTTTAGTCTCTGGGGGGGGGGGGGGGGGGAATTTTTTTAATTGCTGTGAAACTTTACAAGGGCTAATACATGATTCTTTTTAGCATATTTATGAAACAATTTATAATGGAGTTCTTAACTAAAACATATTACAACTATACTCAAATCCTATCTTGATTGATTCCAAAAGGAATATTCAGATTAGCTAATCTCCTTAAACCCTGAAATAAAGCTTCTGCATCCTACCATTAAAAAGTTCCTTCAAAGGTTAACACTGAGCTTTGATGTGTGTTTTTTTCTTTTAATGTTTTTATTAATTTTAAAGAGGAAAAGAGAGGGAGAAAGAGGGAAACATCAATGATAAGAGAATCATTGATAAGCTGCCTCCTGCATCTCTCCTACTGGGGATTGAGTCCACAACAACCCAGGCATGTGCCCTGACCAGGAATCGAATCGTGACCCAGGTTGATGCTCAATTACTGAAGCACACTGGCCAGGCAGCACTGAGATTTTAATAAGTACAAACCCAGCAAAGTTCTCTTAGTCTTCACCTGACTCTACTTATCCAAACAAATGGCATTATTGACTACCTCATATTAAAATCCTTCCCTTCATTTGATTTTCATTATAATCCTATATAATAAAAGGCTAATATGCAAATTGACCAAATAGCGGAACGACTGGTCACTGTGATGTGCACTGACCACCTGGGAGCAGATGCTCAATGCAAGAGCTGCCCCCTGGTGGTCAGTGCGCTCCCACAGGGGGAGCACCACTCAGCCAGAAGCCGGGCTCACAGCCGGCGAGTGTAACAGGGTGGAGGGAGCCTCTCCTGCCCCATAGCAACGCTAAAGATGTCCGACTGACGGCTCCCGACGCCAAGAGGGCATAGGCCAGGCTGAGAGACCCCTCCCCAAGTGCACAAATGTCGTGCACCAAGCCTCTAGTAACCTTATAAATTGTCTGGCTTTGTTTTTATTCCTATCTCTTTTCAGTTGATTTCACCCTTAATTCTGACTGCTCTTCCAAAGTGTCATCCTTACACACCTTCTCTCTTCATTCTCTATTCTACCAAGAATGGTATCTAGCATCAGTTGAGCACCAAGGCTTTCAGTATTATTTCTGTACTGATTTAAAAACCAGCATCTTCAGGCTTGACGTATTTATTTTTTTAGCTCTAAATTCTAATTTCCAATTGTATGGTAAGCTTTACTCTTTTAATCCTCACCTGAGGACATGTTTTTACTGATTTTAGAAAGAGAGGAAGGGAGAGAGAGACAGACAGAAACATCAATGTTAGAGAGAAGTATCGAAAGGTTGACTCCTGATCAGGGTTCAACCCACAACCTTTTGGTGTATGGGACAATGCCCCAACCAACTGAGCTACCTGACCAGGGCTAGTAAGCATCTTTATTTGGAAAACCCACTGATACCTAAAGGTCTTTTATCTACAAATCTCCCTTGTTTCATACTCTGTCAATGACATCACCATCATCCCAGATTAGAAATGCATTACCTGTGTTTCTTTTTATTTTATTGATTTTTTTTTTTTTTACAGATAGGAAGGGAGAAGGATAGAGAGTTAGAAACATCGATGAGAGAGAAACATCGATCTGCTGCCTCCTACACACCCCCTACTGCGGATGTGCCGGCAACCAAGGTACATGCCCTTAACCGGAATCGAACCTAGGACCATTCAGTCCCCAGGCCGACACTCTATCTACTGAGCCACACCAGTGAGGGCTGTTTTTCTCCTTTAATTTATTCATGTGGTGAATGACATTAATAGATTTTCTAATCTTTGGCCTTTCTTGCCTTCCTAGTATGCATTTAATCATTATGTATTTTTTAATTAGTGATTGATTTGGTTTACTACTATTTAGAATATTTGTAGCTATGATCATACATAAATTTACAACTTATTTTTTTTTTTTATACTGGGAGTGTTTTAAGGTTAAGGTTATACTAGAGTTGGATAACTTTTCCTTTTTTACTATTTTCCAGATACTTCGTATATGATAGGGATTATGTATCCCTTAAATTTTTAGAATACACCTCAGTCTGGATTTTATTTGGATGAGGTGATGCATATGTGAAACTACAGAATGGTTTTTCATCTGTTTAGATCAGTTATTCATCTGTTTAGATTGTCTATTTCCTTTTTAGTTATATATAATTTATATTAATGTTTTTATAGATTTTAGAGAGAGAAAGAGCGAGGGAGAGAGAGGAAGGGTGGAGAGAAACAGTGAGAGAGAGAAACATGGTCAGCTGCCTCCTGCATGTTTCCTACCAGGGATTGAGACCAAAACCCAAGGGGCTGGAAATCGAACTGGTGCACTGGAAAACACTCAACCAACTGGGTCACACCAGCCATAGATATATATTTTTGTAATTGTCCACGTCATAAGTCTTCAAGTTCCTTGGCAATAGTTTGTTCACAGTATTTTTTAATAACTTTAAAACTCTCCATTCTCTAGGTTATATTCTTGTTATAGAATCATTTTTCCTTGATCTGTCTTTACAGAAGTTTATCCATTTTTATTAACTTCATGGTTTTATTAATAATGTATTATTTTATTTTCTATTTCATTGAGTTTTATTAATTTATTATTTCTTTGTTTACTTAATTTGAATTTATTCTGTTGATTCTTTAACACCTAGCATTAAACATATGCTCATTATATCAATATTTCTTACTTTTCATTAAATACATTTAGAGCTATTAAATTTCCATGAGTTCTGCTTAAGTCATATCTCAGATCTTTTTTTTTTTTTCCACATCTCAGATCTTTATATGCAATGCTCTCTTTGTTTTTAGCTGCATTTTATAATTTTCATTTTCTCATTCATCCATTAATGAATTTTTATTTACCAATTTTATGATATATCTTTTCATTGTTGACTTCTAATTTTATTACATTATGATGAAATACTATTTTAATGATACTGATATTCTGGACATTGCTGAAATTCTTCTATGACCTAGTCTAGTACACAGTTAAAAACTGGTGTGTGTCAATGGAATACTATGCTGCCATAAAAAAGAAGGAATTCTCATCATTTGCAGCAACCTGGATAGAATTGGAGAACATCCTGCTGAGTGAAATAAGCCAATCAATGAAAGAGAAACACCACATGACCTCACTCATTTGTGGATGATAAAGAACATTATAAATTGATGAACCAAGAGACAGATATAGAGACAGTAAAGCAACAGGCAGACTGTCAAATTACAGTGGGGAGGGGAGAAGATCTGGGGGAGATAATAGATCAACCGAAGGACTTGTGTACATGCATATAAGTACAACCAATGGACATAAAACTCTGGGGAGGGAGGGTAAGTATGGGAGGGAGGGGGTGGGCAAAAAAAAATCAATAAAATATATAATAAAAAAAAATGTACATTCAAAGAAAAAAGAAGGAAACATGCTCTTTTGGTGTTTCCCTGTATGTTGTGTCACTGAAACCAAGTTTCTCAGGCCCTTATCGGTGCTTTGTTTTTGTCATAAAAAAATAACTGATGCAAAAATACAGTCTACCTTTCAAACAGCTTACTTGAAATTTATTCAATGTGAAAAAGATACAAATTTAACACCATGAACCCTAAAAAAACAAACAAACAAAAAAAAAAAAAAAAAAAAACTGGTGTGTGTGTGTGTGTGTGTGTGTGTGTGTATTACAAGATTGTAATTTACTGGGTTAGGCACAATGTTTTATATATCTCCAATTTATGAAAGCTGTCAGTCCTATGGTTCAGTTCCTTGATGCCATTTTTTAATTTTGTTTCTGCTTGATTTTTTAGCTTTGATAGAGATGTATTAAAGTCCCAATATTTTGTAGACATGTCCATTTCTCTCTATAATTCTGAAAGTTTTTGCTTTAAATAGTTCAAAGTTATGTTGTTAGATGCATATAAGTTTATGATGATTATTTTCTGGATTGCTTCTTTTAGTAAAAGATTTCCACCCTAAATTCTATTTTATTTTATTTTATGATGCCAGCTTCCTTTGGTATTTTTCTAATGAATATATTTTTCCATTCTTCCCATTTAATTTTGTTTTGTGTACCTACCTGTTAAAAACAGCACACAAAACATGTTAATATTATAATAGGTGATTTTAATATAACTTCTGATGTTTGGTACTTATTTCTACTATCTTGATTTAGGATTTAACATTTTTTAAATTGATTTTTAAGAGAGAGGAAGGGGAGGAGAGACAAACAGACGTTGATGTGTGACAAAAAACATTGATTGGTTGCCTCCCCTACATGCTTGACTGGAGACAAACCCGCAATCTGAGTATGTGCCCTGACCTGGAATCGAACCTGCAATATTTTGGTGTACAGGATGACGCTCCAACCAACTGAGCCACACCGTCCAGGGCTTGATTTATTATTTATATTTCCAGAATTTTTATCCTTTGTTGCCCCTTGTTAGACTGATCAAGTTTGCTGTATTCTTTACCTACCTCCCCCTTCTCCCAATGTAGTATTTTGGAAGCTATGTCTTCTATTTCTATTATTTTAGTATGCTCTAGTTGCTTAAAATAAATGTTCTTTTCACTTCTTGTCTTCTCCAGATCATGTTTCACACAGTTCGTATTTTATTCAACGGCCATCACAACTTGGTTTTACTCTGCCTTTCTAGCCTTTTCTCTCTCAACCGTGTATCTCCACAAAGTCTCATCTCAAGTTAAATTATCAGTCTCCAAATAAAATACAAATTTCCTGGCATTCTGTTCTGGTTCACAATGTCTTCTCATTCACTCCCTCCTCATTCAACAAACACTTTACTGAAACCCTCCTTGGTATCTTGGCTCTGAGCAATACCAGTAAACACACTGGATATGGTCTCTGGCTGTATGAAATACTGTGAGGAAACATTAAACAGACACAAACATATATTCATGAGTAAAACTTCATGAACACATGATTTCAGATAAGTGATCTATAATTGCTTCCCATCTTCCACTGGCGCCTCCAATTGCAGTCCCTGGCGTGCACAGATGCCACCAGGTGGCACCAAACCACAGCCGCACCTTAGTCTCACTGGGATGCCTGGGTCTGAACCCTGGAGCCCATTCCACCCACGTCTTTCTTCACACAAGACAGACTCGGGTCATTTCATTAAACTCACAATAATGCCACTTTTTATACATTTGAATATATGAAAATATTAACCGCCTTAGAGTGGGAGTTTACTGCATCACAAGTTGTAGCTGAGGCTATGACAAAAATAACAACAGTCCTAAGTCAGATAGAAGACTTAACTAAAGCCTCTCTTTCTCTGAGAAAGTGACATTCAAACTGAGATCTAAGTGATGACAAGGAGTTAGAAGCTGAAAAATGAAAAGATGTACGTTCCAGGGAAAAAATAAAACACCTGTGTATGTGAGCCTCACGATTTGTATTTTAACAAGCTTTCTAGATGATTCTGATCTATGCTCAAGTATGAGAACCATTAGTAACAGAAAAATCTGTTATAGACATAGAGGGGATCTCAGATGAACAAAGAGATCATAAAATATGAAATAAGCCTTTAAAGAAATATATGTTCAAACACAAGAATGTTGTAAAATCAGTTAAATTAAGGCAAACAATTAAAGGGCAGTAACTGAGATCCGCCACTAGGTCTTAATAATGCATTATTCAAGAAGCATATGCATTACTATATCACAATTAAAACAGTCTGAAAACTTCATTTCAATACATGTGGTTCTTGGTAGTCCTAGGCGGTTTATGTATGTTAAAACACTGTTCTGGGAGAAGGTCCACACTCACCATATGGCCGAAGAGGCCCGTGGCACAAAATGATCAAACACTGATACTGAATTAACAATTGATACCTGTGTTAAAAAAAGTGTCCATGACCTCCTCTAAGTGATGAATCCAAGAACACTTACTTTTTTAAAAAAGGAAGGAAAGAAGAAAGCTTACAGAGCCCTATCCCAGCTTACAGAAGGTCATGGAAGATGCATAAGGGACAATGTTTCCTCCTCCCGAAACAGCACTGTTTCAAAACAACCAGCTTTTAATTCCAAAAAGAAAGGCTAGCCGTGCAACTACCTCATTTCTACACCTGTGGCTTAGCACTGGCAATGAGCACACTTACGGCTCACATCTGTAGAGGCAGCCCACGTAGTACCGTAGAAGGTAAATATAGTTAAGTGAATGAGCTGCTAAGGCATTCAGACTTTATTCTAGATGATGTTTTGTCTTATTTGACTTTTCATTTACAGTTCTATTTTGGGAACAATTAAATTTACAAAAGAAATATTTTAAAATTCAAGCAGCCCAGCCGGTGTGGCTCAGTGGTTGAGTGTGTCAACCTAGGAACCAGGAGGTCACAGTTCGATTCCCAGTCAGGGCACATGCCCGGGTTTTGGGCTCAATCCCCAGTGTGGGGCATGCAGGAGGCAGCCAATCAATGATTCTCTCTCACCATTGATGTTTCTATCTCTCTCTCCCTCTCCCTTCCTTTCTGAAATCAATAAAAATATTTTTTTAATTCAAACATATGGAGACTAAATAAAAAAGGGGGGAAAAACCTCTTAAAAGGCTTCCCACTGTCCTAAAGATAAGGCCCCACAAATGGATACAGAGTTTACCAAGCCCTCTGCAGTAAGGCATTTTTTTAACCTCTTTAGCCTCACCTTAATCTCTTTACCTTCTCATAATCCATATTCTATTCTAGCTACACTCAATTCCTTTCTGCAATTCAAACAGGCCAGGTTCTCCTTCCCGGAGACTTTCAATCATATTACTCTCAGCTTGGCTAATAATTTCAAACCCTTCTAATCTGTTTATTAATGTCAGTCCCGCAAGGAGGCATTCCCCTGCTGTATACTCTTCTAAACCTTTCATTAATCCCATCATTAACACTCATCACATTTTATTGTAATAACATGTTTCACTGTTCACCTTCTCACAAAGCGGAAAGGGCCTTGTTGACCACAAGATTCGCAGCTCTGAGCCCGACATGCTGCAGGTCCTGAGCAAGAGCTGGCAGAGGAAGAATTTCCTGCAGACAGGTGACAGGTTTTGAAGTTCTTATTTGTACATCTAAGAACCTTGAGCATCCCTTCTTGGCAACACCTGTAACCTTTTGTGCCACCCTTTTAAAATTATAATTGGTCTTTGGTCTTCTCCTCTGTCTGAATTAATAAAGCTGTATTATTTAGGCGCATTGTTATATAGTAAAATTGTTACCTAGTGTTGTGGGTTTTTTTTTAAGTCTGAGGAATAGATTCGACTAGTTTCCAAAACCAAACAAACACGCTTTAATAATCAATTTCCTAGACATACTTATCATTCCTTTTATGTAAAATAAAGAAGTTTTTCTTGGAAAGTATACAAATACCATTTAAAATCAGTCCTTTTCAAATCTGCTTTACTAATTAACAGAATAGTTAATTTTTTGCTGTTGGCCACTACTTTCTTCTTCACATAGTTAATAATCTGTAAAACATATATTCAAATACACTAAAAATTACTAGCTATTTTAAGAAGTCTTTGAAGGATTCTGTTTTAAAATAATAGGTTAGAAAGCAGAAGCTTTATTTTACCTATTTTCAGATCATAAAATCCAATAAAAATGTGACAATTATGGTAAAACTATTGACTTAAGTAAATGTGTTATACTAAAATATTTTTTAAACTTCTATAGTCTCCATAATTTAATACTATGGTTATTTTGTGTAGTTTTACACAATACAGTTAAATAATTTTTAAAATTAAATACCCTCTCTTAAAAGACAGTAAAGAATTTAGAGATCTTAGATCAGGGTAGGATGAAGAGAGTAAAGGGGATCAAATATATGGTGACAGAAGGAGACTAGACTTTGAATGGTGTGCAAACAATGGAATAAATATATTATAAAATTGTGTACCTGAAACTTCTATAATGTTATTAATCAATGTTAACTCAATAAATCTAATTTTAAAAAATAATTTAGAGATCTTAACCAAGAAATAGAGACTTCCGCAAGTTCATCTATTTCCATTTTTCATAAACCTGGTATTTTAATGTCTAATTTCCAAAAAATGAAAAAGTTATGATTCATATAATTGCATAATATTATATTTCATTAATTCTAAGATATACATTTTTTTCACATTTTGACAACTTTGAAATCAGAATATATCTTACAACTGATGGTCTCCTAAAATATTAAAACTTTTCTCTAATAATGCTTTCTAACTGATCTAAGTCACAGTACAATTATAATTCAAACAATTCTAGAATCAAAACTAATTGAACTTAAGATTCACGTTTTTATGTTTTTAGAAAACTAGTGATTAGGCTAAACTCAAGAAAACAGATAACTGGAAGAAAATGCTTCCAAAAAAATTTAAGGAAATTCAAGACTAGAAGCAGAAATAGCAGGGGAAAAAAATTTAAAAGAGGCTCAAAGTCTGGCTGGTGTGGCTCAGGGGATTGAGCACCATCCCTTGGACCAAGAGGTCCTAGGTCCAATTCCTGGTCAGAGCACATGCCTGGGTTGCAGGCTCAATCCCCAGTAAGAGGTGTGCAGGAGGCAGCCAATGGATGTCTCTCTCTCATCGATGTTTCTCTCTCTCTACCTCTCTCTCCCTCTCTGAAATCAATAAAATATATATACACACACACACACACACACACACTTTTTTAAAGGCTTGAAGATGTTGTGTGGTGGCTTCTAAGAAAGTGAAGATATGAAAAGCCCTAGAGCTTTATCTATAAAAGAAACAAATGTTAGAAACCTGCAAACTGTTTAAGAGAAAAAATACTATATAATGTTATTTCTCCTTCCTTCAGGAGGAATGAATCATTTTCACCCTTCAAACAAAAATATGGTATAGGTAGTTGAAATACTTGTAATTAAATGTAAAATTGAAAATATTCTTAATAAATTAAAAACCAACCTACCAGCATTGTCTTCTGGCTCAATCTGTTTCCCCTTCAGGTAATCCTAGGATAGGGGCTCCTTTTCAGATGCCCAGTTTTTCATGTCGATCTTCTACCTCCCTGTGGCAACAATATTTTCTAATTAAATGAGTCCTTTTGTGCCACAGGGAGGATTTCTGATGATATAACAAATACAAAAATTGTCACAGCTCATCATGAAGCCAACTTAGTTTTGAGATTCTTCAAGAAAGAAATTGTACTCCTCATTTTTCAAGAGAGAATCTTTTTTTATTTTCTTAAACTGCATTTTTAAAAACGTAAACTTTCACTTCTTTTTTTTAAAGTACCGCTTTCATGTTGAATTGCATGAAAATTCTTTTATCATTCATTTGCCTTTTCAACTAATGCCTAAATACAATTTGTTGATCACAAAAGAAATTTTCTAAATTTTCTTGATAAATCACTTTATTTTACCTGGTTAAAACCAAAGTTCTGTTCCTAATCAAAGATCAGAAGGGGGAAGAGGGAAACTACTAGACACCTTTCAGTCAATGTTTGTTCGTAAGGATTAGTAATTCTACTTGCATTACATAATGGTAATTATGCTTAAAAGAACATTGGGGGAAAAGGGGCCAGCAGGAAGTGTAGAAAAGCAGCAATTACTGTCCTCTCACTGGTAAGATTATGGGTCATTTTCACTGTTTATTCTTTGCAATATGTACTTCTCAAATTTTCCAATGAGCATGTATGTGCTTTCATTGTAAAAAAAAAAAAAAAAAAAAAAAAAAAAAAAAAAACATAACATGGCCGAAACCAGTTTGGCTCAGTGGTAGAGCGTAGGTCTGCGGACTGAAAGGTCCCAGGTTCGATTCCGGTCAGGGGCATGTACGTTGCTGCGGGCACATCCCCGGTAGGGGATGTGCAGGAGGCGGCTGGTCGATGTTTCTCTCTCATCGACGTTTCTGGCTCTCTATCTCTCTCCCTTCCTCTCTGTAAAAAAAATCAATAAAAAAAAAAAAAAAAAAAAAACATAACATGTATTTTAGATGACATTTATTTTTTTGATATCTCTATTTTTATATTTTAAATTACTCTAAGGTAGTCAATATTTAGTACATAAACAAAAAAATTAAAGATTTAACAATATGGTTCTTTTCTATGTGTTTTTTAAAAATATATTTTATTGATTTCAGAGAAGGGAGAAGGGGAGAGAGAGATAAAAATATCAATGGTGAGAGAGAATTATTGAATGGCTGCCTCCTGCACGCCCCCTACTGGGGATCGAGTCCGAAACCCAGGGATGTTCCCTTGACCAGAATCAAACCTGGGACCCTTCAGTACACAGGCCAACTTTCTACCCATTGAGCCACATCAGCTAGAGCTTAGGTATTTCTTTAAAATATGTTTTAATTGATTTCAGAGAGAGAAAGAGAAACATCAATGATGAGAAAGAATCATTGATCAGCCGCCTCCTGCACCCCCCCCCTACTGGGGACATAGCCCAAAAAAGCAGGCATATGCCCTGACCTGGAATCGAACCATGACCTTCTGGTTCATAGGTCGAAACTCAACCACTGAGCAACACCAGCTAGGCTAGATGGTTCATGCTTATACTAACTCAATTTGTTTCAGTCTGTACTTCCTAACAGCTATGTATAATATAATGCACTACATTACATATCATATTTGAAAAAAATTAAAAATATTATTTGTCTTCAAGGGACTTATATGCTCACTTTGAAAACAAAACATATGTACACAAGAACAGTATAGGAAAGTAAATGATCAGCCCTAGCTGGTTTGGCTCAGTGGATAGAGCACTGGCCTGCAGACTAAAGGGTAGCAAGGTCTGATTCCGATCAAGGACACGTACTTCAATGGTCTAACAGAAGATCAGGAAAGAAGTATTTAATGTAGGCCACAATCTCTGTGGAAAGTTTCATGTAGTTGGGCCTTAAAGACTGGGACTGGTTAATACCTGAACACATTCTTGAGAGAAAACTATTTGACCAAAAGCTCAAAAGCATAAATTCAGTCCATGCCAGGGGCAGTAAGAAAAACAGCAAGAATACAGTGTTTCAATAGATAAGAAGACCAGATTAAGAAGGAGCTATTTCTGGGCGATTCTGTGGGTCACTGGATTTGGCAGAGGAGTGAGTGGCCTTTGAAATCTGATAAACAAAGAGCTTCAGGAGAATGATAATGTAAGTTAAGAAAGGAATGATGAGCAAAAAGTACAAACTGGAAGTACAAAGCATTTGGGTTTTTTTAACAAGTGGAAGTGAAAAGAAAAAGAAAAATATAAGTAAACAAATGCTCTGTTTTAATGTATAAAAGACCTTTTCCATGTTTGAAGGCACATGGGAAGATGTTAATGAAGTTAAAAGAACACTTATGGAGGACTTACTACATCATAAGCACTGTTTTATATGTTTATTTTATGTAATGCTAACAACCCTGATGTCCTGTCCTGTTATGACAGTGAAACAGGCTCTGAACAGGTTAAATACTGCCAAATAAGTGATAAAGTGGAAATCTTAAACCAGGACTAACCAAGCCAGCTAATATTCTTCCCTTTCCTACTGATAAGAGCTACTTAAAAGGCTAAATATTAAATAAATAAATAAAGCTCAGGAATACCTTCCACCACTCTTTAGCTTCTTCATGTTCCTTGAAATGTAAACATTCCCTAAGGTTAATTCCTTAATTCTGCATCCTTGGTTCATAGAGAAACAATACAGAATTTAAATATCTTCTCCCCTGGGGAAATCTCTCAAATACCTTTCGCCCAGGAGATTGCATTTATTTCCATGGCTTCAATGAGAATGATTCCCAAATCAGTTGCCACTTGGCCTTTCTTTGCTAAGCTTCAGTTGCACTAGGTGGCTTCCACTTCTCCTCCCGATCTAGTCTCCACCTTTCTTCACTCTGCTGTCTGTCCCAGGAGTCTGACTTCATCAACAGAACTCCCCTGGGCTCTTGAACGGGGGCAGGGGTGCTCAAACTTTTTAAAGTGGGGGCCAGATCACGGTCCCTCAGAGAGCTGGAGGGCCGGACTATATGAACTACTAATTCCTACTGTAACACCTCGGCTGCGCTCACTGCCCAAAAAACCTGGCGGGCCGGATCAGACTCCTCTGCGGGCCGCATGTGGCCCGCGGGCCGTAGTTTGAAGACCCCTGGATTAGAGGGATAAAGGGGAATAAAATTGATGCTCCTTAAGTTATCCTAATTTGAATATGCCATCTCTTTTGTGATGAGACCCTGACTATCCATTTGTCAGGATCCTATCTTTAAATACAGTGGTGCCTCGCATAACGAACGCCTCGCACAGCGAACTTTGGACAGGTTTTTCATGAAACCATCGGCCAAAAAGCAGAAAATGGATGAAGATGTGCAAGATTCGGTAGACTCTACTTAGTCTGTCTTAAAATTTTAAAAATGTGTGTTTTTTTAAAAAAAAATTATGTTTTTAGATGTATCTAAATAAAAATATGTCATCTTAGCATATTTTTTTTTATGTCATCTTAGCATATTTTATGCTACAGAACGAATTATTTTTTTTAACATGTGTTGTTATGGGAAAACGCATTTCACATAACGAACTTTTCGCATAACAAGCTAGCTCCTGGAACGAATTAAGTTCGTTGTGTGAGGCACCACTGTACCTGAATATGTGCCCATAGATACTCTGCTTCAACTCAAAATCGACATGCCTATACCCAAATTTGCCTGTTTCCTGAAACAATCTTGCCTTCCTCAAAACCACACTATCACTATCTCTTAGTGTAAAAAAAAACTGAGTAGTAATATCTTAACTAAGCCTCTCTTTAATCCGTCATGTTTTGTTAGACTTTATATAAGTAGTATAGCCTTTATATGCCCCTTCTGTTCCTATTACTTCTAACCTTGTTTTAATATTTCTCAAGTTATCCCTTGACATAACAGCTAGCCTTTCTGCCTCATTTTCCCCCTACCACTCAAAATTTCTCAAATATTTCTGCATTTTATACACCTAATGACTAACTCTTGGGTTTAAATCACAATCTAGTCACAGCTCATAATGGAACCTCCTGTCAATGTCTTATTTACTTAGTATCATCTAAGCAAACCTTGAGCCCTAGCCAGTTTGGCTCAGTGGATAGAGCGTTGGCCTGGGCACTGAAAGGTCCTGGGTTTGATTCCAGTCAAGCGCATGTACCGCAGATGCAGGCTCCTCACTGGCCCGGGCCCTGGTCCAACCACATGCAGGAGGCAATCAATTGATATGTTTCTCTCACATAGATGTTTCTCTCTGTCTTTTCCTCTCTTTCACTCTCTCTAAATAAAACTCAATGGGAAAAAGTCCTAGGGTGAGGATTAAAAAAATAAATAAAATAAACCTTGAACTTTATTAATCCACCCATTTATTAAAGACATTTTCCTTAGTCTAAAGTGCCTTTCGAGACCGCGGGAGCGCCAGAGAGGCTGCGAATTCCGTTTGGAAGTGTCTGTGAGCTCGCTTGGACACCATGAGCAAAGCTCAACCTCCCGAGTTAAAAAAATTTATGGACAAGAAGTTATCATTGAAATTAAATGGTGGCAGACATGTCCGAGGAATATTACGGGGGTTTGATCCTTTATGAATCTTGTGAAAGATGAATGTGTGGAGATGGCAACGGGTTGGCAACAGAACAATATTGGAATGGTGGTAATCCGAGGAAATAGTATCATCATGTTAGAAGCTTTGGAACGAGTATGAAGAATGGCTGCAGTTACCAATGGCTATAGCTATTGCTTCCACATATCCCCTCTCCACAGCACCTGATTTACTACAATATAAAGATAGAGTCCTGTCCATTTTCACATTGAACTTTTGTTAAATAAACTTTTGTATTGATGAAAAAATGCTTTCTCAGATGTTCTGAACTTAAAAATTAGAATATTAGCTCTTTCTTATAGAACTATACCTGGTTAATATTGATTTTTTCCCAAGGGTTTTTATGCATTAATATAGGATGCCTTTTTCCTATCTTTTAACATTGAATAAAGATAAAAGAATCTGAAAACTGGAAAAAAAATAATAATAAATTAAAAAAATAAAGTGCCTTTCGCCTACTTCCTATCTGTCTATCCAAATCCTACCAAGTGTCCTCCTTCTTCACTTTGTCTAAAACATTTCCTTATCCTGTAAACTGAGCTTTTCTCTGAAACATGTTAAAAAAAAAAGTGCCTTTGTACATAAAAAATGCAAAGTACTAATTAATATATTCTCATAAATTTAAGTAAAATTTAAGTGCAGGATGAAGAGGCAGAGAGCCTAAACAGCTCAATCTTCTCAGACAAGTCTTTTTTTTTTTTTTTAATATATTTTATTGATTTTTCACAGAGAGGAAGGGAGAGAGATAAAGAGCTAGAAACGTCGATGAGAGAGAAACATCGGCCAGCTGCCTCCTGCACACCCCCTACCGGAGATGTGCCTGCAACCAAGGTACATGCCCTTGACCTTCCAGGACCCGGGACCTTCCAGTCCGCAGACCGACACTCTACCACTGAGCCAAACCGGTTTTGGCTTCTCAGACAAGTCTTAAAAGATTTCTATCAAAACTTATCTATTACTAGTAGCCCTGCACACCAGTAGCTCTCTGCAGGGCCTGGCTGCTCCGTGCCAGCTGCCCATAGGCTCTCCCTGGCCCAGAGGCCCATCCGCGGCCGGGCACAGAACGCTTGCCTCATCGCTGTGGCAACGAAGCAAGCATTCCACCAGTCCACTCACGCTGTTCTCTCTCGGCGGCCGCCTCGCTCCCAGTACTGGGGAACTCTGGCGGGGCTGAGAGGACTAGGCGCCTCCATCCTGTGGCTATGGGCGGCACCATCTTTGTGATGGAGTGGCAGTTAATTTGCATATTACCTTTTTATTAGATAGTCTTGCCCTGGCCAGGAGCTTCATCCTGATGCACCAAGGTTGCAGGTTCAATCCCCACTCAGGGCACATACAAGAATCAGCCAATGAATGCAAAAATAAGTGGAACAACAAATCTCTCTCTCAAATTAATAAATAAAAATTTAAAAAGCTATCTATTGCCCTGACAGGTTTGGCTCAGTGGATAGAACATCGGCCTGAGGACTTAAGGGCCCCGGGTTTGATTCCGATCAAGGGCATGTACCTTGGTTGCAGGCCCATCCCCGGTAGGGGGTGTGCAGGAGGCAGCTGATAGATGTTTCTTTTTCATCTATGTTTCTAACTCTCTATCCCTCTCCCTTCCTCGCTGTAAAATTTCAATAAAATATATTTTTAAAAAGCTATTATTAATTGCACTGGCATAAACTTATTACTTTTAAAATAGTAATCTGTAACAACCTTTTAAAATTTGCAGTCATATAATAAACATATATTTTGAGTAAACATAAAAACTGCATTTTCCAATCTTAGTATGGAATTCAAGAGATTCCTCTCCACCCCCAACTCACCCCATCAGTCTCAGGAACAGCCTCCAGAACTGGTAGAGCCTGCAATCCCTGACAGAGTATTTCCTGCCCACCATTCAAGACACCTTCAGCCATACTGCATTGCTAGTCTTCAAAAGTTCTTTATGATTACTAACTCTAAGCTATCATCAAAAAGCAGTTTATAGATTTACATGAATATGCCTACTTTTAAAGTTTCAAAACATATTTGATTTTCCCTATAAATTTTAAGAGACGATTATAATTACATATAAACTCTGTGAGGAAAATGTAGACTTTTAGTCTATAATTACACCTAACAAAATTAGAATTATTTTATTCACAAAATAATAAAAATGGCTAAATATATGTCGTTATATGATTACAGTACTCCTGCCTGGATGACATCATGAACACTGTTTCTCGTGTGGATTCATACATATGGAAACATAGGAATAAAAGAAGAAAAACGTATTGTAAACATGCAGAAAATTGACATATAACTCAATTAGTATAATTACGAACATTTTTAAATTTATGTATTTTTATTGATTTCAGAGAGGAAGAGAAAGAGAGAAAATCAATGATGAGAGAGAACCATTGATTGGCTGCCTCCACTGGGAATTGAGCCCACAATCCAGGCATGTGCCCTGACCAGGAATCGAACCATGACCTCCTCGTTCATAGGTTGACACTCAACCACTGAGCCACACCAGGATAATTATGAACATTTTTAAATGTATATAACTAAGTTATAATATAGGAACATTTCAGGAAGTGTTCCCTAGATGTACAAAAGGAAATCTTATTCTGTATTTATCTCATTTCCACCAATTCCCCAAATAAAAACTGATATAACTATTTTATAAATATTCCTTTGCTTTTCTTCCCACTCATTTTCTCCACAATTTGCAGGTCTCTGGAATTTAAGTGAAAACCATGAGAAATGAGCCTGCTCCTACTCCACTACTCAAAAGGAAACATGTATTAGAACAAATCATAACAACCTTCATTAATTTTGTATACATTCTAGATGTTAGCTGTCAGAAGAATGAAAATTTAGTCAGATTTTAACTCATTTAAAAATGCATTTGATTCTTTAAATAAAAACAAAATTAAGCTCTGATGAACTATTTTAAACTAATCTATATATATTAACCAACCTTATAAAGTTATTAAAAATCCATGAGATATAGTATTGTCAAGTAAGTCAGTATATTATAGACTCACTCCATAGTCTGCATGCCTTATGATGAACAAATACAAGTGTTTTAAATTGTTGTGATTATAGATGTATGTGCCAGCAGTTTTTAGTATGAATTTGGCATTGTCTTTTTAAAACAATTAATCTGAATTCTAAGTTTTTCAGTGTTGTTCTGTAAAGAGAGAGAAAAGAATAATTATACTATACTAACCTTTATTTTTAGAATAAAGCAAGCATAGATTTCATTAAAAATCCATGAGCCAGTATGTAATTAAAAATTAAGATGAACCCTAGCTAGTTTGGTTCATTGGATAGAGTGCCGGCCTGTGGACTGAAGGGTCATGGGTTAGATTCTGATCAAGGGCACATACCTTGGTTGCAGGCTAGATCTCCGGCTCCAAAGTCAGGGTGCACGCGGGAGGCAACCAGACAATGCGCCTCTCTCACATCAATGTTTCTCTCTCTCTCTCTCTCCTCCCTTCCACTCTATCTAAAAATCATTGGAAAAAATATCCTTGGGTGAGGATTAACCAAAAATAAAAATTTTTAAAAATTTAAGATGAACTTCTCAGTACACTTAGATTATTTTAGAATAATGTGAATTATTTACTAACACTTCCTTTTAGTATTATAATAAATAAATCTAAAAAAAAGTCATCAAGTATTCAAAAGCCACTTTTAAGATATCATAAAAATAGCTATTACTTTTCCCAGACTTTTGTATATCCTCCTTTTCAATATCACAATTACTTATATTTCTGCCTTGCAAATGATATCATCACCCTCAGAGTTCAAGACCAAGAAAATCAAATCCCTTAAGTGGCTTATATTTGCTTCCTATTTGGAATTGTTTTTATCTAAGTAATTTAAATTAATGAAGCACTGCACAACCAATAATATTTGGCCAACGTGCTCTGGTATTTTAATGTGATAAATATTTTATGATAAAACAATGTTCTACTGATGCAAACTTGGCACTGTAGTTTTCATTTGTTTTAATTTCTAATTTGCTACTAAAATCATAGCCTTCCTTATGCTTTTGAACATTTCACAGAAATTTCACTCAAATTCTACTTTTTTCATTCAATTTTACCTATCAGACTTTTTGTTCTTATACTATTAATTTTCTGTTTAGTTATGCTCCTATAATAAAATCATTTTCAACAGCTACTTCATCATGCATAATACTGTTAGCTGTTCTTGCTTATTGTTTTCCTCAAGAAGAAAATTCATCTCTGCCACTAGACTTCTACCTTCTGACTGGAAAACTCTCCAAACTCTCAGAAAAACACATGTATCTTCCTGCCACTTGCATTATCTATCATAAATCAAGAGCCAGCACAGACCACAATCACCACGCTCATCTAAAATGTCTGGCAACCTGTTTTGAAACTGAACTGGTCACCAAGTCTCCTGGGGTTTGCTGGCATTGTTGTTGCCATCGCTCTGAAGCTCCGAAGAGCAAGGGAGCTTCCAATCCCTCAGCTCAACAACAAGTAAGGCTGGAGAACAGGCTTTCAGCTGGAAGGAGCTGACAGTGCTGCACCGTGCTCCTAGGCCTCCGCACACGCAAGACGTCCAGTTCCCACAATGTTTAATCATGAGACTTTGCTACATTTATAGGAATTTATCAAAATGCTTACGAATTTTTACTATAATAGAACACCAAGCATAAGGATTCTTTTTCACCATTAATAGCCAAAGATAAATTTTAATGTTTATTATAATAAAAGGGTCACTGCAATCCTTCCAGTAAAACACTCTTATTTTCTTTATAGTCAACGGCAAAAATTAAAAGGTTTCTCCAAGAATTATGCACACTAACCCCAATTAAACTTACAGTTATCTCACCACAGACAGACTGAAACACCACAATATCTAAGACTTAAAGGGAAGATGATTCTGATAGATTACCGCAAAGATACTCTGACCTATGACAAAAGGAATCATACTGCTCCATCAATACTGATTCAAAGAAACTCTTAACCTGTTACTGAATGAGAATACCCTATTTATTTTTAAATTTTAAAAAAGTTACCCTCATATACTAGCCTACTGACCTCTAATACAAGTAAATAACAACTAGTCAACTTTTGCACTTCCAAAAAAAAATTATCCAAATAATTATTGTGGGCCTGTAATTTTGTCCTTAGGGTCCATGATATAAGACTCTGTTATACCTCAAAAATTATAATAGAGAACTTCTTATGTCCATATTAATTTCCTTAAACAAGAGATGTTTCACTACTTTCCAATCTATACTAAATAGCATTAAAAGGAAGGGGTTTCGGTATATTATTCATCTGGCAGTAGCAACGATGACACAAAATGAGAAAGTTAGAAATAATAAATATGTGATGAGATGTCTACCTGTTTCCACATTCTCGGTCTCAACTTCTTGTTCTTCTGCCACATCTTGCATCATATAAGTCTCATCATCATAAACCAGAACCTGGGCGGCATAGCCCTGCTCTAATCTGGCACTCGGAACTGGCTCCACAATCACTGCTGGATAGTCAGAAACCTTCTCACTTTCCTACAAGAGCAAATTTAAAAAACAATCAACCTTTTTATTCACAAATGCTGGATTCACTTATAAAGCCTTGAGTTCCTAGAGTCTCAAGGAATCCACACAATGAGTTTAATGCAATATAAATATGAATGTAAAACAAAACAAAACAAGAGATGCAAAGGGTTAACTTTAATAATCTGTCCAAGTCTTAAGAGGTGAAACTTAGACTAATACACATTTTAAATAATCAGGGCTTTAGAATTAAGATGGCAAATTAAAAACACACATATAATTTCACTCTCATCAAAGCAGCAAAAGACTTTTAAACAACTATATAAGGAAAAGAGATAAAAGCTACAAAGGAGAAGAGATAAGAGTAGCAAAACCTTGGAAGACTGAAAGTGATGGGTGAATATTAAGTGGCTTAGTGGACCCAGGAAAGCCAAATCACAGCCTCGAAGCAGAGCCAGCTGAGAAACAGCACAGACACTAGAGGACCCACAGAAGGCAAAATCTCAAATTAATTCTGGAAATGAAGCAGCAGCAGGGGTAGAGAAAGAGGAGGCTCAAACAAGTAAGATCCCATTAAGCCTGTTTGGAAAGCACTCTGGTTCCTAGACCCACTCCCTTCTCCACAATGCTTAGTAACCAGCCTCCCACCAGAGCAGATCGGAGAGGGAGACACAAGAGTACCTTTGAGGTCTATGAGGCGCATTTGCTAGTGTCAGTACTGAACCAAAAACTGTTTCCAGTCAGCATTTTAGTCCTTAACTGTTAATCACGAGCAGATAGCCAAGTATTACTAGTTGTCTAAGACAGAATATATACATACATGCATACACACATATATTAATGTTCCTCACAGATATTATATCCATAAAACAAGAACAGAATTCAATAAATAAATAACATTAAAAAATAAAGAGTTCTAGAAATTAAAAACACAATAACCAAAATGAAAAGACAGAGGCTTGGGAGATAAAACTAAGACCGTCTTCCAAGAATCAGAGAAAAAAAAGATAAAGCACTAGAAAAGAGAACAATGTCAGAGGACAGTCCAGGAGGCCAATATATGAATAACAGGAATTACAGGAAAAAGAATATGGAGAGGGAAATGGGAAAGTTGGAAAGAAATGGGAAAGTTGGAAAGAAATCAAAGAATTAATAGAGATTTTTCTAGAGCTGAAGAACCTAAAGCTGCCCATTTGAAAGGACCAACCAAATAATTAGTAAAAAAAAATTAAGGGAGACCTATACTGAGGCACACCTCAGTTGTTAGGTATTGTAATACTGGGGGCAAAAAGAAGATTCTACAAGCTTCTGGAAAGAAAATACACATCACACACACAGACCTGAGACTCAGTCCAGTCTTCTCAGCCCGAATATTGGAAGATGACAAAGGAACCATTTCTTCAAAGTTATAAAGGAAAATTATTTCCAACCTAAATTTTTCACCCAGCCAAACCGTCTTATGAAAGCCTTCTCTCAGACATGAAAGAGCCCACATTTACCTTCCCTGCATTATTTCTCAAGAAGCAACTGGAGAATGTTTTCTATATTTAAAAAAAGAGTAAATATGTAATTTAACAACAACAAAAAGATGACTTGGTATACAGAACATGCAGGAGACCAAAGCTGGGAGAGGGATGACAGCGATCTTCAGTGAGGCCTGGGAAGAGAGGTTCCAGCATGCAGCTGTGCACTGGACGTAAAGGGCAACCAGCCCAGACGGCAGCAACATGACTCCCGAGAGAGCACGACAAACTGCCATCTCCAAGATAAACACTGATGTTGTTTCTAAGCACAGAACGTCCAGATGAGCCTATTCCAGGTTTTCATTCATAGCGAGCTTGCCTTGACGGCCCCTCCGCCCCACCTTTCCTTGCCACCCCCATCAGCTGCGAACACTCCTTTCACCTCCCAGCGTGTTCTTCGATACTCTCCTAACGCTGAAAGACGACCACAAAGAGCGTAGACATAAAAAATAAAAAGCAGCACTCTTTTCATGGGGACATATACCTGCTGAACAAACATGTAACACAGGGTCCCTCCTGTTGCCCAGACTGGTTCCTGACCAAGCCGGCCCTATGTGTCCAAGAACTAACCAGTGACACCACTTACTGACTGCCTGAGTAGAAGCTCTTGAAAGTCAGTGAACCTGATGCCAACTAGTCAGCCCTCTTCCTGGAAGCCTTCCATCTAACTGTGGAAATGCTGTCCTTCCCTAATGCAGTTAGCTCGATACACACTCTTCGTTTTTCAAAGTAAATAACATGTCATTTAGGAGCATATACACAGACAATCCTATTTAATAAAGAGAGAGTATGCTAATTGACCCTCACACCATCATAAATATGGCAGTGACCACGGCCAATAAAGAGGGAATATGCTAATTGACTGTCCTGCCCTCAAAGATGGTGGTGTCCACAGCCAATAAGGAATATGCTAATTGACTGTCACACCCTCAAAGATGGCAGTACCCACAGCCACAAGATGGCAGCGCCCAATCCCCAGCTTTGGTCTCCTGCATGTTCTGTATACCAAGTCATCTTTTTGTTATTGTTAAATTACATATTTACTCTTTTTTTTTTTTATCAAACATTTCACACAAAAATCCTATATAGTAAGAGATTAATATGCTAAATGTCCAGTCATCCATTCAACAAATCAAAGTGTAATATGCTAATGATACCCTAAGGCTGCTCAACTGCTCACTATGACATGCACTGACCACCAGGGAACAGATGCTCCGACCAGTAGGTTAGCTTGTTGCTGGGGTCTGGCCAATCAGGACTGAGTGAGACAGGCCGGACATGCCCTGGAGCCCTTCCACAGTCCCTCCCTGGCTGGCCAACCTCCCGCTTCTCTCCCTAGTCCCAATCGTGCACTGGTGGGGTCCCTCAGCCTGGCTTGCATCCTCTCGCAATCCAGGACCCCTTGGGGGATGTTGGAGAGCTGGTTTTGGCCTGATCCCACAGGCTAGGCCAAAGGACCCCACTTGTGCACAAATTTGTGCACCAGGCCTCTAGTTTTTAAATAAATTACATAACAAGGATACAGCAAATAAAGAAAAGAAAGTACATGTTGGCCCGGCTGGTGGGGCTAAGTGGTTGAGTGTCAACCCATGAACCAGGAGGTCATGTTTCAATTTCTGGTCAAGGCACATGCCTGGGCTATGGGCTCGATCCCCAGTAGGGGCCATGTAGGGCACGGCCAGTCCTACTCTGTATAAGGTGAAAAATACAAGTCCAATGTTGGCCATTCAAAAATATTCTTTTCCCGCCAAAACCGGTTTGGCTCAGTGGATAGAGTGTCGGCCTGCAAACTGAAAGGTCCCAGGTTCGATTCCAGTCAAGGGCATGTACCTTGGTTGCGGGCACATCCCCAGTAGGGGGTATGCAAGAGGCAGCTGATCAATGATTCTCTCTCATCGATGTTTCTAACTCTCTATCCCTCTCTCTTCCTCTCTGTAAAAAATCAATAAAATATATATTTTTAAAATATATACTATATATTCTTTCCCACAAATTGAACATAGTAACAGTTGAATCGTCATGCCTCTTGCTCAGCTTTATAACCACAGTCTACAGGCAGCACCACCCAGCTGGAAGATAGCAGTTAATGAGGAGCATGGGCTAGGTAATACTGGAAGATGACATGAGGTCTCCACTCATTGGAAACTCAGAAAACATCATCTTAAGTAGCAGCTGAACTAGTATTAACACAAGCAGTGAAAATTTTATAATCCAAGGGACTTATAACTTCTTTCATTCCTCTGAAATTGAATAGCATCTATACTAATAGAGGAATATGCAAATTGTCCAGGATGTCGTTACAGTAACAACCAAACAGCACGCTGCTTGGGGCAACAAGGCCAGCAGGAGGGTTAGTGAGGGACCAAAAACTGAACAGCAGGCTGCATGGGGCAAGCAGGCCAGCCAAGGGGTGAGGGATGACCAAATGACTTAGCAGCAGGCTGCATGGGGTGACCAGGACGGCGGGGGGGGGAGGGGCTATTGGGGGCAACCAGGCTAGCAAGGGATGGCAGTTAGAGTGACCCAGCCTACAGGGAGGGCAGTTGAGGGCCATCAGGCTGGCAGAGGAGGGCAGTTGCGGGTGATCAGGCTGTGAAGGGAGCAGTTAGGTGTCAAGCAGGCCAGCAGGGGAGTGGTTAGGGGTGATCAGGCTGGCAGGCAGGCAAGCAGTTGGGAGCCAGCAGTCCCGGGTTATGAGAGGGATGTCCAACTTTCCTCAGGGATCGGGCCTAAACCAGCAGTCAAACATCCCCCAAGGGGTTCCAGATTTGAGAGGGTGCAAGCCAGACTGCACACCCCCACCTCCAGGCATGAATTTCGTGCACCAGGTCTCTAGTATTTTATGGTAAGGTTAATCTGAGGTTAAATTATATTGTGAACTACCCATCCCCACTCTACCAGTAGAAAATGAGTCATTTTCTAAACCATGAAATACTCGAGGACTAGAATTCTGTACAAGGCCAACACTCTCTTCACAACCAATTAGGATTCTGAACCAACTCTTCTCTTTGTTTTAATGTTTCAATGGTTGTTTCCATTTATGCATAAAAAGCACCAAAAAAGAAATTTTTTTTTAATTCAGCCTGGCAGGGTAGTTCAGTTGTTTGGAACCTTTCTCTGTACATCAAAAGGTTATGGTCGAAACTGGTTTGGCTCAGTGGATAGAGCGTCGGCTTGTGGACTGAAAGGTCCCAGGTTCGATTCCGGTCAAAGGCATGTACCTTGGTTGCGGGCACATCCCCATTAGGGGGTGTGCAGGAGGCAGCCAATCAGTGTTTTTCTCTTATGGATATTTCTAACTCTCTATCCCTCTCCCTCCCTCTCTGTAAAAAAACAATAAAATATATATATTTTTAAAAAGGTTGTGGATCCACTGAGCCAAATCAGCTAAGGCCATATGGAGTTTCTATTGCTCTCTTCAAATTCACTGGTCCTTCTGTTTGAAGTACCTAATCTATTTTTAATCCTATTCAGTGAATTTTTCTTTTCGGATAATATTTCATTTCTGGAAGTTTCAGTTGGTTCTTTTATGTCTTTTATACCTCTCCTCTGAGGTTCATGTTTTAACTTCTTTTAAATTCTTACTAAACCTATTATCTAAATTTTTTTTATTAAATTTATTGGGGTAACGTTGGTTAAGATTACATAGGTTTCAGTTGCAGATTTCTATGACACATGATCTGTATATTGCATAGTGTACCCACCACCCAAAGTCAAATCATCTTCTGTCACCATATAGTTGGCCACAATGGAAAACTGCATGGTGGTTCTTCAAAAAAATGGTAATGGCTCCCTCGGGTCCTCCTTTCCAAGATGACCGAGAAAAGATAAAACGTTCATGCCCTAAAAGGCCAAGGCATGTGCAGCCTATTCATTGCACCAACTGCACTGGGTGCGTTCCCAAGGACAAGGCCATTAAAAAGTTTGTCACTCAATGCCGAAACCGGTCTGGCTCAGTGGATAGAGCGTCAGCCTGTGGACTGAGGGGTCCCAGGTTCGATTCCGGTCAAGGGCATGTACCGGTGGGGGATGTGCAGGAGGCTGATTGGTGATTCTCTCTCATCAATGTTTCTAACTCTCTATCCCTCTCTCTTCCTCTCTGTAAGAAATCAATAAAATATATTTAAAAAAAAAAAAAAAAGTTTGTCATTCGAACATAGTAGAGGCCGCAGCCATTAGGGACATCTCCGAAGCAAGTGTCTTAGACGCCAAATTGCTTCCCAAGCTGTATGTGAAGCTGCATGACTGTGTGAGCTGGGCCATTCACAGCAAGGTAGTCAGAAATTGTTCTCATGAAGCCCGGGAGCACCGAACACCCCCACACCGATTTAGGTTTGCGGGTGCTGCCCCACCACCTCCACCGAAGCCCATGTAAGGAGCTAAATCTTTAAAGAGTGAAGAAAAGTTCTCTGGGGGAAAATAAATAAAAATTGTACTTTAAAAAATTATAATAAAGTTACCATCTGACCCAACAATCCCTCTCCTAGGTGTCTTATCTGAAAAACTTCTTTTAACTTCCTGAGCATATTTAAAATAGCTGTTCTGAAGTCTTATCTATTAATTTCATCATCCCTATCTTGTTTGTTGTCATTAAGTTTTTTCTCTCCAAGTTATAGATTTTATGTCAGCTCCTTTGCATTTAACATGAGTGGGTGCTGAATATGCAGATTTTATGAAGTTGGGTTCTACTTTTGTTGTCTTATTTTAATGTTTACTAGGGCAGATACTTATGGATCAACTTTCCAGGCCTATTTTTAAACTTTTTAGGGCAAGTTTGGAGTACCCTTTGTTGTAGAGCTGTTGTAGCCTGACCATAAGGCATGACTTCTAGAGTCTCTCGTGAATGTCCTGGGTTCTCCTCTCTACTTTAACTGAAACTCTAGTTTCTCCCACCACTGAGTGAATGCTATAGATTTTTCAGTAATTCATTGAATTTACACATGTTCTGGTCATTTTTTGCCTGTCTTCACAGAACTACATACTACACCTGGGCTTCTCACTCAGCTAAAGACTAGGGCAGAGTTCTGATATTCTTCCTCTGATACTCTGTCCCTGAAATTAGTTGTATTAGCCTCTCCAAATTCCGAATTTTGTTTCCTCAATTCAGTGAGACTGTCACACTCTGCATGGATCCTTCCTCCTACACTGTGGTCCAGAAAGTGCCCCAAGCAATAAGGCAGTACAATCGGACCTTCTCTTCTCTCAGAAAGCAGGCCTGCGCTGTCTGGGCTCTAAGTGTCTTAGTTCTTTCAGACTGCTATTACAAAACACCAGACACTGGGTGACTTTATTGCTCACAGATGTGGAGGCTGAAAGTCCACGTTCAGGGTGCCAGTGGGACACTTCTGGGTCACAGAGTTATTGTTATATCCCTACACAGCAGAAGCAGAGATCTCTTTGGAGCCTTTTATTAAGAGAACTAATCCCATTCATAAGGATTCCTCCCTCATGACCTAATCATTGCCTAAAGGCCCTACCTCCTAATACTATCACCATTCAAGGTTAGGATTCAACATATGAATTTTGGAAGGATATAAAACATTCAGACCATAGCACCCAATGTTTCAAAAACAGTGGTTTCATATATTTTGTTAATTTTCCTTGTTGTTTATGGTAGAAGTACAATCTGGTCTCATTCCATCACAATATAAAGTGAAAAAATGCCCAATCCCACCCTGGCTGGTGTGGTTCAATGGTTGAAGCGTCAACCCACACACCCAAGTGTCAAAGGTTCAATTCCCAATCAAGGGCACATACCTGGGCTGCAAGTTCCAACCCTGACCTGGGTCAAGGTGCATGCAGGAGGCAACTAATTGATGTGTCTCTCTCACATTGTCTCTCTGTCTCTGTCTCTCTTTCTTTCTCTCTCTCTCTCCCCCCTCTACTCATCCCCCCACCTTCCATTCTCTCTAGAAATAATGAAAAAAATATCCTCACTGCTTGGGTGAGGAAAAAAAAAGCCCAATCCTGTTTGTTTGGAACCAGATGTCCACTGGACCTTATATTCACTGTGTTTTTAGATTTATATTTAAATCTCCCCCCTACTGCACTAATTCTATATTTCTGTGAAACCTATTTCTGCATGTTCACTCTCCCATGCAATCATATAATTAACTTTCCCCAAAGTTGCCCTAACATTTGATGAAGATGGTATTAAATATACAAATTAATTGAAGGAAATTGATGTCCTCAACACTGACCCTCCCATCTCTCTTCTAACAGTATAAAGTATAGCTGCTTATTAAAGTCTTCTTTCATGTACTTCAGTATCAATAATTTTCCTCAAACCCCATATATTTTTTATACTTGTTCCTCAACATTTTATATTTTTGGTTTTCTTTTCTTTTTTTTAAATATATTTTATTGATTTCTTACAGAGAGGAGGAGAGAGGGATAGAGAGCTAGAAACGTCGATGAGAGAGAAACCTTGACCAGCTGCCTCCTGCATATTCCCTACTGGGGATGTGCCCGCAACCAATGTACATGCCCTTGACCGGAATCGAACCTGGGACCTCAGTCCACAGACCGATGCTCTACCACTGAGCCAAACCAGTTTCGGCTATTTTTGGTTAATTTTCTGAAAGAGATCATAGTGTCCATGATCTTTTATAACTAATTATAGTCCTTACAAAAGTAAGCTAAATATTTTTGTGTTAATTTTCTACCTGCCAAATTTTTATTAGCTCTAATGGGTTTCCATGGTTTCCCTCTGGTTTTCCCAGGTAGCGATTCATATTCCCTACAAATAATAATTTGGTCTTTTTTATAATATTTGTATCTTTTTTGCCTGCTTGCAGGAAAATATTAAATAATAGTAATGATACTACCTACACTTATCTTTTTTCCAATTTTAAAGAAAATAATTTAGTTCTTCACCATTAAACAGGATTCTGGCTGTTGATTTGTAACAGTTATTTTTTATAATGTTAAGAAAGTATACATCTATACTTATAGTACTAAGAGTTTTTATCAGGAGTGTATATAAAATTTCATAAAATCCCATTTCATTAAGTATTTTATTCCTACTAACATATCATATGTCATGTCACATTAGTAGAGAGATACAGTAATGGTTTTCTTAATACTGAGCTATCCTTGTATATCTAAATCCTCTTTGGTAACTAGACTTTTAATATATAATTGCATTTTGTATATTTATTACTATTTTTTGTGATTTTTACATCTACACTCATAAGTTTGTAATTTACTTTTGTGGTATCTTTGTCAGAACAGGATTGTCCTAATTTTATAAAATGTATTACTTTTACAATAAGAAATAAAATTATAAAAATAAGGCCTAAACATGTATTAATAACTCTCTAAATACCTACCACTTTTGTTTGGCCAACTACTATTTTTTAAACTTTATTTTTCAATTATAATTAACATACAATATTATATTAGTTTCAGGTATCCAATACAGTACCCACCACTTTTTATACATTTATTTTTTCTTCAGATTGGAGTTATGATTATAGGATCTTGAAGGTCATTTTTTTCCACCCACCCTATATTTTACAGTATGGATATTATATACTATAGCATATATTATAGATATATTCCTGAAAAATTGCTTGTAAGATAAAAATGTATCTTTCAGCCCTAGCCAGTTTGGCTCAGTGGATAGAGCATCGACCTGCGGACTGAAGGGTCTCATCAAGGGTTCAATTCCAGATAAGGGCACATGCCCAGGTTATGGGCTCCATCCCCAGTAGGGGGCGTGCAGGAGGCAGCCAATCAATGATTCGCTCTCATAATTGATGTTTCTCTCTCTCCCTCTCCCTTCCTGACTGACATCAATAAAATTATATTTCTAAAAAAAAAAAATTATCTTTCAAATATCACTATCTCCAAAACTCCCTTTGTAAAATGAGAATATTTTCCAGATATTAATGGCTTTTCTTTCTTCCTGGTATTCTCTTTCCCCAGATGTTTGTATTGCTCAATCCCTTTATTTAACTCTAACTAAAATACCACCTCTTTAGAGAAGCCTTCCCTGACCACCCTAATTAAAATATCCTCTACCACCTCTCCATCCATCTCTAGTCCTCATTTATTTTCATAGCCATTCTGAAGTATTTTATCCCTAATGCCTAGAAAATTACTTGACACAGGTAAGTGGTCAATTAATTAATATTTGTTGAAGAAAACATTCCCCAAGAATAGTTTACCCCACTCTGGTGTAATACTACTTAATATGCTCGTGACCACCCTGTAAGGCTACCACATAAACCATTAGTCAAAAATACCTTGGTAAAAATGACTACATTTACCAGATTCTCTCTTTTATAATTAGTTCTCTAAGCCAAGAACACCTGGGATTCCATGTAAAGGAAGAAAAGTATGAGTCTTCCTTATATTTATATGGAAATAAACTATTGTATTCTTTTCCATAGTGACGGTACCCAATCAGCACAAGGTAAATATATTCTGCCTATTATTGTCAGCATCTCTCTTCATACGGTTAAATACCAACAAAGAAAAGCTATAATTCAAAAAGAAAGCTCTTAAAGCAGCAGCAATAACTGGTTTGGGTGATATGGATGGAAATCCCCCAGGTCCCTGATCTCTGGTGAATCAAACCTGAAAGTGATCCTACAGAAAGTAAATCTCCAAGGAAGAAGTAAACATTGATCACAAGAATAAAGTATGTTCTGTAGCTGTGGCTTCCCTTAATGGACTCTGAACTAGTTCTAGATTCTTTTTTTTTAGTTTTTATTTTATTGATTTTTTACAGAGAGGAAGGGAGAGAGAGAGCTAGAAACGTCGATGAGAGAGAAACATCGACCAGCTGCCTCCTGCACACCCCCCACCAGGGATGTGCCCTCAACCAAGGTACATGCCCTTGACCGGAATCGAACCTGGGACCTTTCAGTCCGCAGACCGACGCTCTACCACTGAGCCAAACCGGTTTCGGCAACTTTTAGATTCTTATACGACAGGAGCATCTGAGTTACCAAGTCCATTGAGAACCAAGGAAAAATAGTAAGCTTCACTTTATCTCCTTCCCACTGAACTTGCACATCACTATCTTAGAAAACTGACAGACACCAAGCAAGACACCAGGCAAGCAAGAAAAAGACTCCAGATTGCAGAACACACAGCCTGATGCCCTAACTTGTTTCTAAGTCATGTCACTATACCACTATGCTAGTACTGAGTACCAATAACAGCAGTATCTTTCAAAGACTATAGAGGAAACAAATTTTCTAAATATAGTAGTAAACTCTCCATTTTCCCACCTCATGTCTGACCAAATATTTATCCATTAGTGTCCATTTCACCTCATTATTCTATTTTAATTTAGCTCCTTCCCATTGGTGGGAATAGAAGCCAGGCCTGGAAGTTCTTGTATTTCTGGTACTATATTTTTCTATTCCCATCTCTGATTACTTAATGTCATCAATAACATGAAAATAACCCAAAATGCTGATTAATAATGTAAAAAATTCTACATGTATAAAATTTCAAAACCTAAATTTCTTTACTGATTTACAAATTATCTAAAGTCTTAAATACACACATATAGATGTATACATATATATTAGATTAAAATATAATGGATCCTCACACTGAATTAGATATAACAAAAAAATGACAACACCAAAGATGACAACTAAAGGAGATACAAAATTATAATTTAAGATTAATTTAATCTAGGCATAGTATATACCTATAGACTCTATAATACAAAACAATAAATTTTAAAATCTCTCTCTCAACTAATACTACAGTATTCTCTCTTTCAATTTTTTTCTCCCACTTCATTCCAACATATGCATGTTCCAACAATTCAAGTGAGTCCAGCAGTACATTCCCTCAACCTTCTATTGCTTAAATTATATAAAGACACATGATGTGTACATGTACAATTTCAATCATACATTTCTATTCTCAAATACCTGTTTCTCATTAATTTCAAAACTAAGATTACGCACTGAAATCTATGAACAAAACAGTAACATAATACATTGGATGCCTAACCTCTTGATTCTCTACTCCACTGCTGGAAAGCTCCAAAACAGAACCTCCTCCACTGTCAACCACAGCTGATGTCATTGTATATTCCCTGAGGAAGCTTGAAACACTATTAACCAGTGTAATTAAAGGTTCATGGATGATTGCCAGTGTTAAAAGTTTGCATTATCATATCTTAAAAGTCAATAGAAGAATGGAGATGATGTCCAGAAATCCAGTCTTCTAAAGATGATTAACCAGAGAGCCTAAAAAGAGGAAGAATTTTGAAAAGTTATTAAAAATTTATAGGAAAGATATAAAGCACAACCAATTTTGCAATCTAATTTTTAACATTTGTATAAATTAAAAGGAGATATGCTTATACAGCCCTGTGTCAAAAGAGGGCAGTAATGAGCATTCTACTTTTTAGCATTGCCAAGTTCACCGAAATTAAGTTCTTACCAAGCTACTGAACATTCATGACATGATATTTATATTCTAAGAGATAAAATGTTTTAACTTTCTACCTTTATGAAAGTGTTCTTTTATTTCTGAAATGTTTTCATAGATATTTTAAAAATCTTTTATGCATGAAGACATGAAATGTGCTGGATCGAGACAACTTCTAAAATGATTTGCCTATATGCCAAATTCAAAGATTTATTGGTTTGTAAATATTTTACTGTTCTTCTTTGGCTCATTTAGGTTATTTATCTGAATAATTAGAACTGTTTTTTGCTATGGCAACAATCTAATTTTGTGGTCACATTTTGAATACTTTACAAGAACTACAAAACAGGTTAATTTGAGTAACTTGTACTTTCTAAGAGAGTAGTTTGAAAATAAACTAGTGAAATCACTTGGAATACCTTAAATATTACTTTATTATTCTTTCCTCAATAATTTTTTTGCTATTGGTTCAATATGCAATACAGCAAATAGTTTCAAGTAAACATAATTCAGTTTTCCTCAGTAGGAATGAATTTCAGTATGCACACCATCTAGACTTATGCATTAGATTATTCCTAAAAAGTTACACTTTATTTGATTTTGTGAATGTTAAATTTTTCATAGAGAAATTACAGAGATTATAGGATTTTATCATATAAAAATTAAAAAATGCAGCAAAAACTATAAAGAGAAAACAAATTTCTAATAAATCATTCCATTAATATTATATCCTCTATTAAGTTCACTGGTACCATGGAAATGTAGAAATAATGAACTATTTCCATAAACTCCTACAAGCAAAAGAAATATCTGAGGGAGGGGGTGAGACAAAAATGTCACCTCATTATTTAAGACCATTCAGTACTATTATCTCCTTTTTTATCTTATCAACAGAAATGAATTATTTGTATCTTAATAAAAGAAATAAGAAAAATCCATAGCCCCACACACTGAAGCTCACCATTATCATATAAGATAATGACTATTTTCAGTTTCTGTTTTCTAAACATATAGATGATAATAATAACGTAAATAAATTTTACTTACAATTTGAATGTTAAGTAGTCTAAGCATCCTTCACTATTTTCACAACTTGGCAAGAGCTAAAACATAAACCAGCAGTTCTCTGGAACTAATAGTGGGGGGGAAAAGACAGTATTAATATAATTCTGTTAAAAATATTTTTCCCAAAGTAAGTATAATTCAGACAGTATGTATTTATTACAAACCATCTCCAAAGCCTTATAATACATATAATAATAAATCCTTTCTAGGGTATTGAGAAACGAGGTTTTTACCAAACTCGAAATTGCAAGTCACCACTAAATAACAATTACTAAGTAAGGACAGATTCAACATATACAGTCTATGCCCCATATTAGGGCTTATATTTCAAGTGGCTGCAGGATATAATCCCTGATCCCCAGGTTTTTAAAAACTAACCCAAAAAACTACTATAAAGCAATGTTGATGATATATTATTGCCTATTAAGTCACCTTCCTCCAGCACTCTCACCCTCCAAATGTACATTCCAGACACATCCAAACATCCCAACCCTCCTCTCAAGCCCTCCTCCTTTCAAAAGCTAATCCACTGACCTATTCCCTGGAGCTTAGCCCTTGCTCCATCAATTATTTCCTTTTCTTTCCTAACCTTATCTGTTTTAATACCGGGTCCTCTCCCTCAATGTCTAAACATTTACAAGACTCTCGTCTTAAACATGGAGCAGACCTCCTCCGTGATCCTGCATTCTCCTCCAGCTTCTGCTCTGATCCCTTTCTTGGATAATGTTCTAGAAGAAAAGTCTTCTATATTCTGTCTCCACTTCTAATTTCTCAGGTACTCCACCTTTTTTTTTTTTTTTTAACATATTTTATTGATTTTTCACAGGGAGGAAGGGAGAGGGATAGAGAGTTAGAAACATCGATGAGAGAGATACATCGACCAGCTGCCTCCTGCACACCCCCCACCAGGGATGTGCCCGCAACCAATGTACATGCCCTTGACCAGAATCGAACCCAGGACCTTTCAGTCCACAGGCCGACGCTCTATCCACTGAGCCAAACCGGTTTCGGCTAATTTCTCAGGTACTCCACCTTTTATGGAAGTTTGTTATCAATTACCACCAACTGAAAGTTTTACTAAATTCTGGTTATCCAATCCAATGGACACATTTCTGTCTTCACTGTTGCTCATATCCGCCTTGAAACTCTATTCAGAATTTATTTCTCCCTCTCTAGCTCCTCCTTTTCAATTTCTTCTTACAGACTCACCCCTAATTTTCAAGAAAGTTGGAACAAGGCTACAATGGAAATCCATATACCAGATAAAGTGGATATTTTAAAAGTTATAAATCAAGCTAACAAGCTATCAAATTATTATTCTATCTTGCCATCTTGCCATACATACTTTTATAACAATCTAAAAGGCTAAGTTCTGATTTTAACTTTTCAGACTCCCTCAAGTTCTATGGGTCATGGGTGAAACATACCCCCCCCCCCACACACACACACACACACACCTGGCCTGCAGCCTGTCTCTTTATATCTTCCCAACTTTGGCTCCACTCCATACTACAAGAAGCCTCATATACATACATGGAGCATCCCAAGCTCTGGCCACATGCCTGCAAATTGATACCCTTTGGCCATCCTTTAGGCTATATAGTCAAGAGAGGAGAGGATCAGAAAAGAGGCCTGTGAAGGGCCACATGGGCAGGGGTTCAAATACTCAGAACTTGACCAGAAAAAGATACAGATGGACTAGTTCAGTTCTTCCCCAAATCCTAATTTTATCAGGAGGGGCATAGCGTGAGGAAGGCCAGATGAGGAACTCCAAAGCACAGGCCCAAACAGGGTCCCCACTTTGCTAAGTTCAAAGACAGTGCTACTCTGGTCAACACTAACATGGAGTTATTTCCAGGATCCCATCCCTAGTCCTTTTCTGGTTCTACACTTTAAGCTACCTCATGTATTGGCATGGCTTCATGACAATCTCTCTTCCAGTCTAAATAAATCATTTCATGGGCTCTAGTTTACTAGATACTTTCTTACCTCTAATTCTTTATGAAATGAAATAGGGTATATAATAAATTATACACATCTGTTCCAGGATATCTGAGGCATACTATTAATTAATCCAGTAAGTCAACAAATATTAACTGTATCTATATATATAAAAGCCTAAGCGACCGAATGATCGGATGATCAGTGACTATGACACTCACTGACCACCAGGGGGCAGACGCTCAATGCAGGAGCTGCCCCCTGGTGGTCAGTGCCCTCCCACAGCTGGCCAACCCCCCCGCAACCCCTCCCCCTAGCTGGCCAGTCCTTATGGCCCAGATTGAGACTGGGTGAGACGGCTCTGATTGGCCCCGATCAATGGCCAGGCCTAGGGACCCCACACATGCAAGAATTAGTGCACCATGCCTCTACTATATATATAAAAGCCTAAGCAACTATTATGACCAAACAACCAGAACAACCAGTTACTATGAGGCACACTGACTACAGGGGGCAGATGCTCAGTGCAGGAGCTGACCCCTAGTGGTCAGCGAGCTCCCACAGCCAACCTCCCATGGCCAGACTACCTCCCTTGGTCCTTCCCCCCAGCCAGCAAACCTCCCATGGTCTCTCCCCTGACACTCCCACAGACTGGCAGCCCCCGGCCAGCCCGGCCCCAATCAGGATGGGGCGAGACAGCTCAGATAGGCCCTGATTGCCAGCCAGGCCTAGGGATTCCATCCATGCACGAATTTCATGCACTGGGCTTCTGGTCTATATGTTAGCACAGTATTGGGTGCTAGAGATACAGCAATGAATAAAGCAAAAGTCCTTGTACTTATGAATCTTAAATTCCAGTTGGGAGAGATGAAAATAAAGAAAATAGCCCAATCAGTGTGGCTCAGTGGTTGTCGACCCATGAACCAGGAGGTTGAAGTTCAATTCCAAGTCAGGGCACAGTTGCAGGCTCAATCCCCAGTAGGGGGTGTGCAGGAGGCAGCAGATCAATGATTCTCATCACTGATGCTTCTATTTCTCTCTTCCTCCCCTTTCCTCTCTGAAATCAATTGTGTGTGTGTGAAATATATATGTATGTACATATATATATTTAAAATAAATAAAAATATGAATAGCACATATGTAGATGGTGATGAAAGCTAAGGAGACAAATGAACCAAAGGGAGAAAATATTTGCAGGGAAGAGGACTGCAATTTCAAATTGAATGGCCAGAGAAAGATTCACTAAAGAACTGACATCTGACTAAAGACTCAAAAGGAGTAAGCTATGACTGGGAAAGAGCCTTCCTTCTTCAAAGGAAAGATGAACTTCAAGATCTGCAACAGGGAGTACACCTGACTAATTCAAGGATCAGCAAGGAGGCCAATATGGCTAGAGTGAAGTGAGCAAAAGAGAGAAAGAACAGAAGATGATGACAGAAAGCAAGGGCCATAAAGGCCTTCTGAAAGGCCTCTCACTTTTACTCCAGGAGAATGGCCTGATTATTATAAGGATCATTCAGATGCTGGTTAAGAACAGACAAGGGACAAGGGCAGAAGCAGGGAGATCAGTTAGAAAGCTACTATCACTGGGTAAGAAATGAGTGGCTAGAACAAGTGGTAGGGTTTGGAGAGAATAAAAAGTGGTCAACTTTTAGATATATTTTGAAAGTAAAGTGGAAAAATTTGCTAGCAAATGGGATATGCGTTGTGAGAGAGTGAAGAATGAATCCAAAAATACATCACAGCACCATTAAATGGTATGGGGAAAAGTGTGGGAGGAGAATATGTCCCAAACTAAACTTCATTCTTTTCTTGGCTACCTTCACAAAAATATTACCTCTCCTATGGTGCTTAGCTCAGTAAGTTACCCCAACACCAACCCACATTTCCTACAAAACAGAGATCCATGACTCCTTTCTCCGTCAACACCATCATACTCTCTCTCTTGACCCCTTCTCTATATTTTCATATCCTAAACCCTAGTTGAGGATATGAAATGTCACTTCTCTATATTGCTGGCAGAGCCTCAGAATTTGTCTCTTAGCCTCTAATCTTGCCCCTTTCCAGTCCATCTACTGCAATTATCAGGGTAGTCTGAGATAGAATAATGTCAGGCCCCTAGAGTACAGACCATATTCTCATCAAAAAGTTTATATGTACTTAAAGTGCAAAAACAAGGAACACTCAATCTATGATATTAGAAATAGGATGCTACATCGCAAAGGACTAATATTACTAATATATAAAGAACGCTTGCCAAAACTGGTTTGGCTCAATGGATAGAGCATCGGCCTGCAGCCTGAGAGGTCCCAGGTTCGATTCTGGTCAAGAGCATGTACCTTGGTTGCGGGCACATCCCCAGTGGGGGGGGGAGGGGGTGTGCAGGAGGCAGCTGATCAATGTTACTCTAACTCTATCCCTCTCCCTTCCTTTCTGTAAAAAAAAAAAAAAATCAATAAAATATATATATTTTTTAAAAAGAACGCTTGAAATAGAGGAATAAAGAACCAAAAACCTCAAGGAAAATATACAATTCACAAAAACAGATACAAAAAGGGCCCTTAAACATATAAATAGTTCAAATTCGCTCTTAGAAAATACAAATTTTCAAAAAACAATATATCATTTCTCACATCTATCAGACTGGTGAAAATTAAAATGTATGACACATTAATAATATGACACATTATTCTGTTGGCAAAATTATGTAATTTTATACATTGCTGCTGGGAAGACAAGTTGATACAACACTTTGAAAGTAGAATTTGGCAATGTCTAACAAAATTCCATATGCATTTACCATTTTTAAAACAGCTTTATTGAGATATAATTAACACGTTTATCCACTTAAGGTGTATAATTCAATGGTTTTTATTTACTTTTTATTTTTTAATTGATTTGAAAGGGAGAGAGAAACACTAATGTGAGAGAAACATTGATTGGTTGCCTTCCACACATGCCCTGACAAGGTATTAAACCCGCAACCTGGGTATGTGTCCAACTGGGAATCAAACCCACTGCCTTTTAGTGGGCAGGACAATGCTCCAAACCAATCGAGCCATACAGGCCAGGGCTCAATAGTTTTTAGTATATTCACAAAGTTGTATGATATCACCACAGTCTAATTTTAGAACATTTTCAGCACTCCTATCCCGTCCCCATCCCATGCCCATTAGCAGTCACTCCCTATCATTCCCAATCCCCAGTCCCTGGCAACCACTAATCTACTTTCCGTATCTAGAGACTTGCTTGTCTGTTTCATATAAATAGAATAATATAATATGTGATCTTTTGTGAATGGCTTCTTTCACTTAATGTTTTCAATATTCATCTATGTGTAATATGCATTAATATTGTATTTCTTTTTATTTATTTTTTTTTAGAAAGAAAATGTTGGCCTGAAATTCTGTTTTAGTAAGTAATTATTCTTAGGCATAGGCCTTATTCAAATTTACCCGTAACTACCTAGAACCAAAATATAAACTTTTTATAGTACTAAATAAAAAGGCCCCCTGGAAAAGCAGCTAGGAGGAAAACTATTTACAAGATTATCTCCCTTTACCTAATTAAGTCAAAGGTTTACAGCTTCTTCCATAGGACTAGAACTTGGGCATGAATGGGCCTGCAGAACATATAATAAACAAATGCCTGCTTACTTTTATTTGAAAGATTAGAGTCCCTAGGACTCTAATCACCAAGCAAAGGGAACTAAAGTTCTTACACAGAGGCTAAAACACAAATCTTCAGCCTCTGCCATACAGGATCTTTTAATCTTGAAGAGGTATGTCAGAGGTCATTGCACTCAGGGCTAAAGTAAGGATATACAGCAGCTCGTAAAGGAAAAAGACATAGGTGGAATCTGGAGGAATCAATATGCAAGCTTCCTATGCTCTCTCCTTCCCAAGAGAGGTCAGGCAGAGCTTACTCCTCTCCCCCAGCAGCAAAAACGCACCAAGGTGCACGCAGTGTTTCTGCCCAGGCATGCCCATCAGAGACTCAGCGCCCAAGGTTTCACTGCAGGCAGGTCACCGGGGCACCCTCTGCCTTGTGTGCACCAATACTACAGACCCCAGAAGAAAAGCAGGTGTTCAGCATAAACCGTGCTGTTTGCACAAACAGTCTAGGCACAGGGAATCATCCTTATCAGTTACTGGGAACACCCTGAGAGCCAAGTTCCCAGATGCCAGCCAAGGGCCAACCTCGCAAACAGGCCTTTCTTTCTAAAGACAGCAGTTTCAAACTTGCTATGTGAACTATTTTCTGAAGAGCCAGTTATTTAACTTCTTGAGATCTCAGAAACATAATGGTCTGGAATGAAGAGGACATGGACACCATCTTTCCCACATATTATATATGGGAGGTTTAAAATGCTTTATCATTATAAAGTGATATCATGATTGAGTTTAAATGCTTACTACACATTAAGAACAACATCTCAATGTCCAAATATTATGTAAAGATTCATAAAGGCAGACTTCCTGGAACATTCTCAACTCACCCAGATTGTGAAATAAAATATAAAAAATGAACTGGCTCTGAAAGTTTACTTAAGCACACCATTAGAGAACAAAAGTGTAAGATGAAAACATTCAGCCATGGCTGGGTTGGCTCAGTGGATAAAGCGTTGGCCTGTGGACTGAAGGGCCCCGAGTTTAATTTTAGTCAAAGGCACATGCCAGGTTTGCAGGCTTGATCCTCAGAAGGGGGCATGCAGGAGGCAGCTGATCAATGATTCTCTCTCACCATTGATGTGTCTATCTCTCACTCTCTATTCCTCTCTGAAATCAATAAGTATATATATATATATATATATATATATATATATATAAAAATAAAAAAAAGTCACTAATCTGTTTTAAATGAATATATTTTCTAGGTCTTACTAATTATGACCTAAAATTAAATTTAAATAATCATAAAATTTAGAGTTTAAAGTATTATATGATTAACATGGAATTGAGTTGGGTTTTTTTTTTCTTTATTGATTAAAGTATTATATATGTTCTTACTCCCTCATGACCTCCCCCCCTCATGCCCTCACCCTAGAAATGAGTTTTATAAGAAAAATTTACTTGCCGAAACTGGTTTGGCTCAGTGGTAGAACGTCGGTCTGCGGACTGAAAGGTCCCAGGTTCGATTCCGGTCAAGGGCATGTACCTTGGTTGCGGGCACATCCCAGGTAGGGGGTGTGCAAGAGGCAGCTGGTCGATGTTTCTCTCTCATCAATGTTTCTAGCTCTCTATCTCTATCGCTCTCCCTTCCTCCTCTCTGTAAAATATATATTTTTTTAAAAACTTACTTTAAAAAAATATTTTTAAGTTATTTCAGAGGGGGAGAGAGAGAGAAAGATAAAAAAAAAAAAACATCAGTGAAGAGAGAATCACTGATTGGCTGCCTCTTGCACAATCCCTACTGGCGACTGAGCCTGCAACCCGGGTAATGTGCCCTGACCAGGGATTGATCCATGACCTCCTGGTTCATAGGTCAACACTCAACCACTGACCCATGCCCGCTGAACAGAAAAACCTACTTTTTTTATTCATGGATCTAAACTGTATCACTGTAAGGTTATAAATATAATTACTCAAAATATGGTCAGGTTACTCATGAAAATACTGAAACTTTGGCCTTCGAGTATAGATAAGAACCCAAAAGATTCTGAGTTTTAATACTAATTCTGTAATCACTATATTATCTGCTTGCTATACTCCCAATACATGAATGTGACCTTTTTCTTAAGTCATTTATAAAATTTGCTCTATTCCTACAACACACCAAGCTCATTCTAAACCTCCTGCTCTCCAGGATACAAGGCTCTTCCAGATCATCAACAGACAGAATCCTCCTTACCCATCATGCAGATATCACTTCAAATACCATCCCTGCAGGAGACATTCCCTCTTGGCTCCCCTCCCCAAAATTATATTCCATTTTCATGTAGATGCCTTATCATTCTCTTTTTGACATCACATTACTCTATTTCATTTCTTCATTATATTTTTCAGACTAAAATTACCTTGTTTATATGTTGTTGTTTTTTAATTATTTTGAAAGAGAGAGAGAAACAGAGAGGGAGAGAGAGGGAGAGAGAGAGAAAAACATCAATATGAAAGTGAACAATGATCAGCTGCCTCCACACTTTCCCTAACCAGGGATCAAGCCAAAAATCTGGGCTTTCACCCTAATGGTACTTTAGGAGTTTAATGTCTGTCTCCTTAATAGGTACTATATTATCTTGTTTACTGCAGTCTTTCAAGAATCTAAAATGAATGAATACTATACTATTATATGTGCAGATTGATATGAAGATTTTGATATTTTCTAACCATTCTAATTGATTATATTGCTCTCTTAGGCTTCTTCTGTTTTTTGTTTATTTTTCCTACCCATTAGCACCTACCATGAGAGAATTACTTAATATGACATATGAACAAGTAGATATTATACCATAAAATCAGTTCAGAGATTGACCTATGGTTTAAAAATTAATGGCATGTCTTTCGACAAGTACACTTATATATCAATAAACATTAGTAATTATAAGTAATTGTTCATTATATTTAAATTAGGAGTAACAGATAAAATTTAACACTTAAGAATAATATACTCAGGCATATAAAATAGAAATGAAAAATACTGAAAGTAATTTAGAAATAAAATATCACTTTGGGACTTAATAAGTAGTTTAGATATTATTTTCTATCTAAAATTTAATGTTATTTACAGATTAAAAAACCATGTTTAAAGAATTAAAGGAGAGTTTGACAACTTATAAAATATGCAAATGCAAGAAAAATACAAATATTACAAAAAAAGAAAATAAAAATTCTGGACTTGAAAGCTACAACAATTCTAGAGCTGAAGAGTGTAACAACCAAAATTAAAAATTTACTAGCAGCCGGGACCGGTTTGGCTCAATGGATAGAGCGTCGGCTTGGGGACTGAAGAGCCCGGGGCTCAATTCCGGTCAAGGGCATGTACCTTGGTTGAGGGCATATCCCCAGTAGAGGATGTGCAAGAGGCAGCTAATGGATGACTCTCTCTCATTGATGTTTCTAACTATCTCTCTCCCTTCCTCTCTGTACAAAAATCAATAAAATATATTTTTTTTTTAAATTTACTAGCAGAGCTCAATAGCATATTTGAGATCAGGCACATTCATGGCTTAACACTAGCTGAGGCGGCTTCAGTAATAGTGTATTTGAGATGACAGAAAGGAGTTGGTGAACTTGAAGATATATCAACAGAAATGACCAATTCTGAAGAACATAAAATATATAATTGTGAAAAAATGAACACAGCCTCAAAAACATATGTGATACCATAAAGCATACCAATATTCATGTAAGGATAGTCCCAGAAGAGGGAAAAAAGAACAGAAAAAATATTTAAAGAAATTATGGTCAATACTCACCAAATTATTGAAAAATACTAATCTATAGATTTCAGCTTAACTATTCCAAAACAGAATAATTACAAAGAGATCCACACCTGGACACATCATAGTAAAACTGTTAAAAACCAAAGAGAAAATCTTGAAAGCAAAGAGAAAAACAAATCATGGTAAACAACAGAGATCAGAAAGCAGGAGATGTCATGTTCAATGTGTTGAAAGAAAAAAACCTATAACAAAGAATTCTATATTCAGCAAAACTACTATTGAAAAATAAAAACAAGATAAAAACAATCCCTCCCTTCCCCACCCAAAAAAAGCCTAACCTAGCTCATTGATAAGACTTGCCTTACAAGAAATCCTAAAGAAAGTCCATCAAGCTAAAGGAAATAACCAGACAATAACTCAAGTACACACACACACACACACACACAAAGAGCACATTAAAAGATAAATATATTTGCAAACATAAGAGTATAAATATTTTTTCTTCTCTTAGCTGTTTTAAAAGACATACACCTATAAAAATTATACAACTGTATTGTTGGCCTTTTAATGCATACAAATTTAACATATATGACAATACAATAGACAGGAGAGGTGAGAAAATAAAGCAAAGTTTCTATATTTTAACACAATTAAATTAGTCAATCTGAAGTAGGCTGTGATAAAATAAGATCCATATTGTGCCCTGGCCAGATGGCTCAGTTGGTTCGAGAATCCTCCCATACACCAAAAGACTGTGGGTTCGATTCTTGGTCAGGGCGTATATCTCGGTTACAGGTTCTATCCCCAGCTGGGAGCAAACAGGAGGCAACCAGTCAATGTTTCTCTCTCACACTAGTGTTCTCTCTTTCTCTCTCCCTGTCCCTCTCTCCCTCCCTTCCCTTCCTTTCTCCAAATAAATAAAACATGGTACTCAGGGTGAGGATTTAAAAAAATTTTTTTCAAGATACATATTGTAATCCTAGAGCAACCTCAGGTAATAACTCTAAAAATCTAGTTAAGAAACTAACAAAGAAGTGAAAAACCCTGGAAAATATCTATTAACTCTAAAAGAGGCAGCAGAGGATGAACAAAGAAATAAAAATAGAAATGAGATATATGGAAAATAACTACCGTGTTTCCCCAAAAATAAGACATCCTCCGAAAATAAGACCTAGTGCATGGAAAGATAAGACATCCCCTGAAAATAAGACCTTGCGCAACTCTGGGAGAAAAAATTAATACAAGACACTGTCTTATTTTCAGGGAAACAGGGTAGCAAAACTGAAAACATGATTACACTAAATATAAACAGATTAAACCCTCCGATCAAAAGGGAGATATGGTCAGACTTTTTTTGGAGAGTATTTCAATTACTTGTGGCCTATAAGACAAGTTTTTGTTTTTTTAATTGCTTTCAAAGAGGAAAGGAAAGAGAGAGAAACATCAATGATGACAGAGAATCATTGATTGGCTGCCCCCTGCATGCCCCACTCTGGAGATCGAGCCTGCAACCCAGGCATGTGCCCTGGCCTGAGATCAAACCCTGACCTCCTGGTTCACAGGTCAAGGCTCAACCACTGAACCACTCAGCCAGGCATGACACATTTTTGAAAAATATATCTTATTGATTTTTTACAGAGAGGAAGAGAGAGGGATAGAGAGTTAGAAACATCAATGAGAGAGAAACATCGATCAGCTACATCCTGCTCACCTACTGGGGATGTGCCTGCAACCAAGGTACATGCCCTTGACCAGAATCGAACCTGGGACCTTTCAGTTTGCAGTCCAACGCTCTATCCACTGAGCCAAACCAGTTAAGGCAGCAAGACATATTTTTAATTAAAAACAAAAACACAAATAGGTTGAAAGTAAAAGGATAGAAAAAGATATGCAATGCAAATAGTAAGTTTTAAGAGAGCTGCAGTGGCTACACTTATACCAGACAAAATATTACAATAGACAAATAGGGATCTTTCATAATGATGAAAAGGTCAGTTTATCAGTAAGATTAAAGTAATTATACATGTATACCATACCAATTACCAGTACCCTAAAAGCATTAAGCAAAAATAAATACTTCAATAATATTTTTAATATCTCACTCTCAGTAACTGATAGAACAGCTAGACAGAAAATCAGCACAAACATAGGCAGACTGAAAACTATCAACCAACTTGACCTAACACCTACAGAACATTCAGACCAACAATGCACAATATATATTATTTTTTAGCACAGACACTACACTCCTCAAAGTAGATTACATACTGCCCTAACCGGTTTGGCTCAGTGGCTAGAGAGTCGGCCTTCAGACTCAAGGGTCCCGGGTTCAATTCCTGTCAAGGACATGTACCTTGGTTTTAGGCACATACGCAGTGGGGAGTGTGCAGGAGGTGGTTGATCGATGTTTCTAATTCTCTATCCCTCTCCCTTCCTCTCTGTAAAAAAATCAATAAAATATATTTAAAAACAAAACAAAAACTTAAAAAAATATATATTACATATTAAGACATAAAAATGTCTCAATAAATTAAAAATGAGAAAAATCATACAGAATATGTTTTCCTACTACAGGGGAATTAAAAATCAACAATGAAATCTGGGGAATCCCTAAATAATAGAAAATTAAACAATACATTTTTAAATAACCCATGGGTCAAAGAAATAATCACCAAGGAATATATTTAGAAATTAATGAAAATGTTAAAAAGCAGAATATATAAAAATGTATGAGGTGCAGTTAACACAGTATTTGGAGGAAAATTTATAGATTTAAATGCTTAGGTAAGCCGAAACGGTTTGGCTCAATGGATAGAGCGTTGGCTTGGGGACTGAAGGGACCCAGGTTCGATTCCGGTCAAGGGCATGTACCTTGATTGCGGGCATATCCCCAGTAGGGGGTGTGCAAGAGGAAGCTGATCGATGACTCTCTCTCATCGATGTTTCTAACTATCTCTCTCCCTTCCTCTCTGTACAAAATCAATAAAATATATTTTTTTAAAAAATAATAAATAAATAAATAAATAAATGCTTAGGTAAGAAAACCTCAAATCAATAATTTATGCTTCAACCTTAAGAAACTAAAAAAAAAAAAAAAAATGCAAACAAAACCCAAAGAAAGAAGGAATCCTAATATATAAAAGCCCTGGATCTGTCACATCCTCCACAACCAGGAGGCTCGACCAACTGGAAGTCAGTCCTGCAGTCAGTGCTGGGTCACCATGGGGACCCAGCACTGACTGCTACAGCTGCAAGCCAGTGACCCAGCACTGACTGCTGAGGGGGCGGCGAATCAGGCCCAGAGAGAGGCCTGAAGAGAGAAGCAGGGTCTGATCCGTAGACTCTGTGGCAGCTATTGATCAGCACTTGCCTCTCTCTTTAGCTCTGGGTCTGGTCAGTAGCCACACCTCCATTTCTCTCCAGGCCTCCACCAGGGCTGCTAATCAACCTTGCCTTTTTGACCAGTCCCTGTTGATAGGCCCAGTGACGCTGAATGGCATAGAAACCGACTAATCAGAACCAAATCAGTCAGCAGAAGAGGGCAATTAGTGGTGATCAGGCAGGCAGAGGCAATTAGGGGCAATCAGGTTGGCAAGAAAGGGCAGTTGGGGACAATTAGGCCAGCAGGGGAGGGCAATTGGGGGTGAGATCAGGCAGGCAGGGGAAGGCATTTGGGGGTGATGAGACCAGCAGGGGAGGGCAGTTGGGGGCGATCAGGTCGGCAGGGGAGCAGTTAGTCGGTGATCAGGCTGGCAGGCAGGCGAACAGTTATGAGCCAGCAGTCCCAGATTGTGAGAGGGGTCCCAGATTGGAGAGGATGCAGGCTGGGCTAAGGGACATACCCCCTCCCCCCAGGGCATGAATTTCATGCACTGGGCCTATAGTGGTATTATAAAGATTAAAATGAAAATCATTGAAATAGAAAACAGAAAAACTGGAAAAAATCAATTAAACCAAAACTTATTTCTTTGAAAAAAGAGTAACAAAATTGACAAACCTTTAGTTAAAATGATCAAGTAAAAATAAGACTAGATACATGCTATCAATTTTACAAATTAAAGGAAGACATCATTACCTATACTGGCAATATTAAAAACATATATAGGAACATATTATGAACTGTATGTCAAATTCATAGAAACACAATTACTAAAACTAACTAAAAATAAGCAGAAAATATGAATAGACCTATAACAAGTAAAGAAATTAGTATTTTAAAATTTTCACAAAGAGAAAAAAAAACAAAACAAATGCTTTCACTGGTGAGTTCTACCAAATATATTCAAGGACATAATACCAATCCTTCAGGAACTTTTAAAGAGAAAGCAGAGGGAACAGTTCTCAATTCATTCGGTGAGGTTAGTATTACTGTTCTGAATCCAAAGACATCACAAGAAAAGAAAACTTCAGACCAGTAGCTCTCATAAATAGAGCTAAAAAAATGTTTAACAAAACATTAGCAAACTAAATAAAGCAACATACAAGATTATACACCACAACCAAGTAAGATTTATCTCGGGAATATAAGGCTGGTTTATTATCTCAAAATCAATTAATATAATACACCATATTAATGTAATAAAAGACAGAAACCACATAATCATCTCAGATATTAGTGTGACCAACCATACTGGTTTGTCTAGAACAGAGGGTTTTCCCAAGACACAGAACTTTCAGTGCTTAAAACAGGAAAATCCTGGGCAATCTGTGATAGTCACACTAACAGATGCAGATAAAGTATCTGACAAAGTCCAATGCCCATGCATGATAAAAACTCTGAACAAGCCAGGATTAAAAAGGAACCCACTGTTAAACATAGAGATATGCTATAAAACACTGTGTCTATGCTTAACAATACTATATTGTACACTTAAAAAGAAGGTAGGCCAAAACTGGTTTGGCTCAGTGGATAGAGCATCAGCCTGCGGACTGAAGGGTCCCAGGTTCGATTCTGGTCAAAGGGCATGTACCTCGGTTGGGGGCACATCCCCAGTGGGGGGGGGGGGGGAGGTTGCAGGAGGCAACTGGTCGATGTTTCTCTCTCATTGATGTTTCTAACTCTCTATCCCTCTCTCTTCCTCTCTGTAAAAAATCAATAAAATATATTTAAATAAAAAAATAAGTGAAAAGAGCCCTAGCTGGTTTGGCCCAGTGGATAGAACCTGGGGTCTGAAGAGTCCCAGCTTTGATTCCGTCAAGGGCACGTGCCCAAGTTACGGGCTCAATCCCCAGTAGGGGGCATGCAAGAGGCAGCCAATCAATGATTCTCTCTCATCATTGATGTTTCTATCTCTCTACCTCTCCCTTCCTCTCTGAAATAAAAATATATCTTAAAAAAAGAAATTTCCATTTCCATGTAATAGAAAACCCAATGTTGTAAGATGACAATTCTCCCCAAACTGCATTTCCCATCAAAATTCTAAGATTTTTTTTTTTTTTTAAATACATTGACAAGCCAATCCTTTTTATACTGGACCCAGAAGAGCCACAGGTTTTAAAAACAAGAACAAAATTGGAGGGCTAACACTACCTGGTCTCATCAGTTACCATAAAGCACATTAACCAAGACAGAATAGTACTGGCATAAGAACAAACATATAGATAATGAAAAATAATTGAGGGTGCAGAAATAAATCTTTACATTTACAATCAATGAAATGACAATCTTTTCAACAAATGGTGCTGAGACAACCCATACGCAACTGAATTTAGACCTATTTATTTCACATCATACATAAAAATGAACTCAAGCCTAGCTGGTGTGGCTCAGCGGTTGAGCATAGACCCAGGAACCGAGGTCACCAGTTTGATTCCCAGTCAGGGCACATGCCCAGGTTGTGGGCTCAATCCCTAGTGGGGGCCATGCAGGAAGCAGCCAATCTATGCCTTCCTCTCTCATCAGTATTTCTAACTCTCTATTCCTCTCCCTTTCTATCTATAAAAATAAAAATAAAATTTTTTTTAAATGAACTTAAAATAGATTATACATCTAAATATCAGAGCAGCCCTGGCCAGTTTGGCTCAGTGGAAAGAGCGTTGACCTATGACCTAGGGTCCCAGGTTGTATTCTGGTCAAGAGCACATGCCTGGATCACGGGCTCGATCCCCACTAGGGGGCATGCAGGAGGTGGCTGATCCACGATTCTCTCTTATCGATGATGTTTCTATTAATATCTCCCTCCCTCTCCTTTCCTCTATGAAATCAATAAAAATACATTTAAAAATAAATATCAGAGCAAAAACTTTAAAACATCTAGAAGAAAACAAAAGAGAAAATCCTCAAGACCTTTAATTAGGCAGAGAGTTCTTATAATAACAAAAAATTAATCTAATTTTTTAAAGTAAAAAATTTGATGGAGTTAAACTCCATCAAAATTTAAACTTTTGACAAAAGAAATTAAAACTTTTGTGCTTCAAGAGATTCCAATAAAAAAGTTAAAAAGGCAAGGCACTCATTGAGATAAAATAATTGCAAATCATGTATCCAATAAAGGACTTGCAACCAGAATATACAAAGATTATTATAACTCAATAATAAAAAGACAAATAAAAACCACACAGAAGTTTTGAGTACCTATTTCACCAAATAGAATATATAAATGGCTAATCATCATATGAAAAAAATGCTCAACACCTTGAGTCTTTAGGAAAATGCAAGTTAAAACCACCACAATGAGTTAACCACTTCATGCTCACTAGAATGGCTATAATAAAAATGGCAATAACAAATGTTGCCAAGAATGTGAAGAAGCTGGAACTCTCAAACACTGCTGTTAGGAATGTAAAATGCACAGCCACTTTAGAAAGCAGGTTGGCATTTTTTTTTTAATTTAAACAGATGAACCAGCATTTCTATTCCTAGGTAACTACCCAAGAGAATGAAACCTTATGTCCACATAAAGACTTGTACTTAAAGGTTCAAGCAGCATTATTTACAACAGTCAAAACTGGAAACTGCCCAGCTGCATGGCTCAGTGGTTGAGCACTGAGCATATGAACCAGGAGGTCATAGTTCCAATTCCCGGTCAGGGCACATGTCCAGGTTTTGAGCTCCATCCCCAGTAGGGGGCATGCAGACTCAGCAAATCCATGTGTCTCTCCCATTGATGTTTCTCCCTCTCTCTCTCTCTCTCTCTCTCTCTCTCTCTCTCTCTCTCTCTCTCTCTCTCCTTTCCTCTCTGAAATCAATAAAAATATATTTTAAAAAACAAAACAAAAAAACTGGAAACAGCCCTGGCCGATGTGGCTCAGTTAGCTGGGCCTTCTCCCATGCACTGAGGCAGCAGTTGCCAACCTTTTGGAGCTCAGGGACCATCGTTAGTGGTCCATGGATCACCAGTTGGGGGCATGCAGGAGGCAGCTGATCAGTGATTCTCATCATTGATGTTTCTATCTCTCTCTCTCCCTTCCTCTCTGAAATCAATGAAAACATTTTTTTTATCTTTAAACATAAAATTAAAAACCTGGAAACAATTCAAATGTCCACCAACTGGCCAACAGATAAACAAAATGTTGTATACTCATACAAAAGAATATTTATTCAGCAATAAAAAAGAAAAAATACAGATACATGCTACAATAAAGAAAAATTCCAAAAACAGTATAAGTGAAAGAAACCAGATGTAAAAGACTACATATGGTATGATTTCATTTATATGAAAGTAGCGGCCAGGTGCACAGATTTGTGCACATTGAAAGGAAAGTAACTAGAAGAAATCCTATTTAATAAAAGGGTAATATGCAAATTAACCATCACTCCATTACAAAGACAGTAATGCCCATAGCCACAAGATGGCAGCGCCCAGTCCTCTCAGCCCCGCCTGAGTCCCCCAGTCCTGGGGCTCAGGGTGGGCAGTCGCTGAGAGCGGGCAGCATGAGCGGCCACAGTGATGAGGCAAGCATGCCGCACCCGGCTGCAGATGGGCCTCTGGGCAATGGGCGCAGAGTGGCCAAGCCCTGCAAAGAGCTACTAGAGCATGGATTCGTGCACAGGGCTACTAGTATTTTAATACTGCTATTAGCCCTTTCTCCTTCAGCGCCTGGGAGCCGAGTGGTGGCCCCACCCCCAGCCCTGTACCCCACCCTGCCACCACTGCTGCTGGGCAATCGAAGCATTGGGCCCCACTCACACGCTCCTTAGCCTGGCGCCAACCACTCAGCTGCTCCACCTTCCTGCCGCCGTCCCACTCTCACTGGGGTTCCATGGGGGCCGGCAGCACCTCCACTGCTGCCTGCTGCCAGCACCATGTTGCTAGCACCCACCATGTTCCACACCACGCCCCTAGTGTTCAACACACGTTAGGGCGAGCAGTCTAACTCCCAGTCGAGGGGACAATTTACATCTTAGGCTTTTATTATATAGGATAGTCAGAAAAGGCAACTCTATAGAAACAAAGCACAAATCAGTGGTTCCCTGGGGATCAGGGTGAAAATAAGGGTTAACTACAAACAGTTTAGAGGGAAATTTTGGAGGCAATAGCAGTGTTCTAAAACTGCCCAGTCGGTATGGCTCAGTGGTTGAGCGTCGACCTATTAACCAGGAGGTCACAGTTCAATTCCTAGTCAAGGCACATGCCTGGATTTTGGGCTCAATCCCTGGTGCAGGAGGCAGCTAATCAATGATTCTCATCATTGATGTTTTTTTTCTCTCTCTCCCCCTCTCTTCCTCTTTGAAATCAATAAAAATATATTTAAAATAAAACTGGCTTGTGGTTCAACACTTCTATATACTAAAAATCATTGACTTGTGCACTCAAAATAAATTAATTTTGGAATTAAATAACTCAAAAAGCTGATTTTTTTAAAAGTGCACATACCACCGAAACCGGTTTGGCTCAGTGGTAGAGCGTCGGTCTGTGGACTGAAAGGTCCCAGGTTCGATTCCGGTCAAGGGCATGTTCATTGGTTGCGGGCATATCCCCGGTAGGGGGTGTGCAAGAGGCAGCTGGTCGATGTTTCTCTCCCATCGACGGTTCTAGCTCTCTATCCCTCTCTCCTCCTCTCTGTAAAAAATCAATAAAATATATTTTTTTTTAAATTTTGGTTCTCAAAAAATAAAATAAAAAATAAAAGTGCACATACCCAACAGAAATGAAAACACATTCAAACAAAAATTTGTATACAAATGTCCATAGCAGCATTATTCACAATAGCTAAAACGTGGAAACTCAAAAGTTCACCAATTAATAAATAATATGTGGTATATCCATACAATGGAATATTACTCAGCAATAAAAGCAATAATGACACATGCTACAACATGGATGCACTTTGAAAACATTGTGTTAAGTGAAAGAAAACAATCACTGACGATCACATATTGTATGATTCCGTTTATATAAAATGCCCAGCACAGATAAGTGCAAAGAAGTAGACCAGTGGTGCCTAGGCCTGGGGATGTTGGGGGGAAACTGAAAGTGACTGCTAATGGGTATATGGTTCCTTTCTGGGATGATGAAAACATTCTACAATGATTAAGGTGATAGTTGGCAAAACTTTATAAATATATTTAAAAAACTGAACTGGCCAGGAGGCTCAGTTGGTTGGAACACTGTACCATACACCAAAAGACTGTGGGTTCGAGTCCCTGTCAGGGCACATACCTAGGTTTCCAATTCCATCGCTGGTCTGGGCGTGAAGGAGAAGCAACTAATTGATGTTTCTCCTCTCTCTCTTCATTCTCCTCTCTAAGTCATAACCTTAGATAAAGATTTAAAAGAAAAACCCCCCACTAAACTGTACATCTTAAATTGGTGAGCTGAATGGTATGTGAATTATATCTCAATAAAGCTGTTACCAAAAAAAATGCTCACTTGTGCAATCTGTGAGCAGGTAAAGGCCATCAACATAGTTATCAATCTATTAACTTAGGACAGAAAAGTCTCAAAGTTACTAATTCTTTCCAATGAAATTCTGATTTTTTTTTTTTAGTATATATGTCTGAAATGAAAAGCAATAATTGATCAATTAGTTAAGTCACTAAATTTAAAAACAGAATGGCATTAAATATTCGAATTTCAGGTGCCCAAGATATTTCAATTTTCTTCTTCATGTGCTTGCTAGGTGATATCCCAGTAACATTCATATGAATGCACTGTGCAAATTGTGTAAACTGTATAATACTTTAATTATTCCTAAATTCCTTTAAGTGTAATTCAACAACTGCCAGTTTTATATAGTCCTGAAGAAAGGAAGAAACTCTGGAACAAAAACATCCAATCTTATCTCAGTAAAGGGTACAAACATTCCAGGTGATTCCGGCACTCTTCTATGATTATAAATCCAGGAAAAAAGTGCTTAATTTACCTCTCCATAGAGGCTCACAGATAAAAAGGAAAGTAAATCTGATTACCAAACACACGAGTACTGTTCTCTCATCACCGGATTAAAATTTAAACCACACAGCTGAAGTACATGCTCACGATCACAAGAAAGGAGGAAAATTCTGGTGTCCCCTCATTCATTCAATAAAGTACTAAAAACTTGAAGGCTAGTAGTCTACAGCGAATCTAGAAAAATTAAAAAAAATAAAAGAGCCCGGGATACTAGCCCAAGAGACACCTCGGAAACGGAGCAATCTGGATTACTCTTGGTGTTAGGATATTTTCTCCGTCCTTTGCTGACAGGCAACAAAACTGCCCCACCGGAGCGGGCGAGGGGCACGGCGGCCCCAGCAGAGCCCTCCCCGCGCTTCTCCCTCCCTCGCCCCCCTTCCCACAAAAACAGCCCGCGGCGCGGCTCCCCGAGGGCCGGCTTCGCCCGGAGAGGCGGTCACCGGGCGCGCAAGTATGACAGAGCCCGTTTCTGTTTTGTTTGAAAGCAGATTCCTAGCAGAGACAAGCCTCCCTGCCCCCGGGGAGTAGGGGAAGTGGCGGCGGGGGGCCGGCGAGGAGCGCGAGGATAAAAGGAGCGAGTACAACCTGCCGTGCGGGCCGGCGGCCGGGGACAGGGAGGTAGGAGGCGGCGGTGGGGCCCCGGGCCGGCCGGCCGGGGAGGGAACGAGCGGCCCGAGCCTCCCAGGTCCCGCCCCGCGCGGGCCGCCCAGCCCAGCCCAGCCCAGCCCCGGCGCCGGCCGCCGCCGGCCGCCCCGCCGGACCCTCCCCGGACGCGCTTCCTCCGGGGCCGGACCCCCGCCCTGGCCTCCCCGCGGGGGAAGGCGGGTCCGCTCGGTCCGCTTCTCGGCAGAGGTGACTCGCGCCGAGATGTAAACACGGCGGCGAGCCCGGCGGCGCGCGGCCCATCCCCCGCGCCGGGGTCCGTGCCCTCGCCCCGCGCCAGCCCCGCGTCCCGCGCGCCCCGCGGGCTGCGCGCAGCGCGCCTTCCCCTTCCTCCGAGCCCCGCTGCCCGACCGTTGCCCGAGGGCACCAGCCCCCTTTCCCCACCCCACCCCGACCCCCACCCACCCTGCTCCCTGCGGGTGTCACGGCCACAGCCTCTGGAAAACCCCTCCGCAAACCCCGGAGCAAACAACACCGCGCGGGGCGGGAGGCGCGGAGGGAGGCGGCGGCGGCACTCCCCGGGACGGAGCGGGGCTCCGCCGCCGCCGCGCCCCCCGCGCCCCCTCCCTCCCTCCCTCCCTCCCCAGCCGCGGCCGCACGCGCTCTTACCTGCTCGCCGCGCCGCCCGCCCGGGAGGACCGCGGCGCCGCTCTCCCTCCCGGCAGGGCCGCGGGCTCGCCGCCGCCGCCGTTGGCCGGGCGTCCGGAGGGAGCCGGGCCTCCCCGGCAGCCCGAGCCGCTCCGCGGGGAGAGGAGGAGACAAAACAGCGCGCGCCGCCCCGCCGCGCAGCGCCCCCCGCCCGCGCCGCCCCACCGACCCCCCAACCGCCGAGGAGGCGACCGCGGCGACACACACAGCCCGGCGCGGGGAGCAATGGTGGCCCCCGCCCTCGCCCCGCTCCCTTCCCTCCCTCCACCCCCCGCTCGGCTCCTCCCCCTCGGCCTCCTGCCGCCGCCGCCAGGACACTGGAGTCCGCCTCCCCCACCCCGCCCGCGCCAAGCGCTCCTCCCCTCCCCGAGCGGCGGGGCGGGCGGCACCGCCAGTCACCGCAGCGCCTGTCAACGCGGGGGGCCTCCTGTTTATACCCCGCGCGGCCCCCGGCCCCCAGCCTAACCTGCCTCCGCGGCTCGCTCTCTCTCGGGGCTCTCCCGTCCCCGATCCTCCAACTTCTCCCTAACGCGCCTTCTCAGGTGATGACTCTCCCCACGTGTCCCGCGCCCTGCCCGGAGCTCCCCCATCCCCTTCCCGGGCTGGCGCCCAGGCGGCGAGGCCGCTCGTGCACCTGCAGCGCCCGCCGCTCCCCGCCGGCCGGCCGGCCGGTCCGCACGCGCGCGCGCTCTCCACTCCGAGCGCCCTGCGGGCCCCGGCCGGCACCCCATCCCGGGCTCCACTCCCGCCCCTCTCCTCCGGGCCGGCCCGCACTCTGCGGGCAGTCTGACAGTTCCTGGGGGCCGGGGTGGGAAGACTAGCCCGCGCCCTCCCGACTCCACTTCTCCGCCGGGCAGAGCGGACGGTGGGGGCGCGGGCGCGGAGCAGCGCGCCGCCCTCTCCGCCCCGCCCCGCCCCGCCCGCCGCTGACGCCCGCGGCGCCCCGCCCCGCCCCGCCCGGCCGCCGCGCGCCCCTCGGCGCCGCCCGCTCCGCCTCCTCCCCGTCCGGCTCCGTCCGCCCGCGGACCCCGCCCCGTTCCCAGAAATTACCACCCGCCCAACGGCCGGGCGGCGCGGCGGTTGGTGCCCGCGTTTGCTGACGGGCGGGCGGGCGGCGGGGGCTCAGCGCGCAGCTGCGGAGCGAGGCGGACGGCCCCTTGGCGCGGCTCCCGGAGCTGCGGGCGCCCGCACCGAGCCTTTGTCGCTCCTCCTCGCTCAGTCCCGCGACGAAGTAACTCAAGTCCGAGTATTGTTGGGGCGAGAATGCGGGAGTGTATGGGTGCGGGGGCATTTTGGCCCCGAGCGCCTGCAATTCGGAAAATGAAGAGCCAGCAGCAGTCGCTGCACGCTTCTGGTTTCCCCACTTTCACACAAAGGGGAACCTCTCCGAGCGAGGCGCACTCAGGCGCCTTCAAGCGCACAAAGCCAATGACACGGTGCCCCGGGTTGTCCTGCGTTTGAAGCGCCTCTTCCGAAAGGCCTTTCGCAAGGCACAGTTATGCGTGCAAACGCCTCGGTGTGTTCTCACCACCATCACGTTTCTCAGCCGCAGCATCTTCTGGTTCGGTGTTTGTTTCTTTAACAAAGAGCTGTGACTGCCCCGTGCGCCTGGGGACTGATTCCATTGCCCTCGGGCTCTTGCAGCTGCTCTCAGAAGGACCTGGCGCGGCATTCACCAGGTTCATTTCTGAACACCGGCTTTACTCTTTTTTGCTGCTCCACAACCACTCTTGAGCGAAGAAGAAACCCTGAGGAATCTAAGTGGTAGCTCTTCTTGAAAGTGACGTGGGAACCATGGAAATAACCCCAGAATGGGGCTCAAATGTCAGAGACCCACGGCAGACCCCACTGATTCAAGTCCCTGAAGAACCTACGAATTCAAGGATCTTCTCTTTTTTTTTTTAAAGCTAGTAATACCTCTATTTATTGGAGGGAGGGGTGTGAGTCTTCCTTTCCTAGTTTAAACAGCAAAGCTGTGGGCTTTTTTCTTAATTAAAGGACTTTTATTTTTAAACAAAGGGGAAACCCAGATAGCAAAGAGGGTTAGTAAAAAAAAAAATAATAAAAAAAAATAAAAAATCCTCTTAACTCTAATGAAGTTTTATGGATTCCTGAGTCCTAAAACGTGACAAGTCTTGGCACTCTTTTAAACTAAAGAATTTATAAAGCCTTTTAACATTCAAAATGTTAATACACAGTAAACAGGATACCACAAGCACAGCATCCTTTCTAGGGAAGTATTTCTGTTCCCCTACTTCCTGTGAAATAACCTATCCCTGGTGGCAACCATTGTCCACTTTGATATTTGAAGGAATTAACAATACTAATGCATCTCCATGACAAAAGCATGGCATATTAAGGAGCTTGCAAGGACAAAGCCTGATTCTTAAGAGTTAGGAACGGATCTCACCTGCAAGGTCAAATCATTCCTGTTGTCAAAATAGACCCAGAGACACAGAAGCATGAACACACTGTCCAACCTCAGAGGGAAGGCAGGGGAAGATGGGTGGAGAGAGATAAACCAATGAACTTGTATGCATATATGCATAACACAGACAATGGGGTGGTGGAAGAGGATAATGGGGGAAAGGAAAAGGAGAGCCTAGGTAAGACTTTCAACACTAAAGATTTTTAAAAATAATAATAATTCCTGCCCAAAACCGGTTTGGCTCAATGGATAGAGCGTCGGCCTGCGGACTGAAGGGTCCCGGGTTCGATTCTGGTCAAGGGCATGTACCTTGGTTGCAGGCATATCCCCAGTAGGGGGTGTGCAAGAGGCAGCTGATCGATGACTCATCGATGTTTCTAGCTTTCTATCCCTTTCTCTTCCTCTTTGTAAAAAATCAATAAAAATATATTTTTTAAAAATTAAAAAAATAATTCCTGTCATCAGCCACCATTAGAAGAAATATATTTCCCCCACTGCCAATTGGAAGTAAGCTGAAAGGTCCCAGGTGGATAACCTGGCTAGATAACATTATTTCTTCCAGGCATGTGTGCCCTTTGAAATGTGGCTTTATAGTTCCTCTCATTAGAGATAGAATGTTTCTCCACCCCATTGATGTGTGGTTAGGTCATTGCACTTGCTCTTGGCCGAAAGAATATGCACAGAAGTGACAGTGTGACCGTTTTGAGCCTGGCATTATTTAATAGACATTGCATGTTTCCACTTGCCTCTCTCCACACCTGCCTTTCACAATGTGAAGAACATGCCTGGGGAATCTGCTGGTCCAAGAAAAATGAGAACCATCCTTCAGCTTGGAGCCAGTGGCCTACAGAAAAGAATTGCTGTTTTAAGCAGTATGTTGTGAGGTGGTTTGCTACCCAGAATTAGTGTTGCAGTCGTTGACTGACACAATAGGAGACAGAGGAGTCTGCTCTCTTGGTATTGTCCTTGAAGGTGCCAAGCTTGATATCCCCAAGGCAGCTCTTTGATAGCAGGTCTTAGAAAGACTCCTCTCTTATGGAAGCTGGCCACGTAAGAAACCCAGAAAGTTTGCAGCATAGCATTCTAAAGTGTCAAGTTCCATAGGAAAGGGCTGATGTGGCCAGTAGTCCTAGAAACATATAATAGGAGGAATCTACGTAGTTTTGTTGTGTTTTGTTTTTCTTTAATCAAGAAGTTTATTTAAACAAGACACTTGACTTGAAGGGAAAACTATCTAGGATTCATTTTTAGAGTAATTTATCCCTACTTAAAGACAGATTGCCCTACATGTAACAGCTACAAACAAAAAAATATATAAAATTGTTCTTGGTTTTACAATGATAAATGAAAAACATTAAAATTCTCTAATCAAACAAGGTATGCAAGAATTTTTATGTTGCTGAAACCGGTTTGGCTCAAGGGATAGAGCTTCGGCCTGTGGACTCAAAGGTCCCGGGTTCGATTCTGATCAGGGGCATATACCTTGGTTGAGGACACATACCCAATGGGGAGTGTGCAGGAGGCAGCTGGTCGATGTTCCTCTCTCATCAATGTTTCTAGCTTTCTATCCCTCTCCCTTTCTCTCTGTAAGAAATCAATAAAATATATTTTTTTTAAAAAAGAATTTTTATGTTGTTTTCTTTTTTGTTAACCAGTGAGAGCAAAATAACTTCCTGGAATCCTCCTATATAATAAAAGGCTAATATCCAAATGGGCGTCACACCCTCACAAGTAACGACTGATCAACAGGAGGCTGCGTACACAGCAGGCATATGTGGATGGAGCTGCCTACCCGACTGGTCACCAGGAGATTCATGGAGCACCTCTCAGTCCCTTCCCCCCTCACCACCACCACACACACACACACACACACACACACACACACACCCGGCCACGGCTCCCACAGGCAGTGGCTGCTCGCTCTGCCTCCTGTGCAAGCAGCGCAGCTCCCTCCCTCAGGCCTGTGGCTCTTGCAGGCTCCCACCAGTTCCTGCTGGCTCCCACAGAAGCAGCATGTGGCCTACTGCACATGATTTCGCGCACTGGACCAATAGTGTAAAGATAAGAGCTGAATGAGCATGCCACTAATGGAGAAAGGGGGTGTTTTCACAGAACCAGTATTTTTCCCATCCCATCTCCATTTGATGTAGATTGAAACATACCATTGGCCATTTAGTTTTAAATGCAAATGCTTGTGCAAGTACATCAGTTACTTTATGTTCAATAAAGGAAAGGGGAAGAGGAAAATGAAAGCATAGAGAAAACTATACTGCAGTAGTCAGATATGTTGAAACCAAATTCCAGTTTTCTAATTGAGAATGTCCTCTTGGTCTGAAGGAACAGAGTTCCGGAGTGAAGTAGCAGGTTCCCTTTTTAGTTTCCTGTCTGCTGCTGGAACACATCTGTTGTATCTTCATCCTCCATTTCCAACTGTGCAGGTGTGTCTGCTTCATTGATTAGCTGCCCCTCAAATTGGAATCTGATCTGCCTCATTGACAAACCCTGTCGTCCACAATAGGCTTTCCTTAGTTTACTAAGTGGTGTATGCCTCTTAATCTTACACTGCACCCCAGCACCATTCTGCTCTGCCACCTTCAAATTAATATGATATTGTTCTCAATCTTGACTCCTTCCTTGGGCTTTTAGCTGGCCAAGGTGAGCAAAAGTCTCCTCAGCTGCTGCTTCACAAAGGAGATACCAGGTCTGCAACAAACAAGCACACAGAAGCCCCAGAAGTGGCAGAAGAAGGAGCTGGGTTTTTGTTTTTTGTTGTTGGGTTGTTGTTTTTGTTGTTGTTGTTGTTGTGTGTGTGTGTGTGTGTGTGTGTGTGTGTGTTTAACCATTTTAATTATACAGTAGTTCATAAATATACCCTTATCAATTTTCAAATAATACAAAATAAATTTTTTTATAAACCAAGTCTCCTTTCTTTCTCTACTCTGTTACTCCTCACCCTCCATACATACCTAGCTATTCCATACCTCTACTCTTTCACAGCTAACCTTAAATGATAGATAAGCAAGCACTTAAGCTTCCATATTTTTTTCCTCTGCATTTATATACATCTGCATGCATTTAGAGGGATTAAATATAAATGAGATTATATAATGTGTATTAGGCAGAATGCTTTCTTAAAGGTTTTTATTCATTTTAGAGAGAGAGGAAGGGAGAGGGAGAGATAGAAACATCTATGAAAGGAACAATCCCTTTTGGGAATTGAGCCCACAACACAGGCATGTGCCCTGACTGGGAACTGAACCAGTGACCTCTTGGTACATGGAATGATGCTCAAATAACTGAGCTGCACCAGCTGGCTGTACTTCTTCTTTTTAAAAAAAATATTTTTTTATTGATATTTTACAGAGAGAAAGGGAAAGGGATAGAGAGCTAGAAATATTGATGAGAGAGAAACATCGACCAGCTGCCTCCTGTACACCCCCTACTGGGGATGATCCCGCAACCAAGGTACATGCCCTTGACCGGAATCGAACCTGGGACCTTTCAGTCCGCAGACCGACGCTCTATCCACTGAACCAAACCGGTTTCGGCCTTTTGTACTTCTTGATGGTTTATTTTCCCCTTTGATTTCTCTAATTATCTCAGACAAGCTTTGTAAAAATTCAGTCTGTCTTCAGTAAGATAGGCTAACCAAGGGAAGAGGTGTTCCTGCTTTTATATCATACTAGAGGCCCGGTGCGTGAAAATTTATGCACTGGAGGGGGCGTCCCTCAGCCTGGCCTGCCTCCTCTCACAGTCTGGGAGCCCTCACGGGCGGGAGACAACCCAACAATCAGGGGAAGGCAACGCCCCATCATACCTCTGCTGCTGCCTCTGCTGGCAGCACAAGCCTCAGCTGGCCCTGATTACCTGAGCCTCGGGCAGCCCTGGGTAGTTGGGCAGCCACCATCGGAGGCTTGCCTGCACCTCAAGCCAGCCCTGGGTGGCTAGAGGGTGAGGGGACTGGGAGACTCCAAAGGCAGGTGCACAGAGCAGCCAGGCACCTATAGCCCAAGCAGGGTTAAGGGGACTGGGTGCCATCATCTTGTGGCTGTGGGCACTGCCATCTTTGAGGGCATGGCAGTCAATTAGCATATTCCCTCTTTATTAGACAGGATTTGTATATGTTAAAATGGGAAGAGGACCCTTTAGGGCCCAGTGATATGGAAGTGATAATCAATGTGAGGAACAAGAAGACTAAATTTCCTGAGTGGTAGCCAGGGAATCATATGCCTCTCCCAAACTGGAAATGCTCTTTCTTGGGCTAATCTTTGGAAGTTCTCAAAGTGAATAGTCCAAGAGAACAAGGGGAAGCTGTGCTACCCTTTCGGACCTAGCCTCTGGAGTCACAGCCATCACTGTGCCGTATTCTATTGGTCATGCCAATCAGTCCCAATTCAGTGAGTGGTGACACTGCACAAGGACATAAATACTAGTAGAAGACGAATACCACTAGGACCCATGTTGGCAACTGACCGCCACAAGAGCATCCAAAGTAGTGAATTTTGAATAATTGACACGATCTTTAAATTTGTTAGATTTTCTCATTACAAGTGGGCAAATCCCTAGGTTACCAACAACTATGTAACTTTGTAAGAACAGCCAGAAAAAATATCTTATTTTGCCGCTCCTTAAAGAATTTGTGGCTTCAGGCATCTGCCCAATTATATTCTGGTGTTAGCTGACCTTATTTGTGAGCCACTGTATCCATCCCTCCCACTGCCCCTTTCTGGACTTCTATAAAGATGATTGTTCATAACTCTCCCATACTCTGGTCAGCAAAGAAAGCTAATTTCCAAACTCACTTTTGATTTTAGGTATCAGATTGCCTTTTATGAATCAGAATCTCTTAAACATTGTATATTAAGCAAACCTGCCTCGATCAAAATCAAAATAATTTAGGGGGACATGTTAAGTTCCCAGAATCCAATGGAACAATTCTTAAGAATGGCATTTGTTCCACCAAATGCAATCGGGTTAAATACACAGAAAATATAATGTTTTGAATATACAAGGGAAATTGAATCCTTATGAGTTGCATGTGTCATGTTAGTGTAATATTTCTAGCAAAACAAATGCTTACAGTCATTTCATAATTTTAGTTTTTGATTTATATTTTTTAAAATTTTATTGATTTTTTTACAGAGAGGAAGGGAGAGGGATAGAGAGTTAAAAACATCGATGAGAAAGAAACATCGATCTGCTGCCCCCTGCACACCCCCTATTGGGGATGTGCCCGCAACCAAGGTACATGCCCTTGACCAAAATCAAACCTGGGACCCTTCAGTCTACAGGCTGATGCTCTATCCACTGAGCCAAACTGGTTAGGGCTAGTTTTTGATATATTTTTAAAGCAACCTTTTCTTTAAAATGGTACGTTAGTTGGAGGCATTTTATTAATTTCATCCACAAGTAAATTAAAGTACATTTTATTGCTTTATTAAAATATGTGAAGTGTTTAAGATGGATTATACTTTATTCTAATTAGAATTTATAATTTTTTCAATGTTAAAACTAATTTTTATAAGCAGAATTTGCCTCCTTTATTATAAAGTTAAAAGTCCAAATGAAATGTACAAGAAGACATTTTATTAGTGATTTAAGACTGTATTAAACTTTGCCAAAACCAGTTTGGCTCAGTGGATAGAGTCAAAGGTCCCAGGTTCGATTCCAGTCAGGGGCATGTACCTTGATTGCGGGCACATCCCCTGTAGAGGGTGTGCAAGAGGCAGCTGATCGATGTCTCTCTCTCATCGATGTTTCTAACTCTCTATCCCTCTCTCTTCTTCTCTGTAAAAAAATCAATAAAATATATTTTTTTAAAAAGACTGTATTAATTTTTAAAGTTTCTGAATAAAATTGATTTCTTAACAAAATTCAGGATAAATTCTATATTAGTTCATTAAAACACAAAGATAAATATCTTTCATGGGGAAAGATCTGAAATAAATTTTCTTATTTGTGAGCTGACTAGTTTTCAAGGTCATTTATCTCTGTTTTTTCCATGCTACTAAATTAAAATGAGGTAATAGAATTTTAAAAAATTATCTCCTAGATTGCCTTAAAGATTAGAGAAACAAACCAAAGACTTGTTGTCCCTTTATTTATTTGCTTTCTTCTCAGGAGGTTTTTCCTATTGGCGAGCTAATCAGAGTGGGTGGCATTGTTTCAATTAAAGTAAATAATAATAGCCATTAAAAAAAAATACTGGCCACTATAAAACACTACTAGATACTTTTCATTCATTAATCTTATGAGTTCCCTATAATTATCTCCATCTTCATATTGAAGTTCATGTTGATGGTAAAAGACAAGCAACTTTTTTAAGTTACACAGTAGACAGTAGAGTTTAAGATTGAATCCTTCAGACCCCGTGCTCTTAACCACTTTCTAAATACAGTCTTGTTTTAACTATTCTTGTCCAAATATCAGGGATAAAAAGTATTGCTCTCTGCAACAACCTAATCCTCCAGATTCTTAGGTCCCTGCTGCCACTTTGCAACCCTAATCACCTCTGTTTGGTGTCCCCGTTCTGCCTAGCATAGCAGGCACCACCCAAATGGTTGATGCTTCTGGCCATGTTCCCTATCTTCCTCTTTCCAGCCCCTCTCTTCTTCCCTGGTTATCAACATATTCCCTCTACCCCAGCCTATGGCTCCAGCATTCTGTTCTTCTTGTCCGCTGTACCATATCTGAGTGTACTTTCCATATCTGCTGATGACAGACTGCTAAGCAAAAAGAGAGAAAAAGTTAAAGCCAGGATAAGGAAGTTGATCAATATGGAGGATAAAAAGGTCACAGGAAGACCATAATTAAAATGTTAATTCCAGGCAGAAAAGGGTGAGCTGCGAGTATTAAAATACTGTGAATCTACATGAAAGAGTGTTAACTTCCCTAATGTAAAGAATAGAGGAAAATAAAAAAAAGTTCCATGGTTAAAATTAATATTCAAGAGTCCATGAATACTAGTAGGTATAGTAATATAGTACAGGTATACCTGTATTTATGTTACATGTAGTCAGAGGTCTAGTATCAACAACATGCTTTTTGAAATTTAGCATCCTCGTAAACTATGTTGACTGTGTACTTTCTTTTCACCTTTTCTCTTAACCCTCATAATAATTTGTTGATAAAAAGGGGCCACATGCTAACCTGACTAGCTCAGAGACCTAAAGGAACCACAAAGGATGACTGATGATTCTCAGGGAAAAGAGGAGTGGGGGGTGTGGGAAGAGACTGAACATAAACTGTGCACCTATGGATGAGGACCATGGGGGTTGGAGAAAGGGCAGAGGGGCGGGGTAGGAACCTGGTGGAGGGGGGGGAAAATGAGGAACTTTTGTAATAATATGAACAATAAAGGTTTATTTTAAAAAAATGTTAACAGTCAAAATAAAATAAAATAAAATAAAATAAAAAAAAAATAAAGGAACCACAAAGGATGGCCTGAAATGAAAACTTTTTAACTAAAAGTTTATGGTGTGTACTCATGTCCTAGGCTAGTATCTTCCCTGACAAAGGTCAGTCTTTACCTAAACTGAGCCTGTGCACTGTCTTTTTGCATCAATGATAACATATCATTGGTATGTCAAAGTAATTTTTCTTTTCCCAGACTTAAAGCACAGGCTCCACTCTGCGAAGACCACAAACCCCCTCATTCTCATTGAGTTCATTGTTGACTGTTAACTATCCTATGCCCACCTATGTAAAAGAAGTATGTATTTATCATTTCATTTTTTATCCAATCTCAGCGGTCTCCCTGCTTTGCTTCCTAATCTATCACCAATGGATTTCATGTAACCCACTTACATCTCCTCTTTTAATTGTAATGTATAAAACTACCATTCTCCAAAATATTATCTCAATCTGTTGAGATTTTGCTTCCTGGCAATTGTTGACAGTTTTGGCTCAAATAAACTCACAAAAAATTATTCACAGGTTTGAATGTTTCCTACATTGAAAAACCCAGTCAGGAAGGTATTATTATCGTTGCTAGCTCCAGGCTACTCAGCTTCCTCCTGCTCCTTCTCACTGTGGCCTCCAGGGTTGATGTTTTCAGTCTTTAATATTTTTAATTTGCCATTAGCCCAAAGAGCCCTTCAATCATTAAGATAATACTTGTGCAGTGAGGCCTCCCTGCCCTGTACTCTCCTTAGGAATAGGTCAATACCTTTGACATGAGATTTAGGGTAAGAGAAGGAGCCCAATCACAATTCAACAAGCCTGAAAGAGGCTTATAGTCTGCTAGTAGTGAATTTCAGAGCACACTCACAAAGTCTGCATTTTCATTTGATTACATGGGTAGAGAAAGAAATTAATATGTTAACAATGATTAATTCTTAACATATTGTGAGTGAGTCCAGAGGAGGTCCTTTTGTGATCAGTACAAACTAGAGAAGTAAGCTTCCACAGATGGAAGAGGCAAGGTTGGAGTCCCCGCTTTTAGTCCCTTATAACTGTCAGGATTATTTATATTTACTCTAACCTAATCGTCCTACAGATGGGGACACTGAGGCCTAAAAAATTAAGAGACTTGCTTCTGTTAATACAACTAAACAGTTGGAATTTGAATCCAAATTTTTGAGGTCACTGAGATAAGATCTGTAGAAGAATAAGGTCTTTGGAAATGTTGATGCCCTTAAGCCTAGTGGAAGGAGCTCAGCAACAGCAAACTCCCTTTAATTGAAAAGATAGCTACCCCCCAACCCCCTGCCCCACAAGAGAGGGAGGGTCTGAGTGAGATGGTAGAAGGCAGAAAGCCAGGTATAGAATCACAAAAACAGGTTTGGATCTAGAGAACAGGACAGAGTAGGGAAATCAGGGAGCTTAGGCAAATCATAGGAAAGAGCTCTAATTGGTTAGCCAAACTGTGGACTCAAATCAAGATGACAATTTTGTCTATACTAGCTAACCATACCCATATGTTCAAAATTATTTTGGTTTTCAGTTTTTCCTTTGAATGTCCTGTATATTTTTATAAGGTGATTTACATTTACTATAAGCCAATTTTGGCATTTTTCCAACACATATGATGGAAAACTTAATTATTTTTATGTTATTCTATTGACATTTTCGGTCTTTAATATTTTTAATTTGCCATTAGCCCAAAGAGCCCTTCAATCATTAGGTAATACTTGTACAGATAGGCAGGAAATAGTTACTAGAGCAAAGGCACTATATCCTGCCTCTCAAGCCCTAAAGTACTGAACTTCCAAATGACAGCATGCTGAGACCAGCAAGGGACAGATTTGTATTAAAGATGCACTTCTGGTGACCAGACCAACTGGGTAGCACTGATTCTTTTTGAGTGCAGTTTCAAAGGGCAATTGTAGGTTTTTCTGTAAATGGTCTAGATACTTTCAAAGTAAATTAGTGACTAATTCATGTAGTGTATATGACTGGCTTTGTGAAACCCTCTTCCCACAAAGATATCTTAGCTGGGCCCTAACTGGTTTGGCTCTGTGGATAGAGGGTCGGCCTATGGACTCAGGAGTCCCGGGTTTAGTTCCAGTCAAGGGTGTGTGGCTTGGTTGCGGCCACAGCCCCAGTGGGGGGGTGCAGGAGGCAGCTGATAGATGTTCCTCTCTCATTGGTGTTTCTGGCTCTCTGTCCCTCTCCCTTCCTCTCTGTAAAAAAAAAAAAAAAAAAAAATCAATAAAATATGTTTTATATATATATATATATATATATATATATATATATATATATATATATATATTACACTCACACACACACACACACACACACACACACACACATATGTATCTTAGCTGGGATCCTATTTTCCAGTAGCAGGTTTTTAGGGTGAGATAAGTGAATGAGTTAAAGAAATAAACATTTTTTAAAAAGATAAGAAAGCAAGAGTCTTGTGTACTGGAGGTATGCTAGCTATGTCTGTTCTTGTGGGAAAATATTTCAAAGATCTGATTTAAGAAAAAAAAGAGAATGCCAAAACCGGTTTGGCTCAGTGAATAGAGCATCTGCCTGCGGACTGAAAGGTCCCAGGTTTGATTCCGGTCAAGGGCATGTACCTTGGTTGTAGGCACATCCCCAGTAGGGGGTGTGCAAGAGGCAGCTGATCGATATTTCTCTCTCATTGATGTTTCTCTCTATCCCTCTCTCTTCCTCTCTGTAAAAAAACAATAAAATATATTGTTCAATAAAAAGAAAGAAAGAAAAAAGAGAAGACAATCTCGGTAAATTTACATAGATTTACCAGGGCCTAAGTCCATTCTAGGTAACACTTCTTAAAAATTTTTTAGAACTTACAAAATTAACATCAGTATGAAATGATAGTATTAAGAAGTTAGCATATGAAAAATATTCTTAAATATTCTTGATGAGCTATAAAGAAGTAAAATGTTTCTTTAAAAATATCATTATAGATAGGTTAAGAACCTCTGAAGAAGATGGCTGCTCGGGTATACACCTAGCCGCAGCAGCTCACAACAATTTCAAGGGAATACAACTAAAATGTAGAGTGGACATTGCCCAGAGCTACAGGTAGTCGACTGACTGAAAACTCTACAATAGGAAGGAGGGAGAAAACCAGAAGGAAAATCAGAGGAGCTGAAAAAAAGCCTAAGGTACGGAGACATGCTGCGCGCTCGCACGCACGCGCGCGCGGGGAGGTCGCAGCCGGAGAGGAGGAGAGGGCTGGGTGCTGCCTGGCGTTCCCTAGCAGGAAGGAAATAGAACCCCCAGCCTGGGCTGAACCCCCGAACCGGCAGCGCTGAGCCCCAAGTTATGTGCCAGACCCTGGGGACCCAGGCTCCGGCAGGGGGAGACAATCCCGGGGGACGGCGAAATGCGGGGCCCCCGGAGTCGCGCGCACATGGCCCGCAGAGGACTGAATGTTGACTCTGATGCTGGATTACCCTAGCCGGAAGAAACAAAGCCTCCGGCGGCAGCTCTGAGCCTCAGTCCAGACCGCCCCGAACTCCAGGTCTGGGCCAGTCCCTGGGGACCCAGGCTCGGGCAGGGGGAGACGGAGCTGTGAGGTGGAGTCCTGGGAGCGCGGCGAAAGGCCGAGCCCCCGGAGTCGCGCACACTGTGTGCAGAGGACAGTCTGTTGACTTTGATCCTGGACTCCCCTAGTGGGAGGGAGAAAGAAAGCTCCAGACTGGAGGAACGCCACGAGGAGCAGGAGCCCCTGCCGGACACCGGCCAGCCGGGCGCCAGCAAGGAGCCGGGCGACGGGGCCCCCAGTGGGGGGGGTGCCCCTGAGCCTTCGACTGCTGAGCGCGGCAACGGAGCCAAGGACGGGGGCTGCTTCCTGGGCGGCGCCGACCCCGGCAACAGGCTGGAGCAGCGCGGGAGCCCGCGGAGAACAAAGGGGTGCCACAGGCCAACCTGCTGAGCTCCCAGGACAAGGAGGAAGAAACCAAAGAAGTTCTCAATGTGAAGAAATCAAGTGAGAGCAAAGGATAGTAAAATTACTTAAGAAAGAATACAAAGAAGATCTTGAAAAATCAAAGACTAAGTCAGAACTCAACGCACCAGCCAACATTGCAACATAAATGCGTTTTGTTTTTTTTTAAAAAAAGAAAAAAAAAGGAGAAAAAAGGGACAGAATGTTGGAACAGTGGCGACCAGGCCTAGAGTGGCCAGGCACAAGGCAGTGGCAGCTGGGCCCGGAGCAGCAGTGGCCAGGCCCCAGAGCAGCAGCAGCCAGAACAAGAGCATCAATGGCCAGCACTGGAACAGCCAGACCTGGGGCAGTGGCAGCCAGGCCTGAGGCAGAGGCGGCCAAGCCCAGGGTGGCCAGTCCAGGAACACCCAGACACGGAGTGGCTGGGCCCGGAGAAGCCCGGTCCAGAGCAGCCGGGTTGGGAGCAGCCAGGCCCAGAACAGCAGTAGCCAAACACGGAGCATCCAGGCTGGGAGCGGCCAGGCTCGGAGCAGCCGGGTCGGGTGCGGCCAGGCCCAGAGCAGCGGCGGCCAGGCTGGGAGCGGCCAGGCCCGGAGCAGCTGGGTCTGGTGTGGCCAGGCCTGGAGCAGCGGCTGCCAGGCTAGGAGCGGCCAGGCCTGGAGCAGCAGCTGCCAGGCTGAGAACAGCCAGGTCCGGAGCAGCCGGGTCTGGTGTGGCCAGGCCCGGAGCAGCGGCTGCCAGGCGGGAGCGGCCAGGCCCAGAGCAACAGCTGCCAGGCTGGGAGCGGCCAGGCCCGGAGCAGCTGGGTCTGGTGCGGCCAGGCCCGGAGCAGCAACTGCCAGGCTGGGAGCGGCCAGGCCCGGAGCAGCCGGGTCTGGTGCGGCCAGGCCCGGAGCAGCAGCTGCCAGGCTGGGAGCGGCCAGGCCCGGAGCAGCCGGGTCTGGTGCGGCCAGGCCCGGAGCAGCGGCTGCCAGGCTGGGAGCGGCCAGGTCCGGAGCAGCAGCTGCCAGGCTGGGAGCGGCCAGGCCCGGAGCAGCCGGGTCTGGTGCGGCCAGGCCAGGAGCAGTGGCTGCCAGGCTGGGAGCGGCCAGGCCCGGAGCAGCGGCTGCCAGGCTGGGAGCAGCCAGGCCCGGAGCAGCCGGGTCTGGTGCGGCCAGGCCCGGAGCAGTGGCTGCCAGGCTGGGAGTGGCCAGGCCTGGAGAAGCGGCTGCCAGGCTGGGAGTGGCCAGGCCTGGAGAAGCGGCTGCCAGGCTGGGAGCGGCCAGGCCCGGAGCAGCGGCTGCCAGGCTGGGAGCGGCCAGGCCCGGAGCAGCCGGGTCTGGTGCGGCCAGGCCCGGAGCAGCGACTGCCAGGCTGGGAGCGGCCAGGCCCGGAGCAGCCGGGTCTGGTGCGGCCAGGCCCGGAGCAGCAGCTGCCAGGCTGGGAGCGGCCAGGCCCGGAGCAGCCGGGTCTGGTGCGGCCAGGCCAGGAGCAGCGGCTGCCAGGCTGGGAGCGGCCAGGCCCGGAGCAGCGGCTGCCAGGCTGGGAGCGGCCAGGCCCGGAGCAGCCGGGTCTGGTGCGGCCAGGCCAGGAGCAGCGGCTGCCAGGCTGGGAGCGGCCAGGCCCGGAGCAGCGGCTGCCAGGCTGGGAGCGGCCAGGCCCGGAGCAGCCGGGTCTGGTGCGGCCAGGCCAGGAGCAGCGGCTGCCAGGCTGGGAGCGGCCAGGCCCGGAGCAGCGGCTGACAGGCTGGGAGCGGCCAGGCCCGGAGCGGCCGGGACCGGAGCAACCGGTCCCAGAGCAGCCGGGTCGGGTGCGGCCAGGCCTGTAGCAGCAACAGCCAAGTCCAGAGCAACTAGGTCGGGAGCGGCAGTGACCAGACCCGGAGCAGCTGGTTGTGGAACGAACCAGAGCAACAGAGGCCAGGCCCGGAGCATCCAGGCCCGAAACAGCTTGCTCCTCGCCTGTACCTGCCCACGGCTGCCTCTCAGACATGGCTGGAAACTTTTGCGGGAACTTGAGGGTCTGCTGAATCAAGTGATGAAGGCTTAGATCTGGATGTGTTGAGTTAGTATAGCGCTGGGGTGTTGATCTGTGAGTGCCTTGGGTGGGGCCTGGATGAGGCTGGTTGACCTATTTGAAAATGTCTTTTGTGTGAAGTGTATCATTGGGCATGTGGAGGTATTATTGATATGAGAAAATGCTAAGTAACAGATTTACTATCTGAAAAGGGATTTACTATCGGGGAAAGGGAGGGAGGAAGAGACTGAACATAAACTGTGCACCTATGGATGAGGACAATGGGGGATGGGGAGGGGGCAGAGGGTGGGGTGGGAACCTGGTGGAGGGAGGAAGAAATGAGGAACCTTTGTAATAATATGAACAATAAAGATTGATTTAAAAAAAAAAAAAAAAAAAAAAAAAAAGAACCTCTGAAAAAAAAAAAAAAAAAAAAAAAAAAAAAAAAAAATATCATTATAGCCCAGCCAGTGTGGCTCAGGGGTTGAGCATCAACCTATGAACCAGGAGGTCACGGTTCTATTCCTGGTAAGGGCACATGCCTGCGGTGCAGGCTCAACTCTCTCTTGCATGGAAGACATGCAAAAGGCAGCTGATAGATGATTCTCTCTCATCATTGATGTTTCTATCTCTCTCTCCCTCTCCCTTCCTCTCTCTGAAATGAATAAAAACATATTTTAGCTGAAACCGGTTTGGCTCAGTGGTAGAGCGTTGGTCTGCGGACTGAAAGGTCCCAGGTTCGATTCTGGTCAGGGGCATGTACCTTGGTTGCAGGCACATCCCCAGTAGGGGGTGTGCAAGAGGCAGCTGGTCGATGTTTCTCTCTCATCAACATTTCTTTCTTTTTTTTTCTTTTTTTTTTTTTTTAAATATATTTTATTGATTTTTTACCAAGAGGAAGGGAGAGAGATAGAGAGCCAGAAACGTCAATTTCGGTCAGGGGCATGTAGTTGGTTGCGGGCAATCCCCGGTGGGGGGTGTGCAGGAGGCGGCTGGTTGATGTTTCTCTCTCATCTTATTGATCCCTTATTATTTCTTGTTGATCCCTTATTATTTCTTGTTGATTCCTTATTAATTCTAGTTGACCCCTTTTCATATCCTCATAGGTCTTATCGACCTTTTCTAGGAAATTCTTGAAAAATCTTATAAACGTAGATTTGAACTCTATATCCAGTCGCTTTTTGTCCTCCATTTCTTTCGTTTGTGATCTATTTTCTTGTCTCGGCATTTTCGCAGCTTCCCTGAGTTGGTAGCCTTAAAAGTCTCTGTGTTCTGCTTGGGTGGGGCAGGGTTTCAGGGTGTAGCCTACAGCCTTGGCTTCAGTCAGCCCTGCCCTATCGGCTCCTGAGTCTCAGTATTCCCAAGGGTCCTTCAGTACTCGCTGCAAGCACCTCTGATAGAAAGGTGTCCTCGATTTTCGCCTGCTGCCAAACAGTCTAGGCTCTCCCCCAATGAGCCCGGAACTGAGGTTCAGTTCAGTTGGAAGTGGAGTTGGAGGTGGCGTTCAGAGCAGTCTGGAGCTTTTGTCTCCTTCCTGCCAGGGCAATCCTGTGGCACAGCCAACCGTCCCTTCTCTGCCCACAATGTGTGCGCCTCTGGGACCTCCTTTCGCTGCTCCCCCGGGGTTCTGCCCTACAGCCCAGCTATGAGCCTGGGTCCCCGGGGTCTGGCCTAGAACTGAGGTTCAGAGCAGTCGGAACTGGGGCCCAGCACAGTCCGGAGCCTTTGTCGGAGCTTTTATCTCCTTCCGGCTAGGGAACGCCAGCCAGGCACTCAGTTGTCCCTCCTCTCCAGCTCCGTCCTCTCGGCGTGCGCCGCGTGTCTCCGTACCTTAGGCTTTTACAGCTCCTCCGCGCTTCCTTCTGGTTTTCTCCTTGCTTCTTATTGTAGAATTTCCAGTCAGTCGACTTTCCTGTAGTTCTGGGTAATGTCCATTTTATATTTTAGTTGTATTTTATTGAAATTGTTGTGTGCGGCTGCGGCTAGGTGTTTACCTGTGCAGCCATCTTGGATTCTTGCCATTTCAAGATTTTAGAAAAATGTATATGAAAATAGACTTGGGTATTCCTGGTTGTAAAAATCACATAAAAAAATAAACATTTTTTAAAATAAATTTTATATATAAATATATATATATATATATTTTAATATATTTTATTGATTTTGTACAGAGAAGAAGGGAGAGAGATAGTTAGAAACATCGATGAGAGAGAGTCATCGATCAGCTGCTTCTTGCACACCCCCTACTGGGGATATGCCCACAACCAAGGTATATGCCCTTGACCGGAATCGAACCTGGGACCCTTCAGTCCCCAAGCCGACGCTCTATTCATTGAGCCAATTTTATTTATTTATTTATTTATTTTTAAATAAATTTTTATTGTTCATATTACTACAAACCTTACTTTCCCCCCACTTCTCACCCCACCCTCTGTCCTTTCCCCACCCCCCATTGTCCTCATCCATAGGTGCACAATTTATGTTCAGTCTCTTCCCACATCTCCCTCTCCCCCTTTCCCCAAGAATCATCAGTTCACTCCCCTTCCATACCTCTGATTCTATTGATATTATATTCAACAGTTAATATTGTTCCTCAGATTTTTTTTTTTAGTTTCCTTGGTTTTTAGATTCACTTGTTGATAGTTACGTATTTGTTGTTCATAATTTTTATCTTTATTTACTTTCTCTTCTGAAAGAACCCCCTTCAGCAATTCATATAATTCTGGTTTGGTGGTGATGAACTCCTTTAGCTTTTTTTTATTAGTGAAGCTCTTTATCTGACCTTCGAATCTGAGTGATAGCTTTGCTGGATAGATTATCTTTGGCTGTAGGTTCTTACTATTCATCACCTTGAATATTTCTTGCCATTCCCATCTGGCATGCATGGTTTCTGTTGAGAAATCAGCTGACAATCGTATAGGTGTTCCTTTATAGGTAACTACCTGCTTAGCTCTTGCTGCTTTTAATATTCTCTCTTTGTCTTTTGCTCTTGGAATCTTAATTATGATTTGTCTTGGTGTGGTCCTCTTTGGATTCCTTTTATTTGGAGTTCTGTGTGCTTCCTGGACTTGTAAGTCCAATTCTTTCACCAGGTGGGGGAAGTTTTCTGTCACTATTTCTTTCAGTATGTTTTCGATATCTTGCTCTCTTTCATCTTCTGGGACCCCCATAATTCTGATGTTGGATCGTTTGAAGTTGTCCCAGAGGTTTCTTACATCATCTTCAATTTTTTGGATTCTCTTGCCTTCTAGCTTCTGCAGAGGAGTGTCTTCTGGCTCTTTATGTTCCAAATCTTTGACTTGATTCTTGCGATCTTCTATTCTGTTTTTAGGACTCTGTAAAATATTTTTTATTTCAGACAATGTATTATTTCTTTTTTTCTTTTTTTTAAAATATATTTTATTGACTTTTGTACAGAGAGGAAAGGAGAGAGATAGAGAGTCAGAAACATCAATGAGAGAGAGCCATCGACCAGCCGCCTCCTGCACACCCCCCACTGGGGACATGCCCGCAACCAAGGCACATGCCCTTGACCGGAATCGAACCCGGGGCCCTTTAGTCCCCAAGCCGACGCTCTATCCATTGAGCCAAACCGGTCCCGGCTATTCTTTATTTCTTGTTGATCCCTTATCATTTCTTGTTGATCCCTTTTCATATCCTCATAGGTCTCATTTATTTTATCGGCCTTTTCTAGGAGACTCTTGAAAAACCTTATAAGTGTGGTTTTGAACTCTATATCCAGTTGCTTTTTGTCCTCCATTTCTTTCGTTGTGATCTATTTGGTTTAGGCATTTTCGCAGGCAGCTTTCCTAATGGGGTGGGGTTTCAGGGTGGAGCCTACAGCCCCGCCCTATGCGACTCCTGAGACTCAGGATCCTTCAGTACTTGTTGCAAGCGCCTCTGAGAGAAAGGTGCCCTCGATTATCGCCTGCTGCCAAACTGTCTATGCTCTCCCCCAATGAGCCCGGTATTGGGGTTCAGTTCAGTTGGAAGTGGAGTTGGAGGTGGCGTTCAGAGCAGCCTGGAGCCCCTGTCTCCTTCCCGTCAGGGCAATCCCGCGGGACAGCCGGCCGGCCCTTCTCTGCGCGCAGTGTGCGCGCCTCTGGGACCTCCTCTCGCCGTTCCCAGGGGTTCCGCCTTACAGCCCAGCTCCCTATGGGTGAGCCTGGGTCCCCAGGGTCTGGCCTAGAATTGGGGTTCAGAGCAGTTGGAGCTGGGCCCAGCACAATCAGAGCTTTTCTCTGCTTCCCGCTTGGGAACGCCAGCCAGGCACTCGGCCTCCCTCCTCTCCGGCTCCATCCTCTCCGCACACTGTGTGTCTCCGTACCTTAGGCTTTTACAGCTCCTCCGTGCTTCCTTCTGGTTTTCTCCTTGCTTCTTGTTGTAGGATTTTCAGTCAGTCGACTTTCCTGTAGTTCTGGGTAATGTCCATTTTATATTTTAGTTGTATTTTATTGAAATTGTTGTGTGCGGCTGCGGCTAGTTGCCTACCCGAGCAGCCATCTTGGATTCTCTCTCTATATTTTTTTTAATTGATATTTTACATAGAGGAAGAGAGAGGGACAGAGTTAGAAACATCGATGAGAGAGAATCATCGATCAGCTGCCTCTTACACACCCCCTACCGGGGATGTGCCCACAACCAAGGTACATGCCCTTGACCAGAATCGAACCTGGGACCCTTCAGTCCACAGGCCAACACTCTATTTGCTGAGCCAAACCTGTCTTGGCAGAAATAAACATTTTTAAACAGTAGAACATTTTGCCTACAAAACCAGGCAGACCACTTTCACTATCAGAATGGAAAGAAATTATGAGAAGGAAACGGCCTTGCTATGGTAACAATTTTGAGCAAAATGCGGGAAAGCACTTTAAAACAGAGATTGCTTTCCTGTATGGTAGCTCCTACCCACAGCCTACGGTAAGGCCCTCAAACAGAAATATGAATGTTATTCTTTTTTATCTGAAGATTCAAATTTTTTTTAGAATAAGGTTGGCCTTTTTTTCTTATTTAAAAAGTAGCACATGGCCATGTTGGAGAAGTTTTAAGATATGAGAGAGTAAACCCACCCCTTGTAAGTGATAAAGTAGATTTGTCTCTAGCCTCCCTGAAATGCAAAAGTCATTCTCAGTAGCATCCCTGTTGTGAATAGCAAATACTGAGAACAGATTAGTGCTGAGGGTTATTAAATTGTCATCGTCCCTTTAGAAAAAAACGAAAAAGAGTAAAAGAAGAAAGAACTTTGGACTTCATTCACTGAATTATCAGGACTCTTGGTGGCACATGACAAAAACTGACTTGAGCCAGCTTAGTCAAATACGGTGATCAATTATTGGCTCATATAGCCTACCCTTTGGGCAGGCAAGGACAATTGTGATAAAATCACTCACTTTCAGGATGCTCCCTCTCCATCTCTCTTCTTTGCTTCTCTTGGCAGTTTGGGTTTAATCTCTTTTAAATCAGCTTGCTGCATGAGATGCTGTCAGGGAGAGGAACTACCCTTCTTGAGTTCTTGTGGTTATTACCAAAATTGGCACAAGGCATAATAATAACAGGAGAAAATCCCAAGTTTTGTTATGTATACACAAGAGAAGTAAAAGAATAATTCTCTGTGAGAGAAGTGAAACAGTCCATTTATATATCTTTTACTTAAAGTAACATTAAATGTGGAGGGATTTGACAAGACAAAGGAGCATAGGGTTGGGGTTGTGTAGTCAGAAAGGAATTAACATGGAATGGAGGTGTAGGGCAGTAAATTAGTAAAATTAAAGGGTTTGTTTCTAGAGGTTTCTCAACTTTGGATCCTTTGTCTCTGGTGATAAAGCTGTCTTTTGCTTAGACTGTTTCCTTGTTAGCCCTTTTACAGTACTGACTCTACCAAATCAACTCATAGAAGGTCTACCCCAACCCAATCAAATTTGGACTTTATTTATTTCATTCATCTCTCCTTTGCTTGGAATAAAATTGTGATTACTCTACCATTGCTTTGGATAATTTATTTTTATTTTTTAATTTATTTTATTTTATTTTTTATTTATTTATTTATTTTTTTTTTTTTTTTGCTCGGCTGGAACATTTATTGGCATTAAATACAAAACCCTTCTCTTCCCCACCACGAAGTCCCAGGCCCCTGAAGTAGGGTCCCTCTGCCTGGTTTGCAAAACAGGACCTCAGGCCTTGGCAGCCTGAGTTGCCCCCAGGGCTGTGAGCTGCTGGATCTTCTGGCTCATCATCTCCATGACAGCCTGTTTCATGACATGCTTCTCCTGAAGGGCTGGCTGGATTTTCTCCATTTGCTTGGTGAGAAAGTCTATTTTCCTCTTGAAGAAGTCCTTGGCATCTTCAGCTGTCTTCTCTACATAGTAGCCAGTTCCCACATCGATGAGCACGTGTTCTACATCATGTAGTTTCCCAGGGACATACATAGAACTCGTCAGTGGGACAAGTAATTCTTTCCCCTCATTGCTCTTGTTCAGCACGTTCAGACAGTCCTTGGCTTCCACATACTTGGTTTGCACCACCTTGAGCTGGGCAATGGACGTGGACAAGAACTCCACTTCCTGGTCCAGCTGGTTCTTGAGCATTTCCAGCTGCGGGAGGTTCAGCTCGGTGATGTTAACGGACTGCGCCATGTTGGGAAGGAGCTAATTTATTTTTTTAATATATTTTATTGATTTTTTACAGAGAGGAAGAGAGAGGGATAGAGAGTTAGAAACATTGATGAGAGAGAAACATCGATCAGCTGCCTCTTGCACACCCCCCACCGAGGATGCTCCTGCAACCAAGGTACATGCCCTTGACCAGAATAGAACCCGGGACCTTTCGGTCCGCAGGCTGCCGCTCTATCCACTGAGCCAAACCGGTTTCAGCTGGATAATTTATTTTTAAATAAATTTTTATTGATTTCAGAGAGAAATGGAGAGAGAGAGAGAGAGAGAGAGAGAGAGAGAGAGAGAGAAACATTAATGATGAGAAAGAATCATTGATCAGCTGCCTCCTGCACACCCCACACTGGGAATTGAGCACGCAACTCAGTATGTGTCCTGACCAAGAATTGAACCTCACCCTCCAGGTTCATAGGTCGATGCTCAACCACTGAGTTACACCAGCCAGGCTGGAGTATTTATTTCTTTGTTGGCTTATTAAGATATATTATCCTGTAAGCTTTTGGCTTCTGAAATATCATTTATTATAAATAATAATTCCAATCGTGAACTTGTGTTAAGTAAATTATTGGCAAAGGCAGTCTCAATCTCTGGGCATAATTTGCCTAGAAACACTCTTCTCTCTCTCTCTCTCTCTCTCTCTCTCTCTCTCTCTCTCTCTCTCTCCCTCTCTCCTTTGGTAGCAGTGGGGTTTGACGCTCTGACATAGTGCCCTCTTCTGTTTAAAACTTTCAATGCACATCCAGGCAAATTTCCTTGTTCTCAAGCAGCCTGAAAAAGTTCAAAACTGTTGGGAGCAAAGCTAGTACTTTTGTACACAGGACAAAAATTATATAAATGCAAGTTTCTGAGAAATGTGGGGAAAACAAGGAATTCTAAAGGCCGTGGTTTCATTATCTCCACAACAGGACATCTGGAAGTTAGATTTGTCTCACTTTCCTTTTCCAAAACTATGCCTAATACCTTTTAAACTTCTGGGAGTATTTGAGATCTTGCTTCCCACATGCGTTGTCAGCTTGGCTCAAATGAACTACAAAAATTCTCAAATAAATAAATAAGTTTTCCACATTTCTGATTTCGTGAACATCAACACTCTTTTATGGGTCAACAAAACCAAGTGTGCTTGTGTTCTCTTTAGAGAGGATATGTTCATATCTCATTGCATAAATGTTATACATTTTTAAAGTTCTTCTGAAAAAAGAGAATGTTTGTTTAAATTTATACCATGTCCCTGATGACAATTCCATTGCCTTCTGAGATGGAGGGGGACAAAGGAGAGCATTCTCCATTCTAATCTCGTTATAACTGGGGGGTGAGGGAGGAGAAAAACTATTTAAGACAGAGACACTCAGAGAACAGAGAATGAAGTACCATAAAGGCCACCCTGTGAATGGCCACTCGGGGCTGCAGTGGGAAGAGTCTGGCTGGTACAAGCGTGGGTATGGGAAAACCAGGAGAGATTATTGCAATAGCCCTAGCAAGAAATAATGGCTTGGAATGGGACAGAGTAATGGAAAGAAGTAAAAGAGAAAAAGCATAGTTAGAAACAAGATCTTGCTACCTGATGAGGAAAACATTTTTGAGGGCCTAACTGGTTTGGCTTAGTGGATTGAGCGTCGGCCTGCCAACTAAAGGGTCCCAGATTTGATTCTGGTCAAGGGCATATACCTTTGTTGGGGGCACATCCCTAGTGGGGAGTGTGCAGGAGGCAGCTGATAGATGTTTCTCTCTCGTCAATGTTTCTAACTCTCCCTTCCTCTCTGTAAAAAAATCAATAAAATATATATATATTTAAAAAACATTTTTGAGGGTTCACTTGATTCTGCAACAGGATGGAAAGTTGGCTGAGAAATACAAAGGTCCCTGCTGTGGACGCCAAGGAGATGCAGGCTTAGATCTCTTTCGAAGGAGATGCTGTTCAGCTGCAAGGAAGTGTTCCCCTGGGCTTTCAGGCTCTTCCTGGGCAGCCAGAGCCAAGCACTGTGCTTGGCTTGGGCTAGTCCATCTGATCATTTCTGGCCAAAGCTGGACTCCTCTTACAGGCAAACTCTCTGGTTGGGTTGGCTGAGACGTGATCAGATCTTCAGTGGCCTGAGGCTCTCTCTGTCCCATCCTGCTTCCTCCCCTTTTCCTTTTTCATGTGTCAGACTCACATCATGGTCTGCTGGTTATGTCTCTCCAACCCTGTACCCTCCCCTTTATCTTTCAGAGGCTCTCTTCACCAATAGATCTCCTAACTCTGTCTCATTATCCGCTTTCCTCAGGACCCTATTGACATACACGTGAAATAATGAGGTTAGGGCCTCCATTCCAATTCTTGTGCTATGTTGCAGCCTTGTTGAACCAGGGATGGTGAATGGAGGCTCTCCCAGTCAATTTCTCATGTAGGAATGCTTTTGGACAGGGCTAAGAGAGAGGATGAACCTATTCCTTTCTTTTGTGGAGAAATAAATAAAATCTACTACATGGAATTTGGCTAGTCACATAGGTCAGCACTAGGGGGGCATAAGCAGCCCCACCCGCACAATATCCAAGGAGTCCCAATCTGGCAGGCAGGGCATGTCAGCAGGAGCCTCCAATGGGGAGATGCTGTTCAGAGTGAGGTCAACGTCAGTGTTAAGTGGTCCATGTGGCCTCCATCAGGAATGGACCCCAGAGGAACTAGAGGGGATGGAGGCCCCGTCTAACCCTTTGGAAAGAAAAATGACGCAACCTAAGCATATTGTGAGTATTCAAATATCATAAATTAGTAGTCAGGGAAGATTTCATTTCTAGCCGAGGGTTCTTGTGTCTGGAGTTGACAGCAGCAAAAGTTTAGACCCACATACCCCAGGCAAACACAGCAGGTGGCTGGGAAGGGTGCAGCTCAGAGGATAGGTGCCAGGGTACCAGGGCTCACTGAGGAAGTGTGGGTAGCAGGACTAAAGGACTAATAACAGTGGAGTTAATCCCATCCCAGACGCCGTCTGTGGGTGAAAATGGGCTCTACATTCATTGGTTCTCTTGGTCAGGACTGTCTCCAAAACTGGAAATTCCATGGTTACAGTGCTGGACCTGGAAAAGCAAAAACTCTCAGGCTTTAGTAGCTGGCTGTGGGAGAGCTGTTTTGTGTTGTTGTTGTTGTTTTAAAGTATATTTTTATTGATTTCAGAGAGGAAGGGAGAGGGAGAGATAGAAGCATCAATGATGAGACAGAATAAGTGATTGGCTGCCTCCTGCATGCCCCCTACTGGGGATCAAGCTACAACCCAGGCATGTGCCCATTAACGGAATTGAACTTGGGACACTTCAGTCCGCAGGCTGAAGCTATCCACTGAGCCAAACCAGCTAGGGCTGTGGAAGAGCTGTTTTTTGGGTTTTTTTTAATATATATTTTATTGATTTTTTACAGAGAGGAAGGGAGAGGGATAGAGAGCTAGAAACGTCGATGAGAGAAACATCGACCAGCTGCCTCCTGCACACTCCCTACTGGGGATGTGCCCGCAACCAAGGTACATGCCCTTGACCGGAATCGAACCCGGGACCTTTCAGTCCGCAGGCCGACGCTCTGCCACTGAGCCAAACCGGTTTCGGCTGTTTGTTTGTTTTTTACTAAGAAGGCTTACAACATCCATCATGTTCAGTATTCAAGTCCACTCCTACAAAACATCACTGTTTTTTTTTTAAAGTTTTTTTTATTTAAAAAAATTATTGATTTGAGAGAGAGAGAGAAACAGAGAGAAGAACATCAATTTATTGTTCCACTTATTTATGCATTCATTGGTTGATTCTTGAATGTGCCCTGACCAGCGATCAAATCTGCAACCTTGGTGTAACAAGATCATGCTCTAACCAACCGCACTACACAACCAGGGCTACAAAACATTACTTTTGAGCAGAAACAAACAAACAAACAAACAAACAAACAAACAAAATTCTGGTTCATGTTTTTAAAATACTCGAGTTGCTGAGTAACAGTGTGCTGTAGGGTTGAAGCAGGGTGACTGACCAGAAGACAGTAACAACAGTCTCCATTGTGACCAGCACACAATGGTGTCTTGAACTAGAGAGGCAAAACCAGAGATGGAAGTAAGTGGGATGAACTGGTAGAGTAAAGTAGAGGAAATTACAAAGGGAAAATGAGGAGAAAATTAACAACGCAAATCCTTAGGAAGAAGGGGAGTGTAGGTGGGGAACAGCGGAGCCAGGAAAGGGCCAGCTTTGGTGTTTACTGTAGTAGGAATGAAGGCAGGCAACACGACACAGAGGGTACATAAGATTCATTCAATTCCTACCACATGCCAGGACTGTTCTAAGAAGACTCACACACCTTAATTCACTCCGTCCCCCCAGCAGCCCCATGAAACAGGTCTTAGTATCATCCTCATCATACAGAAGAAGAAACTCAGACCCTCAGTGGGTAACTTGCCCTACATCCCACTAGCAAGAGGCAGAGTTGAGATTTGAACGTGGGCAGTTGGGAACGTGCCTTGAGCTCTTAACACCATTCTAAATCTCTCCACGTGAGGAGGCTAGTAAATTTGACGATGGGAAGAATAGCAGAAAATGATAAATTATGCCTCCCAGGAAGTGTGTTTTACAAAGGGCCTCCAATAAACAAAAAGGAAACATCTCTCCTATGAAATTCCCAAATGTAATATGACTATTATTTAGAAGCATTTAAAGAAACTGGCATGTATTCTAACAAACACACATCCTTTTTTCATTCTGGCCACTAGAGGGAGGAGTGGGATGTCAATAAACTTAAGACATCTCCCACAGGCTCTCAATGGCTAATAATCGCTGAGTGTTTTCCCTAACGTTACCAATACTTAAAACTTCTTTGTAGTTCTTACTTGTGAGGGCTTATTTTCAAAGGAAACTCATTAAGCATCCATAAACATTTCCCCGGACTTTCATATATATATATATATATATATATATATATATATATATATATATATATAATTGATTTTTTTACAGAGAGGAAGGGAGAGGGATAGAGAGCTAGAAACGTCGATGAGAGAGAAACATCGACCAGCTGCTTCTTGCACACCCCTTACCGGGGATGTGCCTGCAACCAATGTACATGCCCTTGACCGGAATTGAACCTGGGATCTTTCAGTCCGCAGACTTACGCTCTACCACTGAGCCAAACTGGTTTCGGCTCCCCGGACATTCTAAGAATAAGTATATTATGCTAAATGAAAGTAGAGCCGAAACCGGTTTGGCTCAATGGATAGAGCGTCGGTTTGGGGACTGAAAGGTCCCGGGTTCGATTCCAGTCAAGGGCATGTACCTTGGTTGCGGGCATATCCCCAGTAAGGGGTGTGCAAGAGGCAGTTGATCGATGACTCTCTCTCATCGATGTTTCTAACTTTATCTCTCCCCCTTCCTTTCTGTACAAAATCAATAAAATATATATTTTTTTAAATGAAAGTAGACACAGAGACCACATAGTATATGAAATGTCCAGAAAAGGCAAAGTTCTAATGACAAAAAGTAGATAGTATTTGCCCTGTGTAAGGACTCAGGGAATGGGGTTTGACAGTAAATGTGCATGATCTTTTATCTAAATATTTTATTGATTTCAGAGAGGGAGAAAGAGATTAAAAACAAACAAACCGCCAAGACCGGTTTGGCTCAGTGGATTAGGCGTCGGCCTGTGGACTGAAAGGTCCCAGGTTCGATTCCAGTCAAGGGCATGTACCTTGGTTGTGGGCACATCCCCAGTAGGGCGTGTGCAAGCGGCAGCTGATTGGTGACTCTCTCTCATCGATGTTTCTAACTCTCTATCCCTCTCTCTTCCCCTCTGTGAAAAATCAATAAAATATATTTTAAAAAAATAAAAATAAATAAAAATAAAAACAAGCAAACCATCAATGATAAGAGAGAATCACTTGTCAGCTGCCCCTTGCATGTCCCCCACAGGCTCATAGGTTGATACTGAACCACTGAGCCACACTGGTCAGTCTACAAGAGGAATCTTGCTGAATGGTGAAAATGTTCTAAACTGTTCTAAAATGTTCTAAATATGTGGTGATAGTTGTGCGTGTAAAATAATAACCAGCCTTAGCCGGCTTGGCTCAGTGGATTGAGCGTTAGCCTGCGGACTGAAGGGCCCCAGGTTTGATTCAGGCCAAGGGCACATGCCTGGGTTGCGGGCTCAGTCCCCAGTGGAAGGGCGTGCAGGAGGCAGCCAATCGATGATTCTTTCATCATTGATGTTTCTGCCTCTCCTTCTCCCTTCCTCTCAGAAATAAATAAGGAAATAGATTTTTTTTTAAATAGTAAACATCCCCACATACATACACAAACTGTACTAGAAATCATTGAATTGGCCCTAGCCAGGGTGGCTTAGTTGGTTTGGCATTGTTCCATGCACCAAGAGGTCACTGGTTTAATTCCCAGTAAGGGCACATGCCCAACTTGCATTCCCAATCCCCATTTGGGGGTGTGCAGGAGGCAAGGGATCAATGGTTCTCTCTTATGCATGTTTCTCTCTCATCTCTCTCCCTACCTCTTCTCTAAAATAAATAAAAACATATTTTTATAACATTAAATTGTATACTTGAAATGAGTGAATTATGTGATGCATAAAATATGCCTCAAGAAAGTTGTTGGGAAAAAAAAGTACATTTTATAAATTAAACCAAAACCTGCCTATGGATTGAAAAAGAATGAAAACATATGTTTATGTATGCAAAATATGTCTAGGAGGACAGTTAATACCAATGATTAACTCTGAAATGGAATTGTAGGAGAAAACTAGGAACTTTTTTATACTCTGTCTTTCTGTATGATTTGGGGGGGGGGGGAGAATATAATTAAAATTTTAATTAAAATGTTTTTGAGAGATTGGAAGTTAAAATATATAAAAAGCAATGGAATTATAAGTATCATTATCTCTGGATAGTGAGCTATGGCTTATATTTTTGTTTTCTATATTCATTGTCTAATTTAAAAATGATTATGTATTACTTTTTACAATAAAAACTGGAAAGAGCTTAATTTAAAATAAAAATCCGATAAATATTCAAGTAGCTTTTTAGAAACTCACATTTATGTCCTGGCTGGTTTATTTCAGTGGATAGAGAGTTGGCCTGCAGACTGAAGGATCCCAGGTTCAATTTTGGTCAAGGGTGCATGCCCAAGTTATGGGTTCAATCCTCAGTGGGGGCCATGCAGGAGGCAGAAAATCAATGATTCTCTCTCATCATTGATGTTTCTCTCTCTCCTTCTCCCTTCCTCTCTGAAATCAATAAAAATATATTTAAAAATAAAAACTCACCTTTATCACAATGTTTATTGTATCCTATCTAATAAAAGAGTAATATGCAAATTGGCCATCTCTCCAACACACAAGATGGCTGCCCCATGTGGTCAAAATGACTGCCCCCATGTGAACACTAGATGGCCGCCACAAGGTGGCCAACAGGGAAGGGCAGTTAGGGGTGACTGTACTGGCAGAGGATGGCAATTGGGGCAACCAGGCCTGCAGGGGAGGGCAGTTAGGGGAAATTGGGTTGACAGGAGCAGTTAGGCATTGATCAGACTGGCAGGGGAGTGGTTAGGGAGTGATCAGGCTGGCAGGCAGAAGCAGTTAGGGGCAATCAGGCAGGCAGGCAAGTGGTTGAGAGCCAGCAGTCCTGGATTGTGAGAGGGATGTCCGACTGCCCATTTAGCCCCAATCCCACCTAAAAGGGCAGTTGGACATCCCTTGAGGGTCCCCGACTAGAGAGGGTGTAGGCTGAGCTGAGGGACACACACACACTCCTGAATTTCTTGCACCAAACCTCTAGTTTCATAAATAATAGGATATTTTTTTAGCTCAATGGCAACCTGAGGCTCAGACATTTTGATTTAAAAAGGTAGCCATTCATTGGCATTTGAGCTTGGATGCTGTCCAGTGAAGCTGAAAGGTATTCTATTCCACTTTTATTAACATCCTCAAATTAATACAGGGACGGGGGAAAAAACCTTTATGTATTAGAAATTGGGATATAAATCCCTTTTTCAAAAATTCACATTTATTAGCTCATGTCTGATGGCAAAGATGGCTGTGGAGAGCCTGGAATAAGATGGTTAAAATAACAATGGAATGGAAACATCCTTTAGAGGAAATTTACTATATTGAAGGGACAAGTTGCACTGATACCTCCCACCCTCCACCCCAGACCTTTCTGCAAGACCTGACTCCTGGGAGGCAGATGTTGACTTGGGGCCCAGTGTGTAGTTGAGGCAGGAATTTCTCAATTATTAGTATCTCAAGATATTAAGGCATACCTTGTGAAAACATCTGCGTGTAATGAACTGGAAGAGCTGTATTGAGAAGGATACTTCTAAGAGTGGCACTGAAGCAAAGTACCTGGAAGGCACACTGGGCCCCAGCCACACCAGCAGAGACCTATGCCAGAAGCCATGGAAACGGAGAGCAGGGCACCAGGCTACAGAAATGCATCTTAGAACATAAGTCCCTTCCCGGCGTTCAAGGTGTTGAAGTGAGCACGTGGTGGGTCCTCCAGTGTGAAATTTCGGATTTTCCTGAGCCTTCAGATGGGAGTAGCAATTACCTGCTTTTTGGCACAGGAGCCAAAAATCGGGATATCTTCTCCGTGAAGGGGATCAGGGGGGACTAAACAGACTTCCTGCGGCTGGTGTGCAAGACATGGGGATGGCCACAGTCACAAAAGGCAAACCAGAGCTCAGAAGGAAGGCACATGCAGCGGTGGCAATTCCCCAACGAAAGTCCTAGCCGGTCTGTGACCCAGGCTTGCACCGATGCTGGCAGCATTGCATGATGGCTCTGGCGATTTGTAAAGCAAAAGAATACATTCAAGATTATTTCCTAAAAAGAATATAAGCCTCTTGAAGACCAGGATTTTTTGTCTTGGTGTCTGCTTAGAGCAGTGTCTGACATGTAGTAGGCACTCCATAGCTACTCTGGAAGGAAGGAAGGAAGAAAGGAAGGAAGGGAGAGAGGGAGGAAGGGAGGGAGGGGGGGAAGGAGGGAGGGAGGGAGGAAGGGAGGAAGGAAGGAAAGAAGGGAGGCCTCTGGTGCATCTGGTTTTCAGCAGCATAGTAGTTGGCTTGGCGGGAGGCATGGGCCTGGAATGTCCAGGGAAGGGCAGGGGAGGGCTGGGAGCCAAGGATCAAGGAGTCAAGCTCGACTTACATGTTACTAGTTCACTCTAGAAAGTGGAGAGTGAAGGTGCTGCCATATTCTTGGTGACCAGGAGTGACATAGCAGAACCTCTTGGTGCTGTGACTGGCATCACGACCTTTGGGCATACAGCACAGAGGGGTTCTAGACAGAAATATGCCAAATTTCAGAAAAGAAATGATCATTTTTAAAAATATATTTTATTGATTTTTACAGAGAGGAAGAGGAAGGGATAGAGAGTTAGAAACATCGATGAGAGAGAATCATTGATCAACTGCCTCTTGCACACCCTCTCCTGGGGATGTGCCCGCAACCAAGGTACATGCCCTTGACCGGAATCGAACCCGGGACCTTTCAGTCCGCAGTTCAGCACTCTATCCACTGAGCTAAACCGGTTTCAGTAAGAAATGATCATTTTGTGGTCCAGAAACGCAGCTGTAATCTTGTGTATAGTTTTGGTGTGGTGTTTTTTTGTTTTGTTTTTTTTTCCAGGATGGGGAGGTAGGAAGTATGTCAGGAAATAGCTTTTAAAATAATATCTTTTAAAATTCTCTTTTTAATGAATCATATTTAGAAATTAATGGTTAGGCTATAAATGTATGCATTACTCTTCCTGAAAAACAAAGGCTTCGATTTAAAAAGCCTAGTAAAGTGCCTTATTATATCTTTCTGTCTTTTGAACAAAGAAAATGCTAAGCAATGTCATAAACAATAAATAATGTTTTATTACCTTAAAAACAAGGGAACCTTTTCATGATTGAAAAGTAATACAATGGAATCCAGATGGGTTAGCCGAGGCAAAGATAGTCAATAAAATACTTGATTAATGGCAAAACTAATTGCCTCTAGGTATTGGCGTACTGATTATGTAACATCCACATTTTCTAAAAAATTAGTTCATGTGAAAGCATGGCAGTGCTTTAGGCATGCAGACAGGAACTGTGTGAAAAGACCAGAAAGGCAACGGTCCTGTCCGAACATGTGCCTGCTCTGTGGTTATTAGGGTTCTATCCCAACATGTAAGTGCTCCAGATAGCACTGGAATGTATCCCGCATACATGGGGGCACACACTCTAGTTAATACAGGAGCAGCATCTACACAGGAATCAACTGTGAACTCCAACCATCTTAGACTCTGAATGGCCACTCTGACTCCTCCCTTTGCCTGGGATGCCTACTGACCCAGGTCCCCACTTCTCCATCTGGCTACCCCTACTCGTCCTTCAAAACCCAGGAGAGAAATTCTCTTCAGAAGGAAGCCCTCTGTGACCATGACTCACCTTCTCCTCCTGGAGGCTTCCATAGCTACTTTCACATTTCTGTGTACCAACATATTTTATAGGATTTTGTTTATTTTCTTTTTTCCCAACTAGAATGTAAGCTTCTCAGTCTATCCATACTAGTACAATGGCAGTACCATAGTACACAGTTCAATAAATACCTATGAATTAATGTCATTCAGAGCTGTGAAAAGTAGTAAATTGATTTGACCAAATGAAAGAAGTTACTTAGAGAACTCTACTAACAAGACTTGATGCTGCAAAGTTTTTTAGGGATCATAAAAAAAAGAGAAAAAAAAAGAAGAAGAATCAAGAAGCATGGTTCCGTGTTCTTTCAGTTTCTTCTCTCCAAGAGAACATTAAGAAATCACTTTGGCCCTAACCGGTTTGGCTCAGTGGATAGAGCATCAGCCTGCGGACTGAAGGGTCTCAGGTTTGATTCCGGTCAAGGGCATGTACCTTGGTTGCGGGCACATCCCCAGTAGGGGGTGTGCAAGAGACAGCTGGTCAATGTTTCTCTCTCATTGACGTTTCTAACTCTCTATCCCTCTCAATTCCTCTCTGTGTAAAGTCAATAAAATAAAATTTTTTAAAAAATCACTTTGGCTCTCTTTTCATACTCAGAAAAATCTAAGAATAAGGATAATCACCTTTTTTTCCATTTCATTTGCTGTGTAGCAAAGGAAATGACTGGCAGGAAATTATAATCAGGTACTATTCTGGAGAATCTGAGCCCTTTCCTTTTCTTCCAGGTTCAGTATTCCCAATTCCCTCTTTTTTTCCTTTCTTTTCTTTTCTTTTCTTTTTTTTTTTTTTTTTTTTTTTTTTTTTTTTTTTTTTTTTACAGAGGAGTCCACAGCCATGGGATATTTCAGTTCAGGCTATGATGGGCGTATTTTTATACCATGCACTTAAAAAAATAAATATATATATATATATATATATATATATATATATATATTTCTTTATTGATTTCAGAGAGGAAGGAAGAGAAAGAGAGAGATAGAAACATCAATGATGAGAGAGAATCATTGATTGGCGGCCTCCTGCACACCCCTACTGGGGATCAAGCCCACAAACCAGGCATATGCCCCTGGCCTGAATTGAACCTGGGACCCTTCAGTCCACAGGCCAATGCTCCATCCACTGGGCAAAACTGGCCAGGGCCCCAATTCCCTCTTGAGCATAAAACTATAAGAATCTAATCTTAAATCTGCAGGGCTAAGGAAAAAACTTGTTCTTAAATAGCCATTTGACAGAAAAATACATATGCAGCCCAGCATAACCGCAGGTCTTTGATCACTCAACCAATCACAGAACATGCAACAGACACTGGAAAGGAATCACAGGGGAGTTTTCATCCCATAGTCTCAGCAACCTCAAAATGGAGCTGGAAGCTTTTCCCCATACTAATTGTAAGGCAATCAAGGGACAGATTTGTATGTTTTTAGTCCCATCTTTTAAAACCAATTTTAAAAGATGGCAAGACTGTGCTTCTCTTGGGATACTTTTGACTTGGCTTTATATAAGGATTATTTGTCCTAAAGTCTGGTAGATCTTCCTTTATCCCCATCCCACATTTAACATTTTTCAAGCTAAAGCCGGAAATTACTTCAAGAAAATGCCTGGAAGAAAATTAAATATTTTTAAACCATTCAGAAGAAAGGAATCTTTTTTTAAATTAAAACTTGCCAAAGGGGGGGAAAAAAGCAAATAAGGTCTCAATTCTTAAAATTCCAAAGAGGGAAAAAAACAAAACAAAAAAAAACCAACAACAACTATTATCCCTCTACCTCTGCTAACATAACTAGACACCCTCTTATTGAGTTATTTATCATTCATATCTGGAAAACGACAGGACCCTCTCTCTTCCTAGGTCCCAGCAGGCCAAAGGAGGCGGAGAGGCAGCTCCTGCTGTGTTTCTGGCCACAGAAAACACTTTGGCAATCCTTTGTAGCCCTGTCTCCAAGTCTGTAGTGACTGGAGAAACGCCTAGCTGGTTTTATCTTTTCTTAGTGTGGAGGCTGCAATAGGGAACCAGAAATGCCTTCCTGAAAATGCCAGTTATTTGTGTTTCCTGGGTCTCCTACAGAGTTCTCTGGGACTCACACAAGGAGGCAGAGAAAGGATTCTCTATATGACTTTCACCAGGTCCTAAGATTTTGAGATGTGGTAAGATTCATTCTCATTGTAATTGAATGAATTTTCATAACTGTCTTTCTTTTGCCATGGTAAAGAAATATAATATTCGTGCCCCTTTAAAACTAAAATTACAGCTGAAGTCCGTGTAATGAGTGGTTAACTTTGAGTGGAAGGTTTAAGGTGCTAGAACAGCTTATATTTAATTAGAGGCCTGGTGCACAAAATGTGTGCATGAGTAGGGTTTCTAGGCCTGGCCAGCAATCAGGACCAATCGGGGCCTTCCAGCTGCTGGCTGGGGCCTTTATCTTCTGGCTGCTGGCTGCCAGCCAGGGCCTTCCTTTATTCTGGGCCACCCCCTGGTGGTCAGCACACCTCATAGCAAGTGATCGAACTCCCAGTCTCCTAGTCAAACTCCAGAGGGGTCACTTTGCATATTAGCCATCTATATTTACGAGTTACTCATCAATCTATAATTATTGCCTCTTCTTTCTGCCTCCACACTAATATAAAACCAGCTAGGCATTTCTCCAGTCACTACAGACTTGGAGGCAGGGCTACAAGTGATTGCCAAAGTGTTTTCTGTGGCCAGAAAATTTCCCTATATTAATTTTCAAAGAGTATGACTGTGATTTATTATAAGTTACTATAAATACCATTTGAAATCCAAAAAGGTGCATATTATAAGTTAATAACAAATGTAAAATTACTCTTCCTCGATCAGCACTAACTGACTTGGAGCACATACCTGTCCTGGCACTGTCTGTATGATGTGGGGCCAGGCTAATGAGCATTTTGTATTCTTGCAGATGGAGGGGTCCTACCCTTTCCTAAAATCAAAGAAGTATTTTCTTCCAAAAACTTCATAATTTTTCTTCTCACTTTTAAATTGTAAATCCATTTGGAATTTTGTTTGTATACATTGTGAGGTAAGGAACTGGTTTTATTTATTTTTCCATGTGGATACCCAATAATCCCTATACCAATAATCCCTATACCATTTACTAAATTCATAATTTCTTCACTGATTTCTAATTAGTCATAATGTTCCTTTCTATATACTTGGGGACTTTCTCAGCCCCCTATTCTTTTCCATAGGCTATTTATTTATCTACCCACTTATACGAACTATCTTCTTTTTAAAATATTATTTATTGATTTCAGAAAGGAAGGAAGGAGAGAGAGAATTTCAGAAGGAAGAAGGAGAGAGAGAGAGAAAGAGAGAGAGAGAGAGAGAGAGAGAGAGAGAGAGAGAGATCTCAATGATGAGAGAGAATTTATTGGCTGCCTCCTGCATGACCCCTACTGGGGATAGAGTCTGCCACCCAGGAATGTGGCCTGACCAGGAGTTGAACTGGTGACCTTTTGGTTCCTGGGTTGATGCTTAACTGCTGAGCCACACCTGGCTGGGCTTAATCTCTATAGCTTTATAAGTCTTTATATCTAGTAGGATAAGTTCCCTACACACACACACACACACACACAATTTCCTTCATTTTTAAGCATATATTTTTAAGCCAGATATTTATTTTAGACTGCAAACTATGGGAACTTGACTAGACAAAACTCAACCACACAAAGATACTCCACATAGTCCAGATAATGGCCAACTCTGTATGCTGACAAGAATATGAGAATTCTGCTTCCAGTTAGTACTGAGTTATGAGGAGGAAACAGGAAATTGACTTTTTTAAAAAAAATATTGCTATAACCAAAATTGCCAATAGGTCCAACAGAATTAAGACAGAATCCTGCTTCATTACCATTGCTTTCATGGGTAAATCTTTCTGAGTTATCGTCAGACAAGAAATGTCTTTGCAAGAACTTATATAATCTCTCATATCAACTTTATTATATTGACTTGAGTTTTGAAAGAGTGTTGAGAAATAATATGAAGACAGTTCTGTTCAACTTTCAGCTTGGGAGAAAGCCAGTCACTGTTATGAAAAGTCATGTAAATGCTTGGGAAACCAGCTATCCGGGAACAGTGAAGCTACAATAATGGGAGGTGGCACGTCTAATTGCACTGGAATCTGCCTGCAGCGACACTTCTCATGGAAATTGATTAGTGTGGTGTTGCTAAAGTTTAAAAGGCTTCCCGGAGCATTGTTGAACCAAAACCCTGTGCTTGTCCTCCTAGGCTATGAACAAAGATATGAGAGGAAAGCATCCAAACAGAGACTCAAGCAAGATATCTGTAAATGTATGTTTACAGAAAGTATTCATAGGAGAGCTTTTTCTTGTAGCCTCGGCAACCTCAAAATGGAGCTGGAAGCTCATTCTATATTCATTGTAAGGCAATCAAGTGACAGATAAAAATTTCATTCAGAATAACAGGTGGGCTTTGTACAAAGAGAAGAAAACTATAGGCTGATTTTTAAAAAATATATTTTTTTTGGGGGGGGGCAATGGTATATGTACACAGATAAATTAATTTAAAAAATTTTATTGACCTCAGAGAGGGAGAGATAGAAACATCAATGATGAGAGCAAATCATTGATCAGCTGCCTCCTGCATGAACAACACTGGGGATCAAGCCCACAACCCGGGCATGTGCCCTGACCAGGAATCAAACCATGATCTCCTGGTTTATAAGTCGATGCTCAACCACTGAGCCATGCTGGCTGTGCTAGGCTGATTTCTTTATGGGGAAAATTTTTTTATATTTGGGAATTCTTTAGCTGAATTTCCATACAACCTGAGAAAATTCTGGATTTGCATTAGAAGTTATAATTATTTTAGTAAAGTTAACAATCTAAACTCTCCTCAAGATTTACCTCTTGGGATATATTTAGGTTGAATCCTATGGAATGTCTATCTCTGTAGGTCAAAAATGGCTGTATATCAGCAGTTTCATAGAGGTCAATTCTAGAACAGACCATAATTCCGTAAACCTTATAATATTATTCAGCAAGCATTTACTGAGGGCCCTAATACAGTTTTTCTTCTCAAGCAATTCCCACTCTATTCAGAAAGTGTAAAATACAAACAAATAAATGAAAAACAGAATGATAAGTGTAATAATAGAAAAAGGTACAGAATAACACAAAAAAAGGTGTGATAGATTTAACTTGGTCAGGTAAGGAAAGATATTGCAAAGCAGATGTTGTTTGAGCTGAGTAATCAGAAATTGAGCCAGCTGAGGGATTAGAAGTGTCTTTTCAGGTAGAGTGAACACATTTACGAGATCCTTGAGGCATAATGTGAACAGGATGACAAGTTCAAGTAATGATGCTGTTAAATCATTTAGACTGTCTGGTTCATGGGGAAGGGAGGGTGGCTGGAGGCTGCAGGAAAATAGGAATAAGGGCAGAATATAAACCAGTTTGGCTCAGTGGTAGAGCGTCAGCCTGCAGACTGAAAGGTCCCGGGTTCGATTCCGGTCAAGGGCATGTACCTTGGTTGTGGGCACATCCCCGGTAGGGGGTGTGCAAGAGGCAGCTGGTCGATGTTTCTCTCTCATTGACGTTTCTAGCTCTCTCTCTCCTTTCCTCTCTATAAAAAATCAATAAAAATATATTTAAAAAAAAAAAAAAGACGGGGGTGAGATTGGACATGTGTGTTTTGACTGTCATACTATAGAATAAGAATTTTGACTGTAAAGTAATAACTAATTTAAATGTCCTCATTTGGGTATTGGTGGATTAGTGAAAAGTTTTACACTAGGAGATAACAGGACCAACTTGCTAATATGGCTAATATGCTAAGTGTCCGACCATTCGACCCTTCAACTGGTAGCAATGATGTGCAGTGACCACCAGGGGGCAGACGCTCAACATACAGGCATGGAAATATGGAACAGACTGATGAATCTCAGAGGGAAGGGGAGAGGGCATGAAGAGATTAACTAAAGATCTTATATGCATACTAGAGGCCTGGTGCACAGATTCATGCATGGGTGGAGTCCCTCAGCCTGGCCTGTGCCCTCTCACAATCCAGGATGCCTTGGGGATGTCGGATGCCAGTTTCAGCCTGATCCCCGCAGGCCAGGGATCCCACCAGTGCATGAATCCGTGCACCAGGCCTCTAGTTTTAGAATAACTGATGAATAGTAGGAAAACTTGCTAAGCGGCTACAGGTGAGAGGAATTGAACCAAGGTAACAGGTGGAGACAGTTTGGAGATGGAGAGGACTGAAAGGAGGGGGAGATGTGATGGTAGTAAATTCAAAAGAGCTTGGTTCCAGAATGTTTTGCTACTATTTGAGGTCTTTTCAAAAGTGCACTATTTTCCTTACTGAAAGTTTTATATGACTAAAGTAACTTATTTGCGGCTTTATAAAACCTGTTGTTCTAAATATCTTAATAGAATAAAATCACTGCATGATAAATTCAATCAATTACTATCTAATCTAAAGATAAATTTAAAAAATCAGTCTAATTGATAATTCTGATTGAGACAAAATAGGTATAACCACAATCTACATAGAATTTTCCCCTCCAAAGAGGATTCTTTCCCTAGACTGAGTGAAAGCATTTCTGCTCTGTGAGGAGAGATTCCTATTCTTAAAGGGGGGAGGGGAGGGTGTTAATTATTGCCACAATCTCTCATCTTCATGTCATGTGATGAAAGAAAAAAAAATCAAATTTTCTCTTTATTCCCCTACCCCAGGAATCCATAAGAAATAATCTCAGAAAAATAAAAGTTAAGTTTTTATATTAGTTTAATCATTAATTTGGTCAATGATTACTTAAAAGTATATATCCATGTGAAAAATTCAAATACTAATATTTACCTTTCCAAATTCCTCCAACTTATTCGCTAAAAACTTAGCCAAAATGGTAAGTAAAATAAATATTTTTTCTGGAAATATATTTAGAGAATTATTTAACTAGGAAAAACATTATATAATATGCTTGATTATAATGGACAGTGTTGCTTCTGGTCATCAGATGCTATCTGACAGGACAAATACTTGGCATAGAAATTACTAACACATTCAGAAACTAATCTTTCCTGAATCCAGCCGCAACTCTCAAAAGCTGGCTTGAAATACCCTGACTGTTTTAAAAATGGACTGGGTAGTTATCTCAAATGTATTATTCATGACTGTGTCATACATTTCTTTCAAGAATTAAAGTAATAGAAATTTGTAGTAATATTTTTATTTGCTTTTACATTTAAAGTAATATTTAAATGCCAGTGTTTCATTAGAATGGGTGTTGCATTTTTCTAAAATTATTCTTCCTTACATCAGTCTTCATCAAAGTGTAGTAACATGGTTATTTGATTCTGCTGCCAGTTTTTAGCTTTTTCTATAGGTTTCACATTCTGGGCCCCACACTATCCCACTTTGACTTTAAAAATATATATTTTATTGATTTCAAAGAGGAAGGGGAGGGAGAGATAGAAACATCAACGATGAGAGAGAACTATTGATCTGCTGCTTCCTGCACAAACCTCACTGGGGGTGGAGCTTGAAACCCATGCATGTGCCCTACCCGGAATCGAACCCTGACCTCCTGGTTCAGAGGTCAATGCTCAACCACTGAGCCATGCTGGCCCGGCTTACTTTGAGTTTTTTTAACATGTTTTTGTGTGTGTGTGTGTGTGGGGGGGGGGGGTGTTTTTGTTGTTGTTGTTGTTGTTTTTGTTTTTGTTTTTTTTAATCTTCACCTGAGGATAGTTTTCCATTGATTTTTAGAGAGAGTGGAAGGGAGGGGCAGAGGAAGAGAGATCGATTGGTTGCCTCCCTCAGGCACCTCGATCAGGGCTGGGAATCGAGCTGCAACCAAGGTATGTGCCCTTGACCGGAATCAAACCTGAACCTTTCAGTCTGGGCTGATGGTCTGACCCAAACCAGCTAGGGTCATGTATTTTTTTATTTTATTAAAATCAGTCAATGGTCTGATAATAAAAGTGCTTTCTACGGACAACTGTTATTAAACTTGCATTACATTGCTTGTTAAAGTTGAAAAAGGTTCATAAAAATATAGGTTGCTTTTGGACTTGATAGCTGCTGCTTCAAGAGAATTCTCAAAGTCACTTGCACAGCATTAAATAAATATTGACTTTAAAAGGGGTTGTGGGGGGGACACAAAATCCTTCAGTATACAGTCGCATTTAGTTGTTCTAAGGAAGTTTTCAAAAAAGGCAACAATAGGCCTAAAAGTTGAGCCAGACAAATTTGGGATCTGATGGGCACAGTTAGTTCTTTCTTTTTTAAAAAAAAATATTTTTTATTGATTTCAGAGAGGAAGGGAGAGGGAGAAAGTGATAGAAACATCAATGATGAGAGAGAATCATTGATTGGCTGTCTCCTGCACACCCACACAGGGGATGGAGCCCGTACCCAGGCATATGCACTGACCAGGAATTGAACCGTGACCTCCAGATTCTTAGGTTGATGCTCAACCACTGAGCAACACCGGCCAGACCACAGCTAATTCTTTCTTCATCTTTGGTGAGGAATGTGAAATGCAATAATACAAAGCAAGTCTGTACCAAAATCCAAGTTTCATTTCCTAACTATTTTAACTGCATATCACTGCTTATACTACCTCATTTTCATGGCTCAATACACAGCTATCTTATTTGCTCACAATTACGTGGATCAGCAGTTTGTTCTGTGTCCAGCTGGATGGTTCCTGTCTGGACTCACTCAGACAATCGCAGTCCTCCGGCATCAACGCGGAGCTGGATGGATGGTCATGGATGGCCTCACTCCTATCTGGGTTAGTGTTAGTTGTAGGTGGGGCCTCTCTCCATATGGTCTCACTCTCATGGAGGCGAGCCCAGGTTTCTTCACACAGTGGTCTCAGGTTCCAAGAGTATGAGTGCTTTCACAGTCACTTTCACAGCATACCACCAAATCAGAGTACAAGGCAAGCCAAATTCAAGGTCATAGAAAAACAGTCTGCATTTCTCTTTTAAAAAATTATATATAATTTTTAAAAATTTATTTCAGATGGGAAGAGGAGGAGATAGAAACATTGATGACGAGAGAGAATCATTGATTGACTGCCTTCTGCACACTCTACCCTGGGGATCAAGCCTGCAATCAGAACATGTGCCCTGGCCCAGAATCAAACCGTGACTTTCTGGTTCATAGGTCAATGCTCAACCACTGAGCCACGCTGGCTGGGCCAGTCTGCATCTTTTGATAGGAAGATATATAAGTCACACTTCACAAGATTATGCATACAAGGGAAGAATTTGGTTGTTTTTTTATCCCAATTCACTACATTAACAGTGGCTCAAAATTCAAAACAACACAGCAATTTGATTACCTAGAATTTAAAAATCTCTTGCACTAAAAAAAAAAAAAAATACCATAATTAAGAAGGTGAATGACAAATTGGAAAAATATTTATAATTGATATCATAGACAAAACCTTACCAACTCTAGTTCATAAATAGTTTCTTAAAAAAACAGGAAAGTACTGACAACACCAAAAAATTCACTGGAGATATGAACAGATAAATTGCAGAAAAACATAAATGTACATGGATCTTAACCAAATGGAAAGATGTTCAACCTCATTCTTTTTTTTTTTTTTTTTTTAAAGATTTTATCATTTTCTAATGGATAAAGCCATGTTTTATTTTTTATTTTTTTATTTTTTTAAAATATATTTTATTGATTTTGTACAGAGAGGAAGGGAGAGAGATACAGAATTAGAAACATCGATGAGAGAGAGTCATCGATCAGCTGCCTCTTGCACACCCCCTACTGGGGAAGTGCCCGCAACCAAGGTACATGCCCTTGACCGGAATCGAACCCGAGACCCTTCAGTCCCCAAGCTGACGCTCTATCCCACATGTGTCAAACACAAGGCCCACGGGCCAAATCCAGCCCGCCAGGCCTTGCAATGTAGCCCGCACCGCACTGTCATCACTGCACTCCGCTGTCAGTTTATGACATTGTCAGTTTATGACTGTTCAGTAAACCATTCGGCCCGCGATTTAGGCTGGATTTTAGATTTTGGCCCCTTCTCTGATTGAGTTCGACACCCCTACTCTATCCATTGAGCCAAACCGGTTCCAGCTCAACCTCATTCTTAATAAAGGAAATGCAAATTAAAACTACACAAAGAGTTTTCACCTATCACATGAGCAAAAATCTAAATGCTTGACAATGCACTCTGACAGAAAACGGGCACTACATACATTGCTATTTCTCAATAGAACAGAATGATAGAAACAGCTTGGTTCTTGAAGAGTGAACCACAGAATAAGCCAACTCTGGGGCTGCCCGACCTCTGGATAGCTAGTTACATAGTAATAACTATCCTCCTGTTGTTGGTCCACTTTGAGTTGGCTTGTGTTATTTGCAAGAGATTTGCTGAAGGGGTGCTCTCAGGAGAATAAGAGGAGGACAACCAGATAGGACTGGAGAAAAGCTAAGCAAGGACCTAATGTTGGCTGGAAATCAACTTTAGCCTGAGGTCCGGGGGAGAGGGGGAGGAGTAGGGGCAGGGGCCTCTGGAGCATAAATTGGCCTCACCTGTTGTACGTACCACTATGGCAGTTAGTCGTTGTGAGCTGCCTCTGAGGAGAGGTGTGTGTAACAGCGGCTGAGAGTAAATGTACTGGCCCAGTTAAGGGGATCTGGGCAGAGCATCCAGAATCACCACAACTCACCACCTTACTCCAAGTATAGCCCAAATCTTACCAGACCCTGTGCGATCTAGCCCATCCCTGCAGAACCAGTCTCTTTCTCTCTGAAATCATCTCCAACTATTGTCCCTCTTTTTCACTCCACGTTAGCCACACTGGGCACTTGGCAATTCTCTCTGCTTCAAACCCTTTGCACTTCTCATCTGGAATGATTCTCCCCTGCCCCCCACTCATATCCTCATGATTGGTCCCTATGTATCCTTCAGGTTTTACCACAAGACACCTTCTTAGTAAAGCTGTCTCTGGCTACCCTATCTAAAGTGACAACTTCCACCCCTAACCAACATGTATCACCCTTTGCTTGCATTACTTTTCTTTTTTAAAAGACTTATCAGTATCTCATATACGTACTATGCAATTTTCTTATTTATTTTGTTTATTGTTTGATCACACTCTAGAATATAAACTGGGAAGGGTAGGACTTTTTATTGTTTTTTTTTTAAATTCTCACCACTTAAAACAGGTAGGTTGCAGGTGGTCAGTTAATATTTGTTCAGTGAATGAATGATTCCCGACATAAAGTGTAAGTCCCTAATATACATTGATTAAACTGAATTAAATTGAGATGGAAAATATGAGCACAGCCCCATTGTACTATAGATGGGAGAAAGGCCACATGTTACTATATGCAGAGTCCTCCTTAGATACATGATTTCTTGGATAATATTGCAATGTTCATGTGATGGTATATGTGTGTGTGTGTTAATATATACTATATTATTATACATATATTGGTGAATAAAAATAGAAGCACTAAATATTTTTAAATTTTATTTAAATGAGTTCAAATCAAAACCTGAGAATCTACATTTACATCCATTACAGTAAGGTAAGGGCACAGCAAAGTTAACATGGATGCAGGTTGTGTAGATAGCTCGATTCCTATGATATAAAACTTAAACCCAAAGATGAAACTCCTGAAGCTGTTTACTGCAGTGTCATATTCTGACCTCAGAGACTAGGAAACTTCAGACACGTGTAATCTCAAGTATCTCAACTCTGAAACCTATCAGCAGATACCAAACACCTTCAAGGCACATTAGAGTTTTTTAGAAAAGGAGCCTTTAAAAAAAAAAAACCCTAAAACTACAAAAGCACCTATCAGACTTGCTGTGGCGTGTATGCTGAGTGTGAATCTGGAAGATTAGCCTTGAGTCGTAGCCTCAGCACCAACACTGGCTTCTTCCTGTAAAACACCCTCGGCAAAGGGTTCTGACTCAACTGGAGAATTTTCTTCTTCCAGCTCAGCATATTCATCAGAGCTTTCGTTCTCCGCTGTACCGTTATCACTACTGATGGCAGCGGCTTCATCCGGAGCTGCACCGGTGACCTCCGAGGCTGTACCGTTATCACTACTGATGGCAACGGCTTCATCTGGAGCTGCACCGGTGACCTCCGAGGCTGTACCGTTATCACTACTGATGGCAGCGGCTTCATCTGGAGCTGCACCGGTGACCTCCGAGGCTGTACCTTTATCATTAGTGATGGCAACGGCTTCATCCGGAGCTGCACCGGGGACCTCCGAGGTGCTGACTTGGGTGCTTTCGCAGGCAGTGGCATTTGGAACCTCTGGCTCCGATTCAGCACCAACCACGGTGATCTCCACCTGAGCAGCCTCCGCAGCGCCAGGGCAGGCTGAAGCCTCCTCTGCTCTGCCTGCAGCTGCAGCATCCGAGCTTTCTTCAGCATTTACCACCTGAGCTTCCTCCGAAGATACTTCAGGAGCTGCTGAACTTGCTTCCTCCGAAGATACTTCAGGGGCTGCTGAACTTGCTTCCTCCACTCCCTCCAAGTTCTCTTTTTCACCTGTAAGATTTAGCCCATTAAGCACAGTATTAATCGAAAGAGCATGGAAGACAGAAGAACACTGTGCCATCACTTTAAAAAATGAGACATCTCTATGTAATGGTCTTCAACGTAGACTGTGAAGTGGGAAAACAGTTTGGTACTGTTTGTATTAGGACAGAAGGAGGGTAAGTTATATGCATAGATAGTTATATTTGCAAAGACTCTCTTCAGGATTCAGAGAAATTGATATTGTTGGCTGCCCCTGGAAGGGAAAATGGGGGATCTGCTTTTCTGTAAACCCTTTGAACATGTTGAACTTAAAAAAATAGTTTATATATGTTACTTACTCAAATACAAAGAACAGGAAAGTAAACAGCCCAGGCATCACTAGACAGCCTGGAAATGTAGCCAACTTATGAGGCATTGACTCTGAGGAATCACTAATTTTATTCTCAACCTCAGTTTTGTCATCTGTAAAATGTCATCTATCCACAGAACTTTTTTGAGGACTGACTAAAATGTTGTGTACAAGAAGGGTTTTAAAACCACTAGCATGTTATGGAAATGCATTTTATTATTATTACAATCTGCCTTCTTATGATTACATTAAATAATGTTCACTAATACATTCTGTTTCTTATTGTCATGACTAAAAAGTTAAAACTGGTCCATGAGCAGCTATTATCTGTCACCAAATAGAGATCATAGTCATTGATATTAATAGTATTATAGTTGAAATGAAAGAAAGTATGGTTCAAGCAAGCAGTTTAAGGCAAGAAACATTTACTTGGGTGAAAATGTAAAGTTTCTGTTCCTGTAGATGCCATTTTATTAATCAGACCAACTGAGGGACTCAACAGACATGACTGATTATACTAATGCCAAGTGTACTTTGGGCAAAGATACTGGATGGTCTCAATCAAAACTGAAACAAACATTAGTTTTATGATTTAAAAAAAATGAGGTTAATGAAAGGTCAGGCTGCTGAGAGGCAGATACTAAAATTATGCCTCCATGAATGGGGGCCTGAGTAGGAGAAAAGTAACATTACCACACAAAGAAGTCAAAACTACTGGTCAGCACTATAAATGCAAAACGTTTTCACTTATTCAATGCACTCATCCAAAACGTATAACAATATTTTCTAGGTTTTGGGTGGCTTTTCCTTTTTGACAAACTCCTACCCAGAGTCATTCTGAATTAAGTCAGGAAAGAAGCCAAAAGAAAACAGTGTTCATTGGGAGGCTAAGGTGATGAAAATCAGAGCCTTAAGGAAAACCATACTAATAAATTCACATTACCTTGAAGTGGCTGTAACTCTGCTTTACTTTCTTCTTTCACATCGTTTATATATCCAGTGTGCTTGACTTGCTTTGATGTTACTGACCTGTAAGTCTGAAAACAAAAGTGTACTTATTATTCACAAGCATTTTTTTCAACATGATTTATATTCATCATGCCAAATTCAAAGGTGTATGCAATTCAAAGAAGAAACGACAATGTATATCATCTACTCTTTTTGTTGTTGTTGTTAATCCACACTGGAGGATATTTTTTTTTTTTTTTTTTTTTAGAGAGAGAGTGGAAGGAAGGGAGGGAAAGAGATAGAGAAAGACTGAGCTACATTGGCCAGGGCCATATCATTTACTCTTGTATTTCCTATTTGAAAACCTTTGTCATTAAGTAGGAAAGAAGGAAAGGAACAATGCTATAACAAGGGTCAAGGATAACTGAAAACATGCCCAGTAGATAGAAAGATAAAGACAAATTAGGAACAATATGCCGAGTCAGCACCCTCAGTGCTTAGCACACCAATGCAGACCGAACCTGTGTAGAAGTTCACATCCCTGAACTGACCAGCAGTAACATCCTAAGGGACATTAGTCTTATTGTTCAAGGGGCTAGAACACGAGATAAAAAACTACTTAACGCATAATTGAATAATTCACACTCATGTGTGGTCCAGAGAACCTTGCTTTTCCAAAATCAACATAGTCAAGCACAGATTAGAAGGCCTGATAGAAGAGAGGGCCTCAAATTTATTACTTATTAAACATAAGCATTTAAAATATACCACAACTTGCCCTAGCTGGTTTGGCTCCGTGGAGAGAGTGCAGGCCTGCAGACTGAAAGGTCCCAGGTTTGATTCTGGTCAAGGGCAGATGTTCAGGGTTGCAAGTTCAATCCCCAATAGGGGGTATGCAGTAGGCACCCAATCAATGATTCTCTCTCATTATTGATGTTTCTCTCTTCCTCTCCCTTCCTTTTTCTCTAAAAATCAGTAAAAATATTTTTATCACAACTTTAATAAATCAGTATTGCATTATGTTTTTTAATATACCCAGACCTTCAAATAATTGAGATGACCTAGGCCTTTCACAGAATTTAAGAGGCCCTCATAGTAGATTTTACTTGGAAATGAAAAACTGCTCTTGGCTACCATGGATTCAATTCAGATAAATCTAATATAGAATTTAGATAGGACAAAGAAGGGGAAGAGAAGACTAGAATTCAGGTTTTTAAATACCTCATATTCTGTATCTCCTCCTGAAAGTAGCCCAAGATTCTTGAGAATTAACACTTCCAAGATTTAAGATTAAAACTATATAATCTTAGAGGTGGAAGGGGATTTAGAGATAATCACCCGTCCAATTTCATTCCCCTTGTGAGACAATAAGGCCAGAAAGGGCTCTCAGGAGCAGTCAGTTTGTAACTTCCAGTTTAAGATAGCTTTTGTAAAGAAAGATTTAGTATACAGGAGAGGTTCATGTCTAGCACTAGTAAACCTTATTAGGGATACAGTGATGCCCAGGTGAAATTAAGTCTTCCGGCTTCCCACGAAATCATATGGACTAGTCCAATATCTATTTTTCCAGTGCCCTATATCCAACTGTAGTAGCCCTGGGCAGTCAATTCAGCAGTAAGCAACAGAATGAGAGTAACAGTGAGGGAACCTGGCTGGGTATGAGTGAAAGCTGATAGATTAGTAGAGGACAATCACATAAATTACATGTTTGAAGTTTCTTGGCTTCCTGAGGCTCTCAAAATATTGAAGATTAGAATATGTATTTAGATTTGGCCATCTATATATATAGTTCTACAAACTGCTCCTAGTTATGACTAAAAATCCATTTATGCATATTTCTGTAGTATCAAGCCAAAATGCCGTGATTGTGTATTCCTATGGTTTCCAAATGATTTATTCTACTTTTATTCACAATGAAGAGTATATTTCAATTTAGAAAATTTATGACAAAATGGGGAATGATTCAATAGGCTTATCTTATTTGACTCACAAATGTTTCATTGTTTTAGCTCCAAAATCATATTATCAAAAGCTTTGTTTGCTGAGACCGGTTTGGCTCAATGGATAGAGCGTCAGCTTGGGGACTGAAGGGTCCCGGGTTCGATTCTGGTCAAGGGCATGTACCTTGGTTGCGGGCATATCCCCAGTAGGGGGTGTGCAAGAGGCAGCTGTTCGATGACTCTCTCTCATCGATGTTTCTAACTCTCTATCTCTCTCCCTTCCTCTCTGTACAAAATCAATAAAATATATTAAAAAAAAAAAAAAAAGTTCACTCACTTAAAAAAAAAAAAAAAAAGCTTTGTTTTACAGTGATTATCTAAGGGGGAGTGGATATGGGGACCAGCGAGGATAGCATTATTTTAATTTTATATATGTCTATTTTGAATTTTTAAAATTTATGGATAAATATTATTTTTTTAAAAATAATAAGAGTATATATAAAGATATAAAGCTAATAAAAACTATGGAGATAGTTAAAAGATTGGGGGAGGGAGGAATAAATAAGTAGAGCATGAGGGATTTTTAGGGTAGTGAAAACACTCTATAATACTGTAACGGTGGATGCATGTCATTATACATTTGTCAAAATACTTATAACGAACAAAGAGTGAAGTCTAATGTAAACTATGGACTTTAGTTAGTAATAACATATCAATATTGATTCATCAGTTGTAACAAACATGCCACACTAAAGCACGATTATTGATAGGAAAAAGCTGAAACAGGGGTGAGAGGAAATACATGGGAACTGTCTGCATTTTCTGTTCATTTTTCTATGAACCTACAACTGCTCTAAGAAATAATGTCTATTAACTTTTAAAAATTTTAATTTTGAAAACAGTTCCCATTAAATATTAATAATAGTATCTACCTTATAGAATTGTTGTAATTATTAAGTGAGCCCTAGACTGTCCAGCTATTACTATTAGTATTTATAGTAATACTAGAGGCCTGATGCATGAAATTCATGTAAGGGGCTTGGCCCTCAAAGCTCCAGCTTAGTCCAGAAGGTCGTTCAGCTGATCTAATTAGCATATCACGCTTTTATTATTATAGATTGTTTTTACTGAAAGTCATCCATTCTTAGAGGTTTTAAGAAATATTGAATTTATACTTTAAAAATCATCATAATCTAGTTATTTAATCTCATGTCCTGGACTTAACATTGCTTCGAGTTTTACCACAGGTTGTAAAATATGAGAATTCCTGCACACTGTGGTTGAACACTTACATAGTATCCACCAGCACTGACCGTGACACCTACAACCAGATAGTAGATCATATTTGACCCAGATGATCCAGGGAACTTGTTAGATGACATCCAGCGAACAGATGCTAGAAAAACAAGTTTAAACACGGTTAGCTCCACTGCTTAAGCAAAAGTACTTTAAATAATTCTTTCTTAAAAACATTTCTGCTCAGTGAACCTAGAATCTATTAACATCAAGTGACTTTAGCTTAAGGGAATATGGCATAGGAATAATTCCACTTGGCATTTTCGCAATATAATTTGACAAGTACTTATGAAATCTGTCATTTTGATGCTAAGCACCAAGCTTTTCTTGGAAGGAGTGCAGGCATGGGTAAGGAGAAATGACAAAAGCACTAAACAATTTCAACTGTCAAACAAGATGCATACAAGCAAAAGAAATCCATTATTGTATGTACTCCATTTTTTAGTCGAAAAGATGATTCTTCCAAAAAATTAATTAAATATATTTATACCTGAAATTTATGTTAAATAAAACATTTATGTTGAAATCTAACACACTTCTATAAATCTGTAACACAAATGCACATATATATTTAAATATATTTTATTGATTTTTTACAAAGAGGAAGGGAGAGGGATAGAGAGTTAGAAACATCGATGAGAGAGAATCATCGATCAGCTGCCTCTTGCACACCCCCTAATGGGGATGTGCCTGCAACCAAGATACATGCCCTTGACCGGAATTGAACCCAGGACCTTTCAGTCCAAAGGCCAACGCTCTATCCATTGAGCCAAACCGGTTTCTGCTATATATTTCTAATATAAAGCCTTTAGAGACGGGCAGTGAGAAGCTTTTCTAAGACAAATGTTGCTAAAAGATCATATCTGAAATAGAAGTACAATTCTGTACAAACTAATAGAAACTACGAAAGTGTTACGTTCTCATAATTAAATACGTTTACTCAGCAGTGCCAGAGCTTGCATATACACCACATTCCCTGGAATTGGATTTTTATAATAGAATTAAGCCTAGAAACAGCTTAAAGTTCACAGATAAAAACAAAGAGACATTTATTCATCCATCAACAAACAGTTGAGCACCTGTTCCCTGTTTGCCATTCTTAGAAGCATTAGGATATAATTGTAAACAAGGCATACGAGGTTCCTGGCCTCAGGTAGCTCGCAGTTTAGAAAGAAGAAACAGATATTCAGACAAATAACTACAGACAATCATTTCAGTGCAGTATGACAAAGGCTGTCATAGACAAGTAGAAGCTTCAACAACAGCTTGAAAACACAGTGAGGAAACTCAGCTAGTTGGCTCAAAGCAGCTGCCACTATTTAAAGACATGATCTGAGTTTTGAAGGAAAGTAGGAGTTTGTCAGATAAATAAATGAAAAGAAAATTGCACTAGGGGCAGAAGATACAACATGAGGCATGAGTTGAATGACTTGGGAAGAATAGAGGAATTTGATTTGGTGGGGGACTAGTAAGAAGTTATGTTTTGCAGAGGGCACATCTTTTAAAAATTTGCACTGATTATGAATCTTTGTAGTAGTCAAATTGGAAAAAAATCCACATATATGTTCTTAATTTGAATATAAATGATCATCTCTTAGAAAAAAAATATTTTCCCTACAAATGTGCCCCAACAGGCTGTGATAAGAGGTTATGGCATTGACTTGTAGTAGGCCTTTTTTTTTTTTTTTCTTTTAAATATATTTTATTGATTTTTTACAGAGAGGGATAGAGAGTTAGAAACATCGATGAGAGAGAATCATTCATCAGCTGCCTCTTGCACACCCCCTACTGGGATGTGCCCACAACCAAGGTACATGCCCTTGACTGGAATCGAACCTGGGACCTTTTAGTCCGCAGGCTGACGCTCTATCCACAGAGCCAAACTGGTTTCAGCTGTAGTAGGGCTTTTGTTGGTTTAAAAATACATTTGCTATTACAGAGAAAATATGTCAGTTTTATAGTTGTCAACCAGACATAACTATCAAAAAGGTTTTTTTAAATAGGAAGAAATAAATAAAATTATAAGAGATTTAGGTAAAGACTTAAATACAATTATGGCAAAGCTATTTAAAAGAGCAATGAAATGGGAAACGGTATGCCTAGTTCCTATTCATTCCCTCATTCCTGGGATTTAGGCCTGGGTAAGTCAAGGTCCTATTTGTTCCTCATTCCAAGCACATGGATAAAGATAAGAAATCAGTACTGATAACAGTCTCCCACATCTTGGGGAAACGTGTTCCCAGGGCGTGGCTCTGCCTATGCCTTGAGTTCAGCTGATGATAATTAAAGGTCATCCCTGTGCATTCCCAAGGGGCCCTCAACACAGGATTATCCAAGATTTGTGGAAACAATATGCCTATAGAAAAACATGCATGAGGAAAAAAAAGGCCTGGAAGATTAAATATACTAAAATGTAAATAATGGTATTCACTGAATAGTTGGATTACAGGTGACTATTATTTTGCCTTTCTGTGTTTTTTTAAAATAATATATTGCAAACCTAAGTTATTAATTCATTAAAAAGGTACATTTTAAAAGGAAAACTAGAGAACAAAATTTGAGGAGGCAGTTACAATTTCCTCCTTCAATAAAACTGAAACAACTTTTTCTTTTGTCCAAGTGGAAAGAATCAATAAAAGGTTAGTTGATGTCCATGACTGAAGCCAAATATCCAGTCAATAATAGTTCTTCAAAACCACACACACAAAAAAAAATCAGTGCTACAAAAAATTAGGTGAAAGTTAGAGGAAGACCAATAGTGCTACAACCTGTATTGCTAACTACCCATTTAGAAATTTTAAACCACTTTTTTTTTTTTTTGCCTCAATGGGAGAGAAAATTATTTGAACTGTAGGAAGCTAAAAAAAAAAAAAAAAAAAAAAAAAAAAAAATGTGTAATGACCATGGGGGATGCAGACAATAACCAGAGCGCAAAAGACCAGGTCAACGGTCTCATCTTTCTCCCTTCCCCTTCTGCCCCCATCAAAACAGCCCTTTGACTTCAGAAATTTAAGATGAATGGCTTCTCCCACTTCATCAGTGGAAAAAAAAATTTTTGCTTTATTTCACTCGGTATTAAAGATCAAGAAAAATGAAGACACTTTATTTCTGCTGCTTGTAAGGCAACATCTTCCCACCAGCATTTTAAGAGAAAAATAAAGCTAGTTGGACAGACCTTCCTTCCCTCCCACCGTCATCACCAGCACAGGCCTAGTCGAAGTGAAAAAAAATATTGGCCCATGGAATTTTCTCAAGTCTTTCTCTATCTCACTTCAAATGCACAAACTGGGCAAAAGCTACCGGGCAAGCGTTAGGAAGTGAGGCGCCGTGAAGAAATAACTGAGAAAACTGCCGAAACCGGTTTGGCTCAATGGATAGAGCGTCGGCTTGGGGACTGAAAGGACCCGGGTTCGATTCGGGTCAAGGGCATGTACCTTGGTTGCGGGCATATCCCCGGTGGGGGGTGTGCAAGAGGAAGCTGATCGATGACTCTCATCGATGTTTCTAACTCTCTATCTCTCTCCCTTCCTCTCTGTACAAAATCAATAAAATATATTTAAAAAAATAAATAAATAAAAGTAGTAAGGTTTTTTTTTTAAAAAAAAAAAAAAAAAAAGAAAGAAAGAAAGAACTGAGAAAACTGAGAACTTTCTACCAAGTGGTCTAGGAGCAGCCTCCCCTACCCTCCACCCCCACCCTCCACACACACCATCAGGACAGGGAAAAGGAGGGGAAACAGATGAGGAGTCAGAAACAGCTGGCTGAGGCAGGACCGCACTGGAGCACGAACCTGGAGGCCTGACCAATACTGACCACCACGCTCACACTTAAGCATCTATAATGTCCCAGGCACTGTGCTAGGCCCATTCGCACTTCTATCGCTCACAGTGCAACTTTCTCTGTAGGAAATGTCTGAAGATGCTCTTTCCCCCCATGAGTTCGCACATCCAAAGGTGATACATGCAAGGACGAAGAAGGCAAATAGCTGGACAGCTCCAGCCAGGTCTATGAAAAATGCTCCGAAGGCCACATCCTTGCGGGAGGGGGTGGGGAACGCCAGGGCTCGGGCTCAGGGGTCGAGGCTGCCTGCCGTGCCCGGCCAAGTCCTGAGTTTATTTACTCAAGAGCCTTCACCAGCTCCCATCAGGCTAGCCCTCGGGCCGCACCTGCCTGGCTCACTGGTCTGTGCCTATATCCCCACAACCCCGGCCTCTGCTTCTCCGTGGACTAGGAGGACGCATGGGTCCCTGTAAGTCACAAAAATGGTAAGCCAAGCGAGGGCTAACCGGGCTCTTTTCCACACATTAGCCCATTAACACTCAGCTATGATAGCCCCCATGTACAAATGAGGAAACTGAGGTTAAAGCCCTTGCCCAACATCAAGATTTGAGCCCAGCCGAAACCGGTTTGGCTCAGTGGATAGAGCGTAGGCCTGCGGACTGGAAGGTCTGGGGTTCGATTCCGACCAAGGGCATGTACCTTAGTTGCGGGCACATCCCCAGTGAGGGGTATGCAGGAGGCAGCTGGTCGATGATTCTCTCATCGATGTTTCTAACTCTCTATCCCTCTCCCTTCCTCTCTGTAAAAAAAATCAATAAAATATAGTAAATTAAAAAAAAAAAAGATTTTTGTATTAAAAAAAAAAAAAAAAAGATTTGAGCCCAGAAAGTCTGCTGTAAAGGTCCCCTACTTTCAAAATCTCCAAGAACTTCGGGGCATTTAACCCTGCGACCCTTCCCCATTCCTCTCCCTCTACCTCCTCTCCCCTCCATCCACAACTCAGGCTAATCGCGGCTCCGGGTTGGGCTGGCCCTCCCGGGGCAGACAGGGGCAGAGGGGCGCCCGCGACCCCCGCACGGAGCCCGGTGCCCTCCGGGGCCGGCGCCCGGCACTCACCGTCCTTGCGGAGCGGCGCGGGGCCGGGGGGCGCCCGCAGCGGCAGCGCCAGCGTCTTGCAGACCGCCCTGCGGAGGTACATCGCGCCCGACCGACCGCCCGCCGGGCTGCAGCCTCTGGAGCGGCGCGCCGCGGGGCGCGGGGAGCTCCGACAGCCCCGCCCCGGGGAGGGACGCGGACCCCGGCCCGCTCCGCCCGGCGGCCCTGGGCGTGGGGAGGGGTGGGTCGTTGGCACCTCCCTCTCTCGGCCCCAGGCTGCAGGCTCTGTGGCTTTCGGACGTCCTAGAAGCTGATGGAGGCAACTCAGAAAGACGGAATGGAGAAGTCGGCATCTGCCTGCCGGCACTGTTGTTGACCATGGAATTCCTCAGGGAAGGTTGGAAGTGTTTCAGGGTTCGCGTCGGGAATAGAGCACACACGTCGGCCCTAGCTGGTTTGGCTCAGTGGACAGCACCAGCCTGAGAACTGGAGGGTCCCAGGTTGGGTTCTATGCAAGGGCACATGCCTAGGTGCCGGCTGGATCCCCAATGGGGGGCGTGCAGGAGGCAGCCAGTCAGTGATTCTCTCTCATCACTGATGTTTCCATCTCTCTCTCCCTCTTCCTTCCTCTCTGAAATCAATCAATAAATACTAAACAAAATAAAAGACATACCCGTCGGTTATGATGCCGGATGAAATGAGCCCATCTATCTCACGCACTCTCCTTGCTCTCCTAGGAGAGGGGGAATAGCTTTCCCTTTAGTGTCCTGGGTGATGTTCAGAGTCGCGAAATCCCTCCAGGGGTCTTCAAACTACGGCCCGCGGGCCACATGCGGCCCGCAGAGGAGTCTGATCCGGCCCGCCAGGTTTTTTGGGCAGTGAGCGCAGCCGAGGTGTTACAGTAGGAATTAGTAGTTCATATAGTCCGGCCCTCCAGCTCTCTGAGGGACCGTGATCTGGCCCCCACTTTAAAAAGTTTGAGGACCCCTGCTAGGCAATGGCTGGCTCTCAGCAATTCACTGTTACGATGACTTTATTTTAACTTATTGATTTGAGGTGGAGAGGGGAGGGGAGAGGAAGAGGGAGAGGGAGAGGGAGAGGGAGAGGGAGAGGGAGAGGGAGAGGGAGAGGGAGAGGGAGAGGGAGAGGGAGAGGGAGAGGGAGAGAGAGAGAGAGGGAGGGAGAGAGAGAGAGAGAGAGAGAGAGAGAGAGAGAGAGAGAGAGAGAGAACTTGTTCTTCCACTTATTTATACATTCATTGGTCGCTTCTTGTATGTGCCCAGGGTGGAACCTCAACCTCGGCTTATGGGGAGGACACTCACCAACTGAGCTACCCCCCCCCACCACCACACACACACACAATGACTTTAAACATAACCCCTTAAATGCTGTATATTTCTCTATGAGATGCGAGGCTAGCATTTTCACATCAACTAAAAATGCTAAGTTATTAATTTCCCCCCCCCAGATTTCAATCACTTGCCTCATTGTGGCTACAACAATTTGTCAGGGTTTGAATATGAATACCAATCACTTATGTTTATAACATTTTCTAAGCGATTAATCCTTGGTAGGGACCATGTCCTACTACAATCCCTTATGTGTGTTTGGCACTTGACAGTTTCTAAAGCACTTCCACATATTATCTCCTTTAATTCTCATTTCAACCCTCTGAGGGAGGTGGCAATTATTCCCTTTAGCAAAAGACAGGGTGGTGGGAAGGATTGTCTAGGAATTAATGGCCTTTTTTTTTTTTTTTTTTTTAAGGATATGAACAAAGTTTCTCTAGTTCCAAGTTCTCTAAGGCATGTTACAAAATATTTGCTTATTTGCTACTTGGCAACTAAACATCCTTTGGAGATTCTAATTCTGAATGCAGTTCTAATAATATTTAACATATTCTCATTTGAAGAGTACAAACCAATGGTCAGAAATGGGTGGTGTTGCTGAAACCAGTTTGGCTCAGTGGATAGAGCGTCGGCCTGTAGACTGAAAGGTCCCAGGTTCGATTCTGGGCAAAGGCTTGTATAGTGGCTGCAGGCACATCCCCAGTAGGGGGTGTGCAAGAGGCAGCGGATTGATGTTTCCTTTCATTGATGTTTCTAGCTCTCTATCACTCTCCCTTCCTCTCTGTAAAAAATCAATAAAATATCTTTAAAAAAAAAAAAAAGTAATGGATGGTGTTGTTTTGATACAGTAGCTAGCTATTCCTAGGGATGAAACACTTAACAAGAGCAATTGGGTAATCTGCAGTTAAGGAGAGGTCAAATTTAGACCTGAAGCAATACAAGGAAGGGTAAACCCCAGGCCCTCCACCAACAAGTTAATTAGCCATGAAAGTAACAGAATGAAGATTAGTAAACTTGCTACCTTTAACCAGCATCAGGTACACATCCTCCTGCAACTAGTGATTAGCTATCTCACTGGCAGTGTAGGTTATTTAATGAACTGCTAGCACCTAGGACAGGTTGACAGATAAAACCAAATCTGTCCAGAGTACTAACCACCCCCGTTTGACGTGACCCTATTTGAAATTTAAAAAGAAAAGAAAAAACGATCTGTCTACCTGGTACTACCACTACAGCTCATTCTTTCCTTAGGGCTGAGTTTTTTTTTTTTTTTTTTTAAATATATTTTTATTGATTTTTTTATACAGAGAGGAAGGGAGAGAGATAGAGAGTTAGAAACATCGATGAGAGAGAGTCATCGATCAGCTGCCTCTTGCACACTCCCTACTGGGGATATGCCCGCAACCAAGGTACATGCCCTTGACCGGAATCGAACCCGGGACCCTTCAGTCCCCAAGCCGACGCTCTATCCATTGAGCCAAACCGGTCCCGGCAGGGCTGAGTTTTGATTTGGTTGCCAGGGAGAGGAATAGTCAAAGGTGGCAAGTACATTATAGGTATTGAATGTGTTGGAAGCTTCCCTAAAAACAATCCTTTCTGAGAGAACATTTGTAAATGACACTGGTTCTCAGGACCTTTCCAGGCTCCCCTTCAGAACTCAGTAGTCTACCCTACTCGGGGTCTGGGTGTAGTCTGAGGTCTTCTGGATCATCCCCAGGTTCCATCAAACTGTCTATAAGTATCTGTCAAAATGCCTACAATATGCTGGGACCTTGCTAGATGCTGGGGATTGGTTATAACTGATTCCACAAACATTTATTGAGGATAATGTGCTAGGCACTGTTTTAGGGCATTCTTTAATGAGCAAGATATGATTTCTGCTGTCACTCACTAAGGTTAAAATATTAGATTAAAGCTCTAGCTGGTTTGGCTCAGTGGATAGAGAGTGGGCCTGTGGACTGAAGGGTCCCAGGTTCGATTCCAGCCAAGGGCACATGCCGGGGGTTTCAGGCTCAATCCCTAGTAGGGGGCGTGCAGGAGGCAGCCAATCAGTGATTCTCATCATTGATGTTTCTTTCTCTCTCTATCCCTCTCCCTTTCTCTCTACAATCAATAAAAATAATTTAAAAAAATATATCAAATTATGCCGAAACTGGTTTGGCTCAGTGGATAGAGCGTTAGCCTGCAGACTGAAGGGTCCCGGGTTTGATTCCGGCCAAGGGCATGTACCTTGGTTGCAGGCACATCCCCAGTAGGGGGTGTGCAAAAGAGGCAGCTGATCGATGATTCTCTCTCATCGATGTTTCTAGCTCTCTATCCCTCTCTCTTCCTCTCTGTAAAAATCAATAAAATATATTTAAAAAATATATATATAAAATTAAAGAAACGCTGAAACAAGTCCACCATCAATGGGGTCAATGATCACAAAGAAATCTCTGGCCAGCCCTGGCTGGTTTGATTCAGTGCAGAGAGTATCAGCCTTGAACATGTTTGGATTGCAGGCTTGATCCCCAGTGTGGGGCATGCAGGAGGCAGCGGATCAATGATTCTCTCTTATCATTGATGTTTCCATCTCTCCCTTTCTTTCTGAAATCAATAAAAATATATTTTTAAAAATCTCTGATCAGATATTAGTCATAAATGTAATCTAAGGCCTTTGGTTATAACTAAACTAGTTTTAAAAATGCAAAAATAACACACATGTTCTATAGGACTTTAAAAACTTTTCCCAGAGTATTGTCACACCTATTTTTATAGTTCATCTTTAATACCCATAAAGAGTATGTAGGGGGATGTTGATTATCACTGCTACATATGAAAAAAAAAATCAAGGTAGTATAATAGTGTGGTTAAGAGCATGAGTTTGAGAGTCAGATTTATTGGTCTGGGTAAAATATAGATAATTCTTTTATTCACAAGGTTATCATAAGCTGTAAAGCACATAGGGCATGCTCAGCTCATTGGATGAGGTGGTACTAGATTCTACTTCCAGCCTAAGCCAACATTCAAGGCTCCCTTACTATGGCCTGCTGCCTTTCCGTGTCCGTATGACAGGATCCATTGAATCCACCTTATCCGATATATGTGGAGTCCGGTGGGGGCCTTATGGCAGCGTTTTTCAACCGCTGTTCCGGGGCACACTAGTGTGCCGCGAGATGTTGCCTGGTGTGCCGTAGGTGCAGACAAGACAAGAATTTTATAATTTTTCACTATTTTATTTACTTAATATTTCATAATAAAGTAATTATAAAATACTTTCTTTGTGTTTATTTGATTCCTATTCAAGAGAATTACTTTATATATAGTCAATATAGGCACAGAGTTAAATTTTTTAACATTTTCTAATGGTGGTGTGCCTCGTGATTCTTTTCAGAAACAAGTGTGCCTTTGCCCAAAAAAGGTTGAAAAACACTGCCTTATGGTATCCTCTAGATTAAAGGGGGCCATCCCAGCTGGGAAAGACAAAACAGATAAAGAGTGTCACGTCTCCACATCCCTTTTCATCTTAGTGAAAACTTCATGCCTCTGGTGGGAGGGAATTTTCCACCTGCTCCACTGCTCCTGCAGGGTGTGTGCTTTGTAGGCTAATGGCACACGCTTTCCACATCTTGAAACATTTCTCAAGAGAAGACATGCTTATGGGTTGTCAGATTCACTCTGCGAGCTGCTTCTCACAAACCTTAGAGGATGTTAACATCAGGTCTTTGCCATAGAAGCCTCTGTGAGGCTTGGGCAATAGTTCCCCAGCTGTTAGGCACACTGTTTATAACGCTGCCCTTGAGCACATCCTTGACATTTTCTTGGTCTTGTTGGAAAAACAAGAATCTAGGGTCAGAGATAACTTAGCTTATCTAAGATGACCTCCACCTAATTGTGACTGTTGACAAAGATACTAGTTTTGAAAACATAATCTGAGGTCCTCCACTGACAATATCAATCACACTTACTCAAGGTTTAAGTGCTATATAATTAAAAGCAATTCTCAAAGACTGAGTGATTTTCTAATTTCCACAGAAAGGTAGAAACAGCTTTGTTTTTTCTTAGCACTAAATTCTTGGGCCATGACCATATACTTTCAACAGATCAATATAGATATAAAGTGAGCCCTAGCCGGTGTGGCTCAATGGATAGAGTGTTTGCCTACGGACTGAAAGGTCCTCCTGGGTTGGATTCTGGTCAAGGGTACATGCCCAGGTTGCTGGCTTGGTCCTGAGGTGGCAGGAGGCATGCAGGAGACAGCCAATGAAGGATTCATTCTCATCATTGACGTATCTCTCTCCCTCCCCATTCCTCTCTAAAATCAATAAAAATATATATTTTTAAAAAGATATAAAGTGAAACAATTTATTTTTTTTAAATTCTGACATGAAGATGTGTTTTAATGGTTTTTAGAGAGGAAGGGAAAGAGAAACATCAATGTGAGAAAGGAACGTTGATCCATTTGCCTCCCGAATGTACACTGGGGTTTAAACCTGCAACCTAGCTATGTTCCCTGCCCTGGAATCGAACCGAACCCACAATCTTTGGAGAATGGGATGATGCTCCAACCAAGAGCCACACAACCAGGGCTAAAGTGAAACAATTGATAAGCATATCTAGGAAGACAAATTAACAAGCAACCAAGAACGTCCTGATAAGCACCCTCTTGGTGGATTAAAATATTTAGATAAAATGAAAGGGGAAGCTCAATCAAGATGGTAAATTCTAAAATTATTCTTGGAGGTCACTCAGTACTCTCCTCCCTCCCCATCTACTCACTTTCTCTTCTGAAGCAAAATAAACATGATATTCCAAACACTTCTGTATTGTTTTCCTAAGGCTACCATAACAAATTACTACAGACTTAGGTGGCTTAAAATAGAAATTTATTCTCTCACAAGTCTAGAGGCTAGAAGTCTGAAATTAAGGTGTTTTCAGGGCCATGCTGCATCTGAAATCTGTATGGGAAATCCTTCTTTGCCTCTTCTAGTTTCTGTTTGCTAGTAATCCTTGGCTAGTAGATGCATCATTTCAATATCTGCTTCCATCATTACATGATTGTCTTCTCCCTATGTGTCTGTCTTTTCTTGTAAATACATCAGTCATATTGGATTCAGTATGAACTCACCTTAATTACATCTGCAATGGCCCCACTACCCCAGTTCTGAGATGCTGGGGATTAGGGCTTCCATATGTCTTTTTGGGGCACACAACTCAACCCATAACAACTTCTTATACTTGAAATTGAGTTTGTATAGCTTTTTTTTTTTTCCCCTATGGCAACTTAAAAATAATTTAAATGACTTCTTCACAGGCATTAAATGTGAAAAAGGGTCTACTTGATTTTGATCTAATAAAACACTTGACTCTGTTTGACATATAACTACATTTTGTCTGCATCCTCTTTTTCATGGAAAGTCTTTCATGTTATTATCAGAGGAACGATCATTTTGACCACCATTCCTCTTAGGAATTTAGAATTAGAATGATTCTTTTCCAGTCCAGATAATCTCTTGAACTGAAATGTAGACCCAGGAATTATTTATTGTGGCTTTCTCTTTATAATGTGGATTGGGAAGAGGTCTGCATGCAGAGGCTGTACACAGACAGCAGAGCCACGAGCAAAAGTATTAATGACATTTGAGTCCCAGTCCCCAATTATTTCTGAGTCCAGGTGTATTCCTATTCTCGGGGTCTGTGAGTCAGTCTGTATCTTCATAACCCTTTGGAAGTTTAAAGTAATCTGAGTTCTGTTTCGGTATTTAATTTAGAAAGCTTTTCTTTCTTTTTTATTAACCAGAGTCATTCTGTAGCACAACGCTGGGAGGTGTTTACTCATAGCATAATCTATATCTGTGCTAATCAGCCACCAGCCCCTTGTGGCTATGTAAATTAACTCAAGTTAAATATGAAAAATTCAAGTCACATTAATCACATTCCAAGTGCTCAGTGGCCACATGGGAGTAGTGGCTGCTGTACTGGATGGCAGACAGAACATTTCCATCTCTGCAGAACGTTTTCTTAGACAGCCCTGGTCTTCATGACAGCTCTCCCTGGAGTTATACAGGTACAACCAAGATGAAAGTCCACACAGGGTGACTTTTCTCAAGGCTAGACCTATAGTACTGTCTATTGCAGTTATATTTTACTAGAGGGTCAGTGCACGAAATTTGTACATGGGGGCATTGGGGTAGCCCTCAGCCCAGCCTGCACCCTCTCCAATCTGGGACCCTTAGAGGGATGTCTGACTGCCTATTTAGGTCCAATCCCACCAGCAGTTGGATATCCCTCTCACAACCTGAGACTAACAGCTCCTAACAGCTCACCTGCCTGCCCACCCAATCGCCCCTAACCACTCCCCTGCCAGCCTGATCTCCCCCAACTGCCCTCCCCTGCAGGCCTTATTACCCTCAACTGCCCTCCCTGCTGGCCTGATTGCTCCCAACTTGCCCTCCTCTACAGGTCTGATTTCCCCTAACTGCTTCTGCCTTGGCCCCCTGCCACCATGGCTTTGTCCAGAAAGAAGTCAGACGTCTGGAAGACGTTCAGTCGACCAGATCTAATTAGAATATTACCCTTTTATTAGTATAGATTTCCAACTGAGGCTCTGTTTCTAGAATTTCAAGTGTCTTAGTTTTCCCTTCCCTTCAAAACTATTAATTTTTGCCGAAAACGGTTTGGCTCAGTGGATAGAGCGTCGGACTGAAAGGTCCCAGGTTCGATTATGGTCAAGGGCATGTACATTGGTTGCGGGCACATCCTCAGTAGGGGGTGTGCAGGAGGCAGCTGGTCGATGTTTCTCTCTCATTGACGTTTCTAGCTCTCTATCCCTCTCTCTTCCTCTCTGTGGAAAATCAATAAAATATATATTAAAAACAAAACAACTATGAATTTTTAAGTATTTTAGTGGAAAGTACCTTGAATTGTGAATTGATAGCTGACTTCTTGGTCTCTATTGCAATGTGAAAATAGTAGTTTCCTACTGCTACTGTAACAAACTCAGACTTTAAAATACAAAAAGGGTTTATTGTCTTATGGTTTTGTAGGTGAGAAATCCTACAGGGGGTTCAGTGGTCTAAAATCAAGGTGACAACAGGGCTGTGTGACTTTGACTTTTCTAATCCTTGTCTCTTGGCCCCGTTCCATCTTCAAAGGTAGCAATGGCCAGTTGAGTGTTTCTCAGATCGCTTCATACTCACACACACTTGTACATCCCTCTCCCACTTGTAAGGACCCTATGATTACAATGGGCCCAAACAGCTAATCCAGGATAATCTCTACATCTCAATTCCAGCAGATTAGTAAATTTAATTCCATCTGCAACCTTCATTCCACTTTGCCATGTAACATAACATGGACACAGATTCCAGAGAGTAGGACATGACCATCTCTGGGGGTCCATTATTCTACCTACCACAGTGATGTTGGACAAATCTCTCACCTCTGGTTTTTCATTTGTAAAATTATGAACTTGGTCTACATGACCTCTAAGGTCCTTTCAGCTCTATCAGCTAGGACTCCAAATTGGCAAGTTAATAGTTACTGCTATGTCTGGTCTTTCACTGAATTTGGATTACATAATTATTCCAAAATAAGGTAACTCTGAACTTATATTCAGAAGTGACTTCCCAAGATATTGTCATGAATCTCCCACAATAAGTGTTGGCCAGAGCCCAAAACACACATAAAGCCAATTATAAGGCAATAAACTTTCGACTTACCATCAGAATGGAGAGACAATGAATTTTTATTTTTTTGAATTTTTAAATGTATGGTAAACTAAGTGTTTAAATTACAAGTTAACAAAGTTTAATTGATTACAAGGGTTTTGATGAGTAATAAATGAAGTGTACTTTATTTTATTTTTTTGTCAATCCTGACCTGAGGATATTTTTTCCATTGATTTTTAGAGGGAGTAGAAGAAGGGAGGGACAGAGAGACAGAAGAAACATTGATGTAAGAGAGGCATATCTATTGGTTGCCTCCACAAGTGCCCTGACCAGCCCAGGATTGAACCTACAACCTAGTGTGTGCCCTTGATCAGGAATTTAATCCCAGACCCATCAGTGTGCAAGCCAACCTTCTAACCACTGAGGAACCAGCCAGAACAAAATGAAGTGTATTTTATTTATTTTTTATTATTTTTAAAAATATATTTTATTGATTTTTTACAGAGAGGAAGAGAGGGAGATAGAGAGCTAGAAACGTTGATGAGAGAGAAACATCGACCAGCTGCCTCCTGCACACACCCCACTGGGGGTATGCCCGCAACCAAGGTACATGCCCTTGACCGGAATCAAACCTGGGACCTTTCAGTCTGCAGACCGACTCTCTATCCATTGAGCCAAACCGGTTTTAGCTGAAGTGTATTTTAATTGTCAACACTTTCCCTTCTCCATGCCTTTTTGAAACAGTCAAGAGCTTGCTAATCATTGAATGAAAGCAATATTATACCATAAACAGTCATCCAAGTGAAAATCATTCAAATTCAAAGAAATGGAGTGAGAAGAAACTCTAATAACAGATTCAATATTACTTTCTGACTTAACCAAAATGATGCTAGAAGAAAAGAACATTTGGATTCTTTTGTATTTTGAGTAATAAAGTAGCTCTATCACTGTGACACACTAAAGAATAAATGCTTTGACTAGAAATTAAAAGTTAATATAAGGAATAAATCCTTCAACAGTGATTTTTAAGTCTATCTCCTTAAATTTTCTTCCCAATGGGCCATTAATTACTACTGACTCTGTTATCAGGTTACCTTCACAGTGAAATACTTCTAATAATATACCTTAGAATTAACATTTTATACACATTGTCACAATACACACAATCTGAAGAATACAGATGTATTTTTATTTTTTCATTTAATGATGCAAAACACAAATGCTGATTACATAGATCCACATATAACTTTTCTCTCTCGCTTATAACTCAACAGATTGGAACTGCTTTCAACTCTATACGGAGCATACCTATAAAGAAGAGAAAAGAAATTAAAACTATAGCATTAACCAACAGAAATGTTAAAATTAGACCATTCTGAATTATTAAGCTTCGAGCATCAATAAAGTCTAGAAAACACATCCACAAAGAGCATCAAGACCTCATTTTAAGTTTTAGGAAAAAATAATTTAATTGAACTATAAGAGAGTAGTAAAAGCATCTAATTTTTATGTTTCATTTTTATATGTTGATTGGCTGAAGTAGTGCCATGGGCAAGTTGATATTAATATTTTAAAAAAAGCAAATATTTGGATAATCAAACTCTAAAGAGCTGAGTCTGAGGGTTAAATATGGAAAAGTGTACATTAGTGATTACTATTTTACTCAGCAGAAATAAATTATCTATTTTAATCAACCTAATCTATCTACCTATCTATCTGTAAATATATTATACATAAACTCACTATCTTTTAAATCACAGAATCACAGGTCATACAGAGAATGTTCCTTTGTTCACAGCTATGTTTTACCAGGAATTGTTCAGTTGTAGTACCAATCATACTGAAATGGTCACACAGCAAAAAATTAACCATCTATTGACTGCCCTTATACATTCATCTACCCAACAAATATGAAACTTCTAGTTGGATCAGACACTGAGCAAGTTGCTGACTACATGGTGATTAATAAAACAGAGAGGTTCCTGTTCTCATGGAATCTACATTTAAGTGTGGAATATGACAAGTAGATATTAAGAACCAAATACACAAATAATTACAACTTATCATATGTGCTATGAAGGCACTGTGTATAGTCCTATTAGATTTAATAAAATAATATGATTTTGGTTTCCCTCTTAATATTCTTTGAACACAGGCTGAGCATAATGGTTAAAAATGATTACACTAAGTGATGATAGACCAAGATACTAAAATGTATAAATTTGTCACAGACAGGGATATAGGTGCTAAAAAGCATAAATCTAATTAAAAAAACACACACACAACCAAAATACATTATTTAAAAAGAGTTCAGCCCAGCTGGTGTGGCTCAGCAATTGAGTGTCTTGAGCATCGACCCAGGAGCCAAGAGGTCACCAGTTCGATTTCCGGTCAGGGCACATGGCCAATTTTCAGGCTCCATCCCCAATAGGGTAGCATGCAAGAGGCAGCTGATTGTTGATGTTTCTCTCTCATCTATGTTTCTATTCTATCCTTTCTCTCTCTCTAAAAATCAATCAATAAAGATAAAGAGTTTAATTAACTTGCATAATCTATTGATCCTATAAAATTGCATACTTACAGTATTAACATTTAAGAAGTTTATTCCAACCCATTTCTTCTTTTATATTCTAAAACATCTTCATTATGTTGGTTGATGAGCTAGGAGGAGGTAACAGTTAAAATTAGAAATGTAATCTTCCTGGCAAATTAAAAAACAGGAGACTAACAAATATAGACCACTCTGAAATACTGCCTCCTTATAGATAAAATTTTTATTTATTTGTTTATTTTTAGATAAAATTTTTAAAAGTTAACTCAAAGTAGCTGTGCTCATTTTATTTAATTTATTTTTTAAAATATATTTTATTGATTTTTTACAGAGAGGAGGAGAGAGGGATAGAGAGCTAGAAATGTCAATGAGAGAGAAACATAGATCAGCTGCCTCTTGCACATCCCCTACTGGGGATGTGCCTGCAACCAAGGTACATGCCCTTGACCGGAATTGAACCCGGGACCCTTGAGTCCGCAAGCCGATCCTCTATCCACTGAGCCAAACCGATTTTGGCAGCTGTGCTCATTTTAAAATTCAACTTTTGTCAAATAAATTCCTTCAATCAGTGGGCAGTTAATGGAATGTCTCACCAACAGAGGGAGTCAACAACACAACAAAGCAAAACTCAGTTATTAAATGGGGTCCAGGCTGGTTGGTAGGGGTGTATTATACTTCTAACTTTAGAAATTTGATACTGTGAGTGAATGAACAACCCCACCTCGAAATATATGTGTATAAATTAGATACCAGGAGAGCCACTTTCTTAGAACCACTCTCTGACAAAATATGCAAGTGGAACAATGGTTGATATAAGTTGACATTCGATGAAATCAAAGATTTAATTTCAACCAGAGCTCTCAGCAACAATAAAGCTCCATTTCAGGAAAATTTTAAATTAGGAATGTATAAAATTTCATTATAACATTATTTTAAAAGGATTAGTTACTGTTGTTAGGTTGTAAGTGACTTTCAACACCTCTTACTCCTTCCAATTTGAAAGAGCTGAATAACTTTAATGAGAAAATCCAAAATAAGAGACCTAAAGAGATGGAGTTGGGGGTAGTGGAGGAAGCCCCAACCCCAATAGGTACAAAACAAAAATTTTAAATTCTAATGTAGCACAGATACTTTGAGTTAACTTTTGAGGAGGCAGTATTTCAGAATGGTCTATAGCCGTGGTCAGCAAACTGCAGCTCTCATGCGGCTCTTTGGCTCCTTGAGTGTGACTCTTCCACAAAATACCACGGCCTGGGTGAGTCTATTTTGAAGAAGTGGCGTTAGAAGAAGTTTAAGTTTAAAAAATTTGGCTCTCAGAAGAAATTTCAATTATTGTACTGTTGATATTTGGCTCTGTTGACTAATGAGTTTGCCAACCACTGGTCTATAGTGTAGCTACCTCTGAAGTTAGGGAGAAGCAGATTCAGCAAACTAATTTCTCCAAGTGCTTCCTGCATCTGTTAAAATTCAACAATAATAGTTATACATAGTGTTGTTGAGAATATTAAATGATTATTTTGAAAAATATTTTAAAAAATTGATTTCGGAGAAGGGAGAGAGAGAAACATCAATGATGAGAATCATTGATCGGCTGCCTCCTGCGCGCCCTACACTGAAACTGAATCCATAGCCCTGGCATGTGCAGTGATTGGAAATTGAACCATGCCCTCCTGGTTCATAGGTTGATGCTCAACCATGTAGCCATGCCACCTGGGCTAAATGAATTTTTATAGATAAAGCATTTGGCATACTGTAAAGACAGCAGCAGCAGCAGCAGCAGCAGCAGCAGAAGAAGAAGAAGCAGAAGAAGAAGAAGCAGAAGAAGAAGAAGCAGAAGAAGAAGAAGCAGAAGAAGAAGCAGAAGAAGAAGCAGAAGAAGCAGAAGAAGAAGAAGCAGAAGAAGAAGAAGCAGAAGAAGAAGAAGCAGAAGAAGAAGAAGCAGAAGAAGAAGAAGCAGAAGAAGAAGAAGCAGAAGAAGAAGAAGCAGAAGAAGAAGAAGCAGAAGAAGAAGAAGCAGAAGAAGAAGAAGCAGAAGAAGAAGAAGAAGAAGCAGAAGAAGAAGAAGCAGAAGAAGAAGAAGCAGAAGAAGAAGAAGCAGAAGAAGAAGAAGCAGAAGAAGAAGAAGCAGAAGAAGAAGAAGCAGAAGAAGAAGAAGCAGAAGAAGAAGAAGAAGAAGAAGAAGAAGAAGAAGAAGAAGAAGAAAGGGAAGAAGAAGAAGAAGAAGAGGAAGAAAGGCTGCTATATCTACATAGTAAGTACAATTTCCAATAATGTCTTTATACAAACCAATTATTAAAATCTAGTTTTGGCCCTGGCCAGGTAGCTCAGTTGGTTAGAGCATCCTCCAGATACACCAAGGTTTCTGGTCAGGGTACATACAAGAAACAACCAATGAGTGCATAAATAAGTGGAATAATAAACTGATGTTTTCTCTCCCTCTCCTTCCCGCCCAAATAAATTTTTAAAAATCTTATATTTTGTAAATCTAATGTGATTTAACTTATATACCTGTCCATTGATGGTTTGTCTCTACAACATCTGAGAAAAGTGCCTTCATAAAACCCCAACCCCCCTCCATCCCTCCTTAAGAAAACACTAGTAGATAAAGCCCAGCAGGCATGATTCGGTGGTTGAGCATCGACCTAGGAACCAGGAGGTCATGGTTCGAATCTGGGTCAGGGCACATGCCCGGGTAGTGGGCTCCATCCCTAGGGTGGGGCGTGCAAGAGGTAGCCGATCAATGATTCTCTCTCATCACTGATGTTTCTATCTCTCTCTCCCTCTCCCTTCTTCTCTGAAATCAATAAATACATAAAATTAGATACAGGATAATAAGTAGTGACACTGCCATCATGACAAACCCGTGCTAAGTAACAATGAATGACAGCTGAAACCGGTTTGGCTCAGTGACTAGAGCGTCAGTCTGCAGACTGAAAGGTCCCAGGTTCAATTCCGGCCAAGGGTATGTACCTTGGTTGCAGGCACATCCCCAATAGGGGGTGTGCAGGAGGCAGCTGATCGATGTTTCTAACTCTCTATCCCTCTCTCTTCCTCTTTGTAAAAAATCAATAAAATATATTAAATAAAAAAACAACAACAACAATGAATGACAAATTTCAGCTTCATCCTATTTTCTCCATGCCCCTAAATACTTTTAATCCTTGGGATTTCCTTCATGGACCAATATGCTATCAGCGAATACAGAACTATCCTATGACGTGGGGAGAGGTGCTGGCGACCTCCCACGGATGTTTCTCCTCCCCAAGACCGCAGGGAGCCGGACTCACATAGGCCCACAGGAACACGGTGGTGCCCAAGGTCAGCCCCACCTTCAGCCAGTCGGGCTTGGCGTGCAGCGGCTCCCGGACGTAGAACTTGGACCGCGCGGACGCTGCAAGGGGGACGGGAAGTCTGTAACCGGTCTCCTCGTGGGAAACAACGTGCATGACCGCATTTAATTCTCCCTCCACCCCCGCCCCGTCCTGAGACAGCCCGGGGAACAGGGGCTCAGAGAGGCCAAGCCACTCGCCCCGGGCCACGGCGGACTGGGGCGCGGGGGGGAGCGCCCCCGGAGGTCTCTCCTCCTGCACAGAGCGGGAGGAGGAACCCCAGGTCCGTCCGCACCAAGGAGGGTCGGCGGTAGGTGACAGGGAGTCGGGAGTCAGGGGTGCGGACAGGCGTGGGGCCGGCGAAGGTCACAGCGGGCCGGGCCGGGGCCGCAGCCATCCCCCACCCGCCGCCCCCGCCCCCGCGAGCCGGGTTCACCCTGGAAGGGCGGGCGGGGAGCCGGCTCTGCCCGCACGAGGAGGAGCACTCACAGCCGCTCGGGAGCCTGGCCGGGGCCAGCAGCCGGGAGAAGGGCCGCAGCAACGCGGACGGCGCCATCTTGCCGAGCGAGCTCCGCCCCCCCGGCCGGGCCCTCCGGGACGGCGCGGGCCTCGGAGCGCCCCCTGGCGGCGGGGCCGCCGGCTCCTGAGCCGCAGCCGCAGCCAGCGCTCCCGCCCTGGGTCATCCTGCTCGTCTGTGCGCTTTTGGGAGGAAATGATTAACGGTGTGGGTGGTGTGGGGGAGGAGGAGGAGGTTTATCCTCTCCCTTGTCCTCTGAGAGTTTATTTCGGCCCCTTCCCCAGGGATACCTAGCTTTAGATTTACGAAAATCAACCGCCAGGAGCCAGGAAACTGAAAGTGAAGTGTGGTGTTGAATAGTTGACTATGTTGATTTAACCTGTTAACCGAGCGGGACCTATAAATCCGTCAAACGTAAACAATATCGGGAACGGGTAGGACGTATGAATACATCCTTGAAATATACGTTGCGCCCTGAGAGGAACGGTATATATTTTCTGTAATCTTTTTTAAAAAATATTTTATTGATTTTTTTTACAGAGAGAAAGGAAGGGAGAGGGATAGAGAGTTAGAAACATCGATGAGATGAGAGAGAAACATCGATCAGCTGCCTTTTGCACACCCCCCACTGGGGATGTGCCGGCAACCAAGGTACATGCCCTTGACCGGAATCGAACCCAGGACCTTTAGGTCCGAAGGCCGATGCTCTCTATCCACTGAGCCAAACCGGTTTTGGCTATTTTTTGTAATCTTTATAATTGTTTGTAAAAATTTATAATTTTTTAATTCGGTGTTTCCATTTTTTTGTTGGTATTCTTTTCTATTTGTTTGTGATTTTGTATTTTCCTTTGTGCTTTATATATATAAATAAGCGGAAAAAATATATCATTTATTTTAATTAAGTATAACTAAATAAAAATAATAATAATATGAAATTACGTCCTCTGGGAGTGACGTACTGACACGTCCTAGTGAAAGAGTACCTATGCGCCCATTACAGGTTGCGTCATTAAAAAGGGAACTCCCCAGTTAACAGGCTAAATTCTGTGTTCCAGGCACTGTGCATGAACGCCACATGTGGTTTACATGCATCCTGTCATTTCACCTTCACGACAGACCTCATGGCATGCCATGAGTATGATCTGCAACTTACAGGTGAAGCTCCGAGAAGACAAGCGACTCAATCCAAGGTGACAGAGAACACCTTATAGTTGGAGAGACCTCTTACAGTTCCCAAAGTCCGTGTGCTCGCACTGTCGCAGAAAAGCCTCACAACCCCGAGAGGAAAAGAGGAGCCTGGCATGTTAGAGTCCATCCCCTGACCCGCTCAGGATCTCCCAGCTGGGGGAGGCGGGCTTCAGACTGAGGCCTTCTGATCCCCGAGGTAGGGATCCTCCCTTGTTACCCAGGGACCCTCCTTAGCCCACCTGACCACCAGGCTCGGACAGTCCCCTGAGGCCCTGAGTGGAAGGGCAGGGCTCAAAGTGCTAAGTTCCAAAGTGCCATTCCTGCTGCTCACATCTTTTTTACTAGTAGCTGCATGGATTTTAGGCAGATTACTTAACCTCTGCGTGCCTCCGTTTTAAATCTGTAACGTAAATCCTATGTATAGGGTCGTTGGGACGCTTGGTTTGTAAACAACTGGGTTTTGCCTATTAAAAACATTGTACTTACCAGTAGGTTTTGCCTTTCACAGTTGAACCAGATTTTTGTACATTCAGTTTCCAATTTGATCTGATGTGTAAAGACCTTGTAAAAATATGTATAGGTAAAAGGGAATAATAAATTTTTAATAATTTAACTCCAAGCCTTTGAATCTTAGGCCATTTAGTTTCATTTTAAATGCAAAGTAAATGTTAGCAAACCTCTTTTCCTTCTATATATATATTTTTTTCTGTTAATCCTCACCCAATGAGATATATATGTCTATATATGTATATGTATATCTATATCTATATTTATTTTAAACATATTTCCATTGATTTCAGAGAAGAATGGAGAGGGAGAGATAGAAACATCAATGATGAGAAAGAATCATAGATCAGTTGCCTCCTGCACGCCCCCTACTGGGGATTGAGCCTGCAACCCATGGATGTGCCCTGGGCCTGAATTAAACCCAGGACCCTGCAGTCCACAGGCCAATGCTCTATCCACTGAGCAAAACGAGCTAGGGCATGGTATTTTTTTTTTTTTTCTTTCATTGATTTTTAGGGAGAGGAAGGGAGGAGAAAGGGAGTGAAAGGGAGAGAAACATTGATAGGAGAGAGAGACATCTATCAGTTGCTTCCTGCATGTGCCCCACTGGGGCCCTGGATCAAACATACAACCCAGGTACATGCTCTTCCTGGAATTGAGTGCTCCGGCCAACATTGCAACCACAGAGCTACACCAGCCAGGGCCCTTCTATATTTTCTTTAGCTATGTTATTAAAAAAAAATTTAAACCAAAAATTATTAACTAAAGAGCAAAAAATAATTGTTTATGCTTTCTGGTTCACTTTAACTAGTACATGTAATGGATGGCTAAATAGATTGCTAAGATGCCAGTCTCTTTATTGTTTGTAACCTATTGTAGTTGGAGTCTCCTGGGCTCTTGCTCAAGTAAGTAAACCACTCAGCTATTATGCTGACTCAGTTGTTGGTTCTCAACTTCTTCTCTTCTTGTTGACTCAGCACCCAGTCAGTTGTATATCCTTTCTACACCATCCCTTGGAAGCTTGTCCTGACACAGCTTTTGCTGGTATCCAACAAGTTGGAACAGAAACCTGGTTTAGTCAGAGCGTACAGAGCCAGTAAGCAAATTGCCAATTTCAGTACTGCTACTGGAAAAGGCTGTTTTGTTCTTTTGGCCCCTTTTACTGGTGTATATTTTGGGAGAGTGATAAAGTATAAGCACATTTCTCTCAGCGTGTTATAGCTGATGGAACCCTATACTTGGAGTAGGCAGCTGTAGGTGAAACCAAATCTTGAAAAGAATCCTGGTCACCCTAGCTGGTTTGGCTTGGTGTATAGAGCATCGGCCTGTGAACTGAAAGGTCCCAGGTTTGATTCCGGTCAAGGGCAAGTACCTTGGTTGCGGGCACATCCCTAGCGGGAGGAGTGCAGGAGGCAGCTGATCGGTGTTTCGTTCTCATCAATGTTTCTAACTTTCTATCCCTCTCCCTTCCTCTCTGTGAAAAATCAATAAAATATACTTATTTAAAAAAAAAATTCCGGTGAAGTGATTCCAGACAGGAGCTAATAGCTGTGATGTTTTGGTAGAAGCTGCTACGTGATATTCATTTAAGCATTTCCAGAATTTGAATGCTAAAACTTTATTTATGACCCAGGTAAAGGGAAAGGAGATTTGAATAGCAGCTAGGAAACCAGACTTTTTAGTCCCTGATTTTCCTGCTGGGAAACTTCTTACTCAACTTACACCTCCTAAGTAGGGTTAGTGAAGAGTAAGAGTTGAAGCAGTATAAAATGTAAATTATATATATGTTTATTGATTTATGATTCACAAGAAGACTGTACATCAAATTCAGGATCTGGAGAGAGATGGAGTGTCTGATGTATCTCTAAGTTTTTATTTAGAAATCTGAAGTAATCACAAAATGTTAACATTTGTTAAATCTGGGTGGCAAATACACATTTCTTTTCTGTTGTATTTCTATAAAATTTAAGTACTTACTAATTAAGGCATAAAAGTGTCAATAGAGAACATCTTACATATGTGAAAATGAATCATAAATCAAATTTAACTCTACATATCTTTTTTTGTAGAATTAAAGTTTGTAAGGTAAATTATTTATTTACTAGAGACTCGGTACATGGATTCAATTACTGGTGGGTCCCTCGGCCTGGCCTGCGAGGGTTGGGCTGAAATCACAGTCTGACATTCCCTGAGGGGTCCTGGATTTCGAGAAGGTGCAGGTCAAGCAGAGAGACCCAATCGGTGCAAGAACAGGGCCAGGGAGGGACCGAGGGAGAGCTCCAGGGTGTGTCTGGGACCCAGCAGCAAGCTAACCTACTGGTCAGAGCTTCTGCTTCCTGGTGGTCAGTGTGCATCATAGCGACTGGTCAAATGGTCCAATGGTCGGATACTTAGCATATTAGGCTTTTTGGCTAAGTTTTTTAGGGATGAGGCATTCTGACAATAGTCATATGCAAATATTTGGGGAAAAGTGAACTACCCACCACCACCATCATTGTCACTGTCACCATCTAGCCTTGGATATGTTAACTTCCTAGATAACTGTCATTAACAGTATAAATGGGATCTTTATCTGTTAAAAAGTGGTGATCTGCCAGAGCACATATTTTATTGTTGAGTTCAGGCTATCAAGTCTCTGACTATGTGGTTCAACTGTTACCTGTATTTATAAGTCCATTTTAATGAGGATATGACTCAGATAAATGTTGACTTAATTAGTATTCACTGAATCTTAAAAATTGGTATTTATTTGCTATCAGTCAAAAAGAATGTAACATTATCAGAGTATATTGCTGGCTCATATGTTTGGGTTCTTGGCTTCTGTTGGAGACAACTGCTTGTTTCAAAAGACAAGAGATGTTCTTCCAAAGGGAAAACAGTACATTATTTACATGATACACTTAGAAAACCATAGCAAATAATATTGCTATAGGAACTTTTGGCTATGAAGCAATCCCTAACCCTAAACATAAACCTAACCCTAAGCTGAATCCTAACTCAAAACCTAAACATAACTAAATCAAAACCTAACCCTAAAATTAATCTAACTCCAACCCTAACCTTAAACTTAACCTTAAAGTTAACCCTACTATAACCCCAAACCTAACCCCTATCACTAACCATAACCTAACTTTAACCTTAAATATAATTCTAACCCCAACACTAACCCTAACTTTAACCTTAAACCTATTCTTAAAAGAAAACCCTAAACCTAAAGTTAGACAATTTTTCTATCTTTTTATAGTTCAGATAGTTAAAAGAAAGACCTTTTAAAAGAGGGCAGTGAAATTCAAATGTTATTACAAATTAACAACTTTTTTTTTAAATGAATTCTATGTTTGTTCTCTTGTGCGTGTGTTTTTTTAAGATAAAAACACTGGCCATAGCCGGCACCGGTTTGGCTCAGTGGATAGAGCGTTGGCCTGTGGACTGAAAGGTCCCGGGTTCGATTCCGGTCAAGGGCATGTACCTTGGTTGCGGGCACACCTCCAGTAGGGGGTGTGCAAGAGGCAGCTGGTCGATGATTCTCTCTCATCGACGTTTCTAACTCTCTATCCCTCTCTCTTCCTCTCTGTGAAAAATCAATAAAATATATATTTAAAAAACACACACACACACACACACACAAAAAAAACACTGGCCATATTCTAAAACTCAAACACAGTTTACCCTATAGATAAAATTTTCTTTTAAAAATATTTTTTTTATCTCAGAGAGGAAGGGAGAAGGATAGAAACATCAATGATGAGAGAGAATCATTGATTGGCTACCCCCTGCTGGCCCCCTACTAGGGATCAAGCCCATAACCTGGGCATGTGCTCTTGGCCAGAATCAAACCCGGGACCCTTTAGTCCTCAGACTGACGCAGTACTCACTGGGCCAAAAGAGCTAGGGCAATAAAATTTTCTTAATGGAATTTTTGAAAGAGATCACAGAAATTGAGGATATTTCAGGATTTAACTACTAAAACCTTATTTATGACCTAGGCAAAAGCAGAGGACATTGAAGATAGCAGAAAGCCCAAGCATTAGTCCCAGATTTTTCCACTGGGAAACTTTCCAGAGAGAGTTAAGGAAGAAGCTGAAATCAGGGAAATACCTGGGTAAATAAATTTAATGTTTTGTTTTTTAAAAAAATATATTTTATTGCCGAAGCCGGTTAGGCTCAGTGGTAGAGCGTCGGTCTGTGGACTGAAGGGTCCCGGGTTCGATTCCCGTCAACGGCATGTACATTGGTTGCGGGCACATCCCCGGTGGGGGGTGTGCAGGAGTTAGCTGGTCGATGTTTCTCTCTCATCGACGTTTCTAGCTCTCTATCTCTCTCCCTTCCTCTCTGTAAAAAATCAATAAAATATATTAAAGTATATATATATATATATATTATTGATATTTTACAGAGAGGAAGAGAGAGGGATAGAGAGGTAGAAGAGAGAGGGATAGAGAGCTAGAAACATTGATGAGAGAGAAACATCGACCAGCTGCCTCCCGCACACCCCCTACCAGGGATGTGCCCGCAACCAATGTACATGCCCTTGACCGGAATCGAACTGGGACCTTTCAGTCCGCAGACCGACGCTCTACCACTGAGCCAAACCTGTTTCGGCTAAATTTAATGTTTTTTAAAAATTGACTTCAGAGAGAAAAAGAGGGATAGAAATATCAATGATGAGAGAATCATTAATCAACTGCCTTGCATGCCCCCTACTGGGGATTGAGCCAGAAACTTGGGCTGGTATCCTAACTGGGAATCCAAACCTGAACTCCTGGTTCATGGGTGGATGCTCAACCATTGAGCCACACCCGTGGGGCTGAGTAAATAAATTTTGTTTAAAATGTATTTTATTGATTTTTTTACAGAGAGGAAGGGATAGGAATAGAGATCTAGAAACATCAATGATAGAGAAACATCGACCAGCTGCCTCCTGCACACCCCTACCAGGGATGTGCCGCAACCAATGTACATGCCCTTGACCGGAATCGAACCTGGGACCTTTCAGTCCGCAGGCTGAGAATCTATCCACTGAGCCAAAATGGTTTCGGCTGAGTAAATAAATTTAAAAGAGCAATGTTACATATTATGTAATGATTTCATGATGCAGAAAATGCTATGAATTGAATTCAGGATCTGGAGAAAGATCATAAAAAATAATCAACGGGCCCTGGCTGGTATTTTCAGTGGTTAGAGCAGATGATGGGAAAGGAAACCAGTCCATGTGTCTCACATCCATGTTTCTCTCTCTCTCTTCCCCTCCTTTCCTTCCTCGCTTCCATTCTCTCTGAAGGCTTCATGCCAGTGGGGCCTTGTAAAGTATTCTCAGGTGAGGATTTAAGAAAAGTAACCAAGGGTAAAAATATGATATTAAAAATGTAGATTATCAATGGAATGCAACTTTTAAAACTTAGTTTTACTGTGATTGTTAATGAAATGACATACTAACTAGTATATGTAGGAGATGCCCTAAGACAGTGGTCAGCAAACTGTGGCTTGCGAGACACATGCGGCTCTTTGGCCCCTTGAGTTCTTAGCAAAGGCCAGTTTAGGAATACCCTAATTGAGTTAATAACAATATACTTACCTATATACAGTAGTTTAAGTTTAAAAAATTTGGCTCTCAAAAGAAATTTCAATCGTTGTACTGTTGATATTTGGCTCTGTTGACTAATGACTTTAGGGCAGTCATTACACTGCCCTAGGGGGTTTGTAATCAGACCTTGCCTACTGCAATAATCTTCTGGTATCCTTGCCAGTTCTTCTTAGGCTTCTAAGATTTGAGGATTTCTGGAGATGGGAGATTCAGTGAGTCACAATGTAAAGCACTAGTCTGAAGCTAGCTCCAGGGAAACCAGTGCCCCTAATTCCACACCCAAGGTGACTCAGACACTCGCCAACCCTGAATGGTATGGCCTGCACCGTGAAATAAACACACACACTTTAACATTCGGCTGCTTCTTTCTGGCAGTGCGAAACGACACTTTGGATCTGGCTGACTCCCTTTACAGGCCCGTCTTCAGGAATACACTAAATCACTAGTAAGTACCCCAGCCAAGTCCATTTAATTGCTCAAGCTCTTCCACACTTTTTAGACACCATTAAAAGCCTTCTCCTCTCCACATCTGTTCACAAGGCCCCACTGGCACGAAGCCTTCCCTTTCTCTGCCTCTGCTACTTCACTCGGCACTTTGCGATCAAACACAGCGCTTCTTGAACACCTGCACGTAAGCACTCCAGGCTCAGGCTGTGCTCAGTCTGGGAGAGTGGATCCAATGAATGAGAGGCCAGCGGAGCGGCAGGAAGGCTATTTTTTAACCCAGAGGCGGTCGGAACCAGAGAGGACCACAGCTCCGGCTCCCGCGGTGCTGCCGTCATTCTCCGCGGCGGACAGGGTGGGCGGGGCCTCGGCGACCCCGGGCCCTCGGGCCGGCCTCCAGGTTTCCCGGCAAGCCCCGCGGCAGAGGAGGTGGGGAAAGGAGGTCACCGCGCCTGCGTGCTAGGAGGCATGACCCGGGTGGGAAAGCCCTTCGCGTCCGCCATTTTGGCTGCCTCTGTCGGTCCGTTCAGTTACCACGTGAACCGCCGACGGAGACCCGTGGTGGGTGGGGGGAAGCGGCGGCCGCGTATAAAGTGAGAAAGGGAAAAAAAAAAAAAAAAAAAGAGAGACAACGAAGGGGAAAGGGGCGTCGCGGTTGGGAGACGCCGGTGACACCCGAGGGCCCGGTCGCGGCGGTGGATCGGGGCATTCAAGGCTGAAGCCGCCAGGGAACGGCGGCGGTCGGACAAACACACTGACCGAGCCGGGCGGTGGCGGGAGCAGCGGGAGGAGCCGGAACGATGCCGGCCGTGAGCCTCCCGCCCAAGGAGAACGCGCTCTTCAAGCGGATCTTGGTGAGTGTGAGGGCTCCGGGCGAGCGGTGTGGGGAAGGTTCCGCCGGCACCCGGGGCCTGTCACCCGTAACCTCGGCCCGACGGGCTCCGGGCCACCCTCGCCCGGGACCCCGCCTTCGTGCTTGTCGTCTGGCAGAGAGTGAACTCTCTCGCCCTCCTCCTCCCTACGGTTCCCACTTCGGCCGGTGCGCCGGGCGGGGGGATCTGAGGCTTCCTTCTCCCGTCCCCTCCTCACTCCGGAGGCTGTGGTCCCCGACTAGGCCCTGTCCTCCCAGCTCCTGGCTCGCCGGTCTCCATATCCCTCCCTGAGCGAAGGGAGTGCAGGCCGCCGGGCCTTGGGAGCGAAGCCGGCCGCGGGGGCTGGAGCCCCGGCCTGGGCGGTGCGGGGGCCCTGCCGGCCGGCCGGCCGGCCGGGGTGGTGCCCCTGGAAGGAACAGGTGGGACGGATGCGGTGCGGCTCATTCATTGCCCGAGCGCGGCTCTCCCTCCGCCGGCTGGCCGTCCCTCCCTCCGCCTCTCCGCTGGGGATCCACCTGTCCCCGCCCGGCCGGGAGTCGCTTCGTCGTGACCCGGGAGGTTGGAAGGGAGGAAGGAGTTTTTAAAAGAGAAAAGGAAGCTTTTTTAAACGACGACTTCCTCTTGGTTAGTTGCATACGTGAGTCTTCAGCATCTTGGCCTTTCTCTCTTTCTCTTTTTTTCTCTTTCTTGCCAGAGGAGGGACGGGACATGTATTTCTTAGTTTCTGAGCGGGAAGCAGCCCCACCCCATCACTCTCCTGTGGAGGTGGGGCGCATCGCGTGGGGGTGGCCCGGTCGGAAGTGAAAAGTAGACGAGAGGGTTTTCGCGGTGACTGAAGGGCATTAACACCAATGGAAAAATTTAGCAGCAGAGAATAGAAGAACTTTTGAGATGGGTCCTTTTTTGACATTAGCTCAAACACATTTATTCTCTCTACATTTCGAATGTGTGCAGTTTTGCTTTTATTTTATTTTTTTTCATTGTCCTAAGTGCAATGTTGTTTGGAGGGACGGTTTACCTTGTAAAATATGTTTTGTCGCCTTGGCGCTATAATTAACACATTATAGCACCTTTTTTTTGTTTGGCATTTAATGTGTGGGTTGCCCCTCTCATGCAAACATTTCTTTGTGAAAGAATTAACTGTATTTGCCAAACTAAAGACTTTCAAAGTTTTTTTTTTGTTTTTTTGTTTTTTTTTGTGGGGGAGGGTTGTATGAAAGTGTTTTCTCTCTTGCGATTTCAGTTTATTTCACTTGTTTGAAAAGTAGGACAACTCTGGGGATCCAGTTTTCCTAGAAATAAGAAAGAGTAATCCATGTTGAAATAACTTTGATTTTGCAAAAATATTCATATGTAATATACACATTTACACATGTTGGAAAACACCAGAAAGTCACATCCAATTCCATGTAACTCTTAGTTTCCTTGACATTCTTATTGCTATTTTTGTTTTGTTTTGTTTTGTTTTAGGAGGAATTGGAGTGTCAGTGGGACTATAGTATAGTTTTGCCAGAACAATTTTACTTATTTTTAAACCTTTTAAAAGACTAATTGGTGTTTAGGCTTGACTATAACTTAGTTTCAGATGAGCAATTTGTCTTTAATCTTCCCCAGTTCTTTATTTTGAAAATTCAAGCTGAAAAGTTGAGAGAAGAGTACAAAGAGCATTTATAAAGTCTTTACCTAGATTTAATATTTTGCTATATTTTCTCTCTCTCCCCCCCCCATACTTATAAAAGAGTTAAAAGTAAGTTGCAGACATAATAGTTCATTCCTAAATGTTTCAGCATGCATCTCCTAAGAATAAGGCCATTGTTCTATAAAACCATAATACTATTATCAATCATTCCCTAATATTGTCTAATACCCAGTTCATAAATAATACGTTGAGATGCCTTGTACCCATTACCTAGTTTTCTTAATGCTAATGCCTTGTAAAACTGTAGTTCAGTATCATACATTGATACAATCTACCAGTCTTATTCATATTTTTCTATTTTACTTGAACTGATTTGTGTATTTAATTCTGTGCACGCTTATCATGTGTAAATTCTATAACTATCACAACAGTCAATATACAGAACAGTTCCATTAGAACCACACCCACTTCCTTCCCATCCTCTCTACCCCCCAAACTCTGGCAACCACTACTAATTTGTTCTTTTTCTATAGTTTTGTCATTTCAAGAATGTTTACTAAAAAGTATATAACTTTTAGGATTGGCCCTTTTTATGTAACATAAAAGATTCATCCAAGTTGTTGGGTTTATCAATAATTGTTCCTTGTTATTGCAGACTAGAATCCTATGATATGGATGTAGGATTATACATCCATATCATAGGATTAATTAAAATAATAGTTTAATTATTTCATAGGATAACAATTTTTGATTAAGCATCAGGAACTTTTTTGGTGGTGATGATAGAGTGAACATTTAAATTCATTGCTAAAGTTAAAGTACTAAAGGATTTATTGGGATAGGTACATGTAGAAGAAAATTGAAAATCACTACCTGAAAGAAAAGGACATATAATGTCCTTATTATCTTACGTTGGAATGAAGAATGAAGAAAGAAATATTGCCGAAACCGGTTTGGCTCAATGGATAGAGCGTCGGCTTGGGGACTGAAGGGTCCCGAGTTCGATTCTGGTCAAGGGCATGTACCTTGGTTGCGGGCATATCCCCAGTAGGGGGTGTGCAAGAGGCAGCTGATTGATGACTCTCTCTCATCGATGTTTCTCTCTCTCTCTCTCCCTTCCTCTCTGTACAAAATCAATAAAATATATATTTTAAAAAAAGAAAGTAATATTAATAAAAAGTATAATTAGTATTTGTTTTTTCAAAATTGTTTCTGCTTCCTCAGTGTTGTAGTTAGCTCTTTTGACTGTTTTTCCTCCAAGTAAGATAAAGGAAAAGTTGGGCATACTCTAATGCCTTGTAATCACATGGTGCTGGGTTAGTAACTTAAATCATTTCAGTGGTATTCAGCTTTTAAGCTACTACTTTGTTAGTTGTACCATACTTATTTGTAGTAAAATGTGTAGGGAATGAAATTAATTTGTGTTTTATAATTTCAAAATAATGAAGTATGTGTTTGTCTTAATTTGTCAAAGGAAACCTGGTTTACACATCAGTTTACAAAAAGTTGCAGTTTTTTTGTAGTGGATTTGCCTGGCTTATTCTAGTCAACTTGATATCTAAAATTTAATTTTGTTGCATATTTGGTCCATCCCCGCCCCCCCCCCCCCATTACTGTTTTCTGACTATAAAACATTGTCATAAGTTGGTCAGAATTTCTGTAAAAAGTGTCCTGTATATAATTTGTCTAACAAAAGGGTGGGAATATGAGTTTAATGTGACATATATTATATAGGAGTTTAGTTTAAAAAAGAGATACTTGTTTTTGGCAGAAACTTTTTTTGTTGTTGTAATTACACACTATTGTAACAATGTGAAAAACTAAGTCATTAAAAATTATGGCTTTGCATAGCCACTTTTTTAGGATATAGGTGAATGGTAGGAGAGATGAGCTGGTCAGGATAGAACAAAATCCACACTTTTGTAGATTTTAGTCCACTTGGAAAAGTTGGACATATCTCTTGCCTTGCAGTTAAGTGTTGCTAGGTTGGTGACTGGTGCTGCTTTCTTCTATCTTCACTCTCTATGTGTTAATTTGAGTTGCAAGAAAATCATCTAACTTAGAAGTACTTAAAATATTGTACATTATTAATTTATTTTTGGATTTTTGTCTGAATGATTTATGGTGTGTGTTAAAAGTCTAAAGAATAGAGTTTTCCTTCCTAGAAAAGTGGTAAGAGAAGTTAGCATAGCATGGCGATAATATTTGTGATTTACTGAAAATTTACAATTTGTACTGTAGAATACAACTTTTTGTGGAGATGGAAATGTTCTGTGTCTGCTCTGTCCAATGTGAGAGCCATTAGCTACATTTGGCTGTTGTACACTTGAAATATGGCTAATGGGATTGAGGAACTGAATTTTTAATTTTAATGAATTTAAATTCAAATAGCCACATGTGGAGGGTTATCATTTTGGACAGTTAAAAGACAGTGCCCACAAAAGCAGACATGGTGCCCTGAACGATTGCTGGCCAGAAAGCTACTGGCCAACTGGCCTTAACTTAAGGGATTTCTTTACTTAGTCTGCATTCTTTTTTTTTTTTTTTTTTTTAAATGTATTTTATTGATTTCTTACAGAGAGGAAGAGAGAGGAATAGAGAGTTAGAAACATCGATGAGAGAGAATCATCCATTACCTGCCTCTTGCACACCCCTACTGGGGATGTGCCCGCAACCAAGGTACATGCCCTTGACCAGAATCTAACCCAGGACCTTTCAGTTCACAGGCCAACGCTCTATCCACTGAGCCAAACCGGTTTCATCTACTTAGTCTGCATTCTTATTCCCTTTAATAATTGTGCTTCTGATACTGTCGTTCTCTCAGAGCATTGACTTAAATATATATATCTTCTTTGTTCATAAGTGTTTTTGGACATAAAAGACTAGGTCATATAAGGGATCACATGCAAAGGACTGTTTGTTCAAAATTTTCTCCTAGATATTTGCATGGCTCATTTTTTTCTCATTTCTTTTAGAATTCTGCTCAGATGTCATCTAAATGTTATATAGAAGCCTTCCTTGACCAGGAGAAATCCTCCTCAATCAACCTTCTTATTTTCTTCCTTGCTTTCTCTCTCCCCCCCCCCCCATACCACTTTTTACTACCTGACAAGTTATTTGTTTATCACATGTCTTTCACAATTAAAATGTAGTTTTTTTGAGGCTATTTTGTTCATTGCTATACTCAATAGAATAATGTACCAATACAGATATTTAATAAATATTTGTTACATGAAATGAGTGTTAAACCATTGACCACAGGGCAAGAAAGAAAGAGCTTTGGATTGTGTGCTTGCACAGAGATTTTTGTAGAAAGAAGGTAGTTAAGCTGAGCTTTGGCTTTGTAGAGTGTAGAGTACATTACTACTAGTATATGAGGTAATCGTAGGACATCAGGCAGAACCTGTATTACCTGGTAAGAACTTGGATGTTTCATTTATGAATGAATCGTAGTATTAGTTTGTTTACATGGCCTCTCTCCCATCACAAGAGCATAAGAGAAAATTTGATTTTTTTGTTTGTTTGTTTTAGCATTGGAAGAAAAATAACATCTCCATTAAATGATGTGAGGAGCTTGCTGAATCAGGTAGTAGCCTTACAACTGATAAAGCTCTACAACTGATTCTAACACAGTTAGGGGTGAGAATCTGCATATGCTGTTGCTAATATAAAATGTTAAAAGAGGAAAAAAATAGAGTTCTTTTGTGAGTTATTTTCAGGAAATTAAATAACCAAGTTGAATTGGAATTTGGAAAGGTATGCTGGAAGCTGGAGTGTCAGAACAAGACATGTAACCATCAGTGAGCGTAGGCAACCTTCAGTGTTCACTTCTAAATACGTACACCTTTGCTCTCTATTCATAGGCAATAACCATATTGAAAAAAGAAAAACTTAAACTTCTTAGTGAAAATTGTTTTGAGAAGAATGTCATTTGCCAGTGCTGATGGCAAGAAGAGCAAGTGAAAAGATTTAAAAGAGTGGTAGTTCTTAGTATAAAAATTAGGGTGTGGAGAGGAGGGAATTTTATGCTGTGATTGTATTCTTGACTTTTGGAAATTTCCCTGGTATATCTGTACTGTTTTGTAATGCATGCTGTATGTACAAAGCTGTATTTAAGTTGTAACTTGAAAAAAAAATAATTTAACTTGTTGCATATGCATTTTCTCTCTTAGATAAGCTATGAATTATATTCACTATTTAATTTGTAATTAAAATAATTTCTTAAAATTTCCATTTAGTAAAAACAATCTTTTTTTTCTATTTAAAAGTAAAATAAAAATAGGAATAAATGAATGAGAGGTTAATAATTTTGTTCTTGATATATGCTCTATTCCACTGAGATTTTCTTTGGTTAATAAAATAGGAAAAGACCTAGCCGGTTCAGCTTAGTGGATAGAGTGTCAGCCTGCAGACTGAAGGGTCCAGGGTTTGGGTCTCGTCAAGAGCACATGCACGGTTTGTGGGCTTGATCCCCAGTAGGGGGCGTGCAAGAGGCAGCCAATCAGTGATGCTCTCATCATTGATGTTTCTATCCCTCCCCCTTCCTCTCTGAAATCAATAAAATTATATTTAAAAAAATAAATAGGAACATATTTTCAGTTGGTATAATTTGAAATTTTTACTAAAACCTACCGTACTAGGGAAATTGTAATGTTATTTTTTTAATTGAATTTACTGGGGTGGCATTGGTTACTAAAATTATATAGGTTTCAGGTGTACAATTCTGTAATACATTATCTGTATATTGTATTGTGTGTTCACCACCCCAAGTAATTTATCTTCCCTTTATCCTTTCCTACCTTCCTCTTCCCCCTTTTCCTCTAATAATCACCATACTGTTGTTTATGAAGTTTGTGTGTTTTTTTCCTTAATCCCTTCACCTTTTCCCTCAGTCCCCCAATCCCTCTACCTCTGACTGCTCTGTATCTATGAATCTGTTTCTATTTTGTTTGTTCATTTTTTTTGTTCATTAGATTCAACATATACCACTAAGTGTAATCATGTGATACTTCTCTTTCTCTGACCGGTTTATTTCGCTTAGCATAATACTCTCTAGATCATTCTATGCTGTCTCAAGATCCTTCTATTCTTTTTTACTAATGTATAATACTCTCTGATGTAAATGTACCACTGCTTTTTTATTCATTCATCTACTGATGGATACTTGGGCTGCTTCGAAATCTTGGTTAAATAACGTTAAAATGAACATAGGGGTGCAAACATTCTTTCTAATTGGTATTTTGTTTTTTTTAGGGTGTATTCCTAGAAGTGGGATCACTGGGTAAAATGGCAGTTCCATATTTAATTTTTTGAGGAAACTTCACAGTTTCCTATAATGGCTGCATCAGTCTGCATCCCCAGTAGCAATGTACTAGGGTTCCCTTTTCTCCACATCCTTGCCAGCACTTGTCATTTGTTGATTTGTTGATGGTAGCCATTCTGACAGGTGTGAAATGATACCTCATTGTCATTTTAATTTGCATCTGTCTGATGATTAGTGACTGGGCATTTTTTCATATGTCTCTTGGCTATCTGATTGTCCACTTTGGAGAAGTGTCTGTTTAGGTCCCTTGCTCATCTTCCTTTGGTTAAGTTGTATGAGTTCCTTAGATATTTTGGATATTATCCCTTTATCACATGTATTATTGCCAAATATGTTCTCTCATACAATGGGCTCCCTTTTCATTTTGTTGATGGTTTCTTTTGCTATGCAGAAGCTTTTTATTTTTATTTAGTTCTTTTTGTTTATTTGCTATGAGAGATGCCTGCGATTTTGCTGCCTATGTGTTTTTTTTTAAGGATTTTTATGGCTTTACGACTTTTATCCATTTTGAGTTTATTCTTGTGTATGTTATAAATTGGTGTTTTAGTTTTATTTTAGTGCATGTACTTGTCCAATTTTCCCCAATGCCATTTGTTGAAGAGACTTTTCTTCATTATAAGCTCTTGTCTCCTTTGTCAAATATTAATTGAGCATAATGGCTTGCTTGGGTCAATTTCTGGGTTCTCTCTTCTGTTCCATTGATCTATATATGCCTGTTGTTGTACCAGTACCAGGCTGTTTTGATTACAGTGGCTTTGTAGTATAACTTAATATCTGGCATTGTGATTCTTTTAACTTTGTTCTTCTTTCTCAGGATAGCTGCAGCTATTCAGGATCTCTTATGGTTCCATATAAATTTTTGGAGTATTTGTTCTAAATCTGTGAAATAACGCCATTGGTATTTTAATAGAGATTGTATTGAACCTATAGATTGCTTTGAGTAGTATGGACTTTTTAATTTTTTTAATTAATTTATTTTAAAACATATTTTATTGATTTTTCACAGAGAGGAAGGGAGAGAGATAGAGAGCTAGAAACGTCGATGAGAGAGAAACATCGACCAGCTGCCTCTTGCACACCCCTCACCGGGGATGTGCCTGCAACCAATGTACATGCCCTTGATAGGAATCGAACCTGGGACCTTTCAGTCCGCAGACCGACGCTCTACCACTGAGCCAAACCGGGTTCGGCAGTATGGACTTTAAAAACAAAACACATTTTATTGATTTTTTTACAGAGAGGAAGAGAAAGGGGATAGAGAGAAACATCAATGCGAGAGAAACATCGATCATCTGCCTCCTGCATCCCCCTACTGGGAATGTGTCCGCAACCAAGGTATATGCCCTTGACCGGAATCGAACCTGGGACCCTTCAGTCCGCAGGACGAGGCTCTATCCACTGAGCCAAACCAGATAGGACCATTGGTTGCTTCTTGAATGTCCCCTCAACCAGAGGTCAAATCTGAAACCTTGGTAGCAGGATGGTGCCAAGGCTTTCATTTGTTGTTTTGTTAATCCTTACCTGAGGATATTTTTTCTATCAATTTTTCAGAGCGCATAGAAGAGAGGATGGGGGAGGAAGAAAGAGAGAGGGAGAAGAGAGACATCGATGTGAGAGACACATCGATTAGTTGCCTCCTGTACCTGCTCCTTCTTGGGAACAGGGATTGAACTTCCAATCCAGGTACAGACCTGTGACGGGAATTGAACCCATGACTCTTCAGTGCTTACGCTGACCCTCTTACTTACTGAGCCACATTGACCAGGACCAGGGCTTTCTTTCTTCTTCTTCTTCTTCTTCTTCTTTTTTTTTTTTTTTTGCCAGTATCTGTCCATTTTCCCAGCACCCCTCCCCCAGTGTTTTATTTTTACTTTTATTAATTTTAGGGAGGGAGAGGGAGAGACAAACATAAATGATGAAAGAAATACCATTGATTGGGTGTCTCCTGCATGTGCCCTTGACTGGAACTGAACCTGGGACCCTTTGGTCCAAAGGCTGACATTCTATCCACTGAGTTAAATCTGCTAGGGCTGAATAGACTGACTGTCTTTATTCCATTGTATGTTATTGCCTCCTCTGTCAAATATTAATTGACCATACAGTTGAGGGTTTATCCTGTTCTTTCTATTCTATTTATTCTGGTCTTTCTATTCTATTCCATTGATCTATGTCTATTTTTATACCAGTACCATGATGTTTTTTTAAAAAATATTTTTATTGATGATTTCAGAGAGGAAGGGAGAGAGAAACATCAGTGATGAGAGAGAATCATTGATTAGCTGCCTCCTGCATGTCTCCTACTGCTGATTGAGCCCACAACCCAGGTATGTGCCTTTGACTGGAATCGAGCCCAGGACTCTTCAAATTGCAGGCCAGTGCTCTGACTACTGAGTCAAACCAGCTAGGGCAGTGCTGTGATGCTTTAATTACTATGGCCTTGCTATATAGTTTGTTATCAGGTAGTGTGATTCCTCCAACTTTGTTCTCTTTTTTCTTTTTTCTTGAATAGTATGGTGGCTATTTGAATTCTTTTGTGGTTCCACATACATTTTTGGAATATTTGTTCTAGTTTTGTGAAATACACCATTGGTATCTTGATAGGAATTGTATTAAATTTAAAGATTGCTTTGGGTGGTAGTATGGACATTTTAATCATGTTAATTATTCCAATTCATGAACATGGCATATGCTCCCACTTGTTTGCATCTTCTTCAGTGTCTGATTATTTTCCATGTATAGGTCTTTCACATCCTTGCTTAAATTTATTCCTAGGGTGTTTTTTTTTTTTTTTTTTGATGTAGTTGTAAATGGGATTGTTTTCTTAGTTTTCCTGTCTTATAGTTTATTATTGGAGTACTAGTACCTGGTGCATGGATTTATGCACATTGAAAGGGAATTAATTAGAAGAAAGATTTGTGCAGTAATTACATTACTGCAAAATATTACATGTCAAAGTAGTATATATAATACCTATAATAATAAAAGTGTAATATGCTAATTAGACCTGACAGCTGAACGACCTTCCTGATGTCCTTCTGGACAAAGCCGTGGCAGCGGGATGGAGGTAGTTAGGGGCAATTAGGCAGGCAGGCAGGCAGAGGTGGTTAGTGGCAATCAGGCAGGCAGGTGAGCAGTTAGGGACAATCAGGCGGGCAGGCAGGCAGAGTGGTTGAGGGCTATCAGGCAGGCAGGTAGAGTGGTTAGGGGTGATCAGGCAGGCAGGCAGGTGAGCGGTCCATTTGGGCCTCAACCAGCAGTTGGACATCCCCCGAGGGGTTTCAGATTGCAAGAGGGTGCAGGCCAGGCTGAGGGACCACACCATCCTTGTCACTAATTTCATGTACTGGGCTTTTAGTCCTACATAATAAAGTGCTAATAGGCAAATGGTCTTCACACCGTAATGGCTCAGATACTCAACACTGGGGAGAGAGGATTGGGGACCAGCCAGACACAAAGGAGCTTGCGAGAGAGGAATGGTGACCAGCAAGGCTGCCGCCTGGGAGAGAAACAAGCCACCCTCCTTGCTGTCCTGGGCGCCAGCAGCCGGGAATTGGGCCTGGTAGAGGGACAAGCTGCATGCCCTGTGGTCCTGGGTGCCAGCAGCTGTGCCTGGGCCTGTGGCTCGGAAGAGGGACAAGCCACCCGCCCTGCAGTTCTGGGAGCCAGCAGCTGGGGCTGTAGCCTGGGAGAGGGACAAGCCACCTGCCCACAGTCCCCTGTGGCTGTAGCCGGCCCAGGCAAAGCCGGCCTGGGTCCTGGGGGTCGGCAGCCAGCCAGAGGGAGGGAAGCCCAGGTCCCGGGTGTCTGCGACTGCCAGAGGAAGGAATCCTGGGTCCCGGGTGTGGGGCGAGGGATAGGTGGTTAGGAGCAGTCAGGCCAGCAGGGGAGCAGTTAGGGGTGATCAGGCAGGCAAGCAGTTAGGAGCCAGTGGTCCCAGATTGCAAGAGGCAGTCGGACATCCCCTGAGAGGTCCCAGATTGGAGAGGGTGGAGGCTGAGCTGAGGGACACCCCCTACCCCCATGCATGATTTTGTGCACCAGGCCTCTAGTAGTATTATAAAATTAAAATGTGTGTGATTGGCACCAGCGAGAGCTTCATATATATCTTGCATGCATGAATACCGGTAACTAGAGGGAGCAGGCCTAAGTCATCAGTCTGACATCCTTAGCGCTGCTGGAGAGTCGGGAAAGGCTCCCACCACAGCCACTGTGCTCACCAGCCATGAGCCCAGCTTCTGCCTGAATGGCGCTCTCCCCTGGGAAGTGCACTGCTCACCAGGGGACAGCTCCTGGGTTGAAAGTCTGCCCCCGGTTGTCAGTGCACATCATAGTGACCAGTCGTTCAGTCATTTGGTCGATTTCCATATTACTCTTTTATTATATAGGATTGTCAGTGCGTATCATATGTACCAGCTGGTCAGTCGGCTGGTCCGTCGGCCAGACAGTCAATAAGTAAATTGTGAAGTGGTTCATGTTGAATGTCAATAAAAACAACCAAATTCACTATCGACAATAACAGATTGAAATACACACGTGTGCCAGCACCGTTTGGCTCAGTGGATAGAGCGTCGGCCTGCGGACTGAAGGGTCCCAGGTTCGATTCCGGTCAAGGGCATGTACCTTGATTGCGGGCACATCCCCAGTAGTGGGTGTGCGGGAGGCAGCTGGTCGATGATTCTCTCTCGTCGACGTTTCTAACTCTCTATCCCTCTCTCTTCCTTTCTGTGAAAAATGAATAAAATGTATTAAAAAAGAAAAGAAAAAAAAGAAAAATACACACGTGTGATTGATGCCAGCAAGAGCTTTGCATGTATTGTGCATGTGAGACTCAATGTTTATTTTTAAATTGCCAGTGTATGTATAGTCAATCACTTAGACTTTTATATCTTTATATATAAAAGCCTATGTGACTGAACGACCAGTCAACTGGTTGCTATGACGCATACTGATCATTAGGGGACAGTTGCTCAACACAGGATTGGGGTCCCTTCTGTCTGGATCAGGCCTGTGGGGATCGGGCTGAAAACGGCTATCTGACTCCCCCCCAGGGGTCCCAGGTTGTGAGAGGGTGTAGGCCAGGCCAAGGGACACCACCGGTGTACCGGGCCTCTAGTATATAGATAAGAATGCAATTGATTCCTGAATATTTATTTTGTATTCTGCTACCTTATTGAATTCAATTATCAGGTCTAGTAGCCTTTGGTGGAATCTATATGGTTCACTATATATAGTATCAGATCATCTGTCAGTAATCTTATTTTGAAGCTAGTGATATATTTCTAAAAATATATATTTTTATATCAGAGAGGAAGGGAGAGGGAGAGAGTGAGAAATATCAATGATGAGAGAGAATCATCTACTCAGTTGCCTTCTGCACACCCCCTGCTGGGGATCGATTCCAAAACACATGTGCCTTGACTGGGAATTGAACCAGGACCTTCTAGTTCATAGGTCAGTGCTCAACCACTGAGCAATACCAGCCGGGCTATTTTCTCTTTTTATTGTTAACTGTTTGCTACTAGGGTTTATCCTTGGAGAAGAGCAGAAATTTTGAGGAAAATTTATGTGGTAAACTAAGTTGGATATTTGTTGTTACTTGTTCCATTAAGTCTTGAGACTTTTATCATTTGTAATGAGTGACCTGATGTAATAGTGCTTTTAAGGAAAAAAAAAGAGATCTATTAATATCTATTTCCTTATACACATGCTGATTCTTGTTAGGAGAGTGAATTCTTAGCAGTTATTTGGAGAGGTATGCCATTCTGAATTATTTTCACAGGTCACATTAACAGGAGATAATTGGGTTAATGGCATCACGTATAATTTCCATATGGAAGACTGCCAAATTACGTTAATTGGGAACATAATCATTAGGAACTGAAGCTTAATTACTGTTCTGAAGTGTGATAAAATAAAAAGCTAAGTGCTATAGTATTAGTATTTCATTCCAATAAAGTGGAGTTTGATTTTTAATTTTAATTTGTTAAATGTTTTATTATCTCATTGCTCCATCATTTCTCTTTTATTTCTCCTGGTTATGAATCATGTTTTTCTGTTTCTTAGCTCATTCACTCATTTTTTATTGGGTGTTGGGCATTATGAATTTTACATTGTTTTTATTGAATTAACTGTCTTTAAAGAGTGTTAAGACTTTTTAAAAAAAATATATATATTTTATTGATTTTTTTACAGAGAGGAAGAGAGAGGGATAGAGAGTCAGAAACATCGATGAGAGAGAATCATCAATCAGCTGCCGCTTGCACACCCCCAACTGGGAATGTGCCCGCAACCAAGGTACATGCCCTTGACTGGAATCGAACCTGGGACCTTTCAGTCCGCAGGCCGACGCTCTAGCCACTAAGCCAAACCGGTTCCGGCAAGAGTGTTAGACTTTATTACAGCAGGCAGTGAAGGTACTTATACATTAGTCTGTGGCTTTATTAGGGTGGGTCTCTGGAGTATACTTAATCCAGGGCTAGTTTTGTCTTCTTACTGAGTAGACTTTTCCACAATACTGCTATATACTGAATTTAGCTGTTCATTGAAGCTCTATTCTGGCTACATGGAACTCTTGGTACCATGTGCGTCCTAAGAACTGTTGAACTTACTGCTGTGTTTGGCTTTATAAAGTTTTATCCTACATATGCAAGACTTATTATTCAATAATTTGCAAATCATTGGATTTCTTTCTCTGAATAATTCCATTGTTTTTGCAGATGTTGTTGGACTTCAGTCTTTGTCTCTTCAACTTTGTGGACTATTGTGCTCTGCTTGGCATTCTCTTGTGCTGTGATCTATAAAGCAGTGGCATTTCTAAACTCATCATGGTTTATTCCCCTCATAATGGTTCACAATCCAGCCCTGCCTGTTGTTCAGTGTCTGACAACAGTTAATTTCATATTAGAGTCCCGGTGTACTAATTCATGCACTGATGGGATCCCTCGGCCTGGCCTGCACCCTCTTGCAATCTGGGACCCCTTGGGGGATGTCGGATTGCTGGTTTCGACTCAATCCCTGCTGGCCAGGCTGAGGGATGTGCACCAGACCTTTAGTATGCATATAAGACCTCTGGTTAATCTCTTTCCTTTTTAAAAAAAAATATATATTTTATTGATTTTTTTTTTTTTTTTTTTTTTTTTTTTTTTTTTACAGAGAGGAAGAGAGAGGGATAGAGAGTTAGAAACATCGATGAGACAGAATCATCGATCAGCTGCCTCTTGCACACCCCCTATTGGGGATGTGCCCGCAACCAAGGTACATGCCCTTGACCGGAATTGAACTTGGGACCTTTTAGTCTGCAGACCAATGCTCTATCCCCTGAGCCAAACCGGTTTCAGCATGGTTAATCTCTTTCCACCCTTTGCCCTCCCTGCTTCCCTCTGAGATTCATCAGTCTGTCCCATGTTTCCATGTCTGTGTGTTGAGCATCTGTCCCTGGTGGTCAGTTATAATGGTTAAGTGGAATGGCTTCCTAACTCTCTGTGTGTCATAGCTACCGGTTGAACAGTCACTTAGGCTTTTATATAGATAGATAGATAGATAGATAGATAGATAGATAGATAGATAGATAGATATAGAGATAGAGAAATAGATATAGATATTTTGTCCAGTTTTGTTTTTTAAATTGATTTTAGAGGAAGAGAAACATCGATTTAAAAAATATATATTTTATTGATTTTTGTATTGAGAGGAAGGGAGAGGGATAGAGAGTTAGAAACGTTGATGAGAGAGAACCATCAATCAGCTGCCTCCTGCTCACTCCCTACTGGGGATGTGCCTGCAACCAAAAGTACATGCCCTTGATCTGAATCAAACCTGGGACACTTCAGTCTGGAGGCTGATGCTCTATTCACTGAGTCAAACGAGTTAGGAATGTTCAGTTTTGTTGTTGGAGAAGGGCAAGTTCATCCTCACCCCATCATGGCCAAAAGTAGTAGTTCTTTTAATACATTTTTACAGAAGTAACTTTTCAGAAAGCTAATTGAGGGTTTTAAGAATAGTGCACTTACACTTTCATCGTATGTAGGTTTTTCCTGGAAAATGTGACAGATTAAGTGACCCTTTTAACTAGCCTGGTCTTTATATCATAGTTTCCTTTAATGCTTTTTACTGTTGTTGTTATAATTATATTAGAGGCCAGTTACCGGAAGATGCCTGCAAGAATAGGGCTTCCGCCCTAGCTGGTTTGGCTCAGTGGAAAGAGTGTCTGCCTGTGGATTGAAGGGTCCTGGGTTTGATTCCAGTCAAGGGCATGTACCTTGGTTGCAGGCACATCCCCAGTAGGGGGCATGTAGGAGGCAGCTGATTGATATTTCTAACTCTCTATCCCTCTCCCTTCCTTTCTGTAAAAAGTTAATAAAATATATATATATTTTTTAAAAGAATAGGGCTTCCTGTGGCCTTTCCGCTGCCCAACTCCCATCTCCGCTGCCTCGCTCCCTCCCTTATACAGCGCTTGGCTTCCTTCTACTACACTGTCTTCAGTCTTCGATCTGCGCCTGCCTGCATAGGCAAATTAACTGACATCTTTGTTGGGTTAGTTTGCATACTCGCTTCTGATTGTATGTTGGGCGAAGCGGAGGGATGGTCAATTTGCATGTTTTTCTTTATTTTTAAAAAAATATATTTTATTGATTTTTTTACAGAGATGAAGAGAGAGGGATAGAGTTGGAAACATCGGTGAGAGAGAATCATTGTTCAGCTGCCTCTTGCACACCCCCACTGGGAATGTGCCTGCAACCAAGGTACATGCCCTTTACTGGAATCGAACCTGGGACCTTTCAGTCCACAGGCTAACGCTTTATCCACTGAGCCAAACCGGTTTCGGCTGTTTTTCTTTTATTAGTGTAGACTAGAGGCATGATTTGCGGGTTCATGCACTGGTTGGATCCCTCAACGTGGCCTGCAGAGATCAAGCCGAAACTGGCAGTCCAATGCCGCCTGCTGCTCTCACTCATCCCAGCCCCACTGCACCTGCTGTGGGCTTGTGCCCAGTCAGTCCTGATTGGAAGAGGCTTGCATCTCCACAGTGACGCCAGCCATGAGCCCTGTGTCTGGCACCTGTCAGTTAGCTAAGTGGTGCTCCCACTGTGGGAGTACACTGACCACCAGGGGGCAGCTCCTGCGTTGAGATCTGCCTCCTGGTGGTCAGTGCATGTCATAGCAACTGGTTGACCTGTTGTTCTGTTGTTTAGGCTTTTATATATTAGATAAGAAAAATGCTATTTTTAAGCCTTCTGCTAAGTAAATAGGAACACTAAGTTTACTTGCTTAGTCTTGTGTTTTCTTGGTTACATACATTTGGTAACAACTCCCAAGTTATAACTTTTGTTCTCCCCTTCCTCTTCCTCTTATCTCCCAGGTCATTCAGCCTGCTGAGTGCTGTTGACTATGGGAGGGGCAGAGAGTTAGGAAGCATTTGCAGAGAAACTGGGACTGATGGACCTACTAGATCAGGGGTGGGGTACCTCTGGCCTGTGGATTCATTTGATCTGGCCCTGCCAAGGAATTAGGGGTGAGTTAATTAAATGTTTGACCAAGTATAGCAGGCTAATTTTCAAGTTGTTAATTTTGTATGGCCTGAGAATTATGTTATAAATATCCAAATGGCCCTTGGCAGAAAAAAAGTTTCCTCACTCCTTTATTAGAGGATGGAAGTATGATGGAAAGAAAGGACCAAGGATAGTTTTTTTTTGTGTGTGTGTGTTTTTTAATCATCATCTGGTTGGATGAATTGAGGGGAAAGTATATGCAAAGTGGAAAAGACTTGGTGAAGAATAGATTTTGGGGTGAAATCAGTTGTGTTTGGGATATGTTAGGTTTGAGATATGAAACAACAACCAAACAGGATGGTGAGTACATAGTTGGTATAGAACAACTATAGTTGGCTGTAGTATTGAGCTGTAAACAACTGGTTTCTTGATGCTACATGTAAAAAGTTACTATACATTCTATCATCTTGTCATCTTTTGCATTAATTATCCCTCCCAGATTTTAAATATATTATTTCCAAAGTTGTGAGTAAAATTTATGACAGTGAATATCTTTTAGATGCAGGTTTTGTGTTGTTGTTTTTTCATACAGTGATTTAAAAATAATTATTATGAAATCACATGTTGATACCTAAAAATCAAATGATTTAAAAAAAAAAAAGGTAATTCCCCCCACCAAGCACCCTCAGTCCTTCTAGCATTTTATCTGGTATTTGCTTTCTTTTGTTTAACAACAAGTCACTATTTAATGATATATGACTCTTTTTTTGTGGTGGTTGTTAATCCTCACCCGAGGATATTTTTTTCCATTGATTTTTAGAGACAGTGGAGGGTGGAAGGGAAGGAGTGAGAGGGAGAGCTATTGATATGAGAGAGATAAATCAATCATTTGCCTCCTGCACACACCCAGGGTTCGGGATCGAACCTACAACATAGATAGGTACCTCCTTGATTATGATATGAACCCACAACCCCTCTGGGTGCTATCTGATGCTATAACTGACCCTCACCAGCCAAGGTGATAAGTGACTTTTAGACATTTGCTGACTTTGGTTATGGAAAATGAAGACTTAGAACCACATCATTACTATGTTTGCCCTCTTTCCTTTTCTTCATTACCTCATATCACAATATTTCAGTAAATTAGTACTTAATATTTACATCTTTATGATCATATATGTGTTGTTCACTGTTAAGCCAAATTCTATATAATAAAGATGTAATATGTAAATTGAGCATCACTCCAACATACAAGATGGCTGCCCCCATGTGGATACAAGATGGCTGGCAGGGGAGGGCAGTTAGGGGCAACCAGGCCTGCAGGGGAGGTCAGCTGGGGGCGACCAGGCCTGCAGGGGAGGGCAGTTGAGGCAACCAGGCCAGCAGGGGAAGGCAGTTGGGGGGGGGGGGGGAACTGGGCCGACAGGGGAGCAGTTAGGCATCGATCAGGTTAGGCATTGATCAGGTTAGGGGGTGATCAGGCTGGCAGGCAGAAGCAGTTAGGGGCAATCAGGCAGGCAGGCAGGCAGGCAGGCAGGCAAGCAGTTGGGAGCCAGCAGTCCTGGATTGTGAAAGGGATGTCTGACTGCCACCGGTATTGGGCCTAAATGGGCAGTCGGACATCCTTCGAGGGGTCCCAAATTGGAGAGGGTGCAGGCTGGGCTGAGGGACACACCCATCCCACCCCATCCCATGCTGCATGAATTTTGTGCCCTGGGCTTCTAGTCCTTTCTAATAAAAGGACAATATGCAAATTAACCATTACTCCGACACAAACATGGCGACGCCCATAGCCACAAGATGGCAGTGCCCAGTCTTCTCAGCCCCGCTGAAGTCCTCCAGTCCTGGGGGGGGGAGGTGAGGGGGGGTGGCTGCTGAGTGGGCAGCGTGAGCGGCCTGGCGGAATGCTTGCTTTGACACTGCCAGGACAAGGCAAGCATTCCGCGCCTGGCTGCAGATGGACCTCTGGCCAGACTGGGGCACCGATGGGCCTCTGGGCAGCAGGTGTGGAGTGGCCAGGCCACACAGAGAACTACTGGCGCACGGATTCATGTACAGGGCTACTAGTAATTACAATAAGATCACACTTTCTTCCTTATATAAGCTTTTCTCCTGGAGTTAATTCCTATCTCGTTTATGCAGTTATCTGGTTTTCTTTCCTTTTGTTAATTGACTTTAGAGAGGAGGGGAGAGGGAGAGGGAGAGGGAGATATAGAAACATCAATGATGAGAGAGAATCATTGATTGCCTGCCTCCTGCATGCCCCACACTGGGGATCTAGCCTGTAAACTGGACATGTGTCCTAACTGGGGAATCGAACCATGACCTGGTTGCTCAACCATCGAGTCACACCAGCTGGGCAGTTGTCTGATTTTCTGTAGACCTGTTACTTTTCCCCAAAATGTGCCTGTACTGCTGAAATGTACATATAAATACTATTTTCCAAATTATGAAGTATATTAGTTCCATTTTTGCCCTTGCTGGAAACTTATTCCATGGTGTCCTTTGGTTTCCTGTTTCATTTTGGAGTTGTTGTTCTCTAGTTCTTTTTTCTGCATTAGATTCCTTAGTTACTAACTTCCATTTTGTCTTGTTGAATTTGTTTTGAGTCTTTTTAATAAGCTTTTTAAAGGGAGAATACACAGAAATAAAATTTTAACTTTCTGAGAAGCCTTAAAATGTCACATTACTCATATAGTTGATTGCTAATTTGGCTGGGAATAGAATTCTAGATTGAAACTTATTTTCCACTGAATTTTGAAGGCTGTGTATAGTTTTCTGGCTTTCAGCAATATTGCACTACTACTATGGAATAAAAGTTAGGTACCATTATGATTACAGATCATTCGTATGTTTGTTATTTTCCTTCTCTTTCTCTGGAAGTTTTTAAGGACCTTTTCTTTTTGGGATTTGAAATTACATTATGATGTTTTATAGTGTGGGTCTTTATCCTTTTTCTTCTTTATTACTTTGCACACACTTGTTTGTCCCATTGCAGCTTGAGAGACTTCTTTCCTTTAGTTAAAAAGAAAATTTATTTTGAAATGTAAAATTTCTGCACTTTTACTTTTTTTTCTTTTTTCTTTTCAGATTTCACTTTATATAATAGTTGGACCTTTGGAGTGAGCTAATGATTTTATTTTTTCTAATCTATATTTTGCTCTTCTGTTTTACTTTCTGTATTTGAACCTTCTGTATTTTTTTCTGGGACTTAGGAGAATATGGAAATAATCTTTGATATTCTATTGTGTGTTACAAAATAAAAAATTTAGCGTCGAATTGACATTTTGCATTTCTTGCTAAAGTTGATTTTTTTTTTCTTTTTGACAGAGATGTTATGAGCATAAACAGTATAGAAATGGGTTGAAATTCTGTAAACAAATCCTCTCTAATCCCAAATTTGCAGAGCATGGAGGTAAGTAAATATCATATGCTTACTTGTTAATATAAATAGATAAGGCTTTGCTTACTTATCTGGCTTCATTTATTTGGGTTCTATCACTCTCGATGCCTTAATTTCCAGATAGAATGGACTTTCTTATCCTTGACGTTGGTTTTTTGAATTTAGTGTCAAGAAAATGATACACACATTTTATTTGAGTTCTGACTTACCTATTTTGAGAATAAGCATGGCAGGGGAGGCAGAAGCATCTAGTGGAATAAATATGCTTATTTAAGTTGAATCACTAAATTAATTTAAGGTATTATAAGAAAAATTTGCTTTAGAATTTTGAGCTGGGGAACTTTATTCCTTATAATAATTATTCAGAAAGTGCCCATTTGTTCTCAGCATCTTTTTATTTAGCATTATATCTTAGTTTTTCCAGACAGTCATATTTAATGTACGATTTGTATATTGTAATGTTCTAAAAAAAATTTTGCCTTTTAGTTTTCGCATATGTGAGGGTAGAAGATTGGACAGTGAGATATTTGTAGAGAAAGGGAAGAGAGTTTAGCTAAACTTGTGATGAGGCAATGGAAAAATAAGCTTTCACAGGTCAGAGTTGTATAGTTAGGAAACATGGCTCTTTGGTAATTAATTTGATAGTTTTCTCACTATTGGAGAGAGAGAGTAATAGTTTTCTATTAGTTTTCTTTACTTTTATTAAAATAAGAGCACTGTTTTCTTCCTTTTTTTTTTTTTTTAATTCTCATCCGAGAATATTTTTCCATTGATTTTAGAGAGAGTAGAAGAGAGAGGGAAACACAGAGGGAAATATTGATGTGAGAGAAACACATCAATTACTTGCCTCCTGCAAGCGTTCTGACCAGCGCCCAGGCCCAGTAGGAACTTGCAACGAGGCACATGCCCTTGACTGGAATCAAGCCTGGGGTCCCTTGGGTCTGCAGGCTGACGCTCTGTTCACTGAGCCAAACCAGCTAGGGCTAAAAGTTTTTTAATGTTAAAAATATTTTTTTGCTGGCCAGATGGATATTAGGTAGTTTACATTTTTTTCTAAAGTATGCATACTGGTCATGTAACTTTTAGTAATGTAATGATAGAATTTCAATATAGCAGAGATCAAATTTCATTGTTCTAAAGTTCAGTTTCTCGTATTTTAACATACCTGAAATCAGGTTGCATATGAAGGATTGTAATTTAATTGAAAATATATATTTTTAAATTTCTTTATTGATTAAGGTATCACATACTTGCCATCATTCCCCTATTCCCATCCCCCACCTCTTCCCAGCCCCCTGAAAATATTTTTTAACATACATAAAATAATGGTTTGTCGTAAATGTAATGGCAACCTGGGGCTCCATTAATTAAGGAACTTTAAGATGTTTAGTAAAACTTGTAAGAATACATTTTACTTGTTTGATAACAAAGGGTTACTTTTTACAGTACCTTGCCAAATATATTTGTTTGCTTTCTTTTCATTTAGAAAAGTGTTCAGCACTAGAGGCTTGGTGTATGAAATTTGTGCATTGAGTGGGGAGGGGGGTGCCTCAGTACCCCAGCCTGGCCTGCACCTTCTTCCAGCTTGGGAGCCCTCAAGGGATGTCTGACTGACAGCTTAGGCCTACTCCCCTATAGTCGTACATCCTTAGTGCTGCCATGGAGGCGGGAGAGGCTCCTGCCACCACCACTGCACTTGCCAGCTGTGAACCCGGCTTCTGGCTGAGCAGCGCTTCCCCTGTGGGAGCTCACTGACCACCAGGGGGCAGCTCCTGCATTGAACATCTGCCCCCTGGTGGTCAACGCATGTCATAGTGACCGGTTATTCCTCCATTTGGTTGATTTGCATGTTAACCTTTTGTTATATAGGATGATTTATAACAATTTAGTACATGATTTCCCCCCTCTTTTTTGCTTTTATTTATCTGTACTTTCCCCTATAAATGTTTTTCCTTTTGAACCATATTATCTTTTATTCCTACATAATTTTTCTATAAATTCTAAATTTTAGTTCTGAAAGTTAGGCAAATACATTATAATGAATATTTTTATTCTTTTTTATATCATAAAATATATATTATAAAATTAATTTTTTTTGCCTTTTCTAAAATATTCATGTTGCCCTCAACTTCCTCTTATATTTATTTTATTTTTATTTTTTCGTTAATTCTCACCCGAGGATATTTTTTCATTGATTTTTAGAGAGAGTGAATGGTCTACTGCCATACCACCCTGAACGTGCCCGATCTCGTCTGATCTCGGAAGCTAAGCAGGGTCGGGCCTGGTTAGTGCTTGGATGGGAGAGAGTGAATGAAGAGAGATACATATCGATTGATTGCCTCCCACACACACCCCTACTGGGGTCAAGGCTAGGGATGGAAACTGGGACACTTCAGTCCGCAGGCTGACTCTGAAACCACTGAGCCAAACTGGATTGGGCTCAACTCTTTATTTTTTATTTATTTATTTATTTTTATTTATTTTTTTTTTTACAAACCCTTGTGTCGAGGGCTGACTTTCAATAGATCGCAGCGAGGGAGCTGCTCTGCTACTTAGGAAACCCCGACCCAGAAGCAGGTCGTCTACGAATGGTTTAGCGCCAGGTTCCCCACGAACGTGCGTTGCGTGAAGGGCGTGGGGGCGGCCCCCTTTCCGGCCGCGCCCCGTCTCCCAGGACGAAGGGCTCTCCGCACCGGACCCTGTCCCGACGCGCGGCGAAGCGCGCCGCGCCGGTTGGACGCGACGGCCCGCCGGCGGGGACGGCGGGGGACCGGCTATCCGAGGCCAACCGAGGCTCCGAGGCCAACCGAGGCTCCGCGGTGCTGCCGTATCGTTCCGCCTGGGCGGGATTCTGATTTAGAGGCGTTCAGTCGTAATCCCACAGATGGTAGCTTCGCCCCATTGGCTCCTCAGCCAAGCACATACAACAAATGTCTGAACCTTCGGTTCCTCTCGTACTGAGCAGGATTACCATGGCAACAACACATTCAACTCTTTATTTTAATTTGTTCATTGTGAGTGACAGGAGTCTCCTAACTTCTTTTATATTAAATAATATCCTCAAGAATCATTGTAAAAGAATGAAATTTATGCATATCAGAAATGTGTAAGTATATAATTTACGTGTATATTTTAAGCATTGAGCAATGATTTTAATCTCTAATTTGGGTTCAAAGAAGTAAAGCCTGTTTTTGTGAAAAAGTTTTTCATACTTTAAAGGAATAATTATATAAGGTCATATAAGGTTACTCTATAGAATTTCCCTGAAGAATAGTTATTACTGTTATATCTTGTTAGCATATGAATTTCCAGATATTAATGCATTTTGTACCTTTTATCTAAAAAAATATCTAGGGATGCCTAGAGTATAGAAATGTGGTTTGTTGATTTTTAAAATATTTTAATTCTGTGCAAACCTGGAAAATTTCCTAATCTTCAGTTCTTAGGGTAACGTAGCATTTGTCTTTGAGATTATGGTTATCTTTTTTGTTGTTAACTATTTTAAATGTTTGATGTCTTTTTCCTACTTTTTATTTTTTAATAGAAACTCTGGCTATGAAAGGATTAACATTGAACTGTTTGGGTAAAAAGGAAGAAGCTTATGAATTGGTTCGTAGAGGTTTGAGAAATGACTTGAAGAGTCATGTGTGTATCCTTTTTGAGATATATGTATATATATATAAAACGATTGGATTGGGTTCTTGAGCTAAGGCAATAAGTAGTTTGGGAATCAGCAGTTTTATATTCCTCTTACCATGTAACTCCAGAGGAGTAGCAACTGCCTTCATTCAGTGAACACTTTTACATATTTACTATGTTCTAGTGTATCTATTTACAGATTAATGGACTTGCCTTTTTAAAGTATCTATGAAAACTCTTCCCATGCTTCAAAAAGAAGGCACCCCACAGACCTTGTCATGATGACAAAGAAGGGTGTACACTAAGGAATATTAGAAGCCCTATAGAGCACTGATTAAGAGCACAGGTTTAGGACTATACTTCACTTAGGTTTGAATCCCAGCTCTCCTTTCTGGTTGTGATCTTAGGGCTTAGTTTCCTTATGCGTAAAATGAGAATAATCAGAACCACCTTATTGTGGTGTTGTAAAGACATAATGATGCTTATCAAAGTCCCTGATAATGCTAATTACTATGCTAGATAAATTTTATTTTAGTAAGGGAAATATGAGAGTAGCAGCAAGTACAAATGTCTGAGGGAATATAGAGGGAAAGATTGTGGCTTGCTATTTTTTAAGTCATTTTTAAACAAATATTTTCTTGCCTATTTTGTGGGCAAACACAATTTTAAGTGCTGAAATACTTAGCAGATTTTCAAATGTTTACCGGGCCCTTGGCATAGTACAGATTAAGAAAGGAAAGGGATTCATTTATATTCATTCTAAGCATATACAGAACATTTCTGAGTATTATATGAAATGTTAGTTCATGTTAAAAAATTATCACAATTTCAGTAAAAAAAAAAAAAGTGAGTTGTGAATAACCAGAAACTAAAAGGTAAGTAAATATTAATTAATCAGATTATTGTAGATATCTTTTTATCATTTTTAATGATTGCATAGTGTTCTATATGTTATTTGCCATGGTTTATATAATTGGATTCCTCTTGGTGGACATAAGACTCCTTGACAGTAAATTTTTAGGAGGTAAAGATTAGAGGCAGTTAAAAGGTGTTACAGTGCTCAAGAGGTGATTCAAATGGGGAGGAATGGAAAGGTAGATAATGGGGGCAGATTATAAAGAGTAGTGTGTTTTAGGCTTTTCAGAACCATGTTCCAGTCAACAGAAGATTTTGTTAAGCTTTACTTTGTCATTCATATTATGAAAAGATTATTTTTCAAGTAAATTTTAATTTTAAATATATATTTTTAGCTAAACATGCCACCCTAGATATTCTATATTTTACTGTTCTTGAAAATCCTTGCTATAAAAGTTATTAAATTACAATTTTTAAAAATATACTTAATTGATTTTTTACAGAGAGGAAGAAAGAGGGATAGTCAGAAACATTGATGAGAGAGAATCATCGATCAGCTGCCTCTTGCACACCCCCTACTGGGGATATGCCCGCAACCAAGATACATGCCCTTGACCGGAATCGAACCCGGGACCTTTCAGTCTCCAAGCCGACGCTCTATCCATTGAGCCAAACCGGTTTCGGCTGTTTCTTATTAGACTCTTAAGTTCTTTGCCTGCAGGAGACTGCCCATTTGGGTCATCTACCACCCTAATTATTAAGACATTTTAATATATGTGGGATGAATATTTTTATTTTATATGTGGTTAATTTTTAGGAATTTCGTTCTGCACTAAGAATTTTCTCCTGAGGACCTTGTTAGCTAAAGAAAAGAAAATATACATATTAAATAATTATGTTGTGAATACCCATCCCCTCTTTTTTCTTTAGATATTAGCTAATATTTATTGAGCGTTAGATGCCAGCCAGTGAGCACTTTATATGCTATTCCAATTAATCACCAAACTAATGCTTTGCTTTATAGACTTTCTATTTACATTTTATAATTGAGGAAACATGGCCAGATTAAATAACTTATCGAAGGTCATAGAGCTAACAAGGCAGGCTAGACCTGTTTGCTCTGGTTTGAAAAGCTGTACTGTTTTCCATTATATTAAACTATTCTATCTTTATATTATCTCCTTTTTATTTAATGCTTGTAATTTTATAAATAGCTATAGTTCTCTGTGTTTCCTGGGGCATATTATTGGAATACTATTTCTTGGCTTAACTAAGTCCTTTAGGTTGTATCCTTAACTAATTCTTTTAGGTTGGCATGTTTATGGCCTTCTCCAGAGGTCAGACAAGAAATATGATGAAGCCATTAAGTGTTACAGAAATGCGCTAAAATGGGATAAAGACAATCTTCAAATCTTAAGGGACCTTTCTTTACTACAGATTCAAATGCGAGATCTTGAGGGTTACAGGGTAAGTGAAATAGAGAATGTATTTTATTCTAGGAGAAAATACTGTTAAAATATAAACCTTTTTTGAGTACTTTCTGATAACAAAATCTTCCATTTAAAAAAAGAATTTAAATCTTACACATTCCCCCAGCAGTGATTGTGTTAGTGACTGGACTATTCAGATTTAAAAAATAAATTATTTTACTATGAGGCAGTTAGATTAGTTAATTAAAATTTAGTTAATCAAATCAGTAAAAATTAACAATATTCCTCACCTAGGCAATGCCTTTGTCTGCTATTAATATTTAAATATTAGTTACATTTTCCTGGGAAGCAAATTTTTTTTTGTTTATTTTTACCCTCATTGAAACTAACATTCTGTTTTTGTAGCTACATTTTAATTCTTAAACATTCTATAAATTAGATAATTTTGTTTCTTTTCCCCCCAGTAGTACCTGCTGAGTTGTTTTCTATAGATCTTAATTCAATAGTTGTGCATTGTATTTTCTTTAAAAATGTTTTTCCTTTGTACTATCTTTCCCATCTGTCTTTTCTTAGAGCTAATCAGGAAATAATGATGAGTGCCTAGTTATAACTTTTTTTTTAAATTACAAGATTACCTTGGAGGCTTCACTGTACCCTTTTTAAAATCCTTACCTGAGAATATGTTTTTTTAAATTGACTTTAGAGAGAGGAAGATTAGAAGGGGGGTGAGAGAGAGAGAGAGAGAGAGAGAGAGAGAGAGAGAGAGAGGGAGAGAGGGAGAGAGGGAGAGAGGGAGATCCATCCATTAGTTGCCTCCTGTATGCACCCAGATCAGATCTGGGATTGAACCTGCAACCTGGGTATGTGCCCTGACCAGGAATTGAACCTGTGACCTTTCTGTTCACTGGACATTGCTTCAACCAACTGAACTACATAGGCTAGGGCTTCATTGTGTTTCTTAACAAATATTTTTTTGCTTCTGTAAAGCTATACAATATGGATATTTGAAACTGTTTTCTGATATTATTCCCTGCATTGTGTTGCAAATTGCTCAGTGTTGTGGGGGAATTAATTGATATTTTAAGAAGCATATGCTTTCGCTGTAAACCTAAGAAAAAGTTTTTTCCCCCTGCCTTGAAGGAAACAAGATATCAATTACTTCAGCTTCGACCGGCCCAGAGAGCATCATGGATTGGTTACGCTATTGCTTACCACTTATTAGAAGATTATGAAATGGCAGCAAAGATTTTAGAAGAGTTTAGGAAAACACAACAGGTAACACTCAGAAGCCAGACCTAGTAAACTAGGCCCAATTGTAAATATAGCTAAAAGAAAGAAGTGTATAAGAATAGTATGCAAAGAACTTCCTAGAGGAGTTCACACATTACTAATTTAATATTTAATAAATTTATCTTATAATCTCTATATCTATTTATCTGTTTACATTTTCTTCTGAAAACATTTGTGAGTACTTGCAGACACAATGCTCTTTGACTCCTAAATGATTCTATGTAGTATTTCCTAAGAATAACCCTATAGTTGTGAACTCTATATGATAGTACTGTGTAGAGTATTTAAAAAGTAAGAAACTTAACATTGATAAACTGTCTAATCTCTAGCCCATTTATCAATTGTTTATATTCTTTCTAGATTTTTCTTTTCCCATTTTAGGATCTAGTTTAGAATCATATTTTACATTTGCTTATGATTTCTTTTTGGTCTCTTAAATCTTTGGAAGTTTTGAAGACTTCCTTTGTACTTCATGACATTGATATTTCTGAAGAATATAGGGCATTGTTTTTGTTTTGTTTTGTTTTGTTTTTAATATATTTTATTGATTTTTTTACAGAGAGGAAGGGAGAGGGATAGAGAGTCAGAAACATCGATGAGAGAATCATCAATCAGCTGCCTCTTGCACACCCCCCACTGGAGATGTTCCCGTAACCAATGTACATGCCCTTGACCGGAATCAAACCTGGGACCCTTCAGTCCGCAGACCAACGCTCTATCCACTGAGCCAAACCGGCCTCGGCGCATTGTTTTTTTGTAGAATATTCATCCATTTGAATATGTCTGGTGGTTCCTCATAATTAGTTATAGTTATGTATTTTTGGAAGGAAACCACAGAGTGTTGTTGAGCCCTTCCTAAGCTCATCACATTAAGAGGCACAAAATGTCTGTTCTATTTGATCACTTAGATAAGGTAGTATCTAGTAGGTTTCTTCACTATAAACTTATTTTTTCTTTGTTATTTTTTTTTCTTTGTGTTAATAGACAATTCAAGACTTTATGGGGTAGCCTGTTCATCAAAGTTTACATTTATCCACTAGTTTTAGCATTTATTGATTATGATTCTTGCTTGAGTCAACTGTTTCAGTGATAGTTACAAAATGCTGATTATTCTTATTCCTTCTAGATTTATTATTTGACATTCTGCTATTAAATAAGAGCTTTTCTTTCCCCCTATTTATTATATGTAAGGACTTAGGGATTCTTAAGTCAGTGGGTTATAAGTTATTACTATCATTTACTTAATTGTTCCCTATACAGATTCTTACTAATTTCAAAAAATTAGTTTTATCAATCAGATTGTATCCTTAGACTTCTTGTATGTATTTGAGTGTATAAACAATTTTCTAATATAAAAACAACATTCTTAACTTAATATTCCTTATATCCATATATAGACATCCCCTGATAAAGTGGATTATGAATATAGTGAACTCCTTTTATATCAAAATCAAGTTCTTCGGGAAGCAGGACTCTATAGAGAAGCCCTGGATCACCTTTGTACCTATGAAAAGCAGATTTGTGATAAACTTGCTGTAGAAGAAACCAAAGGTATTTTTTTTTTTTTAAAGAATATAATTTATTCTAGCATTTAATTATGACAAAGAGCAAGGCTAAAAATTTAGTTGCTATTGGAAATTGCATGTAATTCAAGTTTTTGATGATAGAAAACCTGTTTGAATAATTTTTAATCTGGGAAAATTACATTTAAACAATGAATATTTAGGTAAAAAAATGTTGAACCATAAAAATTATTGAATGAAATGTCTCAAAATATTTTTTCTTTAAATAAAGTATTTTTGATCTTAAAATATAGGGGGTTGATAAAAAAACAACACAGGAGGTAATTGCTTAATTTTATATAAAATAGGATTAATTTTCTTAGAAACATCTTATTAGCAGAACAGGATTTGTATACCAGATTTCTTATATAGATATATCAATCTTTACTAAAGTATATATGGGGCATTTCTTTCTTTTTTTTAAAAAGAAATATATTTTATTGATATTTTACAGAGAGAAAGGGAGAGAGATAGAGCTAGAAACGTTGATGAGAGAGAAATATCGACCAGTTGCCTCTTGCACACCCCCTACCGGGGATGTGCCCGCAACCAATGTGCATGCCCTGGACCGGAATCGAACTCGGGACCTTTCAGTCCGCAGACCGACGCTCTACCACTGAGCCAAACTGGTTTTGGCTATATGGGGCATTTCTAAAGTTCTTTATAGTTTATCTGGATATGGAAAGAACATGAATTGAAATCAGAAATTTGGTTTTATATGTGTGGATTGCAATAGGAGGAAAGAGTTGGAGTGATATGGAATATGAAAGAATGACAAATAATTAAAAATACAAGTACTTTTTAGGAATTATCATCTAAAATGTTGCTTTACCCTTGTTAGTCCAGGGAACTGAAATTTGCTGGTTCCAAATTCCATTGGCTTCCCTTGAAGTTGAACACAAGAAAACTGTGGTATCGGTTACATAAAACTGGAAGTAGCCATTGTTTGCCAGATGGATTTTGAGCAGACGATATTGCTACTGGCAAGAAAAAATGGAAATTTAAGGTTTCTGAACCTCAGTTATGAACTATAAATCCCGAACAGCTCTCTTTCATTTGAGTTGTCATCCCTTAATGGCCTATTAGTTATAAAGGGAGGAGATTTATGACTTAATGGAAATATCACTAGATTGGAAAAAAAAATAGTTCAGATTCCTTGATTGGCTGGCTCCTAACTAGCTATATGATCAGGGGCAAGTCTTGGGCCTCAGTTTCTTTATGAAAGTACATGACAGTTTTCAAATTACTCTGAATACAGTATTTCATTTGCTTCTCTTGATAACTTTATTAGTTATAAGGAAACAGTGATGGGTAAAATGGGTTACAAGATCAACAAAATATTTTTATATATAGCATGTGCTTATGTTTACTTGAGAATGATCTAATAGACACAGAATATTTGTTATAGTAGAGAGTTTGTGATCTAGTGGATAAGTTTAAGGATTAGCCTTAGATAACAACATGATTAATTCATCCCCCATAACAAGAGATGATAGATTATATGGGCGAATGGATGTGTGGATATAGTGGGCATTTGGGAGTTCTAATTGCTTTCATTTTCTCAGTAAAGGAGGAAACAGAGCCATTGGTTCATTCCATAAAATGTGTTGAATACCTGCAGTGAGTCAGGTATTGGGGGCAATATATATAAAGAGAATAGAAAGGAACAGAGTAGAATCATCGATCTTTGGGAATTCCAATAATAAAGGCATTGTTTTTAATGGTGGGGTGGTAGTCAGGATAATTTGGGAACCTCTTGGAGTAGGGGAGTGGGCATATAGATAGGCAGAAAGTTTCATTAATTCTTATTCCATCAGTTTCTCTTATAAAAAAAATGTGGGAGAAGATGAAGGGAAGGAAATATGGGTGGTAAATAGGATATTTTGTATATTCTTAGTGAAGTAGGGTTTGGGTTAATATAAAGTAGGCTGTCAATCTCAGCACTTTTGAGATTTTGGGACTGAGATGTTGGGGGTGGAAATCTGTATGTTGCAGAATGTTTAGCAGCATCGCTAGCTTCTATTCATCAGATACCATAGCATCCTCCCCTCCACCTCCCTTTACTGTGACAACTGAAAATTCTCCAGATATTGCCAAATGTTCCCTGGTTGGCAAAAGTGCCTCTGATTAGAACTGCTGGTGTAGACATTAAGAACATGCACTCATTCAGCCAAATTGCGTGGGTTTAAATCCTGACTCTAACAATTAACTAACTGAATGACCCTCAGCAAGTTGTACTTAATTAAGTCCTCTATGCTTTAAAATTATGAAATTAATGGTAACCTAACTCATAGAGTTGTGAATTGAGTTAGTTAATGCATGTGAAACATTTCAAAGTCACTAGCATAAGATAAGCACTCACTAAATATTATTACCTGGTGAGAGCAAATGGTGTAAGGATGATGTTAGAGTTTGAAAATAATACTTTTGGTCAATAGGAGCTGTTCCGTTAAGGATAAGAATTTTGAGTAGTGTTTGAGGCTTACTTGAGTTTGGAGCTCATACAGTGTCGCAGCCCATTCATCTGATGACTTTGCTTTTGTGTGTATGAGAAGGTATGGAGCAAACAATTTGGGATGATCCAGGCCTTAAATTGCTAAATAAGGGAGCTGAGGTTTGAGACTGATTTTGATACTTGGGGCTGCTAATAACCATTCAGGGACGAGATGGGTCGTGCAGCCCAGAGAAGACATGCAATGAGTCTACGGGTTGCTGAGAAGGCCTAAAGCAGCATCGCCCATGGACCATTGGTGGTCCATGGCAACCGCTGGTTTAAGGAAACCTTTGGAACAGCTGGTCACCAACTGGTGGTCTGCAGACCACTGGTGGTCTGTGAGGTCCGAAAGGTTGGCGACCACTGGCCTAAAGGAAAAGAAAGGAGTGGTTTTTTTTGTAAGGTTGAAGGGTAGGATTAGTAAGACCAGAAGGAGGAAGACAAGTTAAGCTTAAAGCAAGATGCCTATTTGGTAGTTGGAAGCACTAGAAAACACAGGTTTTGGATGTGACCATGAATATAGGTACTACAGCAAAATAGCTTCATACTTAAAAGATGATAAATTTAGGGTATTGGGCTAGGTAATTAATTTGGATGTTAAATTACCCATATGATGTCAGGAATAATTAAGTAGTAGGTGATGGGTTTGGTGATTGTGTTAAAAGAATTTGGGAAGTACCTTGGAGTTAGACAAATATCTGAATAAATTAAGGATGTGATGAGAATGGCATTTCTAAATTTGAACTTCAAAAAGGGAGAGACCATAATATTACATGGTAAATAGTCTTGTTGAAGAAGTTGGGAACTCAGGAGGATACCAAATCCATCTACTTCCAAACATTGAGGAGATTTTAAAATTTGAGGAAAAGTTAAAATTATAACCAGAAAATATGTAGTTAACTTCATTTGTGTTTTATCAGGGGAACTTCTGTTGCAGTTATGTCGCTTGGAAGATGCAGCTGATGTATATAGAGGATTACAGGAGAGAAATCCTGAAAACTGGGCCTATTACAAAGGCCTGGAAAAGGCACTCAAGCCAGGTAGCATTATTTAAAATTTATTCTCTAAGTTTTAATTGCTTCTTTTGTTATTAACATGCATTTAAAAAATATTTCATTGATTTTTTTACAGAGAGGAAGGGAGAGAGATAGAGAGCTAGAAATGTTGATGAGAGAGAAACTTCTTCCAGCTGCCTCCTACACACCCCCCAGCGGGGTTGTCCCCACAAGCAATGTACATGCCCCTGACCGGAATCGAACCCAGGACCTTTCAGTCTGCAGACTGACTCTCTATCCACTGAGCCAAACCGGTTTCGGCTATTAACATGCATTTTATTAACTCATCCAAAAGCATAACTAGAAAAATAAGTAGTTAAGAATTGGATCAGAATCTGAATACAAAAGTACATTTGTAAACTTCCATTTAATATGGCAAACAGCGTTTTCTGAAACTGCTACATAAATTCATAGAAATAAATAGTTGAGAGGAAAATTTAGAAACAACTTTTAAAAACACTGTGCCCTGGCCAGTGTTGCTCAGTTGGTTGGGCAGTCACATGTACCAAAAGATTGCTGGTTCAATTCCCCAGTTAGGGCATATGTCTGGGTTTCGGGCTTGATCTCTGGTAGTGGGTGTGCAGGAGGCAGCTGGTCTATGTGTGTCTCTCACATTGATGTTGCTCTCTCTCCCTGCCCCTCCCTTCCTAAAAATCAATTTAAAATCTTTTTAAAAATCAAATGTAAAAAATTCACAAATGCAGCAGCAGAAGCATGAAGGGGAAATTTCCATTGTCAGAAATGAAGATGTCTCCTTAAAGGAAAGAAGCAAACTTAACTTCTGTGGTAACTTGTGGCCACAGCAGAATGGCCTGCCGGGGCACATGAATATAGCTGCTATGTGGGAAGAGGGACTAAATTTCCATCACTCAAATAAACTTGGCTTTTGAGACTTCCCTACTCTCCTCCCCAATTTCCTCCATCACCCTCCACCATGAACAGGACCCACTTGTGAGGATAGGCCCAGAAACATGTTATCTAAGGATAGGCCTGCCTGTTCCTCAGCCAAGAGAATCTGATTTGAAGCTATGTTTCTCTCAAGACTGGTATTGAGCCATTTCTGATATAATAAGATATGCAGGAGGAACTTTGTGACAGTGTCCTACTATCCTAGAACACCAGCACATGAATAAGGACAGGGAATGGCAACCATAAAATATGAATAGTGATGAGAAAATATCATTAGGAATCTGGGAAACGAAAAACCTAGTACTTAGCAACTTAAGACTCTTGGTTGAATAAAAGAGAGGCCACAACTGAGGGGAAATTAGTGAAGTAAAAGATTGATGAACTAAGGGAAGCCTCAACTGAATGTAAAAGAGAAAATACAAAAGAAATAAAGAGAAATGGAAGGTAGGGGACAGATCTAGAAGCTCCAAAGTAAATCAGAGGATAGGAGTTAGAAAAGGAGAGGTTGCCCCAGCCGGTGTTGCTCAGTGGTTAGGCACCAACCCATGAACCAAGAGGTCACCAGTTCAATTCCCAGTCAAGGCACATGCCTGGGTTGTGGTCTAGATCCCTAGTGGGGGCATGCTGGAGGCAGCCCAACAATGGTGTTTCTTTTGTATTGATGTTTCTTTCTATCCTTCTCCCATCCTCTAAAAGTCAATAAAAACATATTTAAAAATAAATAAAGAACAAGATATATCCGGTCATTAAAAAAAAAAGGAAGAAAGAAAAGGAGAGGTTGAAGAGAATAGTGGAAGAAACCATCCATGGAAATACAATAATTGAGCCATTCTCAGAATTAGAGTACAGCAGTCATCAGATTTTGAAAGGCTGCCTAGAATAGAAGAGGATAAAGAAAGTTATGTATTTTATATGAGTATAGATATTTAAAAATGTGAAAATATTAGAAGAAAGTAAATATTCTGAAATGATTACCGATACATTTAAATGGTTAGATTATAAATAATTTTCTTCCCATCTGCAAATTTTGTTTAATATCCTATTTATATACCTTGAGAAATTTGTAATTTGTTAGAAAGATATAATATACTTAAATATAAAAATATTTTTTTTGGGTCTGCAGCTACTATGTTAGAACGACTAAAAATTTATGAGGAGGCCTGGACTAAATATCCCAGAGGACTGGTGCCAAGAAGACTGCCATTAAACTTTTTATGTGGTGAGTATAATTGCAAGGGGATGACAAGGATGGTATGATTTACAGTTTCCTTCATTTTAAACTTATAAGGGTGCATATTAGTAGGCATTGTTAGAGTTGTCTGGGTAATTATAAGTCAACAGGATTTTTTTCTTCCAAGGTGAGAAGTTTAAGGAATGTTTGGATAAGTTCTTAAGGATGAACTTCAGCAAAGGTTGTCCACCAGTCTTCAATACTTTGAGGTCATTATACAAAGATAAAGAAAAGGTAAAGCAAAATACTTTTTTATAAAACTATAATTTCTTTGCTTAGTATTTGAAATAATTGATTCTTGCTTATCTGTGAACATAGTACACATTTCGTGAATCTAGTATCAGTCTTCCTAGCTCATAGTTTAATGCACCTGTGCCTCTTCTTTCTTTATCCAAATATTTTAGTACTTATTTGTTTTAAGTTAGTATAGGTATGAAAAGTTGGTAAGGTAGTGATTCTTCAGTATTTTTCTAATCCCTGCTCTTGGTGAAACTCAGAAGTGGTTTCTTTTTTCAAACTAAGTTTTAGCTCAGTAATATGTCTCCTTTTTATTTAGTATAAGAAGTTCTGTCAGAAGAGTTTATTTGCTGTCCCAATAAGCTAACTTACTCTTTTAGCTATATATTACAATATTCAAATGCTTGTTAAGAGGATGTTTTGATCTTAATTTAGATTATTTTGCTTGCAAGTACAGTGGCATCAAGACATGTTGGTTGGATTAAAAAAATCAGTTACAGTGAAGAATCAGAAAGATGGGACAAATTAAACATGCTAAACACTAACCTAAAGCACATAAGGTACACTTATTTGCCAGTCTTTTGTTGCGAGGCCCAAGGCATGGGCTTTATTGATGACTTTCGCTTTTTTATCTTGCATAAGTCACATTTATAAAATGTGGTCTGTTATTTTCAGTTTGGCTAGAGAACTTGATGATTGCAAAAGCAGTTTCAATTGTAGAATTCTTATATATTTTGATGGTATATATGGTTGTCTCATTTAAATCTAAATTGGTTAAAAATATCTAATTTATCCTGAGTCTTTCCACAGTACTCAACTTATAGAAACAGTTCTTTTCTCATTTCTTAAGTTTACATAATACTGAATTAAATTTTATAATGATGATAATAAATGCAACTGATTTAAACAGGTTTGGGAAAACAAAACTTAGTAAGCATGTAGCTCAACTTGTGGGACCAGAAGAACATGGGTGCACCAGAATAACCTAGCTGTGGCCATTCAGTCCTCACAATTTTTTGAGGTAATGGAGAGAGCTGGTGTTAATCTATTGGGTCAGTTAAGTTGAGGTCATTAAAGAGAGCTTCTGTAGTAATAGAAGTCCATTTAATAAGCTAAAAGTATTCATAGCTTTCTTAGGAAGATAGGAACAAGTAGTATAGTCATGACTCAGGAGAAGCCAGAAGAACATGGATACCCACTCACTCTCCTGGACCTCAGAAACCCATCTACTGTTCTATGTTGATTTTTTATTAATGCTTTCCTCCGGATTATGAAATTGAGAGTTGGTTTCACATAGTATTTAATTTTGATTTCTGAAGAATAAATGCTAATTTGGATTTTATTTATATGGATTGAGATAAAAATCATCCACAACACTATTTCTTTTTGTCCAACCTTTTCCTGATTTCTAGTTCAATTTGATGCTTTATTTTCTAGCAGGGAAAGGAGTTGCCAGTAAGTTTTTTAAAAGCTATGTCTTATACACAAGACATATGGTTTACTTGCTTTTAAGCTTTTAACAAATATGTTTTTATTGATTTTTTGAGAGAGAGAAATGGAGAGGGAGAAAGAGATAGAAACATTAATTGGCTGCTTCCTGCATGCCTCTTACCAGAGATCAGACTGGTGACCTCTTGGTGCATGAGGTGATAACCAGCTGAGCCACACTGGCTGGGGACTTGGTTTTAAATTTTTATCTATAGATTAAGAGATTTATAAAAGTGTGTGTGAATGTTTATGTAGCCCTTTAAAAGTGAATTACACATTTTGCACATACATACATACATACATACATATGACATATATATAAAATATATAAATATATATAAATTTTTTACTGAAGTGTGCTTGTGTATTTGTACTCTAGGTGGCAATCATAGAAGAATTAGTAGTAGGTTATGAAACTTCTTTAAAAAGCTGCCGGTTATTTAACCCCAATGGTAAGTTTTCAAGTTTTGGTTTTAAAAATATCTTGAATTTTTTAATGTACTATGAAATTCTTAATTAGAAGATCATTACTGTTACTTATTTAGGCAATAAGTTTAGGAAATGTAAATGATTTCCCCCTTTATGCTAGAGATGCATTAATTTAAACATTGTATGAAAATATTTTAGAAGGAAGAAAATTATATTAGCTTATTTAAACACATTTTATGTAAAATTAAAACCATCTCCAAAATAGATGATTATCCATTTACCTACCACCTACCTCCAGTTACTTTTATTGCCTGGCCAAACTTTTTTCTTTTCTTTTTTTCTTTTTAAAAAAAATATATTTTATTGATTTTGTACAGAGAGGAAGGAAGAGAGAGAGAGAGAGTTAGAAACATCGATAAAGAGTCATCAATCAGCTGCCTCTTGCACACCCCCTACTGGGGATATGCCCTCAACCAAGGTAAATGCCCTTGACCGGAATCGAACCCGGAACCCTTCAGACCCCAAGCCGACGCTCTATCCATTGGGCCAAACCGGTCTCGGCAGGCCAAACTTTTTTCATTTATATTCTTACCTATTTCCTTCTACTGTCATGTTATTCTGAAGCAATCCCAAACATTACATAATTTCATTTGATGAATATTTTACTATTCTAAAGATGGTGGCCATAATATCATCACCACACCTGAACATTAATACTTCCTTAATATCAAAGAAAAAAAGGTCCATGCTTATATTTTCAGCTATCTTAGACACATCATTTTTTTCTTTTTGTGTTAAAAAATAGTTTGAATGAAGAACCAACTGAAATCTATATTTTGAATTAGGTTGATAAGTCTCTTCACTCTCTTATTATTTATTTATTTAAATAAATATATTTTATTGATTTTTTTTTTTTTTACAGGGAGGAAAGGAGAGGAATAGAGAGCTAGAAACATTGATGAGAGAGAAACATCGACCAGCTGCCTCCTGCACACCCCCTATGGGGGATATGCGTGCAACCAGTGTACATGCCCTTGACCGGAATCGAACCTGGGACCTTTCAGTCCTCAGACCGACGCTCTATCCACTGGGCCAAACTGGTTTCGGCTCTTAACTCTTTTAATCTATAGGCTTTTTTCCTATCTTCTCTTCTTCCTGCAACTTTTTGGTTAAAGAAATTAGATATTCTTGAGTTTTTCTACAGTCTAGATTTTGCTGACTGTACTCCCATGGTGGTGTTTAACATATTATTCCTCTATTCTCAGAATTTATTATAAATTGGTAGTTGGATGTACAATTGTTTTAAATTGATAGCCATTAGCCACATATGGCTATAAAAAAATTAAAAATTCAGTTCCTCAGTTGCAATAGCCTCATTTTAAATGCTCCTCAATAGCCATCTGAAGTGACTGCCTACCATATTGGACAGGGCAGATACAGGACAAGTCCATCTTCAAAGGCACTTCTAATGGACAGAGGCTTGATGAGATTTAAAAGATGTGATGGGTGGTGGTATGTTCTTCCATCAAGAGAAATATAGTATTTGTTATACTATAGCAACTGGTAGAAATTATAAACTGATTATATTCCAGCATTCATTTTTTGTTACCTTATAAAAGTAAATTTTTTCCATCTATTTGTGCTTATCCAGTATTTCATTATGCATAGGAAAAATAAGATAAATGCTGCTTTTTCTCCCTGCCTCTTCTACCTTTTTTTCCCCCCTCTCTTCCATTTAAAAAAAAAAAAAAATCTTTATTGTTCATATTATTACAAAAGTTACTCATTTTCCCCCCCTCCACCAGGTTCCTACCCCACCCTCTGCCCTTTCTCCAACCCCTTTTGTCCTCATCCATAGGACTCTCTATAATATTTTTTATTTCAGACAATGTATTCTTTATTTCTAGTTGATCCTTTATTATTTCTAGTTGATCCCTTTTCATATCTTCATAGGTCTTGTTTATTTTATTGGCCTTGTCTAGGAGATTCTTGAAAAACCTTGTAAGCGTGGTTTTGAACTCTAAATCCAGTCGCTTTTTGTCCTCCATTTCTTTTGTTTGTGATCTGTTTCCTTGTCTCGGCATTTTCACTGCTTCCCTGAGTTGGTAGGGTGGGAGGATCAGCTGTATCTATGCCAGGAGACAGCCTTATTCGACTAGACTTGGAAAACTGCAAGAGCCTCTGCTCAGCTTGGATGGGGTGGAGTTTCAGGGTGGAGCCTACAGCCTTGGCTTCCGGTTAGCTCCGCCCTATGAGGTTCCTGAGTCTCAGTGTTCCTCACTGTCCTTCGGTACTCACTGCTTTGGTACTCGCTGCAAGCACCTCTGAGAGAGAGGTGCCCTTGAGTTTCGCCCGATACCAGACAGTCTAGTCTTCCCTAAAGAGCTCGCAACTGGGGTTCAGTGTAGTTGGAAGTGGGGATAAGAGCAGTCTGGAGCTTATGTCTCCTTCCTGCTAGGGCAATCCAGCAGCTCAGTCAACAGTCTGTCCTCTGCGCTAAATGTGCGGGACTCCGGGGCTCTGCCTTTCCCCGCTCCCCTGAGATTCCGCCTTACAGCCCAGATCCCCTCTGTATGAGCTGGGGCCTGAGGGTCTTGTCCAGAACTGGGGTTCAGTGCTCTCGGAACTGGGGTTCAGCACAGTCCGGAGCTTTTATCTCCTTCCTGCTAGGGAGCGCCAGCCAGGCACTCAGCTGCCCCTTCTCTCCAGCTCCGTCCTCTCCGCGCTCAACGTGTCTCCGTACCTTACGCTTTTACATCTCCTCTGATTTTCCTTCTGGTTTTCTCTTTCCTTCTCGTAGAGTTTCAGTCAGTCAACTTTCCTGTAGTTCTGGATATTGTTCACTTTATATTTTGGTTGTATTTTTTGAAATTGTTGTTTGAGGCTGCAGTTAGGCGGTTACCTATGTCGCCATCTTGGTTTCTCCTCTTCTCCATTCTTTACCAGTTTTCAAAATAATGAATTGGTTTAGTTTGTAGCATCCTTCAAAGATGGCTAGTACATGTTTAAAAGGTATTATGAATTCCTGGGATTAAACATATTTGCTGTTTTATGTCTTTGCAATTAAAAAAAATATATATATATATATATATTTTATTGATTTTTTACAGAGAGGAGGAGAGAGGGATAGAGAGCTAGAAACGTTGATGAGAGAGAAACATCGACCAGCTGCCTCTTGCACACCCCCTACCTGGGATGTGCCCGCAACCAATGTACATGCCCTTGACCGGAATCGAACCTGGGACCCTTCAGTCTGCAGGCTGATGCTCTACACTGAGCCAAATCAGCTAGGGCAAGTCATTGCAGTTTCAATCGTTCTACCCTTCTTATACAATGGTAGTAGTTGATAGCTTCCTTGCAATTTTATTATTCCAGTTTATCTTATACACTGCCCATAATGGACCTGAAATCAATTGTTTTTTTCCCCAAGGAGCCCTGGTTCTTGCAGTGGGAAAGCCCAATATGGGACCTGGGGTGCTCACTGCTCTTGGTTTCATCATAATTTCTAGGTCTCAGATTAATTTTTATACTATTTAGAAGGCGTTATCATGGTTTCATTGGTTAATCATCATAATATTCCTTTGATTATCAGCATTTTCCTACATATTTTACAAATGTGGAAGAGGTTCAATGACATGCCCAAGAATATGCAGCATTTAGTTGCAGATCTATCAGATCGGGAGTTGGTGAGTTCCACTCCTATTGTTTGTCCACCGAGCCATCCTACTTTTACCAGGAAAAAAAAAAAACAATCTATTGCTTTCTTTGAAAGCAAAGAACAATTCTCTGATTTTAGGAATTTGTGTTATAAAAGCACTCTTTAATGTGTGGGTTGTGTATTTAACCTACACATTTTCTTATGAGTATATAAAAGTTAAATTATGAAATAAAACATAGAATAAATATTTTTACTTATTTACTAAAAGATAACTTTTTTGTATATAGTTTTTATTCTACCTCAATTATGAATTGTTGCATATTCACCGTAATATTAATATATATCAAGAATATTATAATCACCAGAATTTAACCACATCATAAATATATATAAATATATATATATATATTTCAGTATATAGTGAGAAACCCAATTAAACAGTTGGGCCTTGTTCTTTTTTTTTTTTTTTTTTTTAATCTCACATTAATGGAAAATTGCTTTTGCCTTTTTCCCCCTCATATATAAATTCCTCATAGATCTAGTACAACTTGTCTTTCCCCACCCCTTTCAGTTTCCTTTTAGGTAATATAGCTTTGATTTCATTTACCCACCATATTTATTATGTAAAGTTCTTACTAAATGCAAGGAATTGGGCTAGGTGCTAGATACAGAACAGAAAGTGTGATCCCATCCAAAGATTTTATACTAGTACATTTAGGGGTAATTTTGCAGTAGTTTCATAAGTGACATGGTTCAAACTACTTTCTTTATTAATAAAGATATAATGCCCATTTTGATGTGGGTATCCTCTTAATATAGATATATATAATGACTAATCTTGACTAATCTTGGTTTCTTTACTCTTCTACACGTCTTCCCTACTTTTTAAAGATGATGGAAAAGAGGAACCGCCAACCACATTACTTTGGGTTCAGTACTACTTGGCACAACATTATGACAAAATTGGTCAGCCATCTATCGCTCTTGAATACATAAATACTGCTATTGAAAGTACACCTACGTTGATAGAACTCTTCCTTGTGAAAGCTAAAATCTATAAGGTAAAAATCTATTCCCTTTTTTTTCTTATAGAGTAATGAACTTAGAAATTTTTTCTATATTTTATTGATTCTTAGTGCTATAAGAACAATGACTATTTGACAGGTCATAAAACATGAAGTAACAGGTATAGTACATTCTTAGTCTGACTATTGTTGCACTTGTCATGGTTATGCTAATTGGATCACTTATATCTATCTATCTAGACACAGATATATGGTTATTTATATGTGGTGATATATTTTCATACATTCTCACACATATGTATCTGGTTATTTTCTTGGTTTTAAGTAGTAAGAGTGTAGGTAAGCAAATAATTATGTTTGCTGTGAAATATTTGTTTCTGTTAACATTTGAGTTTGATCATATATCAATATCTGGTAATGTTAATGAAATTAAACTAAAGATTCTATTCTGAATTTTACATATTATATCTTTTGCCTCCTCAATTCTTGGTTCTTGTATGAGAATTTCTAAACATATGTTTTAATATCATCTTAAAATAAAATAAATTATATTAAAATACAAATATGTTAGTAATAAAACTTACTGGGGAACCAATAACTTACTTACCAAAAAGAAAGAAATTAATTAATGTTTAAAAGCACTTTTCAAATCCAGGTTATGTTCATTAGTTTTGTGGCTTTGCCAAATGGATTAGTTAGGATCACTGTGGAATGTTCATTAATGGTCCTAATCAGTAATGTTTCCATGGTTCCTTTGGGTAGAAATTGGTCATCCCTTTGCCTTTTATTACCTTTACATTTAATGTTGTTCTCACTTAAAGGTTTAAATTATTATTCTTTGATTCAACCATTATTTTGAGTATTCACTGTGTGCTAGCTCTGTTGTGGGCAATGAGGTTATAACAGTTGTCAATAATATTAAAATAAGTCTTTACTATTAGAGAGCCTATATTCTTTTTTTTTCTTTCTTTTTTTTAAATCAATCTTTATTGTTCATATTATTACAAAGGATCCTCATTTCTTCCCCCCTCCACCAGGTTCCCACCCCACCCTCCGCCCCCTCCTCATCCCCCATTGTCCTCATCCATAGGTGCAGTTTATGTTCAGTCTCTTCCTCCCTCCCTTTCCCCGATAGTAAATCCCTTTTCAGATAGTAAATCAGTTACTTAGCATTTTCTCATATCAATAATACCTCCACATGCCCAATGATATATTTCACACAAAAGACATTTCCAAATAGGTCAACCAGCCTCATCCAGGCCCCACCCAAGGCACTCACAGATCAACACCCCAGTCCTATACTAACTCAACACATCCAGATCTAAGCCTTCATCACTTGATTCAGCAGACCCTCAAGTTCCCACAAAAGTTTCCAGCCATGTCTGAGAGGCAGCCGTGGGGCAGGGGCAGGCGAGGAGCGAGCTGTTCCGGGCCTGGCTGCTCCGGGCCTGGCCTCTGTTGCTCTGGTTCGTTCCACAACCAGCTGCTCCGGGTCTGGTCACTGCCGCTCCCGACCTAGTTGCTCTGGACTTGGCTGCTGCTGCTCCGGGCCTGGCCGCACCCGACCCGGCTGTTCCGGGCCTGGCCACTCCCAGCCTGGCAGCTGCTGCTCCAGGCCTGGCCACACCAGACCCGGCTGCTCCGGGCCTGGCCACTCCCAGCCTGGCAGCTGCTGCTCCGGGCCTGGCCACACCAGACCCGGCTGCTCTGGGCCTGGATGCTCCCAGCCTGGCAACCGCTGCTTCAGGCCTGGCCGCATCAGACCCGGCTGCTCCAAGCCTGGCCGCTCCCAGCCTGGCAGCCACTGCTCCGGGCCTGGCCGCACCCGACTCGCAGAGAGCCTATATTCTACATGACCAGAAAAGTATCAGAACTTATAGCAGAATTTATGCATCTGCATTGATTAGTCAGAAGAATACCTTTCACTTGTGGTTTCAGTCATTTATCAATAGATAATTTGCATAGGAAAATTAGCATACTGACTGGTTTATTTTGTTTTTGTACCCTGTAAGCATGCTGGGAATATTAAAGAAGCTGCAAGATGGATGGATGAGGCTCAGGCTTTGGACACAGCAGACAGATTTATCAACTCCAAGTGTGCAAAATATATGCTAAAAGCCAATCTGATAAAAGAGGCTGAAGAAATGTGCTCAAAGTTTACAAGGGTTTGTACAGCTAATAGTCTTAAGAATAAACAGTTCATACTTGTATACCTTACTTATTGTCAAAGTTTGGTTCTAATATATATCTTAAAAAACATATTTATTGATTTCAAAGAGAAAGAGACATACAGTTCATACTTGCATACCTTACTTATTGTCAAAGTTTGGTTCTAATATATATCTTAAAAAATATATTTATTGATTTCAAAGAGAAAGAGACACCAAGGATGAGGTAAAACCATTGATTGGCTGCCTTCTGCATGCCCCTTACTTGGTATCAGGCCTGCAACCCGGGCATGTGCCCTGATCTGGAATCGAACTGTGAATTTCTGGTTCATAGGTCAATGCTCAACCACCAAGCAACACTCGCGGGGCAGTTTTTAATGTTTTTAACATAAAAATAGTCAGGATTTTGCCAATACTGGTTTGGCTCAGTGGATAGAGCATTGGCCTGCAGACTGAAGGGTCCTGGGTTCGATTCTGGTCAAGGGCATGGACCTTGGTTGCCGGCACATCCCCAGTGGGGGATATGCAGGGGGCAGCTAATCGATGTTTCCCTCTCATCGATGTTTCTAACTTTCTATCCCTCTCCCTTCCTCTCTGTAAAAAATCAATAAAATATATATATTTTTAAAATAGTCTGGATTTTAAGTCACATTATTAGCAAAAAATTGAAATCAATGTTAGTATAAAACATTACTAACTTTTTAGATGGTTGTACAATGTGTTTTGAAACTCTGATTTATATTGATGGATGTTCAGATTAATTTTTTTAGAGATGAAAGAAATTATTATTAATCGAGTAACTGCTATGTACCTAGTGTTCTGTTTCTTAAGTTACTCTCTAACCCAATTATATAGATATTTTGATAGTTGTTTACAAAGGTACATATTTTTTGTGTGGTTAGAAATATTTAAAAAAAAAAGGAAATATCAGTTTCTTTCACATTTTAACTATTCCCTCTTAATTTTAGAATGGGTTAAAAATGATTTTGATATAATTCAGATCACTCGACCAAATTTTTCTGAAATCCTGTGTTAGAATAATGTATTTGGTAAGAAATGTTCTTGAATATGTGTGATTTTCACATAGGAAGGAACATCAGCAGTAGAGAATTTGAATGAAATGCAATGCATGTGGTTCCAGACAGAATGTGCCCAGGCTTATAAGACAATGAATAAATTTGGTGAAGCACTTAAGAAATGTCATGAAATTGAGAGAGTAAGTACCCTGAACATACAAGTTTTTCATTTTACTTTCTTAAATATTAAAGATTTGGAGTAAATCCCATTTTTCCCCCTTTCTCTTTATAAGTTACAGTAAGTGATTTCTAAATATTAGTATTTAAATTTTTCAGTTTTTATAACGAAAATATTATAGACTGCATTTTCTGCAGACTTTCCCATTGCTTACTCTTCCTGCAAGAATTCATGTAAAAATATTTATGGAAAGTTTGTATTTTATGTTTTCATTGATTTTTTTTTTTTTTTATAATATATTTTATTGATTTTGTACAGAGAGGAAGGGAGAGAGATAGAGAGTTAGAAACATCGATGAGAGAGAGTCATCGATCAGCTGCCTCTTGCATACCCCCTACTGGGGATATGCCCGCAACCAAGGTACATGCCCTTGACCGGAATCGAACCTGGGACCCTTCAGTCCCTAAGCCGATGCTCTATCCATTGAGCCAAACCGGTCTTGGCTGATTTTTTTTTTTTTTTTTTTTTAATGTTTCTTTGAAATAGCTGCTGTTCCTTTATACAAAGTTCATTAAGTTATCTTAGAAACCTGTTTTGTCATAGATTTGATTAGGGATACCATATTCCCTTGATATTTATGAGATGGGAGCTTTGAAGCCTTTTTACAATATTTAAATGTCAGTGGTCGGCAAACTGCGGCTCGCAAGCCCCATGTGTCTCTTTGGTTCCATTGAGTGTTCTAACACCATTTCTTCAAAATAGACTTGCCCAGGGCGGAAACCGAATTCTGCATATGGACCACAAAGTTTCAATCGCACTGTATGTGCGTGTCCGCATGTGATATTTTGTGGAAGAGCCACACACACTCAAGGGGCCAAAGAAGGGCCGAAGGGCCAAAGAGCCGCATGTGGCTCGCGAGCTGCAGTTTGCCAACCACATGCCTGTGTAATTCCTCATATTTTATAAATTCATTGTTTTCATAGTCCTCTTCACTTTTGATTATTTTTTGTGGTTTTTTTTTTCTCCAGATAAAAATAGGTTATATAATTTTATGCTTCTTTTGTTAACTAGAGCACCCCAGAGCTTAGTTGAATTGTGTTAGCTTCTGGTTGCTTGATTTACTTGCTGATTTCTACATACTAGCATTACTATTTCATAGCATTCAGATTTGTATCCTTATAAAAGTTACCAAATACTGAATATTATAATATTTTGCAAATCGTTCTAAATGTAAAAACTGAATGTTTATGCAAATCTTACTATATTACATCATTACGTATACTGGTATACAAGGTATACAAGCTTAGATAGTTTTATTTAAGTACTAGAGGCCCGATGCACGAAATTTGTGCAAGGGACTCAGCCCCTTGTAGCCTTGTGTGGCCTTTGCAGCCCCTGTTTTGTACGGAAGGTGTCTGGATGGTTGCTGGAAGGTTGTCCAAAAGGTCGTCCTGTTGGTCAGTCTAATTAGCATATTAGCTCTTCATTTTATAGGATAATTAAGAAAGGAATAAATAAATGTTTTAAAGCATTGTTTCCTTTTTATCAAACAAGTAATTCAGTGCTTTGTATATGTATATATTTTGCTAATTGGTGATGGTTAATTATATTTGCTCATTTGCAAAGTGTTTGGTATTTTGAATGATTGTAATTTTTAATGTTATTTTACTAATGTTTTTATGCTTAAAACACTAGTTCCAAGGCTTTGAGTTTTGTAGTTTTCTTTGGTATTGCTCTATTTCAATGTAATAAAAAAGACAATTTTGTTAGCATTTTATAGAAATCACTGATGACCAGTTTGACTTTCATACATACTGTATGAGGAAGATTACCCTTAGATCATATGTGGACTTATTAAAACTAGAAGATGTACTTCGACAGCATCCATTTTACTTCAAGGCAGCAAGAATTGCTATAGAGATCTATTTGAAGCTTCATGACAACCCCCTTACAGATGAGAATAAAGAACGTGAAGCTGATACAGGTATGGTATAATATACAAAGAACTCTTATTGTTTGCTGTGGTATGAGTATGTGTATTTATGTTTTTGTGTAATATATAAATTTTTCCTGAGCAGTTTGTTAAGCATTTCTGGGAAGATACTATAACCAGCCCTTCACATCTGTGGGTTTTGCATCTGTGGATTCAACCAAACATGGGTTGCTTGGGGGCCCTGGCCGGGTTGCTTATTTGGTTGGAGCATCATTCCTTGTTAAGTAAAAAAGGTCATGGATTTGATTCCTGGGTTGTAGGTTCGATCCCCAGTCAGGTGCATAGGAGGCAACCATTCAATGTAAAACTTGAATTTATCATGTGCCAAAGCACTGTACTGAATCCATGTAAACAAAGTGATGTTTGGTCATACCATGTTGTAGCCTACATGCAAATACTGCTTCATTATATAATGGACTTCAATATCCAGGGATTTTTGTATCTGGTGGGGGTGAGATCCAGAGGATACTGAAGGTATACAAGCTTAGAAAATGATGACAGTCATATTGTGAATTTCTCTAAGCCACAAAAGAAAAATACTATTCCCCTAGCCAGTTTTGCTTAGTGGATAGAGCATCTGCCTGCGGACTGAAGGGCCCCAGGTTTGGTTCAGGTCACATGCCCCGGTTGTGGGCTCGATCCTCAGTAGGGGGTGTGCAGGAGGCAGACAATCAGTGATTCTCTCTCATCATTGATGCTTCTCTCCTTCCTCTCTAAAATCAATAAAAATATATACTTTCTTTTTAAAAAAATATATTTTATTGATTTTCCACAGAGAGGAAGTGAGAGGGATAGAAAGCTGGAAACGTCGATGAGAGAGAAACATTGACCAGCTGCCTCCTGCACACCTCCTACCAGGGATTTGCCCGCAACCAAGGTACATGCCCTTGCCCGGAATCGAACCCGGGACCTTTCAGTCCGCAGGCCGACGCTCTATCCACTGAGCCAACCCGGTCCCGGCTCATGATTAAATTTTATTTCCTGGTAGGCAAGAAGAGTTTAGAAATTTCTAAGGTCACACATTAAAATCATTGTACAGGTTCTCTAGAATCTGTTGCTACCTGTTGTTTCTTCAAGTTCAAAAAAGATACCACTAAGATTCTACAGGACAATTTATAGTTGAAGCTGAGAGCTGAGATCCCCTGACTTTTTTGTTTACCTTTTTGTTCGCATGTCCTGGCTTTCTACTCTTTCTCGTGTTGTACAAATAATACACAATTAACTATACAACATTGAAACAATTCAGAAGTATCCTTAGTAAATATGAGAAATCTTTCACTTTTCTCCTACCCAAAGGTTATCTCCTTTCAAATGGTTATCCCTATGAAAGGTGCAGTTTCCTTTATACGCAATTGTAATTTCCAGAGTTTTATGTATACATATACTTTACATATTCACTTTAGGGTAGTTCTTTGTATTTGCCCTTGACTGGAATTGAACCTGGAACCCTTCAGTCCACAGTCTGATCCTCTAAGGCTAAGGCCCAGTGTCCTTGTTTTAATTTATCATTAGTTCATTAGCAATTATTTCATGTTTTTTTGTGTATATTTTGGTATGATGTGAGGCCCTGAAAATACAAAGATTATAAATAAAACACGGTCTCTGCTACCAAGTTGCTCAAAAATCTAAATCAGAGACAGATGTACACACCAAGTTTTGTGACAAGCAAAATACAGGGTGGGGCAAAAGTAGGCTTACCGTTGTGATTACTTGAAACTGTATTTTGTTTGTTTGTTTGTAATGCCGGTTTATTGCCAATAGCAGACTATGCCTGGGGCTAGTAGAAAATAAATTAGAACCATAATGACCTCTTACAGATGTAGCTAGGCTGGAGTGGGGAGCAAGCTTTTGTGGACACTGATCCCTGGTAGGGGGTACAAGGTGGCTGAGATAATATCAGTGGAGAGGCCCTCCCACCCTCCAGTCCAGACCAATGGAAGTTTCTATTCTCTCCTGGTACCCAAAGGGGCCAAGTGGAGGCCAGGGTCTCAGCTACCTGGAGCTAAGTTAGCCGAAAAAGGCTGCAGGGAACCCTCAACAGGAGCAAAGAGGAAACCAAGGCTTGTATCCCAGAACACAACAGGAACCTGGAATCCCATGTAGTCACAGGATGACACAGGGAAGATGGCTGTTGGTGATCTGGGGGTTCTCTGTTACTGGCCCCCGGATGGCCTCAATGTGATTTTTCTTGTAAGGGAAGCCCCCATTCTCCAGCTTAGAGAACACCAGCTGTCCATTGATCCGATCTCAAAGGCCCCTGTGCCTCCCAGGCGCGATTCGATCTCGATGCCAGGGTACTGCACCTTCACGGCGCTCGCCAGCTCCAAATAGGTCACCTCAAAGCCGCAGGGTTCACAGTACTCCACCGAGATGCGGACCCCGCTGCCTGGTTCCATCTCCCCGCGATGGGGCGCTGCAGATATTGGCCCCATGTCCCTGCTTATTGCTGCCGGCTCCGCTCCGGCTGCTCTTCCGGGTGTTATTTGAAACTGTATTATTGTATTATTATTTATTAATTTATTTTCCATATGAACAACGGTAAACCTACTTTTGCTCCATTCTGTTATTAATCAAATAAAGCACCAGTGCTTTGTCAGTGGCAGCACAGAGTAGAGAATGAGTAAGTTTGACAAGGTAAGAGAAGGCATGACTAGAAGAAAGCATAGTAGAAAACCATAGAGATATGAAACAACTTGTTATATTACTAGAATTGTTAAGTAGTTTGATATTGATGTAGGAACTTTTATACTTTTATGCTTTGCTATGGTTACAGCACCAAGTCTTCACCTGTTTTCAAAAATTTTTTGAAGTTGTTACAGGGTTTTCTATCAAATTGTGGAGCCATTAAAAGGCTAGGTACACATTGGCATATGAACATATATAATGTAATATTAATGGGAGTTTGTATGAGAATATTTAGAAATTATCATTACTAATCTGATTAATAGTCTTACAGTTCTGTTAATTAACACTTATTGCCTATAGCAAACATGTCTGATAAAGAACTAAAGAAACTACGTAATAAACAAAGAAGAGCTCAAAAGAAAGCCCAGCTGGAGGAAGAGAAAAAAAATGCAGAAAAAGAAAAGCAGCAGAGAAATCAAAAAAAGAAGAAGGATGACGATGATGAGGAAATTGGAGGTCCAAAAGAAGAACTTATCCCTGAGAAACTGGCAAAGGTACTTAATACTAGTGTTTATAACACAATTGCATGGTTTCATGGCCAACTATTGTATTTTATTTTATTATTATTTTAAAAAATATATATTTTATTGATTTTCCACAGAGCCGAAGGGAGAGGGATAGAGAGCTAGAAATGTCCATGAGAGGAAAAACATCGACCAGTTGCCTCCTGCACACCCCCTACTGGGGATGTGTCCACAACCAGTGTACATGCCCTTGACCGGAATCGAACCTGGGACCTTTCAGTCCACAGACCGACGCTCTATCCACAGCCAAACCGGTTTCCGCCAACTATTGTCATTTTAAAGTATCTTAATCATTTTGTTATTGATTTGAGAGGAGAAAAAAAAATTTTTTTTCAATTTAGTCATCTTCCTTTTTTCCCCTTGATCACTTTTCATGTTGAAAACTTGAAATAACGATCCTGATCCAGGTAGTCTAGATCAGTAATCGCCAACTGGTAGTCCACGGATAGGAGGTCTGAAAGGTTGGCGACCGCTGGTCCAGATGGTGTAGTGGAAAATTTGGGCTTTTGAGTCACTCTGATCTGGGTCCACATATCAGTTCTTATACTTCACTGTGTGTCTATGTCTAACCTCTCTGATTTTTTTTTTTTTTTTTCCATCTGTAAAATGGGATTAGAAAAATTCTCTACTAGGAAAAGATGTTAGGGCTAGCGAAAATATATGTATAAAGAATGTAGTATCTGTTATAAGTGGAAACATGCATGTTTTTATATCTGGGCAAGTTTTTAAAAAATATGTTTTATTGATTTGTTTTTTAAGAAAGAAGAAGGGAGACGGAGAAAGATAGAATCATTGATGAGAGGAAAACATCAATTGGCTGCCTCTTGCATGCCCCTTACCTGGGCATGTGCCCTAACTGGGAATCCAGTGGGTGACCTCTTGGTTCATGGGTCAACGGTCAATGACTGAGCCATACTGGCAAGACTTTATTTAGGGAATCACTTGTTAAAAAGTGAGTTTTATATGCGTATCTTTAACCCATTTGTCAGTTTACAGTATTTCTTTATTGGACTTTGCTATTTATTTCTTTACTAGAGGCCCAATGCATCAAATTCGTGCAAGAGTGGCCTTCATTCCCCCAGCTTCCAGCACTGGCTTCCCTTTGGCACTCGGGACCAGGCTTTCCTCGCAGCCCTGGCTTCGTCTGGAAGGTCACCTGGAAGGATGTCCAGTCTAATTAGCATATTACTCTTTTATTATTATAGATTTTTATGAGGAAGGAATAGGGAGAGGGAGAGAGAGATATAAACATCAATGATGAGAGAGAATCATTGATTGGCTGCCGCCTGCATGCCCCTACTGGGAACTGAGCCTGAAACCAGGGCATGTGCCCTTGACTAGAATCAAACCTGGAACCCTTCAGTCCACAAGCCAACGCTCTATCCATTGAGCCAAATCAGCCAGGGCTGGACTTTGCTATTTAAACCTAATATCTTAGCTGAAACTAAGATAAGCTATTCATTGTCACATGAGCCATTTTGATTAATAACATACCTATACAGTTTCTCTTCTGGCCCTCGACATCCTCCTACTCCATGTAAAAATAATTGCACAATTCCTTTTATTAAAGCAATATAGTAATGAGGACATTGCCCTAGGGTTCAATTTTAGCCTTACTAGTAATAAGTAAAAATTCAAAAATTGTTGAATGCTTCAAAATTAAGGAAAATTATAATACCTAACAAATAGAATTAGAAAATAGTTTTAGAATTATACCAGAGAAGATGGACAATAATATAGCATTATTGCTATTTAAGTATTACTATATAGAAATCTAGCTTTTATTTCATAAATATATATTAACACCCTTTCACGAATAATTGTATGTATTCTAGGAAAAAAATATGTTACTTTTTTATTGTTTGGGGGAATTTATTTGAAGGCTATACTGGGAAGTAAGTAAACACAAAAGCCTTTAGGCTTTTGCCGGCTCTGCTCAGTGGTTAGAGCATTGACTTGCTCACTAGAGGGTCGCAGGTTCAATTCCAGTCAAGGGCTTGTACCTGTGTTGCCCTGTCAGGGTGCATGTGAGAGGCAACCAACCATTAGATGTGTCTCTGTCACAAAGATATCTCTCTCTCTCTCTCTCTCTCTCTCTCTCTCTCTCTCTCTCTCTCTCTCTCTCTATCTCTTCCCCCCAACCCCCCTTCCTCTCCCCTCTCCTTTCCACTCTTTATATCCTCACTCTCCCAGTGAGGATTTAAAAAAAAGAAAGAAAGAAAGAAAGAAAGAAAGAAAGAAAGAAAGAAAGAAAAAGAAAGAAAGAAAAGAAAGAAAATTGACCTTTTAGGCCTCATGGAGAGCTGCAAAATTATTCAGGGATAATATCAACTTCCACTTTTATCCTCAGCTTTATTATCACTACTTTACTACCATAACTGACTGCCTGCCACCATTTATTCTTTCTACTTGCTTTCTCTCTATCCCATGACTTTCCTTAATGACTTTTTTTCTTTGTAACTCTTCACATCTTGCATTATAGGTCTTAAAGGAGAGGATCTATTTGGATTGAGTACCCCTGCAAAGCAGAATTCTGTACCAGGCCTCTTTATAGACTAGGGTTTTCCTTGTGTCAAGCCTGTTATGACTAGTTTTGGACTAGATGTCAAGTTGTAATCTAATCTTGTAGACTCTCAGAACAAAATAATGCCTACAGAATGTGCTTCATTTGGAAGAAGCCTAGTGGAATGGACCCAGTTTCATAGACCATTCTTCAATATATACTATTCTTATCTGTTAGGCACATAGCACTCTCCCTATAATAACTGTCTTCAAGATGCCGCCCCCCCCCCCCCCCCAATCTAATACCAACCACATTTATCTGTATCCTCAATGTGGTGGCAGTGCCAAATTACATCAAGCTGTCACAACCAGAGCTGGCATTGTAGGCCACTTTAAAAGCTCCTGGCATATCTGGGCCTATGATCTCTATTTGTTTCTTTTGTGATCCTTTATTTCAGGGTTCTTGTGATAATAGTAAGTTTAGTGTCTCCAGTTGAGGAATATATATAAAAGCATTACTAGGTTAGTAATTCCTGTTAAGGAAAATAGGAAGAGGTTTAGTTAGTGAGTTTCATACTCAGTTAGTGGCACATAAGATCTAAAGTCTTGGTGGACACTGTGTTTCTTGTTTCTCCCAACTATGAGGAGTGGTTGGTATTTGTAAGTTCCCTCATGCACTGCCCCTCCCATGTTTCTCCTTGCCTTCAGCCAGGATTTATCTCAGTTGGATTTTTCTTCCTATTGTGTCTTCACACACATTCCTTATCAGGCAGGGGTAATGAGTCCTTATTATTCTGTCTGTATAGAGTTTTAATAGTTTTTAAAATTTTTGTTGTTATGCTGAGAATGTAGGGAGATATACTCCTGCACAACGTATCTTAACACAGATTTCAGGTTAGTTTGTAAATTAATATAATCAAAACTTTCCTTGCAAATAAATGTCTTACATTGCCCATACAGTTATGTTCTACATTTAAGTAAATTCATATCTTCATGACTGGATGTAAATTTTTTTTTTTGAGGCAAAAATGAGTATGAATAATGCTGGCCATTCCAGCCATTATTCCACTCAGTAAACATAGGGGCCCCAATTGAGTCTAAAGTGATTTCATTTAGTATAATGCTTGTATTTACTCAACTTCCCTATATTTCTTGTTTGTTTGTTTGCTTGCTTCCTTCCTCCCTCCCTCCCTCCCTTCCTCCCTCCCTCCCTCCCTTCCTTCCTCCTCTCTCTTTTTTCTTTTTTTTTATCCTCGCCTGAGGATAAGTTTTTCATTGATGAGAGAGAGAGAGAGAGAGAGAGAGAGAGAGAGAGAGAGAGAGAGAGAGAGAGAGAGAGAAACGTAATGTGAGAAAGAAACATTGATCGGTTGCCTCCCTTATGTACCCTGGTATGTTCCCTGAACAGCTCACGAGATGATGTTCTAGCAAAGAGCCACACTGGCCAGGGATGTTTCTGTGTTTCAATAGCAGCCATGTCTAAGTGATCTTCATTTCAGTTTATAATCTTAGAATCATGAAAAACTTGATGTAGACCCATGGCAATTTCCATTTCTAGTTCTTTTCTTGGTAGATGTTTCTCCACTGTATACCACAAATTCCAACTCAGTAGAACTTAGAATCATGGGAATAAGAAATAAAATATTTACAAATGTGTGAGAAAGGTATACTTATGAGGACCCCTATTTCCTCCTTCATTTCTTAGTATCTGCAGCTATTAGAGTGGTAGTACCATGTATTGATTTCTGGGTTAGAGGATAGTATCCTTCAGAACAATACCAACAGCTTTACATGCTGATACAAGGCAACTCCCATAGATAACACTTCATTCTGTAATAATCTCTACATTGTTTTTCTTATCCCTTTATCCTATTTCACATATCTCTTCTTTTTTTCCTTAATGGTTACCTTAATGGTTTTACTGTCTTTCTTTGGTTATATTGTATTTTCTTCCTTACTTATTGGATAGTTTCTATCCAGAGGTAATATAATCTCTATGGTTAAAATTCATTTTAGAGTTCAAAAATCTCCCTTCTTTAGATTATGGGAATTTTAATGTGACAGTTATTATTGGGTGAGCTATATTTTTAAAATATATTTTATTGATTTTTTACAGAGAAGAAGGGAGAGAGAGAGTTAGAAACATCGATTAGAGAGAAACATTGATCAGATGCCTCCTGGACACCCCCCACTAGGGATGTGCCTGCAATCAAGGTACATGCCCTTGACTAGAATTGAACCTGGGATCCTTCAGTCTGCAGGCTGACGCTCTATCCACTGAGCCAAACCAGTTAGGACGAGCTATTGTTTTTAAAAGTGTTTTTAATACAAAGAGTAATACCATCCCTCCCTCCCCCCCCCCCCCCCCAACCAAATCTTGTTTCCATTTGTATAATCTCTTTTATTTTTGTTAGGTTGAAACTCCATTGGAAGAAGCTATTAAATTTTTAACACCATTGAAGAACTTGGTGAAGAACAAGATAGAAACTCATCTTTTTGCCTTTGAGATTTACTTTAGGAAAGGTAGGCAATTAGGATATAGTGGCCCTGATAACATTGATCCCTGTATTTCTTAGATATAGTCTCTGAACTCCAATAGCCTCACAACTGTTTGGCAAATGCCAGTTCAGCTTGCCTGCTATGCACAATATGTTGTGGGGAGGTACAAGGATATGATTATTTCTTCTGGGACATTAAAATCAATAATAAATGTACATGCATAACTAGGATTAGGATCAGATATAGTAGCTCTTATGTGCGTCTGTGGATAAAAATTAGTTAATATATGTAGAGCTTAGAATGGTATCTGGTACATAGTAAGCATTAGTAAATGTTAGCTATTGTTAAAAATGGAAGATCTGCTTGAGGTGTATCTTGAAGGATGGTTCCTATTTCTAAAATAAAAAATGTGTAGAAGGGAAGAGGCTTTGTTAAGAAAACACAAGTGTGTATAAATAAGGTAATGTTGAGGTTGGCTGTATTGCCTGAGCCAGGTAAAATATAAATGAGAGTTCTTGGTTGCCAAGTTTAGAATGCTTATACTATATACTAGAGGCTCAATGCACGAAATTCAAGGCGGGGGCCTAATCCAGCAGGTAGACATCCCTTTTGCAGTCTGGGACCCCCTCACTCCTTACTGCCTGTTTGCTTACTGCTTCTTACCACTTGACTTGCTGCTCCTTAGCATTGCGGTGGAGGTGGGAGAGGCTCCTGCCACCGTTGCTGCCCTCACCAGCCATGAACCCGGCTTCTGGCTGAGCGGCGCTCCCCCTGTGGGAGTGCACTGACCACCAGGAGGCAGCTCCTATGTTGAGCATCTGCCCCCAGGTGGTCAGTGTGCATCATAGTGACCGGTCGTTTCAGTTGTTCCACCATAATGGTCCCTTAGGCTTTTATTATATAGAAGATATTAGATAATAAGAAGATTTTATGGTGTTGAATTGGTGTAATCCCAGTGGTTTATTGAAAAAGAAAATTTTATCACTAATACATTAAATGTCCAGTCTGTTTTATCTTCAGGATAGAACGTATAGTGTCAGTCACCAGTGACTGACAGGGTGCTTAGTGTGTTAAGGTGATACATTTTGAAGGGAGAGAAACTGGTTAGTAAGATCCAATAGAAAATTGTTTCCAAAGAATTTAACTGTCCTTCTAAAAAAGATTGAATAAAATGACACCTCTGTAGAGTATCCATTAAAAATCATGTTTACCAAAAGTAATTTATAATGTTAGGGAAAGCTTGACATATACCATTGTTTGAAAATAGGACACAAAACTAACTATAACTTGATTTTCATTTTAATACTAGAAGCCCGGTACATGAAATTTGTGCACTGGTGGTGGTGGGGGGGGTGTCCCTCATCCAGCCTGCACCCTCTCGTAGTCCAGGAGTCATCAGTTGGACATCATTAGCGCTGCCGCGGAGGCAGGAGAGGCTCCCACCACCACTGCTGCGCTCACCAGCCATGAGCCCAGCTTCTGGCTGCGTGGCGCTCCCCTGTGGGAGTACACTGACCCCCATGGGGCAGCTCCTACATTGAGTGACTGCCCCCTGGTGGTCAGTGTCTGTCATATTGACTGGTCATTTGCTGTCAGGCCGAAACTTGCTCTTTGATATCCCTGAGGGGGTCCCAGATTGTGAGGGTGCAGGCCCAGTCGAGGGACCCTACTAGTGCACGATTAGGGCTGGGGAGGGATGTGGGAGGTTGGTCACCCGGAGAGAGACTGTGGGAGGGCCCCATGGCGTGTCCAGCCCATCTTGCTCAATGCCAGTCACCGGAACCCCAGCAGCAAGCTAACCTACCCATTGGAGCATCTACCCCCTGCTGGTCAGTGCACACCATAGTGACTGGTTGATAAGTTTACTGTCTCCCCCCCTAATGGTCAGTGCACATCATAACAAGTTGTTGAGTGGCCTTAGCATATTATTAGCATATTATGCCTTGATTGGATGAATAACTAGATGACCGGACAGTTAGCATATTAGGCTTTTATTATATAGGAAGATACAGGGGTATGTACAATAGAAAAATGGCCAAGAAGAAATTGATAAAAGATAACAGATTATCTCAAGGTGGAATTTGAATGACTAAAGTATATTTTACTATATTTTCTATTTTCCACAGTGATTATGTTATAATTTGGAAACTAAGTTTAATAGTCCAGTAATTTTTAAATTTTTAATAGTTAACTGCAACTCCCTTTAAACCAATACTCTTAAATCAGTCCCAAAGTATAAAATGCAACAGTTGTCTTAGAGTGGGGAAGGGCAATCTAAATTCCATTCACTTGGCTTCTTGGCTATGCTTTAACCTCTGAAGGGCTCTCAGCATTGACAGTCCACTGCAGGAGAGTGAAATGGGCTGTGACAAAGGGCATGGCAGTGCTTTTAGCTTTTTGAGTGGTGAGGGTAAGGGAAAAGAAAATGTCAGAGAAACCTGGGGTTTTGAATTTTGATATTTGGAGAATGGTACCAAATTAGGGAAGTCTTAACAAAGAGGTATTCATAGATGATAGAAGTGCAGTGAGTATTCTTCTGTGGATTTCCATTCAACAGGTTGAAGCACTGCTGAAGCATGGTAACATGGGGGTGGGGGATGAGTGGGGAACAGCATAGACAGAGATTAGAACATCATTGAAAACTACCTTTCAGGGGAAGGAAGAGCCAGGGATTGACAGGAGAAAACAGTCAGGTAGGAAGCAAACCATTACACATGTGAGGAAACACAAGAAAGGAAATGGTTTTAAGCATATAAACAATGATTTTTAAAATTTATTTTTAAAAATATATATTTTACTCATTTTTTACAGATAGGAAGAGAGAGGGATAGAGAGTTAGAAACGTCGATAAGAGAGAATCATCAATCAGCTGCCTCCTGCACATCCCCCACTGGGGATGTGCCTGCAACTAAGATACATACCTTTGATTGGAATCGAACCCGGGACCCTTCAGTCTGTAGGTCGACGCTCTATCCACTGAGCCAAACCAGTTTCGGCAACAATGATTTAATTTTTTTATTTTTATTTTTTAATTTCAGAAAGGAATGGAGAGGGAGAGAGATAGAAGCATCAGTGATGAAAGAGAATTATCAATTGGCTATCTCCTGTACGCCCCCTACTAGAGATTGAGCCCGTAACCGGGGCACGTGCCCTTGACTGGAATTAAACATGGGATCCTTCACTCTACAGGCTGACCTTCTATCCACTGAGCCAGACCAGCTAGGCTCAATGATGTTTTTTATGTAGTGAGGAAAATCCCTTTATTTTGATTTAAGGACGTTAGGAAATGAAATGGCTTCAGATCTGTTTCTGTTGAAGTTTTAAATCATATTATATAAGCTTCTTAGTAAAGTGTTCTGAAATTGAAGAATCTCTTTGAAATGGACTTGTTTATATGGCATTAGTTCAAATATTGTTGAGTGCTATCTAAACTTTTTGTACTTCTTAAAACCTTTTTTCTTAAAGAATGTTGTATGGAAAATAGTAGTTAATGTTGCTAATCTGAGGAAATCATTGGCTTCAGTTGTATGTTTAGTAGATCAGATGTGATTGACTGTAAATTAGTTTTTCTATTTGTAAGATTTTAGATCTCCAAAAGAAGGCATCTTATTTTAGCAAATGATAAAACTATATCTCACTTTTTCTTTTTATAGAAAAGTTTCTTTTGATGCTACAATCAGTAAAAAGGGCATTTGCTATTGATTCTAGTCATCCCTGGCTTCATGAGTGTATGATTCGACTCTTTAGTACTGGTATGTTTTTGTTTATCATTTCTGAAATATTTGTGACTGTGTAAATGATCTGTATAAGTTTACCATCTTAATCATTTTAAAACTGTTGCATGTTAAATTAGCTGAGGCCAAAGCAAGGTCCTTGTCTTTGCGTTGAAGGTCTTTATTTCTTAATGCTAAAAAAAATGTTACCTAATTTTGACAGAATTGTTCAGTTCAGGTATTTATGAATTACCTTTGTTTCTATTTATAAAAGGTTACATGTAAATTGAAGTTTTGAATCATATATTATTATATAAGCTTCTTAGTAAATTGTTCTGAAATTTAAGAATCTCTTTGAAATGGACTGGTTATCTCTTTATGTACCTGATTTAGCACAGTTAAGTCACATAATTTTTTGTTAGTAAATATGTATAGGTTAAAAAGAACTTTAAAACATTCGTCATACTTTTCAAATATTTTGATAAGATTCCATACATTAGTTTTAATGAGTACTAAAACTACAGAATTTTAGAGAATGAAATGTGGAATTTTATTCTATTTATTTTATTTTGCATTTGAGAAATTTGGGACCCCTAAAGATACTAAATTACTTATTCAAGGTAACAGATAATCAGTAATGAGGCAGGGATGAGAGCCTAGGTCTTCATATTGTTCTATCTACTACAAGAGCTTTACATATAGATAAAGCACTCCTATAGTCAAGTAGTGCTGTTTTGGTTTTTCAGTGATTAGAGAAGGTGAAATGGAATTTTTACTAGAACAACCTGCAGAATTTAGAAATACTATTAGTTATCTCATTGCTTAAATACTCGGTCTCATATAAATACATTCATTATATAAAATAATTATATTAAACCAGGTATTTTAATCGGTTTTGAAAATTGCTAAATTGTCCCAATTAAGAACATTGTTTTGTCTTCAGAGAAAAGGTAAAGCCTTATTTAAATTACTAGAGGCTTGGTACATGGATTTGTGTACCAGTGGGGTCCCTTGTCCTGGCCTGTGCCCTCTCACAATCTGGGACCCCTCAAGGGATGTCAGATGCTAGTTTTGTCCCAAATCCGTGCACCAGGCCTCCAGTAGGCATATGAGATCTTTAGATCTTTGGTTAATCTCTTCCCCCCCTCCTCCCTGCCCCTTTCCCTCTGAGATTCATCAGTCAGTTCCATGTTTCCATGGGTGTGTGTTGAGCGTCTGCCTCGTGGTGGTCAGTGTGCATCATAGCTACCAGTCAAATGGTTGGGTAATTGTTCGGTCACTTAGGCATATATATATATGGAATAGGTATTTATGCTTGTCAAAGAAATGATTCCTGTGATAGAAATGGAATCATAGAAAATTTTTTTAAATCTTTTTTAAATTCAGAAAGTAGTAAACAGTATACCACATTATATAAAATAGAAGAAGGAATTGCTGTTTTTAGAGAAAATAAAGAAGTTTCATTTTGGTCTTTTTTTGTATTAAAAAACTTTGAAATCATTAATCAGAAAATTAAGTCTAGAGATAACCGATCCATTCTTGATTAGGATGGAATGCACTTAACCTATTTTCAAAAGTAACATGCATACACGCTTTGTTTGTTTTTTTGTTAATCCTCACCTGAGGATAATTTTTCCCATTGATTTTTTGATAGATTGGGGTGTGGGAGAGAAACATGAAGTGAGAGACACATCGACTAGTTGCCTCCTGCACTTGCTCCAACCAGGGTGGGAGATGGAGCCTTTAACTACAGTACTTGACCAGGAATCAAACCCAAGACTCTGGTGCAGGGGCCGATGCTCCAACCACTGAGCAATACCCACCAGGATCACACTTTTGTTTTTACATAATCAATCCTTTCCTGAAAGGCAGTAAAATTATACATAAGTGCCATAGAGTTAGAGACGTTCCTTTAAATATGAATTAAAAGTGGCATTTCTAAGTGTTTTTGCTTTTAATGAGTGTGTGGATTGTGACTGTTTTCTTGCAACATTTATTTCAGAAAGTTAAAATGTATGTTAGCTATTGCCATTTCAGGTGTTCAGCTGACACTGAGGTTTACAAAGAGATCCTTATTTTGACTAAATTTTAATACAGAAAATAGTGATAATTTGTATTAATAAAGTTGCACTTTCTTCAGAAAGCCTTCAGGAAGTTGGGGTAGACTGCTTAATAGCTTTGATAAGAACAGGTGTGTACTTAAACAGAGACACAGAATTGGGGCAACTTTGTTACATCCCTTTAAATCAAGTTGAAAGTACAGCCATAATGGCAGTAAAGCTAAATTCTTTAACGAGTAGCTCCTATATTTGAACCACCCAGTTCTATAGAATGATAGGAGAAATGCTGTTTAACCAACAAAGGGCACATCAATCAATTATTCAGTTACTTATTACGTGTAGAATATTTTACTTAAATATTTACTACTCAAGAGTTCAGTGTATTTTAAACTTAGGGTAGTGGCCCATTTTTTTTTTTTTTTAAACTTTTTTTTATTTTATTAATTTTTTACAGAGAGGAAGAGAGAGGGATAGAGAGTTAGAAACATCGATGAGAGAGAAACATCCATCAGCTGCCTCTTGCATACCCCCTACTGGGGATGTGCCCGCAACCAAGGTACATGCCCTTGACCGGAATCGAACCCTGGACCCTTCAGTCCGCAGTCCGACGCTCTATCCACTGAGCCAAACCGGTTTCAGCGGTGGCCCATTTTTGAGATGGTGAAAGTATGTAGGGCTCATTACTAGCATTTAAAAACCTACAGTAAAAAATAAAGGAGAAAATATCGGTCTGTGTTGCACAAAGTAAGTGATTATATTCTGTGAAACTTTAGCTTCACATAATTTGTGTATATAGGATATATACTCATTGGAGTACAAATACTTGGTTATAGGCAAAGTTTGAAAGCCACCACCATAGTTCATAACCAAAGAAAAATCTATTTATGTTTTTCATCTATGACAAAAATAGTAACTACAACTTATTGAATAGCGTATAATTAGCTCTTTTAAATTTAGCTTTTCCTTCCTATGATCATTCTAGGTTGGATATCACTTTAATTTTATAGACTAATAGATTCAGAACCCTGATCAGTGTATCTCAGCATTTAGAATGTTGGTTCAAGGACTGGAGGGTCACAAGTTCAATCCTATCTGTGTTGCAGGTGTGATACCCAGCCCTGCGCAGGTTGCCTACAGGAGGCAAACAATGGATATCTTGTTCTCTTCTTCTTTCTCCCTACCTCCCTTCCACTCTTAAAAATCAATGGAGAAAATATCCTCTGGTGAGGATTAACAAGACAAAACAGAAATAAGTTCAGAGAGGTTATGATTTGTCTAAACCTAGGTTCATACCCAGGTCTGTCTTAAGAATTACTTTTTTTTTTTTTAAAGACACAGTGCTTTTGCACCCTTAATAACTATAGTATAATATAAACATAACTTTTATATGTACTGGGAAAACAAAAAATTTGTGACTTTCTTTATTGTGATATTCACTTTATTGCGATGGTCTGGAACCAAACTTGAGTTATTGCTGAATTATGCCAGCAAGGAAACAAAGCATAACTAGGATGCAATCCAGAGAACCCAGGGGGGTCAGCTTTTCTTTCTCCAAATCCCAAGACCTGGGAATGCGATGGCTGCATGTATTCATTACAGGAAAATACTTTCGTGGTCCTTTGGATTTTATTCTATAGTAATAGCTCAGTTCACATAGCCCCTGAAAATAAAGGTTAATGAAATCAACCATGTTTTCTTATAACACCGATAAGTTTGTAAATGCCTTACTCAGTTGTAGAATAAGATGGAGATGGTGAGGAAAATACTGTTGTTTTCACCACCGCTATTTGCTGTGACATTATTTACTAGGTAGGTGCCGTCAAGCCTCTGCTTTGCAGTCTCCCTGTAAAATTAATGGGGCAGCATGTAGGAGTGGAACTACATCTCTTATCATCTATTTTGCTTTCTGTTCTTTTCTGGGAATGAATCATTTGTCAATGAAATGTCTTTGAGTGATGACACATATAAATTTGAAATACTTTAAATTTATATAGGTAAGCTCTTTAAATGTTGAATTGTCTTTAGATTTTTCTTAACTCCTACAAACTTTATCAAACTTTCTACTTGCTAATAGTTTGTTTTTAATTTGTTCAGCAGTGTGTGACAGTAAAGATTTACCTGATGCAGTTAGAACAGTATTGAAACAAGAAATGAATCGTCTTTTTGGAGCAACGAATCCAAAGAATTTTAATGAGACTTTTCTGAAAAGGAATTCTGATTCATTGCCACACAGATTATCAGGTAATCACTTTATTTTGCCCTTATCATGGCTGTGTAAGACAACTTCATTTTTTATTTTAATGGATCAATGGAGTTACACATTTTTTATGTGGAAGAGGCAATGTATATACGTCACATTTTAATCCATGAAAACAGGCAACTTATATACGCTTCCTATATAATTTAAAATTTCTTACACAAAATTATGACTATGAATCAAGGTCAGTAGTTTCTCCTGGTTCAGCATAGGCATTATAGAAAAGCGAGTATAACTGAATTTAGCTATAAATTACATACAATGAAGGAGAAACTTTTTTTTTAAATCTTTATTGTTCATATTATTACAAAAGTTCCTCATTTTCCCCCCTCTACCAGGTTCCCACCCCACCCTCTGCCCTTTCCCCACCCCCCACTGTCCTCATCCATAGGTGCACAGTTTATGTTCAGTCTCTTCCCACAGCCCCCACTCCTCTTTTCCCCGAGAATTGTCAGTCCACTCCCCTTCCGTACCTCTGATTCCATTATATTCAACAGTTAATATTGTTCATCAGGTTTTTTAATTCCCTTGGTTTTTAGATACACTTGTTGATAGTTACATATTTGTTGTTCATAATTTTTTTTTTCATAATTTTTTAAAAATATATTTTTATTGATTTTGTACAGAGAGGAAGGGAGAGAGATAGAGAGTTAGAAACATCGATGAGAGAGAGTCATCGATCAGCTGCCTCTTAAACACCCCCTACTGGGGATATGCCTGCAACCAAGGTACCTGCCCTTGACCGGAATCGAACCCTGGACCCTTCAGTCCCCAAGCCGACGCTCTATCCATTGAGCCAAACCGGTTTCGGCTGTTGTTCATAATTTTTATCTTTATTTTCTTCCTCTTCCTAAAGAACCCCCTTCAGCAATTCATATAATTCTGGTTTGGCGGTAATGAACTCCTTTAGCTTTTTTATTTGTGAAGCTCTTTATCTGTCCTTCGATTCTGAGTGATAGCTTTGCTGGGTAGAGTATTTTTGGCTGTAGGTTCTTGTTATTCATCACCTTGAATATTTCTTGCCATTCCCGTCTGGCCTGCATGATTTCTGTTGAGAAATCAGCTGACAATCGTATGGGTGCTCCTTTATAGGTAACTACCTGCTTTTCTCTTGCTGCTTTTAATATTCTCTCTTTGTCTTTTGCTCTTGGAATTTTAATTATGATGTGTCTTGGTGTGGTCCTCTTTGGATTCCTTTAGTTTGGGGTTCTGTGCACTTCCTGGACTTGTAAGTCTATTTCTTTCATCAGGTGGGGTAAGTTTTCTGTCACTATTTCTTTCAGTATGTTTTCGGTATCTTGCTCTCTGTCATCTTCTGGGACCCCCATAATTCTGATGTTGGTTCGCTTGAAGTTGTCCCAGAGGTTTCTTACACTATCTTCAACTTTCTGGATTCTCTTGTCTTCTTGCTTCTGCAGAGGAGTGTCCTCTGACTCTCTGTGTTCCAAATCTTTGACTTGATTCTTGCAATCTTCCATTCTGTTTTTAGGACTCTGTATAATATTTTTTATTTCAGACAATGTATTCTTTATTTCTAGTTGATCCTTTATTATTTCTAGTTGATCCTTTTTCATATCTTCATAGGTCTTGTTTATTTTATTGGCCTTGTCTAGGAGATTCTTGAAAAACCTTGTAAGCGTGGTTTTGAACTCTAAATCCAGTCGCTTTTTGTCCTCCATTTCTTTTGTTTGTGATCTGTTTCCTTGTCTCGGCATTTTCACTGCTTCCCTGAGTTGGTAGGGTGGGAGGATCAGCTGTATCTATGCCAGGAGACAGCCTTATTCGACTAGACTTGGAAAACTGCAAGAGCCTCTGTGCTCAGCTTGGATGGGGTGGAGTTTCAGGGTGGAGCCTACAGCCTTGGCTTCTGGTTAGCCCCACCCTATGAGTGTTCCTCAGTGTCCTTTGGTACTTGCTGCAAGCACCTCAGAGAAAGGTGCCCTAGAGTTTCGTCCACTACCAGTCAGTCTAGTCTCTTCCTCAACGAGCCCGCAACTGGGGTTCAGTGCAGTTGGAAGTGGGGATAAGAGCAGTCCGGAGCTTATGTCTCCTTCCCACTAGGGCAGTCCAGCAGCTCAGTCAACAGTCTGTCCTCTGCGCTAAATGTGCGCGACTCTGGGGCTCTGTCTTTCGCCGCTCCCCCGAGATTCCGCCCCACAGCCTAGATTCCCTCTGTATGAGCCTGGGTCCCCAGGGTCTCTCTCAGAACTGGGGTTCAGTGCTGTCGGAACTGGGGTTTAGCACAGTCCGGAGCTTTTATCTCCTTCCCGCTAGGAAACACCTGCCAAGCACTCAGCTGCCCCTCCTCTCCAGCTCCGTCCTCTCCGCGTGTAACGTGTCTCCGTACCTTAGGCTTTTACAGCTCCTCTGATTTTCCTTCTGGTTTTCTCTTTACTTCTCGTTGTAGAATTTCCAGTTAGTCCACTTTCCTGTAGTTCTGGATAATGTCCACTTTATATTTTAGTTGTATTTTTTGAAATTGTTGTGTGAGGCTTCAGTTAGGCGATTACCTATGCTGCCATCTTGGTTTCTCCTGAAGGAGAAACTTTTTACTTCTTTCTCCCATCATAGTACTCTTAAAATTCACTGGGATGTGACCATCATCCTCCATTTCTCATGTGTTTGTATGACAGCAAACTTGACAGTGCCAAACACCTGAAACCATCCCACAAGCAAGAGTCATTTGACGAATCTGTGCTAGCCAGCTAAATTCTGGATAAGATGGGATTGTGTGGCGGGTGATTTAGTAAGGTGCTTTAAAAATACCAGGCTAAAGCCCTAGCCAGTTTGGCTCAGTGGATAGAGCGTCGGCCCATGGACCAAAGGGTACCAGGTTCTATTCCAGTCAAGGGCAGGTACCCGGCCCAGGCCCTTGTCGGGGCTCTTGTTGGAGGCCTCCAATTGATGTATTTCTCTCACATTGATGTTTCTCTTTTCCACTCTCCCTAAAAATCAATGGAAAGATATCCTCGGGTGAGTATTAACAAAAATAGAAAAATCTGGCTAAGAAACCCAGCAGCTTTATATGCTTTTGTGGACTTCTCAATTCAGAGTTTTGGCTCATATTGTCAAGATTAAGTGTTCTCTTAAACCCCAAATTATGTTCATTTTTGAAAGAAAACTATACAGGGCCTTGCTACACAAAGACAAATGTTTTTAGAATATTTGCATTTCTTCATAGTCTCTCTTACCTTAAGAACATTTTTTTTTTTTTAATTTTTTATTGTTGACTATTACAGATGTCCCTCATTTCCCTCTCCCTTTGCCTCCCTACATCTTGCCCTTGTCCCTCCTAGGCCTTCACCTTCTAGTTAGGCTATTTCTGGTCTACCCTCAGAATTTTTTTAAAAAATGACACTTTTAAATGGCTATGTCTTATTTTTCTAATAAAGTGCCACACTTTGTGCACTTATGCCTTGCATTTTATATTTGAATGCATGGAGGATAAGATGCTGGTTTTACTTTGAAATAAAACAAATTTTTGTTTTTCTTCTCATTTAGCTGCCAAAATGGTATATTATTTAGATTCTTCTAGTCAAAAGCGAGCTATAGAGTTGGCAACAACACTTGATGAATCCCTCACTAACAGAAACCTCCAGGTAAAGAGTTTTTTATGACTCTCTGTATGAGTACCTGCCTACTTTTTATTCCTCTTTTCAACAAGAAAACAGTTGTCACAAATAATATTTTTGTTATTTATGCATTCAAACTATTATGAATCCATGTCAGAAAGTTACCTTATCTTAAATTTATTTAGTATTTTGTGTTTGTGCACACATGCATAGTTTAGTACTTGTCATTTAATAACTAGTTTCACATCTGTTACAGTTTTTTTTTTACAAAAATGTTTTAGTAAAATATATACATTTCAGAGTTAATTTTGGGTTTCAGATCTCACATTTCTGAGCAAGCAGTGGTCTCAATGAAGATTCTGACATGTTTAAAATGTATTTACCACGGGTTGAATTTATATGCTCATTTTATAGCTTGTAATATAACATGGGGTAAAGTAGAGTGAAAGAACACGGGAATGCTGCAAATACAGATTGTTTAAAAGCAAAGGACAGCTACTTTGTGTGATGAGCAGCCAGTATTTTAAGAAAGCACTTGTTGAAAGAGTTAAATATTTTCCTTTAATATCTTTAAGGGAAAAATTAAAATTACACTCCTTGCTTGCATAATTAATGAAGCATTTAGATCAGAGCATTTCTAGACTGGCAAGGTTTATAGGATATTATATATCTGGAAACTATATAGTGTTTTCCAAGTGGGAAGATGAAAGAAAACATGAGAACCACAAGTCAACACATATCATTTAGAAATAGAAGAAGCAGATGTATAATACTTAGGGGTTTGGTTGGAAGAATTATCACTTTTCATAAACACATTTTGTTTTTGCATATATGCCCTTTGTGTTTGAGATGCTCTTTCCTGCTTAGTTATTGGACACATCTTAAGGTTCTTTTTAGTTTGAATACAAGGTTGAAAAGCAGTGTTTGATTTTGCCAATTGGTTCTTAGTCTCCAAAAATATTAAAAGGCTTAAATGCATTAATTGATCTTTGCAAGTGAATTTTGACATATACAGGGCCAAACTAGGCCTACTCAAGGTTGTTGCTTAGGATTCAGCACTTGTTGAAAGTGAGTGTCTCTTTAAATGTAGCACTCTATACATCTTGCTTGCCCAACCTTAGTCCTGGCCCTACTTAAACATTCTTCCTTTATATAAACCCTGCAATTCTTAAGAAACTAAATCTAATGGAATATATATATGTGGGAGGAAATGCTCTTATTTATTTTAAATATGGCCTCTTATTTAGACGTCGTTAATAAAAAATTTCAGATTCAGTAAAACGTTTTCTTTGGAAAAGTTATAACATGATCTTTTTTCTTTCTTTAGACCTGTATGGAGGTATTAGAAGCCTTGTGTGATGGTAGCCTAGGAGACTGTAAAGAAGCTGCTGAAGTTTATAGAGCAAATTGTCATAAGCTTTTCCCTTATGCTTTGGCTTTTATGCCTCCTGGATATGAAGAGGATATGAAGATCACAGTTAATGGAGATAGTTCTGCAGAAACTGAAGAACTGGCCAATGAAATTTGAACATCATTAAACAAGCAAATGGAATGACTTTGGACCATATCTAGTATATAATATTTTTGTCACGCACCTGCTGCATTGCTCTGACTTAAGCAGAATGAGAAGAGTAAATGTTCTTGCCTTCAAATAGTGTTTTAAGTTTTTTATCCTGCTGAGAAAGTATATATAAAATACCTAACATATTACAGGATATAGGTTCAGTTTCTTAAAAAATTAAAAGCTGCTAAAATTGAGGGGTTAAAAAAAAAGAGAGAACTATCTTCTTCCTACCTACCTACCCATGTTTTTAAACTAATTTATAGAAAATCTGGAGGCCGTTACAGCTAACAAAGCAGGTGTGTGGCAGAAATATTACTTTAAATTTGTCTTGTGAGATTTTACTATATCTCAGACAGCATAAATGCTGTTTTAGCACTGGATTCTTTCACTGAGCACAAAGAGTTGTTGGGGCTTTAGCATCTGACTGGTTTTGTTATGGGGTTGATTCTGGCTATAGGAAGTATGCAAATGTGAATCACTATTTACAGAGAAACCTACAACAGATGCTTGATGTTGTAGAAGCTGGGACATATAGATATCAAGCAGAATTCTAAGAAACCTAGAGGGTGTTCAATACGCTTGTGTTTCCAAAAGTCACTGTACATGATCAGTTTGGCGTTCTTGTACCACAGTTTTTTTTAACTGAAGATACCAGTTGGAACAATCAATTTTAACTAAAACTTGAAGAACTAAAATAACAATGCAAACCTTTCAGCATTGTTTTGGCCAAACGTTAAAACTGTAATGCAAGAACCAAATGCACTGTGATATGGCACCAACTAATTAGCAAGCATGAATTTTTTCACCCAGAGTGAAAAAAGGAAATCTACCATGGCTTGAAGTTAAAGAGCAGAACTCCTGACTACCATTCTATGACTGATCAAGAGACTAATAGTTATAAAACCTCAGCAGGCCTTGTTCACGATATGCAGAAAAAAAGTGCTGCAGTTTAGATACCTCTGGAATTTTTCCACAGTGTCACAGGTTTGTAATACTTGAAGCCCTACATTTCTAAGAATATATTTCTTGCTCAGTTGTTTCAGGCAAGCCCAAGACTTTGTAATTTTTAAAGGGCCCAAGATTTTTTTTTTTCAAATAACAGACCAGCTTCTTTTTCCTGCAGTTACAGATGTAATTTCCTTTTTGTTGTCAAAATGAGGTACCAAATATGATGCAATAAATTGTTTTGAAAAACAGTTGTGTGAATATTTCAACTAATCTGTGTTGGGCTTCTGTGAAAATATACAGGTGGAAACAGAGGTTGCAAGCCAGAGGCGCTGTAGTATACTGAAAGGCTAGCGCAGACGGGAGCTCTGCAGATGGCCTAGTGCTGGTGTCAGGGAGTTCCGCAGTGCAGGTGCAGGGTCGCTCCAGCAGGTTTCACTGAGGGCTTGGATGACGCAGGTACTATGAATGCAATTTGTAATTAATAATTTGAAAGGAAAGCAACTTATTTTGATTGAGGAAATGAGCCTTAATATGTTAAATCTATACACTGAGAACCAGCCTCCGACCCAAGGTTCTCACTGTATTTGCAAGATCTGAGCAAATAAGATTAAGTGAATCAGTTGTATGTGTAATTGGTCTTTTTTCCATACTATTATGAAAAGTATATTCTAAAGGGAATTTTTAAAAGACTTGATACTTCCACTGATGGGACAGTTGTGCTAAATTCAACCTTTCATAGTACATTCCTGCATTCCACATCCCAGTCTAATAATTCAGTGATGTAAAGAAAAGTACAAACTGAATTCGAGTGCTTTGTTATGTTTTATTAACTGACCCTATCTCAGGAACATCTTAATAGATGGCAAGAAACGCCAACATTTTTTTCAACTGTGAGTGGCAGCTGAAGTTCTTACTGTTGGGAAAGAACACTAGTGCTACCTCTGCCACTAATGAGGTGATTGGAGGAGGCACCAGCCATATGATAGGGGGTGTGTGTGAATTATGTTTAAACTCTACTGTATATTGAAATGGAATTATATTTGTTTTGACAATGTTGAAATGATGTAGATTGTCTTAGAATGAATATTCATAAGTACTCAACTCTCGATGCAGATACCACCGGTGAGGAGTTAAATTCCTAATACATATATTGTAATTCCAACCCAGTTTTACTGGAACTATTGAATAAATATTTTTTTTCAGGTTTACTTGATAGTGGATACATTGTCTGGTGTTAGGGGACCTTGACAAGGGTCCATTTTATGTCCAGACATCACCCCTAAAACATTGTACTGTACTATATTTCCCTGAGTAGTATCAATGAGGTCATCTCATTTGCCTCATTTACTCTATTAATTCCAAATGATACTGTGTGGGGGTGGGGGGGAACATGGTTAGAAAAACAAGTGGAAAAGAAAATGCAGTGATGTTATAATCTAAACAAGTGCCTTATGTTTATTGCTAAGAACTGGTGTTATCAACCCTTTTGAGAAGAAAGGGTCCCTTGACCTGTATTAACATAGGAAAGTAAAGTTCTTTTTGTTTTTCTTCATATTTACTACTCTTGTCATTTCTCATTTAAAAATTAAAGTCTGAGTAGGTTAGTTTCCTCAACTTTAGATAATTGCATCATACTTTTTCTGTATCTATTATGCACAAGAATAAAGTTTGATCCTTAATAGCATGACTAAAAAAGTAGACCCAGCATTAGTGAATAGCTTTCCAATGGATTGTATGGGCCCTTGTTTTTCACGATGTGTTGCTGTTTGTCTTCCATGGTGTGTTGCTTTTAGAGCTGTGAAATGAAAGCTGAAGAGACATCAGAAGAGACCAAGAAAGTGTGGTCTAGATTCAGGTAGGTTGTCATAAATTCAGGGAAGTCTCTTCTGCACAGTATTTTAGTTGCCATGTATGGCATCTGTTAAGTAAAAATAAGTATTAGATTTTCTTATAAGATACGTATATACTTGTCTCAGTAATTACCAGCCTTAAAATTTGAAATTACTCAAGAGAATTCCAAGAAAGACTGACCTTTCAGATGGAAGATAATCTTATTCTGGCTCATGCTCCACTTCTTTAAGTTATAGACAGGGTTTCTTGATACCTTTCTAGATCTAAACTTCACCTTATCCACTGCCAAAACAAAGTCCTAGGAAATGGCTGTGTTGCACCATAAGAAGCTGAAAACAGTTTTTGATGATTGGAATGCTCACAACTTGTAGCAATAAAACACTTTGGAAAAGGTTATTCTTTATTGAATTGTACTTTGACCTTTCAGTATGTGACCTTCAAGAGGGAGGTTGAAATAAAGTATTGGTAGTATACATGAGGTTGTGAGGAGAAGAATGCTCTTACTTTGAAAAAACAAAAATTAAACATGCTCTAAATTATACAGTCTATTGAACACTGCTACCTCCTTAGAGGGACATACCCCTCTTATGATACAGTAATGGGCAGAGGAAAGGGAGCAGTATGTTGTAGGAAAGAGGACCTAAAGGTTTCCAGCCTCTCAGTTTATCCATTTGCCTTTGAAGTGATGCCGTTTTGGAATTGTAGCAAGAAAAAAAAAATTGGTACTATTTAAATGAAAACTTTACTAAATTGTTGATTATAGGCAAGCTTGGCATCTTAATCTTTAGTGCTCTTTATAGAGTTCTACTTGCCAAAAACAATACAGGCTTTGTTTCAAGGCTGCAAGTATCAAGTATTGATACTTGGCTCTCTAATAAGACTAGTGTACTTCTTATATTTTTATATCAGGCTTTTCTTTGTTTCTACGTTAAGGGCCGATTATTTCATACAAATGGTATAACTTCCTAATTGAAAAATTGATGGTGGTGAATAATGATGGGAAAATTTTTTTTTTTTAAATATGGAACACTTCACGAATTTGCGTGTCATCCTTGCGCAGGGGCCATGCTAATCTCTGTATTGTTCCAATTTTAGTAATGTGCTGCTGAAATGAGCACTAATGATGGAAATTTTTAAATCTGTTATACAAAGATTCTGCTGTTGCTGAATCTTCAACTTGGCCTCAATAAATACAAATTATTGTCTCCTTTAGAAACAACATAGGAGTGAAGGGATTTTTGGAATATGTTCTGGATCCCATAGTTTGTGTTGAGTCAATCATTACACTTGCCTGATCACCTGTACTTTGTGTAACAAACAAGAAGCCCCTCCATGTCATTCTATGGCTATTTTCACAAACAATTATGGTTTCCTAACACTGGGCTTTCATAAACTTGCCACTAGTTTACTTTGCTCTGTAAGTTTACTGGGTCTATTTTCTAGTACTTAATGTTTCATTGCAAGTAGGATAGGGTTTTCTATCCAAAATTCTGGTGTTTCTTCATTAATTATGAATAACTAAATTAGCTACCATCTCCCATATTATGAACTACCTTTTTGCCTTCAAGGAGTCATATTGCTGGTTGATTACTTTCCAAATGAAAAAGGGGCCATTATAACAGATCTGTCTCCTGGATCCTTTAAATTCTGAACTGTGGAATACTAAATACTAATTCTTCCCTTTATTAACAGTAAAAAAAAAAAAAAATTACTATGCATTAATAACAATAGAAACATTCAGCAACACATTGAGCTAGCATTGTTACACTGTTTACATTATTTGCTCTGATGTTCATTGAAAAAGGACACAAAAATAAGCCAACTGCTTCACTTGTATTTTTTTTTATAATTTAAAATTTTTACTTTTAAGAGCCTAGTTCTTAGTTCAAGCATTCAGTTTCACAGCATTTTTCTGACAAATGTCTAATTACATTATGAAGTTAAATGATTAATGCTTTGGTTCAGACTCATGTAAATCCATTTCTAATGTAGGAAATTTCAGGATTTACACTGGGTACCTTTTAGTATAAAGGTATAGTGACTAGGAAAATAGTGGATATTCAAATTCTTGTTAAATTGCTGTAAATATTAATATTGCTCTACGATTGTAGAAAATAGCAATAAAGTACTATTAACTTTCAGGTCACCTGTGAAGGCTCACAAATTTTTTATTATGTATTGAAGTATTCCCATTTATCTTCCCCTTGTCCCTCTCTATTGGGCTTTAGGAATTTCTTCAAAATAAAAGATTCATTATATTTAGGTGTATTGAATTTCTCATGTCTAATTGTTGTGGGTTTTTCCCCCTATAGTTTATCATGAATGGTTATGACTGGCCTTGTAGGAGGCAGATGACTGTAAGACCATCCTCTAACTTCTCAGTTGCCTGTTCATTGTGGCATATAGTTGGCAGTGAATCTATTCATCCTTCATGTCTTTAGCAACCAACCACCCAAATAACATATTCAGTGGAATTAAGTTACTACAAAGGTACGTTACACACCAGCTACTTGGAGGGCTTTGTTTTCTACAGCCTAGTATCTACTTTTAATCATGATAAGAAAGACACTAGGGATCTACAGAAGTTACTTCTAGATACGATCTACAGTCAGTGTTCATAACTCGTTCCTCTGCTCCACCATTGTCTACTTAAGATAGACAGTTGAGTCCTCTTAAGTCAGACAACCTTGGTTGTGTATTAGAACCCCAGGGTAACTATTCTTAAAAATATCTATGCCAAGATCTATTCACAAAGATTCTGATTTAAATGACCTGAAAACAGGCCTGGGTATTTGCACTTTTTTCTTTAGAATCACTACTACAGTCATTCTAAGGTGCAGCCAAAGTTGAGAATGTGTTTGCTTAGGAAGCAGTTTAAAACAGTATTGGGTTTTTTGTTTTTGTTTTTTCCCCTTCAAAGAGATCACAGAATGAAACAACTATGTAAGTGTGAAAAGTAACGTTCCCCCACTTAAAGGAAAAGAACTTGTATTTGAATTTTCTGTCAAGGGCAGCTGGTTAGTTTTAAGTCCATGCTTTTCCTTATCTAAAACACCTCTTCAAGGTTCTGTTAGATATGGTAACTTGTCTCCTGAAACAACTGTTGAAATATAATTGCCATAGGTAGATGTTTGAATTTTTTTTTTTAAATATATTTTATTGATTTTTTACAGAGAGGAAGGGAGAGAGAGAGAGCTAGAAACGTCGATGATAGAGAAACATCGACCAGCTGCCTCTTGCAAAACCCCCCCTCCCCCTCCAGGGATGTGCCCGCAATCAACATACATGCCCCTGACTGGAATCGAACCTGGGACCTTTCAGTCGCAGACCACTGAGCTCTACCACTGAGCCAAACCAGTCTCGGCAGATGTTTGAGTTTTTTGAGTGGATGAGTACCAAGGCAAAGCACAGTGAGCAGGCTTTTAAATAAGGGTGGTGGTAGATATTTCTCCCTGAAGAACTGCATTTTTTTAAATAAACGAATGAATTGCTGTCACAAATGAGATGAGGAAGGAACCGTGATTCTGAGACCCATAATTTCAATGTTGGCCTGTAGGTGTAGAACCTGGAAAGGAGGCTGACAAGCTATGGAATCATATCAAACTAAATCTGCATTAGAGCTATTGAAATAGCATTCTGGAGAGATGTCCCAAATCTACCCAATCTAATATTTTTCTTTTGAAAAATACGAATTGTTTCTCATAGCCTACCCCTCAGTTCTGTCTAGTTTATTCTTGACTAAAGAAGTTGATAAATGACCCTGGTAGTGTTGACACTGTTAACCATTCTTGCGTTGACAGAATACGGATAGTTTTCCCTCACCTTGGCAAACTGGAAGGTTTTGTGTTTTAGTCTCTTCACATAATCTACCTTATGCTTTTGTTACTTTTCTCTCATCCTTGTGACAAAATGCCAAATTTCTGGTATAAACCCGGTGGGTTGATGGACAACAATAATATGATGTAGTTAAAAACGTAAGCTTTAAGTCAAAATAAGTCAAAACGTAGGTTTAAGTCCTGACTCAGGTTCTTTAGGTAAAACGCTAAGAATTTCTTTTTCATATAGTTGTTGGAAGGATTACGTAACATGGCATATGAAGTGATTACCACAATCATTAACTATAAATATTCATTATAAATAGTAAGCATTCCTACATGGTATGTTTTCCTACATACCAACAACTCAACATTTGAATTTCCCCCTAGTATTTTACTTAACATGTGCTAGTATGTACACTATTTTGCCTTTTCAAGAAGAAACCAACCACCTGTAATCCCGCCATTCAACATTTTGACATTCATGGAAACTTACTAGTGTTAGTGAACTTGGCAGATATGTTGCTGCTGTTTAAAATTACTGAGAGGATGTGAAATAATGCCAATTCCAGTGTCCCTCCTTTTATCCACACAGTAGTTACTGTATGCTTACTACCTCCAAGAACTATGTTTCATTTTGGGGATATATGACAGTCTTTGCTCTCATGTTTTTCTAGGCTGGTAAAGGATACAGAAAAATCAAGAAATGAATGCAACAGCAGTAGGTAACTCCTTAGGAGTCAGTACACATTTCTCTTTGGATGTACTAGGAAGCAAACAGAATGTTCACTTAATTTTGGAAAGATAAAGATGAGTTTCCTATACAGACAAAAGATACTATCTGCCTGAAGGCACAGGCATGAAATGAGATTGTATATTCAGGGATTTTATGTGAAGTATTGTGAATAGAATCTCTGAAAGAGGCGGGGGCTCAGTAAAGAGAAGATTTACTTACTAAAAGGCTGGGTTTGGCTTTGTGTAAGCAACGGAGAGTTATTGGAGACTTAGGGAAGGATGATTGTTTGAGAGAATTGTGCAACTACTGTGAAGGGGGAGACGAAGAGCACTATCGGAGGTGCCAAGACTAGGAGACTCAAGTTGAGCTATGAATAATAGTTATCAGTATGTGCCAGGCAACTTAGTATTTTGCATCCGTTAGATCACTTAATCCTTAAAAAAACCCATGTGAGGTAAGTACCACTCCCATTTAACAGAACACTTAAGGATCATAATTTGTCCATGGTCATACAACTTGTGATGAAAATCTTCATTCAAGCCAAGTGTGTCTCACTCCACAGGGTGCTTGCTTCTGATCAATATAACCTGCAAAAAGTAGTAAGGACAACAGTAAGTATGGAGAGGAGAGCAAGGTATACACGAGTAAGTATGGAGAGGAGAGCAAGGTATATACTACAGCAGCTGACTGTGTTGGAAGAAAGTGGGTAGTGAATGGAGAAGGAAAAGTTAACAAAGATGTCCAGAGTTTTGACAATACCCTGTTGTCATTTTAATATCTTTTTATTGATTTCAGAGAGGAAGGGAACGAGGAGAGGGAAATAGGAACATCAGTGATGAGAGAGAATCACTTATTGGTTGCCTTCTGCACCCCGCCACAAGGGATAGAGCCCACAACTTGGGCATGTGCCCTGACCGGTAATTTAACTGTGACCGCCTGTTTCATAGATTGATGCTCAACCACCAAGCCACACCAGCCAGGCCAAAGTGGTTTTTTTTGTTTTTTTTTTAATCTTTTTATTCAAAGTATTATTTCCCTTTTTTTCTCCCATTGACCACTTATAACCTATCCCTGCCCCAGGCCTCCATCATCCTATTGTCTGTGCCCATATATGCATACAAATTATTTGGTTGATCTCTACCCACCTCTGCCTTCCTTCCGAGATTCGACAGTCTGTTCCATGCTTCTATGTCTCTGGATCTATTTTGTTCAACAGATTATTTTGTTCATTAGATTCTACATGAGTAAGAACATGTGACACTTGTCTTTCTCTGGCTAATTTCGCTTAGCATAATACTCTCCAGGTCCCTCCATGCCGTCTCCAAGAGTAAGATATACTTTTTTACTGCTGCATAATATTCCATGGTGTAAATGTACTACAGCTTTCTTATCCACTCATCTACTGATGAGCACTTGGGCTGTTTCCAGATCTTAGCTATTTTTTTAAATAATATATTTTATTGATTTTTTTACAGAGAGGAAGAGAGAGGGATAGTTATTATAGAAACATCGATGAGAGAGAATCATCCATCAGCTGCCTCTTGCACATCTCCTACTGAGGATGTGCCCACAACCAAGGTACATGCCCTTGACAGGAATCGAACCTGGGACCTTTCAGTCCGCAGGCTGATGCTCTATCCACTGAGCCAAACCAGTTTCGGCCAGATCTTAGCTATTGTGAATTGTGCTTCTATGAACATAGGAGTGCATACATCCTTTCTGATGGGCGTTTTGGGTTTCTTAGGATATATTCCTAGAAGTGGGATCAATGGCAGGTCCATATTTAATTTTAAAAAAATATAGTTTATTGATGTTTTACAGAGAGAAAGGGAGAGGGATAGAGAGTTAGAAACATCAATGAGAGAGAAACATCAATCAGCTGTGCCTCCTGCACACCCCCTAACGGGATGTGCCCACAACCAAGGTACATGCCCTTGACCGGAATTGAACCTGTGACCCTTCAGTCTGCAGGCCCTCTATCCACTGAGCCAAACCAGTTAGGGCCCATATTTAATTTTTATGGAATCTCCAAACTGTTTTCCATAATGGCTGCATCAGTCTGCATCCCCATCAGCAGTGTACTGGAGTTCCCTTTTCTCTACATCCTCGCCAGCACTTGACATTCTATGGTAACCATTCTGAAGGTATGAGGTGATACCTCATTGTCATTTTAATTTGCATCTCTGATAATCAGTGATTGAGCATATTTTCATGTTTCTTGGTCATCTGTATGTCTGCTTTGGAGAAGTGTCTATTAGGTCCTTTGCCCATTTTTTTAATTGGATTGTCTTTCTTTTGTTATGAGTTCCTTATATATTTTGGATATTGACCCTTTATCAGATGTATTATTGCCAAATATGTTCTCCCATACCATGGGTCCCTTTTCATTTTGTTGATGGTTTCTTTTGTGCAGCAGCTTTTTGTTTTGATGTAGATCCATTTGTTTATTTTCTCTTTGTTTCCCTTGCCCTAGGAGATGTATCTGTAAACATTGCTATGAGAGATATCTGAGATTTTTGCTGCCTATGGTTTCTTCTAGGATTTTTATGGTTTCATGTATCTTAGCCATTTTGAGTTTATTCTTGTGTATGGTGTAAGTTGGTGGTCTAGTTTCATTTTTTTTGCATGTATCTGTCCAACTTCCCCAACACCATTTATTGAAGAGAATGTCTTGACTCCATTGTATGCTCTTGCCTCTTTTGTCAAATATTAATTGAGCATAATGGCTTAGATCAATTTCTGGGGTTTCTTCTGTTCCTCAAAGATTGGGGTCTCTAAGGCCAAACTCAGATACCACCTATTTGGTAACATTTTTACAAGTCTGAATATCAAATATTGGTAGTCATGGAAAACCACAGGAACTTGGGAGTAAAACTGATTGTCATTATAAGGTTATTTGGCAATATTATTTTACTAAAATTAAATGTACATATCTTATGAACCAGCAATTTCATCCTGTAAACATTCCTACACATTTCCCAGAGAGATGTGTCAGGATGTTCATCACAGTTTTGTTTATAGTAATGAAATTTGAAAATAAAAGGTAACATGAAAATGAATTGTGCCATATTCATTTAATGGAGTGCTGTACAGTTAAAATGAATAAGCTGGCATCAAGTGAATTGAAGAGTACCCTCCAAAACAGTGGTGAGCCAAAAAAAAAAAAAAAAAAAAAGTTATATTGTGTATCTTGTGTATAAATTTAAAAAAATGTAAAACAATACTAAGTATGGTTTATGGATATATTCATGTAAAGCAAAAGTTTAAAAACAGATGGGAGTTTTAAACAAAATTCAGGGCAGTGGTTCTCTTTAGAGAAGGAAGAAGCATGTAGTTGGCCTATAATTTTTATTTTTATTTATTTATTTATTTTTTAAAATATATTTTATTGATTTTTTTACAGAGAGGAAGGGAGAAAGATAGAGAGCTAGAAACATCGATGAGAGAGAAACATCAACCAGCTGCCTCTTGCACACCCCCTACCGGGGATGTGCCCGCAACCAACGTACATGCCCTTGACCGGAATCGAACCTGGGACCTTTCAGTTCCCAGACCGATGCTCTACCGCTGAGCCAAACCAGTTTCGGCTGGCCTATAATTTTTTTTTTTTTTTTTTTTATCGCCCCCATTCCTTCAACCTTTATTATATGAATAAAAGAACTTTAGACAATTTAGCTCAATTTTAATGTTTCCCAAGCATTATTTTGACCAGGTACCCAGGTTTAAATTATAAACATTGACAGTGTCCATTTATAGAACCACACTTGAAGTTGTGAAGACTTAACCATTTACTAATATTTGCCTATTTTCTACGCTGCTTATTCACATACGTCCATTAACAAATGTCATGTTGTATGTTACATTTATTGGTTTGTGAGTGTTTTCTGGAAAATTGCAGTATCTGTGAAGACCGATTTCCATGCTGGCATAGCATGCATCCAAATATTAATGCACAGAGACACAGAATTAGAGCAACAAGAGAGCATATGCAAACACTAGCACACCCCACTCCCCTTTTTATTGCTTGTTTTGCTTTGGCCTATAATTTTTATTTCTTAAAAAACAGTTGAGGTAAATGCAGCAAGGGTTAAGAAGATTTGGTGTTTTTGTTAATTTTGAGTTTATATGGGATGCTTTTAAAAAAGTAAAACAAATTTTTTAATCTTCCATTGAAAAAGTAGGTGGACAAAAATCCTAAATACTAATTCACTCAGAAACTACAATTGAAACAAGAGCTACTTATTTTTTTATACTCTCCCAAAAGGTCAAGGGCATTTTTACTGATTTATTGAGAATGAGAGATGCAAAGCAAGAGGAACAGTACCAGGATGTGTAATATCAGTTTTCAGGAGGAAAAGAAGTTCCAATAATATCTAAAACGTTCTCTACCCTTTGTAATTTTCATAGCGCTCATATGTAGATATTATTTCTCTTTACAGATGAAGATATGTGTCTTGGAGTCTTAAATGACTTGCTAGAGTTTATTGGATTTTTAATGAAGAAGCCCTTCATCAAATTAGTGGTAGAGAGCCAGGCCAAAGTACCCATGTGTACCTTTCCCTGGGTTGCTTTTCCATTGTCAGCTGGGTGTTCATGGTCAGAACTGTGGATGTTAGAGCAGGAACTTGAACCCAGATTTTTCATTTCAAGGCAAACTAAATGCTTTGTTCTTGGATCCCGTTATTCTGCCTAGAGAGCTATTAACTGAAGTTAAATGCCTTGTGGATTTACCACTTCCTTAGAAGAAAAAATTGTTGAAATGGCATCTGTGTTTCTAAAGTATGTGTTTTTACATTACTTGTCTATCCCTTCTTAATTGTTCAACATACTTTATGTTTCAAATCTATCTTTTTTCTCCCCATGTTCTGTTAATGCCAGCATTTGGACTTCCTTTTAAATTGGGGAAGTGGATCTTTAGGATGGTGAAGTATCTAAGATCATTTACCGATTCTATGAGTTAGAAACTACCATCTCAATATCCCTGAAGTGAAAGACAGTGCCCTGCAGGATAAATCAGTGCTACAGAGAAAAGCCAGCTGTAAATGGCCAAGAGGTGTATGTGACAGATGTACTGATTATTAGAGATTGCCAGGCCATCTAGCTCAGTGTTTCCCAAACTTCTCTCATGATGAGAATCACCTGGTGGAGTTGTTAAAACACAGATTCCTGAATCCCGACTAAGAAGTGCTAAACTAGAATTTTTGAGAACATATAGGTAAAATTGCATACCTAACTTAGTGCTCTGTATATAAAATCTGTCTTAGAGCACTAGTTAAGTATACAATTTTACCTATATGTTCCCAAAAATTCTAGTTTAGCACTTCTTAGTTGGGATTCAGGAATCTGTGTTTTAACAACTCCACCAGGTGATTCTCATCATGAGAGAAGTTTGGGAAACACTGACTAGCTAAAGCAGTATAACTAGAAACAAAACAGGGTCTGTCTCTACCTAGCTTTCACCCCAACTACAATGTTATATGCTTCAGGCCAGAGTGAGTAAAACGAGGGACAATAGTACCATTACTAAAAACTATTATAAACTCACAAACTGTTTATCAGACTTTGCTTTGAACTGTGAAGTTTAAAAAGGAGCAAGAAGACTCTTTAAATTTACCCACTTAAAAAAACAAACAAACAAAAAAAAAACTCCCCTCTTCCTAGTAGAATCTCCTTCAACTATCAAATCTGGAGGTTCTGGGGTTATTCCATTAAGAGAAGTAACATATACTGCAGTTACACGACAGTCTCCCCAACTGCAAGCTGAAAATACAAAACTCGCAACCATGACCAGCGTCTACAGTGACTTTTTCCATAAACGGTGCTACACTGCTTATAACTGGTAAAGGGTTCAAATTGACAATCCTTACAGAAAAAAATTTCTCCATTAATTTATTCGTCATTTGCTGAATAACAAGGAGCTTTCAGAGTTGACAACCCCGCCCGCTCCAGTCCCGGTCGCTGCCCCGAGACAGCCAGCGGGAGGAGGCGGGGAGCGCAGCCGGCGCCCCAAAGGCAGGCCGGGCCCGCGCCCCCACCTGCGGCCCCGGGGACCTCCGCAGCGCGCCGACCACTGCGGCCCTCCCGGCGCCCGAGCTCCGCGACCTCCTCGCAGACCCGCCCCGGGCGCACGCCCCCGGCAGGAGCGGCCCTTCGCCCTCTCGCGAGAGAGCCGGGCGGTGCCTCCCCCCCCTCCGCAGCCTCTCTCCGCCCCCAGACTGACTACGCCGCTTCCTCGGAGGGCGGAGGTCTCCAGGGTGCGGGGCCTGGGCCTGAGCCTGGGCCGCCCCGCGTGGCCCTCGGCAGACTGGCCTTGCGCGCCACGGCCAGGTCCCCGACAGGACTCCCCGACAGCTCCCCGGAGGGACGGGCGCCGGCCCGGGGGTCGCTGGGGTGGAGCCGCGGGCCGGGCGGTGGGCACCTCCCCTGCGCGGCGGGGCGGGGCGGGGCGGGAGGTGCGCGGCGGGAGGTGCGCATGCGCGCGCCCCGCCAGGGGGCGTGGCGGCTCTAGCGACGTCGCGCGGCGCCGCCGGCGGGCTGATCGCGCTCGCAGCTCGCCGGCTCGCTCCGTCGCTCCGGTGGCGTAATTTCCACGCGGGTCTGCGCCGCCTCTCCTCCGCCTCCGCTCGGGGCGGGTCCGGAGAATGGCTTCGGAGATGGAGTCGTCGCTGGAGGCGAGCTTCACGGCCAGCGGAGCGCTGACAAGCTCCTCCGCGTTCCTGCCGCCGGCGCGCTCCCGCATCTTCAAGATCATCGTGATCGGCGACTCCAACGTGGGCAAGACCTGCCTGACTTACCGCTTCTGTGCCGGCCGCTTCCCCGACCGCACCGAGGCCACCATCGGCGTGGACTTCCGAGAGCGAGCCGTGGAGATCGACGGGGAGCGCATCAAGGTGAGCGGGTGGAGGAGCGTCTCCCGGGAGGGACTCCGGGATGACAGGTGCCCCGACCCCACGGCGGGTCAAAGGCTGGCACCGTGCAGGGTACACGCTCCTTCCTTTCCCATGCTGACGTGGAGACTGGAGTTGGGGATTGGAAGGGTTTGTGTATAGCAAACTACTAAGGCAGTGCTTCTCCGACTTCAATGTCATGCTAATTGCACAGGGATTTTTTTTTTTTTAATTTTAATTTTTAAAGGCAGGTTCTGCTTGCTAAGGTCCCAGGTGCTGCAGATGCAGCCAGCCCCGGGACCACCACTTGGAGTAATGAGTGTAGGGGCATCCACTGACTAGTTGTCAGTGTCTTTCTTAATCTTCCCTGGTGGCTTCACATCATTATTCCTCTCTGTCACTATCAGTTCTGAAGCAGTATAACTAGAGCGTGAAGCAGAGATAAAGCAGGTCATAGGCTGACAGCTGAAGAGGAGAGAAATTACCCCCAAATGGGAGCAGAGTGTTTTTAAAAAATAAGTTCAGGGCCATAGCCAATTTTTTCAGTGGTTAGAGTAGGGGTGTCGAACTCAATCAGAGAAGGGGCCAAAATCTAAAATCCAGCCTAAATCGCGGGCCGAATGGTTTACTGAACAGTCATAAACTGACAATGTCATAAACTGACAACGGAGTGCAGTGATGACAGCGAGGTGCGGGCCACATTGCAAGGCCTGGCGGCTGGATTTGGCCCGCGGGCCTTGTGTTTGACACATGTGGGTTAGAGCATCAGCCCTCCAACTGAAGGGTTCCAGGTTCGATTCCATTCAAGAGTGCACACCTCAGTTGTAGGCTCAATCCCCGGTTGCAGGCTCATTCCCCAGTCCGGTTGGGATGCATGCAGGAGGCAACCAGTTGATTTATCTCTCTCACATCGATGTTTCTCTCTCTCTGTCTCTCCCCCTCCCTTCCACTCTTTTTAAACATCAATGGAAAGCTCAGCCAGTAAAGCTCAGGAGTTGAGCTATCGGGTCTAGTAATAATTAATGTCGTTTTTAAACATTCGTTTAAAATCTTGCTTGGCGTTGACTTGTATTGACATAACCTTCAAACACGTGGTATCTACAGAACGTGTGAAGTGCAATTAACAAGTTTTGCTTGAAAAAGTTTGTGTTTGGTTTGGTTTTTGTTGCAAAACTAGGGCTAAGAAGATGGCGGATGAAGAGCATATTCGGCACTGCATGCTTTACGAGTTCCAATTAGGAAGAAAAGCAAGTGAGGCTGCAAAAAACATCTGTAGTGCTCTTGGTCAAGATGCAGTTAGCGCCAGAAAATGCCAGCGTTGGTTTGAGAAATTTCGCGAGGGACATTTTTCGTTAGATGACAAGAGTGGTCGAGGCCATGTGTCCAATTTTGATCAAGAAGCTCTTCAAGCTCTTTTGGTGCAAAATCCTCAAATTAACCAACAAGAGCTTGCGACAACTTTAAATTGTTCACAAAAAACAATTTCCAATCAATTGTGTGCACTTGGCAAAGTCCAAAAGTTTGGAAAATGGGTTCCTCATGAGTTGACCGACAACAACCGTAATCAAAGAGTCACAATTTGCAGTTCGCTCCTCTCTCGTCAAAACCGTTTGCCGTTTTTAGAGCAAATTGTTACCGGAGATGAAGAATGGATGCTGTATGTTAATTTGAAAAGGCGGCCTCAATGGTTGGACAAAAATGAGGCTCCGCAGCCCACGCCAAAACCTGACTTGCATGCGAAAAAAGTGATGTTGTGTGTTTGGTGGAATTTTAAAGGAATTCTTCATTATGAACTTTTACCATCTAACCAAACCATTACAAGTGCAGTGTATAGTGCCCAATTGGAAAGGTTAGCCCCAGCTTTAAGAGAAAAAGATCCCGCGCTGATTAATCCGAAGGGCGTAATTCTTCACCACGATAACGCACGACCGCATACTGCAAGAATCACTGCTGAAAAACTGCGCCAGTTAGAATGGGAAGTTCTCCCTCAACCTGCATATTCTCCTGATATTGCCCCTTCCGATTACCATTTGTTTCGTTCTTTGCAAAACTTTCTTCTTGGAAAAAAATTTAATAATGAAGAATGCCTCAAAAATGCATTGACCGAATTTTTTGCATCAAAATCACAAGAATTTTACAACAGAGGGATTAAAATGCTTCCTGAGCGTTGGGCACAAGTAGTAGAAAACAACGGCAACTATATTGTTGATTAAATTTTGTTGTATTGTTTAAATAAATTCGATTTTAAAATATTAGAAAACGACATTAATTATTACTAGACCTAATATTAACCATGACCTATGAACCAGGAGGTCATGATTTGATTCCCGTCAGGGCACATGCCTGGGATGCAGGCTCAATCCCCAGTGTGGGGCGTGCAGGAGGCAGCTGATCAATGATTATCTCTCATCATTGATGTTTCTCTTTCTCTCTCTCTCTCTCTCTCTCCCTTACTCTCTGAAATCAATACAAAAATATATTTTAGAAATCAACAGGAAAAATATGCTGGGGTGAGGATTAATAACAACAACAAAGATAATAATAAAAAAATAAGTAGAGAGAAGGGAGGCAGGGGAGGAGTTGAGATTTGATGGCCCTTTACCTGTTTCTGGATTGCCTTTTATACTGTAAGATCACAGATGAATCAGGTACAAATTTCAGAGATACTTAGCATTGAAAAATATAAAAATATGTCCAGTGTATAAAGTTGAGTACTTTACTGGGATGAGTGCTGGCAGTGATAAGTAAACCAAGGCTGCTGTGTGATGAATATGGGAGCATGAATATATTTTATTGATCTCAGAGAGGAATGCTGCCTCCTGCATGCCCCCTACTAGGGATCAAGCCCTCAACCTGGGCATATGCCCTGATCAGGAATGGAACCATGACCTACCCATTCATAGGTCGACGCTCAGCCACTGAGCTACCACAGCTGGGCATGTTAAATAATTGTAACTGTGGAATGGAAAAATTTCAGAGAACATGTTTTATAGCAGTGACATTTCAGGAAATGTCATCAAGTCTATATTTGTTCATCTGTTCCTAAGTACATTATACAGGGTGTCCCCCAAAATGAATACACACTTTAACAGCTGATATCTGTTACATTTTGAAAATGTATTTTAATAAACACTGCCTTTACAATTATTCAGAGTGTGTGTACATTTTTTGGGGGACACCTGTGTATGTATGGTTAATAGAGGGAATCCAGGGGGAGGCTCAGTATGTCCCTGTCCTTGCTTTTCTATCTGCCTTCTCTCCTTTAGTAGTAGTCTCTTCAGCTGTCACTTCTACTACTAAGATAACTTCAGAACTTCGATTGGGGCAGACCTCTCTCCTCTGTCATTCTGCATTTCCTATTGTCTTCTAGACATGGCTATTTGGATAACCCTCCTTTGTCTCAAATGTCTGAAGGAATCCATCTTTTTGGCAAATCTGCCTCTCTTGTTTATCCTCAATATCACCCAGAGGAAGAAAGAGGGTGACTGCTAAAGGTATAGGGTTTCTTTCTTTCTTTTTAAAAAAATATATTTTATTGATTTTTTACAGAGAGGAAGAGAGAGGGATAGAGAGTTAGAAACATCAATGAGAGAGAATCATCCATCAGCTGCCTCTTGCACACCCCTTACTGGGGATGTGCCTGCAACCAAGGTACATGCCCTTGACCGGAATGGAACCTGGGACCTTTCAGTCCGCAGGCCGATGCTCTATCCACTGAGCCAAACCGGTTTTGGCATAGGATTTCTTTTTGGAGTGATAACATCTTTTGGAATTAGATAATGATGATAATGGCACTGCTTGGGAAATATACTAAAAACCACTGAATTATATATTTTGAAAGGGTAAATGTTATATGTGAATTCTATCTCAGGTGTTTTTTTTGTTTTTGTTTTTTTTAAATTAAAAAAGCCCACTTTAAACTGTATCTTTAACATTTCTAAAGATATTTTAGAAATAATGTGGATGACTCATATAAAAGCTGTCCAAAAAATTGGAGCTGATCTTTTCTTTTTAATAGTATTTTCTGTGGCTCAAATATTCAAAAGTGATATCATCAATGAAGAATGATTTGTAATGTTTGAAGCATAGTCTATAAGTTCTTTTTAAAAACCCACGAAAAGGAAATATACCCAAATATTAACAATGGTTATCTTTAAGGCAATTTCCCTCTTTATTTGTATCTTATTATATTTTCTGTGTGTCTCTTTTACATTCTTGAAACAACAAACAAAAAATTACTCAGAATTTAGACCTGCCTGGAAGAACTGTCCTCCGTAAATGTACGTAATGAGGAGGAGGAGGATGTTGATCCCGAAGGCAACCTTTGTTTGTTTTATTTTGGGATGGGATTGACTCACCCATATTCCTCTTTCCACCAATCCTGCTTAAAACTCTGTGCATTCTAATTACATCAAGATATCCGGGAAACAAGAGGTATGAAATAATAACTTCATACTTTATTGGAGAGCCATAAAGGTAATTACTAAGTTATCGAGGCATTTGCTAAGGACCATTTACAATATCTCCTCTGTTGTTGCTCTATGAAGTCACCAGTTTAGGCTTCCAGTCCATACTTTGAATATCTATACAGTGTACACATCTTTCAGTTAAAAGTTATTTAAGGAAATAGGATTTTAGTATTTTCTACTGTGACCAGTAAACCCTCATTTACTAGTAACTCCTTTTTTTTTTTTTTGGAAATAAACCAAGGCAGGATAATTCAGTGTTTTGAGATCACACAAGATTTATATTTAGTTTTAGATAAAAATTTTCCTCAATTATCCCATATTTCCACTAGGAGATAGTGTAATAGTTTTGTTGGTAGAGATGTTTGGGATAGATAAGTAATCTTACAGATTTTAAAAAATTTCAAGAGGGCCTGGATTTCATAGAATGTATATATTTGTTAATTTGGGGGTTAGACCCCATGACTCTTAACATTTGTATTGTCTATTTTATATTTATATATATATATTTTTTAAATTAATTCTAACCTGAGGATATTTTCTCCATTGCTTTTCAGAATGTGGAAGCGGTGAGGGAGGGAGCAGGAAAAAGGGAAGGAAGAAAAAGAGAGAGAGAGGAACATTGATGTGAAAGAGATACATTAACTGGTTGCCTCCTGCCCTTGCCCCAACCAAATGAGGGTGGGGAGCAAGCTACAACCCAGATACACGCCCTTGACCTGGAATTGAACCTGTGACCCTTTGTGGGGGCTGATGCTCCAACCACTGAGAAACACAGTCCTGGACAAGTCTACTATTTTAAATTAGCCTTGTGAAGGATAGACAAGGGCATATAGTAATCAAATTTATAGCAGTTGGACACTTATGTTTGTTAAAATCTGATATAGTTTTCTCTTAATATTTTAAAATTCATTTTTTGGAGCAAAATTTCATCCAGTCAGATCTGATTTACTGAGATTTATTTATTTATTTAAAAAAAATATATTTTATTAATTTTTTACAGAGAGGAAGAGAGAGGGACAGAGAGCTAGAAACATCAGTGAGAGAGAATCACCGATCAGCTGCCTCTTGCACTCCCCCTAATGGGGATGTGCCTGCAACCAAGATACATGCCCTTGACCAGAATCGAACCTGGGACCTTTCAGTCTGCAGGCCGACGCTCTATCCACTGAGCCAAACCGGTTTCGGCTGATTTACTGAGATTTAAATGCTCAGTTGAAATATTTGTTCCGTTACTTGCACTAATTATGAGGTTTGTAGACTAACACCATGAAATTTAACACCATAAATAACACAGAAAAGGTGTTATGGAAGGGAACTAAGTAATATAAGTGAAGAAGTCCTAAAGACCATGCAGTGACTCAGATTTTCAGTATGAATCATTGGGATGAAATTTCCTCTGTGAAATAGGAATTTCCGTCTCCTCTTCTTTTCACGTTCAGATCCAGCTGTGGGACACGGCGGGGCAGGAGCGCTTCAGGAAGAGCATGGTGCAGCACTACTACAGGAACGTGCACGCCGTGGTCTTCGTGTACGACATGACCAACATGGCCAGTTTCCATAGCCTGCCGTCTTGGATAGAGGAATGCAAACAGCATTTGCTGGCCAATGACATACCGCGGATTCTCGTGGGAAATAAATGTGACTTAAGAAGTGCCATTCAGGTACCTACAGACTTGGCACAAAAATTTGCTGACACACACAGTATGCCTTTGTTTGAAACCTCTGCTAAAAACCCCAATGATAATGATCACGTGGAAGCTATATTTATGACCTTGGCTCATAAGCTTAAGAGCCACAAACCATTAATGCTTAGTCAACCCCCGAATAACGGAGTTACCCTGAAGCCTGAACCAAAGCCTGCGATGCCGTGCTGGTGCTGAGGAACCGTCTTTATGATGCTGTTGAATTTTGACTAAAGAAACACTTTCCAAGTATAGCAGTGATAGTCCTAAGATTTACTCTCAAATGTAATGGATCGTCCTGGCACGTCACTGTTTATCATCGTCATGCTCCCTTCTGTCTTTGGTCTTTACGTAGTCGGGATTGTCACTGGCAGCACAACTAAGACGTTGGTTTTCAGGTGAGGTTGAAAAGGAAGCAAAGGTAGGATGGTCAGAACATCTTTCCGTCAGAGCCCCGTGAAGGAGACTCCAGGTGGAGCACCATGGAGTGTCAGAGTCAGTGACTGTTCAGGCCTGTGTTCCTGAGATTGAAAAAAAAATAGTAAGGGTTTATACACACTTCATGGTGTGTCCTTTGAGAAGTATTCTCAGTAGGATCCAAACTTGTATTTGCCTCTCCCTGGAGTTCTCTTTTTGTATTATTAGTGGCTTAATTGTATTATTATTGGTACATTTTAGAGCTAGACTTTAGTTCCGGTGGGAGGGAAAGGCATAGAATGTTTTCTGGGTCTCAATTCTTAAAGGACTTTCCCAGCAGTTCTAGATACTTAATATTTCTAATCAATGCCAATGAGTTCTATAGAGACCATTGTTATTTTTAAGAATAATTTGAATTGTTTTCTTACTAAATTCTATTAAATTACACAAAGACAAGTCAAATTCTAGTGCAAATGAAGTGACATAAGGTGCTTTATATTTTATTATGAAATATTTAAACAGTTAAAAAAAAAGGAATCGAAAGCATACGAGGATTTGTAACTTGGGGGACTATAGGTAAATGTGGTCTGGTTATGACAGGAGACTTATTGTTAGCTTTTAGTAATTTCAGGATGTGTCTCCTGCTCCCTCACCCCCAAACAGCTTAATGACTCAAGGCTGAATTAACAGATCATCTTCCATTTGGATTGTAGCTCTGAGAATACACCTCTAATTGCTATGAGTGTACATATATTCCTGTAATAGTATTGTGTTACAGTACACCCATTTTTTAAATCTTTAAATTTTATGGCCACAACATGCTATTTCTCCTCAGTATAAAAATCAAGTTAGATATTGAATAAAATCTTGTCTATCCCTCAGTGGGGGAAAGAACATTTCAAAATGTTTTTTACCCTAAATAACTTTGCTTTGAATTTAAGACTTTGCACATAGAAAATAGTAAACTTGCATATGAAACTTACATGAATGGAATGTAAGCCATGAACTTTGACTGAAATGTGCACATTGACTAATTCTCATAGATTGCTGTTCTTGATCATTTTAGAGAAATCAAGCCAAAAGATGATTGTACTTTTATTCAGAATGTAGGAAATCAATTAAATATGTATCTAATTTAATTTCAGATTTTTGTTTTATTGTCATGGTGGTCCTAACTGAATAATTATAAAAATGAGATAATTATATTAAATGAACTAAAAGTAATAATTATAGAAAATAATTGTTCAGTTTTAAATATTAGAGCTTAAGGAAATCAAGTTGGCTTTATTTGTGTTTAGAGAGATTAATGCATTTTTCTTATGTTAAAATTAAAAATGATTTGACTTTATGTAAATTCATGTTTGTAACTTTTTAAAAAATATTTTTTATTGATTTTTTATAGAGAGGAAGGGAGAGGGATAGAAAGTTAGAAACATCGTTGAGAGAGAAACATTGATCAGCTGCCTCCTGCACACCCCCCCACTGGGGATGTGCCCGCAACTAAGGCACATGCCCTTGACTGGAATAGGACCTTTCAGTCCACAGGCTGATGCTCTATTCACTGAGCCAAACCGGTTTCGGCTGTTTGTAACTATTTTTATAGTGAAACAGTGACAACTGTAATAATTGTGATGGGTGTGGTAGTTTTTTAAAGAAAGGAATCTGTGTATTGCTTTTCAAAACATTTTTTATAGTGGGGAAAGAAAGTTTACAGACTTCCCAAGCACATTTATGTTTTTTCATTATGTTATGAATGGTTTTTAAAAAAGGAAATTAACTTTTATTTCTTTTTTAAAAACTTAGTAGGAAGTATTCTTTATAGTTCTGTGAAAGGATTTATTTTTTCACTTTAATATTTATTAATTTAAAGTTATTTGTATTCATTTGTAATGATTTATTGTTTTAATTTTTTCTATGTATGTTTTGTCTTTTAAAAGAACTTACATCTTAATTGAATGGATAAAGCTTTTAGATATTTTCTAAGATGTTTATAAAATAGTTCATTGACTATTGAGAAATCACTTTCAAATGGTGGCTATCAAACAACTATTAATTTTAAGCACAAATCACACATTTTGTAACTCCTGTGTGAATTTATTTGAACTGTGATCTTTAATTGAAAACATCGAATATGTGTTGGAGAAGCCACTTTGAGAACACCAAAAAAAGCTAATCCAGAGTCCAAGGTAGCTAGCTATTGATGACAGTGCTTTATTGACAGTGTACTGCTATGTTTCCTTATGAAATCTCAACTCAATGCTTTTGTTTGTAATCATGTCACTGTACCATTTCCTTCATGAAGTTCAATAAACCAGCTTTGCTGTAAAGAAGTTGTGTTTCGTTTGGTGCCATTTAGATGATTCCCTGGTATCTTATGGCAGAGAAAAAGATTTAACCAACTAAAAGATAGGCTAGCCAAAACCGATTTGGCTCAGTGAATAGAGCTTTGGCCTGTGGACTGAAGGGGTCCTGGGTTCGATTCCGGTCAAGGGCATATACCTTGGTTTTGGGCACATCCCCAGTAGGGGGTGTGCAAGAGGCAGCTGATCGATGATTCTCTCCCATCAATGTTTCTAGCTCTCTATCCCTCTCTCTTTCTCTCTGTAAAAAGTCAATAAAATATATTTAAAAAATAAGTAAAAGATGGGCTAGACATTTTCTTTCACAAAATGACACCAAAATTGTTCATCATTTGTGTAACGACAGGTGTCTGGGATGTATTTCATACTAAGGACTATGCTACTTTAAGAAAGTTTTATTTATTTATATGTTTTTTATATTTTTATTGATTTCAGAGAGGAAGGAAGAGGGAGAGAGACAGGAGGAAGAGGGAGAGAGACAGAAACATCAATGATGAGAGAGAATTACTGATCGGCTTCCTCCTGCACACCCTCCACTGAGAATTGAGCCCACAACTGGGGCATGTACCCTTTACTGGAATTGAGCACAGGCTGACGCTCTATCTACTGAACCAAGCCAGCTAGGGCAAGAGTTAGTTTTAGAGAAACAAACATAATCTATCCCATCCTGGTGACTCTTTGGAAATATTTCCATCTGCTGGGCTTTGTTTCTGAAATCTGTGTTACCTGTAAATGTGCTCCTCTTTGAGCATTTTAAAAGTTAAATTTTTTGCTCTCTTTCAAAATGTTTCAAACTAAGACTTACACTAGAGTTTGGATCTATTTGTTAAAATAATGCAGCCTGGCCAGTATAGCTCAATGGTTGAGTGTTGGCCTATGAACCAAGAAGTTATGGTTCGATTCCAGGTCAGGGCACATGCCCAGGTTGCAGGCCCAATCCCCAGTGTGGGGTGTGCAGGAGGCAGCCCATGAATGATTCTCATCATTGATGTTTCTACCTCCCCCTTCCTCTTTAAAATCAATAAAAAATATTTTTAGAAAAATGTCAATGCAACATCCAGTTAGTTTTTAAGAATTGGGGACAGGGAAATCTAGTAAATGAATTACAGTAAAAACCTTAGTGTAGTTGGTGAGCAGGATTGAAAACTCCGGTTGATAATATTCTATTTGAACTTGAGGATCTTTATGAAGTCTTTCTTCCCCCCGTAACTTTGACAGCCATTAAATGCAAGTATCAGCATACACTGGATTTAGCAATAGATCATGAAGTGTTAAGATTTTCGAAATAATGAAGCATATTAAATTTCCCCACTTTCATTCCATTTATCCCTAGAATACTACTGTGGGAGGAGGGGAACCACTTTCATTAATTCTGCTTCTAGGAGCCTTGATTTCATATAATAGGGTTTTTACATCTTCACAGTTAGCATCTAGCTTTTGATTCATTTGTCTCCTCCACAACCACCCTTTTCCCCTAAAGTGTTCAGCATTTGATGATCATTCATGTCCTTAAGTGATTCCTCTTGATTCTTTAACAGTTTGGCTCCAAGTGGTTTTAAGAGGAAAAACATTCCTGATGTGATGGTTGAGTCATGCTTGCTGGAAATGAGCAATTCATGCCCAGCACGAACGTAGCAGTACTGCATTCAGACTTTGCTGAGAATGTGTCTTCTGGGAGTTTTGTTATATGAAAGTAAAAAGTCACTCTGCTTTTAACGCCTTTGCTAAGCTTAAAAAAGTCAATTCTTTATTAAGAAAAACAAAACACTTAAAATACTTAAAATCCTCATTTTTCTCTTGAATCATCATGCAAGCAAGGTTCATCTGAATCTCAGCAAGACCTCTACAAATCATGTTATGTCTCCCAGTTTCCCCACCTGCAAAGTGGGGTCAGTAATACCACCTGTCCTTTTTTATGCCTTAAGACAGTTATTAGGTTGACTTACACTAATGAAATCCTCTTGGAAGCATAAAGAGGACTCCTTCAACTGAGAAAGCAGTGTCTAATACAGACTTCTCCACTTTCTCTTGTATTTTTGTCTTATGAGAGCCACCATCTCTAAATTTCCTGAATGTAAATTAGATACTTATGATTTCAGATACCCTTCATAGCAGAAACAAAACAAAAAGCTACCAAACTCTTCCAAATTGTGGGTCCCCTCCTGGAGTTTCTGACCAGTTCAGCTTCTCAGATTACATCTTGTAACTCCTGTCTTAGAGGCAGGGCTGCACCGGCAGGAAGGAAACCTTTGTCTCTGAGAAGCAGCTTTTCTCTCTCACCCTTTCCACCCTCTGAGCCAGGACTCCTTGCTTCAGCCCAGGTTTGGGAACTTGGGCAATGGCAGCTGCCTCAAGGAGGCAGAGGTGTTTGTGGCTTGAAGTCCATTTCTATTTTGGAGCCACAGGATGAGTCACCCTCTCCTATCTCCTGCCACCAGCAAGCTAGTTCTCTATCGGTAGGCAGCTCTGCATCATGCCTGGGCCAAGGCAAATTCTGAAGACCTCAAAAACATAAAAAAGGATTGACCCCAAAATATGAAAACAAAATGTAAGAAACAATAAATTAAATGTCTATAAACTAAAAATTGTGCAGGCATTATTAGTTGATAACATTTGTATTCATAAGACATTGATTATATATTTAACAATACATTTTTATTGAATTTAGAGAGAGAGGAAAGAAGAGAGCACACAAGAGAAACATCTATGTGAGAAAGATACATCGATTTCATATGCACCCCACCAGGGATTGAACTGCAGCCTGGGTATGTGCCCTGACCAGGAATTCAACCAGTGATCTTTCGGTGCACGGAAGTCACACTGGCCATGGCAAAAACCCACATTATTTATATTTTAAATCAATAGGTTAGAGTATTTCCTTTCAGAAGGACCACGTACCATGCCTCCTGAGAGATTAGCTGATTACAAAATAAGTGGTTTATTTCTGGCTAAACCATTACAAATTTTTTTCAGAAAAACAGTACTAGGGATGCATTTTAATATATTTGATATGATGTGCAATGAAACCTTCAAAAGAAAGAGTTCTTGGAGATTTGAATATAACCTGTGTTCTAGATGTTATTAGGGAATGCTTGTTAATTTTGTTAGTTGTGATAATGGTTTTAAGTGGGAGAGAATTAGGAGATATCTATATAAGTATTGAAGGGTAAAGTATCTTGATGTCTGCAAAATAATAACTATATGGTGGAAAGGAGGTGGGCTAGGCTCATTTATTCTGCTCATAGGAGTCTTGGTTGTGGATAACAGTTTGCATGTCTTTGTGGTCAGTATCTTTTATTTGAACGCCATTTGTTTCCTACACAATCACCCTCTTCCCTTAAGTGTTCCATTTGTAAACCACTCAGCATGACAAACACCTGCTTTCAAAAATGTCTGCAAAATGATAACAAATATATATATATATGTGTGTGTGTGTGTTTTATATACATAGACAGTCCCAACTTATGAGAGTTCAATTTAGGATTTTTTTTTTTATAAATGGTCACAGAATAATTTGCATGAGATATTAAAGACTTTATTATAAATAGGCTTTGTGTTAGATGGTTTTACCAAACCGTGGGCTAATGTAGGTGTTCTGAGCATGTTTAAGGCAGGCCGAGCTAAGCTATGATGTTCGGTAGGTCAGCTATATTAAAGGCATTTCCCACTTACGCTATTTTCAATTTGTGATGGGTTTAACAGATGGAACCTCATGGTAGGCAGAGGAGCATCTGTACACACACACATCTGCAGAGAGACTAAATGTGAAATGTTAATCAGTGCTTTGAAGATCTCCAGGAGGTGAATCAAAGCAGTTGGTTTGAATAGAGGAGGCCTGTGAGGAGAGGAAATAAAGAGAAATGGGAATTTATTTATTTAAGAAATATTTGTATTGATTTCGGAGAAAAGGAAGGGAGAGAAACATCAATGGTGAGAGAGAATCATTGAACAGCTGCCTCCTGCATGCCCCGCACTGGGGATCAAGCCTGCAACCCGGGCATGTGACCTGACAGAAATCTAACTGTGACCACCTGGTTCACAGGTTGACCCTCAACCACTCAGCTATGCCAGCTGGTGAGGAATGCAAATGAACAGTAAGAGCCCCCTCACCCGGCATGTGATGCTGAGTCTGCAGGAAGCAGGCATTTTACCTTGACTGGCCAGGTCACCTTCACTTCCAAATGTCTTCTCCCAAGAGTTCCTAAGGTGTGTACAGCCGTGGCAGTTCAAATAGCTATTGGGCAATGTTGAAGACAGAATTTTCCAGTACGTTCTACTCTCAGCCAATCACAATCACCGCCCCCCCCCCCTTTTTTTTTGTTACCACATTGGCTTCCCTGATTACCCCTCCCCGGAAGGGCATGTCCTGTGTTAAGCACTTGTTATTCCCACTATGAACTCTTGTTTAGCCTCTCATTTCCTTTGGAGAAGTAATGAACAAAGGATGAGATGCATAAGGAAGACCCATTCATTTATTCAGCAAATATTGAGTGGTTGTCTCGTATGTTTCAGGCGCTGTGCAGGGGGCTAAGGATTATAGCCATGCACAAAGTGGACAGAAGTGGTAGTCCAGTGATGCTCATATCCCAGTGATAAGAGATAGCTAACAAGTAAACAATCCACAGAGGAACTGGATTGGGATATGAGATAACAATGAAACACACTGGGTGACGGGGTAGAGGGTGTACACGGCCTTTATCAGACACCAGGGTGGGCAGGGAAGGCATCTCGGACACGGACCATAGGAGTTAAAAGCTGACAGTTGAAAGGGCAAATCACACAATGAGCTGGAGGAGAGCACAGGGCAGAGGAATGAGCAGGTGGGAAGGCCCCGAGCCAGGAACACGCTTGGCACGTTTGAGGAACAGAAGGTCTGGCGGGCCTGCTGTGCCGAGCGTGGGGGAGAATAACTGAATGACACCAGAGGGGAGAGGAAGCCAGTCCCTGGTGAAGAGTTTGGATTTTATTCTAACCCCAACGGAAAGGAGAGCCATTGGAGAGTTTCAGCTGAGGAATGGTGTGACCTGCTCTACTGCTTTAAAAGGTCACTCTGGCTGCTTTATGCAAAGTGGATTGGAGAGTAACAGTAAGAGATGAAGGGGAGCAACCCAGCCAAGGGCTCCTCTCAGGGACTGCCCGCCCCTCCTCCCACATCTCCTGGCCAGAACTGGATCTGGTGGCCAGGTTAGCTTAGCCTGTGCATATGTCTAAGCTAACCTGGCCACCAGGAAGACAAAGGAAACAATGGCTTGTGAATGAGTGGCTTTTGGGTAGCTAATCCAGTGTCGGCCACAGGAGCCACCTGCATTATACTTAAAACAAGCCTGTGCAGTAGAGGGGCAGTTTTTATCGGATTTGTTTGTGAAGGGGAAATGGCATTAAAGAGCACAAAGCTCACAGGGCCTGAGTCCTGATCTTTGACCGCAAATTGCCCCTTCATTGTCCTGGGCCCGTCAAAGGCTGATCGCAGCCACATGTGTCCTGGTGCGTCGAGTAGTGAGGCCTTCTTCCAGCTCTGCATTCAAAGTCAAGTGCATCTGAGCTCCCATCATGGCTGAAGGTACTGGGGAATGCCAGTGTATCAGACAGACAGTAGAATGGAAAGAAGTCCTTTTTTAAAAAATTTTTATTTTTTAAAAATATATTTTATTAATTTTTTTTTTTTTTTTACATAGAGGAAGGGAGAGGGATAGAGAGTTAGAAACATCGACCAGCTGCCTCCTGCACACCTCCTACTGGAAATGTGCCCACAACCAAGGTACATGCACTTGACAGGAATCAAACCTAGGACTTATCAGTCTACAGGTTGACGCTCTATCCACTGAGCCAAACCAGTTAGGGCAAAGAAGTCTTTTTAAAAACGAGAAGGATAAGTTAAAATAATAGCGTCTTCTGTTACACTAGGAAATCGTATTTCATCAAACAGGACAATGGTAAGAGTACATACCCCAGGAGAGGTGGGAGGCAATTTGCTGGAATGTGGGAAGGACAGTAGAGGGCTTGTGTTTGCAGGAATATAGATGAGGTAGGTATAGTCAGAAAACCCAGCGTTGCTAATATTTAGCACATGACTGGACACTGGCTGTCAAACGGACACATGCCTTGCACATGTGGAGTCAGGCATCCTGATCCTGCAGTCCACCCTGATCCTTCAGCCCCCGCACTGCACATTCACCCTCAGTGGGTTGTGACAGGATGAGCTTACCAGTGCCTGCATTAAGTGGGTTGCCAGTACTATTATCTTAGATTAGGGGTGTCGAACTCAATCAGAGAAGGGGCCAAAATCTAAAATCCAGCCTAAATCGCGGGCCGAATGGTTTACTGAACAGTCATAAACTGACAATGTCATAAACTGACAGTGGAGTGCAGTGATGACAGCGCGGTGCGGGCCACATTGCAAGGCCTGGCGGGCTGGATTTGGCCCGCGGGCCTTGTGTTTGACATATGTGTCTTAGATGGTTAACTTTTTTCTAATTCTTCGTAATATGCCTAGAATCAAAACCACAATCCTGGTCTGGTCACAAGTAATGCAGACGTTGACTGTGGATTGAGGGGCTGTGCTAGCACCATCCGAATGTTTTCTCCAGAAACGGGAACAAGGGAGTTTTCACTGACATACATGGAACATTTAATGCTGCCTAACAGATCTAGCTCACAGTAGAGATTAGTTTGCCAATGAGCCCGGGAAATTCGAGGAAGGCAATTACTTGGGCAGAATTACGACAGGTAATGTTGGCCCCTGTGACACTGGTGTTTGAATATGTTTATCCTATATAATAAAACCCTAATATGAAAACTGACCAAACATCGGAATGACTGGTTGCTGTGACGCGCACTGATCACCAGGGGGCAGATGCCCAATGCAGGAGCTGCCCCATGGTGGTCAGTGCACTCCCATAGGGGGAGTGCCGGGCTCACAGCTGTGGCAGAAGCCTCTCCCACCTCCGTTGCAGACAGGCAGTAAGGAGCGAGGGGTCCTGGACCGCAAGAGTCTTGGACTGTGAGGGGGATGTCTGACTGCCAGCTTAGGCCTGATTCTTGGGGGATTGGGCCTAAGCCAAAAGGTGGACATCCCTCCTGGACTGTGGGTGCAGGCTGGGCTGAGGGACACCTCTCCCCTCCACCCCAGTACACAAATGTCATGCATAGGCCTCTAGCAGTTAATAACATTCTCTTTTTTCTTCAACTTTTTATTATGGAGATCTAGAAACATAAAAATACACAATATATGAGAATGAACCCATGTCACCATCACCAGCTTCAACCATCATCCACACGCGGCCAGTCTGGTTTTATCTACGTCCCCATCCACTTTCTCCACTTCCTGCATTGGACTGTGCATTAAAAGCAAACAGCCTGATTGCTTTTATTTTTATTTATTTATTTTATTTATTTTATTTTTTAAAATATATTTTTTTATTGATTTTGTACAGAGAGGAAGGGAGAGAGATAGAGAGTTAGAAACATCGATGAGAGAATCATCGATCAGCTGCCTACTGGGGATGGGCCCGCAACTAAGGTACATGCCTTTGACCGGAATCGAACCCAGGACCCTTCAGTCCCCAAGCCGATGCTCTATCCATTGAGCCAAACCAGTTTCGGCACCTGATTACTTTTAAAGATGTTTTATCAAATCAAGCTTTGCCGGTTTGAGAGCTATTTTTCCCCCTTTTTCTGGTGACTTTAGATATCTCTGCCCTGATTGGAACCCAGCTCCCAGAGAGTAACTTTTACATTATCCCCAGGCAGACCACTTACCTTGATTTTAATTGCTCAGGAGTCTCTTTCTGAGCCTCGCCGCACTGCACTCGAGAGCAGAAACAGCAGGCTTCCTGTGCGCTGCCCGACGGTCCATGTGCAGGACCTCTGGGAGGGACAGGAACCTGAACAGTTGCACCTTCGCAGGGGATTCTGCCTGCTGAATTGAGGAGCAGAGCGCGGGTGGATAATGTTCAGGTCACAGGTTTCAAGCTATGGTGCTAAAAAACGGGAGAAGACTTCTAGAAACCCAGCTGCCTTTTTCAGAAGCTCCTCCCTCCCCGTCTCTTGCTGGCTCTCACATCTTGCTGGAGCAGAGGCTCTGAGGCTGGACCCTGACGTCCTGGTGGCTGTGTTGGGGCAGTTCTACAGAGTTAAGGACACGAATTTCTGATGCAAGTCTTACTTAGATAAGTGGTATTCACACACACACACACACACACACACACACACACACGCTATATTGTGAATTGCTCTGCTATGCAAAGAAGTCTCTAGAAATGTCTCTAATATCCCTATCCTATTGGGATAAATTAGTTTCCTTTTAGGGAACAATTTCTAGGTGTGGGATGGACAACTGCCCCTCAGTGTGTATCCCGTTCACATGGTAAGCTTGAATATAGCTCCAGTTTTTTTATTTTTATTTTAAGTGACTTAAGATTTCCTTGTTTTGGAGAAACTATATTACTCTGCTCTGTCTAGGAGCTCAAGTCTACAGTCTAGAAGAAACCGAGGAAGCTGCTTGTAGGTGAAGGTGTATCTACACACTTCCTTGTAATTTTGCACAGTTTGTGCACATGGGTAACTGGAAGGTCACTTCCCTTGGTGATCTGTGATTCTTACCACACCGTAGCTGACTAATTAGAAAAAATATGATAGGTCAGAGAAGATTTAATTGATTTAGGGTTAATATATTCATAATCCATGTTTCGCAGAAAACTGTGCTCTAGCCAGGTAGATATTCAAGAGCTCTGTGACATAAAAATGCTTTATTAAAAAAAATATATATTTTTTTTATTGATTTCAGAGAGGAAGGGAAAGGGGTGTGGGAGAGAGAGAGAAACATCAATGATGAGAGAGAACCATTGATCAGCTGCCTCTTACATGCACCACACTGGGGATCGAACTCACAATACAGGCCTGTGCCGTGACCGGGAATCAAACCATGAACTCCTGGTTCATAGGTCAATGCTCAACCAGAGCCATGTAGGCCGGGCAAACATGCTTTAGTTTGTTTTAAAAGATAAATCAACTTTGCTTGACATAGTTAGTTGCATGCTCCAAAAGCACTATTAGCTCTTTTGAAATGTGAACTTATTTAAAAAATAAAAAAGCCCTGGAAATGGTGTCTTTATTGGGCTCGTCCACGTCCAACCTGGGGACAAAAATAAACACTGACCCAGAGTTCATGTTTGATTTTAAAATGTATCAAATCACCCCTTGGCTAACGTGTTTGCTTTATGGCTTCATTTCATAAGCAGCATGAGAATGAATTCCCGCCACAAGAGGGAGCTGCACCACGGAAAAACGAATGGGCTGCTCTGGGGCGTGTCTTTTTATCCTGATGCTTTGCTATCCCGGGTCCTCCTAGCCCTGGGCTACCACTTTCTAGAGAGAGCAAACCACGCGTGTCTTTCATACACAAACCAACCAACCCAGAGCCCTCAGGGCAACCAGCATCTTTAAAGGCTCTTGCACCCAGCCCACTCTCTCCACAGAGCTGGCTCCAGACACCTAGACTCAGGGCTGCCTCTAGGCCCTAGAGGCAGCCCCTGCACCCGGAGCCCACCACAGTGTCAAACCAGCCCCCTAAGCCTGCTCGTCCGGCCTGGCCTTCCTTCTCCCAGAAACCACAACAGAGGCCCCTGCCCACACTCTTCTCCCCCCCCCCCCCCCCCCCAGACTCCTGCCTGTCCCTGCTGCTCCCTCAGGCGGCCCGCCCCCTGCTGAACTGCCCTCTGCGCCTGGGAACTGTTTCTATCTTGTCTCCTCATCTGTTAGCCAGCCCTTACCTGGAAAATAAAACCCACCTCTCAGCAAATTCCATTGTCTTTGCCTTTAGAGCATATCCGAAATTCAACCACTTCCCACCACCATCACCCCTTCCATCCCACCCACCATCATGCTGTACTTCCTATTTCTGCCTGGGTCCCTGCTCCTGTCTACCCTCACCTGTTCACACCCAGAGTGGCCCTGGTACCCAAGGGGGGCAGGTCTTACCACCCTTCTTCTCCACTGGAAGGGCTAACAACAATGAAAATAGCAAAGGAGTGTTTGGGACCTTCAGCAGACTAGGTGGAACAAGGCTGGTTTGTTTAGTAATTTTTTATTTTTTCAAATATATCTTATTATTGGTTTCAGAGAGGAAGGGAGAGGGAGAGAGAGAGAGAAACATCAATGATGATAGAGTATCTTTGATTGGCTGCCTCCTGCACACCCTACACTGGGGATGGAGCCTGCAACCAGGCATGTGCCTTGACTGGGAATCGAACCACAGCCTCCTGGTTCATAGGTTGATGCTCAACCCCTGAGCCACGCCAGCTGGGCTGTTTAGTATCTTACATCATTGGCTGACCTCCATCACACTCTGAGTTAAAAACGAAGTCCTTAAAAAGGCTTTGGGGCCATATGGAATCTGACTCCCTGGCTTCCCTGCTCTTGGACACTCCACGCAGCTCCCCACTCAGGGTTGGGCCCCTTACAGCTCCTCCTGGACCCAGAACCTTTCCCCAGACCCCCCAGTTTGGGCTCTCCCCTCTCAGTGAGGTCCCCAATCTCAGCCCTGCAGCCCCTCCCCCACTCCTCCTTCCTGTTCCACACACTTCCCTGTCGCATTCGTCCCTTCCGGGCTGGCTGGGACTCTGCTTTTGTGCACTCATTTGTTAATGGCCTGAAACAGGGACTGCTAGGAGGTCAAGCTTGAGAAATGTGTCTTGAGCGAATGAGCAAACCGAGAACATGATTTAAAAAAACGAGAGCGTCATTCTCACGGGAACTATTTGGAGAATGCTCTGTGTGCACCTGGTCAGATACACTTGCGGGAACCCCAAAGCTGGGCATCTGAGGGAGGCCACTGAGAGGGTTCGCTCAACGAGCCATCGACAGTGTGTGGCACACGGCCTGGCAGCCTGGCGTGACCCTGCTAGCTTCCCCAGGTGCCGAGAAGGGGGACCAGGGAGGGCAGGCGTTTTTGTTTTGTATTCCCATCGGCCAGGTCGGTTATCAGTGTTTCCCAAACTTGTCTCATGATGAGAATCACCTGGTGGAGCTGTCTTAGAGCACTAGTTAAGTATACAATTTTACCTATATGTTCCCAAAAATTCTAGCTTAGCACTTCTTAGCTGGGATTCAGGAATCTGTATTTTAACAACTCCGCCAGGTGATTCTCATCATGAGAGAAGTTTGGGAAACACTGGGTTACCTGATCACCTCATTTACATTCACTACCCTTAACACTTACGTCATCAATCAGAGATGCTTGGGTGGATCTTGCTAAGTTTTCTGGATTTATGGGTGTACGCGGAGTTAGGACACATATACCACGAACACTCCTAATCTTTCCATTCTCCTCCGCAGGTCCTGCCACAGTGCTTTGAAAACGGGAACTGGTTAATACTATTTTTAAACAACTTAAAATGTAAAGTTTTGCTTAGTAATTGAAATGTGTTGTTGGATGGGTGATAGGAAAACCGCCATTCCGTTTTTGCCCTTGACGACCGAAGGAAGACAGTGACAGTGATTGTATATTTTGTTTAATACTTGCATTGTTTCTATAGCGCAATTATATAGCAATCTTTAGATTTACTTTTCATTACAAATATTTGTCAAGTTTTGTTTCAGAAACATTTTTCCTACTCTCTTGCACATGCACCCAGACACACTACAAAAAAACTCACTCATCACACGGTGAGGGCAAACATTATTCATGTAAACATCTTTCATTAATTCCCCGTAATTTTAAAAAACCACAGAATTATAGATATTGAATAAGGCTCATAGATTTAGTTCAAATTCCACAGAAGACCAGTCAAAGATGCTCATTAACTGTGGTGGGGTCAACTCTTGGCTGCAACAAATGCTGAAAGCGTACCCCTGGCTTCCAATCCGTAAACATAACTCACGACCTCATAAACGCATCTTGGAATAAGAAGAGAGAAGGTAGAAAAACCAGGAGGAAAAACTTCCGAAGCAGGGCGCGCAGAACCAGGAACCTAAGTTCTTCTGTGATACGCGGGCATTACGTAGTCCCTGTATTTCCTAGTCCATGAATCGAGATTAATTACAGTGGCCCAAAATGTAACCAAGCCAGTGGCGTGTGTGGACATATTGCTATTATGCACAGTGACATTTTTTTTTGTTTGTTTGTTTCATAAAACGGATCATGCCATTATATCCAGGACCAAAGCGGGGCGGAAAAAGAAAACCCCCACTCAAGTTGAAAATCATTATAAAGGTGTGTTTTAGTGACCTAAGCGTCCGGAGGGCTGGGGGGTATACCCCAGGGGTGTGACTGGTCTTGGTCTCGGATTCACAGACGGAGGAAGCAAGGGTTGGTGTTACCCGAGGGCGTCTCTCTCTGGCTGGAAGTCGGGTGCGAACGTGCATAGTCAGTCTCCCAGAGCTGAGACAGGAAATGTTCTGTGCTGAGAAAGGGGCCCCTTGCCCGGCCGCGCCGGCCTCCTTCCTCCTTCCTCTCTGCGAGGCGGAGGTCAGGGGGCAGGCGCTGCTCGCAAAGCCGTGAAGTCCCACCCCGGGGTCTGAGCCCCAACTCCACTGAGGGCAGCCTCCCTGACGTGTGTGACTTAGGCAGTAAGGGTGGCGGTGGACGGCGGCCGGAAAACCCCGCTCGGAGGTGCACGCGGCCACGTCTGGCTTCGGATTCTGCTGCCCTGCAAAAAAATTTGTGCTCTGGATAAAATGCACCAGTGTCTCTAATGCCTGGAACTCACCCGCAGGCCCCAGGGGCCGGGGGCGAGGTCGCTGAGGGGCGGACACACCTCCACGAGCACCTAACTTACACCAGGAAGCGGCGGAGGCACTGGGGAACCCTACAGGCTCTCTCCGCGTCAGGTGCAACCACGCAGGGGAGCTGCCTCGGGTCAGAGTTAGCCGTAGGCTTTTGATTTAAAAAAAAAAAAAAAAAAAAAAATCAAAATTGATCTGCATTGTATCTCAATAGACTCAGGTGAATCTCACCAAAAAAATTAATTTTGTAATTTGTTTAAACAGCACTGGAGTAATTCAGCTTCATTTAAATATATTCATTCTACCATGAAAATAGTTCATACAAACATCTATTTACATACAAACACATTAAAATTTGTGAAAAGGGTTTCCCACCCTGGTGGTTGTATGGCTTGAAATCGCTTCATTGCTCTGAATCTGTTATGCACACGTTTGCCAAAACAGAACGATTACAATTTAGAATCTTTAAACTGAAGAAGGTACACCGAGGCCCCCATCCCTAACGGGAAAGATCAAAGAAAAACAAACAAACAAATCCCCAATCTACCAAGGTGCCTCCACCAGGAGACGTAGATTTAACGGATTTTTGTGAACCTTTGATCTGTGGCAAAGAAACATCACAATCATCGGTCTTGCAACATCGCTTTGCTCATTTTTTTCTAAAAGGAAAAATGTCCAGATTCTAAATCACTGACTGCTCTTAAGACAGAAACACGAGGCAACTGCTTTAAAACAAAGCAAACCAAAACTTTACCTTCTTGGAAGATCGTAAATGCACTTTGCAGTTGAGTGACTTAAACTTTTCTCTGTTAAAGGAAAGTTCCTAAAGTGCCACCTCTGTCTCACTTGGGAAGATAACCCTAGAGTCCACTGTTCACAGCTCCTGCCATTGTAATAGTTACAGCCCATGGCCTCCACCTGGGCCTTCTCAGCGGGCTGGTGGGAAGGAGATCTGGAGGAGCATGAAGAACCTCCAGAGGGCGGAGAAGCTTGTCCGCAGCCCCCGGCAGGTTCCCAGAGGCCCTGGGTAAGGGATTCCTTCTCAGCTGCTCAGGCAGACCAGGGGGGAAGCCGTGGACATAGGAACAGGCCCTACAGAACGCAGGCCTTCTGGGCCTGCTGCTTGTCATTTCTTTGCGTCGGAAACTCAGTTCTTACAGTTGTTTCTGTCGGTCGGTCCCAATGCTCCCACAGATCAGTTCTTATTCCTAAGTAACACAAGATAACATTTCACCACAGAAAAGCTGCTAAGGAAAGATCTGGTCATGCAGGGGCCGGACTGCGAGGCTCTGAGCGAATCCCCTGGTGGCCTGGCGGGCTGCACAGCCACGGGCACCCGCCGGGTTCCGGGGAGCAAAAAGTGACTTCGTTATACCCCTCTCCATGGACGCTTCCCCATTCCTGCTGTGATGGTGCCGCTGAGGACACGGCCAGCTCCCTGACACATTTCCTTCCGCAGGATGTAAGGGTTTGGCAGGCTTTCCCCTAGGACTCGGCTCCAACCGGGAACAACCCTCCCTAACCCACCGGTTACTTCCTTAGGGACTGTCAGCTCCCTCGACTTCTTTTCCTCCCTCCAGGTCTCAGTGAACCCCAGCCCCCCAACCCCCACCCTGTGACAAAGCCTCACATCTCGGGGAGAGGGGTGTGTGCGAGTGGGGCAGGTGAGCGACAGAGCCAGAGGGGACACAGAGCCAATGAAGAGAGGCCCGCCCGCACTCTGAAGGATTTCAGAGATGGAGAGACAGACGGGGGGGGGAGGGGGGGGGGGGCAGGGGCCGGTTGGAACAGAGGGTGCTCAGAGCCAGAGAGACCTGAGGGAGGAGCTGCGAGCACAGAGGAGAGGGAGGCAGAGAGCGGGAGGCGGGCTGGGGGTGTAGGGGCGCACAGACACCCAGGCCTGGTCACAGAGGGAGAAAGAGGAAGGAGAAGAGCCAGCGGACAGCGAGGGGCAGTGGGGGAGGAAGAGGGAGAGAGGCCCCGCTGGGTTTGTTCCCCGCTGGCTTTAGATGCAGAGTGTTACCGTCCAATACCTAATGAACTGGTCGGTTAGTCATTACTTACAGCTCTTCATAAAAAAATAAAAAGGAGAAAAATCCCGTTGGCCTGGGGTAATCAGAGTAGCCCACGAGGACAGAAATTACACCCTCTTGCAGTCTCAGGAATGAAATCCTTCAGAGTGTGGCTGCCTCCGGGTGCGACCCTGCCATCCTCTCCCTGGCCTCCCTCCCTGTCCTGACTCCACTGCACAGCCCACCGGGATTCCTGAAAGCCGCCTCTCTCCCGCCCCTCTCGGGGGACCCGTGGGAAGGAAAGCACCTATCAGAACGCAAGTCCCAAGGCTGCCTGCCTGTCACCGTGGACAGAGCGGCCTCTTTCTACAGGATAGGAGCGATCCTATCCTGGTGCCTTGGAACCTGAAAGCTCTCGTCGGTCCTTGGTGAGGCATCTCTCTGGCAGCCCTGAAGCCTCTCTCCTGTGGACCATCAGCCCATCTCCCTGAGACCGTGCCGCCCAGCGCAGGAGGCACACAGCAGGCTTTTGTCACCGTCCGGAGGGCTGAGGCCCGTGCCCCGGGGGGCTGCCTGCACGGAAGGCTGTGAGAGCCTGGGTCAGGCACATCTGTGCAATTCTTCCAGAGAGCTGTGCGTAGCGGACAAGGACTATTAGACTGTCTTCTGCTGGTTTCTTCGCTCTTGTCCTCCTCCCAGCAAACCCGCTCTCCTCAGCCAGAGCTCACTACCAGCTACTTTCAGCTTCGGGACCCAAATGGTCAGGTGACAACTGCTGATCGAGTCACTGCTGCTCGGCAGGCCTCCCAGCCACCCTGTGGGGGCGTCTAGGGAAGACCTCGCTGACACAAAAACCCCAAACTCTCCGAATTCCGTCAGAGCGATCCCGGTTATGTTATATACCTAATTAGCTAAACTAAAGACAGGTGTTTTTTTTCCTCTCCTTATTTCTGCAGTCGTGATTACACATGGCTTGCAAAAAGGCTGAAATGCTATTGATATTGTTGCTTTAAAACTATACAGGTGTTGTTCTTAATTCACAATGCTCTGAAGCGGGTTAAGTGCTTTGAAATCACAACGATGAAGAGTTTTAGCACTAAGGGTTGATTTGTCCCTAGTGATCAGTATGTCTCTCTTAACAGTAGCGGTTAAAAAAAACCAAACAAAACCAGGACAACTTGTGAATTCTGTGTCAGAATTCAAGCCTGCCGTTTGGCTCAGTGCACGGTGCCACAAGCCAGCCTGCTCTGCGTTATGTACATTTAATGTGTGTGCCCAGAGAAAAGAATCACTAACGCTATTGAAGATATTGCAAAAATTGCCACAGCTACTGCTTAGAAATACTACTTTCCCTCTCTTCTTTCTTAAAAAAAAATATATATGTGTATATATTACAACTCTTCCATAACTTAATGCGAACAAAAAAGTAAACTCTTTCTTCCCACATCTTAATGCAAAGGTTATCTTGGTTTACATGCGAGAATAATAAAATTCTATAATAATACCCCGGCTCTATGAGCCGGTTCTTGAATATTAGGACATAATCATGAAACGATGATCTAGAAAGAGCCAGAGAGACCTACACACTGGCACTGACACAAGAATCCACGTGGGAGTTCTCCCCCTGTGGAAGAAGGTATCTAAGGGAACAGGACCGAGGGGCGAAATGACCCAAAGGTGGGCTTCTGTTCGCTAAGGGGGAAAAACAAAGCCATTCTAGTGCAAGATACAGATCAAAGGTTAAAAGGCAAATTATCCTACACTTAGAGAATAGAAACGTAGTAATTCTCTATCCTCCATATGGCCCATCGGCAGGCGCGATGACAGCACACATTGGCCATCGCGGGGGGTGGGGAGGTTGGGGGGGTGGGGGAACATCATGGAAAAACCACTGACTAAAAAGGACACAAAAAACCCCCCTTTCCCTTTTTCAGTCGAATCGTTTGGCATCTCACAGCGTGGTCCAGATTTAGACTCGAACCACCCAAGAGCCTCCTGCTGTCTATGTCAAGCGCTCCCTCCACGATGCCTCTCGGCAGGGCGCTGCGGCGGGGCTAGCTAATTTTAAATCTGGCGTGAGTAATACAGTCAAACCTAGTCAGTATGCGCGAGGGTGGTGGCGGCGGGCCGCAGAGCGAGAGGATGTGTGACGTCACAGCACGAGCCGTCCCTGCTTGTCCCGTGGTTGGATGAACCTAGTGCATAGATCCGCGTTCCGGGCCCCGGCCGCCGGGGCCCCGGGCCTGGGCCCTCACTTCTGCTGGGCCGCCTGGAAGGCCTTCAGCTCCACCTGGTACCACTCGGGGGCTTCGGGCCCGCTCTTCCCCGGGGGGCTGTGGTCGTAGCCGTAGGCCACGGTGAGCTCCTCGTCGGCCTCCACGGCGCGGAGCGTGCGGATGCACTTGATGGGCCCGAAGCGGGGGTGGACAAACCTAGACGCCAAGACAGACGTGCACAGTCATTCCCGGGCAGGTTGGGAGCCGGGGGGGAGGGGTGGGGGCAGGTGTGGAATCTCCCATGTGCTCCCCGCCCCCCACTGCCCCGGACACCACATGGAGGTCCTCAACGTGGGGTCCCCAGATCCCCCCGGAGGCCCTAACAGGGGAACCTCAGCCCCAGGGAGACCTGCGGGGTCGGCACCTGCATCTGATGTCTCATGCATTTACTGTCTCATTTTGAACAAAGGCACGCACGGAGGCATCCAAGAAGTTTCCACGTGATTGCCAGCCACGTGAAAGTCTCCGAAGCACTGCTCTATCCTCCTTTTTGAGCATGTTTGGCATCTGTACTTACCGTGTTTTCCCGAAAATAAGACATCCTCCGAAAATAAGACCTAGCGCATGGAAAGATATGACATCCCCTGAAAATAAGACCTAGCGCAACTTTGGGAGAAAAAATTAATATAAGACACTGTCTTATTTTCGGGGGAACAGGGTATCAACCAGCAATCACGGTCAACAACAAAAGCCTGTCCTTAATGAGGAATGGAACCCAGCGCAGCCTGCCCGCATTTCAGCTCAGCTGGCCTGTGCCATCGGATTGCCTGGCTGTACCTGGCGGAGGGCAGAGGCGGCTGGACCAGGGCCTTGGGAGGTATAAGAAAGAGCCCTGTGGATGTCCCAAAGCAAAAAGCTCTGTACTCTACCCTCTACAGACAGAGGACGTATTCTTTTCTAGCAAACGTGTAGATGAAGGTTTCTCTGAGTGGGAAAGCCAGCCTCCCTGCCCTCCTGTGTCACAGCTCCCCGGAGAGCCTGCTGCAAGGGGCAGCCTCTCACCCCAGACGGACGGGGTCTCGCAGAAACAGCAGCAGGACTCGCCCTATCACGTTCCTCTGCCAAGGCTCCCCCCCAGCTCTCTTCAGGACAGGAAATAACTAGGCAATGGACTCCCCTCACAGCTGCCGAAACCCAAAATGGGTGTGTGTGTGAGGCACAGCCAGAAGGAACTGAACTGTGTGTGTGTGTGTGTGTGTTTTAATATTTTATTTATTTTGTACAGAGAGGAAGGGAGAGAGATAGTCAAAAACATCGATGAGAGAGAGTCATCGATCAGCTGCCTCTTGCACACCCCCTACTGAGGATATGCCCGCAACCAAGGTACATGCCCTTGACCGGAATTGAACCCGGGACCTTTCAGTCCCCAAGCCGACGCTCTATCCATTGAGCCAAACCGGTTTCGGCTGAGCTGTGTTTTGATATGCACCTAGTCAAAGCCTCATGCATTTACGGTCGCACTCTGAGCAAAGGGCATGGAGGCATCGAAGGGGAAGTTCCCAGGTCTAAAGTCAGACGGGCACGTGGGTCGTGATTATGTCCTTGGCTGGTTCCTTCCGTCAGTGATGGGAACGGAGTGTGGCTGTGGCTTAAGGACATGGTGCGTGTGGTTAAAAGGACCAATGTCAAACTCATTCGAGGGATCCCCTACTTTTACCCAACTCAGGGGTCATGTTTTCCGAAAAGCATGTTTGTCCTGGTTCCACAAATGATCATGTCTCCTCTTGGATAGCTCTATCTCTGAATCTCACTTTCCTCACGTGCAGTAATCCTTATCCGACGTGAGTGGTTGTTGTGACAAAACAGGGTCACATTTAAAGCACCTCACAGCGCCTGGCACAAAGTGAGGACTCAACTACTATTAGTTACTATGGCGAGCCCGTGCACGTGAGAGTGTGTACGTGTGAGAGCCTGTGCACGTGCGTAAGAATCTGTGCACATGTGAGAGCGTGTGGTGTGTATAAGTGTGTGCACATGCACAGAATTCTCAGCTTGTGCTCCCTCACAGAGCAGACCTCTGGACAAGGGATTCAGGAACTCCTTATTAAAATCACAACTCTGTCTCAAATTAAAATATTAAAAGAATAATACTCCTGAAATGGAGTTCTAGTTAATGTTCTGGTGCAGGAAAACAATCCCGTGAGCAGCTCTGACTTCTCTTGCAATCCTCTTTTCACGTCCCTGCTCACCCTCCTGTTTTTAGAGTCGAACATGGACAGACTGAAAAGAAAGAACTCAGCTTCAGCTGCTGGCTCTTCAGGGTGGTACTAAAACCCAACGGACAAGAACTCTCAACCCCGCTGACCCAGAGGCCGGCGGCTCCCGTCCGGGATCAGGGACGGTGCCTGGAATTGCCCCGCCCAGTTCCTGGGGGGACCCGCTGACCTAGAGAAAGTGGCGGTCAACGTTAGCTGCACAAGGCTGCTTGGCGCCTTCTCGACATGTCACCTGTACTTACAGCTAGAAAAGTAGTTCTTGACTGTCCCTTGGGCATTCTGTACCCGACGACGACGGGTAAAACAGCTGACAGAGGCGTCGTTTTGTTTGTGTCGAGGGTGCATACCAATGCCACCGAGTTTAGAAACAAATGAATGCCATTGGTATTGGACTTTTATATTTGATTGTTCTTCAGGGAGTCTCCCCATTGCCCCAAATAACTAATTGGTCACATCGGGCTTGAAAAAAATAACCCCGAAGAATACAGGGACTTGATTTTTGTACAAATGGTTCCTTCTCTTGTCTTCTGTTCCCTCTTCTTTTTGGTAAAAAAAAAAAAAAAAAAGGTCTTCGCAGTGAAATCACAGAACTGATTTGTTTTAAAACAGGAGTCTGAGTAGCATTTATTATCGTTGTTACCGCTGCTTTAAAGGGCTGCTGTTAAGCCGTGTGCAGCTCGGAACAATGCTTGGGCCTCGTTCACATAGGCCGCGAGAGCGTTGGCGTTAATAGGAGTGTCAGTTTCGTTTCACATGACACACACGTCGCCGTTTCTCTCTGCCCTTTAAGAAGAAGCTGTAGCTCCAGTGCTTGTTGCTGACTGCCAAGGAAAGCAAGCCCCAGCCAGAACGATGTTGAAGCTGTCTCAGGGATGCAAGAAGGGACGGCCAGATCCTGGCAGTTTTCCTGCAGGTTAAGTGCACGTGATCTGACCCCGCTAATGTTCACCAACTGGAGGGCCTGCAAGCCACAGCGGAGCGGGAAGGCGGCGCGGAGGGCGCCCTGGCTCCCGGGAAGAGCTGCCGTTCTCAGGCGGAGCCAAGGACAGCAGGGACCGCGGTACAGAGAATCCCGACTGTTCCCGTTAAGGAACAGTCTGAGATCCTTGACTCCGGGAAGAGAACATTCAGGGGGAACATAAAACTACTGAGATATTTGCAGGGCTACCATGGGGAGGAGCAATGGATATGGTGCACCAGAGAGGAAGGGAGCCGGTTAGGGCCAAGAGCTGGATGTTACAGGGAAACCTACGGTACTTGGGCTCAAAAAATAAAATGAAATTCACTCAGAGAGCCCCAGAACTAACTTCAGAATATCTGTTTGTCCGGACAGCCACCTTGTGGAGAACAGCAAGCTCCCTGCCCACAGAGGTTTCCAGGAAGAGGCTCACTGAGCCGGTGGAAGAAGAGAGTCCAACCCCCAAGAGGAAGGTAGGATTATCTGATTTAAAAACAACGGCTTTGTTGAGATATAATTCACACATCATAAAGTTCTCCCATTGACAGTATACAGTGCAGTGGTTTATAGTGGAGCACCCATCCCCACTATCAGATTTTTAAAAAGCTCCCCCATTTTCAGTAGGCATCAACCCCCCAATGCTCCCCACTGCCCCCAGCTCTGGGCAACCACTGACCTGCATCTGGTCTCTAGGAATTTGGCCGTAAATGGTCTTTTGTGCCTGGCTTCTTGCACTTGGCATAATGTTTTCAAGGCTTGTCCATGTCACAGCATTTGTTAATATTTCATTCTTCTTTATTGTCAATTAATAGGGACTCTGATTTTATAGGTCTTTTACACTTAGATCTCATGCGTGCCCTAGGCTTAGGAGTGAGTCTCTTCTCCTTCCTTTCACATCATGAAAGCATTCCCTACTCTCCACTATGCAGAGTAATTTCAATTTTTTTACTATTCAAATAACACTCTCCTCAATTTTCCAGAATGAGACAATGAAGGGCAGAAAAGCTACCGTGAAACAGCAACTACTAAATACAGTATTTCCGTAGCCTTCCTTCCTCTTCAAAGCACTTTCCATTTCTTTGCCAGCCCAGGCCAAAGGGCAACGTTGTCTAGATTCTGAGTTTCAAGTCAGAACCGTGAGGCCCTGGGCAGGGAACCCTCGGGTATCCTGAGGGCGCAGTCTGCTCCGGGGCTGGGCACACCTTTGACATGCTTCCCCCTCCCTGTCTCAAGGCCCGAGGCCCAGAGCGCCAGCAGCCGGACGTCATACTCACATGTCGTAGATGCAGTTCGGCGTGAAGGAGTGGTTTGCCTTGTGTCCCAGGGAGGCACAGTACTTGGACACGTGGTTGTAGGGCTCAGGCACGTCGATGACGGTCTCTTCATCGAGGGAGAGGGTGTTCCCATTGAGGGCCCAGTCCCTGCTGTCCACCTGCAAACACCGCGCGAGCGAGCCTTAGAGAGGACCTTTCTCCCCAAAGCTCCGAGGAGGTCAGAGATATAGGGACTCACTTGCCGTGAAACTTCCTGGTTGGAGTGCCAGGGACCTGAAAAGAGCCTAAGGCAGTGGTCGGCAAACCGCGGCTCGCGAGCCACATGAGGCTCTTTGGCCCATGGAGTGTGGCTCTTCCACAAAATACCACGTCGTGCGGGCACTCACGGACAGTGCGATTGAAACCTCGTGGCCCATGCGCGGTTTTCGGCCTGGGCGAGTCTATTTTGAAGAAGTGGCGTTAGTACACGCAAGGCGCCAAAGAGCTGTATGTTTGCCGACGCCTGGCCTAAGGCATTGCTCTGCTGCTGATAGTGCAGAAGGCATAGGTGGCTATCACCGGGGAGCTCAACTTATTATTTATGCTTTTTCCTTATCTTCTATGAAAAGAAGGATGGATAGTCCCTTACAAAGACACACGAATATGACCAGGTGTTCCGAGGTTGTTTATTTTTTCACGTCATGCTGAAACCTGTTACCTCAGAAGCCCACGAGCATCTAACTCACGTTTTTTACACATCCGTGTGTTTTTTTAAGTAGCCCAAACAAAGCAGAATTGGAGCCACTTGAAGCCTTCTTTCAAAGGGGCACCTCTCTGCCATAAGAGCTTAAGGCCCATACGCTTAATACGAGTCAGGGTGTAGAGTACCGGCTGTGCTAAGAGCATTACACCTTTTGTCTTTAGGGAGATACTTAAGGAAGTTAATTGTAAAGGGAAGAAATAAGAACAAGCAATATGAAATCTGGGAAATATATCAAAGATTGTGTCTTAAAGGAGGTGATTCAACTTTTTAACTTTTTATTTTTAAATTTTTTTTGGGGCGGGAGCAGGAGGACCCTTCCTGGCTAGATGTAGGCGACTGTATGGCTTCTGCACAAACAGAAGTAGAGGGTCCTCTTACAAGCACCCCACCCAAGGTCAGAAGTTAGATTCTGACAGAGTCCAAGCGGACCGCAATTTTTCAGACACTGGGTATATATAGTCCAGGTCGAAGCAATTACTATCTTATTGACGCATCCCACTTTCTATAAAATAGTTGTGGAATTAAAAAAAAATAACTTTAAGGCTCAATATAAGGAAGAAAATATCTGCTGTGTCTGATATCTGCTGTGTCTGAAAGTTTGTGAGGTCCCCCCAAATTCATTGAAGCCTAATCCCCAACGTGATGGTATTAGGAGGTAATTAGGTCATGAGGGCAGGCTGAGCCCTCATGAATGGGATTGGGGTCCTTATACAAGACCTCAGAGAGCTCCATCATCCTTCCTGCCATGTGGGGTTACAGAAAAAAAGGGCCTTCTAGGAACCAGGAAGTGTGTGGAGAGCTGCCACAGTGTTTGGACAGATTCAAGCCTCGGACTGATGAGAGGGCACAGTCCTCTCATGGCCACCTGCAAGTCCCAGATTGGAGAGCAGAGCCCTCCCAGAACAATGATAGCCAACAGCTGTTGTTGTAAGCTTGAACCTACGGTCCGAACTTGTGGCCCCATGTGTCTGAGTGATGTGGGCTTGATAGCATTCAGGTGTATGTAGTTGAATAGGATTGAAACCCACGGGAATGTTGTAAACATCCTGACCACGCCCTTATTTTTGCTTTGTGGAACCTGGTTATAAAATAAAGACACGGCTTATAGTCTGTGGGGCTGTTGCTAGTTCTTCATCAGAGAGGCCTTCGTAAGAGAGGACAGCATCCCACCAAGAACCCAGCTTTCATTCTCTTGTCTGTCTTTTCTTGATCCTTCACTGCCCCGACTCAGGCTCACTGAACCTGGCTGAGCTGGCAGGCCCTGGGGCTGAGTGGGCCATGGTTGTGCCTGCTCGCCACAGAGATGGGCTCACACCTTGATCTTGGACTCTGGAGCCTCCAGAACTCTTGAGAAATAAATGTTCGTTGTTGATAAGCCACCCAGTCTACTGTATTTTTGCTACAGCAGTCCAAAGACTGCTATTAAGACAATATCCAATCAATTTTACAAAAAAGCCTGTTTGTTCCTTTGTATTTCTAGTGAAGACTACAGTTAAAGGGATTAATGAAAAAAATTAACGGTGTTCAAAACAAAGCATTTGAACCAATCAAGTTGATTTTGCACTTGTACCTCACTCACCTCCTGGTGTGTAATGCGGACTCCATTATAAAAAGACATAACAGTGTTAGGTCCCACTGCGACCTTTGAAAACAGTCCTTCTCCAGCGCTGGAAATGAGAGATTCGGCAACATAAACCCTAAAGAGCAAAAAAGAGGCAAATAATGATTCTTTAAGTCTGATATATCTTTGATGGACTCCTTACACCAGCCACCAGAATATCATATGGCTACTGAATCCAGGACATCAGTTCATAATAATCCAATGAGGAAGGAAGAAAGGAAAAGTTAAACCACAATATTCTGACTTTGGAAACTGAAGAACTGGTACTTATGTATCATCTCTTAAGAATGGTGCTTAAAATTTGCTCTCTGATAAGAGGGTTGTTGTGATATATTCATAAAACAACTCAGTGCTTGATATAAGTTTAAAAATTTTAAAAATGTTTTTAGTTAAGGTCAATTTTCACTCTCTCCCTGGACAACCCCGCCCCCCCCCCCCAAAACATTTTTCTAGGCTAATTAAAGCTATACCCAAGTTTGTCAGAGCTAAATAGGAGGGAAAGACCTTTAATTAAGTCCCTGGATGAATGTTTTATACGGAAGCGTGACAAACAGTTAATAAAATCTACCCACGGCTCGGCCGTGGCCTGCTTTCTGCAGGAACGTGGGCGGAAGTGACTGCACGCCAGGCCTCAGGTGTGAGGGAGCACGGCAAGTTCCTGCCAGCCTCTTCGGGAGTTTCCATCGTCTTCTCGGGGAGAAGATGGCCAGGGGGCTGCGGCTCCTCCAGCCTGAGTCTTGGAATGCAGACACGTGAAACAGACCTGAGCCCAGCGGGAAGCCTGGAGTCCAGCCTAGTCCGTCTGAGCTGAGCTGAACCCAGTCAAGAGTGGCTGAACCTCAGCCAACGTACAGATCCATGAGTGCAAAATAGAAGGTTTACATCCATAAACCATCGATAGTTTTGAGGATATCAGTAGGCGGCATCATCACAATGACAGTAATACAATAGACTGATACATACGGTAATATACTGTTGTATTTCCGAGCTAATTAAATTATTATTTTTGTACATATACCATTGCCCACCCCCTAAACCCTTCCCTTTGTAAATGGGCCAGAGCCTCATGTCAAGAAAGAGATCATTCATTCATTATGGCATTGTGGGGTCAGCCCTGTCAGTTAAACCAGGGAATGGAAACATGCTTTGTAAGCCAGGTTTACAAAAAGGGAGGCCAAGAGAGAAGCACCTGCAGAGGGCGCTCTTACTCATCAACTGGCCAGTTGCTTAGGGAGTACACACCCCAAGCGGGGCACCGGAAGCCATACCAAGAATTAGAAACTGAGTTTAGACAAGACAGGAAATGGAGCAGGACTTCACACTCTGCGAGTGAGCTTATACTCTGGACACCTGTAATTTATAGGCTGGAATGCTTTTATGCTTCTTACATTTTCTTGGTTTTGCTCCTGTCCTCCCTTAGTGAATAAATTGTGTTGTGTTCCACACCCTCTCAGCTGGGCTGAGTGGAAAAGAAGGCACCTGGTCCTGGGCCAAGCTAAGCTTTATAAAGAGTGTGAAATGCTCTCTGAGGGGCCAGCATGAGGCTGCAGCACAAATGGTGGCACCAGAGCCGGGAGAAAGGGGACACCTGGGCAGGGCAGGGCTGGCTACCGGGCCCAAGCGCCTCTCTATGGAGAGGCTTCATTCCAGGACGGACACCGGGGCTGTTCTGGGCTTTATGGGCGGAGACATCTCTTACAGGGACAGATTCCGAATGAGAATAAAACACTCTTCCTCAGAACATATGAACTTTTTATTTTATTTTTCTGGTCAGGAACTCGGCCTGAGCAGAGAGCCACAGAGGATCATGGGTTCCCATCACTAGGGCTATTTCACCTCCCACAGACAGGGCCATTAAAACCACAAGGAGAAAATTACCTCTCTGATTCATACGGGTCTGGAAGAAGAGCATTAGTAGAAATGCAAGATGAAGTCGACTTGTCGAAGTGGTACACAGAACCTAAAAAGCAAACAAAAATCTCAGGACAGGTGCAGTCAGGGGAAAGCATGGAAAACATTTCTCTCTATCCATGGGACTGGAATGAATTAGATAACAAGAAATGCTATTCAAGTTATACCAACTAGAATGATATTCTTCAACGTAAGTGGACAGTTTTTAGATTTGCTCTTAAGTTTTAGTTTCAGACGTGGATAAATAGCCATCACAGGTATCTCTTAAATGCTATTTTTTCTTTTGAAAGTTCTTTATTAAAATAGTTTAAAAAGTACTTGTGTAATGAAAATATCTTAATAAAGAAAATGCTTTGTTGTGAAATTTTGAGAACTCTCTGGTCAGATCAGATTGGATAATGGTTTTAAAAATTTCCTGTGGTTTGCTTCATACTAGACAGTCTGTAGAATCCAGCCGCCCAGCCCTGGCAATTGCCTCCTTCACTAAAAATAAACATTTGGCTTCAACAGAATTAAGAAGAGCAGAATTAAGAAGCATTTACAAAGTCATCCTACTTCTATTAAAGTGGTTCAGAAGCCAATTAGTAATTTATCCCAGAAACTATGGTCCTAGAATTAACAGCCGTTCTAAAACTAACATTGGTTCCCTGCAAAGGATTAGCCTCAGAGGATCCTCCCGGAGCCCAGCGAAGACAGATGCTGCTCCAAAGGCTAATGAGGAAGGAAACAAGTTTTGGAACGAGAGGCCTTGTTCCTGCAAAGTCAATTATGTTAGGCACTAAGGCATCACAAATAACTCCATTAGACAGTTCTTTAGTAGTTCCCTGTGGTCATCAGGTCTGCTTTCTGTGTGTGTGTGTGTGTGTGTGTGTGTGTGTGTGTGTTAAATACAATCAAAACCCAAATTAATGTCTCAAGCTAAAAGTTAAAAAACAATCCAGTCAGTCAATGTCTAACCAGGAAGCAGACTGCTTGCATATTTCGAAGAAAGGGATGAATTCAGGGAAATGGTTACACGGAGGATGGAAGAGCCAAGAAGCCCGACAGGGCAGTGTGGAGCTCAGAAACTGCCAAGGCAGGAAGCCACAACACTAAGGCAGAGGAGCGAGTGCAGAGCTGGGCTTCCTGGAGCTCTAGAGCTGGGGCTTCTGGAGCTAGAACCCAAGGAAGCTAGAACCCTGGGGACCTTCCTGGTGAGAGATGGAGCCAGGAGGCAGGACACTGCTGGAGGCTCTGCTGGAAAGAGGGGGCTTCCTCCTGCTCCCTTCCCTTTTGTGTCCCCAGCCGGTGACTCTTTGCAGCCAAACCCAGACAGAAGCCAGGGGCACAGGGGCCTGGGAAATGCAGCCTGCGCGGGGCAGACCCCTGCGGGAAAAGCAGGGCAGGGGAAGGCCGAGGCAGGTATCTGAGAGCACACATCTGTGAGCGTACTGGTAACGGATCAGCACACACTCCATTAAAGGAAGTTAGTTTTAAAAAACAACAACAACCCGAAACCGGTTTGGCTCAGTAGATAGAGCATCAGTCTTCGGACTGAAAGGTCCCAGGTTCGATTCTGGTCAAGGGCATGTACATTGGTTGCGGGCACATTCCCCAGTGGGGGGTGTGCAGAAGGCAGCTGGTGGATGTTTCTCTCTCATCGACGTTTCTAGCTCTCTCTCCCTCTCTCCCTTCCTCTCTGTAAAAAATCAATAAAGTATATTAAAAAAAATAAATAAAAAATAAAAAACAACAAAAAACCGAACCACTTTTCTGTGGCATATGTGTTCCATGTGCAAATATCCTCCCACGAATTTCCATTTCCTCTCCTTGGACTAACACTTTCATCACAATCGGACCAAGCGCAACCACATATGAAACACAGTGTTAGGGGCTGTGCCGATGCAGACGGGAGTAACATCTCTTCCCTCTTCAAGGACAGGATGCCACCTTTTCCAACCCTGGCCATCCCTTCCTCCGCTCCCCTCGGCAGGGTGATGCTCCAGGCGGACAACGGCATCCTTCACGGTTCCTACTTTCCTCCATAGTTCACACTAGGACCTCTGCGTAAGCCATTCATTCACTTGACCAACATTAATTCTAAGAAATGAGCCAAGACTTAAAGCTCGAACAGGAAATAGCCAGGGACAGGGATTCCTACGTGCAGAGGAGAAGAGATGGAGAGAAGTTCCAGCTAGGGGCATAATGAGGAAATCAGCAAGAACCCCGTGGAGCCCCAGAAGCAGTCAGTGGTTACAGAAACCTAAAGAGGAAAGGGATGGCGGTGAGGTCGGGGGGAGGCAGACCGGAAGTTTCAGGTGAGAGGTGTGCATTCCATTGAACTTGTCCTCCCCCAACTGCTGGGCCAGGTGGCCACTAGACCCTGTAAGACAAGATCCAAGACCCATGGGCTAGTCAGCAGTTCAGCAAAGGTAGCTGAATGAGGCAGTGAGGAGAAACACAGTGGCAGAACACAACATCAGAGACCTGTGCAAAGCAGCCCTGGTCCTGACCCTCCTGATACTCAAACTGTTCAACAGTCCTTTAAAGAGCTGAGGCCTGCAGACCTTGCCAGCAAACACTACGCTCCTCCCCTCCCTCTTCCACCTCTTCCTCCCCCCTCCTCCTCCTCTTCTGTCCCCCTTTTCTTTCCTTCCTTCTCCCGCCCCTCCTTTTTTTGGCCTTAAGTTAGTTTGAAGAGGGTGTTTGTTACTTGCAACCACGAGTTCTAAGAAAAACCATCATTCCCCTGAGAATGATCACTCTTGCTTCCCAAAATCTGTTTCTTACTAATACCAAGAAGAATGTAATAACAAGACCTTTCATTATGATGTGTTATGGTAGGTGCCAAGATCTGCATTTCATAATGAAGAATCAGGTTCTGAAAAGACAAATGCAAATAACTTCCCCAAGAATATATTGTAATACAGTAAATGTTGGAGCTAAGACTCAAATTAGGTGACATTTCCCCATTGTCATTATTTATTATTTTATAAACATTTTAAATTAAATTTATTGGGATAATATTGTTTAATAACTTTATGTAAGTTGCAGGACTACACTCATGAACCAAAGTCTAGTCTCCTTCCATCACCATATAATTGACCCCCTTTACCCTCTTGGCAAATAAAGTGACTCTTAAGTTCAAGGATCTTGCCACTAAAAATGCTTCCACTTCTGAGTTTTTAAAATTTGCATCACCAATTGGGTGAGATCCTCTTGCCCAAGTCTCCTCATTTTTAAACATTAGGATGCTGTCTCCTTTCAGAACATATGTGAAGAGCAGATATTAGAATCTGAAGTCTAAAGACTTCTGTTTCACTTAAAAGTGTTTTTGATTTTGGAATGATTTAAATGTACAGAAAAGTTGCAGATATAGCACAGCGAGTTCCCAATGCCCTTCACTGTTTCTCTTAATGTTAGTTTATTATTTTTTTATTTTTATTTACAGAGAGGAAGAAAGAGGGATAGAAAGTCAGAAACATTGATGAGAGAGAAACATTGATCAGCTGTCTCCTGCACACCCCCCACCTGCAATGTGCCCGTAACCAAGGCACATGCCCTCGACCGGAATCGAACCCGGGACCCCCCAGTCCGCAGGCCAATGCTCTATCCACTGAGCCAAACCTGTTTTGGCCTAATGTTAGTGTTTTGTTTTTGTTTTTGTTTTTTTCTTTTTTTTTTTTAAAATGTTACCCTGTACAAATTTGTCCACATTAAAACCCCAACATAGCTACATTATTATTAACTAAACTCCAGGCTTTATTCATATTTGACCAGTTTTTCCACTAATGTCCTTTTTCTGTACCAAGATCCAATCCAGACGCCTCCCTCCCCCAATTGCATTCAGATGGCCTTAATTTTTAACTTAAAATAAAAACAAAGATTAAAAAAGGATACATTTAAGACAACCCAAGTTGGACCTCAATGCAAAATGCTAGAATTTCTATGTTTTTTTTTTTTTTTTAAATATATTTTATTGATTTTGTACAGAGAGGAAGGGAGAGAGATAGAGAGCTAGAAACATCGATGAGAGAGAGTCATCAATCAGCTGCCTCTTGCACACCCCCTTCTGGGGATGTGCCCGCAACCAAGGTACATGCCCTTGACCGGATTCGAACCCGGGACCCTTCAGTCCCCAAGCCGACGCTCTATCCATTGAGCCAAACCGGTCTCGGCTAGAATTTCTATGTTTGACAACCTTCCTTTAGAGAGTCTCTTCAGATCATAAATACCTAACGATTATTGAGGCCTACTAATGCCCACATTTATTATCTGGTCTGCTTTTTTCTTCTTATAACTTAACGTGGATTGGAGATACACCGTTTGAGGGGACCAGACAAAGAAACAAACTTCTCTCAAACCCGCCCTAACCACCTGCTCTGGCAGTAGAGCAGCCCACATAGGGCCCATTCAACTTACTTCCAGGCATCAAGTCAAAGTGCGGCCTGCCGTCCTCAGTAGACACCAGGGTAGCCAGTTTTCCTTCCAGCATCTCCCCATCAACGAACTTCCCGTACAGTGCGGTCCTCTCGTCCGGGTACACATAAGCTATCTTCTCTCCAGTCATCTCCCCGTCTTCGTTTACCTCCCCTACCAGGCTGCCTCCATCCTGACGGGAGAAACCAAAATCCAGAAAAATTACATAGAGTATTGATCCAGGTGACACGCGTTTCAGGAAATTTCTCTTGGGCACTCCCACAGTGAATAGCGCGAATATGGACCCTAGTAAGGACTCAGAGCTCTTCACAGGAGTGAGAAACACATCCAGCCCCACAGAACAAACAGCACAAACCCGAGTCAGAGCGGCAGAGGCTGAGGCACCTGATGATCCGGGACAAGTTACGGATACTCCATCCTGGTCTGTTATCTAAGAACCAAATATGTCCTGTTTGCAATATTAGTGACAAGCAATAAAAGGACATAGAACTCCGTGCTGCTTGGGGCCATGATCAGATGTGGTGAGTCTTACCTACTGTCCATACCATCTCCTCAATGTTGAGTTTCAGATATTTCTGGTCAATTAAGAGCATCTTTAGTTCAAATGTACTTAAGAATTAATTTAGTGTGCATGAGTGAAGAGCTGGCTGCATTTTCTAAGAGACAAGTAAAGGGACTTCTGGATAACTTTTGGAGTTAGAAGAAACAGTGAAAAAAAGATCAACGGAATTGCACTCGCTTCCCCATCACTGTCTTCCCCCCATTCTTCTCTGTTTACGGCTCCCGTGGGCCTCCTCCTCCGAGAGCAGCCAGCTGCGTGTCCTCTTTAACTGCCACTTACTCCCTTCTTAAGGGTCATTAAATGTTTTAGGGCAGAGGCTGTCAGAATTCTACATCCTGGGAAGTGCCAGGGACGTGCCAGGGACACAGTAGGTGATCCATAAATACTTTTAGAATTGAACTGGGATGTCTCCCAAATCTAAAAAAATAATCTAAAGGTGCAAGAGATTTTTATTTAATTTATGTTTTTGCCACTCAGAAGGTCCTGATGGTGTGACTTTGAAAATCTAAGACCTTGGTGGGTTTGACATAACAACAGGAATGCCAGGATATGGGTGATGTCCCCAAGGTGGAGGTTCCAGGGCTCAGTGATGTAGGGTGACTTCTGCGTGACCCCCATGCTGCTCTTCCTGAGAGCCAGAGGGAGGAAGTAGTGGCGGGTACATGGTGTACGGTTCCCTGAAGTCTAATTGCTCTTTGGAGAAAAAAGGTTATGAATTAAAAAAAAACGAACCCAGCACTTCCATACAAAGAACAGTGCTTAGAAGCGTTTGTCCCGGATAGAAGGTGCATCAGGGATATAGCATTGCTCTTTCTCCTCCCGAGTCACTTTTTAACAACCCAGCATAACGAGAATGGTACTTTTGGCAAAACCTGTCTTCAGGCTTTCAGCGATGACTGAGCTGACGGGGGTTAGGGTGTTTGTGCTTCCAATGAGCTGAAATGAATAAAAGCCAGCATTGCTATTTATTCTGTCTTGCGAGGGTCTCACTATTCTCCCCGCCCCCCCCCCCCATAAATGCTTTAAGCATCTGGTTTTGGAGGCAAGTGATTTTTTCCCTGGAATGATAAAGCAGCAATTTTTATTTCCTAAAGGGGTTATGAATTTTTAATTAAAAACCCTGCATCACTGTTTCAAGGTAAAATTTTGAAAGAAAGAAACTGTCCTTAGCGTGAGCTTATAAATACTGCAGGGAGAATCATTGTTTTCTCCTCCCCTTGCTCCTGCTTGGACTCTGTGTCACCAGAGCTTTCTCCTCTGCTGTGGCAGGGAGGGTTGCTCAACCCCTCCCCTCTGACACCCTTGGACACCCACATCGCTGCTGGGTGAGGGGTTAACAGCAGCAAGCCCTCCTCCCCTGGGCGAGGGAAACCTACAGCTTCCTAGCTGCTCTGTCTGCGGCTGATCCTCGTGCCCAGTTCAGAGGGTAAGGCAGAAGCCCACACCTCGTCGCCAATCCCACGCTGCCATAACAAAGCCCACATCCCTGCCACTTACACCTGTTTCTTAGAGCCCAGGGATGGCATTAGCATCCCCCACTGCCAACCGACACCAGAGAGAGGGAAAGTGTTGTCAACCAAAAGTTCGTTTGCAAGCTCGTCACTCTCCAGAGCTTCCTTGCGAAGGCAGAGTCTTCTCTTGGCATTTAATAAGAGGATAAGGCTAAAACGTAGCTGCGCCTTTAGGTTTCAAAATGCAACTGCGTGGAGTAAGGTAGGCCTATTCACTTAGTGCAATTTGGATGTCCCCAGGGACTTAACTGATCACAGTCACAAGTAAAACGACAGGGAGCAGGAGAACCTGCTAACCCATAGTTTGCGTCTTCCAGTTCCCATCCACACGCAGGGAAGGGCAGCCCACTTTTCCGGCTTCAAAAATCCTTGTCACATCGGCAGCAAGATACCCACTCTACCTACTTCTGAAGCGGGACAGTGTGTCTCTCTACCCGTCCCTCTTTCTGTCGCTTCCAGGCAGGAGCTAAAGGACTTCTGACCTATTGCAGGTCCCACCAAGAGCGTGTGTAAAGGCTTCAGTAATTATAATTTTTTTTTTTTTTTTTTTTTTACATGTTCTATCCTTATGCCCGGTTTCTAGAACATAACTTCTATTTTAAGAACAAAAATCTGTAAGTAGATTTACTGGGACTACTTTTCTTCTTACACATGTAACAGACAACTTGTATGAATACTTTTTAATCATAAGAAGATAGAGTTCAGAGTAAGAAAAAAATGTATTTTGACTGAAGCTCTGGACAAAATAAAACATTAGATAAAATATTTTCTAAGGTCTATTTTCTGAAAAATTTTCTGGAAATTCAACAACAACAGATGGGATATTTGAAATGCAAACAACAGATAAGAGTATTCATTCCCAACCAGAGATTTTGCCACATCTTTTTGCGTTAGTAAACTCCAAAAAGATGAGGAATGGCTGGCTTAGTTCTGACATCTGAGCAATGGAATAAAATTAAATGCAACAGCGAAATAGTCCACCATCTCTTTCTATACTGTATCAAAGAAATATTTTAAGAAATAATATAGTTTCATCTTTATTCATAACATAAAGCAACCAATTTGTCTCAACTTGCTTTAATCATGATTAATCACTCTTTTCCAAAAACAATGCTGAAAAGGAATTCCTAGTAGACGGAAGGGCCGACAACCTCAGTCGGAGGGAGTGACAGTGAGAGGACATAGCTCCCACACTCCTGGCTTCGCTCTCAAGTTTCACAGCTCCACATTTTCTGACGAAGAGAATGCGTTTGACTCTTCATTGTGAAGAGACAAAGCTTTGTCTTAAAGCATGCTACTTTCCAGCAAAATGAGCAGTCGCAGGGCTTACTGGGTAATATATCCAGCACACGCCGTGCCGAATGTTATCCTTATACTGTCCCTTGAAGATCAGCCTCCCGTCTGTGTCGTACTCCTGGGCCAGACCATTGAGCTCTCCGTCCACATAGGTGCCCTGGAGAACTCCCCCGTCCTCGTAGGTGTAAACGCCCTGGCCCTGCAGGGCATCGTCCACGTAATACCCCTCCAGGGTGCTGTGAGAGAAGGAGAACAAAAGGGATCGTCAGGCTGTGACTCAACTCTCCAAAAAGAAAGGATCACGCTCTGTGTCAGCTCAGGACAAAAAGAAAGGATCACTTCTGAAAACCACGGACCTGTACTCGGCACAACCTCCAGAAGGCTGCTGGGCTGCTAGGGAAGATACTGCGAAGGTCTAGCAGCAGAGAGGGAGACTGCATTGCCAGCCTCCTGGTTCCTGTCACTCCCTTTTCTCTGCTGGAGGAGATGGACAAGAAAGAAGCCACAGATGGAGCCTGAGAACAGGCCTCCTCCGAGAATGTCTCCAAGACCGGATGCCAACTGTGGCCTGGCCGTAGCCATTCTGGCCCACGTGTAAGCCACTCAGGCCTCACTGCCCTCAGGAGTGGTAGACTCAAGGGTCTTGCAGTTGGCTTGTATGTAGTGGTCTCTAATATTACAGATGTGGTTTAGAATGTGTTAATGTCTACATGTTTGTTTTAAATTATTAATGTATTATTTGTCAGCGACTGCCATTATGGGTATCCAATCCAAAGAATCCCCTCCCCCCTCTCTCTCTTTTTATGAGGAGTTGCATTTCCCTTTCATCTCTTTGGAAGATATACAGAAATGTATTTGTGCGTGCATGCATGCGTGTGTGTGTGTGTGTGTGTGTGTGTGTGTTCATGATCATGGAAAATGGGGCAACTAAGGAAAACGGCAGGCTAAAGCTTGCCAACATCCTTAGCAGCCTGCTCATGTTTGAGACCCATAGTCTGAGAGTAGAAGAATGCTCAGAAGGGTGCTCAGGATGGCTTTGCAAGTGCCCCCTCCCCCCTCTCTCTTTTTCTCTCTCTCTCTCTCTCTCCTCATAAAACAATTTCAAAATTTCAATAGTATGTTCTCAGTGCTAGCGTACCACAGGCCAGTGTGTAATGAAACTAACTTTACCAAGAATCCCTTTGTGATCTGAACTTCGGAGTAAGGGGGAAGACCAACTCAAATCATTTTTAAAATTTAAACTGTAAGATATTTAGCAACACAGACAGTTTGATTATTGTAACATGTTGTCATTAGCATTCACTCATGAATACAACCAACCACCATTTATAAGGTGCTTTCTAAGTAGCGAATGGTATTTGAGGTTCTAGACCACATGTGTCAAACACAAGGCCCGCGGGCCAAATCCAGCCCGCCAGGCCTTGCAATGTGGCCCGCACCGCGCTGTCATCACTGCACTCCGCTGTCAGTTTATGACATTGTCAGTTTATGACTGTTCAGTAAACCATTCAGCCCGCGATTTAGGCTGGATTTTAGATTTTGGCCCCTTCTCTGATTGAGTTCGACACCCCTATTCTAGACTGTAGAATCGAGAGAGCCCAAGGGACTGTGTACCCATGACAGGTGGATGCAAGGGGCCGTGGGGACTGAGGCAGCTGCATCTGACGTGTCTGGTAAAGTCCTGTCTTGCTGTAATAGATGACAGAATGATCTGTAATTATTAAATGAAAAGTACAGTCCAAATAACAATGGCCTCTGATTACATTGCAATTTCACTATCTGTAGTATCCCAAGGAGATAAATAGTTCTCTCTCGGGTTTGTTTGTACTATGAATGACTAATGGGTGCACTTTAGCAGAACCCTTGTGTAAGCCATCAAAAATTCTAAATCAGCAAAGTTGGAATTAATGAGATTTGACTGTCATTAGACTCCCCACAATTTAAAAAAACCCACACAACCTTGGTGAAGGATAATTAATCAACTGGCATAATGATGCAATAAATATTGCAGAAAACTCTTTCATCCTTGATCTTCATCTTTAGACTTGCTGGAGTAAATTTTAGGACGCTCAGTTACATTTGAATTTTAGATAAACAACAAGTACATTTTTAGTAAACATAGTATGTCCCAAATATTGAATGGGACATGGCAACACTCCGATAAGTTGTCTATCTGAAATGCCACTTTCACTGGCTACCCTGGATTTTTATGGCTAAACATGGCAACCAGATTGACCAGATTCTTAACAATGTCCTGCTATTTCCTCCCAACCCAAGTGACATAAGCAGCCCACATGCCAATTCTCGAGTCAGTGGAGAGAGCAACACCAAACCGCACGACTTTCAGCACCTGCCCGAGGAGACAGCTTCACTTCCTTGGCAAATATTTATGGCGGCTTGGATGGCATCTGAAGACAAAAGGGGCACGTTTCTGCGCCAGGCACTCCAGAGCCATGAAAACGACAGGGCTCTGAAACCCTCCCTCACGCAGGAAATAAAAGAAAAGCCTCTCAGCCGGGTGCTGAAGGCACTAACCTTTCTTTCCAGTTCTTTCCTCCTCCAGAGGAGATTGGCAAGCCACGGCCGGCTGCCTGTTTTTGTAAATACAGTTCTGCTGGAGCACAGCCACGCACATTCCTTCCCGGATCCTCTGTGGCTGCTTGCGTGTTGCAACAGCAGAGCCGAAGAGTTGCAACAGAGACTGCTGGTGGCCCGAGAAGCCTAAGATATGGACGATCTCGCCCTGTACAGGAAAAGTGTGCTGACGCCTGCCCTCGAACCCTTGCTCACTCTAGTTTGTGTACTGGCTCCCGTGCATGGCTGTGCATCTTTGCTTCCAAACCGTGCTTTCCTTGCTTCTTCCCGTAAAACCTATGTGACAAAACTCTTAAAATCCCGGAGGACACAGTCAGAAAAAAAAAAAAAAAATGTATGGTCACATTCCCTTTTACCTAGACAGACACATTTGCATTCCAGCCAAATATTACTGCATTCATTTTAAAATCCTCTTTAATATCTGAATACACAAACGTGGTTGTAGAACACATAACAGTGTTGGCCTTTCCTTTATGGGTTTGTGGTCTAACTGGTTTTTCTACCACATGAGGCATTACCCCTGTTCTCTTCCCCCAGTGAGCTCCCTTCCTTCCCCAGGCAGCATAGCCATATGAGAACCAAGAGGGAAATTTAAATTGAATCACAATTCCACTTTAATTTCCCAGCCATAACCAAATTAAACTGTGATTCTTCTAAAAAGCATTGTCTTAGGAATTGTTTTATATGCCAGTGTATATGACCTCTTAGAACAGGGGTCTTCAAACTACGGCCACATGCAGCCCGCAGAGGAGTCTGATCCGGCCCGCCAGGTTTTTTGGGCAGTGAGCGCAGCGGAGGTGTTACAGTAGGAATTAGTAGTTCATATAGTCCGGCCCTCCAGCTCTCTGAGGGACCGTGATCTGGCCCCCACTTTAAAAAGTTTGAGGACCCCTGTCTTAGAATATTTAAAACTAAGTGAAGAAGAAGAAGGTCAACAACAAACCCACAAACCCTGACCATCTGCCGGGACCCCGTTGACCAGAAGCCCCAGCCTCCTCCAGGGTGTGAGCAGCAGCCGAAGGGAGCGCCACCATGCCACCCTCGTGTATTGTGCCGATGGCCTTCAATGGAAGATCTATGAGTCTGTAGGATCTGATTCTTAAAAAGGCTCAAGATGACATTGAAATATTCGAGAGACGATTCAGTTTTGCTCTCGAAAAACAAATCATAAGAAAACTCTGAGACGCGGAGAAAATGGCGGCAGGGGTCGAGGCGGCGGCCGAGGTGGCAGCGACGGAGCCCAAAATGGAGGGGGAGAGCGGCGCGCTTGGCGCGCCAAGCGGCAACGGGGTTCCGGGTCCGAAAGGGGAAGGAGAACGACCTACTCAAAATGAGAAGAGAAAGGAGAAAAACATAAAAAGAGGGGGCAATCGCTTTGAGCCATATGCCAACCCAACCAAAAGATAGAGCCTTCATTACAAACATACCTTTTGATGTGAAATGGCAGTCACTTAAAGACCTGGTTAAAGAAAAAGTTGGTGAGGTAACATACGTGGAGCTCTTAATGGACGCTGAAGGAAAGTCAAGGGGATGTGCCGTTGTTGAATTCAAGATGGAAGAGAGCATGAAAAAAGCTGCCGAAGTTCTAAACAAGCATAGTCTGAGTGGAAGGCCACTGAAAGTCAAAGAAGATCCTGATGGTGAACATGCCAGGAGAGCAATGCAAAAGGTGATGGCTACGACTGGTGGGATGGGTATGGGACCAGGTGGCCCAGGAATCATTGATATCCCACCCAGTATCCTAAATAATCCTAGCATCCCAAATGAGATTATCCATGCATTACAGGCTGGAAGACTTGAAAGCACAGTATTTGTAGCAAATCTGGATTATAAAGTTGGCTGGAAGAAACTGAAGGAAGTTTTTAGTATGGCTGGTGTGGTGGTCCGGGCAGACATTCTTGAGGATAAAGATGGAAAAAGTCGTGGAATAGGCACTGTTACTTTTGAACAGTCCATTGAAGCTGTGCAAGCTATATCTATGTTTAATGGACAACTGCTATTTGATAGACCAATGCACGTGAAAATGGATGAGAGGGCCTTACCAAAGGGAGACTTTTTCCCTCCTGAGCGTCCACAACAACTTCCCCATGGACTTGGTGGTATTGGCATGGGGTTAGGACCAGGAGGGCAGCCTATCGATGCCAATCACCTAAATAAAGGCATTGGCATGGGAAATATAGGACCTGCAGGAATGGGAATGGAAGGCATAGGATTTGGAATAAATAAAATGGGAGGCATGGAGGGTCCCTTTGGTGGTGGTATGGAAAACATGGGTCGATTTGGATCTGGAATGAACATGGGCAGAATAAACGAGATGGAGCGTGGCATGGGTGGAGGATTTGAAAGAAACTTTGCCAGAAACGAGATGGGAATGTCTCGAAGCTTTGGAGAGCCCCTTGGCAGAGGAATGGAAATCCTAAGTAATGCACCGAAGAGAGGAGAGATCATTGCAAAGCAGGGAGGAGCTCCCATTTGATTTTACATGGAAGATGCTAAAGGACAAATTCAACGAATGTGGCCACGTGCTATATGCGGACATCAAGATGGAGAATGGGAAGTCCAAGGGGTGCGGTGTGGTTAAGTTTGAATCTCCAGAGGTGGCTGAGAGAGCCTGCCGGATGATGAATGGGATGAAGCTGAGTGGCCGAGAGATTGATGTTCGAATCGATAGAAATGCTTAAGCAGTTGCCTTTTTTAAACATCGATACCAGACCTCTGAATTTGTATTTTTTCTTGTTAACCATTTTAATTTGTTGGCTGGATGTATAAAGATGTTTAAAAAATTCAGTTGCTTTTTGGGGTAATTTGAATTACTTTTTTAATGACTGGGGTTCCATTTGACTGTTTGCATTGAGATTGCAATGTGCGCAATTTTTTTTGTAGTTGTGGCATCTTGTTGACATCAAATATGACTTTGATAATAAATACCAGTTCCTGAAAGCTGAAAAAAAAAAAAAAAAAAAAAAAAAGAAAGAAAGAAAACTCTGCTAGTCATTGCTACCGGCTAATAATAACAGTAACAACAATAATGATAAAATATAAGAATGCCTTGGGGGCATTATGCACAGTTCAGCCCTGATCACTGGCCAGGCCTAGGGACCCTATCCTAAATATTGGGAACGGTATCTTAGATTTAAAAATTAAAACTTGGCAAGGCTACTCTAACACTGAAAAAGCAGGATGATGCAGCGATGACATGCATGGACTCTGGCTTGCACATTTTGTGGTCAGCCCTGATTCTGACACTTACAACTGTGTGACAAAACCAATTATTTAACTTCTCTCTACTTCAGTTTTTCCACCCATAAGAAGGGGAAAATGGTAATAGTACCTCAGAAGGATCATGTTATGTACTACTTTTTATAATCAGGGCAAAAAAATTTAGCTGCCCTTACAACAGCAAGATGCCTTTCACCTGTATGAAAAGTATGGTCAGCATCCCGGATTGGGAGAGGTATGTCCGACTGCCGGTTTAGGCATGTAAACCAGCAATCGGAAATCCCGAGGAGTCCTGGATTGTGAGAAGGCATTGGCTGAGCTGAGGGACCACACCCACACCCCAATTTTGCGCACCGCACCTCTAGTTTCTCAATATATGTGTGTATCAAATCATCACACTGTATACCTTAAACTTACATGTGTTGTGTCCATTGGATCTCCACAAAGCTGGGAACATGCAGATCCACGGCAACAGAAACAAGAAATCCATACTTCCCGGTGAGTGCCTACCTGGTGCCCTCCCATCTACAAGTTCCTGGCAGGTTTTCTCTCCAGTCTTCACAACAGCTCTGAGCAGTAGGTGTCACTATCCCCATTTTATCAACGAGGAAGAGGCCAGCTCGCTAGAACAGGGCTCCTCTGAGCTGCTCCTCAGAGTAACCTCCCATCCAACTGCTAGGCTCCGACCTGCAGGAACATCACTGACTTCACCCCAGGATCCTTTGAAAAATTATAGCTGATGAGCGACCTCCAGTAAAGTTGAAGCGTGGAAGAGAGGCCGTCAAGATCAGAGGAGTGTCCTTGCTCTGGTTAGAGGAGGGTGCTGATGTAATAAGAAGGAGGTGGCTCTGCACCAGAGCTCACCTTGGATTGACTTGCACCTCCAACCCTTCCTAATGGGGACCTTGGGCAAGTTAGCTACCCACTACATGCCTTAGGTTCTCCATAGGTGAAATCATATTATAAAACCGACTGCACAGATTGAGTGACAGGTATTCAAAGTTACCCATCTTCTCCACCCCCTTTCTCCTCGAGTGTCACAAAAATGTTTGCCTTCATCAGACTGTTTATTAGGACACAGATGAATGTATTTGTTGCGTCTGGTGCCAACAAAAGCTGGATGACTGTCAGGAACGGAGAAGGACTTTTTCTTCCTTGTGTGGGAGGCTGGAGGACATGACTTCAGCAGTCCGTTCCCACTCCAGTTTCTCTGCAATGTGACCAAGCACTTTCTCAAAAGCCAACACAAGAAGTCCTGCATGGATCTGTCCCCTGGAACCCGTCAGCCTTTCCCGGTGGCTCAGCGGGTGGGCAGCCTCAACCAGGTTACCTGGACAATTGATAAACTACAAGGAGCCCTCTTAGCCGGAGACATTAATGCAGCAAATCAACTTCAGAACAGGATGGGCACAAGACAGTAACGTCAGGAACAAGAAATAATACTTGGAAATCTAATTGGCAGGGAAGGGGAAGCAACAATAACATAACAATAATAAGATGGAATGAATTAACTCATCTCCGTCTCGCAGTCAGGCTGAAAACAACACACGATTCCCTAACATTACACAAGCCAGAGCCACATCCAGCTAATGGCACCGATTATGGGGATGGTTTCATGGACATATGTTTAACTTCAAACTCACCAAGCTGTAGACATTAAATACATACAGTTTTCTGCATGTGAATCATACCTCAATAAGTTGGTTTTAAAAAAAAATCACACACCTGAGTTCAGGTTTTACATAACATTAGAAGGTCTCCATCTAAATCTGTCTCTATACTTTGTGATAAAAAAAAAAAGTGACTAGCTTGAAATTTCTGCCAACAGTGGTGACTTTTGTGACAGAGGAAGGGAGGTGCTCAGGGAGTCTCGGGCCCCACTCAGGGTCCCAAGGTAGAGGGACTAATACTTTGGAACTAACTAACATGCGGCTCATTGTGGGCACACTGGTTTGGAAGCTTAGTCTAGTCTGTGAAACAACCCAGTAACCAACCCTAAATCCAACCAAGCTAACATGGACAACTAACCAAACCTGCTGGACTGTGTTTTCCTGGAGTCAGTCAACTCTGCTTATCAAACTACCAGATTTAAAGCATGAGTGAGTGTGTGAGTGTGTGAGTGAGTGTGTGTGTGTTCTGGGTAACTTTTACTTTCACTCAGCTCCCACGCTCATTCAGCAAGAATTTTTTTAAGTATTAAATTAAGGGAAAGTGCTTTGAAGCCCAGAAGAGGAAACAGACAAGATTCTGCCCTAAAGGAAACTGCTGTCCTGTGGGCGAAGCAAGACATTTCTATAACTTACATTTGCGAAATGGATCAAACAACAACTGCAGCAGGAGGTAAAGAGCTACTTTCCAGAAGACAGCAGTGAGTGCACTGCTATGGAAATAGGGAAAGGAGGAACAGGAAAGGTGTCCCTCTGGCAGGGGGCGGGGTCCTGGGAGAAGAAAGCACTGATACCAAGTCTTAAAAGAGTCCTCCAAGGGAGGGCTCACGTAGCCACCAGCGACTCAAAGCAGAGGAAAAGCAAGCGAGCAAACTCTCCCCCCATTCAACATGGTAGTCTGTAAGCAAAGCTCTGCTAAAACAAACAAACAAACAAACAAACAAACAAACAAATAAATAAAGGTGGGGTGGGGTCTGGGGTAATGGGAAAGAGAAGTTTGGAATGACTAATTAAATTAGCATGTCATGCAGAAACCGGTTTGGCTCAGTGGCTAGAGCGTTGGTTTCGCTGGGGGGAGGCGGGAGGGGGGAGGGAGGGAGTGTGTGTGTGTGTGTTTGTGTGTGTGCGTGCCAGGTTCGATTCTGGTCAAGGGCATGTATATTGGCTGGGGGCTCATCCCCGGTAAGGGGTGTGCAGGAGGCAGCTGATGGATGTTTCTCTCTCATCGATGTTTCTAGCTCTCTATCCCTCTCCCTTACTCTCTGTAAAAAATCAATAAAACATATTTAAAATAAATAAAGTAACATGTCACAAGAGCTCTAAGATGGGTTTTTATTGCTTTTCTCACCCCTCCTTAATTCAGATAATTGACAGTCTGAGGAACTGTTAATATCTTCAAAAGCCACCTGCTCCATCTATGGAAAAGGGATTCTGGGTCACAAGCCGGTCCCTGTGCTCACCCTTCAGTGGTCAGCCTGGACATCTCCCTTCCAGAGGAACTCCAAGGGCGAGGAGCTGCAGGCTGTCACCAGTGCCAGGCGCTGAGGGAGTGGGGCCACATCCGGTGGAACCCCATGACGGTGTTAGCGAAACCCATTTCTGCAATATCCAGCCCTTTGTGCCTCTCGTTCCTCTGAATGCTCGGCAAAGCCACGTGGCCACTCGTTGTTTCTAAGCTGACATGGTTTAAAAGTCACTGCTGCAAAGCTGAGCCCCGGCAACCCCACCTCCTCTCGAAAGAGGGAAGGCCCACAGTCACTGCAGCCCTCACCCAAGGGCGAGCCGCTCCTGCCCCACAGCGCCCGCACGCAGGAGGGGCGAGCACAGTGAACAGACGGCTGCTGTGAGAACCCTTTAACTAGAGGCAGAACACAGAGAACACGGGTGCTGACGTCAGCATCCAGGCACCTCACATAAAGACCAGCTATCTCAACACAAGCTTTCCAGCACTGTGAGGCCCGAGCTGTACACCTCCTATGTCTACCTCTCCATTTCCCTGAGCGATCCCAGGAGGGAAAGGAGCAGGCTGAGAAATGGGCAAAGCTGCAGAACCAACGAGGTGGCTGAATCTTCCCTCAGGATAGCAAGAAACCGGACCCTGAGGTCTGGGAGAGCCGGCTAAGGCACGGAGTGTGTGGAACACTTGGAAAAAAGAGTGTCAGTCACTGCTGCAACTGCACCAACCGGCCCCCGACACAAATGAGCCCACGGTGTCACGTCCTTGAGACTCATTACCCGAATGAGCAGGTGAAATCTATCAAAGAAATGGGTGACCACCTAACCAACTTGTGTAAGATGGGGGCCCTCGAACCGGCACTGCAGAGCATCCCTTGGACAAGCACACCCTAGGAGGCAGTGATGACAGCTAAGCCTTATGCTCGCTGGCTTCTCCATAACCACGGGTGACTTCCCTGGTCCCCACAGCGGTGCATGCATGCATGTTGGGCTCACTATTACTTTGTCTTGAAGCTGTTACCCAAACATCCACTTAAGTTCTTTCATGTGAATCACCCTTTCAAAGAAGTGATTTGGTGCCCTCCCCCAAATGAAATAAAACAAAACCGTGAGCGCTACCTGCCGTCAAAGAAGAAGAATTTCCCGCGTCCGTTCTTTTCTCCATGGACGAAGTTCCCCTCAAATCTGTCTGTGGAGGAGTAGGTGACCGTGCAGAACCCGTGCGGCAATCCATCGTCATCCAGGTGCCCTGGAGGAAAGGAATCAAAGGCCAACCTTACCATCTGCATGTGCCCCCACTGATACATCGGAGCACAGAAGCGGCCAGCAAGACCCCTGAGCAGCCAAAGGGTCCCTTCCCTGCTCCAGGGGAGAGAGCAAAGGCTGCTCGCCTCGCCTGCATCAGCCGTATCGACCTGACTGTTCTGTGCCCTTTATGAACGGCGGGTCTACGATGGAGGGACTTGGACTCATTCAGATGTGAACTGAAAATAAGCTTGTCTTTTCGCGGGGACTGGGCGTTCTTACCAGTCACAGAGTCTGCAGCGCCTGTTCCGTTCACCAAGTACTTCCCCACCCGGTACTTCTCAAATTAGGAATGAAGGCGCCCAAACTGATGCTTCGCCAACATGTAGTTGAGATGACACCATTTGATAGTCTATTGCCAGGTACCCTGTCCCTGCAATGAGTCTTCTAATGCTAGAACTAGTGTTCAGTACGGTTTTATATGTAATAGAGTATGAAGTGGAGGGCTGCTAGCCGAGGGGACCTGGGAAAACCCCACTGTGGTTCATTACATTCAAACAAGGGACGTGGCTATGCCTCTAAAACTGCCCGGATGTTTATATGCCTCACTGTGCTAACATGGGAACGGAGTCCTTCTAAGCTTGAACTTAAGCTTAACCTTGAACTTACTGCTTCATTTTACAAAATCTTCCAGCCTTGAATGTTTAGTAATGACCTTGCCGTATCTCCTCTATAACGGTGTCCAGAGGGCTTATGTTTAAATGCAGCGAGAAGCAGCCGCATGGCCATTTAAGCAGCGATCATGAACATCCCCAGCAGTTCTGATACTGTGATCTCTAAAATGCTGGTTCTGCGTGGGTCACAGACTGTTATATTCTAACATTTATGTTTGTGGTCAGTGTTTAGGATTTTATGATTATCTACATATTTCGCAGAATCCGGGAGCCCCCTCACTTATGAGAGTCTCCCCAGTCATTCTGGTGAGCTGGTTTTGCCGAGGTGGGTGCAAACCAAGGCAGTAATTAACCTAGTGGCTTTTTCGTGAATGAATGACCTGGGTCATGGATGAAGAGATACAAAAGCATTCAAAACTGTGGGCAGTGCATGGACATTAAACACTCAAATGTGGCTTCCAGATGGCTCACAGGCATAGAAGAAAGCACAAACCATATCACCACAAGGAACACTTTAGTCTCCTAAAATGATTTCTTCTAAAGCGATAAAAGAACATCATCGCTTGGAAGAGATGGTAAGTAAACACCCTTATAAAAAAGCAAAAAGCTCTTTATTTTTATTGTATTCTTATGTAAGCATAAAGTAACAATGGACAAATATACTATTTTATTTCTACATCTGACTCTGCATAGATTGTTACTGAAAATATATTGCAATAAAATGTGGCTACTTAAATAAATCACAGTTATGTAGTTCCTTTCCACTCATACAGGTTTTTGTTTTGTTTTTCCTACCAAGGGCCGGGAAATTAATGGTCAGGAGGGAAATAAACCATAATTACTTTCTTTTGTTCAAAACCCAACTGTATGTGACATAATTCAATGACAATTTGGAAAATTATCTTCTAAATATCTACTAATGACATTTCTCTCATCAATATAAGTTAAATCTACTTTTAAAATTTTCATTAAAAAACAGGTACAGCTAAACACTTTCTTTTATGAAATAATGTTGGGATCAAATTCAATTTAGCTATTCACATTCCTATGAATCCAGCAGTTTATTTTTTGATGTAGGTATGAACACTCATTTTAGTCTTGTATTGAAGTATTTACTAATTTTTTGGAATACTTTCTCCAAAGAAACAGTTCACATATTTCAGACTTTCAAAAGTTAATTTTTGTTATTCTACTTTAGATCAAGAGAAATATTATGATAACCATGAACATCAAGGGGAACAAAACTCCCAATAAATTCATTTCCTCCTTCCCTCAGTCACAATAGCCTGTCCTATCTATATATATAAAAGCCTAACTGACCATTGCAACTGAAACAACCGAACAGACAACTGAACAGGCTGCGTGGGGTGACCAGGATAGCAGGGGGATTAGGGAGGGACCAAACAACTGAACAAGCAAGCTGTATGGGGCGACCAAGTTGGCAGGGGGGGAGGGGAGTTGGGGGCAACAAGGCCAATGGGGGGGGGCAGTTGAGAGTGACCAGGTGAGCAGTTAGGGGTGATCAGGCAGGCAGGTAAGCAGTTAGGAGCCAGTGGTCCAGGATTGTGAGAGGGATGTCCCCAACTGCCAGTTTAGGCCCTGGGGATTGGGCCTGGATTGGAGAGGGTGCAGGCTGGGCTGAGCCCCCCCCCCCCCCCCCTGCGCACACAAATTTCGTGTACCAAGCCTTTAGTTTCTGAATAAAACACTGTAGATGCACCATCAGCAGTGGACTTTAGATAGCAGAGAAGATGGAAAGTGTCATGTAACACACTAAAAGCATTGGAGGGTCAGTACTGATCCCAATGGGGATGGAAGTAGAAGGATCAGCCTCGCTCCAGGAGGGCTACTTGTTTCAATGCCTCTTTCGACAGGTCAGTGAAGAGGGGTCCAGGCACCTTGCTAGGGAGAGAGGAGCTGCTGAATGATGGTCATTTCTCCGGTGGCATCAGAAGGAGGTGCTTGGACACCTGACACTTCCCTACCATTCTGAAGGGTTAGGTTGCTTGTTGTGATCAAGTCCTGAAACTCCCTGTCAGCCCATCGCAGGACCCCTGGTTGGCCTGTTTGTTGTTTTCTCCCGGAAGGAGGAGGTGTGGTTAATGAGCAGGATCAATGAACAGGAGCTAGACATAAAGGGTTGTCAACATTTAAGACTTCCACCGTGGATGTTTAATAGCCAGAAACTGTTATCCTCGCTGTAGAACTTAATCTATAAAACACCAAGAGCAGCAAAGAGACTTTCCAAAGAAAGAAAGGGACTGGGTTGCTGCACCTCACCTCTCCTTCCCACGTCAGTGCTAGCGGAACGTCTGGAAAGAGTCTTGATCGGATGCCGTCTGGACAATAGAGCAGGTGATAGCTGTCTTGTTGGTAATAATCAATTTAAAGGAGAGGAAACTGATGCACAAAGAAGGAAAAAGTCTGTGTTCCTCACTCTGCATTTGGCATTGGGTTACGTGCTTTCCTGTTACCTGAAGTGAACCTCACGACAATTTCCCAAGTGCCCATCGTGTAGTCGAGAAAGCCAATGCCATGTGGCTTGCCCAGGAAGCACATAAATGGCTCTGAATGCCCCTTCCCCAAGTCTTTCCATTCCCTTTCTCTCTGGATAAGGGAAACTACGGTAGCAGAACCCTCCCTACCCACTGCCCTGCTTCCCTGCTGATGGTGGAACCAGGCACCTCTAAATAGGTAGGTATGCCCAGGCCCCAGGTCCCAGGTCCGTTTGTTGTGAAGATAGTCCTTGTAGGGCCACCAGGACTTGCAACAGCGTTCCTACCCCTTCCAAGTGTTCCCTCCCTCAGAGAGAAACACTAGTCCTCCTTGCTCTGAGCGAGGCCGATTTCTGAAACGCGACAAGCCAACCAGCAGCCTTCCAGGCCGGTGCCCACTAAGCGGAGGCTGCACAGCAGGCCAGACAGCACGGGAGCGTCCCTGGGATGACTGCTCCGTGCTGACAACGCTGTCCCAGCTCCTGACTGCGGCGCGACTTAAAATATTTATAGAAGTGAGAGAAAGGGGGGAAACGCTAAGTCTCACATCTACTTTTTTACTTTGTTCTAGTGATCACGCTCTACTGAATGGATAGAAAGTGAGATTTTCCCCCTGTGAGTTACCTCTGAGCTTTCTCCTTATCCTGACGAGAGCCAGGCCTGTCTGTGTTCTGTGCTGTGATGGTCCATCATCTGGGCAAGGCAGACTCCCTCGGCATCAGACACTGGGCTGCTTCCCGCCTCAGGCTCACTCACAGATCTGAGAATGGTGTGTGTGTGTGAGTGTGAGTGTGTGTGAGTGTGTGTGTGTGTGTTTCCCTAAGAACAAGAAACTCTTTCATGCATTGTTGGTTTTGTAGACTAGAACTGCTGACACACAAAAAATAATAATAAAAGGCAAGCTTATTCTAGTCAGTGCAAAGAACATGCCCTCATGATGATGCATTTACCCTGGCTGTTGAAACGTAATTTGATTTTTGAGAGTAATTCTTTACCAGAGCTCAACTGTTAGTCATAACATTATAGCATGGCCACAGGGAGAGGGCTGGTACACGGACCCCACATTTGTCCTAAGCCTAGAGCATGAGCATGAGAGACAGGCAGGAGATGTTAGGGGGACCGTTAAAATATTCTTGATGTTTTGAGGGGCTTAAGGCAGTGCAACACTGAGATGCTTGTTTTTTTTCTGGCTCCTTAGTTCTGGAGATTCTGTTTTCCCCCTTTTGTCTTCTGTATGTTTCCAGGCCTTTCCATTCTTTCTTGCCCTCAGAAGTTCACGCTGGGATAATTGCAAAGAGCCCTGTAGGTGATTCCCACGGCTTCCCATGGTTTCCAGCTCAGTCCACGCCCGTGGCCGGTGACTCAGCGCCTTTCCTGTTTTACCCTTTGTTTTTGTCCCGGGCCCTCTGTTACAGCAGAACCAATTGCTATGTCTCTGGAGGTGCCTGCATACTCCCTCCCCTCTGTGTCTACTCACAAAGTCCCTGCTCAACTGGACTCACCCACACAACCACCTCTCTGGGGGCTCTTTCCCCTCCATCTCCTTCCAGGAGCCAGATGTAATACTTACTCCTCTCAACCACCGTCATTCATCTGTTTAGATATATTTATTTGATATATATATATATATATATATATATATATATATATATATATATATATATATATATCACTTCCCACTGAACCAGTGAGTCTCCACGAGATTTTACAGATCCACAGCAGGAGCTCGGGGGTCTGGCCTCTGAGGCCCAGGGCCAGCTGCCTTCCCTGAGGAGACAGCAGGGCTGGTGCACAAACCCACAGAGACACTCCACTACCCGGGTCCCCTCGGGAATTCACCCCCTGGGAGCTCAGAACTTCAGAGAACCGACCTGTGTTTGATGTGACAAAAGACATGTCAAGTCCTGAACAAACAGACCAATTTGCTCCCCAGAAGAAATTTCTTCAGAGGAAGAAAAAGGATGTCTGTTGCAGAGTTAAGTTAAATTTTCCTTCCCTGAATACATTTCCCCCCTGAATGTCACTAAACCCTATCAGAAGCAGCCAGAAGAGTTACTACTGACAAAGAGTGATACTGACATAATATTTAACTGTTGCTTCCAGGCCCGGTTCCCAAGTATTTCATACATTTGATGACTCATCAAAAGCAAAAAATATGACAAATTTAGCAAGAAAGTCAGGTACAGTGAAGAGGAGTTCTGGAGGTCTAAGCCCGTGTTGCATCCTCCTGGGTGGCCTTGGATTAATTCTTAACTTCTCTATGCCTCAGTTTCCTCCTCTGTAAAATTCAGATAATCTTAGTACCCACCTCATAAGACTGAATGTCTGTGTGTGTGTGTGTGTGTGTGTGTGTGTGTATGAAACATTCAGCACAGAACCTGCACAGAGTAAGAACTAAACAATTACAGCAACAATAATGATGATGGTAATTATAATAATAATGATAGCTAAGACAATGAAACTACTGAGAACAGAGCTTTGTTGATGGAAAGGTAGGTTAGTTGGTACTTGAATACCAAGATATTCAGACTAGCTTTATGCCAGATCCCCCTGCATGTGCAAGATGTGAAGTAAAGACCATAACAGATGCCACTAAGAAAGCCAAGCATGGCTGGATAAAAGCCCGCTGGTGCAATGCCCTGTGTGTGCACCCGTACACTCTGGACGCTGTGCGAGTTTGGGCCTTAGATGCCTCTAAGGACTTTTACAGATTCTGTGTTACTCTGTTTAGTGTTAGGCACAATTGAGTGATTATGTGCCCTGGACTGCCCCAAATGTTCACGTTATCCCAGCCTAAGTATATACATATACAGGTTTCAGGGATCAACATGATCATTCATCTGTATTCACTACAGAATGATCACCCCCAAAGCCTCATTGCTACTGGTCACCATACAATTGACCCGCTCCATTCCTTTCCCTGCCCCCCACCTCCTCACCCTCCCGTAACCACTGATCTGTTCTCTGTAGCTGTGAGTTTGGTTTGGTTTCACCAGCATAAGTATTAAACCCCTCTCATTCTCAAGCATTTCCTGATTTTGGAGAATAATGTGTCTGGTCACCCTATTAAACAGAACCTTCCTCTTTTAGATAAAGAACATTCTCTGTTCCTATGAATTGCACAAGCTCAAAAACAACACCGCTATATTTCTTTTTTCTTTTTAACACTGCTATATTTCTGAAGTTGCTTGTTCACAGGAGCCTGGGGACCATGGACTTAGATTTCCAGACAGCTTCAAAGGAGAGTTGTTTAACTTGGGGAGTGCAGCCCATGACCAAGGGTTTGCATTAAAATTTCACAAGCACAAGTAAAAGTAAACTTTAAAGAATGAGAGTAAGCCCTGACAATAAAAGAAGAGCATTTTTTTTTCCTGTTTATCTTTCATAACAGGAAGGCACAAGAAATCAATAACTTAAGTTGTAAGAAGGCTTCCAATGGATGGACTCAATGTCTTTGGGCCCCATTGAGGCCCAACACAGACTTTGCTTATCAGAGAGATAAAGAGATAAAGTTCACAATATTGTGAAATTTAAACAATAAACACCCTTTTGAAGCTGGTAAAGAAATATGTCTTTTAAAAAAAGAAATATGTCTTAATACCCTGTTTCCCCGAAAATAAGACAGTGTCTTATATTAATTTTTGCTCCCAAAGATGTGCTAGGTCTTATTTTCAGGGGATGTCTTATTTTTCCATGAAGAAGAATATGGTACACATTTATTGTTAAATGAAAATAAAGGAAATTTATTACCTGTATACGGTACGGTAGTACGGTAGTTGTCAACACAAACCAGACAAACTGTGAATCCTACAGTATCAAGAATTTACTCATTTATTCAATGACAATCATGTCATCATCTTCTAGAACATCATCATAACAATCAATTCCAGAATTTCCTGGTGAATTTCTTGTGACTCCATTTCTTTCAGAATCAGTGGACCAAATCACTCATGTGTAGCCTAGGTGGGGGACTTATTTTCCGGGGGGGATGCCTTATATTTCACTCAGAAGGAAACCTGTAAGTAGGTCTTATTTTCAGAGGATGTCTTATTTTCGGGGAAACACGGTAGTTACATTATAATGGATACCTTTTAGAAATTTCAGAAATATTATTTAAATCTCATCCCAAGACCTCTGGAGCACTGCAAAAGGAGTCAATTGTGTCTTATGAAAACAAAACAAAAAAAAAAATGAAGTTCTCACTATCTATAATAATAAAAGCTTAATATGCTAATTAACCAGACAGCAAAGGACCTTCCCGACATCCTTCCTGGGGTCCTTCCAGATGAGCTGGGGCTGCCAGGGCCGAATCCCTTGCACGATTTTGTGCATCAGGCCTCCAGTGCAGCAATAACTATGTGTCTTTATGCATGTACAGTATTGCCACTTCGTTTTTCTTTTCCATTTGTGAGGATTTGTTTAAACAAATGAGATAGAAACCCAATCCAACCAAAAACTAAAAATTATGTACTTAGAAGCTTACTTTAAAATATTCTGGGTTCTGAAGTTTTACAAATACGTCTACTGCATATGTATAAAATAAAAAAAAAAAACATTTTTAAAATAAAAAAACACACACACACATATCCTGGAATTATACCACGCGGCATGACAACACATCACGACGTACTGGCTGGGTAGAATCAAATAAATAAACACGCCAAAGAGTATCTCCTAGTATTCACGGTTACAAAATCCTAACATCTCATGATACAAACAACGAGATTGTATAACATCCCCACCTCGCTTTTTAGACCTAGCCAAAGGGGGAGAAAAAAAAAAAAAAAAAAAAAAAAAGAGGTGGAGAAACTCGGCAAAACAAAGTGGCGAGGAGAGTCGGGGCGGGGCTAGCGGAGAAGGGGCGGAGAAACCCGACACCCAGGCGGTGAGATCACCAGCAGCCGCCGCGCGGACTCAGAAAGTTCAGTGTCACCGGCGATCCGGGGCCCGGCGCGCGGCGGCCGCTCGGCAGCGGGAGGGGGAGGGCGCGCGGCGGCCGAGTTCGCCCGGGGACAGCGAGGGGAGGGCCGCCGCCTCCGGGTCGGCGCGCGCTCCAGCCCCGGGTCGGGAGCGTGGTCCCCGGCCTGGCGATGATTCCATCTTTTCAGAGGAACAGCCGCCCGGGCCGCGGCTGCCACGTGCCTGGCTCGGCCCCGTGCGCTGCGCCGCCAACCCACCCGGTCCCCGCGGCGAGCGGAAGGGAAGGCTGCTGGCGGCCGGAGAGGGGCTCGGGGTGGCCACACCGAGCCGGGGCACGGCTCTGCGGAGACCGCGGGTCTCGGAGGGCTGTCGCCATGCACACCCCCACCTCCCATCCCTGAAAGGTTGCTAAGGCCGGAGTGTGGGGCACCGCTCGCAACTCCGAGGCTGGGCTGTGGGCTGCGGGCTGCGGGCTGGAGCGGCCGTGCTCTCCCGGGAGCCCGGCCCGGCCGGCCGCGCGGGTTCCCGGCCTGAGCCCCGCCGCGCAGGGCGCTCTCCCGGCGGTGGCTGTTCGCCCGCGGAGGGGACAGCGGCGGTCACGCGGGTCACCCGCCGCTCCTTCCGCGTTCCCTCCCCCGATCCCCGGAGAGAGAGATGCCTGTACCTTCCACCGCCTCCTCCACCATCTCGTCGTCGCTATCCATGGCGGCTGGGGACGCTGCCCAGCTCGGGGCCGCGCGGCTGCCTCCGGTCCCTCCGGGTGCTCGGGCGGCTGGGCGAGCGCTGGGGCTGAACCCTGCGAGTTTGGAGGAGGAGGAGGAGAAGGAGGAGGAAGAGGAGGAGCAGTCGGGGCTGACTCGCACTGCCTCCCCCTCTACAGCCCTTTCGATTCCTTGGCCTTCAGCTGCCGCTGCCGCAGCCGTCCCTCCTCCCTTCGCCCGCTGGGCCCTCGCCTCCGAGGCTCCGGGGTGCCGCCGTGGCCTCCGCCGCCGCCGCAACTTTCTCCGGCGATAACCCGTCTTTGTTCGCGAGCAGCTGATCCGCTGACATCACCCGGCGCCGGGGCGCTCCCTCCCGCGCTGATTGACAGCTCCCTGTCCCTTCCCAGGAGTGAGGCTCCTTAGAGCGGAGGGCGCTCCGGGGCCGCGCGCTCTCCGCGCCCCGGCCCGGCAGCCCCCCGGCCCATCGGCGTCTCCGCGGCTCCGTGCGCTCCGGGCGCGCCGCGCGGTCCTGGGGTCCTGGGCGTCGAGGGGTCTCTCCCTCCCGGGCTCCGCACCCGCGACCTCCAGCTGCGCGGGGACCCTTGGAAGTTCGCCGCGCTGCGCCTGCCGCCGGCAACCCCCGCCCCCGACAGACTGCAAAGAGCGAGGGACGCTCCGGCGGCGTTTCCGACGCTCCGGCGCCTCGGCTTCCTCTCGCCCACGTCCCCGCTTCACCCCGTTTGCCACCCGGAGCCGCGCGAGTGCAGCACGCGCGGGAGCGCAGGTGCTCCGGCGCCGCCGCCGCATCGCACCGGGGCGCGGGCTCCCCGGATCCAGGGGGCGGCAGCCAGCCCCATCCCTCCTGCCTCCGGGCTGCGGCGCCCACCCCGGCGAGCCCGGGCCCCACCCTCCCCGGGGCCGCCGGGCGTCTCGGTGATCCGGAAAGCCGGCGGGTGCAGGCGGCCGATGGCTCTAAGTCAGGCGGCCGATGGCTCTGTACCGGGCAGGAAGCCGGCCGCCCGGGAGACCCACTGCTTCCTGGTCGCCGTGTGGTCCGGGGAACGGACCTGGCGAGGAAGGACCCCCGTCCCGCACGCCTCTCCCTCCTGCGCCTCCCGTCCCGGACCGGAGACGTCTCCAGCTGTCATCCTGTTCCCCAAGTGGCAACCATGCCACAGATTCGGGCTCTTGCAGTGGAGAAGGTCACGGGGCACCCGGGTACCAGACCAGACGTTCCCTGTGGCGTTGTCTCTTACAGGTGGCACGAAGGGCGGCGGTCAATAGCTGCTTAAATGGATGCAAATGCACACAGTGTGCTGCGGAGTGGCCCGGTGCTGCTCTGGGCACCTGCCAAGAACAGCGACTGCTCAGCGGAGGGGCGGGAGAGCGCAGGGAAAGTTGTTCCATTTTGTTTTCTGAACAGGAGACTTCAAAGTCCTTCCAGCAGACGGAAGGGAGGCCACGCCTGGCTTTTGGGCTCTGTGCTTAAAGGCCAGGTGTTTTCATCGAATCTTGTGAGTTTCTCCTTAAATTCAGTTTTCCTCTGTGAAAAAGAGAACAATGTTAGGGACATTTGTGCCATGCACTGCCAGGAATTTCAATCTCTTTTGATCGTTTTTAGAAAGATTAAAAAAAAGGGAGTTAGGAGACCGGTTCTTGGTGCCAGCCCGAATTCCTCCCCAGGAGAAGAGGCTCGGGCTATAGGACTGGGATGAGGTCCCCTCTGGCTTGAGCTAGACCATAGGAGGTCCCCAAGCTTAGACTAGACTCCCTCTCTCCCCACCCCTAACTTAGTCTACACCTCTCTGAAATCTTCTGGGGAAAGTGGCACCTCCTTAAAAGTGTTCTGGCGAAAGTTGCACCTCCTTAAAGTCCATCGTTTTCAAATAGGAACCACAGAAAGAGGGTTTTAGTTCAGATTTTTAAAAGGAGCACCATGTATTGAGCTTGGTTACTCACTGGTTTTGAGTTTTTTTTTCTTTTTTTTTTTCTTGCTTCCCCTTTTAAACATACCATCTCCTACCTTATATATGACACTGATATACAAACACACACCAGATATGCACCTTCTTTCCCTGTTTCCAGTTTATTTTCAGGATGGGGGGGGAGGAGAAATTATTTGAAAGCTAAAAGGAAGCTAAAGTAATGTATTCCTTTACTAAAAAGGGGGCTGAGGCGGGGGCAGTGTAGGCTGGAAGAAATCTCCCCTCAAAACACACAGGTGAGGCTCAGAGACACCAGTTCATGGGGGGGGGGCAGGAACCATGTGACAAGTGTCCTGCTCCTGTCTGTGGGTTCCGAGGAGGATGCCCAGCCATGCCCTCGGTGCCAGAGGATTCCCAGCCTGCACTGCACAGCCAGACTGCCCCGGGCTTCCTCAGACACAGGGCGCCCTGCACACAGCCGGCGTCACTGAAGCGGGCCTCCTCCGGGCTTGTCAGGGGTGGGGATTCTTGCCAGGTTGGGCAGTGAGGGGACTGAAAACTCCCTGAGAGCCTTCGTCAGGTTATGCCCATGAGGCAGGCATCGGCCAGCACGCAGGCCGGCCCGCCTTCAGCCACCATTCATCCGGCTGACTCTGGGCCCCAAAGGAAGGTAAAACTTTTTTAGGACTCCCTTAAGATACATTTGCATTTTCTGCAAATCATTCTGGGTATGTTTTCAATGCCTTTCTCTAGATGGGCTGATTCTTAGTTAAAGCCCCAGCACCCAGCCCAGTGCCTGGTGCAGAATGAAGGTGAAGCACTGTCGGTGGTGATGTCGCAGAGAGGAATATTGCTTGCTGTACACAGCGCCGGGCCCTGCTCACAGACGTGCTTTGTTTTAGCTCAAGTCGGAAGAGGGTTTTTTTTTTTTTTTTTTTTTTGAGCTGTTCCACTTTCCCACATCTACTGGCCCCAAAGCTGCTTCCATCGCATTCTTTCCCACAGTTTTCTTCATTGAGAGCTCATTTTATAAACCCTCTTCCCACTTGGCTCCCCGCCATTTTCCTCTGTCTACTCTGTCCCCACCAACGTGGCCATGGGCTAGAGAAATCAATAAAGCTCTTAATCACAGGGGGTGGCTGCAGCTGCCGCAGGGCCAGGGCCGAGCGCCGCACTCAGCAGGTCAATGAGCTGAGCCAGCCTCCCCGGGAGGAGCGGCTGCCCTGCCAGGCCCCGGTGGGACTCGTTCCACCTCACACTGAGCGCTGTGCTTTGCCTCCTCTGCATCCTAGGGTGCATTGCTCTCTTCTGGGGCATAGAGAAGCGAAAGTCCCTCTTCCACTGCATGTCATTCCCCAGAGAAGGCTGGGGCTTACTTATAAGACTGACATAATGTTTTGGCAATAAATATTTTTATAGGCATCTTGGGTTTTATACACCTTCCTACATTTAGGGGAAACAATTGGCAATTCACTACGATGTGTACTGGCAAATTGGGGGAAACCTCGTGAAGGTGGAACTTGTGTGGAATTCAGTAGTGCTGTTGACTTCAGACCCCTCGTACCACCCAGCTGATAGGGGCCGGAGGGGCCAGCTGGTCTTCTCAGTCTCCAAGCCCCTGGAAGGTGTCCCATGGACCTGTGGCTGATGCCTCTGGTCTGCTTTGTTTGTTTATAATGATGGCAGGGGACAAGGACAGAATGAAGAAACTCTTAACCATCAAAGCTCATTTTGGCACTGCTCATACCTTAACAAGATTTTTCCCCCACCAAATTCACCAATTTGATTGTGTTACATCCTATTTGTGTTGGTTTCTCTGAGAATGAGCCATACAACTGGTCAATGAAGCTCTCTGGACCTTAGTTTTCCCATCTGGAAGTGAGGAGATTGGGCGACAAACATTGTAAGTGCAAACCTGCTCTGCCCACCATTCCTGGGGAAAGGCCAAATGGACCATAGAGAGCCCCAGCAGGGTCAACTCCCATAGTCCCCTCAACTTAATGGCACTGAGATCTGGGCGTGAGGGAGGGACCCTTCTCTTATGTAGAGACCTGGGCCTTTCAGAAGAACCAAGGTCCTTGGATTCTGAAGCACTGAGTCACAAATCAAGTGGCTAAGTGTGTTGGTGCCAACTGCAGAAGCTGGAGGGAGGGGCGGAGAGGAGCAGTGAGGAGCAGGCTGGGGGGAGGGGGGTGTGGATGAAAGGAAAGCCTTTATAGCATACGGAGCACAGTGAAGAGCAACCTGGAATATCAAGGGCACCGAATAAAGGTCTGAGAGCAAAGGGAGAAATGGAGAACACGCATTCTGCTGGAAATAGACATGCCTGCAGCGGAGACGAGGATTCAGAAATTCAGGGTGACCTGATTTGATTACAACAACAGAAAGTGCAGGAGAGAAAGGGAAGAACAGCCGGACCTGTGGAAGTGAGTGAAATAATGGAGAAGACATCATAGTTACCATGGCATTAAAACACCTCATGCCACATCAAGCTCCTTTTTTCTCCATTCTTGTTCTTGCAACATGTTAATGTCATTGCAGTCTCCCCAGTAAACTAAATGTAGATCCTTTGGGCGTGGAGGGGAGGGAGACGCAGAGCTCCCTGGCGGGGTCCACGTGGGCACTTATTCTTCCTCTGAAGTGTGTCTGGTTCTTTGGTCTTGCCATTATGAGACATAAAAACCTTTGCTAGGCTGGGGTCTGATGAAACTGCTGGGAGATGTAATTTGAAAAAAATAAAGAACAATTGGAAATGATTTTTAAAGAGGCAACTGCTTTAGAAATTATTGCAGAAAAACCAATAGGATGCAGATAGTTGAAAAATACAACGACCATCAAAATCAAATGTGTGTTTGTTTTTTTAAGTATTCTTTAAAAAAAATTTTTTTTTGTTTTTAAAAAGAATATTTCTCTGGGCTATAATTAAGATTACCGCTATTGGTCAGATGAAAATGCCAGTGTTGCAGAAGGTGGGTACACTGTGTATTCTTTTGATACTCCTGTACAGAAAGTGATTTCCAGCTGATTTACCACAAATGTCACCACATTCATCAAGGCCTAGATCTTGACCTTCTTCAAGTGTACTCACATTAACCAGATCCCAGAGACTGGTGAACATCCCTGAATTATGACAGGCATACATGTTGTCATGGCAAACACAGTGTCTCTTTGTAGGTAAATGTACTCAAGAAGACAGATTCCATCCAGATGTTTTCTTAGTTAGCCTGGAGTTAGAATAAATGAACTAGTTGTGTGGGCCACAAGAGAAACACTCCTGTTACAATGTCCTAAAAGAAGGCTGCCCACCCACCCCACCCATCCCTGCTTAGATGGCCCAGACCGCTTCTGAGACTTCGGGCTTCGTTCTTTTTTACATGTTCTAGTCTGTTCAAACTGGTTTCTCCACCTGGCATCCTATATAGCCAACCAGGCAGATGGACACTTTTAAAGTCATAATCACATCCTGTTTCTACCTTCCTGCTATGACAGTCAAGTCACTTTGCTGAGAGTTTGGGGTAGCTCCACATTCTTCAGTCACAAATCCAGTCACTGTCTTGGTTTATTGTCACTTAATTCTAGTCAGATCCATTTTGCTAGTCTAATTTTCTGAGGGTTTGATTTCCAGTTGGGGTAAAAAGCATCTGATCGGTATTTCTCTCTTTCCCTTTCTCTCTCTCAGCATGTCCTCGGGTAAGGATTGAAAATAATAAGAAACAAACAAACCCCTACCAGCTGAAGGCAAGTTTCTTTACTTCCCAGGGTTTATTTATTTTTTAGGGGTAATATGAAAATTCTAATAATCCCCACTCCATAGAGTGGTTGTGAAAATTGATCAATATAATGCAGGCGAAGCACTTCCGAACTTCCAGGCACAGGGTAAGTACACAGGCCCTGATGGCCACCACCGAATCGTATTAATTCACGCATCATTGTATTAATTAATGCTTTTGCTTCCACTCTTGCCTTCTTTGGAGCAAGAGAGTGGCTTTTCAAGTCAGATCCCATCAGCCATTACCTTGCTTAAAGCCTTCCAATCTTGTCCTTGCATTTAGGATTACAACTAAACGGTTTACCCAGGAGGGAGGACCCTGCAGGATCTGGTCCCTCCTCATCTCTATAAGCAACCCTAACCTCCCCTCCTTTTTTCTCAGTTACTACCCTCCAGCCACTCTGACCCTTTTGTCCCTAGAATAAAATCATGTCCTATTCTACCTCAGGCCCTTTGCACTCACTTTCCCCTTGACCTCGAATCCTCTTCCCTATGTGGTCTCATCACTGGGTTTTGGTCTTAGTGTAAAAGTCTCTCCTTAGGGACTTCTCTAGCCATTCAGCCAAAAGTCCCTGCCCAGGCACACTTCTGTGTTTATACTTCTGGTTTGTTTTCATCATAGCCTCTGTCCTCCATCGCTACTGGACGCGTTCTTGTTATTTGTTTAATTCTGTTACCTAGTGTCAGTCTCCTCATAGTCCTTATTTATTGTCAGAGTTTTCGCTGGAACACCTAGAACAATGTCCAGCATCATAGGCGCTTAATATATTGTTGTTGGACAATTTAATTTATCAAGTAGATTATCCTTTTCAAGAGAAGGAACAGTTTAATCACTCCCTACCACCTCTCCTCTCCGGACTAATGCTTCCCTAAAGAGGAAGAAGGCAATCAAGTAACTATTTCTATACCCACCCATCCCAGTTAGAAAGAGGATGATTTGAAAAATATCAGAATGGTCTGCTTTTCAGGATCCTCCACATGAGGCCAGATTCATAGCTTTGCATCCCAGACTGAGACTTAAAAAAAAAAAAGGGCTGCCCAGATTTGAAAAGAGAGTGCTTGCAGGCTTTGACTCTCAGACATGAGGCAGGACAGGCAGTCCCCGCTCTACAAAGAGGTCGTGTTCCCAAGGTTTCTTTGTGTATGGTGTTTGTTTCCAGCACAGAATGTGTTTTTCACTGCAAGCAATGTCCAGTCCACAAAAGCCTATTTAACCCGCCATGCTCAGTAGGAGAAAAAAGTTGAAATTCCAGAAAACAAAACAGGGAGAATGAATAAGAAATACAATTTAAATGTGTATCTTGAAAACGAATGTTTGAAGAAGCAGCCCACAACAAAGAACCATGAGGCATAGGGTCAGGTATAGGGCTTAGGGTCTGGAAGCTTTGAGAAGGGGTAGTGGTGGTGGTGGTGGTGGTGAAACCCAGCTGGTAAAGCCACAGCTCAACTTTGCGTCTGATTGGCCGAGGCTACAGACACAAGCCACGCCTCCTCCAGACACCTGGGCGGTGGCCTGGTCTGAGCCTGCCTGAGGGAACATTCGTGCAGATCTATCTTTCCCAGAGGCCGGAGGGCTAAAGCGACTGTTCGACCCATTGGATTCTAGAGGTTAGATGGAGGGGAGAGCTCTTCCACACAACCAAGTTCCAAGTATGTGCTAATCAGATCGTTCCCGAGCGTTCCCAGGGAATTTCCGCGTGAGTTATGTAAGTATAAGCAGAATAATACAACTTAAAAAAAAAGTAATAAAAGGTTTAGTTTTGTTTTCATCATTGAAACCCATCATTTCATCATTGAAATGACCTCTAGGTGACCTCAAGGTATTTTCCTTCCCATATCTGATCTTTGTGCTGCTACCTGGAGGCCAAAGCTTTTATGGCATGAAAGTTAGGCCTCACAAAACAGAGAGGGGTCTCCTTATTGGGGGGCTCTAAAATTTCTCTGTTATTTTGAATAAGACAGTGTTCTATTTGGAAAAGATCCATTAACCTGAAAACAACTCCAGTCAACTCTAACTTTGGAAGCTTGTAGAGATGATCTCCCGGTAGAATTGGTAATGGAAGATGCAAAGAAATTCAACATACAGTTGGTTAGTTACTATCCCTAGAAAGAGAACCTCACAAATTAAGTGTTATCTATCATTGTAAATGGACTCTGAAAGATCACCAAAAAGCAGTTCAAGTAGCTATACTTGTAGCAATGATTATCTACGTTTAGAGGAAAAACACACAGGAGGTAACATTTCTGATGATAGTGTTTTATGTGGGATTTTAAGTGCTTAGGCCGAAGAAAGGGTCCTACTGATGCTGGAGACATGAATGTTGAAGATGTTTGTGAAGAATGAATAAATTTGTTTTACCACAGGTGAGATTGAAAATAGCAATATTTATTAAGATACTATTTTATAGAACGTTTGATTCAAATATATATAAACCAAGTTAATATTTAAATATTACAGACATTTGACTCTTTCAGCTACAACCCTAATCATTCTGCTGAGCTAATTCAGTGGGGGTGGGGGGTGGGGGGAGCTCATTGGAAAGATAATAATCACATAATATATGCCATCTCTTTGTAAATAGCCCTATGTGGAAAACATCACATACATATTTGCTTCTAAAGGAGGCAGAGCCTACTGGACTAAGAGTAAGGTGATAGACTATTCAGACTCTGGTTCTGAATTTATTACAGCCTGTTCTCGGGGCAAGTTCCCTCTCTCTGAAGCGGCTCAATTTCATCAACTGTGAAATGGAAACAGTCACACCTCTTACATTACTGTTTTTATCGTCTTTATTATAAATATGTAGAGTCTACATACGATAGATCTATTAGACCCAACTATCAATTGCTTTATACTAAAAGAAGCAGGGTCCAAATTATGGATGACTTATTTTGAAACTTATTTTGAAACCATTATACATTTAATGTAGCTTGGTATGTACCTATCAGATCTGATCTGTAATTTTACATTAATAACGGACACTAGGCCATAAACATTGGCCTCCGTGGTTGAGGACGTGCCCAGGGCAAGTTCTTCCATGGAGCCTCCTCTAGAGGGTCAGCAGCTGCGTAACATGGGAGGAAGGTCTTGGGGTCAGAGAGCCTGAGATCACCTCCATGCCCCATCCCTTGCTAGCTGTCTGATCTTCAACAGAGTTATTTAAAAAGAATAATTATATAAATCAATATATAAAAAATATTGATTTCGGAGAGGAAGGGAGAGGGAGAGAGAGATAGAAACATCAACGATGAGAGAATCATTGATTGGCTGCCATCTGCCCTCCCGCTCCCCCTGCACTGGGGATTGAGCCCACAACCTGGGCATGTGCCCTGACTGGGAATCGAACCATGACCTCCTGATTCATAGGTTGACAGCTTAATCACTGAGCCACACTGACTGGGCATGATCTTCAGCAAATTTCATAATCTTACTTAGCCATGCCTGTTTTCCTAAAATAGGGGAGGATAATAAAATAAAAGTGTGAATGATAACTCTACTTCACTGGGTTATTGAGAGGGTTAAATGAGAACATGTTTATAAAATCCTACGGCTGTCCTAACAAAGCACACAAACAGAGGGAGCTGAAACCACAGAAATGTATCGTCTCACAGTTCTGGGGGCTGAATCCTAAATCAAGGTGTCAGCAGGGCCCATGCTCCCCTTGAAAAGTCCAGGGGAATCCCTCTTGGTCTCTTCCTAGCTCTGGTGTTTGTCACCAGTCTTTGGCACTCCTTGGCTTATAGATGCCTCACTCCAGTCACATGGCATCTTCTCCATGTGTGTCTGTCTCTGTCTAAAGCTCCCCTTCTCATAAGGGCCCAGTCACATTGGATTAGGGCCCACACAAAGGGCCTCATTTTAACCTGATCGCCTCTGCACAGATCCTATTTCCAAACGAGGTCACATTCTGAGGTACTGGGGTTCAGACTTCAACCTATCTTTTTTTTTTGGGGGGGGGGGGGCGGGGCGGCGGTAGTGAAGGAAAACTACAATTCAGCCCATAACAGTAATAGAAATTCTTTCTTTCAAAAATTCTCCAAAGTAAGAACTACTGTCTTACATGTTGCTGTCTAAACTCTCTTCCCAGAAAGATGTTATCACTACAGAGATTTTGCTCTGCACGTATGTTTAGGTATGAAAACATCAAACTCTTAACTTGGTCTGTTTGTCAATAAACTTGCTCTGTTTAAAGAAGGAGAGATTCTTCGCAGCAGGACCCTGTCAAGATTGTGCTAGAAATTGTCTGTTTCTAGGGAAGGAGACACTGCTTTCAATCCAGACAGGCAAGAACCAAACCCCCCTTTTTCTCTTGGGTGGCAGCCACACCCCTCATTAGGTCTTGATTTTAAATGGTCATCAAAATCCATCCTTGTGACCTCTCATTTGCAATTAAGACCGATGTCCCTGTTTTTCCCAACACCTGGGATGCACTTGCAATACCAGGACTTGGGGGGCTGCTGTCAGGCTGCCCTGAGTGGACTAAGGGAAATTTCACAGGTTCATAGAGTTGGAAGGTTTAGATATCATCTACCAGAAGTTCAATGGTTCCCAAATCTGGCTGCGGGTAGGGACCACCCAGGGAACTTTGAGAACATATGGCTTCCTAGGCTTCATCTGAAAGATACTCCATCCATGTTGCAGAGTGGAGCTGGACTTCCGAGAAGCTCTCCAGGTGATTTGGGTACAGTCTCCCTGGCACCAGCATTTGGAAGTCGCTGGCAGATGGGAAGCAGAGGCCCAGACAGCTGGTCTGAGGTTGGTCAGCAGTGAAGGAGTTGACTGACTTCTAATTAAGGGCTCGTTTCCCTCCTCCAGCTTTCTTCTCCGATGGTGCCAGGGCTTTGATGCTGGTGATGTTTGCATGGGGAGCAGAGACTCTCACCGCCTGTGATGGTTCCAGAGAGCTTTTCCAGGGCATAGCAGGTGGAGGTGTCTGTGATGTCCCCAACGTGTGCAGTAGCTTGGCATTGGCATTGGCTTGCCAGGTTTGGTACATGTCCTTTTAAGGCTGTGTCTTTTATATTCTTTGTTCTGACATAAGTTTTTACTTCACTGAATTATACTTCAATGTTAAAAATATATTTTTTCTTCTTTTTTAATTTAAAAGAGGAGCCGGAACCGGTTTGGCTCAGTGGATAGAGCGTCGGCCTGCGGACTGAAAGGTCCCAGGTTCGATTCTGGTCAGGGGCATGTACCTTGGTTGAGGGCACATCTCAATGGGAGGTGTGCAAGAGGCAGCTGGTCGATGTTTCTCTCATCAACGTTTCTAACTCTCTGTCCCTCTCAATTCCTCTCTGTGTAAAACCAATAAAATATATTTTAAAAAAAATAAAAAATAAAAAAATAAAAAATAAAAGAGGAAAACTAAAAGGATAGTTATAAATAACTATTTATACCTTTCCATCAGAAACTACCCACCAAAAGGAGAGCGATCGGAGGGAGTGGGGTCAGGCCAGAGAGAAAAGTTTCAGGAAATCAGCTTCCCACGGAGGCAAGAGTTTGGGATGTGGAAGAGGAGGAAGAGGCTGTCCTCACGCCAGTGCAGCGTGGAGTCCGGCTGTCCCACAGTGAGGCTGGGCATGCAGAATGTAGCAGTTAGGAACATGGCTGTTGAAGTCCAGTAGGCCTGGGTTCAGATTCAAGCTGTCACCAATGAGCTGGCTACTAATGTCTCTGAGCCCCAGTCTTCTCATCTGTAATATGGGTAGTAACACCTCAGGGGGGTGGTGGTGAGATCTGGAGTGTCTGATACCTGGTTGAAGGAATGAGCGGTTATTTATCGCTCATATTTCACAGACTATTAAAGAATTAAAAGCTGACCTAATGTTCCTGAGGCCCATGGTGAATAAGTAACGGAGACAGGGAAAGGATGTGGGTTTCTAGCCCATCCAGTTTTGTTGCATAAATTCTTGCTGTTTCTTTAAATCCCACATTTGGTTAGGATTAGAGGCTATAAACTGTGTATTAGTCCCAACTTATTTTTCCTCATTAAAAAAAAAGGCGGGGGCAACCTTTGCTTTCCTCATCTTCTACTGTAAAACCTCTCTGAGTTTATTGAGCAAGACCTGAGAGATGGTGGAATTTTCCCTTTGCCAAGTGAATGCCTGGTTCTCCCCGCTGTTGGTATTCTGCAGCAGGTGTGACCAAGCAGGGATGGGCCGGAACTCCAGCTGCGGGTGAGCCAGGGCTCACTATTTATAGCCTGAGGGGGTGCAAAGGAATGGAATTTTCCCCTTCTGAGTAGTTTTGGTGCAACCCACAGGAAGTGGGGTCTGCTAAATCCGAGGACACGAATAAGGTCATTTATAGTCCATCGGAATCACCTGGAGCAGCTCCTTACAAAGCAGACTGCTGGGCCCCACCCCCAGAGTTTCTGAATGGGTTGGGTAGGTGGGGCCTGAGAACATGCTTTTCTCACAAGTTCTGGGCTAATGCTGATGCTGCTCTGGAATGGGTGAGCGTACAGAGAAAGGCCATCACATGTGGCAGCAGACGGAGCCAACGGAATGCACTGAATGTGCATCAAACAGTCTTTCTGGTGACCCACTGTCCTTGTCAAATCTAAATCCGTCACTCCTGAGCCAGCATTTCCAGGGCGAAGGTGCTATTTTGTAAATACAGAAAACAGCATAATATTTCAAGGCTAGGGATCATAAGAGAAAGTATGTGTACTATTTAGTATACATTATTTGTTTCTCTCTTCTTCCGCTAGTGAAAAAAATGCAATTAATTTGATCATTTTATCACATCATAATGTTTAGGGTCAAGGCCAGCAGATTTGACTTCCACTTTCAACTTCAGACAGAACCAGACATGGGCCCTGAGGTCATTCATCTTTGATCCAGGGCCAGGGAAAGGCCAGAAGCAGACACTGGAAGAATGTAACTGACCATGACCTTGGCACTGCCTTGGTTTCTTCCATGAGATTGCCCTGTTTGGATTTTCTGCTTCTTTTTAGTGAATTTGGATATTTTACATTTTCTTCAACAATTATTTATTGTACTTAATTTTCAAAATATTGTGCATAATTGTACCAATGATTATTTTATAAGAATTATAGTTTTCGAGAGAAAACCAAGATGGCGGCATAGGGTAGACACCCGAATCCAGCCTACCACAACAAATTTGAATTTAGAACTGGAAAGCAGGGGAGGCGTTGCCCTGAAGTGGCGGACGGCTGGCTGAAAGGAGGCTCTGCCATCTGGGAAGGAGAGAGAAGGCACGCTGAACCTCAAGAACTCTAAAGGTACGGAGAACTGTGTGCGTGAAAAGGCACTGGCTTACTCCTGGCGCGGAGAGAGGAAGGGCCAGACCGAGATTGCTGCTGGATTATTCCAGGCGCGGAGAGGGCAGACAGCTAACGCTTGGCTGGCTTTCTTGTTCGAGAGGAAAATAGAATCAGCCTATTGCTCTGATAGACGGCCCCAGACAGGGAGAGGCCAGACTGTCAGGCAGAGGGCAGAGATCTCTCCCAGGTGTGTGAAGCCAGAGGCCATTACTGCAGGACTTGGGGAGGAGCCAAAGGGAAAACAAAGTTTGTCTGCACCAACCTGAGACTCTACCCCATCTGTGGCTGAGCACAGAAGCTCTCTCAGAGGCTGGCTTTCTCTAAGGAGGGACTGGCAGGAACCCAAAGCTTGTCTGCGTTTTTACCAAAGAGGTGCGAGCGCCTGCAACCAATCTTCCGAAACTCTCCATGAACAGGACTGCTGGGAGCCATAAGGAAAAAGTCCGTTCTCACTTCCTGGTCAGTTCCACTTCCTGGTTGAGCAAGAGCGCCAAAAAGCCCACACGCACCAAGACTATAACCCTCCCACTTTAGAACAACCAACCAGCTAAGCACAAGTACCCAGCACCCAGCCAATCACCTTGGGACAATTCCTTCTCTTGCCCCTCCCTTCCCCTCCTGAGTGCTTATACTGTATACCGATGATCTTGAATAAAAATTTTGAGGCTTGATCAGAACCCTGTCTTGCCTCCGTTCTTCGCGTTCCTTGTTTGCTTCATTCTCTTAGGTGGTTTCCACGTGCCCTCGTTGTTGCCCCACGGGTCGGGGCACAGGACTTTTCTAAGGCGAGACTGACAGGGAACCAAAGATTGTCTGCACCACCCCAAAACCCCGCCCTATCCAAGTGGAGTACAGAAGTCCTCCTAGCTGAGACACTGCTGATTCTCACAGCCAATTGGCTTGGAGATCAACGCATCTCAGTGATACCAACAATAAGCCAGGCTTAACAACAAGACTGCACACACAGCCCATAAAAGGCTACACCAAGACTGTCCACCGCAGGTAACTGGGAAAGCTGTGCTACTGGGCTCTACCAGAATACCTAGCACACAAAGCTATTCCATCAAATCAGGGAAACAACTAAAATGCAGACAAGAAGAAGGACACAAAGGAAGGAGATGGAGGAAAAGAAAAGATTGGAAATTGAGTTCAAAACTACAGTTATAAGGTTATTCAACAACATCCTAAAAAAGGCCGATAAAATAAATGAGACCTATGAGGATATGAAAAGGGAGCAACTAGAAATAATAAGGGATCAACTAGAAATGAAGAAAACATTGTCTGAAATAAAAAAATATTACACAGAGTCCTAAAAACAGACTGGAAGATCACAAGAATCAAGACAAAGATTTAGAACACAAAGAGCCAGAGGACACTCCTTTGCAGAAGCGAGAAGATAAGAGAATCCAGAAAGTTGAAGATAGTGTAAGAAACCTCTGGGACAATTTCAAGCGAACCAACATCAGAATTATGGGGATTCCAGAAGAAGAGAGAGAGCAAGATACAGAAAGAATACTGGAAGAAATAGTGACAGAAAACTTCGCCCACCTGGGGAAAAAAATAGACTTACAAGTCCAGGAAGCCCGCAGAACCCCAAACAAAAGGAATCCAAGGAGGACCACACTAAGACACATCATAATTAAAATTCCAAGAGCAAAAGACAAAGAGAATATTAAAAGCAGCAAGAGCAAAACAGGTAGTTACCTATAAAGGAGCACCCATATGATTGTCAGCTGATTTCTCAACAGAAACCATGCAGGCCAGACGGGAATGGCAAGAAATATTCAAGGTGATGAATAGCAAGAACCTACAGCCAAAAATACTCTACCCAGCAAAGCTATCACTCAGAATCGAAGGACAGATAAAGAGCTTCACTAATAAAAAAAAGCTAAAAGAGTTCATCACCTCCAAACCAGAATTATATGAATTGCTGAAGGGGGTTATTTAGGAAGAGGAAGAAGATAAAGATAAAAATTATGAACAACAAATATGTAACTATCAACAAGTGAATCTAAAAACCAAGGGAATTAAAAAATCTGATGAACAATATTAACTGGTGAATATAATAGAATCAGAGGTATGGAAGGGGAGTGGACTGACGATTCTCAGGGAAAAGGGGAGTGGGGGTGAGGGAAGAGACTGAACAAAAACTGTGCACCTATGGATGAGGACAATGGGGGGTGAGGAAAGGACAGAGGGTGGGGTGGGAACCTGGTGGAGGGGAGCAATTGAGGGGGGGGGAAGAGGAACACATTTGTAATAATCTGAACAATAAAGATTTATTTAAAAAAAAGAATTATAGTTTTCTATATACAAATAGTATGTTACACACATGAAACTAATGTTATACACTTGAAACTAATATAGTGTTATATGTCAACTACATTTCAAATATAATTATGTGCCTTATATGAAAACACCAATCAGCACGGGCCGAGTACCCCATCCCTTCCCATTCCTCCCCTCAAAAGGTGTCCTCATTCCTGCATGTGTGCTCTCTTCCTTTGCAAGGCAGCCAGGCAGGGTCCTTCTCCTCTAATAAAGCCTGTAGTCCTGGTTTTCGGTCCTCTGTCTCATCTTTCACATTCATTCTTAAACTAAAAAGGCTTTACGACGATGACTTTTCCTCTGAGCAAACCATTGATTACATTTCATAGGTTTCAGTTGGCCACCTTCATGTCATAGGTTTCAATAGATGGTGTTTACCCAACCATTATTTGCAAAATTATCTAGCTTTTCTTTTCTATTTACAGAAATTAGAGGTTTTGAACAAAATCCATCAATCATCTTTGGGTCTCCTTGCTCTCTTGGTTTACTCTGGATGCTACTTGTACGTTGAAGCCATGAAGCTCTTTTGAACGGGATCTCTGCGTCTTGTGTGCTAAACTCGGTTACAGTGCACTTCCTGGTCATTTAAGAGGAAATAGAATTTGGAAGATAAAGAGTCAAGTTCTGACTTGGCTACTGCCTGCTGGTAATCAAATGAACTACCTACAAGTTTCACTTTTGCCCACAGATGTAGGATTGAACGGCATTATCTCTAATGTCCTTTTCAATTTATGGCTCCAAGAGCTCTGGAAGTAGTTTAAGTTAAACTGGTTCCCTAGGTTCTAGGGTGACTTGTTATTGAGGCAGCACGGCCCAATAGGAAGATTCCCAGTCTCAGGAACTGGAAAAGCTGAGTTCGACCCTTGCCACGGGCAAGCAAATGCCTCAGCCTTCTCACATGTTCTCTTGTGTAGCACAGAAGAGAGAAAATCTCATGGCCTTGGGGGCCCATGGCTGGTGGAGGAAGCAGCTTATGCTGGCCGGGAGCCTCCCCTTTCTCATAAGGCCATTTCGAGGCTCAGGAAGCTCCATCTCTACAGCATTATCTAGACCTAGAGACCACCCTTCTTTCTCCAATTCCTGCAGAGCACCAATCTCTCCATGGTGTGGCTGTCCTCTTGTGCTGACTCAGCACTCCCTACTTCTAGGCTTGTTTTCCCCCCATTGAATCCTATGTTTAGTTTACACCACGTACACTGTTAACATGTGTGTTCCTGTTCTTTCTGCACAACCCATACTAATTTTTAATGGGTTCCTCACCTGAGCATTTGTTTTTATTGATTTTTAAAAATATATACTTTTAATTGATTGCAGAGAGAGAGGAGGGAGAGGGACAGAGAGATAGAAACATTGATGACAGTGAAACATGAACATCGATTGGCTGTATGTACCTCCTGTATTCATCCTCTTCCCCCAGCTGGGGATTGAGCCCACAACCCAGGCATGGGCCCTGTCTGGAAATGGAATCAGTGACTTCTTAGTGCATGGGTCATTTGCTCAACAACTGATTTTTTATCAATTTAATTTTTAGATTCACTTTTTGGTAGATATGTATTTGTTGTCAGGTTGTTGATCATAATTTTTATCTTTGCCTTTTTCTTCCTCTTCTTAGAGAATATCCTTCAGCATTTCATATATTGGTTTGGTGGTGATGAACTCCTTTAGTTTTTTCTTGTCTGTGAAGCTCTTTATCTGACTTTCAATTCTGAATTTTTGCTGGGTAGAGTAATCTTGGTTGTAGGTTCTTGCTATTCATCACTTTGAATATTTCTTGCCACTCCCTTCTGGCCAGCATAGTTTCTGTTGAGAAATCAGCTGACAGTCGTATGAGTACTCCCTTATAGGTAACTGTTTTTCTCTTGCTGCTTTTAAGATTCTCTATTTGTATTTTGCCCAAGACACATTATGATGTGTCTTGATGTAGCCCTCTTTAGATTCCTTTTGTTTGAGGTTCTCTGAGCTTCCTGGACTTGTAAGTCTATTTCTTTCACCAAGTAGAGGAAGTTTTCTATCATTTTTTCAGATATGTTGTCAATATCTTGCTCTCTCTTCTTCTTCTGGCACCCTTATAATTTGGATGTTGGTACAGTTGAAGTTGTCCCAGAGGCTCCTTACACTATCTTATTTTTTTGGATTCTTTTTTCTTTTCCAGTTGGGTGTTTTTTGCTTCTTTATATTTAAATCTTTGACTTGATTCTTGGGATCCTCTCATCTGCTGTTGGATCTCTGTATATTATTCTTTATTTCAGTCAATGTATGCTTAATTTCTGATTGGTCCTTTTTCATATACTTGAGGGTCTCACTAAATTTCTTGGAGGTTTCTAGAAGATTCTTGAGTACCTTTATAACTGTGGTTTTGAACTCTGTATCCAGTATTTTGCTTTCATCCATTTCTTTCATTTGTGGCTTGTTTCTTTGTCTCCACATTTTGTATGCTTCCCTGTGTTTGTTTCTATGTACTGGGTAGCTGCTAAGTCTCCTTGAGTTGATAGAGTGGCCTTGTGTGGTTGGTGTCCTATAGGGCCTAGTGTCTCAGTCTCCCTAGTCACCTGAGGTGGACGATCTTGGTGCACCCCTTTGTGGGCTGTTTTTACAGTCTTGTTGTAGCTACTTCTTGATTGCTGTTGGTATCACTAGGAGAAATTGAACTCCAGGCCAATTGACTGAGATGACCAGCTGTGTCTATACTGGAAGATCTGTTGCTCAGGAGACACCCTTATGGGGCAAGACTTGCTTCAGTAGGGCTTTGGTGCTCACTGAGTCTGCCCCTTGACTGTGTCCTTTATGGATGTGAAGAGTTATAATCCGATATGGTCTCACTCTGACCACTGGGTACACTGGCTCTTGAATCTCCAAGGAGGCACAAGGTCAGCCACTGTCTGGAGCTGCCTAACAGGAGTTATGGATACATCTGCAGATTTCTCCTCTTTGTATGGGGCTTGGAAGTGTCCAGACGAGGCCCAGCTGTGAAGCAAGGCTGCTGCTGCTGCCAGGTAGTGGGCCTTCTTTTGGAATCTCTGGGGCTCTCTGACCTAGTGCAGTTTATTTTAGGTGAAAGGACAGGTCATTCATATGCAAAAGCCAATGTGTACAGCTTGGGTGGGTTGTAAATTGGGTGGGGTTGGGTCTCTGGGAATCACCAGGGCAGAGTAAACAGCGATGGCTGCCCTGAACTGGAGAAGTCCCTGGTTCTCTGCATCTCTCAACCCAGTGCAGGAACAATGGTTGCTGCGAGCACCTCTAAGAGGAAGCCACCCTGTGTTTCTGTCCCGATGTCAGACAGTCCAGTTTCTCCCTGTATGTGACTGGGTTCCCCAGAGTCTCGCCTGGAACTGGAGCTCAGAGCAAGCGGGAGCTTGTATCTCCCTCCTGGTTTAAAGAGCAGCACATCCAGGTGCAGCACTTTCCGTGCCTCTGCACCTCTTCCCGGTCTCAATGAGCTTTTTTCACCTCTCTAGTTGTGAAACTTCCACTCAGCCAGCGTGCCTGTGGTTCTGTGTGGTAGTTATTCTGCTGTTTAGTTGTGTTTTTAATGTGGTTGTACAATAAGAGGCAGCAAGTATTAATGATAACCTATGCCACCCTCTTGGTTTTCTCTCTCATCATTGATATTTCTGCCTCTCTCTCCCCCTCCCCCTTCCTCTCTGAAATCAATAAAAATATACTTAGCCGAAACCGGTTTGGCTCAGTGGATAGAGTGTCGGCCTGCGGACTGAAAGGTCCCAGGTTCGATTCCTGTCAAGGGCACGTACCTTGGTTGCGGGCACATCCCCAGTGGGGGGTGTGCAAGAGGCAGCCTGGTCAATGTTTCTCTCTCATCGATGTTTCTAACTCTCTATCCCTCTCCATTCCTTTCTATGTAAAATCAATAAAATATATTTTAAAAATATGCTTAAAAAAGAAGAAATTAACTTTATTATGTTCCATGAGCTAAAAATGACCCATTGAATCCATAGTTCTTCCATGTGGGGAGTGGGTAGAGATCCCTTACCTGACTACCAGCATTTTGTTACAAAATATCCTTTAATTCTTTTTCCATAAGGCTCAAATGTCCTACTTCCACATGCTATTTTCAGTTTTTGCGAGTAAAATACTCTTCTGAGATCTGCCAGCACTCATATGAACTCATTCCCTTCTTTTCTCCACGGTTTCGCATGACATTCTCTGGGGTCCAAGTAGGGCCCAGTCTTCTCGATTCTTCCTTGACTCATCTTGCACCCAGTTTAAACAGATTATCATTTCAGGGCAGCCAGCAGTCCTCAAAGGGTCCCCAGAAGATTTGCAAAAGCAAATGTGTAGAAACACTTTCAAGACCCAGATATGCACATGCATATGTCCACGGCTGGGTGATGTGTCTAAACAGTGAGATGAGTGTTCACAGTGGGCTTGTGAAGTAAAGCACAAGGCTTTGCTGTCACACTATAAATGCACATACCTAAACACAGCTGCATGGAGAGCCACAGAGAAACACAGGCACATAGCCTCACAGAAATAGATACATTACTCAGAGGGAGCCGATGGATGCATGGAGGCCTTCCTGTAAGAAGCATACAAAAGCCTTCCTAGACCCATGAGTTGAAAGGATGCCAGGAACTGGGAGGAAGGTAAAAGTGGCACCAGCTCAAGAAGATAGCTGGCTTAGAAGAGAGGTTCATAGTCAAAGGCAAAAGAATAGGGCCCTGGAATTTCATGTAAGTATCATTGCTGGATTGGAATCTGGGACCGAAATAATTCCAAGAATCTGATTTGCTATGATTCTTCAGCACTACTAACAAAAGAACTCTGATCAGCACAGAAATGTCCCTGTAGGAAAGTGGTTTTATGCAAGTTGTACCAATGTTACATCTTGAATTAATGTCCTTTAAACCTACGTATTTACCATTTTACAGATCCCAAGTTCTTCCATATTAGCCTTCTGATAATTAATTTGGTTCTCTGGGAGGTCTCTAATGACTGCTCAACTCAACAGAAACTTAGTAATACCAAAGACAGTTCCTGTTGATTTTTGTGTGTGCTTCCTAGAGAAATATTAAATCAGGCATATCTCCCACTGAAAAATAATAAATGTATCCTGGTGGTGTATAAATTAGTCTCCTGAGAATTTGGTTATTATAAATTCATTCTGTAGAATTTGAGCTAAGAAAACTGAGTTTCTTATCTTTAATGTCAGACAAAACAAAGCTCCCTCAGGGAATTCCTGCTAACCCCCATAAGTAAAAAAGAAAAGATAGCAAACAAAAACCAAACCACCAGTGCAGCAGAGAAAGGGACAATCTAAAATAATGGAGTCAACACGAAAAAAGAGAATGACTCCAATATCAGGGTCACAAATCCTTTTGAAAGCCACGTAGTTTCTAATTATTTGCTTTAAATTTTATTGAAGAAAAACCTAATCATATTTTTAGCTGGTAGACCATAAAAAATAATGTTAGATATTAGAACACTGTGTGATGATTATTGGCCTGAAACTTGGAAGGTATTAAGACAATTAAGTAAAATTGCACAAAATACATTCCATTTTACCCACTTATTCATGTCAACAGTATTCTTTGGTGGTTGTGTTTATATAAAATAATTTAAAAAAGAATTCATAAAGAAGTCTCAGTTAGTCATAATTAACATTAATAAAAAAAACTAGAACTAATTGGAAAAACACACAATCTCATTAAGAGATACGTTTTCAACAAAATTTTACTTTTCACATTTAATAAATAGGTTTTTGTTTTGTTAAATTGTATGCTACTAATAATTTTAATAATAACAATATGAAATAAAATTTTTGTATACTCAGAACCTAATTGTTATAGGAAATTTAAAAAAAAATCGTATTTCAAATTCTATACATATATTTCTGGCTGAGTTACATGAAAGAGTGATCAATAAAATACTTGTAAGAATAAAATATATAACATTAGCACACCATTCAAATGAGGAAATAGAATGGAAGTGAAAGCTCTAGGAGAAAAAGGTATAGCACAAAATTTCCACTTGTCAAGAAGCATTTATTCTTGTGGGTTGTGTGTGTGTGTGTGTGTTTTAATTTATTATTTCGGAGAGGAAGGAACATCAATAATGACAGAGAACCATTGATTGGCTGCATCCTGCATGCCTCACACTGGAGATCGTGCAGGAAACCCAGGCATGTGCCCTGACCTGGAATTAAACCATGACCTCTTGGTTCATAGGTAGAAGCTCAACTGCTGAGTCACACTAGTGTTTTTAAAAATGGATATTGTGGTTTTCAAATTGCTAGGATTTTATTCTATTAGATGCATTTTAAAGAGTGACTTGGTTTTATTAAAAAATGTCGGTATTTATAATACACCAGGACAGCAGTGCTCAGGGCGCCCCTAGATAGCCTCAGGAAGGGGTGGCCACCAGAAAGACCAAGTCATTAGAAAGTTGGAACTCAGCCCCACACGCTGACTCCTGGGAAGGAGGAAGTGGGGGCAGGGCGAGGGGGTGAGGTTGCCAGAGCTCCGCACAACCTCTTGAGCAAGATTCAATAAGCTTCTGGGTTGGTGAAAGCATCCACGTGTTAGGTACCTCCCCCCATGCACCTCTTCATCCGTATCCCTGAGGTCCTTTACTGTAGGTGAATGTTTCTCTGAGCTCTGTGGTCCAGTCTAGCAAATTAACCCATCCTGGGGGTTGCGGGGGGTTGTGGATACCTCCTGTTTATAGACAGTCGGTCAGCAGGACAGGTGACAACCTGGACTTGTGATTGGTGTCTGAAATGGGGACTGTGGGGGACTTCAGTTCTAACCTGTGGTGTCCGAGGCTGTCTCCAGGCAGTGTCAGAGTTGGGTTAAATTTGTAGGACATCCAGGCAGTGTCTGCTGAGAATTAGAGAATTGCTTGGCAGCGTTGGAAAACACACCTGACGACCTAACCCAGGGAGACAGGCAAACCCTGGGGACTGAGCGAGTCTTGTTGTTGTGAGGCAGCTCTTGTCCATCTGCTGCTTGGGGCTCTGGCCTGATGCCACGGCTGAAATCCTTGCCGTTCCCCATATAAAGATGGGGATGTTGGGAAAAGGAAAATTTCTCCCTTCCCTGCTCTGGTTCTTTCAGCCAGTCAAATAATCAAATCAACACGAGAGATGGACAAGAGAAAATAAAATTTAATTTTGTGCACACGGGAACGGCCTATACAGGAGAGAATCAGAGACCTTGCATACTCCCTGAGAGGTTCAGGGATGGAAGGGGACTTCCTGAGCTTGGGATCAGGTAAGGCGCCTTGGAGCTTCAGAAGGTCGTTGCAGGAGGATAAGAAAAGCACATGCTCCGTAATTAGTAGTTTCCCCTGCCTTACAGAAAGGTCAAAGGAAGTTACCTCTGACCCTCTCTTTCTATGGGCAAGGCCACTAATTCAAAGAGCAGGGAGGCAGAAGTGTCTCTTGAGCCTGCAGGATCTCGGCCACTTTTAGCTCAGACTAATCTGCATACCAGAGGCACTTCTAGGGATGGTTCATTATGAGCCCCTGCACCCCCTCCTGAGATCAAGGAGGTGTCTGCAAAATGCCAAGGGTTGTTCAGGCAGAAGGAATTCACCAGTGCCTGGAGCACATTATTGTTACCTTTGTTTCTATTTAACCAAGGACTGGCCTGGGAGAAAAGGCATTACATCATCCAGGCAATCTCTCATTGGCTGCCCATTCCCCAAGGGGAGGGTCTCTTCCCAGCTGCTTAGATCTTCTAAGGACTGTGTAGATGCAGCCTTAGAGAACGGTCCTGTCACTTCAGTTTCCAGGTTCAATGCCTCTGAGGTCCCTAGGTTAGGGCAGGAGAGCGAGGTAACACAAGGATGGGACGTGTTAGTTGGCAGAGCGGTGCACCTCGTGTTAAGCAAGCTGCTCGGAGCCTCGTGTTTTCCGCTTTAAGGTTGCTTTCGGTTTTGCAGCACGACATTAATACATAATGCAATATGCATGAGGGACAGGGGTAACGAAATTGTGACACGAGCTCTTCCCGTCAGCATCCTCCAAGATGGGATGCAAATGAACTGGTTCTGTGGGTGCATTTTGTCACAAAGCTTCGCCTCGCAGTTCCTGCTCCTGAGCTTGTGCATTTCAGGGGCCTCCTTGGTTTTCATTCCCTATCTCATTTTTTGAAGGTTAATGATTGAAGTGATTTTTTTTTTTTTTAAACAAGGTCTTATACAATGGTGTTAAAGAAAGGAGGAAATCGTCACAATTTCTTTTCTTTAATTTGATGTTCCTTTTGGATGAGAAGAAGAATGAAAATGAATATCTCATTTACTTGGCAGTTAAAAATCAACATAATTCATCAAACGGTCCCCATTATTTGATGAAAAAAAAAAAAGTAAAGAATGGAATTTCAAAGGGATTCCATTTAAAAATAATCACGGGGCATGTACCATAATAAAAGTTGTAATGGCTTTTTTATTTTTCATTTCTGAGCTCATCTTTAGAGAAATGACTTGGTGAATAGAACCAGGGCGATGGATGGCCTGGGAGACAAAGCTCCTTGGTTTCGGAAATCATGAGAAGGAGTGCACTCTGGGGCTTCGTCCTTCTCAGGGGCTTCTCTGAGTGGTCTTGTCTGACCCCGGGCACATTCCCTCCGGTCTGGTGGGGCCTGGTGGGGCCAGGAAGGACTGGTGGGGCTGGAGGTGGGGAGCCTGAGCACCCCTGCTCCCTTTCTCCTGGCCGGGAGGAAGCCCTGGAGGTGCCGTGGCTTTTCTGAGGACACACAGCCCTTGAATCAAGGGAAGCCCAGAGCTGGGAACTCCTGGGAAGAGCCCTGTCGGTATAAGGCTCTCCCAGAGTCACACCCCACAGCCCCCTGGGGCCAGTCCTCTGAGACAGGGAGGCTGCAGGGCAGGCAGACCTCGTGCAGCCTGTTAGCGGCACAGAGATCAGGAAGATCTGACCCAGAGAGTGTGTTTCTCTGTCACTCACCTTAGTCTTCCTGGACTGCAACAGCGACGAAAGGGATCCTTCTATAAAACTGTTTTGGGAGGAGCTTCACTGTTTTCAGAGAGCGTTTGGGGTAATATTTTTACATCTGAATGCTAAGAGCCAATATGGTTTTGTGGTTCAAAGCTCAGGCTATGGAGTTGGGCTCCTGGATTTAACACTTACTAGCTGTGTGGCCTTGTTGATGAAAACTTGCCGAGTCTCAGTTTACTTTTTTGTTTGGTAAAACTAAATCCACATCAAAAGCTTGGTGTATGGATTAAATAAGATTGTATATAAAATGCTTGGCACAGTGCTGAGCACATAGTAACTTAAATTTCTTTTTCTTCTGACACTACTGTTGTCAATCTCACATATTGTTGAAAGGCTCTACCTTGCTTAATCCCTCTCTCTCTCTCTCTCTGCAGAATAACCCTACAGTGCGTGTATCCGGGGGAGCTGGAGTCCCTCTGTTGGGTTCTTAGGGGCGAGGTCAAGGCTGGCATAATTCCCTGGGGTCCCCAGCCCCACCAGGAGCAATCCCGGGGGCTGTCAGGTTCAGGGACTGGAGCCTGCAGAGAGCCTACTGCCCCCATCACCCCCGTAGGGTCTGCCATTTGCTGGAATTGAAGAGAGTCTACTGGGCTATCATTTTAAAGGACAGAAGATTTCCAATCCTTAAAAAAAAAAAAAAAAATTTTTCCCCCCCTACAGAAGTGTTTCAGCTGCGGATAGTGGTAACTCAGATAGTTCTGGTAAATAAAGTTAGGCAATAGCTTCTCTCATTAACCTATTCATAACTATTGACCTGAAAGGGGGGAGGAGTCTGCCTGGAACACAGGAACCTGCTGACAGCCAAGCAGACTCACCCCCAAGGGCTGTGAGAGCGGCTTTCCAGATCTGCCTTCCACCAGGGGAGAGAACGCTCTGTGCCTGAATGGGAAGGCCTGGTGACTAAGGCCTGTGGCATTCTGGGGCTTGAGAACCCTTGTGCTGTCAACCCCTGAGTGTAACTAGAGAATGCTCCAACTTCGCCAGAGAGAGGAAGCTTGTCTCCAGCATGGGGTTCCGGAGGAGTGCCAGTCCATGGGCACCCTGGAACAGCCCCCGGCTTGGAGTGGGTGGGCTGAGGTCCCCCCTCGGCCAAGCTGGAACTTGAAATACATGCCTGGGAATTCCCAATGATGCTCAAGGGAGGGGACTCTGCCATCCAGCTGGTGGAGGCTGTGAGTCACGGAAAGTTGGGTATTAATCTTGATGAAATCTCATTGTGGCCTCAGAAGCCTGAGATGTTTTGGCTACAGAGACACAGCAACAATTTTCACAAGATGCATTTTTCAGGATTTCAGGTCAGTTCTCAAATCTAACCATTCATTGTCATTCACTAAAAAAGCCTCACCTGAAGATATGCTTTTATTGATTTTAGAGAGAGGGGAAGAGGGAGAGAGAGAGAAACATTGGTGTGAGAGAAAACATCAATTGGTTGCCTCTCATATGCACCCTGACAAGGGATTGGATTGCAACCTACGTAGTATGTGCCTTGACCAGGCATTGAGCCTGTAACCTTTTGGTGTATGGGATGATACTTCAACCAATTGAGCCACACTGGCCAGGGCTGGAAGATCTGTTTGTTCACTGGTGTAACTCCAGCCTCTAGAACAAGGTCTAGTAAATAGTATAGTGCTCAATAAATATTTGCTTAATGAACAACTGAGAATCAGTGGTCTATTGGAGTAAATGCAACAAGAGGGCCCATCCTTGCTGTCTTATGTTCCCTCTTAGTTTCTGGAAACCAAGAATACAGTTCAGTGGTATGAAGGACATTCACACTGTGCAACCATCACCATCGTCCATATCTGGAACTCTGGTCATCTCGCAAAACCGAAGCTCTGTATCCATTAAATAATAACTCCCCTTCCCTTCCCATGCCCAGCCCCTTGCCACCACCATCTACTTTCTTTATGATTTGGACTCTTCTAGCCACCTCAGGTAAGAGGAATCACACAGTATTTGTCCTTCTATGACTGGTTTATTTCACTTAGCATGATGTCCTCAAGGTTCATCCATATTGTAGCATGGGCCATGACTTCTTTCCTTTTTCAGTTGAAAAGTTGTATTATCCAGTAGCACCAGTTATTCCCCTCTAGTTCCCTTTGAGGGAACCAGTCCCCTCACCACATTCATTGCCTGTCCAGCTTAGAGCAAGAAACCAAACTTGACTCCAGGGTGAAACCATGAGGTCAAAAACCGTCTATCACAGGGTATCTAGAAAGCTCTGTCTCCCATGCTGTCCTCCAGCTTAGCCGGGCTCACTGTCTCATGGTTCCACACAGACTATGGTGCTTTGTGCAAATAGGAAAGTGAAACTCTGAACATGCAAAATGAACCAAATCTGAAGGTGACTGTGTACATTATAAAAGAATTTTTTAATTTAGAAAAGAAGCCAGTGTTGATTGCTGACACATAGCACCTTTCTGGTGCAAATGAGTGCTTGTCTATTTGACTAAATAGTTGGGAGTCAGAAAAACCTCAAACTAAAATGTTATCAGGTCAAAGTGATCCTTTGACCATCAGTCAGAAATGATGGCAAATTATCGCTAAAATGGTTATGCAATCACTGAGAGAAAAATTTATATACTCCCTCCTCTCAAATCATCTTATAATGACACTTTGAAAAACACATTTTTGACATGAAGCTGAACATACGCATACCTGCAGCTGCCATGTGGAACAGTCTGGTGTTGCAACTCACCCAGAATCACAATCCAAAGACTGTAGCTGTCAGCATTCTCACAAGCTTAGGAGATGAAATAAGTCGGTTTACAGACAGGCAGACAAAGCCTGATCCATAACTTCGCATTTACAAGCAGCACACACACAATCTTGTTATGCATATAATTTGTTAAGAAAAAAACACACACAAAACAACAACTTGCTTTTGAATCACAATCAAGGCTTAAGGGCTTTGGAAAGCACTGTAAGTCTTACAAATTGTAAGCAGCCACTTACCATACAGCATTAGTTTTCCAAATGACAATTAAATGGACCATTCCACCATGGCTATTTGAGGAGAAAGCGTTCTAATAAGCATAACCTGAAGTTTTGTACTTGACAAGAGAGTGTTAGTATTCAAAATAAAATAGTCAAAAGAACATCCGCAAAGCCTTCGGAGGCTATGTGCTTTATGCAACTTTTATTGTCTTCTTGATTAAATACACAATTCCAGTCGATTTCTTTTAACTGTAAGGAAAAATTCAATTTCTCCATAAGGAGAAGATCTCACACAGCAAGCAGCAGCTAACTAGATCTGTGTCCATCTTGGACTTGGAACAAGAGATGATCTTGGACTTGGAACAAGAGATGATCATTTCTGTCACCAGAGGGCACCAAAGCTCAAGTTGCCAGGAGAACGGCAAACCACAGGGTCACAGCTCAGGGACTAAAACCTGTGGCTGCTCTTTCTTTCCGTCAGACAAGCCCCTGCCTAATTATTTCAGAGGACTCTTATAAGGGGTAACTCCCCTAGCTTGTTTTCATAACCCAGTTTATTATTTAACAACTCTCCCAGCCAAGAAATTCTCAGTACCAGCTCCTATATTCATTCATCTTATATGTATTTATTGGGCACTCACCAGTCCCAGAATAGCAGTGGTAGACAAGAAAAGCCATGCCTCTGCCCTCTCACACCTGCAATCCAGGAAAGTAGATGGACATTAAACAAACGCTCATGCCCTGACTGGTTTGGTTCAGTGGATAGAGGGTCGGCCTGTGGACTCAAGGGTCCCAGGTTCAATTCCAGTCAAGGGCATATATCTTGCTTGTGGGCACATATCCAATGGGGAGTGTGCAGGAGACAGCTGATTGAAATTCACTCTCATCGATGTTTTGAGCTCTCTATCCCTCTCCCTTCCTCTTTATATATATATAAAAAAATCAATAAAACATAAAAACAACAACAACCAGCTCACCATTATGGGTAATGGTGAGGGCTGACAGGGGCTGTTGGAGCAGTGACCTGGTTCCTAATCTTACTGGTGGGATTATGGAAGTGTATTAGTTCTTGTGGCTTCTGTAACAAAAGACAATAACTGTGTGGCTTAAAACAGCAAAAACGTATCCCCTCACAGTTTCAGAAGCCAGAAGGTGAAACAAGGTGTTGGCAGGGCTGTACTCCCTCTAGGTGAGAACCCGTTCCTTGTCCCTTCCTCATCTGGTGGCTCCGCATTCCTTGGTGTGCTGCTGCATCACTCCTGTTTCTGCCTCTATGGCCACATTTCCTCCTCTTCTTGGTGTGCCTGCATGCTAAGGATACATGCTATTGCTTTTAGGGCTTGTTATAGGCTGAATTGTGTCCTCCTCAACCCTTATGTTAAAGCCATAACCCCCCATGTGACTGTATGGGGAGCTATAGCCTTAAAGGTAGTTAAGATGAAACGAGGTCCACAGGAATGGTGGCCTTAAAGGAAGAGAAAGAGGTGTCAGCAGCCAGGAAGAGAGGTCACACCAGAAAGCAACCCTGCCAGCACCTTGATCTTGGACTTTCAGCCTCTGAAATGCCGAGAAAATGATCTAAGCCACCCAGCCTGTGAAATGTTGTAATGGCAGCCCCAGCTGACTGATACAAGGCCCACCTGGACCATCAGGACAATCTCTTGAGATTTTTAGCTTAATAACATCTGTGTTTGCGAGAACAAGGCAGAAACCAGGGGCACCACCCTGGAAGGCTTTGCTGCACACCCTAAGCCAGGGCTGGTGGCCCGGACCAGCGGGTGGAGCTGGATGGAGAGGCATTTAGGAAAGCAAATTGGAAGACTTGACTAGTACCTGGAGGTGAGGAGAGGAGAATTAATTCCTGAGTTCCTGGCTGGAGCACGGAGCTAAGTAGTGGGTTGTTGCTATGACAAGGGGACATGCAAGAGGAGTGTGTTGGGAGGAAGGAAGGGCTAAGGAGGAGCTGGCTTTGTAGGAGAAAGCTCCAAGGGGAGGCGGCCAGTGGTCAGACGGACGTGTAGAGCTCAGTAGAAAGATCTAGACTGGAGGAAAAGGCCTGGGCATTGGCCAACTTTACACAGTAAATGACGTCTTGAGAGTAAGTAAGCTCACCCAGAGAGAGCTTGAAGGGTGAAAAGAGCCTCGGACAGAGTCCTACGAGAAAATACAAAACAAAACACATCCTTTAGAAGAGAGGTCAGGGGGTCTAGGAAGGAGGCTGGATGGGAGGGGAGAGAGAGATTATGTCAGACCAGGGAACGCTGGTGTCATAGGAAGTGCTGAGCAGAGCGTAGTCTGCAGGGGCAAACGATGGGAGCCAAAGGGAGTTCATGCGGAAGCTTCCTGTGTGCCAGCGGGAGGCTCTGCTGAGAGGCACCTGGTGCTGTGGCAGCGAGGCCAGCTGGAGAGAATTGAGTGAAGGGCGTGGAGGGAGAAAATAGACAACTTTGTAGGTGAGGAAGAAGACAGGTTAGTAGTAGGGACCGAGGGAGAGTTTTGACTTTATTTTTTAAGATGAGAAAAAATGAGCATGTTAAATCCTGATGGAAACTGTCCACAGGAAAGGCAGAGCCTGAGGATGAAAGAGGAGCTAAGGAAGAGCTGAGTCAGGGGGATGGGACAGAGGAGGGTGACCATCCATTGCAGCTGGAGGACAGGGGAGAAGACAGGTATAACGATTTGGTGGCAAATGTTGTGGGTGTTCTTTTCTGGTAGCATCTGTTTTCCTCTGGATGAAGCAGGTGAGGTGACCTGCTGAAGGCACAGGATGGGAGCTAGGTCTGCAGGCAGAGGCTTGACGCAGTCACCGGAGATGAGAAGAGAGTTGACCCAAGAATCTAGATGGGGCTGCAGAGGTCAGAGATGTTATCTGGGGAGAATGAATAAGCTAGTTGGAAGGGTAAGAAATTACTTTGTCCTGTAGGATTTCCTAGGAAGAGAGAGGCTGGTATGACAAGGCCACGGGTGTGCCCACGAAGTGAGGCACTCTGGTCATTATGGTGGATCTCGAAGTCACCTGAGATGCTAACAAATCTGTTAGTGGCAAGAGTTCTAATCAAGAGCCAAAATCCTCACAGGAAGACGGGGGCCTGCATGGAGTAGGGTTTTGAGGAGAGTGGAGGAGTTCTGGTGCCAGAGGCTGGACTCACTGTGGAAATGGTGCATCTCTGGCTGACAAAGATCTACAAACCAGTCTAAGGATGGCCTGGCTTTATTAATTTATTTATTTTAACTGTGATAAAAGCTAATTAACTTGCCTTAGCATAAAAAATTACCCAAAGTGACCTACCAATGGGTCCAGTCAATTGCACAATGAATGAATTCTACAGGAAAAAAATCTGCAAAAACAGTCAATGATTGTTTTCATAAAGACCTTCCCTTAATAAGTGCCAATGACTTCATTTCAAAGCCAAACAGTTTTACATTATAAGCTGGTTTGCACGATCCATTCTTTGATTCCTTTTTCTAAGTGGATTCAACCCAGAGTTGGCTAAATCTCTACATTAAATGCCACAGTTAAGCCTCAAAATTCATTTCTGTCTTAGAGGAAATGGGACAGAGTTGACCACTGTACTCATCATAATAGCTTTTAATATCCTTATGGAATATTCATTTCACATACTCTGCCTTCTTTTTCCCCCCAGCCAAAGCCTGCTCCTGTTATCTTTCTCACGGTGCATATTTCTCTATCCCTTAATAATTATATTTGTAAGTCCCCAAATCTCCATTTTAAAAAGCAACAGATTTGACAGAACCATGTGTTTATTACAAGCATCTGAAGACAGGTCAGTTCTGGAACATGGGAGATACCATGTCTCGGGAGATTTCTACCATAACGAGGAATTTATTTTGCAGATAGAAGGTTTGCCGTCTGTTGAGGAAGCCAAGGTTTCTCTTTCTCTGACCTTCAGCCGAACAAAACCAGTTAAAATCTGTTTCTTATGGCAAACGTCTCTACTGGGTAGCAAGTGGCAGCAATCACAACTATTATATGCCATTAAGGTAGAAGCTACAATGTGCCAGGCCCTGGGCTAACTGTGTTCTATACGACTCATTTAAACATCACAAACCTGCCGCGAGGTAGATATTTTTGTTTTTGTTTTTGTTTTGTGGATAAGGAAATGAGCTCAGAAATTAGGTATATGCCTAATTAATTAAAGTTAGATCAGTCTAAATCCTAAATTCATGCTGTTAATGAATTACTTACTGCTATGATAAGAATGCAGGGCCATTGTGTATGTGAGGGGTGTGTGTGTGTGTGTGTGTGTGTGTGTGTGTGTGTGTGTCAGAGAAAGAGAGATTGGGGGAGGGAGAGAGAAAGAGAGAGAGAGAGAGAGAGAGAGAGAGAGAGAGAGAGAGAGAGAGAGAGAGGGATAAAGGTGTTGGCGGGGTAGGGACAGGCATATATAGAGAGAATAGAGACTATGGCGAAAGGTTTGGGAATGAATAAAACAAAGAAACATCAGCACTAAGAAAAAAGTAAAGAAGCACAGATATCTATTTAATGAGCAAACTACAAAATGAGGTATGGGAAACCATTGTCCCTTCAAGAAAGTCTTAACAGCATTCTGATCTTATTTGTAAGCATCACTTCTTGGGTAGGAGCAGACAAGTGACCCTCACTAACCAGTCAGGTGTTTGTCTCACTTTGTAATTTGACTCTTAGGTGAGCCATCTCATCCTAGAGACAGGTCCTCATCAAAATCTTCCTGCCATAGAGTTACTATTAGCCTTTGAGTTTAAATCTGGACTCTGTTCTATTTCATTGATCTGTATGGCTTTCCACATGCCAGAATCAATCTTGGTGATTACTTCTTTGTAACATTTTTTTAAATGGAGAAGCATTAGTCTTCCAACTTTCTTCCTTATTTTTCAAGATTCCTTTGGTTATTCTGGGTCCCCTGTATTTCCACATAAGTTTTAGGATCAGCTTGCCCATTCACTTCTGCAAAAAAAGGCACCTGAGATTTTGATAGGGATGGTATGGAGTCTGTAGATCAGTTTGGAGAGTATTGCCACTTGAACAATATCTCTTTCCATCCATGAATCCAGGAAGTTTTTCCATTTATTTAGGTATTTGTTCATTTCTTTCAATGATGCTTTGTTGCTTGCAGTATACACATCTTGCATTTGTTTTGTTAAACTCATTCCTCAATATTTTATTCTTTTTGATGCTGTTGTAAATGGAATTATTTCCTTAATTTCATTTCCAAGTTGTTCATTATTAGTCTACAGAAATACAATTGATTTTAGTATGTGGATATTGTGTCCTGCGACCTTGCTGAACTTGTTTATCAGCTCTAATACAGTAGGGGAGTGTGTGTGTGTGTGTGTGTGTGTGTGTGTGTGTGTGTGTTATTTGGGTTTACTACATACAAGATTATCTCATCTGCAAAAGAGATAGTTTTATTTCTTTACCAAATGGATGCCTTTTATTTCAATTCTTACCTTGTTTTCCTGGCTAGAACCTACAGTTTAATATTGAATAGAAGTGGCAAGGACTGGCAGCCTTGCCTTGCTCCTGATCTGGGAGGGAAAGCACTCAGCTTTTCAACACTCTGTATGCTGTGCGCTGTGGGCTTTTCATAGATATCTTTTGTTATGTTGAGGACGTTCCCTTCTATTTCTAGTTTGTTGAGTGTTTTTACCATGAAAGAATGCCAGGATTAAATACCACTCCAGACGCATGTTCCGAGTTCCAGAACTCTTCAGATGGCAGGTAGGGAGGTATGAGAACGTTCTGTGCTCATGTTGCAGCCTAGAGTACAATAGAACGTATGTGAGCTGGTATATTGTGGGCCTTAGCTCATTTCAAACAAGTTCTTAAATTTGTATGGCACCATTCTCTAGGTAGCTAACAGTATTACCCATACTGGATCTAATTCATCACCACCTAATTTCTTTAGAGTAGAGAGGTGGGTGGCATACAATCTGGGGAAGATGTAGCCACCCCATGGCTGCTCATCCTAAAAATATCTATGGTGATATAGATGGAAAAGCCATGGTTTCATCTATTCCATGCTGGGAGCATAGACGTCTAACTTTTCTGGTTATTCTGATGGATATAGGTAGCCCAGAGCTCTGGCAAGCCCTAGAGAGAACTTTTCATTTCACTTAGGGCCGTAGAAATTCCCAATGTCTATGGTTCCCTCAATGGCCAATAGAGTCACATAGGAGATTGAAAACAACAAAAAACCAACTTCAGAAAATAAAGCATGAACAACAGCAACAAGAGAAGTTCCTGGTTATATCCCACTCATACATTTTTGAAATGTAGGCCAGATCTAGAGGAAGTGAAAGAAACTTCCTGTTGAAATTTCATTTATAGTATGTGTCTGGAAATCTCTAAATGTAATTTCTTAGTGTAAAATAAACTGCAGAAATCTGGGATGTGTCAGTCAGCTTTATGTTTTTTTGGAGCCATTCTATTTGAAGCTGAAATGTTGTAAAAATTATATAGTGGAGAGAACAGCTATAATTAGTTTAACAGACATGACCATCTTCCTTAATTGAAAAGCTGTCAAGATCTCAACAATCAGATTAAAAAAAAAAAAAAATCCAGGAATCCCATAAAATCCTGTCTCTTAGGAAGGATAACATTTTTGTTTGGTTGCTACATGTCCCTTTGCATATTTTACTATCTTCTACCCACGTTTTTGTCTTAAAAAAAAAAAAAGTACTACCCAAAGAGAAACAGTCACAGATAACGTTTTTAAAGATTTGAACTGGTTGGGACAGCTTGGATACTTTAAAAAAAAAATATTTTTATTGATTTCTGAGAGAAAGGGAGAGGGAGAGAAAGAAACATCAAGAATGAGAGAGAATCATTGATTGGCTGCCTCCTGCACACCTCCCACTAGCGAATAAGCCCACAACCTGGGCATGTGCCTTGACCTGGACTTGTACTGTGACCTCCTGATTCACAGGTCAACGCTCAACCACTGGGTGAGCCAATTTGGATGTTTTGATGATACCAACCAAACTCTCAAAACGAAAAGGGTTTGAGAAAAATTGTAGAAATCTCATCACTACAGTTTGGCAGACCTTGTCTACAGTCTACTTTCATTTTGGATTTTCCTTCTAAAATGAGATGAGGACCTGTTAGCTGTTAATGTAATGATACTTGATAAAAGCTACTGATGTCATGGATAGCAGACACTGTTGGCTGCCTAGGCAACCAACAGCAGGAGCTCTGATTTTGTGGCCATGTCCCCCTCCTTCAGGTGAAGGCAATCCTATTTCCCATTCAGAGGGAAATCATGATTGTGCTGAGCCAATTGCAGTAGTGCCATTTTTCTGGTCAGTGATTGGTTGAAGGCTGGGTTTCTGATCTAATAAGACATACAATCATACACATAAATGACAAACATGTAATAAATTCCACACTAAGATATATAAATGTGTTCTTCCAGCATGTCATAATTATAAGAGTTTTATCAAAAGGTTGATGAAACTTGGGGGCTCAATAAGGGTTGAGTCACAAATATAATCACTTGTTAGAATGGCTGGAAGGCACTTCCCCCAAACCTGAATAGGATGATTGTTTGCTGCCAGACAGCTTAGGGCATCTTAATCTACATGTTATTGCCTCCTGTTGGCCAAACACCTAAACAGCTATAGGCTATTCCCCAATCTGACAATGCTTCTGTACTCTACCCTTTGAAGTGTATTAGCTCCACCTTGCCTTAGGACAAATTGTGTTAATAAAAAGCAAGGGTCCTGAGTCAAGGAGTACCTTTAGCTCCTTTAGCTGAAGCTCTCTGACCCCCAATGCTTTTCAAAATTATCTTTCATTTCTGGACTCTTACTTAATCTATGCACAGCCTTGCTCCAGATTGCTGAACCCTTCTTAATGTTGGGACAAGAACCCTGGCATTTCTCCTGAGGACATTAATAGAAGGACATTTTTCAACTCCAAGAGGTATAGCTGACAGGCCAGCAGGAAAGAGTTAGTTTTGGGAAGGAGGAGTAACATCTTAGAAGGAGGCCATTTATCCTTCTTGCCAGACCATACATTTAATTGTCTCAATGATCCTATCACTTCTGCAGTATGTGGCCTTCCTCCTTCCTTCTCCATACCTTCTTTTCTATCTTCCCAGCAAAGCCACAATTTCCATGATTTGTCTAGCGTCTCTTATGGGATGCAGAAAGCTAGCCTTAGAATTGGTCTGTGTGGAAATGTTGCATTCAGATCACTCTAATAGTGTATTCCAGAACTCATACATCCTAGAAACATCAACAGAACACATTTAACAATCTTACAGAAAAGAGGACCTAATAAACATTAAACTCTAAACCAGCACTGCCGAGTAGAAATATATTGTAAGTCACCAATGTGAGCCACATGTATAGTTTAAAATTTCCTGCTAATCACATTAGAAAAGTAAAAAGAAACAAGAGGAATAACTTCTAGTGATGTTTTATTGAGTCCAATGTATTAAAAATAGAATCATTTTAACATGTAATCAACATGAAGTTATTAATGAGATAGTTTATGTTTTTTTTTTCATACTGAACTTGGAAATACAGTTTTGTACTTATGACACACGTCAGCTCGCCACATTGCTGGGATTCAGTGGCTCCCTGTGGTTAGTAGCTACCACACTACAGACTGCAGCTCTAAACTCTTCATGTCTATTACATATTCTAATTTTTCTAAATAGTTACTTTTTTTTTTTTTTTTGGCATGTATCTAACCAGTGTTCAAGCTTGCTTGGATTCTTCCCTCTGAATTACTGTATGCATGTATATATGTCACATTGTATAGACACATACTGAATATATGTTACATATATTTATATGTTGCATGCATTATATCTATTTAAATATACATTTATCTCTATGATTGGTATGGTCCATATAAAAGGCCCACCATTTGTAAAATTGATATAATGATCTTTTGTGTTATTATACTAATAGTTTCGACATTCTCCTATTCAGCATCTGGATAATTTACCATTGTTCTCTCTTTTAAGTATTCCTGCTACAAATGCTATTTTTTTTTTTTTAAAGGGGTGGAATTCTTTTTTTCTTTCCTCTTTCTTTCCATTGCTCCCCCCTCCTCCTCCCTTAGTCAGCTCTCTCTTCCAGGATTACAGAAAGTGGTTAGAAACCTTCCTTCCTTCCTTGGTCCAGGATCAACCAACTCTCCACTACACCAGTGCTTCCTGAGGGCATTACGTCTTCTGTGATGGTTAACACCAGTTACCACGCCTGGGCCTAAGCAGTTAATTCTCCACTGTGTGGAGAAGGAACAAAGGATGGTGGCGGGAGACGTTAAGCAAACAGCTTCTTGCATAAAGGCTTCTGTAGGAGAAAAGAAAGGGCCCCTTCATTTTGAAGTCTAACGAGGATGTAGCAACACGTTAGAAAACACGTGCATGAATATGGATGGAGCTCCCCGCACGGCCCCAATGACTTGAAGGCAACAATGAAAAAACTATTACAGCTCCTGTGACAAAGGTGATGGGCTGGATATAATTAGGGATTAAATCTGAAATTCCCAGTACAGACCCAGCGTCTGGGGAACTTGACAAGCTGCCATCGCTCCGAGGTCTCTGGGAGAAGCAGGGCTGTGTCTGGCTTAATCGGGGAGGGGCACCGGGGGACCTGCCTGGAGTGAGCCACTTATCACATCGCTAATGAACTGGGAGGCCTTCTAAGAGGGGGCTGGAGCCATGGTGTCACTTTTCCTTTGTTGTGTGCACATCAACTGGCATCCCTGCAGGGGCGGGACTTGTCAGCAAGGACACAAGTTGCTAGGCAACCAGGAACTATGAGGGGAGCCCCCCTCCCCCCTCACGCCCATCCCCAGGGAAGCTGAGTGCCAAAGGGGCCCCAGGAAGGATTTGGCGGTTAGAAAACAAAACGACTACAGCGTCTAAGAGGGAAAGAGTAAGTGCTACCGAAGAAGCAGCAGGCTGCTACTTTTTGTTTGTGTTTGGAAGGAGAAGGCCGATTGGAAGAGAAGGCCTTCCAGCAGAAGGAGAAGAAAGGGCTGGAAGGAATAGGGCCAGTGAGGAAAGGAGGAGCTGGTGTTAAAAAGAGAGAGAGGGAGAAAACACCTGGAAATGACCCCACTACAGGACGGTGCACGGGCCTCAGAGGATTAAACTGTCTAGGTAAAAACAGGCTGACATCTGGTCTCCAAAGTAGCTGTGCATGTCTTATCTGGAAACTTATTGGAAAGTCATTGAGCCCCACCAGAAGGCCTACTGCTTCAGAACCTGTTCTAACAAGCCCTCAGGTGATTCAGAAACACACCAGTTTGAGAGCCGCTGCCACACAGGAATAAGTTGGCTTTGCTGCCATTGACCCTCCCTCGAGGACATATTTTCCACTGATTTTTTAGATAAAGTGGGAGGGAAGAAGGGAAGGAGGGAGGGAGGGAGGGAGGGAGGGAGGGAGGGAGGGAGAGAGAGAGAGAGAGAGAGAGAGAGAGAGAGAGAGAGAGAGAGAAACATTGATGAGAGAGAGACAGACACTTGATTGATTGCCTCCCACACACACCTGGACTGGGGAGAATTGAACCTGCAACTCAGGTATGTGCCCTTGACTGGAAATCGAACCTGTGGCCCTTTGGTGCATGGGGTGACCCTCTCACCACTGAGAAACACCGGCTAGGCCAGGAATAAGATGGCTAATGGAGGGCGAGGAGTGGATGTCAAAGCACAGATGGCATGGGACCAAGTTCAGTAGGCAAGGAAAGCTTTATTCAAGGCTATTGCAATGAGGGGGAGAGGGCAGACCTCAGTCTGAACTCAGCTTTCCTGCAGCAGAGGTAGGTGGTGGGGCTAAAAGGTAGGTAATGGGCTGAAAGATGATGAAAAAGTCCCGGAGGACTTTGGGGTGGTCATAGGCTATTGGTGTTTACTAGCAAATTTCTACTTTTATGACAGGAGCTGGTTTTACATTTGGAGCAAGATGTCCCTCTGAAGTGAGGCTCCGGCCTCCCCTCCCTCCCTCCCACAGGGATGGGGAGGTAGAGGGGCCATCTCCTTTGATGGCTTCAAAGAGATGGTTCCCTGGTCCCAGAGAAAGACATTCCTTGGTTGTAAACCTCCCAGAAGCTTTTACAAAAAAGATTTTACATACTTCTTCAACGTGCAATGACAAGCTTTCTGATGGAGATGCTCTGAGTAAAGGCAGGCCAGCTGTTTCGCTAAGCTGAGAGGAAGGAACGGTAGGGCTGTGCTGGTCAGGGGCAAGGGAAACTCTTGGCACAGCCACAGCAGTGTTGTCCCCTCTGTGAACTGAACGGAAATTCTCTCCCTGACTCCTCTTTTCTCTCTGTAATCTTCACCCAGAACGCAGTGGAGGGGACAGGGATGAAGGAGCGAATCCCCAGAAGGTGGCTTCTTCGGGGTGATGGACAGAGGGTGGTGTGGGGGCGGGAGAACGCCAGCTTGTGCAGACCCCCCTCCCCCCACATGACCCAGCTGTGCTGGTTTCATTGTCTTCATGGGAAAACAGACCAGGACACACAGACAGGGAGGGCAGCGTGGGCTGGATTTGCCTGACTCTCTCCAAAGGCTTTCTGATAACATTTGCTGGAACAAAGCGGCTGTGGTGAAGATAACAAGCCAGCTTCGGCCAGGCCCTTTCTGCGGCAACTGCCCATAGCCCGACCTTGGAGGGACTTGGCCAGGATGGATCGCCTCCCAAGACAGATTTACTGCAAGGCTTCATGCCTCTAACGGTGGGGCTCCTGGTGGGGGTGGCTGCCAGTGCATTTGATCTTTAGAAGCCCTGCCAGAAGGGCTGGCTCTCTTCCTGTCCCATTGTCCGCCCTGGCTCTTACTCCACAGAGCTGGTGCCTGAGCACGCAGCCCTGATGAGGGCTGAACTATTCCGAAGGACAAATGGGCTTTTGCTAGTGACCTTTCAGATAACCTGTTTTGTGTTGTTGTTTTTTTTTTGCTTTTTCTTGGACGCAGCTGTTATGGAAACCCAGCCAGGAGGCCTGGTGTGGGGCCCTGACGAATGTGCTGTCGGAGGCGGTGCTGCTCCTGTCTGCGAGGCCCTGGTCACCACACTGACCCCACAGCACCTCTGCTCGGCTGCCCTGCCCCCTGCTCAGCACAGTGGGGAGGCTGCAGGGGGCTCCTCTGAACACGAGTGCCTGCTACAGCCCATCCCGTATGCAAGGTGCTCCTGGGCCAACCGAACCCGACAGTCAACAAATAACAAACCCTGGGGACATGTCCACTGTTACTTGCTTATGTGTTTCCTAGACTGTGGGCTTCTCAAGGCAGGGCCAAGCCCAGGAAACGCCGGTGTCCATGGGTGACACTTGGCTGTGGCCTCTTCCCACCTTTCATTCCATCGTGAAGACGTTTCTGAGCTCCGGAGACAACGGAGCCGTGCCTCCTTCACCATGCGAGGAGGCAGAGGATGTCTGCCAGCAGAACGATCAGAAGATTGCCAATCTTGGTGATATTTATAGGAATTAGTTTAATTTAAGGAACTACACCGACCAGAGAAAAACATCATCCAGCACATGGTAACGTTGTTGTTGTTGTTGTTGAACTGCTAACAACGCGGCGATTACAGGGAAAAGACCCATTTGTGAAAAAGACGTACAGGGCGGCCAAACCCCCATGTTAGAGTCAAGACAAAAGATTGATGCATTCGCGCCATCAATAATTCACCAAGGAGACTATGTAGTGAGTGCTGAGGGTGTGCGGAGCAGGTACCTGGCCAGACACAGGAAATGCTAAGGCCACGCGGCCCTCCTGCAGCCTGTGTGAGCCCGCTGCCCTCAGTGCCCAGAGCCCCAGGGGGCTGGGGTTGGGCACAGAAAGAGAACCCTTCCGGGGCCAACGGTTTAAGAGGGCCATTTATTATTATTTTTTAAAAATAATGCTATAATCTTAATAATGTCTTGATTTTTTAAAAAATATATATTTTATTGATTTTTTTACAGAGAGGAAGGGAGATAGTTAGAAAAATTGATGAGTCATCAATCAACTGCCTACTGGGGATGTGCCCGCAACCAAGGTACATGCCCTTGACCGGAATCCAACCCAGGACCCTTCAGTCTGCAGGCCGACGCTCTATCCACTGAGCCAAACCGGTTTCGGCTAAGAGGCCCATTTTAAAGGCACGATTTTAAATACATTTAAAGCAACAGCCTTAGACGGGCCCCACTTCAAACCGCTCTCCCTGCAGAACGCAGTACTTTTTCTTACGATATGAACTCTGAAAACAGCCACGCACCAAAGGACGAGCCGGAGACCCCGCTTTCAGCCTGAAGAGGAAGGAGGGCTGGAACAGACCAAGGCGAATCCCTCCTCCTCAGTGTCTTTATTCCACTGGATCCTAAGGAGCGCCAGGGAGGCTCTTGTTGGCATTTGCATTGCAAAGCAGACTGGAGATTGGCCTCGTTTACACAGACGCCCCGCGCGAGGCCGCCCGCCCAGGCCCACCCCTGCCGGCCGCGACCCAGCGGTGGTGAAAGAGGCCGCGGGAGCGGTGCCCTGAAAGGAGGACTGTGAGCTGCTCCGCTGGTTAAGTAATTGATGCAGTTCCCCCGCCCTCCCCTAGGTTAGAAATGAAGGGAGGGGCGGGGAATCCGTGAGCCCCACACCACTTTGGGCCCATTATCTGCTCCTAAAGAGCCGCCAGGTACCCTCGCCGCGTGCGGCTCTCCCAGCCCCTGGGGCCCTCCCCATCCCCGCCTCCGAGGACCGCGGCGGCCTGGCCCAGCGCCTCTCAGGCCGCCCAGCGCCTCCCGGTGGGCCCTCAACAACAGGGAAGACTCTAAAGCTGCTTCTGATCCCGGCATCCATCAGGAGGAGAAAGCCTCCGTGACTCTCTCCACGGAACTTCAGTTGTCTAAACTGGGATGCTGAAGAACTGGGCGAACCTTTGAGAGGACAATGCGGGGACTCGGGATGAAGGCGGAGGGCTCCCAACTCAAACAGCGGCCTTTGTTTGAGGCCAAGCGTTGGCCTCCGTCTGACAGCCAGCCCCAGAAACCTTGGGGCTGGAGGATAGCAAATGGGGTGTGTGTGTGTGTGTGTGTGTGTGTGTGTGTGTGAGAGAGAGAGAGAGAGAGAGAGAGAGAGAGAGAGATGGGCCAGTGTCCTTGTTGTGTGACAAATCTGCATATTTCTCATTCCTCCCCTTCTTCTCTTCTCTCTCCAGTTATCACCCTAGCCAGACATACACAAAACTGTGAAGCAAAATCTAGGTTCAGCATTCTAGACCTGTGGTCGGCAAACTGTGGCTCTCTAGCCACATGCAGCTCTTTGGCCCCTTGAGTGTGGCTCTTCCACAAAACACCACGACCTGGGCGAGTCTATTTTGAAGAAATGGCGTTAGAAGAAGTTTAAATTTAAAAAATTTGGCTCTCAAAAGAAATTTCAATCGTTGTACTGTTGATATTTGGCTCTGTTGACTAATGAGTTTGCTGACCACTGTTCTAGACAGACACTTATTTATTTATTTATTTATAAATTATTTTTCCTGCGTGGGTCTGTTAATGTTATCAGAGTTCTGGAGGCTGGAAAGCCAAGATCCATCTCCTGGTAGGGTTGGTTTCTGATGAGGACTCTCTTCCTCGCTTGCAGATGGCCACCTTCCCACTGTGTCCTCACCTGGCCTTTCTTTCCTCTGTGTGTGTGTGCCCTCCTGGTGTCTCTTCCTCTTCTAATAAAGCTACCAGTCCTATGGGGTTAGGGCTCCACCTTTATGATCTCATTTAACCTAATTACCTCCCTAAAGTTCCTATCTCCAAATCCAATCACGTTGGGGGTGAGGGCTTCAATATACAGCATTTGCAGGGGGCACAGTTCAGTCTGTAAGGTCCCAGCTGAGAGGTTTGCGATGCAGAAGCAAGACACAGAAGCAAGACACGGAATCCAGGCGATTAAAAGGGGGGAGCTTTTAATCTGCGCTCCCGGGCGAAGCTCGCTGGTCCGAGGTCCGAGGGTGGGCCAGGGAAGTTTGCGCCAAAAGGCGGCACAGGTACTTCTTTTATACAGCTGTTTAGTGGAGGGCATGGGAGGTGAGGACTTCCTGCCTCGGGCCAGGGGTCTAGGAAGGCCCTAGGAAGGCGCCAGCTAGCCAGCTATCGTTGTCACCACCCACCTTGCAGATGCTTGTATCAGCTCTGGGCTTCCCCCCAGCCTCGACCTAACACAGTCCATGGCTAAGGTGACCAGATCGTCCAGGTGTTGGCAGGACAGTCCTGATTTCTAACAATTTTCCCCACGTCCCGCGGTGTTTTAAAAAAGTCCTGATTTTTGGAAAGATTGGAAAGATTCTTTCCAAAAATCAGAACTTTTTAAAAAACGCTACGGGATGCGGGAAAAATTGTTAGAAATCAGGACTGTCCCACCAACACCTGGATGATCTGGTCACCTTATCCATGGCATATCTCCTCTCTCTTCGTTCCAGTGTTTCGGATCTTTCTACTTCTTTCCCCCAATTCTCTATCAAAACATTCCCTCAGGAAAGGGCTTCGCTGGCATTGCCCGAGGCCTGTGGCAGCGGAGAGCTGGGTGCCCCCAGGTGCCCTTTGTTGCTTCACTCCTCGGGACATGGTGAGTGTAAAAGGACCAGATTGAAGAACCAAGTCTGGATGGTGTCATGGACGCTGCATCTAAGTGGCTGCTCCACAGCCCAGCCTTTCACATTCATCGCCTGGGGAAGGAAAGGCACAGTCCTCTCACCATTTTCTCAGTCCCAGTCACGCTCCCACCTCGCCTGGCTTCCGCTGAAATGGCTGAAAACTGCCTGGTATCTGGGCTCCTCCTCTACTCTCACCCTACACCACTCACACCACCACTGACCCCCGGGCCTGCGAGTTTATTCCCACAGGGACCAAGTCTACAAGACCCGCTGGGCGTCCTCTAACTCAACTCAGGTCCGACACTACCTGGAGCTATGACAGGCCCCACAGGGAAAGGCTCAGTCCTAGGACACTGCCCCCACCTCAGATGCCTGTCCAAAGTCCCGGGTGTCACCTATGCTTCTCACCCACTGGCTATAAATGGAAGTTCCAACAACCCTCCTCCTTTTGTTTGGTTATGTTGCTAGAGCAGCTCCCAGAACTCAGGAAAACAGTTTATTCATTAGCTGAATGGTTTATTGGAAAAGGAAGCCTCTTAGGAACAGCCAGATAGAACAGACTCATGGGTAGGTGGGAAGGGGCAGGAGCCTCCATGCCCACTGGACCACCCGCCCAGCACCTCTGCGTGTCCGCCAACCTAGAGGCTCTCTGAACTCCATCCTTTTGGGTTTCTATGGAGGCTTCATTGCATAGGCATGATCAATTAAATCTCTGGCCATTGATGATTGATTCAACCTCCAGGCCCTTTCCCCTCCCTAGTACATCTGTGTGTGTGAGTGCGTGTGTGTGTGTGTGTGTGTGTGTGTGTGTGAATTTTCCAATTTTCTAATCACATGGTTGGTTCTTAAGGTAACAAGCCAGCAACCTTAGGGGCTTTCCAAGAGTCACCTCATTAGCATATACCCAGGTGTGGTTGAAATGGGTTTGTTATGATAAGACACTTTTCCACTTTTATAGCTCTGTAACTATTAAAAAAAAAAAAAAAATTAGGAGCTCTGTGCCAGAAACTGGGACAAAGATGATGCTATAAAACACAGCATCATATTCACATACTTCATTTATTTCTTCAACTGAGCATCACATTTACCCACAACCCATCTTCCCTGATTTGCATACCTTGGGCTTTGCCCACAAATGTATCTTTGGTTCATGGATTATCTCGCTGTTAGATGGGGTTGTGAGATTGTACATAAAATTTCTCTGTACATAAAATTTCTCTCATCATATTTGACTAGAAAAGTGCTTTTCAGAGTTTAACCCTATCAGCTACATGATGTCATTTTATCTTGGTTAGTAGGAACTCGATAAAGCTGTTTTATCAGAACAGCTGTTTGGGGGAGGATCAGAATTCCTCTTGGAGAGTGATGGCTCTCTTCTTTAAGAACATACCTGAAAGGCGGGTCCCCTGGTGTCAAGAGGTGTGGAAGGACAGCGCTGCTGCCTGTGTGAATACCCACTGGTACGTGCACCTGGAGGCTTGCAATAGAAGGGGCATGGGGGACCAGGTGACCTGGGGAGGAAGAAAGGTGGCAAAGAGTCTCTCTAGAGAGAGGCCACCTGAACAAAACTGGCAGAACTGGAACCTAAGGGGGAAGATGGTCCCTGCCAGGCTGGCATAGCTGAGTAGTTGGTCGTCAACCTATGAACCAGAAGGTCACAGTTCAATTCCCAGTCAGGGAACTTGCCCAGATTGTAGGCTCAATCCCCAGTGTGGGGTGTGTGCAAGGCACCCAATTAATGATTCTCTCTCATCATTGATGCTTTTTATCTCTCTCTCTCTCTCCCCCTTCCTCTCTGAAATCAATAAAAATATTCTTAAAAAAAAGTCCTTGATAAATTCCTATTAAGGACTCTAGGATATTGTGTGTAATGTTCAGCTTTAAGTTATTTCTAGCCGTACGCTCTTCTGTGGTCTCCCCTTTTACCTGCAAATATTTGGCAAAGATCTAGTACAGTGGTTGGCAAACTCATTAGTCAACAGAGCCAAATATCAACAGTACAACGATTGAAATTTCTTTTGAGAGCCTAATTTTTTAAACTTAAACTTCTTCTAACACCACTTTCTTCAAAGTAGACTCGCCCAGGCCGTGGCATTTTGTGGAAGAGCCACACTCAAGGGGCCAAAGAGCTGCATGTGGCTTGAGAGCTGCAGTTTGCCACCCATGGGTCTTATACATATAATAACTTTGTGCTCGTGGAGCTTGGGGAGTGGAGGGGCACCTGTGGTCATGGCGGGTGTAGCTCAGTCGGTTGAGCAACCACCCAGACTCCAAAAGGTCTTGGGTTCGATTTCTGGTCAGGGCACATACCAGTTGGGGTGAGTATGGGAGGCAACCAATTGATTTCTCCCTCCCTCCCTTCCTCTCTCCCTCCCCTCTCCCTTCCTCTCTCTCTAAAAAAATCAATAAAATAAATTAAATACATTAAATATGGCTATTAGTGTGGGCCCTGATCCAATCTGACTGGTGTCCTGTTAAGAAGAGGCGATGGGGACACACAGAGCAGCACCAGGGATGCACACGTGGAGAAATGACGGTGTGAGTACACAGTCAGAAGACAGCCCTCTGCCGGCCAGGAGAGAAGCCTCAGAGGAAAACCAACCTGCTGACAGGAAGGAGCTTGGCCTTCCAGCCTCTAGGACCGTGAGAACATAAATCTCTGCTGTTTCAGCCTTCTTGCGTGTGGGACTTTGTTAAGGCAGCTGACTCAGACAGGCATGTGCCCAGACCAGCACGTGCTGTGGTGCGTATGCCGTGATGTGTGTGTGTGTGTGTGTGTGAATGTTGGTAAGTGATGGGAAGGGATATGTTTGGGGTACAGCCCACCAGTTGCCGGGGGCGGGGGGAAGGATTCTCTCCACCACCCGGCTTGGCTGCTGCCCTCTCTCTTTAGAACAGACTCTTCCCTGATGTGGGCGGGACCAGTGTCAGGGACGGAGAGAAAATAGAAGCAGAGATGTGGGTTAGCAGTCGGGTGGGGAGAGAAGCAAGAAGCTTCATTTATAGTCTGCGGAGAGCCAACCCAGCGTCGCGGTGGGAGACGGGGCCAGGCAGAAGGCTTCACTTTCCGAAATAGAACTCTGTTTTGACATTCTCCTTGCAGCTGTTTTACCCACGCTTGTCTGTCTCGCCAAGTGCGCCCAGAAAAAGCAGCAGGATTTTAGCTTCTCACTGCGCCCTCTGGTGGTGCGCGTGGAGAGATGCAGCGGTTCAGTGCCTGCAGCCTGGTGTCCCGCAAACATAGGGAGAGAGACGCCTTTGGTTCTGGAAGGAGCCATGGACACAAAGGCTCTTGGGAAGAAAGTGAGAGTGCAAAGAGCGCGGACCTGGAGCTAGACATGGACTCAGGCTCTGCGTCTCATTAGCTGCATAATCTTGAGCAAGCTCTTCTCTCTGCGCCTCAGCTTCCTCAGGCAAAATATAAGGGTCACTAATACCAACAGGATTTTGTGAGGAGTCATTGAGATAGAACCCCAGAACATCACAATTCTTGCAATGTTGTACTTTAGTAAACACCTCATCCCTTTCTCCCGTCTTCATTTTTTTCTTGTATCTCCCCATCCCACATTTATATGATTTTGTAAATAATTAAAAGCCTGTACGATCTTTTAAATTTATTTTATTAGTAATGGGGTCAGGGGAGAAGCATCTGGAAGAACTGAAAACAGGAGGGAGTGAGACCGGCAGGCCCTGCCCTCACAGGAATCAACACTAGTGTCCACAGGTCTGACCTTGACTTGTTTCAGAAGCGGTCGCTGCCTGACTACGGTGGTGTGCTCACCTTTTGAGATCTCCTCTGAGCCTGCGAAGATTGAGTCTATGGACTACAGCAACACTGACAAGAACATGAGTCAAAGACACCCATTATCTAAATGATGGGAAAACAGACTACCATTATGCACACGGAGAACATTTGCAATTTGCTTTAAAGGTGAGAGGGAGGAGAGAGGGAGAGTTGCCTGCAGAGAAAGGAGTCCAACGTATTTGAAAGTAACTGAAATATCTTCCCCTCACATTAAAAAAATCTGGGGTTTAGGGCATGTGCCTGTATATGGCAGCTCTTGCAGATGCTGTGCACTTTCCTGGGGGGCTACCTCTGTCTTCTCTAATACTCATCTTTTTTTTTTTTTTTTTTTTTTTTTGCAGATACTCAATATCAAAGTTTATTTGTTTTGTTGATAGGGTGCTGTGACTCTCTTTCATTACAAATGTTTATCTAAATCTCTTTTCAGATGTATATTTTACATGGTTGATAAGAATTCCCTTATTTTCAATGTGCCTATTTGACTTTTTTGTAAAAAATATATTTGACCCCATAATTTTTATGAGGTCAAATATATTTTTTAATATATTTTTTATTAAATTATTATTTTTGTACATATACCAATGCCCCTCCCCTCCCGTACATACCCTCCCTAATACTCATCTTTTTAAAAAAATATATATTTTATTGATTTTTTTACAAAGAGGAAAGGAGAGGGATAGAGAGTTAGAAACATCTATCAGCTTCCTCCTGCACACCCCCTACTGGGGACGTGCCCAAAACCAAGGTATATGCCCTTGACCAGAATCAAATCTGGGACCTTTCAGTCCACAGGGCGACGCTCTATCACTGAGCCAAACTGGTAAAGCTCTAACACTAATCTTGAAGTACATTATTCGGTGGGGCAAGGGTCCCAACCTAGGAACTAGAAAATATTCATCACAGAGGAAAGAAGGATCAGGAGTGGACCCTAAGCCCTCTTGGGGCCCCAAAGTCTTAACATCAATGACCTTGACCATCTTTGGTGACCTGGGCTCCCACTTTTTGCCATACCCAAAAGGTTTGAAATGACATGAGTGGGCATTTCAAACCTAACCCCACCTTTGATCTCATTCCTATCTCAGTAATTGGAACCACCATTAACCTACCTGGTTACCCAAGTCAGAAACCAGAAATACGGAGACCCCTTAGCTCCTGCTTCCTTCCATCCATCAGACTCATCCGGTGCACCATGCCCAACACTCTTGACCTCAGCTCTCTACTGAATCCATCTCCATCCGTATGCTCCACATCAGCCCCACTGTGGCCGGCTGACTCCCTGTGGGGTCTCTCATCTGCCACGTGAGGCCTGCCAGCCATCCTGGGTCCCGGCTCCTGTCTGAAGCGCCACACCGCAGGGCACGGGGAGTGATGTCAGAGGGGCCAAGGGATGCAACCTGGATGGCTGAGCTGTTAACTTGTAACTTGATGACTGAGTTGGTAACTTGTAAGGTCGTTCCAGTAACTACTCAGGTGTGACAAATTACCCCAAATGGGCTGTAGAGCAACGGTTGAATCAGGCTCACTGACTGTGTGGGTCAGAAGGACACAGGAGGACTGGCTTGTGTCCGAGGCCAAAGCTGGGAGACTCAACGGCTGGAAGTGACTCTGCCACAGACTCCTCTGAACGGACCTTCACTCGCAGGTGCAGTGGTGCCTGCGGGCTGTGGGCGCGGACCGGCCCAGCGCGGTGGCCTCAGGGCAGGGGGCTTCTTGCATGGCCCCCCAGGGCTCCAAGCACAGTGCTCCCGTGAGCGACGCAGCAGCTGCTTGGCTTTAACGACTGACCCTCGGAAGTCACACAGCACCACCTCTACTGAGTTCTCCTGGCTACGAGGGAGGTATTGACAGTCCAGAGGCACAGGAGAGGATGTGGTCCCAACTCACGATAGGAGAAATGCCAAATAACTAGGAAATAGGCTGAAAAACTGTCCTGGGGGGAACTGATCCATGAGAGATGGGTGACAGAAGATACCTTCTCCTTCCCTCCTTTGAGGACTGGTCCGAGGGGCACCTTCTCCAGCCGCCCACCCTGAGCGGCAGCTGTGTGCCACCTCACGCAGCTCATCAGAAGTGCTGACGCGGGCGGAAAGGCCCCCTCTCTTGCTGCCGTGGTATCACACCGTCCAAATAAAAGCATCCGGTTTAGGCCTCCCTTGCCTCGGGCTCTGCTGCTTCAGACAGCGTGGGTTGGGCTATCTCCATCTGTCACCGCATCTGACTGGTTTGTTCTTTCAGATCGTTCTTGTCCATTCACTCCTCTCCGCCCACTGACCTCCCCCCAGCCAGCCACCACCTCGTTCCGCCCGTAATAGGCTCCAGACAGACCCGTTTATGTCTACACTGGTGGCCCCCATCAGTCCACACTGAGATTGGGAAACAAATCTCATGACATCTTTTCTGCTTAAAGTCCTGGAGTGGCTCCTCATCCTCTTTATACAGCTGGGCTCTGGCCCTCAGCGCATTTGAGGGGGATGGCTCTTTGTTGTGGGGGCCCTCCGTGCAGTGCAGGAGACGAGCAACATCCTGCCCTGGACACTCGGAGCTCTCCATTCCCCGATCGCACGAGGAAAGTGTCTCCAGACATTGCCAGTGTCCCCGGGGCTGGGGAGCTGGGATGAGGGAGGGAACAAATCATCTTGGCCGAGCACCTCTGGACTGAAGTGAGCACCCTTACCAGGCCCTGTGTGGGCGGGCCCTGGCTCAGCAGAATTCTTTGACCACGCCATGGCCTGGCCCTTCTCCGGTGTTTTCACTGCTGATCCTCAGCTCCGAACACCCCCTTTGTTCCCACTTGTCCCTCCCAACGCACACACCTGCAGCCGTTCACCTCGCTGTCACTGTATTACTAGTCCTCAGCCGTTCACCTCGCTGTCACTGTATTACTAGTCCTCAGCCGTTCACCTCGCTGTCACTGTATTACTAGTCCTCAGCTGTTCCCCTAGCTGTCACTGTATTACTAGTCCTCAGCCGTTCCCCTAGCTGTCACTGTATTACTAGTCCTCAGCCGTTCCCCTAGCTGTCACTGTATTACTAGCCCTTCACCTCGCTGTCACTGTATTACTAGTCCTCAGCTGTTCCCCTAGCTGTCACTGTATTACTAGTCCTCAGCCGTTCCCCTCGCTGTCACTGTATTACTAGTCCTCAGCTGAGACAGCACTTCTGTGACGGCTTCCGTGGCCTCCAGACCAGGTTAGTGCCCTGGTGCACGCTCTGGTGGCACCGGACTTGCCAGTTCCAGCGCTCAGCACGGTGCTGCTGAATTGACCAGTTTGGCGCAGCCTTGTTCACGCTGTGCTCGCACTCTGAACACGCCGCCAGATCAGGGCTGCTGCTGTCTGTCTTGCTCAGCCCTGAGTCCCAGGGCTGGGCAGCCTGGGCCAGTGGCACATTCTCCGTGCACCGGATAATGAATGAAGGAATGAGTGGGCGAATACTACTTAGTATGCATATTTTTGAGAATATGTCCAGATGCCTTCCTTTGCGTGTTTTAGGTTTTTCTCTGCCCCTGTGGAGCCAGCCTTCCTTTCTGATGTTCTCCCAACCAAACAGCCGGCCTGACCAGGCGCCTCCGCAGACTCGGCCCAGTTCTGTGGCCTGCTCCTCTGCAAGGAATTGAGGCGAAGTAATCTGCAGACCGCGCCTTAATTTCACCAAACCGCTCGAGAAACCAGCCATGCATTGAAAGATCAAACCAAAGTCTGAGTTAGGACTTTGGATTCTTCAAAATATTAATCAAAAAATGGAATTCACCCTTTGGCTGTTGTGTCCACCCATTGGGCTTCCTTTGGCTGGTCTCACCTCTCACCCCTGACAGACTGCCTCCTGTGGTCTCCAACAGGGATGCCTCCTCTGAAGTGTCTTGTTTTGGACCTTTTCTTTTCTTTTCTTTCTTTCTTTCTTTCTTTCTTTCTTTCTTTCTTTCTTTCTTTCTTTCTTTCTTTCTTTCTTTCTTCCTTCCTTCCTTCCTTCCTTCCTTCCTTCTTTCCTTCCTTCCTTCCTTCCTTCCTTTCTTTCTTTCTTCCTTCCTTCCTTCTTTTCTTTCATTCCTCAAAGAACTGCTTTATCAATACTGCACAGCTGGGCTCAGCTGCCCACGACCCTTTCTGGGCAGGGTCAGCGTTTGGCTTGTGCGTACATTTGAGTGAGACAGGACCAAGGAGTAAGCCCTGGGATTCCTACATTTAAGCACCCAAGGCTTGAAGCCCCAGCACGTCACACGGCCCTTGCTGGAAGGGGTCACTATGTGGACTTCTGAAAACCTGATGCGTTTCAGGGCACCGAGGAGGAGCGATTTTGGCAAACAGCTTTTGTGAACTGACTTGTCCCAGTTCTGATTTCAGGGGCCTCTGGGGAGCTGGAGGGAGAAGCTGAGACCGGGAGGCCCCGCCTGCTGGCCCTGATGCTCCACCCGTCTCCCGACCTGTGGAATCCAGAGTTCTGGTAACCCTGCGACTTACACCCCCTAGTGGTGTGACAAGGTATAACTTCTCTTGACAGAAAGGACAAAGGTAAGCCACAGCTCTCCGCTCTGAATTGTGTGGCTGTCCAGAACCTCCCAATTGCAAAGTAGGGCTGGGATGAGGTGAGCTGGTGGGTCCTCTGAAAGTGAATGGGAAGTGGGTTTAGAGGTTGGTGGAAGCTGTGTTGTCTGGAATTCCCTCCGGGTTGGGTGGGTCTGCCAGAGACCGGGATTCTGAGGATGCTCTGCGGACAAAGTCCCAGAAACAAAGGTGAGAACAGAACACAATCAGAAGAAAGCAGGAAGGATAAACAAAAAGGAAGAAGGATGAAACAAATACAAAATAATATTGAATGTCATCTGTAATTTAAAAAATTTTAAAGATTCAAGAAAATAAAGACTTTATAAAAACAAATAAAAAAGATTGATTAAAAAGAGAAAAGGATAAAGAAAGGAAAAAAAGAGCAAAGCACGTACCCAATATTTGAAATCATTTAAAAAAATATGTTTTATTAATCTCAGAGAGAGGAAAGGAGAGGGAAAGAGAGATAGAAACATCAATAATGAGAGAGAATCTTCCATCGACTGCCTCCTGCACTCCCCATACTGGTGATCAAGCCCACAACCTGGGCATGTGCCCTGACCAGGAACTGAACTGTGACCCTCCTGGCTCATGGGTCGACGCTCAACCACTGAGCCACGCTGGCCAGGACAGTGTTTGAAATGCTTTATCCTGTCGCCAGGGTAGCAGAACAGCCCTAGGCCTCCTGATGTTATGCCTGGTTTTTCCCGTTTGGGGCTGGTGGGGTTGTTCCTCGTGTTTTGTTATGTTTCTTTTTGTGCAGGACCTGACTGGTCTATGGCCTATCCATTCGGGGTTTTCACGAGTCACGTTGTAACAGGCTGTGTGCTGTGTTGCAATGACTGTTGTTTGGGGGAGGGTAGGGGGTGTCAGCCCAGACACAGGGTGAGTATTGCTCCATTGTTGAACACTTCCTAGCAGCAGAAACAAGCTGAACTCCCAAGCTCTATTAAAGCTTCCAAGCGCTTGAGGCACTTTCTCCCATTGTGTCAGCCGTCTCTAAGGACCCGGGTTTGCAGACTGCCTGGCATCGGTGGGGAGAAGTCAGTAGGGAATCTCAGGATGTGTCTGGAAAGTGGAAAGAAGGTCATTCATTGGGGAGACAAAGGTCACTCTGGAGTTGTCTGTTTTTTGTTTTGTTTTGTTTTAAAGCTAGTTCTCTAGCATGGATGTGCCCAAGTTTCTCAAAACAGGAGCTATAAACTCCTAAAGGTTTCAGCCATCAGACAGGGGTCCGTTTTCCTGTCCACCTCTTTGCTCTGCCATTTTGTGTTCTCAGAGCAGTCCTCTTATGGAGAGCCTCTGCCTGCCCGCAGGCCCAGTTCAGCCCCCTACCCCTGCCCCTTTGGGAAGTTATTTTAGGAGATGGGGATGTGGGTGCAGGGCAGCTGGTGTGCAGTTTAGAATCTCTGCTGTGTACTGAAGGCCAAACCATTCAATCAAACACACAGGGAAGTTTCGATACTCTCCTGGACTTCTAGGATTCATCTTCTTGTGTCATCTTCATCTTCTTTGGCTTCAAAAGCAAGTAAGACCAGAGTGAACCTACAGAGATCAGCAGGGCACTGTGAGAAGATCTGGTTTGCAAGTATTTGTAAATTAATTTTGGCATTCCTTACTCCTTAGTGCTGAAAACAAGATAATAGGCACCAAGTGGAGGCACTTATTCTAAGCACCGTGTTACCAAACTGGACTTTATTATGTTGTGGGGTCGAACCCTGGGTTCAAAATAAGACCACCGGAGGCTGATTAATTAATTTTAAAAAAAGCAGGCAAGGATTTATTGACTGGCCAGGACAGCCACAAGAGCACCACACGCAGTGGACTCCAAATGACTGCACCTTTTCAGGGGTAGGCAATTCCTTTTAAAGGTTTAAACCGCCAGAATTTTCCTTTTGTTCCTAAAAGCCTAAAGACTAAATTCTAAAGACTGGGGACAGCCCGCAGGGTTGGTTCCCAGTCACATCCTGCTGGACATTGGAATGTGGCCCTATCTTGCGATAGCGATAACACAGAAGCAGAGCTCAGTGGTTAGACTCTAAAGGCTATCTACAGTTTCTATCCCCTAAGCTACTGAGTCAGTGGGAATCAATCTCCTGTGGTCCTGGTCCCAGGCAAGGGAAAATTGCCTCAGCCTCCAGGTCTTCACCTGGAAGCTGAGGTAAGTACCCAGTGTTTTAATCAGATGCAGGGGCCAAACTAGAAGGGTTAAAATTCAAACAGCAGTTTTTACCAAAGTATGGTTGCCACTATATTTCAATTATAGCTTCAGCTCACCCAGAAATGGAATCCTACACCAGCCAATCAGGAATCACCTGATCAGCACTGGCCTGTTGAACCCTTGCCATCCCCTAAAGGAAGTGACTTTGCAATAACTAGTCGCTTCTGCCAAGTATAACTTCCTTGTTCCCGCCCCCTTCTGCCCGATGTCTCTCATTTGGTATAGCTCCTTGGAGCTCCTTCCTATCTGGTAGATGGGGTGCTGCCTGGGTCAGGTATCACTGAGGAAAGCCAATAAGATCTTCAAGAGTTATCCAGTTGAGTATCATTTCTTAACACGACATACGTGTGTTTCTTTGAATTCTCCCTTGAACTGATTAAAATGGCATACTGCTTCCCTGGTGAATGAATTCAATAAACTCTCTGAAGTGTTTTCACTTTGTATTTGTTTGAGAGGCATGATTTTTTACCTTTTAACATTATGTACCCAATATGCTCAATACTTTTCTAGGCATTTTATGTGCTTATTTAACAAACACACAGCACACACTTTTAGTTGCCATGTGCTATTTTAAGTGCTTTATAAATGTTAATTAATTCAACCCTCCGAACAGCCTTATTTCATTTGACCTTCCCTTTAGCCCGCATTAGCCCCTTTTAAGAAACGGAGGCCGTAAATCCTGCCCACTGTGGTGTTACCTTACTGTCTGGGCTGGGAGCTCGGGGGCATACCTGTGTGAGGCTGAGGCATGCTGGCCCTCCTGGAACAGGAACTGGGCACTGCGGATCCCTCGAGTCTAAGTGACCTGAGACAAAGAAGGGCCCCCAACTTTACTCTGAGGGCAGCTGCATCTCACAGAGCAAAATGACTGCATGCACAGGGGTGGGACTATGATGAATGGGCTTCGCTGGGTGCCACACCTACGTGGGCCCTGTGGGGCATGGCTCTGTGCAGAGACCCTTGGCCAGCATGCCACTGTGTTTTCTACTTCTGATTAAAATATCGCTCCACGCCAAAACCGGGTTGGCTCAGTGGATAGAGCGTTGGCCTGCAGACTGAAAGGTCCCAGGTTCGATTCCGGTCAAGGGCATGTACTTTGGTTGTGGGCACATCCCCAGTAGGGGGTGGGCAAGAGGCAGCTGATTGATGTCTCTCTCTCATCGATGTTTCTAACTCTCTATTTCTCTCTCTTCCTCTCTGAAAAAATCAATAAATATATATTAAAAAAATAAAATATCGCTCTACTTCCTTTTTTCCCCCTTTACCTTATATTTAGTGTGTGTTTTTTTAAAAATAAATCTTTAGCTGAAACTAGTTTGGCTCAGTGGATAGAGCGTCGGCCTGCAGACTGAAGGGTCCCGGGTTTGATTCCGGTCAAGGGCGTGTACCTCGGTTGTGGGCACATCCCCAGTGGGAGGTGTGCAGGAGACAGCTGGTCGATGTTTCTCTCATCGACATTTCTAACTATCCCTCTCAATTCCTCTCTGTGTAAAATCAATAAAATGTATTTAAAAAAGTAAAAATAAATCTTTATTGTTCAGATTATTACAATTGTTCCCCCCCCCCCCCATAGTTCCTCTCCACCTGGTTTCCACCCCCTGCCCTCTCCCCCTTCCCCCCCAGTCCTCATCCATAGGTGTATGATTTTTGTCCAGTCTCTTCCCACAGCCCCCACACCCCTTCCCCCACCCCCCCTAGAGTTGTCAGTCCACTCCCTTTCTATGCCCCTGATTCTATTATATTCACCATTTTATCCTGTTCATCAGATTTTTTATTCACTTGATTTTTAGATTGACTTGTTGATAGATATGTATGGATCTGAGGAGTTATAATCTGGATGGTCCCACTCTGACCACTGGGAGATCCAAGAAGGTTCAAATTTAGTCTCTGCCTGAGGCCACCCAGCAGGAGCTACGGAGAGATCTGCAGATTCCTCCTCTTTGTTTGGGGTTTGGAGATGCCCAGATGAGGCCCAGCTGTGAAGCAATGCAAGCTGCTGTGGGGTCTTGGGCCTTCTTTTGGCTGTGCTGCGTGTCTCTGACCCAGCTGCAGTTTGTTAGGTAATTTTAGGTTGCAAAGGGCCAGGCCATTCATATGCAAAAGCCTCAGCTTAGGTGGGGCAGGGGTCTCAAGGTGGGGTCTCAGGGCAGAGCTATGGCTGACCATCAGCCCTGCCCTAAGAGGCCTCTGAGTCTCAGTGTCCCTCGGGTAATTGCTGCAAGCACCTCTGAGAGAAAGCTGCTCTCGAGTTCTGCCTGAAGCTAGACAGTCCAGTTTCTCCCCGTATGAGTCTGGATCCCCAGAGTCTTGCCCAGAACTGGAGTTCAGAGCAGTCGGGAGCTTGTGTCTCTATCCCAACTGAAAAAGACAACAGCATACTCAGTGCCAGCCCTTTCTGCGCATGCCTTTGTACCTCCATACTTTACTTCCACACCTCTTCTGAGTCTTTCTCTTTCCTTCTAGTTGTGGAATTTGTGTGCTTTTCTCTTTCCTTCTAGTTGTAGAATTTCTATTCAGCCAGCCTTTCTGTGGTTCTGGATGATGTCCGTTTTATTTTTTAGTTGTAGTTTTGAAGTGGTTGTGCGAAGCAGCAAGTTCAGGTGTTTGCCTATGCTGCCAACTTGGTTTTCACTTTACCTTATATTTAGCAGTCTGCAGTCTTGCTCCACTTCTTTCTTCTCTGGCCCTCTTCCTTCTCAGAACATATCTCCTAGCTTGTCTGTTTTTTAATTTGTGAAACAAACTTCCAGTTATAAAAAAATAAGTCATGGGGATGTAATGTACAGCAAGGTGACTAAAGTTAGATCACAAGAAAAAATTTATAACTATGTGAGGCAATGAATGTTAACCACTTTTTGGGAATAACCATTTCATGATATATACAACTATTAAATCGTTATATTGTACATCTGAAATAAATACAATGTTATATGCCAATTATATCTAAAAACAACAACAACAAAAAAAACCAAACACATTGTCACCAGGATCATGGGAGTGTCAAGGTGACTGTGGAAGGCAGCATGGGACAGGAGACAGGGCCCAAGTGGGATATGCTGGACTTGGGTTCTAATTCTGGGTCTGTTATTTACTGGGGAATAAACTTAGACTCTGTTTAAATTAGGTTAGCACTTAATGCTCAATGGGATTAAATAAATGCTTCCTTTTACTTTTCCCAAGGAGATGAGAAAGGTCTCAGCAGCCTGCGGAGCTGGGGAGTGGACCAAAGGGGCCCCGATGTTGGGAGCTGGGGAGAGACATTGCTTTGGAACTGGCTGAGAAGACGGTTTCGCTGCAGGTGCTGCTGCCTCGGGAATCCTGCAGCCGCTGGCTGGCGCGAGAGCCAGTGAATCAAGTTCAGGAAGCAGCTGGGGCAGATGAAGCCCGAGACTGGCAGGCAGACCTGCTGCTTTCCCCATTCCTGTTCCTGTTCCTGTTCCAGAGCAAAGGTTACTCCACCCTGCAATCATCGTTTTCTCTCCGGCTTGTTTACCTTATAAGGAAGGTCACCAACGGCCCTGTTCGCTGCCCCTCATTTCTACAAACAGTGCCCAGAAGCAGAACCTTCCTGGTGAAAGATGGCTGGAAACTCAGTTTTGCTGGCTGCTATCTCAGTGCTCTCTGCCTGTCAGCAAAGTAAGAGTCCAGCAGCGTGTGCATGTTTGTGTGTATGTGTGTGTGTGTGTGAGAGAGTGTGTGTGAGTGTGTGTGTGTGAGAGAGAGTGTGTATGAGTGTGAGTGTGTGTGTACGTGTGTGTGAGATTATATGTATATTCATGTGCACACGAGTGTGTGAGTGTGTGTGTATGAGTGTGTGTGTGTTTGTATGTGTAAGAATGTGTGTGTGTGTGAGTGTGTGTGTGTGAGTGTGTGTGTGTGTGGTTGAGGGAGGTTGGTTTCTGGGTTGCACACTTGCTGGTGGCCCTGTGTGCTCCAAAGACTACAATCTGCCCAGCGCCTCCTTCCTTGGGGACAGGTGGAGATTCGCAGGGATTAGTTCTCATCTGTGGTGACAACCCACAGCCCTGTTCAAGCCAGCATTCCAAGAGTGCAGACCAGGAGCGGGGCGAGCGGCCTATAAATATTAATTATGAGTGTTCCACAGGCAGTGCTGTACCTGCCTGGGAACTCTGGCTGTGGTTTCTTAAACTTGGATCTTTTAATTAATGTGCTTTCAGAAATAAACTGCTTATGGTAGGTCTGAGTATCAGGTTAAAAGGAACCTCCTGCAGAGATACGAGCCTCTGATTCAGGACTGAATTCTAAATTCTAAAGCACCTCCCCACTAGGGCTATTCAATATCCCAGGCGCCTGGTCAGTCCGAGGGCTTTGCTCCACGGGGTCACAGGTGCTCAGCTCCTAGCCTCTTACCTTCTAAACGGGGAAGAGGGTCTGAGCACTGCTGGGCAAGACTTCCGGCCACATACACATTTCTTTGTCCTGCCATGGCTGTTTGTACCCGCACACCGGGCAGGGCCGAGGACTGCACGCAGGCACCGCAGTGGAGCATAAAGTCCAGCTTGCACACGCCCTCAGTGCCTTGCCTAGCCGGTTTGTTTTGTGGATTTATGGAAATCTGACCCCATTTTGTGGTTTGAGTCACAGCCTTCCATGGAGAGGAGCAGGATGTTTGTGACCCATTTAAGAAGCACTTCGGTCTGAAGTGCCCCGTGCTGGCCCCTGGGTGGCACAGGCCCACGTGGAGCCACTACCAACCGGGTGGCCCTCATCCCCTCACTGCAGGGAGCACGGGAGCGGGGCCGAGGGCGTCCCGGCTGACAGAGCCTGGGTCCTCCTCACAGGAGGCTTCTGTGGCTGGCGGGCGCGGGGCCGCTGTGAACGGGGCCAGAAGGTCTGGCGGCTGGGTGCCACTGGTGGGAGTAGGAGGAGAGGAGAGGAGACTGGCCAATGGTGATTGGGGGCGGTCAGGGAATGTTGGATGATGGGAGGGAGAGAGGCGGGGAGAGAGAGAGAGAGAGAGAAAGAGAGAGAGAGAGAGAGAGAGAGAGAGAGAGAGAGAGAGAGAGAGAGCTGTTCAGTTAGCATAAGAACCAGAATGTGTTGTGTCCTTCAGTGTCCTCATCAGCAGGGTGAAGCAGGACACTGGGTAGGACAGGAGTGGAAAGGCTGAATCATATGGTCCAGCTATGCCAAACTAACAAATCCTGCCAAATGGTTTTTTTTTTTTTTAAGTGGTTTTACCATTTTACTTTCCCACCAGCAGTGGTAAGAGTTCCAGTTACTCTTGTATCCTCACTTGTCTGTCTTTGTAAGTTAGCGTGATTGATCTTTTAAATTTTACATGTTAAAAAATATTTTTATTGGTTTCAGAGGGGAGGGGAGAGAGAGAGTTAGAAACATCAACAATGAGAGAGAATCATTGATCAGCTGCCTCCTGCATGCCCCCTGCTGGAGATCGAGTCTGCAACCCAGGTACACGCCTTGACCAGAATCGAACCTGGGACCTTTCAGTCCCGCAGACAGACGCTCTTTCCGCTGAGACAAACGAGCGAGGGCAAATTTTTACACATTTTAATAGCTATGCAGTGGTATCTAATTGTGGTTTAAATGAGCGTTTTATTAATGAATAATGTGCCAGATTTTTTAACATCGATTCCCCTTTACTTGCAGGTTATTTTGCTATGCATGTAGGAAAAGCAAGATATAAATACAAAGTTATGGCCCCGGCAGTCTCTGGGTCACCCGAGTTTGAGAGAATATTTCGTGCACAGTAAGTCATGCTTCTCCCACTGTCCAGGGATCCGGGCTGGCCACACACACACACACACACACACACACACACACACACACACTCCTGATGGGGGAAAGATGTGCAGAGAAGAGAGAACCACTCTTCCCGGCCAACACCCTTCTCCTGATCTTTGAAGCTCGAGGTAGCCCGTGTGTGGAGTCTCTTCCCACCTTTATAACAGACGCGGAGGGGCCTTTACAAAAAGGCTGGGCTCTGATGGATCTACCCTCTCTCCCCCCTCCCCCCGAATTTCTCCTGAGATGGTCCTCAGCCCCAGCCCAGTGCTTGCCTTAGAGTGTGAGGTGTAGGATAATCTGTGCAAATCAGATGACTAGTAAAGCCGTTTCAGCTTTACCTGCGGCAGGATCCCCGGGGAAGACCACTTCATTCCAAAGCCTGCGTGGCCACCTGTTCTGGTGCGAAGGGCCGGCCCCCTGAGCTCTGCCGGTTCCCGAGAGGGGACGCACTCTCTTCTCTGGCTCTCCCGGACCACGCACGGAGCCCCGTCAGCCTCCCTTAGCGGTCTCAGGGCCTTGGCTGTAACAGAAATGCTGCCTTTTCCCTACCTCGTCCTCCTGCTGCTTTGCTCTCGGCACAGTCAGGAAGCCTGATGGTCTGGCGAATTCTGTCTCCAGATGGAACTTGACATCTCAGAGCAATCCGTGCAGGGTCCCTCTGAGCACCACGGAAGTACCTGCTTCCTGTATGAGGGGAGCCTCAGCTTGGATACTCGTTTGCCAAGCGAAGATGCTTATTATGAAGCCTAACCACCCAGTTACCAGCCCGGGCCCCTCTCCACAGCCCCCATTCAATTCCCCTTCCTTGCCACACGGATTGAGGTGACTGTCTCCAGAGTCTGCAGCCTTTCACCAGAACATTTTTTTTTTCCAAATGTGAAAACAGCAGTTACAATTTCACCAAGGGCCATTCCTTCATGCTATTGCTCAGCTTAGAAGCTTCTATGTAGTCCAATTTGAACACCTTGATTCCTTTAGATTAAAGGCCTTTCTAAATCTGAAAAGTAGATCCGAGTTTTAAATGGATCTTGCCGCAATTAAATACATTTCCTCTGATTCTAGCTTCACTGGAAGGAAGTAGCGGGTCACCTCACCCTTCCTCATGCACTTGAGGCTCACTTACTGAGTGTCTTTCATGTATATTTTGAGGCTAGGAGCACTAATTCTTTAGCTGTTTTGCTCCAATCATTGCAAAAATTAGGTTGTTATTTTTAGACTAAAATTTTTCATATTACTTCTAAGCCTGGAGTCTGGAAGTACACGTAGTATTCTCGAACAAGGGTTTCATGTTTCTGGGTAAGACAGAGGAATTGCTTCTTATTTAGTTTTTGTTAAAGTGCCCTCATTTGCTTAATGCTAAATTATTCAGTTCCTGGTCCAGAATTAACCTGCCCACAAGGCCCAAGTCAACCCAATCGTCACGAATCTGAGTACTCTTCATAATATTTCCCTCTTTTTACTCCAGTGCAGTGCTGTCATTTCACTCGTTTTTTTGTAGTCATTTTTTTCTTATTTTTTAAAATTAAATTATTATCTGTGTACACATCTTACCATTGCCCCCCCTCCCATACATGCCCTCCCTCCCCAGAGTTTTGTGCCCATTGGTTGTACTTATATGCATGTATACAAGTCCTTCGGTTGATCTCTTATCTCCCCCATTGTAGTCATTTAGAATTTTAATTCTGAAATTTAGAAATTAAAACAAGTGACCTTAATGCATATGTAAAAACTACGGAGAAAAGAAACATTTACAAAGATATTGTGCCCTACGAGGGATGATAGAAATGCGGGTCACCTCATTTTGCAGTAAGTACAAATAAGTTAAATGAGAGAGACAGGAAGCACGTCTCCATTTTCCTTGCACGTGTGCCCACCTTGGGCACTAGCTGAGAGCACAGGGTGTACTTATCCACTAAATGAGGCCTTGAGATCTCTCCAAGATGAAAAAAATGACTCTGAATGGTGAGCTGTTTGAACCCCAGCATCCTGCTCCACAAGCCACCGGTCCTGGGCAGCGTGGGCTGCTGTCACAAAAGCCCGCGGACCGCGAGGCTTGGATAACAGACGCTTGTTTTTTGCCAGTTCTGGAGGCGGCACGGCTAAGACTAGGGTTCTGGCTGATTCGATTTTCTGGTGAGAGTTCTCTTCTCGCGGCTTGCCGTGTCCTCCCGTGGCCTTGAGTGCCCAGGTGCACGTGTGCCTGGTGCTGGGAGAGTGAGGGTGTCAGAGAGCTCCTGGCTGCTTCTTCTCGTAGGACACCCATCCTCCGGGATCAGGGCCCTTCTGCCCTTGTGCATTCTTAAGTACGTTCTTCTACCGACATATGGATGTGAGGGCTTCAATGTATGCATTTTGGGGAGGGCACAAGCTTCTGTCGCACAGCGGGGCGATTTCAGGGAGTCGCCGGACGGCTGGCATTTGGATGAGCTGCCCGCCTCCCTTCCTCCCTGCTCACCCTGATCCTTGTCAAGCCGCATCGCTGACAAGTGCTGGTTAGAGGCCTGTTCTCCTGCCACCCGCGGCAACCTCCCTCGGCGTCCCCACACAAGGGTTACTTGACAAGGAGCAATTTAGGTAGTTACGCGTCTATAAGAGATTAACTCCAGCACCTCTCATCCCCAAGACTTTTCTGAGTGTGTTAACCTGGTAGTCAGAGCAATAATCCAAAAGATGTCCCAGGGTCGAAAGCCAGTGGCTGGGGCCTGCGGCCTCTGTTAGCAGTGCAAACAGCCCTCTGCTTGGGAAAACAGCCATGAGCAAAAGGAGGAAGAAAAAGCAGCAGACAGAAGCTCAAAAGAGGAAAACCTACGAAAGCTCCTTTAAGGTTTTTTTTTTTTTTTTTTTTTGTTTTTTTTTTTTTTAAAGGTATCACACTATGAGCAAGGCACAGAAATGGTCTACATCAGATCAGCTTTTCTCCTTTGGCGAATGGCTCAGGTTTTCTATGAGCAAGATGGTTATAAGCAAAGTTGTCTGTTCATTAGAAATCTTTCTGTCAAATCACAAAGATATTCAGAAGTGATGTGCACCCTGAGGGGGTGCACTAAGTCATCTGCTGGGGAGAGGGGATATTTGAACTTCTATTTATACTTAAAATTTCATCCTTTCATTTCTATTTTGTGTGTGATTTACAATACATATGACATTCTTTCCAAGAAAATTCTTTCCAAGCTGTGCTGATGGATCAACCCCACATTCCCAATGGTTGGTCACAATGGAAGTTTCCTGCTTGCTCATGTCAAGTCCTATATGGGTGTTCCTGCTGGGTGGCCTTCCACGTGGTCATTGAGAAGCCTCAGCTCCTTCTGTCTAAGGGGTCTTTCCCCATCCAGATCCTCAGAGTTCTCCCCATTCAGCCAGCCAGTGGGGGAAGGAGCTTGGCACACCCTCGACTTAACCATTTGGCTCAGAAGTGACATATTTCATTTTCATGCACTTTCCATTGGCAAGAAGGGGCACCACCTGAATGCAAGCAGGTTGTGGGTGTGGTCCAGGGCTGGGAAGCACCCACTCAGTCCATCGGCCGTCAGCTAGCACCTCTGCTACAGTAGGGCATGTGTATGTTTTTTAGGAGGGTTGTAGAGCTGTTAGGGCTATGTGATTAAAACCATTTGGAGACTAATGTTTCAGGAACTGTCAGAGTTTGGGATGCCTTGCCATAAATTGATTCTTTTATCCCCCCCTGCTGCCAGCTGTTTTCTGTCCCATCTGGAGATTTTTCCTGAGGACCTCCTATATGAAGATGACAGAGTAGATCTACCTTTATGTCCACAAAAGACCAATAATTATTCTCATTTTGGTAATTTTTAAAATATATATTTTATTGATTTTTTTACTGAGAGAAAGAGAGAGGGAGAGAAAGTTGGAAACATTGATCAGCTGCTCCTGCACACCCCCTATTGGGGATGTGCCTGCAACCAAGGTACATGCTCTTGACCGAAATCGAACCCGGGACCCTTCAGTTTGCAGGCCGACGCTCTAGCCACTGAGCCAAACCGGTTTTGGCTCATTTTGGTAATTGTGATTCGTTATTGAAAGGATTGTTAAGAACAAATTTTGAGAGTTTGGTCCCTTTGAGGTAAACAAAGTCTGTTGACAGCTTATCATGAGCGAGGTGTCCTGGGACACATCCACGTGTGGGCCACTTCCCTGTGGTGGGCACGTGCTGGAGGTCATAATGAGCATGTAGTATGGGATTCCAGGTATCTTAAGGCCAAGCAATCCCCAGTGTTGTTGGCAGGCAGCTGCAGAGAGGACTGCCAGCAAATAGCAGGGTCCCAGGACTGGCTTAAGGCAGGTCAGCAAAGGAGGGGCCAGGAAAGAAGTACCGTCACTGGGGCAGGAGGTCAGAGGGAGATGTCAGTGACAGCTCACAGGGGCAAGGGGCTCGTTTCCTGGGGCAGGAGGGTGCAGAGATATGGTGCCACACTGCCTGATGCTCCAGGCTTTGGCCTCCAGGATCACAAATGCCTGTTACCTTCCCATCCTGACCTGAATTTCAGTAGCTGCTAACAAGCCCTGCTCTCTAGGACCTCAGCCCCTCTTTCCCTATCTTCGCAGTTACTTCCCGGAGCCCAGGGGGCGTTTACAGGGCACAGCCCCTCGTGGCCAGCAGTGTAAGGCGCCGCCCAGCTGGAGTCCTCCCCAAAGCCTTGTGGGTCGTGTGGATGAGAGCCCATTGGCTTTCAGAGCTCAGTGTTTCGGGGGGGCCTGGCCCTCAGGTAGGGGTGCTGGGTGTGTGGGCCTCAGAAAGAAGCTGGGAGTTGAGGGTTTCCTCCTGGTTATAGGGTGCTGTGCTGGGGGTGGTGTTTATGGTGAGAGCATGTCTGGGCCTTTTCTTATAAAAATAATACAGAGTGGGCACTTCCTCATTTGACCGAGGTGTAGGAGTCACTCAGCTGGTGTCTGGACTTATTATTATTATTATTATTATTATTATTACTATTATTATTATTTTACATTTTTTCTTTTTTTTTCTTTCTCATTTTTATTTATTTATTTTATTATTAAGGTATTATTGGTGTCTGGACTTTTCAGAGGGAGTTGCTCTGTGTGCAGCTGTACCTTCCATGAGAGGAGAGAGGTTCAGGGGCTTCTGATGTCACTATCTGGGTTGCAAAAACCAAACCAAGCCAAACCAAACCAAACACCCCCCCCACCCCCCCAATTAAAAGTATCACTTATGAGCTTCAACAGCCACTATCAACTATTCTGGGTCAATTACCCATCACCTCAATTTAAGTGCTCAAGTTTTTAAAATATATATAATTGATTTTTTACAGAGAGAAAGAGAGAGGGATAGAGTTAGAAACATCAACCAGCTGCCTTCTACACACCTCCTACTGGGGATGTGCCCACAATTAAGGTACATGCCCTTGACTGGAATCGAACCCGGGACCCTTGAGTCTGCAGGCCGACTCTCTATCCACTGAGCCAAATCGGTTTCAGCAAGTGCTCATGCCTTTAAGGCTTCTTTAAGAAAGCATGTGGACAACACGGTGGTGATTGCAAGGGGAGGAGGAGTGGAGGTGGAGGAAGGCATAGAGGGAATAAATGGTGATGGAAAAAAATAAAATTAAATTAAAAAGAAAATAAAGCATGTGGGATCATTGATAATCCTGTACATGATGACTCTTCCACCAAGATCCACTCAAGACCTCATTACAAATTACATTAAAGTTCTTCCTGGTTGTGATATTGTCAGCAGAGAATGCGGCCAACCTCACAAAGATCACTGGAAGGCGGAGGAATATAATTCATCATTTTCCCTTTGCTAGGTGCAGATGCATTGACTATAGTTCCCAGAGAACTATTCCCTTTTGCTTAAAATAGTATCAACTTTTCCATCCAAGTCTTCTATGAATAGAGGCAATTTGAGTTGACATGAAGACAGAGTTGGAATCTGGAGCTGACACGGTTTCCCTTCGATTCTCTGGGAGGCCCGGTCAAATAGGGCTCAGTGAACTCTGTCTGTCCTCTGTACAATGGGAATGAACTATGCTCATTCATTTACTTCAGGAGCTTTTAGGGAAATTATGTAAAGACCATTTTAAAAATGTGCCGAGTCACTTAAGTGGAAGCAATGGATATGAGGGAATTTCGGGGAAGAAATCTCTTTAATATGAATTGAGTTATTTTCTGGGTTCTTTAGATAAGATAGAGAATACTTTTTAGGCTCAGAATTATGACAATCTCAAGGCTTTTCTTATGGAAAAGAGCATGATTCATTTCTATTTCTGGCAACTTGTAAGTAGGAGAGTGATTCCTGGCCCTGCTCTGAGGTTTAAACAATGTTTTAGTCTCGCCTCAGAAGACTCACTGTAGCCCTGGCGTGAGGCTCAGGTGGGCAGGCGTCCTTGTCCAGGGCACCAAGATGCCACTCGGGTTCCATTCCCAGTCAGGGCACATGCCCAGGTGTGGGTTCGGTCCCCAAAGTCTCAGTGTATATAGGAGGCAACCAATCAATGTCTCTCACGTGGACGTTTCTCTCTCCCGTTCCCTTCCTCTCTCTTTAAAAAATCAATAAACACATATTTTTAAAAAAGAGTCATCTATCCTGGAAGGGCCATTTAAGCTCTTTATGTAAATTATTATATTATTTTTGTGAAAAGAGAATGGACAGTTTACCACTAGATTGAAACTCAATGCTTTGGAGTAGAGTTTTCTCATAAAATGACTCATGTCTTTACTTTTTTTTCCTGCAGACAAAATGGTGTGGAGTTTTACCCCCTATTCCTGATTATGCTGTGGATGGCTGGATGGTATTTCAACCAAGGTAATTTCAAAACACATTCCGCTCTGTTCCAATGAGGACTATGGTTCTTGGAACTATTGAGGGTCAGACATGCAACCACACATCCACGAATCTGGAGATTGTTTTAAACAAAACAAGCGTCTTAGTCATCAAAAAGCACTGTGCTGCAAATAGTCTAACTTCGCTCTGTTCTAATTTAATTCAATACTTAAAAAAAAGTTGAAACAAACGATATGTTGGGCACCTCAGAATAAGAATGTCACAACATTTGTCTGGACTTCCAGATCATGCGTTAGTTTCTTGATCTCCTTTGGATCATGTGCCAGACCCCCTGCAGACGTGTGTCCTGATGATAGTGGGGGAGGCCGATGGCTTGCCTCATCTTAGCTCCATGTCACAGTCCCTCACTGTGGTTTCCCAGCAGAATGTCAACTCCCTGAGGTCAGGAACTTGCCCCATTTGCTGCTGTATCCCTAGGCCTACTGGAGGGGGTTGGGGGACTCTTGCATGAATGACTAACAGCCATAATCAAGATTCATTTCTAAAATCCCAAGCAATGGAAGGACCCAGTTGAAGCAGAACCTGAGCCGCTGAAAATTAGCCACTTGAAAATTAGCTTTCAAGTACAGAGCAGGGTCTATGGAATTTGACCCAACAACCCATGTCCCTTTTCTTGAGAGTTCCTAGGGATGTAGTGCTATTGTTTGTATGTAACAACTCCACAATTACATACTTTCTATTAGACTGGGGTATCCTTGGCGAGAGGACGGCTTCCTCAAACTATCCACACAGGAGGTTAGATCAGCACCAGCTGCCTTAGCTGGAGAAATTCAATCCATTTTGTTTTCTTTTAAAAAATATTTTTACTGATGCCCTAGCCAGCTTGGCTCAGTGCATAGAGCGTCAGCCTGTGGACCGAAGGGTCCCAGGTTGGATTCCGGCCAAGGGCACTTGGCTGGGTTGTGGGCTCGATCCCCAGTGGGGGGCGTGCAGGAGGCAGCCGATCAAGGATTCTCTCCCATCATTGATGTTTCTGTCTATCTCTCCTTCTCCCTTCCTTTATGAAATCAATAAATAAATATATTAAAAATATTTTTATTGATTTTTAGAGAGAGAGGAAGGGAGAGAAAGAGAAACATCAATGGAGAGCTGCCTCCTGCTCGCCCCCTACTGTGGGAATCTAGCCCACAGCCCAGGCATGTGCCCTGACTGGGAATCAAACCAGCAACCTTCCGGTGCCTGGGAGGACACTCCAAACAGCGGTACCAGCCAGGGCAATCCCTTTTGCTTTCTGATAACTCTGATGGCCTCATTTGAGTTTGACCCGTGACTGCTAGGACTTAAATAAGCCCAAATTCTGCTGCTTTCAAACGCAATCCTATCACCTTTTTCTTGTAATTTTTACTGTCAAAACTGAGGAATTTCAGATAAAATGTCCTTTAGAGAAAGACTTCTTAACTTTATTCTCACTCACGCTGTTGTCCCTTGAGGGCACGAATGAAGGCCTGGTTCCTTGTCAGGTGAGACCACATGAGCAAGTAATGAGAAAAGTGCCTTTTGATAATGGGACTCAGCCTCTGCCACAGGAGCCTGTGGGTTTCGCTGTGATGGGCCCACTGCCTGTCAGGCAGGGATTTCTCAGGTGCCTTCTTCTCCTTGTAATTTTCTCTTGGTTCTTTCTCATCCAAAGTGCCAGTAAGTTGCCTGTTAACTGAACAGTTCTCACCGGCTCTTTGGGAGTCACTCATTAGATGGGGAGTTTCAAAGGGTAACCTGCTCGGAGTCTCTCCACTTCCTCCGGCACCTTGCTTAGGCGTCCTGCCGGCCCCAACGCAAATGCCATCCCCTCAGAATGAAAAACCATAGGCACCGCCTCCAGTTCCTGCGGTCCCATCCCTCACCTGTCTGCCCCTTTGGGTCTAATTTTCTTTTCATTATTCTATTTATTTGTCATCAGTCTTTGCTGATAAACTCCACAGAGGCAGGGAGCTTGTGTCTATCTCACTGCTAACCCCAGTTCTTAGACGAATGCCTGGTATGTCGAAGAAACTAAGCCTGGCTGGTGTGGCTCCGTTGGCTGAGCATCATCCCATGCACTGGAACGTCAATTCCGGGTCAGGGCACATGCCCAGATTGCGGTTTGATCCCTGCTTCCCCCCCCGCCCCCCCCCCCCCCAATCAGGGAGGCAACCAATTGATATTTCTCATATTGATGTTTCTTTCTCCCTCTCCCTTCCTCTCTCTCTAAAATCAACAACAACAAAAAGAAAATGTTCGTGACCTACTAACATAATGACTTTAATGCTATCCAGCATATCAGAAGTGCACAGATAAGCTCTGTGTGTTCCTAAGAGGGCTCTGGCAATTTCCAGTGGTGCGGTGCTGAGGAGAGGGCTCCTCATGCAGGGAAGGTGTTGATGTTTTACATTGGACAGGGTGGCAGGACATCATGCTATGCTTTATATTTCTTTTTGGTAAAACTTACTTTTAAAGAAATAAGACATCTTAAATGCACCATTCAATGAGTTTTGACAAGTGTGGACACCTGTGTGACACAACTCCCTAGCAAGAGTACATGACAGCCACTCAGACGCTGCCCCATGCCCTTCCCAGTCAACCCCTTTCAGAGGCAAACACTGTTCGGGTGGTTTTCTTCCTGGTGTAGTTCTGCCTGTTCTGGAACTTTCCACAATTGGAAGCACACATTGTGGCCTCATTCACTCCACAAAATTTTTTTTTGAGATTCACCATGTTTCTTTTCACTGCTCAGTGATATCCCGTTGCATGAGTCTCACAGTGTGGTTATCTGTTCTCCTGTTTGCAGACTGCTGGGCTGCCTCCAGGTTTTGGCTATTGCGAATAAAGCTGCGGTGAACATTCTGTACAGGTCTTTTTATGGGCATGTGCTCCCATCCCTCTTGGGTAAATACATAGGAATGGAATTGCTGGGTCAAAAGTATGTGTCGTTTTATAAGAAATTACCAGACCTTTTCCCCAAGTGGCTGTATTATTTTGTTTTCCCACCGACATGAAGATTCCAACATCACCAACATTTGTAATTGTCAGTCTTTTAGTGTCTGAGCCATTCTCGTGGGCGTGCAGCGGTGTCATCTTATGGTTTTAAATCACAGTTTGCTGATACTGAATGATGATGAATAATGTGGGAAAAATTTTCATGTGCTTATTGGGACACTTGTTTATCTTTCTCTGTGAATTCTTTATTCAAATATTTTGCCCATTGCTAAAACTCAGGTTGTTTTTCTTTCAACCGCTGAACTGTCGTCAGAATTCTCTGTGTATCTTGGGCACACGTCTTTGGTCATTTTGTGACCATTTTCTCAGCTTTCACACACTGAGAGACTGCCCTCTGACTCGGTATCTTCTCTGTTTTTTCCTCTATAGTTTCCGCTACTTGTCTGGGTCTGGTGTACATGTATGCCCGTCACCAGTATTTCTGGGGATATGCGGAAGCTGCTAAAAAAAGGTAAGGAGAACCCAAGAGTTGATGTTTGGGCAAAACGTAGCAGACAGAGTCTGAACTGGTGTGCTGTTCCTGAGAGTATTCACAGCACCGATGGCTGTGATTGCCTGAGGCCACATCTCCCCAAGTCCGTGCACAATTAGGCACCGGACAGGAAAGTTCAAATGTAAAAGTGTGTACTGAGTGTGTACAATTTGATCATTACACTTTCTCTTAATATATTTTTATTGATGTCAGAGAAGAAGGGAGAGGGAGAGAGAGATAGAAACATCAATGATGAGAGAGAATCATTGATTGGCTGCCACCTGCACACCCCCCTATTGAGGATCGAGCTGCAACCCAGGCATGTGCCCTTGACGGGAATCGAACCCGGGACCCTTTAGTTTGCAGGCCTACGCTCTATCCACTGAGCCAGTCGGCTAGGGCTGACCATCACACACTTTCAATCCTTGCAAAAATTTTGTGTTATCTTCAAAAAGTTACCAAGGAAATAATCCTGCGTAGCCTTGACAATCCTTTGACTATTCAAAGGAGCCAATTAACCTGTGTGGTTAGGCATCCCCTCTAATTTACATGATGAATGCAAATTTTCAAATGGCCAAAACATGGAAGTTCTAGGCAGTATCTACAGTGAGCAGCCAACCCCAGGAGCCCGGTTTCACCGCTGTAGCCCTTTAACACCTCCCTTCCTCATCTCTGCCCCGCAGGATCCTTGGTTTCCGGTTGAGTCTGGGGGCTTTGGCCTTGTTGGCCGTCCTAGCAGCTCTCGGGATTGCAAACAGCTTTCTGGATGAATACCTGGACATTGATATCGCCAAGAAACTGAGGCACTAACCCCTCCCCTTTGCTCAAATGCTTGCAGATGGTATTTCTACTCTGAAGGTTAGATGGTACCACTTATTCCATTAAAACAAAAATAAAAGTCTTGGTTCTGTTTTTCTTGAAGTGGCTTTGTAGAAACACACCCTTTGGAGACTTGATTCCCTGTGTCTTTAAGAACGGAAGTTTGCTCTGAGAGGGTATGTTGGATCATCAGTGGGGGAGCGCTCCGGGCCTGGTTAGGGACGTGCAGGCTGAGGTCCCGCCCGCCCGCCCCTGTGGGGCACGGGGAGCATGCCACTGGACCCTGGGAGGCTTCCTGCGGACCAAGGCCACCACCTGCCTCTGAGACCGCTTATCCCTGCATTGAAAGTTCCAGAAGGACATGATAAGACAGCTGAGCTCACTTCACTGGCGGCCAGAAAGCAACCCAGGTGGCTGCACCTGGGGGAAATCAGGCAAACACGCAGAGCAGCCAGAGCGAGAGCCGCCGCCGAACAGCACAAAGTCAGCCTGGCTGTGAAAACGGACTTTATCAAGAACAGGGAAGGCATGTTATTCTCTAGGCACCATCCGGAACGCTCAGTGAGTGTTTTGCAGGGACACGGGGAGGGCCTTGGACAGGAGGGACTGGCTGGGTTCTGATGCTTCGGGGGGCTGGGGCTGTGGCTGCTGTGACCCTGTGTGTAGCCTCTGCCTGGCACCATTAACATGACCTCTCCTCATGTTCTTCATCTGTAAGATGGGAGTGAGTCCACCTCGCCGTCCGCGGGGATCTTAGGAAAATGGAGTTATGAGCATGTAACATCTCATCAGGGAAAAAGCTCTCTTGTCAAGCTTTCCAGAGAAAGCTGGACGCCTTGAATCTGTCTGGTGTGGATATTCAAGGAGCTGCATATAGGAACGTCTCTCTTATGTGTGTACAAAGGAAGTTACAAAGGTTATGGATAACAGAAAAAGAGATAAAGGTATTTAAACACCAGGTTTCTAGAACAGGAGGGGAGAAAACAACTTATTGCATGCCAAACACAGGTACTAACTACCCAAAGTTCACCAAGAGTATTTTGGTCTGGGAGTAGAGAGATATCTGGCTCCGAGCCTGCCCCCACCCCCCATTTGCTGTCAGACTCCCCTGCACCTCAGCAGAGGCAGAGCAGCAAGGCGGGGAGGGCTCAGAGCCTGGCAAGCCACTCCTGCTCTGCAGCCTGCTGGCTTCCTGGCTCTCTGCCTCGGTGTTCTCACAGGTAAAATGGGCGAATGCTCTCAAATGCTATAATCCTGGGGCCTTTCAGTTTTTAGTGTTCTGATCAGTTATGGTGACTTGTATTATGACATTTTAATTGTCTTATACACTGAAGTCAAGGAAGAGAATGCAACTATTTAACCCTAAAGCACAATTACTCCTTTGGAAGTGGGGAAAATACAATTCTTCAAATCTTACATTTGAAGATTTTTAAACAACGTCTATTTTGCATCTAAATTGAAACTATTTAAATTATAAACACACACACAGTTTGGTTAAACAGCATGTGGAAAAAGAAGATGGTTGTACCATGATATCGGAGTTTTGCATCTTTAAACGTCTGAACGACAGAATTTATTTCCTTTGTTCTAATTCTGTTGTCACCAAGGCAACCTCTTGATCATTTTAATTCCTACAAATTGGGCTACAGGGAGCAAATTCACTGGCTGGAGAGATGTGAATTTCCCATCTCTTTGACAGTTACATATATATCTTTTGCATATTAGTTAAATTGGTTTTATGTTTAGAAATCAGTTTTATTGTCTCAAGAAGTCAATGTTATGAAAAAAGGAATGGAGATAAACTTTCCTGCCTTAAAAGAGTCTTAAGAAGAATAAAAACCAAATGGCTATATAAGATCCTTGATCAAGTCCTCGGGCCCTGGCTGGTGTGCTTAATGGTTAAGAGCATTGGAGGGTTTTAGGTTCCATTCCTGGTCAAGAGCATGTACCTAGGTTGCTGGTTCGACCCCCCGGGATGCGCATGCAGAAGGCAACCATTCGATTGTCTCTTTCATCCCGCCCTCCCTCCCCTCCCTTGCACTCTCTCTAAAAATCAATGGAAAAAATATCCTCGAATGAGGATTAACAACAACAAAAATTCTGTTTAGAATAAAACAGGATGGAAGACATCTGGGAGGCAATTGGGACCATTTGAATATGGAGTGAGAATGAGATGCTATTGGGGAATGGATGTTAATTATGTGAGGTGTGATACTGATAACGTGGCTAGGGGAGAGAACACCTGATTCTTGGGCGCTGCAAGTTGAGAGGAGGCGAGAGGAGGCGGGTGAACTGGCTGGAGTGTGTATAACTTACTTTGAAATGGTTCTACAAAACACTGGTAATTACGTGTTTTGGCAACATGTTAACAATTATTGAATCAAGTTGGTAGGTGTATATAGTTATTCATTGTATTAGTTTTTTTCTGATTTTTTTTGAAAGTGTTCATAAAATAGTTTAAAAATCTAAGCAAAATCAAATCCTTCAAGCAGCTGTGTGCTTGACTTGGAATCTGCGGCATCCATAGAGCCAGCTGTCCTGGGTGAGGCAGGGACACGTGAGCCCCACGTGTGTGAACGCTGCCGTAATTACCTCCACCTGTTGCATGAAAACGACAGGTGTCTGTGGTAGCTCATCCAGAAGACACCAGAATGGAAAGCTAATGTCCTTAGAACTTAAAAAGGAAAAGAGATCAGAGGAGAAAACCAAAGGGAAAAGGAGAGGGGGAAAAAAAAAAAAGATAAAGGTCTGGTCCGCTGGTGTGGCTCAATGGTTGAGCATCAACCTATGAAGCAGGAGGTCACGGCTCAAATCCTGGTCTGGGCACATATCCAGGTTGCCAGTTGGATCCCCAGAAGGGGGTATGCAGGAGGCACTGATCAATGATTCTCTCTCATCATTGATGTTTCTCTCTCTCCCTCTCCCCTTTTTCTCTGAAATTTATATATATATAATTTTTTTTTTTCAAAGATAAGGCCTGGTTATACAACCAGGTATTTTCCCTCCGCACTTTGCAGAGTTGGAGGAGGGTGGGGTGTAACCAACAAAGTCATTCTTAAGGAAAGTATCAGGTTATTTGTTTTTTCACCTCTTTTTCTCTAGTCTTCCTTGAAAAAAAGGGCCAGAGGCAGAAATAGCTCCTCTAGTGCTTCTGAATGTTCCTTAATTCTCAGCAGCAAAATCTCTCCTAAGTCAGAATTCCAATAAGCAGGGCAGGCGGCCTTCCACACACTCCCCTTTTATCAGAATGTCCCCCTTACCAACTTTCCAACCAAGTCTCATGCTTCCCAACACTCTCCTACCTTCTCCCCTCTCCACCCACTCACTCACTGAACTGGAATTTTAGAAAGGCAAATAGGATGGCATATAGGAACTTGTTTTAAAGGAGGGACCTATTTCATTCATCCAGTGCAGAACTCATTTTCACTTAAATACAAAGGTGTGGGTTTAAAAATATTTTTATTGATTTCAGAGAGAAAGGGAGACGGGGAGAGAGAAACATCAATGATGAGAGAAAATCATTGGTTGGCTGCCTCCTGCACGCCCCCTACTGGGGACTGAGCCCACAACCTGGGCATGTGCCCTGACCGGGAATCCAACAGTGAGTCTCCTGGTTCACAGGTCAATGCCCAACCACTGAGCCACATTGGCTGGGCATAAAGGTGTGGTTTTAGTTCGGACTAGGAGTGCTCAATCCTTCTCAGAGCTCCCTGTTAGCCTCTCCCCCCCATCCTGTTCATTTTTCGCTTTCATGTTACCTGGTGTCACATGGTATAATTTGCCAGCCAGTCTGGAACCTCGGCCCACTGAGGGTGGGACTGGCCTCTTCTTCCTCAGTCTCCATGCTTCCGTACATTACAGTGCACCTTTGTTTCCGACCTATTTTTGACTCTCCCCCAGTGGTTTTAGGCCAGGTCTTCTAGAATGGAAGGGGCGGAGTCACATGTGTGTGAACTGTGAACAAAGGGCTCCTGGGGTGGGGGAACAGAGTGGGAATTGGGGAAACAGGGCAGAGAAGGGCAAGAAGCCCCATAAGGAGGCAACTTTAGGCAAAGTCTGAGGCTCTGCTTGATCCTGCAGGGGGAGCTCTGGAACATAAATCCTGTTGCTGGGTTTGTCTGGGAAGCACGTTCTCTTTTTGCAGGTGGGTGCAGGCTAAGCCAGGCCCTGGCTCAGGGAGTCCTCCAAGAGGTACAGCTGGGCAGTAGACGATAGTGGTCGGCAAACTGCGGCTCTCGAGCCACATGCGGCTCTTTGGCCCCTTGAGTGTAGCTCTTCCACAAAATACCACGGCCTGGGCGAGTCTATTTTGAAGAAGTGGTGTTAGAAGAAGTTTAAGTTTAAAAAATTTGGCTCTCAAAAGAAATTTCAATTGTTGTCCTGTTGATATTAGGCTTTATTGACTAATGAGTTTGCTGACTACTAACGTAAGGCAAACTGTGTGTGTGCTTGTGCTCGGCCACTCTAATGGGGCTAAAATCCCTTTCTTACTTTCCCTCCAATATATTCCTTGAGTTTTCTTACTTTTTTAAAATACAATTTTTACTATCATTTTCTCCAAGTCCTCTGAATGGACCAGGTGGATGTGAACTGTTAATGTGCGGAGTCCACAAATGGACTTCAGCTGGTTCCTTTCAAAGTTTACGCTACTCGGGGAGCTGCAAAAGGCAGACCCGGAGGCGCACACATTTTGTGCAGAGGACTGACTGTTGACTGTGTGACTGGATTGGCCTAGCGGGAAGGAGACAAAAGCTCCGGACTGTGCGGAGCCCCAGTTCCAACTGCACTGAACCCCAGTTCTAGGCCAGACCCTGGGGACCCAGGCTCATACAGAGGGAGCCTGGGCTGTAAGGCAGAAACCCAGGGGAGTGGCGAAAGGAAGTCCCAGAGGCGTGCACATTGTGTGCAGAGAACGGACAGTTGACTGTGCCACTGGATTGCCCTAGCGGGAAGGAAACAAAAACTCCAGACTGCTCTGAACCCCACTTCCAACTGCACTGAATCCCAGTTCCGGGCTCATTGGGGGAGAGCCTAGACTGTTTGGTAACTGGTGAAACTCTAGGGCACCTTTCTCTCAGAGGTGCTTGCAGCGAGTACCGAAGGACACTTAGGAACACTGAGACTCAGGAGCCTCATAAGCCGGGGCTGACAGAAGCCAACGCTGTAGGCTCCACCCTGAAACTCTGCCCCATCGAAGCTGAACAGAGACTTTTAAGGCTACCAACTCAGGGAAGCTGTAAAAATGCTGAGACAAGGAAACAGATCACAAACGAAAGAAATGGAGGACAAAAAACGACTGGATGTAGAGTTCAAAACCACGCTTATAAGGTTTTTCAAGAATTTCCTAGAAATAAATGAGACCTATGAGGATATGAAAAGGGATCAACAAGAAATAATAAGGGATCAACAAGAAATAAAGAATACATTGTCTGAAATAAAAAATATTATATAGAGTCCTAAAAACAGAATGGAAAATTGCAAGAATCAAGTCAAAGATTTGGACATAAAGAGCCAGAAGACACTCTTCTGCAGAAGCAAGAAGACGAGAGAATCCAGAAAGTTGAAGATAATGTAAGAAACCTCTGGGACAACTTCAAGCGAACCAACATCAGAATTATTGGGGTCCCAGAAGATGAGAGAGAGCAAGATATCGAAAACATACTGAAAGAGTGACAGAAAACTTCCCCCACCTGGGGAAAGAAATAGACTTACAACTCCAGGAAGCCCGCAGAACCCCAAACAAAAGGAATCCAAGGAGGACCACACCAAGACACATCATAATTAAAATTCCAAGAGCAAAAGACAAAGAGAATATTAAAAGCAGCAAGAGCAAAACAGGTAGTTACCTATAAAGGAGCACCCATATGATTGTCAGCTGATTTCTCAACAGAAACCATGCAGGCCAATCGGGAATGGCAAGAAATATTCAAGGTGATGAATAGCAAGAACCTACAGCCAAAAATACTCTACCCAGCAAAGCTATCACTCAGAATCGAAGGCCAGATAAAGAGCTTCACTAATAAAAAAAAAAAGCTAAAGGAGTTCATCACCGCCAAACCAGAATTATATGAAGGGGGTTCTTTTGGAAGAGAAAGAAATAAAGATAAAAATTATGAACAACAAATACGTAACTATCAACAAGTAAATCTAAAAACCAAGGGAATTTAAAAAAATTTGATGAACAATATTAACTGTTGAATATAATAGAATCAGAGGTATGGAAGGGGAGTGAACTGATGATTCTAGGGGAAAGGGGAGTGGTGGGTGCGGGAAGAGACTGAACATAAACTGTGCACCTATGGATGAGGACAATGGGGGGGGGGGAACCTGGTGGAGGGGAGCAATGGAAGGGGGAAAAATGAGGAACATTTGTAATAATATGAACAATAAAGATTTATTAAAAAAACCCCCAAAAAACAAAAAACAAAGTTGACGCTACTCTGTTTCCTTTGCCACCTCCCCCGGAGGACAAATTTAGAAAGCTTTAGTTGTGTGGCTGAATTAAAAAGGCTGGGAGTGACTGATTGCTCTGTACTATTACATAAATGTTTAAATAATGATATCAAAATTTTGAGACAAGAACTGCAGTTAATCAATTACAACCCAGGCATAATATATCAGCTTAATTAAGGTTGGGGATCCAGCGACAATCCAAAAATAGACTATACTTTGGGGTTGATTCAGATAATCTTTTATTTTATTTTTCTTTAAAAGTGGTATGTCAACATCACTTCATTTCTACATTTTAGAGTTCTGTACATTTCTTAAGAGGAAGTAAGCAATGCTCAATGTACAAAGTAAAAAGAGAAAACTAGAAAAATCTGAATAAAATGGAGCAAGTTGCCATAGGTCATACAGTACAAATTAGTAATTAGATGTCATCTGAAGTGCAATACCACTGCTGTGATGATGAGTTAAGGGATGAAATAAAAATACTCTATTTTAAACAAACAGTATATATATATATATATATTTATATGTATATATATATTTTTTTACAGATAGTAGACCCAGTGATATCTGCAGTATTGTAAAAACTTATTTACAAATAACTTCTTTAGACATTACATATACATCAGCACCGTAGTAAAAACAAAAACAGAACAACGTTATTAAAATCTACCTCTCTAGTTAGTTGGTCCCAGGACTGAGCGTTTGGAGGGAGCTTTTCAAAGGGAATAGAGCCACGCCTCCACCAGCCACCTCCCGCTTCTCATCATTGCGTATATATTTACTTCCTGTACCTTTCAGAAAAAGGCAATTATATAGTCTGTCTTCTTGTTTGCTTATGCTTACTTTCTTTTTTTTTTTTTTTTTTTTTGGTTTTCTTCTGTTTCCACTCAGGAGCCTCCCTGGTGTTGTCTGTCCGCCTGCAGGTGCTCACTGTCACCCTGCTAACACCTCCTCCCAGAGAGAGCACAGCCCCTGCCTGGGCGCCTGCCACCTGGCCTTCGCTGAATGCATCTGCAACTCTAGGCCCTGGAGAGCAAGTCAAGGCCGCCTCTACATCCTCTGTGTCCCCCCCCCCCCCCCTCGGGTCCCATGTCCCATTGGAACTCCCTTCTCAGGACCTTCTTTCCTCCGGGGCTGCCAGTCGGGGTCCCCAGCCGGGGCTCAGGGGGGACGAGCTGCTCCGAAGGGAGCCAGCCTTCCGGACACGGAGAGAAGGGGTAGGAGGAGAAGAGCACATGCTACTCTCACTCACTCAGGACAACAGTTACGCCACGTGGCCTCCACCACGGGATGGTGGGAGGGGGCCCGTGTAAATAAGAGACAAGCCTGACGATGGAGGAGCTAGCTGACCCCTTTGGGCAGCCTCCAGGGAGGGCAGCTTGGAGTGAATGACACAGAGAACACTGTACAGGACGTGCGAAGTGGGTGACCACCCGAATGGAAGGGACCATTTCTTTCTCGCTTATGCCACCCAAACAGGTAAGGTGGAGTGATTGATTTCCCAGCGCCTCCTCCCTCAGGGGTTTAGATTCGTCTTTCTGCTGAGCAGGGATTACGGGCAAGGCCGATTTTAGTGCATCGCCCCCGGGTTTCCCCGCAGGGGAGCCCCCCAGGCAGGTCCTCCCTGGGTGCCCAGAGGTGCCAGGTGCAGAGGGTGTGAGCCCCCCCGAGCCTGCTCAGTCCGGGCAGACTATCCCCTCAGCTCCACACGCGGTAGAGAAAGAACACTCCAGGGTCGCCTTGGCGATGCAGACATCGCCTAAGTTCTTGCATTTATTTGGACTCTGCCCAACTTCCCTAGAGACAAAAACGCCATTACTTCTTGGAAGGACGCCGGGGTAGACAGGGGAGGGACGAAGGTGGGGTGGGGGAGGGAGGCGGTCATGGGGCAGGACACAGCGTCCTCCGGGTTCCCCGCCCTGTGGCGCCCGTAATAGATGGGAACTGCCTGGACGCGTCTGTCGTTCTGGGCTTCCGGGAGGCTCCAGACCAACTACCGGGAGTGGTGGCCACCCGGTCCCCAGCGGCGGGCCCGGCCCTCCTCCCAGCTCACTGGCTGTCCTGGGGAGGCAGCCCCGGGCCACGCCGCCGCCGGCCTTCCTGAGGGTCATCACAGGCAGGAGGCGGGCCCCCGGGGGCCTCTGCGAGCTCCCTGCCCGGCCCCGTTGTGTGTCTGCTCTCCACCTCCAGGCGCAGGTCCTGAAGCCTGAGGTCTCTTTCCAGCCAGAGCTCAGCACACGTGTGACCTGGGCTCTCGGCCTGGGCCACCACCCAGCAGCCTCTGTGGGGCTCCTCCTGCCCGAGGCTCTGTCTCTTGTGTCTCCAACGCTGCAGGCTCTGCACCCGGGCCCGGAGGGGCTGACGGCTGCCTGGCCCTGGCCGCGGGCAGCAGCCCGCCTGGGCCGGAGCAGGGGGTGCGGCGCGAGGCTCAGGGTCGCCTTCCCCGCCCGCCTCTGCTGCCGTTCCCTCTCTGGCAGCCGGGCTCTGCCTGGCCTCGTGGTGACTGCCGTGTGAACACGGGGTGAAAGGAGGCCCCTCGGGGCGGACTGGCACCCCGATCTCCCGCTCTCAGCCGGCTGCAGTGTCGCTCAGTTTACGTGGGTCAAAAAAACAAAAAAACAAGGATGGGCCCACATCCTGTTTCTTCTGCCCGCTGGGCCCCCTCCCGACTAAGGGTTTCCAAACAACTCATCCAGCTCCTGCATCCACTCGTCCCCCGGCCCGCCTTTGATGATGGAGTCCACGAGGTCGGCGCTGTCCGAGAGGCCCGGGAAGGAGGCCGCGGCCGCGTCCCCGCTGTAGCTGTAGGGCATGTCCTGAGGGGCCGTCCGCTCGTAGGCCTGGCTCTGGCCGCCGGGAGCGAAGCTGCCACCGGGCATCTGCTGGGCCGGGGGCTGGCTGAACACTGGCATGCCGGGGACGCCCTGGCTCAGGCCGGACATGACCATCGGCCTGGCCTGGCCGGTCCCTTGCTGCCCCGGGAGCGGTGGCATCATTTGCCGGCCCATGGCGGCCGGGTTGAGGGTCCTTATGGCGCCCGTGTTCGCGTCCACGACCTGGCTCAGTCCCTGCGGGAAGTGTTGCTTGGTCAGCCTCGGCTGGCTGGCTTGCAGGGAGTAGCTGGCCCCGTTGCTGAATGACCCTAGCTCTCCACTAGTCCTCCCAGGCATCCCCTGTAAGCTCCTCTGCTGCCAGCCCTGGGCTCCCTGCTGGACCGTTCCCATGATGCTCTGCAGCCTCGGCGGGCCTTGGGGCCTGGGCAGGGTCTGGCCCACCGGCCCTTTCATCTGCTGGTGCTGCTGGCTCATGGCGGAGTTCACCAGCATGCTCTGAGCGAACCCGCTCACCATCCCCACCCCCTGCCCGGAGGCGGGCTGCCTCGGCGGGCCCTGGGCCTGGCTGTGTGCGATGCTCATGCCGCTTTGGTTCGGGTGCTGCAGCATCTGGGTCATTCCTGGGCTCATGTTGTACATCCCCGGCTGGCTGGTGGGCGTGGCGTTGTACGGGGACAGTCCCATCTCAGACTGGGCAGCGGCCGTGGCCATTGTCCCCGGGTTCTGAGAGGGCCCCATGCCCATCATGCCTGCATTCTGCGCCATCAACCTCGACGTCCGCATGCTCTGGAGGGCCGCTTGGCTTCTCACGGCCGCCATGTCCTGCGGAGAGCCTGCGGGGAAAAGGACACACACCACTCACTCGTCTTGGTAGAGCCGTGCCCTGTGCCAGGTGCTGGGGTTTTCTCCGGGAGACACAGAATGCCTCCGTAGGAAAGGGTCTACTCTGACGATTCACCCCTCACAGAAACAATGATTGTTTTTCTGCTTAGAACACATGCCAATTGTGAAAAATCTGGAAAGTACTGAAAAGCACTGGATGCTCGCCTCTGGAGTTGACTTCTTTCACTTGATTACCCTGATTTTTTTTTTTTTTTGTTCACATTTCAGAGGCAAATTATTTGTTACGCTTCTTGATAGGATGCCATCCTCAACCGATTGGATTTTTCCTGGGGGTGAGAGGGAATCCGCCCCCTAGGCTACACTAAGGAATGGCAATGGCTGTGTGTGTGCTGCCTGCGAAGTGGAACGTGACTCAGAAGAGAACACGGTCAGTAAAGACCATTAGGCTAATTTCCCTGAAGACACGAGCAGGACGTGAGAGGTTAAAGGCCGCTGCTTCTGCTCAGAAGCTATTGCGGCCGACTGGATGTTTTTCTGGACCCGCTCTGCAGGCTTCCAGGTGCTCCAGATTCTGAGTCATAACACGTCCGTGCACACTGGCCAGCTTCCTGAGCTAGGAGGAAAAAAAAAAAAAAAATCATCCTGCTACTGGCTACTTGGCAATGAACTCTATGGCTCTTTCCAGCGAAGTCCACTCCTCGAAATCGGCAGTGACTGTGGCTCTTGGCCAATCAAGAACAGCGTTTTAATGAAGCTGTTTGAAAGGTGGCCAGAGTGTGAATACCCTAAGTCACGTCCCTCTAATCTAAGGTGACCAGACGTTCCGCTTTTGAGCAGACGCCAAAAGCGGGACGTCTGCTCACCTTACTCTAATGGGGCATGTGCCTGAGGACTTCCTCACCTGCTCCCCGGGAGACTCCAAACCAGCCAGGAGGATAGAAATGTCACTCTCTGCGCTCCAGTCAAGGCTGTGAAGGACTAGGAGGAGCACACGATGGATTGTTCTATGTCCCTGGCTAATGATTAAGTCTAAGAGACAAAGAAGAATAGTTTTTTCTCCCCGGATGTTTAAAAAAGATGCAGCATGGGAGCCAATCGATATTATAAGCAAATTTGATCCTCCCTGGAACCGAGCTGAGAAACCAGATGAGAATAGTGTAACCTTGTTAGGCCTGGCACCTTGGCGGATAACTGAAGTGTGTTTTTGTCTTCCTGATGGGGGTATTGATTTCTGGGCAGCAAATATGTCTCCATATATTACTTCTCTCTTTAAGAGAGAAAATTACGGGAATTTTGAGTCTGACTTACGTTTTTGAGGCTTGAGATCGATATCATTCTGCATTGAAAAATGAAGGTTACTTCGGGGAAACCTGAAAGATCTGGGGGCGATCCTTAGAAATGTTTCCATTTGTTTGTTTTAAGCTTAATTATATCTAAGTGATTTAAAAAAAAATCAAAAGTTCCTGATTAAATACTGGATGCTGGTATACAGTGCAACTTGTAATCTTGTTATGAAGTTTTGTGACCTTAACGACTAAATTTGTATTGACTTCGTGGCCAATCTGATCAACTGTGGCGAAATGGATTATTGAGTTGCTTATTTAAAAATTTAAAGGAAAAATATTGCTGACTCAGAGATTGATCAGATAGGCCCAAATTGCACACACAGGCTGCTGGGCTGCTGGAAATAGATAACAAGACTTGAATATTTTGGAAATTTTTGTTGTATGTTTATAATGGACATGTTGAGGGACTGGATATTGTCTGGACAGTTTTTGAGTTAGTTTCCTTTATTAAGTGGGCAGAAGTGCTGCAGTGCTTTTTAAGAGGTATTAAAAGATTAACCCAAGCCAACCTTTATTTTTACTTAGTGTAACTGGCTACACTATCTAGGTGTAATTCTTATAGAAAAAAAGGGCATTTTAAAATCAGCAATCAGCACCATATTTTCAAGAAAACCAAAAAAAAATTTATTAACCTAGTTTTATGCCTTCATTAATTTTAACTATAGAAAAAAAAAATCAGGTGCATCCAAAGAATTAACTTGCCTTTATCTGATTGCTACATATGCTAAACAACAGACTACTTTTTCTTCTTTTATTGTTTTTTGTTTAAAACAGATTATGCGGTGAGACACTGTAATCAGATTAATTTTCTTGCCTAGCGGTTAACGCCACAATGTCAAAGACAATCTTCCATATTCTAATAGAAAGGACAATATGACATTTTTTCTCCTAAAAGGTCTAGCTTCTATTTTCCCTCACAAGATGCCTGTATTTGTGAAAAATAAACATTTCCTCATAGCATGTGACATTGCCCAGAGACACAGAACTCAATAAGAGGAAGATAGTCATTAAAACCTTTGAGATGTGTAGGTTCTCACACAGAACTTCTCTCCAAGGACAATATTTCTTATCTACCAATTTGCTATTTTCCAAGATATATAACATTATGATATCTAGGGTGTGAGTAAATACATGAGAATACTGAAGATATTCATATATATATTTAGCTCAGGAACCCACTGTGTTGTTTAACTTAAGTGTAGCTGAATTTTTAGGTTGATTACCTATGCTTTGATATTTTAGAAAAATGCAAGAAGTAGAACTTTTAAATTGCAACCAAAGCACTCAGAATAATTCATAATAGGTTAACTTTTGGGTGGGTCCCTTATTCCAAAAAATGAGTTATGAACCTAGAAAACCTAATGGACATGATGCCAGGTTTATATGATTTAATGTTTTTAATAAGTTCAAAATATAAAGCTCCAGTTCTCAAAGTGTGGTCCTCTGGCCAGCAGCAGCAACTCCTGGGAACTTGTTAAAATGTAAATTCTCAGGTCCCACTGCAGGCCTCCCGAATGAGGAACCCTGAGTGGGGGTGGAGGCGGTGGGAGGGGTGCGTGTCTGTGTTTTAACAAGCTCTGTTGGGAATTCTGATGCAGAGGAACTGTGAGAACTACAGGGATAGAGGAGGGCCCGTGTCTGCACCAAAGACTACCCATGTAAATCCATGACTATTGTCCGCTCCTTCCCACCCAGGACCAAGTGAGAAACAATTCTTCAAAGAATTCTGGCGCTAATTTACAGTATCGAACACCTGTGGACAGCCCAGTCCCTCTTGCCCTTCCCTGTGTCCAGGGGAGGGAACGGTAGCTATTCCGGTCAACATGCTCACAGGCCTGCTTCCTGGGCTCTGGCTGTGAGTGTTGGAGGCTTTTCTCTAACCGACACCTCACAGTGCACGACCCAGAACATACACAGGTGGTCTTATAAGAGGAACAGTTTCTTCTCTATTATGTTGCATTGAAAAAATGCTGGCTGTGGCTCGTCTTCACAACCTGTTTGTGTGTTGCAATCCAAAGACTGAAAAATGTTAGCCTAGGTCAGTGGTCGGCAAACTGCGCTCGAGAGCCACATGCGGCTCTTTGGCCCCTTGAGTGTGGCTCTTCCACAAAATGCCACTGCCTGGGCGAGTCTATTTTGAAGAAGTGGCGTTAGAAGAAGTTTAAGTTTAAAAAATTTGGCTCTCAAAAGGAATTTCAATCGTTGCACTGTTGATATTTGGCTCTGTTGACTAATGAGTTTGCCGACCACTGAACTAGGTCCTACGAAAAGGGAAGGAGATAGCGATTAGGGTTTCCACTGATGGGGGCTCCTGGGACCCCCTGAGAACCCCTGTGGATAGAAAGCGAAGAGTCCTCAGGCTCATCCTCCACCCCACACGAGAACCTCAGGGGCTCTCTCTAATGGACATGAAAAGGATGAAACTTGAGTGAACCTTCTACTTTATGAAACAATGGCATATGGTACTCCCATTGCTAAGGGGGCCAAAATTTGGGATTTCTGCAAAGGGCAGGCAGAATCAAGATGGTCCAACCATCCTCAAGGCATTATTATTTCTATATACAGTAGAGATTAGTGGTTGCTGCAAGCCAGAGTCTTTCTACTTCGGCTGCTGGAGTTGAGGGCTTTGGCCAGCTGACCTACTGGGATTAGCAAAGAAAAATGTGGTACCAGATTTCCCCCACTGTGGTCACTGAGATGATGACCTGGACATTAACAAAGCTGATATTGGGCCAACAGGCACCGGTATGTTCTTATTGGTTGTTGAACTATTGAAATACTTCTTGTACTTTGGCAAAGAACAGCTGCTTCAGCCCCCCCAGCCCCCCTGACCCCTCCCTGAGCCCACTAGGATCTCTCTGGAGCCCAGTGGCCAAAAGGTTGCCTGGAACTGCAAGGGGTCTCCAGAATGCTTTTGATTGGTTGGTATTTTCCGTTCTTAAATATCCTATATAATAAAAGCCTAATATGCTAAGTGTCCAGCGGTTCGTTCAACGTCTCAACCAGTCACTATGACATGCATTGACCAGCAGGGGGCAGATGCTTTGACCAGTAGGTTAGCTTGTTATTGGGGTCAGGCTGATTGGGACTGGGCGAGCTGGGCAGACATGCCCTGGAGCCAACCTCCCCGACTTCTAAAATATTTCTTCTAATTAGTTTCCTTTCAATGTACATGAATCCGTGCACCGGACCTCTAGTGTGTAATATTACCTGACACAAACATATCCCACAAGGCAATGTTACTGGCTACACGGGTCTCACCTTGAAACTGATTGACCTGCTGCACGGGGTATGGATTCCGCTGGGGCTGGAGGTGCTGCCGGGGTACATGTGACTGCTGCAGCTGCTGGAACACAGGACAAGAAGGGTGGAGGTGAGGTGGGGACACAGCAGGTCGTTAAATAGCCTGCCATTCTGAGGAAGGCAGGGTTCTTCCCAAAACTAAACTTTGTCTTGAGGAATAACATGCATACAGGCAAGTACAGAAAGCAGATGTGTACAGTTTGATGAATTTTCACAAACAAACCCACTCCTGGTAACCAGTACCCAGATCAAGACACAAAACACTGCCAGGATATGGGGCTTGCTGGTCATTACCCTTCATCTGACCCCGGGGAACCCCATCCCGAACCTGACAACTCACATCAGTTATGTCTGCTTTTGTACTTGGTTTTATGGATTTACTTATACAATGTATTTGTGTCTGGCTTTGGTATCTGTTTTCTCCTGGCCATTATATTCGGGAGAATCAGCCATGGGATGCATGGTGCTGTGGTCTATTCATTCTCACTGTTGAGAAGTAGTCCATCCTACTAATATGAGAATTAATTTACCTGTTCTACCACCAATGGTCATTTGGGGCAGGTCCAGTTTGGACCCAGATACCACAGCTGTGAACACCCTTGTCGATGCCTTTTGGGCGGACATGCTGGCTCATGAGGCCTGCCAGCCAAGCGGCTTTGACTTTCCATCAGCCTGCGGGTTTTCCTTAACTGTGTTGGGACCGAGCTTAGAGGGACAGGCAACTCATTTTGAATGACCTACATAGATGCTTCAGGTATTGGAAGATGGGATTCTCAGGGACTATGAAAAAGGCCAATCTTATTCCCATGAGGCCACCCTGCCTATAAAATCCATCCCCACAGGCAAACTACCCAGCATTCACTGCCTAGAGGAAACTATGTGGGCTCCACATGGACCCCGAGCCAGGAGGCATGCGTGCCAGTGCTAGTCTGTCTTCTTCCACTCACAGGAACCTGCTCTGCCAGTGCTATTACCCATTTTCTGGCAAGGCCACTATGATCCTTACCATGCTGTATGTGAAGAGGGAGAGAAAATAAGAGGTGGAGAGAGCAGAGAGAGGGGTCTTAGTTCTCAGTCTGCCATCAAGTAGCTGCGTGACCTGTCATTTAACCTCCTTCTGCAGCCAATATTCATTCGGCACCTTTCATCTGAAGGGCTACAAAGAACATACAACTAGGGCCCTGCTCTGTAGCGTGCTCATTATAAAAACAACACACAGTGACTACTTAACACGTGTGTTTATTTCTAATTTTTTCTCTTGCTTTTCTTCTTGGGCAGCTCTATCATTTTCTTTTTTTCTCCTTTCCCGACAAGGCCAGACAGCATCCTGGCAACCAAAGGAGAGAGCAGCCTCTGCCCTGTGTGCCCCGTCCTGTGGTGCCTACCTTGGCGTTTTGCACAAACTGTTAAAATTAATTAACTGTGCAGAGAAGCAACTGTGTTAATCTTTTAGGCAGCAAGATAAGGGCATTCTTGAAAGTAAGCTGAGCTCATAAAAGCTTCTCCTCAGCCAAGTTTCCTACTTACTGTCCTACTGACAACCTCATACACAGTGGGGTAGTCTGTGGTGGGATGGGGCGGGGCTCCAGTCTCGGCTCCACTTCTCTCTAACCCTGTGAACTCCGAGGAGACACCTCAGCTCACGGGCCTCTGTTTCTTTATCCTTAAAATGAAGGGACTCGATGACCTCTACTGTTTCTGTCAGGTAGAAAATTCTAGGTTCTCTGGAACTTTTGGGAATGCAGCAAAGGCAGCACGCTCTGAGAGGAGGGCATTAAATGTCACTCCACCTCTGCTTTCAATCTGCTCTGATCTGACTTCTAAGTCCACTGAGAATGATTAAAAAAATATTTTTATTGATTTCAGAAAGGAAGGGAGAGGGAGATAGAAACATCAATGAAGAGAGAGAATCGATTGGCTCCTCCTGCACGCCCCCTACTGGGGATCAAGCCCGCAACCAGGTACAAGCCCTTGACGAGAATTGAAACTGAGACCTTTCAGTCCATAGGCCAATGCTCTATCCACTGAGCAAAACCGGCTAGGGCCTCTGAGAATGATTTTAAAGTTCCCTACGATAAGCAAGACTGCAAGTCCTGTTTCCCATTGCCTGTCCTTGCAGGAAAGCCAGGTGTCCCCAACATGCTGTTTACAAAAATGGAGAGTGTTAGGGACACTCCACTGCAGCAAAACCCAAGAAAAGCATGTTGGCCTGGATATGGCGACATTCATTTTTCAAAACACAAAGCTGACGGCCCACTGTGCAGACCCGAGGCGGCCTGCGTGGAGAAGCACGGCCTGCAGGTGCAGGGAAGGTGCACAGAGCCCTGAGTTTTTTTCTCGGTTTCATTCCTGGGCTAGTCCCACAGGATGGCTGGCAAATGCAGCTCTTCTGTGACATCAGGGTCATGTGACAGGTCCCCATATACATTTGTGCAGTTTCCAGAGACTTTTACACCATTATCCCATGCAGTCCTTAAAAGAGTGATATGAGGAGGGCTGGGGACTTACTCAAACCTATCCTGGCAGGTGAAACCATGCCACAGGCCAATGACTGGACACTTTCTGACCTTGAGTGAGTTGTTCTTCTCTTTGTCCCTCATCATCTCTTGGTCCACACAGTCACCAAGGGATTATCCTCGTTTTTAAATTCTCATTTCCTTGTCTTTTCCAAGGAGCCTTGTGTCTCTCACTGTCCTGGGTGAGGAGAGACACTGGGAATCGAACCCCTGACCTGACACTCACCTCCTACTCTGTGGGTGTCACTCTGTGGCATCTCCTCTCCCATTCCTCTGCCTCCTCCCTGTTCCCAGGGTTGGCTGACCTCACCAGGTGGGCATTCCCCTGGGCTGGCCCAGCCGAGCTCTGCCTGGCCACAGCTCACATATTGAACGCCATCACTCAAAGGATCAGGCACACCTGAAACTCCCTGGGATTGGCTGGGGAGAGGATTTACAAAGCCCAGCTTCCCCTGAGCAGCTCCATTTATCACCGCCTGAGAGACATTCGCACGTTCCTTGTCACACACCTTCTGCAGGGCGAGAGGGATAGAGGTTTGTTTGTACAAGAGCTGCCAGGCGGCTGACTGACCTTGCTGAAAAGGGAGATAATTACACAGCTGTTCAGGAACAAAAGCAAAAAAATGGAACCTAGATGAACTGTGCTTGACAGTACAATTTTTCTATTTGGGGGATGACTGGCATTTCTTTGAACTGCTGCTCTTGGATAGTAGAGATCTTAACATGTCTTGTCCTACACAGTAGGTGGTGGAAGATGCTTGATAAATTCCCACAATTCTTATCCTATTAAGAAACATTCTAGAAAGGTCATTGTGAGGCCTTGAGCCTTAGATGACAACCTCACATCTCCTGTAATAAAAGTGAGATGCCCTGCCCTGGCTGGTTTTCTCAGTGGTTAGAGCATCAGCTCTCAGACCCGTGAGCGTCAGGCCAGGGGTTCGATTCCCAGTCAAGGCCACATACCTTGGTTGTAGGTTCCTCAGCCCCAGTACAGGTGCATGCGGGAGGCACCCAATTGATGTATCTCTCTCACATCGATGTTTCTCTCTCTCACACCTCCTCTTCTACTCTCTCTAAAACTCAATGGAAAATATATCCTTGTGTGAGGATTAAAAAAAAAAAAAAGTGGGATGCCCTGTATAGACCCCATAGGAGCCATGTAAGGATCTCTTGTGGAAGGCCTTTCCTGGGATAATACTAAATTAGGCACAAGCATCTCCAAAAACAAAACAAACACCCCCCACCCTCCACCCCCCCAAAGAACCACACTGAAGCAGACAGGAGCAGCCCACAGGGAGGGCTCTCCTTCAGAGCTGGAGGAGCCACAGGGGGAAGGTGGGCAAAGATGCCTCAGGGAAAGCTTTGTGTTAGGCCTGCCTTTCACTTAAAGATTTCCCGAGCTGTTTTCAAAGCTGTTGGGAATGTTCTTAAACTTGCCCCTTTCTGTGACCTCCAGTTCAGGCCTCCAGGTAGTTCCGTGGGCCCTTTCATCCTGCTATTGTTCCCGTTCCATTGTTCGTGACGGATTCAATCCCTCCTCCCAACACTTTCTTTTAAGAGACAAAGTTCTCTGAATCCTTTTTCCTTTTCCTGTTGCTAGAAATATTAGAGCTTATGAAGAATGTGAGCCAGCCCTCCCACCTGCATGCTGATTGCACCAACCCCTGCACCAGAACCCCCTACCCCCCCAAAGAAAAGGAGTCAGGCTCCAACGGGAGACACGTCTCTGGCAAATGGGCTTTCAAATGGAGAGCTGAAGCCTCTTTTTTCAGAACAAACTAATTCCCTCTAAGAAAAGGTCCATCTAACGGAAAGGTCTGCATTCTGCAGGTTCTCCTGTGAACCCGGGACCGTGGACATCTTGAAGAAGGAGCTGTCCCATATCTCCCTCCTGGACACAATGGGCACCTTACCTGCTCGGCAAGAATCTGCTGCTGCTGCTGCTGCTGTTGCTGCCTCTGCTCCCGCAGGAACTGTTGCTTCTGCTGCTCCATCAGCTGGGCCCGCTGGTCAATGAGCATCTGCTTCATGATGGCCGCCTGGGGCTGGCTGCCCAGGAAGCCCGGACCCGAGGGGCTGGTGCTGGAGACCATGCCACTTGAGCCCGGGGGCACGGAGGACTGTATGGCGCCCGAGGTCCGGGGAAGCCCAACGGGGTGCTGCTCCTAGGAGGACAGAGAGGCCGATTCAGTGATTGCAAATTTGAAGGAAAGCGTGGGGGAGGGAAAAAGGGTCCCGAGTGGCCCACATTTATGTTTTTATACAAACAATACAGTAGACAGCAAAGGTGGCCTCGTCACAGTGGAACTGGAGAGGCTCCGGGGGGACAGTCACAGAGCATGGCTCGGGGGGTCTGAGACCAAGTCCCATCCATTTTGGATGGGACTGACTAAGGGACAAGGACTGGATTTCCCGCTAACATCCTGTTTCTCCAAAGGAAAGGTCAAAGGCCCTTAGGCCGGGCCTGCGTTATGTCTTGAAGGAGACAACCTGAGTTTACCTCTCACTCTTGCTGCCTGCCTGGCCAAAACGAACTTCTTAGGTAGTATGACAAACATTCACAGAAGTTTGCTGCAATGTATCGATACTCATTGACAGGTCTGCTGTTTGATGGAATCCTAATTACAGATGACCCCTGAACAACGTGGGGTTTGGGATGCTGATCCCTGTGCAGTTGAAAATCCATGTATAATTATAGACTCCCCCAAAACTTTAGAGTCCTTCATCAGAAGGCACGGGGAATTGGTTCCAGGCCCTCTCGTGGATACTGAATCTGTGGCTTCTCAAGTCCCTTATCTGAGATGGTGTAGATCAATGCGTATTGTTGGCCCTCCATATCCATGAATTCCCAACTGTGGACTGAAAATACTGTTTTCGACCCACAGTTGGCTGAATTGGCAGATGCGAAATCTGGGATACAAAAGGCCAACTGTATATTTATTGAAAATAACTTGTGTATAACTTAACAAAAGGAAGATAAACAACCCAATCAAAAAATGGGCAACGGACCTAAATAGATACTTTTTAAAAGAGGACATCCAGAAGGCCAAAGGACATATGAAAACATGCTCAAAGTCACTAATCATCCGAGAGATGTAATTAAAAAGACAATGTGGTATCACCTCACACCTGTCAGGATGGCTATCATCAACAAATCAACAAACAAGTGCTGGAGAGGATGTGGAGAAAAAGGAACCCTCATGCACTGCTGGTGGGAATGCAGACTGGTGTACCCACTGTGGAAGATAGTATGGAGTTTCCCCAGAAAACTAAAAATGGAACTCCCATTTGACCCAGTGATCCCACTTCTAGGAATTATCTCAAGAAACTAGAAACACCAATCAGAAAGGATATATGTATCCCTATGTTCATAGCAGCACAATAGCTAAGATTTGTAAACAGCCTAAGAGGCCCATCAGCAGATGACTGGATTAAAAAACTGTGATACATCTACACAATGGAATACTATGATGCTGCAAAAAGGAACTCCTACCATTTGCAACAGCATGGATGGAAACTAGAGAGCATTATGCTAAGTGAAATAAGTCAGTTGGAGAGAGATAAATATCACATGATCTCACTCATTTGTGGAATATAATGAACAACATAAACTGATGAACAAAAACAGATCCAGAGACAGAGAAGCATCTATCAGACTGTCAAACATCAGAAGGAAGGCAGGGGAGGGTTGGGGGAAAGGGGAGAGATCAACTAAAGGACTTGTATGCATATAAGCATAACCAATGGACACAGACACTGGGGGTGGTGGTAGTGGTGGTGGTGGTAAGGGCATGAGCAGGGATAAGGACACATATGTAATACATTAATCAATAAAGAAAAAAAGAAAAGAAAATAAACTGTATATAAGTGGACCAGTGCAGTTCAAATCTGTGTTGCTCAAGGGTCAACTATAATTGTGACATCTGAAAGCTTTGATAAATGTAAAAAAAAAAAAAATCAAAGAAAAAAAAAATCCTGCCAGTGAGAGTTGTCAATGGTGCGAAGTAGAAACCTGTCACACTGCCCAATGATACATAATCTCCCAACATCTTCAAGAAGAGAATTGAGTCTGGCAGGTCTGGGATAATTTAACGGTGGGGTTGAATCGGGTCTCCATAATTAATTATGTGTCGGTCATTCAAATGATGGCAACTTTTAAGCATCGGTCCTTAAGGGATAGGAAGTAAACTGGTAGAGGCCTATTCACACACAGCGCAAGCTACTACTTGAGATAGTGCTGAGTGGGGAGGTCTGTTACAGCTGGCAGGGCAGATGAGTGGGGAAGAGAGCTCACTGGGAGTGCCGGCGTAGGACCAGGGCATTCGGTCTGCAGACACTGCCTTTCCTGTTCAGGCACACCTGGAACGGCACGTGTTGTCTGAGTGTTCCGCAGAAATGTTCCTTTCAGTTCATTCAAGTTTCAAGTAATTAATCCCCACTCTACCACCCAAACAAAACCGGCCAAACAACCAAAACAAAACAAAACAGCACACCGTTACTCCTCTCACCTGGGAAATAAGAACCCCAAAGCTCTGGTTAGTGCAGTAGCCCCAGTCACACAGTTAATCAATGGAAGAACCAGAACTAGCAGAACCAGGACACCGCTCTGGAGTCCAAGTTCATGTTGTTTCCACAAGCACAGGCCTTCCCCAGGCCTCAGGCCCATGCTGCCAAGCATGCACTTGGGAACTGCCTGCAGACAAAATAGATCGGAGGTCTCCCATAAGTGTTCCTGCGTCCTATTTTTTGAATGCAAGTGTCGTTGCTGAAGTTAATAAAATTTGTCTTTCTGTATTTTGTCTGTACTTAGGCAATCATTAGGTAGAGGACGATGCAATTTTCTGTTAAAAAGACCTTATGCTAACAAATGCCAGGAACCTTCATGCTACCGGTTTACTTAACTCCTGAAGGACCAAGGTGTTTGTCATTCCTTTGCTCCCAATATTTACTACCCGTTTCCCAAGCCCTTCCAGTAGCTAAACCTGTTTCTTCCCACCTTTGGAATCAAAGGGCTAAATGACTTAACACTTAAACAAATTCACACTGAAGGATAGTTAACCAATCAGCAGAAACACAGATATATGGGGCTTTCCCCTCCTGTGTATTTCACTACATTTATTTCCCACTTTTGATAAAGAGGAGAGAGTTGGCAAGAAAACGAGGCCCAAGGGAAGATAAAGTTTTCTTCAGCTTGATTTTACGGGAGGGCGGGTCTGGGCAGGCCCTGTTTATTTTTGCGCACTTTGAGATATTTTTGTCCTGTGACCTGCCCGGGAAGCTGGGGCGCATGCTCAGAAGTGGTAAGTAGTGACTTGTTGCTTTCTCCAACCTAGCCACGGTGAGGTGAGGACACTGATCCACACATCCAACTACTTTCGGCCCCTGTCTTCCTGTGCCAAAAATAAATACTGCGGAAGCACAGTGGGGGCCCTGGTCACAGTTGGTTAGGGAGCATCATCTGGATATGCCAAGGTTGTGGGTTCGATCCCCAGGTCAGGGCACATACAAGAAGCAACCAATGAATGCCTAAATAAGTGGAACAACAAATGGATGTTTCTCTCTCTCTCACTAAAAATCAATAAAATTGTTTTTAAAAAGCATAGTGGGGAAAAAAACCCTTTTCAAAATAATAGTTAGGTTATTACTTCCCAGGATTATGTATTTCCCTAAATGATTCCTTCCCCAAAATTTTGTCTTCAGGTTTCTCACCGAAGGCCTGAGGACCTAGAGGCAAGGAGGGCTGTCTGCATTTTTAAAGGATTGCCTTCCCAATGGAACACTGTGGATCTGGGTAATTACACCGTTAAGACTCTCCCAACCAGCTCTGCTGCATTCAGCGGCTGGCCAGGCTCAGGTGTGCACTACAGCGTGTGAAGCCTCACCAAGTGACTCACCTCACACACTGAGCTGGCTGAGGCCATTAACTGTTTCATATTACAGGGTGGCTTTCCACCTCCAGGCGAAGAGGGCTTGGCGAGCAATCGCCTGTCAAATTTCAGGACTTCATGCCACCGCTCTCGTTCCTACAGTGGACACCCAGTGTGTGCGCGCAGTTAGAGAAAACCAAGCCGAGCTCTCCTCACCAGGACTGGAAGGCCAAATGATGCCAAAGTATTTTTAGTTTTAATTACGGGGCTTGTTCTCTACCCCATCCCCCCCAACCCCCCCCCCCCGCCCCAAACAACCCAAAAAACAACACACACACACACACACACACACACACACACACACACAACAAACAAAAAAAGCTCCCTCGCGCTCTACCACGTCTCCTCATTCAGTCTCTCCCTGTCAGCAATCCAAATGGTTCCATTGATCTTCATTACTCCCCAAACCTTTCCCTCTTCCATAAAATAAAGCGGGCGCGGGGGGGGGGGGGTGTTGTACACAATAAAAACCAGAGAAGCTATCTTCCGTATCTTTTTCTCCCGCAGGGAAAAGATCTTAGCCATTCTTGTAAGGGCTGGGAGAGGTAGGAGGTGTAAAAAAAAACAAAAAAAAAAAACACCCCACCTCTCCCGAAGAGGCCGTTTTCTACTTCAAAAAACAGCTGCGGTAAAAATATCTCCCAAGAGCAGCCAGCTGTTTATTTATAAATCTGTGCGCAGGGAAGCTTTCTTCCCTCTGAAGTGTTTTCAAGAACACGCCTCGTGTTTGGGTGAGAGGGGCCAGGGCTGCTGGCGGGGAGCCAGAGGCGGCTGGCTCCTTGGCCGGGGAGGGACCACAAAAGGCTGATGAGCCTGGGCTTATGGCACTCGGTGGCGAACCGGCTGGAGGATGGATGCCCAGGGCCTCAGCCTTTTGCAGGCGGCCCCGGTGGGCGGGGCGGCAGAGGGATTGGGGGGGAAAGGGAACGCCACTCCAGGAGCAGCTGCTGTTCCTCCGCTGGCCCAGCAGATGGTGCTGTCAGCCCGGGGCTCAGCTCGGCCCGCCCGCCCCGCCGCGCCCCCGCCCTCCGCCTGCAGATGGCTTAATCAGGGCCCGTCCTCCCTCCCCACCACCTTCTCCCCCCCCCCCTCCGGCCCCCGCCCCCCCGCTCCCCGCCCCGCGGGCTGGGCGGCGCGGGGAGGCGAGCGGAGCCGGGCAGTCAAGTGCTGCCGCGTACAGCAGGTAGCCTGGCAACTGAGAGCATAATGCCGAGCAGATGGTGTTCGCACGGCGTGATGGACATCACACACGACAGCCTGAGACAATCCAGGAATTCCCTGGCGGCTCGAGGCCCTCTTTACACAAAATGAGTTCTCTCTCCATCGCCGCGCATCTCTGGGGTGATCGCCCCCCTCCCCGCCCGCCCCTTCTCTCCCACTGACACCGAACTGGTTTCTTATTACCGACTTTTCCTCCAGCCCGAGGGGAGGGAGACTGCGGCGGGCGGGGCGGGAAGGCCGGGGAAGGAAAGGGAAGGGCTGGGAGCGGGAGGAGACGTGCGGGGCGGTGGGCACCCGGGAGGGGGGAGGGAGCGGCGCCCCCAGGCCCCTGGGGGGGGGGCGTCCGGGAGGGACGGGGTCCCCGCAGCCCGGGGCGCACAGAGCCGGCGCGGAGAGGCGCGCCTCCGCCCGCTTTGCGAGCGCGCGGCCCGCGAATAGCCTAAATGAAATTTAGGGTTTTTCCTTAAAAAGTCCCCTGGGGCATCATTTAGCCTCTCGGCTGGAGCCTCTCTGCTTACAAGTCCTTCGGGGGCTCTGAGAAGTCAGGAAGGGGGGGGGGGCGCTCCCCGGAGGCCGGAGGACGCATCTGGGCACCGCATCCCTAACAAAGGAGCCGCGGAGGGGCGGGCGGGGCCGGGGCGCGGGGCCGGGCGGGCTGCGGGGGTGGGGGTGGGGTTATGGGAGGAAAGCGGGGGTGGGGGGGGGGTAGAGGGGCGCCAGGTCCCGGCCGCAGGCGCTCGGGGCGCACGCCCCAGCTTCCGCTGCACCGCGCGTGCCAGGGGCTGGGAAGGCAAAGGGAGTGCAGGGCTGGGGGGTTGGGAGGAGGTGGCAGAGCGTTATTCCTGTAGGAAAAAGTACTAACAGGTTCATACAGAACGAAAAGGAAGTCTCAGGAAAAAAAAAAAAATCCGTGCTTTTCTCACACACACACACACACACACACACACACACACACACACTGGACTGGATCAAGTAATTAAAAATAAAAAATAAATCAATTCGAAACGGAATTTTGCCCAGAGTCTATTCAGCAAAAGAATTCTATGTCCAACCTCTTCACCAGTGTCCCCTGCAAAGGTATTATTCAGGTTTTAAGTTTGGCAGAAGCTAACGTTCGCCCCCACCGCCTATACACACAGACACACCCACACACACCCACACACTTGCTGGGAGAGTTCAGCAGTTACATGTCTGAGAGCAGCTTAGGAGGAATCCACACTCGGCGGGGCTGCACTGCATGCAGGCACCTGGCTGTGACCCCCACGGCTCATGGCGGTGAGCTGACAGGCTGAGGCTGGGGATGGGATCTGGCCTTTGGGTCTCAGTCCCCACGCCTTCCAATGAAAATCATATTCCTAAGACTTCTCCCTGACAGAGGAAGCTTTGGAGATGGAAGCGTTAACGAAGCCCCATGGAAAGTTATTGGCTAAGAAGGGAGAGAACAATAATGGGAACAATAATGGGCTACATCAGGGGTTCCAGGATCAGCAGCATTAGCATCACCTGGGAGACAGAAATTCGAATCCTCTGGCTCCTCCTCAGGTCTACGGAACCACAACTCCAGGAGCTGTTTTAACAGCCCCTCCGGGTAATTACCATGACCCGCAGTTTGAGAGTCACCTGGGCAAATAATCCTGGTTTATAGAGACTGACAGCATGGGGTTTCCCAGCTCTATGTGCCCTGATGAGATTGCAAATCCTGCATTTTTCCCAAAGCAAGTCAGGGTGCCGAGTTGCTTAGATTTCTATTGCAGGCTCTTCTGCATTTGGAACAAAATTCTCAAATTTCCAGAGGGCTGTTCAGGCAAGGCAAACGCACGAGTTCTGAAAGGAGCCAAGGCCATGAGTCTTCCAGGAAGGCCGGGCTCCCGGCAGCAGCCCTGCTGTGAGGCTGGGGAGCAGCCAGGACGGAGGGAGGGTGCAGAAGCATCAACCTCATTGGACTTCCCGTCCCTGGGTCCGATGTAAGGTAGAACCATGGAAGGCTATGATTGGAGGGAAGTCCCTCTGGCTGAAAAAGGTTCTTCAAACACGGAGAACATAGAGGCAGCAACAGAAGAAAACAACTGAACACTTACAGGGGCACCTACTATAGGCAAAGTACTCTGCGAGGTGCGTTTGCCTCCATAATTAAACTCATTTACTGACTAGAAAAGCCCCCGAGGCTCTGAGAGGTTAAGAAACTTGTCTGATGTCCCACAGCTGGTGGTGGTGACTTTGGGATTCGGACCTTTTCACTGACCATAACATGCATCTGGTCTAAATTGAGCAGACCACCCAAGAGGACTCCGGAGTAAAAAGAAATGGGAAGGGGATTGGGGTGTGTGTGTGTGTGAGGGAGAGGAATGGGCTTAGAATTAAAAGGTAGAAACTCTATGGGGATCAAAGGGTGAAACTGAAAGAGCACCCAAATATGTCATTTTTATATGCTGCCTGGTACCCCAAATTAGGACGCCTCTGTGCTCTGAACTGTGACATTTAAAGAAAGGGCACAAGATAGCCCATTCAACCACAAAGGGAAGGAAGGAAGAAAATAAAATAAAACCTTAGAATTCCCTTTGAAGTTGATCAATTGTCAGGGCAGAAACTTGGTTTCAGGATGGTGGTTTCTTTTATGGAATTTCTTTGACCGGGCCAATTTCTCACTGTGGGTTATGGAGAGCTGCTTACCATAAATTCATAGCAGAGCCAACAACAGGAACTGCCCCATAGAAACCCCTCTGTTTCAGCAGATTATTGAAGAAGGTCGGATAAAAAGGTTTGTTTTATGGTTGTGTCTCCAAGATGACTGAATTTTGAGACAGTTTTAGCAATTTAGGAAGCTTATCCCCGAGATGGCACTGTCTTGGGGCCCAGTGCTGAGCCTGCTACATGGGGTTCGTAGTTCTGGGTTCATCCTCTAAGAAGGAGCCACTTACACTTGTGGACCCAACATGCCTGGGAAAATACTCGGCTCCATCAAGTGACTGGCCCCCCCTGACCAGCTTGTTGTTATTGCTGTTGTTGCAATAGCCTCTTGAATGTGCAGCTCTGGAAAGTCAGGGTGAGGGAAGTGTTATGTTTCTGGTTCTAGGGGAGCTCCTAAGACAGTCAGGACTAAGACCTGTAACTTGCTTTTCTCTTTAGACTTCAATGAGCACCATGGAGTTCTATAGACACTGGATTGTTTAAAAAGTACACGTTTTGCTGATTTCCCCCCTGGTCAGTGGAAAAATCTGAAAAATCTGCATAAAAGTATAAAGAAAGAAAAGGCAATATTCAGTTTTAACGCTCAAAGGCAACCATGTTAATATTTTGATGTTTCTGTATTTACTTAACCCAGCCTCGCCTAGCCCCATACAATCATATACTTTCCATGATTATGATCATGGTAGATATATGATTGTTTCTTACAAAATAATGTAAGAAAGAAAGTTCCAACTTCCCAAATGCTTACAAGTTTATATAGTTTTCTGGTAGGATAATTCAATGCAAGGTCTGTAGTTTTTCTTCTTTTCTTTTCTTTTCTTTTCTTTTCTTTTCTTTTCTTTTCTTTTCTTTTCTTTTCTTTTTTCTTGTTTAATGTTTTCTAATAGCCAGCATAGTTGCAACAGAATAGACATTTGCTGAATGGAGCTGACAAATTGGCTTTGATGAATCCTAGCCTATTCCAGCATCATGTATGACTGGGGAGGAGAAAAAAGATGGCCCTATAATGGACTGCTTGTCTGAGCTGCCGAGTGCAGCCCCTGCTGAGGAAGAAAGGGTTAAAGCTGGCAGGCCAGTGCAAGATGTGAGAGTGCCATCAGCCACGGGAAGGTCAGGCATCCACGGACTTCCTTGGGGATAAAAACAACAAAAATACCATTTGTCCTCAACAGTGCTTTGAACAAAGTTGCTGTTAGTCCCTCCAGTGGCAAAACAAGTTGGAGAGGTATGCTTCTCCTCTGCCTTTGGCGTAAGTTATAGAGCCCTTTGGATTCCTTTGCTGTGGTTAATTCCGCCACCAAAGCAACTCTAAATTGGTTAAAAGTTCAGTAGTGTGCAACAATAGGAGCTTGATTAAATAAATGATGGTACATCCATACCATGAGTCCGAGGCAGCCAATAAAAATCACGCCTTCTCTATCAAATCACGTAGAAAAAAAAGCTTACAACATATAGTTAGGAGGAGAGAAAAAGTCAGTTTCTAAATCAGTCGTCACAGAATAATCAAGTTAAACAAAAATAATAAGTGGTTGTTATCCTCTTTCAGTTTTTCTGTTATGAACATATTAGTTTAAATAATTACTTAAAAATGTGTGATCTAAAAAATAAATAAATAAAGGCTTTAAATTGCCAAAAGGAAGGAAGAAAAGAAGGAAGGAAGGAAGGAAAGAAAGAAAGATAAAGGGCCTATTTGCTTATTTGCTTGTTTTTAAAAAAATTAATTTCTTTATTGATTAAGATATCACATATTTGTCCTCAAACCCCCATTCCAATCCCTCATCCCCCCCACTCATGTCCCCACCCCCCTATTGTCCTTGACCACTGGTTAGGCTCATATGTGTGCACATAATTCCTTTGGTTGATCTCTCCTTTTTACTATTTGCTTGTTTTTGAGGACTCCAAAATTCTGATGAGGGGTGAGGATCCCCTAGTTCCTGAGCAGCCAGTGGTTACTTTGCAGAGGAGGAGGCACCAGCCACACCTGGGCCGAGGAGACAGCAGAGCACAGGGACCCGGTGGTAGAAGCACTTCTGTGCTGGGGAGGGACTGAAGGCTTCTCAGAGGAAGGGATGCTTCATAATGGCTCAGGGGGACAAGAGGGGACTGTCTTCTAGAGCAGAGGGACAGAGTGATCAAAGACTGGAATACATCACACCCTGAAATTCCATTTCTAAGGACTCATCTCATGGAAATATTTATAGCTTTGTGCAAAGATATATCTTGACTAGCTTGAATGACTTACAAGTAGCAAAAAAATTAAAAACAACTTCAATGGCCGACATTTAGAGGATTCATTAAACAATAGCTTACCTTCCCCCCAAATAAACCCAACAAAAACCCAAACCTCATTCAGAGCACTTAGTCTAAACAGTCACGGAATGGAGCCCACTGGGTTCAAAAGGGGCCCGGGTTGTGTCCGGGATGGGACTGTTTCCGCCTGAGGCCACTTCGGCTCTGGAGTGTGCGACAGACATTCATTCTCACATGCAGCTCTCTGGAGACTTCAAGACCTCAACCAACCGGGTTTGGCTCCAGGTTCAGAAACTAGGCCACCTTTTCACTGCTTCACCTAAGAGCTCCCAAGTCCCAGGGGCGGCCCTGAAGGGCACTGACCATCCTCCAAGAATTCCGCCCGGGCAAGCTGCCCTTTGCCCCATCACCCTGCCTCCTGTGTTACACGCCCCCCCCCGCCCCCCCCCCCAAGTCTAGGCTTGAAACCATAGCGTGGCCGGAACCAGCCCAAGCCTTAGTGTGGAGGAACTCAGGAAACTGAAAACCATCACTCATCTGCACAGGCTGCCTTCCCTGAGGGGGTGTAGGCAAACCCCGCCCTAGGGGCAGCGAGACCTGCCCCCCAACCCCCCAAAGGTGGGGCGGCATCTGCCCACATGCCAGTGGCCACTGTCAGGACACATGGACTGCAAGTGGTTTGCCAGCGGCTGCAGGAATTGGGTTTTCACCCATCTGCTTGCTGCCTTTCTTTCCTGGATTTAAAAACCAGGAGGCGTCTCAGCTGTCTTCAGCCCAGCTGCTGGGAAGAGTTTCTCCTGAGCTACTGTTCCCCCAAATCGTGCCTTCTCTTTTATCGCCTCTTTCCTCCCTGCATCTCCCCTCCCTTCCCCTCCCCTTGGTGATGAAGTCATCACAGCAAAGATTACATAACGGATGCAGAGGCCTATCTTGTGTTATACTGGGAGCCAGGCCAATGTTTCCATTTATAGACAAGAGCCCACCACACTGCCAAGTGGAGCTCTCTATTGCAACCACTTACAAGACAGGACGAAAGGAAGGAAAGTCGGAGCCCAAGGGCACTTCCTCCATCATCGCCATCCTCTCCGCAGCCTGGGCAGGAGCTGCTTACTCTCAGCCCCCTGCTCTCCCCTCCCGCAGATGATGCTTCCAGAACCTGCTGGGGTCCGTGTCGGCCTGCTCTGCTGGCTTTCCGACCTGGTTTCTGACTGCTGAACCTACCTGTCTGTGGGCCACCAGGTGTGATCCCACTGAGGCTCAGAGAGGGGGGCTGGGCCCTCCACATTCCTGAGAGCAGACCAGGCAGCAGAAGTGGTGGGTGGTGGGGTGTGAGGGGACCAGGACTCGGGGGGAGGGCATAAGAAAGCAGGAGAAAAAGGAGTAATATTGAGAAATCTGGATTGGAACTTGACATATTTAGAGATTTTGTCTGAGAATCCAGATTCTTAGAGGAAGTGAGTCTAGGAGAGGGGCTCACAGAGGGTCAGGGTGGGTGAGAATGGGGGTCCATCAGACCCTGGACCACATCCAGAAACATCCTTGAGTTTAAATTTTTAGACATGTTCTTCAAAAAAGGTTTTACATAGCGACACGGAGAAACGCTGGTATGATGGAAAGATACCTTCTAATTTACAGCTTTAAGTTGTGCCCTGTTACAAGACCAGACCAAGTCCACTATGGCTAATATTCTTTCCAAGTTCCGTAATTATCTTGCAAAGGGTACAATGACACTGTACTGAAACATTACTATCTCTTTCTTCTTTATTGGCATCTGTTCATTTTCTAAATCTGCCTGGTAACTCCAAAAAGAAGCAGCCCAGGTCCTCTGCTACCCTTGAGAAGAATTGGGGACAAACTGGGATAAAAATGGTCCTAAAAGAACCATGGACTTCAGAGAGGTCCCTGGGCTGCACTGGTGCTGCAGTGAATACAGCACCTGACAACACACACTCTCTCTCTCTCTCTCTCTCTCTCTCTCTCTCTCTCTCTCTCTCTCTCATTCACACACACACACACACACACTCACACACTCTCTCACACACACTCATACACACACTCATTCACTCACACACTCACACTCTCTCACACATACATACACTCACACTCACATACATACACACATTCTCACACTCAAACACACAGACATACACATACTCATTCACTTATACACTCACACACTCTCACACATACACACACACACACACACACACACACATTCTCACACTCACATACACAAACACGCACTCACATACACATACACACACTCATTCACTCACACACTCACACTCATTCACACACACACACTCACACACAGTGACCTGGTAAAGGAATCAGGTAGCAATCAGATGTCATCCTCTCCAGTCTCACACTCTTCACCCCCTTTACCTGCACTTCTGTCAGGTAGAATGCTTCCACAGTGCTGGACACACAGCAAGCGCTCAGAGATGCTGGTCCCTGTTATCACCAATATTAATAATAACGAGGAAACTAGAAACCTTTTGTGGGGCCTATGTCTTCAGTTCATAATTTGTTTTTTTTTTAATGGTCAGATCAGTTCCTCAGCCTGAAGAAGGAAAATACTGTTGACAAGCCTTTTGCTGAGGATAAACCCAGGGGGATAGCTGAATATGGAACCAGACCCTAGAATGAAGGTGAATTGACGGGAAGCTTGCATTTCAGCGAGGACTAACTCCACTCCTGTTGACAATAGGGATATGGGCCTTCTCAGATGTGGGTGATATGCCAAATACCCCTCTAAAAGCATAAATATTTTTGCTTAAGTATCTGGGATGTACCACCAATTTCCTACTACCTTCTACCAGAAGCTAAAACCAAGTCTGACCTCCTTACCATGATAGCACCTCAAATGCCCACCCTTCCCCACTTTCTCCCAAAGCTTTTTGTGCTCATTTTCCCCTAGCTAGCCGACTTACCACCCCCCTTCTTATGCGTCCTGGATCTGGGCGAGCACCCTGACAACGTCCAGTGTGACCCGGACACACTCTGCACCTCAGACCGCAAGCCTCCTTTGAAAGTGCTCACAACAACCCCTTCTCTCAGCCTTGAGTGCTCGTAGGAGGTTACAATCCGAGCAGGAGGTCGGGCTGATGGATGCTGGAGCAGGACAGGGAGCGCTCACCTGCTGCTCAGGGTATTTATCAACCTGAGCATCCGTCCACCGCACTGAGGATCAGATCCTGTCTCCCTCACCTTGCCCCGCTTCTCTAATACACAGTCTCCTTCACCTGGGTCCCACCAACTATTCTGCTTTTGCCCCTGTGTTCCTTCCCCTCTTCAGCCTTCCTTACTTTAAGAATAGACAGTTTCTCAATCCCACGGGTGGAATCCTCCCCAAGGCAACCAAACCTGTTCTGAAAGCTGAAATTAAATAGGAAAGGCTGGAATCTGCTGAGGAGGGGGCGCGGGGACAGGAACATGTACATGGAACTTGAAGTCTGTCTCAGGTCCCCATTATGTGACTCGGGAAAGCCCGGGAGAGGGAGACTCCCTTCTGTATTTGCCTTGGGTTCTCAGGTGTAGTTTTTGCTGAAGGTCACTTTCAGTACAAGACCCAGGGAACGCCACCTCCTGATTCATGGCTGGAAGCACGTTAAAGAGGCTGACAGGGCCATTCTTTCATTCCTTTTTTGATGTAGTCGTAGGGAATTCCCAAGGAGAGAAGTCACTGGGTGCCCCTCAGTCAGTCAGTGTCAGCCCCCAGGGAGTGGACGTCCATGTACAGAGTGCTGAGAGACGTCTTATGACGCGGAGGGGCCGCCCCCACAGCACAGAGCCTTGCCACCATCACCGTGGAGATATCTGGGGCTGCATCGGGGCCTCGGTCGCTCTCAGCACCTCCCAAGGCTTCTCCAGGGCAGAGCCTCAATGTATCCTGCCCTGAGGTGCACGCACCTTGCATAAACACTCACATTCCACTAAAGGACCCAGTTAAGGAAGGGTGCCTAGGTCCGTACCATATATTGCCAAGGCTGCTGACCCAATAGAAGCACAGGGAACTGGTTTAAGAACACCGAGCCTTATGCCTATCACGTGAGCCTTACAGTATTGCACAGCCCTTACTGGCATTTTCGGTTTCAGTCTCCAGGTCTTAGAGTTTTCTTAGAAAATACTCAGCCAGAGGTAAGATAAAGAAACAACTGGCTTGCTTAATAGAATACAAAAATCCGTGCATATGGGCTGTGTTTACAACTCTGCTTTGATTTAATGTGCAGAGTAAGATACTGTTACTCCATGGCCAAAAATGCACCTGTCACCAGAAAAGCATACACACAACCCTCCACCTGAAACTGAACACTAGAACTGTATATGCAGAATGTATAATTAATTTTTTAAAAAATTTTAGAGAGAGGAAGACAGAGAGAGAGGAGAGAGAGAGAAAGAGAGAGAGAGAGAGAGAGAGAGGGAGAGAGAGAGAGAGAGAGAGAGAGAGAGAGAGAAGCACTGTCTCCTACCTGCACCCTGATCAGGGATCGAGCCTGCAACTTGGGCACGAGCCCTGACCAAGAATCAAATCTATCACTTCAACTGAGCCACATCAGCCAGGGTACAGAATGTATAATTTGCCATGAAAGCTTTCTTTCAATTCGGATACACACCCCCTTTTAAAAAAGCTTTGATGGCTCAGGGAGTCCCCAAGGGCACAGCACCCCAGAACACTGGCATGTGTTGTGGCTGAGGTCTTGGAGAAGGGCAGCCAAGGACTTGGTCCTGGATGGATATTAAAAACCCAGTGGAGCCTGGGATGGTCAGGACTCCACAGGAGAAAGGGGGATGTGGAACAGATGGATTCCAGGGATCGTGTGACTTGGGGCAGTTCGCTGAACACTTCTGACTGCATAAAATGAGGACGCCTGCCCAGATGCTAAGTCCTACCAAACCCTGACATTCTCTAATTCTATGTGGGAAGAGCTTCATGGAAGAGAGGGAGCCTGCATGGAAGTGGGATTTGGATTTGAAGGAAAGGAGGAGGCAGGAGCAGCCAGCCCCAGGGAGGGAGGTGGTGTCCCCAGGGCCTGTGCAGAGGAGGATGCTGAGATGAGTAAGAGACAGCTTCACAGGGCGGGCCTCACCGCGGACAGGTCTGCGTGTAGGCTCAGGCATCTGACCTAACCAACAGGCAGGGAGCCACAGTAAAGACTCTTAAAGGAAAAAAAAGGATGAAAGCATTCCCTTTCATGAGATTCAGCTGGTGTCAAGTAGCGTGAGGCAGGATTGGGGTAATCCAGCCAGGAGGTGAAGGGAAGCTGGCCGAGAGAAAGTAGGATCCTGACGGTAGGAATTTAAGAGTCAAATTTAACCGCAAGATATATTTTGGCAAGAATAAGTCTTCACACATCTTTATTTCGTATGCAACATATGTCTGGGGCCACGCACTGGGCCAGCAGACCCCATTTCCTCCTGTTTACTTGAAGGCTCTATGATTCTCATGTTGCCCTCACAGGGCTACCAGACATCTGGCAGGGACGGTGACCCCTGCTCAAAAATCAGTATAAATAGGCCGAAACTGGTTTGGCTCAGTGGATAGAGCCGTCAGCCTGCGGGCTGATGGGTCCTGGGTTCGATTCCCGTCAAAGGCACATACCTTGGTTGCGGGCACGTACCTTGGTTGCGGGCACATCCCCAGTAGGGGGCGTGCAAGAGGCAGCTGATCGATGATTCTCTCTCATTGATGTTTCTTGCTATCTCTCTCCCTTCCTCTCTGTAAAAAATCAATAAAATGTATTTTTAAAAAATCAGTATAAATAGTTTCAATTTTCCTTGTCTTTCCTGCTTTAAGAAACCGAGTTTATTTACATGTAAATTTAATATGCAGTAGCATTTGAAACCTACCACCAGACTTTTGACTGGGAGTGGTATAGGAGGGGTATACATTAACTATTTTTAGAGCCCTAACAATACAGCCTGGGGATGAAGAGAAGATGCCAAACAATAACAGGAAATACGACTAAAACTGCTTTGAGAGGAAACCTTGTCATTTTTTGTGCTTCTAATATCCCCCCAACTTTCTACTTCCTGCTCCATGTTTCACTGAACTTACTTCAAGAGGACCTGACAAAGACTAAGGAAAGTTGGGTGGTGGCCCCATGAAAGGGTTTTAAGGACAAGTCACCTTCACAACAAAGTCACAGCTAAGTATTTCCCAGGAGTGGTTAGTGCTGGAAGCTCCATTTTGGATTTTTTTAGAGTCAGAAAAATCACTCTTGGGCTTCCTGGGAACTCTTGTTTGCATCAGAAGTGGCGTGGTATTTTCATAAGACAGTTCGTGTTGCATTTATCCCACCATCTTTTAGATGTAAACTAGAGATAGTACAAAGAATTTCTACCAAAAGAGTTCATCACCACAGTCAGGCCACTGGACAGTCAGGGTGAAAGAATAGGGTGGTGGTTCCAGGGGAAAAACAGGCGTGCTCCTCTAAACAAATGCAAAATCTCCTATTTGAAACCCTTTCTTACCCTTTAGTGAGACTACGTGGAGAAGGAACAGACACTCGGTCCGCCTCACTCCGCCATTCCCACGGCTCGGGGAAATGGATGGCTTCACCTATTTGTTTTGTCTTTGCACCTGAGGGAGGGCTGCAGACGCCCCATCTGTCTCCGAGCCCTGTTGCTATGGGTTTTTCTCTGACATCTGATGCTGGACTCTGCAGGCAGCCAATGCGTTTTTCTTCTGCCTTCCCCTCTGCTCCTCTCTCCTTCTCTGATATATAGGTTATTTTTCCTGTGCATCCACCAAGAGTAATGTGTCAAACTATGATTATGTTTTCTTTTATTAAACAAGTAGAAGAGACAGACTGCTCTCCTTCCCTTGACCGAGTAAAGGCAATAAAAAACCCAGGGAGCACAGGGGTGGGGGTGGCGGCGGCCGCTGTCCTAGGCGCGGCCAGCTCTTGTCATCTGAGGGAATCGGGGCCACCTGTTCCAATGGGACTCAGTGGCCGGAGGCCAGAAACTCCTTAGGGGCATGAGCTTCCCTCAGCTCTCCATCACAGCGCCGCTATCCCTTTACATGGTCGGGGTGCTCATGGAGAAGAGCCCTTGGGAGTTGAGGGCTAGGGCCCTTGGGCCATTAAGAGGGGAGACTTTCTAGTTGGGGTCACCAAGTGTCACACTGCCTATCACTATCCCTTTAGGGGCTTCAGAGAAGCAGTCCCACCCTCAAAACAGAGGCACTCGGGACTCGAGTGCCAGGAGGAGGGGCTGGAAGCTGAAAGGAGTGGAAGTCAGGTCAGGAACCCAATGGATTAAGAATGTCTGGGACTGAACAGCAAACACAGACCACAATGGGAGAGGAGGGGACACAAGGACATGTGGCTGTATCATGGGAATGACTGAAAGTGGGGGGCAGGATGCAACTGAAGAAGAATCAGGCTGGGCAAGTCCCAGAACACACCCTAATGAGCAGACACCTCCATCCCCATCCCCCAAAGCACAGGAGGCTTGGCATGGAGACATTCCTATTCTCAGCCGTGCTTTCTGTTGCCTATACATTTTAAAAAATGTATATTTTTATTGATTTCAAAGAGGAGAGGGAGAGGGAGATAGAAACATCAATGATGACAGAAAAATCATTGACCGGCTGCCTCCTGCACACCCCCACTAGGGATCGAGCCCACAACCCTGGTATGTGCCTTGACTTGGAATTGAAACGTGACCTCCTGGTTCATAGGTTAATGCTCAACCACTGAGCCATGCTGGCCAGACTTGTTGTCTACCGTATTTTCCGGCGTATAAGACGACCCCCTAATTTTACAGTTAAAACATAGGTTTAGGCTTATATTCGCTGTATAAGACTACCCCCCACTTCCGAGGCAACACCAGTTCTTTTTTTAATAGACCGCCTCTCTGACTCTGGCCCATCTGAGCAGGCTTTTTACTAGAACACAGTGTAGCTTCGGGTACAGAACATGTATAATTTGCATGCATAAAAAGCCTGCTTGGATTGGCTGAGTTAGAGAGGCGGTCTATTAAAAAAAGAACTGGTGTTGCCTCGGAAGTGGGGGGTAGTCTTATACAGCGAACATAGGCCTAAACCTATTTTTTAACTGTAAAAATTAGGGGGTTGTCTTATACGCCGGAAAATACGGTATACAATTTTTTTTTTTTTTGGAAGGGGGAGGAAGGGTAAAGTACAAAAATGCTATTGGGGTGAAATTTCCTTTTCAATTTATTTTTCAAGTAAAGTTAACATATAATAATGTATTAGTTTCAGGTATACAACATAGGGATTAGACAGCACTATACAAGGTGAAATTTTCCATTTCTCTTTTAGCAACTAGCTTTGGAAAGTTCAGCAATTTCAAGTGACAGCTTCCTAGGTTTGGACAGTGGAAGGGCGGGTGAAAGAGAACGAGGGTCTCAACCTGACTGGATATGTGCTCGGCAGCCGTTTCCGAGGCCTGCAAACTCACCAGCTTTGTTCTGCCGGCCTTTGGATCAGCCTGTCTTGGGGTCCCCTTTGCATGGGGCCACCTCTGATCGTTGCATCACTGGCTGGCAGAGTGTGGGCATGATCTGTGGCTGCTTGAGCCCGTAAAATGCCAGAGGGCACCTTCTCCTCCCCACCCGGGCCCCCCAAACTGCCAACAAAAAACACCCAAACAATCCATCAACAGTTCTAAACAGAGCTCCAATGGAACAGATATTTTCTCCCTCGAATGTTTTATAAATGTACTCTTACTATATTTACGAAGATACTATAGATCCTGATGGCATAAAAAAAAAAAAAATAGGGCACAGTTCATATTTGTCCTAACACATTTGCTTTCAAGGTTTTTTTTTTTTTTTTTTTTTTTTTTTGTGCATTATTGCAGATTTTTAAAACACGAGACACATACATTAATGCTAACATGGGAGAAAAGTTTTCACTAAAAAAAATGGCATATTCACTAAGAAAAGGCACCATAGGGCCAAGTTATAGGTTTGGCGGCATGAGCATAGATATTTGCATACATTCCCTTCTTAATCTGTGTTCTTGCAAGATCCAAGTGAAAATCTGATTTTTTTTTTCTTTTTTTTTAGGCAAAAAGCAGCGGCAGGAACAGCTCATAAACCTCACTGCAGACCCAGTGCTCATGGCAACAGGAGCTGTTTCCTCTGGCTTATGAGCTCTGCGAACTGTCAAGGGGGCCACCGACCAGAGAAATCTGCGAAGACACGAGCCTGTCAGGACACCGGGAAGGACTTGACTCGGAGGCCACGCTCGTGTCGCACTGTTTGCATGAGCGCTTCTACACAAATTCTGTGTTCACGTGCAACTCTCAGACCCACGGCGGCAATGCTAAGGGGTGAGGTTGCCACTCACGTGTGGTACCGACTGGAGCTCTCGCTATGCGGATGAATAATACAGAGTTCTGGGCAACGCAGCCATGAATTTACAGTGGTTTTCCATCAGCGCCTTTCCACGGTCTCTGTCCCTCTCTCTCCCCCATAGTGGACATGAATAAAAAAAGCGCCCTCCCCGAAAAATAAAGTGGGATTCATGCTATTGGAAACCAGGTGAAGAATAGGGAAAGAGCTGTCAAGGACCCGCTATCGTTCCATGGACACGGATAGATTATTTAGGTCATTGGAGTGATAATGACTTTGAGTGTAATCTGAAATGCCGATAGAACGCCAGACACAGCCGTGGAAAACACAAGGAATCGAATGGCAGCATGCTCTGGGGTTCATTTGCAAGAGTCCAGCACCCCCTGCCCCCCGCCCCCCAATTGAAGGCAGCACAGTGCCCACCTGACATTTCAATGCCAAGTGAAGGGGAAGGGAGGGTTAAGATGCCCTGGGTGCCTCCATAGTTACAGAAGAGAGGGAAGGAGGGTGCTGATTCCCTAGGTGGCATCAGAAGCTTCAGAAGCTAAACACAGGCTCAGGGGAGGGTCACGCTCCACGCCCAGTAAAATCATCGGATTCAGGGAAAGACTGAGGGGCCTTCCAGGCGGCGGGCACTGTGCCCCCGCGGACCCTCCACCTCTGCCGCCTCCGCATTAAATGCGAACCAGGCGGTCTCCCGGCATGGCCTTTGGTGCAGTTTCGTGTTTGCTCCCCCTTTGTTCCTTGGAGATATTAAGCCTTAAATCTTCTTTGAATCTGAGTTACAGATGGAGCTGTATCTGAACCATATCTCATCCCAGGACGAAACCTGACCCACTGGAATCCACTCCCCATTGTTCACTCTGCCTGACCGCAATGCCCGGTCTTCCCTGGTGCAGCCTGGGGGGGGAGGGGGGCAGGGCAAGGGAGGTGGGGACCGGGACGGGGGTGGGGGGGTGGGGGTCTGTGACTATAGTCACAGAGCTATGGGCTCTCTGTAGGCTCAGATAAGTTATTACTAGGTTTTTACCTAAAAATGGTCTAAGACCACTGTATTGTGAATTTCCAAAGCCAGTGATGCATTTTCATCAGAGTATTTCCCATCCTCAAGTCTCATCACTGTTTATCCCCTCTCCCTGCCCCCATGTTTAAAGCGAGGTGGGAGGAAGTTTGGGCAGAGGGCTATTTGCTTTGCTCCCACAATCCTGGTTTTGGCCTCAGTTGAAAATGGTCACCCTTTTATAGGCAGTCGGAGCAGAAATTTCCCTGCCCTTTGGGACAGACAGCTGGCAATGATTTGTCTTCTGAGATCAAATCATTCCACTCCCCATGCTAAACACGTTCAGATCTGCAAATCAGCCCTGCGTCCCCAGGCTCCAACTCTGGGACTGCCACGAGGAGTAGGCAAAGGAGTCTGTAGTGCAGGTGGATGGGTGGTTACCTGCAGGTATGACTTGCCAGATAACATCGTACCTCTTAAAAGCCTCTCTCCCACTGTCTCAATTTTCGTGCATGGGCTTAGGTTTTCTAGGAGATGGCTATCATACTTAACATATTCCTTAGCGTGGTCCTAACCCACACAGCCCCTCACCTTAGAGAGACCTTCGGTTCTTAGGGGAGGTACACAGGATGGGCACATTTGGGGGACCCCAGGGAGCCAGGGTACAGGACTTTGTGTCTGGAGGGAGGGAAGGAGGAAGGGAGAGGACACTGGAAAACACACAAAAAAACCACCCAATACCAGCCTGGGTCACAGTTATGCCTGCAGCAAGTCACCGAGTTCCAGTGACATCTCTGACCTCTAATCCACAAAGGATCCATTCTTACTTCTTGCAGTGCCTGCCTGGCAGGTCCCTATCCGAGCCCTTCTGATAAAGAAAGGTTCACATTCAAGCAGAGACCTCAGGAGCCTGTGCAGAAGGAGGCCTGGCCTGCATTCGTGATCGCTGTGGGCAGGACCCCGTCTGACTCTGAAAGAGACTCATCTTCTCTCGCTGGCCTGTGACTTAGGGACACTCCAATGCTAATGTTCCTTGCAGGCGGGGATTTCAACAAAATGGTATATAGACTGCTATCTTCAGGTTCTCCCTAATATATTGTCTTTCATCAACTCTAAGACGCATGCATGATTTTTGATTTCAGAGATCTCAAAATGTGCATCTCGGGCCCAAGGAAACATGGTAGTTAGGCTCCTGTACAAGCAGTAGGATCTGAGTGGTGGTCACGTCTCTGCCCGTGGGTGGCATCCAAACCTGGACCTGGCCATGCCCTCTCCGTGCTCACGGCCTACCCCGAAAAGGGGCAAGGGACCGCGGCCACTCTTCTCTGGAGCCAGGTGAGGGCGGCTGGGGACAGTGGAGGTGGGTCATGGGAAAGCTGGGAAGCCAGGGCTTCCCTCTCATGGCTTCGTTTAGAGCCAGACTTGGCGCAAACGCCTTCTGTAGTTTTTGAAACGATAGCTCAGAAAAATCCTCACCATAGAGCACTGCACACGCTTCTCCCCATGAGAGCATGTGTACAGATAAGAAGTAACATGGCCACAGGAATAAACACAGGAGTGGCGCCAAAGCGATGTTAGCGTGACTCTAGAAGAAAAAAAGCTGAGGGCAGGCAATAATTTTAAGGGGGGGAAAAATGAGCCTCTACATGTCTAGCCATCGTTCTCCAGGCTGCTAACACCGTGGCCATCAACTTCCTGGTGGCGACACCAGAAAGATCTGCAAGGAAGAAAGAGAACAGGACGTGTTTGCAGGCTGGGTGATTTTTTTTGACTTATCTGCTAGGTCAAGATAATAGGATACAGTACAAAATGGAGGGATTCATTCTTCCTGTCTTCGAATAGACTTATAGCAGTCTTATATCTTGTGCAGTAAAAGGGTTCAACTAATAAAAAACAGAATTATAGAAAGAATGAGCACATGACTCAATTTCCCTTTTCCTTTTTTCCTCCCTTCCTTCTAATAAAAGTACACAATTTATTATCTTAATTATTTAAAAATGTATAATTCGGGGCTTAAAGTACATTCACACAGTTGTGTAACCATCAGTCACTTCTAGAACTTTTCCATCATTCCAAGCAGAAAGCCTGTACCCACGAAGCAGCCCGCCTTTCTTTGTTCTTTCCTTTCTTTATTTTGCTGAGAGCCTTTTAACTGCCATTATGGGTATGGATATACCCTGTTTCCCCGAAAATAAGACAGTGTCTTATATTAATTTTTTCTCCCAAAGTTGCGCTAGGTCTTATTTTCAGGGGATGTCTTATCTTTCCATGCGCTAGGTCTTATTTTCGGAGGATGTCTTATTTTCGGGGAAACATGGTAGATTTGGAAAGGAATGTAACAAATGCTTCGTGAGAAGAGTCCTAACTGGAAAGTTATAGGCGAGTTTTAGAAGCTGGGATGAGAACTAAAAACAGGCCTTTCTAACCCAGGGTCTAAAACTTACTGTGACAATGAACTATGATTTTACAAAATGACTCCAGGGGGTACATTGCTATCAGGGCAACTGGAGACCTTTTATGCTCCTTACCTATGTGCTTCCTTGAGGCTGAGGTCAGAATGAGTGAGTTTGCAAGGGTATGCTTAAATCCTCAAATCCTACCCATTCCCCTTTGCTGCCTGTCCATTGGCCCATCTCTCCCTCTCAGATGTCCACTTTTATGAGCAAGTGTTATATATGTGCCTGGTGCGTGCTGGCCACTGAGCTACAATGATACACTGTGTTGGTCGGCCCACTGGTAACTAACTCCTACCCGAGGAGAGAGCTGAATTATTAAGGAGTAAAATGTAGCTGAGGGAAGGATTAAGTCTGTCCTGGGGGCAGGGGGTGCGGGGTGCGAGCAAAGAAAAACCCTCCTCACCCAATGCAGACTTGATAGCACCCAGTGTGTGATTATACATGCATGTGTTTGTGATGTTATAAGGATGTGAATAAAAATTATATACTGTATGTTATAGAACCATAATGTTAGCTGAAAAGCAGAATATTAAATGTCACATGCCCTATGACTGCAGCTGTGTTAAAGCTTAACAAGTGTAGAATGTGAAAAATATAAACATGCAAAACAAAGTTGTTTTAGATTATAGATGTTTTATTGTATTTTATTATTTTTTTGTTAATCCTTGCCTGCGGATATTTTTTCCCATAGAATTTTAGAGATAGTGGGAGGGAGGGAAGGAAGGAGAGAGGAAGGGATGGAGGGAGAGAGAGAGAGAGGGAAAGACACCTACGTGAGAGAGACATATCAATTGGTTGCTTCCCACATACACTCCATCGGGGCCTTGGCTCGACCTGCAACCCAGGAATCAAACTGAGACTTTTCAGGCCGATGCTCTACCACACTGGCCAGGGCTATGGGTTGTTTTTAAATTTAGAGATGTAAACATGCTCTTTCAACTTCTTATAATTTTTTTTCTTCTCAACTATAAGTATCCCTTCTAGAAAATTGGAGCACACAGAAAAATGTAAAACTGAAAAGCAAAGTCACTGATACTCATGACTACAAAATGAGAATTATTTGGTAAAATTCTTTCCAAAGTATTCAGTCAAATAAAATAAGGATGACATTATTCCATTGTATTGATGTTGTTTTCCACCCCCAATTATTTAACTAGCTGTCTATTGTGGGGCATTTAAATCCTTTTTAATTTTTCACCACTTTAATTCACGTTGAAGTGAGTACCCTGGTACATAGACCTTTGTGCATACCTCTGATTACTTCCTTGGGATAACTTCTTACAAGTAGAAGTTCTGTGTCAAAGACCATGAATATTTTTAAGGCTTCTGTTTTGGAACATATCTCCAAATTGCCTTCTGGAAAGATTTGACCTGTATTTACACTCCCATCAGGAATACACAGGGATCTCGGCCCTCCACTTTAGATTTAATATTTAAAAATGACCATTGGCCCTGTGCAATTATGATTCTTCATGTTTCCTTTCCAGTGAATACAATGGAAGAGGCTGCAAATAAGATCAACTTACAGCATGTATTCATCGAAGCTTTTCTGTTTCTTGTCCTCTACCCAAAGCTATGGTCAGCCTTTGCTTTCCTGAACAGCATGCTGACAGCAGATGTCTCCTGCCCTACCTCTTCAGGGCGCTGAATGCCCGAATGCCCCATACACTGTTCCCAAGGGCTGTCACCTGAGATTCTCCAGCAGCTGTCTCCGCAGAGGCAAGGCCCCGTGTCCCCCAGTGAAAGGGCACGTTCTTAGTCCTGTAGTTGGCTTGGCCAGCTGGCCAGCACCAGTTCTTATGAATGGCAGCTGGTTTGCTGTTCCATATTTCAACAGCCTTATGCCAGGAGAACACCTGTAGGCTCTGGGAATGAAAAGCGCCTGGAATAACACTGGGGAAAGCCTGCTTTTGTTATTTGGCTTGGCCCTCACACTAACTTAGCATCTTGGATCAAAGATAACTGCCAGCAAGTTAGGATCCACTGCTCTCTGTTCCAAACGCAATTGACCTAATTCAGGGTTTCAAATTACTTTTTTGGTTGCACACATGGTTTACAACAGCAAAGGAAGAAAGCAAGCTTTGCATGTCCGTATCCATTGAAGATTGGCGATGCACATGACAAAGAGGCACTGAGTAGCTCTGCTGATTAATCTACGGGAGGCTGGGAAGGCCTACAAAAATTCCTGGTTGTCTGAATTTTATGCAGTGCATCGGAATATGGCAATAGTTAAAACAGGAAAAAACCCCAAAACTCTAATTCTGTAATTTCTATTTCAACTTATGTAATTGACACTGTGGGGTTTAAAGCTTGAGAACAGTTTTTGCAAGTTTGAAATTAAATATCTAGCTCTGAAGAATTTATGTTAGGATATCCTCAGTGGCCTGAGGAGAAGAGATCTAAGTGTGAGAATGGGAAATGGAAAGTTAAAGTTATTTGTTCATCTACACAACTCCTTAGAAAAGCAGTACGCAATAGATGATAAGAGCAATGTTCTGCAGATGACTGAAGCATGTAGGCTGTCTGTAGAAAAATGCTACTTTGAATCTTCTAATCCCAAGTTATTAGCTGTTTAGTATGTTTTAAAAATAACACTTTCCTCATGAAAAAAGTTGAGAGGTTTGAAAAATATGATGTGCGTTGATAATGGTTAGTCACTTTAAAGTGCATCATGGTGTTGAATGAAATGGATCTCTAATTAAGAAACCAATTTTTACTTAATTTATTTAAACTAAACAAACAAAAACAAACAGTTCACCCACACTTAGCATAATGTCCTTGAGGTCCCATGTTGTCGTCAATAGCAAGATTTCACTCTTTTTTATGGTTGAATAATACTTCTAGAAGTTACATGGCTTCAGGACTTACGTTCAAGCCTTTAATCCATTCAAGTTATATAATTTTTGTGTGTGGTGTACAATAGTGGTCAGCTTCGTTCTTTTACATGAGGATGTTTAGTTTTCCCAGCACCATTTATGAAAGGGACTGTACTTTCCCCATTGTATATTCTTGGCTCCTCTGTCACACATTAATGGACCATGTATATGTGGGTTTATTTCTAGACTGTCCATTCTGTTCCATTGGTCTGTGTGTCTGTTTTTATGCCAAACCATACTGCTTTAATTACTACAGCTTTGTGAAACCAGGATGCCTCCTGGACCTCTAATGTTGAAGAGATTTTTATTATGCCTCTCAAGACATACAAACAAAAGCCAGCAGTTATGTAACAGAATCACATGTGGCTGAAGAGAGAAAGATGGCCTTAAAATATTGTCTTTCAGCATTCTCATCGCATATCCCAAGAACTATACCTAGGAGTAAAGTGCTCAAAGCCTACATCTTAAATAAACCCTGCTACACCAGCTAACTTTGTCCTCAGAGGGAAGCCGCCTTGGAGAAGTCGGTGATAAAATATTTTTGGAAGTGAGTTGGATGTGTTTTAGCACTTAGGCTGTGCTAAGCTGTTTAGGTTCCTACCAGCATGAACAGCTCTTCGCTCTTTGCACACTTCTCCCTCCCCCCTGCCACCCTGCAACTTTTTGCTCTAGAGTAGGTCAGTGTCTGAGAGCTTGGCACTGGTAAAACAGGTGTTACTATGAACACTAGCACGCAATATTCTTGAGAACTAACGTAAGAATAATTTCCCAAGGAAGTCCAGGTTTTGCAAAGGCAAAATTCCTACTCTTTCCCCTAGGTTTTGTTTCAGTATCTGGCTCTCTAGTTGCAGGACCTGACATGAATGCATGACAGAGTCTCAGCTGTACAGTCCCCATCAACAGCAGCTGGGAAGCAAATTCTCATAGCCAACAGATCCTCAGTGCAACCAGAATGAAATCAGCTACCCTATGGGCCCTTAACACTTCACTCCAGCTCAATCGCATGCCCCTGAAAGTGGTGCTGCCATCTTGCTAGCTTGATGTCTGAACCAGGGGGTCATTTGAGACTTTTCCTTCCCCCTTTCATTCTTTAGATCTAATCCAGTAGAAAATCTGGTCACCCTGGTCTTGCATTGGTCCAAATCATCAATACTTCCCTTGGATGGTGAGTCTCCGCATAGGGTTTCCATTTTTCTCTCTTGTTGCCCTCCAATACATCCTCCAGTCACCAGTCATAAGACTGATGATGCTTATACTCTCTAACCCTTCACCCCCCTCAACTATATGCAGGGTGGAAACCACATTCCTTTGCAGAGCATAGTTCATGACCTTCCTTTCCAGTCCTGTCGGTTGACTGCCCTCACCCTAGCCCCCAGGCTAACCCTGGCTCTACCAAATTACTTTTATTTGGTGGAATGTGTCTTGCTGTTCCCCATTTCCTCTGCCTCCAAACCTCCCCCCCTCCTTCATTCTTCACCTGGCTAACTCCTTCTACTCACCCTTCAACACTGAACTCTAATGTCACACCCAGGAGTGCTCCCTGTCATCAACTTGGCTGTTTGCCTCCTCGCAGAGCATCCAAACCACCCTCTGCTTTTCCTCCCCTGACCTTCTGACCTCCTGCATTACAATTGGGTGTTAACCAGTCCACCTCCCCTGTAAGGTTGTGAGACTCTTGCCAGCCTTCATTTTTGTGACTCACTTGCCTCTTGCAGTGCTTGTCACACAGCTGGACTCAAGGAATGAGTGAGTGAATGAATGAGTGACAGAAAACAGGTCTGTGGCTGGTTGCTTCATTTAACCTTCCTAACTTCCCACCTGACCTCTCCACAAGGTGATGTTTTGTTTGTTTGCTTTGGGGAGAGCCATCTGCTTTTCTTGAGGCTCCTGTCCAAGTTAGAGTTCCCAGCTGCCACAGAAGAGAAGGAGAGAGGTGTGCAGTCCCCCTGGCAGGTGTGACCCATGTTCACATGGCTACAGAAAAGAACTGAGGAGTCACTGCAGAACCTAAATATATCTTTAATTTTTTTCTTGATAATATTTTATGATGTGGCTACTACAGCTGATATCTATCCGTGTTTGCAGAGGTGGACACTGAGACTGATGAATGCCCAGCTGTTCACTTGATACCAGGCACATCCATTTGATCTGTGTCTGAAACCTCTACACCTCTGTTGGTAGTTATGACCTTTTGGGGTCAAGTTCTTGCCATAGTGGTTACTGCAGTTTTCCTTTGTCCTTCCTTGCCAGGTTCAACTGTAGGATAATGCTCTGTATGTTATCAACACTTCTTCTGGCCCTCTCTTAATTCCCGCTTTTGTTTTCCATCAACAATTTTCCCAGAATAGGCTTTTCCACATTCTTATCTATGCCATCTGGTGACTAGCTTGTCTCTTCCCCAAATTCCTCTAGATAAGTCATTCCTTCCTCATTTCACTGGACCACACTGAAATTTCAGGAAGATCACCAGTCACTGATATATCACAAATATACCAAGTGATATATCCCTGTTTCAAAATATCAATCATACATTCAAAGAATCACTGAGCTGGAAGGGACCTCTGGGCAGCACCGTACCTGAACTTCTTGATGAAAATTTACAAGACGTTTTGTTAGATGTTTGTCCATCCATCCAGCTGTGAAAAATCACACTGATTGATTGAGAGATTGGTTCCAAAATGAACATAATGTGTGTCTGGAGACAGATGTCCAACGTATCACAGTCACCCAGAGGGAATCTTTCTGCCCAGATGACTCGTCTCCTAATCCCTGATGTTCAAACTGACATTTGAGGGGAAGAGAGAAATGTGTCCAGATAAAGCTCTCAAGTGGGATAGTATGGGGCACAACATTTATGACAGAAAGAGAAAAACCACAGCAGAGAGAATACCAGTAATTCCTCAGGGGAAACAACACCAAGAGGGCTGAGAAAATACCATGTGCTGCCTTGAATATCAACACACTACAGAACTAAACAGAACACGGCACCTCCAATTCCACAATACCTTCCAATGACAAAACAAGTGCGTGTAAACGGAACATTCTTTTAATAAATTATCTGCAACATCTACATGAACAACAGCAACAACTAAAGGACTAAACAAAACTGACCTAGGGGTTCACACAGTGGGGGACCGCATCACCCTCCCCTCCACAATCCATCCCGCTTTTGCCCAGGAACCCGGCCTTCCAGTCCGCTCCTGAACCAGTGTTTCTCTCACTAATTTTCTAGCTGATATTAGATTGTAGCTTTTGCGGTAGGTGTGGGAAATAAACCCTCGGTCTTCGTCATAAATTACTTTAGCACCTGGGCCTTCTCGATTATACAAAGAATTAGTAGATGTCAGAGGTGGTCTTTAAGATGACTAGACACTGGTGTTCTGTGCTTTCTCTACCTGTATTTGTACTGCCCATATTTTCATAAGGAGTATGCATTATTTTAATGTTTGGGGAAAAGGAAAATTATTTAAGATGAAAAACAAACAAACAAACAAACACACACACCCTTTTGCATCGGTGGTTGTGGGCACATTGTTGATAATGAGAATAGATGAAAGAATAACGGGAGGCTAGAATAAATAATGAGGTCTAGACCCAGGGCAATAGCTCACTTTCACACAGAGGGTAATGGTGGACATGATATTGATTTCTGACAGTTTTAGAACAAAAGATTAACCACAGAATTTATGAAAAAATGTAAAATAAAGAGGCCACTTTTTGCATCATTCCTTAATGCTGTTAATCTGCTAGAGTGGAGGAATGCTACGTAAATGACATATTTCAAAACAATATGACATTTCACAAACTATCTCATGATAACTTTGGACAAAGTGGAAAAAAGGTGCAAGAATTCAAAGGCAAATTGCTAGGTAAAAAGCTGATGGACAGTCTGGGCCTAATGGTGCCCAGCGGGTGTCAACCTGGAGAGCATTCTTTGGTGGAGAGCTAGAAGGCACTTTCCTTGATGAAGGCAGCAGAAGTGATGCCAGAAACCTGAAAAGATGAGCTAAAAGCTCTGTTATGGCATCTCTGAGATGCTGGGGAGTTCAGTAAAAACTTAGATTGAACTTCATAGAGATGAGTATGGAATTTAGGTGGAAAAATAAGCTGTACAAGTTCAAGTTGAGAAGGAGGGCAGAGGGATAAAGAGAATATGGGCCTACAGTCAGGCACTCTGTGGGTTCAAATCCCAGAACTTTGGGCAACTTAGTCAACCTCACTCAGCCTCAATGTAGATGGGAGAATTTAAGATACTGATGGTACAGCTTGGCTCATGGGCACAGGTGTGCTCAATAACTAGTATCTGCTATTATTATAATTATTACATGTGGCTGACAAGAATTCATTGTATGCAGAACACCAAGGCGTTGCATTGCCTACAGGTACAGTAAGAATGGACAAAGTGACAAGGCCATAAAACAAGTGAAATCCAATGTAAGCTGTAGATTCAGGAAAGAAATTGCACTGTTATAGTCCATCCTGATCAGAAGTCATCTGGCATACTGTCCAGCTCTGGATGTCATGTTTTAAAAGAGGACATCAAGAGCGGGAGGGAGTCCAGGTGTGTGGCACAATAGTGAGAAATAGTGGAAGGAACCGGAATTATTTGGTAAGGAAAAGTGAACCCAACATCGGTCACGGTAACACTTTTTGGATACTAGAAGGGTTAAGGTGGAGAGGAGAGTCACATTATTCTGTTGTTTTAAAGGACGGAGCTCTAACAATCTTCAGCAGAGTTTGCTTAACAAAAGGGAGAACTTCTCAGTAGACGTGACAGAGGAACAGATTGCTTGATGAAGCCTCAAGTTCTCGGTCATTGCAACTGTTCAGAAAGTCTGGGTGGGTGTCCCTTGGGGAGCTGGAGAGGTCTGCACCACAACTGCTCTTCCTCCCCCTTCATATTTCAGCAGCAGCAGCCTCTACTGCTCTACCCACCAGGCTCCCTGGGTCCCATTCACTACTCTTAGGTCAAATGGAGAGTTTCAATCCCCAAACTTTTCCATTGGGACAAGGAGAAGGCACATTTTCATGCAGAGATGTCCAGCCATCTAACAAGCAATCACTGGTAGCATCTGTGGGTCAGGATCTGGGTTACTACTTAGGGCAATAATGACGGACCCAGTGTGAGCCCTGGAGCATGCAGGCCAGTCAGTGAGAACAGACCCCTAAACAGATGCCTGTGCAAGAGCAGTGATGGAGATCAGCATGCAGCGACCTGGAGGCACAGAGAAAGTTCAACTAACCCAGCTTGGCTGGGGAGAGGAGGCCTCGGAGAGGGTTTTCTGGAGAAGAAGATTCTGGAAGCTGCATGGGGATTGGTTAAGGATAGTATCAGAGGCACAGGGGCAATTCCAATGTGAACAAAGGGACAAGGGTAAGAAACAGCCCTGTAAACATCTCGAGTGCTGCTGGACTGTGAAGTGTGGAGCGTGGGCCAGGAGAAAATGGGGCTGCAGAAACTGGAAGGGGTGTGGGCCCAGAGAGCCCCACATAGGCTTGTTTCTAAGGGTCTGCATGCCACATGCACTGACTCACACTGTGACTCTTGCTCAAGCTGCAGAAACCCAGCTGGTCCCTGCCCTCTAGGAATTGTTTTCTTCATTACCATATATTTTCTTCATTACCATATGTCTGCTCTGCTCCAAAAGGGTAGACACCTTGTCTATTTCATTCATTGCTACATCCCTACTGCCTAGTGCCTGGAACATAGGAGGTGCTCAATAAATATCGTATGCTTCCATTAGAAGAAAGATCGCGAACAGAAAGGACACAACCTCATAGGATTGTTGTGGGATTTCTCTGAGTTGCTGAATCTATCTTGCTCAGAGCAGCACCTGGCCCTAGTAAGCACTAATAAAGGGAGAGCTATTGCTGTTATTATTCATTTGTACTTCTTGTTCTCCTGTCTTGTAGGTTTTGTAAGCCCAAGGCTTACACCTTTGCTTTTGTGGCTGCCCCTGCTAAATAAACTTTGATGAGTAATGGTGTTTGGCAAACAACAGCACCCAAACGAAATCCTTAAGGCACAGAGCATTACAGAAATACTCATTATCAGAAACCGCAAAACGACATGCGAAGGAGAGAGTCCAGACTGGGTACCTCGAAGGGGGCTCTCAGGCTCACCTTTACAGGCCTCCTGGCAGGAGCGTGCAGGCGTCAGACAGGGCTCCACTGCTGGACTGAGGGCGGAAATTTGTGCTCCCAAAGGGAACCTCAGAGAAGAGGTGAGTGGAAAACTGAAGAGAATAAAAACCACCTGTAGGTCTTACCCTAACAACCTTCAAAGAGGAGTTTAGTCACGGGGGTAGGCCAGGTGCAACTCCACAGCCTCCCTAAGGGGACAGGTGTGTGGGGTGCATATTTGGTGTTTTAAGGGCAAATGTCAAGCTTCCTCACTTGGCTTTCTCGGACTTCTCCCTGCGTGGTGTCCTCCTGACCCGTGCATGGCCTGGGGTTGGCTGATCTTGGTTACAGGGAAACTGACCAGCGGCATACTACTGGTTCCAAAAATTCAGGGGGAACAGAACTTCCTCTGAGAATCAAAGGACTTATCCAGGAACAGCAATTTAACCATTTAGGGTCTGGTTAACAAGGTTAATGCATCCCATAGACAGGTATTTACCTCGAGAGGTTTCTCCTTCCACAGCCCTCCTTCCAGGCCTGGAAAGAATTCAACTTTCTTTTCCTTTGTCAAGTCCCCAAAGGACACATTTCCCTAAAGAAAATCCTGACCTCACTCCCCCTCCCTGCAAAAGCCTAAGACCCCCCGTTAGGCTGAGGAGAAGTCTGGGTCCTGAGAGGAAGGATGAGGCTCTGGCCTGTGTGGGCTGCAGTGGGCCATCTGGTTAACCGAATGGAAGCATGACGTCAACGGGCGCCTGGGATTAAAACATGCCCGATACAGGTCCCTGTCCTCGGGGATCTGGTTGGATCTTGAACTGGAAGAGGAAAGGAAGCCTCGGTGTGAAGAACTCAGGGGCAGGTGAAATTTGACTTCGATTGCCAAAATAAATAATTTTGCCTAATTAATGGGAGAAAGGCTATTCAGCACTAGATTTAAAATATCCCCCTGCTGCTGCCCGTTTGTGTGGCCGAGGGCTGGACCGAGGATGTATATTTAGCCTCAGTGTGCTCGCAGGCCAGCCTCTTGGCGCTCCCCAGGAAATTTCTCAAGTCACAGCTAAAGATATCTCTGCAGGTTCAGAAATTTACGAGCAGCTGCAAAAGCAGAGCCATGGTGGTCAGAGGCGGGAACAGGCTCCCCTTCAAACGAGAGAGGCCGCTGAATGAAACACTTGCGTACACCAAGTCCATGGCGGGCAGCTTGCACCTGACACGCTAAAAATAGCCCAAGTGGAAGCGCTGCTGATGCTAAAATAATACTGAACTGGGAGACTCCTCCTCTAAACCTACAAAGGGACGGATGGGGGAGGAGGGAGAGATTCCCAAAGTGTGTCAGAAACCATGCCGAAGTGAAGGAGGCAATTTCCTGCCTTTGCCACTTTTCAAACATAAATAGCTTCCCTCTGCAGAGTCCACCGAAGTAGCGGTCATCGATGCATTATTTTTTAATAATACGAGCCAGAAATGGTAGCATCAAAAAGGCAGTGCATCCCTAGATGTGTGGTCCTGAGGAGCCACCCTGCTGACAAGCAAACCTTTCCCACTTGGCCAGGAGCCATTTATTTTTAAACATCGTTTTGCTGAACTCTCTTATCAGCCCCCCCACCCCATGCCCTGCTCACTCATGCCCGGAGGGAAAGGTACCCACATCCGAGTGGCACAGGCATGGCAAAGCTGCTTGCCGGAGCACGGACAAGGGCCAGTGTGTGCGATCGCGTGCCACCGGATAGTGCATCCTTTCTAGAATGGCTCAGGGATCCAAGAACAAGGCCACCTGCATTCTGCAATCTAGGACACTGCCCCAGCTCTCCAAGCCTCAGTTTCCCTTTCGGGTAATGTAAAGCCAGTGAACACGGCCCTGAGGACCTCCTAAGGTTGTCATGGAGACAGAAGGAGTTAGTAATGCACACAGAAGCAGCCTGTGAGTCTGTAAAGCCTCAAGCCCGACGAAGCCCTTGCTATCGTTACTGGGCATTGTGCTGGAGGCCGGGGAAGGACAGCAGCCTCTCCTGTGGTTAGACATGCTGTGCATGCAGACTGCTGGCCTGGGTCCTCTTTGATGGGATGGCACCACCTCAAGCAGGTAGGAGCAGTGCTCACACCCCAGAGCAGAGCAGCGGGGGCTACAGGAAGCCGGCTTGCTTTCAGTCTCGGCTAGACTCCCTCTCCAGAAGCTCCTCCTCTGGGCAGTTCACCTAGCAGAGTTGGGCCCGGGATTATGGGGAAGCAGGGACACAGCCAGATGCAGGCTCAGCCTTGATATGAACGGTGGCTGGGTCATCACAGTGCCTGTTGAGGGCCGGGAACCAGGCTGGTCAGTGCTGGCTGGGAGGACGAGAGACACCCTCCCGCTCCCAGGCAGCTCCCCCGAGAGCTGCCGTTTGGCCATCACTTAATTGAGGTGGTTATTATTTATTTCCTTTGGTTTTCTTCTCCCTCTCAGCCGTCTTATATATTACATCTAAATCTGATAAAATAGTATAGGTTCACCATGGTGGTAACTCTGAGGCACATAAAAAAATATGCAAGCGTATTGTCGAAATCTGGAAGGGGATATTAAAAAGTGAAATCACTTGTGTTGTTAGGATGTGGGATTGTGAATGCTTCCCTTGCCTCTCCCGCACTGTCTATAATGCTGCTAAATAGTCTTTAAAACAAAAAAGGGAAGGAAGTGTAATTGGAGTTTTAACATTTTGTAAAATGGCATCCAGTTACCCTGATTCTGGCCTTCCTGGGCTGGAAAGTGCAAAGTTAAAGAAATGCCGCAGAGGCTTTAAGTGTGTCCATGTAATAATTATAGTTTCAGCCTCTAAAGTCTTTTAAAGGTGGCCTCGTTCACATCTAGGCATTTTTTGGAGTATACCGTAAGTGGCAAAGGGAGTGAGATGCTTAACAATTGAAAATCCTATCCTCCCTTTTACAAAAGTTATTTGGAAAACCCTTAATTAGAAGCCTATAATATTTTCAATCAACAAAGAATTACATTTTATTGAGCACTTATTATGTGCTGAACAAGGGCAAGGTGTTGTGTATTTCCCCCTGGCCCATCACTTTTCCTATTATCCCATAAAATGATCGTCCCTGGTTGTTTTGTACGGCACACGGCAGTCAACTTGCTTCACACATGATCTTTTTTTTTTTCTTTAAGCAGTAGGTGCCAAGATAGTGGCAGCGAGGGGAACGTCTTAAAAAACGTGTGGTTCCTTAAATAAACAACCATAAGCCATTGCAGAGTAAGGTTTGGCACTTGGGGTGGCCGGCCACACCCAGCTGTTTCTTCAGGGAACAGCAACAGAGCGCGTAAATGCTCAGGTGCTCTTGTCCTGTCCGTCTGTGTGTCCCCCCCCCCCCCCCCCCCTTGCCCCAGACACTTCTGGCTTAAATGGGCTTAGGGTGGAAGTCCAATAGTCATTCCCATGGACGGGAAAAGAGTGGGGAAGGAAGAGACATCCCACTTTAATACTTAACTTAAACTTTTTATTTCAAAAGAACTATTCTGTTTGTGTCCCGGCGAACAGCTCCTCCCTGCCCCCCAGCTCCTCAGGGAGTGGAATTAGGGAGGACCCAGAGCTCAGAGACGATTTGGTTGAAGCAAAATAGAATAGGATCCCGATGTCAGAGGGCCAGGCAGGCACTCAGTTGAAAAGTTGCTCTTTGTTCCTAAAAATAAAAACATCCAACCCTCCTTTTCCGGATTCTTCCTTAGAATGAAACAGCCAACTACTGGCCTCTTTTTCGGATGAGCTCGACAGCCTCAACTCAGAGGTGAACTCCAAAGACCCTCATCCTCTCCTGCCCCTGATAAATGGTCACAGAATAAAGCAAGTGGCATAAGAGAAAGTTTCTCTTGGAGGATATGGCTGCGGTGCCTATTTGTAAGTCAGAACCGGCCCGTCTGAAAGGCGAGTGGACAGGACGAGGGAGGGAGAGTTGGTTGGAAAAGTGGCGCAGAGGTTGTGAAGGGGCTAGTGAGTGCTTGGGGCAGTATGTTTCAGAACGTTCTGCACTGCAGGGGATCTGGTGGCAAGAATGCCTCATGCAAAGACCCCATGAAGGACCCACACTGCACCTTCCTTCTAGAGAGTTCTCTGAATTTTTCCCAACTTTTCTCCATTCCTGAAGTCTTCACCCAAAGTTACAGCTTCGGTTATAAAATGACGGTGATGGATTCGGCAGCCTAGCTAGAGGCCTCAGCACCTCCTCTATGCAGGGGCTCTATGTGGGGGCAGGTTTCGGGCGGCCGTTGTGCAGACCGACTGCATGCTGTGATGTGTCTAAGAGCCGATCCATTTCTCAGAGCACTTCTTAGATTGACCTCATCTTGTGGGCTGATGGCCCTGGATAGACAGAGCTTTCACAGCACAAAGGGACCCTTTGTACAGTGTCCTTCCTAATGGTCTCGCTGTGCAGCCACTTTAAGACTAAAGGTAAAAATAAAATGTCAGGTAGCAAAGGCCTTTTCTTCCCTATTAGAGGGAGATCTACAATGGCCGTCTAATTGGTAGTTTGTAGAAGAAACAAGAAAACCAGTCCATACACCTGAAATTCAGAAGCTAAGGACGAAGCCAGCAGCATCCTTCAGGGTTCTTAGCTTTAATTCCAGCTCTGAAACTTACTGGCCAACGCTGTGCTCATGAGGACAAACATGTAAGAGGCAAAAGGGTCTGTCATTTTCACAGTGATCTCCATATCCCACACGCTGTGACATCTGATGGCACTGAATGACTGCTGAGACTTTTCACCCATCAGCCTAGTCCTCATCAGACTACAGAACTTTCATTCCTCCCAAGGCTTCAGGTTCTTCCACTGCAAAGAAGGACTTCCCTAGAGGACCGGGGAAGGGGGGAGTCACAGTTCTCAAGAGGGCCGATGCCTGACTGTGCTGGCTGGCTCAGCTGTTCTCCACAGCCCCCCCCCAAGTTTACTCCTCACTGGCTAAGATGTCTATATGTATGGATCACTGCTGCTACAGAAAAATAACGCCAAGACAGACTGTGGAGTGGGTGGGGCAGCCGTTGCATATCATCAAAGGCTCAGCGATCATAGAAACAGAAGATGGGCCTGTGCAAAACAAAAGAAAAAGTAGATCCTGAAATTTCCCCCCAGCTACTCACACCAACACTCCAGATACAGTGGGGAGTGAATGTGTGGCGCCTGGCGTGCCTGCTAAGACCATTGACACGGGTCACATGATAAAGTGACCACTGATCTTTTACTTCAGTCGGCGATGTGTGGACTGTGCACAGGCACCTGGACGGCTCTGAACTTCAGACCTGAAGCAGGTACTTTGAGAAGATGCCCCAGCAAAGATGGTCCATTTGACAAAAAATTACAAACAATAGGACCACTGTGAAGTCACATTTATGGATTGTTTCTTACCGTGCACTTCACTCTGAACAGTTTTCAAGTTTTGTAATGCACAACAAAGGGTTAGGGTGGGAAACAAGCCATACCTGGCCATCCTACCACTGTGGTAGGTACATAGTAAGAGTTCAAACAGATGTTTGTCATAACATCCATAGTTGTCAAAAGGATGAAGAAAGGAGAGAGAGAGAGATACCAGAAGACACCAAAAGTAATTAGGGCTCAATCCTTCAGCCCTAAGAGCTGACCACATTTTGGGGGACCCAGATTTTTGATTCAGAGATGGCTAAGTATACTTTTGTGAGGGATGAACAAAATTTAAAATTCTGCGTTGCTCATTAATAATCGAGATGGGAAGATCTCTAAGAAAGAAAAAAACCCCCAAAAACGGAGGGGAGGACAGCAGGAAGAATTCATGTTTAAGGACTAATTGAAGATTTATGGTAGTAACTTTTTAACTCTTAGACATAAATTATCTAAACCATGATAACTGAATTCAATGCAAATGGCAGTTGTAGGATGGCTTGAACTATTAAGTGGTATTTTATGGAATCCTCACACTGCAAAATTGGTGGAAATTAAGCCGTTTGCAACTTCCTTTGGAGGGAAGAGAAATAAGTGGGTGTGTAAATGCTAATCAGGCTGGTGACCTGTCTTTGGGTCCAATTGGACAGCTCCACCTGGGACGAGAGCCAAACTCTCTTTTGGGGATGACTTAAACTTTTAAAATACCAGCCAGGCCATCATGGTGAATTACACGGGTCTGAGCCTAAGAGGAAAAGTCACCATGACTAGAATAAAAGGATCATGCAGGGGAACCTGGGCTTCTCAGGACTGCATGGTCTGTGATTCTCTGGGTTTTATACTGCTCCTTCCTCAGCCCTCAGAACTCTTAATCCTATTTTCATTGCCCTAGGTAAACTGGGAAATATTTTCTCCTCCAAACTGCAGTTACTCACACAATAAACAGGTAATAAACATTTTACTGCCCTAAGCAACCTCCTGCCAGGCAGGCAGTCCAAAGAGAAAGGACTGTATGTGGAGTACCCGCTTCCTCCCCCCCAGGAGAAACTGCAGGGGACAAAGGACAGGAGTAACCCTTTCCTGGCGGGCACCCTCTCCGAGCAGCTGCTGGGCGCATCAGCCAGCCATGTGGTCTAGACTCCTCTGCTTGAGGCTGGTAGGGAAGATCTGATTTCACCGAAAGGTAATTTAGTGGCCATTTCAAAGCTCTGTCTAGCTAAATTAAGGATGAGGAATGAAACTGGAGTTTACAATCTCCCAGGTTAAACCTTGGGCTGTGAGCCTGCAACGCAAAGAAAGGGAAGCAGGTTCTGGGGGAGAGAATCATTCCGTTTGATTTCTGTTTGATTCCAGGTTTGCATTTGATTTTTCAACACACCCTGGCTTAATTGCTATTGTGTATATCTTCCCCGTACCTTACTGGTAACCAAGTCAATCAATTGTTATCATCTATTGGCTATGTGAGAGGCATGGCGGACACCCTTTGACATCCTATTTTTTCCACCGTATGCAGGATTCCCTCAAAAGCCTGTTACCTTCAGCTTAAAGAATTTTATGGTTCCAACTGCTTAGAAAATATTTTAGTTTTCTTTCCCACTGAAGGCACTTCTCGCAATTGATAGAAGACTCTGCACCTTCCCCCATCTCCAGGAAAGGAGGGAGGAGCTAAGTATAATACAATAAGCTCTGCTCTACCTCTGCCATTTAACTTATTATGGTCAATAAAAATCTTACATAAATATTTTCCACCCAATAGCATGCCAAATCTGAGTGTATTAACTCAAGGCAAATGATAACTGCATCTGCATAAACAATTTTCCAATTCACATAGGTTGGAAAAAAAATGATTATTTTGTAAATCAACACTTCTTCGCTATCAATTGCAGTTAATTTATGGTATCTTGCTCTAATGCTATTTTGGAATATTAATTTTTGCTGTATTTCATTGCAGAAGTGATGCCATTGTCTAGCCAGGCCTGTAACATGCTGACATGTGCAAAGAGATATATTTGATACCTGGTCACATCTAAAGTGCCCACTGTGTTGATATGGGGCCCTAGAAAGCCCATACCCCCGTTCTGCTTTTGTTTTTCTTTCGAACCTTTTTTTGCAGGGAGTAGGGGGGTGTGAGGAAGTGACTCTGCAGTTTATATGATAACCAGTTAGGAAGTGCTCTGAAGATCCACACTGATAGGTAAGTGGGAAATAACGAAGCTGCTGGCCGCTACGGGCAGAGTGCAGGCCTGCAGTGGTGCCATTTTGACAGAGGCTCTCAAAGTAGAACAAATCTTGCCTTCAACTGTCTTTGGAAGAGTCCTACAAAAACAGGATGGAAATATGCCCAAAGCAGTTACATCCCCAAAACAAAAGGCACACACACATGGGGTGGGAAGGCATGGGCACAGATAGAAGCAAAGGGGTAGAGATCACCGGTGCACCAAGGATCAGTCAGGCATTCATGCAGAAAAGGCAAATCAGGCATTAGACCATGAGCAGTCTTCTGTGTCCCACCTTGGTTCTGGTATTTACAAAATGACATGTAGTGAACCGGCGAGGACCCAGAGGTCAGCAACAGGCATGACTGAAGGGGTAGAAGAAAAGCTCCTCCGAAGTGAGATGAAAGGACTTGGGTTGTTTATCTTGAAAGAAAAACAGGTTGGAGGGTGACTGTATTTTAAATACAGACAAGGCTTTGGAGGGCCACTGGTCAACTCTTGTCCACGCGCAAGGGAGACTGATGAGAAGTAGCAGCTTCAGTAAAAGGCAGGGGAATATTCAGTTGGCTAGAAGGAAGAACTTGGGAAAAGACAGGATAATCAAAATGGTAGACAGGCTAATATGGATCTTGGTCATCACATGTCCAGAATTTCTGGTTCTTTTTCCCCTCAACTCCTGACATGCTTGAAATCTTTCTTATTTTAGTCAACAATACCAACATCTGTCCTGTCGGCAAAGTAAAAAGTCTTAGGAACCATTCATTCACATTTCCTTCCTTTCCTTACCCACCCCAAACACTATCCTTCAGCACACCTTGTCAGCTTTACCTCTAAAAGTCTGAATTTGGTCACTTTTCAACCTCCACTACCACTTTCCTAGCCCAAGCCAGCATCACCTGCTTGGACCCAAGCCGGCAGGATCCTTGTATTGTCCTTCAAACCATTCTCCATAATAGCTGCTTTTTAGAGCTTATATCAGACCAAGTTACTTCTCTTTCAACACCATCCAAAAGCTTCCCATTGTGCTTAGAATAAGGCTCATATTCTTTATAATGGCCATTAAGGCCTTGCATCATCTGGCTCCTGCCCACTGCCGAGTCCTCATCTCACCCACCCCTCTCTCCATGATGCTCACTTTAGCCACATGGACTTCCTCTGCTGTTTCGGAACAAGCCAGCTCAGTTCGTCTTTGCACCAGCTGTTCCTTTATCCTGGAATGCTCTTGCCCTAGCAACTCATGTGGCTGTCTCCTTTTTGTCATTCTTGGTCGCAGTTCAAGTGTCACCTCTCCAGGCCTTCTTTAGCCAGAAATGTACACTCTGAGGATGGGAGCTGTATTTTGATCATGATGGTGTCCTCCAGCCTTGAATGGGTCCCTGACACATTGGGGGGGATGCAATAAATATTGGGGTAATGCAATAAATATTGAATAAAGAACAGGATGACTATAAAAGCAGGTTGTTTATTGCTATTCAAAGAGAGCAGGAGATGAGAAAAAGAATCTGTTAGGACTGGACAAGAATGTTTTGGTTAGAGACTCATGTGTGTGTGTGTGTGTACCTTGGTAGTGGGGGCCTTGACTACTACACTGAGGTTCCAGAGAAGAGTTAAAACTGGTGGGGCCTCATCTTTACTAGGGTCAGGGGATTTAAGCGGTTTCTCTGAGCAAGAGAAAAAGCACAGAGGGCTGACTGTGAGTCTCTGAAGGCAGTCACAATGGAAGAAAAAGGATGGAAATGTAAAACCCACCACCCCACCCAAAAACCATTGAGTTGGATCAACTGCTAGGATCAATTGAGGTTTCTATTTTGTTCCTTCTTCAGAGTCATGAGAGGCAGAGCTGCTCCCTGCTTCTTCCTGAAAGCTACTCCCTAGTTCTACCTCCATAACATTTATAAGACCCTGTGGTTTTATGTTCCCATAGCGAATGTGGTGGGTCACCCTGAATCTACCTTCCGATGACCTACATTGATTCAGAATTGGACTAAGGAGGGATGGAAAGGTCACTGGAGGACATGATCCTAAGATTTCCATAGGCCTTGCATGGATAGCCAACCATCACCTCAGCCAGTTAGCCAAGCCTTAAAACCAAGGTCAATGGCTTTTATTTTATTTTTGCCCTTGACTTCCCCAAAGTGCTGAGGCAATCATTCTACAAAAGTATACGATGGAATGACCCATAGACTTCACTTTAGCCTGTGCTTTAGTAGGCCTTGTTGTTCTTCATTTCAAAATCCCAAAGAGTTATCATCAGGTGGTTGATAGAAATGAAAAATAATTGATATAAAATTGGAAACTTAGCTGTAAAAATAACTATGACCTCCACTATCTCCCCAAACCTCCAAGTGGTCACAATTTAAAATGTGTTCTTTTAGACTAATAGCCCTGACTTTTAAAAAAGATTTTAAATTGATTTTTAGAGAGAGGAATGGAAAGGGAGAGAAAGGAACATCAAAGGGAGACTAAAACATTGATTAGATGCCTACTGGAGATCAAGCCCACAACCCAGGCATGTGCCTTACCTAGGAATTGAACCTGCGACTTTTTGGTGCATGGGACTACGCCCCACCATCCGGGACACACAGGCTAGTAGCCTTGATTTTTTACACTCAGAATTGTTTCTAAAATGTTTGAGAAAAAGCCAGTTAAGTCTCCTCAAATTTAGAAATACAAGGTAATATTTACTGTCCATTTCAAGAAGTAATTCTTGGGCTATATCTGTATTCTGGGATTTGCTAGTGACTCATATGACCATAGGATATGATGACAGACGGAAACATGGAGGAGGGATTCTATATAAATCAATAATTGGAGGAGGGGTGAGGGACTGTCCGCTTTGGTGATTTCATTTTCAGCCACAGCTGGCCAGATTGCTTATTGGGAAATAAAAGTCATAGCAAATTGAGCTTGACAATAACCAGGCCTGACTCTATGGGTCCCTTCTCTATTCTCTGCAATTAGAATGAGTGGGGGAGGGGAGGCCAACAGGGAAAGACTTTCCCCTCTGTCACCGATCAGTCTTAGTTTATTCTGTAGGGCACACGCCATATGTCATGCCTGCTAAGTGCTGCTCTCTGTCCACCTGAGGACTCTGTCGTTCTCGTGCCTTCCGGCCAGCCGAGGTGCTACTGCGTCTGACTTCCAAGGCCATGAACGTTGAGAGGCTGTCCAACACAGCGTCACTATTTACATTTACATAAAATAAAGTAAAAAAATATCCATCCCATCAGTTGCACTAGCACTTTTCAAGTGCCCAGAGCCCCATGTGGCTCGTGGTTATTGTACTGGACTGTAGATAGAGAACGCCTGTCACCTTCCAGAAAGTTCTATCAGGCAGCTCTGACCCAGAAGACTCATTTGGGGCCAAGGGCCCTTGCTTCTTTGTTCACAGACGCTGAGACCATGGCTGCCTTTGGGGTGCAGGAGAGAAGGGGGTCTGTTAGAATTGGCGAGTTCTCTCGGTGCTGTGCATCCACCTGGAAAGCAGGTGCCACGAATCTGCGACTCAGGTCACAGAGCAAGGGACCTCAAACCAAGGACAGACTCTGAACTAACCTCCTGATTTTCAATAGGAGCATTAACTGTGTGTGTGTTAGTTCTACGGAAGTGCAAAAGGCATGTGGAAACCCTGACCCTGTATCTGCCACCTTTTTCATTGTTACTCATGAGTGATCCTTGACAAAACTGCCTTTTCTCTTCTGGGTGGCTATGCAAGCACCTCCCATCTCTGATGGCAAAGATTTACAAAAGCTCTGATAATTCACCTTTGCTGATAGAACAGTCATTGAAATCATAACTCTGACACCCACTGTTCCCAAGCCCAGCCACTATGATTGGTTCCACTAGCTTCTTACCCCAAATGCATTTAGTCATTACACCCTGCTTGCATTGTTAAATCCCTAATTTATTTACCACCTTCACAGATAGTAAGAAAGATGTTGTATATCATTTTCAAAAAATTCGAAGATGTTGTACATCATCTTAAAAAAATAAAGTTGCAGAAGAAAACTCAGAAGCACTCCAGAACATGGAGAAATATACCCCCTTTCCCCCTTTTCTGTACAACTAACTCCATTGCTGAACATTGGGGGCGTGGCAAATGAAAGAGAAAGCCCTTTTACCTAGAAATTGACATAAAATTGGGGAGTTCTACATTTGAAAGGTTGAGGTATTAACATGTGGTAAACTTTATGGCATCTGAGTTTGGTAAACCTTCAAATCCCAATTCTACTGCTAGATTGAATTTATTAAGAGCTTTTACCTTCAAGCATATTTATACATATGATCTGCACTACAAATGCAAAAAGCTCTTTTCCCTGCACTAGCCTCAGGCAATCAGGATTAGCCATTATTATTCTACTTTCATAGGTGGGCAAATGGAGGCAGAAAGGGGTGAAAGACACGCCTCCCACAGAGCAGAGAAGTGTGGTTTTACTTCCGACACTGTGCCCAAACCAAGTTTATGTCACAGCTGGAGCGCGGGAGCACTGGTTTTAAAGCCAGCTATTCGGTTCACAGTGAGTGACCCTGCCTCTTCTTAAAAATTTGAGAAAGGATCTGGCACCCTAAGGCCAAGGCAACTGACCGAAATGAACAGCATAAAATGTTAAGAATGATGAAATCTATTTGCAACACTTCCCCCAAGTGCAAGCACCCTATTTGTGCCATTTGAGTAGATAATATACATGATTATTCACTGGGTCCAACAGCAGCTGAATCTGCCTGAATGGAGGGGGCTGTTGGGTGCCGGTGAGAATTGGACCATGGACCATGAACATTGAGGTAACTTGATGCTAAGTGGAAGGGAAAGGGAAATGGGATCAATAACTTGAGAATTAAGGCTAGAACTAGAAGCCAAACCCATAAATCAGGATCAGTCAAATCAGTTTTAAAATATCAGCCCCCAATTTTTAAATATATATCTTTATTGATTTCAGAGAGGAAGGGAAAGGAAGAGAGAGATAGAAACATCAGTGATGAGAGAGAATCACTGATCGGCTGCCTCCTGCAAGCCCTACTGGGGTTGGGAGGGGGATAGAGCCTACAGCCTGGGTATATGCCCTTGGCTGGAATCAAATCTGGGTCCCTTCAGTCCACAGGCTGACGCTCTATCCACTGAGCCAAACTGGCTAGGGCACCCCAAAATTTTTCGAACAATATAGCTGGCTTTTTGGCCAACTTGGCATAGTGAAACTCACAGTTCACGTGGGCACAGAGACCGAAGTGTCCGATCACATGCCTTGGGTGGCTCTCCCAGGTCCACAGGGCTCTCTGGAAGGGCGCCTTGTACCTTTCTTGATCGCCTGTAATGAATGGCGAAGCCCTGGCCAGGAGCACCTCAGGCTGCGCTCTCTGCTGTGGAGGTGGTGGCTGGGGCCCAGGGGGGCACGTGCCTGGAACATGTGTCAGCAGGTGAGGCTTCCCTCCCAATGGGGGGCCTCTGCTGTGAGCCCTGCAGCCCTGGGCTGAGGGAACCTGTTTGGGGCTCAATTTGGGAATCCTCACTTAAAAAGCATTTTCTCCTTCACCTTTCATTTAGGGACTTGCAACATCCAAAGAAGGGCCTTCACAGTTTTATTTGCTGCTCTTTCCTAGGCTCCAAATTTGGCTTTCGGCTGCCTATTTTCAGTGTCTGGGAACCTCAAGAAGGGAGTAATGCATAAAACCTCCAGCTAATGCGAATCCTTCCCCAGGGCTTGGCATTTAGCTGCAGTTCCATCAGGCATTTCGAATGGAAAAAAAAAAAAAAAAAAAAGACACATTCAGCCTCTCTCAGTAGAGGGGTCTTAAAGAAAACGTGGTCCTTTTAAGCTGGTTTTGTGCTCTGTCTGACTGTAGCACCGGACGAGGAACATGGATACGTGTTGCCTGTCATTCCTATGTAAATGTCACCGGAGGATACAGTCCTCACTAGGCAGATGGCTCATTTCTCCGCTCTAACCTCATTTCTCCGGTGCTCCTGTGTTCCTGTGATGTCCTGCCCCCGGAGTCAGGTCCTAATTGCTGTCAAATGTTCAGAGATAAAAGTGGCATCTCCACATCATTCATGCCAAGGCTGTTCCTGGCTGTGAACTGTGGTGGCGGTGGCGGCGACAGCAGTGGCCGCAACACAGTCTGCGCGGCGGGCGGTACCTGGCAGCACGCGGCTGCTCAGAACTGGCTTTTCTGCTTCCGAGTGTCAACCCAAACACTCCTCTTTGTTGCTGCTCGCAGCCCCACACTCCAGCGTGCTGGGAGCCTCGCACCCTTCTGCTGGAATCAGTGACCGTGCCGCTGGAGTTCAGACTGCCTCTTGGCATCAGCCTGACATGCAAATCTGGGCAGGACCAGAGAGGGCCCATGTACCCCGTGTCACAGATTTGGGGGGTGGGGGCCAGCTCACGGGTGGCCCCCCTCAAAAGCCCTGCTGTCACAGAGCAGACAGGCAATCCTAGCAGCCAGGACCCTGCCAGTCAGCCCCTGGCCGTCCGACTGGATGCGCATTCATCTTCAAATTATGTTGTGTGACAGCCCGGGCTGCTGAACACCGTTTTAACATGCAGATTGACTCCTCCGAGGCTCTTCATTATGCATTTAGCGGCCTGTTTTCAGACTAACCGGTATGTCAGGGAGGCCCGCTCCCCTCCCTCCACCTGCGTGGAGCGAACAGCTCCGGACCGTGGGGGAGCCGCACGTATGCAAATGCATATGTTTACTGTCCCGAGCATCCGCACGCGGCTACCTTCTCCGATGGAGAAAGAGAAGAAAAGGAGAAGGAGAAGAAAAGACCTTTGGTTCTGAAATTCAAGGAAAATGGCTATGCAAACAAGGCAGCCTTTGTTGCAGAGAGGAGTCGGCCAGGCCAGGCCGGCCTGATGCCCGGCCGGCTGTCCTGAGCCTGCCCGGGTGCGTCCGCACAAGCGCTGCTCTTATCGGCGCACAGACCCTCTCTTTCTCTCTCGCACACAGCCCGAGGTATTTTAAGCAGAACACTTCCAATTTCCTGTTTCTAAAACTGTCTTGCGTCTCCGGCGGCATTCCAGGCAATCCTGGCGAGAGACAGGGCAAGCCTACTCTGCGGGACTGAGCGCTCGGGGGTTACCCAGGGGGCTCTGGGCCCCTTCACCACCCCTTCCCGCTTCTCTTCCTAGTGCGACTGACTTCTCCTTGAGAAGGACAGTTCCCGGTGGCCTGGGGTTACGATGGCATGAACACGGATATTTTCCTGTGTGTGAGCGTATGTGTGTGCGTCTCTCCTGTCCCAAGGGTCTCTTTCCCTTCCTTAAAAGGAACCACCTTTGCACTGCTTTTTAATATTCTCTCCTCTTGCTCTGCCCAGGTGGCTCAGTTGGCTGGAGCAACATCATATGCCCCAAAAGGTTGCTGGTTCCATCCCTGGCCAGGGCACAAACGGGAGGCAACCAATCAATGTTTTTCTCATACATTGGTGTTTCTCTCTCCCTCCCCTCCACCCCCCACCTCTCTAAAAATAAAATTCCCGCCTCTTCCGTTTAGTCCCTAGATGTGGTATTTTTCTCTCTTCTTCTGAAAGACCAACAAACAAGGGCACCCCGCTCCTGGACCTTCCTTGGGCCGTGACTTGGCCAAAGCAGCAGCCCCTTCTTTTGCCTCTGGTTGTTCGGGGCGGGAGGGAGAAATGGAATGGTGGGGGCTGGCTCTAGTTATTAAGGAATGTTAACCATGCTCTGCTGGCTGTGATTGTTCTGCTCTGACTACAGAAAGCACATTCTGGTCCGGCTGAGCGTCGTGCGCCCTGGAGTTACCCTCCGAATGCGGTTCATTCTGCTTTCCCAAGAACTGCCTACCGTCACGGAAAGACTGAAAGAGTCCCGGAGGTGTCCCCCCTTTGTGACCTCCCCGAGCCCACATCCCCTGTAACATGTAACCATCACACCTTGCCTGCCTCCCTATGCCTACAATTCCTACTTTCCCATGTCATCTTTGTCCTTCTACCCAATATAAGCAGCTGGCTTATGGGGGAGGCAGAGGGTATAGAGCAGATTTTCTTGGATGACCTGCTGCTCTCCCCTAGTGCTGGCAGTATTGAAACAAACGCTCAAAAATGATTCAGCCCTGCCTCTGCTTCACTGGCTCAAGTAGTGACAGGCAGCCTGGTCCTGTTCATTGTCTGGTTTCATGGTCAGTGGGAGCTTCTCAATTTGGGGACGGGGAGGGCTCTCCTGCTTCGTTTCTCTGCGGCCACCAGAGAAAGGTCCCAGCAACCTTAGAAGGCTGGCGAGGACAAAGAGCCAAGGAGGCCAGGCCGGCCCCTGTCTTCCTGACTGACAGCCACCCTGTCACGTGCCCCCTGGTATCCAAGGTCTGAGGCAGCCTGGCCCTCAGCCCCGGGCCCTCCCAGGCACTGCGGGATCCGGATATCCAGGGCATGGATGGAGTTTTTGCTATTTACATGTTGAAAATATTAACATGTAAATAGCAAAGAGCTCATTTTAGTAGGGCTCTGGGCAGAAAATAAAGCTGATAGCAGAGCTGTATTCCCGATTCCCCTGGCAAGGCCGTGAGGAGGAATAAAACGGTAAGCGATGCTTGCCGTGGGATCAGAGCGTTCCTGTTGAGTGAATTGGGCAGTAAACGCAGCGTTTTATCTTTGTTTGGAATATGGTGATCCCCGCTGACAAGAGCAGGTTGCGTGTGGCTGCGGGGCCGGCTCGCTGGTGCCGTGCTGTGGAGTGTGGTTGGGAAGGACGTCACCCAGCAAGAACAGTATGGCTGCCAGCGCCCCAGGCGATCCCTGGCGAGACTGTCCCCTCCTTCACATAGCTCTGTACATTTTTTCCCCTGTGACAAAAACAATAGACTTCCTGAATTTTGGTCCTAGAACTGCTCTGTGTTTTAAGCAAGGTCCTTAAGACTGACAGGTGAGCAGGGGACACACCTGTGGGTTTGCATGCTTCTCATACATAAGAAAAAGGACACAATTTCAACTCTAGTCATTACCACCTGGACCAGGGAAAGAGTAAATCTTGACTTTTAAGTTCATGGTGGTAAAATGGGCTGTGCTGTGTCCCCCACCAATTCATATGTCGAAGTCCTAACATATGTTGAAGTAACTATATTTGGTAATAGGGTCTTTTAGAGGTAATTAAGGATAAGTGAAATCATTAGGCGGGCCTAAGTCCAGTCTGACTGGTGTCTTTATAAGGAGAGGAGATGAGGACAAGACACACACACACAGATCATATGAAGACACTGAAAGAAGATGCGCATCTACAAGCCAAGGAGAAAGGCTCTCAGAAGAAACCAACCCTGCCAACACCTTGAACTTCCAGTCTCCAGAATCGCAAGGGAATGGACCCCTGCTGTTTAAGCCACCCAACCTGTGGTCTATTGTCATGGCAGCCCCAGCAAACCAATACAGGGCGCTGAGTCCTAATGCGATCCAAGGATGTGAGAGACAATGGGGGGAGGGAGGGGAGAACTTTTCACAGTGTTTAGGGGATTTCAGGCATCATTTTAGCTGATGTATCTTTAGAAGGGTGGATTCTGTAAATCTCAGCTCAGATGCTAGGCTAGGTGGAAAGCAGGTTGTTATCTCTTGGCAAAAATACCTGTAAAAGTGCAGTTGCTCTTACTAGATCAGCTTCCTGTTTTTAAGGAAGAACTGACATCTTGAACCAAGGAAATGCTGTGAAGGACCTATTTGGCCCTTCGAACAAATCTCTGTATTTTTGCTTGAGCCAATCAATCGGTTCTCCAAGGTGTCAGCTGGTAACAGACATATCTGTCAATACAACAGCACCGCCTTCGCGGGGCAGGTTGTGTTCACAGCAGGAAGCACAGCTCGGCAGTTACTTATATTTGAAAAATGAATGACCCGGGATTATGTGTTTCAGGAGGTGAGGTTAAAGTGGGGTCAAGGGCCAGGTTAATGCTGGTACAGTGTCCACGGGAGAAAGAGAGCACGATGTATTGATTTCAGGGAAATGATATGTGTTTCTCGCCTTGCTTTCCAGCCCCGCTTCTCATCTGTCCAGCGACGGCCTTTGGCAGAGTCTACACACCCTCTGCCTTCCGGAGGCACCCCTGCCAATTGCTGCTGTCGGAAACGCTGAATCATGAGGCATAACTGGAGGACAAATAAATATTCCATACGTAGCAGAAACATACACATGACTCAATTGGGTTTGGCAGCGGAGCCTTCTGGTTCAGTTTGCTCTCACCAGCTGCGAGCAGCTCTCAGCTGACCTTCCCCATCTTGTACCCCATTTGGTCTGGTGTCCCACAGGGAATCCCTTTACATTGCCTCGTTCTCAGCCGAACAGACACAAATGTTAATGGAATTCCATGTCCCTTAATGTAATACAAGTCCCCTCTTGGAATAGGGAAATCTACAACGTGGAGGAACAGTAGTTAGAGATCATTTTATACAGTCAGACCTCTGTATGCACAGGTTCCATATCTATGGGTTCCACGTCCCCGGATTCAACCAACCACAGAGCAAAAATATTAGGAAAAAAATCACGCTGTTACTGACATGTACTACTGTAGTTAGGCCTACAAAGGCCTCCATACTAAACAAATATAGACATTTTTTCCTTGTCATGATTCCCTGAACAATACAGTGTAATAATTATTTACATAGCATTTACGTTGTATTAGGTATTATAAGTAATCTAGGAATGATTTAAAGTCTACATAAGAATGCACATTTGTTGTCTGCAAATACTATGCCATTTTATATAATGGACTTGAGCATCTGCGGACTTTGGTTTGGAGGGACAACTGTATCTTTGTGTGATATATATATATATATATATATATATATATATATATATATATATATATATATTCTTTAAGTCCTCACCCAAGGACATTTACATTTGCATTGTTTTTTAGAGAGGGTTAAAAAGAGAGAGAGAAACATAGATGTGAGAAAGAAACATCAATCAGTTGACTCCCACATGCGCCCTGGGCTGGGAATCAAACCCGAAACTTAGGAAGGTGCCCTGACCAGGAATCGAACCTGAGACCTTTCGGTGCACTGGACAACACTTCTACCGACTGAGCCATATTGGCCAGGGCTGTGGTATGTAAATTCGTTGAGTGTTGCCTTTTCTTATAACAGGACACTGGAACCAAGGAGGAAGTATCTCTTTCTCAATTGTTATTCTTGTTCTCTGTATTATACCTCTTTTTTCTTCCAAAATGCCATTTTCCAAATCAGTAAGCTTATATAAATCCCAAGTCACACTACTTTTCTAAACTGCTTTCAAGTCCCTTTTCTGGGATTTAATATCTCCTATGACAACCAAAACTGGACACAGAACAGCACTAATGTTTTATATGTTATCTTAAATTTTCTATATTATTTTTCTTTTACACCCCCCTTCCCCCAAGCATCCTATTGGCTTTTGAAATTGCTGCTGTCTACTAGACAGATATTTTCCCCAAGTTATCAGCCATGACTCTTAAATTATGTTACTGTGAGTTCAGAGCCTATCAGAGATTATGAGAAGTTTAGATTATTTTTCCCAGAGTGCATTATTTTACACTTACACAAATTAAATTTCATCTGCTTTCACGCTACCCAATCCCCTGGTTTGTTTAAGCATTGCCTGAAGTGTCTCGCAGCAATCCTTAATTTTTTATTAACCGTGCCAACGCAACGCTTCCTACTTAACTCTCCGCTTTAGCGCTTTTGCCCTCGACTCTTTTCATCCTTGTGAAAGTCAGTGGGTTTGAGAAGGTGTGGAAGGAAGCACCACCTGGGACCATGCTATGCTAAGTGATATGTAAAATATTCTGAGAAGTAAACGACAACACTCCTGAAGGTGCCGCACCAGGGTCAGATTCAGCTTCAAGAATCACCTCCCTTCCCAGATCGGAGAATAAATGATCCAAAAACATTTCCCTTTTCATTTGGGTATTACATTTAAAACTCAGACAGGATTCCTAGCAGATTGCTAATTTCCTGCCGAGCCGCCCTCTCCTCAGGCTTCCTTTGTGACCTCTGGTGGCTGCAAGTGGCCTGCCCCAAGCCTGCACTCCCCGCCCCATCACCCCTTCCCTCCCTTCATCCCTCCCTCTTTCTTCAGGGTGTGTTTTGTTTTTGTTTTTGTTTTGTTTTGTTTGTTAATAGAAACTAGATCAGTGAGTTTATCAGAGGCTTTTCCATGGTTATTTTCTGGTTTCTTTTTTCAGATTCCAAAAGAAAGATGAGTATGTTGTCCGGAGTTCTTTTGCTCTTAACTGTCTCCAATCCTCTCCCCTACACGGCCAGAAGAGGGTGTTGGACCTGGCAGAATAATGTCCTCTCACTGTTAAAGTTACCGTTAAGAATGTGGCTAAGATGACTAATTTGCCTAGGAAGTATTATTTTCCCCATTTTTAAGAGGGCCCATTACTAACCAATTCAGAGGCTATAATCCCCAACTTCTCTTGCAGACAGCATGGACAAGAAACAAAGTGTTTGGCCTGTGAGATAGAAATAAAAGCGTGGACAGGTCTTCTTGGAAATTTCCTGCAAAGAGGGCATGCCTTCTTCTCATGTTCCTGGAAATGAACTCCTGCCAGAACTCTGATGGCTGTATTTCTAGAAGCTGTTAGTGAACAAGTTTGCGGCTCTGTTGACTAATGAGTGTGCCAACCACTGGTCTAGATAAAGGGAGCCCAGGGAGCTGGGAGAGGTGAAGAGAGGGAAACCCAGTCTGTGGGTGGGGACGTGGGCTGTCCAGGGAGACCATATGCAGAGGTGAAGCTTGGATGGACGAGGGCTTGAAATCTGTGTTTGTAGAGTATTGAATGTCATGTAAGATTTTTTTTTAGTCTATAAGTATTGGGGAACCATCAAAGTTTCTGTCCAAGGAAGTAATATATAATCATGTTTTTTTAGGAGGTCTTGGAATACAGACAGTATTGGAGATCAGAAAGAACAACAAGGAGGTTATTACAAAGGTTTATTACATCCTCAACGAGGGCAATGCAGGTGAGTTCAGAAAGGAAGGGGTGAAACTAAAGGCATGGAAGGATCTGGACGTGGGATTGAAGCCCACGGAAGGAGGGTGACTGAGAAGCTTGTAAAGCTACTAACTAGATTTTGACTACGCCGAGCTCAGGGCACTGGAGTGATATTCTCAGGAGTCTAGCCGACTGTGGGAACGTAGGTTTGGCGCATGGGACTTTCAGACCTTGTTTGGAAGCTTGAGTGGAAAACTGTAATTATTCAGAGCCTCTCAACTAAAACTCCCTAAGGATGCAGGTCAAACAAATCTCCCTGAGGATGCTGGGAACAGGCAGGGAGCAGCAAGGGGTGAAGGGGCCACTCACCTGGCTTGGGCCATTGGTCAACTCCATTGAGTTGTGATCTTTGTGATCAAGAGAGGGGAAGAGAAAATGTCCATACAAGAATTAAGTGGAGGGGGCAGGACCCAGAAATAAACCTGGAGGTGAAGACTGAACAGCAGGTCAGCTGAGGGAGAGAGTGAGGCCTGGGAAGAAAAGGAAACAGCAGGTTGACCTCTGGTGAACTCACCATTTTGTTTAAGGTTTATGAAAACAGTAGAGTGGGGAAGAGAGGCCAATGATGAAGACCCAGAGCAAGTGGTGGGAGTGGCAGGGAGAGGAGGAGGAATGCCGTGGATGCCAGAAAATGGGGAGTTTTAAGAAGGAAGATGACATCCCCATGGCAACAGTGTGAGATGTCAGAGAGGGTCTGGGCCACAGATTCAGAGGAGCATGGCATGACCTCAGGAAAGTTAGGTGAACTCTGTAGATCTCAGTTGTATCGTGTATAAAATCAAGGCACTAAAAATACCAGCTCCTTGGGGGAGGGGGTGAGAATTATAAAAAACGTAGTAGAAGACCTACAAGTCAAATGAAAACCCCAACAATATATGATCTCCACCCCCTTTTAAAAATGACCTAAGTAATACTTTTTTCCCTTGATGTGTAGAACAAACCACTTTCTTAAATTGTGGAAAATATACATAACAAAATGGATCATTTTAACCACTTTTAAGAGTACCATTCGGTGGCATTAGTATATTCACAATGTGATGCAACCATGCCCACTGCCCCCTTTTGGAATATTTTCATCTTCCCAAACAGAAACTCTGTGTACATTATATCATAACTTCCCCTAGATCAGTGGTTCCCAACCTTTTTTTGACCAGACCCCACCTAAGCATCTCTAAAATCTTGATGCCCCCCCCATGACATATAATTCTTACTATTCTAAAAGAACTCCTACTCAAGTGGAGGAAGCCTAAAAGGCCATTAACTTGGTCTAAACAAGCTTCCAAAGAACGTGGCATCCATGAAAGAGAAAAATAGGAGGACGAAAGGACAGTTGAAGTACTAAGGAGGAAATCACTAGGAGATTGTTATAAAAATAATAATAATACTATGAAGTGATATGGAAAAATAGCAAACCAAGTTTCAAAACATATAATAGAGAACTGAAATGCATAAATATGTCACAATATATATTTACTAGGTGTACCAGTTAATAATGCAGACTATTTTCAATAGATGAAGTTACACATATGTTCATATATATATATATATATATATATATATATATATATATACACAATTTGATATGTATGTTATTTTGTTGTATTGATAGCAAGATTCAAAACTTCATATGTCAAATTTGCTGAAGGTATTAACATCATAGATATTTTTACACTTAAAAATGTCAAATTTTGTGCCAAAAAAATGAGTATTTGTGGGAAGTTTGAATTCATTACTTTATTTTCAAGAAAAAGTTATTGTATACTTTGGGAAGCTTATGGCAAATATGCTCCATCTCAAGATACTTGTGAACGCTGGTTTAAACGCTTTAAAAGTGATTTCGATATGAAAGACAAAGGTCAACCGAAAAAGTTTGAAGACCAACAATTACAAGCATTATTGGATAAAGATTCGTGTCAAACTCAAAAACAACTTGCAGAAAAATTAAACCTTGCTCAGCAAACAATTTCCTATCGTTTACAAGCAATGGGAAAGATTTGAAAGGAAGGAAAATGGGTGCCACATCAACTGAACAAAAGACAAAATGGAAAACTGAAAAGTCATCAGTAAAATGTTGCTTCAATGGCACAAAAGAAAGTCTCTTTTGCATCAAATTGTGACTGGTGATGAAAAGTGGATTTATTTTGAGAATCCCAAATGCACAAAATCATGGGTTGATCCAGGTCAACCATCAACATCGACTGCAAGGCCAAATCGCTTCAGAAAGAAGACAATGCTCTGCGTTTGGTGGGATCAGGAAGGTGTGGTGTATTATGAGCTTCTAAAGTCAGGTGAAACCATTAATACTGATGGATACCAACAACAAATAATCAATTTGAACTACGCTTTGATCATAAAATGACCAGACAGTGCCAAAAGACACGGCAAAGTAATTTTGCTTTTTGATAATGCACCATCACACACTTCAAAACCAGTTAAAGACACATGAAAAGATCTTGCCTGGGAAGTATTAACCCACCCACCATATTCACCAGACCTTGCTCCTTCAGATTACTTGTTCCTATTGATGGCACACGCACTTTCTGAGCAGCACTTCCAAAACACACGAAGAAGTGGAAAATTGGGTTTCTGAATGGTTTGCCTCAAAATAGAAAAAGTTTATTGGAACAGTATCCACAAATTACCTGAAAGATGGGGGAAATATGTAGCTAGTATGGACATTACTTTGATTAAAGCACTTTTGATGTTTCTCTTGAAATTATTGTATTTTCTTTGATTACAAAATCCACCATTATTAACTGGTACACCTAGTATATACTGGAACCATAAGGAATGCAAAAAAATTCACTGCTAATAACTCATTCTCGAATTGCCCTCCTTAAAAATCAAATTGCCCCCCTGTGGGTCAAGTGCCCTATACTGGTAACCACTGTCCTAGACCCTGGTAACCACTATTCCACTTTCTGTCTTATGAATCTGCCTGGTCTGGGTCTCTTACAAATGAAATTATGCAATATTTGTGCTTTTGTGTTTGACTTATGTCATGCAGCATAATGTTTTTATGGTCTATTATGTTGCAGCATGTATAAGAATTTCATTCTTTTTAAAGGCTGAATGAATAATATTCCATTGCATGAATATACTACATGTTGATTATCTGTTCATCTGCAGATGGACATTTGGGCTGTTACATCTTTTGGTTATTGTGAATTATGCTGTACCTGAGTAATCCTACATTTAGAATCTCCTTAACCAGCCAGCTTTTGACTAAGTTTCCACAGCAACATGGAGAAACTTGAAAATTTTTATGGTGTCCTCTCCTTTTCATTCTGACAGTTTTGCAGAGGAGGTTATGTAATTTAAAAAGACTTTTAAAATAAAATTAAACAGAATTTTGAATAGAAAGGTAAGCTGATGCTATGATATTAAATCAAACTTATAGAAAATTTAGAGAGAAATTTTAAGTATCTTTCGAACTTGTAATAGGTACTGAATTTCAAGTTTTATGACACTAGAACCTTATCCTTATATACATTTTTAAAGTTTATATTTTCATCCATGAACCTTGAAGAAAACAAGGTACCCTTGATCCAAACAGATTATCATTGGCATGTATGTATATACATACTCGTACACATATTTGCTTAGGTTTTCTTGAGCTGATATTTATTGCTTCCTATCAAACAACCCAACTACTAACCGAGTCCCAAAATGCAGATCTTCAGTTCCAAAGGGTATTCTATAATTTTTCCATCAATTGTTCATATGTTATTAGCCAGCATTACAGGTGGATGTGTGAATGTCCTGCTTCTAGTATCTACTCACCAATCTAGAAAAATATTATTATAGCTGTGCAGTAAGAATGCCTTTCTTTCCTAATTAGAAGGAAAAGATTAAAAGAAAAATAGCACTACACATGTTGGCCCCTCACCTTCTCACATTAGCTAGACCTCCTTGTCAGGAAGTACTCATGTACCTAAGAGACAGTCCTGCATGGGTAAGTGGTGTTGGTGCCCATGAACCCCTGGGCACTGTTATGATCACATATCGAAGAAAAATTATGTCGTACTTACTTCATTTTAATGTAATGCTTTTTTTGGGGAAATTGGTAACATTCACATTCAGGATTCTATTTACTCCAGTAAGAGTAACCAGAACACCATATTTCTTTAGAATGCCAGTAACAGACAAAGTAGTTATACACCCTTGGCCAAAGAATGATGCTCTAGCTGGGAAAGCTCTCCTCTCGCACCAGGAGTGCAGCACTGGGAGGGACATGTATAGAATGGTGAGGGGAGAGGCCAGTCACCAAGGCAGTGGGTCGAATCAGCAAAATAAACCCAGGCAGCTGGGGGGGGGGGGGCGGTGTCCTCACACTGTGTGAGGCCTGTGGCCTTACTCACCTCCCTCTGCTTCGGGCCCTGCCTATATGTTTACTCACAAGTCACATTTTCCAATAAGGATGTCAATTAAGTTGAAATTCAGTTGAACGGGTCATGCTTATTTCTAACTCCCTCCATCTCCATGCTAGCAGTTCCTATGAACCCCTATGACTACTGAGATGGCCCCCAAATTTGGGCTTCCATTTGGTCTGAAAAACTATTCTGCAGTTTTTAAAACGACTTCCTTTTGGAAAAATGATGGGCTGTGTGCTCCCAGATTTGTGGCTAAAATGTAGCTTGAGAGGCACCTCTGTATTCCATGCTGGAGGAACGAGCACATCTGTATTCGACTCTGGTGACTGGCATTGCCAACAGTCTCTGCTCCTCTGTGGAGCCGGCTAAGATTATTCCTGTCTTCACGCTGCTTAATAGACTGGGGTCAGGAGCCAGGAGGTTGCCTGCCCTGAAGGCTTCTTTTCTGAAAGAAGGCAAGAATTGGCGGCAATGACACCTAGAAACTCCCAAATAGCTGAAGGTGTCCAGGAAAAAAAATCATTCTGCCTCACCAATATAGTTATCTCTCTTAGAAAGTGACTGAGGCTAGTGTTATATAGCTTCTTCCCCAGGGCTCAGAAGGGCAGCCACACAGAGTTAGGGGGGGCAGGCAGAGTTGAAGCAATGCAAGATTTGCATCATACCTGTCAGGTATGTCAATAATCCATCCTAAAATTCAGGGAAGCCAGAAAAACTGTCTAACTTGAAATCTCATTAATAGTAGTCATAAAAAAAATTCTAAACCCAACAACAACCCTAACATAGTGTTGAATTCCACAGACATTTTATTGTAGAGAAAAACAAGCAAGTCAATTTGGAAGCCCCTTAACATGAAGACTCCTGGCTATTTTTTTTTAAAAAACAGAAGTGTAAGGTTGTCAACAAAATTAGACTTCAGTTGAATGGGTCATGCTTTATGTATCATGCATATACTACATGAAATGTTCCTGAATGCATTTTAGTGAGTGTTAAGGGTAACATTAGAATGGTTTAAAAATCAGAGGCAATTTCCTGTTAAATTGTCAAAGCTGTTCTGTTATGGGAGCTTCTTGGGGGGAGGGGGGGATGTTTAAGGCACCACAGTTCTTGTGTTCTCTTGTACAAGAAACTGAAAAAGTGGAAGAAGTATTTCAAGCCACATTTCCCAGTCAGGAGTGAACTCCACCCCCCCCCCCCCCCCCCCCCCCCGCCATAACACAGACAAGTGGTCTCAGCATCAGGTTGACCAGATCTCCCTCCCACAGAGCTGCAGTGTCTGGAAAGCTGCGAGCCAGAAATGAGCTTCTGGTTTTGGTTTTTAGCGACCCACTTGAATGAGGTTTCAAGCTGTCACCACTTACAACACACTGTAGTGCTGCTGCAGGGACATAAAAGACCTCTGGGTGATCCCAACGTCCTCAGGGAGAAGGCGTCACGCATATAGAGTAGAATAGAGATGCACCGGCAAATACAACCCTTTCTGTCTCTTGAAGATGGACACTCACACTTCACATCTCCAGCCCCCACCTCATCATAGCTTAACGTACCCTCCGAGGCACAGCTGCACCCCAACCTGGCACAGAGGAAGGTAAGTTTTAGGTAGCACACGAAAACCTCTTCTCTGAAGTTAGAAAATTCATTTCTCCTCGGCGGGCAATTTGTGGTGAGATTTCATCAGACAGTGAAATGTGGGGGCTTTCATTTTTATTCTTGGGTGATTTTTCTGTCACTTTTTAGAAACAAAGGCTCAGATCCGTCTCTGACATTGAACTAGATTCGTTACGCATTATAATCCTTGGCTTACAGACATGATGGACTATTATGAGGCTGTAGGAGCTGCTGATATCTGCTAGGGCTTCAGAGAGAGAAAAAACTTTGAAATAAGAAGATATTTTACGCTTCACGTGTCTGACAAGGGTCTGTGGGGCCAATTTACAGCAGGGGCTTAATATATTTTTGATGAAAATTGCTGCAATGTGGCACGCAGATTAAAGAGAAAACAGCTATTTTGTAATGACAGCAGTAGATTCTGAAATGAAGCCCAGCTGGTACAAAGACCCTACGTGGATTTTCAGAGAAGCTACCCTCTCCCCAGGCTTTTCATCTGCAGTGAGAGTCCTTTAGGCTGAATACCCTATCAGTTTCCTACGGGGGTGTTGAACTCTAGGGCTCCTACTCCTAAAGGAACTGATCCATTATAATGGAACATTTGGTTATATGTGTTAAAAAATAAGCCAACCAACATAGATTTGGACAGGCCATGGTTTAGCTCAGCCTTTCAGAAACAACAGCAAACACCTAAAAGTACATCCTGAGCCATAAGGCAGAGGCCAATTCCATCCTTACCACTATACTAACAATAGTAAAAAAGGTTACAATAATATATGCTTTAAAGTGATCATAAGTCAAAAGAGAATGAATATTCACTAAAGCCAAGCATAATGCCTGGGACAGAGCAAGAATGAATGAATGAATGAATGAATGATGATTAGTATAATACAAAGACTCAGTAGTTAAGATTTCCAGGCCTTATTTTATACCTGAGCACCGGACTTGGATCTAGAGGGTCTTAGTAGATTATTGAAGTTCCCTTAAAGAATTTCCTCATCTGGCCAAAACCGGTTTGGCTCAGTGGATAGAGCGTCGGCCTGCGGACTGAAGGGTCCTAGGTTCGATTCCGGTCAAGGGCATGTACCTTGGTTGCGGGCACATCCCCAGTGGAGGGTGTGCAGGAGGCAGCTGATCGATGTTTCTCTCTCATCAATGTTCCTGACTTTCTATCCTTCTCCCTTCCTCTCTGTAAAAAATCAATAAAATATATTTTAAAATTAAAAAAAAAGAAAAAAGAATTTCCTCATCTGTAAAATGGGGCTGATAATTCACAGGATTGTGGTGATACCTGAAAGTGATAACCTCAAGGTGCCTAGCCCAGGACAGGTGCTCCATGTGAGACTGCTTGTTGACACTAGAACTTTCAATTTGTTCTTATAATTGAAGAAAATAACATCGATGTCATGTGAAATGTCACACACTTTTATAGTTTACTTCAAGTCAAGTTAGCATTACTTTAAAGTAATAGAAAAGCACAGGCTGATATTTAACTAAGTAGAGTCCAGTTAAGGGGTGGTCCACGCCATCTGAGTGATGAGCATGTGTATAGGTTCATGCTATGGGACATGGTGTGGGGCACCTGCCTTGTGCTCAGGAGAGCAGGCAAGAAGCCATGGTTAGGATCACTTATAAGTTAATAAAATCATCTGGCACTGAAAAGGTAAAACCAGAATGTGACCCTGGACAACTGACCCAGTTTCTTCAACACATGAAGGGCACATAATAAAAAGGAGTTGAGAGATGTACTGCTCCAGATTAAAAGAGACTTCACTGAAACCCACATCCTTGGTGGAAAGGGACATTCTCCCATTCTCAGCAGGGAGAGCACTCCTGGCTGGCCGGTGACCACAGGGAGAGGCAGAGATCAAATGCCGGTGTATGGGAATTTGCTTTGAAAATATTACAGCAAGAGGGGGAAAAAAGAAATAAATAAAATAAATGTGCTACCCCCTCTGAAAAGAGAGACTTGAAGATGTAAAACCCACATGCAATATAGATAGGCTTTGTTTGTATAGTTACCTACTGCAAAACCAACAATAAAAGACACTTTTGCGACCATGTTAGTATAGACTAAGCAATTACTAGTAATTTTGAGTGATAATAACATTGTGGTTATTTTTATTTTTTAATATATTTTATTGTTTTTCCACAGAGAGGAAGGGAGAGGGATAGAGAGCTAGAAACGTCGATGAGAGAGAAACATCGACCAGCTGCCTCCTGCACACCCCCTACTGGGGATGTGCCTGCAACCAAGGTACATGCCCTTGACTGGAATCGAACCTGGGACCTTTGGGTCCGCAGACCGACACTCTATCCACTGAGCCAAACTGGTCTCGGCCAATTGTGGTTATTTTTTAAAAAATCCATATTTTAGAACTGAACACAATGTATTAGTGATGTGAGCTGAGGTCTAAAAAAGTGAGGAGGGATTGATCAAGGAAGTGTGGTACTATCTTGATAATTAAATTTGGGAACACACACACACACACACAATTGTAGTAGTCATTTAACAATTGTTCTGTTTTAAATTTTTCATACTAAAATAATAAAAAAGTCATTTACTCTTTCTGAGACTTGGTGCCAAATCTGTAAAATGAGTGGCATGCATTAGGTTGAGGCACATGAAATGGCCATTTTTGTAGGTCAAAAACAGGTGAATGTCAGTAATTTTATGAGGCTCAGCCCAACCCCAATACCCTCAAAGTGTCTAATCTCTGACATTCTACCCATTATCCTAGACAGAGGATAAATTCTGCACACGGCTCAAACTTAATATACAAAGGTGAAAAGGGATGGACACAAAAAGACGGTTGGCTAGCCACCCTCGGGAACTGCTTCTATTACACCTGTACTGCAGTTGTTAGCACTGAAAGGCAATGGGTCCAACTAGACATGGGACAAAGCTTTACCTTAGTTCTGCCACATGGAGAGTACTTTCCCATCTCCAAAGCCTCTGCACATATCTTTAAAATGGGGATAACTATGCTACTTTTCTCACAAATTAGTTCAAACTCTAATAAATTTTTAAAAGGGGTCAGTTCTAAAATTTTCTTTTGAACCTCTCTGAAATGCTAAGTACAGGATGTGAAAACCTAACATTTTCTTGCCTCCTGTAGCCCAGACATTACTTATTGCAAAGCGCAATGGAAAGATAAAATCAACACACAGGCCACAGCTGTCACCTGCCTGGTCTTCTTATGGTCAAGCCCACCAGTTGCTGGTCATGATATGCTTTCCTGATGCAATTACCCCCAAAATCTCCTTTGTGCAAGTATCACATGGGTCAGAGACTATCAGGTAAGACAGATCGGGGCCAATTGTATAAAAATACTGCTTCCTTCAAGTGTAGGAAATACAGGCCCTCGGAGACTGACATTCTTCCAATTTCTAAAATTAGTCCAGGCCTCACCTCCGAAATTAAAGAAAATAACAAGATGACTTTGGGTGTTATACCTTTAAATAGGGAATGTTATCCCATTTAACAAGGATGTATGAGTATTTCCTTTTAAATCCTGATCCTCTACCTGGCTCATTTGTGACCTTCGCCCTCTAAGTTTTGTAATTTTAAATATCTAATAAGTTTATCTCTTTATCTGAGCTGGGCAGATTACCAGCAGCTCAATAGCATGGTCTATAAGGAATTAGTTTAGGCAGTTAAAGAGGCCTAAACTTAGTGTACGGTGTTGAGTTTCTTTGTTAAGCTTTCTTTTTTGGCCCATGGTTCATACGGGCATTCCAACCGCAGCCAGCCTCATGGTAACCCTTACTCGCCAAGGTTTAAAGATTGGGTGAGAACATTCAAAAGCATGATCTTTATTGTTTGTAGGTGAGGGAGGCCATTTTTGTGCGTGAAGTACTACACATAATTAGATGATCAACTTCTAGAGCAAATCACTTCTAGGAGTTATGACCATTTCCAATATTTGTTTGGGATCAACAGTTCTTCAAGTGATTCTGGCAAGAAAAAACATCTTGACACCAGCCATCACCCTAACACTACAAATGGTCTAATAATAAAGGCAGCTATTCCACTTTCAAGATTGAAGCAACCAAGCTCAGAAAATAACTAGACAAATAGTCACAGATGAACTCTGTGTGTGTGTGTGTGTGTGTGTGTGTGTGTGTGTGTGTGCATGTAAGGAAAAACACAAGTTAAATTTAAGCCTTGGACGGTGGGAAGGGAGGTCAAAACCCAAAGAAGGCACTTAAATGAACGCTTCTGTTCTCATAGGGTAGTCATGTTCAAGTTCATATGAGGAAACAAGAAAGGAACCATGAACTAGAAGCAAGATTAGCCAGGGGCTGGGGCAGGGAAGGAAGGCGGGAAGGAGCCCTCTCATCTTTTCCTCCAGGTTGAAGGGATCATGTCTTTTGTCCTGCAGAAACTAAAGACTGAACTCTGAACCAAGCAGTTCCCGCTATACCACGTGAGGACAAAGCACAAAACTACAAATAATGTCAATTGTGGGACATTGGGAATATTTTCCAAGGGAGGGTTCCTGGTGAGCCCCGTGGCTCCAATTTAAACAGAAGCAAATGGACTTTGATATTTACCCTCTCGGCTTGGGGGAAAGTACAGGAAATAGGAGAAAAAAGGGAATATGAGACCAAATATTTATAGTATCAGGGAAATAATATAAATCTTTGTATAAAACAACTGCACTGTAAAAGACTGTATTTATTTTTTCAATCATAGTAAAGAACAGCTAGGTATATTATTATAGAATAAAACCTATGACAAACACTATTCTCATTGAGAAAAGAGGAACCAGGCTATGCTTTTTTTCAGACGTTAACAGCTCACACTTAAAAAAATCACGCGCTTCATGTTCCACCCAAAGTAAATATGTTTCCAGTGAGGGCTGATGAGTGCATGACTTAGAAGTTGTCAGAACTGGAAGAGGGCTGCTTCTCTGTCCAGATCTGCTTCATGATTCCCTGCCATCTTCCTTGAGAAGGCAGAGAGAGACACACGCACAGAAGCCGACGTGTGTGGTCTCTCTGCAAAGGCGCAGTTCTAAAGATGCCGCCTTTCCGAGGTATACACGCCTGTGCATAGGGCCGTCACAAATATCTGTGTGTTTAGTCTTTCAATCGATGATGAGAAGAAGAGGAAAAGGAGGACAAAACACACAATTCACTGGAAAGGATAACGTTCTGGCTGGAGGAGTTTGGTGGATCAGAGAGGAATTTTAGCTAGGGGAGAGAAGAAAAGAGCATGGTACCCTTAGCAAAGACGAAACAGGGCAAGCCAGAGAGCCCTCTGGTTTGCTTCTGTGAGAAAACACAAAGGCAGCTTTAATTTCTGAAAGGAATGGAAGACAAGGACTCAAAATATGGCCGCCTAGTTTTACAAACAGCCATTTGCCCGGAATGAATAATAATTTCGGATGATGAGTTGTAAACAACACTGATTTCATTTATTCTGCAACCAGTAATCCTGCTGAGGAGAGACAGGATGGGCAAATTGTTTGCGCTATCTGCAATATTTCTGGCCCTGATTTGAAAAAATCGGAGGAAATCTTGGCAGAGAGAAAAATCAAATGACATTTTGATGCTTACAGAGAGCTGCATCCACGGAGGGAGATCTTGAGGGATCTGGCCTGGTGCTCACCAGGCGGGTTTGGAGGGGCCTGGGCTTGACCAACAGACCCAGCTGGAACGTGCTTAGTTCTCAGAAATAAGCAGGCTTCACAAGGAGCCTTCAGCGCCGGGCCATGACCATCGCCAGGTATCTCTGCCTGAGAGGGCACTGAGCACTCCCCCAAGACAGGCAGGGATCTCTAGCAGAGATGGCAGATAACACAGAGGACACCCCATTAGATTTGAATTTCCGACAAAGAACTTACACTAATACACATACTCAACAAAGGTTTTTGTTATTGATCTGAAATTCAAATTTCATTGGGCTCCCTGTTTTTGTTTGTTTGCTTGTGTTCTAAGTCTGGCACCCTGCCCCAAGACAGGTAACTTACAGGGGCAGGTTCCCCTGCGCTGCGCAGAGTGAGGAGGTCTGGGCAGGGGTGGGAAGGGGAGGGGAGAGGGAGGAGGTTACCTAGGGCTCAGGAGCGGACTTCCCCCCACCCAAAACCAGGTCCTAACAGATGTGTCCTAGTGAAGGTGGCAAAGCTGAGGCTGGGTTCCAGGCGTGGGTCAGCATGTGAGGGAGCACACGGGGCTGCTCATGTCTGTCTCTGTGGGAAGCCCAGGCAGCAATGGTGCTTAGTATCACGACCAGAGCAAATCACTAACATGGGAAAGTTGTTCGATGAGAAGAGAAGATGTGAAGTAGCAGTACAGCCCTGTAGAGAGTAAGCTCACAAGTACAGAGCAGGTGGCCGTGGGTATAGGATCCCCAGATACCCAAGTGACCTGGGTGGAAGGGGGCAGATGGACAGACAGACTGCCCTTTTCAGGATGAGACTGCATATGTGGTTGAGGGCTTTTGCGATCTAGTTATTTCCAAACACCAAGGTTCTCCTTGTTGTCGAGTTTCGATCCTATGGCTCAGATCAGCCTCAGACTACCTCCAAACTCCAGTTCCTCGTGAGAGGTGAGCTCCAACTCGCTAGCCCTGCGGGATCCGGGGGCCAGGATAGGGTAAGTGGAGCCCAGGATGGGGACCCTGAAGTTGCCCTATAACTGGGGATGCCTGGAATAAGCTGCCTGGAACCTCCTACTGGAAGGTAATATAAACCTTGTGCATACCCCAGGGTGCCTGGCCACTGCTGGGTACATGTATCTGTCCTGTGCTCCTCTCTCTCCTTGGTTCCTTCCCTCCTACTGAAATGCTGCTGTTGAGCTTGTTCATGGTTTTCCCAGGAACAGCTCACTTCTTTGCATTCTGCTATGCCTGTTTTTCTCTCATGGCTTTAGCTTTGGCTTACTATCTTCCTTTTGTTCCTTCATTCTTTGAATACTTCTCTATATTTCCTGCTACTCAATATATTGGAATACAAATTGCCAAAGAAAAGAACAATGGATCATATTCTTTTAGAACATTAAATCGAGTGCCACTGTGTGTTATAGGACCAGAGTCCAGCCTCTGGGAGATGGCTGAACATGGGAGGTGCCAGGCTAAGTCTGGCTGTGCTGATGATGAGGTGTGGGCCTCCCGCCGGTCAACCTCATTTCCTTCGTTTAAAAAATGAGCATAATCATTCCTTCTTAACAGGGCCATGGTGAGGATGAAATAAGATGTGTATTTATAATTAAATATAACGTACAAGTGCTTTGGAAAGTGGATAGCAGTTTTAGAATGTAAGGTGTTATCACCCAAATGACAAAAATGTGTTAAGCCCTCATGGACTCTTAAGGACACACGTAGTACAGTACTTAGAAATTATACCACTCCTCTTCCTAAGTGCACCCCTCTCAAAACTCAGACCTCTGGTTCTTCCAACATGCTTAATAATATCCCAATCTAAAATGCAGTGCTGCCAGAGAAGAATTAAAAAAAAAAAATATTTTATTGATTTTTTACAGAGAGGAAGGGAGAGAGATAGAGAGCCAGAAACATCGATGAGAGAGAAACATCGACCAGCTGCCTCCTGCACATCCCCCAGTGGGAATGTGCCTGCAGCCAATGTACATGCCCTTGACCGGAATCGAACCTGGGACCCTTCAGTCTGCAGACCGATGCTCTACCACTGAGCCAAACCGGTTTCGGCCAGAGAAGAATTTTTAAAAACTTTTTCTTAAACCATAGATTCCCATAATCCTTCAACTGTTACAGCTTAACCATTCTGGAGGGATATGGTTAAAATAATTTTTATAAAGCAAAACAAAACAAAAACAGAACCCCTGTCATGAAGTTCTAAGAGTTCTATGTTCTTTTTCTTGGGAATGTCTTCTTAAAGAGGACTCCTGTCCACAGGTGCTTGGGAGATGTGTGAGTTAATGCCATGTTTGCTATCACAGCAGGGGAGGCTGGCTCTGGGGGGACAAGAGGGGTGGTGTACTAGGATACAAGTGGCTGCCAGTACCGCACAGTGCTCCCTTCACGGCAGCTCCCCCAGAGCCGTGATGAGCATACTAACCCTCCCCCGCACTTTACAGCTTATAAAGCACCTTGGTATGTACAGCAGTAGGCCCCCACTCTGCGATCTAGCTTTCCGTGGTTTCAGATACCTGCTGTCAACTGTGGTTTGAAAATAGTAAATGAAAAATTTCAGAAAGAAACAACACCTAAGTTTCCATCTGAGCACCATTCTGAGTAGCATGATGAAATCTGGGGCTGTCCCTTTGCCCCTCCTATCCATGCAGTATACACTACATGCCCATTAGTCATTTGGTAGCCCTCTCGTAATCAGATGGACTGTCATGGTATCACAGTGCTTGTGTTTAAACAACCCTTATGTTTCTTAATGGTGGCCCCAAGATGCAAGAGTAGTGATGCTGACAATTTTGATATTCCAAAGTGAAGCTGTCAATTGCTTCCTCTAAGTGAAAAAGTGAAAGCCATTGTCTTAATAAAGGAAGAAGAAGAAAAAAAAAGCATGCTATGATCTATGGTAAGAACAAGTCTTCTACCCATGAAATTGACCAACTTATAAACTTTATCATAGGTATGCTATGTGTAGGAGAAAACAGTACATATAGTGTTTGGTATTGTGGTCTGCAAGTAAGGGGAGACTAATGAATGTATGTACATACATCATCTCACTGCATCTTCTTTAAAACTCTGTGAGATAGGTTTTATTTCTGCAACTCAATGTCACAGAAGAAGAAACAGACCAGAGTTGAATACCTTGCCCTGAGCGGTCACACAACCAATGAGTCCGAAGCCAAATCTCAATTTGGGACTCGGCTCCAAATTCCACACCAGTTCCACCCCTCTCCCCCCAGCTCCCACGATGCAGGCACACTGGGTGTGCAGGGACCTGGCAGGTTTCACAGGTAGTGTGCAGAAAGGTGCTGCAGAAAACGCTGGGCATCGGGAGACCCAACTTCCTGCCTTGGCTGTGCCCCTGAAGAGCTGTGTACCCAATGTTTGTCTCCTTAACAACTCGGGCCTTTGCTTTCTCATCTGATGAATGACAGGCTTACTGTAGCCCAACCATTCTCACCTGATTTGAGGGTCTTAAACAATGGGCAAGCACATGAAATGCAGCTACACTCTCAGAAGAGGCTCACATGAAGATACACACACAAACACAATCTCACTAACATTTTCAGGGCATTCATGGGTCCTAATAAGACTAGAGGGTTTGGCTGGCTGATTTCTAAGGTCAATCTGTGCTCTAAAATTCTGTAATGCATCTTTTTTTTTTTCTATAAACATGTTAATTTATATATGCATGCAGTCTTAACTATGTTTATGTATTGGAAATATCTATGTTTTTGGGAATCAAAAGAAAGTTCTACTGAGGCAGGGCCTGAGACTTGACTTAGGAGAGAAGTATGACTTTAGAAGTAGGGAATAGCATCTGGAACATTGCCATGTAATAATGACAGAGCAATGTGTTTAAAAATGAATTCATTATTCCATTTCTCTCTTGCTTACTCATTGACAAGAGTGGTATATTATTAGGGATAGCCATGATGGTAATATAAGAATAGCAACTGGACACCTCTTGTGCCAGAAATAATACCTCAAAATGGGCTAATTTAATCCAATTAATTTTCATTTGGGAATTATTTAATTACTAATGACTTCTAGCTTGTCAGGTTCTGTTGGGGTTTCTCATAGCCTAACCCCAATTTAGCTAACCAGGACCCTCCTTTAAAAAATGCCACTTTGTAACATTTTCAGGAACAGAAATAATTAAACACTTGAATTACCCAGGAATAACCTTAATAAGAAATAAATAGGAACTATATGAAGAAAATTAGAGACTTATAAAAGAAGACTTGAATGGAGATAAAGTTCATATTCCTCAATGGAAAGACTGCATGTTTATGAAGAAGACAATTCTCCCCAAATTATTCTGCAGATTTAATGTAATTCAAACGAACATTCCAGAGAGATTAATTTATAGATTTAATGAAATGTTTTTATAGTTATTCTAAAAAAATAAACTGGAAAGAAGAGCGAAAGATGAGCAATATGAGACATTAAAACCTACAATAATGCCAGAATAATTGAAAATTGTGCTATTGGTGAAACAATTGATGGGTCAATGAATGAGAAATGATAGTCCAAAAGGAGATCTTAAAAATTTGCTACATGTTAAATATATGGGGAAAGAAAGGATTATTAAACAGATAAGAGTTGGGAGAAAAATTTGAAGGTCGAACTGCACCTCACCATTACACCAAAATACATTTTTGGAGAAGCAAATAATTAACTGTAAAAAAAATGAACTCCCTAAATGTTTAAAAAGTCAATATGTAATGATTTTGATGTAACATTTTTCTAAGTATAAAATAACTAGAAGTTACATAAGAAGAAGCTAACAGTTTTCATTAAATAAAAAATTTAAGACTGCACTTTAGAAAATTTACAAATTAAGAGGCAGCTTAAAAATGGGATAAAATATTTGCAAATAACGTAATATGTGAGTTTAAAAAAAAAAAAGAAATTTCCCTAAAAATGGAGAACAAGCATGAATAGAAGACAGATTATGAATGAAAAATATAGTTTAGCCAATAATTCGTAACAAAGGTGTTTAATCTCACTAATGATCATACAAATGCAAATTAAAATACCAAAATATATTTATTATTATTATATTGCAAAATAATTTTTTAAGCTCATGATTCTTAATTCTGGAAAGGATGTAGAGAGAGCTTATTCAGATGGTTGGTGGAAATGGATAAAAATCACTCTGCAAACCAATCATATAGCACATGTCAAGGTTCTAAACAGTTGTTATTGTAGTAACTTCCAACCCAGCAATTCCTCTTGTAGGAATCTGTACTATAAAAATCATTAGAAATTCCATTGAAGATGTATTTGCAAAGATGTTTGTAAACAAAAAAGGCAAATAACCAAAATGTTCAATAATTGGGTACAGATTAAATTTTAAATAATTTATGGGATAGTTAGAACAGGAGAAATTATGCAGGCATTAAAAATCATGTTTTGTAATGTTTAATGACAAAGAACAAGTTCTTAATGAAGTAAGTACATAAAAAAGTAAGATGCAAAAACAAATGCTTCAAGATTTAATGCTGTATATATATCAAAACCTTATATTAGTTTTAGCATGCATAGAAATGACTAGAATGAATCACTTCAAATAATATTAGAAAGCTCATCTTGAATGGTACAGTTATTCATGATTTGAAAAAACATATGTATATTGTGAAAAATCTCTAAAGTACACATTTTAGCATTAAAATATATAATGTACAGTGTAATCTGCTCAAGTTAGCCATAATAATTTAGAGAGACAATATAAGCTCAATGACGAATGAGACTAGATGCCTCATCACCTGGCTTCCATACCTGTTTCTGCTGCTTAGTTGCTCTACGACCCTAAACGAGTCATGTATCTCCCTCAGAACTTTCGTTTCTTAGCTTAAAAATAGCAGCTGACAAGACCTTCCATATGGGAAGCTGCTTTGCAAACTGGAAACTATCATACAAGTCTAAGATATTATTATTATTATTATTATTATTATTATTATTATTATTTTGTGCATATGTGTGTGTGTGTGTGTGTGTGACTGAATTTAAAATTCCAAACTAAACCAACCTTGCAGATTAAAGGAAAAATTTACTAACCTATATCTGAGAAGCTTTGATCCTAAAAATCTTTTAAAAAAATCCTTACCCGAAGCTATATATTAGAAAGCGGAAGGGAGGGAGGGAGGAAGGAAGGGAGAGAGAAAGAGAGAGAGAGGAGAAACATCTATCAGTTGCTTTCCATAATAGCTTTGACTAGGGATTGAACCTGAAACCTAGGTATGTGCCCTGACTGGGAATTGAACTTGCAGATTTTTGGTGTATGGGACAATACTTCAACCAACTGAGGAACCCAGCCAGGGCATGAAAATCTTAAAGTATATCTGTCCTTGTTTCACCAGGCACTGGAGCCATCTTTGGTCTAGTGTACACACACCTGCTGATAGGTAACAACTGGCTTAGCAGCCGAGAGAGGAACGATGGACGACTTCTAGGGTTATAGGTGGAGTAGATAAAAGAAAGACCCAGCCAGGAAGGGCTGAGCTTGGACCACAAGCTACCTCAACTGAGCATCCTTGGGCCCTAAAACACCCCATCCCTTCATGGCAGAAGGGACTTGGGCGGAACACACCTAGTTTTATGCCTGGGCACACCAGGTGGGACTCAGTTCTTTGCCAACACTTCACTCTCCTTCTGAAGTTAAATAAACTGGGAAGTCAATAAAGAAGGTTGATTTTGTTATTGGCTTGGCAAAGGTGAAATGGGCTGTGGGCAGGTGGCTATATAGTGCATAAATGATGTGTTTTAAATTTGATGTTTTTTCTCATCAAACAAAACAAAGGACCATGAATTTGATCTTAGCAGGTTCCATGTTCACGGCAAGGGCAGAGAGGACTGAAGAGAGGTGGGAGACAAGTATGCTTCTCCACTCATGCCTAGTTCTTCCTTCCCACACTGTCTCTTCTCTATCAATGGGCACAATGCCGAGGGTGGTTATAACTTACAGTGTGTGCTGAGGGACATGGCAGTGATCTGTCATAGGACTGCAGCAACTTTCCTGGCTTTTCAAGCTGTGTTCACAACACAAGGCTGAACTCTACTCACCTATCATTCATCCATCCATCTATCCATTCATGTATTCTATTCATTCATCCATCCATTCATTCTTCGAACAGCTGTGTGTGCCCGGAGGAGTTCCCCCCGCCCCCGCCAGCTCTGGTGGCCTCAATATTTTCAATGAACATACATCAGGGTACAAGTGAAGGGTGTATATCACCGGCCTGTGGCCAACCGCTGCAGGCACCACACCACTTCTGAGCCCTGTTATTTGATTATCACCATCTTTATTGGCCACAGAGGGGAAGGGATATTACAGCTTTGTGGCTTCTGAGAGTTCGGTCCTTAGTGAACTGCCAAGCCTCAGCAGCAGCTCCCAGATCACAGCGTGGGGGGATTTTATGACCGCATCTCAGTTCTCACCAGAAAAGGCAAAAAGGAGGAAGCAGGTGACACAGCATGGACAACGGATCGATGGCTCAGCCTAACAAAGCCAGGTCCTAACCATCCCCCCTCTTACCTCTGTGCTCTCTCCCGCCCACTTTTCCTGTCAACCCGCCCAACATCCCCTCCCAAGCTCTACTCCAGAAGAATTTAAATTGGCTCGAGCTCAAAGAGGAGGAAACATAAAACTGACTGTTCATTAGATGCTGTGCCACGCTCGTTTTGTTTTTTAATATGGCTGGCTGAGCCCACCCTGGTGCGAGCAACTCCTTGGAAGAAGGGGCGTGCATGTGAGTGCCGGTGCACCTGCAGGGGACGAACTAGAGGCAATGGCACAGTGTGTGAGTGTGTGTGTGTGTGTGTGTGTGTGTGTGTGTGAGAGAGAGAGAGAGAGAGAGAGAGAGAGAGAGAGAGAGAGAGAGAGAGAATGAGAATGTTGGTGGGTGATTCCCCCCACCCCCCTCCCTAACTGTGGAGCCTGAGAAGCACTCCTCTCTCAGAGCAATTACTACAAATGATTTATGTGGCCAGTCAAGAGGGCCTGCCAGGGTTCTTATTTCATCTCCAGAAAAAGGAACTCGGCTGGAATGTTATCAGGGAGCTTGGGATTAAACTGACAGCTGCCTTTTGTTTTCCCCGTGAAAGAGCTTCTCCTCGGACGGTGGCATTTGGTTTCTACACGGGCAAGCCAGAACACAGTGTCGGCAAGGACCAGCCAGGAGAGGGCCACGGGGAAAACTGTTCAATGGAAGCGGTTTCTTTCTTTGCTTCTGTATTTATCTTGAGCTGATGTGTTTGGAGCTGCTGGCTTTAGGAGGCAGCCTGGCTCAGGCAGGCTTGGGATAGTGTTTCTTTTCTTTTCACTGCATGGAAACGCAGCGCCCAACCTCTGCCCTCTGTGACCAGTGCTCATGCAGCCGGTGAGAGGAAAACAAAGGTCCCTTCTAATGTAGGTTTTGAAAGGTGGCCCCGGTCCCTGTCCTCTGCACGACTGTGTGCGCCGGCACATGTTAGGTCACAGGGCATGGGGTGCGAAACAAGGCGGGAGACAAATCACTCCGTCATCTGCACAGGCAGGGAAATGCTGTGGACATAAAGACGCAGAACCACATGTGTTCTCAACCTCTGACACTCAAACTCTAATAGACCCTTGTAGTTTTCATAAATCCTCAGTTGTGGTTTGGCTGGCCGCAACCTTCAAGTTAGCTTCCCCACCTCCTCGACCCATCCTAGTTTACAAGGTCTTCACACAGCTTGGCAAAGGGGCAGTCAGTTACTGGGATTAATAGAAGGAACACACGTGTGCACACACATACTCTGATGGCCCAATGACTGCATAATAAAGCTCTGTAGATAAACAATAGTAAATACAAATTAAGGAATCTCTCAAGAGATCAAGGGAAGAATATGCTAAAAAGAGGTTGATGGGTGGAATAGCTTTAAAGGGAAGAGATATAAAGGAAGACTAAGGATTACAATAAAAGACACGGACTGTAAAATCATCTTTATAGTCTTATAATCTCTGTGTCTTATATTCAAACATTCTATGCTAGTTTTTGACTTGTGATTCCCAAATCTCATTTTTACTAATGTTGTGCCAATAGTGTTATGAATGCTCAAAATAAACTTAATTTTTATTAATAATTAATTAATAAACTTAATTTATTATTAAAATAAACTTATAACACAGTCTTCACAGTATATGCTGACAGTGTGGTTGTTCAGAAATCAGTCCAATATTAGGGATCACAGAGGAGGAAACGAACATTTAAGGAGGGCATATCATGTGTCTGGTATGGTGCTATGTGTCTTATAAACATTTTCTACTTTATTTCTCATTACAACTCTATGAGGTAGGCACTTTTATTCTCATGTTCTAAAGAAGGATATAAATGCCAAACTGAGATTGGATAACTTGCTCAAGAATGTATACCTAGTGTGGCAGACACTATTAGCTGCCAAGCTAATATCCTTTTTCCTTTCTTTATTAGAATCTCAATTGTATGTGAGGCAGGATTTTCTAGCCTCTCTTGCAGCTAGGTGTGGTCATGTAACACAATTCTAGCCAATGAGATGCATGTAAAATATGCTGGGGATTTGTGATTGGCCCTAGCCCTTCTCCTCATCCCTTTCTTCTTTTCCCTTGGGCCTGGAGTACAGATGTAATGCTGATGGTGGAGGCATCATCTTGTGACCCAGATAACAAATGTTAATATAAAGGCTATAGACTGGGTAAGAAGAAGGAAGTGGGAAATATCTGACGTCATGGATCAGTTGTATTTCCTTTCATCTGTTATCTCTGGTTTCTTATTATGGAAGAAAAATAAAACATCCTGTTCCATTTTTTAAAGAATTAATCTGTACTTCTTGCATACAGAAAAATGTGATCCAAACTGACACCCTACAAAGGGGTAGAGCTGTAATTGCAACCTAAATCAAATCTATCAAAGGACCTTGGTTGTAATATGATACAATGACATACTGTCATACTATGATAGACTATTTTCAAAGTGCCAACAACTCCAGAAAAACCTTGAAGAAGGGTATGGTGTGATTTTTTTTTTTTTCCAGCTCATACTGAGGCTCATGGTTTAGGGTAGTTCTATTTCCTTAGGCTGTTGAGTGTAGGCCTGGATTTCATTCCAAAATCAGAGAATTGGTTGGCTCTGATCTGTGAATTAACACTATCTGCCAGAGAAGTCTGATGTATGTTACCTGGGATAGCTTTAGATTACACTGCATTTCTTTTTCTTCTTTTTTTTAAAAAAATATATTTTTATTGATTTTTTACAGAGAGGAAGAGAGAGGGATAGAGAGTTAGAAACATCGATGAGAGAGAATCATCGATCAGCTGCCTCTTGTACACCGCCAACTGGGGATGTGCCCACAACCAAGGTACATGTCCTTGACCAGAATCGAACCTGGGACCTTCTAGTCCACAGGCTGACACTCTATCCACTGAGCCAAACCGGTTTCAGCTACACTGCATTTCTTAACAGTATTCTGATGCAGACTCATTATAGCAGCCCCAAGAGGAAATATTCCAGGATAAAGAATTTGCCAAGTAACCCAGATAGTTTTATTTTGATGCCTATAGGGACAGTGAATACCTTAGAAACAAAGGGTCAGCTCACAAATTGCTGTTAAGCATGGCAGATTGGATACATGTTTATCTCAACTCCTTAGCCCCTTTCCCTCCACAAAAAAGACACAAAAAGAAATTATTTTTTTTTTCTTTTTGCATAGCAAAATTCTTCATAGAAAGGATAGGAAAGGAGCCAAAAGCAGACATGAGATGACAACATAATTTTGTAAACTGGAAAGCAGATGAATGAGCGGCAACTAATTTAGCAGAGTAGGAAAAGCTGAAATCTAAACTTTCAATGGGGAAAAGCCAAGGAGAAGAAAGCCAATGTATGTTAAGAATCTTATAAAAACTCAGGAATGTGAGGCACCAGGTACCTCTGATGATGGGGTGTAGATGGGGCTAAATAACAGGAGGGTTGGTAGAAAGTCTGTATAAGCAGCATTAGATTCTGAGACCCTTCTCTTTCTGTCCATGGCCATGCAGCTATTCATCTTTCACCCTGAAAGGGTTTGTGGTTTCCTTTTGAAGAAGTGGAAGCAAAGGAATCTGGAACATGGCCACAGAGCACAGTGGAAGGTGGAGTACTATGCTGAAAACAGGGGAACTAAGTGAAAATCTGCAAGTCACTGATAAGATAACCTTACCCAACTCCCAATCTCCCTCCACTTGGCTTCAAGAACACTGGCAGCCAGTCTTATACCTCTAAGATAGAAGATCGGTCTATATAGAACTCCTTTCTAGGGAACTAACTAGCCTGTGAGAAATGACTGCTAGATCTTGGATGTCCTGTGGGTGGGTTCCAGGCCAATCACCTCCTCTTGAAAGTCCTCACATATAAACACATGGCTCCCAGTTATTCGGTTTATACCTTCCTCTCACCGATAAATATACAGGCAAGTAGGGCCATGCATATCAGAAAAGCCTCTAACACAAAATGCAGAGTCCAAATGAGCAAATGGAAAAGAAAAGCAGAGAAGATAAAGGCAACATTGAGAACACTTTAAATACCATTAGTATATTCTCAGAATAAATTTCTTAAATCTATGAATTAAAAAATGATGGTACAAACATTTAGAAAATGAAAACAAACTTTTATAAATTAAAAATATGATAGACATAATATCAAACTAAAGGGAGGGAAGGTAACAGTAAGAAACCTTTGGAAATGTACAACATAAAAGTAAAAGAGATGAAAAATAGAAGAGAAAAATTAAGAAAATAGGGGACTAATCCTGAAAGCAAAACATATAAATAATAGGAGTTCCAGAAAGAGAAAAGATAAAACAGAAGGGATTACCAAGTGATCATATAAGAACATTTCCCAGAACTGAAGTACATGAACTCCCACATAGAAAGAGCCTACAAAAATCCATGGATAACAAATACAAAAAAAAGGCCACATTAGGGTACATCACTGTAAAACTTCAGGAAGCAGAGAATTTAAAAAAAGATCTGAAAAATTTCCAAAGGGTGGAATGAGAATGGCAATGGACGTTGTAACAGTGACTCTGGAAACCAGAAGAACATGCAGTAAGTTCTTCAAAATTCCTTCTGAGAGTTATTTATAGCCTAGAAGCCTATATCCAGTCAGATGAGAGAAGAATAAAGCTATTTTCATACATGCAAGACCTGAAAAACGTACCTTTCATGAAAATTCATGAGTTCTCAGGCAGTTACGAGAGGATACATTCCACTAAAATAAGGCCTAACCTCAGTGAGAGAGACTTGGGATCCGCGAACAAGGGACCCAACCCAGGAGGGACGTGACTCAAAAGCTTAGGATGCCAGCTCTGCAGCAGACTTAGCACCTCTCCAGGTGGGAGCAGAAGGATGCAGAACTCCAGGAGGATTAACTGATGCTTGTAGATGTACGGAGAGGAGGCTCACACTGCTGCTGGAGATTCTGTGAATGACTTAAGGACAGGAGCATAAAAATTAAGCAAGAGAACAAACGGCAGAACCAATAACTGCAGGAAACGCAAAAGATGTACAGAGATCACAATGTAAACAGAGTCCTCCACTTGGTTCCTGCCTTGAACAACATTACACACACACACACACCTGATTTCACCAAAAAGTTGTGCCATAAGAGGATGTATGGTGAGAGGTGGAAGAAGTTGGGGAGTTAAATCCCTGTTTTCCATGGTAAGGAGTCAATAGGGTAATATCTAAAACATGCTCATCAAGATATAACTGTAGAAACATGTTAATTAAAAATAAGGAGGCTCATGTCAGAAGAAAGGGCTAAAAGCTTTGGGGAGCAGGAATCAGAAAGGGAAGAGAAATAGGGCAGGATGGCTGCTTTTCATCCTATAAGCTTTACAGAAACATGCAACCTCATATTCTGAAACCGTGTTACTCAGATAACGACACTGATTGAAAAGCAGAAGAGCCAAGGCTTGAACAGGGTGAAGGTGAGCAAGTGTGCCTGATTCCCTCAGGCTTTGGAAACCATCCTGAGGGTGTTCCCTGTCACGGGGGACGTTTTAACATTAGCAGCACTGCTCCCCACAAACCTGTGCCTCAGCTTCTTGGAGTCCTGATTTGTGGCTGTGTATGGATATGACCAAATTGCAATAAACTGTGGTTCAGATAATTTTTGGTTTAACTCTGACAGCTATACCGATCCCCCACCCATTGATCTGACAAACCATAAAGATAATGTAGTTTCTAGGGGCTCAAAGAATTGTTGGGAGTTTTCCTTCTGGATCCCACCTGCAGTTGAGTTCTGTGACCTTCTCTATTGAACTAGTGTCAACTATTGGAAGGAAGCAGCTGGCCTTCCTTCCCACATCCAGTAAAGGGGTAGGGCTGGAGGTGAGGGTGGGACCTAGGTGCTGGAAGAAAAAGGGAAAACTTCTACTGAGAGTTTTATATTTCCATGCCTGGATTACAGAGATGAAAGAGTATCATAGGGCTTAGAGTCTATGAGGCAGCATTAGATAAGCCAGGGAAAAGTCACTGTATGTGAAATAGAACTACTTGGAGAAGTAAATACACTCGGATTTAGACCGCGTGACAGCCAAAACCTAATTTTGGTGAAATTAGACTAACATTTTGGCTATGTGAAAGGCAGATTGGAAAGCTAGAAATCTCTACTTCTGAATGACAAAGAGGTTTGTTTTATTATTTAGGGTCCACCTAAGTGTCTATAAAATATGCAGCTTACAGATCCAGAAATCAGGGAAGGCAAAATCCTGAGGTGTGCTGTGCTTGTTAAAAAACAACCACTCTTTTGAGGTCTGAATTATTTCTTTCAGAACAGGTAAATAAGGCCTATTGAACAATAATAGCCAATGTTTATTGAGAACTTTTTTGTGCTAGAAACTATTTTTTTTAATATATATATTTTTATTTCAGAGAGGAAGTGAGAGGAACAGAGAAATAGAAACTTCAATGATGAGAGAGAATTATTGATTAGCTGTCTCCTACATGCCTTCTACTGGAGATTAAGCCCACAACCTGTGCACGTGCTCTTGACAAGAATCAAACCTAGGACCCTTCAGTCTGCAGGCTGATGCTCTATCCACTGAGCCAAACCAGCTAGGGCTAGACACTGTTTTTAAACAATTCTATGAGCTAAGACTTACAATGCATGTATGAGAGGTAAAAGTCTCCATTTGATAGAAGGAAACATTAAGACATGAAGAAAATAGGTAATTAACCCAAGGTTATAGGTGGCAAAGTGGGATTCAAATCTAGCTTCCAAAATCCCAGGTTCTTAATCAATATCTATATCTATAAATTATAAAATTACTATAATTATCAGCATGCAGAGGCCTAGGTAGGAAAAGATATTTTGCATTAATGATACATCTTTTACAGGTAATAGTTTTTACAGGTAATATCCTGTTTGATCTGTTTTATATGGATTCCAGTTCAGGCTTCCAGAATTCAATGGGGATGAAGTGAAAAGTTCAGTGAAAAACTGAAGTTTTCTCTGAAGATGAGTTTCAGAAATCAGATCAGGGCCCTGTCCCTTGCCTACAATCCATCTTAGACCTCAGGAGAGGAACAGCAGCTGGAGCAGTAACACAGTAACTATAAGGATGACGATGAGCATCATAAATAACACTTACAATGTTTGAACTCTGTGCCACTAGAAAAAAAAGAACACTCATATCAAGTGGTAGAAATATCACATGTGTGCATATATCCACCTCAACCCCAATATAATTCTCCAAAGAATGCCAAGCTCTGAGACTTAGAAATGGTGAGTTAGTCAGGAGGGGATAAGGGTGGGAAGAGCAAAGATAAAAATAGAGATTTGATTGCATTGTTAGTAATCCAGTTGAGCTCAAACAGCCCCAGCCTGGTGAGTCAACAGCAGCGACAAGAAGACACAAGAAAGAAAGAAGCAGGATGCTCTGTGGGGCTGAGGGGATGCAGATGGCCACAATAGTAACTTCATGCCAAAAAAACAAGACCAACAGCATTGAGGCTGTGGTGTGAGTTCAAAAACAAACAAGTGGAATGTGCTGAGGGATAAAATGCGCTCAAATCAATGAGCAGGAGTGTAGGGCTGACCCTCTGGGGAAAAGCTGATTGTGGGGGATGGGACTCGCAGACCCTGAGCCTTAGAGGCCAACTTACACTGTTCAAACAGAGTATTGTTTTCTCTGGGGTATAAGGCTTACTGTGATTTCAGACATGTCGCCATGGCAGCGGTGGGGGAAGAAGGGGGGAGAGAAGAACAGATGGGGGTCACCAGGTCCTGATTCTTATGCAAGGGCTCCCATGCTCTCCCCTTCCCCTTGAGCAGTCCAGTGTTGAGCTGTGTCTTCTCACTACTCCCCTGACATCAATCCAATTCAATCTAATAGATACTTTTGAGTGCCTACTATGTGTAGGTCTTTCATTCCTAATTAGCACTAGCTTCCATTAAAATATCCTATCTTTGTTGTTTTGTTTTTTTTTTAAACTGAAAAGGAAAAAGACCTAGTTTCCACATTCTCAGAGTTTATCTTTTCCTATTCCCAAACCTATAATGGAGAGATAGGGTAAAGAAACATAGCCAAATGTATGAAATATAATGAATGAGTGTATATGAATTAGCCATACCCAAATGATAACTTTATATTACAATTAGAAAGAATGAGGTAGTAGTCCATTAACATCCTTAGAGTTCTTGCCATAGTCTTCCTCCCTCTAGTTTCTTGCCTTCCTATTAACACTGCCAGGTTATTCTTCCCAAAACATAACCTCTGCCATGATGTTACCCTGTCTACCTTCAATGGTGATGCAAAGTTCCTAACTTGGAATTCAAGATCTGCCATAGCTGGTTCTTAACCTCACCAACTAATCTTCCTCTCCCCTATCCTTCAAATGTTTCCATGTTCTTAGCAGTGCATAATAGGTCAAATGAATTCATAAATAATGAATGAATGAATGAATAATCATATAGGCAAACAAACCTAAAAAAAAAAATCACTTCCACCTCCATCCTTTGGCTCCTCCTCAAGAATTTCCCCCCCTGGTTTTCATCCACCCAATTTCAACCAAGTCTAGTGAATAGCTCAAAGGTTTCTCTAACTCAATATGACCCAAATGAAACCCATGATCTCCACCCTTTCTTCTAAATGACTGGAACCACCACCCTCAATCTAGTTTCACAGGCCAGAAACCTAGGTTCCATCCTGACACATCTCCCTCCTTCAATCCCCATTTCAAAATATTGCAAAACCCTGTCATCTCCTTAATATATCTCCACTCCATTCACTTTTCATTGTCTCAATATCCTATCTTTCCATTTTGTCAGTTTTCAAATTAGAGGACTGAAGTCTCCTCACTCTATTAGTTCTCCACACTTTGTCAGAGGGATGTTTTCAAAGTGTGATCATATCATACTCCTGCTTAAAACTTTTCGGTGGTTTTCCAGTGGGCAGAGTTATAATAAATCTCCTCAGATATCCAGCAATGAATGTATCCTATTCTCTTCTGTGGAGAATCCTAACTAATATACCTCCTATGCATGACTATTTAACTTACAAGAAGTCTCCCACTTTAGAGTGGATATATTCTAGAGCTTCTCTAGAAGAGAAAAATTATCAAATTCTATTGAATGCAAATGACAACTGGAGAAAACTTCACAGAATCAGAAAGATGTTTACAAAAGATACTAGCACCTGTTGTGAGGATCTCTTCTTGTGACTGAATAAAGCAAATACTAGCATACTGTACAAATGTGCAAGTGATGGTGAGAGAGAGAGAGAGAGAAAGAGAGAAGCTATCCTTTTGGTTTCCTGAGTAAGAGGATCCTCTAAGAAGTTCTGGTTTCTTATCTGTAAGATGGGGATAATATATAGTATTCCAACCTCATAAGGTTGTTGGAATGATCAAATGGGATATTCTATGGAAAGAACTTAATGTAGTGCCTAGAATGTAACAAACACTCTCAAATGTTAGCTATTATTAGGGGTTGGCATTATAGTAGCCTTCACAATCTGGGTTTTTTGTGACCAGTCTAATTTTAAATAGACTGTCCCAAGGTCACATTTCTGGACATATTTCATCTGGAAAACAGTTACACATATGGTCTGTATAAAACATCTTAATACTCATTTGATGAATATTAAGATGTTTGATAAATTCTTTCTAGTATTTGACTGAATTCAGCAAACATGCACTAAGCTACATTATGACAACATTTGGACTGCCATCAGAAGCCTTTCTCAATGAATCCAATGGGGGAGAGAACATATACAACCAGCTAAAATGTAAGGTAGAATGAAATAAACATTAAGTGAAGGCACCTATAAAAAGCCACAGGTATGAAAAGGAAGGTCAGATTGTTTCTGACTGAAGTGGTATCTGATTGGACCTGAAAAGTAGAGAGTGATCTTGATGAGCAAAGAAGAAGAGCATTTTAGGCCATTCCAGGCTGAGGGAACATAATGGGCCGGGGCCCTAACTCCCTGAAGTGTGTAGCTCATCCTGGAGTAAATAGGAAAGAACAGTGTGCCTGCAGAGATGAGAGGTGTAATGAAAAGGAGAGGAAGCTGGGAAGAGATTTAGGGTCAGATTACATGTCATCTTGAATGTAACGCTAAGAATTTAGTATTTTGTTCCATAGATAACATAGTTCTAACTTTGTCCTCTATATGAAGCTGCTCAGTATTGTCTCTTTTTGCAGATTTGGCTTTGGGAAGACAGATATGAGATCTGCAATCATTTGATTGGCTAGATTTGCAAGACCAGCCCTCCATTTGCTTTTTACTTCTTTTGGAGTATTTTCTTCCAATTGGGCTATGTTGCCACCAGGTAAGTGGTCACAGGTAATTATGACTTTACTTTCAAAACACTCAAGTGTTCTCAGAGATATGATTAATTATAAAGAACAAGATTAGCACATATATCTAAATATAATTAGATAGCTTTCTTTCAAATTCTTGACTCAGGTTTCTCTCCAATCTAATCCTACCAAGGTTTGAAGACCCCTTTCAACGAATTCTAAGTATTATAGTTTATGTCAAAACTTCTTAGGGGCTTGCTGGTGTGCCTTAGTGGTTGAGTATTGACCTATGAACCAGGAGGCCATGATTCTATTTTAAGTCAGGGCACATGCCGGGATTGCAGGCTCAATCAGTCCCCAGTAGGAGGAGGTAGCTAATCAATAATTCTCTCTCATCATTGACGTTTCTATCTCTCCCTCTCCCTTTATCTCTATGAAATCAATAAAAACATATCTTAAAAAAATTTCTTAGGGTGCATACCTGGACCTTCTCTGTCTATAGCCGTTTTCCCACATGTGGAAGAACCTGCTCACTGCTCTGATGTTTCTGGTAAGATAGCATTTAGATGACTTGGGATTTCTCATTTGACTGATGATGTCATGCTTAGCATGTGCCAACAAGCAAGGCCCTGCTGAAAGGCATGTCTTTCTATTTCTTCCCATCCCCTACTCACACTCCCCTCTCTTCCCCCAGGAGAACAGAAGAAACTGAGAGCAGAGGAGTTAGAGCACTGGGCCTGATGCTGCTGAGTGCAAAGCTTGTCCCTGGACCTTGGGGGCTGGATAACTGTGAACCAGGTTCATTGTTCTCATCTGTGTAATGTATATGGATAATAGTGTCTAAATTCAAAGGATATGTAGGGATTAAATGGGATAAATTACTTATCACTATACCGGGTGAAGTGTAAGCATCCAGGAAGTACTTAGTTTTGAAAATTAGTAATTCCATGGTCACAATTGTATATCAAACTTTGATATGTGGAGAGTAGATGAAATCAGAAATAAACCATCAATTTGGGACCAAAAGTTTCTGAAGTTCATAGGCTTTTCTTAGCCCTGTTTTTTTTTGTAAGGCAATTGAAGTCAGGATGTGGACCTCATCACCACCATCATCACCATCACCACCATCACCACCACCACCACCACCACCATCATCATCATCATCATGATGGCAAACAGGAGTAGGGGCCCTAGGCACAATGGCTCGGTGACCACAAGGGCTGCTGCTGGACTGTGCCATCCGCTCTGTGCTGAGTGCTGACCTTCCACTAGGCCTCTCTGAGCAACAGGTTTTCTGGAGGAAGAATCTGCTTCGTACCTTTGAGTCTCAGGAGTCCCCTCACTGGCCCTAGACATACGGGTAGGGCATTTCTGCCAAGGGGATTGTTCTCCACACTTAAGCACAACATCTGCCCTATCAGAAATAGGAGTTCTTTTGAGTCCATTCCTCCCTTCCACTGACCTCACATGAAGCAGCTGCAAGAGCACACAGAGACATCAGGACTTCGGCATGGCCGCTGCCCATTCCAGTGATCTGCTCCACCCCTCACACCCTCATCTGGCAGGAAGCCAGCCATCCTAACTCCAGTCCCAGTTAGGAACCGGAAACAACAACCAGAACTCTGTCTGCTTTGCTTTCAACCCAGGTGAAGGCCCAGTCTTTACGGTAACATAGGAAGAACCACCTTGACCGAAGAGCAGAAGAAAGGTTGTCTAGTGTTTCTCCAGAAGCGCTGGCTCCAAAGCCAGGCGGGCGTAGAGCACATGCAGGAAGGCAAAAGCATGGTTCTTACATGAATAAGTACATCCCACCGAGGGGAAGCTTAGAAATGTTGTAGTTTTGTCGTTGGGACGTCACTGGGTGTGAAGGAACTCATAACACCGGCTTATGCTTTAGAATATCAATGAGTGATTCCGTGACATTCAGGTCAGCCAGATGCTACTGCCTGGACCTCGTGATTCTATGATTCTGACCACTGCCAGGAAGACGAAAGTTTCCTATTGCAGGTTACATGAGGAACCACTGAAAAAAGCAGAAAAGGAACCCAGTCTCTGGCTGGGAATCCTGAACTGAACCGGGATTGCTGATGCCAGCCCTTCACCCCAATGGGAGGGCCTAGCCATCCTTTGCCCACCTTTCAACCCTGCATGACGCTTCTCTCTCTCTCTCTCTCTCTCTCTCTCTCTCTCTCTCTCTCACACACACACACACACACACACACACACTACCACTGGCCGTGACAACCAGGACAGGTGCAACAAAGAAATAAACCATGGCTGCTGCTGCTGGTCCCCTTTCATGGGACTGTGGCTTTATATGTCTGCGGGTGAGTGCTGGCCTTTGCCAGCCTTGGTGTCTATGTGTGGGCTCTGTGCAGGTGGGAGGTAGTCCTACTGGCTGCATCTAAGGCACAACCAGCTCATAAACCCAATGCCCAGTAAGGACCTTCACTCCTCTTTTTGTTAAATTAACCAAGGAGGCCATCAGATTAGGTCAGTGGTCGGCAAACCGCAGCTCACGAGCCACATGCGGCTCTGTGGCCCCTTGAGTGTGGCTCTTCCACAAAATACCAGGGCCTGGGAGAGTCTGTTTTGAAGAAGTGGCGTTAGAAGAAGTTTTGCCTCTCAAAAGAAATTTCAATTGTTGTACTGTTGATATTTGGCTCTGATGACTAATAAGTTTGCTGACCACTGGACTAGGTGACCCTAACACCTTAGCAGCCTACTGTATAAACCAAAACCTAAGCCTGAAAATGCCTCAAGATTAAGAAATAAATACCGAAGCACAACCAATCACAGCCACCTCTGCTTTTCCAAATAAGGTCAAAGAGTAAGCTGCAGCCAATCAAATAATCAAATAATTGCTTGGCTTCTACCTTCTCTCTATAAGAATCTTGGCTCTTGTCCATGGAGTGAGTGTTCTGACCACTTCCAGTCTGGTGCTTCCTGGTGTGAACCAATATCTGCTCAGATGAACTCTTAACAATTTTAACATGCCTCAGCTTTAATACTTTTTAAAACGTCCTTCACCTTGCTCTACTTTTTCCTCCACTGTACCCACAACTGTCTGACCTACTATATAATTGACATTTACTTACTACGTTTAATGTCTGCTAGAATGTAAGCAGCACAAGGCCAGGAATCTTTATCTGTTTTTTTTTTTTTTTTTTTTTTTTTTTTGTACACAAATATACTTTAAGCACTTAGAAGAATGGCTGGCACACAACAGGTACTCAATAAATATTTGTTTAAGGAATGCATGTTTATTAGCCATTCTAATTTAGCTTCTAGTTAAGCAAATGGTAAGTTCACAGGCCAAGACCTGTTCATCTGTTTGAAATATTCACTCCCACCATCCACACCGCCGGCTCAAAGCTGCTCCTGCGTCCACAAAGCAGTTAGTCCTGACACCGCCAAATGATCACTGTCACTTGGTAAAATTGAGGAGGAAGCAAAATATTTACTGAAGCAGAAACTCAGGGGGGCGGGAGGAGGGGGCAGCAGCCTGGGTTCTTTCCAGGTAACTAATGGTGCCCACTGACATCCCACCCCCACCGCCGCATTTATTTCAGAGGCAAAACAAGCCAGTGTCTGATGTGATTCGTGATTCAAGAATATTCACGATTTCTGATAAATCTGCAAATTGCTTAGGTAGAATTGCCACCAACTAAAATGAGGAAAGATCCTTCCATCCTCAGAACGCCTCCTCGCACATTGGCTTTCCGTAAATGTCTGAGAACGGTCTTGAAAGTGTGCCGGAGAACAGAGAAATAAACATAAAACCACACCGAAGCTGGGCACCTTTCAGCTTCTCCCAGTTGCTCAGAGGGATAATGAGGGCAAATATTTCATTTCCTCCTCAAAGCAGGACCAGTGGCATAATCTGAGACGTCTTGGGCAGATTCTTCATGTGCTTTTCTTAGGTAGAACCGGCGACTGCCGAGTTAGGAGATGGGAAGGGACTGGCAGAGAGAGATCAGTTAGTGCATCTGGAATGTCAAAAGCTCTGTGGTTCCGTCCCATCCTGCTCGGTTTGAATTCAAGGGTCACAGATGTTGACACAAATATTCATATTGCCAATTTGCACGAATCTCACCAGTTTGCAAGTATCAGGCAAGACGGTTCAATAAATGACCTGGCAAATTAATCTATTCCCCTCCCCATTAGTGTCTGACTCTTTGGCACGACAATATCAGAGATACCCCGTTAAAAAGCAAAGGGACAGTCAGGCTGTGTCACTGGCATGTCCTGATTCCTCCTTGGAGAGGCATCTGTCTGCTCACTGCCACCCCCAGCCTGCAGCCCCCTCCTCCCTGCCAGCCGGGCCCCCCTTTTTTCCTGTTCTTGTGGTACAATAAGAATAAGTGTAAGAGGACCCTGATTTTTCCGGAGGGACCAGGCAGTCTGAAAAGGTAGTCTTCAACATCATTAGCAGTTCATCTTCTGAAACCTCAGGGCAGCCCTTAGGCAGCAGCTCGGCGATGTCCCCCTCCTCCCTCCCTCCCCCTCTCTTCAGTGGGGGCTGATCAAATTAATGAAGCCTATCTAGGCGGGAGGAAGTTGGAGCAGAAGACAGTGGCTTAGGAGCCATTCGATGCAAGCCCCTCCCTCCCTTTAAAAAATGAAATAAAAATAATGGGGGGGGGGTTTAGAATATTTTTCTCTTAGCGACGGAGGAGGAAAGGGAGCCCGTGGTGGGGGTGGGGCGGGGTGGCTGCAATCTCGCCTCCCGGTTCCCCGGAGCAGGAGAGTCTATTGACTCTCCCGCCTGCACATTTGCATGTTAAAAAGCTGCAGTGCCTTTGTGGGCAGGATTTATCGGGGCTGCATTTTCTACTTGACGGAGCAGCAGAGTGCAGGGCGAGGGCTCTCCGGGAAGCAGAAAGCAGCGTCCAGCCAGCCGCCTTCCCCCTCATCTTTGTATGCAGCAGCCCCCTCTCTGGACCAGAGGGTCAGGGAGGCCGGGGCGGGGTTTTGGGGACCCTGTGCTGAGTGGCGGCGGGCGGCGCGGGGCAGATCCCCCCTCCGCGGGGGGCTGCCAGGCGCGGGGGTGCGCCAGGGCCCCCCACCTGCAGAGAGACATCTCAGCGCGAGGCACAAAACGCCTCTCTCCCCACGTCACTGACCTAAATATAGACAATGACTGCAAGGGGAAAAGTTGCATATCCTCCTATACCCGCACATGCTGCGGAGCGCTTCCAGCAAGCCCTGGCAGGGAGGAACAATAGCTCCCCAGTAGGATGGGATGCCAGCCGCGAGAGACAGGAGGGGGTTCTAGAATGATGTCTGCGATGGGGTCAGGCGGCACTTCAATCCTCATTTGTAACCGGGGCCTGGTGTCGGGGCGCCCCCCTCCCCCCCCCCCCACCTCTCCCTGCTTTTCCATGGGGGGCCCAGCGGAGGAAGGGAGGCTGGGGCACGTGCCCTAGGTCTCCTGGCTACGCTGGCGCTTCTTCACCCAGCAGGGCAGGTCTCTGATGCAGAGAAAGGGGCCTCCTGAGGAGAAGCCATTCCTTCCCATCTGAGAAGAGCCTGCTGTCTGTTTCTTTGTTGCTGGGGAGCAGGCTTCCCCAGCCGCCACGTTTAGCCACCCCCTACCCCAGCCCTGCATTCCGGCATCCCAGGTCAATGCCCTCCTCTACGTCATTCTAGGCAAAACCTTCCTAAAACTATGGCAAGGTGGTGTGGGCTAGCTCACTGGTTCAGCCAGAGGGGCATCAGTAAAGTATAAGCTCTCACAGTATGAACTTGCAGCCGGGTAGAGCCTTTTAATGCTGCGCTCAGAATGTCACCAGACCAGACCAGAGCGGTTCCATGCCAGGGCCTGGCCCTGGTTGGACTGGGTTGCCCGGCACAGCGGGGGTGGGAGAGTGGGGGGACCTCCAGGTTCTTGACTCCCTCAGGAAAGAGAGAGTTTGTGTGAGAAGGAAAGGGAGTTTTATTCGGGTTCAGAGCAAGAGGCAGGCCCATCTTTCCCTCCTGCCTCAAGAAGAGTGCTTCCCCCTTTATTAACTCAGGGATTATTCACCTGCTGGCTGAACAGAAAGGCCACATTAGAAGCTCTTATGAACACAAATCCCATAACCAGGGGCCCTGGGAAAGATCTCTGAACCAAACATTAAGTGCGGATGGAACGTGTCCTTAGCCTTTAGGACACAACTGTGGGCAATCAATCGCGGGGGAGGAGTCACATGCCTCCCACGTGCTTCCACTGCTCATCCCGCTTCCTCAGACAACTATTTGCATAAGGACAGCCCGCGTGGAGACTCCCCGAGTTAACATAATGGCCTGCTGTTAGGGAACCAGCCAGCGTTTCAGGCTTAAGCTGTCCAAAAGGCCCGTATTCAGGCTGAAACGCAAACTCAGGCCTCCTCCGTGTTGGCAAAGCGTCCGCACACGCAGCCGTCAGCTTGTGTCACACCAAGCTGTGTGTCCTCGCAGGAACACATCACACGTCACACAAAGAGCCCCGGCCCTTGGGAAAATAACAGCAGAAAATAACAGAAAGAACCCATCTCACACAAGAGGATATAAGAAAGCTCAAGGCACCACTGCCAAGGAAATCAAATAAAAGCTAGAGGAGAGCCCTACAAGAGTCGAGAACAAAAAGGAAGTAAGCCAGAAGCTCCACTAAAAGACAAAGCCACGAAGAGAAGGGCCAACGCAGACCTGTGCGCGCCCAAGGTTCGCACTGTCTCTGAGCATGTCATCTCCGTGGCTCCCCTGGAGCTCACGGCTCTCCTAAAAAGTGAGACTGATTCAGAGCACAGAAAACAGGGAGCTGCGTGCTCTCAGAATCAAAGACACCGGAAGGAAATGCCTCTGGATTTCAAGCACCAGTTTTGGGTTATCATAATCAAAGCCAGAATCTGGTCGCTCTGTGATCTGTAAGGGAACCCCAGCAATGCCCTTCACCAGTGGTTGGCAAACTCATTAGTCAACAGAGCCAAATATCAACAGTACAACGATTAAAATTTCTTTTGAGAGCCAAAAATTTTTAACTTAAACTATATAGGTAGGTACATTGTTATTAACTTAATTAGGTAGCCCTAAGCTGGCCTTTGCTAAGAACTCAAGGGGCCAAAGAGCCGCATGTTTGCTGACCACGGCTCTTCACCAACAGAATGAGGGCTGATGGTGGCTTCTTAAAAGGCCCTGGGGACTGGGCTCCGGTACAGGTACTGGAGGTCCTGCCATGAACAGGAAAGCCTTTCCAGAAACTTCGCTTCTTCTACTGGGTTTCAGCTTCCCTAGGCAAAGCCTCAGAAATACACTCTCTGGGATAGGTGTGTGCAGTGAAAAATTAACAGGGACTAGAGGGGGAAAAAATAGACAATAATTTGGTCAAGAATAAATATGCCCAGAGTCATTTTTTTTCCCAATCCAATATCGTTGTTAATTAAGCATTTCCCAACCTATGCTGAGAATATGAACAGTAATCTAATACTACCCTACTCATTACTAATAAAGCATATTTATGAAATGGAAATATAATGTGCCTATTTCCAAAATGTGGTTATAAATGACTTACTCAAAGTCACAATTGAAAATGGTTTGAGAAATGAGTCTTTAATAAAGAATTGATGAGGATGATGACTGCTGATAATAATTCTATTTGGTGAGATTATGTGGTTTGCTCTGGCAATTTGAGCTGAGGTGATTGCCTAAAAAATTACTGCAAGTAACTAATATAGGGAAATTTAATTGATGATAAATACAATAGTGGCGTGTCAACTCTTGAAAAAGTGGGCATGTAATTGCAGAATCCAGCATGGTCTTGTCTGCTGATTACACTTCGTCATTACAGTGCTGTCAGGATGCTATTTGTCTGCCATAGCTGCACACAGTAGGGATTTAAAAGGTGTGATTAAGCATGTGTGATAATTCCTCACTGTGCATTCCTATATGCAATTATAGTTAATCATAAACCCATTAACATTTAGAGAAAAACAATTGTAATATGGCTTAGGATAGAGCCATCATGGTAGTTTTAACAGTTTGTTAGGTGGATGTTAGGCACTAGGACACCAGGATCTAGCCTGAGCTTTGTAAAGAGGGGGTTACAAAAACCAAGCAAACCACTGAAGCTCACTGCTGCTCTTAGTGGCACCACTCCATTAACAGTAAAGCATTTGGCATCACTTCTCTCTCTAGCCTTTTGAACGAAGAGTTTTAGGTGGACTACCAGACCTGAAGAACTATCAAATACACTTATAATCTTACTCAATATCAGGCACTTTCCTGGACGGTAGAGTGCCACAGAGAAAAACCAAACCCTGACCATCAAGGAGCTGGAAGTCTAGCGAGGCCAAACAAATGAGCCCGCTAAATGCCATATAGGTGATCAAGGTCAATAGTGGGCCAGAGAAGGCTTTGCAGAAGAGGCAATTCCCTCCCCACCCCCTCCAAAGTATATTTTAATTGATGGTAATTTATTATAAAGAATAAATAAATAAATTTAATAATTTATTTATTAAATTAATAAATAAAAACACCCCAAAATAAATAAAAACACCCCCAAAATACACTTGAAATGTTTGCTTCCAGGGTTGGTTATGGGTAGAAACCCTCCCAATATGCTCCTCCTTCAGGATCCTGAAAGAGCTTCAACAGCGGAATCTCTTTTTATTCTGCATCAGACATACCTTTAATTTTTACTCTTCTGAACTCTGTCCATTTGTGCATGCATTTTTCTTTTCTCTCCCTCCTCCATCTAACTGAAATATAACTGACATACAGTGCTATATAAGATTAAGGTGCACAGCATAATGATCTGACTTACATGTATTGTGAAATGATTATCACAATAAGTTTAGTTAACATCCATCCCCTCATATCTATGCAAAAAGAAAAAGAAATAGATGTTTTCTCCTTGTGATGAGAACTCTTGGGGTCTACTCTCTCACCAACTTTTGCATGCACCAGAGAGGAGGGTTAACTATAGTCACCACGTTGTACATTACACCTCTAGTACTGATCTGATAACTGGAAACACAAGTCTGATCTAAGATGTAATTCTTGCTTTAAGCCTTAAAGGACCAGTAGAAGTTTCTGAGTCAGATAAAGAATGGCCAAAACCTTTGAGGCAGAGGAATAGCCTGTAAAGACTTGAAGAACATGTTGTTTGAGGAACTGCTGTGACAGGTCCCAGAGGATGCAGGAGGGAGGAAAAATGATGACGCTGTGAAGGTTGATAGGGGGCAGATGATGAAGCTGGATGACACAGCAAGGGGTCTGGATCCTCCTTGCTGTGAATCCTGGAGGAATTCTGCACTCTGTTTGTATTAGTGATTTGTATACTGGTAGGCAGGAAGAATGGCAATTATAAGGAGAAAAAAAACTTACCGGGCCAAGGAAGACAGGTTTTAACACCTGAATACACAGATTCATGAACATTAACTACTCTTGTACCGTGCTAGGAAAATGTTGTCTAAATGTGGTTTATACAAAAAGATTTGAGGTTTTTAATTGATGTGATCACCTTTAGGCTACAGGCAAGATGTGATAACTTTTATTGAACTCTGCATTGGTCAAATGACATCTGGGATTTGACATATAGATCTGAGAACCTCATTTCAAAAAAGATACCAGTTATTATGAGCATGTCAGGAAGAGGACAAGCTTTGTGACAAAGGGTTAGATAATCATGCTAATATAAGGAATAGTAAAAGGTACGGAGGATGTCTAAGTTGGGAAAGAGAGGAAGAGAAATAGGAAAGCTTTTGTTAGTTCTCTAATGGCTATGATTGGGGTAGGCTTACCTTGTGTCACAGGAGAAGAACAAGGTGGAGGTTATATGGAGAGTGATTTCAGCTGATTGCAAGGAAGGACTTTCCAATCATTCCCTATCCAGACAGTGAACATGAATGACAAGCAGGGACTTGACAGCCCTTCTGACATAGTTCTGGAGGAGATTCCTGCTTTTGGCAAGAGGTTGCACTAGATGACCTTGACAATCCTTTCTACCCACAGATTCTATATAAAATGTCAACACATCATGGCTAGATCAGCTATCTATAATTTCAAAATAACCAATGATCCTGTATAATAAACATCTTTGGAAATCTAGTTTATGTTAAAATAATCACCAACTATAATATTTCCGCACACTGTGCTGGTTTTTGAGGAGGGTAAAAAAACAAGATCCTATGGTCTCTCCTTCCCTCAAGGAGGCATGCAACACAGTCCCATGGGCAATCACAGACATCTTATGAAACTGGGAATTGATCCCAATTTGCCATTAATTAGGAAGCCAAAATCATTCAGAAATAATGAAACTTAGAATGCACACTGAGGAAACAAAGGATTCCTTTGAGTTATGAAACCAAAACAGTAAGAGCGATATTGATAAAAGAGCTTAGTGCATGTCAGGTACCTCCACATTCTGGCTTCTGGACTATGAGATTAGCTAAACACTGAGAAATTTTCTTTTCCAAATTTGTACCAATGGCACTCTCTTGATCACCAAAACCCTTCAGAGAATGGGGAAGTTTCAACTTTCATAAGCAAGAGACAGTCAATGAGGTCATGGTGAGGAGGTGTCCAATTACTCATTACTAAGGCAGTTAGAAGTATCAGATTCATGAACCAGAGATCTAGTTCCACCCATTATTTATTATAAAATCCTTAGGGTAAAAATTAACTTTAGACTGTTGTTTCAATCATTTTTGAAAGCTTTAAGAAAGGTCTTGAGTACTGTTTTTGGAAAAATAATCAACACTTAAAATGGAAAATCTGAATTAACCCAATATTCTAAGATTCACTGACACCAGGTCCCAAACCCAAACCCAAACCCTGATGACAACCTTCAGAATGAGACACTCCTGCTCACCAGCTAAGTTTTCCCGGGTGATATGCACACTGCTCCTTGCTTGTTGATAAAGGCGTGTTACGTAGCAACATCTCCTATCACTGACCAAGAGCGTGGGGTCTTGCTGATGCCGGTGACTAGTGAGAACCAGGAGAGGACTTCTCACCTGGCAAAGGTACCAAATATATAGACACAACAGAGCGTAGTCTTAGACCTGAGCGTGGATCCCTTTCTGTGTGTGGCCGAAGCCAGATTCTGAGCATGTGGCCAGGAGAAAAAAAATCAATCAGACCAAACATGAGAGCCTGAGGAACAAAGGCCAGCACCGTCCCCCGGAGCTGATCCTATATATTTTAACGAGCATTGTTTTTCTTCAAATGTGAGGGAGGAGTTGGATGTAATTACTGTCTGTACCTCTCGCCTCCCTGGTGAGAGAAGAAACAGTTAATAAGCAGGAGTTCTGCCTGTTGTCTTACTGAACCTTCAGCCTCAAATGTAAGGGTGTACAATAGTTAATATTTAAATTTTTTTTTTTTTAAAAAGAGAAGACCTTCGTATTAAAGCAAAACACGTAGAAAAGCAGAGGCTCACGTGACCGCACATTCTGTGCACACAAATGATAGTAAAGCTTGCTTGGCAATAAGTTTAAGTATCTGATATTTGTGCCCATCTTCCCTCTGTGACCCGCATGGGCCCTTCCTCTTAAATTTTAAATAATAACCTTGGAAGAAGGGAGACACATCTCCTTTATTTCCAGCTAAGGAAAACAACAACAGGCCAGAGAGCATAACAGTAATTTATGATTTGCCTGGTGTATTATCATCCAGTAATAAGTGCAACCTGAAACTGCCAATTATCTCATAAGAGGGGTGCCACCTTTTTTTGCTGTGAATGACTACATCAGTACGTGTAGGCTCGGCTCACCCACTTTTCGTCGCGTTGCCAGCAGTTTTTCAGCAGCAGCAGCAACGAGCCAGGGCGGCACAGGGGAAGACAAAAACAGTCAAGACACAAACGCTCAGTTTGCCCAGCCTCTGGCTCAGGAACCCAGAGCAGGGCCAGAGGAAGATGGAGAAAGAAAGGGGTGGCGGGGGGAGCAGCGTGGAATCGCCTGGAGCAGGCAGTAGGTCACACACACGCGGTGCCCGGCAGCAAACTCAGTTTACAAAGAGACATCTGTTCCATTACTCCGATGCATTGTGGCTAATTACATCCTGGCCCGTCTGTGAAATGACAGCCACTTATTCTCCAGTGAACCGTAAAATCTGTACATGTTCGATTTGGGGAGTGGGCGAGCAGGGGGATGGAGGGCGGGGTGGGAGGAAAGGGGAACAGCTAGCGGGGGGGAGAGAAAAGACGGGAAAACCCAAGAAATAATGCTTTTGACTGAGACATCACGATCCTAGTGGAAGGAGTAGGATGAGAAATAGTGTTTTAACTCTGAGTTCAAGGCCCCAAGTTTAAAATGAAAGAATATGAAAGCAGCTGTTGCTTTTCCTTGCTATTCAAAGACGGGAGTGCCCAGGGTTGGTCACTTAGAGTTCTCCATCACGGGGCTGTGGCTCAGGGACAAACTGACCTGCCCATTTGCTGCTGTGTCTCCAGGGGCTTGTAAGCAGAGGCAGCTGGCTGAAGGGAACCAGGGTGAGGCTAGGATGGGGTGAGGGGAGGGGTTCTCCCGCGGGCTCTTTAGAGAAGCGGATGGCTGTGTCCACACTCATAGAGGGAGCCCTGGTGGGGTGGGGCAGGCTTCCAGAGTGAGAAGAAATCACCACCAAGGATTTTAAAGAAGAAGCTGGGCATGGTGGGGGAAAAAGATGCCCCCCCTGCTCTCAGTTCACACATTCAAACTTCTCCTAACAGAAGTCCCCAATCACATATGTAACCTGGTGACAGGTACAAGGAAAACAGAAATGGAAAGTACCGCACACTGCCGGTTTGAAATGAGACTCCCACCCACTGTGGGTTTCAATGGGAAACTTATCTTCATTCCGGCACAAAAGCTTTCTGCCAAAGGATTCACACTTCCATTGCAGTCTGTATTAAACAACTGATGATATTATGGGTTCCGAGTGTGGTTAACCATCGATCTTTCTTCCCCTTGGAACAATACTATCTTCTGCGGATCACAATTGCTGGCTTGAAAGACCAGGCGGCTCTGGGGAGGGGAGGGCCACCCCGCAGCATCCGCTGGCTGCCAGCACTCCGCACAGCCTGCTCCTGCTCTTGGACACCCAAGCGGCCACCCCTCCATGAGGCATGGGGGTCCAGTGACTAGCCAGTGGCGTCTGTGGGGCAGCGCTTTTTGAGCAGCATAGCACAGTGGGGCCAGCGTCAAACACAGACTCTGCGTTGGTCGGTCCTGGGAGGGGCCTGAGCTTCTCATTTCTAACAAGTTCCAAAGGAAAGGTGTCGGGACAGCAGCAAAGCTCTGAATATTCCGCCCAATACCACATGGGTTAGTGCGGGGGGGGGGGGAGGGGGGTTGGGGGGACGGTGGAAGAAAGCAGGGTTCATTGAACATGGGGTACTGCACACAATCACTCGGGGAATTTGTTTAAGTTCAAGTAATGTTAACACCTCCATTGGCCACGGAGATTGGGTGACCACCCCTCTCTGGGAGAGATGGCAGTGGGGGGGGGGGGTCAGTATGGTTAGAGAGAGGGGGAGAAACATGAAATGGGCTGATTTTATGTTTACTCTGAGAAGTTAATACTGTTCAGTTCACAAGGGGAAGAAAAGTTGGCTTTCTGGTTGGGTGAGGAAGCTCTGGCCAAAATCCCAGTTATAGGGAATAAGACCAGGAGTCTCCCCTCTTCCGATGCGTGTTTTTGCAGAGTAATGTGGATTTAAGTAAAGTTTAACTAAAGTAAAAGAATTTTTACTCAGAGCAGAGGCTAAGGGAGAGAGGTGACCCCTTCACCCCAGCTCAGAGACGGCCCCATGTGTCAGCAGCAGCATGCACAGCACCCTGGGTGGCCTGTGTTGTATGTTTCTGTCCTGTGTTGGGAATGAGCGAGCTTTAGCTCATGCCTCAGGGTACCTGCTATTATGCCACAAATACTACGTGTTCAATGAATGCTGCTGACTGACGAAACATGCGTGAGGTCAGCTTTCATTTATCAGTTGAGGGGTCCTAAGACCGATGTTATTTTGGTTTTTGCCGTATTCTTTACAGCTTCTGAATCTACAGGCTTCCAAAGCAAACTATGATTTGCGAGTCGCCCCAGCAGTGGGCAATAACACAAAAACACCCAAGGTAATATTCCACATCCACATACGGGGGAAATAGTTTTAAGGCTGAAAGGAGCCTAGAAATTATCTAATTTGACCTCCCACTTTACCAGTGGGGTCTGTCCCCATTTCCTTCAATGACCTTTAGTCACTGAGGCAAAATGAGTAACTTGGGAGTATCAGCTCCTTGAGTTGAACTCAATTTTCCTAACTCTCATCTGGGAGTTTTTTTCCCCCTCCCATCCTGCTCTCTCTCACCCAAAGTCTAATATAACTTTTCCAAAGAGGCCCTTCCATTCCCTCGTACAATAACAAAATATTATAATCAAATGTTATTTTCCATAAAGAAGCAAATCCAAATGCAAAGATTTTAAGAAAGCATTCCACCTATGTAATGGAAAAGAGAATAATCTTATCATTCAGGGAGCTGACATGCAAGCACACATTTTTATGCTCCCCCCTGAAGTTGTAAAGGAGCCCTGGGTGAGGGGACCAGGGGGTGGGGGGGAGGCTGTGCCAGAGGGTGCTATTGGGGTTCTGCAAGACACCAGACCCCGGGGAACCTCATCAGGGAAGCCAGTGATCATGGTGCACCACAGTGGCCTTGGCTCTCTATGGCTGACGTGCCAGTGAGAAGACAAGACTCATTGTTCTGTCTCCTCCCTTCACAGTAGTTTCTAGAGATAAACCACATTAGAAAACACACCAAAGTAAAAAGCAGGTAAATTCATGGAGGAAAAAAAAAAGGGTATTATAGAGACCAGACATCTATATTTTAGCCACTCAATCAATTTATCTGCTTTATACTCCAACTGTCTGCCAGCCCATCAGTAACAGGAAAGAAATCCAGCAAGGGCAGTTGGGGGAAATGCTTGACTACAATGAAATCACAGACCTACACGGTCTACGGTTACATGCGAAGGAGTTAGGTTGGTGATAGGAAATACCCTCAGAGGGTTGTTATGAGAACTATTTCCAACTCAAAGCAACAATGATGCTCAGCCTCATTCAATTATCAACGTCTGCTGTCTTAATGCCATGTTCAAGGGTGGTCAGATTACCAATTAGAAACGGAATCGCACAGCTCCAGCAAGCACACCCCAGGAGTGCGGGAGCCCTCCTCTGGTGGCGTGATTAGGGGCCCTTCTCAGCTTCCTGGCACCTGTGCACATCTCCAAAGGCTGAGGAATGTGGGAGAGCAGGGACTACCTTTAGTCTTGGTGGAATTCATCATTAACTCCCACTTACAAAGCAATACTGTTCTTATTGTGACTCAATTGTTTCTCCAAGAAGGTAGGATAAGCTTACAGACCTTTCATTTGCTAAAGAGTTATTAGCCCCAACACCATCCCTAAAGTAATCTCTTTTCCCACAAGCCCACAGCACTGCTCTCCTTGGTAAGAGGGGGCACTTTCCCCTTCATCATGTTAACAATACTGTATAATAAAGAGCTAATATGCTAATTACATTGAACAGCAGAATGACCGTCTGGGCGACCTTCTGGACGAAGCCAGGGCTACAAGGGCCGAGTACCTTGCACGGATTTCATGCATCGGGCCTCTAGTTATTTTATAATGTTATTAATTGTAAAGATGATAAACACTGTGCTGGCTGAATAAAAACCACAGTGTTTGTCTGTATTAGATGGAAAGGACAGTGGACAAGCTGACAGAGAGACCTGTAGCTGTTAGATTACACTCCCATAAGGGCGCTGACCGGACTGGCACAGATGGGGGTTGGAATACCTTTTTCTAGATCTTCATTGTGGGAGGCTGGCGGCCCCGTGCATGTCTCCATAACAGGCCTCCCTCCATTGGGTTCCAAGCTATTCCTAATACTGATATTAGCATGTATGTGAATATTTCAACCAGGTGCTAGATTTTGAACTTTCTTTTTTTTGTGTTATTTCTGAGAAAACTCTGCATTTCAGCAGTATTTCCCCACCTCCCCTGTAGACAGCCCCTCCTGTCTAGTGTCATTTTGAGTCTAATTTGGGGGTGGCTAGTAACCATTAGTTGTTGTTCAATCCTTCTTTTATACCTCTGCTTTGTCCATTGAACTAGTTTGGGAAAAGCAAGACATCTTTCTTAGAAAAAGGAATCTTTAGCTCAGAAAAATGCATTTCTGAGAAAAAGAAATTCTGCAAGTGTTGCTGTTTGGATCCCTGAATCAAACATTTTTATCCTGGGTTCTCCTATTCATTTGCTTTTTCCATTCATTCTCTTGTGAAATGGGTGCATTGTGTAAATTTTCTGCAGGAAAAACGATGTTCTGTTATGCTTAGGACAAGATCCTGTTTTGCACATTCTAGTTCTTTTCACAACAGAACAGAAAAACTACTACTATTATTATTATTATTAAATAATAATAACACTAATTTCCACTTTTAAAGCATCCCCATAGATTCAAGATGTGGTATGCGCCTGTCTTCCTGGCTTGTAATAGTGACGTGGCTCAGACTTCTGAGGTCTTCTCTTCTGACCTGGTGCCGAAGTCACTTAGAAACATTCACCCTAAAAAATTCAGGCGGGCTAAGTGCCGAGCCGTAGCCACATTCTCAGTAAAACCAAACAAGTCTTTCAGGACAGCGGAGATCTGGATGCCAGGTGGCTCGCACATCTGCAAGTCTGGCTTGAGGACACTACTGCCATCAAGGACCTGCTGGCACGGTTCCTCGTCAGAGCAGTCTGCACCCCACACTTTCCCCTCCCAACCTCACTGGAATGAGGTCTGCTTGCATAGAGTCAGACAGAGGCCTGGGTTCTCAGTTGGCACAGAAACTTCATCGCCGTCCACCGCCACCGTCACGCACATCAGATCCTACACGCGCAGGGGGTCAAGGGCTAACGCACCCCGGGAGGACACTTTCCTTACCAGGATGGCGGCAAAAAAATCAATTGCTTTTGGTCTGTGGCCCACACTTTTCCGAACACAAGCAATCACCAACTAGCTCGTCTTCTGCACACAGCACCCGTGCTAATCCAATAGCTGTATTCTTTTCTAAAATGGAGGTCACTGTCGCCAGCATTTCTCAGACCCCCCCCACCCCCAACACACACACAGGGGATCCGCATTGGCAGCAGATCCGCAGCGCCTGTGTGTACACCCAGCGTGTGTTTTCCCGTCCCACCCTACATTGTTTGTTGAAATAAATATGGAAATAAGGCTGAGCAAGACAGCCAAGCCAGCCAAACTGAAATAAATTCATCACTCATGGGCTCTCAAGGGAAGGAAACGGTGCATTTTTTTCTAAATGATTATTTCTGAAGCACTGAAGGAATGGCTATATCACTAATGAGGCCTGTACGCCATGACGACTGATTATAAATGACCCGCAAAGAGGCGAGGCGATGGTGGCTGTGTTGGGGAGCCTGGGGGGAAGTGCCCGAGGGTGGGGTGGGGGGTGGGGGGGGGAGGTGCCGCTGCTGGTGGCGGGCAGTGGCAATGAGGACCCAGAATCAATGCCCCTGCTTTTGTGTCCTAAACCCCAGGAAGGGTACCGTATTTTCCGGCGTATAAGACGACCCCTAATTTTACAGTTAAAATATAGGTTTAGGCCTATATTCGCTGTATAAGACTACCCCCCACTTCTGAGGTAACACCAGTTCTTTTTTTAATAGACCACCTCTCTGACTCTGGCCAATCTGAGCAGGCTTTTTACTATAATGGTATCAAAAGTCGTCTTATACGCCGGAAAATACGGTATGTGACTTACTTTGCATAAATTCAGGTGAATGGAAACATGCTGTAAGCCGTCCCCACCCCTCACCCCTACCCTCCAAAAGATAGAAAAGCATCTTGTGCACAAGCCCTTCGCCAACCATGACCATCTCGCTGCTCCTGTGCCTGGAAGGGAAGGGCTTGGCAGCATCCTGGCTGGGCCTTGGAGAAGACCTGGACGGAGACGGCAACAACAACAAGTGACATGGCGCTGCTGCATGGTGCCCAGCCCCTGGCCCCTGGGACACTGCCTTAACGATCGTGTGCTGGGTGCACAGGCAAACACAGTTCATGGGGGACTCTCTCTCCAGAGCAGCTGGTAAATCCCAGCTCAGCTGACCCGACTAGGGCCTTCCAAACTGGGTATCCTAATGCTTGGGCAGGAAGAGCCTTGCTGATCCTGATAAAACTTCTTGGAGCTCTGAGAGCCAGTGGCACTATTCTGTCACCTGATGTGCTTCAGGCACGACCCAGTAAGAAGCATTCAGACAGGAGAACCCCCTGTACCATGTCAGCGGCGGCAGCTGGAAGAAAGGGCCTGACAAAAAAATATTCCTGACAAAGGAAGTGATCCGGTCTCCACCGGCAAGGGCAGAGCGAAGTGGTAGCTGCTTTTTAAACGGGTACGTTGTTTAACCCAAGGAAATGCGCTCATTATCCTTACACCCTCATGGAAAGCCGGCGGTGGGACGGGGCCTCTGCAGCCTGTCAGAGGAGCTGTGACAGGGCATGAGATGCCTGAGCGATGGGTGGCGGGGCCTGAAGCTCCCTGTATACGGAGATGGCCGCTCTGCCTGCCTGTGGGGCCAGCCAGCCACACATGGTTCTTATGGGGCCACATAGGCAGCTCCTCCCCTGCCATGTGCATTTTCTGTCATGTGCATTCTCTGCCACATGCATGCCGATTCACGGGCAGACGGACGTGCGGATGCTGCAGGAGGAAGCCCGGGCTCCCTCTCTCAGTGCCACGAGCACCCTCGCGGTTCGAGGTGATCAGCAGCAACCGGTTTGATCCAGCGACTGCCCAAGGAAGCCCGAATTCTGGAAGAGCGCCCTCCACTCCCGAAACGTCCCAAGGAATAGTGGCTCTTGCACAAAAGACACGCGGCTCCAAAGCCATCGTTACAGCGCAGGGGAGGCAAGAGGAGGAAACAAACCTCTAAGGGTCAGGTTCCACCCCATTGACTCCTGCCTCCCAGCTGCCTTTGCTGTGGCAAGGAAGACACGTGTGTGTTTTGCTGGGCAACAAAGAAAAGCAACACACAGAGGCAGGCATTCCTTCTCTTCTTCACGGGGGTGAACGCTACTGCCAGACCTTTCTTTCTTCCTCTTCTCGTCTCCCTGTATGGTCAGAGAATAAACAGGGACGCTTGACTCATCATAACAAAGAAAAGAATTAAAAGTCACCCATTCCAAGATGCAAAGCTCCTTGCCCGGCTGCTTCCGGCAGGGGAGCAGCGAGAACCTTACCCGGTGCCGCCCCCCTCGGGCGCCTCTGAGCTCTCCAACGAACCTGACCCCGGGCTGCAGCTCCAAGAGGGCGCAGCCGCGTGTATCCGTGCAAACAGCTAAACCCAGTGTCCTGTCAAGTGATAACAAGGCCACTGCTGGTTTTTTACAAGCGCTGTGCATGTAGCAGATAAAAACGAGCATCCTATCGCGGGCCTCCACCAGCCACACATCAACAGTGCGGAGAAACAATGCTTTGTCTGATGGGTGCTGCGTGGCGCCAGTGACAGGAAGTCCCATTTCTTACGGGGCTGCCCATTAGCACAGTGAAAGGGCCAGGAACAGCTGCATGAACAAAACCTTTCTGCCGGTGTCCCCCGGTAAGCCGCCCGGACCTTCCCGAGGTTCCCTCCAATAAAGAGAACTAATTACCCTCCGCAGGGCCACCTGGGCTTGAGACAACCGATGTCAGGAAAGGGCTTTGACAAACACATTTATTTGTCCAGGACCAAGTCCAGGGCTGGCCACCTCCATTCTTCCTGGTATCACAGCAGAGCCAGATGCACAAGAAATCAATAAAAGGTCCCCGGTTCACTGCAGGCCGGGGCAGTACCTGCCGATGAGGCATCCCCCGGGGGGGCGCACAGACCCTGGGCCGTAGAGAGATTCAAACAAGGATGGGGAGTCGAAAAGGAGAGGTAATTATATGCTGTTGGGGATTTTCTAGAAGTCACTCCTAAACTAAAGATCCTTAAGTTTTCCTCTAATGAACCAGTGACAAGAGCTAAACTCTCCTCTTGATCAGGTCCAGTCTGGATCCCGGCAGTTTCATGGTGGGATTTTCCCCTCCTTTTCTGTCCCCCCCCCCCTCTCCCCCGCCGCCCCTGCCTGGGCCCAAGGAGGCGGCCTCCTGTGGGTGGCACTCAGGCCCTGGAGAAAACCCCACCCAGCCAAGGAGCAGGCTCTGCCCACAGGGCCCCTGGGAAGTGCCATTTCGGCTTCCATTGCACGCACTGACATTTTTAAATTATAACGACTCCGTTTCCCAAATGAGTCCTAAGAACATTCTGAATCAGCTAATTAATAAATCAATTGCTCTTCAGGATGGCATTTATCAGATTCACAGCAGATATGTGAGGTGAGGCTGGGTGGTGGGGGTGGTGGGGAGGGGGAGTCTGCGGCAGCCGCGCCACCTACCCTAGTCGGAGCCCTGTGTGGGACCCAGCTTGTTCTCGAACCTCCACCAGCTCTGGCTGTAAGTTCAGCGCCTTCAAGTACCTGTGCGGACTGAGTCCACGGGGGTGCGATTTCACCAATGGAGGCAACAACCTGAGGAATAACTAGGCGTTGCCTGAAAGAATGCAGAGCAGGCGCGTCCCTGCTCATCAGGCACTCGCTGTCCCATATGGTGGTCGTAATTGAAACATCCCTCTGGTCACACTGTTGAACTAAGATGAAAATCAATTAGATGCCACCGTTTCGATGTTGGTGGCGTTCTGGTGTCTTTATCTTGTTCATTAGGCCCAGATATGGTGTGTGTGTGTGTGGGGTGGGTGGGTGTGTGGGTGGGAAGGGGGGCGGTTGGTAACAATACCAAGCTGGGCAGGCTCCTTCCCAGACCAGGCCACTGGCGAACTTTTCAATCTCTTAAGACCCGATGAGAATCACTGCCAACACGTTTGAAATCGATCGTGACAATCAGATTGTCAGAGCTGTGCGTGTGTGGCCCTTCACTGTCTGCTTAGTACCTTGTAACATTTCCGTTCCTCCCTCCTAGATGGCAGCCTCCCCATCATCGCAGCTGAGTACCCTTCTTCCCGCGCTGCGGAGGGGCTGGCATTTAGTCTAGAATATTTTATTTTCTAGGTGAGGGTGAGATGGAGGAACTATGGAAAAACAACCCCAGTGCAGGAGCCGTCAATAGTGGAATGGCAGAAAGGTGGACGAGGAAAGAAGATTAGACAGCAGAGAGACTGGGGACGTGGTGAGCAGGGAGCAGAGAGCCACTGCTCAGAGGCCAGAGGGCTGGGAAAAGCCTGCCACTGCCCAATTCTGGTCCACACTATTTATGCTCTTTCCCTTCTTTATATTGTCAACATGACTCTTCTCCTGTTCCCCCAGCCTCCCAAGGGGATTTTTTTTTTTTTTAAATAAGGGATAATGTATGTTGACTTTTAGGTAAATAAGTCACTCAGGCCTAATGGCTCTCAGAATCTAATCCTGAGGGCAGGAGAGAGTATGTGTGTGGAGATCAGGAATGGCACCATGTCGGACAGAGAGCACCCACCAAAGAAGTAAGAAGATGAAGCGGAACCGGCAGGGTGGCAGAGAGAAGGAAGGACTCAGACACATGGTGGTACTGAGCAGAGTACTGAGGGTCCACCCGCACAGAAATGGGGACAGATTTGCAAATGAAGATTGAAAATAGAAAAGAGTATCTTTACCCAAGATCAGGGTGTCTGAATGAGGCCAAGCTGGCAGCGAGGGCCAGGTAGGAACTTAAACAAGAAAAATTAACTAAGTACAAGGAAATCATACTTTGCGGTATGACAGGTTTTGCACAAGAGATGTCAGAAAGTGTCCGTGAATGCCCAAGGTCCCCACAGCGAGCGCCATCCAGAGTGAGATGGGCTTAAGACCAAGACAAAGCAGGAAGCTACGTGGAACACAATTTTACCCATCTTGATATTTTTCGATTGAATGAAGCATTTATGGCGGAATTCCTCCCCCCCTCCCCCCAACATGTGATGTGATTTCTTATTTCTCTTTTAGGTCCCACTTATAAATCTATGGCAAGTGGTACAGAATAGTTTCATTGGCACACCTCCTCTTATGCCTGATATGATGATAATTCTGAAGTAAGAAACCGAATAAATGCATAGGTAGGTCATTTTCAGAAAGATTTTTATTTGCCCAACAGATTGAATCTGTACAGAAGTAAAAGGACAGTCAGTTAAGTAAATCTTGAGTCGGAGTAAGGTTGATCAGGAAAATGTTAATCTTTAACCCTTTAGTCTAGAATATAATTTTATTTTATTTTAATTTATCTTTATTATTGAGAGTATTATAGATGTCCTCCCTCCCACTCCACCAGAGCAGAAGGAAATCTCAACATCCACATAAACAGAGAATTCCGAGTCTGAAATGCCCCAAGCAGACTTTCTCACGGGTATTTGTGACAGCTTGACAGACACAAAAACGTCAGGAGCTGAATGCTCTCCACAACTGTGCGGCTGCCTTTTCATGCAAACCTCCGTGGGTCACCTTGTGCCTTAATTTCCCTTCCTGCAGGCTGCCGGGAGCCCTGCCGACTAAGCTCTGGATTATAATAAGCGAGCATGGCATCTTATTTTAATTTACTAGCCAGATCCTCTCACCCAACTAAGCATTTTTGTCTGAAGAGGAAGCATTTAAGAAATAAATGGTCTATTAATAATAGTTTAAATATTACTTTACATTTGAAGATGTATTTAAAAATAGTCATTCAGTTATGACTTTTGGTGGCAGATAGAGCTTTTTCTACACAATTACGGCCCTTAAACTATGGTCCCATTTAAATGCCTTTGCTTCTTTGCAGTACCTATTGGGTGGCTTTATCAGGATATCTTGTAATTTAGGAAATTGAAGGGATACAGTTTGATATTTTGGAGGAAAACCATGTGGTTTTCCCTGTGAAGCTGCTGATGCATGTCACAGCTCTTTGGTCTCAGAATGGCAATGGGCGTGGCTGGGGGGGTGGGGTCGATGGACCCAAAGCAGCATAATGAGACTGGATGGCTCTGCTTCTCCTCACATCATTCAATTAGATTTTCACAGTTCACACTTGGGATTTTCTGAAGCCAGGCAGCCAGAGATAGGGTAATGGAACCGAGCTCCAGCTGACTAGCAAATGGGTACAAATGTCACTACTTCACACATCTTCCTCCCTCCTTCCGGCCCTCTCTCTTCTTTCTCAGTCTTCTCTCCTTCCTCCACGAGAGGTTGTATAAGACGAGAACGTTAAGAAAACACACAAACTGTTCTTTTTCTCCTGGGTTCGTGGAGATCCCTGTCCGCCCAGGCCAGGGCGGACAGCTGGGGGCCAAGGGCAGAGCCGAAGAACAAGATCACTCACGGAGCCCGTCTGTTGAGCAGACCGTCAACCACTTTCTGCACGGCTCCTGCCAGGGTCACAGGGAGTCCAGAGCGCTTGTTTAAAATGTGTTTCCATGCACACCGCCCTGATACTGTCATGTTCTCTTGTGGACTCTGACAGCTCAGGTTATGCGGGGGTGCTAGGTTCGCTGGAGGCCTTCTCGGGGCCTCCGTACAGTGCCTTCCGAGTCTGATCTAGAGGGAGGGGGAGGATTCAGAAACAAAGTGTGTGGCCAGCACCAGGAAGCTGATGGTGCCAGTGAACTGTGCAAATTAGGCTCAGAAAACAGAATCTTTGAAAATGCTTTCCAACCTTGCCTCCTTGCTGGGCACCCAATGCCAGGGAAGGAGAGAAAGCAGACTTCACCTGGAGACTGGGAAGGACACACTGTGGCTGCTACTGTGAAAGACTCGCTGGGGAAGGAAGTTCATCTGGAAGAACCAATGCCCGGAGCCCACCTGCCTCACAAAGCACGGGCCTCGTCACCAGAACCGCTGTCGGTGTGGGGTTCAGGAAGAAATAGGATTTGGAGGTTTTGTTTGTTTGCTTATTGGGTGGTGCGTTTGATCTGGGCAGGAGGCTATTTTAGGGATCTCCAGTCTCTCCCCTCTGATCCATTTTTCTCTTAAGCATGTGTGCTCAGTAAATTATATATTGTGATTCAACCCTGGGGTTGCACTCCCATCTCTTTTAATACACTTTTCCATTCTGACAGGGAGCTTCAGTGGCTTGGAATAATCCTCTTGAATTGACAAAGGCAGCCCCCAATTTCTAAGTTTTTAAACCATTAGTGGCTGATCAGTTGCAACAAATATGCTGCGGCGGCCGCCGCTGCACCTAATGATTGAATTTTAAATATTCATGATGGATGGATGTCTGTGTGTGCGCGCGGAAATGACAGTGTCGACGGCTGCTTCTCACCAGGGCACCGTTAAAGCTGTACAGAAGCTGCACATGTCAGATATTTTCTGGTTAAATATTCCAGTCATTAAAAAAATTATTCTATCGTATAGATCCGGCAGCATTAAGGCGTGAGATACATGCATCTACAAATATACTGTGTCGAAATGGGCAGAATCCTTCCCTCCAAAAAAGCCCTTTAATAATGAAAAAAACAACAACACAAAAGAATCAAACAATGAACACACCGGCAATTTTGAAAGCAGTTACTAGGGGGCATTGTGATTTTATGATTTTTAATTGTCTTGGTTTTGCTTGTCTGAATTTTCAAGAACATTTCCTACAATAAACACGTATTATTTTTGTAGTAAGAGAAAAATTAAAAAACCCTACACTAAGCAAAATAACAATACCGTAAGCTAAAAATATTATTCATTAAGAAATATGCACTTATACCTTCTAAAAATAAACACAAAAGAAGAAAAGAGAGTAAGTTTTGTCCAAGTTTTTGCTATGAAATAAGTGGGAAACAAGACCTATTTTTCCCTTTCAGGCTAGAGAAAAGACAAATCAATTTATAGAGGAAATTCAATAGACAAGATATTGTAATCAGAAAAGGGACGTGCTTTATGCAATGAAATTACACCGAATGTATTCTTGGGCCACTATTTGGGGCTCAGTTATAAACAACAGAGAAAAATGAGCTGAACTGAAAAACGCCCCTGGCTTCAATCTGCTGGGATGAGCCCTAGTTTCCTTCTTGTTTTTCTCTCGTCCTTCCTGCACAGGGATATCAATATTCGCTTTTGACTGTTCTTTTCTGGAAATGTTCTTCCCAACTCACATATTTAAACACAATTGCATCTCACTGTTTCTTGCACTGTATGTGCACATTGTCTTCTTTCCAAGTGGATGCATACGTAGGAGTGTTGATGACTACCCTGAAGTGCACAGACAAAGGTGTCTCAGTGAGCAGGACCAGCTATCCTTCTGTCTGCTCCAGAAACAGACACAGGATTGTCATTCTGGAAGAGCCTTCTATTAGTTCTCCAGTCCAGTGACTAAGAGGCTAAAAGGAAAACTGTATTAACTACATGGCTCTGATTGGTCCCTAGAAACTTCCTGTGAAGAGGATTAGAGCAAATACATTGAGAGGAGGGCTCAGGCTCTGCGCTGTAAGAGACACAGGGGAGAAAATAAGACGATGTCTGATCCCCTGGCTGATAACAGGGTTCAAGTGTACATCAGGGTTTGGCTCTCCCCAGTTAAGCGGTTAGGGTGTCGAACTCAATCAGAGAAGGGGCCAAAATCTAAAATCCAGCCTAAATCGCGGGTCGAATGGTTTACTGAACAGTCATAAACTGACAATGTCATAAACTGACAGCGGAGTGCAGTGATGACAGCGCGGTGCGGGCCACATTGCAAGGCCTGGCGGGCTGGATTTGGCCTGCGGGCCTTGTGTTTGACACATGTGGTAGAGCGTGAAGTATGTGCAGAAGAAGGCAACACAGCAGCGATGGGCAGTGGGGCCTCAATGGGAAGAATCGTTTTAACTTTTGAGTCTGAAAATCACTTCCATTCTAACAACACTGGGCCTGGTGGCCAGAAAACCCTCAAGCACAGACTCGTTAACCCACGTGAGATCCACGTAGCTTCACCACTCGGGTGAACGTGAACATGTCCTGCTTGCTGCATCCCATCCAAATACCTCTTTACCGTTCATTTCTGGTTCAGTCCATTTCCTTGAGATTTTGCATAAAGTTTCTAAAAGGTGATTTTTCTATAATTGTTAACATTTTAAATGGTGTTTGGGATGTAGAGAGGTTACAGAGGAAACTATCTCATAAGTATGGCTCCACACCTTACTAGAAACAAAAGTACATCTGGCTATTTACACGCTACAAGATACTGTGTGTTTTCTGACTTATGTGAGCTTTAAAGACAAACAGAACCACGGGTATCGAGACCATCCTTTCAGTTTGCTAAAATCCTCCCTTGTCTAAAAGCCAATTTTATTTATATCCAGTGTTTGTGTTTTCCTTCTAGAGCCTCTGTGTTTGTAGCTAGTTACCATGTAGGTTGTAGTAGAACAAGAAAAAGAGCGGGCCGAAGCTGGTTTGGCTCAGTGGTAGAGCGTCGGTCTGCGGACTGAAAGGTCCCAGGTTCGATTCCGGTCAGGGGCATGTACGTTGGTTGCGGGCACATCCCCGGTAAGGGGTGTGCAGGAGGCAGCTGGTCGATGTTTCTCTCTCATCGACGTTTCTAGCTCTCTATCTATCTCCCTTTCTCTCTGTAAAAAATCAATAAAATATATTTAAAAAAAAAAAAGAGCGGGAGGGTTTTGTGAAACCTAAGTTGAGATGATTCTGTGTCAAAGAGTAGTAAACATGTAAACGAGGGCAAAATGAAATCTTCAAACACAGTCTCAGGTCATTATGCCTGTTTAGCGCTCACTCTCTGGGCATCCTGTGAATCTCACTGTGCATGACAAGGTGATCACACCTCCTGACTTGCTCAGGACCTTGCTAGCTTAAAATGCCTATCCTGGTGACCTGTTTGGTTTGTGTCCTTTACCCTCAAAGTGACCTGGTTTGGATAATAAATTAGATGGAATTGTCTGAAGTTTCCTATGAGCCCACAAGATAAAGCAGGTGAGGTTGTCAACATCTAGCCCTGGCAGAAACCTCAATTTTTTTTGCTTCTAAAAAGCTGAACAAATATTCCCATGTGAAGATAGGTCTATTTGCAAGATGAAAGAAAAGAGAGAGAAACTCAACCAAAATTTTGACTATGGTTGACACTAGAAGATTACCCATATTTTAAGGGTCCTTTCCTAGAAAAGTAAGAAATTATGGTAATTTTAGAAGAGTTTTCTTCTTTTTTAACTCGGATATGCTTTTTACTTTTTTTTTTTTTTGAGAGCAGAACGGGCGGGGGTGAGGGGAAGGGAGAGAGAGAGAAAGACAGAGAGAGAGAGAGAGAGAGAGAGAGAGAGAGAGAGAGAGAGAGAGAGAGAGAGAGAGAGAGAGAAACATTGATTGGCTGCTTTTCATATGCACCACAACCAGGGATTGAACCAATAACCTGGGTATGTCTGTGGATTGGGAAGTGAACCTGCCACCTTTCAGTGTATGGGACAATGCTTGAACCAATGGAGCCACACTGGCCAGGGCTAGATGTATTTTTAACATTCCTCTTTAGGCAACTTGGGTTCCAGAACTTTCTCTAATTATGTTCTCCTTTCAAATACCGTCCCTGCAGGTGCCTTCTGGAGGTACCAATGGCTCCATAATCTTGCAGATGCCCCACTGGGGCTTCTAGAACTGAAGGACACAGACTAGAATTCAGACACAGAGCATCTCACCACAGTCTTGACAATCCAAGTTCTTTGGGTGCCATTTATCTATGGCCCAGCTCTGCCACCGGCTCATCTGTTTGGCATAGACTTCAAATGCCACCAGACTATTTTTTTCTTCTTCAGGGCTTTTTGAGACTTCTCCAAGGAAGGCCAGCTTCCTTTCACTCTGAAAAATCCAATTTATGTAGCCAGTGCCCAACGCTGTAAACACTGAGGCTTGGAAGGAAATATAGGAGAAAAGAAAGAAAAGGAGCAAGAAAGATCAGCCAGATAGTTTTAGAATACAGAATGTCTTTAGGATTTTTTCTTCTCAAACACTGACAACCAGCATATAAGTAGTTCATTATTTCCATTTTTCAAATAGAGGGTCCATGTCATACTCGGCAATATGAGGCTCACATAGAGAGAATGAGTGAAGTAGGCTGGGTGGGCACATCGGCTTAAGCCTTTATGCAGAAAGTGGATATTGTGTACAGGCTTCAAGACTCCTCTTGAGAGTTCAAGGGAAATAGGAAAACATGGTTTAGATTTGCAGACTGTGATCATCCCGGCTTTGATATAGATGGTCTCACATTAAAACAATAGCCACTTGTGAAGAGCAGATCATTCAAGGAGGGTGAAGGGCTGTTCCTGCATGAAACTGACTGTAGGGACTTGTTGAATGAATAGCTGAGGAGTCACCGGTAGAAAACAGAGGGGGTGAAAGCTGCCCTCTCTCAAACAGAGAAGAGGTTCTAAGACCCTGATGACCTTGAGGCTGGCTGATGACTGCACTCTGAGTTCGACTGGCAACACAGCAATCTTCACCCTGATTGTGCCAGTTGTCCCAGGCTATACATACTAGCCATACAGAATAACACAGAGCCCGGGTTCTATACCTGGGAATCAGGCTCGAAGGAAGTACACATTTTGAGATTATGGAAAAATGTTTCAGAATACTTGTTCTATTTTGCTGAAAATTCTTTCATCACTACACCTTCACCACATTAATTGAACAGAGCATGATGAAAACGATGTAAGACACAGTTAACAACTTTATGGGTAAGGTTCATACCTTTTTATAATCTGTGCACCAACTTATCCCCACGTCCTGATCACAGGGTAAAAAAATGAAGATATAGAAAGCACCACAGGTCTAGAGATGTGTGGAACCTATCATAGATAGCTTAAATCTTAATCCCCACGTTCAGGAGGACTCAGAGGACTGTGCAGGTTTAGCTATATGGTCCATCTCCTATTTCCAGATTGTGATGATCTATTCTAGGAGACCACATGTGCCCACATGCATAAGAAGCATCTCGTGAATGCTCTCTGCCTTCCTCAGAGACCCAGGCATTGTGAAATGAGGTTTGTCACATTAGGTGTGTCTCCTGGCTTGACCCTTCCTTTAGCTGGGTGATCTTGGCCGAGTCTCCTACCCTCTGTGGGCATCAGCTTCCATATTTATAAAATACCTGTCCTGCCGGTGAGGATTAAAAGAAGCAACACATGTGAAAATGACCTGTAAACGGGAATGCACAGACACAGTTATCACTGTCGTCTGTGTCACACAGGGAAACTGAAAAAACAGAGCCACCAACATCATGGGGTGATTCCATCACACTGTAGCCTGCACGTCCCAGGGAACCACATGCCTTCTCAATTCTGCTTCCACTTGTGCACACAAAGAACAGGCTTCTAGTAGACTGAAAGGTTTATCCATTTCAAATGCTACTATCAAAACCAATTGTTTCTTTCTTCAAAACAACAGCATGACCACTTTGAAAACGGTTAAAATGAAACTAACCTCATGAGGATGCTAGCATATTCCAAAATACAAAGTCCTTCTGTATTTCAACCAAGTGGAAGGGAACCAGGCAGGGCCGGCAGGTACTTGCTGAGTGTGGTGAGGGAAACACAGCTGGAAGGAAGCTTTGAGGATGAAGGCATGGCTCGGAGGTTCTTAGAGGCAGGGTGTTAGAGGCGGGGCCATAACACACAAAAGGAGGCAGATGATGTCAGATCACCTCTGTGCTCAGGTCTCCCTTGCACATTGTCAGAGAGTCAGAGGACGTCAAGGAAAAAGTTTTAGGAACTCCGCAGGGTTAAGGGAGCTCGTCTGCCTGCTATCAGTTATGAGACCTTGAGAACTTTCCTTATCTTTTCCATGCCTCAGTTTCATCACCTGAAAATGGAGAAAGCCTCATAGGTGGTCTGAGAATTGAGTCTGAAGTCCACAAAGCTTTCTAATATACTTTAAGCTTCACCATATTCTCAGCTCCTGGCACACAGTGAATATTCAAGAAATGTCTGTTGTTTTTGCTACTTAATTCAGCTTCCTAATGAGAACACTGAGAACCAGAGAGATACAGTGACTTGCTCAAATCCACAGGCTCAGATTGATGGCAAAATATGGAAGACACACGGACGTTATTGCCATGACGACCATCCATTTTCCTCTACCTCTATGCTAACTCTGATGCCCAATGTGCCTCATGGACGGTCATCTGTTGGGTGGGTTGGATGAGCTCTGAGGCCCCTCTAGGTCTACAGAATCAATGACATTAAGTGACAGTGTGATACATAAAGCCATTTCTCAATGATCTGTGAAATGGTGAGGAATAGTTTTACGGATCACGCCAAGCTGCAGAGGATCCACTCAATGCTGGTCTGGGGCTGGCGGCAAGAGCAGAGAGCAAAACCCTGGTCTTCAGCCCAGGGGATGCCTGTCGCTCCATGCTTAAGATCCCTTATCAGAGCTGACTTCTGCTGAGGGCGTGAGGCCTGTGCTTTGCTGCAGACCCTGGTGGTGGGAACTCTGATCGTCGAGGGCTATGTGTAGCAGCTGGTGGCTGTCAGGAAACTCAGCCCACAGCCCCAGACTGGTTGTGGAACTGAGCCTTCAACTCTTACGACTCGGGATTGTTCTCAACACCCCCTCGGAGCTCCCTCTATTCCCTAAGCCATCTATGTGCTGTCAGAAAGGAAAACCCAGCAGAAAGGAAAATCAAGCTTGTGGATTCTCTGTTTGCTTTCAAGTCTGAAGCCGTGGACTTGGCCCTGGGGGTGGCTCTGTGTCAGGGGCTTTGTCTCTTACAATGGGACTTGGATGTGGTGAGACGTCTGGGGTTTCCAGACAACTCAACCAGAGGATGAAACGGGGTAGCTGGGCAGGTGTCATATGGTAACCAATCCTGTCCTCACCCTATTTGAACCTGAACTACATGCTGGTGAAAAAACAATTCTCAGGGTCTGACACTTTTGGAGGGCTGAGGGAATGCAGCTGCTGCAAGATAAAAAGCGTTTCATGCAGAGATGAATTCACATCAGAATAAAATGTTTATCAATGTATATATATTAGAGAAAACAATTTTGCCCAAATAAAATGGCTTCAGGGATGTGTTACAGTTAAAGCAATTTTTATTATGTGCCCCCGTGTGTTTTCCAACACAGGTACAATTTTTGTCATCTTGGTGGCATATCCACGTGTATTGCATAGTGTTATTTGCTTCATATTTCCCAAGGTTTCAGCTCTTCAGGGTTAAAGTCACCAGAGGATTTAGAAGGAATGATAATACACCATAAAGGTTGTCTGACAGTTCTAAACCTATAAGTACAAGTGGATGGTTCCCTGTACTTCATGAAGTGCATCTCCCACTTTGGTGAAGGCCATCAAAGGTTTGATGTGGTTTGGAGAGCATGATACTAGTTCATTCCATGGACATTGTATTGCAAACCTCCTTTCTCACTAAGTTTTAATTTTCACATAGCACCCCAAATTTCATGAGTCTACAGGAAAACAAAATAAACTGATTAAAGGGTGCCACGTGCTTCCTAACGCAATCCTTTGTAAAAACGGTCTATTCCAAATATTGGCTCTGGAAAACTCCCACTCACCCTTTCAGACTGTTTAGGTCTCACTTCTTCCATGGCATTCCCTCCCAGTGACCCTTCCTCATTGTCTGGACCCCAAGTCCTTCCTCAGGACTCTAGGTGCACCTGTGTTTATCAGCACCCCAGCTTTTGTTGCAACTGTCAATCTCCCCCGTGGACTACAAACAATGTGAGGGCATCGCCAATGTCTTGTTTTATCTCCCCTGTTCTTACCCAGCACACAACGAGGTGCTAGGGAGGTAGTCCGTACATGCAAAATACAGAGAAAAAGACTCATAGGAAATAGGTACCATACAGAAAGTGTGCGGTGGGAACTGGGGGCCTTCTAGTGTAGTCAGAGAATACTGGTAAGCAATTAAGCAGTTTTTACCACCAAGGAAGTCAAATTCAAATAGGGCAAAGAAGAGGAGTCAGGAGAATGATCCTTGGTCAGAAAACAGACAATTACAAGGACTTGAAATGCAACATGAACAGAAGCAGTGACTGATCTTAAGTCTCTTCCCAAGACAGTACTTTCCTGGATAGAAAGATATGGGGTGGCAGAATAAGCAGATAGTGCTCAGAGGATCACATACCAGTGATCAGAAAGCAAACGATCGGCTCTGTCCTGATGCATTAGCGATTGGAGTCAAGCCCCTTGTCCACGGAGCTGGAGCTAAAGCTGGGAAAAGGTGGACCCTTTAAGAAAGGCAGCCACCATTCACCTCTGCCCTGTGTGATTCTGGGAAGAGCCCTGGAGGATTCTGCTCCCATCCCACCCACTAAATGCAAGTATATCAACAGTGATAATCTTGGCATTTGTTGAAGAACATGATTTATAACTCTCAGGACCCTGCACATATCTAACCATATCTAGATGTTATTCTGTAATATTAACAGATGCTTAAGGCAACAATAAATATAAGTACACAAAGGGAAGGCAAAACTGTATACTTATATATGTGGTTCCAAATTTAAATTCCGGTGGTAAAAAAAAAAAGGAAGGAAAATTCAAATACACCAAAGTCACAAAAACACAACATAGAAGAAGATAATTTGCACAGGCATAATAAAGTTTTGTCATTTTAAACAACAAATAGAACCCAAGGCAAACAGGAAACACACGTCGGAGACATTAAACACCAAAGAGAAAGAGGAGTGGGAGTCAGCTTAACCTCTGCAGCGGGTTTACTGCTCGCTAAGAGGAAGAGCTTTAAAGGAGATGAAGAGAGATACACACTAAGCAGTCTGCTGAGCCACGCTCTATTTGGCTGCAAGTATCCAGCCAAACAGAAGGTCTGTTTTTGAACTAGGGGGTTCCTATATCCCCAGCCAAACCAGGGGGACAGGTGGGGAGGGGTTGGTCACCTCAGAACAGGATGAAGGTGCCCCCACCCCATTCCTCCCACCCCACCCTCTGCGAAGCTGAAAGGAAAAATGACCATCACCAAATTTGGATCTGCCAGCCGTGGATTTTCTCATTGGTGTATAAGAAATCAAGATGTTGATCATAAATCTCCCTGCCTATTGCCTTGATTGAAACAGCCCTATTTATTCTCAGAACCACAGAATTTCAGAGATTGGACCTTAAAGGTTACCAGGTCCACCCACTAATTCATCAGGCAGCCCTTTGGCCTATGATCACCTCTAGTGACAAGGACCTCATTTCCTCATGAAGCATTTGTTACCATCCCCGAGCGGTTCTGAACATTAGTGAATTCTTCCTTAGACTCAGCCAAAATTTGTCTTTCTAAAATATTCACCTTTGGCCCCTGGGTAGAGAATAAATCCAAAGCATCTGCAATGTGAGAACTGTTCATATGTTAGAAAATGCTGCTATGGACGACTCGAGTCTTCTCCACTTTAGGCTAAACACACTCAGTTCTTTTTTTTACTTTCCCTATGTGATTTTAAGCTTTCTCACCACCGGGGCTGCAGTCCTCGGAACTCAACCCAGGTCGTCTCTCTCAGTTGTAAAGTGTGGCATTCACTGGACACATGCCACATAATGTGGCCCATCCAGCACCACCTCCACCCTCTTGTGGTGCCACATAGTTCCATCAGGCACCTGCATGCTGAAAGGAGTACCTGCTACACTTACTTGGATGTGACAGGCAGGGAAGCACCTTACATGCACTGAGTTAAACACTGGGAATACGCCTGTGTGCAGGGGCTGCCTTCATGCCTAATTTACGCCTAAGGGCCTGAAGGCCCAGAGAGGTTAAGGAACTTGTCTAAAGCCACACAGTAACTGGCAAGTCTTACCTTGATTCCTGACATACTCGATTTTGATAGATTCTGCCCAGGATCCCAAATGGTGAAGATCTTTTGTGATCTGCATTCCTTCTTTCCATGTGTTGCACTCATTATTCTTTCCGATCCCATGTCATAACCAACTTGATAAATATGCCCTTTATAATCTTCCTAAGTCATTCATAAAGATTTCGACCAGCACAGAACTATGGCAGGACACAACTAACGGCTCTTGGCTCCCCTCCATTCCCCCCCCCCGCCCCCCCCCCAATGCCAGTGGAAATTATTCCATTTGGTCAAATTATGAGACTTTATTTAAAAAATGAATTCATTGTAAGTTCACTGAATGCCTGTCCCATTTCTTTGCATCCCACGCAGCCAGTTAATACTCAATAAAAATCGCTGAAAGAGGTTCTGTGTTCTGGGTTACAAAGCCCCAGGGAGCCTAAGGTGCAGCACGGTTGCCGCCTGCAGTTTTAGGGAAATAAGCAAAGGGTAAACAGTGCCTGCGCTCCCGACTGTCCCGCCGTCCTCCCAGCCACTCTTCCTGCCGAACAAGCCCAGGATGTAATGCTCAGGAGACTGGGGACCTATCTGGCCCCTGGGAATTTTAGAAAAAACGAGCCCCATTTAGGATTGACTTTATCATCACTGCATCAGGAGTCAGGCCATTGGTGATGGAGTCAGGATGACAGGTATCTGTCCGTAGGGACAAGACTGGAGTCTAGAAGGTGGAGTAAAATCAAAGGCAGTTTGAAGTGCACCCCCCACCTCTGAGGATGGATGATTACGACACCAGCTCTCAGAAATGATTTCCCGCCGTAGGGGTTCGTGACATCACTGTTGTAGTGATGTCAGACGGGAACTTCGCAAAGTTGGTAACATCTAAACAGCAGTGACGAACAGTGACAAACTCCCATTTCATGAGTGCTAATTCCAGGTAGATGGCCGGCAGGGAACAAAGGTCGAAAGAGGACCTGGACTGCCACCACTATGTGGCTCCTTCACAAACCCTCTGATTCACTCGTTCCTTGTTCTGGCCTCAAGATTGTACTCCAGATCCATATTCCAATATAGTGATTAGTTACTCATACCACAAATCTTTGGCTTTCCTGGGGATGAAGAAAATTCTTGAATGATGAATTCCTGAACACCAAAGTCAACCATGTTTTGTTAGTCTAGTCCAACAACTACCCAACAACTACCATCAACATGTTGGGCAGCAAAGGGTCAACACTGAGTGGGGTCAAAAGACACTCAAGGAATCTCAAATTCTTGGCCTCTTAACCTGACAGAAATAAAGCTAAGTGTGTATCAAAATACTTTTAGGACAACAGTAACACAAAGTTGTATCTTCATCCCCCCACCCCCCTAAAGCTTAATTCATTTTCTTCCCTCCTAAATCACTCACATATTTTATCCACAAAACAAAAATTTGTGAACCGGAGATACATTAAAATGTTGAAATATCATCAGAATTTTCTTCAATTCTATAATGTATATTTGTGCACTTTTAAATATCTTTTCCTCTTTATGTCTGCAAAGAGTGCAATTTCAAATTCAGCAACTATTCTCTTTTTGTCTAGCTAAATATTCAATATTTATATTCGATATACTATATACGCTATTTCATTAAAATAATGTTTTTCTCGCTGGAGATTTAAAGCTAACCCTTCACTCCCGCACTCTTCTGGGGGAGTGCAGTGAGGCGGGAGCCTCCACCTGAACGGGCTCCCAGGGGCCGGCAGGACAAGCTGCAGAAGCCAGAGGGAGCCAGGTGGCCTTGGGGAGAAATCACTCCCAGTCCCTGCTTTTGGCTCCAGATCACCCTTCTTTTGCCTCCCATATCTCTTGTCACTGAATTATACAGCCCTTTGGCTTCTGTAAAAGCAGTTTTTTTCTTTTCTTTTTTTTTTTCTCTTCACTCTCTTACTAAACACAATCCTAAGTGAAGAGTCCCTCTCTTTGTGCAGGTGGTCCAGGGCTGGCCTCCTCCCTGCTAGTAATCAGCCTCTCCTCCATCCTGTTCAGTTCCTCCCAACTTACACCCTCAGTCTGCGCTCTTTCACCTCCAATGAACTAGCAGACTGAATGACTTTGCTTTCGTCTCCTTCCTCAGTCTCCCTTCTCCTCTCCAGTTTATGCCCACAGACACAGGCATTGAGGGGACCCCGCCCTGGACCCCAGCTTTAGGTCTGACTGGATCTTTCTCCGGTCACAACCCTCCCTACCAGGGCCAAGGAGTCTGCAGGGCCAAGGTGAGACCTTGTTCTGGATCCCTGGTACCCCAAATCCCCTGTCCTGAGGGCCTCATGTCTGCTCCCCTAGGTCTTTCCTTTAGAAGGTGGACACCTAGTTTGTGCCCTTGTAGGCCCAGAGCGGCGAGGGAGGGGTGCACATGGTCACTGCGGTGTGGGCTGGAGTGTCACACATGCACGGGAGCCTCTGTGGAAAAGCACAGTCAGGAACGGAAAGAGAGGTGGGTGGTCCTGGAAACCCATGCTGCAGGGCCCCCACCTGGTCTTCCCAGTTGCTAAGAAGTTAAACTTGTCAAGGTCAGAAAATAGGACATATTTCACTGAAGAGTTAGCTAGATATATAACAAATACGTGGCATGTAGGCCTGCCTTTGTACTCCTGCCTTGAGCGCATGAATGTGAGGGGCAGGCCTGTTTCCCCTCACATCCCCCCGTCCCACCCCCAGCCAGGTGTTTTTCCTGTCAGTCTCCTCCTGCGCTCAGTTCCTACGTTATTTTGGTGAACAGTATGGACCTTCTACGTGGCTGTGCTCCTCCTTCCCCTTTAGTCAGGCCGCCTTCTTCCCACCATTCCTCTCCCTTCAGATCCATCGCGGATGGAAGGCTAATTTGTAAACAGGGAAGGGAAGCTGTCTGCGTCCCACAGGGAGGTTTCCGTGAAACACTGGCTGTTCCTGGGTCAGACGCTGTCTGTCCAACGTAGTCACCACAGACAGTAACCTCTTCTCTCCTTCCCGATTTTTCTCTCTTCCTCACTGTATTATTTCACCCCCTCTTTTCTAAAGTGTGCTCCAGACACACACACATACACACACACACACACAGAGGCTGTGATGGAAGTCGGCCAAGCAAAGACGAGGGTGGGGGAGCAGTCGGCAATTCCAGTTTGACGCTAATGATTTGTGTACAATTCAAGGTCAGGGAATGATATGTGAGGCTTGTGCGCCCACCCACACAAGCACACACAATTTAGTACTTGATTATATCAGCATATAGCACTAATACATCTAATGCTGCCTTGTTCACTTGCCTCTCCAATTAGGAAGGAAAGGCTGAGGGCAGGGACCACATGTTAAGCTTCTTTTGTTCCTCATAACACCCACCACCTTATTAGGCACATGATAGGCATTTGATAAATATGCTTTGTGAGAAGAGGCTTGCCTCTGTTAATGAAATAAACGTGTTCTTAAAATGTTCCCAGTAAAGTAAGTGTTTTTTTGTTTTGTTTTGTTTTGTTTTGATTTTTTTTTTTTTTTTTTTTGTAAATGGAATTCTATTTTAACGAGACTGGAAACGTTGCAATGGGAATACTATGATAATTCCCTTTCCGAAGCAAATAATCATTCCTTTTGGATTGCCATGTATTTTTTTACCCTCTTGGGCCTTGTCTTATCTTAGAGAGGGTGCCTATGAATCCCCTGCATTGTATCTGAATTTGTTTGGGGAATGTATGTTTTTCTGTTGCTATGGCTGTCGCTTTCATTGTCTTTTCAAAGGGATGTAAGCAAAGCAAAGCAAAGCAAACAAACAAACAAACAAACAAACAAACAACACCTCACAGGCCGAGAGGGTCTTCAGGAAGTCAGTCTAAGTTCCTAGGAAAACAACCCACCAACTTTGGTAAGAGGAAAAGAATAAACAGAGCTCACAATTGTTGAGCACCTGCTACATACCACACACGTGACATTCTTCCCTGCAGAGCAGGCGGTGCTATCCCATTTTGCAGGTGAACACACGGAAGAGACTTACCTTGGGGACATCTTTATTAAACATCAAAGGTGAGGTTTGAACCTGGGTCTGCTTAATTCCAAATGAGGAAGTGTTCGTGAAAACTGTTTGTGCCTCTCTGATTTCCTACCTAAACAATCAATGCTGATAATAAAAGATAAATGAATTAACTTTGAGTATATTATCAATATTATCCCCATTTCACAGGTGGGAAACTGAAGTTAGGAAAAATACTGGCATGTGAAGTTCAAGGATAGATGGCAACGTGCAGAAGGCCCCACAACTGGTCCAGTATTAACCAAGGTCCACCCACGGCCTGAGCTCACCACCCTGATTGCCCTTCACAGCCCCTGTAGCAATGGCCTGGCTTCCCCATGCATGACTATTATATACAAATCAGTGGACTGATTCCTGCTTCAGTACACCATAATTATCCCTCTGGTATTCAATTCTTTTCCTTTATATTTCCTAGAGGTGAATTCAATCCTTGAGGCATGTATAAAGCATTCCTTTTGTACCTAGGGCTGTGGTGGGTACTATGGGAAACAGGAAAATGTGTGTAAAACAACCATACTTTTTAACCAAAATTCTGGAGACTGTTTCTGATCATTATTGCATTTGGGGCTGTTTAGGAAAATGGTGACTGCACTCAGTGGGGCAGTAGTAATAGTCCCTCTTGGGTGCTCAAGGAGCACTCCCCATAGATTTAGCAGGAACTCGGAGATAGTACTCTCCATATTGGATATATATGGAAGGCTGGCCACAGAATCTTCAGGATTCATTTGATATTCTGAATTCTTTCCACTTAGCTACTCAGCTTGATGCTATGAGAGTAAATTAGTATGTGAAAGTGCTATTAACTCTTTGAAAGAAGATAGTATTGAAATTCAGGTTTGATATATAACCTGGAAGGAAGATCTTTGCACAGATATTAAGCAGGCCTGGGCTCTGAATTCCAAGAGATCTGAATCTAAATCTCTGCTCTCCTATTTATTAGCTATGCATCCTTGGGGGGGGGGGGGGATCACTTGACCTTTCTAAGCCTCCGTTTTCTCACATATGAATGGAGATAACAGGACCTTGATGACAAGCTTTGTGAAGATTAAATGAGGACATGCAGGTAGGGTGTGTAGAACAATGCTTGAAACATTGTACACACTCAAAAAAAAAAAAAAAAAAGGTAGCGTTTTGTTTTTATAACCTCATGTCTCAAGAAATAGGATGTCCAGAAATAAGGACTTTGTAAAATTTCTAAAAATCAAAACAGGATAAAGGTTATGAACAAATTCTCCTCCTCTATGCATGTAAGACAAACTTCTTTTAAAATCCCAATATTCTTAAATTAAAAATAATTTCAATTACAGTTTACATTATTATTTTGTTTTAGTTTCAGGTGTACAAAATAGTGGTTAGACAACCAGAAACTTTACAAAGGGATCCCCTTAATATTTCTAGTACCCATCTGGCACCATAGTTATTGCAATATTATTGACTATATTTCCTACGTTGGGCTTTCCATTCCCATGACTATTTTGTAACTGCCAATCTCTACCTCTCAATCCCTTCATTTCTTTCACCCAGTTCCTCAACCCGCCTTCCCTCTGGAAACCCCCGGTTCTCTCTCTAGAAGTCTGTTTCAGTTTTGCTTGTTTATAAAATCCTAATTTTCAATCAATCAGAGCAGAGATATACGAGTGTACAGCTCTTTCAGATCAACCAAGTTGTTGATCTATGTTTTCAAGGTCTCAAGGAAGTCAGCTTTCTAAAAGCAATAAAGTTTTTGTTTTTAATATGCAGTGTCCTTCAGTGAAAATGACAAGGAGGCTGAGGCAACCTTAGAATGCTGAAGACAAGAATTCCTTATCCAGAGATAAAGGTGAAGAGACCCAGGAAGCTGGATAAGAACAATGTAAAGATGTTCCCCTGCCTTCTTGCCACTGTGCTAAAATGATGCCCCGAAGTACAAATTCTCAGACATTTTCAGATCGCTTCTCCATGCCCAACAGGCCTGCAGATCTCACATGCAACAGCACCCATTTGCCTGACCAACCAAATACCAGGTCATACCCCCAACTTCAACAAGAAGCACATAATATTCATAAAAAAATAAAAGTCTATCTGGAAGATGGAGGGGAGGGAGGTGCAGGGGGAGAGACATAGAAAAGTGTGAAGATTTGTTTTATCAGTTAGTACAATCTAGAAGAACAAAGGTGGTCTGGAGCCAGTGCCTTGGCCAGGGGAGAAACAATGAGACCGAAGTGGCTTTCTTGTTCCCATTTCACTCTGTCAACATGGAGGCAGAATTGCATGGTGTTTAAGAGCCCAGGTTTGGATGCAAACAGACTTCACTGTGTGACCCAAATAGGCTACTTAACTTTATATGCCTCAGTTTCAAGACCATTTGAAGACAAGATGAAGCAATTCTTGCAGGTGTTCGGCGCACGAAGGAATCCATGAGTGGTCGCCACCACATGTACCTTCCTTTGAATCGGTTTCTCAACCTGGGCACTAGTGACATTGTAACCTGGGTGATTCTTTGATGTGGGGGCTGTCCTATGCATTGCAGAATGTTCACCAGCATCTCTGGTCTCTACTCACTGGATGCCAGCAGCAGCTCTTCCTGACCCCAGCCCCCCTAACCCCCGTTGTGACAATCAAAAATGTCTTCAGATGTTGCAAAATGTGTACCTGGGGATGGGGGAACGGAATCATCCCTAGTTGGGAACCACTGCTTTGGATGAATCCAAGTTCTAGATGATGAAGGGAACTCCATTCTCTGCCTTGACATACACAGTATTTTTAAGCCCCAGCTTTGGAAAAATCAAAGTCTTATTTAAAGAGCCTAGTAATAAGTCACATCAGGGTCTCTGTTTCCTCACCTTGAGACCATTATTTCAAGGTCCCCTCTTATTATGATTCTGAAAATTCTATCCCTCTTTCATGTACAATGGGTTTAAAAATGATTTCTCCCTATGAAGAAACATGTATCCCCCCTATGATACATACTCAACTGGAAAAATTAGGAAATATAGAGAAGCAAAAAAGAAAGGACAGGGGAAAGAATTATATTTAATCCCAGCAGTTAAAACTAACTGGGCTTAACATGATGATGAATGGTTTTTCAGATATTTTTTGAATACATATATGAGTGTATATTCACAAATACACATGTACATGTACACTCACATGTGCAAGTATTCCATGTATGTCTGTCATTTCCCCAGCCATTAACTCTAGCAATCACCTGACTTTGTGCTAGATGCTAGTTATTTTCCTCATGTACAACTTCCCTGGAGAAGTGGTTCATCCACTCATATTTTTTAATGGATGTGGATGAAGCAGAAGCCCATATGGAAGACACCTTTCATTGAATGTCCAACTGACAATTAAGGCAAATAGTGTTTAAACCATGCCTTTTGGTCTACTCTCCTTTACCAAGAACTGGGGGCTCTCCTCAGTTTTTTCAAGTGAAAAGCTGGGGAATCACATTTGACTCTCTTTTCCTTACATGGCCTATGGCCACTTCCTCTTTCTGTGGATCTGTTTCCAGCGTCACATCAGTCAGGCCCTAAGTACCTTGCTCCAGGTGTGCTGTGTCCTAGCAGCTCTCGAGCCCATCACTTTGATCAGATAGTACTCTCCTCTTCTCAGAAGCCTACAATGACTGCCCGCTGCTTCTTGTAGCAAGGTTCGGTCTTAATAACAGGCTCCTGGCGGCCTTCAGGCTCCTCCCAAGGCCTCATCTTGTGCTCCTCCTCAGCTTGCACTTCTTATTCCTTATCAACAGCCTCACAGTCCCCTGTCCTTTCTGAACCATAGTCCATTAAAAGTAAAGCAAACCAATGCATAGAGCTGATGTCTTTTGAGAAAAAAGAAAACACCAATTTACCCTTCTGTTTATACCTCAGTGACCATGTAGCTAATTACTTATATTAATAGGATTTTTAAAAAATAGATTAATAAATGCTTTCTTTATTTTGATTCCAAACACATTTGAGTCTTCACTAGATTGGTGAAACATGTTTACAATACTAGGAAATCAACATCAAGAAATGATTTTCATTAAATGAACTTGGACAACCTGTTATGCTATTGAATATAAGTAGGAATCAAAGTGCTGTTATTATTTTTAAAATGTCTTTTTAAATTTAGCTTTTACCAGAGGATAAACTTCACTATGGCAGGGACCGTGCCTTTTACGTCTTTGTGATGCTCACAGTAACAGGAATGCAGCTTCCTGTGCACTTGGTCCTCAGTAAATGTTGCTAGGTGATTCATATTTGAAGAGGAAATGGAAAGAAAGGCCCGGAGGACTTAAAGGATTTGCGTGCGTGCATCTTGCTGGGAATAATACAAATGTGGAGAGAGATGACTAAGTGGACAGCATGGGGCACAGAGGGCTCTGGCCTCTGAAATATTCAATAATAGGAAGTCATAATGTGGCTGACGGTAGCGTCCAGGCTGTGAGACGGAAAATGAAAGAAATGGAAGATAGGGGAGTGGGAGGAGAGAACCTAGGTGCTGCTGAGTGCATGACAGCCTCAAGCAAGCAGTCCTCCTGGGGAAAATACGTCCATAGGAAAGACAGCACAGGAGACGAGGGGAAGGACAGGAACCGTGGTCTAGAAACACTAAATGCCATAATGTGCAAAGGGGAGGGAAGGGATTCTTAAAGCAGAAATGGAAAATCGTGTAACTAAAAAGGCTGGGTTTAGTGTAAACAAGACAATAGCTCAGATGCTCGGTCCCACTAAAATTTACTTTCTATTTTGAATGAAAGCCAAGGCTTCTTCACATTTGACCATGGAATTCTACATTAATTCTCTGCCAGAAGGCATAGCTTTGATATCACGCAGAGGCTGTAAAGTAAAAGAAAAGACATTTCTGGTGCGTTTGGAGTGTTATGTCCTCCTCCCTGCCCTTCGCCCATCACCAGGGAGCACACCTCCCAATGCACATGTCCCCCAGATGGGGTGGCTCATCTTTGCCAGCTCAGGCCTTGCCCTGCTATAAGCTCCTCTGTGTCAGTGCCACACGAGCACTTTAGGAAATGTCAATTGCCTTTCATGGTAATTATGGTGTCCACAAATAGGTCCACAAATTCTTGACACTCCCTTCAGAGAGTAGACCCGCTCCTCTTCCCCTAGAGCATGACTGGACTTAATGTTTTGCTTCACATGAATAAAATAATGAAAAAGCAAAGGTGTGTGACTTCAATACCATGTCCAAAAAGACACGGTAGTTTCCTCCTGGTTCTCTCTTGACTCATTCGGTCTGGGGAAGCCAGATGCCATGTGATGAGAACACTCAAGCAGCCCCCTGGAGAGAGCCACGTGGCAAGGAACTGGGGCCTCCAGTCAGCAGCCATGCTAGGAGCCCCTGGAATGCAGTCTCTGGCCCCAGTCTGGCCTTCAGATGATGCAACCTGACTGCACAGCTGGCAACCTGACTGTAACCACATGGGAGATCCTGAGCCACAGCACCCAGCAGGCTGCTCCGGAACTGCTCAGAACCATGTGGGGCAATAAAGGCTTGTTTTATTGATACGTTTGGGGAGTGATTTGTTGCCTAACAACAGACAATGCATACAATAAATTTTCCCAAGGAACTCTTATTTATTTTGGAGTAAAGGTTTAAAGTCTGACTAAAATGTCTGTTTTAATCTATTTAGAAGTAATAATTACTTCTAAATAACTTGTTTACCTGTTTCTAATATAGAAAAAAGGTAGATGTTAAATCCCACCTTCATTTTTAGCTTCTGATTAACAAAGACAAAGACAAATGATTTTCCTCACAATAAAAAAGGCCTCTAAGAGACCTCTGAAGTAAAACTTGGGGTCATGAAAAGATTTTTCCTGGAGGTGTTTGCCTCATTTAAGATCATTTAATGCAAATGAACAAAAAATGTGGCATTTTTATATTTTATATTAAAACATGACAAATGAGTGATTTTTACTTTAAATAGGGGTAAATGTAAGAGGAACAATCTGGTGATAGCTCAGGTGAAAGAAAACTCTATCATCATTTCAATATTAACATACTTTTACTAGAGACCCGGTGCATGAAATTCGTGCATGGGGGTGTGTGTCCCTCAGCCCAGCCTGCACCCTCTCCAATCTGGGACCCCTTGAGGGATGTCGGAATATGCGATTAGGCCCGATCCTGGGATCAGGCCTAAATGGGCTTTCGGACATCCCTCTCACAAACCAGGATTGCTGGCTCTCAATTGTTCTCCTGCCTGCCTTCCTAATTGCCCCGAACTGCTTCTGTCTGCCAGCCTGATCACCCCCATAACCACTCCCCTGCCAGCCTGATGAATGCCTAACTGCTCCCCTGCTAGCCTGACTGCCCCTAACTGTCCTTCCCTACCAGCCTGGTCGTCCCTGACTGCTCTCCCCTGATGGTCTGGTTCCCCCCCCCCCCCCACCCCACATCTGCCCTCCCCTGCAGGCCTGGTCCCCCACAACTGCCCTCCCATGCAGGCCTGGTCCCCCTCAACTGTTCTCCCCTGTAGGCCTGGGCACCCTCTCACCCCCCTACTGCTCTTTTCTGCAGGCTTGATTCCCCCCAACTGCCCTCCCTTGCAGGCCTGGTTACTCCCAACTGCCCTCCCCTGCTGGCAATCTTAAGGCAGTCATCTTGTGTCCACATGGGGGCAGCCATCTTGTGCATTGGAGTGACAGTCAATTTGCATATTATTCTTTTATTAGATAGGATAGAGGTCTGGTGCATTGGTGGGGGCAAGCTGGTTTGCCCTGAAGGGTGTTCCAGACAGGATAGGGGTTCCTTAGGGCATGGGGCGGCCTGGGTAAGGGGCCTGTGGTGGTTTGCAGGCTGGCCATGCCCACCGGCAACCCAAGCAAAGGCTGGAAGCAGGTATCTGGGATTTATTTATCTTCTATAATTGAAACTTTGTAGCCTTGAGCAGAGATAAGGGCAGGCCAGGGAGCATGGGAAACTTGGCTTCTTCCATCGCCTGGGAAACCCTAGCTTCCTGCTTGCTCCAGCTCTGTGGCTGATGCATCTTGGTTGGGCTAATTTGCACACTTGCTCCTGATTGTCTGGTGGACATGGCTTGTGGGCATAGTGGAGGTATGGTCAATTTGCATGTTTCTCTTTTATTAGATAGGATCATTTTGATTGCGGTCCCTGTCCATGTAATTTCACATGTATATGATAATATATTTCTTCCAGAATCTCTGCATCTTTGTATGTCCAAGATCTAGATATTTCAGGTACATAATGAATGTCTGTTGAATGAATGAATGAATGAATGAATACAGTTGGCTACAGAGAAAAACAAACATAGTTATACTCACCTAGAGGGTTAAAAAGGTATGAATAGTATATGATATGATTAATATTTTAAATTTAAAAAATATATATAGTACATACTGTGGGTCTGATATTATGCTAAACACTATACATAAATTAGGACACAGTTGTCATAATTAACCTGTTATTATCATCTCCATTTTCTAGATGAAAAACCTGAACTTCTGAGAGCTGCCTGAGGTCCTGCAGGTAACAAAGTAGTGAAGCAGAATTTGAACGCCTGTCCTAGCTTCAGAGTCAGCTGTTGACCCCTGCATTCTGCCACCTCCCTCCAGGGTGGGTCCCTAAGTGCTGTCACCCAGGCCGTCCCCGGGTTCACAGAGAGTGAAATGAGAGAGAGCATCCTGCCAAAGCCGCGAGCGCTGTGCCCGCCAGTGTTTTGGGGCATCGTGTTTATTCACGCTTTTCTCTCTCTAGGCCACCGATTTAACACACTGCCAACTGTCCAATTATTAACATTCACACGGAGCTAAGTGGGTTCTTCTCTAGCTGCACACTTCCCCCCAACATAACTAATGAAGCTCATCAAAACCCTAGAAAACAAGCCCACAGCACCAGGGGGTCAGGGGCTCCCGACCTGCCACAGGATGGAGTGTATGTCCCCACGGCTGCTCACATATGCTATACATCCAGGTGAAACATGCATGACTAAGGGCCACATCCTCCTCCTGAGAAACAGCCGCCTGACACACAAATCCACCCACGGAGCAGGTGGATTCTACCGGGCAGGGCACAAAACCTGCTGTGTGCGATCGCCCAGAGGGAAGGGCTCAGGGCCAGTCTGAAGAGGGCCCCTGGCTGGGCGCAGGGCCCTGGGAAGCACTAATCTATTCTGTGCAGTTTAGGGTCATCTAGCTTTTGAAAGGCGACACAGAGAGCCAGCTGCTCTGAAACAGCCTCTGGTCCTGCCGATTGCCTTTGTGATCACAGAGCAGATTATTTTTGTTGCTGTGGACCTGCCCCGTGACGACGGAGCCCTTGAGACGTGACTGGTCTGATTAATCTGTGCTGTCAGTGTAACAGACCCGCCAGATTTCAAAGACTTGGTTTGAAGAAAGAAGGTAAGAATATCTGATTAAACATTTTTATATTGATTCTATGTTGACACCAATAGTATTTTAATATATTGGGTTAAGTACAAAATATATTAAAACTGATTTCACCTGTTTCTTTTTTGCCCTTAGTTATGTGTCCAGTGGAAACATTCCATGGTCTGCTTGATATTTCTCCTGGACGGTGCTGCTACACTGTCCGGGCTCTGAGGGGGACGCACAGGCCCTGCAATTTTCCAGGTCCTTTCTCTGGGCTGTTCTGCCATGTGAATGAAAATCCTACTGACAGGTGACACTGAGACGAGCAGTATTCACCGTGAATACTGCTCGACAGGCAGATGTGAGCCACCTCACATCTCAGGGCCTGCAGTCGCCCTTCAGCTGGCCAGGTTCACACCGCAGCATCTGACTGGCCACAGCACCAAGGGGCCCATGTAACTCGGGTTCTTGTACTGACCTGAGAAGCTGATGCTCTGCTCTGTGTTTAGTGGCTTTTAGTGAATGAGCAGGTGCACCTCACCTATGGCCGTGCAGTTTGTGGCTAGCACGGCAGTGTCCAGCAGAGGTTGCAAGGGGGGTTGCTGGCCCATCTGGGGTGCACATGGGGCAGCCACTCCCATCCACCTGCTCAGAGGAAATGCCTTTCCCACAATCTTCACCTAGACACCAAAAGCCTAGTGGTGGCCTGAAATGGACAAGTCTCTAGACCCAGAAATGACCTTTCTCCTTGCATCCCTGACAAACTTCAGCTTAGCACTGGAAGTGCTTCTGGCCTACCAAGCCGATTAGAAGGTCTTTTGTATGAACTGGCTGGAGCCCAATGCAGGAAAAAAGCCCACACAGGCTTCCAAACATCTCAGATGCAAAAGGAATGAGAGAATGCAAAAGCTACTCTTATAAAACCTTTCCTATGAAATCACAGTATTTCTAAATGGGAATTACCAGTCTATATACTATTTGGGATCAATATTTACTCCTTAGGAAATAAAAATGTATAGGTAACTTGCATGATTTCATGTATAATATTAACTAATCACAATGATGTATTAGAAATGTAACATGAAAGGTATTTTGAGCTTTTTTTAAAAAATACTTGTATTGATTTTTAGAGAGAGAAAGGAAGGTAGAGGGAGAAAGAGAAACATTGATGTGAGAGCAGAACATGGATTTGCTGCTTCCTGCACACCCCTGACCCTGGATTGAGCTGCAGTCAAGGTATATGCCCTGACCAGGAATCGAACTGACAACCTTTCCAGGTACAAGATAAATACCCAACCAACTGAGCCACACCAGCTATGGTGACATTTTGATTTTTTATGTACTGGGTCCGATGCAAACCATTTGGTGTCAAAGGAAGGTTAATTCCACAGAAACTTTCTCAGGAGCCAAGATATAATGGACTATCTTTGCAAAGTAAAAGAGCTCTCCCTCACCCCCAAAAGCTCTGCAACCTGTAGAAAACCCTAGAATTGCAATGAATAGTTAATGAATATGACATAGTATGTTTTAGAGCTTGTCACCTTGCTTCTCTTGTTTACTTGCACAAGGACCGTCTGTAGAGACTGCTCTCTTCAAGTAACAGATAAGATGTGACCAAGTCAATCCTTATGATAGAAATAGTAAGCAAAGAAACACATAACATCCTGTTACTACTCCAACTAATGAAAACAACCATGTTTATAATAATATGACTTTATTAAAAAATAAATACTTATAAAAACAAAAAACCCAACTATGAAACACAGGAGTAGCTATTGTGGATTTATTTAATGCAAACTAAAAAAAATCCTTATGAGCTTGCTTCACACATTTTGAGGAGTGTGGAAGAAGTATTTCAACGAATGGGAAATAGGAATCAGAAGAATCAGATAAATAATACTAAGTGTTTGAATTTCTTTTAAGCACAGATAAGAATTGAGATTTAGATTTCTGTATGATATGACCATCATCTTTTAAAAGCTGTTATACCATCCTAATATTTCACCTTATGATCATAAACATTTTTTCATTGAAAGTTTTTTTTGAATTAAAAAGATATCTTTTTATTGATTTCAGAGAGGAAGGGAGAGGGAGCAAGAACTAGAAACATCAATGATGAGAGAGAATCATTAATCAGCTGCCTCCTGCACACTCTACACTGTGGATCGAGCCTACGACCTGGTCATGTGCCCTGCCCAGGAATTGAACCGTGACCTCCTGGTTCATAGCTCGAAGCTCAACCTCTGAGCCATGCCAGCCAGCATGATCATAAACATTTGATTCATTTCCCTTTCACCCTATCATATATTCAGTCATCAAGTTCTGTTATTTTTTTCCCCTCTAAATGCCACTGTACCCATTCCCTCTTAAATTTAAATGTCCTTCCAGATAGACCCTTACTATCTAATACTTCAACTAGTAGAATGCCCCTAACTGTTCTCTCAAATTTTACCTCACTGGTCTCACTCTGAACCTTTTCCTGCAGCCTGGTTATCCTCTGAGTGGCCCACTTAAGGAACAACCCTTTGCCTGTACGAGAATGCTTTTCCACCCACCTCCACCCATCTAACTCGCCCTTGTGCTTGGTCTACCTCAAAGCTCATCTCCCCCTGGAAAGCTGCTCTTGTTTATTCCAGGGCTCATGGTCCTTAGTGCAGACGTAACCATTTACTGCTTTGCATGCACTTCACGTGCAGGCCTCTGCATTGCCCCGATTAGGCTGCACATTGCTAGCCCCTGTGGAAAGTATTATTATGGTACCCATTCTTAGTCCATAATATTTAGATTTTGGGAGTGAATATACATGGGGAGGACATGCTTAGTCAAGTTTCACAATTTGCTGCACTTGTGACAGGCTAGTAGGCTCTTGTCAAGAAAAATAGGGCCAGACCACCCTCTTTCACATGGATGCACTGGAAATCCATTGGGGGCATTGGGCAGCGGCCTAGGGTGCAGAGATGACATTGGATGAAAGGGAATCTATGACTCAAGAAGTAAAATGAAATCAGAAATTTGGACGAGGTAACACCGCCTCAGTGCCCAGAGGCATCTGGGAAAGGTGCCTGGATGCCATCCTTGACAGAACAGTATCAGAACACCAAGCTGTGGCCCTACTGATGTGCCTGTGATCAGTCTTGCCCCAAGGAGGCTGTCCCAAAGATGCCCTAAGGAAGCCTTGTGCTTCCTTTAATGTGCATGCTTCCTATTCCAGGGTAGTCTCTCTTCCTATAGATCTGAGGAGAGAAGCTCAACACTCACAAGGCTGTGCCCTCAGTAGGCCCTGATACAGAGCAATGAATAGCCAATCCTCTCTTGGAGACAAAGGCAAATTCCCCCTTCACCGTGATAGGAGAAGATGCACTGCTTTGTGCTATTGAGAAAATCAATGGGAGTGATTCTATGGTTTACAAAACATAGCTAGGATCCTCACTCCTATGTTCATTGCAGCGTTATTTATAATAGCCAAGATATAAAAGCAACACAAGTGCTCATCAGTAGATGATTGGATCTAAACCATGGAATACTACTCAGCCATAAAAAAGAATAAAATCTTACCTTTTGCATCAGTTTGGGTGAAGCTAGAGATTATCATGTTAAGTGAGATAAATCAGACAGAGAAAGACAGATACCGTATGATTTCAACTTATATGTGGAATCTAATGAACAAAACAAACAAATAAATACAGATTCATAGATACAGAGAACAGACTGTCAGTGACAGAGGGGAGGCATATTGGGGGACTGGGTGGAAAAGATGAAGGGATTAAGTAGTGCATGCAAATTGGTAGTTACTGAATATCCACAGAGATGGAGATTACAGCACAGGGAACACAGTCAATAATATCTTGTGGGGCCAGGTGGGTGCTTGAAGCAGTGGGGGGACCACATGCTAAAATACATGATTTTCTAACCACTTTGCTGTAACATCTGAAACTAATTCAGAATAATAGTGAATGTCAACTGTAATCAAAAAATAAAATTAATTAATTAAAAAATTTTTACTCTAACCTAATAAAAAAAGAAATCCATTAAATGAAGTAACTACAATTTCCCATCTTACTTGAAATAATTCAAGTCTTAGGCCTCAAAGAATTTATAGTTCCACACACAATAACTGCCACATTTAAGCAGCTGTAAATATTGAGTAGTGAAATAAATACAGGCTGCTTTAATTAAAATGTCAGTTACAGTGGAGGCGAACTGCTTGTTAAAATGCATATTCCCAGGCCCCGCTCCAGGCTTGCTGATTCTGAACCTTCAGCAGTAGAATCTGATTACCTGCATCTTAAACAATTTCCCCAGGTGATTCCTAGGCCTGCAAGTTTCAGAAACACTGTTTGATGGGTTGTAAGCTCTCTCTTGGTGCACAAAACCTTTAAAGAGTATTCTCATAGGGGGCTAATTAAAACCTCTTTCTTCCCCAATGCTGTTATAAAATGAATTCCTTTCCCAGAACATTTCCTTTTTTGCTGTTTACACTTAGCCTCATAATTCTATGACTCTGATAGGATTTTCAAAATATGCCAGGATGTGTGTGGAAATGACCGTTATACCGACCAATAGAACATTTCACTTGTTATCTGTACTTTTGTAGCGGTTCTGCCCACTGCCCTCCCCTCAGCTGGGTGGCCCTGGGTTCAGGCTGTGATGAGTGTTCTGTCAATATTTTACTTTGCATCTGAGTTGCCAGATACTATTGGCTTAGTCAGGGTCAGGGAACCTAAATTGTTTTTATAGTCCTTGAAGTAAGTCAATATTTTCAAGATTCTAAAAACTACTCCGTGGTTATAACTACAAGACCTTATTCTGACACCGCATGCTGATCATGTTGACACTGCTATCATTTAGAGCACGTGTTTGGCACATGTAAATTTTATGTTAAGACAGCACTTTAAGTTTTATGAAGCCAGCTCTAACACAGGCCAACAGGTTAGAAGCAATAGTGTGAAATTTATTGTAAAACATAAATTTCATTATTGGATAATATTGATATTCAGATAGATGCTGAAAGTCACCAAAGGAGCCTCTAGTGGATTGAACACCCACCTTTACCTTAGCTTTTTGCAATACAACGACACTAAAGGAATAAAGACAATACAAATATTCAAGAACAAAGAGGATGGAAGATAGAAATAGGGATGTCAACCAAATTTTGGAAGATGAAAATCAGGTGGCTGAGTGGCAAATGACTGGAGGCTCAGAGAAAGCTGAATCTGATCCTGTAATAGGGGAAGCCCCGAATAAAGCAAGATGGCTCAAGCTGAAGAACGCTCTAACATCTCAGGACCCAGAAGCACCTCCGGAGGCCAGGTGGGGGTGGACTGCACACTAAAGGAGGGCTGGCTAAAGTCCTCTTAAATAAGAGGTGGACCACACTTCCTCCCAGGCTGGAAGAAGGAAGATGTATGACTCTCTGGAGAGACTAAGCCACAGAGCTCTGGAATCCTACATCCCAGCCCTAGCTGAGGTGGGCAAGGAGCCAGGCAAACACAGGGAGATTAAGGGAAAGTCTACATTGCCTTTATTTGGTGAGACATCCTTCACTAACACCATCACCTACTAACTCCATTCCTCTGCTAAGCTCCAGAAAGCCAGCGTGCAGGTTTATATCTCTCAGTAAGGAGATGGACGGCGTCTTTCCTGTTTTTTTTTTTTTTTTTTTTTTTTTTTTTGGAAAAAGTCTATTGACAGTGACCCAGTGAGATGGCTGGGTTCTAGCCCAAACCCCCTTAGTAAAGCCAACAGTTGACAAGCCTTGTGGAAGGACAGAGAGCAACTACTTAGCTTTATTTTGCCTCCCTCTTAAAATAAACAAAACAGCCCAGCTGGTATGGCTCTGTGGTTGAGCAACAATCCATGCACCAAGAGTTCACTGGTTAGACTCCCAGTCACAGAACATGCCTGGGATACAGGCTTGATCCCTTGTAGGGGGAAGTATAGGAGGCAGCTGATCGATGTTTCTCTCTCATCTATGTTTCTATCTGTTTCTCCTTCTCCCCTCCCCCTCTCTGTCTAAAAATCAATAAAAACATGTTTAAAAATAAAATAAACAGACATTTGAGAAAAGTTTCCAACATGAAAGAAAAAAATAAAATAAGCATATGAAAAAGATGCTTGGGAGTAACAGGTAATGGCGGGGGGGAAGGGGGAGATATAAGAAAACTTAATCTAAAAATGATAATTACTATCCTTAGATCAAAAAGGCTGCATCAGAGAACAAGAAAGAGGCTATGGAAATTTTAAGTGTGATAAATACAATGAAATAAAATGTTTAGTTTTAGAGATGGAGAAAGAAAGGATAAAAATATAGGAAGTTGAAAATATATGAAAATTAGAGAATAATCGGAGGTCCAATACATGATAAATAAAAGTTCCAGAAAGTTAATACAGAGAAAGGAAAAAGAAGAAGTTATTAAAATAAGAGAACATATCCCAAATCTTAAGGATACACATTTCCAAGATTTTGGGTTAAAATTCATAGAACCAGACAGTGAGTGAAGAAATAGATCATCATGAATTTCATGGATAGAGAGAAGATCTAAAAAGCTCCCAGAGTGAAAACACAAGTCACACCCATAGAGTGGAGGAATCCGAATGTCACTGGGTATTATGAAAGCCACAGGACCATGAAGAAAGGCATTTAAGAAGCAGAGCAAGAGAACTACAGGAGAGAAGAGTGGAGCAAGAGGGTGTAAGGCTGTAAGCCTTCAGGACAGGCACTGAAGGAGAGGGGGAGGGAAAGAGAGAGAAAGAGATTGAGGGAGGAGAAAGGGAGAGGGAGGGAGAAAGAGACTGAGGTGGGGAAGAGAAAGAGAAGGGTGAGGGATTGAGAAAGAGAGAGAAAAGTGGTGGGGGAGAGGGAAGGAGAGAAAAAAAAAGAAAAGAAAATGCAAGAAAAATAGATGATCTGATGTGTTTAATCCCACTGAAAGTTTTACAGAGTCAGAAAAATTTGAGGATAAGCACAGAAACAACATCAATTTAAAAAAAAGAGGCAGTTATTAATTCCAGGAATAACAAAAAGTCTTACAAGAAAGTAAATTCAATAATAACATAACACAGCTAAACTGTGAGGCACTATGCAAAAATCAGTCATGTAGATATGGAATACTTTAAAAATCATAATTTGTAATATATCTAGCTATACTGAGAGTATGGGGCAAAGAAAAAAAAAGAGATTTGGTTTGTAGAGGGGGTTGTGTTTGTGAGGAGGTAGTGTAAGTGAGCTGAAGCTTCATCTCTTATAGAATCAAATAACTGACATATTGAGAAACAGCAGTCTATGGAATAAATGAGAGAAAATGACTTAATGAACTGAAGTGGTCACCTTGGGAAGCAGAAATAGAGAATGAAGAGGATGAAGCTCCTCCTCCTCATTATAAGCCTTCTGGCCCTGTTTGACTTTCTGAGCTATGTCATATATTATTTGGATAAAATAATCACACACACACACACACACACACACACACACACACACACACGCGCGCGCGCGCGTGATTGCTAAACGAAAAAAAGGACTCCTTGCGGAAACCGGTTTGGCTCAGCGGTAGAGCGTCGGTCTGCGGACTGAAAAGACCTGGGTTCAATTCCGGTCAAGGGCATGTACCTTGGTTGCGGGCACATCCCCGGTCAAGGGTGTGCAAGAGGCAGCTGATCTACAATATGTTTCTCTCTCCTTGACGTTTCTAGCTCTCTATCTCTTTCCCTTCCTCTCTGTAAAAAATCAATAAAAAAAAAAAAGAAAAGGAAAAAAGGATTCCAAGATGTTAAAGTTAAGGAAAATATATCTTCAAAGGGATTCTTATGATGGCTATTAAAATTGGAGCTCTATTCTTTTTTTTTGGAGATTTCATGGTTAAAAATTTTACAATGAGACACCTCACATGTTACCCAACAAATCTTGGTAAAATTAAATGGAAAAGTAAAAACATTCTATAAAACATGAAAACACATGTACTCATTCTGATACACTCAGCCATATACCACAAACAGCATGCAAAGTATTAATAAAATAGCGTAGTCATCCTATTCTCTAGCCCTATGATTGCAACTACTAAAAATGAACATCACAGCTTGGAAATGATTCCCTTTCCACTGCTCCGGTAAAAGGTATCCCTTGGCCAGGGTGCTTGTAACTTGCTTGACCCCCTCCTTTCGGAGCTGCTCTACTGTTTCTGTTTGTCAGACACAGAGACTGGGTTTGCCTTTCCTGCAATCTCACTGTTGTTCCACTGGTTCAAGATAACCACCTGCTATCAAAGGATCCCTTTCAGACTGGCCTTTCCAGTTCTTCTGTTTGATCTCAAAAGCAGCTCTGTGTTATTTGTGCTAATGCTCTCTCCACTGGAGCTGAGACTCCACTGCAAACATACTTTTGTTCTGAACACTGATAATGACCATGTTTAATGATTTATTAAACATCCTAATGTTTAAGATGCAGTGTAAGGTACTATGAGAGAGAGAGAGAAAGGGTGGGGAGAGAGAGAGAGAGGCTGTTCTCAAGAAACAAAAATATTAGGAAAAAAATAACAGACAGACTTGGCCAAAGTAAGTTCTGGTTATTTCATCACAGAATCACATATTTAAAAAACTAGAGAGTAGCCCAGAAAGTACAATACGAGAAAAAGTGAAAAGAGAAATGATCAAAGAATTAATATGAGAACATAATCCAGAGAAGACTTGAAAGTTCATAATGGTGGCAGTTTCACTGATACTTTCCTTGTTGCTATCTTAGCTGAGATTTTATAAGAATTCAGAGCAGATGATAGGAGTGAGAAGAGAAGGTGGAGAGAGAAGAGGAGATGTGAGGAGAAGGGTTTGGAACTACCTATCTGCTAAAGCAGGGGTCTATAACTAATACTGTATATAAATGAGTAAAAAATAATGGCCCCATCTCACTCCAACTGGCAAATTGAAAAAATAAGAATTAAAAAAAAAAAATAATTAGTATAAACTTTTTTAAAATAGGGGATTTCCCTTCCTTAAAAACTATCTTTCTTGATGGTAGAATTTAACATACAGGTATGACAGAAAACTTGGTAAATTATGGAGGGAAACCAGTAATCACTGATAATTTTTTCAACCAAATATAGCATTCTTAATATATTAGTTATTTGGTGTTTTTCTATATGTATTAAAAACACAATCTGGATTATAATATATAAGCTGTTGTACTATCAATCTGCTTACTTCACTCTTCCTATGAGCATTTCCACATGATAATCACTCAATAACATGGTTTTCATGTCCATTATTTTTCCAAAATTCTTATTTTGGTCGCAATTTTCCACTTTTGTAATGAACACCCTGCACATAATCTTTGTACATAAATCTTTGCTCAATTCTCTAATTATAAGGAATACGAGATGAATTCTGAGAAGTGAAATTTCTTGATAAAACATATTCAAAATTTTGAAAAAAAAGTTCTTCTTGGATGCTTTCTAGGTTTGGTCCCCTCTTTTTTGAAATATCTAGAAACTGTGTGAATTTCTGTTCATTTCTGAGAGGAACTGCATTTTCTGCAATTGTCCCAAATAAGTAAACATCTATAGAAGATAATTATGTTGAAATCAATGTTCTAGTATTACTGGCTTTGGTGCTCAAGTCATTCATTAAATCTAAGTGTTGCTCATGGTCCTTGTGGCCAACAAAGAATCAAGCGAATTTTCACTAGCAACATCAGAAAACAAATTTGAACTATACCTACGTATAATTACATTTTATGTCTCACTTGTAATTCGTGCATGTCTTTGTGCCATGTACTCGCACAGAGTGCAAATGAATGAATCTGAGAGCTATGTAAATACTGCTCCACAATCAGATAAAAGCATGAAATAACTGGTATGTTTGCAGAAGGATATTCACATGTTTATATGTGTATTTTGAAGCTTGTTTCAAACAGTGGTGAGTTAATATTTCATTAAAAAGCATGCTTTTGCTTGATGGCTCTGTATGAGGTTAAGAAGTGATTATTCTAACAAGGCCTCGAGAACGCAGATTCTGTCCACCCTGAAAATACCTCGTGAGATGGAAGGACCAGAGGACAAGCCCATAGATTTAGTCCAGGAAACCATCACCTTCATCTCTTCACCTGACTGAGCCCTTTCCAAACATGAGCTCTATGGCTGAAGGCCTCAGTTACTCATAGTGAGGCAAGAGTAAGGGCCTGAAATAAGTACCTTTAAAATTCATGTCCCAGCAAAGAAAAGAACTTCATCCCAAGTTAGCAAATTTCAAAAGACATTCAGTCGGGGGTGGGGGGGAGGGTGGGGGGTTGAGGATGGGTTCATACTGCACCTACATGTCTGCAGAGCCTGAGAATTAGAACGAATCATCTTTGATCTGGCTCGGAGGAGATATGTTACTGTAGCTGGCAGATGTAGAAGCACAATTTGCATTAAGATGAAGACGAGACCATTCTGACAGCTTGTGATCTCATAAACCTCGGATGCGCCTGGGCTTCAACAAACATCCTTGTGCACTGCCTATATTTTTGCCTGCTTCAGAACTTAATACTGAAGTGTATAAGATGTTACACCTTTCCAATGGGGTGTGTGTGTGTGTGTGTGTGTATTAATAAAACCAAAATAATACATAAAAATTCACATATCAATGATGTTTTCCTACCTGCGACTGACTGCAGTTGACGTAAACCAAGCTACATTTTTATTTCTCAAGACCGAATTTCTTTAGAGCCGGCTGGCATGTGCCGACAAGAAACCACTGTGAGGTTTTGGGATTGGAAGGCTGTGAAGGGCAGGAACCAAGCCACACATCTCAGGCCTGTCTCTGCAGGCCAGCACCATTGCCAGCTCTGCGGCCTCTGACAAGCTCAGGGCGGTTGGGTGGAGATGAGGCGGGAGGGGGGGTCACACCAGGAGACAGAAGATGCAAGCAGTTGCCTAGTGATACAAGACCTGCCTGCATTACTTCTGATGCGTCCAACTGTGGACACACATCCGAGCACTAGTTAGAACTTGTATGACACAAGAGCCCTTCCAGCAAAGACCTTTCCGCAAAGCCTCCAACTGCAATGCAAATGTCGGCATCCTGCGAGGAGGAGGGCACAGAACAGCGGTAGGCAGGACAGTGGCGGCTGATAAATTCACCCGTGTATGGAGTAGCGCAGTAGAACAATGCACTTCCCCGCTCTCCTCTCCTGCTCGGCAGAGGAAGTGATACATTGAAGGAGCTTGGCCTGTTGCCACAGTGGTCAGGATGAGGGGTGAATGCTTATCAATGAGTATTCACTCCCCATTGGCTGACACTCATTTTTTCCAAGGATCTATTCCCTGCTGCCCAAACCAGGAAGCCAGGAAGTGGGCGAAAGGAGACTTTATTTGGATACTAAGGTACAGTTACCATCAAATTTCCCTGAATTAGAGCTGAATACACTGGAGAGGTTTGACTGCGCTCCCATGTCACGAGCTTGAAGCAGCTTCTAATTGCCTTAGTTCAGCGCCAAGTCCTACAAAAATCTACCCTGCAGTTCACTCTGAAAATACAGAAAACTCTCCCAGATTTGAACATCAAGAACCCAAATGTCCAGGATTCATAACTAGGCAAAGGCTGTTGAGGGCTTCATCAAACTGTGGTAGCGATCCCCAAAGGCTCTGGCCTCCTCACCTGGCTGCGGGTAGGACTGAACGACCCGGGAGGTAAGGATACCGGCTCTGGCCCTGGGACCGAGACAGCACTGCCTCCCTCAGAGTGAGGACCTTATGTAATTTTTCATTTCTTATCTGCCGCTGGGAATCTAAGACATTTGATTCCCAGGCATTCAAATACAGGCAAGTTAATCGGGCTAACCTTTTCCATCTCTTAGAGAAAAAAAAGGGAAAAACCCCCAAACCCAAACCTGGCAACCCTACGAGGACCTGTAGGAAGCATTTCCGCGAGCAATTAAAACCCCGCTGGTGCCAAACCATCACACGCGGACAGTCTGAACCGCACCAGCGGCACGGCGCAAGGTGGGCATCGCTCTCACACCTACCTGACCGTGGGATGGCAGTGCGGCGTACGCCAGCGGCTGGTTCATCACTCCTTTCTGCTTCATGAGAAGCATGCGCTTCTGATCCTCACTCAGGTGCGCCCGCGGAGCCTGGAGCTGCGGCTGCTGCTGCTGCGGCGGCGGCTGAGGCTGCTGCTGCTGCTGGATGTAGGGCATCAGGGGGCTTTTGTTGGGATTGGCCATGGGCGGCGTCATTCTCTGACTCAAGTCCGCATTGAAGTGGGTCAGAGGCTTAGTGTTGCCATAAGAGAGAATGTTGTGCTGTTTGTTTAAGGAGTTTGTACCCAAGTTATTTGGCTGCTGATTGATCATGTTCATGTGATTCTGCGGGAGGTAGTTATTCATTGTCGTCTTCTGCAGGTTGTTTGCCATCGGAGGCACTATGGGGTTTTGGTTGTTAAAGGCTTGGGGGTACATCATGGGGCTATTTGGTTTTTCTGCGGTGAAAGCGGCGCCGTATGGACTGGATGGAGGCCCTAGCGGGGACCAGCTAGAAGTCTGGTTTGGATGGTGCTGCTGCTGCTGCTGCTGCTGCTGCATGAGCTTGGCCCTCTGCTGTTGCTGCGCCGCCATCTGTTTGAGCTGCTCCGCTGGAGACATGTCAGAGCTGGGCACAGCCCCTGGCCCGGACCCCGCGCCAGTGACCGACACTGCTGCCGGATTGAGGAGATAACCATTGCCAGGCCGAGGTGGAGCTTGGCCCGGGGTGTGGGCCGGGCTTGGAGTTGGCGGGGACTGGACTGCACAGTTTGCTGGAGAGCCGGCGGGGTTCGGAGCCGCAGGAGTGTTGGCAACAGAAGGTAAACTGGTGGCTGTGGAGACGTTGGAAAAGGGAGGACCAGAAGAAGAAGGCCTTGTCTGGGGAGATCCCATGGAGATATGTGTAAAAGGAGAGTGAGAGGGGTCGCTCTTCACGCTCACGCTTTCCTGGGAGAGAGGGGTCTCCGTCGCTGGCTGCGAGAATTCTGGCTCCTTCTTCTCTTCAAAGTCTTCATTGAACAGGTCCTGTATGTCATCTTCAGGAACCGTGTTGGCCAGCTCATCGATTAATTCTTGCCACTCCTGGTCATTCAGGTTAATATCTGAGAACAGCTTGTTCTGATTTGAAAGAGATGTTTCTGATGTGTCTATGCAAGTAGGGTCGTCTAGAGGTTCTTGTTTGAGGTCCTTGTTCTGCAAGATGGTGAAGCTATCTTCCAGGTCACTACAACCATTCACAGGCTGAAGTTTAATCTCTGGGAGTCTACCATTCTTACTTAGGTCTTCTAGGAGTCCAGGAGTGTGAGTCCCGCTATTTTGCAAGGGCAAAGAAGGCTTCAGGTCAAGTTGGTGCAGAGGAGAAGCTGAAGGCAGTGGCATGTTGTTGGGCAAACTGTTGATGGCTTCCATCCCTGTGGGAATATCCTTTCGTATTCTCTTGCTGGTTGGAGAAAAACTCCCATCGCAAGCACCATTCTGCTGGTCTCCATTAAGTGGTGATCGGGCTCCTTCCAACTTCCTTTTCACAGTCTCTTGGAGCTGGAAAAGAAATAGGGAAGAGAATGACTAAATTTCCAGCTCTTTCAGCATGGTGAAAGGTATTGCTGTCCTCTTAACTTCTAACAAGCAGAGCCCACAAAGCTAAAGAGTCAGAAAACAAACTAAAGATTGGAGAGTGAGAATCATCTATTACAACTGAATGCTAAACATGAGACTTGGACCAAAATGTACTATACTTGAGGAAGATGTTAGCACTTACTTAAATTTGTGTCACCTCTCCATTGAGAACATTAAGGAATTAAATCAACAATATTTTTAAAGAACAATAAAAATCCTCTAAGAATAGAAAGTTTAACACATTTACTAAATAGTGTAGAAATGACGATGAACTTAACCCCAAACTTCCTTTGTATTCTTACTTTATAAGACTTCCCAGCCCCTTGTGATACAGTAGCCCACTCTGCCTAAGGGCATGCCTCTGTTAGTTTCCAAGCCCTCACACTTTCTTGGATTTCTTCCTGTCTCCCCACCTGGCTCCTCTTTAGCTTCCTATGTATTCTTCCTTCTTTCCCTTAAATTATGGAATTCTTTATTGTTCCATCTTAAGCTTTTCCCCCTACCCATTCTACATCCTAGCCTAGATGATTTCACACATCACAACAGCGTCCACTAACTTCTCTAGGCTGGTGACCTCATCTGATCTAATAAAAGAGTATATGCAGATTGACCATCACTCCAAGACACAATATGGCACAATTTTTCCAACAGCTAGAGTTGTAAGTTTGAACCTGTGGTCTGAACACGTGGCCCCACTTGCCTGAGTGATAGAGGCTGCAAGTAAACCAGGTTTGATCAGGTGCATGTAATGGAGTGGGATTGAAACCCTTGAGAATGCTGTAAACCAGTGTTTCCCAAACTTCTCTCATATGAGAATCACCTGGTAGAGTTGTTAAAATACAGATTCCTGAATCCCAACTAAGAAATGCTAAATTTTATATATAGGTAAAATTGTATACTTAACTAGTGCTCTAAGACTAGTGCTCTGTCTTAGAGCACTAGTTAAGTATACAATTTTACCTATATGTTCCCAGAAATTCTAGTTTAGCACTTCTTAGTTGGGATTCAGGAATCTGTATTTTAACAACTCCACTAGGTGATTCTTATCATGAGAGAAGTTTGGGAAACACTGCAACATCTTGACCAAGTCCTTTGCCTCGTGGCATCTGCTACACAATAAAGACTTGGGCTTGGGTGCTGTCTCTCAGGACATGTGGTCAAAGATGACCACCACAAGATGGCCAGCAGGGGAGGGCAGTTGGGAGGGACCAGGCCTGCCAGGGAGGGCAGTTGGGGGCAATCAAGCTTGCAGGGGAAGACAGTTAGGGGTGACCAGGCCAGCAGAGGAGGGAAGTTGGGGGCAAACAAGCTGGCAGGGGAGCAGTTAGACATCAATCAGGCTGGCATGGGAGTGGTTAGGGGTGATCAGGCTGGCAGGCAGAAGCGGTTAGGGACAATCAGGAAGGCAGGCAGGCAAGCAGTTGGGAGCCAGCAGTCCTGGATTGTGAGAGGGATGTCCGACTGCCTGTTTAGACCCAATGAGGGATCCAAGATTGGAGAGGGCACAGTCTGGGCTGAGGGCCAACCCGCCTCTAGTAACAACATATTCAGCCCTCCTTTCTCTGCTGAGCTCCACTAACTCCAATGCTTTCTTACCAGATGTTTCTTGGTCATCTAAAACTCAACACTGAGCTGATTATCTTTGACTACTCAAACCTGGTCTTCACCCATGTTCCTATCTCAGTACTACCCAGTTACTAAATCAGAAACTTGAGCATTCTTCTTGAAACACCTCACATCACTAATCACCAAGTCCTATGGATTCTGCATCCAAACTATCACTCTAATATACCGATTCACCTCCAACCTCACTGCTACTATCCTTGGCCAGGATATCATTATCTCTTGTTAGACTGTTGCAACAGTCTCCTAATTGATCTGTGTGTCTTGGTTTCGTTCACCCATCCATTTACTCTTTCATCTATTCTTTGATGCATTGCTTTGCTTTCTATCAATTTATTCACTGCACTGCCACATCTTCAAAACAAACAAACAAACAAACAAACAAACAGAGAAAACATATTGCCCTTCCTGCTTATAAACCTGTAGTGATTTCCCATGCCTTTAGATTAAAACCCAAAGGAACCTACTTCACCTGGCTCTTTTGGTCATCATTTCAGGCTCATTTTCTTCCTTCTCAGCTTAGCATCACCTCTCCATCCCCTGCTGGACTTTTTCTATAAATTCTCCTGACACTTCAGTTTCTTAAGTGTGCCAAGCTTTGTTCTGCTTCCAGAACTTTGGACATTTTGTTTTCTTTTCTTAGAATATACTGCTTCTCCTTCATCCCCCCTTTCCCAGGTTAACAGCTGCTCATCTTTCTGGTTGTATTTTAGACTTCACTTACTCTAAGAAATCTTCTCTTATATCCATTCCCCATGGTGTTCTTTGACTCACCTATATTAGGTTGGATATGCTGGAGGTAAGTCTTTCTAAGCTATCTCTACTTCCTCATCATAGTTCCTACCATATTTTGGGGCAACTGTGTAAGTGTCTGTTTAGTGAGCTTCAGGAAGGAGGGACGGCAGCTGACTGGATCACTGTGTCTGGTGGGGCTGCACCTTATGCTCAAGTTCAGTGCAGTGATTAATAAATAATGGCAAATTGAGTGACTGATTCTGTTATGCAATTCATAGAGGCTAAGAGAGGTGAACTTAAATCAGAGCAGGAAGGTTGTTCCATTGACCATACGGAATGCCCGACATTGAGATTCTGCATCCCCAAGAATGGGATCTCATACTTTGGAGTGTGTTGTGTCTACTTAACTGGACTCATTTTAGTCAAGTTAAGAAAAGTCTTGCTAACTCTATGAATGTATAGGCCATGAACCTAATTCATCTGTCTGCCCCCTTCCTTTTTGCCAGAAAAGGTAAGTGTGTGGGACTTCTGGTAAAAGCATTTGGCAGAAAGTAAGTACTGGAGAAATGCTCAGTGGGTGACAAAAGATAGACTAGATGGGATTAGCCAGGGTTTTCGTAACTTTACAAAGCTGAGGGTAGAAGGCAGAATGCATGGGGAAGGCAGGACAAGCAGTCCTCCACGGAAGAGAGGAGCAGGATCCCCTTGGACCCCGAACTAGGCACTCACATGTGAAACTGACCAGGCTCTAGAGGAGCCCCATGTAAAATAAAACCCATCGGAGATGATGTAGGGATTGTAAATAGTGCCACTTTATTGCTATTCTCTCTTAAGTAGAGAAATCCATGTTAAAAGTAAAACAGAAAAGGTCACTGGGTGAAAATCCAGTCTAGCCCTTGTTCCTAAATCTTATATTTTTAGTCACAACACCAAACACTGTCTGCGCTCACTTAGTAAAAGCCCCTGAATTGCTAAAAACAAAGCCCAAATGGGGATGTACTGGAATTTAACTTCAAAGAAGATACTGGTTCAATGCTTCATATTAGGTAGACACCGTTATAAAATTATGTGCTTTACTGAACAAACCAGGAGACTGTGGTTCTGATCATAGGTATGGCAGGTGCTTAAATGTAGCTTCAACACAGAATGGCAAGTTCAAATATCATAGCCTCAAGGCCCGAAGGAAACAAGGCGGGGCCCTGGGCACCTCCTGAAGCAATATTTGCCTTGAAACAAACAAGCTCTGTCTTAAAGATGAACCTGACTTTACTTTAGAAAGTCTGGGCCCACCATTCATTAGGGCCACAAAGTAGACGGGGCAGGATGAAGAAAATAAAGACAAACACTCTGCTTGTTCCTCAGTAGAACAGTGGCAGCCAAGACCATGGATAAGGGCAGGTTTGGTTGGAATCACAAGTTTCACCTCTCACCAGCAGAGCGGGTCTACCTGGGTGAGGCTGTAGAGGTCAGTAACATAGACACAGGAGCACTGGGCCTGCAGTCAGAATGCGTGGGTTCAAACCCAAGGCCTCCACTTAAGAGATAAAACATATAACTGTGTCCTGACACTTAATAAATGTTAGTTTATTAGATACTGAGTTATATGAGGGTAGGGACTTCTCTGTTTTGTTCACTACTGAGTCCCCAGCAGCTCACAGTAGACACTTGATAAACACAGGTTGAATGAATGAATCCTGGACAACATGGAATCTCTCCTGAGCCTTGGTTTCCTTATTTGCAAAATGGGGGAGTAATATGTAGCTTATACAGTTACCCTGAGGCTGAACTTAAATGAAATAACATGGAAAGCTCTTAGCTTCATGCGTGGAATCCAGTAAGCACCCATTAAACCTTAGCTATTATTATTTTTAAAATTCAGGGATACTAATAGCCACAACTACAACTGGGAGAGATTATTTTCCGGATCTCTAAGACACAGATAGGTAGAATGACAGTATTTCTGTTTGCTAGCCTGCAAAACCCTAATGTTTTCCAAGCATCTGGTGAACCTTTTAAAATGTGAAGAACAAAAATCAAATTTGCAATTCAAGCCCAAGTCCAAGTGCTAATGCATTCGTGTCCTAGATTGTAAAACAGCTCTAGGTTGTTGAGGTTCAAATCAAATAGATTTCCAGCATTCGACCTGAGTGGATGCTAAGAATTTCTTTGTCCTCGAGGGCCTCAAGTTCTCTCCTGCTGGCCCTTTAACCCAAATCTTGACATATGTGTCAGGGTTTAGGAATATAAAAAAAGACACTATGGAAAACACTGAAGCTATGTTATGGTTTTTATATTTTGTTTAGTTGTGCCCCAAATAACATCCCCACTGTCTCAGCATTTGCTGCTATATGAAAAGGTGGTCTGAGAGTCTGATTCTCTTCTCATGCCTCCAGGGAGGGAGAAGGAGAGTGGGTAGGTAGGGATCAAACCTGTGTGCTTGGGAAGGCTGACTAATTCACAAGCACTTTGCTCAGTGAGCATGAGAATGGCTAACTAGCCCTAGCTGGTTGGGCTCAGTGGATAGAACATCAGCCTGCAGACCGAAGGGTCCTGGGTTTGATTCTGGTCAAGGGCATGTGCCTGGGGTGTGGGCTCAATCCCCAGTAGGGTGCATGCAGGAGGCAACTGATAAAGGATTCTCTCTCATCATTGATGTTTCTCTCTCCCTCTCCCTTCCATTCTGAAATCAATTTAAGAGAGAGAGAGAGAGAGAGAGAGAATGGCTGACTACACGAAGAAATGTCCTTGTGACTCCCCCACCTTTCCAGGACTCAGTTCTCAGTCTCATCCTAAATAGCTTTGTCTTTGGGAGTCCCTGGCTCTTCTGCCTTCCAACGCTATGATTCGTGCCCCCGTGGAAAGAAAACCACAGGAACTTTTTATTGAGCATCAGCTTTCTTGCTCCTGTGTTACTATTATTATAAGCGCTTTCTCCCATTAAGGGATGCTATGGTGCCAGGAGCTGAAACACACTATTCACCTGTGCCAGTGACACTATGGGCCACATCACCTGTCAGTGACTCTGAAGGAAATAACTCCTTCTTCACACTGGCTCCAGCACCAGTCTCTGGTCTACTCAATGTAGCTCAATGGTGTGTGTTTCTGTGAAACTGTGGGGTGTGTGTATGTAGGAGATGAGATAGATAGATAGATAGATAGATAGATAGATAGATAGATAGATAGATAGCGAGAGCGAGAGAAGAGAAACTGAGAGGTTGAGGGGGTCAGAATGGTTTGGGAGGGTGACATGATTCCCAGATCAGTAGTAACATGAATAGCTGTCCTTTGGGGTTATACCGCCCTATCACAAAGGACCATATTTAGTTTTCATAGCAAGCCTTTGGGGTTGATCATGTGTGGGTCCTTCTGACTCTGCATGGAAAGGGGCAGAGCTTTGGAGGAGGTGGGATGGGGAGGGTGGATGACACCCATAACAAGGAGGAATCCCTGAGATTCTCAGGATATTCTGGGTCAGTATGTCCACAAAAAAGATATTCTTTCTTTCTTTACACTTTTAGCAGTGCTAGTAAGTTAAACACACACACACACACACACACACACACACACACACACACCCAAAAAATCAAAAGCAATAATTTCCTTCCCTCCCCAAAGACTCCACCTCTTATTGCCTTGTCCTTGATTTTGCATGAAATTGGGCATGATCTTGGAGCTTGGGAATAAAGGTGATACTACTATTAATGACTACTTTAGGATGGAAGATATCGGGGTAAACCATCAGATTCCTTGTCTTCTACTCCTGATGATTCTAAAACAGGTGTTAACTTGTAATCCCGGTCTAATTCCACAGCCCACACCATTCCCACACCCAGGACCACGAAACACAGCCATGCCTTCTTCTACAGCACTGACTCCAATGCGAACAGTCTGATGCTCCCTCAGACTGTTTTTAGGAACCACCCTTGATTCCACCCTCTCCCCACCACCCACATTCAATTAAACCTCAAGAACTGTCTGTTTTTATTATTAATAAATTTCAAATTCTCATCTTCCACTCCCAATGGCACTATTTTAGTTCAGATCACCACTTCTCTCTTGATTTCTGCAGCAGTTCTTGAGCAGTCTCCCAGCGCCAGGCCCACCTGCCCTCCAACCCATTCTCACAACAGGGCTATGCTTTTCTGAATAGATGTGCTCCTGATCCAGCCCATTGCTCATCTGCAGGTCTTTGGAGCTGTCCAATGTCTTCAGCTCAGGCCCTCCACAACTTGACCCGCTTATCTTTCCCGTCTAAGCGATCACCTCTGACCTTCTTTCCCCAACAGGCTCTCCAACACCAGTCAACTCTAAACCTTCATTACACTTAATTATCTGCAGCTCCCAGCACATACAGTTTTTATTCTCTCTCTTTCTGAGCCTTTGCATATGCAACTTCTTCATCTGACTAACCTCCTTTGTCTTCCATGAGTCAGCTTAGATATTACCTTCAGTGTAGTCTCTTGTGATAGTCCCTCCCCACAACTCCTAGTAATCTTGGGAACCCTCCATGTGCTCCCAAGTCTTCTTAATACACAATATCCTATAGCTGCTTTCCTTCTCCTTCATGGGATGGTAGGAATGGATGAACCCTAAAAAGATCTCTAAAGTAACCACACTGGGCTTAAGTAATTGATCCTCAGAGCAGGCACTTGAAAATATTGGCCTGTATAGTATTTTAGTGGCAACTGAAATAAAGTAAACGTAACATTTATTTATGCTGGAAAAGGCTTGTGGACTGTCCTCTCCTTAATATTTTTGGAGATGGTAAGGATTCAGGGAAACTATGATGAGAACAACCAGAGAGCATATGAAGAGAATCGTGGGAGGGAAGCTGAGACTGAAACCCAGAGACCTGACATTGCTAAGGTCACACATTTTGACACTTACGTGAACTCAAAATGCTGCCTATTTTCATAACTGAATTGTAAACTTCCATAGAAAGACTTCAAGTTTTCATCCACCAAAGCACCCATCCCCAAGCAAAAATGTGAGCGAACTCCCTTTACCAATTTTTAGAGACACAGATATTTCCTAATATTTAAAGATGAACTGGAATCACAGTTTGCAGATGCTATAGCTAATTTTGAGACTCAAAAGAACATTTTTGTCATTTTGATCAGCTCTGGTCAAACCAGAAGATGACTCACTGCATCGATTTTCATATGGTTTTTCTCTCCTCACTCTGCCAGCAGATAACTAGCACAGGAACACAGACAAATTCAACTTGCTTAGTCAGGGTATTTGATGAGTGACCCGGGAATACTCATGTGTTAGGTATTTTAATTAGTAGAATATGAATAGTGTGCAGAGCATTTTCAGAGTTGTTTCCTAGATTCCAGAGACCTTAGAAATGATTTTTTTGAGGGTTATTAAGTGGTCAAATTTTCTGGACCACTGATTATCCAACTTTAAGTGACCTGGGATACTGTGAGAAATGCAGATTTCTTGGTCTCACTTTCACAGTTTCTGGTTCAGGAGCCCAAGGTGGGGCCCAGATTGGGACACAGGTGAAATGCACAGGTATCTAAAGACACCAGATTTGGTTCAGGATCCCATTTTTAGAAATACTGAACTACATTGATAATTCTGTTCAAGTTATGATGTTCTGAAGTTATTGGTTTGATTAAAAAACACACACACATATGTACACACACAAACCTGATGTCAATATAAAAGGTTCACCAGTGACATTCTGGGACAGCTCATAGACAGGACTAGGGAACAACATTTGGGGTGAGATGCTTCCAACCCCAGAGGACCTGGAATTCTGCAGAAGATTGCTGGATTTCTATAACATTTTCATCACAATGTTTATTTTTTATATTTTAGGTTTCTCTGGGGATGGGATATGCTAGACGTTTTCCCTTTCCACGTTATACACTTGCCTTCATTTTTATGCAACGAACTTAGGGTATGCCAGGTTCTTGTGTGCTAGGTGCTGAGGGGTGGACTCATTCCCAAGAACAAAGACCACACCAGAAAGTGAACCCGTGTCGGACAAGTACCAACGAAAGCTGAATAAGTTGTCTTAAGGAGATCTATGTAAAGGATAGAGAGACACACAAGAATGTAGGAACCTATCAGCTCCTGAGGTCTCTCTCATCAGCCTTATACACTGCTAACATCATGTCAGAGAAGAAACTGTACTACACAATGAAATTCATGTGGACACACACACACTAGTTCCCTGAGAACCAAGAGTTTAAAACCTCTAATTTTTATCATCCCAGAACATAGATTTTCCGCACCTGCTCAGCGGGCAATGCTGGGTCACTGGAGGTGATGTCTGTCAGCCTAGAGCAGTCAGAAATCTCCCCCCGGTAATGCTCCTGGGAGAAAAGGATCATCTGAACAGGAGCCTTTCCTCCTAATGGGCGCCTGAAACCTCAGCTACAGAGGCCCAAGGAAATGCAGGGGCATGGCTGAGCCCCCAGCCCAAGGGGGACCATGAGGTTATTCTTAGAAATGACCATGATCCTTTTCCTTTCTGCTAAGAGTCAGATTTAAAGCTCTAGTCCCAAGAAGTCTCAGGAATATACAAGTGGGTTGTCCCTTTTTTCAGTGTTGGGAGCATGGATGCTCACCCAACTCCAGCTGTGGGTACTGGAGTAAGGTCCCCTTTAAAAGCATTTTGAATCTTTTTGGGTGTGGCTGAAACCTCAGGTATGCTTTGATCCTTTAGTTACTTTTAAACGTGTCATCAGCCCCAGTTAAATGCACAATAACTATTGAGAATGGGTCCTAAAACATCAGCAGAGGCATTTGAGCTGCTGACATTTACAACTGGCAGGTTCCAAGGTCTCTTTAATCTCCATATTTCCAAATACATAAATGTTCGCACAGGCATGTGGCTTTCTCTGAACTGAATGAATAAGTTGTATTTTCACCATCAGTCATGTGAATCCTGTGGACTCTTATTTATATCTCAAGTTGTAAAGTTTTTCATGAGCTCTGTACACGTAGTTTAAATCAGTGTTTGAACAAAATTATGAACTCATTAAAACTGAGACTGCTATTTCTGCAAATGCCAAGGATACATGATTTTCAAATCTCATAATATTTTCAGTAGAAAGCGCTCCACTTCTAAGCTTTTATCAGAGAATCTGATTCACTGCTTACTAAATATTTCAGGACATTCATGTCACTTAGGATTCTAATTGGCTGAGAACTTACCATGTACCAGGCATCAAGCTAAGTGCTTTACATGTATTACCTTGATTAATCCTCACAATAACCCAGAGAGGACAGGCGTGAGTCCCAGGGCCCAGAGCAGAGCTCTCCCCAGTCCCGCTTGCTTCTCCGCTCCGTGCTCCCACCCACGCTGCTGTTCTGTGCCTGCCGACGCCTGTCCTGATCAAACGTGAGCGAGCCTTGCTCAGAAATTCTGAAAAAGTGTTTTCCACGCCTGCGTCGTGACAGTCTGGGAGGATGTGTTCATGTCTTTGAGTCAGATCTGCCTGATTCACAGAAAAGCGTGCTCTTCTACGCAGGAGGATGTCACTGTGCAGATTCAGCATGTGTTGGAGGCGTGATGACAGCGGCAGCCCTGAACGCTTCAGGAGGCGGCAGCTGCATGCACCCCGGTGGCAGTCCCTGCGCCGGGTAGCTCTCCATGGGAAAAGCTCCACTGAGCTCTGCGGTTGCCAACATCTGAACCCCGAGCGGCTCTGCCTTTTCATCTCCATAAGCACAGACACATATTCCATCCCATTTGTTTTTAAGAACAAGAAACAATCTCCTCAGGAATATCTCCTGATATCGTTTACTAAAAGTCATGCATACATTATCCATTCAAACACGCCTGTAGCGTGACCTTGTATTACAACCCGAGATTCCTAATGGGATTTTATTTAGAGCTGCAAAGAAATGATGGTGAAGGGGGTGGGTGAGGAAAGAGGGAAAAACCAGAGGGAGGAAGAGGGCAAATGAGAAGATCACATCTCATCTGCATCGTTCACAGCTGGAGACTTACACCAGCCGCACACACCAAAGAGCAGGCATGTTGGAACTAAGCTCCAGATTTCAATTTGTTTATTTTCTGGGAGGAGGGAGGCGGGAGGGAGAGACACTTAAGGGAAGGCTGAGTACTTTTCTTTCCCTTGGGTAGGAATCAAGAATATTTTAATTTCACTGTTTACTCAAAATGTCCCTGATTTTCAACGAGAAATTCTCCTTTCTGTTGGCAGCCCCTTTCAGGAGCCTCTCCATGGCCCGGAAGCCCTGTACCCATACAGGGAGGCAGAGTGCCCAGTGCCCAGACCCGACACTGCTTTTGCATAAAATCCCAGCACGTGTTTATCTCCCTTTGGCAAACAACGGTATTGAAATAAGATGGCCTAGTCTATAAAAAGCCTCCTGTTTTCCTCAAAGAGGTCAGGCATTGCTCTTCCTTGTGAGTTGCAGTTTGCATAAAGCAAAGCTAAGAGCTGCCTGCTGGAAAAGAGGTCCTCTTTCTCTCTTTCTCTCTCTCTCTCTCCTCTCTCTCTCTCTCTCTCTCTCTCTCTCTCTCTCTCTCTCTCTCTCTCTCTCTCACACTCACACACACACACCCCATCTTAGTGAGTGAGCAAATAGGATAAGGATATAAAATAGCGTATTTCTAGAAGGCAGCCAATTCCCAGACCTCCATTCCACAGTAGCATGTTTTTACCCCAAAACTGGAAGCGAAGGGACTTGTATCAGCCAGGGGACTGCCATATTGACACACATCTTCAGTAACTTTGTTCTCAAACAGGGGAAAGGCAGAGCTAGAGGATTTTCCTCACCAGGATGAATCCCCGGTGGGTGAGCATGACCGCACACAGACAGGCACGTTCTCACAATCAGGCGAACGTGGGTGTGATTGAACCGGCTCCACGCACTCAGTCCACGTGCAGCAGAGCTAGGGAGGCTGTCACAGAGCTTTTAATCTGTGGGGAGAAGCTGCTCAGCTCCATCCCACCAGCTGAAATTCATTTTTCAGAAGAAATTAGACCAAGATACTGTTGTTATAGCAACAGTCAGAGTCACTTACACAGCCACTTCCCTACAACCTCACCCTGAATTCTGTGGGCAGCTATTTCAATTATGCACAGGGAGTGACCGAGGCTGAGCCTGGGCGGACCCTTTTCCAGCCTTTTATGGAGAGGAAGGCTAAATCCTCTCTATCCACTGGGACTGAGAAGACGGGACTTGTCCGTGTCCCACAGAACTCTCCCGTCTGGACAATCCAGGAGCAGTGATGGTGTTTTCATCCTGGGTAAGAACTGGACACGTGACCCTGAATTTCTTAAGGTTAACCAAATACTGACCATTTCAGAACGGGAATTTCCAGTGAGGATGTTAGTGTTGGCAATCACCATATATTCTGAAATGTTTCCATTATTTTAGCCTTCTAGGACTTCGTTCTTGGTGGTGTGGCATTCCTAATATGATAGTGCACTCCGACCCCTGAAAACAACAATCAACTCCAAAAGACCCCATTCCCGACGATATATGTTTACCACCGAACCTTTATAGCTTTCCAAAGGAGTCGAGATGTAGTCATCTACAGTCATCCCAGGGGTATGTCACGGTGCTAAAAATGAAGCCAGTACTCACAACTAACAAGAGCTTAATTGTGTCCTCTCCAAACTCATATGTTGAAGCTCTAACCCCCAGTAACTTTATTTGGAGAGAGGGTCTTCAAAGAAGTTATTGAAATAAAATGAGTTCATTAGGGGTTGGGCCATACTATAATCTGACTAGTGTCCTTAGAAGAAGAGAGTAAGACAAAGGCACACAGACAGAAGACTATATGAGGGCAGAGGGATAAGGCAGCCATCTGCAAGCCAAGGACAACTGTCTCAGGAGAAACCAACCCTGCTGACACCTTGATCCTGGCCTTCTAGTCTCCAGAACTGTGAGGAGACACACTTCTGTTGTTTAAGCCTCCCCCCACAGTACTCCCATGTCTGTGACCTTGTCATGGCAGCCCGAGAAGATTGACACAACTCCTAATCTGGTTGAAATGTATCCCTGTCCTCCCTCAGTGTCTTACACAGATGAGGCACTCAATGACTCTTTTGAAGGACCATGTTGCACAAATGTGTTCATGCTTTGATTCAACTACCAGAATATCAACTGTGTGCCGGGTTCTATACCATGCACTAAGGATGCACCAGTGAATCAGATTCAGTCTCTGACCTCAAGAGCCTTCGGAGCTGAGGGGAAGCAGCAGGTGAGCTCTGACGAGGGTGCCTGTGCTGTGGGAGCATGAAGGAGAGGGATGCCACAGTGCAGATGAGGTAAGGCCTCCTGTAGGGAGTGTATGTGAGCTGAGGTTTGCAGAATTACCTTGAGGTGAAGATGCCAGAGGAGGAAGAATGTGTGGATTCTAGGTGAATGCCCTTGGCTTGAGCCAGACTGCAAGGGGGAAGCACTGAGAAATGAGGCTGGAGAAATGAGAAATATATAGGTCCTGAAGGGCTTGTCTGCCTTGGGAAGAAGTTTGGACTTTATCCAGAGGCTCTGGGAGGTGTAACAGGAATAATGGTCACTTGCGATGCTAACTGCTGATTTGATAATGACAGAAATTGGTTGCCAAAGGTAAAATATTTGAGGTGATCTGTATTAGCCAGCTCTGGCCACCATAACAAAACACCGCAATCTGGGTGGCTGAAACAATGGACATTTATTTTCTCACAGTTCTGGAGGCTGGAAGTCCATGGCCAAAGTGTTAGTATGTCTGGTTTCTCCTGAGGCGTCTCTCCTTGGCTTGCAGATGTGCCCTCACATGGCTTTTCCTCTTGTGGGTGCATCCCTGGTATCTTCATGTGTGTCCAAACTTTCTCTTCTTATAAGGACACCAGTCAGATCCGATATAGGCCACCTTAGTGTCCTCATTTGAACTTACCCACCTTTTAAAAGGCCTACCTCCAAATATAGTCATGGTCTGAGGTACTGAGGGGTAGGGCTTCAACACAGGCATTTTGGGGGAGGACACGATTCAGCCCATAACATGACCTTCTATTATTCCTGCTTGGCTGACTAAGCAAATGGCTAAAGCTATCCTTGACTTATAAATCAATACGACACAGACTTGGTCTTGAGGCAAGTTGGCTCAACAACCGCTACTTGGCCCAGCACTTAACTACATGTAATTTTTATTTTTTGTTAATCCTCACCTGAGGATATGTTTTTCATTGCTTTTAAAGAGAGAGGGAGAGGGTGGGGGAGAGAGAGGAGAGAAAAAAACATCGATGTGAGAGAGAAACATCAATTGGTTGCCTTCTGTACTCACCCTGCAACCTGGGTATGTGCCCTGACTGGGAATCAAACCAGTGACCCTTCGGGGCTCGAGATGAGGCTCTAACCTATTGATCCACACTGCCAGGGCAATAATATATATATATATATATATATATATATATATATATATATATATATATATATATATATTAAAAAGGGTTTCCCAGTTTTATTATTTTATTATTTTTATTTAAAAATATATTTTATTGATTTTTTCAGAGAGGAAGGGAGACAAATAGAGAGTTAGAAACATTGATGAGAGAGAGTCATCGATCAGCTGCCTCCTGCACCCCCCCTATTGGGGATGTGCCCGCAATCAAGGTACATGCCCCTGACAGGAATCGAACCCGGGATCCTTCAGTCCACAGGCTGATGCTCTACCCACTGAACCAAACCAGTTTAGGCAGTTTCCCAGTTTTAATCCCAAATTCAAAATACACTTCACACTCACTCCTTAACTATCAGCAAAGATGTGTAGTTGGAGATGATTCTAAGCAAAACTTTGAATCGGCAGAAGGAGCCTGTCATGATATAGGAGGCTCTGAAGAATGACTGTGTGTTCCCTGAGGCTTAGTATGTGTTACTTTACATGGATAATCCACCTGACCTCAGAGGGACACGCAGAGAATCCAGGGCAGCAACACAATTCAGAGGAAGCACAAGGAATGCGATGGTCAGGATTTCCTGCTTGGGCCCCATGGCCCCTGCCCCATGCCATAAATCACTTTGCCAGGAACAGGTTCAGAGTTTGTCAATGTTCTGTTCAAATTGCGGTGCACTGTAAATGTACTGTAACAATGTAGAGCCAGAAGTACATATTTCAGTGGTTTTATCTCTCTTACCTAGCCATCCAGATATTATTTATGCAGTTTCCATTATAATGCTATAGTTAAGTTTGCATAGTATTCTCTGTAACTGCCTATTTTTGCATGGTTGTGGCTCTCTAAAAACTCCCCTGGGACAGAATTTTTTTTCACCTTGGTCTCAGTTTCAAAATAAACTATTTGTGTGTGTGTGTGTGTGTGTGTGTGTATTTGTGAAAGCAAGTGACTTTAGGAATCCTTTTGACTTATGTAAAAGAAAAGAGGATTTTTACTGCAATAAATATGTTGTTACCCTCTGTCCAATCAAATACCGTAAATTTAAAAAAAAAAAAAAGAGCTGAACATAAAGGCATACAAGCAAGGCAATGTAATAGATTTCACTGAGCACGACCCATCCTGCCAGATTTGACTAAATAAGGTTTGCATTCACATGCTTATCAGTATTTAAAAATACCCTGAGTGTACAGAACAGAAAATGTCAGGCACTTGAAAAGCAAAAATATGCATGTGGTGTTGTCCACATCTCACTAAAGCACAGCAACTAAACAAACTTAATGATGTGATTGGGCAGCAGTTACTTAACCTCTCTGGACCCTGTTTCCTCAATTATAAAATGAGAGGGCTGGGCTACCCGATCTCCAGGCTTGTTCCAGCTCTAACAGAGTCTCTATTTGGACTCTGGATTCAAATCAATGACTCACTTTCAAAACCACCCTGGAAGGCACTATTAACTCGATGGACAGCTGAACTTGGCAGGTCGTTATTGAGTAACTAAGATCCTCATTTGAAGTCAGAGAGCAAGAGTTCACTACAGTCTTCTGCAAAAGGTTTCTTGGTTTTAGTGAGTTTGGAAGAAAAATTATACCTAAATCGTAATCACAAGAATCTTAAAGAACACAGAAACCCAACTGTGTAAACTACATGGTTCGTTTAAGAGAATTTTTTACTTTACAGCTGCCTACATGGTGTCAGGTGCCAAGCAGGGTGCAGAGGGTGTGAAAGATGCACAAGACCCCTGTTTTCAAAGAAATTCAGAGCTTGTTCCACGTTTTCATTTTATTAAGTGTCTATGGGAAAATACCTTTGTTACCCATAACACTTGTCAGACACTGAGAACAGTGATGCTTCCATTCCAACAGTGACTACAATTTGGCCAAGTTGACTAACTTATACAACGGTGCATGGCTCTTCTCCATCTCCACCATGAATGGTTTCGATTAAATGGCCTTAAACTACATGAAGAGCCTGCATGTGCTAGCTTATGTATTAGGTGCTGGACCAGATTACAAGTAGGAGCTGCCCACCTTTACTGAGCATTCATTACTGCATGTTTGACTTAGAAGAGGCTGTTGGTTGTGAGCCTAATCCTAGGCTCAGAGTCAGGAGCCCTGGGTCCTGGAATGACTTCTTTCCTGACCAAGCTTTGCCTACCGTGAAAGTTAGTCAACTATTCTTTACCTCCATTTTTACCTGGACAAAATAATTTCTAAACTCCCTTATAAAGCTAACAGCCTAGAGTTGTAAGATCTCTCCAGGTGCATGTAGATATAGTTAGGAGATAAACCAACTGGCATTTTAGGTTGTCTTTTACCTTTCAAAAATATGTAACTATTATACTTTCTAAATTTGAAAGAATGAAAAATGTTTTTATCTACAGTTGTTTATATTTATTATGTCATAAGACCCGGTTAATTCAATTCCTGCTAATTTTGCCTTTAGCTGTAACTTGGCTAAGAGCCAACCTGATATTTATCCTTATGTACAAAAAAGGAGCTTACCATGTGAAAGAATAGGTATAATAAAGAATATAAGGAGAATGCTCAACCTACTTAAGACAGAAATAGATCTCAAGAACTCAAGGACTCAAGAGACTCAAATTTAAATAAACAATTGGTACAAGTATTATGAATCCTTCTCATATATTAATTAAAGTGGTTCCCCCAGGATGTTTATTTACTAACAGTTTGATAGCCTACTTTGAATTGCAGTTGTTACTTTTAAATATATTGCATGTAGTATACACTTACTACTAGACTTCAATTCAGATTTTTCTCAATTCAGGCAGCTGTTTGCTCACATTAGTTTAAATTAGAGAGAGTCTATTGTATTCATAAACTCTTCATCAGGCAGAAATGATGACTATAAAATTCGCCTTTAGGTTTGTTGGAACTCTGCAGCTCAAACTTCGAGTCTGAGATTCGTAAGGAATGAAATGGCATGATTAATGTCCATTACTGATTTCTTACAGCTGCAACTTATCAGAATATGTATACGCTAATACTGTACCCATGGTAATTATCTCATTACTATGAAGTGTCACAGAAACACATTATGCAGAGTACAAGTTGAATCACATTTAGCAATTTCTTTTTATGTTTGAAACCCAGAAGCTGAGTGTTCTCTAACAGTGGGGCTTTGCATGCGAGTTGGGGGCTCAGCATGGCAGTCATGTGCTGGAGCTGTTTCTTGGAAGAAATATAGCCAGTTTTGTGACTGGTCACTCTTTTAAACTTTTTTGCACCTCAATTCTTACTTTGAAAATGGGCATATTCATGTGTGACCCCCCCCCCCCCCCCCCAGTATACCTCATGGGCAGGATTAAGCAGATTAAGTCTATAAAACAGCTGGCCACCAGGAAGAAAGGCATTAAGGAAATCACTCAGCCTACTGCAGTGGTGACTTCTCTAACTGCATGAATAGCTAATGAACAGGTACACACAACATTTATCATTTCTATGGAGCTTTTCATGCAAGCATCTCACCGTGATTTAAATAAATTCATGGCAACAATTATCAGAGATCTGGGAAGCATCAGTTTATTGCCCAGAGAGGGTGAGACTCAGCAGCTCAGTTTTGAACATCATAGTCCCCAAGAGCAGTGGCATATCCCACCAACCTGAAGATAGGACTTTATAAATAAGGGGATGTTTATTCTAGAGACTTCTGTACATACATATGAGGCATCCCAAAGAATGGAAGCCCAACAATTCCCTAAGGAAGTAAACATGTAGTTGGAGATGGGTCCTGTTAATTAGATGAGAGAAATCAGCAAAGAGACAAAGAAATAGTATCAGTGAGATATCAAAATAAAGCACTTTCAAGAAAGCAGGACAAAATGAAGAATCATTTGTGGTCAAATTCCCAGTGTCAGTTGTAGCTTTGAAATGAAAACTGATACCATTAGATTAGTATCAGAGCAATTCACTGGGGATGTAGCCAGGGGGTCCTCTAGGACACCCAGCAGCATCAGTACCACCTGGGAACTTGTTAGAAATGCACACTCTCTGGCCAGTCAGCAGACTTCCTGAACTCTGAGGATGGGGCCCAGAGTCCGTGTTTAACAAGCCTCCAAGGTGATTCTCATGGCTTTGAGAATCCTTGTTCAAGGACAATGCTGTGTGTCCAACAGGACTCATGATGGAAGTGTTCTGTGTCTACACTGTCCAATACCTGTGCCTCTAACCGCATGGGCTACGGAGTGCTGGAAATGTGGCTAGTGCTCCCAAGGAACTGTAGTTTAAATTTTATTAATTTTAATTAAATTTAAAACAGCTACACGTCACTAGGGGCTACTTTGTTGGATAGCGAGCTCTAGAACTGTGCTGCAAATGAATGCCAGGTTTTGGGTCAGTAACAGAAGCGAATAGGGAAGAATGGAGATATTGGGTGTGACTCTTCTGTATAGGAAATTTTGTTTGGATAATCAGGAGGAAAAAAAGGCATCACAGCTTGAATGTCAGGAGATGAAATAAAGGTTTCTCTAGAAAAGAAAGGAAGGGAGGAAGGGAGGAAGGGAGTGAAGGAATGAGGGAGGAAGGAAGATGGAAAATTGTGTTGGAAATGTCTAATTGTGGTAAAAGACCCGTAAGATAAAATTTACCATCTTAACTATTTTTAGTGTACAGTTCAAGGGTATTAAGTACAATCACATTCACACCATCCATCTCCAGAATCTCTTCATCTTGCAAAACTGAAACTCTATACTCATTAAATAGCTTATTCTCCCTCTCCTCAGGCTGTGGCAACCAGCATTCGACTTTCTGTCTATATGAATTTAACTACTACAAGTATGTCATATAGGTGGAATCATACAGTATTTGCCTTTTTATTACTGAACTATTTCATTTAGTATAATCTCCTAAAGGTTATCCATGGTATAGCATGTGTCAGAATCTCCTCCCTTTTTAAGGCTGAATAATATTCTGTTACACACACACACACACACACACACACACACACACACACACACTAGAAGCCTGATGCAAGAAATTTGGGCATGGGGGTGTGTGTCCCTCAGCCCAGCCTACACCCTCTCCAATCTGGAATCCCTCTCATAATCCAGGACTGCAGGCTCCTAACCGCTCACCTGCCTGCCTGCCTGACTGCCCCTAACCACTTCTGCCTGCCATCCTGGTCACCCCTTAACCACTCCCCTGCCCTCTGATTGACACTTAACTGCTCCCCTGCCGGCCTAATCGCCCCAACTGCCCTCCCCTGCTGGCCCGCTGGCCTCCAACTGTCCTCTGCTGGCCTGATGGCCCCCAATTGCCCTCCCCTGCTGGCCTGGTTGCTCCCAACTGTCCTCCCCTGCCGGGCTGGTTGCCCCAACTGTTCTCCCCTGCAGACCATCTTGTGGCGGCCATCTTGTGATGACATGAGGGCATCATGTGAGGGTGCAAGGACCACCTAGGCTTTTATTGTGTGTGTGTGTGTGTGTGTGTGTGTGTATGTGTAACAAGGCGGTTTGGCTCCAACAATTTCCATTTTCTCACTGATGTCAATGCAAGGACATTACCTCCAAAAAACAAAACAAAACAAACAAACAAACAAAAAAAACACTGTTGAGGAGGAAAGCCCAAGGGTTGAGGAGAGAAGTGAAAGAAGGTTCTGTAGAATTGGTCCATTATAAAAGAGGGACAGGGACACTTTCTTAGAGCTCAGAAGCAAAGGTGTAGCTACTGTCATGGGACTGAATTGCATTCCTACAAAAAAAGACATGTTGAAGTCTTACCCCCAAGGATCTCAGGATGTGACTTTATGTGGAAGTAGAGTCACTGCAGATGTAATTAGTTAAGATGAGACCATACAGCAGTAGAGTGGGCTCCTAATACAACATGAGTGACATCATTCTTAGAAGATGGCCACGTGAAGACATGGAGACACAGAGGGAGAACACCATGGTGCGACAGAGGCAGAAAGTGGAGTCATGCAGGTGCAAGCTCAGGATGCCAAAGAACTTCATGAAGAGGTGAGGAAGGGTTCCACGCAGAGTCTGAGGAGCATGGCCTTGGTGTCACCTTAATTTTGGACTTCTAGCCTCCAAGGCTGTTAGACAATCCATTTCTGGTGTTTTAAGCCACCTAGTCTGTGGTGCTCTGCCTCAGGAACTAATATACTTGCAGAGCATAAATCTGCAACAACCCAAGGTCATTCCACACCAAATGAGTATTTTTGAATTAAGGTGCATCCCATCTATGAGCAATATGCTTTCTGACAAACTGGGATGTTACAGATGCTCCCAGACTTATGATAGGGTTATGTCCCCATTAACCCATTGTAAGTTGAACGTATTATAAGTAAAAAATGCAGTTAATACACCTGACCTACTGAATGAACAGCATAGCTTAGCCTGGCCTACCTTAATGTGCTCAGAGCACTTACATTAGCCTACATCACAAGCATTGTGCCAGGTACCATTAGCCCGGGAAGATCAATATTAAATATTCAAAGTACAGTTTCTACTGAATGTTATTGCTTCTGCACCATCGTGGAGTTGAAATTGCAATTTGGACTATCATTCAGTCAGGAACGTCTGTATAGAATTAGTCAATGTAAGTCCTATTTTGAATCATAGTCCTTACTAAAGGTTTTCTTTTTGTCTTTCATATACACAGATGGGACATGCACATGAACACGTGAAACTGTCTGTTTCCAAGCACCAAGAGGGGATAAGACCTCTCAGTACCTCAGGGAAGGAGCATGTGGAGTGGACATGGGCACGCCAAGCCTTAGCTCTGTCATTACCTGGAAGTTCTTCCGAATTTTATTTCACCCACATTTGGCCCTTCATTATTATTTTTTTTCTTCTGGATTAGACACCTCAGTATGGTTCTTGCTTCCCCTGTAAAAATCAAAGACTTTTCTCATTTTAAAAATGGCCAAATTTGTCTGCTTTTGCTGATGTTCATCTTTGTCCTAAGTGCCAATGATTTCAGTAAAATAGTTAACACAATTATTTTCCTACTTTGTGGGGGAAAGTCAGCATTAAGGTGATGAGTGCCTACAGAATAAGCCACTGGAAAAACAGCTGTTGGGTTAGGGATCCCTGGGTGGGTCTTTTCCAGAGGTGGATGTGCCAAGGCTATGAGAGCCTGGACCTGTGGGGTCAGAACTGCCATCGCTGCGGTGTGAGGCAAGGGCCAGAATCCTTCACCCATCTCAACAGGAGGGGCTGGCTGGTGAACCGGAAGGGGAGCTCAGCTATGGCTGACACGGAAGCCATGTGGATTATTTGGGTAAGCAGGGCAACCTTGAGCATCTGCCAAGTCACGATGTAAGTGATAACAACAGACACAAAGACTGTCCTTTGCTGTCTAAGCTCTTCTCCCTTTAAAACATACCTCTTGCATTCATTAAAATTTACCTACATCCCACTGAAAGAGGAGGAAAAGAGCTTTAAGCTGCAGTTGTAAAGAAAAAAAAATCCAGAGGTAATGAAAATTTTAAATTTCTTTATAAGAAACGTATCCAGTTAACAAACTCTTCCCTCCCCCCCCCCTTCCTTAGCCCCTCACATTAAATTAAAAAAGAAAGAAAGAAAGAAAGAAAAGAAAAAGGCATTTAGACTTTGGCTTTTCATGAAAGGCATAGAATAAAAGTATCCCTGTTCCAAAAATTCCAAGGCAATTTCACAATCATAATGAAATGAGGGAGGAAATGGTTTTGTTGAGGTCTCTAAAAACAGTCACCCCATGTTGCTATGTGGAGTATCTTTATAAATTGTAAAGGGATTTGCAAAAATCAGTTCATTCCTTCAACACACACTCACTGAGCATCATTTGTGCACCAGGCCCCATGCGAGAAGCTGGGGACACAGAGATGAATAAGACACAGGCTGCCTGGAAGAGCTCACAACAGTTATTATTATTATTCATTATAATGTGGCCAGGCTTCCATGCCCTGTTCCTACCTCCAGCCCCAGGAACCTTGATTTTAATGCACAAAGAACCATACTGTGGGAAGAAAAAAAAAGAAAGAGAGAAAATGACCACTGTAAATCCTGTAAAGGTGGCAGGTCTCTCCAGATATATAGCTACACCGTGAGCTTAGACCTCCTTTAAACTAAGGGCAGGGGAAGAAAAGGACACAGCAAAATGCCTGAGCAAACAGCACCATGCCGAAGCACAACAAACAGCTGGAACTAAATTAGGAAAATACAAAACTAATCGGGACAGGAAAATTATATCTAGTATACAAATCAGTTAAAAAGAGAAATGGGACAAACTGGAACAGAGACAAAAGCATCCTTCTCTCCATGTCCTTTTCAGAATTGCCCCAGATTGTCACCTGAAGAAAGACATTATCTGCAGCTCACTGGAGACTGTGAGGTTTCCCAGACAAAGAGACCCGGGTCTGGAATTGATAACCCAATTTCTACATAGTTTGGCTTGAACTCAGATGAGCCAACTCGAATCGAATATCAAAACTCAGGTTTTCTGATGTGATTTTATGTCCGCTCAAAATCGGTGGCTGAGGAAAAAAGTAGATACGCAATAAATCTAAAATCATTCAATTACCTTAAGTCAATTGGGAGGCTTATATTTACCGAGAATAGGCATTTGACTTCCATATTACAGAGACATGCAAACGACTCCCATGTTGCAAAACCATTCCGGATAGTTTATTACTCTGCTCTCAGTTGTTCCAGGAACAAGGAGAAAGGCTTTCGGGTTCGATCAGGAAAATACTACATTTGTCAGTTGGCATCAACAGCTAATGTTCCAGCACAGCCTCGGAATTAACTGCTGGATGATCATCAGCTCACAGGAAGGGAAAATCCAGCCCCTCTTTGGAAACGGGTTCATGTTGCAAAACCATCCGAGTTAATTTCCTTCAGTTAATTAAACCAGCTTCCTTACTAGCAAAGGGGGATGACCAAGTCTAGCCTACATTTGATGACTCAGAATGAGGAAGTTAGCTGGCCCAATTTCAGTTTTTAAACTTTAACCTTCAAACAGTGTCTTGTTGAATCTGTATGAGCATTATTAGCCCTCCCTACTAAAAGTCCTGCGTTCAGTGTTGTTGGACCAAGGATTCTTTCAGAACTGTCTGTATGAAGTACCATCGAGGTCTGCTACCTGCTGAATCCCCACATGACATCACTGCAGAAAGGTGTGTGTGTGTGTGTGTGTGTGTGTGTGTATGTGTGTGTGTGTGTACCCAAGGCAACCTAGTGTCTGAAGCTGGGGATTCTGAAGATCCCTGTGACATGATACCTTCCATGGAGGATGGGGTCAAGGTGGACATGCTCTGACTTCCTCATCTGAAGCAAAATAGAGGTGGTGATAAGGGGTGGGGATGAGGGCAGACATTCCTATGGAGTCCCTCAGGGATCCAGATCCAAACCAGGGTCAGGCTGACAAATCTACTGTTACCCAGACCAGCCCCAATAATTTAGGCTCTCCTCAAAGTTATCAGCAAAAAAAAACACCCAATTTTTGTTGTATGCCCGTTACATACCAGGCAAATCCACAATCTTTTAATTCCCAAATCAACCCTGAAAGGTAATAAATATCACTTACACAAATGAGGAACTAGGGGTTTGGGGAGATTAAATAAATTGCCCAAGGTCACACAGTTAGGGTGAGGGAGTTGAGATTTGAATTCCAAAGCCTATGCTTTTCTGTTGCATGCCTCTTCACTCGTGCTTGAAATGTGTTCCTCATTTCCCAACTATTCAGAAGTGAGCATGGCTCTGAAAGGAGACAGAAGAAGAGGGAAGACAGCCTCAGAACGGCTCCCTCCCCACAGTGGTTGCTGGCATAGAAGGAAGTACCATCTGAAAGTGGGTTTCCTAGAACGGCTGCAGCGCTCTCAGATGCTCACACTGCAGTTCTGCAGCTGTCTCAGTTGCTCAGGTACAAATATGTATCAGCCACTAACCCAGTCCCAGTCAGATCCTACAGAGGATGGTGTAGGTGATGGCATGCTGCCCACGTGAGCCACGGTCATGACTACTCATAAGGATGACCACTTTCTAGGGACATCACCACAAAGGTACCCACAGGAGCTCACATCTCCCAGGAAACAGAACCTGCTCGCAAGCATCTGCAATGCTGTGCTCCAGGTAAACACATCTCAGCTCTTACAAGTACAGAGGGCAACCAACCGTGGATCACTGACGGAGCGGTGCACACTCACTCTGCTCTCATGGCCTTCACCCAGGTCTTCCTAATTCTTTACTAGTATCTTTAAGCTTGTAAGATAGGGCTAAGATTGCCTAGTTCAGAAGATGATGTTAAGGACTAAATGAGTTAACATCAACAATGCATCCAACAATAATGCCATTTGAAAACGTTTGTAACTGTCCTCTCCCATTAGTAATTCCATAGTAATCTATAGGAATTTTCAAGTGGGTGTATTTCACCCCTCTGTACAATATTGCTATAGAGATATTATAGAGATAATGCCAATACATAGTTTTAAATGACAGAACCATGGATACTGCTGACTTTTTAAGCTGGAGGTTTACATTAAAAAATGAATTTTTAGGTCTCTGAGAACCCTAGAATATTATATGCAGACTTTTGTGGGTAGATGTCTCTCTCTTTTTCAGGAAAGAGGGTCTAAAGCTTTTATGTGATTCTCAGTGTTGTTCATGATCCTTAAAAAGTTCAAGAACTACTCTCTTTCAGCTTGCCAGTAACAAATGATTGTGTGGAATCTGTCTTATAAGCAGCTTTGATGTCACTGAAGTTCAAAGCCACCTGCTCTTGCAATTCTAGGTTGCATTGATGAACGTATGTTCTTCAGATCCAGGAAGACATATGCATGTTCTACACTGGCATCACCTGGAAGGCTTGGCTTGACTTTGGAGTCATTATCCTCATCAGGGAGCAATGAGGCAGAGGGCATGGCCATGGGACAGAGAGGCCCTAGAACCATATCATGTGAGAGTCAGGTAACGGCGCTGAGGCCATTTTGCTGGAGAAAGAGAAGAGCTGAGGAGTAGGAATGCCACTTCTCTTTAAATGCTTGATGGTTCCTGATATAGGAAAAGAGTTAATCTATACAATCCAGAATATGGGCCAAGATCAATGGTTGGAAATTATGGAGAGAACTATCTAAGGAGGGACTTCTAAAAATGATTAGAGAGATTCTTAATTTCAAAAATATATAAAGAACATATACAACTTGACAACAGGAAGACAAACAGTCCAATTAAAAATGGGCAGAGGACCTAAATAGACACTTTTTCAAAGAGGACATACAGATGGGCAATGGACATATGAAAAAATGCTCAAGATCTTGTCCTCTGCGCAATCATCCAAGAGATGCAAATCAAAATGACAATGAGGTATCACCTCACACCTGTCAGAATGGCTACCATCAATAAATCAACAAACAATTGCTTGCGAAAATGGGAAGAAAAGGGAACCCTCATAAACTGCTGGTAGGAATGCAGACTGGTGCAGCCACTGTGGAAAACAGTATGGAGTTTCCAAAAAAAATTAAAAATGGAACTGCCTTTTGACCCAGTAAATCCCACTTCTGGGAAAATATCTAAAGAATCCAGAAACACCAATCAGAAAGGATATATGTTCATAGCAGTATTATTTATAATAGTTAAGACCTGGAAACAGCCCAAGTGCCCATCAGTAGATGAATGGATAAATAAGCTGTGGTACATTTACACAATGGAGTACTATGCAGCCATAAAAAAGAAGGAGCTCTTACTCTTTGCAACAGCATGAATGGACCTGAAGAGTATTATGCTGAGTGAAATAAGCCAATTAGAGAAGGACAAATACCATGTGACCTCACTAATATGTGGAATCTAATGAACAAAATAAACTAATGAACAAAATGGTACCAGAAATATGGATACATGGAATAGACTGGCCAGTGCCCAAGGGGAGGTATGTGGGGGTAACTGGATAAAGAAAGTGAAGGGATTAGTTAAGCATAATATGCTAATTAGACCAGGTGGCCGAACAGTGGAACGACCATCCAGACAACCTTCCATACGAAACTGGGGCTGTGAAGGCTCAGCTCCTTGCACAAATTTCGTGCATTGGGCCTCTAGTATATGCATAGGCCATGGACACAGACGACGGTTTGGTGAAGGCCAAGGGAAGGGGAGGCGGGGGGGGAGGTGGGCAATAGGGGGGTGGTAAAAAGGGAACATGTGCAATAATGTCAACATTAAAATTTTTAATAAAAAAATAAAAACCATTAGAGAGATTCAAAATAGAAAGGGCTTCCTGGTAAGGCTAATGAGCTTCCTGTCCCTTGAGTTTTCATGCCAAGACTGCACATTCATGTGTCAGGAATGTGTAAAGGGGATTCTTTACTGGGTGGAAAGTAGAGAAAGTAGAGAAAATGACCTCTACAATTCCTTCCAATCCCATGGTCTGTCTAATTAAGCTTTTATAGCACTTATTAAAATTTATAGCCAAAGACCCTTACCTCATATAACCACTTGTGGCAAATGACTTTATAAAGGGAATGATCATATTCTTTAACTTTTTATTTTTATGTATTTTGTTTTCTTAAAACGGGGTGCACCTATGCATGGAATGCTGTGTCTGTGCTTTCAGGACATGCTCCTCCCATGACCTTCTTTTCTGAGTCTCTACTGTTCTCACCGAGGTTCATTCCCTCTCCTCTCTCCCCTGGATGTTTGTGCTCTCCTCCAATCTATTCTCCACCAACATCCAGAGGAAGAGCTTAAAACCACGAGCCAGGGCATGTCTTTTGAATGAATTCCTATTTCTCTTAAAGTCAAACTTGTAACCCTGGCCTACAAGGTGCGGGATGACCTGGTGTTTCCATGCTCATTTCCTGCCCTCCGCCCCTCTCCACAGCACTCTCATCCTGCTGGCCTCTCCTGCTCTCTTCCTCCTCTGCACCTGCACCTCTGTCCTCTGCACAACCTGCTTCTCCAGCTCCCCCTTTCTCTCCAGATTTCAGCTCAAGTATTAACTCAGTAAGTCTGTCCCTGGCTGCCCTGTCTCACTCAGGTAGCCACTGCCCGCGCGCCCCCCTCCCCCCCCCCCATGTCCTACCACATAACTGTTTTATTTTCTTCTTTCAATTTATCATGACGTATCTCATCGTGCTTCTTATTTTTGGTTTGGAATTAGATTCTTCTCCCATTTGAGTGCAGGCTCCTTGACAAGAAGGACCTGGTCTGTATGATTCAGTAATGTGTCTGCGTCCAGTGTGTGGCACAGAATCATGGTGGGTGGTCTGAAAGTATTTCCGGAATGAAAGAATGAATGAATGAGTGATCCTAAGAACACCTCTCTCCAGGACAGATGGTCAGCTTGGGGTCGTGGGTGGCCTTATTCCCTTAGATTGTGAGCATGAATAGGCTTACTTGATGCCTCATCCTCTTCCAGGACAGGGCTGTGCACACAGTAGGCCCTCAAGAGAATTTTGGATTGAACCCCACGAAGCCTACTAATGTAATTTAAAGATAAAAATTAGAGAAAATAATCTTTTTCCTGGAAGAGAGAAAGACATTACTGATACCCCCAAGTGTCCTTATGTGCACGGTGAGGTAAGATCCTAGAGAGGAAGAGCAGGTCCCTACATCTAGGAAAGTGTGTCTTTTTTTTTTTTGCCTCTGAGGGCTCTCAGAAAAACACAATATTCAGGCAATGAGGAACAGGAGATGCTGGAATGGGTTACTGAGGAGGTGGCAGAAACTCCTTTTCTGGAGAGCTTTAAAAATAGAACAGCCATCTGGGATGATTTAGATATGGTCCTCACTGAAGAGGGGGGGTGGGACAGGGAATGAAAGATCTCTCTAAGTCCCATCTCAGCCTTGACTTTTTGATATTTCTCTTTAAAGTTTTATTCACAGCAAAAGCCCAAAAGGAGCAAGGAATTCACTTTTTCTTTGTAACTGAAAGTGGAATCCCATTTGAATTCCAGCTGAAATCCTGCCGGCTCGTTCATTCTCTGCTTCTCTCCTCAAGCAGGCCATTTGGAGACCATCATTTTTTTTTGTTATGCAGAAAGTTCAGATGAAATGTCACTTCCATTCTCTCTTTTCTAGAAAGAAGCTGGAAGAGCTAAGATGTTGAGAAATGTCATTGGGTGCCTGAAGAGCACACATCTGTGAGAGTCCTACTCCTGCCACCAGGAAGGAAGGAGGGACAGGGCAAGACCCCGTGGAGTATGGCACATCCCACCATGGGGGCGGCTGCGGTGAAACACAGAAGTTAGGCCCTAGAAGTCCAGTCTGCTGCTGACTAATAATTCTTCATTCTTTTGTTGTTTTGTTTTTTAATGGGATCAAGCTTGAGAAAGTCAACATGTAACCCATAAAGGCATGGTTTTCTTATATTGGTTATGAAATTATAGCAATTGAAGTTTTTCCTAGCTTTGGTCTTACGACTCTTGCTTGATTTGTCAAAGCTGCATAGTCAAAAGAATAATAGACTTTAATACACGGAGGCTCGGATTGTACTATTTTTACCATAGAGGCCACGCTGTCAGAAGCCGTGTGAAATGTGCTTCTCAGCAGGATTGGTGTGCCATGACTGTTTTTCTAACCTAAATAAGCTGGGTTGGGATTATCAAATACATTTATTTGTGAGCGTTCATTACAAGCACTGCTGTACATAACAAGCTAATGGCTGCAATGACCCTCGCTTATTTTTTATTCAGAAGGAACACAAGCAGCTTCCAATGACGACATTAACTTTTTCGCCTTTCTGTAAGTTAATGGGTAATCCATGTTTTTATGGAATATGATGTTTCAGAACAAAGTGTGACCGCAAAGGTCTTTGCAAACCATACCTGAAACCCGGCCTTGTCATTTCAGATGACATTCATCAAATACACCTGCCCCTTCACTGCTCATTGCTTCCAGGATGCTGAGCATCCAGAGGGTGACATCTGTGTGTGTGTGTGTGTGTCCACCAATGCCAGAATCAGAACTTGAATGCCAGCCCTTCACAGAAAGAAAATGCCAAGGAAGAAATAAGAACTCCCCAAAAACAAAACAGCAGAAATGGGATATTCTCAAAGAACTTGAACGTGAATTTCTTCTAGGGGGCTTCAAATGACACAGCCCACACTGCTGTGTTTGGTACCTCCTGTTATGTAACTGTTTGCTAGATCGGCCACCGCCCGCCTTCCCCTGATGGAGGAGGGCCCGTGCCTGTCCAGGGAGAGAGAAACATGGGACCCTCCAGCCCAGCAGGGTTCGGGAGGGCAGGGAAGGTGTAACTGCTACAGAACAGGACTCCAACTCTTCCTCCCAGGAGGCCATGTCAGTGCTGTGGTCCCCGCGGTGGGTGACTGCCTGGGTGAGTGAGGTCGGGGCTCAGGCTCGGGCCAGAGCTACAGTGGGAAGATTTAACCCTGCGGCAAAGCCTGGACTGATCTGGGCTCACCCCAATCAGATGTGAAGAGAGGGAGGCCCCTGCACACCACTTTCTTTCCATCAGCTTTACTGGTATCGCCTTCCCTTTGCTCCACTCACTCGCACAGACGGGCCGGTGGAATTGCCAAGCATGCGGTCCTCCCAAACCCCACTTGCTGCCTCCCGTGTCCTTTTTTCTCTTTGCTCCTCATGTGTGCCCTCCCTTCTCTTTTCCTTGTGTTACCCCAGTTGGTCCCAGGGGCCCCCAGGAACCCGGGACAAGCTCAGAGGGCAAGCGACACATTCTCTGGGCAGCCTGGCTCTGAATCTGGAGCTCATCCCTCTGCCACCCCTCACACTGTCCCTCACAGCCAGGCTCCGGGCGGGCTCAGACGGAACACCCACAATTTCCCTTTCCTGCCTGCCAATCTAGCCTCCACCCTCTCGGTGGCTTGCTGGCACGTCGGAAAGCTGGGCACTTTGTTATTTACAAACTAGTTTTCAGTCTCACTTCACTCTACAATGCTGCTCGCTTTTGCTCCTCTGGGGCTTTCTCACTGCCTCCCCTCACAAATTCCACACCGCCACTCGCCCAGTGCAAAACAGGCATCTGCAGCTTGCTGGGGCTTGCAAAAAAGTGTGTGTGTGTGTGTGTGTGTGTGTGTGTGTGTATGTGTGGTGCTGCTTTCCCAGAGCCCTTCCTCTGGCATGGCACATGTTATCGCCGATCTGCGGGGAGATTGCAATTCTAACATAATGAGATATTAATGAGCTTTGCACATGTCCCCAGCCACAACATCTCTCCTCCCTCCCTCCCACACTCCCTCTTCCGCAAGCCCGAGGAGAAGCTGCTCCTTCACGGACACCCAGTTCCTCGCCTGCCCTCTCCACTCCAGCGCCCAGCTCTGCCCTGCTCACCTCCAGCTGCCAGCAGGACGGAGCACCCAACGGGCTGGCACCGCCTTGCTTCCGGGCCTAATGGATGCTTGTTTAAACACTGGAGCTGTTTGCATTGCTGCGGCTCACTGCATGTTAAACACAGTCCTCTGAAACCCTATGCCAATCCAATAAAGGTATCAGCAGTTCAGTGAGGGGAGGCAATTACTATGTGGTCCCAAGTGTGCCTTCTAAGCTCTAGGAAGGGAAATTTGATCGAACAACTAAAAGGAAAATCTGATTCGGCTCAGCGTCACGTGGAAGACACAAGGCTTAACTGCAGCGGGGTCTGCGGAGGGCAGAGGGAAATCAATGACGGCAGGGAGAGCCACTGCACATCGTTAAGAGGGCCTTAAGCCAGCCTGTTAGGAACGCGCTCCCGCCTCTGCCCAGAGACGCTGCTGTCCTCCCACTCGGCTCCCTTTCCATTCTGTCTTTTCTTCTTTCACTCCGAGGGGCGTACTTATTTATTTTTTTTATGACAAACTGCCATCCTCATTAACACCTTCCACCTCTCCCTCACCTTTAATTCCTTAAGCACTCAAAAAAGAAAAAAAAAAAAAGAAAAAGAAAAAGGCTTTTCTTGTGAAAAATCATTACCATATCAAAGGTGACAGAAAGAGAGCAAAATGATAGAGGATCACAACCTGGCAGAGAGAAGGAGGGCCTGGCTGCCTCCTGCAGAGAGAACGGTGGGCCCCTCACCGCAGGCCCATGGGGCTGGTCAATGTGCAATGGTGGCTTTTCTGTCTTAACGAAGGCTGGAAAATCAGGGGAACGAGACACAAGATTAAATTTATTTCTCAGCTAAGAAGCAAACGTTTTGGAAAAGTGAATCCTTTCCTCTCTAAGTTCTGGACATGAAGAGGTATGGGGCTTTGATTTCTGTTACTTTCCTCTGGTTTTCATTTAGAAATCCGCCCCACAATGGTCCTTCTTTCCCGAGGAAGAGTGAGAATGCGGCAATGCATGCGTCTGGCAGCTCTGAGAAATGCTACACCCAGTGCCCATGGGCACCATCCACCACCAGGAATTCCCCGGGGTTTCTGGCAGCGGGGATCCAGCCGAGACGGAGCCCGAGACCTGCTGGCGGGTGAGGCAGCGGCTCCCATCTCCTGGGTGTCAGGATAAAGCTAGCCCTTCCAAGGCCGTGTGGCCAGCATGCTCAAGGGTGTGAGCCTCCTGTGATCCCCCGCACCCCACAGCGGAGAGATGGAGTGAGCTCTGTCCATGACAGGGTTTCGGATCACGAGCAGCCTGAGGAGTGCTCAATCTATAGCATGTTTGTGAGGCTTCTAGTCCAGCACACACTGGGTCCCGGGCACAACCCAGGACCTGGCCTGGAAGCCTAGACTTGCCTTCTTGTCACCCATTGCACCTGTCTTAAAAAAAACCCAGCTCCCACTGTCCCGGCTCCAGGTGGTGGGCACCAGGCCAGCCCCATGGCTGCAGGTCCCTATCCTACAGCGAGCCCACACTCCGGCACCGCACTTTGTCACTAACTGGGGACAGTTGTGACTGAGAGGGCAGCAACCTTCGATGGGCATGTCTGTTGATGCAAGATAAAATATCACTGATTTTACATAAGCCACGAATAGTATACTCGGTTCTTGTGTTCACCTTGGCTTTCTCATGTAACATTCATGGGATGGCCTCATTATCTCAGGCCTGGAAATGTGTGTGGGTGCACTATGGTAAAGCTCTTCTGAAAAATATAATCAATGTGTTGCTCTCCTGCACATGAGGGAATGAAGTGTTCCATTTAAGTTTTATCTACATATCATATCATGTGTGTGTGTGTGTGTGTGTGTGTGTGTGTGGTATGTGTGCGCGCACACACAAACAAAAGAGAGAGAGAGAGAGAGAGAGAGAGAGAGAGAGAGAGAGAGAGAGAGAAAGAAAAAAGAGAGAGCGCACATATAATCTTTTAAGTTCCAAAACAATTTTAAACCTTTGTGCTGAAAAGTTTTCCTAAAATATTTGGATGCTTTCCTAGTTTATTAGAGGGTAGCTAACATTTTTTTTTTAATAACTCATGGAGTTATAAGCTACCTGTTATTGGTTATAAGTCTACTGTTTAGCTTCTTTGTCTATAAAATTACCACCTACCGTTATTAGGAAAGAAGAGAACCTTGCAAAAGATGACAGACCAATACATTTTGAGAGTCGTCTGTGACCCTGTTTTGAGACAGTGCCATGCTGTACGTTCAGGATCTAACAGCCGGAGGAAGGCCGTATCTGTTCCTCCATAAAGCATGAACTCTCTCCCTTCTCCACTCAGCAGAAACAGCACAGTTTAATTTTTTTTTCTTAGTGTTTGAAATATCACCATGAACTAAAAAAAGGAATACTGACCCCAAACTTCTTCAACCTAATCTCTTTTCTCTCCCGAGATACAGAAACTCACAAAATCCCCGTGAACCCATAATGTCATTCTCATCCAGAAATGGCAGCTGAACTGAAAAAAAAAATTACGGAAAATAAATTCTATTCCAAAGATGGAGCCCTGTGGTGAAATATTTTCTAATAGCAATCCCAAGACGATGGCGGTAGAGGCGATCCCAGGTGGACATAGGGATATGATTGCAGCAAGAGGCTGTTTTAACTTAGAATACAGGGTGGGGCAAAAGCAAGTTTACGATTGTGCGCACGTGAAACACAGCGTATAGACTTATATGACTATTTCTTTGTTACTTTATTACTCTCCATAAGAAAAACTGTAAACCTACTTTTGTCCCATCCTGTTGACGAAAAACCATCTCAGAAATCTTTACCTTTCATTCTATTTACATAAAAATATCGTCTCTTTTTGTTTCAATTTGTAACATAAGACATTTTCTCTCCATGTAGATACCTTTCATTCTGTCATCTGGATCAAGAATTGCATTCCTTCTCACCACCATGAAATAAAAGTAATATCTGAGTGTAACACTGTCAGGTGACAGCAAAACTCATGGAAGTCAGGTGTCCTGAAGTGTATGTCCCTCAGCTGGCGGGCGTCACTCCCATCATCTTCTCAAAGGGGTGTGGCTTCACCCTCTGTAACCTACATGGATGCAGATGTAAAAACCTTTCTTCCCTTTGGTTAATGAGCATCTAATTCATCTCATTTCGGTACCCATTTAGAGCAATACTTCCCAACGACCCAAAATTGCTGAAATCTTTTATTGGGGGTAAAACCTGAGCTTCCTCCACCTGAGCTACTGATGGAAAAACTCAGATGAACAACTGGAAGAGCTCTGGTTCCGGGGCCATTCAGTGTCCAGTAACGCAGAGGCCGAATCTGCGAAACGTGATTTCAGCGTCTGTTACAGCAAAGAGCGATTTTGAGATTAGAGTAAAAGCATGAATTGAATTTGGGCGCTTAACGCAACACATTTAAAGAGGTCCCTCTTTCACTCGGTATCCCAGAAATGACCTCAATCTGCACCGTGCAAAGGGGTGGGGGAGAAGATGGATTTTTTTTTTTTGGGGGGGGGGGTCTCTGCAATAGAGCGGTTGCTCCTATGGATGAAGTTGCCAAGGAACAAGGCATAGTCCCCAAACCAAGAGTATACAAATAAGTATGAAGGAAGCACAGGTATTGCCACCATCATGCTCACCACGCAGAACAGGGCCATGGATGGCCCTTGGAAAGGGTACATGTCCAGTTAAGAACACGTTGACAGGACATTTATATTATCTCTATTTTCCTGTATGCTTGAACATTTCAAAAATAAAATGTTAGTGCAAAGAGGCTGCCCCCGGTCTTGCTCAAAGCGCTTCCCAGGGCAACAGGAAGGTCCAGGAAAAGGAAAAAACGCTGCTGCCTGCATCACATTCTCAGGAGAGATTCCAGATCAAGCCCTGGTCAGCTTGCAAACGAAATTATCTACACATAGAGAATATTATGTGTGGAAAAGGAAAGAGCTTTGTGCCCAGGATGTTAGTTCTACCCATACATCTAGAAATAGGTGGAAGTGAGAGCTGTAAGGCATGGGAAGGAATGGCGAATAGCAAGAAAACAAAGGATATTTGGCTGCCTGACCTTCTTTAAAGCTAGTTTGGACTCGCTTTGGTTCAAGAAATGGTTGCAATATTAATTAATAAAAGCCTCCCTTTCACTTTTTAAAAATTTTGAACTACTTTTTTTACCTACAGAAAAGATACAAAAATAGTACAAAACCCTTCTAATCCTTTATGCCACTTCCCTTAATGTTAATATCTTACATAAGCATAGGGAATTGACATTCATGCAATATTAGGAATTAAACTACAGACCTTACTTGAATGTCACCATCTTCCCCACTAATGTCCTTTTTCTTCTGAGGACCCTATCCAAGATGACCTCATAGTGCATTCAGTTACTTCTCCTTAGTATTTCCTTGACTTTCTTGGCATAGACACTTTTGAAGAGAACTGATCAGTTATTTTGCAGAATGTCCCTCAGTTTGGGTTTGTCTGATGTTTTTTCATGACTGGAATGAAGTCAGGCATTTTTAGCAAGAGTACTACCCAACCGATTTTCTCAGTGCATCCCACGGAGGGGTTCCTGGTGTCAGCGTGTCTATTACTGGTGATGTTTCCCTTGATCACTCGGTTAAGCTGGTGTCTGCTGGTCTCTCCACGGCAGTTACTATCTTTACTTTTGTAGTAAATAACTATCTTGGGGGAAATGTGCGGAGACTAGGCAAATCCTGCTTCTCCTCAAATGCTGCCACTAATTTTAGCATCCATCTGGTGACCTTGTCTGAAACAATTATTACTGTGGGGTTTGCCTAATGGTGATTCTGCTTCCCACTTTCCTTTCACATTTATTATCTGGATTCTACTTAAGGAAGAGCTGTTCCTTCTCCCCTATTTATTTGTTTTTTAATCAGTTTGGACTCCTGGATATTAAGTTAATTTATGGATTGCAATTCAATACTATCATTCTTTATTTTGCTGCCCCAACTGTCCCAGCTTTGGCCACGGTTTTTTTTTTTTTCTTTTTTTTTTTTCTCCAAGAAACTCTTGTCGTCCAGTGGAGTGACACAGTGTCCTTTGCACTGAAAGGTTGCTGATTCGATTCCTGGTCAGGGCACATGCCCAGGTTGCGGATTCCATCTCCAGTTGGGGTGCGAACAGAAGGCCACCTCTCACCTCTCATATCGATTTCTTTCTCTCCCCTGCCCCTTCCTCTCTCTAAGCATGTCCTCAGGTGGGGGGGTGAGGGTGGGGTGGAAGACTATACCTAACCTAAGTGGAGTTTCAGACTCTTTTCCAGAGTGGAATTTTAAACCAATCAGTCTGGAATTTCCTGGTTAGCACTAGTGAGGTAATATGCCTAAGATTCCCCCCCTACCCCCCTCCCGACTACATTGGCTGAAATAATTAAAAAAAAAAAAAAAAAAAAAAGCACTTATCTATTTTTTTCTTTCTTTTTTTAGCATTTCCTTATTTTTTGACACTATTATATGTTCTAGATTCATTATATGTTTTCCCTGCCTGAGCTCTGGAATCAACTGCTTCTTCAAAGAGGCTTGGTTCCTTTTATTGGGGAACTAGAGGTCCTGTGAACAGATTTGTGCACTGGTTGGGGACATAGCCTGTGGGGATCAGCCTGCTGTGCGAGCACCACTCATTCAGTCAGCCATGCAGTGCTCCCACTGTGGGAGCACATTACCACAGGGGGAAGCTCTTGCATTGAGCATCTGCCCCCTGGTGGTCAGTGCACGTCATAGCGACTGGTCAACCAGTCGTTCTGGTTGTCCTGCCCTTCAGTTGCTGGGTTTTTATTATATAGGATGACATTTAGAAATAAGTTGTGTGTGCTGAGTGAATTTATTGCTCCTAGGCTTTCTCAGCAGACACAGCCAGGTAATATTTATATACAGAAAACATTTACCATGCTGAAATCTGTCCTGCTTCATGGGATGGGCCCCTGCACAACAGAGCCACTTCTGTGGTAATGGCCAGTCCTCACAACCCATCAGCCTGGAGTGCCAACAGCAATGATGGCTCAACCACAATAGGAGGACATACAGAGTCCACATGGGATGGGGGAAACACACCTGGAGTGCCCAGCCTATGTGATCCGGGAGTCTGTGCCACTTGACCCTACAGAACATCTATTATATAAGGCTGTTCTACCAAACCCAGGAAACATAGCCGCTCTTCCTAATATATAGAAACAAACACAAGGAGTCTGCCAAAATGAGGAGACAAAGGAACATGTTTTAAATGAAAGAATAGAACAAAACTCCAGAAAAAGAACTAAACAAAATAAAGAGAGGAATCTACTAGATACAGAGTTCAAAACACTGGTTATAAGGATGCTTAGGGGAACAGAAGAACTTAGGGAGAACTCCAACAAAGAGATAGGAAACATAAAAATAGATCTAAACAACATAAAAAAAAAACCCAGATAGAAATGAAGACAACATTAAATGAAATGAATATATTACAGAAAATCAACAGTGAAGCAGAGGATCATAACAGATTTTTGGAAGATAAGGAAGCAAAAGCAGAAAACACCCAATCAGAATAGCATAATGAAAAAAAGAATCCAAAAGAAAATGAGGATAGTATAAGGAACCACTGGGACAACTTCAAGCATACCAACATTCTTCATGGAGACGCTGGAAGGAGAAGAGAAAGAAAAAAGAACTGAAAAGCTATATGATCTGGGGGGAGGGTGAGGGCTGGGTGGAGAGGGGTAAATGGAGAAGAAAATGGGAGACATTTGTAATACTGTCAACAATAACAAAAGAAAGAGAAGGAGAAGGAGGAGGAGAAGGAGGAGGAGGAGGAGGAGGAGGAGGAGAAGAAGCAGCAGCAGCAGCTATGTGAAAAACTAATGACAGAAAACTTCCTTAACATGGTGAAGGAAATAGATATACAAGTCTAGAATGCACAGAATCCCCAACAAGATGAACTCTAAGAGGTCCATACCCAGACACATCATAATTAAAACGTCAAAGGTTAAAGACAGATTCTTAAAAACATCAAGAGAAAAGCTCCTACAAGGGAGCTCCCATAAGATTATCAGCTGATTTCTCAACAGAAAATTTTCAAGCCAGAGGAGAGTGACACAAAATATTCAAAGTGATGAAAAGCAAGAACCTACAACTGAGATTACTCTATCTGGCAAGTCTATCATTTAGAATCAAAGTACATATAAAGAACTTCCCAGATAAGTAAAAGCTAAAGGGGTTCATCAGTTCAATAGTTAGCACCCTCCGAACTACATACTGCCTACATTTCATCCATTATGATTATAAGGCCATTAAAACAGAGCCATATAACAACTTCAGTCACCAGGGAGTTTTAGAACACTGAAGTTATAATGAAAACATCACAGCTACTTTATTAATGTTGTATCACTCTTCAGATGTGATAGTTTATTGCAGGGAACAGCTTAAACTCAAATATACTCACATCTACGCAATCATAACAGTACTTATTAGTTAGAACATAATGCACAGGCATGGGCTGTACGTGTTGGAGAATATTTGGCTTTCATGTTTGAGAAGCAACTAAAAGCCAACTGTTGGTATGTCACAGGCTCTGTTTATTATGTTCTTTGGAAGAAGAAAGGAAGGAGCTAAATTTATTCGTTTATTTTGTAAGATACCAGACAACTTAACAATGCCAAAAGGTAACAGGAAGGACAGAAGTGAAGGAAAAGAGAGCGACACATTTTCTTCTATTGATTAGGTTGAGAAGAAGTTTGGAATTGCAGACCCACTGGCTCTAAGGAAGTCTGGCCTGGAGGTCCAGTCTTGCCCCAGCCCGGTGACCACATGGAGATGGGTCAGCAACCACTGTCCTTCTACCTGATTGTAGAGGTGAATGGACTTCCAACCTTGTCTTAGGTAAAGTATCCTTCCTACCTTCACAGAATAAAGCTTCTAAAATGATTCCTAATACAGACATTTTTTTTCTATAAATATATAGATAATCTAGTGAAAGATAGAGGCTATTTTTCTTCTTCAAAGGATTCAAAAGAGTCACATTGAAGGAAGGGTCCATATTGTTTACCAAGGAAAGTTCTGTGACCATAAGAGCTTCCCACCACCACCACATGTTTCCTGGTAGAGTTTGTAGACATGACTTCATTCACTGAGTTCCCAAAAGTGTTAAGAAAGACCATGCACCTGACCTTCAATAGTACAAAGATGGGTGCAAGGTGGAAAGACATAGAGGACAGTATCCACCATTAAGGAACTCAGCATCTTTAAAGCTATTCAACAGCCGTAGCCATAGGAATTAAACTCCCTCATTGTAAAGTTGTTGTATTAATAAATACCCTTATCAACTAAGGCAAGCAAAGTTGGCAGGATTGAAGGGTCAATTGTGAGCACTCAAACACAGTAGTAAGGAAGAGGTAAAGGCAAAAGCTTTGAAGCAGAAAAGACTGCCCCTCCCCCACTATATACTCCTTCCTTATGGCCACTGTCCCTTTTCTCTGTCTTTTCTTTTCTTTTCTTTTTTTTTTTTTAAATATATTTTATTGATTTTGTACAGAGAGGAAGGGAGAGAGATAGAGAGTTAGAAACATCAATGAGAGAGAGTCATCGATCAGCTGCCTCTTGCACACCCCCTACTGGGGATATGCCCGCAACCAAGGTACATGCCCTTGACCGGAATCAAACCCTGGACCCTTCAGTCCCCAAGCCTACGCTCTATCCATTGAGCCAAACCGGTCTTGGCTGTCTTTTCTTCTAAGTCCCTTTTTCTTATGTTTAAATGAAGAGTAATCTGACACTAGAGTTTTATACTATTTATTTATTTATACTATCTATAACAATAAAAGTGTAATGTGTGAATCGACTGAATGACCGAACAGTAGAACAGCCATCTGGACGACCTTCCAGACAACCATGTTATGACACCCACTGGCACCGGGCCAGCCAAGGTGGGTTTGCTGCGATTGTTCAGGGGCCCAGACATTGCCCCCATGATTGCCCTGCAGAGAGAGGCCCAGGCCACTGGCCAGCAAGGCGATCAATCGGGGGGGGGGGGGGGGGCTCCACAATAGCCCCAAAGAGGGAGGCCCAGGCCACTGACCACTGGGCTGCAGTGGGTGGGCAGGGCCTTCCTCTGCAGGGCATGATCAATCACATGACTGCCCTGCAGGGGGAGGCCCAGGCCACCAGCCAGTTCGGTGATTGATCAATCAGGGGGCTCCATAATCACCCCAAAGAGGGAGGCCCAGACCACCAACTGGTGAGCTGTGGCAGGTGGGCGGGGCCTCCCTCTGCGGTGGGGGGTATGGGGGGGTGACACAGCGCAGAGCCCTGGCTGGGTGGGCAGGGCCTATCTCTTTGGGGCGATTGATCATGGGGCTCCAAAACTGTGAGAGGGCACAGGCTGGGCTGAGGGATCACCCCCCCCCCCTGCACTCCCAGAGCATGAATTTCATGCACCAAGCCTCTAGTTTATTTATACTACATTAGTTATGTTGGCCACTTAGTTTTACATTTTACCAACTGATTCTGTAAATTTTTTAAATTTAAATTTGGCATACAATATTTTATTAGTTATATGAGTTTCAGGTGTAAAATATTTTGATTCAACATGTTTATACCTTTCAATGTGATGCCACTTGCTGAATGGGAGAATATATTCATGAATTACATCTAAAATATATAAGAAATTCATGCAATTCAGTAACAGAAAAAATAAACAATTTGATTAAAAAAATGGGCAGAGGGCATGAAAAGACATTTCTTCAAAGAAGACATTTAGGTGGTCAACAGGCCTATGAAAAGAATTTGAAGAAAGTATTTTAGAAGTAATTTTCTGATTTAGAAGTGATTTCCTGTATAAAACTTTGAATAGTATTTTTAACCTGTCTTTGATCAAATTTATGTAAGAAAAGTATCATGTCGGTAAAATGTATTTAGTTCTTACTTTCTCATCAGGGCACTGTCTCTTATGCTCAGATTTTTTTGTTTGATTTTTTTTTTAAATACTAAAACTCTATTACTTCAAAGCAGTTTAGGTTTACAGCAAAGATACAGAGATATCCCATATACCCACTGCACCAATGCTCAGATTTTCATTGATTAATTTACCCCATATTAGTTCCTTTCTGGTTTAGAATTTTTTAATTTATTTTTTTGATATATCTTGGAATCTTTTGATTTTTTCCGACTAATTCAGACTGACTGGAAATGGAAAATTTTCATCATGTGGGAAGAATAATTTATAAAATACTTTTTAAAAGTCATTGATTTCAGGATTGCACAATACCTCAAACTAAGGCTAATAAAACGATGCTTAGTTAACAGAAACTTGGAGTTAGTTAAATGCTGGAATAAACAGATAAGACATTTGTAATTAGCATATTGATTGTTTACCTATAAATGCAAGCTTCTGAAGTGCTTGAGGGGAGCTGAAAAGTAGCTTGTTGAGAGTTTTAAATATGCCTTCCAAATAATTTATTTCAAGATTAATAGATACTAATTTAGAACCAAATCTTTGGTAGGCCAAGGAAAGTTAAATCATCATAAATTTCGAATAAGTGTAGTCAACTATTAATTTTTACTCCCAGAAAAATGCTACCAAAAGTCTCTTTAAAAATAGGTTTGCATGCCTGACAATCGAAAAGGAAACATGAAACTCATAGAACTAATCTAGTTTCAAACTCTATCAGCAGCAGTGTGGATCTCCCATACGTTCATTTTAAGGGAAATGAGCCAATTCCCCAGGTTTTGTCCGTAAGGCCATCTCCCTTTGGTTATAGCTGATTGAACCATGGATGAACACCTGGTCCAGGGGAAGCCTGTGGTCTCTGTATGAGAGGCCACTTGAGAGATGAGCTTGTTCCATCGCGTCTGACCCTGGGAGATGCACCAGGAACAGGGAGAGACAGATGCAGTTCGCAGAGACAGCAGGACTCGGAGAAACCAGGGGGTGGGCGCGTTGAATTACAAAGAAATTACTACAAGGAAACAGGTGTGTTGAAAGAGAAAGAAAGAAAGGATGGAAGGAGGGAGGGAGAAAAAAACCAAGAAAGAGATACACAGACACACACAGGACAGATAATGGATGGGCTGTGTGACCCTTGAGAAGGCATGGTTTGCCCCTAGAGATTTCCTTGTTGGCTTTTTCCCACTCAGGCCCAGCCCACGAGAATCCTTTGCTTTTGCGGTAAAGTGAGTAGGTCTCTGTTCCATACTCTGGAGCTTGCTGCTGGAGATGAACTAAAACACCCCAACACCTTCCTATAATAGGAGCTAAGGAACAGGGGGCTCTGGGTGTGTGTTTGTAGCAGGGGGCGAGATGGGGAGACATCCAACACATAATACAGTTTACACTGACGGGCCTTTCATCGTATAAATGTGAATTTGCTTACATAGGTCAGTCCTCTCACCCATACAGAACCACACAAGGGTCTTTTTCTGGGTCCTCGGGGCCGAGATCCCAGGGCGGCCGCGGCATCGTTGGGCCCCACGCCAGCGGCGGGTGGTGGAGTTTGTCATCCTCCGACATTCACAGTCAGGACGGCTTCTGCCTGCTAAATATCCACTTAGTCCAATTTGGCCAATCAAACTTCAGGTCTAATACACCATTACAGTAACAGGCAGCTCTTAACCCAGCGTCGTCTTTGCTTCCTGAGGTCAGCCTGGCGTTCTGTTTGAAAACAAGTGTTCACACAGCAGGGAGGGGGAACCCAGAGGTGTGAGAGAGAGACTGGGAATATGCTTGTGAGTGTGCGTGACTGTGAGTGTGTGTGACAGGGTGTATGTTGTGGGCAATGGGGGGAGGAAATGGAGCAGGATAAATTGGAAAACGAGAGGGACGGTGAAAATGTATGGAGATTCTCTTCTCTCCTCTGGAAATACTGATGAACATGTAAAAAACCCACGAACCGAGTTTTCAGCTGTGATGTCATTCTCCAGAAGGCAGATGCCTATCACGCTCTCAGAACCAGGGAGAGCAAGTCGACATGGGGCTCTTCCACCCAGGTTTCTACTTCCATCAAAGGGTAAGTATGAACCGTGTGGCTCTCTCCACCCCTAACTCAGAAGCCTGGATGCAGCTATGGGAGGTCAGCTTCCAAAGAGGTATCCGCAGGGGGTAGGGAAAAAACCAACTCCACTCCACGCTTTCTTCCTTAGATGTCAAGGAAATCTGGGGGGCTGTGGCTGTTGTTTTTCTAAATCTCTTTGCCCTAGCCACCCTTGGTAACAAACGTGAAGTGCGAGGATTCTTGATCCGCAGAGAGAAAATAAACCGGAAGGCACAGAGCAATTTTCTGCTTGTTGAATCTCGTGTCCAGTTTGTTTCAACAAAGCCAGGTTTCCTTAGCATCACCTGACCCAATCTACAGAACAGGCCTTCCACGCGACTAAAACCACGATTAGCAGATCTCTGCTTTGCCAGCCACTTAATGTCCTGGGCAACGTACCACTACCAATATCCACTCAATTAGAGGGTATTAATCATCCACTTTCCTGTTTTCCCCTGCTGCCCCTGAGCAGCACACAGAGCTCAGCAGCCTTCTCGTGATCCAGCCTTCCCGGCAGATGCAGTTACATGGCAACCAGAGAGAACCTTCCTTTTTTCAGACCAATATTCTATTAATCCTTACAAGTTTATTAGTTCTGACTCATAACAATACATCAGCCATAAGTACAGTAAATGACGCTTGGAAATTAATACCCACATTTCAGCAGAGGAGGTTTTGCATATCAAATTATCTTTAAAGTTATAAATAAATAACATACGTGGAATGGATTTAAGCAATAAACATATATTCAACAAACAATACTCAGGAAGCTTCCTATTCTGCAAACAAAAGTGATTTCGGCAATATCTTGCTAATAGGCCCTCATTCCCTGTCCTGCTCTGCCCTGGTAAAACCATAAATCTATCACATCCAATACTGGGGTTGTTTCTTCATGAGGAAACAGGCGCTTCCTTAATCTAACTTTCATTCTCAATGCTTCAGTTCTTCTAGGTTCGCTCTTTATTTGGTGTTTTTTGTTTTGTTTATTGTTTTAAAAGAAAAATGAAAAAATATAAAGATATCTTTGTTCACTCCTATCGCCTTCTCTTTACTTGTCCTCCCACCACAAACAATGCCACTTGAGTAGTTTTAAAAAGTGACCACTGGCGTGGTTCAGTGGTTGAACATCGACCTATGAACCAGGAGGTCACAGTTCAATTCCTGGTCAGGGCACATGCCCAGGTTGAGGGCTTGAAACCCAGGAGGGGTGTGCAGGAGGCAGCCCACTGATTCTCTCTCATCATCAATGTTTTCATCTCTCTCTCTCCCTCTCCCTTCCTTTCTGAAATCAATAAAACTATCTATAATAATAAAAGTTTAATGTGCTAATTAGACCAGACATCCTTCTGGATGACCTTCTGGACGAAGCCAGGGCTGCGAGGGAAGCCCAGGTCCCTGGTGCCAGAGGGAAGCTGGTGCCAGCAGCCAGGCGAAAGAAGGCCTATTCTTGCACAAATTTTGTGTATCAGACCTCTAGTAGTCATATCCTATATAATAAAAGCCCAGCCAAATGGTGGAATGACCAGAATGACCACTTGGCCAGTTGCTATGGTTCGCACTGACCACAAGGGGGCAGTCTCCTGAGTTGTTTTATAAAGGAAGGGATGTTCAAGTTTCCAACACATGTCAAACAACTGAATCACATTCTTATCTAAAAACGAGTCAGCAAACACTTGTTTTAATTTTTGTTTTTAAACAAAGAGAACAAGAGGAGAGAGGCTGTTGTGCTATTTGCCAACTAGTACTTCTAACTAGCTGTATTTTGTAAAAGATACAATCAAAAAGCTTTGTGGAGATACTTTTCAGCACTGAATTAAATCCACCTAATTTCATCAGATTTTTGTCCCTTGTGGAATGTAATTATTGCACTCGTGTTTCCCGGAACTAAATATTTTATGCTTAACCTCATTCATAGATGTAACCTGCAGCAACACAACAGCACAGGATTCATGTTGGCGGCCATTTAAAGTGAATTATGGGTTAATGACAAAAATCTGGTCCAGACAATGCTACATCAAGGGACATTTCTATTACTTAACCTCAAAGGCAACCCCAGCAGAACTCAACTATTTTCCAGCCACTCCTCTAGCTTCGTGGTCAATTTTCTTTTCTTTTCTCCATCTTGGTCTTTTTCTAACATGTCTCTTTTTCCCCCTAGGCTTCTCTGCACACGGACGTGCTTCCTGCTTATGCATTTAGGAGAGCAGCCTCCATAAATTACATCACAACTCTCCTGCCTTCATGCAATTTCCCCAGACTTCAACATTTCACAAAGCAGAAGGATCAAGATGTACAGACTCCACTGCGATGCCCCTGCTGGATTCTTAGGTTAGGGAGACAAACGCTGATTTTAATGGTTCTCTGCTCGGTCTGATACCATACACATGGTGATCTTCCCCACTCTCATCTGCCTTCCATGCCAGTGTGTACATTCTTGGATCCCTACGGAGTATGGTCATCAAGAACTATGTGTGGACCCCAAGGCCAAGAGGTGTCAGAGCATAGGCAATGACATATTCTGAAAGTGTAACAGCAAACATTTTGAACTGCCCTTAGTTTTGGGGTAGGTGCTCAATGCTAGAGATTGAGAGAGAAGGGCACAGGAGTGCTAAGTCTTCCAGGAGGAGTGTCTTACAACTAAGAGTATCTTACAGGTTGGGGAGACCCTGGTGACCACCTAGTCAAACTCCATCCATTCACAGAAAAGAACACTCACCTCCAGAATCATAAAGTGTTTTGCTCAGGGTCACAAAGCCAGATGGAGGCAAACAAAAGCCAGAACCTTATCAGTTAGTAAGGCTTCTTATGCCACTCAAGCCAGCTCTAGATTGGAAAGTCAGAAAGCATAACAGTGTTCAATACATCCATCCATATGACATTAGCATATATGTGTGTGTGTGTGTGTATTAATAGTGCTTAGGGGACGAGCCATGATATGGTTGTGGGAATGGATGTGGTGATGGTTATGAAAGGGGATAAAATATTTTACAAGACCAGTGCTCTAACCCCTGAGCTATAGGGCCAAGATAAAATATTTTAATAGCCTGCTGCATTCTGAATTATTGGCATAGTTTCATTTTGCCTCAAGGGTTACACAAGAAATCAAGATAAAATTCTACATTAAAAAAACACACACAAACAACTTAATAATTCAAGTTACTAAGGCCATCTTTTCTTGGTGGCCTCCATGACTTGAAATATATGAGGTATTTCATATACATCAAAGCTATACTTAATATATACTTGTAGTAAGTAATATGTTAATTTATTTGTATGTGAAAGATATATGTATTATAATTAAAATAATGAGACTAATTTTACTGTATGGCCAATAGTAGTCACAACGCCTACCCAGAATGCAAACACCTTTGGACATACACAAACGCAATGCATACAACATGTTACATCCATTATCTTGCCCTATCATGGTTCCACTAATAATCTTTTATGGCCTTGATGTATATGGGACTAAAGAAGGGTCCATCACCAATAACGCTTCCTCACCCTGCACACTGTAATGAATGGCCTCTAACTCAGGTCTGTATTCCATGAAGCCTCCTGGAACACGTGGCACCTTAACTCAAGAAGACTCAGAGCAACCTCACTCATTCCTTGTTAGTCTTCACTCTCTACCTCTCGATTGATGCTACCTGCTCAATGACTGTGTCTTGTATCTGTTCTTTCTGTTTTTCTGCCACAGACTTGCTTGAGGTCTTCTTACCTCTTGTATAAACTATTACTGCAAAGACTTTGTAAACATTTCTCTTCATTCTTGACAGAGGTATCAAAGTTATCATTCTAACGCACAAGTCCAGATATCAAGTTGCTCAGACACCTCCCCTGGATCCACATGGCTGATTCAAGTCAAAACTTCTAGGCATGGTGTTTCAGGTTCTCCAAGAGCTGGCTCAGCCTGGCTTCCAACCTTTGATCCAATCCTCTAGATACCCCTGGTATTCCCATCATGTACCTTTCTGTCTGCTGACCTTGGTGTGCAGAACATCCTTTTCATTCTAATCCCCATCCCAGTCTCCCACACTACTAGCCAGCTCTACCTAGTCTTCAAGTGATATTTCGTTAACACCTGGAATGACAGCTCTTAATACATTAAACAGGCCCCAGCAGAGATTCTTCTGCACAGTAGGCTCTCATAACCATGTGTCAAAAAGGAATGTACTTCTACAAATGTGCCATGCCATTTGTTTGTGCTCTATTTTTTCCAACTTGCCATAGGTCTTTTGCATTGTTTTTTAGGTGCACACTTTCATCTTCCCCTCCCTACCTTTCCTCTGCCCAACTGTTAACACTGCTTTTGTGGTTGCTTCATTTAACTTGCTAGGAACTGCCTTCACTTGTATTTGGTGAGTTTGTTTTCTCCATATGCATCCTCCTCAGTCTGTGTCACACCTGCACAATATGTGTCTCAGTGCATTCAGGCTGCTATAACAAAATACCAAAGACTGAGTGGCTGATAAACAACAGGTCTGTCACAGGTTTGGAGGTTGCAATTCCGAGATCACAATGCCAGTATAGTCAGTGAGGGCCCTTGTCTAGGTTGCAGATTTCTTAGAATATCTTCTCATGCTGGGAAGGGCCAGGGAGCTTTTTAACTGATTTTATAAGGGCACTACTCCCCTAATCATCCTCAAAATACCCCACCTTCTAATACCATTGCCTTGGGAGTTTAGTTTCAACACAAATTTTGTGGGGACACAACACTCAGTCTGTAGCAATGTCTAAAGATTTCCCCAGGGCACCTAGAGGAGAGAATGATTGGAAATTGCACACCTTTATTCCCGGGCTGTGTGACTTTGAGCAAGGTGCTTCACTTGAGCCTTGGTCTCCTCACTTGTACAAAGGGATAATAATCCCTCAATTCCATGAGAATAACTGGGGCAGTAACATGGGTAAATCACCTGGAGGAGAGAGTGCACTCAATAAACGGTCCGCAGTGTGATTTAGACCAGGCCAAAGAAAGTCGGCTGAGAAATGAAGCAAATTGTTTCCCTAAATCAGTGTTAGCTGCCTCGTGAATGAGCTCCTATACTCATCTCCAAAAGCTGGCTGCCTCTAAGGGGATTCACTTGGCTTCTCCCCAGCTCACTGGCTTTCTGGGTTCTTGCACATGGGTGGCATGACTAAACCCTCATTACATGACACACTATGCAATCCCTGGCATGTCACCCTTCCCTTTACGAGTACAGTACAGTGCAGCTCGGTCTCCATTTCTGCCAGGTCCCAGCACACAGAGATGTAATACGAGGGAACTGCTGTTCATTGCGACTTACTTGTATAACTTGGGAGGTAGCTCAATTCTCAGACTTTGTTATTAATGATATTGTCCTGTAATCGATGTTAAATATAGATCATGAGTGATGCTGATGAATGGGTTGGATGTCACGTTTGTGTTAGTTCAATTACCATCATAAATTTAAACATTCTCCAGCCCTACTTTGTAGATTTGGTCTAGGATTTCATTATGATGACATAATACTCTTAGTTTCCATGAAGACATGCTGGCTTTTTTATTTTGTTTTCTATTTCTAGATTTAGCCGTATATTAGTGGCAACATATGCTGCCAGCATTACAGAGTTTGGTAACAGAATATATTTATGCTATCTTTGAAAATCCTTTTCAGGGTGTAGTTTTCTAGCTTAAGTTACTATTTGTGTTTAACCTTTGGTCTTCCTACAGTATTATGTAGATCCTGTAAAATACCCTGAGGATTCTTGAGAATGTATCATTGTAAGTTTCTGAAACTATCAACACACAGAGGTAGGTTGATGAATTAGTTATAAAATTTTCAGCAGTACTAGCATTATGTTTGTTAAGAAGTTTTCTCCCCAAGTGTCATGCTGTAGTCTAATCTGATGCACAAAATAAGGGTAATCATAACTTGTTGTATTGTTGATGCTGCTGGTGGTGGAGGTATTGGAATCTTTTTTTGTGTGTGGTTGGGGGAAGATGCTGGGGCAGAAAGAATAATACTAATGACCAACTGTCAACTAAGGCTTGTGCACTAGTGTGTGCTTATGTCGGCTATAAGAGTAAGCATGTGTTGTGTGCATGTGTGTGTGTGTAGAGAGTTGCTAAATGCGGAACCTCACTAGGGGCAAGACAGAGAGTAATGGTCAAGCTCTGGGATGTTTTGTCTAATATGCCTCTCATTTCACACAATGGGATGAACTACATAACCCTCTCTTACTTCGAATTAGAAACCTTAAGCCCCAAAGCAAAGTGGCATAAGACCAAGGAGAGCACTCCCTAAGGGCTTTCATCCCATCCTTGAACAGCCACACAGGGTTTCTGGAGTTCATGCCCACTCACCTTCCTATTCCCCATCCTGTCCTTGCTGCAAACATGCTGTGCCTCGGGAGCATTCGTGATTATGGAAGTTCCCTGTGACATGACACTGTCCAGAAGACCCAGAGCTGACATCTCCTCTGAGAGCCACCCTATGACTACGGCGTGAGGTCACTAGGCTCTCTTTGTCATAGACTCTATCTTACTTAAGTCACTCATCAGAAGGGCAATTTAAATTTCATTTCAAGAATACATTTTCATTGTTGTTGTTTTCTTACCAGGGTATGCCCCTGTTGTGTAGATTCCTAATATTAATTACAAACAACGCAAGTTTATAGTTTTCCCATGTAAAGAAGGTACAGATTTTATGTATAAACAACATAGAAACACACGTTGGCACAGTTACTTTAGAAAACTGAATCATGATTTGGCTATTTTATTCCTTGAAGCTAAATAAAGCAGATATCTGTGAAGTCATAGAGAGACAAAATATTTTCCATTTGACAGGTTAATTTGGGCAACATTTTCTGCTCTGCTGTATTAGAAGAACAGCCATCATACCTCAAGATCACTGATATTAAATTTTGCCAAGGTAAAATGTTTATGTAAATGCATTTGCATTTTGATCTCTTTCTCCAAAGAAACACATATACTTTTTTAACCAAAATATAAAAATAAAAGTTTATTTATATGGTGAAATGAGGTGCTGACAAAAATAAAAAAGGATGTTTTACTTAAATAAAAAGATGCTCCCAAAAATAAAAATAAACTTATAATTAAGGTTGTTTTGAACAGGACCTTGCCCTTCCAATCACTTAACAGTAAAGGGTAGAAAGCTTCTTCTGTTAGAGAGAGAGGGAAAAAAAAGACTTATAGTCATTATGGCCCATGGAGGTAAAAGAAGAGATTAGAGAAGCCAGGGGGGATGGAGGAAGGGAACAAAGAGGACCCACAATTGATGGCTCCTAGAGGTCTGCTCTAGAGAGGTCACCAATTGCCAGGGGCTAGAAAAGTAAAATGCCCATGCTTTGAAAATACAGAAAATAAGAAGCAGAGAAGGAACAAACTGAGTATCAGGGACAGAATAGGAAGCCAAGGTAATATAAGTCTTGGGGTGGGAGGTTGGCTATAGGGGATGGGCCAGGAGGATGGTTTGGGGCTTAAGGAGATGAGCCTAATTTTGGCATTCATGGAATTCTAAGGAAAGACCAGCTCTGGATTCAAGTGATTAAGCAGAGAATTATTGGGCCAAAACCCAAATAGAAAGAACTAGGACCAGGAGTAGATGTGTGTAGACTGGATTCAATGTCCGCACTGTGTGTGATTTACTTGTTTAGACTATGTACAGAGGAGATCTTGCAATAGCAGATCTCATATGCTAACAGCCACAATCTGTTGATCATCTATAAAAAGTCTCAAATACAACATGGTACTTAGATGGTTATGTTGCAGGCCCAGAGACAAACTTTTAAAAGGAGGGTCCCTCCCCCAGCCCCTGGGTGCAGTAGAGACACTCACGGAGTTCTGATCCAGGTCTGCTCTGGCGGCTGCATGGCTATTAAGGAGAGATGAGCTTCTCTGCTTTTAAAATTTCAATTTTTTTTTTTTTAACGAAGATTGAATTATCCCAAAGTAAATGACCTTTTGTATTCCTGCAGATTATTTGAATTATCGTTTCACTTGCTTCTGATGAATTCAGATGTTTAAATGACTTCCCGCCATACATGGATGTGACTTGGTCTAAAACTTTAAGGTACACTTTTAAAAAGATTTATCCTTAAGCATGAAATTTCATACTTGGTTTATGGATTGTTGACTGCTGGATGCCAATTCCTCTTTTTTGAACAGCCACACATTCATCTTTATTACCAAAAACCAAGCACACTCAAGACAGCATACAGGGTGGGCAAGAGTAGGTGTACAGTTGTGAGTATGTAAAACATAGTTTATTCTTATATTATTATGAATTCTTCTATTACTTGCTTGTAGTAGACTTGTAAACCTACTTTTGTCCACCTCCATCTTTTATAACACCCCTGTAGTCTTTCATTTAAAAGTCAAAGTTTTAATTGCATGAAAATAATGAGATATTAACAAATCATCATGTTAACTTTCTCCTACCTTCACAAATGGTTACACTGAATTTAGACAGCCTGACACTAGACAATTTAATAAATGTCCAGACATATTTCCTCCCCACAGTTAATAAGACTAAATCTAAATTTTATTTAAATTCTGGAAACATACGAATTCTTCCAGATCATGACTTTTCCAGTGCAGTTCCATCTACCCATCCATGTACATAGGTAGCCATCCAGGTACCTATGCAGTGGTTTTCAGTAAGATGCTGCACGACACAGACAAACAAAACATGGGGGTGTTGCCTGGGAATTAATAGCAGTGATAAGGAGCCAGTGGTTTGTTCCCTAATAAGTGTATGCGCCGCACATCTCCTCAGCCCTGATTAACTACATCTATTTTAGCACCAGACATCTTCTAATGAGAAAATGTTAAGTTACCCCAAATGGTATGATGGCGGAATCAGGATGGAAAATACCAAGGAAACCATGTGAACACCCCCCCCCCCCAATAAAAAAATGTGAGCTTGTAAATGTTTTCATCTTTCTTAGGAAATCATTTCACCTTGATTTCTTTTGAATTAATCATTCAATATCCATAATATGGAAAACTTTCCACGAAAGGGGTGATAAAATCGTATATTTGGAAGCTGAAGATAAGAATATATGCATCAAATTCGTATTAAAAGGGTTTTTTTTTAAGGGTGAGATGGGGTTTATTAATTTTCTAGACAAACCATCCAGGCGGATTCTTTCAGACTCAGGGAATGTGGGATTGAGCCAATTTTCATGGTTGATATGAAGGACTTAAGGCTAGAATCAAGTGCTTTCAGTCTGTGTAATGAGCCTGACAATGTGAATAATCTCAATACAATAATTTTTTCAGTGCTAAACATACATGATATGTACACACACACACACACACACACACACACACACACACAAAGATAATCTCTGAATAGTCAAGAAACAACCATACCAAACACATAACTGCTAATTCTGAGGATAACAGAATGAAAAATTACAGAATTTTTAAAGTATAAGTTTCCATGTCAGAAAACATTTATTTCCAGTAGGATAAAAAATATGTTTCTAGTAGAATTAATGCATTATTTAAGTAAAAATTAAAAAAAATGAAAGCCTTCTAAATAGCCCAGTTGTCATCCCTGGTTTTACTCGATAAATATCACTAAGTAGTATGGTGAGAGCTGACACAGAGGAATAAAGCATGCTTCCTTACATCAGCTCCTCCTGATGCTTCACAGAGAAAAAAACAGCACCTGAACTTCTCCAGGCAAAGTAAGCCACACACACACACACACACACACACACACACACACACACATCACAAAAGCAACGTTTGCAACACGCTATAATTAAGCTCACATCCTTGTGGTAAAAACACAAAGTTTGGTTCTAAATATAGAGGAAGCCTCTCCACACTGTACAACCTCTCTGATTGATTTTTCACTTTAGTCATTGAAACGGCAGTGTCTTCTTTGCATAAAAGAACCACCTTTTCTGAAACTAAATACACAGCAGATTTGAAAATGGTCCTGCTTTTAATTTGTTGTTGGGAGTAGAGACTTTCTTAACATCTCTGGTAAATCTTATCCCTGCTTTGTCCTGCCTCTCGCTCTAACCTGCTATTTACATGACATTTCCTTCTTGCTCTCCAGGCAGGGAAGTGACGTTGGCTAAATGGACATGAAGAGCTACCCAATTCCTAGGTCTCAGCATCCTACAGGGCTGTCCCAGATCGCCTTCAGAGAAGAAACATACCCATGGCAGGGACCCACACATGGGTTGGCTGTCAGGAACGCGGGAAATTCTTGCTCAGTGAAACACTAACAACCCTGGCATGAAAATGACAATTTCCCATCACGCCAGATTGTACTCGGTACTATTTAATAAAATAATTATAGACCCAAGAGCAGCTCAACCCACACCTTGCAAAACACCTTCCAGCACTACAGGAGCTAGGGCTGATTTTAATTTGTGGGACTTCAAGAACACGAGGGGGTAGCAGTGAGGTGCTAGGGTTTTTGTTCCCCTGCTACCTTGAGTCCAGCAATCTGACATGAACCTGGAACAAGCTGGCTTCTCTAAGCCTCAGTTTCTTCAAGTGGGAAATAGGGATAGTCATGGCAAACATGATCATACATGGAACGCATTTAATAGGGTACATGACACATAGAAGATCACAGTGTTATTTTCCATCAGGATTTTCAGAGCAAAAGAAGGCATCACTCTACACAAAAAGGCATGGACATATACAAAAATCAAGACCTACATAGAAAACACTAACAACTGGACACAATAAATTAGATGTGCAGGGAGCAAACACACTCCCAAACACGCCTTCCACTCTCCTACCCCTACACTTCATCTGGCTGTTCAGAACAACGGATGGGCATTTAGAGAAGATACTTCAGCTTTCAAATAACTGCTTAGAAAAGGACTAAAAACTATATTTAACTGCCTCTCGGGTAATTAGACCCTGGCCATTGCCACATCTGCCTTTTGCTCATCAGGAAACTGCTTCCAAGACATTTAACATTCATAGGTGTATTAGCCATTATTCATACCCTGGAAGTTCTCCATAACACGGTTAACTACAGTACGGAAGGCAGTTTAATTCAGGGAGGCTCTGTCTTGGTTTCAATTCATCTAAGAGGATTGGAAACGGAAATCCCTAAAGCACCGTCACCAATGGGTGGTCCGCGGACCACTGGCAGTCCGTGAAGTCTGAAAGATTCACGACCACTGCCCTAAAGGACAACAACACTCTAATGTGGTCTCAAAATGGACTTAATTATTTCAAAGTTTTAATGTATAATTTATGTCTAAAAACTTTTTTCCAACCATCTCAACCCTCTACTTACACTTTATCTCATCATTTTCCCAGGAAGTAACCATTTTAGACCACCACTTATACGGTACTACAATATGTACCGACACATATGTTAATACACTTAATCCTCACAAGAGCCCTAGGAGGTTGAGTGATTCCTGTCATTCCCATTGTAGGCATGAGAACACTGAGGCACAGGTAGGTTAAACCACGTGCGGGTGGTCTCAGAGCTGGGGTTTGATACATGTCAACTTGGCCAGGCTATGGTGCACAATACCTTGGACAAACACTAGTCTAGATGTTGCTATGAAGGGTACTTTTTTAGATGTGGTTAATATTTACATCAGCAACTTTGAGTAAAGCAGATTACCCTCCTTAACGTGCTGAGCCTCAACCAATCACTTGAAGGCCTTAAGAGCAAAGACTGAGGCTTCTTAAAGAGGTAATTTTGTCTTAAGACTGCAACATAGAAACTCTGTCTGAGTGTCCAGCCGTTAGATTTTGGACTCAAGACAGCAACATTGACTGAATTTCCAGCTGCTGGCCTGCTCTACAGATTCTGGATTTGCCAGGCCCACAATCATGTAAGCCAATTCCTTAAACACACACACACTCCCTCTCTTTTTCTATACACACACACACACACACATTATATACTTATAGGATATATATATATATATATATATATATATATATATATATATATCACTAGGACATATCTCTCATATATGAGAGATATATTTATATACATGTGTGTATATATATGAGATATACAGTGAGTGGCCAGATTATTATGATCTCTGAATGCATAATAATCTGGCCACTCAGAGAGAGAGAGAGAGAGAGAAGAGAGTGTGTATGAGGTCTGGTGCATGAATTCATGCATGGGTGGGGCCTGGCCAGCCTGGCCAGGGGGAAGGGACATGGGCACTTGCCCGGCCTGCCTGCTGGTCGAACTCCTGGTCGAAGTAACAATTTTCACATTAGCCTTTTATTATATAGGTTATACATGAGTGACCAGATTATTATGCGTTCAGAGATCATAATAATCTGGCCACTTAGTGTTTATCCTACTGGCATATATATCACATACACGCACATACTCACACACACACACCATTGGTATATATAACACACATATACATATCCCTTATTGGTTCTTTTTCTTTGGAGAACTAATACACCCAAGAACCTTACCTCTATTGCCTTTCACACAAGAGACTCTTAGAAAACAGTTATGAATGGTTACTAGGTCAAGTCCCCATTCTGATTTTTGGTTGTAGTTCTTTTTTTCTTAAATCCCCACCCAAGGATATGTTTTTATTGATTGATAGAGAGAGAGAGGAAGAGGGAGAAAGATAGAGAGAAAGAGAGAAATGGGTTGCCTCCTATACATGCCCTGACTGGGGATGGAACCAGCAACTTGGGTCTGTGCCCTGACGGGGAGTTGAATCCCCCAATGGCCAGGGCTCATTGTAGTTCTTGTAAGAAAAGATGAAGCTGGCTACTTTATGTACATAGACATAGGGCCCTAGTGAACTTTCTGAAAATGGGTAATGCACTCTTCCTGGTTCGATGGCATAGACTCAAAGCCACATGCCCTCTGTGAATGGTTGTGGTTTGACAGGCTACAGAGACACACACACTGGCCCATGGAAGTCCCCCGATGGGCCCCAGAGACCTGCTGTTGCCCAGCGCAAGGTCCAGCCAGCCGGCCACTATGGCTTTCCATGCTCGGGGCCGGCCTGAGGGGCTGTGAGAGGCAATTTAGTTTACAGCGGCGCTGCGGCGACCACTTCCTCCCACGATCTCGGACAACCACCTCCGTCCTAATGCTCCCAGTTGCCATCTGCACGTGGGGTCGGTTGTTAGAACCTCATTTCATTTGCTGGCAATCCTCTCTGAGGATTCCTTTTCTAGCCCAGCTCCCGGAGAAAGGGCCCATTAGAAAACCAACATTGTTTCCTTAAGAAAAGATCTCACCAAGTTGAGCCTCCTCCTTTCCTCCCCCTCCTCCTTTCTCTTTCTCCATCCCACCCAAACCACCAAGCCCTGTATTTTGTAAGGAGCCTGTGCTGGGAGCCAGGACTGTGTCAACTGAGAAAATCCACCGTGGCCCAAAGCTGTTTTCCTTGCGGCTTCTTCAGTAGCAGGCATGCCGCCTTCACTGTTTACAGTCAGCAATTTTGAATGTGCTGACATGGAGAACAGTGACCACAGAGTCCATGCAAACCAGCAAGGAAGAGAAAACAGACACAGAAATGTCAGGGCGACACCAGGCTGCTCTCCTCCCGGCTTCCCTGAGGTCCACCCGGGAGGCCTTGAGATGGCTCACAGGGGCCCAGATGGCGGGGAATGGCAGCAGCTCACCTCCTTCTGCTCTTTCTTGCCACCCCAGCTGCCTCCCAGTGTTTCTATTTTGGGGGCTGACGCATGCAGAGCCTGGAGGAGGGAGCCAGTCTCCCTACCACGCTAGGCTCCCTCCCTGCTGCCGCTGGTACTGGGGAGGGAGGCAGGTCAGGCCTCTACTAGCACTTTCAGGCAGTTTTACATATTTCTCCCTCTCCAACAGTTGACTTATAAGACCTTTATATTGTTGATTTATTTGTATTCATTTTTTTCTCCAGCAACAAAAGTTTTGTAAAGTAAAAGGATACCAGAAAATTGCTGGGTAGTAAGTCTGAGTCTAACTGAGAAAGACAGACAGAGACAAGAGACAAGAGACAAGAGACAAGAGACAGAGAGGGGGGGGGGAGAGAGAGAGAGAGAGAGAGAGAGAGAGAGAGAGAGAGAGAGAGAGAGAGAGAGAGAGAATTCAAACTTGGAAAGGGCTATTATAAAATCTCCATAATGTTTTATTAGGCAGACTGGGAATTGGGGATTCTGAAATGCTTCTATGACGGGCTCTCCATGGGTTAGATAATAGATAAGGCATTTAGTTGGAAGAGGTCAAATAAGTAAAGTGATCAGGTAGGCAGTGGGTCTCTCTGTCCACAGACACCTGCAGTTTTGGGACCTGGGCTCAGACATTAGCAGAGGCAAAAAAATAAAAATAAAAAAATCAAAAAAATCTGTGGGCTCTTATATAAAATAGTGGTTCTCAACCCTGCCAGGCCTCCTCTGTGGTATAAAAACCCCTACTAAATCCCCTACTGTAGTTCCATGTGCCAAGAGGGGGGAAGATCCCACTTACTGTCATAAAATAAGATCCAGGTGCATTTGGGGATGAAAACTACAGCTGAGTGGCTACCTCTCCACCATGGATGCGTGAACCCCTTGACTTATGTGGATTTGATACTGGTAAGTAGTTGTCCAGTCAAGAACAACATTTCCCAGCCCTCCTTGCATCTAGATGGGGATAGATGACTTAACAAAAGAATGTGGGCAGACATGATGTGTGCCATTTCCAGGGCTGACCCATAAAATCCCCCAGTGAGATTCCCCATGATCCTCTAGGCTCTCTCTTTTCCATCTGCCAGCTGGTTTTATCCAAGGGAGGGACTTCAGGATGGAAGGAGCTGCTTGCTTGTCCAATGCCCACACTGGACTGCTGCACCAGGGAAATAAACTTACATTGGTAAGCGATTGGGACTTCAGAGTTTCAGTATCACAAAAGGTATTTTTAACTGCACAAAATCAGTAAGTGATACCAGAGGAAATGTATCAAGTTAATTAGATACCATGGCATGGATGGTGAACATGGTAGAGATGGTAAACATGGAATGGGTGCCATTTTTTTAAAGCAGTGCCCATATACACACTTATATAGCTTGGGATGTCACGAAAATATAAGAAAATGGTGACAGTGATTGCCTTGGGAAACAGGAAGAGAGGGATGGAAAAGAGATTTCTCTTTCAGCATATACTGTGTTTAACCTTTTGAATTTTATACTTGGTGCATTTTTTACCCAGTCAAAAGTTATATTTAAAAAAACACAAATTCTGAAAGAATCCAGCTCTCAGACCACCTGGAGAATGCTTACAGACACTACGATTAGTCCCCAGGGCCTTCTTTGAAAACCAATGTACAAGGTGTTGACATTTAAAAATACATAAAACTGTACTTTGCCCGAAAACTCCAGGGATGGGGAGAAGTAGCTGCTATTCCCACAGAGCATCTGAATTCCTGGGGTTAACTTTCTCACCCTCTTAGAGAAGTTCCTTCCCTCCCAGTGGTGACAGGAGGCTGAAATTTGAGAGGCGTTGTTCCTACTGCTGGATTGAGTTATCCTTAAATGTGGGCATTGCAAGTCCCTCACAGTGCTTGGAAAAAGAAGGATTCCTGGGCCTCTTTCCTGAAAATTGTGATTCCGTAATTCTGAGGGGGATCCTAGAAAACCATCTTGTTAGCAAGTGTCAGTTGACTTATGCCCACCCAGGAATACCCGGGAAACCCTGTTCTCATCAGCCCACATGTCCTACCTGCCTCCTGGAATACAGGTAATGACATATCTGACCTCTGGAACTCAAAGTACTGCTACGACTAAGAGAATGCCTATGAACATGGCTGAACTCCTTACAAAATTACATGATAGCATACAAATGCCAATTATGATGATTTTTAATGTTAGCATGTATGTTTGGGGTTGCTGTTTTATGTTTTATAATTCACTTCATAAAAAATACTGAATTTTAAGAGACGGGGGTTGGAAAACATGTGTTTCTATGGAGAGCCCTGTAAGTATGTCTGCTGTGTTGCCATGTGTTTAGCAGAGAATTCACAACAGTCTGATCCTCCACCAGTGACAAGTATGGCTGCTTCCAGAATGCACGGGCCTAGCAGGAGGCACAGGGTATCTCTGGAGGTGAGACCTGTGGCCGGAAGAGAGGGCAGCTGAAACACAAGGATATCCAGGCAGCAGTTGGTTCTGTGGCAGGTTAACCCCTGGAACTGGGAGCAGGTGAGATTCACTTTGAGCAGTGTCTTTAGCAGCTGAGCTGGCTCTGGACCATTTATGTTCAGCTCACAGGTCCCATCCTTATCTCCAGATGTCCTCAAATCTTTTGAACTGAAGGCCATCCACACCCAAGCAATCTATGTAACTCAAGAGTCAAACCAGCTCATGTCCCTGATTGCAATTTTTCTCTACATCAATTATCCAAACACAGAGGGTAAACTATGTAGATGCTTATTTCCTGGGAAGTAACCTGAATGGTTAATAAAACTTGTTTAGAATGACTTGGGAAGTTTTCTAAAATAGCTTAGGAATTAACCTTGATATTTTTCTAAGGAATAATTAGAAGATTTTTTTTTTTTAATCTAAAAGTTTTCCTGTAAAGCAGACTGGGGAGATGAGGAAGAGGAACAATAAAGGTAAATCATAAGTTTTCTGTTTATTTTTCAGAGAAAATTCTAATTTTTAAAAGATCTGGTCTGATAAAAAGGTTAAATATGTGAAGCCATTTATTAATATACTACATTTATTAATATACTAGAGGCCCAGTGCATGAATTCGTGCTCAGGTGGGGTCCCGAGTGGGGTGAGGTGGGGCTGGGACACAATCAGCCCTACGGGTGGGTGGGGTGATGCCCTTGCTGGCCCAGGATCCAGATCCATCATGCTGATGTCTGTGCTGGTTGCCAGGAGCCACCTGGCAGCCACTTTTATATCCTTTCTTCCTTGTATAGCAACTATGGAAGGGAAGCAGCAACAATGTCCAAGGCCAACTACCTGGAGGTGGGCAGCGCTGTCAGGATTGTGCCAGTATCGTTGGTCCTTCGGTGCTCGGCCCATTCTCAGGAGATTGGATCTGCAGGACTACTGAGGGAGGGAGTGGCTGCTGCTGGGCTGGTGGGCCACCGGGATGGGTCTCAGCTAAGCGGTGCTCCCACTGAGCAGCGCCCTGACCACCAGGAGGCAGCTCCTGAGATGAACATCTGCCTCCTGGTGGTCAGTGCACATTGTAGCAACTAGTCGTTCCAGTTGTTTGGTGCTTAGGCTTTTATATATATAGATTAATAGCTAGATGGGAGGAATCCTTTCCAAGTATATTTGCATATAAAATCATCATAATGTGCAGTTTATTAATACCTTTTACTTTCTTGGTTAATTACCTCAATGAAGCTGAACCCAAGCAAATAGGGAAAGGTCATCATGACCTATCGTGATGATAAGCTGTTTCTTTTTCTTTTCTTTTCTTTTCTTTCTTTCTTTTTTTTTTTTTGGGCAACTACCACACACATCAGGTTAACTAGTTAAACTTGTTTTCTCTCTTTTCAAACCAATGAAATAATATTTATATTACGAGGTGTGCTTAATTTCAAATGGGTCCCATGTCCAGCACAGCGCTTTCAGTGGACCACCCAAAAGCCTGCAAGAGAGACTTTGGGTCTCATCAGAGCTGGTTCTCTTTCTTTCCGAGTGCACAGGAAGACCTCCTAGGCTCCCATGTGGTTAGTCTGGGGCCCAGCAACTAGTCTGGCCAGTGGGCTTCGAGCAGAGAAAGAGCAGGTGTGCACTCTCCACATGCCCTCCTGCTGCTACAGTGAACCTGGAGGTCCCAAGTGGAGATGGCAGTGTCATTAGATGGGGGAGCCGCCTGGGTCCCTGAGTGACTGGGTGGAGCAGAGCCTCCTGACTTTCTCCTCTGACTCCAGTTGGAAATGTAGCAGGAACAACATTTGCTGTGTTCAGCCAGTGAAACAGAGGGTGGGGTTGGGAGTAAGGAGCGATTTGTTATTACAGCATAATATTGCCTTTGTTTACTATTTTTAAAATTATTTGTTTATATATTTTAATTTTATTTTATCTGTTAATCCTCCCCCAAGGATATTATTGTTTCCCACTGATTTTCAGAGAGACTGGAAGGGAGGAGGAGAGACACACAGAGAGAAAAATTGATGTGAGAGAAACACATTGATTGGTTGCCTCCCACATATGCCCTGACCAGGCAAGGGACTGAGCCTGCAATCACAAGGCATGCCCTTGATGGGATTGAACCTTTGACCCTTCAGTCTGTGGGCCAATGCTCGAATCACTGAGAAACCCAGCCAGGGCTGATATTTTTATCCATCACCATTTATCCCCCCATATACACTCTTCCATCTCCACCTAATCCTTCTCCTCTACAGTATTTCCTTTTCTGATTAATCAAAGCAACTGGTTTCAAATCTCTGAGTTTCCATCAGGGACATTGGACTTCAGGTCTGTATAACTGGGAGACATAACCTCAGCTTCCTGTTTGTTTTTAACTATAAAATGGGAATCATATCTTCAGACAAGTCTACCATTCGGGGTTCTGTGAGGACCTGGTGCATCTTCCTGAGAGTATTTTGGAATCTGTAAACCACAGACCTGGATGTGACGTCCCAGCACCACTGCTGTGGATATATTGGAGAGTTTAGGAGCTAAACTTGACAGCTTATTTGGGGTCGGTTCTTAGAATTCATTGCTACATCATGCTTAAAAAGCCAGGCAATACATTCCAGTGATAGACCAGGATCAGAAGAAGTCAAATTCTGATACTGCTTGCAGAATAATTTATCTTAAAAGTGTCAGGGCTAGCCAGAAGCCTCACTTCCAGCAAGCAAAAGCAACTATTTGCCTCTGGCATAAAAAGAAAGGAAAAAATAGAGGCCCCAAAGAAATGCTTGGCCCAAAGCCCTCAGTCCTCCCACAGCCTGTTGGAGGGGCAGAGGGAGAGAGAGCACGGGAAGGACAGAGAGATCGGACATTCCAACGTCCACCCGCACGGAGAGCAGAGAGCGAGCAGGGCACAGTCAGGAGGGCAACACAAATCGATCCTTGCCTTCCTCTCAGAGAAGACAGATTTCTCCACAGAGGAAAGGAGAGACGGAAGAGATGGCCACCACACAGACAAGATCTGCAAGCAGGACAGGAGGCTGCGTCCCCTGCGGTCCTGGGCAGACAGCTTAGGCACCCTGCATCTAACCCAGGGGAAGGGCTTACTGATCCTGCGAGCAGATGACACTGACCCACAGACGGACACGCGGAGGGCCATTTCAGCCAGCTGCCTGGGCTGCCACATAATAACGGCTGACTTTTTGGGAGCACTCGGTAAATACCAAGCACTGACATTTCAGTATCTGCGGCTGAGGAACTTGTCTGAGGTCACATAACTGGAATATGGCAGAACCAGGAGCAAAAACCTAGACAGACCAGCTCCAGATGCTGTGGTCTTAACCACTGCAGTGATGCGGGAAGACTAGAAAAAGGGAAAGAGAGTGGGGGCTGGGGGGATCTTGTTGCCGGCTATATGCCTTGTAGTGGGCTTCAGGCACATTAACGAATGCCTTATGGCTGTCCTTACCTTATTACAGCTGAAGTGACAGAGGCTCAGAGAAGTCATGTAACTTGCCCAAAATCACAGCCCCAAAGTGGCAAGTTAGGAATCAAATCCAACCTGACTCTGCCGGATTAAAGTGGGAGGGTTTATAGCTGAAAAAATATGCAAGACTTTGGGGGAAGTAACCCCGATACATTTAAAAAGGTAATGGAAAGACAGACTATGGAAGGTAGATGGGGACATTTCTGGGTTCTGAGAAATATAACAGATTTAGATATACTAATAGGATAATGCCTATCGATACAGTTCTCTTTATCACAGAGGCTTTTTGTCCTCAGAGTAAAAAAGATAGTGAATCCAGTGTTCAGACCAAAGAAAGATAGTCATGCATGTAACTCAAACCTTAACTTAAAAGACAAGCAAACAAACAAAAAGCAAAAACTCAGCAAACGGAGAGTTACTATGAAAGTAGCCACCTGCCTTTATTTCCTCTGTCTTTACATCTAAATTGTTATGATCATATACTTCCACTCATGAATCACTGAATAATTGTTAGTCGTTTTGTTATTGTTATTTTTCATCATTTGCTAATCCACAGCAAGACGTCGTCCTTCCCACCTTAAGCGAGAGAGGCGTAAGGCAATTATGACACAGGAGCAAAAGCAGCTCATTAACATGCCCGTGACTGACACAGAAGATCATTAATTAGGCATTCTGAGCATAAGTATATATGTATAAATTAGCATCTATTCTCCATTTAAACTGTAAGAGATTTTTCATATCTGAATATTAACTATGTTGGAAAATTACTAAGTTTTCCTGAGTGAATTCCACAAACAATACCATCCCTGATACAAAAAAAAAAAAAAAATTCTCTGAGCAGAACCGGACACAGTGGAAGGAGTTAAATGATGTTATCTTCATCGATCAGTGTCCTTGTTTCCTGTTTTTGTATTACTGGCCACGCCACCTGTTGTGTGTGGGAGCCTGGTATGTGTGTGTGTGTGGACCCTTTTCTGGTGAGAAAGCCGAGCTATGGCACTTCCACTGGCAGCCTGGAGTGGCTGTGCCCATGTCTGTATTCTGTCACTGTTTGCTCACTGATTCTTCCAATGCATATGTATTGGGTGTGATCTATGTACCAAAGGCAATGTGGAGAATACATAAATGAATATGCGGAGTTTCTACTCTCTAGGACTTCCTAGTCTAGCAGGGAAGATGAGATATAAAGTGCATACATAAAGCTACAATGTAGGGTAGAAAATTACACTGCCAAAGAGGGCCAACCCTACTCAGGGGAAGACAAGACGTCATTTGTTAGCGAGAAGACTGGGAGTGCTTATGGGAGAGGTAGCATTTAAGCACGACATAGAAGAGGAGCGGAAGAAACCAGATCTGGCAATGCTGGGGGCATGTCAAGAGAGTCATCTCATGGAAAATCCAGAGCCAAATCAATGTCTAACCACTCAAATCTTGAATTATGCTACTTCTGTAGCCAACAGAGCTCCTCCTCCATTTTTTTCGGTATATCTAAAGTACCTACCCCTTTGGGGGTCTGGAAAACTACTAGTATCAGGACCACAAAGATAATAATGCTCCATTGTCCTTCACATAAATGCCAATGATACTAATTATCTGCAGAGCTGTGCCTGCATTGTTTTCCTTGCAGTGGTGTTGGCTTCCTGCCAGCACATCCATTGTCCTGTTGATTTCTCGGGGGACCAGTGGCACACTTCTGTAAGATGGCCATCCTGGACAAGAGCTGGAATTCGAGGCTTTTAGAACTTTTTTTTTTTTTTTTTTTTTTTCCCCTAGTGGAGCTGACAAGTCCATGTGGGGACTAAACTAAGGAGCTTAGTCTTTGGGGCACCAGGCTGTGACCACCTCCACTCTCCAACCACATGAGTTTCACTGGTATGTGTTTCTAGCAGAAGAGCTAAATCATTTTAATAAAAAGGCAGCTGACTTACAGCTGGATAGCTTGTACGTAGGATAAAATCTCAGCCTCCACAGCTCTTGACATCACCTGTACAAACCACAGATGGGTGTGTTCAGCAAGAACAGGAAGGTGCAGAGTATGCACCTTTCCTAGCTGTCTGAGGCCACATCCATGGGGACTCAGGCCGTGGGGCTGCTTTCAGGCTGAAATCATTCTCAGGGCCTCCACAGCCCAGCAGTCTCTGAACGCCTTGGACAGGATGTAAGACATCTCCATATGGGCCACTGCTCTATGGCAGGAAGGAAGGCTGCGATCATGGGATTAAGAACTAAGAGGCCAGCAGTGGTTTTCATGAGCAGGTGAGCCTTTGTGGCCTCAGCTACTGGCAGGCATTGCAGTTTCTTAGGCCCTCTAGGTCCTGGAGGAAATGAACAAGTTACCCATAATGGACTAATCTGGGGGAAAACTGATAGTTATTGAAGAAAGAACTACCTGGGATTATGATTGCTGATTTCTTGCATGCTCCTAGCTCAATAGAAACCTGTTTTTTATTTATGGGGCAGATTTATACAGAGCAAGTATAAATATTCCATTTTTCTAATGGAAGTAGAACTTTTAAAGGCCGCTAATAGCCATGATTAAATTGGTGAGAAAATTCTTGAGTCATAGAGCATTATAATGGTAATAATTAATTGAGAAACCATTCATTAAGATCATGTTGTACATCCTACCCCATGCCTGTAGAGGATACGACCAAAATTAAAAGTAAGGAGTATTATTTAGTTAGAGAGAACCACAGAGATCCAAGTGCATCCTTGTGCTAGACCCTCAGAGGAAGAGAAACATCATGGTGGTCCTAGGTCATTTCAAGAGCTCTACATTGGGGAAGGAAGATAAGGAATCGGGGCCTACATACAAGGAGTGAACTACATGGTTTTCATGGTAAAAGACACAACTTGACTCTTGGAAGTACATATACAGAGAAAAAGAATCTGAAATGATACAATCTCAATAAAAATTTCTCAAATTTTATCATGTCAAAGAGGGGATATAATTATGCTTGTCTTGTGTACATCTACTAGTACTAAAATGCATCCTTTATTAGAGATGATTAGCTGTATTTGCCCCTTCTCCCTCACTACCTTCTAAAATTGGACAAAGCTCTGCCTTAGACGGATAGCTCAGTTGGTTAGAGTGTCATCCCAATACACCTAGGTTGCAGGTTTGATCCCCAGTCAGGGCACATATAAGAACCAACCAATGAATGCATGAGTAAATGGAACAACAAATAGATGTTTCTGTCTTTCTAAAGTCAATCAGCCAATAAGTAATTTAAATTGGACAAAGATCTTCCCCATGGTGGTCTGACAAAGGCTGAATCCTGGATTTTTGTGCTGAAGTGCCACTGCTCTTAAATGTAGTTTGGTAAAGCTTCACAGAAAGATGTTCTGAGCCCAACCTACGGAGACACGTCCCAATTTAAGCTATGGAATGAAAATTACAGGGCAGGCACAGAGGCAAGTTTAAAATTAGGACAAACTTGACTTTGGGTCTCTTAAGCCTCAAAGAGTTAGTAGATGGGGCTGTGAAAATGAAAGAAAGAAAAAATTAACAGTAGGAACTTGCAAAGCAAAATCCCCAGCCTTCTGTTGCTTCCTATGGTCCTTGTGACATACTAAGCTTTGTGCACATCTGAAAATCAGCAGCAAAGAGCTTCCTTAGCCCCTCAACAGCTTCACAGGAGCCGCAGCCTGTCAGGACCTGTGAGGATAATCTGGAGGCCAAGAGTATGGAATGAAGCTGGCTGGGAAAAAAGGCAAGGAAAAGAAATGGGGGAGACTCCTCCCCAGCCCAAATCCTTTTACTCGGGTCCTCATTGCTCATTCCACGCGTTCCCCAGGAGTGACACAGGATGTCGTTCTGTGGGACGCACAGAGCCTTCTCAGCGTGCCTGTCATTTTGTCCAGTCCAGCAACAGGTGTGGGTGCAGACAAACTATCTGTCACCTCCCGATGATCCCCGACAACCAGCAGTGATCACACTCCCTACGTGGTGGTCTCCGGGGGAGTGAGAGGAGGCTAGTAAGCTCTGCTTACTTCTTGCCTCTGAAATTTCACCTTCCTGTTTCTGAAAGTTGAGAGCACGTCATCGCTATTTACCTTCTTTTGAGACTGTTTTGATGGGGTGCTATGTTTGTAAAGAGTATGAATTCCTCTGAGGAATTCAATGATTACTAAATAGGGAAGGAATTATTCTTTCGATTCCACAAAAAGAGTTCTTTTCACTTCGCATCTGTTTTCAGAAAGCTCAATATATATATACCAACTACCAACAGACAACCCTCCATTAGAATATCCTGAAGCAGCTACTGAGTATCTAAATGAGGGAGGAACCAGTCAAGACTCCATTGTCCTTGCAAGGTCCCTTCTGGGGCCCCTTTTTCAAAATCATCTGTTGGTCAAATTCACTTCCTGCTCTGGCTTCCTGCAGGGGGAGTCTTATATGTCCTTTAATTTCTGACTCTACATTCCTAAGAGTCAGAGACAATAAAATGTGGAAGAACGGTTGGTTTCATGTGTGACTCTGACTTATGGTCTGAAAGGTACAAAGTATTTATCCGTGACCTGATTCATCATGCAACCTCAGAAGTCAGACACAGTGTCAAACTACTCACCTAAGGTGGTCATGTTAAACCTGTAACTTTCCTAGTCCACGAAGTGTTCATAAATCAAAGCCTTCTATCGGTGGGCCTCTCCCAACAGGTGTTGTCTTGTAGGCTGCAAAACTCATTTTGTCACAGCAATTTCAGCTCGAGTTAGAGAGTAACTATTTCTACAACTTGATCTCATTGAAATATTTGGTGCCTGCTGATATGTTCAAACAAAGTCACCAGATCTTGATTATGTTCTGGCAATTAAAGCTATTAAGTCAGTAGATAGACAGCAGGTTATTTCATTGCTGGTTGAAAAAGCCAGCTCTCTTTTCTCCCCTTTTATGTGACAGCACTGTAATTAGCCTTAATCAAATACTATTTGTGTTAGGTGCTGTAACTCTGCTTCCTTAGCCAGGAAATGCTGCCAATCCAGTAAAAGGGGAAATACAACTCTGGTCAGAAACCAAGAAAGATGGGCTTGAGGTCTATGGAAACCCTCTGTGCTGTCTCCACACCTTTTCTGTAAACCTTGAATTGTTCTAAAATTTTAAAAAAATAATAATAATTTTTAAAAAGCAAGAAAGAGGGAAGAAAAGGAATGTGAAAGAGAAATGCTGCTGTTTAATGTGCAACTTTGATTCTAGCAGCTTATAGGTAAAAGCCAGCTTTAGAAACAAATACAGCTGACCCTGGATCAACAGGGGTTTGAACTGTGTGGGTTCACTTACACGTGGATTTTTTTCAATAAATATGTAACTGTATTTTCTCCACTTTATGATTTTATTAACATTTTCCTAGCTTACTTTATTGTAAGAGTGTAGTTTATAATACATATATAACATACAAAATATGTGTGAATGGATTGTTTATGTTAAGTAAGCAATGAGTAGTTAAGTATCTGGGGAAGCAGAAGTTACACATGGATTTTTGACTGCTCAGGGGGGTTAAAATTTAACCCCCACTTTTTTCAAGAGTCAACTCAACTGCAGTTCAGAAAGTATAGCTCCCTTTGCGGATTTCAGGATAATGCTCTTACTACCATGGTGCTTCTTTTTTACTTCTGCAGTTAGCTTTGTACTGGAGACTGGAGCCAGGTGAAGGGAAAGACAATAACCAAGAATAATACTGATTCTTCCACCATCAATCCAAAATTCTAGTTTGTTTCTCTGTATGTCTTAACCTACCATTTCTTTCACTATCCCTGGAAGGGAGAGTTCTTCGGACAGTATGGGAATAAAGTTGGACAACAGGTGAGGCAGTATTTCTCAATCTTTAATGTTTGTACAAACTGCCTGGTGATCTGGTGAAACAATAAGTTCTGATTTGATAGGTATAGAATGACCCCAGCCAAGATTCTGTGTTTGTAACATGCTCCTAGTTGAGGCCAAAGCTGTTGGTCCATGGCCCATCCTTTGAGTAGCAAGGGTGTAAGGAATGGTAATGGGGTGAGTGATTACAATGGGTCAGACACAGAACCACAACGTCTCGTCTACCTGGTTGACAATACATCTGAATGAAGTAGTTGTCAAGAAAACTGATATACATTTTCTATTTTTCTTGGCCAATAATTCCTTGTGTCAAAATTTTTAAATATTTTGGTGTTTTAAATGGTGTGATACCATGGGTCAGATTGCCCATTAGTTCAGAGAATCCTAAGAAGTGACTCTTCACTCTTATTCACGTGCCCAGCCATGATAGAGAAGGGGTGGAAGCAGAGATCTGATATTTACTAATTTTTTTATATGTCTTCTCATATCTCACATTTTATATCTGTAAAATATTAGCTATTAGAACTAGTAATAAGGTTGTGGTTAAGGAAAAAATGTCATGCAACTGTTAGAACCTCCCCCTTTTAAGAGATGGATCTTAGCTACGGTCCACAGAGGAACGGTTGTAAGATGGAGGGTCATCCTGCCCTAGGGCTGACATTCACTTAACAAAGATACCATCCATTTTACTCCATTCAAAATGATGGGACCAAGCCATTAGCGACTTTGAATAATGAAAAACACAATTCTTACAACTCATGGGAAGTATTGTGATAACTGCCACAAATGCCACATTTCTAGTTCTCCATTAGTTTCCCTCTCCCCTTAATACTTTATTTGAACACAATAATTCTTCTACTTATTTTAAATTTCTACCATATCTTCATTAATGCAACTTGGGTTTTATATGCAGTGGTGTGCTGGTAAATATTTAATAATCAGCTCTCCAGGGAGGGGGAGGAAGCCTTGGTATGTAGCTTTTGCCAATTTTTATGGTGTAAATACTCCCATTATGGCCGATGTCAAGTATCAATCCGATTTTACTGAACAAAGAATCAGGAAGAAATATGATGACCACAAAGCTATACAAGTTGGCTCTGGTACATAAAAACAAGTGACACCAAAGATGTAAAACCCTGTTGTTCTCATAATTAAATTCTAATAATCTAGAGGTGGTATTCCAAGAGAACTCATTTCTTAAAATGTTTTTACTTTGTTACTGAAGAGACTAAGTCTATAAGCCTGTGAGTCTATATACACCAAAAATAATTCCCTGGTAGGTTTTTTTCTTTTTTTTAATAACACCTCATGACCTGTATAATCACCACAAAATCTTATAAAGTAAGCCCTTTGGATTAAAATATATATATATTGATTTCAGAGAGGAAAGGAAAGGAAGAGAGAGAGAGAGAGAGAGAGAGAGAGAGAGAGAGAGAGAGAGAGAGAGAGAGAGAGGATGATGAGAGAGAATTGATCGGCTGCCTCCTGCAAGCCCTCTACTGGGGATGGAGCTCACAACCAGAGCATGTGCCCTGACCAGGAATTGAGGCAGGTCAGCTGGGCAGCCCTAAGGATTTTAATGACACAAGCATAATGACGGGTCAGAAGCCTTCATGGGACACTGAGAGCTGAACTCCCCTGTCTTTGCTTGGGCTCATGCCAACCTCTTCCATCCATGGGTTGGCAGGCCCAGCTCTCCGCCTCCGTGGCCTGCGCATCCGCAGAAAGGCCAAGCCCACCGCGGTTTTGTTGTTTCCTACGACTGAGTCAGAGAGTGAGGGCAACCTAATATCTTCACTTCCTCTCCCATATCTAAAATGACTTGCTTCAAATTAAAAACAACAGCACCATTTTATATTAAAAAGGACACTAGGATGAGAAAATTGCATTTTTAACACAAAGGTTCTAACGTAAGTATGTTGTAGGTTTTTTTTTTCTTCATATTTCACAAATACAACTCTTTCTAACATCGCATTCCTTCTATCTACTTTTAATCTTTATTTAAGTGTATTCTTCACACTTTTACCCACCTGCCTATTGCCAGTGAGGTTTTTATTAAGAATGCAAACACTCACAGGATGGGGGTAGGGAAAACATGGGTGAAAAATGCCTGGCCAAGTAACGCAATTAACTTGAAGAAAAACATTCACATCATGACTACACTCATGTCTTTTTCCGCCAGCGAAAGCCAAAACCAGGCAAACAAAAGCCATCACCATTCCGCCCACCACTCAAACACAAACAATTTTGGCAGAGGAGTGGACATGAAAAAATTCAGTTTGAAACAAACCAGGCGAAAAATACTGCTTCAAATCAAGTGTCCCTGCTTTTCCCCATCATGCTCACCTTCGAATCTTCTGATTTATGTTCTGTGTGCACCTATTCATGCTTCAAATATATATGTTTTCAAATCTTGCTATTTTTTAACTCTTAGAATTCTTTTTTTACCGAGCATCCCATTTATGATGAAAGCATTAGGTTATAACACATGCAGAACACGGCCCAGCACATACCCCCTACCATTCACCAGATGTTAGCAACCAGAAGCACGCAAGGATTTTTCATGTTAGAAAAATGGTGGCAGTCAGCTCATCAAAGGTAAAACAGGCAGACTTTGTCCCTGCGTTTGCCTTTCTCCAGATGCATTTAAATTCACGAGATTCATCTCCGGTTTGACAGGATTATTAATGGACTGGGCTCACCACTCCTGTGGATGCATGTGTTAGCCACAGGAAAGCCTTTTACTATCCTGGTTGCTTCTTACCAGGGCCTGCTGACTGCCAGCTCATCGTTGCATTAACCAGGGACTCCGGCTGGTGACCAGTTTCTAGCAACGTCAGATTGGTAGCTAGCATTAATGTCACTAAATTGGGGTCCATCTTATTTTTAAAGAGAGAGAGAGAAAAAAGGGAGGGGGAGAGAAAGAGAGAGAGAAATGTCAATGTATTATTCCACTTATTTATTTATTCATTGGCTGCTTCTTGTATGTGCCCTGAACGGTGATCAAACCCACAACCTTGCCATATCTGGATGATGCTCTAACTAACTGAACTACCTGCCAGGACCCAGGATGGTTTTGTTTGTTTGTTTTGTTTTTTAAGAGAAGATTTCTACAATAACCAGAAGACTAGCTAACAGGCTTTTACAGTGACAAAAACACTCACATGAAGAAAAAGTAATATTTAAAATACCTTCCTGAATGAGTGTGACGAACGCCTTGACTCCCCAAGAATCAAGTGCACTAGCCCTGTTACATAAAGACATTTAAAAAGAGATGTGCAGAAAGTTGTGTTTGATACATAGATATAGAGATAGACATGAACATGGACATAGAAGATGCAGACATGCATATATTCTGTAAACAAGTGTGTATTCATGTCATTATTAATGATTAGAAATAAATTTAATTATATTTAAATTAAGAACATCGGAAAACACACACACACACACACACACACACACACACACACACACCAGTGATGGAAAAGGAGCTCTCTTGGGAATCTCACAGGTATTTGGGAATTCCTCACTGCTGAGTTCAGAGGCAAAGGGAGGAAGGTGATGGAAAGGGGAGATATTTATAGGTGCTCCGTGAAAGCAGCTGCCCCCACAAAATGTACAGTTCTCTCCCTGAGGTCACCTTTCTGTCTCTTCATTTCTGCCCTTCCTGTTGGTAGCATTTGGGAAACACAAGAAGGAAAAGGGACGGAGAGGCAAGCTGGCATTAAAATGGAATTTTACTCTATTCCCTTGCCGCCTAGAGTACATCCCTCTTTAAAAACAGTGTGAAAAAATATCAAGTTTTCTTTATAAGGGACACACACACACACACACACACACACACACACACACACGCACACACCTAGCACCCACACACACATCTATTCTTCATCCCAGGCAGTTTCCCAAATGAAATCTGCTATCTGGGGCTGCCTGCCGAAGGCAATGAGAGACAGCCCCTCCCTCCCAGGTCTGAAGAGTTCTTGAGGGCACCCAAAACTGAAAGCTTTTAGCAAAACACAGATGCAAGCAAACTGCAAAATCACAGCGTCTGCAGGACTGATTCTGGTTGGCACAGGTTGGGAGATGGTTTTTCCCAAGCACCTGGGCCGATGAGAGAGGAGCCTCCCAGCCCCTTGGCCAGCCCTGCACTGCATTCAGATCTCACTTATCATTTTCTTCATGTGATTTCTTCTACATTAATCTCTCTTTCCCATCAGACAGTCAAACAGACACACAGACCAGGCTCCATCTGATTTAGAGTCACGTTCAGCTGCCTATGCTTCCTGAAGAATATGTAGAGGGTAGACAGAGGCCCATGTGGTTTATTTGCAACACTGTGGGCTCCATCTGACTTCCATTAGCTGGCTGCTTTAGCTCGTGCCTCAGTTTCTCCTCTGGTCAGAAGGCTACTAACACCTCTTGACAAGTCCATTTCCAGTATTATAGACTGAGATTTTTGAGCAGCAGACAAAACCAAGAGTGTAAGAATACAGTAATGATAGCTTGAGTATTTATATAATGCTTAAGGGCCATATAACTCTTCTGAGTGCTGTATCTGTGTTAACTTTCTTTATCCTCACGAATTCCTGATGAAGTGGGTTTATTACCCCCATTTCACAGACAAGGATGCTAAGGCCCATAGAGGTCAGGTGCCTGCCACCTTGAGAGGGAAGGGTCTGAAACCCCACAGCACAGTGCAGAGCCTGGCTCTAACCACCACCTCTCAGAAGGAACTCCTTCAATCAAAGATGACTGCTTAGATGTCTTTATTTGCAAGCACTTTAGTGGCTGTGGGATTACAGGAAGCAAATCCCCCTGTTGAAGAGTGGAGAGCAGGGGAGGCTGTTCTTTCCTCCCACCAGCATTTTCCTGTTCCAGGGACGCCAGCCAGCCAGCCAGCACTCGGCCCCAAACCTGTCTGGAGGCGTTCAGACAAGTGCCTGTAAATTGGACCAGACAGCAAACACAAGTCAGAGAAACACGGAAAGGGTGCTGGGTGGTCCAGCCAAGGTGAGGTGGGAGGTGGAAGGAGCGAGGTCAGCCAGCCGGTAAATAGGAGATGTGCTGTGAGCTGGAAGCAGGGACCATGATAACAGTCGGCCCAGACCTGCACAGAAAGAGGCTTGCAGAGTGTAAGGGAGGGAGGACCTGCAATCTTCCCACTCCCTCTTCAGACCCCATACTGAGTACCAGAATATACTGGGTTGACCAGAGGCTATATACACTCCCCCCAATGCAGGATAGACAGACAGACAGATCAGAGGGAGATTGGTTTAAAAAACCTAAGACTGAGCCAGTCACTCCCTACTTTACTCCTACTTTCTTCTGCCACTGCACATTTTTACATCAGAAAATGACACTTGGAAAAATGAACACACACACACACACACACACACACACACACACACACAATCTCCTTCAGCACATTCTCTTGCCAAGGACCTTTGCAGGCATGAAGAATCACCATATTTCATAATTTACAACAAACTTTTCATTTGGGTATTAAAATGTAGACATTTGAAAAGCTCCCTGACATCACTTCTCCCTCCAATGGTAACATATTTATGTGAAAGAATTCGCAATAGAGATTTTATGTTAATATTCCTTAATCTTTACTTCTTGCATTTCAACTTAACTCCCCTCATAGGAAACAGCTTCCAGACTCTGCTTCAAATATTCATAGGGCCCATTGCAGGTTGGGAAATCATGCTCGACATAAACACATCCATCCTGACTACCTCTTCACCCTCCTGCCACCATAAATGCTGGGAGCCATGACAACACTGGCAATTTCACACCACAGCCTCACAAAGAACTCTCTGCAAGAGGAGGCAGCAGGAAGGAGTGGCTACAGGCAGGTAACGTCTTGGAGTTTCTAAAATCTTGAGGTGGGTAAGAAGAAGCAGGTTTTTAGACTTAGATCTGCCACTAACATCTGCTCTTGAGCAATATTCAGCAGCATTGGATGGGGGTTTATTTATTAACTATGAGGTCAATGGGCTACGAGGGACATAGCCCCTACCTTCCAGGGACTTAAATTTTAGTGAAAGAGCCAAACTACAAACACTAACACAAGTAGAATGAAAGTATCTGCAAATGGATGTTGTGGAAATGCAAAGAATCAATAATTAAATAAAACCGTGAGAATCATGGCAGGCTTCATGGATGAGGTAGCAGTTGAGCTGGGTTTTGCATGAATTGGTTGGGTTCTGAAAGGTGGAGAAGGAGCTGAGCAAAAAGAGCATGAACCAAAGCTGGGAGCAGGAACTGCGGGCAGCATGCACAGGCAGAGAGGAGATGGGCCCGGAGGTACAGCTGTAGGGAGGGTGGTGGGAGGAGAGTAGACATGGCTCTGAAAACCACAGTGGGGACTCTGGACTTACTGTGCAGGCAATAAAGGTCCATGCAGAGCTTTAACAGGGAAATGGAGCAATAGGTTTAAGAACAGACCAGAGAATTAAGAGATCAGCAAGCAGAAGGGAGGTTAGGACAATGCCCAAGTTGTTTAGATGGCAGATGAAGAAAAAGTGATTTAATTTCTCAGGACCTCAGCATAATTTTCTTTTCTCCAAATAACAAGGTCAATTTTAGAGTGGATGAGACAAAGCATCTTGAGGCTGACGCAGGTGCTGGGTTCTAACTGTGCCTGACACGTATCTTCATGACAGCAACTTCCATGGAAGTCTTATGACTCATGTTCATGTCTGTCTTCTCACTATTGGAAGTGCCTTAGGAGCAAGGGCTATGTCTTTCATTATATTTCTAGAGGCCTAGAAGGGTTCCTACACATACCAGGCCATCAAATATCTGAATTATTCTACTCTATTATTGTCAGATAAGAACATGGGATTTTTCATAATCATGAGTGAGAAAGCATTCCAGGTTTGTACTGTTAACTAGAAGCAGCCATACTAGTGCTAAGAAAGGCTTAGACTATCTAACTATGTCTTAAGAACCTTAGGGTTAGTTTTGCTATCTTTTCATATCCCAGTCTTTCTATTTTGTAGAACGGATGGATAGCCACCAGCCCCTACATGCTCTGATGATCTCCTCTAGTTACACTTTCCATCAGAAAAGCAATGTTCTTCATTTTCTTCACTTCCATCCCCAATACTAACACTTAACTTTCTATGGGGATCCATTTCTCAGGGAGACACCATGCTTCTGTCACTCTATGAAAATGGCCTCATTCAGGTTGAAAGAGACCTTTATAATGGTCTTTTGCAAATAGAATAATTTGCAGTGGGCTCAGCTCACCCACCAGTGAACCCACTTCCTCTTGTTGTAACCATCTGGCTTATAAAATCATTTGTAATTATGCCTTGGCAAAACTACAATTTTCTCCTATCTCGGACCTTTGGGGTTCTTTTAAATACACAAAATGTTAAATCTGAAAATACCAGGGGTATATTAAAAACACACACACATGCTGTCCTTCATAGTAGTAGCCACACTGGGAGACAATACTAGGGGTTTAATTACAAAAATACATCCAACCCTTTGCTCAGAATGTTTTGGGTGCTCAACTTTGAAATGGCTGTCAGAACTAGTTTACAGCCTCATCAGAAAACGGCTGCCATGATTAATTACATAGTCACTCTTAGTTTTTGACTCAAGGTCATAACACTATATGGGATCACCAATCACCTTAGCCAATGACCTTAACTTTTAATATTTTTCAATTCCTACAAAAGTCAAATTTACTAAAACAATTTCCACCAAATAAAAGCAGTAGTAAAAAATATGCTAAATGTGTATAAATCAAGTTCCTTGGCTCATTCAGGTATGTCATTTTTCTTCTCAGTACCATAATCATGCCATGGTCAGCTGAGTTAACTGATTCTAGTCATAGAATCAGATATGGGTCACCAATATTAGACATTGAAAGAGATCTCCAAAGCCAGCAGGATTTTCCCCAAGTTACTCAGACCTCGGGTGCCTTGCTCTGGCTATTGGGCATGGCTACCAATGGCAGACTGAATTCACTCTCCATATGCAGTCTGTGGTTCTGGTCATATAGAGGCCAAAGTCAAACAGTGCTCCATTTAGTGGCAAAGATTAAAGCACTGGAAAACCATTATTGGGTTGTTGGGGTGGGTCCACATTTTAAAGGTTAAGTGTATAACAAGTTTGTGTTCTGGACCCCAGACTCTTAGAAACCACTTCCCTTCATTGTGCACTTATCACTGGGAAGAGGAGCTCAGTATTATCCCCGCATGGAGCTATGTTTTCAAGTAAACTCTGTGCCTCACAAGGACATCTCTGGGTCAAAGGTTGAGGTGGGTCTCCTGCAATAGTCCTGATAGGCACTCAATGTCTGCGTTCATATGGGACGTTCACATCTGTGATCACAACCAATAATTCTCCCAAGAAACAGCTCAGAGGATGGAGTTGGCCACGAGTCGTTCCTTTTTAGACAAAGATTGTAAAAATAACCATTCTGTTTCTAATCCAAATTGATTCAATAAATCTGTATCATGTAGAGATGATAGAATTATCTCTTAACACTTCATCAGGACAAATACCTACTAGAAAGGCAACATTTTTCATTCCCCATCTAACCACATTCACAAGCAAATCCCTAAAATCTAAAGCTAAAATCAAATACAACTGTTTCACATGGCTCTCTGCACCTAGGATATCTGTGAATTCAAGATGCAGTTGATGAATTAAGGTCCTAAAATGGCCCTTTGAAAACAAATAAATCAACCCCAAAGTCAATTTACTTTTACATTTAATTGAACTTAATAAGCATCTTTTGCATAAGTATTATGTGAACCACTATTGTAGGGAACTTTGGAAAAGCATAAAGCATGGTACCATCACTTAATGGGCTTATAATGTTATTACAAAAGGCTATTTACACATTAAACAACTAGCTGAGTGGACTTGAACACTAACCTAAACTTTGCTGGGCATCCGTTTCCTCATTTATAAGATGAAGGAGTCAATATAGATAATTTCTGAGGCCCTTTCAGGCCTCAAATTCTATAGACCTTTTCGTACGATATCCAAGAGGCCTGCTTAGAAGACAGTGCAAGACAGCATACGATCAAGTCCAAGTATACACTATACATACTAGTAAATCATCAATACTGTGGGTGGTCAGAGCAGAGAGGGATCGATTTGGGGTTGGCAAAAAAGGGTTTTTCTGGAAAAGCAGAAACTGCAGCTTACACTTGAAGGACGGGTAGAATTGGAAAGGCATGGGGCCATTCTTTATTCATAGTACAGAGTGGAAAATTCTTTAGTAGGGGCAGGGAGCATGAGAAGTTGTGTTAAGGGGAGGGCCAGTGTCGGGGGAAATGACAGGTGACTGACGACATGATCCTCTTAACCTGGAAGTCAGATCTCCCTGTTCCAGAACCATCCGGCAGCCTTCCATCTTTCAGATAAAGGTTGCTCCTCCCCACCCCCGCTAACTTTCTCTCCTTCTCTCCCACACCAGTCTCCTGAGACCTCTCCCCAAACACCTGACACACTTCCAACTTTCACAGACGCTTTTCGTACCCCTTCAGGTATTTGCTTGAAAGTCACTTTCTCAGTGAAGCCTTCCCTACCACCACATGTGCAATGGCAGCCCATTCTTCCCAAACACTCAGACTCCTCCTTCTCCCCTCCCCCTATCACCTCTCCCACCTTTCCCATCCCTTTCCCACTTTATTCTTTCCATAACATCTACCACATTCTCCCAGACTATATCATCTATTTATTTTGTAAAATGTGTGTCCCCATCTGCCACCCCACCTGGCTGCCCGAATGGGAATATAAACTTTAGGAGGGCAGGGATTTAGTCTTCTTTATTCCTTGCTGCATTTCCAGCGCCTAGAACAATGTCTGGCCTCATGCTGGGCCTGGGTGAATGAATGCGTGAGTATAACGAGAAAGGTGTCAAGTCAATGAATCCAGCAGTTGACTTGCAAGGAGGAACCCTTACAGTGAAGTGAGGCTGTGAAAGCCTGAACTAAGCAAGGCCCTGGGAAGAGACAAAGGGCTGGCTATTCAAGCAACAACCCAAAGGGGCTGTGCACGCTTCACCATCCAGGCAAGGACGGAAGGGAGGATGTTCCTGATGGCAGTCAGGAGAATGTTCAAGGGCAAGGAGTAACTGGAGATGTGCCGAAAAGAAAACAATGCATAGTTTTGTAAACAAGCATCAGTGCGGTTTAACTCCAGTTGTTTCTTCCTGCTTACATTTCTGAGAAGGGCTGAAAGGAAACTAAAAAAGAAGGAAGTGGAGAGCGCACAGCCTGGTCTTCCTTTTAAGGCAAGCTCAGCCGGAATGGCCGGGCAAAACCTCCCCCATTTCACAATTTGTTCTCCCCGGGCTCTGGGAACACGGCACAGAATACGGGGAAAGGCAGATCCTGTTCTCCGGGTTGTCAGAATTTCTTCTCCCCATTATGTTCCGTCCTCCTCCGAAACAGTCATCAGTGTAAAAGACAATGGCTCTTCCTAACGTCAGCCTCGGTGTAATTAAACATATTGGAAATGGGAAGAGAGAGAGTGTTTGTGACGCAGTCTCTGCCAGTCTATGCAGATGTTAAGACTTGGCAGGAGTCACAGCAAGAAAATACTACGTGTGTGTGAGCCTAGTATCTTATCCACACGTTTCTTAAGACATTATTAACGCATTAACATTCAGCAATTCAATCTTAGTTGGAATCCTATGTGATGTCTTCAGCAGAAGGAATAGCGGAAATGGTCTTTCCTGACTATTTACAGAGACCACAATGCAGTGGAGAGGGTGTATGTGCATGGTATGGATGGAGGGAATGAGCTTTAAAGAATCCTACACTTCTGCTTGCTCAAATTTTACTGTTACCTCTTTAGAAATTCAGTACTTTCCTCCCCCAGGGGCACTTGTATAATTAACTTTGTTTCTATATTTATTTTCTGCCTTTTAAATACATATCCTACATCTGTGGTTCAGGGGGGTGATCCTGCGCCCCAGGACACATCTGGCAATGTCTAGAGGCATCTCAGTTGTCACAACTATGTGGGTGGGGGGTTACTCACATCTAGTAGATAGAGTCCAGGGATGCCACTAAACACCACAAAGAATTCGTTGATCCTAAGTGTCAATAGTTATTAGGCGAGAAACCCTGCCCTAAATCATCTCTGATAGAGATCACCAAATTATGATAAAGGAAGGACCTTTCTAGTCTAAGTGTGTCCTTCACATAAGACTAAGGAAGACAAAGCCTGTTACTTGCATTGTTTCAAAAAGCAATCTGACCCTGCTTTGGGACATTCTGCCCCTATTGGTCATGCTAATTAGGAACATTTAGATTAAATCTCCAGATAGGCATTCAAAGGATGGTCTATGCTCTCTTCTGTTTTTGCACAGAAATTCAATAGAATTCACACTCACAAAATCAGGGATGGACTACCTGATTGGGGAGGTGATCCCAACTCATCCTCTCATCTTATCAGTGGGGGTCGGGAGCAGGAGGGATGCGGAATGGGCTCCCAGGACTTGCTTCTGGGCTTACAGCTGGTTCTTTCTATGGCTGGGACTAGAACTCGTCTCATCCCTCAGATGTGTGCTCCTGCTACTTGATTCAGACGTGGACACTGGAGCCAAGGAGGTCACAAAGAATCCTTGGGCCAAAGTCTACCTCTGGACTTCCTCCTCAGAGGGAATGAGCCAAGAAGGAGACGCACAGCTAGCAGGCTCTCTGTGCTTTTGGGGGTGGTGAGCCTCAAGCAGAGAGGAGGATTCAGCCCCAACTCTGGCTGCAGAGTTCTCTGAGCCCCAGCTAGCATGAGCCAAACCTCTCAAGGGGTCCTCTTTTTAAAAGAAAAAAAAAAAGTTTTATTGATTCAAGAGAGGAAGGGAGATATAAATTTAGAGAGAAACATCCATGAGAGAGAAACATGGATTGGGTGCCTCCTGCACGCCCCCTCTACCAGGGATCAAGCCCGAAACCTGGGCATGTGCTCTGACCAGGAATCCAACTGATGACCTTTTGGTTGAAGTGCAACCAACTGAGCCACATACCCAGGCAAGGGGTCCTCTTAAAGCGAGCAGGGAACAGCCTGAACAGGTGGCAGGTGCATCTCAAGTGTCATTTCTCCCTGAAGGGAAAGTCCTACCAAAAAAACGAAGACCTAGAGATGCTTTAAAAACGAGTGGCAAGGGATGGCCTCCCTGCTCCTTCTCCTGCTGGACAAGGGGCAGTTGCACCGTCACCACATCCTCCAGATGCTTCCCATGGCTTCCCAGCACCGACCACATCACATGAAAGAAGAGAACCCACAATGCACTGGGCTTTGCCACATTCTCTCTCTCCCGGGTCTCCAATCTAGGCCCTGGTGGCTTGTCACAGAGCCTGGGGTTACTTTCTGGCTCTGCATGCCTGATCTGCTCTGCGTGGCTCCGTTGGCCCTCCCACGGACAACATTCCTCCCAGGGACCATGTGGGTCAGCAAACCCTGTCCAGCTGCCTCCACCTGGCCTGTCCCCGCAGAAGCAGTGGTGGAGCAGGAAGCAGATCTGTCACTTCTCCATTTCCAGATGGCACTGGAACAAGTACACATTCCCCTTTCACTTTCAAAGGGCTTTATGAGTTGTCATATTTAGAAAAACCGACCAGAACGAAGGCCACAAACCTTCCTGTATGGTATGAATAGATCCTAATAACAGCCACTGTTTATTAAGCACCACGGATATGTCCGGCCCTGGGTCAAGCGTTAGTCCTACACAGTCTCTAAACCTGTCAACAACCCTGTAAGATAGGTATTCTTACTTTCATTTTAAAGGTAAATGAGCTAAGGATTAGAATGTTTGAAGACCACCAACCCGGGAAATAAAATTTTAAAACATCTAATCCAAGCTGTCTTTTTCTTCAAACTGATATAAATGAGTCTAGACTAGCCTGACTCAGACCATCCTCAAATCTCCTTCATCGGGTTGACTTAGACATGCCTTCTCACAATTGGCGCCTTGAGGCAGAGCTTACCAATCTGAGGTGACCACCGCCTCCACCTCCCTGTCTGCCGAGTCCCTTCCACACTGCCCATACTGTGTTGTCCACCTGTCCCCTTAGCTGTTAGGCCCAGCCACTAACAGCTGCATCAGTGGTTTCCTGAAGCTACCACCATTAGTAAGTGGGGTCTGGCACTACCCCACTGTCCCACCCAGGGCCCAGGTGGGGAGGGCCAGCTCAGAGCCTGACTGAGCATTGAGCTATCTGTAGTATTCCTGGACTATCCTACTACCTGCCTGGCTAGCCTACCACAGAGCTTCTGGCATATTGCTCCCCACTCATTCATTTTCCTGTAGCGTGTGAGGCCAGCCCTAAACCCCAGCTAGCTGTTTAGATGCTCTAGTCCCTATCAGCCTCTTTATCTGGGGATGGAGGGACCCTTACTTCATTCATGAAGGGCCTTTTTGGCTTTCCAACCTCTAACCTCAGAGATAACAGAGGCTGTACCTATCCTTGGAATCAGGTGCCACATTCCATCCTGCCTCCCTCCATACTGACTCCCTCTCTTCCTACACACATACACACCTCCTTTGGCTGTAACCACAGCCTTATTTCAACATGATTTTGTCCCAGGCTCTGAGGTTTGGTGGAGGCCTCTGGCCACGTGAACATCCCCTCTCCCATTCCTGGCTTAGACTCCTTCTTCACAAATGGGAGAACACGAAAAATCAAATGCATAAGGCCACATGCTTTAGAGTCTTCCCACCCTCTGGATCCCAGTAATTTAGGAAGACTTGGGATGGTACTTGTAGTTTAATAATATAAGTGAATGCATAGTCCAAATCTAGAGTCCCCAGACTCCAGGGGGGTCATTATCCACTCAATAGATATTGACTGAGTGTCTCCACGTGGCCAGCACTGGGCCTGGTACTTGGTGATGGGGATCCAGCAGTGAACAAGACAGCCACGCTTCTTTTGCTCAAGGAACTCACATTCTACTGTGGGAAGACAGGCATATGTGCATAAACAGACGAGAATAATAACCGTTAGTGGTAAGCCCCACGTAGGGAAGTAAAATAGGGTGGTGCAATCAAGAGAGAATGGTGTGGTCAGAAAAGACTCTTCTGCCAGTGACCTTGAGCTGAGGTCTGAATGACAAGAAGAAATACAGGCTAAGGTCCTGTATTGGGAATAGGAAGAATGCCAGTGTTGCTTTCAAATAACCTCTTCTTCTTAGAACGGTGTACTAGTTTACTAGGGCTGCTGTAACAAAATGCCACAGACTGGAAGGCTTACACAACGGACATTTATTGTCTTAGTTTTGGAGGCTACATATCCAAGAGCAAGGGGCAGGGGGCAGGGCTGGGTCCTCCTGAGGCCTCTCTCCTTGGCTTAAAGACGGCCATTCTCTCTCTTGCTATCTTTTCACGTGACCATGTGTCCACTTTGTGCACAGGTATCCCTGAGGTTGCCTCCTTTTGAATTAGGGCCCCATCCTCATGGCCTCATTTTAAGTTAATCACCCCTTCAATGACCTTATCTCCAAATATGGTTCTATTCTGAGGTACCAGGGGTTGGGACTGCAACAAACACATGAATTGGAGATTGGGAGGGAAAGACAACAGAATTTGGCCCAGAGTTTAAAATTACAGAAAAGTTACAAAGAGACTATAGAGCTCCCATGGTACATTTGTCATGAATGACCTGCTACGGACACATTATCCTTATCTAACAATATTCTGATTTCCTTAGCTTTGTCCATTTTTCTGTTCCAGAATCCCATCCAGGCTACCATATTACATTTCATCATCCTGTCTCCTTAGGCTTGACTCCTTCTGACTTTCCTTGTTTTGATAAGCAGCTTGAAGAAAACTAGTCAGCTCTTTGGGGAGGCCTGGCCAGCTTTTAAGTGTTTCTTGATCGGGATTTGTCTGGTGCTTTCCTCGTGGCTTTATCATTGTCAGGTGATTTGGGGAGGAGAGCCACCAGTGCCATTCTCAGCACCTCTCTTCAAGGGAGCACCTCACCAACATGAGGATCACTGCTGGGGTGCACCTCCAGCATCCGGCCCAGGTGGTATTTGCCAGGCATCCTCACTGTCAAGTCCCTCTTTCCCCCACTTTTCTATACTCTGTGGCTATGTGACCACATTTAAGGAGTGGGAAATTATGCTCCACCTTTTGCTGGCGGAGTATCTCCATCAATTATTTGGAATTCTGTGTGGGACATTTGCCTTTCAGCCCATTTATCCAGTTATTTATGTATATCAACATAGTTTCTTGGATATTTCTTTTATACTTTGGGTTATAATCCAATGCTAATTGTCCTTATTTTGTTGCTCCGATTGTTCCAGTGATGACCAGGAGAGTTCTTTCAGGGGGGTCCTATCTCCCTTTGACACCCCCTATTGTGGGTTTTATTTCAACACTTCTTGACTTCTTAGCATTAAGTGTCTCCGGGCTCATCTTTTGTATTTCTTGCACTAGGCCTACAGTACTGCTGCAAACTGTTATAAATGCAATAGTTATTTATTTCTTTAAGAAGACCCAGCTCCTTTCACTGAAAACAGATATAGAAACCAGATCTGGGCACTAGGTGTGTTCACTGTTGCTGAGATGTCATTTCTAGGTCCTCTCAACTGGCAGAGTCATACAACAGATCTGTGTTTCTAGGCATAAACATCTGTAAATATTTCTATTTGTATCCAAATGTATCTATACATGCTAAATACAACTTCATATTGATGTCTCCAACTCTAATCTACTTCTACACGGATCATTCTTTCCTTTTGCATCACTGTAACCACCCCCACTCTAACAGTGAGAAACCTCCCTCCCACAATCCACCATTCATTTACTTAATTGTTCAATTCCAATGTACATTATAGTTGTTTCAGACATGTTCATCTGTTAATAGATACCATCCTATGAAAAAAAACATCAATTAGGGTGAATGCTAATGTATAGCTCCATTTACTGGAGTTTTGCAGCCTCCATTCATTTCTAAGGTTATGTAGGTCAGCACCTTTATCCCTCACACCCTTCAATAAAGTGATATATATATATATATATATTTATATATATATTTATATATATTTATATATACTTATATATTTATATATCAGATATATATAAATATATAAATATATTTATCTCCCTAATATGCAAATAGATTGAACGGCGGAACAACCGAACAACTGGTAGCTATGATGTGCACTAACCACCAGGGGGCGCGCGTGGAACATGGTGAGTCTGGTGTTAAGGGTGACCATAACACCAGACTCCAGAGAAGGGAACAGAGTTCTGGTAAAGGAAATACCAAATCCCCATGTTCCTCAAGTCATAAAGTACCTCACATGTTAGATAGAAGATGGAAGAATGAGCCAATGCTTTGCAATAATTGAAGTCTCACAGTGCACTTGACCTACAGTGGACTGTGGTCAACAGTGAAACATGATCAACTAACTTGAGAATCACTGAAAGCATCTGTCTATGTCATTTAGCTAACAGGCCCAGTGAGGAATGCATTATGTATGAAGACTAAGATTTTGTTTTTTCCAGAAACCGCCATGTATAAGGTAGTTAAGACACTCACCGAAAGCCTCATCCAGAGGCAGGGCACACATGCCCCTATTGGACCTGGCCTGTGTGGAATCAGTTAGATTTCCATGTGTGCTACAGATACTAAGGAGTGTTCAAAAAACAACAAAGACCTCCTTTTACAACAATCATTTTCTACAAAGTTCAGATTACAAGCTCTTCAAGAGTGGCTATGGACATAGACAAGATTTCTTTGCTGTCTACAAGGTGATGCGTCCTCATGCTCTTCTTAGTTTCATGCCTGCTGGCTTCCTGAATCCCGGGGTGGACCTAATACTGCACCTAACAAGTTGCTTCTTCCAGCTCTAGCAAGTGAAGCATCCAAAGGAGCAGAGGGGCAAACCAGCATGTGCTTGCCACCATTTGTGACTCTCCTTTTTTCTTTCTTTCTTTTTTCTTCCCCCATGGACTGCTGAGCTCAAGCTGTGCTTTTTCAAATTTTGGTCACAGGCAGTATTACCACTTGTCATCAGAGCGCTAGCACATGTAACAGTCATTTGTTTATTCTCCTCCCAGCTGACCTCCTCCTCCTCCTCCTTCGACTGTATTTCCTCCCTGTTGAGTATCAAAGTTCCTCAGTGTACATCAGGGACAGGCCTATTTGCCAAGATCCACGGATAAAACATCTTGGAAGGAAGCCAGGAAAGCGGTGTAGCCACTGAATTTCTACTTCTTTTTATAACTACTTTTAGTCATTATCACTGGATTAAACACACACACACGCATACATGCACAAAACTGATTAGTTCTGGTTGTTATTCATTATTCTCCCACGTCTTGTTTCTAAAAAATCTGCATTACAAACAACCCTCCAGGATCTTATTCCAATCAACCTACCTCAAGTCTCACAATTAATATTCCTAATACAACCACCATGCCATTCGACTTGTGTGTGTGTGTGTGTGTGTGTGTGTGTGTGTGTGTTTTTAAAGCAACAAAACCCAGTGCTGATGCATCACAAATCGCCATGAAAAGGAGGCCAAAGAGGTTAACCAGAGAGTGAACTTGACATTGCAAAGCAAGAACCTCCCATGAGTTTCCCTGTTCACTAGAGCTAGTGGTTTTGGTTAACACAGGAAATGCAGTAAATACGCAGTCAATTGTACACACAAAGCAGCCATCAGCAATTTGCCTGGTGGGTCGGATAGCATGTGGCTGATAGGTCTCCGGAGATGAGGAACAAACAGCCATGATGGATTAAGTGATTGCTATTGGCCGTGCGCTTGCCCCGAATATTTCACCGTGGACAGTAATCTATTACCAGAGACCAGTAATGATACCAATCAAACACACTTAGCACTTCTGCACTCTCAACCCGGGGGCTGCCAACCTGCCAGTCTGAAAGGCTTAAGGCTGCGGAGAAGTGATATGGGAGGCAGGCATTGTGAAACCTTTAGATCTCAAGCAGGCTTTCTCCCTTCAAGTTAAAAAGGTAGATGGTTAGATCAGCCACTCGCCTGCCCTACATTAAGGTGTTTTTTTTGTGTGTGTGTGTGTTTTTTTTTAAAGTAAGCCACAATCTCCCTCACTCCCCCCACCCCACAAAGGGATGACTGTTTATAAATATTTTGATATCATTTGAGGTATCCTGGTCAGCAGTTTCATAGAGGCAAACAGAAGCCACGGTAAAGGCAAAAAAAACAACAAAAAACAAACACCAGCCAGTCTATTGCTTCTGAATACTGCCAGTCACCACTGTGTTCCACCAATGCCACATCACTCCCCGCCTTTTAGTCGTGTGGTGGGCATTCTGGCCACACATCATCGTGGTGTCCAGAATGCCCCGTCTAGAATCCTGTGCTTTATGGCGTCATGAGAAGCTGAAAAAGAAAGCAGGTTCTCTGTGTTGGTAGCTTGTCAAAATAGAAGCCCCTTCCATTCCTTCTTAGGTTTGGCAGGTTTTTTCTCCTTCAAGGTCACCTTCTTTTACCATGTGAGGGTTCTCAGAAGAAACGTGGAGTTGTAAGTGTGTGGAGTCTTTCCCAAACCTCATTTTGGGCCCCCTCTTCTGTTGCCTGTTTGTTCAGTGCCAGTCTTCATGAAATAGTGGGCTGTCCCACAATTGCGTATCACCTTCACTTACCACAATCTATTATTGATGAATACTAACTTAATTCCAGTAAAATATATAAACTGCTCCAACACAGGTCCATTCCCTTTCACCTCCTTTGTACTCTAATTGTCATATGTTACACATTTTGCATGAGCTCAAAAATCTCAATAGTATAGTTAATAATTAATGCTTTATACAATTTTACATCTCTTAAAGACGCTATAAAAATAAGAAAAACATACTTATGGAATAATTTATATTAACCCACACATTCACCATTTTCTGTGTTCTTCATTTCTTTTGTAGATTTGAGCTATTTGAAGTCATCTTTCTTTAGCATTATTTTTTTATTTTAGAGAGAGGGGGAAAGAGAGGGAAAAACATCAATTTGTTATTCCACTTATTTATGCATTCCATTCACTAGTTGATTCTTGTATGTGCCCTGACCAGCGATCAAACCTGCAACATTGGTGTATTGTAATGATGCTCTAACCAATGGAGGTACCTGGCCAGGACAGAAGTCCTATTCTTCTCGTTTAAAGTATTTCCTGTAAGGAAGGTATGCTAGTAAAAGATTTTCTCAATTTCTTTTTTAAAATCAGTGATGTCTTCCTCTTGCCTTCATTTTTTGGGAGGATAATTTTATGGGCTGCTTAATTCTTAGCTGACATCCTTTTCTTTTTCTTTTAGCAACTTGACTATGTCATTCCACTGCTTTCTTGCTCCCATTATTTTTTTTTCCAAATGAGAAATCAGCCATTCATCATGCTAATGCTCCCTGTATGTGCTTTCATTGTTTTCTTTTTGTCTTTGCCTTTCAACAATCTGACTATCATGTGTCTAGATATTTATTCTACTTGGGGTTAGTTGTGTTTCTTGTATGTGTATATTAAGGCTTTTCATCAAATTTGGGAAGTGTTTGTCTATTTTTTTCTTCAAATATTTTTCTGCTTCTTTCTCTCCTCTTACTCTGGGATTTTCATTGTATGAATGTTAGGATGCTTAATATTGCACCACAGATCTCTGCTTAATATTGCACCACAGATCTCTGAGGCTTGGTTCATTTTTCTTCCATCTTTTGTTTGCTTGTTTGTTTGTTTGTTATTCAAATTGTGTAATTTTTATTGATCTATCAAGTTCACTGATTCTTTCTTTTATCAGCTTGAATCTAGTATTGGAGCCCTCAAGTCAATCTATATTTCAATTATTGTACTTTCCAACTCCCAAATTCCTGTTTAGTTCTACTTATTTTTGCATTGCTTAAATTTTCTTTTTTTAAACAAATTATTTATTGTTGAAAGTATTATATATGTCCCCTTCTCCCCTCATTGACCCCATTTGAGCCCACCCCTGGCCCCTGCCCCAGGCCTTCATCACACTATTGACTGGTTTTAAAAGATATTTCTATCTTACCCTTGCCCGTGTGGCTCAAGTGGTTGGAACAAAAAGTTGCCGGTTTAATACCTGATCAGGGCCCATACCTAGGTTACAGGTTTGATTCTCCGTGGGGATGCATGTTGACCTCCTTATGCTCTTTTTACATTTGTTTAATAAATAACACTGAACATATTTATAATAGCTGTTTTGAAGTATCTGCCTGCAAATATATACAATATTTGGGGAAACTCCGTTTCTATTGACTGCTTTTATTTCTGAGTATGGATCACATTCCTCTTTCTTTTTAATATCCCATAACATTTTGTTGAAAATAAATATTAAAGAAGGAATATTGTAGCAATTCTGGATTCTTATACTTTCCCCTGAGGGTTGTTGTTGTTTCTGTTTGTTTCTTTATAACTGCTTAATGATTTGCCTGAATTAATTCTCTAAAATCTGACTCTGCCACAGTGTGAGGGATGTCTCATACCACTTTAAAAAATATATTTTTATTGATGTCAGAGAGAAAGGGAGAGGGAGAAAAAGATAGAAACATTAATGATGAGAGAGAATCATTGATTGGCTGCCTCCTGCACACCCCACATTGGGAATTGAGCCTGCGGCCAGGCATGTGCCCCAACCAGGAATCGAACTGGGACCTTTTGGTTCATAGGTTGATGCTCAACCACTGAGCCACACCGGTTGGGCTCACACTGCTTTTATGATGCCTCCTCTCTGATTTTTAAAAAAATTCTTGTTCTTATTTTTAAGCTTGGCCTCCTAGTTGTCATCCTTGTGTGTTCATAGCTTAATGGTTGGCCAATGACTTGACAGAGACTGTGATCAAGATCAAACACCTCAAGCCAGTACAACTTTCATTCTCTGCCCATGAATTTGTTTATGTGCAGAGGAGTACACGCAAAGTTCAAGCCATGTTCACGTGAGTCTCAGCTTCTGCTCTCCACTGGGCTCTTTCACATCTCGCCTATGCATGTGCTCAGCCTCAGGACTCGCCAGGAGTGTGTGGACAGCTTAAGCTCTCTGCTGTGTGCTGCATATGTGTGCAGCCTTATCTAGCAATATGGTTACCTAACCATGCCTGAAACCTTAGGATATAACATAGCCAACAGCCCTCTCCAATCCCCTGCTACCAAGATTATTATGTCCACTTTCATTTTGTCTAGATTTATGTTTGCCTTTTTAAAGAGAAGATTTGTTGACCTCCTTAGTTGGCCACAGCCAGAAGTCCTGCTCCAGGATTTATTTTTAAATGTTGTTGATACTACAAAGAAACTTGGCACTCCAGATTGTTTCTATTCTATCCAATAGAGTTTTAAAAATTATTTTTAAAATTTATTTCAGAGAGGAATGGAGAGGGGGGTAGAGAGAGAGAGAAAGAGAGAGAGAGAGAGAGAAAGAGAGAGAGAGAGAGAGAGAGAGAGAGAGAGAGAGAGAGAGAGAGAGGAGGAGAGGGAGATAGAAACATCAATGATGAGAGAGAATCACTGATTAGCTGCCTCCTATATGCCCCACACTGGGGATCAAGCCCACAACCCAGGCATGTGCCCTGACCAGAAACCAGACTGTGATCTCCTGGTTCACAGGTTGACGCTCAACCACTGAGCCACACCGGTTGGACTCCAATAGAGTTTTTAGTGTCACTAGTAGCCCGGCGCACAAATCCATGTGCCAGTAGCTCTTTGTAGGGCCTGGCCACTCTGTTCCCACTGCCCAGAGGCCCTTCTGTGGCCGGGCATGGAATGCTTGCCTCGTTGCCATGGTGACGAAGCAAGCATTCTGCCAGACCACTTACTCTGCCCAGTCTCAGCGGCCACTCCTCCCCCACCCTCCCACCCCCAGGGACTGGGGGACTCCGGTGGGTTGAGAGGACTGGGTGCCGTCATCTTGTGGCTATGGGTGCCACCATCTTTGTGACAGAGTGATAGTTAATTTGCATATTACCCTTTTATTAGATAGGATGTTATATAAATCTTTGTAGGTCTGATAAAAAGTTCATCTTTTCAAGTGTATGTAGCCCAACTAGAAACTGTAGAATAAAACTACAATTGATAAATTAAAAACTTAAACCTACCATATCAGTTCTGAATATACAGCAGAAACTTAGTAGGTGACCCTTAATTTGTAGATGTAGATTACCACATACGTTTTGAGGAGAAATGTGTTTATTTTCCCCAATTTTTATGATATTTCTGCCCATTACATTTCATCAAGTATCTATACCAATTGCCATATGAAGGATACAATTAAGAATCATTTAAAAAAATACATATCCTCTAAATATATCCAATTATAGCTACATTTTACTTTCTAGCATGATTTTCCTCTTGGCAATCACAGTGAGTTTTCCAGTTAATCTCAAGCAAGAATCTGATTGAGATGTTGTTAATGTTAAATGGCAATACAATTTGATTAATATATTAAAATTGTCATGGTCATCTTCACTTACCTCAATAAAGATTGTTCATTACTTTCAATGGCTCTTTATTTCTATATGTCTGAAATTATGAGATAAAAAGAGCAAGCAAAGCAGTAGGAGATCTATTCCCCTCTCTCTGAATAAAACAACAACACAGCACTTCCAGTGGCATGATTCAACCGGGAATGAAAAGAGCTATGCCAACATCAACTAAACTCACCACAGCTGGTCAAGTTAAAAATCATGGACAAACGCTTAAAGGAGAATAAACATATCTACCTGGGATCATATAACAAATGGGGGAAAAACAAAAACAAAGACAAAAACAAAAAACAGAAAAGTAGAGCAGAATGCATGTCCTATAATCACTATATCCCAGTCTCCCTCTATTTACTAAAAACAAAACTATAGGGCCAGTTACCCAAACCTTCTGCTCCAGAGTTTTATTTCTAAAAAAGAAGAATGGTGTGAGGAGGGCAGGGATTGGTTCAATGATCCAGCTTTGTTAATAGTGCCCTCAACTGAAAAGGAACAAGGAATTAAGAAAAGATTTGGCCTTCTTTTCCCTCAAATGCAACCCATGCATGGTCACAAAATCACATCTCAAATAAACTAACAAAACACAGATTGATCTGCTATTTCAGCCAAGAATGGAATAGATGTATGTTAAATATACAAGCTACTACTCCAGCTGCAATGGCAGTGTTTAGCCACCATTAGTTCTCAGCATATTAAAACACATTCTCAGAGCTTCTTCTCTATAATGGAATCACTTTAAAGGTTCCAAATTGCCTTCTGATAAGCGAATGTTATTCTATACTAGAGGGCCAGTGCATGAAATTTGTGCATGGATGGAGGGGGCGGGGGAGTGGTTCCCTCAATTCAGCCTGCACCCTCTTCAATTGGGGACTTCTTACAGGATGTCTAACTGCCATTTTAGGCCCGATCCCAGGAGTCAGACATCCCTCTCACAATCCCTCTCACTTGCTCCAAACTACTCACCTGTGTGCCTGCCTGATTGCCCCTAACTGCCCTCTCATGCAGGATTGATGTTGCCCCCAACTGCCCTCCTCTGCTGGCCAATTTGGTTCTGATTGGTCAGTTCCTATGCCAGCATCAAAAGCTCTGCCTCCTAGACAGCTATTGGCTCCCCATAACACCCACCTTTGGTTCTGATTGGTCGGTTCCTATGCCAGTCAGCATCTCCAGGCCTATCTCTGGGCCTGAACAAAGAGGCAGGGCTTAACAGCTCCTGAGTTGAGTGTCTACCCACTGGTGGTCAATGCATGTCATAGTGACTGGTCATTCCACAGTTTGGTCAATTTGCATATTAGCCTTTTATTATATAGGATGGGTCCAAATTGCTGGTAACAAAAAGTCAAAGGAATACTTTCATTTGTCTATGCATCTGCATACAGGCACATCTTGTTACATCAAAGGTTTTATGTCAACTAACCCAACATTGCTTCCCAATTAATCCAAATGATTCTATGAAAACCATACTGAGTTTTTCCTCATGTACTTATTTGGAATATGAACTTTATATTTGCTTCATAAAAGTTAAATGGCATTTAATCATATCCTTGGTCTAACATACTGTCAATCTATGTAGAGAACCTTTAGAAAAAAACACCACCACCAAATTCATACCTGGACTACCATGCCTTTTCACAGCAACATGGAAAGATAAGAATCATTCAGGTGAACACTTGTTTTTTTTTTCTCTAACTGAAATCTCTTCTGTTTAACTTATACAGTTAACCCTTCAACAACATGGGCTTGAACTGCACTTCTGTGTATATGTGGACCACATATATAGATATAGATATTTGGTGAAATGTAATGGGCAGAAATATCATAAAAATTGGGGGAAATAAACACATTTCTCCTCAAAACTTATGTGGTCCACATATACATAGATTTTTCCAATAAATATGAACAGTATTGTAAATGTATTTTCTCTTCCTTGCGATTTTTTAAATTATATTTTCTCTTCTCTAGCTTACTTCACTGTAAGAATACAGTATATAATACATGTAACATACAAAATATGTGTTAACTGTTTATGTTATTGGTAAGTCTTCACATCAACAATAGGCTATCAGTAGTTAAGAATTTGCAAAGTAAAAAGTTATATGCAGATTTTCAACTGTAAAGGGGTGGAGGTGAGGGGTCTTGGCACCCCTAACCCTGACGTTGTTCAAGGGTCAATTATATACATTTGGTATACGTTTAAAATTATTCCAGTTGAGGCCTGAAGTGGGAAAACTGAAAGCAGAAAGCGCAAATCATGATTTTTAATAAGTTACAATGGGAAGGAGTAATCCAGTCAACTTCCTGTCAAATTTTCAAGGTACATTCGTGACCCCTTGGAGGACAATAATGACGTCAAATTCCACCAGACAACAGGTTCTAAATACGAGACCTAAAATCAGAAGGCCTGGGATTTGGGGTCATTATCACTGGGTACTCATTAAGCAGCAACCCACTGCCTAACACTGCTACCCTTAAGGACCTTAGACTCTGAAGTGGAGTCAGAGGTCACAACACAGAAAACCAAAATACCCACATGAACACAAAGGCACATATCCCTTGATTTGTTTGTTATATAAATACACCCAAGCCAACTGGCAGAAAAGAAACCTGTGTGCAGAGCATCCCTTGTTCTGCAAAATTCCCAGCGTCCTTCTTTACCAGAATCACTACACTGCTTCTTGGGGAGCATGGGTTAGGTCTGGGTCACCTAGGGGACAATTCTAGACAGGGTTTCCAGACACAATTCCAGATATGATGGGAGAAAAGTACCCAGTGAAGGAGAAATATAGGACATACCTTGGGTATAAGGAGAAAAAATGCTAAATGGGGTGCGAGGGAGATGTGGTAAGCTGGGGGCAGTGCAGGAAAGAGAAGCAGAAACAACTATGGGATGGCAGGGACGGGGGACTGATGCCTATAAGGTCAACGTGATTCCTATCCAATAGGAAGACGGCCCTATGTCACTAGCTTTGTGAACACTGTTTTTTTCTCTGACACTCCTCATTGTAAAGTGGAGATAATAACATTTTGCCAGTGACACGTGTCAAAGGGCACAAGCTCCTCATAGGTGTCCCTGAAGGATTCTTGAAAGAGCATCCGATCCAAGTCCCAGTGTGGCCACACACCAGCTCTGTGTCCTCGGAAACACCTGGAAGCACCTCTCCCAGCTCAGTTTCCATGTCGACCTCCAGGGCTTGGCTCCTAGGATTACGTCTGTCCCAGCCAAAAGATCTCCAGATGCCAAGTACTGTACAGGCCCCTCAAGGAAAGTTTTTTGGTCTAAATTACAAATGGCTTTGAGAGCCTTGTTAACCCAACCTTTCTCCCGCAGCTGCTCTCCTTCTCAGCATGAGCAAGAGACTCCCTTAACATGTACTGCAAGCCACAGGTAATGCGGGCAGAGGGGGAGGGCGAGGCGGCAAATGGGCTCCTGAGAGCAAAGCCCCACCGAGCCATTAATGCTTCACACACAGGGCAGAATGCGGATCGGCGTGTGTATTTCAGAAGGCTTTCTGAACGTCCGACCTGGCACCGAAATTCACAAGGCATTGGTTGTCGCGTTTCTCTTCTTATTACCAATGGCACCCAAGCACTGACAGTTCTCTGCAAATACCGGGTGGGGGGTGAGGGGGAGGGAGGCTACTCGACAGCAGAGGCCCCCTGAGGGCTCACACCACCTCCCTACCCAGGTCTCCCTCCACATCGCTGACGCCGCAGTATTTTCAGGGGAGACTGTCACATCCAGAACACTGACCTCCCACACGCACACAGGCAGGCACACTGTCCGCGCTGGAGGCAGCCCATCTCATTTCTTTGGAGCTCATTAGAAACTGTACCCTTTGAGCGTTTACTTTACCAAACTGCTCTCCATAATCATTAGACTCATTAAACCAAGGAGAGAGGCACAGACCTCGGGGCGGAGGGCAGAGTGGGGAGAGAAAGAAAGAAGACGGGCTGAATGAGGCTGAGTGAGATGACTCTGAGCCTGTGGCAGGAGCCACCCACTGCAGACAAAGAGCACCAAGTGGCGGGAGACAATGCAGGCGCGGAGGACGCAGCAGCGGGAGTCCCAGCGGCCTGCTCACACTCCTCCCCAGATGACCAGGGGCTCCCAGCAGCTGCCTTGAGGAGAGACCCTCATTTCCTGGCTAAAAGGATTTATACCGTTTTAATTGGGTTTGTTTTTAAAGATGAGAAAGAACATCTCTTCACTGCCACCTCCCCCAGGCACAGCTGCATTTTAAAGGATCAACAGAACAAACCATGGTTTTGGATTCTTCTGTAAGAGGTTAGAATTCCTTGGGAAATCAAATAAAATAAGAGGGAAAAGGGAAGCTCGGCAAAGTAGTTCAAATCTGAGCTTATTCGGGAAAAAAAAAATGGGGAGGAAGCGACATGGGATTGGGGGACAGGGACTTTTAACCTGATGGTATTAGCTTGAGTGATAAGACTATGCAAAAGTGGTGGAATTTTTAACATTTCACCTCTCCACTGGCCCCCAAAAGATCAAGCACAGGTTAACTCACACCTGTGTCTCCTAGTCATTCTTGACAGAAAAAAGGTTAGGATTTCACAAGTCATGTGCAAAATCTTTCTTAACCTAAAGAACATTGGGGGAAAAGACCAACTCAGCACAGAGACTGAAAACGGAAACATGGAAAAGGAAAAAAGAACAGGGCCACCGAGCCGCTGGAGACGTGATCACCACCAGACCGCGGCGTCTCGGAACCGCTGTCTGTGCACAAACAGAGCACTTCCTTCACAAGGCCCAGGTCCCAGGTGGTGGCAGGGACAGGGTTTGCTCTTTTCAATAAGGACAGGCTGGAAAAAACGTCTCAATACCACCGGACAGCAAGTGAAATATCTTTTCTAACTGAAAAAATAGACTTAGCTGGGAAAATGGATTTCCTCCTGCACACCCCCCCTCCCCCCCCACCCCTCAACACACACTCCCAAAAGATTAGAAAGAGAACAGAAAAACATATGTCCTGGAGATGAATTTTGGAAATGAGTGCCACCACATTCATGGGAGATTCACTACTATTTCAAAGGTCACAGGCAAAAAAGATTTTCATGTGGACTCGTGAGTGGAATTCTGCAGTAAAACGCATTCAGTGTTTACTGTTTTGTACACTTCAAGAGGGAATGCAAGTCTTGTCACTCACCTGAGGAAACCTCTCTCTAACCATCTCCCACAACAGTGTTCAAGGTGATTATGCTGTGACGTAATCCAACCTTGAGACATCTTGTGGGACACACAGGTCAATGTTAAAGCATCCGGTGGGTAAACACTCATTATTCAGTCTCTTGACCTTGAATTTCAGTGGTCATTTGCGTACAGCCTGTCATTTACGATCATGTGCTATGGGAGGCTTTTCAAATTTCAGTGGACTTCACAGAATAAGTTGACTCTTTCTCATCAGAATGAATGAGATGACACACCCACACACAAAAATACTCTTCTGTCTCTTCCCTGATCCTAAGGGAACTAGGTGGAGAAGGTGAGCAGAAGGAGGAGGGACCCGTAGCCCTCACCCCTCCTGGTTGGTATCACAGTGAACAAGAAGTAAATTAGGGGACATTTCAAGATCCCGGAGCAAAAGGGAGCAAAAGGGAGAAACACGTGGCTGGCCTGTCTTCTCATTCAACTGAAGTATTTCTGTTAAACTCTAAGGGCGAACAATTGCAGGGCCAACTTTGCACCCTACCGTACCTGGGGGTGAATTGAAATTGACATTCTATAGGATGTTCCCCCAAAATGTAGACATACATTTTGAATAATTACAAAGGCAGTGTTTATGAAAATACATTTCCTTTACAAAATTGAGCTGTCAGCTGTTAAATGTGTATACAGCGGAAACCGGTTTGCCTCAGTGGATAGATCGGCCTACGGACTGAAAGGTCTCAGGTTCGATTTCGGTCAGGGGCATGTACCTTGGTTGCAGGCACATTCTCCAGTAGGGGGTGTGCAAGAGGCAGCTGATTGATGTTTCTCTCTCATCAATGTTTCTGACTATCCCTCTCTCTTCCTCTCTGTAAAAAAATCAATAAAATATATTTTTAAAAATGTGTATACAATTTTGGGGACCCCCTGTATATTTTTCTATCAAATTAAAACAATAAAACAGGTAGCAATAATAGCAGCAAAACTCACATAGAGCTTACCCTGTGCCATGCACTATTGTCCATGCTTTGCATATATGAATTCACTTAATCCTTCCCCAAACCCTTTAAAGTCGGTGCTATACCTAAGTGCATATAAACTTGGTTATACCCAAGAAACAAAAAGCTTCATAATGTTGGTGGTAAAATGGGACAGAGGTGGGTAATGATTTTGAAAAGAAATCTCTGAAGCCTACACATCCTGGGATGTGTCCCTGCATGTTGCTGGAGCAAATGATACATGAAGAAAACACAAGGATCTTACCTGCATTTTGTTTAAATAGCTTTGTTTATAAATTGTCACCAAAGAGAATATTAATCTCTGTGGAGAAAAAAGTAAGACTTAAAAGATTTTAGGGGGGAAAGGGAATGTGCTAAATGATGACATGACCTGCCAGTAGCTAAAAATCTATCATCAACTTGAGGGAAATTGTCTACACTCATTAAAAGAGCAAAATATTCTAGAGAAACTTGGAACAGGGCTGGTCCTTCTTAGAAATTGTAATCATCACAGCTTTTACTTCCCAGGATTCTTCTAAATGCCATTTCCTAGGAGCTAAAATAATAATAAGGACATGGAAGATGGGGTGAAGGGGTGTGTGTGTAGAAAATGTTCCTGGGTTTCATTACATTTGGGGGCAGGATGGGAAAAGCCTCAGAGAGCTAGAAAAAAGGAGGGGGAAATCACAATTGAAAAGGAGTTCCTGTTGTCTGCTGCCTCTGCCTTCTCAGCCATTTCAAGTCCGCTGTTTGGAACAGAAGGAGAATCAAAGTAGGTTCTGCAGCCATCGGCCCAGGACAGCCTCGGACGGAGACCAGGCTGGTCACACTTCCATCAGTGCTGACTGAGCAAGTGGGGAAAGGCTGAGTCTCTCCAGCCTCCAGTTCTCAATCCTGTGCCTTTCCACCCTTCCTGCAGAAGCCACGGGCCTCCCCCACCACACCTGCTTCCTGCTCTTTGACACAGCCTCTACGACATGCCCTAGGGGGGACATGGCCCTTTAGGCAGCATTATTTCCCTAGCTCAGTCCCTTACTGGGCCCCACTGTCCAAGAGAATGTTTTATCATCAAGAAACGGCACTGCTGGGTGTGAAGTGAGTCTGCACTGCCAAGAAAGGAGATTCCTGATGCCTGGGATTCATATTTGTGATATTTACCTAGGCTGGTCCCAGAGTTAGAGGAATTTTCAAATGTTTCCCCGTGGTGTTTACGGGTGGCTGACCTTTTAGAATCCTGTCACATGGTAAGGACCAAACATTTTCTGACCAAACAATTTTTTTTTCCAAAATAGATTTATTAGGAACACAGTTGGCTGCTGATCATTCCCTCATGACACTGGTCGGTGAAGGAACCGTGGAGAGAAAGTATGGGCAGATAAGAGATGAAAAGGCAAATGACAAGTCTAATTTGTTTTCTTCTTCACAAGTGAAAAGCCTGCCTTCATATTGATTTTCAGATACTGATTATACATAGTTCATCTGCCAGATAATCTCAAAGTGTCTTACTCTAATAAACAAATAAAATTTATGAGAATGGGAAAAAGAGATGAATCTCTTCTCTGTTAACAACCTTTACACACACACACACACACCCCTGATAATTAATTGCAATAGAACAGGTATTCTGTTGGCCTCCTCATCTGTCAGACTTCACAGGGATATAAACCCACCTGTACATTTTTATTTTTTACCATGGCAAACATGCTTACCAATTGACCTGATAGGAAAGAGATGGTGAAATTGTTCATAAGTTATAATTTGCCTATTTGGCTTGACCTGGAGTTCTTTGAATATTAAAAAGGGTCATCTTTCTTTAAAATGCTAATACCTTTCAAACTAGGACTGGATGGGACAGTTATTCCTGTGAGTCTGAGTTCTTACTATAATCCCATGACAGGTACCCAAAATACAGGGTGGGACAAGAGGAGGTTTACAGTTGTTCATATGGAAAATAACACAATAAGTAATGAATAGTAATACAAGAGTGCACTGTGTTTCACGTACTGACAACTGCAGACCTCCTTTTGCCCCATCCCATGTAGTGTGTACTGACACCCTGTCCACACAGAGGCATCTATGCTCAAGTCTGACACAGCTGATGTGCAGATGGAAACATCACTCTATGTCTATTGTTAGTGTGCAATATGCACTTTGGTTCCTCAAATTTGGGGGGTCACTAACTGGGAATTGCCAGGAAGACACACAGAGGGGTCCCAACCAGAAACCAACCCCGGCCAGGCTCCCACAGGCCTCATCTGTGGCATGAGGTGTCTTACCTTTTTCTTAGAACAACCCTCCCCTCAGCACTCACATCACCAGTGTCCCCGATCTTGACCCACCTCCCTAGACCGCGCCCCAGTTCAGTGTAGGATGAGTTCTCCCAACCTTTTCCTAGTCTCTTAATTCTGGTCTTTTCCTAAAAAATGTTTTTGTCTTAAATTAACCAAGGTAAACAATGTTTAAGAATCTTTACATTAGACAATTGTCTTACTCAACTGTAACATGTAATAATAATAATAATAATAGTAATAATAATAATAGATTTTAAACATCATTTCACTAAGAAGTTCTTTGGGGAGTCAAAGAAATCATTCTCAGTAATTTATACACTAAAGATAGTAATTTATTTCATTCAACAAATATGTATTAAGTACCTAGGGAGGTAGCCAGAATCACAGAAATTTTACCGGTTTAGCCTAAAATCCCCCAGCTGCCATTTAAATAGACATTTGAGAAAGAATGTCTCTTAGCATACTACCATAATTTATACATTCCAAGGCTGGGCTTAGCATATGTTGGTAAATGGCTGGATGGTATAGAAAATTAACGAACATTTGCTTATCCAGAGAAACTGTTTTCAACTAAGATGGTGGGGAAACAGGCAATGGTTTATTTAAGGGTTCTTCCATATTCTAAAATCTTTGTTTCCCAGTGCAAAAGGTAACCTGATCCCCGGGTGTATGAAAATGGCACAGTGTATACTAAAGGAGATGAAGGAGCAAAGGGAGAAAGTCCGCTCTTCATTCTCCACCATGCTCCACTTGTAAAAAATCATTAATGCTAGCTACACATATGAAGTCCCTGTTTAGACACTGGTTCTAGACCTTTCTAAAAGAGGCCCATTTCACCTGATTCTAAATGGCATATATGGCGTTCAGCAGAAGGAATACGTTTAAATCAGATGTGTTTGCCTGGGGTGATTAGGCATTTGTGCCCCCGATGTGTGTTTGTGAGTGGCGGGAGTGCACACACACACACACAGGTGTACTGTACGGCAGAAATGTTTTTTAAGTGTTAGCATTCAAAGTGAACATGTAAATATATAGCTAATATAGTCATATTTTCTCTTTAATTCAATCTCTTTAGATAGGAGGAAGATCATTCTGAACTATTAAAAACTAGAGGCTCGGTGCACGAAATTCATACAAGAATGAGCCTTCCTTCCGCCGGCTGCCAGCACTGGCTTCCCTCTGGGCGCAGGCAGGCACCCGGGACCTGGGCTTCCCTTGCAGCGGTCCTCCGGAAGAACAACAGTCTAATTAGCATATTATGCTTTTATTATTACAGATTAGAATTAAGAATTTTTATTTAAATAAATGGTGTTTTCCAGCACATCACTAACTAGAACTAAGTCAATGTGTTGCCAAGCATAAGCCTTTAAGATACCTACTTGAATCCATTTTGTTGAATCTATTCACATAACTACAACAGCTTCATAAGATCTGCTCATGTAAGAAAAAATTCTTTAGATTCAGTTGAAAGAAAATTGTCAAAATATTTTGAAAGAGGGGTGCACTTGATAAAATATGAAGCTATTTCTAATTTGAAATAATGATCATATTAAACAATAGATAAGAAACATAGCCGTAAGCACTTAATTTGTTTACAAAATAGAGGAATGGTATTCATTAATTTTATTCAAAGTAGGCTGTTTGTTTTTTTGTTTTGGTATATAAATTTAACCTCTGTCTGTTTGTAGATTGGCAAGTTTCTGTGATGTGGAGAATATGTTTTAATTAGTATATTAATCACTTTTCCAAAGTGCTATAAACCATTTATTTTCTTATTCAATCCCACCTTAAACATTCCACTTCTGGGAGAATAAAAGGGAAAAGGGAGAAAAATCATTTTTCATGGAGAATTATAATGAAAATTTGACCCTGCTTAAATTATCAAAAGTTCTGAATTATTACGTCTAAATTAATTTTCACATATATTAGGGAAGTAATATAAATCTTTTTAAAAAGCCTACAGACGTTTTAAGCACTTACCTATTACTTAATACATCTTCAATCAAACACATTTTCTTGAAAGGGCCTTTAACAGAAAGTTTTGAAAAACAGGGAATTCTTGAAGGGCATCAATGGGGGAAAAAACAAAGGGGATCTATAATACTTTCAGCAATAAAGATGAATTTTAAAAAGAGTAAAGACAGAAAATTCTTGTAACCTAAAATTTTGGCAACCTAAAATTTTTTACTTTGAAGCTAATTCAATGAGGAAAAGGAGATAAAAGAATGAGCGTGGTTTAGTTTAAAAAACAAGTTTTGTATCTGGAATCTAAGCTTTAGTTCCCATGATATATGATAATCTATTATATTGTATTTGCAAGAAGACATAAATTGTGACTGTTATAGACTATGGTGACAAACATATCTAGAAGGTCAGTGTGACAATATCTTGGTTGTCTTGGCTCACTTCCACCTGTTTTACTCACATCCAAAGCCAGAACTTACAACCTCAAACCTGTATTTCCAAAGTTACCACCAACGGAGCTCCCTGCCTTTGTTTTCTCATGCACTTCGGCAACAAATAAATGTTCTAAATTTCATCTTGGCACTTGTTAAACAGTTTTCCAAGAGACCTCTTTGCCTAACAAATAAAATCCATACCTTTTTCACCAGTGAGTCAAGTTCTCCTGGATCTGGCTCTCACCTGCCTTTTGAGCTCTACGTTCTACTCCACTCCATCCTCAGTGTCCGGTTATACAGACACCCAATGAAACAGCTGCCCTGGCACCATCCCATAGGGGGCACTGAAACATCACTAATAAATGAGAAAAACAGTGCCAGTTATCTCAGGTTTCTGCCCTCGGATTCCTCACTCACTAGTGAAATGTAAGCCCGACCCCCTCCCATCAATGCAAACTATGCCCTGGGCAGAGACCACGTGACTGCAGTCATGTAAATTACCTCTATCTATGGTGAGTATAACTAACTGGATCCAATCATGTGCGATTAACCAAAGAATTCATATGCATACATACACAGCCCATGGGCACATACAATAGTGAGGTGAAGGCGTGGGGTGTGGTGGGAGCCAGGTGGAGGGGAGCAAACGGGGGAAATGGGAGATATCTGTAATACTCTCAACAATAAAAATAAATAAAATGAAAGACAAGGATAAATGTGCTAAGATGTCATGTTACATTCAAAGCATGCAATGGACATCTTATTTTGAACATAGAGAAACATGACGGTATACTGATTTTACTAATAGAAAATCATCTTTCCTTACTCTCCCACTAGAAATGTGCAACAAATATTCAAAGAGCCAAATGCTTCGTTTGCCAGGGGCACCCACATATTTCAATCCATCCTCACCCTTGCCCCACTGGTCTACCTACAGCCCCATGAACACACCTCTTCCTTGTGCATGTCATTCCTTCCTCTGGAATACCTTCCTTATTGTTTTTCTCAGCCACCCACAATTCCAGCTGTCCTTTAAGACTACTTTTTTTTTTTTTTCCCTCTGTGACATCTTCCTTAATCTTCACTAGTGATAAGTAATCTCTCTGTCCTCTGAAATCCGGTATTATCTCTGACACCAATGCCTTACCATCTTTTATGCCATTTTTCTTTCTTTCTGAAAAAAGTTATACCTATCTCATGCCAAGCTCTGTTCTTAGAGCCTCATATGCATTTTCCACTTATTTTTCAAAATAACCTTAGATATTATCTTCATTTCCATTTTACAGATGAATAACCTCAGGTTTATTGGAATCAGATAACTTGCTCACAGCTATACATCTAGGAAGAGCATGGCTTGAACCCAGATGTACCTAATTCCCGAGCCTGAGCTCTCCCCACAGCGTCACAGAGCTTCAGTCCTTCCTCCCCACCTCCAGGTCAAGTCATGTGAGGGAAAGCAGCATATGTGTGGTACCTATGTGCCTCTCTCCTCAGTCACCATCACAGTCAGTCAGTAAATGTTCGTTAACAATGAAGCTGGGCCTCTTGTCTCCTCTGACAGGAATGTCGCACAGATCCCACTACACCTTCCACAGTTCTAAAAATGCTTCAGGATGTGATGAGGCCTCTCCTTCATTTGTATGGGCAAAGCCGATCCCTGCAGGAGCAGCACTGTGGAAACCACACAATTTGGAACCACCTTCCCATGATCTTCTGCTAAATTAGTGTTATAAATTTTAGTTATAGCTTTTAAATATTTCCTGGTCAACCTCTTTCTCAATTCTCCTAGAGGGCTCACCATCAAACACTGTTCCAACTTCCCAATACAGCAGAACAGTAAAGTAATGCCATATGCTCGTTTGTCAAGCAGCTTGACATACATATCCAACCAAACAACCAAATAGTGGAGTAATTGAAATGACAAGGCCCTATAAAGGATTAAAATATATGTATGTTCAAAAGTCTAATGCAAGCATAATTTTAAATGAGATGACTCATCAAAGCAGGAGGGGAATACAAAGACTTAGCTACCTGTCTATCATTACAAAAACTAAGAACAACTTAAATATCCAACAATAAGGAACTGCTTAAGTAAATGATGATGTCTACAAACAATGAAATACTGCACAGCCATCAGAAATTATTCAGTCATTCAATAACTATTTACTGAGTGCCTTATTTTTATTAAACAAATTAAGAAATGATACCTGCCCTCAGTGTGCTTAGAGAATAGACAGGGATGGGGAACCTTTTTTTCTCCCAAGGGTCATCCGGATATTTATATAAAATTATCAATTTAAAAATTAGCCTGCTATATTTGGTCAAACATTTAAATGACTCACCCCTGTGCCTTAGCAGGGCCAGGCCAATTGATTTCATGGGTCTTGTATGACCCATAGGCTGGACATTCCCCACCCGATACAGAAGAATATGTAGTGATAAGAAATTCTGTATTGTTGAGTGGCACAGTGGGTTACAACAGGGTACAATGTATATGAATTAACTTCTTATTGCTGCTATTTAAAAAAATATATATTTTATTGTTTTTTTTACAGAGAGGAGGGGAGAGAGATAGAGAGCTAGAAACGTTGATGAGAGAGAAACATCAACCAGCAATGTATTGATACATGCCCTTGACTGGAATCGAACCCGGGACCTTTCAGTCCACAGACCGATGCTCTACCACTGAGCCAAACCGGCATCGGCTATTGCTGCTATTTTAAAAATAACTTGAAGATGTATTTATTCTATGTTCATAGCCTGCCCTGAAGAAATACACATATTAGTAAGTAATTCTGGCATATTTAATTTTATAGAAGAAAGTAAAGCTGCACATTCTAAGATAAAATCCTGAGTAAAAAGTAAGCAAGTACAAATCAAATGAAGATTAATTTGGAATTCTAACTAAAACTAATTTTCAGACAGCTTTTTGAAATATTTTTAGATACTCATTATAAACATATTATTTTAAAATATGAATTCAAAGACTTCCATTGAGCAATTATGATGCAAGGTTATTGTCCATTGATGAATTTAAAACAAAACAGAAAAATAAAGGAATCAAAGTCAACTACAAAAAGCAAGAATAAATAATTTAAAATCTCTTGTGAAATTGCAATAAAAAGGACATCTGCCATTCTGTATTGCCCTGTTTTGCATAAGTCTTGAAGATATATTTAACTCACAAGGAGATAAGTTCTATAATAATTTCTTAAGCTAAACAAAAATAATCAGTAAGATTCATAATATTCAAATCTATTTACTCTTTCAAATGTGTAATTTTAGGAATAGAGAAAAAATTCTTAAGTTGATAAAGAGCATCTAAAAAAACAACAACAACCCTGTATATTTAATGTTGAAAAACTAAATGCTTCCCCCCTAAGATTGGGAATAAAGCAAGGATGTCTGCTCTCATCAATGTTATCCAACAAAGTATTAGAAGTACTAGTCAGGGCAGTAAAGCAGGAAAAAGAAATTAAAGATGAGAATGGATCTATTCCTATTGGATAACATGATTATCTATGTGGAATATCCCAAGAAATCTACAACAACAGCAAAATCCTCCTAGAACTGGTAAGTGAGTTCCAGCAAGGTAGTAAGACACAATATTAACATACAAAAATAGAACTATATTTCTATATATGAGCAACAAATGTGGGCACCAAAATTTAAAGTATAATTCCATTTGTAATCACCAAGAAAATGAAATAGGTGTAAAATGAAATAGGTGTAACAAAAATACAACACTTATTGTTGAAAATTGAAAACTACAATGAATTAAATCAATGCAGTCTTAAATAAATGGACAGGCATACTGAATTCATGGATGGAAACACTCAACAAAGCAAATATATATCAATTTCCTCAAATTGATATACAAGTTTAATGCAATTACTATAAAAATCTAAGCAAAATGTTTTGTATATAAAGACAAGAATATTCTATAATTAAATGAGAATGCAAAGAAACTAGAATAACTGAAACAATTCTAAAATAAGAATAGAGTGGAAGGAATCAGTCCACCTGACTTCAAGAGTTATTACATAGCTAAGTGATCAAGTCTGTAGTACTAGTAACGAGATAGACATTAGCCCCTTGGAACAGAATAGAGGACTGAGAAATAGATCCACACAACATAATATATTCAGATGATTTTTTACAAAGGTGCAAAAGCAATTGTGTGGAGGAAAAATAACGTTTTCAATAAAAGGACGGAAGCATACCATGTATAAAAGGACCTTGACCTAAATCTCACATCTTATACAAAACTTAATTCAAAATGGTCTGACTTAACTGTAAAATATGATAATATATATATATATCTTAGTACAAAAATAGGAGAAAATCTTTGGGATCTAGACCTAGGCAAAGAGTTCTTAAAGTTTATACCAAAAGCTCTATGAGTAAAGGAAAAACGGATACATTTGACATCATCCAAGCTAAAATCTTTTGTCCTTTGAAAGCCTTTCTTAAGAGGATGAAAAAATAAATTGCAGATTAGGAGAAAATATTGGCAAACCACCTTCCTGACCAGAGACTTATATCCAGAACATATAAAGAATTCACAGAACACAGCGAGATATGGGGAAACTGGGTCTACGTACATTGCTGGTGGGAAGGCAACATAACATAGGTGCCACGGAACACAGTGTGGTAGGTAGCACCAGGCAGCTCACTGGAGATGCTCCCACTCTGTTTCAGAGCCTCATCTTCCTACAGCTGTCCAGTCGACAAACTTAAGCTCCTTTCCTGCACCACACCTACTCTAACAGGAGTCCCCTGGGAGCGACTCTTGGAAGTAAGTACCAAGTCCTTTCCAGCAAGGTCCCGTGGCTTCAGTGTGCAACAGGCAGCTAGGCGTTCTGAGTGAAGAGGGCACCAAAGGCTACCAGTGATAGAATACTTAGGAGGGTCAATCTGACTGCTTCATTCTCCTGGGGAATTCTTAAAGGCCTGGTACTATCAAGTGAGGACTTCCTGGTACTAAAGTCCATCACTAAGTTTCCATCTGTCTCAGTACCGAGACGGCAAAACTTTAAACACCCGTTCTGAGAGAGCTGGACGGTTCCCACCCTACACCCCGCCCCCTTGAGACAGACACCGGATGTGTGCCTGTCCTGTCCTTGTCTCCTCCTGTCTCATTTCAGAAGGTCCTCCCCCCTGCAAACAGCAGCACTGTCAACTGTGCTGCTGTGCTGCACTGGGCAGTCTTAACAACGGGCACTACCTGCCCTGTTTGCTCAGCGTTAAGTATTAACAAGGCCTGGGCTAGCTCACAGTTCCCCAGGAGGGACCTGCCTGTGTAAATGCTGAGTGCAAACAGGAGCCTGGTCTTTTTCTAGGTGGGGGTGGGGAGGAGTCTTGGAGACGACTGAAAGGAGAGAAGAAACCAGGAGCTATGCGGAAACATCGTTTTCAGGGACCCGTGAGCTAATTGTACTGTGAGATCTCGCTGGGGGCTGGTTTTGCCTGTGCGTCTGGCCAGTTGCTTGCTAAACGAGGGCTTCCTATAAAGCACACATTTCAGCTTTGTTTATAAGGGCCTCAAACAGGTTGGCATTGAGTAAACAGTGTATAAATATTTCACAGAATAAAGGGGAAAGAAGAAGCCGTGGCAGTGAACTCTCTTTGTTCGGAGTTAGCGTGTTCGGTTTCTGTGCATGGAGCAGCAGCGCCAGAGCGGGTGGGAGCCCGCTGCTGAGGGATGGAAGACAGCAGACAGTATTTACGTGAGCACAAAGGAGGGTGAAGGGTCTTATTAAAAATGCTCATCAGGAATTCCTTGCTGGACAGTGAAACTGCAAAACTTGCAAAGAGGAGGAGGGCCAAACCTCTTGCCGAAGACATCAAATATAAACAAAAAATTGACTTGGGGGGAAAAAATCTTTCACTTGGGTCAGCTTTTCTGCGGACACTGGCTCACTGACATAAATTTACCTGCGTTTAGGCTTGGGCCAGGTGACAAGGCAAAATCCTATCCTCAGACAGCTGCAGGGAAGCGCCAGGGAGGCACAGGGCTGCTAAAGCCCTGCTTCCCGATAAGATCTGATGCACCGGGAGTAAAGGTGTGGGCCATGTCTCATTTTAAAAGTACAGTTCCGCGGAGATGAGAACACACGGCGTGCAGAGAACAGCAGCTGCTTCTTCTCTGTCAGTACAGCCTTAAGACACAGAACAACACTGCGACCACTGGGATTACAAATGTAACCATCTTGTAGCTTCGTGATCTTGGATGAATTACTTGACTCTTTAATTTTCTACTTTTCAAAAGTGAGCGTGGATTACTTATGCAAAAGAGATTAACAGAGGGTGGAAAAAAGAGTGATCTGCTGGAATTACGTTAGCAGCATAACCTTTAATAAAAATTGCCGCCATTTCCTGAGCATCCCATGTACCAGGCATCTCAGATACAATATTCTAATCTTCGTACCATCCTGCAAAGTTCATACTATTATTCCCAGTTTATACGATGAGAAAATTGAGGTTCAAATAGCTAAGCAATTAGTCCTTGTCTCAAAACTGGAAAAAAAAAAAAAAAAAAAAGGCAAAATATTCTACTTACATTCCTTACCTTATAGTTTTTCTCATTTAAAAAAAAATGACCCAATAATTTTCCTTCCCTCTCTGAGTCCTCTTTTCCTAATGCTATTCCAGGTCACAACTATACTGTGCGGACACATCTACTTCCTAGTGTCACCGATTCCAATATTTCTACCTAATTTGGTTTGGCCTGAGCCCTGTCCTCCACCCACAGCTTCTATCAGATTCACCTCCCTCATCAGCACCATCATCATGATGATAGCAAACACTTTCTATGTGCTGGGTACCTTATGAAATATATGCCACTATTACCCCATTTTAGAGACGTGAAAACTGGTCATGGAAACGTGAAATAGCCTGTCAGGGCGCAGGGGACGTGGCAGTCTGGCGCCAGAGTTCTCGGTCTAACCCTACACTGTACGGTCTCCATATCCCCCGAGGGACCCAGAATGAGTTCCTGATTCCAGCAAACAGGTCTGAGCAGGGGAGAGGGTACCTGTTTAAAAAGTTAGGAGATATATTTTATGGTGTTGGGAATAAAGTGGCTTTTTTTTAATTGTAAGTGTGCATTTCAAATCACAATGCATTCAGTATTTTTTTTTTTTTTTTTTTTAGTGGGCTAGCTTAGGAACATTGTTTTTATAGGAACATAAATTCTGAGTTCCCCAAAAAACTATTAGAACAGCCAGCCTTTTCTTAAGTTGGGGTTCTACCTTTACTTCCATCAGGGTAACATTAAAGTGGGGGACGCAGGACAAAGGGGAAAGGAGAATTCAAATCCCTTGTGGGTACAACTCCTGCACAGCAGAATGCAGTCCGGATAATACATCCCAACTTTCCTAGAGTGCTAAAAATAAACGTAAATGGTTCATTAGAGCTAATCTGGCAGCCAAAAGTGAATATTAATAACATAGAAGATCAATAAGATGCCTAGCAAAGAACAATGAATTAACTTGGCTCTAGAAATAGCAAAATTTGTGTAGGCCAGAGAGAGGAACACATGGGGCCAGAGAAATTCATCTCTTCTTTATACAATTCAAGGAACTGAGAATAGACAATAAAATATGCCCATTTCTTTTTGGCTCTGCCCACTAAATAAGCAGTTTAATCAATTTTTACCTTTCCCTACCTGTCTGCATCTGCCACTACTAACTCAATAGAAGAATGTATAACCCTAGTTCAAATACAGGTCAAGATGGCTATAATAAATATCACGAGCTTATGCCATTACTTTCTCCCTTAATTCTTGTCTCCTCTGCTCTATTTAAGTAAAGGACTGCACACGGTGGCTTCTACCCAAAGCGTATTCAAAGGAAAAAGGGGTTCCATGGTCCAATAAATCTGAGACAGGCTGCATGCTGATCCCCCTTGCAAGGCACTGAAGGCTCCAAGAAGTCTTTCAGGAAAGACACCTGTATAACGTATGTTACCCAGTGCTTTCCAAACCTTTTAGCCATATATTCCTTTTAACTTTTCCCTATTAACATTTTTGGGCACAATGAAGGCAAGAGCTCGTGGCCAGCTGGAGAGAAGAGTTGCCATCTTTCTTCCTGTGTAACATAAGTCACTGAATTTTTCCTGGACCTCAGTTTCCTGAGGGAGCAGGACCATGTGATGGCTACAGGCTCTGTCCAGTCACATGGTTCCAAGAGTATCTTCAACTCGTCTCCTTAAGTGGCCATGGTCCACAGCGAGCTCTCCCCTGCAGAGCCCACACCTCCGGGCACCTCCCACCACCCAGGAGCTGCCTAGACAATGGGCTCTTTTACACCCTTCACATTAGGTCCTTTATGCCCAGGCTGAGCGCTAATATTGCAAAGGCTGTTTAGGGGGATAAACAGAAGGAGGGAATTTGTAGGGAATTGTTCAAACAAGCTTACATTTGTTCCTTGAAACATTTGCTGGCATTCAGACATGGCTTTTAAAATAGTTTCTTGTGCTCTTTTCATTTAAATATGCAAGTTTAATAAACATTATTCACCCAAAAAAGAGAAATGAAGCAAACTCTTACAACTGATTCTTACGGCCTACATTCTGAGGCTACGTCCTCAGCTGATTTCTGTTGAAATGCTGTTAATCCTGATATTTCCACTTTTTTGGGGAAAAAATGATCATCATCCAGAGACTGTTCTGTTCCTAATATTGAAACTATGGCTTTTATATAGTTTCACAAAATTATTCCCCTTTATTTTTACTTACATGTTTTTTCTCCCTTAAAACATCTAGAGAAAACTAAGGGCACTATAACTCCAAATTTAGATTGGGCTTTATACTTTCTTGTTTTTATAGCAAGGACAGAGCAATGATAGGCCAGCCATAACTACTTACGAAAGTGCCAAACATGTGACAGACATTCTAAACGATGCCGTGTGTGCATTAATCTTGACAACGACCCTATAAGGTTGGTGCTATTACTACCCCATTTTGCAGATGGAGACACTGAGGTGCAGAGAGGGTCAGTGACTTGCCAAGGTCACACACCACTCATAAGTGGCAGAGCTGAGACCTGAATTCAGCAGTCTCTGTTCCTAAACATATGCTACGCTACCTCTTGCTTAGATTTGGAAAAACAATGAAACCAAAGGCATAAAAATGTATCAATCGAAGGACATAATATGAAGTTACATGAACTCCATGATGTAACTAAAGAAAAAGAGATCTCTAACCTCTTGGTTTTACTTCCACCAGAACAAGCAGAAAGGTCTGACTTACCACAAGGATATAGGTTAAATGCAGTGAGACACATGCTGTCTGCTTCCTGTCTTGAAGGAGGCTATGAAAGCTCCTCCCCAAATGCTCAATTTGAAACACTCTGGGAAAGTTCCCATGGACATTAAAATGGGCTACGTTAACTGACTTCAACCTTTTTACTTTACTTCCTCCCTGGGAGTACGCCATGACTATTTTTCTAAGTCATTAAAAAAATGTTCTTCAAAATTAACTAACAAGCAGAATAGAGACAGATTCATAGATAGAGAAGAGGCTGACAGCTGTCAAAGGAGTTGGGAGGCTGTGGGAATGGTGGTGGAGGGATTGAGAAAAAAAAAAAAAGAGAGAGGAAACTCATGGACACACAACAGTGTTGTGATTGCTGGGGGAGGGCGTAGAGAATGGGGAGAGGGTAAAGGAGGGGTAATAAATGGTGATGGGGACAGAAGGAGACTTGACCTGGGGAGGTGAACACACAATACAGTGGACGGTGATGTGTTGTAGAATTGAGCACCTGAAACTTGTATTATTTTGTTAACCAGTATCATCTCAATAAATCCAATCAAAAAGATGGGGGGGGGGGGAGTATGTTTTTCAACATACTAATGGAGTATAGCAGAAACCAAGACTAAAAAGACTCATCGGACATAGCAACCAATATAACATAGGACTCTGTCTTCTATGCTGATTGACAAAAACCAACTTGGAAAAGGCTTTTCTGAGTTGTCAAGGACATTTCGTTATGCACTGGGTACTGGATGCTCCCAAGGAGTTACTGTTAACTTTGGATCTGATAACAGCATTGTGATTATATAAGCTATTTCCATAATTTTTAGAGATGTTTCCTGAAGTAAATAAGTGTGAAATGGCATGAAGTCTGAGATTTTTACTTTGACAAAATAATAATAACGATGATGACACCAAGAGGGGCTTGATGAAGAAAGTATGGCAAAATCTTGAAAATTATTGAATCTGAGGAATGATATAGGAGGGGCCTGTGCTCACTGCTTCTGCATAGGTTTGACAATCAGGATAAAGCATGTTGATAAGCAATATGGAAAAATTTTTCTAGCCTAATGAAAAGAGATATAGAGTAAGTACTTTGAAAAATAAGGATCTAGAAATGGCCAGATACACACGTAGGTATACGGTTCAGTTCTCCTGACACTGGGGCCAGGAAAAGGAAGTGAGATGAAAGCGAAGAGCACCGGGTGACTGTGGAACAGAGAGGAGGGAAGAAAGAACCCCAGCGACGGTGCCAGCATCGTCTCAGGCAGGTTTTAGAGGACGAGCTGCCAGCTCTAGTTCTGCTGTGTGCGCTTCAACCTCCTTTAGAAGTGCGCTTCTCAGCCGGTGCTCTCAGCCACGGCTGGGAAAATGAAATAGAATGAGCCCGGTACCCCTGTTCACCTCTGCGCTCGGCATCTATAGCTTCACTCACGGACTGGCTCTCAGTCTCTGGGAGGAATGGGTTTAATTGGGAGGTGTGTGTGTGTGGAGAGCGCCTGCTTTATCAGAGTGGTTATAGGCTACATGCTGGTCTTTTGGGGTTATACCTTGATTATAAGACTAAGAGCCAAACTTGTATTTGGCATTCCAGGTTTGCTTAATGTACATCCATCTTCAGAACTGCTCGTATTCCTCAATAATCAGGAAATAAAGGGATATTGTTTTCAAAGAAAATGACCACATAGTAAATCATCATACTTTTCCCTAAGTATCTTTACTCAAGGCTCATCAAAACATGAAAAGGCAAACAGAACTCCTTAGAGACAGGAATAAACCCTGAATGAATTAACTGGTCAGGAGTAAACAAATACTACATTTTCTAGCACCCTCTTCCCCTTCAACCCAAAGTGTATTTCTAAAATTACACTAGTTCTTGCTTTTAACCATGCTTGCTGGTAAGTTTTCCATTTAGTTTTCTCACCTAATATTGAAATATCAATGCTTTCCTGTTTTAATTCTTCACAAATACCCTTTATGGATGGAGAATATCCCATTAGGAAGGGATATCAAATTTTACTTAAATTTCCCCCAACTACTGGACACCAACCAGGGCATCGCCACTGGTTTAATATTAGGAATAACACTCTAACGAACATCTCATACACAATACTTTCTTAGGCCTGGTGCACAAAATTTGTGCATGGGGTGTGTGTCCCTCAGCCCAGCCTGCACCTTTTCTAATCTGGGACCCCTCAACAGATGTCCGACTGCCTGTTTAGGCCCAATCCTATCCCTAACTGCCCTCCCTTGCAGGCTTGACTGCCTCCAATTGCCCTCCCTTGCAGGCCTGGTCCCTCCCAACTGCCCTCCCCTGCTAGCCATCTTTTGGTGGCCATCTTGTGTCCACATGGGGGCAGCCATCTTTGACCACATGGGGCAACCATCTTGTGTGTTGGAGTGATGGTCAATTTGCATATTATTCTTTTATTAGATAGGATTAGATAGGATAGAGGCTGGTGCATGGGTGGGGGCTGGCTGGTTTGCCCTGAAGGGTGTCCCGGTTAGGGTGGGGGTTCCCTTGGGGCATGGGGTGGCCTGGGCAAGGGGCCTATGGTGGTTTGCAGGCTGGCCACGGACCCTGGTGACCTAAGCGAAGGCCCTGGTATCTGGGATTTATTTATCTTCTATAACTGAAACTTTGTAGCTTGCCTCTGCATGCCCTCTACTGGGATTGAGCCTGCAACCCAGCATTGTGTCCTTGACCGGAATTGAACTTGGGACCCTTCAGTCTGCAGGCCAATGCTCTATCCACTGAGCCAACTGGCTAGGACTGCAGAATTTTTAATGCAGCCTTGTTATCCTTCTACCTAAGCCTGAGCCAACATGCAGAACACACCACTGAGTGCAGGATTTAAGGAAAAGAATACAGGGTTTATTTTTTTTATTGAATTTATTGAGATGACACTGGTTAACAAAATTATTCTGGTTTCTGGTGCACAATTCTACAATGCATCTCCTGTACTGTATTGTGTGCTCATAGCCCTGAGTCAAGTCTCCTTCCATCACCATTTATCTCTTCTTTACCCTCCTTCCCCTTTACCTATCCCCAGCAATCATGAGATTTTTCTCTTTTTTTTCTCTCTCTCTTTTCTGTGGTCCACATTCATGACATTTTTCTCTCTTTCTTTCTTTTTTTTTTCTCTCTTTTTTCTATCCCACTACCTCCTCTCACCCAACATGGCACCCCTGACTCGACAGCAACTGTCAGCCTGCTTGCAATCTATGAGTCTGTGTCTATTTTGCTTGTTAGTTCATCGTGTTCATTAGATTACACACGAGTGAGATCATGTGATATTTGCTTTTCGCTGATTGGCTTATTTCACTCAGCATAGTGCTCTCCACGTCCATTCACGCTGTGGCGACGAGTGAGTGCCCATCAGTAGATGAGTGGATAAAACAGTTGTGGTACATTTGCACAATGGAATACTACTGGGCCATAAAAAAGAAGGAAATCTTATCCTCTGCTGCTGAGGGTTTTGTTGTTTTTTGTTTTTGTTTTTAAATGTATTTTTATTGATTTCAGAGAGGAAGGGAAAGAGAGAGAGTAACAGAAACATCAATGATTAGAGAGAATCCTTGACCAGCAGCCTCCTGCACGCTCTACTCTGGGGAAAGAGCCCACAACCCAGGCAGGTGCCCTGACAGGGAATCGAACTATGACTTCCTGGTACATAGGTCAATGCTCAACCACTGAGCCACACTGACGAGGCTGCTGCTAAGTTTTTAACTCATCTTTTAACCCATACAGTGCCTGGGACTGTGCTCTGCAGGCAGTAAACACTGCTAGGACACTAGCTGATTTAGTCAAATTGTTCCATTGTACTCTTGAGCAAGTAGGTCCCCTTTGTATTATCCTTTGCCCAGCCCACTGCTTGAAAATACCCCTCTATTAAGCTTCTTGTACAAGTTTAATGAATGAACTGTCTGCATTCTCTTCCAGATAATTAATAAAAACGTTAAATAAGACCGCAATGAACATAGATTCCCACTCTCCTCTAGACTCAATCCGTTACCTCTTATCATTGCACATTCAGTCCTTCAGGCAATTTTCAATCAATCTGACACATTCAAGTCAATCTGAATTCATGAGACCTGGTATCAATTGTTGCATTAACTTCTGGGTGTGTTTAGAAATAATAATACATCTAGTGCATTCTTTCTGTCCACTTGTTTTCAGATTTTCAAAAGAATCAATTCAGTTGGTCTAACATAAATAATGTTATAAATCCATGTGATTGAGGCTCATGGCTCTAATATCTCCTACATGTTCATATATTTAACCTCTCCCATATCCCATTAGTTAGCAGTGTGGTTTCCCTGATTCCCTAATTTATTCAGTAATAGTCTATGAATGCTTACTATGGGCAGGTACTGTGTTTGGAACAGGTTTAAAATGAATTCTGTTTAGAATTAAGGGCTCTTGTTCTATGAAATATATAGGACAATGCTCTCAAACTGTTAATTTTCATTATACATCAGCAACAATGGGTCATAGATGGGGCAGAAAGAAGAAAGTTAAGTTTGGAGTCTTCGTGAGAACTATGATAAAGTTTCCTGGGGTAAGGATTCTGAAAAGGTGGCTAAAATAAGACATTGGAATAAATATGTGTTTGGATTATCTGTGACATCTCTGCCAACAATGCTCAGGACAATTTACAACTGAATATTCATCCTTTTCTCCAGTGTCTGTCTGTCTGTCTGTCTCATTATTCTTCATGATTTCCAAAGGAGAGCTTCCATAAAATGATGAATTCATTACTACTTCCATTAACACTGGTTAACACATCATCCAAGATCTTGCCTATTTATTTGTTTTCCCCTTCTTCTTTTAATGAAACAGGTCTTCATTACTGTTTAATTATCCTTATTTGTCTTCTTAAAGGCCAGTTTTAAAAAGCCGTTCAGAAGCTCAACCACTTTGCCATCAATAGCTCAGTCATTTGAGCATAAACATTAAGCTTATCTCCCTATTCATTTAATGCAAGGCCTCCTTTATCTCTGGGATGCCTTCCTTCCTCTTCTTTATTATGTTTGTATTATTAGCCTTTGCACCACTGATCGCCATAAATACTTCTTGGTTGTAACTCTGGAACCTCTCCGGTGATTCATGTTCTCTTGTGAGAGTCCTACAGACAGACTCCATTTACTCTCAGGTTCCTCGTGTGTGTGTGTGTGTGTGTGTGTGTGTGTGTATGTGTGTGTGTGTGTGTGTGTGTGTGTGTGTGTTTCTACTTTTGCACCATTGTCATCATCACTTGCATATGCTTCTGGTTTTTCCAGTGATGCCTGGTCTTTGTGGTGAAGTCACTGACCCTGAGTGAAGCGCCTGCCCCGGTTTTACAGGCTGAGAAGTGCAGCAAATCCCCAGTACCCAGCCAAAGGCCCGGGGCCGCTCAGGTACACCTGCTCTTGCCCCCGTGGGACCCATGTCATCTTCTCGGTAAAACCAAACCCGGCTCAGCACAGCGCAACACGGAAGCTGCTTCCACTGGGGACAAGGAGCTGTTCCCTACTGTGATTTTCCCACCTCAACATAGCACCTTTGGCCATTTCCAGAAATGGTTCTCCCCCTTAGGACTGGCATGGCAATTAGGACAATTAATTCTCTCTCATTTATCAATGATGCCTCAAAGACCACAAACCAAGAGAAATGCTAACTTCTTTTTCTTTTTCTTTTTTTTTTGGGGGGGGTGGGGGGGTCATATCCATGCTTATATTTGGATTTAGATATATTCACTCTTTTTGTTTTTATTCCTTTCTTGTTTGTATAGTATCTGAATTTGTGGCAGTTAATTATTGGGCTAGATTAATTACCAACTAGTTTTTACTCTGTATGGTAGTACAGAAATGCATTTTATGAAATAGAAAGTTTTTAAGAAAAAGATTTTCTCTAAAGAGTTTAACAAAGGAGAAGTCACAAATTAAAGAAAAAAGGACATATTACTATATTAGCAAGTTTGTAATGTCTGCAAATATTACATCTATCACTTCAATTCTATGCTTCTTTTTTCAAGACTGAAATAAGACACCCATAATTATTGCATGGATGCCATTTTTTACATCAGCCTAGCAAATGTGTGCGTTTTTCTTTCTTTTCACCGAAATAAGTGAAGGTGTCAATTTATTATGTTCTTTAAAATTCATCCCAAAGAAATCAATCTAAATTTTTTTTTTATTCCAAACCTATACTTTTAATTAAAGTTATTGTGGATAGTTTAAAGAGAATTCTTAGCTGGGTGTGACAAATAAGATGATGGGAACAAAATAGGGAAGATATATTTCCTCCTCCATCTGAGTGACAGCTACTCACATATTCATACTTTTTTTTTCATTCAGGGGTGTATATAGCATTTCTATGAGTGGGAAAAATGATTAAAATAAAGTATAGCCATGGCCGGTGTGGCTCAGTTGATTAAGCATCATTCTATGCACCAATATGATTCCCAGTCAGGTTACATGCCCGGGGTTGCAGGCTCCATCCCCAATAGGGGGTGTACAGGAGGATATATAACTTAAATTTTATACATCCCATCACCACATCTTTCTCTCTTCCCATCCCAGTATCTGTATCCACATGGGCCCTGACTTATTCCCATAAAACTTGTTTTTTCTCCTTTAGTCTGGCACTGATCCTGTCCACGATTAATCCCACCTCTCCCCTCCCACTTTGGGGGTAATTGAATTTTTCATCTTGCAAGGCCACACCAACCAAACATCAGTGACTCTGTGGGAAACAGAGGATTAAATTATTTCAAAATTATGACCATTTATTGATAAACCACCACGCAGAGGCACTGGACAATGAGCACCAGCTTTGGCAAGGGGCCTCCCCTACACTGTCCAAACACATCCCAGGGGAAAGCCTGTCTCTGTGGGGGGAAGACAAGGCCGCAGGGAGACAAGGTCAGCTTTTCCTGACGGGGTAGCCCTGTGGTCAGCAAATCACGGCTCGCGAGCCATGGTTTCCCGCTCTGTTGACTAATGAGTTTGCCAACCACTGGGTTAGCTGAAAGAAGGTCCTGGCTGGGGGCAGCTTATTCCAAGGCATATCACCCTTGCCCTATCCACCTCCTTCTACCTTTTCTACTCCTCATGCTTTTCCCCTTCTCTCCCATTGTTTTTCTTCAGTATTTCCTAAAAACCACAGGGTCCTTTACCTCACCTTGGCTTCCTTCCCTTCAAGTCAGGCATTCTCCCCCATTCCCTGCCCTTTTGGGCATCCCATCCCAGTCTTCCAGCCGCTGAGGTACAAATATGTGCTCCCAACCAGGCCCTCCAAGTGCTCAGGGAGGAGGGAGTCCTGGGGCCACACCCCACACCCACCACTGGGCAAGCCTCATCACCCAGGAGACAGTGTCCACCCCAGGGGTGAAGATCGTCATCATTATCACCTCCGGGCACGGCAGCGTCAGGCAGAGATTGAGGCTCCTGTGTTCGATCATGAGAAACTCAGAAATGACATCTGTTGGTGAGGGCCTCAGCCTGTAATACCAGCTGACAAACTCCAGCTCTGGTTATGGCGATGGGCAGCAGCCACGGCGGAGATTCAAATCGACCAGAAGACAACTAAAGAATCCAGAGTGACTGTCCCTCTCCTTTCCTTCCCTAGGGCCACCAGCCAGGACCACTCTCCCCGCTCTGTGATATTTGAAAATGTTCAAATGGGGCGTTTAAGACAAACCGGAGCATAAATAGGTTACCCATGAAGAAAACTTCTCCAGTAGCCGCCCAAGGCTTTCCCCACCCCATGATTTAAATATTTATTCCTCAAATACAGCCAGAGTGTGTCCGTAAGAAATAACCAGAACACTGGACCTTCAGGTCTCCTGCGAAGGTCAGAGCTGAGGTTCTGTGTATATATTATTATTACAGAAATAATAAATATTTTAAAATGAACTATGAAATTATTTTTCTTGTACACGACCTCAGAGAACAGAGTTCCCCACTGCTTCCACCTCTGAGGAAGTCTGTGGCACTCTGTGAGAGGACTGTGAGGTTATTAGGGGATAGACAACAAACCCCTGAGCCCGCCACAGCTCTTTCACCGAAACTTCCTTATATTACATTTTGACTCAAATAAGTAATCCATGGGCAAAGGCTTCGCAATATTGGTTATGCAAAGATTTTCAATGAGTGACATCTGTTGAAATGGAACTTAACTTAAATTTTATAATAAGCCTGTAGGAATGGCTTGGAAACTTCTACTCATAAATTTGAAAGTTTCACAGGGTTCGTCACTGTGTTTTGAAAAATGACAAGATTAGTTTAGTCAGAAACTTCCTGCTACCATCTTGACTTGCCAAGGTGCACCTGAGAGATGTCTTTCTTCACCAGGATTTCCCTGCTCTCCCCACCCTGTGCACGCGGTCAGATTCTCCTGGGGTTCCATTTCCATCCTGGCTCTGTCCCTCACATCAAACTTTCCCGGAAGGAACTCATTTTGTAGATTCCATCCTGGCTGACCGGCCATATGCCTGCCATAGTAAGGATTACATAAATAAAAGTGCCCACGGAAAATGTGGAGACATGGGTCCTAACTCTGGCACAGCCTCAGACGTACCGCCCTCCTTCACCAGGCAGGTGTCCCCACCCACCAGACAGTGCTCCCAGCACTCCAGTTGTAGTCCTATCGACTGAGATGGACAGTCCTAGAATCACAGAATTGAACAAGGTTCTCAATGTAACTTACTTCAACCCACTCATTATCAAAGACAAGGCAAAGCTCAAAGGTTAAGTGTTCTTTTATCAGAGTTAGTGATAAAAATCAGGCAAGAGGAAAAGTGGCTGCCCTGGCCTATTTTTTTTGCAGCCGATGACCTGGTCTTGGGATCTGTTGAAGCTCTAACACTGAACGCAGAGTGGTTTTCATCTGAATGAACATTTCAGATTTAGAATTATCTTCTTTTCAAGAAGACTGAGATTGTTCATTAGTTATAGTTAAACCATGTATTTAAAATCATCTCACTTCTCCATTCAGTTCTGAAATCCTTTGACTATAAAACCTCTTAGTTATCTGGAAATATTTTTATTGCACATTACATAAAAATAAGAGCACTAGATTCACACCCACACCACTGGCACAAGTGGGTAAACTGGTACAACCTTACTGAAAGGCATTTAGCAGTGTGATATAAAAGACTTTGAACATGTGAAACCTCTTCAACTTGTCAATGTCACTTCTAAAAATGTATTCTAAGGAAAACCTCCTAGAGATCTAGGGAAAGGATCAATTTTTGTTCTTCCTTCTTTGCACTTTGGATAAAGTCCAAATTTTCTTTCAATGAATTTATGTCCTTTCTGCCGCTGTAAAAACCGCTCAGTGTTTGTAAAGAATGAGAAAATGGAACTGGTTGCTTACTCTCCAAGGTCCGTTTCTGCTCTCATGCTCTGGTTGATTTTTTTTTCTTCTGGTTAAAAAGTTACAGAAGAGAGGAAAGGGTGTTTCCTAGAAAAGGCCATCAGTTTGCCAACAGGTGTTCAGGGCACCGGTTGGTGTTTAAAGAAGGATCCAGCTGAACCGCGTCTTCGCATATGGGTTTCACATCATCAATAACCCTAAAAACACCCATTGAACACATCCTAGGAGCAGCACAGCACCGAGAGATATACAGAAACAAACCTTCATCTCCATGCCACACAGCAATGGCCTAGCCCTTGAAAATATGACCATGAATGAAAGGCAGTCATTCATTTCCAAACACAAAATATAGGCATACAGGAAAAGGAGAAGATCGTGCAGAACTGGACCCACTGATGGGCCATAATTTGATTGTGATTTGGCTTGGACAGAAATGGAGCAGGTTACCAAAAATGTCAAACCCTTAATAGTTGGTTAAAGTTTTGTTGTCCAACGTTCCTACAATATATTTACAAATTCAACTATTCAGTAACTGAGCACATTTTTGTTTTGCTTTGGATTTGGAGAATTTGAAACAAGAGCAACCCTGACATGGAGGGTGTAATAAAGAGGGCATGACTATTATTTGATTGTATTTTGGCTCCCTGTTTGTCTGATTCCAGTATACTAATTCCAGTTAACGATATATAACCAAATCAAATAATGCATTGGTGGGGTTATATCTGGGTAGAGGTTGGCAGAGTCATGTTCACAAACCCCCTGGTAAATAATTACCAGACACAGGTGAAATACCTGATTAGCTGTCCGACACTATGAGTCAAGAAAGTTCTAAGGTTAAACTCTCAAAGACATGTCCCAAATTAGTGAAATCAACACCACCTTTTTCGATCTGAACACAGGACCCAAACTTTCCTCCTTGTTTAACACAATAGTGCTATTACTGAAATCATCGCTTAATAAAACAGGGCTTTTAAGAGACAAACTATGTCTTTATCTCCAGGAAATATATGAAAGTCTTTCCATGAAAATGGTAATAAAGCAATGAAGTTTCACTCTAAATGGTTCCATCTCAGGTTGAGGGGTAAAGCTATAGTTAAATTCCTTCCAGAACATGCTGGTTACTGTCCGTTACAGCTTTGTCCTGCTGTATTTCTCATTGGGGAGCTCCTCGAAGAACAAACAGCTTAGCTGAGAATGGATTGGGACGAACTCAAAGCAGAAACAGAGCATATCTACCAAAGGCAAAGGATTGAATAGGAAAGTAAGGATCAGGACATATTCCTTTTCTAAGTGGCTTGTCACTGTACTACAGCCTTATTCTGTCAACAGTATTTCTGCTGTGAACTGAGCTTACATATCCTGCCAGTCAAGGTTTTCATTAAATAAGAAGTGCATGTGTTTTTCTAATGCATTTGAGGCCCATTCTGATACAGTTTATGCTACTATGAGGCAAGGCATCACAGCATGCTCCGTGGCTTTGCTGGATTCCTTTACGGCAGGTGGATGCAGCAGTAGGAGAGAGGAAGACAGAGACAGACCTTAGGCACCCAACATGCAGGAACACATGTATTTACCGGCTCCATCTGCATCGCCAGGGAATATGCTGCACGGAGGATGAAAGGGCGACAAGGATTTAAAACCTACCCCTCTTGCAACTGCCAGGCCACTGCTGGGCCACACAATGACCCTTTCCAGTGGGGTGTGGAGATGGATCAGCACCTTCACCTCCACCCCTTTGATGTACGGTGCCAGCACAGCCCCACTCTCCCCATCCCCTGCCCCCGCATCTCCCTGAGCACAAGGAAGGGAACAGACCAGAAGGAGCACAGTCCATGTTCCCGCATTCCTGTGCCCACTGCAAGAGAAATGTCCTTTCTTCCCATCTAATAGTCACCCAAGGATAATTTACTTAAAAGTTGTCAGGTTACCAAATTAATCATGCTTTCTTTAATTTCTCTTCCCGGCAGTTGGTCCTCTAGAGCTAATCTCTCGAATCCAACTATTGATGTGCCTTGTAGAACACATCTCCAAGGGGAAGAGAGAATGGGAAGGGACTGGTCAAAGGCTACAAAGTTTCAATTTGCAAGATGAATACATTCTGGAGATCTACACAGAGCCGACAATGAACAATAGTGAACTGTATGCTTGGATAAATTTGCCAAGAGAGCAAATCTTATGGTAAGTGCTTAACCATAAAAGGAAAAAGTGTGTAATTTTAATATTTTTTTTAATTTTTTTTATTTTAGAGACAGGAAGAGAGGAGAGAGAGAGAGAAACATCGATGGTTGCCGCCTCCCCCCACACCCCCCCCCCCCACACATACCCCAACCAGGGCCAAACCTGAAACCTGGGCATGTGACCTGACCAGGAATCAAACTGCTGACCTTTTGGTGCACAGGACAACACTAACTACCTGAGCTACATCAGCTAGGGCAAGGAAAACATATTTTTGAAATCTTTTAAAAAATAAAATAAATGGTGTGGGGGCGGTGGGGGGGAGGAAAGGAAGGAAACTTTGGAGGTGATGGGTAAGTTTATGGGCTTGATTGTGGTGATAGTGCTGCAGGTGTATTCTTATCTCCAAACTTAGCAAGTTGCATACATTAAATACATACAGCTTTCAGTATGTCAGTCAGACCTCCAGAAAGTGTTGTTGTTTTTTTGTTTTGTTTTTTTTGTTTTTTTTTTTAAAGCAAAGAAAACACCTGAAGAGGACAACGCTCCGGAGCACAGTGTGGTAGCTGCTGTGATTACAGCCATTCCCCTGGGCTCCTCAATTCTACTTTTCAACCTGGACTGAAACGTGCTTCAACCATGAGAATTTGTATCAAACCAAAAGTGCCACAAGCCTCTTGTCACGTGCCTCGTTATTCACAAGAATCCCAAGCCTACGCTGAGACCACCGTGGCCCTCCCTGCTCTGGGGGACAGGAGTGGAGGCCATCACACTGGTCCGCTGACAGCTCTTAGTCATTTCAGGAGATTTCTGGGAAAGGTGCTCAGAACTCACTCATCTTTCTCAGGAAATCTCAGAAATCAAGGCTATTTACAGTGAAGTGCGGTGAATGACTTCAGACCCTCTGCTTTAGAAAAAGAAAGGACTAAGAAGAGATGGAGAAGTTCCTTGACTTGGTCTTTAAGGTGGATCCTTAACGCATTGTTCTCTTTCCTCTCTGAAAATGAGGTTTGCACTTTAAACAGAGATTTCAACAGGGTAATGCATTCGCTACAAAGAGATGGACTCAATGTAAATGACTAAGCAAGTGCCCTGAATGTCATTTCCTCTCAACAGCCTAAGCACCATAAGCTAGGTAAGGACCTGAGCAATGCCCTGTGTCTAATGAGGGCTGCTGAGTGCGGCAGGACTGGGTGGGACGTGACCCATGGGAGGCCTGCAGCGTTGAGTTCCGGGCCAACCGATGTGCAGTTTCACGCAGCACTGTGCTAGTTACGCAGCTAACTATATAGTTACCCGGGCTACCCATGTTTCAGACATAACCAGAAACACACCTTCTTTCAATAAGACAAGGCCTAGTGAGCTTAGGGGTGACCTGAGGTACATGGGTTCCAAGGCACGGCGAACTGTACTTTTCAGAAAATCATTCTGTTTAACAAACTCTCAGCAGGCACCCTGCCTAGATGTGATCTATAAGGGCCTTTTGTGTCAGGCGGCGCTGCTCTGCTGTACGGGGTGCTCTCGGTGGTGGTAATTGGTTTGGCTGTCCATTCCACCCATCAGGTGATACAAACCTATCAATCAGGCTAAATGCAATGTGAGAGAAGTCTCTTTAGCCAATTAGTCAGTAATGAGAACATTAGCCACGATATCTTCTGCAGAGGGCACCTTAGCCATTCCACCCGAGCCTGAGAAGACGACAGTCTCTGTGTGATTAATAAAGCTCACAGGAGGCGGTGGAGATCCCACAGGGGTGAGGAAGAGGCTCCGAGAGAAAGGCCCTCGGAAGCGCTACGTGTTTTCAGTGCCACCGAGTGCCTGATGCGGAAACACAGAGGCAGACAACCTTAGAGCAGGAAGGGACCTTGAGGATCACTTGCTCCAGCTCCCTCATGTCCTAGATAAGGCAGGGAACAAAATGACTCGTCCAAGGTCACACAGTGCTGGCAAGGGGCAGCTCTCATTTCTCGTCTAAACAAACAAAATAAACATTTAGGGCTGTTAACTACAAACATCAATATAGAGAAACCCTGATATTGTCACGTGCCCTTTGTTCCTACTGGGGCCAGAGAGCTTGTGTTTTACTTCCCTGATTTCCTAGGGCCTAGCACAGGGATTGTATAGGGTACCTTGGGGAAGTGCTGTGTGTATGTAGAGCAATAATTTCTGAGAAAGACTCTCAGGTTCCGAAAGGCCACTCTGCCACATACTAGATTTGTGGCCTTGGGCAAGTACTCACTCCTTGTATCTTGGTTTCCCCACCTGTAAAATGGGGGTAATACCAGTACCCACCTCGCAGGATTGTTGTGAGAATTAAAGGAGTCAGTCTGCATAAAGCATACAGAACAGAGATGGGTCCATGCAAGTGCAGCTGTTCTCGGGGAAGATGCTCTTGTTAGGTCCCTGTCCTGTGTGGTTTGCAGCCTCTATAAAGAATTTCTAAATAAAACTCATATCTAGGCCGAGGATGGAGAGTTCTTCCCACCTGTAATGCCCCTCTCTCTCCCATGCGAGGTTTATATGGTTGATGCCCATCAACCTGTCCATCCCTCCGTCCTCTGTCCCTAGTGTTAAAATATCTAAAATTATGTTCAACAGAAACTAGAAACAGCAAAGCACAGCCCCTCCAAAAATCAACAATATGCAGGGTAAAGTGCTCAACAAAAGCAAATCATCGTTTTGTGAAAAATGAAAATGTTAATTTGCACAGAGAACAATTGCTATATTTATGTCTTTCACTGTGACCTTATCCTGCCAGAATATGGGAATCAGTGTCAGAAATGAGCCCTTCACTGATTTAAATAGGATTCCAATATATATTTTATGCATAATAATAGTCTTCTTCCACTATTATATAAACATAAAATATTACCTTCCTCCTATTCTGGAGACGTTATGACAATCTAAGGGAATACATTTAATTCCACTCAAGTCCCTGAAAGAACAGAACTTCAATTACTATTTAGCGAGTGTTTGATCCATTCTGCTTGTCTCTAAAAAGCATTCTATGAAACTTTTATGGAAGACGCCATGGAATCACTGTGTGGTATGATGCAGTGTGAGGATTTTTTAAACCTTCCAATGCCTGACATTTAAAGCAAGACAGCATTTCTTCAGGCAGAAGTTATTTAATGTCCAGTAATATGAACACGTTTCTATACAGATGCACACTGAAGTATCCTGATTCGAGAGAGGCAAACGACACTATTTTGGGGAGTGAGTCTTGAAGAGCATGGACAACTTTGCTAACGGGGGTTCTGTGGAGTAGGGCGGAGGTAAGGATGACCACAGTGACCCGAGAAGGAAGAGGAGAGAAAGGGAGACAGGGAAAGGCAGGAGGGGCAGCTACTTTCAGTGGAGGGACTGGAAGGCAACCCACCTCTCTCCCTCCAACAGATCTCACCTGTAGCACTATTTAAAATGAGAATATTTATTTTCTTTAAAACATGATTCATACAATGATAAATGACAAGATAAACCATACCTCCAAGATTTAAAGGGAATGTGGCAATTCCATCCTCCAGAGAGCTTGATATTTCACAAGGGGCCTTTTAACTAGAGGAGATCTGAGTGAGACTATATGGGTAGCTATCTCTTGTTCATGAGATCAATGCATAACAGAGCTAACCTTTACTAACGTCTTGCTAGGTGTGAGGTGCTGTTTGGAAGTACATATTAACTCACTTAATCCTCACAAAGCTCCTGGGAAGTGGCAATTATTATTATCCACATTTTACTAATAAGAGGTAAGTGGTGTGCCCAAATCACACCACCAGGAAGTGGCAGAGCTGGGCTTCATACTCAGCTGTTTGATTCCAGAGGGAAATGTAGTCTGACAATATCTTCAGTGTTAATGGTTTTCTGCTTTTAAAACAGTAGGCCCATAGCCCTCCAATCTTTTTTTTTTTTTTTTTTTTTTCATTTTATAGAACTACTAGAGACACAATGCATGAAATTGGATCCAGGTCTTCTGGAAGGACATCCGGTCTAATTAGCATATTATGCTTTTATTATTACAGTTCCTTGGATTAGGTAGTGCCTTACCCAGAAGAACTGAAAGTGTTTTTACCCATTTGATTTTTTATTAAGACACCCCCATTTCATTAGGGAGGGAATGAATGAAGAATGAATGAGAAAAACGAATGAGAAAAAAGTTAAGCTCACTGGTCTTAAAGGCTGCTGGCAGAGCTGGTCCATGCCACAAAGAATTGCCTTAGGACAACTACAGGTCCACAAAACATGCCTCACAACATCCCTCCCCTCCCCTGATCTAGTCTTCCATTTTAAAAGGGTAATGTCAAAACTAAGGCTGAGGTCTCAGTTGTGTGACCCAGTCACACAGGGTCTGTGCACACACAGAGGCAGTGAGGCCGGGGAGCAGCGACTGCGGGGCTTCCTGTGGGCCCCGGTGCTTCCTGTTGGAGGAGAGAGATCTGGCCTGGGCGCTGGCAGCATCCCAAGTGGGCACACACTTTACACGAACTTTGAAGTTTCAGTTGGTGGCAGGGTCTCCGCTTCCTGTTCCAAGCTGTTGAGTAACAGTCTTGCACTTCACAGCCTGAGGTGTCTACCCTGGGGTGGTATCATGCCCTGAAAAGCTCAGAAGCAAGGAGGGACCCAAGCCTGAAAAAAAACAGGGCTACCTCTGGGGACAAAGAGACAAACTCCTCCATTTGTCCTACCATGCACGTTTGCACCAGGCATATGACAATTTAAATATGAAATGCATATTTTATGCACGTATTTCCCCCCCTCTCCTCTGCTTCTTACCCCTCTCTTCTCTTCATTTCTCCAGTCTTCATTGATGGATGCAGACATGTCTGTCTATTAAATCTATCCTCATTTACCCAAGGCTCTGCTTAACGCTCAGATTCCAGGCAGGATTCTTTTCCTCGCCCAGTTTCAATTTTGTTTCCCTATATTTGAGAAAGGCACTGCTTCAGGAGCCCTGATTTTCTGTTTTCAAGAATGCTGAGGAAGAGGCCTCGGGAAAGCAATACCTTCACATTTTCCAAGCGGCTGTCGGGGATCCGTGACCTTGCAAAACTTTCTGGTGGTTTTTGACATCTGACTTCCTCCCTTTTCCGAACTCTCACCAACTCCTCACATTCTGCAACGTATTTTGGGGCAAGTATTGGGGCCAGCAAAGAATTTAAAAACTGAGAAAAGTGAACGCGTCCAACAGACAATACCTTTTATTTGATTTTAAAGTTACAGAGCTGTCCCCGGAAGAGCTCATGCACCTATGCACAGTATATTTTAATCAAATCAAGTGTGCCTGCCTAGATTTAGCTCTTGGGAAAATTCCAACGAAGATAACACTCTCAATCAGCTCAAAATAGCCTATTGTGACAGGAAAGTACCTTGAAAACTGGTGAAGACTCACTCAGACATAGAAGCAACTTCCCCTCTAGGGAAAATCAGTGAATATAAATTCATTAGGGTAGTTAATTCCTCCATGTAAACAGCGCCTGCCATCACCATTAATACTCAAAACATAAGCAGCCCTTTCTAATGAACAGACTGTAAGCCCTAAAGTGAAAAGAGCTGAGTTCTAATTATGATCCTTAAATAAAGGGAATAATAATGCATGTTCATTGTCCATGGGGGTGTCTTAATACTAAGTCCAATGGGTAAAAATACTTTTCATTCTTCTGGGGAAGGCACTACCAAATCCCAGGATAGTTCTATAAAAAGAAAAAAAAAATAGATTGGTGTGTGCTCTGCAGATTCAATGAGGGCTACGGGCCCTACTGTTTTAAAAGCAGGGAACTGTTAACACTGGAGATATTGTCAAAATACATTTCCCTCTGGTTCAGAAAAGGAGAGAGGGAGGGCTGAAGGGTGGAGTGGGAAAGAATTGCCATCAAAGCATTGTTAATATGAACTGAATTATATTACAATGGCGATACTTCAACATGGGGAATGAAAATTGTTCCGTATTACTGTGGATTGACAATATGACAATTGTTCATTGAAAGTGGATGACAGCTATGGCATTATAGCTCAGTGCACAACACAAGATGAATGAGTGTTACAAGTTCTTCCAGAATGGGCCCCTGTTTCACAAGGGTTTGTATCAGCCCCAAATAAATACGTGCCAGGTTGGGTTTTTTGTTTTTTTTTTGCTACATCAGCAAATGTAGCATCCCTTTACAAACCCAAGTGTTACCGGTGGCCTCAAAGTGCCAGTGTCCTGCGCCTGCTTAGTGGATTGGCAGCAGCTGTGAAATGTCAACTCAAATGCCAAGAAGGATCTAAACAGCTCCTCGGCAGAAGGATTGGTCAAATGCCGATGGCTGGACAAGTGGGAGCTGACGTCACACTGACTCACGAGCCACAGGAAGTCTGTTTCTGAGCTTCTGTCTTGGCACCAGGCTCGGTCCACCATACAGAGAGTCATCGGTGTGCCTCTGATTCCAACTACTCCCCTCACAGCACTAACGCCACACCTGTTTCCTGAAATCAATATGCTTCAGGCCAGAGGTATTCACATTATCTCCTTATGGGCAACAAGTCATTCCTGCTTTCTTGGAAAAAAATAATGCAAGGAAAAAGTACAAAAACCACTCATAATATTACCACAGAGAGACAAGCCCTGTTCCCATTAGTATCTTTCATATTTTATATTAGTGTATTTCTTTTCAGTTATAAGCCATGTTTAAAAAGCAGAATCTGCTATTTATTGCGTTCCGAGTGCCGGCTTTTTAAAAACGTAGCAATCAATATGTGGTGAACATTTTTTTCAATCTCGTTAAATATTCTTCAAAAACATCATTTGAATGGCTGCGCATACTCCATTTTCTAGATATCATAACTAGCATGGCTAATCCCCCATTGTTGGACATTTAGGCTATTTCCAATGTTTTACTGTGAAAAATAATGCAGGTGTTATGTAATATTTGTATGCACTCTGGCTAATTTCTTGGGCTTAATTCATAAAACCTTATACTAATTTTCTGTGACCATGACAATGGCAACACTCCAGGTGAATCTGGGGGCAGTCCTTGGAAAGGTGCCTTGGGCATAATTTGCCATCAGAGGAGCCTCTGAAGTATTTGGTGAGAGCAGCTGAAGAGGTAAACAATGGGCAAGTCCTCGGTTTTATACTCAGAGACAACAGAACCGTTTATCCCTCAGTTGCTGTGGCCAAGTCTCCTGGACTGAGCACAGCAATCTGTCTTGGTTGGTGAAGGAAAGAATACTGACGCAAAGGGAGAGGAACTACGTGTATATTCTCTGCACTTCCACACTTAGTATTAAGTAGAAACTTCCTCCAAAAACCTTCGCGTGAGGAATAAAATGTGGGACTTATTTCGTGCTCTCCTCCAAATATTTCCAGGTCTCTATCTTGCAGGCACACTCACAAGTGCACTTCCTGGCCCTTGTGTGGTTAGGTGGGGTCCTGCGGCCAGTTCTGGTGAATAAGTTGTGATCCGAGTTCCAGGTACCCGTTCTGGGGTGGAACAATAAATTGCTGATGTTAGACCCTCCGGACCGCTCTTTCCTCCGGCACAGCCACTGGTGTGAGATAGTGGCCAGTCTGCTCGCTACGAGGCCCTGAGAGACAGCGATAAGCAGAGTCCCTCCTCTCTCCATCAACCCGCCATGCACGTGAGGAAGAATTACACATTTGTTATTTTACACCAGTAAGATGTGGGGGTTACCTGCTGCTATATCGTCACCTCCTCTTCTCCTGATGGATAAACAATGATATTTAGCTCAACTCTGTGACATTGTGATCTGACTTAAAATAGTCACATGGAAGTCTGTTCTTTTGTGCACATATCTGAAGGCCTGGAGAGATGCAGACATAATCTTTACGATTTCCTGGGCTCCGTGATGAGGCAATTTGTTAGGCATTTTTCAGTGCCTGTTGGATACCAGGCACTGACATTGGGTTCATGGGGAAAACAGGAGGATGGGGAAGACATGGCTGTGACCCTGGGAAGATTAAAATAAAGTGGGGAGGATACAGTTTCAGAATTTCTATAAAGGAGTTTAGGGTTAGCCATTGCCGCAAAGGACACTTGGGGGATTCTCTTGACGCTAGATTTGCAGGGCAAATGCCCTCTGAATGGAATCACAGATTTACTTGACATGGCAGGGAGGCTGGTGGGGCCTCCTCTGATCTATTGGCACAACCACGAATAACGACCAAGAATACAGCAAGTACAACTGAGATCACGGGAAGTTTCTAAGGAAGAGGCAGGGAGAAAGGCCCTGGTACTTCCTAGGGCTGGAAGATGCAGTCTGCGTGGGCAAGGCTGACAGCCAAGTTTCACTACGGATCCTGAGAGGGGCTTTGGGGCCCAGATCCCCGCAGGGAGAGCTTGGCGGAGAGCAGCAGTCTGGGAGAGACCCCCAGCTTCAGCCAGGGCAGAGTGGGGAGAACATAGGACGTGTCCGGTATCTGGGTCAGAGAAGTCAGAACTAATGTCTAGAAAGAAAGTCAGACAAGCGCGCATTTGGGGAAAGTGCTGAGGGACTTACAGGGGTTTGTGCCTGGCTGGCTGGGGCAGGCCATTCAGGGCAGCAGAGGTGGGTGTGCAACAGGGCTTTGAAGGAAGAGAATTACCAACCAGAAGGAGGGAAGCAGGAATAACTGGTCGGGGCAGGTTTACTTGGCCAAAGCACAGGGCATGTGTCTGAATAACGAACTTGGGAAATGCAGAGGGCTGCAATCCAGAGATGGAGGCATCATGCCCGACGGAACAGCTCAAAACTCTCAGCGCAGCGCTGAACGTAAAACAGATACGCAGTGAATGAGTAGCAGCTGATAACACCCACCCCCGGACCAGTCCAGGAGCAAGTCAGTTTTATGGGAGGTGCAGCAAGTCAGTATTTTTTTTTTTTTAATAACATCACTGTCTACTTTTGGAGCCTTAGTTTATCATTAACACTTCCCACCAACAGGGAGATGGGGTGGAGAGACAGTGGAAGATAAGGTATCACTCAGCTCTGAGCATGTGGCTGCCTGCAAACAGTTCTGGGTTAACCTTGATGGACTGGAAGTAAGTGACATGAGATCTCAAAGTTCAGCTTTAAAATGGAGCCTAGGAGGACCGGTGCACTGAATGTCTTTGTTTGCTTCCTGATAATAAGAAAAAGATGGGCTCTTAAAACAAACAGAAAACACTGCAGTTACTCAGCTCTGGGTAAGTTTTTTTCACCTGGTAATTCCCTTTTGGTTAACCTGATACCGCAGGCTTAAATTCATGAAAACATTTTAGTTTTGGTTCAGAGAGGAAAAAAAAAACCCACACAAGATTAAGATTACTGTAAAGGCTGCAAAAAGGAGGAGAAAAATGGTCACTTTTCTATGTGGCACTGAGTAAGTGGACTGGATTTCGGGTCCAGTAGTAGGCTACTAATTCAAGTGTGAAAGGAAAATTTCTTGAGGGGGATGGACAGCTTAACCAGGGAATATCCCACCAAAACACAAGAAACCTAGGAATAGGTTAACAGAGAATCACAATCCCCTCCACTGAGAAATAAACACGTTATTTTTTCAAATGGCACATGAGAAATCAAATAATAAAGCCATCCCCAAAAGGTTAGGAGAAATTTATTGGGAACCCAACAGGGCATCAGACTGAAGAAAAGTCTGCTTGTAACTGGACTTCACGTGGTTGCAGAAACGCTGGCTGCCTTCCCCACTTTCATCGCCAAAGAGAGCAAACATTCTCCATGGAAAACGTCCCTGAAATCTGTTTTGTTTGAAGGTCAGATCTACAAAGCCATAATTACCTAGGTAACTTGGGTCTGATGTTGCCCAAAATATCCAGGTAATTATAGGAGAAATGTCACTTCCTCTGTATAATCTCCACTGTACCAGTGGCGTCTACACTGGCAGTTTTCCAGTTAAGAACAGCCCTTCGTTGCACTCTGTGCTTGTGCAGACCTTGCCAAAGATGGTAACATTCTGAACAGGTGATTTTTTTTTAATGGCCTTTATAAATATTCCTCCTGTCTTGTCCCATTCTCTAGGATGCTCTGTTGACGATATTCGGAGGATCATAGATAAAATACCCTTGGCTAATTTTTACATGTAAGAACAAACATTCTGGAATGGGAGAACACTGTGAGATGGGAGAGAGGAGAGGTGAGAGGAAGAAAGAACAGGGGTGTCAAGATCTGCAAAACGTGGGGATTTTTAAAAAAATGAAAAGATTCATAGCTATGGAGGGAGAGAGGGAGGGAGGGAGGGATGAAGAGAGAGAGAGAGAGAGGAGAGCGAGGGGGAGAAAGAGAAAGCTGATGCAGGTAGCAGACGTCTTATTCAGAGTTTGAGCTGTGACAACACAGGCAGCTGGGGGCAGAAAGAAGTGCACCTCTGGTCCCTGATTGCTCAAGAGAAGTGACCATTCCTTTTCTTCACAAAGAAAAAATGGCATTTATCTCGAGTACAGCAAGGCATATTAGGATTCACCTCCCCCATTCTCTTTCTTCTCTCTTCCTCCTACCACCTCCCTCACCACCTCCCCTTCCTGTTGGAAAAGAAAAGGTGGGAGGGGAGAGGGAGGGAGGGAGGACCCGTCAGCCGCAGACAACACTGTGGGAGTCTCTTTCTTCAGCTTTTACCAGCCTATGGGGGTCAGGATGCTATTGGTTCAGCTTTATGTGTGATATGGTGCCTCTCACTTAGCAACAGCGAGCTGGAAAGACAGGAAGCAACGCCACCTGGCTCAGCGAGTGTGCAGAGGGTTTAAAAGGGAGCCACTCAGTCAGGGAGACAGAAGGGGAGGGAGAGAGAGAGAGCAGACCGAGCTTAACCTATCTACCAGAAAGAGCAGGGCCTTAGCAACAGCCAACAGGCAGGCTATGGCGGGGAGTGGGGGAGAGGGTAGTGCAGAGACTGGACAGGAGGTATTTTTAATGAGTTCCTAGGTATATCACATATACTTCCTTCATGCATATTTTTTATGGAGAAACCACACTGGGCGGTGGGTGGGGAGAGAGAGAGAGAGGTTAGCTAGGCAAAAAGGAAGAGAAGATGAATCTAAAACTCTTCAGTGAGTTTCCTAGATTTTATTTTGTTTTCACCCCAGGGTGCTTCTAGACAAAAATGAGTAAAATCGGGTGAACTTGAAAAAGCTAGTAACCACAGGTTGTTGGTGTGTTGTTTCTTTAATTACTCAACGCAGTAGTTATTTCTAAAATCTAAATTTCATTTTAGCTTCTCTGGAGTAGAAAGTGGCAAAAGTACATCTCTGCTAGAAAGAGATGTTTTTCCTTTGACTCCTTTGTAGTAAAGGGAGATTTCTGAGAAGGATGCAGCTAGACGTTCTGAAAGCTCTTAGCGCCTGCATATAACAGGGCTTCGGTCCTAGGCCCCCCACCAAATTTTAGAAGGGTCATCTGACCAATTTATCAACCCCAACTCAACCCACCCCATCAGACAGCCTCGCTTTAAACTCTAAAAATATAGATGGGAACATATCTGCCTTCCCTTCCTACAGAAAAAAGAAGGCCTTTCAATATGGAGTGGGGCCTTTCCTAGGACCAACTGGGGCCCCAGAGACCAAGACAACACCCTGGGGGACACAGCTGGGCCTCCATCAGCCCAACTGCACCAGACCCAATTAACCCCTTAGGCTCTGAGCAGGAAAAGCTACTGACTACAGTGACACCTACTGCTCGGGGCAGGGCTGTACAGCCTGGGAGCACCTACAGAAGGAGCCATTTGTTCCACTGGGGTAGGCTCCCCTGGACACAGTTCTCACTGCTGTGGGCTCACACCTGAGTGAGGAGGCGGTCAGCCCCTCCCTGCCTGGCGGGCCTCAGAACCTGTCCCTCGGACCTCCGAAGAGGACCTCCGAAGAGGTCAACGGTCTTCAGCCCTTCACAGAGACTTGCTCTCTGACAGTGATTATACATAAGTCACTGGGGTAGAAAAACAGTTTGATAGGGGCCCACAGCTCCTTTAGAATCACTACTAAGGTGAAATCGCTTTATTAACAATTCTCTTTGGTAGCCGATTAAATTTCCCTGGGGAAAAATAAAACTTTGTCCAATATCTACTCAATTTTTTCTCTATAGACAAAAACGGGACAGTGAAGCACTTGTACAGTACAGGTATTTAGGAACTGCTCTGCTTTTATAATAGCATGTCAATGAATCCATATTTGTTTTACTCTATGTGTTTAGCCCAATCCCAGAAATCCCCTCCCACTGAGGAAGAAAACCCCCATTTAATTATGAAAGTCCAGGTTATACTTTTCTGAAAACATAGAAATATGCCCATATGTTAATGATGAAAAATATCAGTAAATCTCTTTTCTCTATTAAGAATAAGAAACAATGTCACTAACAGAATCAATGGTTTTCTCTCTCTGCCCCTCCAAAATAGGCACTGTATTTAAAACCATAATAAAGGTTCCAGGAGAAGGAAGTCTGGGTGATTATAAAAGTAATGGGTCGGGAGGTACAGCTTGATTCGTTTTGGCAAAGAATATCTAGTGAACCCTCACCAAGCTAGGTACACATTGAGTAGAACTGAAAATTCAAATGTCATTCTTCGTTGAGAATGCTCAAAGCGCTTTGCAAATATTTTTCTTCCCAAGCATCCCACTTGGAATAGTTGGATGTTAAGTTGTGAGATTCTCGTTTTCTAACTGGAAGACAGGGGAGTTTTGCAGCTTGCGACATCACAGAGCAAGCCAGCGCATAGGCTGAAGCAAGCCAGCGCATAGGCTGAAGTAAGAACCAGGTTTCCTGATTTCAAGCCCGTGGCTTGGCCACCGGCCCACTGGTACCAGGCCCCTCTGAATCACTGCGGCCTCTGCCTCGCAGGGATCCAGCATGCCTGGGTGTTCATCTGAGCTGTGTCTCAGGGTTGTGGTGGTATCCTAGTTACATTTCTCCTTAACGCTCCTAGTTTTGTGATCTCATTTACCTGCTGCTTTCACAAAATGGGTAAAAAAATAAAAATTAGTACGTAGGAGACTTGAGTAAAACCTATGAAAAACCCAGGGTTCAAACATAAGTCACATGAAAGGCTAAAATTCCCCACCTGCGGCTCCCTAACTCCCTTCTCCCTTACATGTTAACACTGAAATGAGCGCTGGGAGGATCCTCAGAAAAGGAGCCGCCCGGGCTCACCACCGAGACAGGGTCCGCAAGGTGGAGCTGCGATGGGGTATCTAGCCGTGTGGCCTAATGAACAGCAGAACACGGAAACGTTGCTTCCGTCTCACAGACGTGCACCCTGGCAGGACTCAAGAGGACACAAACTCGTGTTGTGCGTGCAAAGTAAAGCACTGTGAGGGTGCCATGATCACAGAGGCCCGGGTGTAGACATCTGTTCCATGGGTGGAAATGGCAGCCTCAAGTGTCTGTCAGAAAAACCACATGTTCTAGATAGTGAGAGGCTCCTTCCCTCCAAACATTCTTAAATCTACTCTTTTCCCTTAATAAGGAAGGTAAATGATGATAAATTTGTCCCCGTGATTAGTTTCTTTCCCAGATACTGTGTTACCACGAAGCCCTAACATCCAGCAGTCACCGTATGGGTGGATGTCACTAGCTGTATATAACAGAAAAGAGGCACATAGAACTTCCCCCATTCAAAAGGTGAAAGTTGGATTTCATTAAATCAACCACACAAGATGCGAGTGCACGGTGAGGGGTTACAGTCCTCAGACAAATATGAACTGCCGGCATTGACTGGTGCTCCCCCCTGGAGCTGGATAGAGCCTCCAAATTCAGCAAGGCCAACACTTGTCTCTCCAAACAGTCCCGTCCAATATTCATCATGTCTTTCAGCACCGACCTGGGCATGGGGGCCCCTGTGCTCCCCGCCTCATCTCCTTCAGTGACTCACCAGCCCCCCTGGATTATTTCTTTGCTAAGTCTCACACCCGCTCCCACTCCCGTCTGCATTCAGGTAACCCAGGCTGGGAGCACAGCGCTTTACCCCTGGGCGGTTTCAGGGGCCACATTTCCAGATCCTTGGCTTTCCACTCTGGGCTGTCTGTCTAGCTTACCCTCACAACCAATGGTGGCTCTTATTCAGTGGTTTCAGATCTAAAGAACTTTGCCATCATATTGTTCGGACAATCCCTCTTTTTATAAACAAAACACAACAACAAACAACAAAACCCACAACATAAAGATGCATGTTTATGTATAGTTACATTTTTTTTTAAATGAATACACCAAAGGCCAGCAAATCTTTTCTAAAGGGCCAAAAGACAAAACTGAGGCTCTTAAATAGATATTTATGTAACAAAAGAGAAAATGAAATTCTATAAAATTTTTATTGACAAGATTCAAAATTTTATTTATGGACACCAAAATTTGAATTTTATATCTAATGAAATCTTATTCTCTTTATTTCTTTTCAACCATTTAAATACATAAAAATTATTCTTTGCCCATGGGCCATCCAAAAACAGATAGTGGGCCCATTTTGGCTCATGGGCCATAGTTAGGGGATGCGTAAAATATACATCAGTGGTTAAAACTGTGGTTAGGTCAAGGGAATGAAGAGGGGAGCGAAAAGGTAATTTTTTTTCACTTTTTAATAACCACATTTCTGTATTGTTTGCATCTTTATTATAGGCATGTATTACTTTTATGATTTGAAAACAGCAAAGAAGGACATGATTAATTAGTTTAAAGACTTCAGAGTTTTCAAGTTCCTCCATATCCTTCTTGATGAACTTAAATTCCCATTACAACAAATAATCTATTAGAATAGTGTCTCTTTATTATTTGCTTAAAACCCTATGCCCACTGCTGTTTTCACACCTGGCAAAACCATACTCATATTTCAAGGTTCATTCGCTCTCCCTTCCTTCTTCCCTTGAGACTTCCGTACCTCTGATCCTATGGGGCAATCTTCAGTTCTCTGATCACCCCTTGTCAGTTCATTTAGAATGCGTTTACCTTGTCTCCTCAATCATCTCTGAGCTCCCCACAGGCAGAACCTTAAGTGTTCTCCACAGCCTAAACAGCAAGGCAGCCTGAGGTTCAACAAACATTTGACAGCTTTTTAGTCACCCTGTGCTAAACCCAACTGTATAGTATATTTAATAAATATTCTAGGATCAGTGGGTGAAAGTTATAAGAATTGAAATTTTGTCCGAATGTATAAAAATATAACTTTTTAACTCTTGAACTGTCCAACAATGAAATACGCTGCCTCTTGAAATAACATACTTCCTGACACTACAAAGTATTCAAAACACAAGTGTATGACCATCTGTCAGGGATTCTGTGGAAGGAATTCCTGGATTACTTAGGTCAGAACATACAGCTCTAAAGGCCCTTCTCACTCAAGAATTTGTTATTCTTACAACATGATTCCCCTCCCCAAATATCTCATTTGTTTGTTAAAATGAAGTGGTTTAAAGTAACAGGGATGGCACATTCACAACTCAGACTGTCAAAAACTCTACTTGTTTCCTATTTGCTGCAATTCTATGGGTGTATTACGATGGAATGAATTGGTTTAAGAAGCAGACTTAATATATTTGATAAACAACCAATACTAATCTGAAAAGAAGATCCCAGAGCAGAGAGAATTTTTTGTCCCTTAGCTAGATAGCTCTCTGAGGACAGTTTTCTTATGGCTTTTGTTTATTTTTAAATCTTTTTAAAGAAGTTGTTGGGTTAACTAATCAGCTGTCTGAACGACAAGAAGTAAATAATTCACAACTATACTTACATATTGCTTATCCTGAATGTAGCTCTCTAGACCTTTAGAAGTCTGGGGGAAACCCATGTTCAAAAGGTGCTTAGAAACACATATTCCACTGCCTCTATGGAGGTAAAAAACATCACCCTGACAACTCAGCCACATGTAAACACGACCTCGAAAAGTCAAAGGTCCAAAAGTACAAGTCATAAGTTCTGTCATCAAGTCCCTTTGACTGCCCACCGGGGCCCAAGCACCGGGAAATTCCCACACTCTAGAACTTGACACCTGTCGCCCAATGAAGGTACAGTTTGTTGTTAAGAAAGGAAAAGAAGAGAAGAGAAGAGAAGAGAAGAGAAGAGAAGAGAAGAGAAGAGAAGAGAAGAGAAGAGAAGAGAAGAGAAGAAAAAAGAAAAGAAAAAAGGAAATAAATACATCAACTAGCTTTCAGTTTCTTTAAAAGACCAACCTTTTTATTCAAAGGCCTAGAAATGAAGAGCTGGCAACAGGAAACAAACAAACAACAACACACAAAAGAGAAAATGCATGGAGGGAAGAGAAGAGAGAAAAAAAGAGTAAGAATCAGCTGGGCAACAGGGGCACGTGGCCTCCAGAGTAAGAGCAGGGAGCAGTGGGCACTGAGAGGGAAGGAAGGGAGGCCAGGATGCTGCCTGGGGGTTAACACTGAGCCCTCTGGAGAGCACTGGGCACCTATTACATGTGTGTACACAGCCTCCATGCCACACAGTCCCTGCTACACAGCACCTTCACTTAGCAAATTAACTGGTGTTCATAATCAGGAGTAATCTCAGCTTCCCAAGTGCTTTCTAAGAGTGTCATGATATAAATTCAAAAAAGCACCTATTTTGAGGCCTGGCTCACAGTACGCCTTCAGCTAATATCAGTTTTCTTTTCATATTCTCCTGGGATCATTAAGAAAAGATTCAATCATGTTCTAGGTCTCCTGGCCATAAAAAACAAATCAGTGGGTAATAATAACAGTCTGTAATTATTGAGTACTTACTGTGTGTGGGCACTAAACTAAGCACTTTAACTTCCAACAGCCCTTCTACTTAGGGCCCATATTTTAGAGATAGAAACTGAAGATTACAGAGGTTAAGTAATTTACCCAGCATCATAAGACTAGTCAATAACAGAGCCAGAATTTAAACCTAAGCAGTCTAGCTCCAAACCCAGGGCCCTTAACAACCAAGTTGTAATACAATAAAATCATGGTGACTGCCCTCAACGTTTAGAGGTCTTGTCACCTCATCACCATGCAGATCTATTTCATTCTTAAGGAGCAGAGAATGAGATGGTGAAACTTTGCTTTATTTGTTAGTGTAACTAAAAAGTTGTCTTAAAAATGGACACAATGAATAAAAAACCATGTCCCACATTAATGTTGTAAAACAGCATATGAAATTCAGCCATTGCCTACCTAAAACATCGCTGTTAGGATATTTTGGTGTTCCTAAATACTCTATTTAAATACTGGCACTTAGTACTTTACATTGTCATGTTGGAGTAAAAGGTTTGACCTATTCCTAATTACAGTATTAATGCAGTGATCAGCGTGATCCCAAGTAAACAGAAATCCAGCTACACATGCCCCTGGATTTCAGCCAGAGAATCCTGGTTCTTGCTACAGTACAATGACATCAGCAAGAGAATAATCCGCTCAGCTAACCAAGCAGGAAGAATAAGCAGCGAGGTCCCAGGAACCGCTGCTTGTATTCCAAGTTATCTGCGATGGCTTAGACTTCCTGTCGGCCGCAGTGACCATGAGGCACACACATCTGATGTGGATGTCTACGTGGCACCCACATGCAGAGACTTCTCCTTTTCCCCCTACTTCCTCAGCCACCAAACCCTGGAGCCATATTTCATTTTCCAGTGAACACCCTGGGAACAGTCATCACTTTGTACTAGAATTAGACTCAAAAGAAAACACTGTCCCTGAGTAAGGGAAGCAGCTCCGTGCACCACTGAGATTTATCATAGCCCAGGATCTGCCTAATGAAAATGATCCCCTAACTATGACAGGGAAGGCTGCATTCTCTCTCCATTTAGAGCACATACTGCTGCTGGTAGAGGAGGAAGCCAGCGCTCCAAGATTAGCAGGAAACAAAATGCTGTTCTTAGAAGGCCTGGGAGGAGAGAATTCTGAAGAACTTCTGCAATCGAAACAATGACCCACGTTCCCCATGATGCAAGAGTTTCAATTCAATTCCAGTCTAGGAACAAGACCAAGTTTATACCCAGTTATTAAAATACAACCTTGGCCAGTATTAATGTGTGTCAATCTAAACACATCTTCTTCCTACCTAAAAAAATTTTTTTAAATCTGATGTTCAGAAAGGCAGTGGGTCTTCACCATGAGTGAGGCAGTCACCTTAGTCCATGACTTGCTCCTTAGACGACTTTTGGAGTTGGCAGAAATTACCACCAACTGGCAAAAGGAACTGAGAAGAGAGTGACAATATGGTGCCTGTATCTGCAACTGCCACAGAGCCCAGTGTTTTGACATTGTTACTGAAACAAGCTCAACTATTTATGAGAGAGCTAAGTTGAATCCAACAGTTGGTATGGCAGAAGAAGCATGAATGTGAAGTCTCTTGGCCTAGAAAGTCACTAAAAAAGAAGGAGGAGGCAAAGTCATCAACACAAACACAAATACCTCAAAAAAAATTTTAAATAGCATTGTCACGTGGGAAAAGATACGTCCCATCCCCATTATAATAGCACCCAGCAGATTAGGCTGCCCAGGCGTCTCGGGCAATGCATCACTGTGGACAGCTTTCTCTTCTGATAGCTGAAAGTTCCCTCTTCATAAGCCTAAAGAGTTGTCTTTTTCTATTAATTATTTTGAATATAGCTTTCTAAAAGGGATCACAAGCCCTCTTGCCTCCTTAAACAGAGAACAGTATACAAAATTAAGCATTCTTCTTGATCTCTGGATCATGAAAATTCGGCATCGTACTATTGTGTGGGGTACTAACTGTACACAGGTGGAGTCCTAGGACCAGGGCAGCAGCACCACCTGAGAATTTGAACAACATACACTCAGAATTCTCCTAGACCTGTGAGCTCAGACACTCTTGGGGTGAGGTCAAGCGATTGTTTTTAAGTCCTCCAGGTTTGACACAGGCTAAGGTTTAAAAACCAGTGTTACCCAGTAAATGGTTCTGAATTCCTGTGCTCTCATGGACTTTTCCGTCCTTTTTCAATGATTTTCCTTCTGCTTGTTATTGAGTTATTACTTATTTCTGCCCATCAGGTAGCTGCCTCTATGGATCCTTCTTCCTTCCAATCTGCAGCATCTAGTCTGCTATAGGCTTAGAAGTCAGTTATCACAGTTGTTAAACATCCTGTGTAAAATACAAGTATGTAAGATCAAAGGAGTCAAGAACTGAATGAGAACTGGGAAAGCCATGAGGAAAGTATATAGGAAAGTATATATATAGGCCTTTCTGCTTACATTTTTAGTTGTACACTATTTACTTGTTTTCATTCATGATCAGCAGCAGAGGTTGCTGAATAACTAAGTGCCAGTAGATGAAATTTTTCTGTGGTTTACAAGTGCATCAATGAAACATTCACATGACTTTTTAAAAACAAAACTATAAGTATAATAACTACTACTCATTTGGCATTTGCTAGGTGACAGACATTATGCTAAGCATTTTGTATACGTTGTTTAATCAGATCCTCACACCTTGAGGCACAGATTAGCTCCATCCTACTTAAGAAAACGAGGCACAGAGCGACTTGGGAACTTTCCTAAGATAACAGAGCTATCAAGAAGCCTACTCAGGTTAGCCTTCCTTTTCCTTCCTTTTTTTTTTTCTTTCTTTTTCTTTAATAGCATTAGGCTCATTTAAAGAGGCAGCCAGCATGAACTGAAAGCTTACTGGTAGAAGAGAGAGGTAGAGATAGGATGAATCTTGAGTGGCACAGGACTGTAATAAATGGCCAGTATTCAAAAGAAGGCATACAATGTAGCCTTCCTAGGAAGAAACCAAGGAAGACAAATGACTCATCATGCCATCCTATCTGGAAAGTCAACGCCTGCCAGTGTCCATGGCAGGACAGACCCCCCAGATCCTCCTATGTACTCCCTGTGGGGTGTCGTCAGCACTTTCTCTGCTCCCTGCCTGAAGCCGATCCACACTTTGGATAGCCATAAAGGATTTTCTAATCTATTTCCCACAGGGGTCCATTTCCCTTTTATGCTCTATTTGGGGTCCTTACAGCTATTAGTTAAGCTTGTTTAAAGCACACCGGATCTTTATATTGGTAAACCTCATGAGGTCAGAATCTTCTAGCACATGGCTGAGGTACTGTAACTGACAGCCACTGACCTTCCAGTACACTATAAATTGCAATGTCCTCTTTACTTCTGAGTTTGTTTGTTGACTTGATTGCTTTAAAACAAAAATAGTACAAGGAAAGAGGTTTCAAGTTGTCTTTTTTTTTTTTTTTTAGCCTAAGTAGCACTATGTAGCTTTCAATAGCACCGTGATATGATGTTTGATGTTCTCTAAAATGTTAATATACAACTGCCTTGGGTGAATCCTGGTGCAAAGAGACACATTAGGCATGTTAAAAAGGGATCATTTAAGAATGTGTGTCAGGAAGTATCGAAGCAACCTCGTGCTCCCCTCTCCTCTTTCCTTAGAGATTCTGGAAAGACTCCATTTCTTATAGAGAAAAATCAAAAGCAAACTTTGTATTTCACCAACTTGATTATAATCCATATTTGATCACATAAGTGGGTTTCTGCTTTCTAACTTTCAAACAATTCCCTTTGAGTTGATTCTTTGAAGAATCTGATCTTTGGAGAGGTAATTTAGGGGGGAAAAATCCATCTTCTAAAGCAACCACCTACAGGAATGACTGAACTAAGAAGGAAAGACTGTTTCATAAGTGAGCTGTCTTAGCATTCTGACATCACACTCACGCCAGAGGAAATGTGAGCGTTATCAGCCCTTGGGTGGATGAGGAAGGCACTATGTAAGACGAAATGTAAGTGAAACACAGTCTTATCCAAAGTTTACCAAGTCCTGGCATATAAAGTGCTTTATCATGGGCTTTTACGGAACTCTAAATGGTCCTGTTGTTTATATAGTTGGGCTGGAGGTGGCTTTTGCCCTTCCACACGTCAAGCACCAGCTTGTCTGGCTGATGCCTCGGGGAGAGGCAGAAGGTAGCCCTGGAGCCCTGGCTCCCAGGTTCCTGGCAGACAGATAAGGAAAGAAGCTTGAGCCCTTCTGACTCTCGTGCCTGGTCCTCTCTGGAAACAGTATTTCACAGCACTGTGCACGGACCATTGCAGACCGCCCCTCCCTTCCTCTCTCTCTTGACCTTCATCTTATCTTACCCAAAACAACACAACAGCCGTGCCCTAAAATTAAAGTGGGTCTTTTTAGGTTTTTTTTTTTTTTTAATATATTTTATTGATTTTGTTGGAAGGGAGGAAGGGAGAGAGATAGAGAGGAAGGAAGAGGAAGGGAGAGAGATAGAGAGTTAGAAACATCGATGAGAGAGAGTCATCGATCAGCTGCCTCTTGCACACCCGCTACTGGGGATATGCCCGCAACCAAGGTACATGCCCTTGACCGGAATCGAACCCGGGACCTTTCAGTCCCCAAGCTGACGCTCTATCCATTGAGCCAAACCGGTTTTGGCTTTAGGTTTTATTTCTTAAAAGCTCTCTTCTCATTACCAGAAGGTTTTCTCAACCCTCTTGTCAAATTGCTGGAAGATTCCAAAGACTTCAAACTGCCCATCTCCTGGAACTGTAAATTCTCTCGCCAAAATCACCCAATGTTCAAATCACAGACAGAGATCACATGCTCCCAACCACCATGCCTGTCTGGACTGAGGTTGTCTTTAGCTTTCATTGACATGTACAGGCCCCTCTTGGGCAGTGGTTGGCAAACTGCAGCTGGCAAGCCACATGTGGCTCTTTAGCCCCTTGAGTGTGGCTCTTCCACAAAATATCACGGCCTGGGCGAGTCTATTTTGAAGAAGTGGCGTTAGAGAAGATTAAGTTTTAAAAATTTGGCTCTCAAAAGAAATTTCAATCATTGTACTGTTGATATCTGGCTCTGATGACTAATGAGTTTGCAGACCACTGGGCTAGGGTAGATCTTCTAGCCATGGAGGTACCTCCTCCAATACAGGCCAAGACCTCTTAGGGAAGCAGAAGTAGAGACCCGCTTGGCTATGAAGAGGTCGCCAACAAACTCCAAAAGCCACTCTGTGAAGGATACATCTTTAGAAATGGAAGTGTGAATTAAGTTGACATTAAACACTCAGTTATGCTTAGAATTAGGGTCTGCTTTTACTTCCTTTGTAAAAGTCCATCAAGGTAGAATCCCATCTCACTGTAGTTTTCCCCTGATACACACTGCCAGTAGTTACTGAAGCAGAAGGAAAAGAAATATAATCATTGCCCAAATTGCTGGCTCTACTGATGGTGCTATTTCTCCTATAAAATGCAGCCGATTCCGTCTGCCTTTAGAAATCAGGAGGGGCTTTTCGCCCCAGAGCTGTAACTTCTCAAAATCCATGTCTCTTGGCTTTAGCATCTTCAAGACCTTCTGGATTAAACACAGGCCAGACAGTCTCCGTCGGCCTTCACAAATCATCGACCTTGAAAAGCTAACCGTCTGCTGTGAGGATCTGGGGCCTGACTCATCCATATTAAGGTTTTGAAACCTTTGGCAGAGTCCTGCCTTAAAACTCCCTTCTAGTCTACACAGGAATTTTAACTTTTACTCCCTGTTTAAAAACTGAGCTAACGCGTAAAACCCCAAAACTAGAGACCAGGTGAACTGGCATGCGATTATTCTAATTATCCCAAGGGCTTTGCTCTACCCAGTCCCCTCGCCACCCAATCCTGGCCCCTCCATCGGTGGACAGCAGGCTCCACCAGCAAAATTCAGCTCCTGAAATGAAGAAGCTGCTCGGGAAGTTTCTGCTCAATTGATGGATGGCACCCTCACTTTACAAAAGGATTTACTCAAGGTCTTCCCTGTTTGTAAGAGCTTAAATAGCCAGGCCTCTTAGTGCCCACTGTTAGCAGTGATTGATTTACACGCAGTTCTCAGGGACACCTCCATGCGTCTCCCACACTAGGCAGACGGGAAAGGGAGGGCAAGAATAAGTCAATCCGGTGTATGAAACAGGCTTGAGCAGCAGACAGCTCTGAGTCAGAATCACAACTTGGCTACTGGGCAGGGCCAGCAGCTACTCCAAGCCTTAATTTTCCAACAGCAGAAGTGGGAATGCCTTTGTGCTTGCAGTGAGGACTGAGCAATCTATTCAGTAGCGAACAGGGTGCCTTTATGGCATAGACACATGCACCAGAGGTCAGCTCCTCCTCTGTGCCGATTCCCTGACAATGTCTGCCTCTCTCTGCTCGCCGGCTCTCCATAACAGAGGTTTTAGGAAGTACCTTTCTGACCCTTAAACACAATTCCCTCTCAAATACATACCTCTCAGGCCACACAGGTCAGCGGTTTGCCCAATTTGATGTGAATGTGGACAGGTGTGCACTGGGAATTAATCTAAGAGTCCACCTTAGTTAAGAAAACAAGTGTATTCATAAAATCAGGAGGGAGAATGGGAGAATCCTATTACTAAAGATAACCTATGTGAACTTTGGGGACTGAATAATTACAAAGAAATTGTGTTAAGGAAATGCCAGCTCTGTTTCCACTAAGATCACCAGGGGCAGGAAGCATATGTAACGTGGGAGGCCTGTGTAGGCGCGGCTGCAGGGGGCTCTAGCCTGACTGTGGCAGGCAGCGCCAGCATTGCCCCAGTCCTTCCATTCCACCAGCGGCCGCTTCCTTTCCAGGAGAGCCCATCCAATCTAAGTCTCGATTAGGATCACTTTGAGCCTAATATCTTCAGATCAGTGTTGAGAGACGAACCGCAAATCGTTTTGTGCCAATTGTTCGAACATCAAATGAAGGAGATTTTTTTACCACACAGGCAATTTTTTATCTCAAAGACTTCCGAACTTTTATGCAAATGGGTTAGGCTCAGCATTGCTTATAGGAGCACCACAACAATAATGTTCCATATGAATTCCTGAATGATGCATTCTGGCGTGCTTTTCCTCCAATATCAACATTTATTGGGATATTCTCACTCGTTTGGAAGCGGAAAGAGGGACTCAGGATAGTAATCAAGGGAATCGCTAAATATCATAACCCAGGATAACATTTTATAGGGCGTGTGTGTGTGTGTGTGTGTGTGTGTGTGTGTGTGTGTGTGAGAGAGAGAGAGAGAGAGAGAGAGAGAGAGAGAGAGAGAGAGAGAACAGTGAAAATGAGATCCAAGGCTCTCAGAAAGAGTTAGATTTCCTCTACTACTCGGAGACATGACTCTGAACCCAGTTATCAAAATGGCCAACAGTTTGCAAATCTGTCACAGGGTTCTCTGAGAAGTGCTGGGGACAGCTACAAAGCCAGTTGAGGGAAGCAGTCTAAATGGTATTTACAATAAAACCTACTACAATTTCCATGTGCTATTAAATTATAATGCCCCAGAACATAAAAGTAATTGGAGTTGGGGGGAATGGTATGGTTGATAGGATTAAATTTCTGAAACAACAGAGTTTTCTGTTTGTCTTTACTCATTTGCCAAGATTAGGCAGCTAATTCTATTTGTGATAACAAATACTACATAAGACTGAGTCCCCCACTCCCTTCTTGCATTTAAAGTTTTCAAACATTTAAAATTTACTCTGCAGGTAATGCATAAATGTCCATCTTAACCTATTTCATATGCTTTTGATGAACCAGAAAGGAAGGATAATTTAAGGAATAAAGATCATACAATAATCACAGTACATACTGGTAATTTTTAAATGAATACAGAAATCATCTACATGGAAAATGTTATTTAGAATTTATGTTATCTTAAATTAAGTGACCACTGTTCACAATCCAATATATTCAGATTGTAAGCTCTGATTCTTTCAGAAAAAAATTAGTTGTTATTTAAAAACAAAACAAAACAAAACAAAAACAAACAAACAAACAAACAAAACCCTTAAACTACACAATACTTGGTTTCAAAGCTTGACAATTTAGACATTTTGTGTGCGAATTTGACTACTGAAGTTAGCACAGCCATCCCTATAGCTCAGTGACTTGGAACAACCATTTTGTTGTAGTGAGCCAGGAATTTGGGAAGGGCTTGCTTGGGTTTTCTAACGGCTACAGTCGCAGGTCTGTCGGCTCTGCATCATTTGAAGTCCCACTGGGCTGGCTGCCCACCATGGTTCATCCCCAAGGCAGCAACTGACAGTAGCTGTTGGCTAGGTGTTCTCCTGCAAGTGTCACCCAGAGGCACACCTGCAGAGCGTCTCAGGGTAGACTTCTTACATGACAGCTGGCCTCTCCCAGGTCAAGGGTCCCGGGAAGACTAAGCACAGTGACTGTGGCCTTTTCTGACCTAGCCTTGGGAACCTTGGAATGATCACTTCCAGGTATTCTATTGGTCCAGGTAGTCACAAGATATAAGAGGATATAAACCTCACCTCCCAATGGGAAAAGTATCAAAACGTTTTGGTACCATGTTTTACAATTGTCACAGTGGTTTTTCTCAATCTTTGCATTATCTATAATTTCTTGCAGATAGTTTAATGTGTGCCCAGAAACCTGAGCACACGGGCTCGGTACATAGTGGGTGTTCCATTACTGTTTGGAAGGCATAGCTGGAATACTTTTCTCAGAGGGGAGGTATGGCATGGCCACTAACTTGAAGTTGACTCACAAAGGAATGTTTAAAAATATATAGGTAAGTGCTTAAACAAGGGTCGCTCTCTCTGCCTAGGCACTTTTCACACTAATTGGGCCAGTTCTTAAGTTTGAAAGAGAATGAAAATAAGCACTTTTAAATAAAGAGAAATCTACCAAGAGCTCATTATATCAGTTTTTGAGTGAAAAAAAAAAAATGTGGAATTGAATCATGACCCCATTATTTACAAGTCGGACCTTAAAACACATTATTTCACTCCCTCCAAAATCTGTGCTCTCATTTTAAAAACAGTAACACAAAATGCCACCTATCTCATATTGTTGTCTTGAGGATTAAATGTAAACAGCTAGAAAAGGCTAAGAACAGGGGCAGATATATAGTTGACAATAAATATGTGCTGTTCTTGTGTCATTATTAACACTGTACAATTCTTAGACCATTCCATAGTCTAGGATAAGCACTCCATAAAAGTGACCAATGATTAAAAATATTACTTAGTGACCCTCATTGTGTCCCATCTACCTTCCTACTATAACCAAACAGTGAAGGGGTTACTGACAAATTTCACAGTCTGACAGGTCAGACTTTCAGAACTTCTCCTCCTCCTGTACATTTTAAGAAAAATCAGGCTTTGTAAGTTGTTTGAATAGTCATATAATCAATACAAGATATTTATTAGCTTCGATTTGACATAAGAAAACAATTTTCACCTGCTTACCGCAACTTCGAAATGTAACTATTCTGTAGGCAAAATGTGGAAATGTGGAGTCCTTTCCTTTCCACAAGGTTCTACTACAAAGTGGCTGCCTTTTTCTCCCGTAGAGGAAATCATGGCAAGAAACAAAACTCATGTGTTGTGTCTCGGGGAGCGATGCTGTAGAAGGAGCAGAGGTGGCTGTTGCAGTGGAGGGCCCGCAGAGCACCTTATAGTCAAATCGCACCACAGAGAAAAGGCACACTGGAGTTGCTGGTTTTTTATAAATACTAAGCTAAAAATGAGCCAGATTCTAAGTGCTGAGAGGATAGTGACAATGTCTGTCTGCTCACTACTGCATTTCTTTCTCTTTTTTAAAATCATTTTTATTTTTCAATTACAGTTGACATAAAATATTACATTAGTTTCAGGTGTACACCCCAGTGATTAGGCGTTCTATCACTTACGAAGTGATCATCCTGATAAATCTCATATCTATCTGACACCATACATAGTTATTAGACTATTGTTGTTTATTCCCTGTGCTGTGCTTTTTATCTTCCATGCGGGTTGGGATAGCCGCCTTACAGCAACCACCCCTCACCTCCTGGCTGGAGACCTGCCTTCCAGCTTCCCACAACAGGCACTGCGTTCCAGGGAAGTAGGAATATGGCCTCTTTCTGCTCCAAATTCCAGCTTCCAGGATCCCGTGCCTGTTCCATCTTAGGTGACCCCCTTTGTCCCTCAGTTCCTGGGGATGGGCAGCATGCCTTGTCATTGCTCAGAGGGTTCTCAGCAGCTGTCTGCAAGTGCGGCTGCAGAGCACACGCGTGCACATGGACTCGGGCAGCTCATGCACACACACATGCACTCCTTCCCCTCAGCAACACCATCCTCGGAGCCCCAAGGCTGCCCTGAACTTGTTCCATCCAGCTGACTCTGCCAGCATGTTCCCCGGGACACATTCCTGCAGCTCAATGAAACCGTGCGGAGGCACAGGCCGGCCCAGCTTTCTAATTTTAGGAATTTTACACGGAGGTGAGACCCCCCCCTGCCCCATGTAGATTCCCATCGTCCTGTTAGCTTCAAATGTTAAAAACGGAGCAGTGAAGACGCCTACTTTGTTAACACAGAAATTCAAAGGAGCTGAGAATAAATATAAACACATACACACCAGCCCAGGACTTTTAAAAAAATCACTTCATGTCTCCGGCTCACCACCTCACAGCCATCATACTTAAAACACACACACACACACACACACACACACACACACACACTGAAAACATATCGACAGACATCCTCTTTCAGATTCAGTAACACAGAAAATCTTTATGTGGATCATTTTACCAAGGACCAGGGTAAAAAAATTTTTAAAGAGCATCTGCCTTGTGTTCTCAATGACCGGCTGGCCAGATGGTGAGAGTATCGTTAGTTAAGAAAGCTCTCATTCATTATCTGCGTGTTCCCTGGGCAGGCTGGTGTTGGGTGCAAGAATGTCCTAGAATGCACTATTTGGAGAATGTGCGCATGTCTGAGCTATGAGGCCATGCGGTAGATGTGGGGAAGGAAAGAACAGACAGCCTGCTGTGATCCAAACAGCAGCCACCAACACCTCCACACTGGCTTGTCACCCAGACCCTCCTGGCTTCCCTTCCTCCTGTGCCTGCAACAGTATCCGTATGAAGAAAACCATTTAGAGGTCATGGCAGCTGCCAATAACCCTGCCTCTCCAGTAAGTATCCCACAAACAGAGAAATTTAGAGGCATACGGAAGAGGATATGCAGCTGAAACCGGCACCTTTGGCAACTATCCTGAGCTCACACAGAAGTCGTAATGAGAAACAGGGGTTCTGATGTGTTCACCTCGATCACAGTGTTTCCAGGGTAAAATTCCTCTAAATTGGCCACACTCCGCCTGTAGAACAGAGCGCTGTGTTTGGGTGGGAAGCGGGGAGGGCAGGGGCGCGATAAACCCCAGCAAACCTGACGGGAGGACCAGAAATCAACGGTCAGCAAAAGTCTGTTTTCTGCAGCAGTTTATAGCTCCTTCTTCAACTTCATTTCTTACGGACCAGCATTACCATGGAAGTGGCAGGTGAGCTCCTTTGGCTCTTCCTCTGACCCTGCATGGAGGTGCTATTCCAGGAACCTGCAGCAAACAGGAGACCCAAGTGTGGGGTCCTGGGGCTGCCAGTTTTGGGGAGGGTGTGTACGTCTAAACACCAATCAACATTCAGACCCTGAAACTGGAGAAAATGATCTTCTACGTAACCCATATGTTGCTCTTTGCCAACAGCTTACTTTAGTACTTTGAGCGCGTTGAAGAGGAAATCAGTGACAAACCATAAAGTTTACGTAGGAATCAGGGTCACCAAAGTCAACCAGAGGGCCAGGTGCTAAGCAGGGAACAAAGAAATCAGAAAAAGAAGGACACATACTGTGAAGGAGAGGGTCACCACGCCTCTCCAGCAGGTCCCCAGCATGTATGTTTTCCTTCCATCTGCCCGCTCTGCCTGCGCTTAGAAAACACCTCGGGCAGAATCCTCAGCTGTCACCAACCTGACCTCAAAGGGGCAGAAAACTAAAGACATTGGCAAGAGTGATAATGGTTTCCTATATGGAGGACTCACTGTCGGCTGGACAGCATGTTCAGTGCCTTAGCTCTCGCACTTCCTCTGATGCTCATCACATCTCTCCGAAACAGGTATTATTCCCAATATACAGATGGGACACCGAGGCATGGAGAGGTTACATTACCTGCCCGAGGTCACAGGGCTGGCAAGAGGCAGAGGCAGAAGCCGGATCCAAGTATGCCCCCTTCCTATGTCAGGGCTCTTAACCACTTCCCCACAAAGAGTCCTTTCTATATTCTGGTCACAATTTGGTTGGGATTTTCCAAAATAAACTGAACTAAAAACAACAACAAAAATAATTAAAAGCCAAGTATGAATTCATAGAAGAAAAAAAAAGTTAACAAAATGCAAGTGTCTTGTGCTCATAGCATAAACACCTAGATGTTTGTCAATTAAGTTTACCTACCGCCCTAGCCGCTTTTGCTTAGTGGATAGAGTGTCTGCCCGCATACTGAAGGGTCCCAGGTTTGATTCCGATTAAGGGCACACGACGGCGTACCTCAGTTGCAGGCTCGATCCCTGGCCCTGGCCAGGGCACCTGAGAGAGGCAACCAATCAATGTGTCTCTCTCACATCAATATTTCTCTGTCTCACCCCATCCCTTCCACTCTCTCTAAAAATCAATGGAAAAATATCCTAGGTGAGGATTAACTACAACAAAAAGAAAGTTCACCAAACAACTTCCCTCCCAGGTGTAATGAAGAACGTATATGTATTTGCACTTTACATATTTTAAAACACAATATAAAAGTTATTTATTATTTATTCTTTCTATGAATATTCCCTCTCTATTCCCCATTCCAAGGTCTGTGAATAACAAATGAGATATTATGGTGGCTGCAGATTCTGTTTCAGATATTTTGTGCAATCTAAAAAAAAAAAAAAAAGATATTTAACATTTACATTTTATATCTTCAAAATGAAAGTCTACGGCCTATTGCTTTTGTAAAACAAACAATAAAGTTCGACCAACTCTTCTTGACAAAGGGAGCTCTGAGGATGAGGTGTGCATATAGAATGAAACAAGTAAGGTTTCTGTGCTGGGACTGAGAAACCTCCGGTCAAATTGCACTGGCTTTGCAGTCTTCCTCTCTGTCAGTCTCTTCAAGGTTTTGGGCTCTGGGTTCTTGGAAGCCCGGCCTTCACTATGCCCTGCTTCTCCTGGTGCCCTTCGGTTTGTGCAACCTTGGTGAGGCTGTCTCTACCCCTCTCAAAAAAGTCCATTTCCTTTGCTATTTACTCTGAGCAAGCATTTGGCTTCTGCATGGGCATGATCTTCCCTGAAACCTGTTTGCATCTGTTTTGTTCCTTCTAGCCATCCATTGCTTATCCTCAATCATGTCTACAAATTCTTTTTATTTGAAACACCTCGAAAGAAGCTTCTCTTCATTTCTCTAGGTCTACAGCAGAAATCTTATCGATGTTATTTATTATAGCAATGTTCCTAATTCATACAAACCTGCCCAGTCTGCATCACCACGAAAGAATTGGTGGGCTGTCCCCTCCACTCCCAACAAAACCTGGTGCCCCCACGTCAGCCCTGAAGTGTCACTTCAGCAGGGATGCCAATGCTTTCATCAGTCATATTGCCTCTTCTCAATACACGACTAGGTTCTGGGGCCAAACAGATATGAATTCCAATTCCAACCTCTCACAAAGCTCTGTGACATTGGGCAGGTCGGTAAACCACTCTGAACCCTTGTTTGGATGATAACAGCCGCTTTGGTATTTGCTAGGGATAATGTATAACAACCATATCTTTGTAGAGAGGACTGTATTATTTATCAAGTAGCCACTGTCCCCTTCTCAGCAAAGCAGAGTTAAAAATGCAGTCAAGTCCTTCTGTCCTCAAACACTTCTGGAAATGAATCAGTTGCAACCAACAGCCTTTCCTAGAACTTACATCTGTTCTCTCTCCCTCTTTCCAAGAGGACAGAAACAACGGGGGGAAGAGTGCAGGCGAAGGACAAGGAGGCATCAAGGATAGAGATCAGATGCTTTGGTTTTATAAAAAATATCCACTCCCACATCATCCATTTCCAACTTTATCAACCTGCTAAGCCTTATGACCCCTACACTTTAGTTCAGAAATAGCAGAAGAACCCTCAAGAAAAATAGGATTCTTTTCATCATTACCATTTTTATTACACTTTTGTGCCTCCCACGCAATGCTTTGTGGAAAGCTACAAGAGAAGAGCACAGGGCTATTAATGTGACATCAGCTATGTCCTGGTGATTAGGGGTGGCCACTCTGAACTTTGCTTTTAGAAGACCCCCAAACTCAGGTCCTGCCTTGAGTTGATGAGGAATTTACGCCTTTAGAAGACAATGTAAAAGGTGAAAAACTAAACATCCAAGGAAAGGGGGAAGTAGAGCAAGAACAGACAAGATAGGCATAAAAATTAAGAGAGGTATGGAGTCAAATAAATTAAGCGTTGTCTCTAGCATCCACTGCCAGGATAACAAACTCCTGGGGACAGAAACTCCCAACGCAGTAAAGGTTCACCTGGCCCACCTAGAGGACAGCAAAGGAAAGGAGCCAGAGAGGGATTTCTGCCTGTAGGTCCCAGTAACCAACGTCACAGGCGGCAAGTGGCAGGAGAGAGAGAGAAAGCTCTGGGTGGGGGCTAAGTGACTAAACTATGCCCACAATGGCCAACGAGCATCCTAAGGGCTCTGTTCATCCAGATGGGACCTCCGTCTTCCAAATCCCATCCTAGGGTCACTAAGAAAACCAGGCAAAACCAGGATCAGGAGCTTCTGTCTTCTTTGGGTTTCCCCATTGGCAAGGACAGCTCTGTCACTTTCTCCAAAAAAGGAAGACAAGCTCTTCAGCAGAATGTCAACTGTCTTTAAAAAAGGAAGAAATTAAGGGTGTTAAATCATGAATGAATGTGGGAAATGTAAGAAGCAAATGGTAGTTCTATAAACTTATATTTTTACTCCTTTCTCTGGGAAATTAAATAGTAAACAGACCCACTTCCAAAACAAAGCTTCTCTGAATCCTAAAAAAATATGGTTAGTCAATGGTTAGCCACATATGAGAAAGTTGTTGACATTCCCCAGATGACTGGAGAGGAAGAGTGAATTCTGTATTACTAATACCCAAATCTTCTTACTTCCTGCCCTCATATAGGCATTTAAAGTCCAAGATAGGAAGTTAGCAGAATATTCATTTTCTTAATTGTTATGTAAATGTCTCAGACTGACCTATAATACCTGTGGAATCAGGGAAGGTGTAATTCACTCCAAAATGTATGTTTACAAAATGCAAGGCAGGTGTTTGTTTGGATTTACTTCAAATGTATTTAAGGGGGGAAAAAACAACAACCAATACGCTACTCCTTTGAACAAAGAATACCACAGAGTGCTTGGTAGTTAAATTTGTGAAAAAGAAGCACATGTAATCACTTACATTTTTTAAGTGAAGGTTAATTTGCAGGAAACAGGAAGTTAAGATGTGTAATTAACCCACAGGTACATAATATAAAAAATGGAAGGCAAAGACTAATGAAGGAGCTAGCATAAAAAAGCTTGCAGAAATGACAAACAGCTGAAATATCTCTTTTTCAGCGCTTTTCCTCCTTTAACCATCGCAGACAGATGCTCTAGTCCTGGGCATCACAGAATATGCTGGAAGACAGTGTAACTCCAAGTATGGTCCCTGAACCCAGCCTCAGCCCCAAATAGATAACTTTCCACACCCTCAGGGGATGCAGGGCTCTCAGAACCTTACACTTTTGTGCCTCCCACGCAGTTAGGAACCTTAATATGTAATTGAAGGAACATCCAAGCAGGTAACCCTTCCATTAATTCATCTTTACTGTATTTTCTAAATGCATCCGTCCGCCATGGATTAGACATAAAAAAAGAAACTCGTGTTTCGGCATAGGCATTGTGCAGGGCCCTGTTAAAAACCCCCAAATCTAACATTGCAGATGGCAAGCATGCAACCTAGAGTTAAAAAAAATAGATGGACATTTCCATTGTTGTGTTTGATTAATGCTCTCCCATGGCAGAAGCTGGCTTGGCCATTGCAAAAACGATGAAAGAAGTTAGTGCTGATGGCTGTGTTAGCTTCAAACACTGATTCCACTCAAGCCAGCACCTAGCTTTCAACTGTTGGTCTAGTCCATCCCAGGCCTAACCCCAGGTGATCTTTTTGTTTGTTTGTATGTAAAAAGGAATTCTGAATGGAAAAGTCATCAATGGAGAAAAAAAGAAATTCATAGTCTAAATTATTGAGCTCAAATATTTATACACCATTAAGCACAAAATATATGAAATGCTAGGCGGGTTCTTTTCTCCCTCATGCCTTACTATAAAAGGAATGTGTACAATGTCTCTATGTAGCTCTTCTTTCTTTTTCTTTTATGATCTGTGGTTATAGCAATATCACTTTTGTATTCTAAAAATCTTTTAGGCTCCCTCTGCCTAGATTTTTTTCACCGCTGGAATTCTGTTTAGGAAGAGGTGTAGGTATAACAAATGTTTTTGTCATACACTAAACACATCAAGAAAATCAAAATATACATACTCATGTGGACATGACCACAAACATAAGCACACTATTTATAGCCCACTCCTGAAGATCCCCCAGCCAAGTCCTCACTGACTCAAGTCTGCTCACTGACTAGGAAAATGGTGCACCCAGAACCATGAGATAAATAATGAGAACCAGTCTCATTATTTATCAAGACTGTGTGTCCACTGAAATAAGACTTTTTCAAGACTGCCTCGGCTATGGTAAGCAAGTTGGTTTCAAGTTCAATATGTAAATGCAAATTTCACTAAATCCGCAGGCATGGGTTGGCTGAAGAAGGGAGGCGGAAGGATCTCGGGTGAGCAGAGGGAGAAATAGACGGGGCAGTGAAAACAGGTCAGCAGTGACTAGATTTGAGAAATCCTGGAGTAAACACTGAAGTCTTACTGGCATGACTTTATCTAATGCTTTAATATTTAGCTGTGACTACCAAAGCCGGGGCATGTGGCGGGAGGTGAGAGAGGCCTCATGCTCAAAGCTACTGGAGGATGTGAACAGTGGGGGCTGCCCCTACATCTCCATAAACAGGGCCTTTTCCCACCGAAGGCCTTTGGGAATGGAGCCAGAGTTGTTTATCCTCCTTTCTTTTTCTATTAGGTTTACTTTCCCGATGTTAAACTCTGTCAACTTTACTGCCCAGAAACCTGTCTTCAGAAGAGGGCTTTCTGCTTTGAAGACTCCTTTTAAGAAATGTCAAGGGGCAGTAAACATAAAATAGGATCCATTGCACCGCTGAGGACAACAAAAATAGGGCCAAGCTAATCAGCCTCCTCCATAAAGCACAGGATCCGTCTCTTTCTCTCACACACAGTAGCAGCCCAATAAGCTCTGTGGAGTGAATGTAAGCAAGGGTACGAAGCCGCTGAAAAGAAAGAGTCCCTGCTGTGTCCTCCCCTTGTGCCTCCTTCCCAGTCAAAAGGGTCCCAGGGAAGAATGTTTTATCACACAGGGCTGTTCACGGCCATCGGGGCACGTTGATACTGCCTGGGGCCCTAGTGGGGTGAGTTTGGTCATCTCCATATGTCCCCAAAGGGAAATTCTTCCCTTTCATTTTTCAGGCCTGGTCTCATTTAAAGCAAGCCACCCAGAGACACAACATATTTGCCTGTGAAGCAGCACCCTCCTTCCGAAAGAGAAGATGGGCCAGCAGGACTGGAACCACCTCAGCAGAGCCTGAGGGAGGGTTTGTTTCCATTGCATCCCAGTGTCCTTCCTCCCTGTCTGCAGCCTCTTAGGCCTTCTAGGGGCTCTGCCCTCCGCTGGTGCCATTGCCAAGGCCACGAGCCAGCATCAACCTCACAGGCCAAGTTCGTCTCAACGAAGTCAGGAGGCTAGGGTTCCCATGAGGCAGTCATAGAAGCACCCGCCAGGTTTTCCCCAGGGACTTTTTTTTTTTTTTTTTTAAAGAAGCTGAATTGGGACTTGTCCAAACTGCTAAACATGGAGATCAGAGTGTCTGCTGGGTCCCCATGAGGTTGAGCTCATCTCAGTAGCCCTAAAACTAAAGGGAACCAGAAAAAGTTTTGCTTACAAGTCAACTATACACCAGAGGCTGCTCCTAGCAGGCACTCTCCGAACACAGATCAGCCAACAACACAAGTCCATGCCTAATATTCTATTGTTATTTTTAAATAACAATCATCTTATCGGTATACAGGGTTGGCCAAAAGCAGGTTTACATTTGTTATGTGAAACAGTTTATTGACTGTGTTACTTTTCACAGGAACAACTAAAAACATACTTTTGCCCCACCCTCTACGTAATGTTGAACAGTTTGTTTACTCTGCTTTCTTTCTATGAACAACTTCATTTAGTATTCCCAGCAAATGCAGGCGGGAGAAAGGCAGAAATTACTATTCCCGTTTTCCAGAAGAGGTAACTTAGCTCAGATTTGCTAAGTGATTTTCGGCAAATGAGTAGAAAGTGGAAAATAAAACTCCAGTCTCGTCTCTTTCCACTACATCCGTGGTCAGCAAACTGTGGCTCGCAAGCCACATGCAGCTTTTTGGACCCTTGAGTGTGGCTCTTCCACAAAATACCACGGCCTGGGTGAGTCCATTTTAAAGAAGTGGTGTTAGAAGAAGTTTAAGTTTTAAAAATTTGGCTCTCAAAAGAAATTTCAATCATTGCACTGTTGATATCTGGCTCTGCTGACTAATGAGTTTGCCGACCACTGCACTACATTCATCCTCGGAAGGCAGCCTTGCCTTTTTAGAGCAGGAAAGCGTTCTCCTAGTTCCCCCTCTGACCCATTCTCCTTGGGTGTGGGATAAAACAGCCATCACTTTCATGCCTCTAACTGAGGCTCAACAAATCATGTCTGGCCGGGACCGGTTTGGCTCAGTGGATAGAGCGTCGGCCTGCGGACTGAAGGGTCCCGGGTTCGATTCCGGTCGAGGGCATGTATCTTGGTTGCCGGCACATCCCCAGTGGGGGGTGTGCAGGAGGCAGCTGGTCGATGTTTCTCTCTCATCGACCTTTCTAACTCTCTGTCCCTCTCAATTCCTCTCTGTGTAAAATCAATAAAATATATATATATATATATAAAAAAAAAAAAAAAATCATGTCTGGATGGATGGACACTCCCACCACAGGCCGTTTCAAAATATCTTCACCCCTTCTTGCCCAGGGCCAGATTTAGGGGGTTCCCTGTGTCTAATATGGACTCTAAAGTAGCCAGAAAAACAGCAAAGCATACAGATGAATAAGTTCCCAGTTTGCACATAAATGACATTTGGGCTCTGTGGCCTGACAGGTGAGACTCTCCTGGACTGTTTGCTTCTCCTCACAGGCAGGTCTGTCTGTCGAAGTGAAACCACCAGACTCCCACTCCCTCTCTGGACACTCCAGTTATTCCTTCCTCTTTCCTTGCTCAGCTTCACCTGAAGGTTCCTTTAAATCTTCCCTGTTTTAACGAGGCCAAATGATGTTTTGTCAGCGGCAGGGTTTAGGGGTTTTGTTTGAAAATCAACTTGCGGGTTCCTACCTCTCCAGGCTGTTCCTGGGCGTTTGGCCCACTCCGCTCCTCCTCTAGGCCTAAGCTCCTCCCACACACTGACTCCTGCGGGCTTCAAAGAAGCCCGGTGGCAAAAGGAACACCCTCGTTTTAGAAAAATAAAATAACCAACGTGCTGAGAGTGGATCTCAGCACCAGGAGTACCAGGTGCAACTGTCAGACCCATCTCCCTAACTCTGCTCCTATGTCAGCGTCACCCAGCACTCTGTAAGTACCGAATGACTACTATTATCCTATAATGTGCACTTGACAGGACCCTTACCAAACTCTCACTGAAAATATAAACTACTGGACAAGCAAAGGCTCCATGATTACTCAAAGATTTACCCTTTCACGGCATCTAAACCTTCAAAGCCAACGGAGTCTTGTTACAGTCACTTCAATTTCACGTGTTTACAAAATTGTTCTCAACTAGTTGCTGCCATTTGCTGCCATATGAGCAATGCAGTGTGCATGTACACACACGCAATGAAAGTATGTAATTCCAAAGACTCTTCAAAGACAACAGCAAGGTTGTTTCACTATACATTTTTCTAACAGATCAGCCATTTCAGTTTATTTCTTCCCAAAGTGTTCAACTTCCTGCATCTGAGTACGGATGTGTCAGATTGCCCCCATCACCTCCACTCCCAACACGTTAGTCCTAACATTCCACTTTTCATCTCAACTTACTATGAAGCATGACCTTAAGCCAGCATTTACTTCCTGACCTCCAAAATATAAAAAGACTCAAAAAAAAAAAAAGGGGAGGAGGAAGTTTTAGCAACTATTTTGGGGGCCTACAAACAAGGCTTATTCTTCCCAAGGAGCAGGGCCCTTTAGCCTACTTTGAGGACTAAAAAACGGCTTAGACACGTTCTGTGCAAGGTTTTATCACGAGATGGGAAAAACACAAAGGGCTAATATTGAAAAATGCTACATTTTTGTTCCCTACAGAACAGTGCGTACAGTTTGGTGTCAGGTTGTGATCCTTGTTACCGTGGCTGCAGTTGCCGGGTGACAGTTTGGAAAACGCTCCCCTGTCGGTCCCCTCTAAGGCTTCCTGCCTCTCAGCGTCTGCTGCCCGGACCACAATGCAGGTGTCAGCAGGCTGGGAACAGTCCACAAATCCCAGGACTTGTTTACATACCAGCCCAGCAGGGAGACACCAAAAGGCCTAACTACCTGTTGTCTGACCTGTTTTTGTGTTTTCTTTGCTTATTTCTTCCCAAGCTCTCGATTCACAGGGAGTGGGTAGTCAAACATTTGGGACCAGTTACTCATCCTGCTCTGCAGTCACAGGGCTGGTCCAGGTGGGGCAGCCAGAAACTTCAAAGGGCAGCCCTCGTCTGAATCCGATTCACAGGGACAGAGTCCGGGCCTGAAGGCACCCTTAGGAAGCTCAGGAGGCAATTACTTCGCTCCCTGCCCTTGGTTCCCTGAGCCCCCTGGGCGCGGGCACCAGCCAGTCCTCCTCTGTCACAGCTGAGAGCATTCTCTTCCCGGGGAAAAGGAAAACGGGATGGTTCCCTGCACTGGTCCTTCCACGGACTCTCACCCTCCGTGTCCACACACAAGCCTCTCAGAAAAGTCATGTTCCGAGAGCTGCTTGGCTAATACAGGAAGGCACGCGTATAAAACCAAGAATTCTGAAAAGACTTCCAGTTTCTTTTCTTGTCCCCTACAACAGGTACCTTGAAATTTAATGTATAATTCAGTTTCAAAATAAAGAATGAGTCACACATGCTGTTTAGAAACACCTGAAAGCCTGCCTATTGGGTAGACAGAGCTGCCCTATTCATAGTCATTACAGGTAACCCTCAGGTTTGAATGGCATGGATCCATGTATATGTAGATTTTTGAAAAATCAAACCTACACATAAGTGAACCCACACAGTTCAAACCCATGTTGTGCGGGGTCAACAGCATTTTATATCTGTGGCCATTTGTCCTCCAGATTGTACCTTGGGCCTCTAACGTTTTTGCCAGTCAAGATGCATGTGTTCTGCATTAACTACTAGCGGCCTAAATTTACTTTACTAAAGGGAATTCCAGTGCTGACTAAACTCATGTGCACTTTCCGCTTCACCGAGATGCTTTCTCTTCTCAGATGCAGCACAAGTATTTTCTGAACCTAAGTAACAGCTATTAAAGACCCTCCTTGCATGTGTGCTTTCCAAGATGAGAGCACCGTCCTGCCCATACATATAACATTCAAAGCTTCAGTGACGCCCAAAGTCACTCTAAGCTGGGAACAGCTGCTCCCCATGGGGGTCTCTGGCATCCCCACATGGGCTCAGCCGCATAAGTGTGGCCCTAAGACCCTCTCCCCCTTGGGATTCATACAACTTTTCTCTCTTTAATTCCACTTTGATAAACTCTCATCAGTACAGTCCTGGTATCCATTTCTTCTGTCTCACAATAGAGTTAAACAATATACTATCCAGTGGTCAAAATGCTTCAAGTACCGTTAAGTGTTTTATTTCAATGATCTTCTCAATGTGAGAACAAGGAAGACCAATCTATTTTAAATACCAAAAATTATGTGACTGACTCCAGATCTCACAAGAATGAAGGATTCAGGACTAAAGAACCAGCTTTCAGAACCAGCTTTCAGACTCTCACAGATAACGTTAATTTATCATATGTCTCTGTCTCGTGACCATATAGTAAACATAAGTGGAACCTGAACCACTTGAAGAGGACAAGGAGGTCAGAGAGAGAGAAAGGAGGTGGGTGGGGAGCCAATGGACAGTAAACAACTTCACTAGAAATGTTCTTACTGTTTCTGAATATGTCCCCATTTAACTCAGGGAAAAGAATGAAAACACAAAACAGACTCTTCTACCAATCCCTTCCCTGCATTATAAACTTCCATTTGTGTGTGACTCCAGTTCTCTTAGCAAAGCATGTCCTCTAGTTTGTCAGGAGAGGGTCCATGCTTTCTTGCCTCTGAATATTACTTTAGATACACATCCGTCATAACAGCTCATTCTAAGTCCAATAAAATCTCCTATTCAGCAATATTTGCCTTGACGTTCTGTTATTTTAGGGTTTGTCCTGCTTTTAGTTTTTTTTTTTTAACACTGTAAATAATGCTGCCACAGGAAACTTCGTTCTTTATAATTATTTGGGGTTTTCTATGGTTTTAAGGCTGTGAAAAGTAAAGTTTTAGCTTTTTAAAATTGTTGCAAGATTCTTCTCTGGATACATCAGACCCATTTACAGAAGCTATTTTCCCACATTTTGATCAATACTGGGTTTAAAACTTCTATTGACTGTTTCTAGTCTCCTAGGCACACAACTTTACCTTAAAGTTGTCTTAATATATGTTCCTTTAACTCCTAACTAGGGTGTTTACTTTTCAGAGTGATAATTTATGGTCTGTATTCCATCCTGTGTAAACTGTCTGTCTCCTTCACTACTCACTCTGCTTGTTTTTAAGCACTGAATCATGCCAGCTGGAAGAAGAGGTAAAAAAATAATTGTTTAATCACAACCAGCTATGCTTCCTCTCAAGGAAAATTGGAAATATTTAGACTTCTGGAAATGAATCATAATCAATCATCAATACTTATTAACCACTACACACATGTTGACACAAAATATACCTGGTTAAAGGAAGAAAACCCTTTCTCTCTTCCTTTCATTCTCCACTGTCCACTTTCCAACCAGACAAACCCTGATCCCCTCACCATCCACTGCCTACTCAGGCATCCAGGGCCCCATCTTATCATCTTCTTTGAATGCTCCCCCTTTCACTCAGTTGTTTCTACCTCCAAAACACCTTCTCCCTTCCCATGGTTTGGAGTTTCCTTACTTCTGCCCAGACTAATGCGTTTCCCAGCTGCCGGTCTTTGTCCCTCCACCTGTCCTACGAGGTGCTACCAGGTAGTCCTCCTGTAGCACAGATCTGACCTGTCTCTCCCATGCACGGAATCCCAGGGGGCTTTATGCACCGCTAAACCATATCCCCTGCTCGTTCCCAACCAAGAAGCCACATTTCCAGTAGCATCCGTTTGTACCTCTCTTTGGTATTTATAAGCTTCCTGAGGAGACGGAGTTGGCATTGTCATCTGTGTGTCTTCACAGCGCTTCCCAAGATTCTAACTGTACTCGAAACAACTGATTTGAATTAGGATGTTTTGTGTACCTACTTCATAGTACCTATTCAAATGTAATCTTCTCAAAAAGCAGTGCCTTAACTGTATCTTCCAGCAGTGTTTCCCAAAGTGTGGTACGCATACCCCCAGGGGTACAGGAAGAGTTTGGTGGGGGGTACGCGTTGCACCGGAGTTTGGTGGGGATGTGCACTGCACCATGCTTAGCTGCGCCTAATTCTACGTTTTCATGAGTACGAGGGGTACTCAGCGTTACGAAAATTATAGAAGGGGTACACATATGTCAAAAGTTTGGGAAACACTGGTTCAGGGCTCTCCACATGGTAGAATTCCTACAAATAATTATTTAACAAATGACTATGGAGTCACTAGCTCTGAATTCCACTCTGGATCCACTTGTGATGTGCTCTAGAAGAAAGCACCTACAAACATAGCAGTATTTAAAATGGCAACTAAGCCGAGACCGGTTTGGCTCAATGGATAGAGCGTCGGCTTGGGGACTGAAAGGTCCCGGGTTTGATTCCAGTCAAGGGCATGTACCTTGGTTGTGGGCATATCCCCAGTAGGGGGTATGCAAGAGGCAGCTGATCGATGACTCTCTCTCATTGATGTTTCTAGCTCTCTATCCCTCTCTCTTCCTCTCTGTACAAAATCAATAAAATATGTTTAAAAAATAAAAAATTAAAAAAAAATGGCAACTAAGCCTGGCTGGGCAGCTCAGATGAAAGGAGCATGGGCCCATGCATCAAAAAGCTTGTGGCTTTGATTCCCAGACTGGGCACATCCCCAGGTTGCAGGTCTGATCCATGGAGGGGGCATATACAGGAGGCAACCAATGTTTCTCTCTCTCATTAATGTTTCTCTTTCTCTCTCTTTCCCTTCCTTCTTCCTCCCCCTACTCCCTTCCTCCCTCCCTCTCTCCCTCTCTAAAGCCAAAAAACATATACTTGGGTGAGGATTAAAAATAAATAAATAAATTTAATAAATAAAATGGTTAACAGGAAGATAGTACTATTCATAGTATTCCCATAAGTTAGACATCAAAAACTTATTATGAACATAAAATAAATAATAGGACATCAGGTTAACCTCTATTACCAAATCAAATCAAATCATATCTATGATTGATGATAGCAAAAGAAAGATGGGCCACAGAAGAAACATGCTACCAAGAGATTTATCTATATATTTTCTCAAGAAATTGTACCTCCCAGAAATCTACTCCTTCCAAAGTTATTATCATAGGCTCAGTTTGCTTGGTCAAATTTTGACCAAAAATAAAAGAATGGAACTTCCTTGTGACAATCAGCAACACATTCTTCTTAATCCCAGTATGACTTAATAGATGCTGCCTGGACTAACAGTAGAATTCCAAGTTCAAGCTCTTTCTTTGATAAGCTTCATGACCTTGGGCAAGTCACTTTACCCCAGGGGTCTGATTTTTCACCTGGGAAATGATCTGTAAGATTCCATCAAGCACTAGAATTCCATGATTTATGAGGTAAAAACTAAGCTTTTTGCTGGTACATGGCAACAGCATGAATGAATCTCGAATGCATGATGCTAAGTGAAGAAGTCAGGCTCAGAAGACTACACACTCGCTGATTACATTCACATGACATTCTGGAAAAGGCAAAACTACAGGGATGGAGAGTGGATTTGTGGTTGCTAAGGATTACAGGTGGAGGGAGGTCTGACTACGAAGGAGCTACGGGAGAAAGTCTGCTTTGAAGCAGGGGTAATGGAATTGTTCTGTCTGGGTTGTGTTGGAGGTTATACAACTCTTTATATTTGCCAAAATTCACAGAACAGAACACAAAAAAAGGTGAATTTTGCTGTATGTGAATTAAATGATTTAAAGGTTAAAAAATATATTTCTCCAAAGCCAAAGTAATTTTTGACGACATAATAGCTGAACAGTTTTCCCCAAAGACCTTCAGTATTTGCTACCACCATTTTGTTCCATGACAGATGAACCAAGTTGATATCCAAATAATTTGCTGCTTGTTTTTGTGGTCTTATTATTGTTTTTAATCTTCAGACAGACATTCCACAGAATCCTTTCTGTGTACCTCACTTTCCAGTGTGCTACCATTGGACAATGAAAAAGTAAAATGAACCCAGGTGGGAATGATTCTTGGGCTGCCCAGGCCCTGCATGGTGTTCATGGAATGTCCAAATGTTGTTTTACTCTTGTGATTCATACTAGAGATATGAGGTACCAAAAACAGCTGACGTGTAATTACTATGTTCCAGGCACTGTTCTAAGAGCTGTGCTACAGTAACTCTTAGTTCTCAGGACAATTATGAAATGGGTTCTATCATTATTCTCATTTGACAGTTGAGAAACTGGATAAACAGTTGCTCAAGGTCAAATGGCTTTGGTGGCAGAGTCAGAATTCAAACCCTAGACAGTCTGACCACATTTCTATGACACTGAATACAAAAGCTTTATTTAAAAGAACAATTTATTCAACTTCTTGGAGAGTCTACAGCTACTGCTATGTGTTTCCATAGTAGTGGGCTTCCTTGCACCTCTGCCTGGTCATTCCATGAAGTGTGCTGAGCAGAAAGGCTGACATAGATGGCTTTTCACAGTCAGGCACAGCTGCACCCTCATGGCTTTGCAAAGCTGGCCTTAGCTGAGCAACGAGCTTTGCCTAAGTCCTCCCAAGACTAGTCAAGAGAGGGCTGAACTTCTCTACCTGCTACCATAAGGGGTTACCTTTTCCTTTCATCATTTTGCTACTTTTTGTAGGTTTGGGCCTCTGGGTAAAACACATCTCACAGAAGACAAATGCCAGCTCCTAAAATGACCAAGTCTCTGCACTAGGCAAAGGAAGCCGTTAGACCCCTCTCACCCACAAGGGATGATTAGTAAAAAGTGACCAGGCTGCCTGGGATGAAAGAAACTAACCCAAAGCAAGGAGCCCGTTGGACAATGCTGGGAAGGTATTTAGACGCTGAGGACTGTGTGAATGACGGAGGAGGGTCCTCTATACCCAGAGAAGAGCTCTCAACTAGTTCCTGGGCTTGTTTAGTCTGCTCATCTCAAGCCCAAGCTAGTCCTCTTCATGACTGTTGGTGACCAGCACAGGGCTCAAAGAAAGCACTGCCGGCCTAGCCTTCCCTAGATTGCAACTTCCCCTTCCCCAGGCCCCACCTTCCGCAGAACACCAAGTTTCCTTTTATTAAAGGCTCTCCACGCTGAGCAGGTAAAACAGCAGGCCACAGTTTATTTACTTCCTGTCTGTCTCTTCAAGCCGACTGTAAGCTCCGAAAAGGACAGGGATCATGTCTGCTTTTCATTGTTGTGTCGGGCTAATAGATCATTTTTGAAATACAACTTTTTTAAGTCAGGGGTAAATGGACATCATGGAGGGAAAGATAGCAACAACGGAGAGCTTAAGACCCTGCTCTTCCCTGATGCGGACACCAGAATCCCGTGACTAAGAGTTACCAGGGCCTCCTCCTTGCAAGACTGCGTTTACAAAATCTTCCAACTATGAGTGGGGAGGGGTGGGGGATTGGAATGGGGGTTTGAGGACAAATATGTGATACCTTAATCAATAAAGAATTTAAAAAAAAAATCTTCCAACTAAGTCAACTGTCAAGTTTTGCGAAATCAAGGACATACCATTTCCAAAATTTAAATCCAACCAGAGTGAGGGAGAGGGTCGGAGGAGTGGCGGAGGGCAGTCAACAAAACTCTCCTCCAGGCCTCCACCCACTCCCACTCCTCAAAGCAGAAACAGTCAAGATACTGGAGAGGCTATGTTCACGGAGCAGCTCTCCTCCAATGAATGTGTTATTGCTCCTTTAAAACCGAGAACAAACGGCTGGGCTGCTCCTGATCCCGGAGGCTGCAGAGCCGTAATTGTCACTTAGCCACTTAACTCCCCGCAGCACTGCTCACTCACTCGTTGGGGTTTATCTCTCAGCCAATTACTGCTGTCATTTGCGTTTCCATGTGTGCTGTCAGGGCCCAGCCCAGAGGAGGGTGGGACAGGAAATGCAGGCGCAGGACCTAGCTTCCAGGGCTGGCGGAGCTCACAAGGTGTGGAGCAGGGTTCTTCTATCTGGAACCTTGCAATGGGCTCAGAAGGAACTGGAGGCTCCGACCACACTCTGGTTTTGTTCTGAACCCGAGTCTACACTGAGGCAGCAGCAACTGAACACAGGAGTATCTGACTATTAAAAGCCCCAAGTCAATAATGAGGATGGTGACACTCAAGCAATGGAAATTTTTGCAGCTGAGCGTGATAGCAGGCAAGAGACAAGCAGGGGACAGGGCCACACATTCTCCTGAAACCTAGGCAGGTGTAGCCGCCCACTGTTAAGACAGCTAGACCTGATTCAGTTCTCACCGCTCTCTTCTGTCCTCAGACTCCCAGGCAGGGGTTTATCCGTGGGTCACGTGGCCCTAAGGTGTAGGGGCCATCTGAATTTTCTCAGGCAATTCTGAGTTGAAATATGTACAAATTATATTTGTATCCTATTGTCAAATTATAGGTTTGTGGTAAATTTGCATTAGTCACAAAATTTTACTTTAAAAAAAAGACTCCGTAAAGACATAACCAGATGTGAATTTTTGCAATTAAATCAGGAAAAAAAAATGCGTTGCCAAATCATGAATCCAGATTTTTAATTTCTGAAAAGCTCCCCTTTCTGATGGCTCAGAGGGTCCTAACCACAGAAGCAAGGGCTCGCCCTTTCAAACATTTTGTTTCCTCCGCCTTCCTAGGCCAAACCTGCCCGCTGTTCACTGCATTGAGCTTCTCTCTCAGAAGCTAAAAGAAGGAAGCGTGTATGAACCAGGCCCGAGACACCCTCTGGAAGGCACTGGGTCCACTTGAGGGAGATAGCTCCTGGCTAAGTTTAAACCCTGACTGCAGGAAGAAACGGGAGAGGATGAGAGGCTGAGGAACAGCCAGGGTCTTCAATAACCGAGCTCCCGCCCGACCAACTGCAATTCATAGCAACTGGGAAGGGCAGTGGGAGCCAATGTGGAGGGCAGAATGTCAGCTAGCTGGGTGGTTGTCAGCATCTTCGTTTCCTCAGCTCAGCAGCAGGGAGGTCAGCCTGCCCGCCCTGCAGTTAGCAGCAAGCTCCCTCTGACATTCCATCCTTGGAAGCCCTAGCAACTGCAGGGGGAGGGGGACGCCTAGGACAGCACCGGAAGAGACCTGTTCTGGCTGGACCCCCACAGCCCAGTGGGTGGGTCTAAAATAAGACTCAACTTCTGTGCCAATGAGCTTTGCAGGTCTGATGATGTAACGTGCTGTCAGTTCCATTTGTAGGCAAGGCCCCTGTACCCCAGAATTTCATCCAGGTAAGAAGGCGCTGGGAGGGGGGAGGGGAGGGGAAGCGAGGGGCTCTCTGAGGATGGGCTTGTCCTCCCATTGTGCACGGAGAGGGCTTTGGTACCTCCGGTGAGGTTCATAAAATCATCGTGCATCTCCTGTTGGACTCATTGTGCGTCTCATGCGCAAAGGAGAGCTGGCCAAGCTATTGCTAATTGCCATCCTCAGGCTACATGCTCCCCACCGAATACCAGAGAAGGAAATCTGTTCAGTGCATAACAAAAAAAAAAAAAAAGTCATAAGTCAAATAAAGCTCACCAAGGGGCCTCCAGCACTGAGCAGCCAAGGGCCAGGAGACACGCAGGGCCTGCACGCATCTTCTCTCCGGCCTTCTAATTAAGAAAACCTTAAACTTGGAACCAATTTGCTCCTTTCTTGCTCCCTTCAGTCATCGCCCTGACCTAGCTCGGAAGAAGAGAGAGCACTTCAAAAGATGGAGAGTAGCTGCTAAGATAGCTGGCGGCCAGAGGGTGAACTTCCTAATTAAGGGGCCCACACAAAAGTAACTTTCTATTCCTTTCGGCTCTTTGTGGTTTTTTTTTTTTTTTTTTTTTTTTTTTAAAAAATGCTGTTTCAAGCTGAAGGAACTATTTGAATATCTTCCCCACCCTCTCTTCCTCTCTGTTTCTCAGCTGATTAGTCTGGATCCTGAAGTGTGCAATAAATGGTTCTTTTTCTTTTGTCTCAAAGGCAAAAGTTACTTTATGCAGACCTGAGCCCACATTCACAGAGAGGCTGCCTCCCTCAGCCTGGGCTGCTGCCACCAGTGAACCCAGGGCTGCCCGGTGGCCTCGGACAGGAGCCCCACCTGTCTCCAACAATGTCACAGCCCCTGCAGTTGGGGGACAACCTGCCTTTCTTCTGTCTCTTTGGTCAGACTGTTAACTGAATGGGAAGGACCTTGGCTATTCCCAGCAACCTCAGTGGGTCTCCCCAGTATTCACAGTGCACATCAGTGGAATCTCTAACTCCAGATGCTCCAAGATCACACTGACAGGTCAGCCTGGACCCCCAGTGCTTCCCCGGACATCTCCATCGACAGGCCAAACCCGTGTGTCCAAAGCTGCATCTATTATCTTCTTCTTCCAGGTGACCCTTCCATCTGTGACACCACCTCTGCTTGGGGCAGGCTGGGGGGTCAGACATTACTGCTCCCTGTCCTCATCCCCTACAGTTTCTGAACTTTACTTCACACGCATTTCTCAAACTCGTGTCCCAGAATCCAGAGATAAGGCCATGACCTTAGTTTAAGCCCACAGTCATCTTCCTCATTAATCCCTAGCCAGAAGGGACCTTTACATAAATCTAACTCCACCACCCAGTGTCCCTCTGCCCTGCCCCTGACATCCTCTGGAAGGCACTGGGTCTACTTTAAGGATGTAAGACTGAGCTTTGGGGATCTAGCATGACATTTGGGAACCTGAAGTCCTCCCACTGTCACTCGCAGCAGCATGGGCCTGCAGTGAGCACCTGCCCCACCCAGAGGCTCCCTGCCTCCTGCTTGTGCTCAGGCTCCGCCCTCCCCACAGAAATGTCACTCCCATCCCTTCACCTCACTAATACCTGTGACTGTGCTCAGGCAGCATCCCTCCTTGCTCCTCCCCATGCAGACGAAGCTGTCTGCCCCTCCTCTGGGCCCCGTATGCTGACGCATATTTCTATCATTGTATCCAGTTCCTTAAGGTGAGCTCAGGGGGACTGTGTAATATTTGCCCGTAGTCTCAGCAGCTGGTAAGCTCTCAGCAATTGGCATCCTGCATTTGCACTTTGAGTTCCTGGGTAATGCCATCTATTAGTCTGAATTAGATCCACATCAATGTTACTTGTTTAAACAAGATAGGTCCTTAGATACCAAGGATCATGTCCACGTACCCTATTTTGTTCTTTGGGTACCTAATAATGTGATGGAGCCGAGGAGGATGATGACAATGATGTGAATCATGACAGGAAACTGAAGATGATTATCCATCCTTTATTCTGAGGCTGTGTAGTTGCTTAAAACAGTACATGATGAGTCACAAAATGACAGCTCACTTGTCTTGACATCTTCACAAACTAGAACACAGCCAGCCTGGAACCCCAATCAAACACTCTTCTGAGAAGCCAAAGCATCAGCAAGTGCATGTACCAGAGCTGAAAGAGAACGTGTTAGGGGTCATCTGCCCTGCCTCCAGAGCCCATTTGTTCTTGCTTTTTTTGTGCAATTCCCCGGCCACAGAAGTTAGCTGTAGAAGAGACGGTGAGGTGAGGCAGAGTGAGGACCCTAGGACCGGCCCAGTGGTGGCAGGCAGAAGAGGAGACAAACGTGAGAAGCACAAAAGGTACACAGCAGTTTGGGGACAGTTCATGGTTACGAATAATGAGTCCAAACCCATTACCAGAACCTCGTGACACCACCTCACAAGAGAGGGGCAATATTTGTCCAGAGTGATGACTGAGGTAAGAGAGAGGGCCAAATTCCGCCCCAAAATTCTCTACTTGAAAAGGAAATGTAAAACATTTTAAGAATTTCTATCAACATGTTTTGTTTTTGTAAGTTTTAGCTCTTCCTGGGGTAGATTGTGTTTATCTGGAAATTTTACTGTTGAGATACCTGATAAATGAGTCATTGCCTGACTTCCTCCAACATGGAACCACGTCACAGGCCTTGCCCACCAAGAGTGCCCCACCGACAAGAACTCAACACGCTAGAGAATTCATCTGTAGATGCAGCTTTATTTTAAAACACAGTGGAGCAGGAAACCCTATCTTCCAAAAAACTACCAAATATAGCATGTCCCGCACCTCGCCATCCCTGCAAACACTGATGGGCTAAGATGTAAATTCAGGTCAAGAGCACAACAGATGAATCTATTTCAAGGCAGGTTCTACTTCCAAAACAACTTCTTTTGGTCTTGATGACCCTCTCTTTCCTGTCTCTCTTTACCTCTCTCCACTGTCTTTCACCATCTTGTCTCAGACCCTCAAATGTAAGGGAACGGCTTAGATGAGGGAAAAGGCGAGATTTTGTTTACTTCATGCCAGTCATGTGGTCATCATTCCCTTAGTGGTTCAGCAGGTAGAACCCAGGGAAAGCCAAAGAAGGGGAGGATGAGAGATGACCTGGTTATTTTTCACAAAAGATAGGAGTTTGAAGTGGGATTAAGAGAAAAGGCTGTTAGATTAGAAAGTAGTAAAGCAGAAATTCACTTAGAAACAGAATATTGCAAGAAGGAATGTATCGAAGGGAAAGGTAGTGTAGAGGGAGGGCAGAAAAAAAATTGGTTAATCTTATGAATAATAAAAAAATAGTTAAATAAAGAGGATGATAAGGAAAGAAGCTAAAGTTTAGCCACTTATCTGACCATTCCTGAAAAAACAGAAATTTCACCACTGCATCTCCTAGCTCACCATTGCTTCCCTTCCTGGTGACAGGAGGGAAATGAACGCTTTTAGCAAGATGAAAGAGATTACTACAATATTCCCATTATTGTGTTTCTACCAAACGTTTCCAAACTGGCATAGGATAGGGAGCCTTAACCAGCTATCACCTATTGAATAAGCATTTTGTCAATACCCTTCTATTAAGAAGCTTGTCTTGAAAATAACATTTTAAAAGCTAAAAAACCTTCAAGTCACCCATATATTTTTCTCCATGGTCGTTAACAGCAAAATAGCAGACTTGAGAAAAATAAGCACTAGTCATTCATTGATTCATCATGTATTGAGCACCAATATGTGCTCGGTCCAGGGTTTTTATAAGAGTTCCCCATGTTCAAATTCAAGTAAATTCTCTTTTGCATGTGTGAAGGGTGTTGATTTACACCCAAACAACATTCTCATCCAAAATGTAATAGTGTAGGACACTCAAAAGGGTAAGGGTTTAAGAGCTACGCCAATCCAGGTTTGAATTCTAGCTGCACAGGCCAAGTTATTTAGCTTCCCCAGCACTGATTTCTGCATCTGATTAATGGAGAGCTAGTTTCACTAATATGGGAAGATTGAGACATCAGATGTCAAGCACTGAGGAGAGCCTGGCCCATGGCCTGTAAGCAATCATTCATTCAGCGAACAGCACGCATCTACTATATGCAAGCTCTGTTCTAGCCACGGAGCCTGAGCAACAGAAAAGAGGAGCGAAATCCCTCTTCTCTACATCACCCATCACCAAGACTTCTCGAGGGCTCTGGAAACCTGTGAAAATGGAAAATGAAACAGTGGATCTGGTACCAACCCTTCAAACGCCACTGTCTCCAAAACCCATTGTGACCTGCATCAAGAACTGCACCTCAAGTGAGACCTGCAGCCATGAGTCCTGTGCCCCTGGCCACAGAGGTCCTGTGTGGCTCCTGGTTTGCATTAGGCTGTGAACTCGGGAACCAGTGACAGAGGGAGCACCCCACACCCTGGCCTTCTGCATTTAGGCAGAAGTAGAATATAAGAGACACAGATCATCGTTCCTCTTACCTTTCTGCTCTTAAAATGAGAAAGGTGACTTAATATGGGAGGGAGGGAGGCATTATCCAGAGGAAGTTCCCAAATGAAACAGTGACCCTATTTCTCTCTGACTCATTTTCTCTTCTTTCCCCTCCCAGACCTCCCTGGTGTCTCGGTGTGCTCCATGTGGCACAACAGGCCCTTTGTTGACAGGATTCTAATGTGCAACAAAACCGGCTTTTAGGCCAAGAATAATTTATGCACAATAAAGACACAGTATCAGGCAAACTAACATGACTTGTGTATTCTACTTTCTTATCTCTAACGAGTCTATATAGAATTGGCCAATTCAAAAAACCAGCTAAAAACTTTGTGTTTTAAAACTATATTCAAGTTGGAAATATGTAATTGATACACACACACACACACACACACACACACACACACACACACGACACAACTCATGGACATTTTTAAAAGCCTTAAGCGAAATTTTGTGTTTTCTATTTTTGTTATTGGCTTCACCATCCACCTGGTCTCAGAAGTAAGAGAGTGTCAGTTATTTTCAGCTGGGGAGACAATGAAGTTTTCTGAAAAGTCAAAGGTGCTTTGTAGCCAAACACGCTTGGCTTTGAATCTCCAGACTGCTCACTTCTAGCTATCCAATGTCTAGGCTCTTAAATGTCCCCAAGCCTCAGTGACCTCATCTGAAAATTGATTTTTGAGAGAAATAACTTAGGTAAAGTATATAAGCAGAGTGTTTGGACATTGGTTAGGCATTCAGAAAAAGCTGTCCCTCCGCCTCCTCTTCCAACACATCACACTCAAAACCTTTCTCTCCCATTCCATTTCCCAGCGACTACTCTCCTGGACTATAACTAGTTTCTTGGCTCTTGTCTGCCACCCCTCCATTCCATCCCAAACCTGCTATTAGAAATAGCCTTCAGAGTCAGAAATTGGATCCCGGCACTCCCCTGCCACAAATCCTCCTATGGCGATTAGGTTCAGAACAAATCTGCATTCAGAATCAAGTCCACGTGCCCCCAACCCATCTGCTCAGCCTCGCCTTCCGTGACCACCACACCCCTGCCCCCTGGATGACCGCAGCCCCCACATTCCAGGCTCCCAGCCATTGTCTGCAGAGCACGCCATCTGCTCTGTCCCTTGACTCTCCCTGCCCCTCCTCCTGGGCGCCTTCCCCACTCCACCTCTCCCATCTGTAGAGCCCACCGTCCTCCTCAAGGCTCAGCTCAAAGGTCACTTCCACTTTGGAACCCTCCGTGATTTCCCTCGCTGACTCAGAGCTGCACTCACCCTTAAGTGGTACCTTCCTCAATTTTTTTTTACTTAAGCTTTGTGTTCCATAGTTATTCACATCCATATAGTCCTCCACTAAATTGTTAGTTCCTCCAAGAAAGAGACCAAATTGTATTCATTTTTTTCTCCCACATTTTGTCATTCCTTACATGAAGAAGGTAGAACAAAAAGATAAAAATGGGGCAAGACATTTCTTCCTCGCATGCCCGGAGGTGTGAGTGGGAAAAGACTGGCCTGGAGAGTCTCCTGGCTTCCTGTTCAGCGTTCCAGTGGGTTGCTCCCAATGTTATCTATTCAGTACATCTGTCCAAATATCAGTAACGAGCCTGTCTTTTCCCTTCTCAAAGAATAGAGCTTAGGGTTCTCTTCCTCCAGGTTGTGTAACACAATGCTCTTTATTTTATTTTATTTTTTTAAATATGTTTTATTGATTTTCCACAGAGAGGAAGGAAGAGGAATAGAGAGCTAGAAACGTCGAAGAGAGAGAAACATCGACCAGCTGCCTCCTGCACACCTCCTACGAGGGATGTGCCCACAACCAATGTACATGCCCTTGACCGGAATTGAACCTGGGACCTTTCAGTCCACAGGCCGACGCTCTATCCAAACCAGTTTCGGCACAATGCTCTGAGCCAAACCGGTTTCAGCACAATGCTCTTTATTAAGCCGGCAGTCAATAAATCAAATACTCTAACAAATAGTATTGAACACTTGCTGTGTGCCACATCCTGTGGGGTAAAGCCATAGTAAGATTGCCTAGTTGAGGAAATGAGAGATGGACAGCTGAGGTTGGAATACACATGTGTATGTCTAATGCACATTTCTTTAAGGCAAGTTTAGTTTCCCCCAACTGTTCTATCTACTGACAAGTAAAATAAGTATTCCCTTTGGAGGAAAGGTATTCTATAAGGTTGGCTAGGAAGCTGAGCCAAAAGTGACTAAGAAGGTGTTCCAGTTACCTATTGTTGCTAGCAAACCACAGTAAGACGTGGTGGTTGACCAGCCGGTGTGGCTCCGTGGTTGAGCCCGGAGATCATGGTTCGATTCCTGATCAGGGCACATGGCCAGGGTTGTGGGTTCAATCCCCAGTGTGGAGGTAGCTGATCAATGATTCTCTCTCATCATTGATGTTTCTATTTCTCCCTCCCTTTCCCTTCATCTCTGAAATCAATAAAAATATATTAAAACAAAAAGACTTGGTGGCTTACATCAACCACCATTCAGTTAGATATGCGATTTTATTGATCATGAATTTGAACAGGGCTCAGCTAGGTGATTCTTCTAGTTCATGCAGCATTGACTCTGGTCATACAGTGGTATTCAGTCAATGGATGGTTTGGTCTGGCTGGTATCCTGGCAAGGATGCCTGGGAGGCTGATCTCCCCTGGTTCTGCCTCTTCATGAAGACTGAGGGCCTCTCTCTGATATTTCTCTAATAGGGTAATCAGATTTCTCACAGGGAGGCTTAGGGTTCCAAGAGAGCAAGGCCAAAGCTAGGCTTGAAAATGGCATAATGTTACACTGTTGGTCATAAATGGTTACAGGCCGCTTATGTTCAAGGGGAAGGAAATAGGTTCATCTGTCAATGGAAGAAGAACCAAAGAATTTGTGGCCATTTTTAATCTGCCACAGATGGCATCTACCTCTGTGTTTTGCTGGGGTTTTTAATATATATTTCTAATACAGATTTCTGACTCCATCTTAAATATACATGAGGAACTTGAGGCCTAGAGATATTTTGCAGTTCTCCTGTGTTAGTTCACTGTTGCTGCCATAACAAAATAGCACAGACTGAATGGCTTAACAACAGAAATTTATTTCTCCCAGTTCTGGAGGCTGGAAATCCAAGTTCAAAATGCTAGCAGGTGTGGTTTCTCCAGAGGCTTCTCTCCTTGGCTTGCTGAAGGCATGTCCTCTCTGTGTCCTCACGTGGCCTTGTCTCTGCACAGGCAGGCACTCCTGGTGTCTCTTCCTCTTATTATGACACCAGTCATACTGGATTAGGGCCCCACCCTTTGACCTCATTTAACTTTCATTGTCTCCATAAAGACACAATCTCCAAATATAGGTTAGGGTTTTAAACTATGAATTGGGTGTGGGGGTTGGGGGGGAAAGGGGGCACTGGTAAGTCAGTAACATCTTCCGGGATCACAAAGCCAGACAGTGGTGGAGCTGGGCTGTGCATCCTCAGTTCCTGCCACTTCTTGTGACCCACTGTATTGTTGTCCTGGTGCGTCACAGTCCCACCACCCCCTCATTCTGTGTCCACAGACGATGGCCTTGTGATACTACCCATTACACAAAGTACAGGGGATGAAGGCCAGAGAATGGATGGAAAGGAGAAAGAAGAAGCTGCAATGCAGAAAGACAAGTGTACAATCCAGAAAAAGCAACCTTTAGCAAAACAGGAAATGTAGCTCACAACCAAACCTATCCTTCTCTGGCCAGGGGTCCTCTCCCCGCCCCCAGGAGGCCAGCTCTTCGTTGTAACTGCAGGAAAGTCCCCAGCTTCTCAACTGGTCAGGAAGGCCTTGGGGACCAGCTCTTGCTTCCCTACCAGAAGCCATGGGCAGGGCACAACCCAATGACATGCTTTTTGCAAAACTACAAGATAATTTTTCATCACATTTTTATAATCCACCCAAAATTTTCAAAGACCCTCTTGCAGTGCTATATAGTTCATAAATGTAATTAGTAAAGACTTTTTGATTAGCTAAAACCTGTTTAATCTAAAAAAGCAAGACATGTTTTTTTCCCCTTTATCTCGGGAAATGCAAGGAAGCACTGTCTGTTTATAAGGCACAACTTTCAACTATATTAGATTCTTCTTTTAAAAAGAACAATAGCCCCAGCTGATTTGGCTTGGTGGATAGAGCGTTGGCCTGCCCACTGAAATGTCCCAGGTTCGATTCTGGTCAAGGGCACATGCCTGGGTTGCAGGCTCGATCCCCTGTGGGGGTCCTGTAAGAGGCAGACAATCAATGATTCTCACTCATTATTGATGTTTCTATCTCTCTCTCCCTCTCCCTTCCTCCCTGAAATCAAGAAAAATATATTTTAAAATATTTTTTTAAAAAAATAAAAATAATAATAATTTAAAGTGGCCACCAGCAGAGAATTGATAGGCACATGTAAATGGGTATTTATGTCCTGAAAATATTAATTGGAACTCTTTTATTGCTGTTTGTGTGTTTGTTTTGATTCTGAGGGAGGGCTGAGCTTCTTCTGTGCAACCGAAATTCCAGTTTCGTATGAGATTAAAGCAGCATATTGGAGATGCAAATTTATAGAAAGGTTTAAAACAGGCTGAAGTAATTGTTTTGAAAGTATATGAAAATGGTTTTCCTATGTGAATCGTGCTGCAACAATCCGAGACACAGCAGAACGAGATGAAATCTGTGTTCTCCTCAGAACATGGCTCTCCTGGACTTTGCAGAACGGTCAGGCCTTCCAAGCTGACCCTGGGCACAGCTCCCTCCGCTGCATCTTCAGCGTGTTGGCTACAACCACATGAACATCAGGAAGGCAGGCTCAGCCTCACCACAGCACAGACCCAACTTTGGCTTACAAGCCAGCCCATGCTATCGGTCAGGAAATGACTCAAACAATGACTCAGCAAACCAGTCTCCGCCCTTTTTCTCCCAGTAAAGATACAGTATACCCTGCTGTACAAATATTAGTAACCTCTGTTCTCAAAGAGAAATGTTCATGAGTACTAAAAACCAATAATACAGTCCCTTCAGTAAGAGAATTGAGGCAACATTGTAAAACCTTTTTGTACCAATTAAAAGAATTTAAAATTGCACATATATTTTAACATACATACAGGGTGGCCGCAAAAATGTATGCACACTTTAACAGCTGATAACTCAATCTTGAAAGTGAAATCTATTTTAATAAGCATTGTCTTTATAATTATTCAAAGTGTGTATATACATTTTGGGGACACCCTATATTTAAATAGTCTCTTAGTGGCACTGTCCTTCATCTGGGATTTTTAATAATTCTTTATTGTTTAAAGTATTACAGATAGTATTACATGTTTCCTTTTCCCCCCATTGACTTCTCCCCAGCCACACCTCCCCTCCCCCCACCACACCCCCCTAGTGTCTCTGTCCATTGGTCATGTTTATATGCATGCATATAAGTCCTTTGGTTGATCTCTTACTCCTCACCTCCACTTTCCCTCTCAAGTTTGACCATCGATGCTTTTTCTGTCTCTGGGTCTATTTATGTTCATCAGTTTATGTTGTTTATTATATTCCATAAATGAGTGAGATCGTGTGATATTTATCTTTCTCTGACTGGCTTGTTTCGCTCAGCATAATGCTCTCCATGTCCACCCATGCTGTTGCAAATGGTAAGAATTCCTTCTTTTTTACTGCAGCATAGTATTCTATTGTGTAGATGTACCATTGTTTTTTAGTCCACTCATCTGCTAATGGGCACTTAGGCTGTTTCCAAATCTTAGCTATGGTGAATTGTATTGCTATGAACATAGGGGTGTATATATCCTTTCTGATTGATGTTTTTTATTTATTGGTATATATTTCTAGAAGTGGGATTACTGGGTCAAATAGGAGCTCCATTTTTAATTTTTGGGGGAAACTCCACACTATTCTCCACAGTGGCTACACCAGTCTGCATTCCCACCAGCAGTGCATGAGGGTCCCTTTTCCTCCACATCCTCACCAGCACTTATCCTTTGTTTACTTATTGATAGCCATTCTGACAGGTGTAAGATGGTATCTCATTGTCCTTTTTATTTGCATATCTCGGATGATTGGTGACTTTGAGCATGTTTTCTTATGTCCCTTGGAGTTCTGTATCTCCACTTTCGAAAAGTCTCTAAGTCCTGTGCCCATTTTTTTTTTTTATTGGATTGTTTATCTCCCTTTTGTTAAGATGTATGAATTCCCTATAAACTTTGGAGATTAGAACCTTATCGAAGATAAGATTGACAAATATGTTCTGCCATGCTTTCTTGTTGTTTTGTTGATGGATTCATCTGGGATATTAATTTAAAGCCTCTCACCTTTTCTCTCCAAACTTTCTGAGTGGGTGCAGAGGATGCAGAAGGCCTATATGAGAATAAGAGATAGCCTGGCATTTCCACTGGGTTTCCCTGCTCAGAGGGATAGATTGCAGGGTCTTCCTCCTTGAGGGCCCTTCCAAGCCACCACCACCAGCAAACAACCTCCTCATCTAGGCCTTATTTGCATCCTATCATGAAAGAGATGCTGAATGAAATAAAATCCTTTTCTGCTAATTCACATTTTTGGATAAGGCATTTTATTTTTAACATGAGAAAAAGCCATTTGAAATAGTGATCAAAATAATCATGATACTAGATTTAACCAGTGACATTACATGATCATGGGCTAAGCCTGACACTCCATTTCAAATTCTCTTCCAATCCACAACACCTGCTCTACTTTTTCAGAGCTAAGCTGAGTGCAGGCAGGTGTCAAGGGTCCCTACTGAACCTCTCAGTACCTTGTGGGATGAATGATAGGAATTAACTATGAAAAGGCTGAACAGGTCAGTCCTTCTCTGTCTGAGAACACAGGACTATTCTCTACAGGGCGTTTTCAAGTTAGATCTCATCCATTTTTCTTGTTTACAAAGCCCTGTATTGATAAAGTGCAACAAACAGCTGCCTACTTAAGTAGCTTAATTGACAAATTAATAAGTGAGCATATAACTCTGAGAAGTTGCTCATGAGGAATATGGAGGGGGAAATGATACCCTGTCCTACAGTCTGGTCAATATATCCATGACACATCAAAGTGTCGGGCATGCTGTCCTACTGATGCTGAAATCCTGCCACCCTGATGGGCAAACACCCAATAAAAAAAATTAGGAAGACATTTCTGTCCTTGAAAGAAGTATAAGTAAATATAGGGTGGCTATAGTTTTACAAATGCAAAAAAGGTTTTAAAGGAGCTAGCATGTTTATTTCTCGTCAGTGCTCCTAATCCCACTTTTAGGACTCCTTCCTAATAATCCCATTACTCTGCATTATGCTATACCACTAGGGACAATTATCCTAAAACGAGTGAATCACTTGTCATCTTTCTTTCAGAATATTTCTTTGTAAAAACTGATTTTTCTTAAAAAGAATCCCTCCTGAGACATGTGGAAAATTGGGGGAGAGGAAGCTCAAATTAATTTTCCATTTCCTGATGTTTCTAAAAATCATTCTCTTGATTAGACATTTCCTGCTTAGAGGCAAAGGTAGGCTGGCTAATTCTATTCAGCCCTGGATAGTCCAAATATATTCTTTTCCTTCCAACAGTCTCCTGACTGTCATAAGTCGTTCCTAGTTCTGGTCAATGCATTTATGGCTCTCCAGAGTAAATTTCCTTACCTAATACATGTAGTAATTGCTATATGCACTAGTCTTAGACATACCAGCCCAACAGAAGTCTACACTCCTGTGTGCATGGGTGCATCCACAGACGAGTGAGCTGTGAGTAGAGATGAATCTTCTTTAGGCAACTGGGACCTTAGACTCTGGTTTCTTTGTCCAAAACAGAATAACACAAAGAATTGGCACTTCCAAACAGCTCCAGAGTACCAGGATTTGAAATCTTATGTTAACAAACTAGTTTGGTGGGACATGGAGAATGAGGCACACTAACATTTCATCTCGATGTTCACCCTTTTCCTATTCATCGGTACCGTAATCACTGGGGTCATTTGAAATTTACTTATCAGCAATCATAGCTTAAAAACAATCCATTATTTTTCTTTTGGGACCTAAAATAAACAAGGCTTAGCAAAATCCTGAGAATGATTTCTAGAATGAAATCTATTCATCAAGGAGTAAGGTTTAAAAGAGGTGGTGTCTTTATGAAAACAAAAAAGTGGAGAATTTATGAACATTATTGAATGGAGGATTAAAATCTCCATTCAGGCCCTAACTGGTTTGGCTCAGTGGATAGAGCATTGGCCTGTGGACTGAGGGTCCTAGATTTGATTCCAGTCAAGGGCATGTCCCTTGGTTGTGGGCACATCGCCAATGGGAAGTGTACAGGAGGCAGCTGATTGATGTTTCTCTCTCATTGATGTTTCTAACTTTCTATCCCTCTCCCTTCCTCTCTGTAAAAAAATCAATAAAAATATATTTAATAAAAAAATAAAATATCCATTCAGCATATAAGCTACATGATGAAGATATATTGGTCAATGGTTAACATGGAGACTAAAGCTGAGTCTAGTTTTCAATCGGCAACTTGGCTTAACACTGAAGAATCATCACCTCTGAGTCCTTTGAATATATAAATCTTCCTCATCTTAATCGTTTAAATTATTTTTCCGGGACTGATAAGTGACCAGACTCTTTACCTGTTCTGCCTAATAACTCCTTTTATTTAGAGTCTCAGACTATGGATTGAAAAATGCTTCTGTAGATAAAGAAGAAAGCCTTCAACCAGAATGATAAAAGAAAAAAAAAATGGTAGGATGAGCAAAAAACTATTCTGAAAACAGAGAAGTCTCAGAGAGAAAAATAGAAATTAAACAAAACAAAATCTAGTGGGAATGACCATTGCAAGTCAATGATCTCTAGCTTGTAAGAACTTAAAAGGCAACAGCATTATCTTATCTTTGAACCCCAAATCACATATAGTGCAAAAGCTATTCTGGGCTATGCTATGCTAATTCTGGAGAAACACTTTATATGCCTTTTCCCTCTCCTACCCCTCAACTAACCCTAACCTAACCCAACACACACACACACACACACACACACACACACACACACGTGCGAGCATATGCATGCATGCACACGTGGGTTATACCCATTGCTGCTTAGCATTTAAGGGTTTCAGTTCAAAGCATTTATACACTTTTAAGGAGAGACAGAAGACACTGAGAAAAAAAGGGGAAGAAAAAAAAAGGAAAAGTGTGGTAACTATGCCTCTCCAGATTTGAATGCATTCTCCTCCATTTCAGTAGATTTAGTCCAATCTGCATAACAGGGTATGACTCTGTACTCCATGTACTACTTAAAGCAGTGTCCTGGATTTCTACGATGATTTCTCAGCACTTCTGACTAAAATTCAGCGAGGCTCTCTTGGAAAAGGACTCAGACCTCCTGCAGAACTATTTCCCTCGCCCCCAAGCAAAGCAGCCTCTTCTTGCCCCTTCTGAAGCCACTACATTATCACATTGGCTCAAGGGGGAAGCAGAAAGGCCTCCTGTTAATTATCTGTATGCAGACGGCAGTGCGACATCCAGAAAGCATGTTTTCTTTTCATAATCCACTTTCATCTTATTAATAAAAAGTTAAAACTCCGGCTTCTGCAGAATCACCCAGCGCTTTTAAAGGAAATCTTTTCTTCAACGAGGCTAGCTTTTCTCCAGCTGATCCTATAAACACTGCTGGCAATTTCTTCCTCAATGCCTCTAACATATTTTCACTTAGCACCAGTTTGATGTATAAGATCTGACAGCCCGGCAGTTATAGGCCACCTGCATCACTGTCGCCATGACAACAGTGAAAGACAATCCATGATCCCATGCCCTGGTCACACGTTTCAATACAGCTTATCTGTCCAAAGCCACCGAGTCTAATGGAAGAGAGTAATTACCATCTTCCACTCATTGTCAAAATTCACACCATATAATGCTCTTCAAAATTATTTTATTCCTCTCACATGGCTGCTTTGCAAAAACTAAAAGAAACCTTAAGTGGGAAGGGGGGTGGGTGGGAGAAAGAAGAAGCTGTGGCCGGTTACGTAGCTGCCTGCCTGTGAACTGTCCCTTTGCAGCCGAAGAATGAGCTAGCCAACAAGAAAGACACAAACACCTCCAGTTCATCGATTACCATCTTAAGGTTTTGTTAAATTTGAGTAAGAAAATTTCCCTATTTCTGCCTATTCTAAAAGCATTTCGTGATTACCATCGCAAGCTTTGCGCAAGTATCACAATCCCCCTTCTACACAGCACGTGGCAGTCCCAACTACCCTGAATGTACGACAGCTCACAAGAGTGAGTAAGCAGAGGTCTCCAATATGGATACTTCTCCTCCAGTCATTTCCCCCCAGTACTCTGCAATCCCTCTCCTTCACACTCAATAATAAAAAAAGGCAACTGACTGATATTTGGATTCGGCACCTCACCTATTCTTAGCGGTGGGTACAACATGGTCTTAGAAAAGTCTCATTCATACAGTGTTAAAAAGTGAACTTTGACCAACAAACACTTTTATGGAAAAACCTTGTGGAGACAAGTACTCACAGGAAAGAGGAATTAAATGTAAAGGCAAAGTCAAAAGTCATGGGAACTGGAAAAGAAAACTACAAAGAGCAAAAAATGGACAAAAGGGCACAGAAAGATAATCCTTCAGGGGCAGGTGGCTCAACTCTTGGTAAGACCGCCACACCCTTCTTTAATTTCGGTCATTTTCACAGAAATAAAGTCATAACCATCATCCATGCAGTAACTACCAAAAAAGTCAGATGAAGTGGTTCCTAGTTTTGTGGTTACCATAAAATACTCCTATTAAGAGAAATAAAGCAATTCCATATGATCAAATATACACGAATTCACAAAGGTACAAAAGCAACCCAATTCTAAAGAAATTATTGGACTAGTATTTGTACATTTGTCAGAATGAGCCTGAAATGTTTTATTTAGGTTAAATCCTAAAAACCACAGCCATAAATCGTTTAACCAGCTGTCAAAACATTATAGCTGTGTGCTAATATTACCTACGCTATGGCACTCTATATATTGTGCAACATGGCACTCTATATATTGTGCAACAAATATGGAAAGCCTGATTTGTCAAAGGCCTCCCTCTGTGACATAGACACTTTGCTTGGTGGTTGGTGGACAGACCTTTTTACCTTTCTCCTGACCATCCCTGTTCATCAGCAGCCCTCAGAAGAGGTCAGCAAAAGATGGTATGAGATGAAATGGAGGCTGAGCCTCCTAATGGAAAAATTCAAGAGTTTGCATCATTTTCTATAGATGCTGGCAAACCCATGGATGTTGAGTAATCTCTAGTCAAAATGGCAACCCATGACCAGAGCATTCCAACCAATTCTGACAACTTATAACCCTTGGATGAACTGTTTCCATATAATCATCTGTGCATTTTAGTCACCCTAGCTTTGTCCCCTCTCCATTATGGTTGGATTTGAAAAACGATTTAGATAATAAGGGCTCAAGAAATACAGGTCTTAATAAAATAGAGCTAGAAAACTCAGGCTACCATTCACAAAGGAATTTCCTATCTGCTATTCCCCGTACACACACATACTATGGGAAGAGATCCAACTTGTAACAGTTCTCTGTAATGTTAATTAAAAGGATCTTCTCTAAGACACCACTTCATTTGAAAAGCAAATTCAGAAAACTGATTTGGAAACCTCTGGAGGAAGCCAAAAGTTCTCACAACCCTTCCAACTTGTCCATTCCTACAGACCCAGCCCTCACCTGGCCTTCCTCGGCAGTTGTCGTCTTAATCTCGACAGTTTTGAAGATTATGGCCAATTCTTTTATAGAATGGCCCTCCATTTTTATTTTTAGATTTGGTAATTCTTTTTTTTAGAACACAGAGGTCATTTTGTATTTTCAGTGCATCTTAAGGCATGTGATGTTGGTTTGTCTCTGTACTGGCAATATTAACTTGGATCATTTGGTTAAAGTGATATACCCCTGATTTCTCTACTATAAATGTATTATGTTTGCCTTTCTAATTTATAGTTTGTGTCATTTTTCACAGGACATACTGGCAAAAACATGGATGTTGAATAATCTCTAGTCAAATGGCCAACCCATGACCAGAATACAACCAAAGTGGGGAGATACTTTAAAATTATGTAAATCTGTTTTTCACCAAATTTTTCCCTCTAAGTCTTAGCATACATTCAGTAGTTGCCCTTCTAAATATGAGCTTTTGCTCCTCCCACTTACTTATTTAATTATTATATTTGTATGGACTTATGGATTCTTATTTTACTAAATCGATTATAATACATTACTCTAGTCATTTTGATGTCCAAAGCCTCCCAATTTGGCCAGTGGGAGCCCATCAAGCAGGCTCTGCAGTCCTTTCAATTCTTTGACCACCCCATTACTTTCTGGCTCAATAAGATGTTCTGGGCCCATGTTATACTTTTCCTACACTAGCCTTGGATGCAACCTTTTCCCCAAGTCATACTCCATATTTTTAATGTGATATGTTGACCTGATGTTTCCAGGACTATGATGCAAATATATTAAAGGAAGCAATGTAAAACGAAGTGTCTGTCTGTTCAATATAGAATGGAAACATCACTGGCCATCTGGAGAAAGTAGCCAAGAAACGCATGCTCTCAATTCATGTGCTCCCTCCCAGTGACATTGGAACTGGCTTTGCATCAGGCCGCCCACAGCTGGCCTATGAAAGCCAGGAGGCGGCGTCGGGTCAGAGAGGAGAAAAGTGAGAACAGAGATCAGAGTTCCAAAGCAATAGTGCAGGATGGAGGACACAAAGGACAGCATGCCAGCCAGTCAGCCTTGGGCAGGGCCACGCTTAGCAGAGATTCTCAGCAGGACCAGTAGAATCTACCCAGGGAGCCTACAAGGAGAGGTGTGGGCTCCTTCCCCTCCTGTGTTACTACCAAATTGTTTATCACATTTCATTTGCTCGGGAAATAGCTTCTACTTAACATGCAATTGCTTAGTAATCTGTGACTGACCTGTAAGGACGATAGTATGTTCTTTTCAAGAAGAAAAGAAATTAAGCAGAGACCCTTCTAGAAGATGCTCAGAAGCATGGGGCTATTCAGAAGCCTGGACTACTTAATGTTAAGAATGAAATGACTAGAAAATAAAGCGTTGACTATCTGAAAATGTCCAGGGCCCCTCCCAGAACTTTGTAAATAGCTGTAAAGGGGAGAGGACCTGAAATTCAGATTTCATTTACTCCCTGGTACAAGTCCACCTCTGCTCAGAAGCAGTGCCAGCTTCTTACTGTGGCCCTGAGGTCCAGCGGTAGGGAGGCAATTCTTCAGTGAGGCCAGTCACACAGCCCTCCACTGGCTGGAGAGGGTCAGAGCCTCCCACTTCCACTCCAGGAAACAGTACAATTAGATGGGCTTCCAACTGCATCAATATCATTCAATAAAGGAGGAAGGCAATCAGAACTCCCACCAAACAAGGGAGCAACCTGTTTGGCAGAGAAGTGGAAGTGCTCACTAGCTGTTAGCAAACCCTGTCAGTACACAAATGCCAACCTGTCTGCCCAAGTGAAGGGCCACTGCAGCTAGGCTACCTAGAACCCCACAAATCAAATGAGGTGACAAATCCTACCCAAAGCCACAGGTGTAGCCTGAAGCTGGACCTGGAGATCCAGGCTAACAGGTCTCCATGATGCTGCTCTCCACGCAGGGGGCAGAATACACATTTTGGATTTACTTTCATGCTCTTTTACTGGCCTCATCCTCCACCCCCCACTGACCTGGCACTCCACACTCACTGAGACTATCATCATTGGCCAGACGCATTTTCACACCTTCATGCTATTGACCCTGCTGCTTCAGGTGTCTGCAATGGCTCTCCCACCTTTTCAGCCTAGAAAAACCCTACTCTCCCTTAAGGCTCAGATCAGACACCAGCCCCCTGCACAGTCTTCTCTAACATGCTCTTTACTGCTCCCCTCCCCCGCCCCAAAAGTAGAATCAAATCATTCCAACCTCCATGTTCCTGCAAATCACTCCAATCTCCATGTTCTTGTGTGACTCTACTAGAGCCTTTATCACATGATCCTGGGAACAACGTGTAGAAGTCACACCAGCTCCCTTAGCAAGAGGCCTGTATCTGTGTTCTTTGAATTTCCAACCATCTCTGCAGTACCTGACACTGAGGGGCTTTTAAAAAAATGTTTGCTGAATTAAAGGCTGTTGCCAACACTGCTGGTGTTCTTTTTTTTCTTTCACTCAAGTACAGGCTTATCTCAATTAAAATAAAACTATAATATTATTGGGCTTTAAAATCATGTAGCTGTATATAGCTATATATAATTGCAATGCAATCAAACCACTGATATTTTTAGGCACCTCCTTGCCTTGAAACCCTCGGTAACTATCTTTAACAAAACACTGATGTGTTTTCACTGTAAAAGTTTTGTGTATATGTGTGCCTTTTCCCTTTTTCAAACCTTTTATTTTTGAAAAGGTCAGACATATAAACTTAAATTACTCAGCTTCAACCCATGGGTTTCATCTACACCTCAATCCCAATTCTATGGATTGAATATTTGTGTCTCCCTCCCAATTCATAAGTTGAAATCCTAACCCCAAGGGTGGTAGTATGAGATGGTGGGCTTTTGGGAGATGCTTCAGGTATGTGGGAAGAACCCTCATGAGTGAGATTGGTGTCCTTATATCAAAGAGACTCCAGAGGTATGCACAGCCTTTTCTGCCATGTGAGGGTACAAGTCTGCAACGAGGAAGAAGGCCCTCATCTGACCATACTGGCAACCTGACCTTGGACTTGCTGGCTCTAGAGCCATAAGCAGTACATTTCTCTCACTAGCCACCCAGTCTATAGTCATTTGTTACAACAGCCCCCACCCGTGCACCAGGGCAAACCAATCAGCCCCCACCCGTGTACCAGGCCTCTACTCTAGCTAATAAAAGAGTGATACACAAATTGATCATCACTCCAACACACAATATGGCTGCCCCCATGTGGTCAAAGATGGCTGCCCCCATGTGAACACAAGATGGCTGCCACAAGATGGCCAGCAGGGGAGGGCAGTTGGGAGGGACCAGGTCTGCAAGGGAGGGCAGTTAGGGGTGACCAGGCCGGCACAGGAGGAACACTGGGGGCGACTGGGCCTGTAGGGAAGGGCAATTGTGGGGGACCCAGGCCTGCAGGGCAGAGCAGTTGGGGGGGGACCAGGCCTGCAGGGGAGGGCAGTTAGGGGTGACCAGGCCTTCAGGGAAGCACAGTTAGGGGTGACCAGGCCTGTAGGGGAGGGCAGTTAGGGGCAATCGGGCTGGCAGGGGAGCTGTTAGGCATCAATCATGCTGGCAGGAGAGTGGTTAGGGGGTGGTCAGGCTGGCAGGTGGAAGCAGTTAAGGGCAATCAGGAAGGCAGGCAGGCAAACAGTTGGGAACCAGCAGTCCTGGATTGTGAGAGAAATGTCCGACTGCCTGTTTAGGCCCCGATCCTACCATTGGGCTTAAACGGGCAGTCCAACATCCCTCAAGGGGTCCCAAATAGGAGAGGGTGCAGGCTAGGCTGAGGGACACACATACCCCATGTGCATAAATTTCATGCACTGGGCCTTTAGTATAACTATAATGCCATTATCATATCTGAAAAGTATTTACTAATAATCCCCCTTAGTATCAAACATTCAGTAATGTTAAAATTCCCAATTGTCTCAAATTTTTAAAATAGATTTTTAACAGTGAAAATATACTATCACTTCATACAATTCAAACAAATTGTCTTATTGAAATAAAAAGCCCCAACTTGTCTCCTATAGCGCCATAACATTTCACAGGATGAGACTCATGAAGTCTCCTTTCATTGCAATGTACTAATTATGCTACTGAAATTTTGTTAAACATTTGCCCTATATGGACGTGTAAAATAATTTGTTTTCAGTTCATTACCTTTCTGCCCAAGGATTCCATTCGACCAAGATTTCCACATGAGTTAGCTCTACTTCCGAGTTATTCATAGCCCATAACAATACGTTTTATTTTAAGTCTTAAAGTATAAGCTTTTCCTCTTCCTGAAACCCAAGCGCTCACTCCTCATTAACACAAACACTTTCGCTTTAAATTTTCACTTTTAAAATAAAACTATGGCTGGGGGTGGGGGGGAGGGAGAACAATTCATAAACAAGTATGGTATGCAAAGCTCTCCGTATAATTTTTACTTGGGCATGCACATTAATACATAAACGTTTACATCCACACTGACACAAATCACTGAGTGCAAAAAGACTAACGCCAGGATAAATCTAGAAAGCAATCGGTCTCCTCAGGCAGACAGACTCCAGGACCACAGAGCTATTCAGAAGCAGGTTTGGGATTGAAGAGCAGTTGCATGAATTCATTTCTTGATGACCTTGGACACACACTATGTAATCCCTGACTTGGAACTGGGAACAGATGCATAAAGAACACAAAGTGTACTCAATGTGAGCAACTGAAATGCTTCTGAAAAACTGAATACAAATAACCAAACATTTATATGGGGAAATCTTGCTATTAAAAAAATATTAACATAAGATTCTTTCCTATAATGCAAATATCGCCCTTGTAAGCCCTGGTTGGAGCATCCTCCTGTACACCAAAAGGCTGTGGGTTTGATTCCTGGTCAGGGCACATTCCCAGGTTGCAGGTTCATTCCCTGGTCAATGTTTCTCTCTCAATTGATGTTTCTCTCTTTCTCCTTCTCTCTCTCTCAAATTAATAATAATAAAACAAAATAATTATTGAGAATTTTTTTAAATCCTCTTTTTTAAGTTTTAATATAGAAGGTTGCTCCAAATACACAAAATCACTGGAAAATGCAGATATAAATTAAAAGAGAGAAAATATTTACTAATTCATACTAATTGACGGTAAGGTGACATGGACTAATAAAAAGTAGAAATTACTTAGAAATGGGTATAACTGTACAGACTATAAATATTGGCTAAATACATGTCCTTTAAGATCCTCATTTTGGTGATTTTATTTGCAGTTATTTTATTGTTTAAAAAATAGGCGATCCTAAATAAACAGTTTATTTCATTTAATGGGTTATAAACATCTTCCCTTACTCCTGTTTTATTTACCCCATTAATTTGTCTGCTGATATTTGTAGATATAAGATAAAAAGCCGTATTATAATGGCCACAAGTTCTGAACATCTGGGTTCAAATGAATCAAATCACATTGCATTGCTACATTCTGACTTCTTACTGTTTCTCCTATGTTCCAAACAACTCCATCCAAAAGGGCCGGTTGCCCAGAGCCCCAGGCAACCGGCCCTTTTGTACTTGAAGACCCAGGAAGCCCTAACTCATAACCAGCCCTCACGGGTTGCCACGTGGTCTCCTGGGAAAGATACGTACATACAGAACACTGTCCTCCATAGTCAGGACCACTGCCATCATCAGAAATCAAGAGGATGTCTATTTTACATAAGTACAAGGACAGTGAGCCCAAAAACGCAAAGTACAACACGAGTCGCGTGTAACCAAGTGACTTTTGGATTCCTGGAAAGATTCAATTCCTTCTTAAAGTCACGTCAGAAACTGTCACTCTAATCCACTGATGTCCATCCAGGGTGGCTGGGGCCACTTCCAGACCAAACCACTGGAGCTGGTTTATACCCCACAGGGCAGGGCGTGAGTCATGCTTTACTCAACTGAAACTGTGCAGGTCTAAGGAAGCTAAGCACAGCCAACCAAACTGGATCAGTAACACTTGGCTTGTAAAGAAGCGTCATGGGATTGCTATGAACGAACATCTCCCCTCCCAGGTGAGACTTATAAAAAGCATATGGCACGTTACCCACGCACACTGTACAGCTCCGTGGATCACACTTCTTCAGTGTGAGTTCTTGGCGCATTCTCGCTAATAACCACAGCTCAGCTCCCGTTAGAATCTCTAGAGCACGCCTAGTTCCAGGCTTGGACTGTCCTTCTTCTTCCTCAGTGAAATAAAAAAAGTTCTGCTTTTACTGTGTATAATGCCAGGTGGGTTCTAGACTCATGGGGGGGGAGGGGGGTCACTTTGTAAATTACATAATTGTTTAACCACTGTGCATACACATGCAACTAATGTAAAACAATATAAAATGTCAACTGTAATAGAAGAATAAATATTTTTTCTAAAAGTTCTGGTATGTGTTCTCAAAATATAGGTTTCTTTGTTTCTTCTTTTATGCTTATTGTGATCTGTGGTGATTTTTTTGGGCCTTAATGCAAGTCAAGTACTAATTACAGGGAAAGACATTATCATATATCTTAGGTACTGTGATCCACTGACATATTTGGGGTTCCTAATTATATTGATCCAAGTATGTCCTTTATGTTTTCTTAAACACTCTTTGTTCTCTCTCAGGTAAGACTTTGGACCACATAAAAATCTAGTCTCCAAAAATAAAGTTAAATTTGAATGCAATGTTTTATTTTTAAGCATATTCCAAATACAAAACTTTAAAAATATGGTTTCCAGAATATATATTTCCTTAAGAAAACATTTAAATGATCCAACAGTGACAAAGCCAGGTATTCTAAATCAGAAATTCTTTGTAAATTGTAAGTGTTGTTTTGTTTTAATTCACTAAGCACACCAAATCATTAGTAGACAACAGAGAAACTGGTGTAAACCACTGCCAACTTTGCATCGGGTTTCATGAAAATAGAAATTTTAAAGTTTCTAAATTACAGATATAGTCTTAAAATTAAGTTACAAAAGTCTGAGATTATCAAGGTTCTCAGTCAACATCAGAGGCCAGTAGTTCAGATTAAAAATAATTTTATGTAGTAATTCTCAGTTTCTGTGCACATATTTTTAGGGCTTCTCATAGATAACCATACCCAGTCATATATGCAAACATACAAAAGAAATCAAACATGTTTTAAAATGTTCTAGAATGAGATTCATGATGTCCACACAGGCATTTCTTCATGGTCTACAGCTTTGTCAACACAAAGATTTTCTCTCTGATATCAGCCACAAGTCAAAATATTCACAGGATTTTCCTGTGGAGAAAATTAAACACAGAGTTCAGTCTCTTAAAAAATAATAGTGGTGAGCACAGACTCTGGAACTAGACTGCCTAAGTTTAAAACACAGCTCTATCACTGACTAGTTGTATGACCTGGGTCGGGACACTTAGACTCTCTGTGCCTCTGTTTCTTCATCTGCAAATACTCCTATTCATTCTCTGCTTTGGAGATTAAATAAGTTCGTACAAGTAAGAGGCTGAGTACAGTGTCTGATACATAGTAAGCACCATATAAATATTAGCTAAAAAGGAGGAGGAAGAAGAAGAAATAAGGAGGAGAAGGAACAAGGAAAAGAAGGAGAATGAGAACAAGCAAAAGAAGAAAAAAAAATACATATTATATATGAGAATCTGGTAGTAGAATCATGACCTAGACTATCTTTGTGGGGCATCTATGTTCTAGTGTGGGGGGAAAAATGAGTTCCTAACAAGACATAAATATATATCATTGAAAATATTTTATACAGCCCTGATTCATTCCTCTGGTCAGTGTTTATATTATAGCCCACTTGAACTGAATGAGCTATAGCAGGGAAGAAGGCATCATGTTTTCCAAATGCAAAAGTAGCATCTACAAGATCAAGAGATCCAAGCGGATTAGATTCTGTCCCTCCTGCCACGGCCTCTGATGGCACACAGAGGAAGGACACAGGGCACTATACTCTAACTGTAACATCCAAACCAACCAAATTATTTTTTGACAAGGGATTTGTAAACTAATGTAGACTTATTAGCTAGAGGAATGGTAGTGTTAACAGCAACTTCAGTTAAACAAAACTTCAACACATATTCTAAAAGTCAATGTCTATGACAGCATTTCCACAGCAAAAGTCATGATGAAGTCAACCTCAAGATCTTGTCCTCAGTGCCAACCTCAACTGATAGAAAAACATGTTCAGTTTTCCATTACATAATCCTTTCTAGAGACCATGTTAAAGGATGTTACTGTAATCAATAACTTTTAATAGATATGTTTGAGATGAAATTGTCACCATTGTCTACTCATTTCAGGTGACCTGAAAGGAAGCTAGATTTAGCCATTAGAGTATTATATTAGATAGGAATCAATTTAATTAAAATAATTTGATACCTACCTGGGCACATTTTTTTTTTACTCCTCCCCCCCTCCCCCATAATCCATTTGTGGATATGAACTGGTGGGTGGTGCATTTAGTTTCCCTAAATGCAGTCATTACGATTTCTTCGATAGAACCTCTAAGGAGACACATTGGGATACACACTATTGATGCATTTGAAGACAGGCACTCCTCTGTGACCAAACATCTCTAAATCTCTCCACTTTATCAGCTGCTATTAGCTATTCCAAAGAAGCAAATTAATAATTACTGTGGGCTTAAAAAGAGACTTCCAATCACAATCACGTTTGTCTCCAGAGGTTAAAAGCTAACCAAAGTGTGACGCCTACCCTGTGAATCTAAGTGCCTCTCCTAATGAGTAACAAGCAGTATTAAATTACAGGTTACAACCAATACCTTATACAAAAAGCTGTGCATCTAAGCTAGATGGTGTCTTAGAAAAGTAGTTATTAACCAAAGCCAAATTAATGAAACCTCCGGTTAAATTGATATCATCCTTGTTTCTCTAATTCCTTATTGATAGCATGGAAATGTGCAAATGTGCCTGACAGAGATTAACATCTTAAGGGTGTCCAATTCTTAGGCATCATGCTTCTACATTAATCTTTTGCATTTTGCTGCATATAATTCTTTCCCACAGTTCTAATTTTGAATACAGTCCATTAGAATTCACCTTTTCCCATATAAAGACTGGTCACGGCTAAGATCTAATAGTTTCTTCTTAATCTTTTTTTTTTTTTCCCCTCATGGAGAAATATGTGGATTATGTTATTAACTATTCTTTTCCTCTCAGTTTTCATTTTGAAATTACCAACAGGGAAAAAATGTCCTTTGGCACTTCTGAGAGCTAAAGCATCACATTCAGTTTCAATTCAACTGCATCCTTAAGGATGGTTTACCTTGACGTGTTCGTTAACTACTATTTTAAAAATGAAACAAAACAAAAACAGTGTTTTTAATGTACTTCTAGTGTCAGAGCAAATGTTTTGGGCTAAAAACTCTGAATCTAGACCGAGGGACAGACGTCTCATTAAGTTTTTAATACAGTCTGCATTTTTCTAAGTTTATTGAAGAGCTATTTTACTAAAATTTCTGCCACCAGATATGCTGCAGAAACAAACATCAAAAGGTAGAATTATTACTTTTTTAAATTTATAGGTTGATTTGAAAGAGAGGAAGAAAGCGGAATAATCCATTGTTCCATTTATCCATGCATTCATTGGTTAATTTCTTGTATGTGCCCTGACTGGAGACTGAACCACAACCTCAAGTGTATTGGGGACAACATTCCAACCCACTGAGCTACCTGGCCAGGACAGAGTCATTTTCATTTGGGCACATAAACTATGATGAACTCAGACTCAATTTCTTGGCTTCTTAGAGCTTTTATTTTCTTTTTACATGGTAGTCTCTGAAGCAAAGAGAACTGTCTGTCTCTAGCTGTGGCAAAGGGGTTCAAATAATGTTTCACTGGGATTGACCATGGTCCAGGTAAAATTTTAAATGTTCAAGGCACCTAATTTTCACAAAAAAATTCATCTTTATGGCCTTAGAAAATCAGCTTAGCCTCTTTACAACCCTTCCCTGGATTCTAATAGTAAATAAGTCCCAACGTTCTTCTAAATGCACTCAGAAATCTTCTTTGGCTGGCAGTCACACCTACATCACCACTCTGAACAGGACAAAAAGAAGTTGTCTGGCTATGTAAACTCCGGGGCTGAGGGAAAGGCCTCTATTTTCATATGTTAGCCACTGAATTACTAGAGACTCAATACAGCAAAGCAAAAAGAAACCCAACAGTTTTACAGATAGACTTTATTTAATTGACTTTGTTCCTTCAAAGTAGCAAAACAAAATTTAGAAAAGATACTACAAGTATGTGTACTTCAAGGGTAGTGAGGCAAACGATTCATCTAAAGAAAAATACTTTGACAGGCATGATCATAAACAGTGAATCCATATTGTAAATCTGAATGTATCTTCATTTTTTAAAAATAAAGCATACCAATATTTAAATTTTAAGTAAATATCTGTAAAGTACTTTTGATCTTACGGACAAGGTTTGAGCTTTCCTGAAATACTTTTCTTACCATTTTATCCTTCAGTCTCCTTAATTCTCTACCAAACCAATATGTTTATGATATCCTATATAATAAAAGTCTAATATGCAAATCAACTGAATGGCAGAATGACCGGTCACTATGATGCACACTGACCACCAGGGGGCAGACGCTCAATGCAAGAGCTGCCCCCTGGTGATCAGTGGGCTCCCCCTGGTGGTCAGTGTGCACCCACAGAAGCCAGGCTCACAGCTGGCAAGCGCAGCAGTGGTGGCAGGAGCCTCTCCTGCCTCCGCTGCAGTCAGACATCCCCCAAGGGCTCCCCAACTGTGAGAAGGCACAGGCTGGGCTGAGGTTACCCCCCTCTCCCCCCCCCCATGCACGAATTTTGTGCACCAGACCTCTAGTTATAAATAAGACAAAATAGATATTCTGAGCACCTCAAACTTTTTCCAGGTAAAGCTCTATAGCTTTGTAAAGAGATAGCTACAATCACGAAAGAGCTGGCCCAATATGGATTACATTCACTTTTAAATATCACTGTGACTCCAAATTTATTTAGTCCCATATTGTTCCAAAAAAGATTTAAGGTGGCTTACAAAAATACAAGAAAATAAACTCTAATATTTATTATAAGGGATTACAATTTTGGGAAAAATACATATATGTCTATATGCACATAATTTTTTAAAAGTCTGAAACACTATTCCCCAATTTTACTGCATGGCACCTCTGAAGCATGGAATTATGAGTAATTTTTTTTTTTTTACAAAGACATTTTTTTTTTTTAAGTAAATGAGAAATTGACACATGTTCATTTTCTTCTCTCTCTCTACCTCTACCTACCTCTACCTCTACCTCTACCTCTACCTCTACCTCTATCTCTCTTTCTCAAATTCTCAAATGTATCTTTCTGTTTTCTGGATCCTAAGTCTGATGGGTTCAGATAATAGCCCCACAAGAGAGTACAGCACAGTATACCCACCAGAAGAACCATATTTGAAGTACATTATTACTTCTTACTATTTTGAATTCAATGAGATGATACATTTAAAAAGGAAATATTTTTAAATTTAATTTTATGGGGCAACATATTTAACAGATGGTTGATTTCTTTGCATGTGATCGGACACTGTGTAGACCCTCTGAGTAATGAAAAGGGGGAGGTGAGAGAGAAGTCACTCATAAAAAGAAATATTTGTAAGATTTCTGGGGTAGAGCAAGGGGAGGTTGTTTTTATTCAGCCTCAAGAAACGTGAGACTCTTTTTGTGTCACTTTTCACTACAACCCCAAAATTAAAGTTTGAAATATAAATCCCCAAGTTTTACACCAGTTTTTAGGAATCACCCAGTCAGATTTCCCTCCAAAATTTCCAGATATTTACCAAAAACCACTTCCTACTTTCCTCTCTTCTCAAACTTCCAACTAAAGCAGTCAAAATGCTTTTCCTGCCAACAGGTCTAGCTGTACCCTTGTCTCTGAGGATTTTAAGTCATCTATCCTGCCTTTTCTCTCCAGAGTTTCCTGTGACTATACATCCAGTTTTCACCCATCATTGCACTATGTGACCTGCCATGTACATGTCAGCGTCCCTGGGGATGGGCAGCTAAAAAAATGGCTATACCCTGAAATGATGCCCAAAGTACTACCTTCTTGATTTGCCCCTAAATGCACCCCAGACTAAACTGTTGACTTATTTTTGCAGCTCCTAGCAGGTGCCTAGTGCAGTGCTCTGTGACCCTAATCCAATGGTGCAACTTCCTTAAAGTGCACCGACTAGGTCTGGTGGCAAAGTGTCCAGGAGGGAAAAACACTCGGACATTTTCAAGACTCTCTTAATTTGGAAAGAAATAATAACCACTAGCACATGCTCACTCAAGAGCTTGGGGACACTGCACACTCATCCCTGAGAAGCACAATAAAATCTGGATGAAAGAACAGAAGCCAAAAGCCATCACAGCATAGAAGCCCGGGAACTGCTTTAAAAAGCAGAACCACCAGGGAAGGTGGGTTTAGTACGTGGATTTTCAAGGCTACCAGGCCTATTTCCAACTAGTCTTGAGTTGACCCTTCACCACAGCTGTTGAGCTAGTGAACTCCTAGAAATAATGGATTCTGCCTTGTCCCGAAATACAGGAAAGTCTGCAGTACAGGTAGCAGAGACTGGGGCAGCCTACACTCCATGATTAGGCTACCATGACACTCCACGTCAAAGGCTACCATGAAAGCAAGTCCCACCAGGTTGACACCCACTCTACAAATGTCCTATATCCCATTCAATCTGCTCCTACCCAGATTCTACAATGCATGGAGGCGAATTCTTCCAAAAGAAATGATTCATAGAAATTAATTGTTTTCTAACGTTCTTTAATTAAAGAAACTGGGCAATGACTTTGGTTTTTTAATTAAGCCCAACTTTAGCTTATTTTTCAATATCCTGAAGTTTTGACATTCAATTCATATAGATTCTATTAAAAGATACTCCAACTCACATCAGAACAGAAATTAATATTAATATATAAGCTAATAAATACCCGATATAAAGCATGAATTTGTTTCTTCTTACAAAATAAAAGCTATTAAACTGTGTATATTTAGAAACAATAAAATACTCACCATGAAAAAATTTATTGGTAATCACATGGCACTGTTACTTGTCCTTAGCAAGAAACCAAATTATATTACACACATATGCTTACTCATGCACAGGCAAATCAACTGACCATCTCACTCCTATCTAGCAGAGAATGTACATGTTTTAAAGAGGCAAAACCATAATTCAATTTAATGGACTCTCTTTTAAAATAATAATAATAGATTATAATGGACATTGTAGGAACAACAACTACCACCAAACCACAAATATTCAAGATATCCCTATCTTCAAAAGGCTTGCCGACCACTTGAAAGGGGTCCGTCCCCTCTCTTGAATGTGAGATCTCCTAGTCCCCTCCCTACCTCTTAGGCATGCAGTATTTTCCTTCTAAGCCAGCCTCCCGGCTTCCACACTTCTCATCCACTCCCTCTGTGCACACCATCCCACTGCCATGACCCTGGCAGAACACCAGGATTTCCAGGTGCCAAATGCCAGAGCACCGTTTGGTCCTTGTCTTGCTGCCTGTGCACTCCTGGCTACTCCCTCCTTGGTTTTCACTCTACCCATGTCCTCCTGGTTCCTCTCATCAAAGGCTGGGACTATTCCTTCTTCATCTCCTTCTAAGAATCTCTTTCAAAAAATCCCCACCAAATGGTGTTTTCCAAGGTTCCCGCCTAGTTCTTCTCTTTGCATACTGCACACCCCTGTCAATTCCACCCTTTCTGAAGTTTTAGCTGTCTTCAATGTCTACCCCAGAAACTCAGACCTCTGGGCTATAGTCTAGGCCTGCACATCCAAACCACATCCCTCAGGGATAAGCTCATTAAACTTTGCGTATCCACAGATGAATTTGACCATCTTCCCTCCCAAACCCAAGGCATTTCCTGTAGTGGATAATGATGACATCACCCAAGCCAGAAACCCTGAAGTCGTTGCCAATCCCTTCCAATCATCTTTATCTACTCAATAATTACTTCCTTAATTTGTTTTTGAAAATGGTCTCACGTCTCCATCTCTACCTACCACTCACCTATTTCAAGCTCTTTGCCATCTCCTGCTGGAGTATTCAACAATCTCCTAACTGACCTCCCTGACTTAGTCCTTATCTCAAACCCATCCTTCATATGGTTGACCAAATATTTTATTTAAAGTCTACTGACCATGTCACTCCCTTTGATGATTTCCCCTCACATATATCATAGGGTCTAAGTTGAGCATGACTTATAAGGCCCTTGGAATCCTAAAACCTGCCTATCTTACCAGCCTCTTCTCCCATCACTGAACCTCTCTTTCAAAACACCAAACCACTTGTGATTCCCTGCTCATGCCCCGTGGTTCACATCTCCATCCTTCTTCCACCCAAATCCTCTTCTAGCTCCTCCAGGGCAGGAGCGGTAGCCCAGTTGTGGTTGTTCTGTCAATGCTTTGTCCAGCTTCTTGCTCATTAGAGGTGTCATGTGAATGGGTCAAGGATAAATAATGGAAGGCAGCGTATGCATATCAAGTTCGAAATGAGTAATAACGGTGCTGAAGGAATTTGGACTCATGTTGAAAGTCACTGCAATGGAGTCTACACAGGCTAAATACTTCCCACACCAGAAGGACAAGGGAACCAGCATCAGAAGCTCAACTCTCCCCTACAACACCCACCACATAGAGTCACGCTCAATTTTTTTTGTGTGTGGAGAAAACATGTTGGCTACCCACTGAGCCTGCCATCACGAGGCACAACAGTAGGCATCTGGGTGACGTGCTAATAATAACAGCTGATATTTATAGAATGCTTATTATGTATCCAGAACTTGACTGAAAATTCAACATGAATTCTCTCAGTTCTCATATCAGCACCGTGAGGACAGAACTACTGTTATCGTTGCTTTACAGGTGGGAAAACTGAGGCCTACTTATTAAGTAACTTTACAAAAGGTACGGAGGTTTAATATGAAGGGAACTATTTGCCAGAATACAAGCCAAGTCTCCTTCCTATCTTATTACTTCGTTCCCAAAATTGTATGTGGGTGTTAAGAACCAACTATAAATGGAAGATCAAAAGTAGCTATTGTCCTTAAACCTTTGAGCATCACCGCTCCCACCAAATCAAGTCACTTCCCTAAATTACAGCAGCACTGCCTTCATGCAGTGCCTCTCAGACAGCATCCCCTGCACAGCAAGACCGAAGTGATACAACAGACATTCCTCTTCACCCAGTGAGGCCCCTTCTCCTGTGCCCTCACTCTCTTTTCACCCTCATCTGTCCATTTTCCTCCAAAGGCCCCTCTCCCTTCATCACCCCCCTGCCTTTGATTGTGAAGGATGCTTCAGAACACATATAAGAGCTTGGGATCTCTTCTATGAAAACAGTAAGTTCATCACTTCAGCAGCTACAGAAGCCAAAACTATCTATAGGCTCAAGAAGGATTTAGATAAATCCATAGACAAGAGAAGTCTATTGGTTTATTAAAAGGGAAAGCTGGGGGGGGGGGGCGGGGGAGTATGGAACTTAGAGTAGAAACCTTGTACCAAGGGACAACCATGGTTGGCTATAAAATTAATTAAATCCACAGTAGTGTGTTGAGCACCTACTATGTCCAAAGGACTATTCCTAGGCCAGAAGACAGCAGGGAACCAAAGGAACAAAAATAATGGCCTTTACGGAGCTTCAAGCTCTGACCACTGGTTGGTTCCTGTGAGGGAGCATCCGCTCATGCTAGGCAATGGGGTCTATGATGCGGAGGCTTCCTCCCAACCTGGAGGACCCAGAAAGCCCTTAGCATGCGCTCGTGCACGCACGCGCACACACACACACACACACACACACACACACACACAGCCTTTCACCACATACAGGTCCAAGGGCAGCTGGGCTAGTCCTCTACATGTGTGCTCAAGTCCAAATAAGATTTTGACTTTGGCAAGCTGGGAGAAGAACAAACTGATAGAAGTAGATAGTACAGTCTGAGAACAAGCATGACTGTTGGGCCATATGTACGAACAAGGCAACTGAGAGCTGACCCCCAGTAACCCAGAAGTGTCACCTGTGCTGCAAGGTCAGAGCAGAGCGGAGACAGCCTTCAGGAACAGCCTTCTGATGTAAAAAATAGCATTTGGGTTCAGACCTTTAAGACTTCCCTTCAACCATGCCCACCAGCACAGGCCAATGGCTTTCTAAAGCCGCAGACCACCGCCAAGACCAAAGGCTGGAGTTGTCGTGGACACACAGCACCCACAGAGAGCCAGAGCGAAGCCATCATAGGGGAAGGGTGGGATGCCTTGAGTGAGGGACCGGAAGGAGGAGAGCCAGTCAAGGGGCGGCCTCACTTCTCCCAATGAACCATACACTGCTGCTGCTTATGCACTCAGCACAGAGGCAGAGCCACAAAGATGCCTGAGCAGGTAAGAGCCAAGAAGGGAAGTCACAATGAAATGTCCACAGGTGACCTCCAAGAAAAGTGGAGAAACTTTCCCTCTACTGCAAAAGTCCACTCTAGGTCAGGAAGAGTCCACATCCGGGCATCTCCTGGCAGCCCTTGCCCTACCTGGTTCCACCTCCCCTTCTTTTCCACCCAGCTCTCCCCTCCATGGCCCATCTCCTCCCTCTCCATGGGGATGACAATGGGGCCTGAGCATCCGTAGTCAGTCTACCGTCCCCAACACCAGGCCAGACGCTGTGTGCCGTGAAGGCAAAGGTTTTTCCACCTCTTACCAGAGATTGTCTGGATGTTCCACGCCCTCAGGGACTCAGAAATGCTCTCTCCGATGTCTACGTAAAGGCATCGGAGAAGTCACCATGTCCATATGCTTCTCGTAATGAGAACGTAACATCCCTAAAGGCACAACGGTCCTGAGGTTGTGCCGCAACTGGACAAGTAGGGTTTGCTTACTGTAAGGAGGTGTCGGGAGGGGGAAGGGCCACACCGAACAAGCATCGCTGCTGCTATTCTCAGGCCTGTGTGCAACTCTGCCGCTTGCGTCTGACCTCCTCCTGACTGCGTGCGTCCCTCATAAGCTCAGGAAAGAGGAGGAGAGGCACATACTCTCTGAATCTGTGTACTTACTCCCTTGCCCTTCTCTCCTAGACTAACAGAGTTCAGCAAGTGAAAGGCTCTATAAACACTGCAAAAAGAGAAGCTATTAATGCATCCACACTGGCCACAAAGCTGGGCCCTAAGTCACTTTCATATCTACCTCGTACCTCAGAGGACAAAAAAAGGAAAAACAGAGACAACTTCCATATCACTCTGCTTCTCACAGCTGTGCAGTCCAGAGGGGGGTGGGGGTGGGGGGAGGGACACCTTTTATAGCTTCCTCCGGCACTAGCAGAAAGCTCTGGACTTTGGGGAGGCTATTAGAAAAAGGTTAAATATGAGACTAGGTAATGATACACCAAGGGACCATGTCAGGGTTGTCTGAACACCATTCAGAAGCAATCGCTGTTGAGAGGTGGCGACCACTTTGAAGATCTCTGGAAGGAGGCAAGGTCTGTGCGTCAAGGCCTGCGTGGGGCCCTGGGAGGAGAAGGCTCAAGACTTCTGATTTTGCACAAGCATCTTTGAAAACATTCACTTTCTGCTCTTCTATTCAAGGATTACTATGCGCCCCTATGAAGTAATTATTTCCTACACGTGACATATGTTTTCTTACTGTTCTTTGTTTAATTTTAGTTTTACAAAGACACGGCTTTACATACCCAACAGTACCCTCCCCCTTTCTTTCATCGTAAACTACAGGGTTTCTAAGCTACATCTTTACACTTCGTCTTTTATTTATTCTAAACAAATGTGTCAGTTAATTGTTTCAGAGCATCCTATCAATAAGCACTGACTACAAAAGTCCTGTTTGTGTAACTTAGAAATTAGTATGTAACCCTTTCCTGCCCCTAAATCCAGACTGCGCACCCGCCCCCCTTATAAAATATGTAGTATTACCCAAAGCACTTTGTGCTATCAATTACAGGGTTATGGCCAACCAGCCACTAATGCCACCTGATTGGCTCACGGCCCCCTAGTGCTTTATAATGATAACTAGATAGTACGTAATTACAAGGTCCCCAGAAGATATTTATAATTGTATCACAGGGCGTTTTGTGAATGTTTGGGACAGCGATTAGAGGACCACAAAGTGATAGTATTTCTAAATCTTGCCAGCTGGAATATAAATGAAGCACCCTAAAATTCAATTATAAGAGTCCTTTAGGTATTAAATAATTATTATAAAAATCACACTGGGCACGTTTTTTTTTTTAATTGAACTGTCCCCATAACCCCTGAAAATTCTATTTCCTAATAGTTATTAAAATAATAATAATAATAATAATAATAAAATAAACAAAAAAAAACCCTGCTGGATGTTCAGATTTATATTCTTTTTTAAATTTTTTTATTAATTTATAAAGAGAGAGAGAAAAGGAGAGGAAGAGAGAGAAACATTGATGTAAGAGTGACACATTGATCAGCTGCCTTCTGCACACTCCCTACCAGGGATCAAGCTTGCGAGCCCCAGCACATGCCCTGACCTGGAATTGACCTGCAGCCTTTTGGTGCACAGGATGACGCCCAACCAACTGAGTCACACCAGCCCACCAGGGCTGGATTCATAGTTCTTCATCCAACTGGAAGAGCTGTACCAAACGGAGACCCTTCCACAGTCTGCCCTTTGGCTCCGTCAGCTACTCGCCTGGTGAGCTAGTAAGGGAACTGAGTTTCCCTGTAGCTCCACTTACAATGTGCTGCACCACGAGAAGGCCTGCTATGACTGTGCAAATATAAAATGGCTCCATAGACATTCACAGACTTAATTTAATGAAAGCAAGGATACTTCATCTACCGCAATTTTCACCTATTCTTAACACCCAGAAATGTCTCCTCATTTCTTACCCTCACCTTTCCCCCCTTTCTCAGCTTTCCCTCCTAGCTCGTTCAGTCTGCCTCCTCTCCTGCACTCCCTCAGGGGAGGTTGTGATCACGGTACTAAAACCTCCAGGAACAGCTGTGGTTGGCTCCGCAGTGCCTGGGGCAAGGATGAGGAAGCGTCCACTGTAAGTCTCTTCCAGTCATTACCTTCCTGCTTGCGTTTCTGAAAGGGAGAGGAGGTAACGACTGCGCCTCTAACTCAGGCAACTCAGGAAAGTAAAACCAGAGATATTCTCCCCTGCTTCTGACGTGCGGAAACATACTGTCGAGGAAAAGCTGGAAAGATGCTCACACCGGGGTGAGGAGCTGCTGTAGCCAGCTTCGAGAGTCAACAGAAAACAGGGCCTCGTCATCCCTCCCGAAGCTCTGCACCCCACCCAGGGCCCAGGCATGAACTCCCCCAGCGCACCCCTGTCCACTTACAGCAGGTTTGCCAGCTCTCCTCTCATCCCTCAAACACACTGGTTTGCAAGGCCAGTGATCAACAATGTAAAACCAAGGTTGGAAAAAAAAAAAATCAGTTCCCCCAGCAGCGTCCCATTTATGTTAAAATATAATCTCTGATTAGTGATTAGCAGAACATCACAGACATAAATGAATATACATATACATGCATATGTATATTTTTCCCGGTGGATTTGGCCTTGCAATGACCTTTGTTCGTGAGAAAGAGAAATCCACTCATCCCAACACCAGAACACAACCCGGAAGGCTGTTCTGCAAAAGCCGGTCCCGCGGAGACCAATGAAGTGGCAACACCTGGTGCTTTTCAACCAGAATATCAACTCTGTTGGCTTTCTCTCCGGCTCCCTCCCGGAATAAAACTATCCTCACGCAGGAGCACGGCGGGTCCGGCTATTGCCCTTCCCGGAGTGCGACTCTCCGGGGGACACGCTTCCCGCTGGGCCTGCAGCAGCCGCTCTCCCAGGGCCCGCAGCCCCTCTGTGTGTCCAGAGTCAGGAGCAGAGGAAGCAGAACGGGTGGCCGTGCCATAGAGGCGTTCAGGATGACGGTGCCACTCTGGCCGACGTGCGCGTGTTCACAGGGCCAGCCTGGGAGAACCCGTCAGGGGGAAGTGGAGCTAATTTGTCATTGTATGCACACACACACACACACACACACACACACACACATGCCAGCTTCACACATTTAAAATGCAGGCCCAAGAAGCGGAGGGCTGATTTCGGCACTGTCTTGTGAAAAACGGAGAGAAGGGTCTTCTCTCTCCTTTCTAGCAACACTGCCCGGGTCAGTCCTCCTGGTTTGAGCTACTGAAGCCTGAAGCATGAAGAGATCACGTGCAAAGCGCTTCTGGAAAGCACCGACACAGAGCAGCGTTCACGCTCAGGAGGACAGGTGAGCGCCGGTGACGGGGGCAGGGTGACGCGGGTATCCTGTCGCGACCACATTCCCGCAGAGCATCTCCCTTTTGTGCTGGAGCCCCTGAGCTGCTGTGGAAAAGGGCCCCCATGTGCAGCCACTGAACAGATGATTCGATTAGTGACCAGCGTGAGGAGGTGTGAATGCCCTGCAAGCAGGAGCCTTTCCGCGTGGCCTGCCTCAGCCCGGGGACGGCAAGCCTGGCCCCGTGCCAAGGGCCCGCCTGCCAATGGGACTGGAAGCTTCTGAAGAGCTGCCACCGGCCCGACGCCAGGAGGGTCCCCCAGACAAAGGCCCGCCGCCGAGCTCAACAACTGGCCCGCGAGGGCCCCATATGCTCCGCAATATTGTCCTGCGGCCGGCCCGCGCGCCCGCGTGCCGCACAGCTGTCAGCCCGGGCGCTGTTGGGTCATTATTTCCCCCGTTTTATTACTTTTCTGGGAATTCAAATCAGGGTAACCGTGCTGGATGCACGGGTGAAAAATGGTGTCTCCCTCCCTCTCCTCCTCCAGCCTAATGAATTGCCTTTTTTCATATCAAAGAGTAATGAGCACCAAACCACATAATATTTATTCATGGAACAAAAGACACGGGGATGGGCAGGGGCAGACGCGGCTCGCGGGGGTGGAGGAAGGAGAAGCTGGGCGTTGTCAAGGGGCCCCGCGCTCCGATCCCCAGTGACACGGGGCTCAGTCTGCGGGGAAAATGCAGCTTTTCAGAGTCTCTCCCCGGCACCCCTCCATGCAAGTCCCTAGTGGATGCCTAGAGGCCCTGAGAGCGGGCGGGAACCCAATGTAACTCGTCCGGTACTGGACTGTGAACTGCCTCCCAGGCGGTTTCTTTCTCTTTCTTGGTGGAATTCCCCCAGAATGCCTCTTCTTTTCTCTGGTGAGCCACTATATCTAAGAATGTTCTATCACCCTGTATCATCAGGGCCTCTGCTGTGAATGAGGCATGACTGGGCCCAGGCAGGATGCCCCATAGAAATGACAGCGATGCTGGGGCCTTGCTTACCTCAGACAACATGCATTTTGCCCCTTCCCCCCACCTTCTCTGCCATAATCACTCACACTCTGTCCCACAAGTGTTCTTTCAACTCGGAAAGTAGAAAACAACATACAATAATAGTAGGACTAACATGGCTCCTCTCTTTCTCTACAGAAACGGAGACGCTTTCATTGTCCCCTTGGAGAAGGGTGCCCATGGGTGGGGCAGGGTGGGCCCCTGAGTCACTGAATGCTGAGCGAGCTCCGTATCTCCAAGGCCCCTTCCACAAGGGCATGAGCCACCAAAGGGAGAGGAAAACGATCCTTTAAGGCAGTGTTTCCCAAACTTTTGACATATGTGTACCCCTTCTATAATTTTCGTAACGCTGAGTACCCCTCGTACTCATGAGAATGTAGAATTAGGCGCAGCTAAGCACGGTGCAGTGCACATCCCCACCAAACTCTTCCCGTACCCCTGGGGGTACACATACCACACTTTGGGAAACACTGCTAAGGTAAGATAGCTATTAACCAGTAGTTCCTCAAGGCGATGTGCACTCCTGCCAGGACAGATGACAGTGAGAGCAGGCCGCAGACAAGAGGAGGAATTCTCAGCGCCAGAGGCTGACTTCCCATTCCTGCCTCCCATTTTAATGCTCGGGATCTTCAATTTCTCCACTTACAAATTCTATCTTGAGAATTAAAAGTGGAGATTTTTTTTTTTAACTGTGAAAAATATTGAAGTTTAAAAAAAAAAAAATCACAGAATGATCCACTTCTTCCTATAACCTGTGCCACCCACAGGGTTGTGAATTTTAAAACACTGCAGAATTCCTTATCTGGATAATTTCCCTCAAACCCCGTAATGGAATCCTTTTCTTAAGCGATCCTCTTGCTTCTTCCTCATATAGGCTCATTTTCTATAAGTCTGTCAACGCTAATTATCTCCCTTCACAAATTTATTGCTCTTCAGTGTATCATAAGCACATATATTATGAAAAGTTGAAGAAAACAAGTGAAGTGTGCATTATACTGTGAAGGAAAAGACAGGCATAAATAATTATCTAAAAAGTATCCACTCTCTGTTAATAGAGTAGTGAGAATGGCATTCGAAGGAGTGAATGAGAGTACCAAAGCCAGCCCCTGCTCCCCCCCCCCCCTCCCATCCCCTTCCATAGAGGGTTGTCCCCACCCCCAGGAGCCAGTATCAGAAATGACTACACCACCTCAGGGTAAAGAGGGAAGCAAATGTCTTAGGTTTGCAATCCTTGGACATTCCAGACCACAGATAAGCACCCAGCCTACCAAACCAGTAACACAGACAGACACAGACCGCCTGTGCCGGGCCAAGGGGACAGAGCGAGACTCCACAAGCTCCCACTGTCATTAAGCTCCCTGGCCGTGGTTACCTATTTCTCAGTGTTCTCATTCCAAGCTTGGACCACAGACTCAAAGGTAATAAAAGGCCCTGAACAATTCATATCAGTCCTTTCAATCTAAGAAAAGGATCAAACCCTGGGGGGGAGGGGGGGGAGGGGGAAAGGCAACAGCCCATTTGAACTTCAATAGCCCGCTGCCAGATAGCCTTGATCCTCCAAGTCCCAGTCGGTCCTAGTTGGTCACCCTCTGTTACCGCTGTGTGTTCCTGTTTGCTGTGGCCTCCACACTGTTCCACTCTAACGAGTGCCACCTGCCCAGAATAGCCTCTGCATGTGGCTTTTTACTGGGATGACAAACAACTTTTTTCACGTATTCCTCCGATAGGCTCTGGGAATTCAGCAACGTGAAATCCAAATCTAAGACCGTGGTTCCCAGGCCTCACTGAAGGAAATGTTTTTAAAAACCCAGTCGCAGCTGCAGAGCGTTCAGGAACGTCTGGTTAAACTGCAGAACACGTTTCCCACCACTGAGCCACACCAACTCCTGCGCTGAGAAAAAGTCGCTCCCTGACACTGGCCACCTCTGTTTACCAAACATCTGGTCCAGGGTGAGTGCAGGATGTGAAGAGTCACAGGACGTTACCAGCCTGAGGTGTGGATCTGGACACAGCCCTGGGAGAAAATACCTGGGTGACTAAAGATAAACACCACCTGCACGCTGCCTGCGAAAAGGCGGCCGGTGCGCTGGCCGCACGCTCTGCTCACTGGGACAGGGGAAAGGACTGAATGCCACAGTGGATTAGACCTGGGGACAAAAGGGCCCAGGACAGAGGCTGGGAGCAACCCCAGGGAATGGAGGATTGACTCCTCCTGGGAACTGGCATGATCCTCACACAGACTTCTGAAGCCAAAACTCAGGAATAAACGACCAAAACAAGGTCATCGCATTGCTTTTACTTCGTATCCAAACAATCTTCCTGTTTCCTGACACATCAGATTTCTTTGCAAAAATATTAACTTTAACACTCAGGTACTCCAATTAAAAGTGCATAAACAGAGTTATTAAACTCCCTTAAGAAAAACCAATAAGTCTGAAACACTTATTTTTTTGAACGTATTTTTCTTTTTTGAAATATCAAAGGTTTATACGTTAATAATAAAAAATTAACATGTCTTAAATTCTTACATATAATTTTTCAAATTTTGCTAAGTGTTTTACATTTACTATTCAGAATAATCTATTACTATATTTTTAAACAAAATCCAAGTACTTTGATTGTTTAAAGTATTACATGTTTCCTTCCCCCCACCCCTCATTAACCCCACCACCACCACTCCCATCCCTGAGGCCAAGCCCCCACTGCCCCTGTGTCTGTGTCCATTGGTCATGCTAATATGCGTGTATACAAGCCCTTTGGTTGCTCTCTAACCCCCCTCCCCTGCCTTCTCCTCAAGGTTGGACGGTTGGAAACACCACAATAAGGCATGGCTTGATTCTAGTCATTTATTAGCTGTTAAGAATTATCTCTAAACTTTTTCAAAGAGGATAAGAAAATGCTTTCCAAAGGAATCGGAAGTTATAAGTTTACAGCAACATAGCTGCAATCCCAATAGCTGTTAGAAAATCATTGTTGTTCAGCAATTATAATCTGGTAACCATGTATCTGTTTATAACCAATGGAAAGGTAAATGTTATACTTCATACAAAATGCAAGGCACTCGCTCACCTTGCACAGAGATGAAAGTCACCTTCAGCACATTTTCGCACTAGAAATGAAAGAAACAGATGCAGGGAAAATCAGAGACAAATGCAAGAAAAGTGAGATGACACTCCTCAGAGAGACAGTAGAGTAGCAAAACTAAACGTGACTTCTTTAAACTTGACAGCAAAAGTCAAGGGTGAAATCACACTGCCTGACCCGAGCAGCAGTATTAACAGTCTCTTAGCTACCACAGCGGATGGCGCGGGTGCGAGATCAGGAGCAAGGCTCCTTCCTGTACACAGCCTACTGTTGCTATTCAAGCTATGGAAGCAGAAGAGACCTCCCGGTCTTCAGTCTGAATCCCCCACCCTGAAGTCCGCACTAAGCACCCAGCCCATCACATTAGCTGGCCAAAGGGATTTTTCTCACTAAGATGCTAAGTCCCTGGCAGAAAATGGCTGCCACAAAGCAGCACTGAGGTCATCAACCTTCTTCATCTCATGGCACAGATAAACTAATTACTAAAATTTGGCGGCACACCTAAAGATACATTTTTTGCCAACCTAACCAAAAAATAAGTGTGATTTAATTCATTCACACTGAACAGATATTGTGTTTGTGGGCTGTTGTCATTTAATATATTTTTCTTGATTTCAGGGAGGAAGAAGGAGGGAGGGAGAGAAAGAAACATCAATGATGAGAATCACTGACAAGCAGCCTCCTGTACACCCCTCACTGGGGATGGAGCCCACAACCCAGGCACGTGCCCTGACCAGGAAATGAACCATAACCTCCTGGTTCATAGGTCAACACTCAAACACGGAGCCACATGGGCGAGGCTCATTTTTTTGTTTGACGATCTAAGGGAAAAGAAGTCAGTGCCCCGACTAAACAGATACTGCATTTTTTTTAACATTCCGGTGGCACTGAGTGTCGCTGTCCTGCATGGAAGCAGGATGCTTTGTTTGCTGGAGTCACTTACCCTGTTTCCCCGAAAATAAGACAGTGTGTTATATTAATTTTTGCTCCCAAAGATGCGCTCATCTTATTTTTCAGGGGATGTCTTATTTTTTCATGAAGAAGAATACGGTATACATTTATTGTTAAATGAAAATAAAGGAAATTTATTACCTGTATACGGTACGGTAGTACGGTAGTTGTCAACACAAACCAGACAAACTGTGAATCCTACAGTATCAAAAATTTACTCATTTATTCAATGACAATCATGTCACCATCTTCTGGAACATCATCATAACAATCCAATTCCTGAATTTCCTGGTGAATTTCTTGTGACTCCATTTCTTTCAGAATCAGTGGACCAAATCTCTCATGTTTAGCCTAAGGGGGCCTTATTTTCGGGGGATGCCTTATATTTCACTCAAAAGGAAACCTGTAAGTAGGTCTTATTTTCGGGGAAACACGGTAGTAGAAAGTGGCTGTGAAGTGGAGGCCACCAAGCACTTCCATCCCACCCTTGGCTTATTTCTGTGGTTCAAATAACTGCGGCCTACATCTCTTACAACTCTGCAGCTGCCCCAGCACTGCCTCAATGGTGAAAGGAGGCAGTGGTAAAGGACGGACGGGGAAAGGAAGGCACACAGGCCAGGAGCGGGGGAGGCCAGGAGATAACAGAGCGGGGCTCCTCGCGATGGGACAGGCAAGGCCTAGCACTACCACGCGTCTTCCTCGGGGCTCTTGTTCAAACTGATCTTAAAACCTGAAGGCACGTCAGGAAGGTGAAGACTCCTCCTGGGGAGAGCACGGTTGTTTAGGAAATGCAGGTGCTCACACGGCCTTTTCTGGAAGGAACACCTCCGCCAGGTGAAGGCAGAAGAATGCTGCAGACAAGAGCATGGATTCTGGAGCCAAAGTGCTCTGGCTCCGTAAAAAGAGAGACTCGGGAGAGGGAAGCTGCTACGCCACAGGTAACCAGGACTCCAGCCACAGGTAACCAGGATGCCCAGCCAGAGGCAACCAGGATGCCCAGCCACAGGTAACCAGGACTCCAGCCAGAGGTAACCAGGATGCCCAGCCAGAGGCAACCAAGATGCCCAGCCAGAGGTAACCAGGACTCCAGCCAGAAGTAACCAGGACTCCAGCCAGAGGTAACCAGGATGCCCAGCCAGAGGCAACCAAGATGCCCAGCCAGAGGTAACCAGGAAGTCCAGCCAGAGGCAACCAGGACTCCAGCCAGAGTAACCAGGATGCCCAAGGACTCCGGTGAAGGGCAGCCTTCAGACCCCTGCAGCTCGGAGATAATGAAGACCGAGGGGACCCCTCACCGTCTAAGCAGATGCTGCCGGTGGCTGTCAAGGTGAGTCCATTTTGATGCATTTCCCACAGTTGGCCAGGGCAGCAGGTTGTTATTACCACCACGTTACGCAGATGACTGGATTAGTCAGGGCAATTTAACCTGTAGGAGGTGGCAACTCACAGACCTGAGGTTTGTATGACCAGGCAAACCTGCACCCACGGCCGCCCCAGGCACGGTGTCCCCAACTGAACCACGCTTTAGAAACACAGCCACAGGGGCCTGCGAAACACAAAGCCGGGGAAAGGGCAGGAGCTGCAGACTTGTTCCAGGAAGTGAATTTCCCGCTCTCAGGGCCTGAGCAGGAGGGGTAAGCAGCATCCTCCTAGCTTCTTCTTTAGCAGAGGAAAAGAAGGGACGTCATTCCTGTAAGATGTGTTGCCAGGTATACAGACTTTGAAGACTAATCATGTTTCCCCCAGGCGGCAAAGACCAACACCAGTTACTAGAGTGGACACCTTTTAAAGCCATGTTTTAAAGGAGACACATTTATCATTTGCCCTAAAGTGGGCAGTAATATAATTCAGGTGCTCTATTATATTATACTAGTAGCCCTGCGCACAAATCCCTGCAGGAGGAGCTTGCTGCCCCGCCCTCCTGTAGCTCTTCCCTGGTTCTTACACATCACGATGTTAATGACCATTTGCATATTACCTCTTTATTATATAGGAGGATTAGATAAAGACACTTTTTTTTTTTTGGCCAATTTTTTTCTGTTTATACAGAAAGAAGTCCTAATCTGTGCTACAGAAATGCTCATATATGTACAGGGGAAATATGAATAAGGATGTTCATTGTAGTAATATTAAATTGGCAATGGGGTGGGGGGAGAAAAAGAGAGAGAAACTACCAATGTGTCTTATAATAAGGGAACCATGGAACATTCACATTATGAAATACTACCTAAGAGGTAAAAAGAATGAATTGAGGATTTAACCTATTTGGATTGATCTCCAAAATATAGTATGATGAAAAAGTGGATCTCAAAACCTTATGTGTAATATAATTTCATTGCTGTAGAAAAAAAACAAAAAACTAACATGCAATGATATACAACATTTAGTATACAAGTAATCAAACAGAAGAAGGCCTGGAGAGAGATATCCTAAACCATGATAACTTCTAAGAAGGGGGTAACATTGAGAGAGAGGAATTAAGTCACTTCTTAATCTACTTACTTGCAATTAATGTATTCCACACATATTTAGCGTTCCTCCCATGGACAGGTGGGTCTTTTTCTAATCATGAGGACAGAAAGATGGAGAGACAAAGTCCTTGTCCTCATCTAACTGCTGTTTTATTTCTATGTCATTTTAAAGTGTTACAGTTTTTAAAAGAACATGTTGAAATCCCTTCTGCTACATTGCAGCCAATTGAACAACTTTGCTGGAACATTTTCCCTCATCAAGATAGCCTATTGCATCTTTGAACAGCTTTAATTTTCATGCAATTGTGTGTGTGTGTGTGTGTGTGTGTGTTTATATTAAAACAAACCTGGCTCCTATAACTGCCAACCACGATCCTAACCTATCCCCCTGAGGCCACAAAGGGCACATCTAGGCCCTTCTTACAGGACAGCCCTTCAAATATGGTAAGCAACCATATCCTCTCCTAAGTCAGACTGAACACCTCCAGGTCTTCCACCTGTCCTTCTTGTGACATAGTGGCAAGTCTTGCACTACCTTGCTTTGCTTGCTTCTTCTAAATGCTCTCCTCTTTGTCTGATTTCCTCTACAATCTTGATGTCAAGCCATGGCACTTACAAGTCACCTGGTCAGGTCAAGGGAAGCAAAGGCGATCATCTACCTCATTTTTAACAACCATACTTTCACCTTTTTCTCTGTCATGCCAACTAATCCTCTCCATCGACAAAGTGATTTTATGAGAGAGAGAGAGAGAGAGAGAGAGAGAGAGAGAGAGAGAGAGAGAGAGAGAGAGAGAGAGAGAGAGAGAGAGAGAGAAATGCTGTTATAGAAGCCACAGCTACAGAAAGGCTGTAAGAAGATACAAAGCGTTTAGCACCCTTAGGATTTTCCTAAATGTTCCTTTATTAATGACCTCCATTAGCACATTCTCCTAAAACCGCAAAGACCGTTTCATAAACCTCATCTGAAACATGAAACGGTGCCCTGCTGCGGGAGCCGACGGAGAGCAAGGATGCCACTGTATCCCAGGGCCTGGGCATGCTGTCCAATCGGAAGCCGTTGCTCAATGCCTCCTCATTAGACCTTGGCCTGTGCATGAGTGAAACATGCCTCACATCACTCAACTTTACGTCTGCAGGTGGGCAGGAGGCAAAACAAGGAAGCAAATTGAACGTAATTCATAAAAATAGGCCTAGCATTTGTATACCTCAATTCACTTGAGCCTAACGACCACACTGTAAGGTAAAAAGAGTGAGTACCGTTCACCTTCCTGATAGGCAAGGAGACGGAGGCACAGGGGAGACGAAAAGCCAGCCTGTCACATGGCTGGAGCCGAAATCCAAGCGGCAGTCCTTGTACCTCTTCCCAGCCACCCTCTGCCACGTGGCAGCACCTCCTCGCTCCACCCCGTGAGCACTGGGAGTGCTGGGAAAGCTGTGAGTCCATCCCCACTGCGTATTGGCAACCATGAGGGGAGCCCCTTGCTTAAAGCAGGGTTTCTCAACAGCAGCAATCCTGGTATGGGGACCCGGTAACGCTTTGTGGGGCGTGCACGGTAGGATGTCTAGCAGCGCCCCTGGCTTCTCTCCGCTACACAGTGTAGCACTCCTCCCGCTGTGACAACCCAAATGTCTCCCAATGTTGCCAAGTGTTGGGGGTGGGAGGGCATCATCCCCATGGAGTGAAAAATCACTGGTTTAAAGGAAACCACATTGAATCCATTCAAATGGCAACAGTGGTCATTTAAGAGAGCAGTGAAATATTTTAGGAAATGGATTTCTTTCCATTTACAGACAATATTGCCATTAGCTCTGGAAAATACATATTTGCATTTCAGTGGGGTTGCAGGCTCAGAACAGAAAACAAAAAGCACACTTTACCTCTGAAACTCCCCAGGCACCAGGTACAGTCTGTTTACCACAAACAAGCAAAACCCAGCACCTCCCTTATGTGTCTCTCCCTGGCCATCCATTCCAGGTGATGCGAAACCCTCAAGCCCTCCGGCCTCTCCTCCCTGATGTACCTACCATACTACCTTCAAGGTGATCATCAGTGGGTACCATCCATCACTGATTATTTTCAATGTCTACCAAACAACCAAAGAACGCAATAACCAACCCCTGTGATGACAAAGGGCACTACGGGGCTTGTCTTCTGGAGCCCTGCAAGCCTTAGGACAGGGTTGAAACTACACAAATAGGCTCGGGGCTCTCCAACCTTCTCCTTTGCAGGGAGAGAACTGCCTGCCCAGACAAGCGTTTTCTGGAGGCGGAGAGAGATATCCGGAGATGGAGGGGAGATACAGAATGTGTCCTAAGCAACCCTTCGGGTGTACAAGTAAACGCCGGAGAGAGTTCACACCAGGAAGCATGACACACCAAATTCTCCCCAACACGATGGAGAGTGAAGGAGTCAGAAAGGAAATGCTGGAGGTGGATAGTTAAAAATTAAACATTTCACTTCAGTTTTCTACAGCTGTTAAGCCATCGCTAAGGAGGATGACTATAAGTTATTCATATTTTCAAAGATCCTACTTCAGCATAAAGGCCATGCCAACCAATGGGAGGTCCAATATAATTAAAAGGAAGTGTCTAAATGATTCTCTGGGAATCACTTTCCTTATGTCAGAGGAAATACCTCGAGCCTTTTGAGATTTTTATTAAATCCCCCAAGGATAGTATGCATAGCTTGCCTTAAAAAAAAAAAAAAAAAAAAAAAAAAAAAGCCCAAGCCACTGGCAGTCATTTCTTTTTTCCATGCCTGTGTGTATTTGGCCCTCAGGGAATGCTGTGCAGCTCCTAAATGCAGCTGCTTATCCACATCGCAAACTGTTTAACAGATGCAATAGCCAGGTAGACTTAAAAAAAAAAAAAAGAAAGAAAGAAAAAAGTGTGCTCCTTCTCTGAATGGAACCCTGGGTCTTGATGCATTTGTTATATACCAGCCTCTTAACTCCGTCTCCTAAATATTTCTTTAGCTCTTATTTCTTTAGCTCTTTAAACTTTCTTAGATTTGAACACACACAACAATTTTAAGTGAAGGATAATTAATCAGTTCTTGGTGATGGCTGATTCGCAGAAGCTGCATTTCCAAGTAACAAACATGAATAATGAATTTTTGGAATGCATCTGCCTGAAAAGCATGCTGTATTTTTCAATGGAAATATAATTTGGGGTATCCTATAACTGTGGAACAGTCACCTGTAAGTCAATTTTTTGGGGGCAGAAACCAATGACAAATTAGTTTGAAAGAACAAGAAAGTAAAGCATAGTACTTTACTTAAAATGTCATGAGGAGGGGATATAACTCAGCCTGAAGCTGTTGAGAAGTCACTGGCATCAAGCCTAATGCTGATGAAAAAACAAACCAACAAAAAAACCTGTTATCCCCTTAACCTTAGCTAGAATAACACTGAAAGTGACCAAAGAATAAACATTGTAAAAGTCTTGGATGTAAGAATGTGATTTAGTACTTTAACTTATAGGAAGCATTAGGGATTATGTACCAATATTGTTGAAAGGATGAATGAAATTGTAAAATTCAATCTATTCTCTATTTTTGTGCTAATGAAGAGTACATGGTATACAAAACCAAATCCATAATTTACCTAAAATAATTGAAATCTCACTCAATGATTTTATTATGAGAGTAGGACGCACCAAAATTAAATTTCCCTTCTTAGTGCTTCTTCCCACTCTTTGGTAAAGGTGATGAAGATCAGAGAGAAGACCAAACGGCTGGCAGTAGGAGGGAGAAAGAAAAACAAAGCAAGCATCCACAGGATCTGAAAACTGAAAACCAGCTCCCAATAACAGAGTTTCAAAAACTGCAAAGCTAGTTGGGAAAGTGAAAAGGCATACATATATTATGAAGTCTCAGGTTTTAAATGTGCCCCTCATTATAAGCTTTTAATGTCTGATTGATTGATTTCACAGTTCTCTGTGATGGTTAACATGGAAAAGATGACAGAATTTGGCCATCCTAAGTTCAAGAATGCAGGACTGTTAAATAACAAACATCACAAATGTGAATATTCCTCATCACAAATAATATTCCATCAATGACATTAAATGAAACATAAATACTTCTAATGTATCCAACAATTACTATGTAATGTGCAATATGGTTTCTTACACTAGACTCCTTCCATGTAGGTAGCACACTAAGGGGAGAGAAGGAGGAGGGGGGAAGAAAGAGGGAGGAAGGAAGGGAGGGAGGAGTGGGAGAGGTTAGGAGAGATGTCTCCCATTATTATCTAAACCAAATGGAAGAACCTGTCAGAAAACCTCGTTAACAACAGTTGGCTCTTGGTCTCAGAGAAGTATTTAAGAAAATAACCTAATTATTTTAAGGCGTAAAATCTTCATCCCTCTTCTTACAGAAGTATCAGTAAACCATGTACCTGGACTGTTTCTTTTCCTAGTGAGGTTCTAAAGCTTGCTTATAATTCTAATGAGACAGGATGGAAAGTGTCACATATATTACCTGCCTGAAAACTCAGCTTTCCCTGGGAACCAACTCAGCCTGAGAGCATTTTATAGATTATGATTAATGATTAACTAACTCTGCTTCTACTTTCCCGATCACTGGCTGCCCAGCACTAAATAAAATGCACCATATCAAAAGACATAAACAACAATTAATATGCACTAGAGCTTTTTTTTGGGGGGGGGGGTGATTCTTGAGATTTAAAAGAAAAGATGAGCACTTATGGAGCACAGAGAAATGAAAATTTCAACAACAAAAAATTTTTTTTTCACAAACGTAAGGTACACCTATGTGGGCTCTTGGGCTATGGAAGAAATGCCTGTCAATCTTATAACCCAGGACAGCAGGAGAGGCGAAGCCAAGGAGAGGTTCAGAGGAAAGCTTTACAAACGGTTTGACATTACAAGCTTGCAAAAACAACTGGATAGAGAGCCAGTGATTTACCTCCAACAGGATAAGAAACAGGAAACCAGATCCATTTATAAGGAGCTTTAGCGATGGACTGATAGGATGGCATTTCCTGGATCTATTCCAGGAATGAATGAGAATGTTCTGGATAGGCTGCCGTGTTCTCTAACATTCAATAATTAATATGTTTATCACCAAATGAATTTTATGGGATAAACGCTTCAGAGCAGGAATCCCCTAGATCCCTGCAGTCTGCGAGCTGGGTATAAATTAAGCATGCTCTGAAAACTGCGATGGTGCGAATGTAGTGAAAAGGTCATGAAAACTGGGAAACTTAGCCAGGTCAAGGCCTACTACCACCATTTTGCAATTCTGAAGACTGCATTGTCATGCTTTTTGGTGTGCCTGAGTGATTACACCTTTGTCAAGTCTTTGTATCTCTGGCTTTGAAATGATTTTGCTGGTTGGAATATACCTTCATATTTTAAGCAGGAGTGCAGTTCCAAGGACAGAGAGTGAACAACGTCTCCTTCTATTACCACAAATAATTAAAACTATTTTAGGAAAGGGCACATTTTCAACTGAGACTCTGTAATAAGTGAAATCAATAGGTCTCACCAATAAATCTTGGAGGGGAACACTTCCGTATAAATAAAGTGAGTGCCAGGGGAAAAGCATCTGACTACATGTCCAAGTAATGCCCCTTCCCACGCAGGCCAGTGCACCAGGCCTCCTAACAGGGCTGTTAGAGACCCAGCAAGACCCAGGCCCCTCCCAGCAGTCTGGAGCCAAGGAAGGATTCTGTTTCACCTCATTCCCCCCCCCCCCGCTTTTTGTTTGCTTGTTTGTTTTTCATGCATATGCGTGTAAATGTGTAAGATAAGAAAACAAATCACGGAAGTAAAGGCCTGATGAGACAGCCTTCTTCACCCAAGCCAGGCAGAAAGAGACGGATCAATATTTAGTACTTTGGACATATTGGCTCTACGAAGGTAAACAATAGCAATAAAACAGAAAAGGAGCCTATTCATCTTTATTTTTATCATCACCATTATTATTATTATTATTATTATTATTATTATTATTATTTGGCTCTGACGGCTGCTTTTCTTTAGGGATTTCCAAAAAAGGGCCCAGTGTGTGAACTAAATGTAAATTGCTCTGTGCCCTACCTGAGCAAAACTATAAGCCAGCAGCCAATTCGAGGAAAACCAGATCAATTTTTCTTTGTGACCCCTTTTTCAAGAGTTTATCTCGTACACAGGCTAAGTTAAAATACCCGTTCATTTCAGGGGCCAGAGTGAACCCCTAATTATTTTTAAAGGAAAGTAAATTGTAGAAGATGGTGTTGATTTTTTTGTTTGTTTCCTTTTTGTGGCCCATGGAATTTACATGCAATCCTTTGCTTAAGGTTTAAGGCTGTTTATTTTCCTTACACTCAGCACACACACTTGCTACTCGTTATCAGCGAGAGATGCCTATGTGAAATACAGCCGAAGCTAGCATATACTCCTATTCTGCACACCATCCATTCAAGCAAGGAGCATTTTTCCATTTTCAAAAGTAAAGCCCTGGCTGGAGCTTGCTCCCTCCTCCTTCCAGGTGAAGTCCGCATCCTGGGCTTGCTTCCACCTGCACACAGGCGCGTGCACCCCGAGGAGACCTCCCCTCGGCCCCTCCGAGGGCCCCCGGGGCATCCTCCAGAGAACACCCCCAGAACACAAAAACTTTCTGCCCGTCCACTCTGCTGCTGTCGCTCCGCGAGGTAAAGCGACGGAGCACGGAGGAAGGCGCTGGCTTTTGTTCCAGCGGTGCCCAGCGGACGAGGTCAGATCCACAGCAGCTCTCCACCCCAGAGGTCGGGGGGAGATTGTGTGGGGCTGGGATTTGGGGACTTGACGATCACAGCCCATGTCTGCTCCATCCGCGCGAACAAACACAGACAAGGAGGCGTGGAGTAGGCTAGGAGGATACCCTTAGTCACTAAGGCTTAATGCCTAGCAAATCCTTAGGTTCACCAAGTGGGTCTCCGGGTCTGCGGATGGGCGCTAGGCAGGGGGGCGGGAAGAAGAGCCCGGGCGGAGCGGGGGGGGGGGGGGGGGAGAATAGGTCCCCCGAGGGCACGGGAGATCCAGGCCAGAGGCAGGGCCTGCCCCGCCTCCGGGTACCATCGGACCAGCTACAGTGTGCCAGCGGTTTTAGGCTTCCTGTTTGTAACGCGAGCACCGCCCTCCCTGACTCTCTGACACTCGCTCTTCCTCAACCCCAAGTCCGCCTCTTCTTCGCGCGCGGGGCTGGCTCCGGGGCCGGGGAGGAGGAGGAGGAGGAGGAGGAGGAGGGCGGAGGCGGGAGCGGGTGGGAGCGGCCACCGGGCGGGGGCAGGGCGCTGGGGCGCTGCGCCCCTCCCCGCCCGCGGCCTCCGGGACGGAGCGGGGCCGCCAGGCGGACAAAGCGCTGCTCGCCGGCTCCCTCCCCCACGGCCGCGTCCCAGAGGGTGGGGGAGAGCGGGCTGCGGGAGGACGATCGGGGAGAGGAGGAGGAGGAAGGGGAGGAGGAAGGTGCTGCCGGCGGGACTGGGCAGGATCGCGCCTGGGAGGGAGGGAGTGAAGGGAGGAGGGGCTGGGCGGCCTCGGAGAACGGGGAGGAGGGCAGGATTCTTGAAGGCCAAGATAAACAAATTGTTCCTCTTCACGTGCGGGGCGGGGGAGGTGGAGAGCGTGGAGAGGGTGGGGAGCGAGCGAGGCCGCCGAGCCTCTTCCCCTCCCCCAAGCCGGCTCTTTGTCGCCGAGCGCCCGGCGCTAGCCCGCGGCGGCACCGCACCGCCCCCGGCGCCGAGGATCCGACACCCGGGACGGGTGCGATTTACCCTCCGCACACGGCGAGGGCCACCGGTGGAGGTGCGGGGTGCCGGGAGCACCGGCAAAGGCGCCCCGCGCTCTCAGACCCCCACCGCCCGGCCCGCGGCGCACCCCCGCGCCTCCCTAACCCGGGTGGCAAAAGCGGTGGGGGAAGGGGCTGCAGACACCTTCCCGAACTTCCGGCCTCCGCCCCCACCCCCCGTCCCCCACCCCGAAAGGAAAGCCTAAGAACCTGAGAGAGCAGATAAGAGAAAGGATTCTACCCTCTGGATCAGGGAGTGGGGACTGCCCCTTCCTCCCGGAGAAGTTAAGCCATTGGCTGCTCCTTCTGCCTCGAACCCACCCACCCAGCCATTTAAGCCTCTTTCACCTCCCCGCTCCCATCCACTCCTCCGGGCGCCGGTGCGGGCCCGGGAAGTTGGCGGGGGTCCAGGCGGAGAAGCTGAGTGCACGCGAGTTGGAGAGGAGGAGGAGGAGGAGGAGGAGGGGACACGATCCCCAGTGAAGTTGCGTGGTGGGGGGACTCCGGGGACAGAAGACTCAGTTCTCCCCTCCCGCCCCCGCCCAGGCCGCTCTCTGCTCGCCCCGACCCGCAGCTCCACCTGCCGGGCCAGACCCCGGGCTCCGGCCGCCCCGCCGAGGAGCGCACCCGCGCCCCGCGCCCGCGCGCGCTCCCCCCGCGGAGGCGCGCCGCAGCCGTCCTCGCTCGCTTCTCACCCACTTCAAAGTTCATTCACAAAACTCTCAGACTTTCTCAACCCCAAGGGGGTGAGCTGGGGAGAAAAGGCGAGAACCTCTGCTTCCCCCCCCCCGCCCCCCCAGGGATTGAGGGCCTGGTGCCCGCCCAGAATCGGGACAGCATCAATGTCTCCCCGACCCCGGCGGACGTGCGGAGAGGGGTGGGCGAAAGGGGACGGGTCTGGGGAGACAGACGAGGCGGCTTTTCGAGGGGAGGGGAGGAGAGGTGGGGTGGGGTGGGAGCGATGAAGAGGAGGAGCGAGGTTTCAACTCTGGGTTCACACTCTTTCAAATCCGTATCTAAGAAAAGGAGAGGAGAAGAAAAAAAAAAAAAAAAAACTTTTCCAGCGCCTCCCTTCGCGGCTCCTCCAGGCTCCCTCCGCCCCTCGCAGTCGTGACTGGCTTCTCCCCTCTCGCCCCCTCTTCCCCACATCTGACAACCCTGACAGAGGAACAGGTAGCGGCGGCCGCGGCTTTTCCCCTCTCGGAAAAGTTGCCCACATGAACCCTTCTGCCCCACGTCGCCCGCCGTGCACACCAGACCCCCGGTCCCCCAATGTAAGCGGCTCCAGCAGCACACACACACACACACACCCCCCACAGGCGCGCGCGCGCCCCGCGCCCCCTGCCCGCGCGCCCTCACCATGATCAGCGTGTGATTCCTCTGCTCGGCCGAGGCAGCCTCCGCATCTTGCTGGGGTTTGCTCGGGTGCTGCTGCTGCTGCTGCTGCTGCTTGCCGGCGCCCGATGATTTCTTGGCCCTCTGCTCCAGAGTGCGCTGGTAGAGGCTCACCGTGTCCCGCCGCTCCAGCTCCAGCTGCTCCACCTGAGCCTGCTGGTACCTGTTCTCGCAGTTGACGTGGTGCCTCCGGCAGCCCTCGATGCGCTGGCGGAGCCGCTCCACCACGGTGCTGTGCTTGGGGACGGCCGCCGAGCCGCCGCCGTGGCCCCCGGAGCCGCCGCCGCCGCCGCCACAGCCGGCAGCGGGGTGACTGCTACTCGGAGCAGCTGGAGTGCTATGGGGAGTATTATTCACACCGATCCCGGCCCCGGCGAGGCTGCTGCTGCTGGTCAGGCTACTGTTGATGCAAATACTACTGCCATTCGCGGCAGCGGCAGCAGCAGCGGGGGCTGCGAAATCCCCCATCCTGCTCCCCGGGCACACTATTTTGGAAGAACTTTTTTTATCCACCCCCCCTATCAGCCTCCTCCTTGGGTCCAAGGATTAAAATAGTTTAAGTGGAACGCGGGGGAGACGCAAGCACATGGATGGAAACAGCAATCCCGACGGGGCAAAAAAAAAAAGGGGGGGGGGAGATTTTGGGGTGGTTTTTTGTTTCCCTTTTTTTTTTCTTTTTTTCTTTTTTTTGTAAAAACTGTAAAGCTCAAGGAAGAAAAAAAGGGGGGGATCAGAATGCCATCAGACACCTATCAACAAAAAAGAATCACAACAAAACTGAGCCAGCAGCAAATCGGGTTGCAACTCAAGGGGAGATCCGCTCCTCTCCTGCCTTCTTTTGATAATCCATTATTTTCTAATAAATTCCAGGAGGTTTCCGGTGGCTGGCAAGCGTTTTCTCCCTACGTACCGAAAAGCACACCCCATGTACACACACACAAGCATATGCCTCCAGTGCGGACACGCGCGACACACACTCACTCCACGCCGCATCGGAAAACGGCAAGCTTGCCTATTGCATTTTCCTTCCACAAAAAAGTTTTGGTGTTTATGCCGCCCCGTGTTCTCAAAGTACTTTGGCTGCTCAGTTGCATTTCACAGGATCCTAGATAGCGAATCCTCGGGCTGGGGGAAGTAAACACATGGACAGTCCGAGGCGACTGCAAAAGTAGATCGGCGAAGTCCTTTGCAAAACGCCGCGCGGAGAGCAGCCCCTAACGCTCGGCTGGGCTGCCGCTGCCGCCGCTGCTCCTGCCACCATCACAATGATCAACTGCTCGCCGCCGCCGCCGCCTCCTCTCGCTCCTCCACCTCCTCCTCCTCCTCCTCCATGCCAGCGGAGTGATATCAGGACGCGCGAGCTCAGTAAACACGGCAGCGGCGGCGGCTGGAGGCCGTGAGACAAGCCCGGGGGCACGGCGCAAAACCCGGCCCGGACTTTCACCCGGCAGGAGCGGGCGCGACACACACCGGCGCCGGGCGCCTGGCTCCCGGCTCCCGCCTCCCGCCTCCCTGGCCGCCTGATTCCCGCCCCTCCCACGCCCCCAAGCTCACTACAACCCAGGCTAGGAACCAGAGCTGCCAGAAAAGAGAAAAGGAAAGATTCTGGGGGATCTTGGGAATGAATTAACTTTAAACCTGTGTGTGTACACACACACACACACACACACACACGCGCGCGCGCGCGCGCGCGCGCGGGGGGGGTGGTGGTGTAGGGGGGAAGAGGGGCGGATCACATGGATACGCCTGGCTGGATTTCCTTATTCCAAGGGAGGTATCAAGCTAGCCCAAGTTGCTGTTATACATTTATGCATTATATTGCAGAACTGTGCATGACCAGGCAGAAACATTGAAGCTTCCCAGCAGTTGTCTGTTAGCCCTATCCAAGTGGAAAGAAAGGCAGAGGAGTGACTTGTTTTTAAAACCCAGGTAAATAAGTCGCCCCTAGGAACAAACCCTCGTGATGGACACTTGTTCACATTTTAGGCCAGTCCTAACACACGTGCATGCTGAATCCCGAACAAAAAGACATAGGCACCAAAAAAAAAAAAAACTTGAAATATTATTTAATTTACTGCATATGATTGTTGTTATTAAGGCAATTATTGTTTTACTTACCCTTGGAAAAGAAATTAAAGAAGCAGGGACTTGAAGGTGAGACTTAACAGTACATTTTAACAGACTGTTTTGAACACTAGGTGCTAATGACAGCGGTAATTAAGGGTCCTCCGTAAATCAAGTGGAAAGATTGCAGATTTCATGCACTAGAACTCTAGGAAAAACACAGCATTTCACAGTTTGTCATGACCAAAACAAAAACAAGCAAAAATAACAGGATTACTTTATTAGTAGATGTATTTCTTTCTGTTTAAATGAATTCACAAGTACAATTAGAATGAAATAGTGACTACAGAAAGCAATCTAAACTTTCCATCATATTTCCAGATATTGACTATTTTAAAAAACAATAATTAAGGATCAAATATAATATTCTTGATTCTGAGCTTAACCCATTTCATAATTTTTAAAACATTAAAATAAACAACTTTTCTGTTATCATCAGAATAAAATCTTGATTGTGCGCTATCAATAAGAAGGCATTTTGTGTTATCTCAATAAATCTTATAGAATTCGTTTTTAGGGTAAAAAATATACCCCAGTTTTCTAACATAGCCATGAATAAAAGAACTTTGGGTCTCATGCATTAGTCATGAGATATGATTTAAGCCATCTTCATTTCTTGGCATTGCAGATTAGCATTGGATGCTATTTCTAACCTCATAAAATCAGCAATAAGAAGTTATATTTTTCTTCAATTAATCAGGTTTATATGGTGAACTATATCTTTAACATCACTGGATTATATGGTAATCCAGCAAAATATTGATTAACGTGGTGTGAAGTTACTTCCTAGTAGTGAAACCAAAGAGCGAGAGTATCAATGGAAGTTGCCATATTTTTTCAGAGGGCTAGTTACTGAGCATGCTGTATCATAACTGCCCCTCCAAGTCTGTTAGAAAATTACATTGAATTAGTGCTATAGCAAGGAATCAGATCATAAAAACATAGAGAAAATTATTAAAAAGTTGCAAGAAAAAGACTTTACAAAGTGGCCTTTTTCTTTTTTCACACATTCAGTAAATAATATCTCTTATTAATTCAGGAAGCACCCAGCTTCACTGTACAGAGGAAGCCATGACTCTGCATTCGTTCTCATCTCTTCCCAGGGTATTTTAGTTCTTACCCCTCCTCCTACTCCATACGCCTACAACCACACACGATTCCAATTTGATTTACAAAGGCAACAAGTGTGAGGGTCTTCATTCAGTTTTAAGGCTTGGGTTCTAATTCCAACTTTTTCCTGTGATTCCACGTTTAATTTTTTTCATTGAGAGTTCATTATTCTGAAAGAAAAAAAAAATACAACATTAGCAGCAACATGTATTCCCATCAAGCTGTTTGCCTCTCCTATCATGAAGGGAAAGTAAAAATACACAAAAATTTGCATCCTTCCCTTTGGGGGACCAGCAGGTGGGGGACCACATTTGGTCCTCAGACTAGACTAGTACTGTGGTTGTGCGAGAATGGCTCCATTTGTCATTGGGCATTTCTTTACCTCAGAAATGCCCAATGACAAATGGAGCCATTCTTCTTGTACAGCCACAGTATAGTTTGCTGCCCAAGTTTAGTGCATGAGTGGATTCTATAAAAAAGAAAGGTTGACTGCTCATGGGTGTATATGTGTACACACACACACACACACACACACATGCATCTATCTTTTATCTCATCAAGAGTGTAGGAATAGCAGCCACAAGCTCCAAAACCAAAATGGGGGGAGGGGGAGGACTATAAAACTGAGTGGTGGCCAAAGGGGGACCCGGGGGAGGGGGATGCTGATTTGTGTAGTACTCTGCTGTGACATACTTAAGATCAGAAACCCCATCCTAATTGTGCAGGACAATTAGAAGAAAGAAGCAGGAAGTGAACAAGACAAGTCTTGAGTAACATAGACAAGTCACCCGAATTTGAGATGTTAATCTACTCCAGTGACCTTAGAAGAATCAGAGGCCTTTATGCTGGCTACTTCTAGACTCTCATGATATATCCCTGCAAGTAGTTGCCGGTTTTGTTGGTCACCAAACGAAGAACTCCTTGGAAGTCAAAGGAAGTCCAAATTCAGGGCAAGCAATTTTAGTCTCTTCTCCCTACCAAGTACTCTGATAGCGTGACCATCTTTATCTTTTGCAAGAGCCTGCTACGGAGCAGCACTTCCAGCTCAAAGCTATGGACACATCATCAGTGCTGGTGCTCTAGAATGGCGAAGGAATCTGAGATGCCGTAGCAGTGATGCGAAAGCAATTACATGGCTACATCCCCAGACTCTGATGATATCTCTCTGGATGCCAAAGAGAAGAAGGGCTTGATGAATAAGTACCTGTAAGAGGTTGTCCTGAGGCTCTGGCTCTGAGCCAAAGTTGACAGTTCTAAGGAGTTGAACTAGATTCCCTTTGCTTTAGGCCAACTCTGCGTCATCCTCCCATGTCCATCTGACAGGACCCAGTGTCCTAGTGATAAGAAAAAGTTTTTTGTGTAGAAACTTCAGTATATGTGCCACTTTTACTTCCCTATTATGGTGGATCGATAGAACTGGCTTCATAATTATACCTTAAGAACCTACTTGGTGATAAGGTAGAGTAGGAACCCTCTGATCTCCACTGTGAGTAAGCAAACATTAATAAAGGTCCACAGAGTGGGCCTAGGTAGTCCTGAATTACTAGTAGCAGGGGGTGTGCCCTCAGCTGTTTAGCAAGAGCTGTCACTTCAATAATTCCACAAATAAAGTTATGGCCTTCTGTGTAGGCACTGGGAATACAGCATAACAGGGTATACAGAATATAGTCTCAACCTCAGAGATGGCCAACCATACTCAGAGCAGGAGACTCAGTGATGGGAATGAGATAAAGTGGGTATGGGAACACATAAAAGAGGCTTCAGGGTGCATGCTTGGAGGTCTAGGAAGAACTCACTCTGAAAGCTGAGTAGAAGCAAGGCAAGCAAAGGTTGTTGGCAGATATGCAGTGAGATCTGGGAAACAACCAGGGCGAGGCCCTGAGGCCTGTGGTTTCAGCAGATCCACCAACAGTGTCCTCTCACCGAGTGTGAGTGGACAGAGTATGAGGATAAATGAGGTCGGGGCTGGGCGATAAGCAGGGGCCAGGTGGTAAGGTTCGACTAGCTCTTTGGGACAACGCTGCCATTGAGAGGATTCAGGCTGATTCGCACACCGTACTTTGCTGATGCAGTGGATGTATCATCCTGGTGTTGCTAGAGTGCCTTCTAAAGAACCTGGTCCTATAAATTGTTTCACCAGAAAGGCTTCTGAACTGAGGAAGTTGAGGAGATGATCCGTACCACCTCTTTCTCAAAGATTCATTACCACACTGAAGGTCACACGAGGTCTTGCAGCAAAGTGTGCTTAGCTTTGTTGAACCTGGCATTGCCCAAATCCTGTTGTGTCCCATAGAATGAAATACTGTAGAGAGCTCGGGGTAGGAGAGCAAGAATCCAAGGCTCACTTAAGGTCACAAAAAATGTCTGTCAGATAGCTTGTGATAAAGATGCAGTCTTCTGACCAGAATCATGAGCATTTAGGGCCCAAGGCCCTTCCCTAACTTTAATTGAGTATGTTGAATTGTGACCTTTAAGAGGTGGGTAAGGAGCAAAGCAAAGGCAAAAGTCCCAGAAGGCTGAATTTGAGTAGCCTTTCAGCATCAGTACTCTGAGTATGGTGTATTAATATCTATCTCTATACAATAAAACCTCTTTATTGGGGGAAAGGTTAGATGTATTTAACTGGAAATCTTAATTATGGAATATATTTAAGGATATAGAGTTTCATTACTTTTAAAGCACGTACTCTGTCTAGTCTAACTATTACTGGCCTCTTGGAGCTATTTTAATGAGCTCGTTCTACCTAGTAAACCAACTGTATGTAGGTGACATCCCCTGTGGACTAGGGGTGTTTCAAAAGTTTGTTTTCTTAAGTATTTTCAATTTTCCTTGCAAGACCCTATTTACATTATTACTTTTCACTCTTTATTAAGAAGAGGTTTACTAAGCTCTAGACCATGTCATAACATTTGAGAAAAATATGAATTAATGGAGTTTATATTCTTATTCATATATATATATATATATATATATATATATATATATATATATATATATATGTTATTAGGAGAAAGGTTATTTAAAGTCCACAGCAGATATTTTAAAATCCTTTCATTCTGTTTTACATATACCTCTATAGTGCTAAATCACTTGATATAATAAGGCCTGGCTTCCAAGTTAAGATGTTGAAGACTTTTGAAATTTGGGGAAAAATATTAATGAAATCTTTTATTTACTGGATGCATATCAGCAGACAAACTGTTAACTTTAGAAACAATTAGCCGAAACCGGTTTGGCTGCCGAAACCGGTTTGGCTCAGTGGTAGAGCGACGGTCTGCGGACTGAAAGGTCCCCAGTTCGATTCCGGTCAAGGGCATGTACATTGGTTGCGGGCACATCCCCGGTAGGGGGTATGCAAGAGGCAGCTGGTCGATGTTACTCTCTCATCGATGTTTCTAGCTCTCTATATCTCTCCCTTCCTCTCTGTAAAAAGATCAATAAAATATATTTAAAAAAAAAAAAAAAAAAAAAAGAAACAATTACTTAACAAATAGTCAAAGAACTGAGTTGTATCTCTTTCTTATAAACATTACCTGGTGATCATTAATAGCAACAGATACCATTTTAATGGCCAACATTCACTGAAAACTTGCTCTTTTCCAGGCTCTATTATTAGCCCAACTTCACTGGTAAAGAAGCGGAAGGAACTCTGCCCAAAGCACAGGTTAAAAGTGGCAGAGTCCAAATTTGAACCCAGAAGGTCTGACCCCAGAGAGCACACCATTGAAAGAACATGACATGGAAGTAGGCTCCTAAGGTTCCTACTCATTTTAAGATTCTACATCTCTATGAAACTGAAATGACTATATTTTAGCCAGATCTCTCCTTAACAGAAGCCCGTGGCTGCAGCATTGAGAAGGGATTCAGCTCAGGCATAATCCTTCCAGAAAGCTGTCCTTGGCCATGCCTCCCTCAGCCCTCCTTCTCGGGGCTCTGAGAACCCTGAGCATTTCTCCACCTTGGCACTTGCATTATCTCTTTGTGTGGTAACTGTCTACTCACTCATCTGTCTCTCACTTGCAGTTTACTGGTGTTTGGACCTATCATGGGGTCCTGGCAAGACAGAGCTCTGTAACTGTGTTTGGGGAATGAGTGAGATGAATGAGTGATCAGTTCACAATTTATCACAGTTACAAAGTTGGGGAGGGAGCTGTGACCAGCCCTGGACAGTAGTCCCAGAGGAGAGGAATGCTGTGGGGCCATTCTGCAGAAACCATTTTAATGCAGTGGAAGAAAAGTATAGTAAGATGTGTTTTAGAGCAAAATGCTGTTTCTCTGGTGCTTGAGGTAGTCTATAAATTGTCTTGGAGATGTGTAGAGGAGAGGGGAGGCAGGTGGTCAGGCCAGCCTCACTGCTGTCAGCAGCGGGAAGCGCTCACAATTGTAACACACCAATGGCCATGTGTCAGATATTAGGCACGGCTTTTCCACATGTTTACCCCAATAACCCAACATAAACCAGAGCTGGCCCCAACGTGCCTTTTAGGTGAATTCACCTATATGCTCTTCCATTTACTTCATCTGTCCATCTGGCTTGGAAGATCTATATTGGAGCTTCTGAGAGTGAATAGAGGAATGTATCAAATGCTGTGTGCTTACTTTACTTCATGGATGGTGTAAGGGTTTTAAGGTTATTATAACAACATGCCTAAGGAAGGTGTAAAGCCACCAAATCATCGCCCCCATTTTATAGATGAGAGGATGAAGGAATAAAGATTTTATCTAACTTGCACACCAACTTAAGTTCAGCTCCAAAGCCTCCATCTTATGCACCTGTCTGGATTCCCTTTTGGGTTGTTTTGTCACTATTACAGGGGTCTTGTAGCCATTCTTTCACTATTGCCATTAATTCAGCAAATATTTGTTGAGGGCTGTGTCAGGGGTGAGAGATGCATACCTTAATAGAAACATTTTCCTCCCCCAAAGAGCTCAACCATGTAGTGGGGAGAAGGAAATGTAGGTATTACAGCAGGCTAAATAAGAGAAGTAGAGTCAGCTCTTGATTGACTAGAGTTTGAGGGAGGGATAAGAACAGATGCATTAATAATTAAAACAAGACTTATAAGAAGGGGACTGGAAAAAAAAAAACACACACACACAACCTAAGCTTAGTTAGAATTATATACCGATATTAAAGAAAGGTTTACCATCCTATACATGTCATTGAAAAGTTAAAAAATAATAAGATACAACAGTTTAAGAACACAAAGCATCATATGTCAATGTCTGATGAAAAATCACCCGAAGGCACCTGTTTAGTGCTTTGATATTGTCTGTTCCTCAGCTGCATGCTGCCTTTTTAACATTGGAACCAAGCCTAGGCAACACTACTTTGTCTCTGAGCAAACTGCATTCTTCACTGTTATTCTAGTAGACAGTCTAGGTCAGCAGTTTTTAAGCCACATTGAGCCCTAAGAATTCCCTCGGAGGGGCCTCGGGGGCTATTGTAGGAGGGGAGAGGAATTGGTTGGGTATTAGCCCCCCTTCAACTCATTCACCTTATCTTTGAATGTGGAGTGCGATTTCCTTTGAATAAAGAGTTTGAAAATATAATAGTTCTACGTTTCACCTTGGTTTTTCGGGCAAAAGCTCCCTCCTCTGCCAATTTGCCACCCTGCATCACACACATATTATCATTTCATTCTCTTCTTGATGGCACCAAACCCTGGTTCACGTTGGCTCTGAAATGGTTAGCTTTGGTTCCAAAGATTAATGACACACTTGCTTAATGTCAGCTTCCTCAAATTTTTCTTCATTCCGCTGTGTCGGGCAGGTTAAGGATGTGATGAGATGAGAACATGGTATTTTCTAGAACCCCGGTGGAGTGCTATGCCTTTCAGGAGGGACCCTAGGATTGTCTGCCCATATAGAGGTGGGGGAGTGGGGGTGGTTATGAGAACCTGGAGTCATGCAGAGGTCCATGGTTGACAATCTGCCCACTAAGAAGAATGTGTCCTGATATCACAAGAGTTTTGTCTTACTGAGTGGGGTAGGAAAGTCTGGGACTGCAGAGGGGAGAGAGCTAAGAGTGACCTCAGCTCTTCCACTGCCCTCAGTTTCTTCTCTGAGTAAATGCCAAACAAAGTGACTTCAAGAGCCACCAAATGTGAGCTTACCCAGGTCATCCACATGCCTTGGTCCAGTCATGCCTCTGGTTATACATAGGCTTTTGGTGGGGCCAGAAAACAATCTAATTTGAAATGCAACAATTTTAGGAACAGTGTATTAGTGCCCAGGAGACTCCAAAGGTCTTGGCTTTGGCTGCCATGATCTTAATTTCTTCTGCATCCCCTCCTGCCAATTCTCTGTTAAAGGAAATTTTCAGCATGGGAGAAACAAACAGTTTGTGATACCTCAGCTTCCATAAGAACCAGGCCTGGCACAGAGAAGAAGTAATGGCTGCCCAGGACAGTGGAAGTTCATTGATCCAATTCATCTCAGTCCATGGATGAGTAACTCACAGATGCTGCAAAGAGGACAAAAAGAAGGGTGATTGGCAAAGGATGGGAGTCAGCCATCCCTGAAGTAGAAACTGCGTCTGTTGGTTAAAATGAAGTTCAAACCATAGACATCTTATAGGTTGATGTTATACTAATCTGTAAATCATTAAATACCAAAGCACTAGTGTTTGTTGTTTTTTTAAACTATGTTAATATGCCTTAAGTATTATTGTTTTTGGCTTTTCAATTACCACACCCATGTCTCTTGGTCACAGAATATCTTTGTCTTTTCAAAATCCTCCAGGCTAAATGTTCTCAGCCAATTTACGGTTTGCCAAGGGGAGAAGAGACCGAGCCTCTCTCCTGGCTCCAGGGGCACATTGGTAACCCAGATTGCCTTCTAATTGACCACAGTGATTGACTGAAAGATGGGTATGTGACTTGGGTAGGTCCAATTAAAGCTCTCTCTGGGAATTTTGTTGGTACTACCATACAAGGAACATACCCTCAACCAGACATCATGATGTTAAGGACTATAAGTTGGCAGCTGCCTGGGGTCAGCTTTGATAAAACATGGACAAAGCCTGTTTGAACATAAAGCCAATCCAGAGAAACATAGAGCTGTGAAATGGCGAGTCCTGTGACACCATTTCTGTCCTGGACCCAATTGGGCCCAAAGCCAGGAAGCCACTATTAGGGGATGGGATAAATAAAGGACATTATATCCATTCACCCAAAGGAGCAACTGTTAAAATGAGTCATAGTTGGCTATGTTGATTGACATTAGAAGAGCTTTATGATATATTGTTGATTTTTATTTATTTTTATTCTTTATTATTTTTTTAATATTTTTAATTGATTTCAGAGAGAAAGGGAGAAGGAGAGAGAGAAACATCAATGATGAGTGATAATCATTGATGGACTGCCTCCTGCACAACCCCCACTGGGGATCAATCCCACAACCAGGAATTGAACCAGTGACCTCCCAATTCATAGGTAGATGCTCAAGCACTGAGCCATGCCAGTCGGGCTATTGTTGATATTTAAAATCAGACTAAATGGCATTTTAAAAACACTCATAAAATCATGTAATTTTGTATATGTAAATCTGGCGAACTCTAAAAAGCTAGTTAAATATCATTACTGTAGGTAATTTTAGGCGCTTTTTGCTAACATGTATTATTTTCCATATTGCTTTAATTGTATATGTATATAAAATAAAGAGAAATAAATTTAAAACTTTCTATTTTCTAGAAAGAGAGAAAAAAGAAAGGAAATGAGGGAGAATCTGAATAGAAGGAAGAGTAGGAGTACCCATAGTCTGAAAATTGTTAAATGATTTGGGGAAAGATTCAATGAGGAGGTGACACCATCTCATGAATCTTTAAAATGTATTTTCTGGGTGGACCGATGAGGGCATCCTAAAAAATGAAGCAGAAGGGGGAAGGCTCAGAAAGATGAGAAACCATGATGTGTAAGGAATAAATTATCTGATAGAGCTAAATAAGTCAGTAAATTAGCAATTTAATCTTAATAATTAGGCCGGAGTCAATAAAGTGAATGTCAACACAAGGAATTTCGTATCAGAAATGCACATAGCATGTACAAGGGAAAGATATCTCATGGACCCTGCTCTATACCATGCCTTCACCACATCTCTCCATTGAGTTTTAGTAGATATCTTCAACCTAATACGTCTGAAGCAAAACTCTTTTTTTTTTTTAATATTTTTTTATTGATTTTGTACAGAGAGGAAACATCGATGAGAGAGAGTCATCGATCAGCTGCCTCTTGCACACCCTCTACTAGGGATATACCCGCAACCAAGGTACATGCCCTTGACCGGAATTGAACCTGGGACCCTTCAGTCCCCAAGCCGACGCTCTATTCATTGAGCCAAACCAGTCTCGGCTAAAGCAAAACTCTTGATTTCCTCTCCAAATCTGCTCCTCCTCTGTGGTGGCTAATTTTATGTGTTAATTTGATTGGGCCATGGGGTGCTCAGCTAGTTGGTGAAGCATTCTTCTGGGTGTTTTTCTGAAGCTGTTTTTGGATTAGATTAACATTTAAGTCAATAGACAGTAAAGCAGATTGTTCTCCCAAACGTGGGCGGGCCTCATCTAATCAATTGAAGGCCTGAACAGAATAAGACGGCTGATCTACCTGCAAGTGAGAGAGGATTCCTCCTGTCTGACTGCCTTCAAAGTGGGACCCCAGAGTTTTCCTTCCATTACCCTCAAACTGAAACACATTGGTTCTTCTTGGGCCTTGAGCCTGTGGCCTTGGGACTGAAACTACACCATTATTGCCCCGGGTCTGCAGCTTGCCAACTCACCCTGCAAGTCTTGGGATTTAGCAGCCTCCATAATCACGTGAGCCATGCCTCCTCCCACCCACTCACCCCTCTCTCAATCCACATTTTATTGGTCTGTTTCTTTGGAGAACCCTGACTAAAATCTTTCTTTCCAGTGTCCCCATAACATAAAAAAATGGCAAAATGAGTCTACCAATACTTTGGTATAAAAACCTTCAGGTGATCCTTACTCTCATACTTAAAATTCAACCCAAAGCAAATCATGTCAGCTCTACCTTTAAAATATATCCAGAATCTGACCATCACTTACCTTGCCTCCTGCTACCATCATGGTCTAAACCTTCATCATCCCTCATCTGGACCAGTGCAAGTGTTCTAACTGGTCTCCCTGCTTCCACCACTGCCCCTTTACAGTCGGCTATGCCCACAGGAGCCACTGTGCTCCTCCTCAGACACATCAGGCCATGTTCATCCCCTGCCCACAGGTTACCAACTGTTCCCATCTACTCAAGGCAAAGTCTAAGTCCTTCCTGAGGCCAGCAGTCCCTATAGACCCTGGCTTCCCTCCACCTCACTGCCTCCATCTCCTACCACTCCTCATTCAATTCACCTGCTTCCTGGCAGCCTTGCCTCTTTTTTTTTTTTTTTTTTTTTTTTTTTTAAATAGGCCAGGAATTCCCTCTGTTGAAGTGTTCTATTCCCAGTGTTCAGGGACCAGCCTACTTCCTCTCAGTGGGTCCCTAAGAGATCTTCCTGCCAAACTGTATGAAATACTCCTCCCCCACCGAGTCCTACATCCTCCTACCCTTCTTGGAGTCACATTTCACCATCAGAGTGCATCTTATTTTATTTATCTCTCAAGTCTTCTTCTAGAACATGAGGCCATGAAAGCAGACAACCTTGTTTGTCTATCCCCTGTACAAGCAGCAGAGGCTAGCACCAGGGTCCCCCGATATCTGTTTGCTGAGGTATTTTTGATGTAATACTACTTATCATTTACTGACCACACCTCTTACAACAACAGCATTTTCTGAATGAGGAAACTGAGGCAGAGATCACTGTAATAATGTCCTACAGCTGACCAGGCTGACTCCAGACACTAGGCTTAACCACCAGTTCTCCCATCCAGAATGTACTTCTTGTAAATTCACTAAGAGGCACTGAAGAACAGCAAGGATTGAAAACGACTTATTCCATAGGTTATTTTCCAGGGATACAAATAATTCCCACTACATAGTATCTCCACCGGTTTATAACTAAACAGAACAGCAGAGAGCTAACAATTTACTCAGGGGGTGCCTATGAAGTTCATATTATGACACTTTGGAAGCAATTTGGTGGATACTAAGATAAGAACAAAGACTTGTTTGAAAAGCTTTCTTGGGTCATGCATGCCTTATAAATGTGGTAGGAGCTTAATTAACTCTTGTTAATTTACTCATTTCTGTATCCAACAAATATTTACTAATTACCATTAGGGGTCAGGCATAGTTCCAGGCATTGGAGGTATAGAAATATCTTCTTTCATAAACTCTCATCCCTCTCTCTAACAGAATGGATCTCATAGAGCATAGTGACTTGGAGCTAAATTCTGCGTCAGACAACCTGGGTACAAATCCCAGCCCTGCTGTTACTGGCTACATGAACTGGGGCAAGTTACATAACTCATCTAAATCTCAGTTTCTTTGTTTATCCAATGGAGGCAGTATCGATTATAAGATCAACCACAATGGTTTATTAGGGCAATTAAATGAATTTGCCTGATACACAGTAAGCTTTCTAAAACATGCTACCTGTGATGGTTAGGGCTGTACAATCTGTGTGATTTTGAATATGGTTTGGTGGGTTTCTCTTCCTTTCAGTGACAAGAGTTTGCTCCAAGTTGAGTATCTGGAAAGAGTGCAAGTTTACAATCATTTACAGTGCTAAGCTTTGCGATGAAGTCAAAGGGCCTTACACCCACAAATACACACCATGCTAGAACTGTTCAAAGAACTCTGATTCATAAATTCGTTCATTCATTTTTCCTTCCGGGGCTCTCTGGAATAGCTGCCCATTTGCAGATTTCCCCTTAGGCCATCTTCCTTTGTCTTTCAAAGCCTTCAAAACAGAGTTCTTAAGTATCTCATAATGGATTGACGAGATTGTTGATTTAGTTTGTAACATCAGAAGTAACAATTTTTATCCTACTCATAGATTCTTTATAAAATATGAAGACTATCTCAGATGGTTTCTGAATGGACCAAATATTCATATTTGCCCTTCTGTCATCATGGACATCAGATCAGAAGTTACAAACCATAATCCCAGGCTTGATACTAATTCCATGTTTGATCTTGACTTTACTGGTGATTTGGTGTTAATCTATCTATATCAGAAGGTTAATGTCATATCATCTCCCAACTCTAAAATTCTACAGTTGCCCATAAATAAATCTAGTCAGGGAGAAACCTATCCCACTTGGTACTAGGGACTGAATGGGAGGATACAGGAACGTATGCATAGGAACGGATGCATAGAGGGCACTCCCATTTCAAGCTGCACACACTGTGTTACAGCTCCATACAAGATGATAGTAATAAGGTTAAAAGTATAACATATGTATATCATATATGATAGCTACATTCATTTTCTTGGAAATTTTTAAAATAATATCTGCATTAAAATTTATTGAAAATGCCAATGCCAATATATATCTAATAATACCATGTATAAAACGTTAAAAACTGAGGCCTCCTTGCCTGTTCCATGACTCTAACCAACCCCATGGCAGGTTTAGTTAATCAATAGTAGATTTAACATTTAGCTCAGTCCAGCACTTCAGAGGGGGCTGGTCTTCAAATGAGGGGTTGTCGTTCAGCACATTACTTGTTGAGGACTTTGGGATCCTTTGAGATAAAAGGGACACATTCAGTCTGAGCTCCTAATGAAACAGAAGTAATAAAATGTCTTAGCTTAAAACCATTACCCGTGGGAAACAAAGAGCGGAGGCAGGAGAGCTGGCTGTATTTTGCAGACTGAAAGGGGCCATTGAGTAAATGCTCTGGTGCTAACATTCAGTTGGTGGGGGAACTGTTTCTTCACATTCCTTCTGACTCTAAGGCCCTACAAGAATGAGTCTGAGGTGCTTTCTGAAGGAAGGTTGGAGACAGGTTGTCAGAATCCTGTCTCAGCCACTACTATTCTGAGTCCATAGAGCTGCTAATTACTGCAAATTAACCTGCGCCTACTGCACTGCCTGAGGAGCATTAAGAGGTAAGTAAAAGAACAGATTGCATTTTCCCTATTACCTTTCAGTATGATTTTCCTGTGAATCTGTGTGCAGTGTGAGAATGCTGGATGCATATACACAGCTGATTCCCTGAGCTTGATGAAACAGGAGCTAACAAAAGATAAGGCATATTGAAAATCCTTGTCACTGTATCGGAGATTTTTTTAATTTATTTATTTATTTTTTACATAAAATAGATTTGAATTACAAAAATTAGAACTAAGTAAGAATGGATTTAAAGCATTTAATTTCCCGAGAATTTAGCAGGTCAGAGTCCTGAAACTGCCTTACCTCAATGCACGATTATGGACATTTACAAAATTGAGTAATTATTTATAGGAGCCAACTAAAACTCAACATCCTCAAGAACGAGTAGATATGAAAAAAGAACTGGTTAGAAATGTTGGAAACATGCATCCTTTGACATTAAAAATCTCAATGGATGGGGTAAAGTCTAGACAGAAATCAGCCAAAGAGAGAATTGGAAATAGACCTGAAACAACTCACAGAACTCAGCACAAAGAAAGGAAAACTATGAAAGAGAAGTTAAAAGTCGTGAATAATAGATGGAGGGGCTCCAATAAAATCTATAGGGGGCCCAAGGAAAACCAGACGAAGGAGAATGACAGAAGAACAACATTTGATGTGGTTGAGAAATTTCCAGAATGGAAGACATATCCTCAAACTAAAAGTTCACAATAAATTCCAAGCAACATAAAAAAAAAATTTAAAAAAATTCACATTGTAGGGAAACTAAAACATCAAGGACAAATAGAACAATTCTAAAAGACAAGTTACCTGTAAAAGAATGGCACTGGGCTAACAGCAGTCTTTTCATCAGCATGGATAGATGAAATAACTATTTACACAGGCAAAGGAAAATAAGTTTTGATCTACCTGGATTCTTGTACTGAGACTAAACTGTCATTGCAAATAGCGACAAAATAAAGACATTTTACTTTAACTTCATTTTACTGAGAGGAAACTGAGGTACAGAAAGATTAAAACCTCATAGCTAGTAAGAATTAGAATTTGAACTAGGCAGGATGGGAAGGTATTAGATGAAAGAAATAACAAGCAAAGAAGCTGACAAAATAAGTGAATATATTTTAATTAACCATTGACTGAAATAATTAACTTTTTGGATTAAAAAAGAGGAAAAGTTAAAACTCTATGTACTAATAACAATAATAATAATGATATCAGATGTTCCATAAGTGGCTAAATCATGGAAAGACCCTCAGCATGTTCAAGAGAAATATACGTTATAGTGTCAAAATCAACTGGAAAAATTAAAAATGGAATAAAGGCATTTATCAATTCAGCAGAGAACAGGAAAAGGAAAATTATAAAAAGAAATAAAGACAATAGTAAAGACATTCAAATATTATCTCTAATCACAATAAATAATTGTGAAATAAAATTTACTTCTTAAAAGAATTTACTAATCTATTATAATTTTAAAAATTAACCCCAAAATTTTATTATCCACATTTTATATCTGCCTCTTACAGACTAGTATTATTTTAATCAAAGATACATTAAGAACATTCAAGAGATGTAATCTTGCATTTATGATTTAAAAACTCGTATTTAAAAATTGAGACTTGTGTTTGCATAACCTTGATGATAAGAGAAATGAAAACCCAAACAGATGGATGTTTATGAAAACTGATATCTCAGGAAAGTACCTGAAGTGATAAGTCTTTTCCATCTCCTTCCGAAATGGAGAACCATTATTTTAGAATAGAGCTTGTTCTGAATTGTACTCTCATGTATGTCAAAAGGAAAATATTTAGCAATCTAAAAAATTTGCCTTTTAAAATTTTAGATGGATTGGTTTTCAGAATGATTTTCTAACCAACATTATAGGAAATCTTCTAGTTGATGAACAGCCAAATGTCTATATACTTAAGAGTTGATTTTTTTTAATGTATTGACGCAGATGTCATCCAGTATTTAACATACTGAACCTGAAGGATTACTTTACATTGTCCATGTGCTGTATGGATAAGAAATTAAATGTAATTCTCATTGATCAATAATATATTTCTATGTCATGCTCAATTCCAAGAACACAAATTTCTGCATTTTCCATGAAAACTGTATTTTTCAGTTGTAACAACATTCTCAAAGAGTTTTTAGGTTGTCCTTTGCTTGCTCTTTTTAATTGCAAAGTGTAGAAGATTCCTGAACAAATTGCTTGCACATGAAGAGCTTCCTGTCACTACCACCACAATCATCCATCCTCAATCCCTGGCAACCAGGAATCTTTCCTCTATCTCTATAATTTTGTTATTCCAAGAGAGTTATATAAATGAAATCATTCAGTCTGTAACCCTTTAAAAAAAAATCCATCATTATTCCCTTATATTTCACCCAGGTTGTTGCATTTATCAATATTTTGTTCATTTTATTGCTGAGTACTCTTCCTTGGCATGGATAGACCACAATGGGTTGATCTATTCACCCATTGAAGGATAACTGGGTAGTTTCCAGTTTTGGGTTATTATGAATAAAGCTGTTATGAACAATCCTGTACAAGTTTCTGCATGAACATAAATTTTCGTTTCTCTGTAGTAAATTCCCAGGAGTGCAGTTGCTGAATCATATAAGTACATGTTTAATTTTTAAAAGAAACTGCCAAACTACTTTCCATTGAATATCCTACTAGCAATGTGTGAGTGATCCAGTTTCTCTGACTCTTGCCAGCATCTGGTGTCGTCATTGTATTTAATTTTAGCCATTCTGAAAGGTATGCAGTGATATCTCATTTTAAGTTACATTTCCTTAAGGGCTAAGGAAGTTGAACATCATTTTATGGGCTTATTTGCCATGTGTATGTTCTCTTTGGTGAAGCGTTTGTTCTTGCCTTTAGCCCACTTTCTGATTTGATTGTTTATTTACTACTGTACTTTTAGAATTTGTTATATTCTCTAGATAAAAGTCATTTGTCAGATATATGTTTTGCAAATATTATCTCCCAAGTTGTAATTTGTCTTTTCATCCTTAAGAGAGTCTTTCTGTGAGCACACATTTTAAATTTTGATGAAGCCCAAATTATCAGTTTTTCCTTTTATGGATTTGTGCTTTTGGTATCAAGCTTAAGAACTCTGCCTACCTCTAGGTCCCCAAGATTTTCTTTAGTGAGTTTTTTCTAAACTTATCTAGTCTTACACGTTACACTTAAGTCTGTGATTTATTTTGAACTAATTTAGTTAACTTTAGTCTGAGGTTCAGGTATTTTTTTTTTAAATTTTTTTTTTTTACTGGATGTCCAACTGGTTCAGCTCATTTGTTGAAAAGACTATCCTCCCTTCCCTGAATGGCCTTTGCACCTTCGTCAAAATAAGTTGAGCACATTCGTGTGGGTTTCTGTCTGGGTTCTCTATTCTACTCAATTGATCTCTGTGTCTATTCCCCCACCAACACTGCACAGTCTTGATGACTGTAGCTATATAAGAAATCAGGTAGACTTATTCTTCCTACTTTATTTATTTATTTTTAAATATATTTTTATTTATCTCAGAGAGAGAAAGGAACAAGGAGAGAGAGATAGAAACATCAATGATAAGACAGAATCATTGATCAGCTGCCTCCTGCACATCCCGGCCTGGGGATTGAGCCCACAGCCAGGGCATGTGCCTGACCAGAAATTGAACTGTAATGTCCAGGTTCATAGATCTATGCTCAATTACTGAGTCTCTCCTGCTGGGCATTTTATTCTTCTTTTAAAAAATTGTTTTAGCTATTCTAATTTTTCAGACATTTCATATAAATTTGATAATAATTTTAACTATGTCTACAAAAAACCTTGCTGCTAGTCTTTCCATAGGAATCATATTAAACTTGTATATAAATTTGGGAAAAGTGACATCTTTATTATGTTGAGTCTTCCAATCCATGAACACAGTATGTCTCTTTATTTAGTCATATCATCATTGATTTCTTTTATCAGCATATTGTAATTTTCATCATACAGATTCTATACAATTGTTAGAGAATATTTAATATTCTTTGGGAAAATTGTAAATGGTACTACTGCATTGTTTAAATCTAGGTTTCTACTTGTTTGCTACTAGTATTCAGAAATGCAACTGATTTGGGCATGTTGACCTTATGTCCTGCCACCTTGCTGAACTCACGAGTTCAAAGAGGCTTTTTTTGTTATTACTGTTGTTTTTTCTAGACATACAATCATATTTTCTAGACATACAATCATGCTACCTGAAAATAGAAGTGGTTTCCTTTATTTCATTCATTATAGTATATTTTAAAAAAATTAAGTTCTAGCCGAAACCGGTTTGGCTCAGTGGTAGAGCGTCGGTCTGCGGACTGAAAGGTCCCAGGTTCGATTCCGGTCAGAGGCATGTACTTTGGTTGTGGGCACATCCCTGGTAGGGGGTGTGCAAGAGGCAGCTGGTCGATGTTCCTCTCTCATCGACGTTTCTAGCTCTCTATCTCTCTCCCTTCCTCTCTGTAAAAAATCAATAAAAATATATTTAAAAAATAATTTAAAAAAAACATGAAGCTTTCCATTTAAAAAAAAAAATTAAGTTCTATACTTCTTTCAAGATATATAACCTAAAAAGATTCTAAAAATTTGAAAACAAAGAATAGAACAAGACATAGCAGGTTAATACACAACACACAACAGGTGGTGGAGACTTGTTAATAACTATAATATGGTAAAAATTCTAAACATCCTAATTAAATATGGTACCAATAATTTTTCATATGTATGCAAATAAACTAGAAAATGCAAATGAAGTAGATGATTTTCAGAAAAAGATAAACTACCTGCATCAGTCATGGCCCAGTCATGAAAACAGAGCAACAGAGCTCGCCAGGTAGTCCAATAAAAGGAATTTAATACAGGAGATTCACTACAAAGGAGAACTTCAAAGTGAAAGAGCAGGTGTGAGGCAACCCTGGGATTAATACCATCAGGAAGCTATTACCACCTCTAGGGCCTGAGGGACCACTGGGGAGTTGGTATTAATGGAGTGTAAGAACCAAGGTCATCAGTAGGAGCTGGATTTGTGGCAGAGGCTGAGAGGGACCTGGGCCCTGTTTTGTGGGAGCTGGAACTTTGGAAGAAACAGCCACTGCTGGAGGCAGAGGGGGGACAGGAGACATGGCTAGCATCGCCCTTCCTCCTACCCACTAGTCTTCTGCTAGTGCTTACCATTACCCAAAGCTTGCCCATTGGATAGGGACTCTCAGAAATGTATTTTGCTGTAGGAAGGTGGAGAAATCATCTGAGAACAGATAGGAAAGAAATGACATCGTTAAAACTGACTCAAGAAGAAGGGGGGCGGGGGAAACACCTAACAATAAACCTATAACAATTACAGCGATGGAATCTACAAGTAAAATATTCTTTGTCTCCATTTCTTTTCTTTGAAAAATCTTGCAACTGCAGACTAGAAATAAACATACAATAACAAAACAACGTTTGAGCCCCAATTTCAATGTCCAACAGTTCTGAAACCCAGTTTCAATGTCAAATAGTTCCTTATGTGTACATGTCAGCAATGATATCTGGATGATGGACAGATGGTGGCAATGCAGGTCCGACCCTCTCTGGTTTGGTCCTGGGTAACCTGCAGCATTGAACAGACTGTCAAACTATAGTGGGAAGCCAAGGGAAGTTGGGGGGGGGGGGGGCTATAAGAGATCAACCGAAGGACTTGTATGCATGCATATAAGCATAACCGGTGGATGCAGGACTCGGGGGCGGGGGGGGGGGTTGGGAGGGGGGAGCAGGGGTAGGTGAAGGCATATGTGGGGGACGTGGGTAGGGGAGGCTGAGGAAGGTCAAGGGGTAATAAAGGAGACATATGTACTACTATTTGTAATGCTTCAAACAATAAAAAAAATGATTAAAAAATTATATATATATATATATATATATATATATATATATATATATATATATATAAAAATAATCTGTCTCTTCCTTAACCTCCTCATCTCCAAAGAGCCTGGACTCAGATAGATTTATAGGAATTAAACAGATAATTCTAGTATTATATAAATTATTTTAGATAACTGAAAAGTAGAAAAGCTCCTAGTTTATTTTATGCAGATAGTATAACTTTGAAATTAAAACTAGAAAGGAATAGCATAAGAAAAGATAATCATAGAGTAATTGTATCTCATTTATGAACACAGACAAAAAAAATCCTAACTAACATAAGGACAAATTAAATTCAACATACACCTATGCATCAATCTATATAAAGGAGACATCATAATTAAGTGGAGTTTTCCCATTAAGTAAAGATATTTCATCATAATATATATTAATGTAATCAGCATTGTCAGAAAAAAAGACAAAAATCATTCTCAACAAATACAAAAATTATGTTGGAATAGACTTAAATATTTAAGATTAAAGAAACAGTGAATTATAAATAGAAAGGAACTCTCTTAATCTTATTTCTAGACTCACTGTTTCCACTCCATCACTTAATATTTTCCTCTCAACCAGCGACATCAGGCTATCATCTTCACCATTTCATGGCCAAATTTAATGGAAAATTATCATTTTAGCCTCTTGGCAGCTTTTGACATGGAGGATCTCTCTCTCCTTCTTGCAACACTTTCTTCTCTTGGCTTCTATGACTCTATATTATGCTTCCCCTAGTTTTTCCTCCTAGGTCCATGGTCATCCATCCTCATTCTTATTTCATATTTTTCTGATATGTAAGTGTTAAAGTTCCTTGGAGTTCAGCCCTGCACCCTCTTTAGTTCCTCTCTGCATTGTTGATGGCCAGCCTGATGCTCTCATTCTCTCCTGTGACGATACATATCACTTGCACACAGATGCCCTCCCAAGGTATATCCAGCTTCATCCTCCTAGCTGACATCTTCACTGGAGATAAAATAAGTACCTTGAACCTAACTTGTTCAAAGCAGATCCCTTGGCTTCCCTTCTTCCCCTAGCAACACACCACCTTTTCTTCTCCAGGGCCTTCCTGACTCTGTAAAGGCTACTCTAATCACCAACTGCTTAGGTAAGAGTTGTAGGGCCGGCTGCTCTTTCCCTTAACCCTACATCCAATTCACCATTCAATGTTGTTGGTTTTATCTATTTTTTAATTAAAAAAATGTTTTTGACTACAGCTTACATTCCAATATTCTGCATTAGTTTTAGGTGCTCAGCATAGTGGTTAGACAATCACATACTTTACAAAGTGTTCCCACCCACCCGATATTTCCAGTACCCACCTGATACCTTATGTGGTTATTACAAATTTACAGATGATATTCCCTGCTCTGTACTTTACAGCCTTATGACTATTTTGTAACCACCAATTTGTACTTTTTTTAAAATATATTTTTATTGATTTTGTACAGAGAGGAAGGGAGAGAGATTGAGAGTTAGAAACATCAATGAGAGAGAGTCATCGATCAGCTGCCTCTTGCACACCCCCTACTGGGGATATGCCCGCAACCAAGGTACATGCCCTTGACTGGAATCGAACCCGTGACCCCTCAGTCCCCAAGCTGACGCTCTATCCATTGAGCGAAACCAGTCTCGGCAATCTGTACTTCTTAATCCCTTCACCTTTCTCACCCATCCGCCAACCCCCTTCCCCCTCTGGCAACCATCAGTCTGTTCTCTGTGCCTGTGAGTCTGTCTTGTTTGTTCATTTATATTGTTCTTTAGATCCCCAAAAATGTTCAGATATACCGTTAATCCAACCAGTTCTTACTGCCCTCACAGCTCCCAACACAGCCCAAGCCAGCACAGTCTCTTATGCAAATGACTGCAATGGCTTCCCACTGGTCTTGCAGCATCTACTCTTGTTCACCTACAGCCAATTCTGCCAACAGCAGCCAGAGAGAACTTCTTAAAACTAATTCAATCCCAATCATGTCCCTTTTTTAAGACACCCCTCCCCCAAGGTCTTCTATTAGTATTCAGAGTAAATTCCAAACTCCTTGCAGTCACCTATGCAGCCTGACAATGCTATCTCACTGACTCATTTCTTACTCCTCTAGTTCTGTTGCTCTCCATCTGCTTCCTGGACAGGCTAGGCTCACACCTATCTCAGGCATTTCCATCAGAGACTGCCTTCCTCCCAGGTCTTCACACATGGGCAGTGCTGCTCAGCCAGATCCTCTTCACAGGGTCTCATTACCTCACCTTCTAGTCTCCGTGGAAAGCCAGCAATGGATGGGCTCTTCAGCCTTCACTGAAGAAAGCCACCTTGTTCATGGTCATGTTACATCCCGGGGATGGCTCAGTGGACGACAGTATGTACAATACAATACTATGTAGCATGTGTTTGAAGAATAACTTGCAGGGTGAAACACACCCACAAATAAAAGCAATGTATAAGATATACTTCAAATTTTGTCATATATATTTGTATTTTAAAAGGCCAGAAGAAACATATCAAAATTTAACAGTGATTACCTCTGAGAGGTTCAATGATTAGTGATTTTTTACTCTTGAATCTATTTCTGTATTTTCCAAGTTGTATAACAAACATAAATTCTATGATCTGAAAAGACAACTTTTTAATAAAGAGCCTTCATCTCACCCTGGCCGGTGTGGTTCAGCTGGTTGGAGGGTCATCCTGTATAACAAGGGATGGCAGGTTCGATTCCTGGTTGGAGCACATTCCCGGGTTGTGGGTTCCCTCCCTGGTCCACTCAGGGCTTCTGCAGGAGGCAGCCAATCGATGTTTCTCTCACACCTCTCTCTCTCTCTCTCTCTCTCTCTCTCTCTCTCTCTCTCTCTCTCTCTCTCTCCCTCCCTCCCTCCCTCCCTCCCTCTCCCTCTCCCTCTCCCTCTCCCTCTCCCTCTCTTGTTTCCTCTCCCTCTCCTTCTCCCTCTCCCTCTCTCTGTCTCTCTTCCTCTCCCTCTCCCTCTCATTTCTCTCTCCTTTCCTGTCTTTAAAATATAAATCTATAAAAAGTAAAATGAAAAAATGTAAAAAAATTTTGAAAAAAAGAACCTTCATCTTTGCTCTGCCTCATCTCAGCAATTCATTCCCCTCCAGGCCAGCTGGCACTAGATGGAAGCTCAGAGATCCAGGTAATTACAAACCATCACTGTAAGCTGCCCCCTTGTCCAGGCCTTTGAGAAGATGTGAACAGGTATCTGAAATGGCTGTGCAGGTCAACAAACAAGAAAAGCTAGTGAAGGATCAGCATTTTATTCCCCAATCTTGCCTAAATATATAAATATCCCATCGCCCCAAGTATAGCCACTGCATTGTCCTGAAGGAGACTGTGACATGGACTGACAACATTTGTTGTCCCAGGGGAAGGGTTAAACTCTGAAAAAAGAGGGGTGGGTTAAACAAGGAAGAAAAACTCTCAATATGTCATAAAATATACATGTTATTTCTAATTTATTCCTGTTCATTTGAGGCAACATATCTAATGTGTTACTAACATTTCTGATAATGCAGTATCACTGTGCCCTTTAATAACATGTTAGTGTCTGTAGTCTAATTCGGACTTGGTGAATTACTGTTTTATTTAATGGAAAAAAAAGATAAATTGTTCTTGATTTGTGTTTATTAATTTCTATGAGTTGGGTCTGTGACATTTATGAAAGCTTAGGCACATAATTTCTTTCTTTAATTTACAGCTGGGGAACTGTTTAAAAATAATTTTTAATGATGCAGAAAATGCTTGCTGACATATTTGTTTCCTGGGTTTCTAACATGCATATTTACCATTTCTATATGATGAACAAACACTGTCTCAAATGGTGGAGAAAGAAAAATGTTACCGGTTTAGGATGCCTTTATTAAATCTTAGCTCTTGTATTTTGGTGGCGGCAAGCTGAGTTTCCCGGAGGTTGATAAGTTTAGTGCAATTGTGGTCTGGTTCAGGCTAACTCAGTTTGATAGGTAAGGCTTTGCAGGTGTAGCAATCACCAATTTGGTGCAAAACCTCAGCACAAAATAGGTGTCACTTTGACAGTATTTTGGGGGAGATGGAAGAAGTTAAATAACCAATGAAATACATTTTTCAAAGAAAAATACGATTTATCTGATTATTTCCTAAGGATGAAATCGTTTTATCAGCAAAATAGCTATTTTTTTCTTCACACTTAATTTCTTTAAAATCATTCTATCTGTCCTATCCTGCACTTTGGTCACATTTATGTGCAATTCCTTTGAGAAGCAATACAGCTACTATTCAGAGATTTCCATTTTTGAATTGTTCTGAAATTTTAATTTTTGAATTTTTAAAGAAACATCAGCTTGACATGGTAAGTTTTTCTTTCCGAATAAGAGTCACGTATTTTATTTTGTTTTATTTTTCATCAGAGCATATTTTGGGGGGAAATCACCAGCTCTTTCATGAGCAATCGGTGAATAAAAAATGGGGAGGCTGAAAAGGCTGCTCTTCTGACTTCTGTCATTACAGCAGATGTTCTCTATGACCTTGACCAAACAACGCCATCCCCTAATCAGAAAGGAGCAGACTTGTTGGTGGATTTATGATAGATGTCTGTGCCACAGCTGGAAAGACTGTCCAGGGCTGTGGGCTATTACAGATTCATTTTTGTGCTGAAATCTGGCTTGTACTTCCTATTTTAATTTGTTTTATATACTTTTACCTAAACATGGTTTGCTTTATGTTGTGTGTTTTTTTTTCTCTCCCAAAAAGATCTCCTTGTGAATTGGATAGTTCAGATATATTCATCACCATTATGAGGAGCTATAGCTTTAAGTACATGATGGGCTTGCTGATGTCAGCAGCGGAAAACTAATGCTGCCGATATCAGCAGACAAGACACTAATTACTAGTTATGTGGCTGTTGCCTGCTTAAGGCGCCATTCAGTGAGTTATGCTTTAGAAAAGCTGGAGAGTGCAGAACTGATCTGGGAAGAGATATCTAATATGAAAACACCACAGAAGTTCTCAGGTTTATCCTCCCTACAGAGATCTATCCAATTAGCAAGCGTCTATTTCAATACCAAACCACAAAAAAAGCCTTGCTGGAAAAGAAGTTTATAGGAAGACCCAGAGCCATCACTAGTTGGCAGACAGCAAATGCCACCTAAGCACGTTTCTCAGCGTTTCATCAATGGGGGCTCTGGGACAACTACTCCTTCGCGAGGACCTATGTGGTCATAGCAAGAGGAAGGGCCTTCCTAGGGGATCTGTCTGGAGACCCCTCCTCAGCAACACTGATCTGACTCTTGGACTTGAGGCCCATCTGGAAGCTAGACCCTGACTGAATTCTCACTGTGAGAATGGCAGAACCGACCGTGTTTGGTCCTTGGGTGGCCAGGGAAGTTGCACTTACTACCATGTTTCCCCGAAAATAAGACATCCTCCGAAAATAAGACCTAGCACATGGAAAGATAAGACATCCCCTGAAAATAAAACCTAGTGCAACTTTGGGAGAAAAAAACAATGTAACACACTGTCTTATTTTCAGGGAAACAGGGTAGTATCTCTGAGGCAATGGAGCCAGTGAAGGCTTTTCATTCAATTGAAAAATCAGGCTGGTAAATTCTGCTGTTGGACCCTAAAGTTTTTTAGGACAAAAACAAGTTGCTTAGTTTATATTCCATGTGTGACCCTAGAGAGATCTTCGAAAACAACAACAACAACAACAACAACAACAAACTATAACTTTCCTGTGAGGCTAAGAAAAGGAAAAACCTGGTCACTTATTTGTCAAATATGAGAGGACAGCAAAGCCTCGCCGAGCTGTCTTTCTCTGTGGAGCTGTGGAGCCTCTGCCCACACACTGGCTCAGAGCATTTGCGGGAGTGCAGATGGGCACACAGGTGTGGGGCGCCGTCCTCACACCGCAGCTGGCTTTCTCCCCTCGCCTCTGTGTCTCCGTGTCTGTGTCATCAGTTGGTATGCGGAGAGTTTTATGGACCATCCTGCTCAACAGGCTGTGAATGAGTCATGCCCACTCCCTGCCTTAACGTGGGCACTGTCTCACTCCCCAGGAAGAGAGACAGAACACAGGAGGAAAAGGTGTTTTGCAAACACTTCCTTATGTTGGTACATGTTTTTATCTATCCACAGAATAAGTAACAATTCATCAGAGGTTGCTCTAGAAACATCAACAAGTTGATTCCATACACTTTGGAGTCTTTATTCTGGAATGTGAAGCCCTGGCCAGGGCCACAGGGTAGGATGGAAGCAGGATGGCCATCAGGCCCAGGAGAACAGTGAGTGGTCCAAGTGCAGCAGAGGGCTGAGCAGCTACATGCCCAGGAGCCAGGTGTACATCCTTCTGTGCTTCAGACTGCTCCTCAAGAAGCTCCCTGTCCTGCGACAGAATTACATAACTCACACCCATAACAATCCTAGCACGATGCTGGGCACAAGGGACAGTCTGTAACCATCACTTGCCTTCCTCACTTTGTCTTATTTTGTGTTCCCGCCACAGTCGGCCCTAAGTCAGGGATTCGTGTGCAGGGATGCTGCAGCGGAGAAGTGGACATGTGGATTGGGGAACAGTCGGGAAGGACATGATAGGAAGCTAGACCAGTGTGGGTGACTGGAGCCTAATCCCCTTGGGAAACAGTGCAACACAGGGCCTGGAATCATCCCACCTGAGGGAGGGGAGTGCTGAGGTCTACAGACACCTGTTCCCAAGACTCATTGGCTGAAGGCTACTGGGAGGGGGGCAGCTTCATTGTCAGGCTATTCCAGCCTGCAATGTGCCTCCTGCATTTCTGGGGCGAAGCCCTAAGCGCAAAGGTGCAATTCTGGCAGCTGGAAGTCAGCTGAAGAACACAGAAACTTCCTAGGGATGTGGGCAGGGCAAAGGTAGACACTGTAGGGAACACCAAGACATCTCAACCACTGGTAACTCCCATTGAAAGGCCACAACTTAATAAGGGAGATAGGACAGCTGGAACTTCAAAGGAAAAGGTTTGCGATGCCAAGATGTCTGCAGTTTCAGGGAGCAATCAGCACCTGGATCTCCCTAGGGTGGTACTCACTAAGATGGGCCTTTGGCTCTTAGCTCTGCATCTAATCTGTCAGCATCCAGAGAGTGAGCTCAGAGGAGCACCCCGACTCATGTTAACCAAAACCCACAGACTCTGGGCAAAACACTAGAAGGCCCACGTATTGATCTGCATTCTCCCTTTGTAGGCTGTGCTCCACGAGAGACCAAATTAGATCTTAAAGTGGATTTATAAGAGGAGATTCAGAAAAATGGATGTTATTAAGAATCACTCCTTAATAGAGATAGCTCAAGGAGCTCCGCTCCACTGAAGGGATGGCTTTGCCTGTAGGGTTCTTTAGAAGGAAACAGTTTGTCCCCAAGTCTCCATCTGGCTCTGCCAAGGGTAGACGCCAGCGCTTTAACTCGTGGCTTCCACAAAGGCAGGGTATTCAATAGTTAAGAGTGAAGACTCCAGAGTCAGAATACTCCTGGTTCAAATCTTGTCCCACCATTGTATTAGCTGTGTGACCTTGGGAGCTATTTAGTCTCTCTGTGCCTCAGCTTTCTCACCCATAATAGTACCTATTTTGACCCAGCTGCTGTGGCCCAGTAGTTGAACATCAACCCATGCACCAAGAGGTTCCCAGTTCAATTCCCAGTCAGGGCACATGCCCAAGTTGCAGGCTCGATCCCTAGTAGGGGACGTGCAGGAGACAGCCAATCAATTGATGTTTCTATCCCTCCCTCTCTGTTCCTCTATAAAAATAAATATAAATGTATTTTTAAAAAATTCTAAAAAATAGTACCTATTCTGTATAGTTGTGAGTATACAATGTAATATACACAATGTGACACAGTACTTGGCATAGAATGAAGTCTTCGTTATTATTCTAGATGTTATGAAGAACCACCTTTTTTTGTTTTGTTTTGTTTTGTTAATCTTCACCTGAGGATACTTTTTCCACTAATTTTTTGACAGTGTAAGGAAGGGAGGATTGGGAAGAGAGAGAAAGAGAGAGAGAGATGTGAGAGAGACAAATCAGTCAGTTGCCTCCCACACGTGCCCCTACTAAAGCAAGGGAATGAATTTGCAACCCAGGTATGTGCTCTTGACCAGGAATTAAACCCACAACCCTTCGGTCCATGGGCTGATGCTCTAACCACTCAGAAAAACTGGCCAGGGCTGAAGAACCTCTTTTTTTTTTTTTTTTTTAAGTCAACACAGTCTTTTTAAGGTATGGCAATAGTTTCCAGCAAGTTTTATTTTGTTCTTGAAACCATTGTATTCCATTTAAGTGTCTTTCATTTGTGTGCTGAGAATGGGGAAGGCCTCATTTCTCCTTTCATTTTCCTGATTATAGATATAAATGCAATAACTACTCAGCTAAAAAACAACTTGGGCAGGGCTCAGAGTTTCTGAAGTCCCAAGTAGGAACACTACAAATGCATTTGACCAATGGCTGAACAAGCAGCCAGTTGAGAATTTTATGTTGGGACTACATTTTCTTTCTTTTTTTAAAAAAAATATTTTTATTGGTTTTTCACAGAGAGGAAGGGAGAAGGATAGAGAGCTAGAAACATTGATGAGAGAGATACATCAACCAGCTGCCTCCTACATACCCCGCACCGGGGATGTGCCCACAACCAATGTACATGCCCTTGACTGGAATCGAAGCTGGGACCTTTCAGTCCGCAGACCAACACTCTATGGGACTACATTTTCAAATGTTGCCCAAGTGAGAATATCTTTAAGTATTTGGGCCTGGAATATACTCTGGGATTCTGCCAAACATGTCTCTTGGGGGCAAAGCAACAAATCAAAGCCACTATCAGATTGAGCCCTAATGCCTGGAGTATGTGCCTTGATGGAACCAAAGATCCCCAACTACCCAGGGGTGAGTGAAATGGATCAGTGCGGAATGTACATGTTGAAAGCCCTGTTAGAAAAGTTATCAGCACCAAGGCGCTGGAAAGGACATTGGACTTAGAGACTCTGCACAGTCAAGGAGAATAAAAGGATTCCTTGAATCGTGGAGTAAAAAGTATCACTAGAAAATGTGGACATTGAAAGACCTGTAAGGACGCGGATCAATAGCAAGTGTGAGAGAAGAACAAATGTGAGAAGCTCAGGTTCTATTTCAAATTGGTCGCTAATTAATTGTGAGACTTTGGGAAGGTCATTTAGCCTTTCTGGGCCTTCTCTAGGTTTGGCAAGTTGTTCTGTAAGATATAGTCTAAGTCTAGCACTACTCTATGATTCTAAATATTGAGAAATAGATGAGTGGAAGGGCTTTTTCAGTTGGAAAACAAAAATTTCCATTTTCCTTAAAAATTTCCCCCAACAATCCAGTCCTTGGCAAGAAATCTAAGTGTACTAAAATGAATCCAATTAACAGTTCTTACTACTGCTCTGTCATAAATCATTGTTAACTCAGAGAAGGCAGATGGGTGAATAGTTATAAGACATTTCTATAGATGAGTTTGTTCCTATCCCACAAATTTAATTTCATAAAACCAGGCACCCATTCAATTCTCAGAAGCATGGTATACTGTGGACTCTCCAGGCAAACACAGAACAGGTGCTAATTGATCAATAGGTGAGGATCATGCACTGCCATTGCAGCCTAAGAATGTGATGTCATTGGTGACTGGATGAGAGCAGCTTGGGGTGGAGTGGTGGTAGAGATGGCTAGAGTGGAGTGAACTTAAGGGAGGATGGGAGAAGAGAAAGTGCAAATGGTGGGAATAGATAGTTGTTTTCTCAAGTTTTGCTGTAAAGGGGAAGAGACAAATGGGGGTGCAGTAGAGTCAAGGGGAGTTTTCACATTGGAAAATGACGATATGTTGTACAGTAATGAAAACTATCCAGTAGAGAGGGAACAATTGATGATACTGGAGAAAAAAATGGGACAATTGTTGGGGCAATGTCCTTGAGTAGTCAGTGGGGAGGGGACCCAAAGGTAGAATATTTGGGCACAGGTAGCTGGATGTGGTGTTGGGAGACTTCTGAGCACAAAGATGGGGGAGGAAGTGTTGGAGGTTTGAAGAGGGGGAAGACTAAGATGGAACTGGCCACCAGGGAACATGACAAAGGGATGGAACTAGGAGGAGAACTTTATGTGAAATTAGTCAGCGTATTTGGCTGTTTTTTTCTGGCCATGTTTGGGTGTTTGTCTGGCCATGCTGTTAGGCTACCTAATAGGTAGCATTGAAATTTAACTGAGATTTTGGTTAAGTTAAGCCAGTACAAGGGAGAGAGGGGCAAGGCATTAATTCTGTATGTAAGGGGATGGTTATGAAGATCAACTATGAAATTTAAAATGGGTGGGGAAGGAATAGAGGGTGTCATGGGGATGGAACAGTGAGAGGGTGATAGGAATGTTGGATTAAAGTCCTAGTGGTATAGAAGTATTGTTTGTTTTGGGCTATCAAAGTGAACCAGCTCTGAAGATAACAGAGGTGGTAAAAGAATAGGATGTCTGAAATTAAAATTTTTGCAGTGTTGAAATTATTAATAATGAAAAGGTTAAAGATATGACCGTAGAAGTGAGTAGCAGAGATTGAAGCTATCGGAGAAAAGAAATTAAGGAACTGAAAGGCCAGGGTATTGAAAAGAAGACCTGGTTATTGAAATCACATGAATAATAATTGGATTGATTTTGAAGACAAGGAGCAAGGGGTCAGTAGATAGCAGAAACTAGGGGCTGGTACCATCGGATGAGTGAGATTCCAAGCTGAGTGTTTTGGAAGAACAGAAGCACAGTTACAGAGCAGCAATGTGGAATGTGAAGAGCAACTGTCCCACCTCTGATCCATAGTACAAAGACTAAATAACTACCAGACCATCTGAGAGGACTAGAGAAAATGTGTCTAAGGGGGAGCCATGTATCAGCCAGAAAACATTCAAAAAGACTGTTGGAAGAGGTTGACAATATAGGGCTGGTGCCAGCAAACTACAGACCAGGGACCCCCTGATTTTGTAACAGTCCTACAGAGAGGTATGGAATCCAGAAAGAGAATAAGTGGGACCCTTGCTTGATCCCCTACTGTTGGTCACCTGCCAGGTAAGAGGCTAATTTTGAGTACACATTCTTTTTCTTACATGGACCAAGATTTCTCCAGGTCAACAAATCATCTTGGTTAAAATGCATCATTACAGAATGTAGCCTTAGTTAACCTTGCATTCATTACTCATCTTAGATTGGGCATTGCTTATCAGATTCTCCAATACAAATTTACTAATTCCAATTTAATATTGCTGCTTCATTAAACTGGGGGACCTTCAGCCTGACCTTCAGTAAGATTAACTTGATTCTGCTTTATGACAAGTAAACACCATCCATGTGTAATAACTTTAAAGAACTCAGATGGAGGTTTGAAGAGGGGGAAGACTAAGATGGAACTGGCCACCAGGGAACATGATTCTGCTTTATGACAAGTAAACACCATCCATGTGTAATAACTTTAAAGAACTCAGATGGAGGTTTGAAGAGGGGGAAGACTAAGATGGAACTGGCCACCAGGGAACTCAGTTGAATATTCAAAGGCAGATGACTTTCTAATGCACTTTGTTTTAATGTTAAATATTCTTCCTGCACACCTGAAGACTAGTGATTCAACTTGGACCCTTGCATAGGTAGTCAGACCTGGGAAGAAATTGTGACACACACAAAGCTTTCTTTCCTTTTTGTTTTAACAACAAAGAAATACAATAAAAGCTTTTCAAACAATATAGTCACATCTGTGTAAATATCTCCCAGCCTGGGTCAAGTCTTACTCAAAGGACCTAAAAACTTGGGGATTGTCATATTGGCTAGGCAGAACATTTTCCTGATGTCAGGACTAGCTCATGTTTCTGCCCCTCTGTGAATCCCTATCATGCAGTGAGCACTTTCTACATCACCGCCCAAAGGACCATGGGACAGAGCCTATTTGCTGGCATGCATTACTCAATGTTACGTGTTTATTTTGATAATTTCACTTAAGCTGTCTAGAAGATTTTGTTGGATAAGGGTAAGTTATTTTTCATCTATTCCTTCCTTCATTCATTCATTCAACATTTATTAAGCAACTACTTTTTATTTTCCAGAATAGTAACAGCAAAGAGGAGACTAAAACCAAGTAAGACATGGTTCCTATTCCTCATTTTCAAAAAGAAGAGAGGGCAAGATGGGAATGGATTATGGAAATCAAGAAGCTTAATGATGATTTCAGTTGAGGTCCTAAAAAAGATTATGAAGAAGACATTTTGTAAACACTTACAACAAGAAGGAGGTGGTTATTACTGGGATTCGGTGTTCATCCAGCAGGGATGCAGTGAGCCTAACATCATTTTCTCTTTTGATAACACTACAGGCCTGGTGCATGAAATTTTTACATAGAGGGAGATGTCCCTCAGCCCAGCCTACACCCTCTCCAATATGGGACCCCTCAGGGGATGTCCCACAGGGATCTGGCCTAAATTAGCAGTTGGACATCCCTCTCACAATCTGGGACTGCTGGCTCCTAACTGCTTGCCTGCCTGATTGCCCATAACTGCTTCTGCCTGCCAGACTGATCGCCCCCTAACTACTCCCCTGCTGACCTGATTAACACTTAACTGCTCTCCTGCTGGCCTGATCTCACTCCCAATTGCTCTCACCTGCTGGCCTGATCTTGCCCCCAACTTCTCTCCCCTGCCAGCCTGATGGCCCCCAACTTCCCTCCCCTGCCGGCCTGATCTTGCTCCCAACTACCCTTCCCTGCTGGCCTGATTGCCCTAACTGCCTCTGCCTGTCTGATCACTCCTAACTGCCCTCCCCTGCCAGCCTGATCTTGCCCCAAACTGCCCTCCTCTGCTGGCCAATTTGGTTCTGATTGGTCAGTTTCTATGCCAGTGTAAAAAGCCCCACTCCTAGGCAGCCATTGGCTCCACACAATTGACCCAGATTTGGTTCTGATTGGTCAGTTTCTATGCCAGTCAGCGTCAAAAGCTCCACCTCCTAGGCAGCCATTGGCTTCTCATACCTCACCCAGATTTGGTGATGATTGGTTGGTTTCTATGTCAGTCAGCATCTCTGGGCCTATCAATGGGGCTTGAACAAAAAGGTGGGGAAAAAAAAAAAAAAAAAAAAAAAAAAAGGAAGGGCTGATCAGCAGCCTGGGTGGAGGCCTGGAGAGAAATGGAGGCACTACTGCTGTCCAGGCTCAGACAGAGGCAAGTGCTGATCAACAGCTGCTACAGAGGCCACAGATCAGACCCTGCTTCTTGTCAGGCCTCTCTTCAGGCCTGATTTGCAGCCCTTGCAGCAGTCAGAGCTGGGTCACCACGGCAACCCAGCACTGACTACAGAACTGACTTGGTTGGTCAAGCCTCCAGTCGTTGTGGATGTGATGGGCCCAGGGTTTTTATATATTAAGATTGCCAGACTAGTGGATCAAGGAAATAATATAAGTCAGGAGGCCTCAGAAGGCCTCCTATAGGTCCTTCACTTTTCCCTTGTAGACATATAGGAATATATGAATATATGAATATTATAACAGTGGATAGGTTCTCAGCTAATTAACTCCTTCTTTCTTTTTATTTATTCATTCAATGAATGTTTATGGTGCCAAATAAACATCTTGGTTAGAACGCATCTTGGTTAGAACACGTATAAGGTACTCTGTGAAGTGATGGGGATGTATAGGTGGTCCCTGAATAATTGATTGATAGGGCAACTACCAAGAATATTGATGAATGGATGAGTATAAATCCAAAAGAAGCTTCTAGTGGTTTGGACTGTCCCAAAGTTTTATCAGTAAATTGGATGAAAATATAAAAGATTTTATAATATTGGGGGAGGGGGTTAACTTATGCCTACATATTAAAGAACCAGAAAAATTAGTCTCAGATTGATTCAAAGTACTAAATAACTCAAAATTATATGAAAGTATGGTAGAAAATAGAATAATATCTGTGTGCATGGAACAGATTGTTGAATCTCAGAGATAAGGTGGGGATGGGTAGGTGGGAAGTGATCAACCAAAGAACTTGTATGCATATATGCATAACCTATGGACAGAGACAATAGGGTGGTGACGGCCTGGGGTTGGGGGTCAGGGGCAGGCTAGAAGGGGTCAACGGCAGGTGGGGGGGGGGAGGAAGGGAGGGAGGAAGGAGACATCTGTAATACTTTCAACAATAAAGATTTTTTTAAATGTACATCTGTGGAGGAATGACAATGTTCTCAGATATAAGGAAAGAGGTAATCTAAACAGAAAAGACTGACAAATGACAGGTTTGAGTAAGCAGATTTTTAAAATACCCATAACAATGCAAATCACATCACTCACCTTAAAAGGGAAAAGATTAGATTGTGGAAAAGTTTCGCATCAAATATGACAGAAGAATATCTATAATATGCACACACAAAAACACCCTGGATTCGGACGAATAAGAAAAGACAAGATGAAAGAAACAATAATTCATTAGTAATCAAAACCATGATCCTTTGGTCCATGGGTCCATGCTCTAATCACAGAAAAACTGGCCAGGGCTAAAGTACCCCCTTTTAAAGTCGACACGGTCTTTTTTAGGTATGGCAATAGCTTTCAGCAAGTTTTACTCTGCTCTTGGAACCAGTGTATCCCATTAAAATGTCTTTGTTAATTGTCCTAAAAGGTCTTCCATTTGTGTGCTCTTAAGGGAGAAGGCATCATTTCTCCTCCCCTCTCCCTTCCTCCTTGAGCTCCACCACTGCTTCCGTGTAACTTCAATGGGCAAGGGTGGCAGTAGTCATCAAAGAAAGGAAAGCAAGAACACTCAGGATCGCATTCTCTCCGCAAAACCAGCAGTTATATAACTGGTGAAACTGATACACTCATGACCTTTGGTAACCTTATAAATCAATGCGATTCTTTCAGAAAGCTCCGTGGCAATAGGCATTACATTTAAAAAAAAAAAAAATGTATCTTGTGACCCACTCATGCCATTCCTAAATGTTCATCCAAAAGACAGTATGTAAAGACAAATTTGCTTGACAGCATTGTCCCTGGTGTTGAACGCGTATAATATATACTATTCAGTAAACGGCCCTCCTCTGGGCCGTTTATACAATATAACAGTAGATGTTCAGTGGGAAGATATATAAAAATAGGTATGCATATAGCAAGGTATGGAGAGAATAGGCAGAAGTGAACATATTGATAAAATGCCCACTGGGTGGCTCAGTTGGTTGGAGCATAGTCCTCTACACCAAAAAGGCTGTGGGTTTGGTTCCTGGTGGGGGCCTGTATGGGAAGCAACCGATCAATGTTTCTCTCTCACATCAATGTTTCTGTGTCTCCCTCTCTAAAAATCAATAAACATACCTTTGAGTGAGGATTTAAAATTTTTTATTTTTATAAAGAAAATATTATTAGAATATTTAAATTATTTTTAATTCTTTAATGTCTAAATATCTATAACATTTTTACAATTTAATGTAAAGAAGAAAAAAATTGTTTCTAGTTTTAAGTGAACCCCACCAAGAGGGTCATATTGTCCCCCCTCCTATAACCTAATGGTTCCCTTGTGCAATAAAAATACCATGCAAATGCCCATCACAGTCTTCAAGGTTGCATATGCCAAGCCTCTGCCACCTATTGGATTCATCTCTTGACTGTCTGTTCCTTGTCCACTATGCTCCAGCTCCCCAGGACTTCACGTCCCATGAAAACGCCAAGCCAGTTTCTCCTGCTGCTGCTCCCTTGAGCTAAAATGTGTTTCCTTCAGATCTTCATGTGGCTGGCTTTTCTCATGATATAGATAGTACTTCAAATGTCACCTTTTTAGAGAGGCTGTAGAGACATTGTCTGTTACTCCCCTAACAAATGAACATCTCTGGCTCCATTATTGGGACTTTTGAGGGCCAGCTGTCCAGGTGGTCGCTTTCCCCACCTATGGAAACTTAGTCATGTGCATATGACTTGAATCAATTCCTAACCCTGAGTTTCACATGTGAAGACACTGATGCCTGGGGGCAGGGGCAGGGCAGTTTTCCTGGCAGCTCTGGTGCCACGGAGAATCCACAGAACATCAGCTGCATCTGAGGGTGGAGGAGCTCATAGTGGGGATGGTGGCCCAGTGGTGGGGCTGCTGGCAGTGGCCGTGGCTGGTTGGTGTGGAGGTAGTGTGCGAACTACGGCATGAGTTCATGTTGGCTGTGCTTTGCCTCCCTGGGATCCTAAGGAAGCTGGCTTCTGCAGCTGATGTATCCAGGCGATTTGATACCTGAAACTCTTCCCAAAATGTCTTTTCTGCTTAAGCAAGTTGTTTTCTATTGTTTGCAACCAAGAACCCATGCAAAGAACTTCCCTGAAAATCTAAGCTAAAGTAGCCACTCCCTTGCCTTGGTTATTCTTTATCACAGTGTTCAATTTTGTTTTCTTCAGAGCATTTGGCACTATTTGAAATAATTCATTGGTGTATCTCTTTTTGTCTGTCTGTTGTGTATTCCTCCCACTCACAAATTGTTAGCTGCATGAGAACAAGAACGATGTTTATATACCCTGTGTCATCTAAAACAATGCCAGGCCTATGATTGGCATGGATAAGTATTCATTTAATAAATGAGATAGTAGAATGGATGTCAGAAACAAAATTCAAAGTTCCTAAGAACCAAATTAATATGAAGAAAATTAACAGAAAAATATGAGAGCTGACTTCAAGTTGCCCAATTAATCACATAAGTACAAAATCAGGGAGACCTTATTTGCAAGAATTTGACTGTGTAAAAAATAAAAATCGATAACTGTGATAGACTGAAAACTTTTTAAAAGGGTCAAAGCAACTTAGTCTACACAAACAGGAATATGTATATAAGGGATTTCTGCTTCTGGCCAAGATGAATGAGCAAGAACCAGATTTTCTTTCCCACTTAAATAATTACAAACTCTGGATTAAAAGTGTGAAGTCATGCTTTTGAGACATTGGACAAAAAGCAGCACGGGAAAGTGATCACTTAGAGAGGGAAGCAAATTATGTTAATGACTGCCTAGTGTACTTCCCGGATAAAGTTTTAGGCCACCAACTGGATGGGGCAATCCAGGCAGGGCCTGGCAATCTCCCTAAGTGGAGGGGATGGAGTTCAGAGTTCGAGGAAGTCACTGTAGCTCAAGTTCATTGGAAGTGCATCAGAGGGGAGAGAGAGGCACAGAGAATCACAGAGCTCAGCAGCGTGTACCCCCTGAGTCATCAGGTAAGTACTGATTGGCACACTGTATGAGAAAATGACCCGAGATTAGGACAGGAACCTCCCAGAGCAGAAGTAACAATTTGTGGAGATCACACAGAGCTGGGATCAGCTTGTGTTTTCTCCAGCTAGAGTGGGAAAACCTTGTAGTGCAGGGCATCTGACAGAATACCCAGAGGGTATTGCTTCAATAGGGGGGCCAAATTAACCTGAAAGAAGCTGAATTGAGTCGAAAGCCTTCTCACCTAGAAAACTCCAATCCCAGGTAGCTCACTGGTGAATCTACCAAATATTTAAAATGGAATTAATACACTAACACTAAACTTGTGTGTTGTTGTGGTTTTTTGTTGTTGTTGTTCAGAAAATGGAAGCATTCTCAACTCATTTTATGACTGCAGTATTACCGTGTTATCAAAGCCAGACAAATACATTGCAAGAAAGGAAAATTAGCCTTAACCAATTTGGCTCAGTGGATAGAGCTTCGGCCTATGGACTGAAGGGTTTCAGGTTTGATTCCGGTCAAGGGCATGTACCTTGGTTGTGGGCACATCCCCAGTAGGGGGTATGCAGGAGGCAGCTGATTGATGTTTCTCTCTCTTTAATGTTTCTGACTCTCCCTCCCTCTCCCTTACTCTTTGTAAAAAATTAATAAAATATATTTTTTTAAAAAAGAAAGAAAACTATAGAGTTTTAGACAAAAATACTTAATAAAATTTTAGCAAATTGAATCCAATAATTACACAGAAAGGAAGATACATCATGATCAAGTGGAATTTAACCTAGAAATGCAATGCTGCTTTAAAATAAAAAAAAAAAAAAAAAAAAAAAAAAAATCAATGTAATCCACCATGTTGACAGAAAAAAAAAAAAAAGGAAAGGAAAACCATACAAACATCTCAATAGCTGCAAAAAAAGCAAGGAGCCAATGAGCAGCAGGGGATATGCCACATATATGCCAAGAGAACCAGAAGGGAGACAGGGAAGCACTGCAGATATATGCTCTTTCCTGCCTATCAAGAGGGTCCTTCCCACAAATTTCGCCATTTTGCTTACATTAATGGGAGTTGGATATACACAATATACTCTGGAGGTGAAAGAACACAGAGCAGCCAACAGCCACCTGGTCTTCAAGTTCATGCAACACAGAGGGGCTGTGATGAGAGGGCATTAAGGAATGAGAGGGGACTTTCAGAAATGGCTAAACCCTGCTCTCCAGTGGTCGGGCTGGCACAAAGGACAGAAACCAGAGATTCTACCCCACACAAGGGGCTGGCAGGAGCCTCTCAGGGGCAGGAGACAGTGCACAGCAGGTGAAGCAGCCTCCTTTGGGGACCCACAAGCAGTGCTACCACTTCCTGTGCCCTGGCCCAACCTGCCCTGCCCCGCCAGACAGAAAGGTTATTCAGCCCTGTGAGGGGTCCAATGCTGTTTTTTTCCACTGAAGGCTCCTGGGACACTATATACATCAGAGAATGGAATCTGTTATATTCATTCGTACTTAATTTGTTAAGCATCATTCAGATGAAATAAAGAAGGCTCAATAGGAACGAACCTGTATGGACAAAGCATAGCTCATCACCCCTCCTCCTTTGTAGTTAGAGAAGGACTGACCTTATAAACACTCAGGTAGGCATGCAGGTTTTTCTCACAACCCCCAGGCCAACTAGAGAGCAGTGAGTGTCAGTGAGGGCTGAGATGGGGAGGCATTACTGCATAGGAAAGGCTCAATCATGAGACAAGGCAAGCAAGATGGAGATGGCTTTTACATGAGGATCAGGCCCCCCTGTGGCACAAATGGCTAGCTGACCACTGAAATTCACACTCCCCTCAGGGCAGAGATGCAGCCATACAGCCAAAAACTACAGTTCCCATTGAATCCATGTGTGGGCGTCAGAATGACTGCCAGGGGAATAAGAAGACAACTCTAGTTGACTAACACAGTTCTAATCTTACCGATTAAATACAATTTCTCTCATATTTGAGTTGTCCATTGCATCTTTTTCATGTTTTACATATATGCATACATAGATTGTATCCTGCATTGTATCTTGTTTTATTTTTCTCTCAAACAATGTTGTGGATGACTAGAGGAGACTCCTGGCCTTTGAGAAAGGTTTCCTAAGACCTTTGTAAATACCCAAATAGGCATACACCACTTTCTCTCACTGTTTTTGATTGAGAAAGAAGAGGGAACAGCTAAAGTGCTCCAAGACCCAGATCAGAAGCAGATCGGTTCTATTCGGTAAGGTAACTAGAGAATGTGGTGTCTCCAACCTTGCAGCTCACTTTAGTCACATTTGTCTTAGCTAAACTATAAATCACATAGGTCAGGGGCCCCTGGGGTCTCTCTGGAGTAATTCAAGCAGTGAATCCAAATTCTTCAAATGCCAGGGGACTGCTGTGGCTCTCAGGCCTGTGCTGTACACGCGTACCAGTCTTGGAAGTATTAAGGAGGTCCATGAACTAGGGCCATCGTTTATGCAAGACAAGACCATAAGCCAATGTGTTTTTCAAATGGTTTGTTTTGTAGATAGAAATATTTCAAAAACAATTAATGGAGTAAAGGATGGTGTAAATTTAGAGGTTGGGTACAAGTTGGATATGATTCATTGATGTCATCCCCAAGGCCCCTAAAGCTCATCCAGTTATGACTTAGCCCCAGGACTGCAGGGCCAGCCTGAGAAATTTGCCTTATGCACCAAGGATCCCAATGCAAATCCTTTGTGCCCCAGGGCAAATTCCATGGTCCACTTAGATCCTGGACCTCAGAGATAATCGGAACAGAATCTCAGGCAGTGACGTAACTAAAAATGATCCTGGGTGTAGGCAGAGCATGCTGTTTTGGAGGAGACTGGATCAGGAGCCGGGACTGAGAAGATCTTTGTTCTGAGAAGGACTTGGACACTGAAAACTGGCCTCCCTGAGCCGCCATGTAATCCCTGCCAAGGTTCACCCTGGTGTCAATACTACTGTGAAGGCTGCTAGAGTCTGAGAAATAAAATAGTGTGAAAGTACTTTGGAAACTTTACTTGTGGCAAATTGATCTCATCACTAAACATTCCAATGCACAGCAAAGTCATAGAAATAAGTTCTGACCATAGCTTTCCACCGGCCAACACAGCAGTTCATGACGTTGCTTTTCTCAGAAATCTTAGAAGGCCAGAAGCAAGGTGAATGGAGGACGTGAGGATTAAATCAGAATGTGTTTGTCTTTGTACTCACACCCAGAGCTTAGAAGGAGATGATGAAATATCAGGAAAAACTGTTTACCAAGTTTTCAAATCACTCAGGTCTTTAGTCCCTCCTTGTTCTCACTTCCCATTGCCTAATACTTGGTGAGAGGGGTGAGCAAAACTGGATTTTTTACCTCTCTGCCACATAAAGGGACTCCTTGCAAAGTTTTGTAATCTCTCTAGACTTCAAGTCCCTCACCTGTCAATTGGAAATATGGGGCATAAAAAGCAATGATATGCTTGTATGACAAAGTACAAAACCTTTGGCAAATATCAGGTTTTACCTGGTAAATTTAATGTTCATTATCAGCTCAATTGTTACTTACTGTAAAGATGGGTGAAGAAGGACTGAGATACTAAGGAATGAAAATACATATGAGAATTGCCTATATATTTTCCAAATTCGACCTGTTTTGCCTGTCTCACTGTGTATTAAAGTTTAGCTATAGATTGAAATCCTGTCCTACTACATCAACATGGATGAATCCCAGCATAATTCCTTCAAAAAAGTATCAAAATACATAAAATATAAACTCATTTATATAAATTTTAGGGAGACACATACAACCAATGAAATTGCTTAGTGATATGCACATGTGTGGTGAAATTATAAGTAAAAAATGAGGAGAGGAAATATGTTGGGGAGAATATAAAGAATGTCTTAAAAGTCACAAAAATGTATTTCTTAAGCTGGGTGGTTGGCACAAGTATGATCATTTTATAATTTTAATTTAAACTATAGTTTAAATAGCAATAGTTTAATAAGAATATAGTTACTTAAACTATATATAAGTACATATGTATATACACATATGCTATATATATACATGTGTGTATATACACATATGTACTAATATATAGTATGTATATGTATATATATATGTATATATATATATATAAACCTATTTGATCCCATTAACTTATGTCACCCCAATCAATTTAATAAAATAAATAAATGCAACAAAACTAAATCTCACTGACAATTCTTTCAGCTGATTAGAGCTGGTGTTAATTGGTATATATATAGTGTGTGTGTATATATATTTATACATATACATACACACACAGTATATACTCAATATATGACATACTTCATAAAAATTTTTAAAAATTTCCCATGCTTCCAGAATCATAAAAAAATTTTATTGATATAACTCTTTTTTTTCTCCCCCTCTTGGTTTATTGTTCCTGACTCAGCTTGAACCTGTTTTCCCCTCCCTGTCTGTCTCCCACCAATACGGACTTCTCAGTCTCTCTTGGCCACCCTGCATTTCCTGCCTGCCCAAGGGACTTTGCTCTCTCGAAGGCACTCCCTCCCTAGACTCCTCCTTTAGTCTCAGTTGAAGCATTATTTCTTTTGGGAAATCTTTGGACTCCTCTGACTAGGTTAAGTTCTCCTGTAACAACCTTCCAGAGTAGCCTGCTTGTCTCCTTCTTAATATTCATCACACTTGTAAAGCCTTCATGTCTGCCTTCCCAACAGATGAGAAGCCCTAGGAAAGCAACACTGCATCTGTGTGGCTTCCTGCTGAATCGCTCGTGCTTAGCCCAGACGTCGAGTGGGCACGCAAGGATATGTTGGCTGGCTGGATGCAGGGGTGATGGATGGCAAAGCCAGGGAATTCCCTCTGCCAGGTATGAATGCCACATTTGGGGCATGGCTTCATCTATTCTTTTCTAAGAGCTTGATGACCAATGAGCACCAGCTCTAAGCAGCTGAAAGAATTGTCAGGGAGATTTAGCTTTGTTGCATTTATTTATTTTATTAAATTGATTGGGGTGACATTGGTTAATGGGACCAAATAGGTTTCAAGGGTACATTTCTATGATACAAGACCTGTATATTATACTGTGTGCCCACCACCCAAGGTCAGATCATCTCCCGTCACCATCAAGTAGGCCTCCTTTCCTCCGTCCCCTCTGGGAACCATCACACTGCTGTTTGTGTCCACGAGTTTCAGTTTAATATCCACATCTGAGTGAAATCATATGGTTCTTAGCTTTTTCTGACTGACTTTATTTCATATAGCATATTATGTTCAAGGTCCATCCATGTTGTTGCAAATGGCAGTACTTACGGCCAACATCATTTCTTAGAGCTGAGTATATTCCATTGTGTCTATGTACCATATCTTCTTCATCCAAACCTCTATCGAAGGACACTTTTGTTGTCTCCATGTCTTGGCCACAGTGAATAATGCTGCAACGAACTCAGGGGTGCAAATACATCTGGTCTAGCAATTGCTTCTTACCGATTGTAATAGTTGGGATTGGCATGGTGATGCGACTTTAAATGTCTCCATGAGGTCTTTCTTTCACTGCTTTTCGAGAAACAGTAGCAGATTCCTCTCAAAGAGGGGCCCAGGATAATGCATTATCTGAGTTATCACTGTTCCATCAAGAAATGTGTGAAGGAGCCACATAATTCACCCAGACAGCAATCACCATGGAGTTATGCAGATCTCTTATTTAGGTGATGGAACAGCCAAATTCCCTGACAGTGGTGAATTACCCCTCATGTTACCCATAGCAATGCCAAAAGAAGTGTTAAGGCCACAGGCACAGAGAATGAGGGGCGCTTCAAACTGCATGAGGAAACATTTGGTATGTTTCCTTGCTTTCTTCTCATCTTGATCACTGAGGTTTTCAAATGAAATTACAGGGATGCTAAGCCCAGCCAATGGCTAGGGTGATTCATTTCTACTTGGCAATGGTGTCAGTGTGGTGGCTTCTGTCCAGGCCGAGCCTGGGCTGGGGACCTTGAGCCTTGCTGTTCTGCCACCATCCCCATGGCTCAGCTGGCACCTCACATCCTAACAAAGGGTGCGTGACATATGGGATTTTTCCCCCCAACTCTAGTCAAATAATTCAGCAAATCTCTCTCTCTTTTTCCCCCCTCAGAGTTAAAATGTTGACCTGATGTAATAAATCTCTGACTTTCACAAAGTCTTGTAGTGTAAGAGACAGGCTAACATATGAATTTGAAATCTGGTGATTATGAAGTGTTTTGAGTGGTCTTGAGAACTGCAGGTAAAACATTAAACTCAACTAATATTCTTGTTTAGTTAAACTTTTTAATGTTTTCAAAAAGCCCTTCATAATATTATGGATAAGTAAATTCTTGGGCCTGACTTCAATTTGAGTCAAATTCCAACTAATAATGTTACACCCATAAACCTTCTCCTTAACAGCCCATAACATTAAACTAAAAACAGAATTCTTAAAGCACGCTCTTATGCTGTCTATTCAAGAAGTAAGCATTACAGACTTTCAACAGATGTCTTTAATTGACATTGTTATTAAAAAGAATATTACAGAAAATAAATTCAGACTGTTAGTCTAGCACAGTGACTACAGGAATACTGCTGTACATGCAGATAATCACATCGATGCTTAATTGGGAGGGAAAGAAAATCCTCGGGCACTATTATCTTCTGGTAGTGGCTGGACACTCGCTTACCTATGCAGCTCATTAGCCCAGATTAGGATTTGTTAGTGCCTTCTCCATGTCATAATCCCCACTTTTCAGGAAATTAAAAGTTGGTCAGAAAAAAGAACTCGAGTTAACAAGCATCGGCCTAAGAGCAAATTCCTTATAAAAAAATCTTGGGGGGAAACTTCAGACCTTTCTCAGCTCTGAGTGCAAAAAAAAAAAAAAAAAAAAAGTTTTGTGGTTTCAGGCACTTTTGAGTTTTAACTTTTAAAATAAGTTAGACTTTAAGCAAAAAAAAAAAAAAAGAAAGAAAGAAAAGAAAAGAAAAAAAAGAAAAGAAAGTTTCAAATCCATAATATGGATTAATGCCGCTGGGATGTTTTGAAGATGACGCAAAGTTAGTAAGAAATGGATTGGGTAGTGCATGGATTTTTTTTTTTTAAACCACTTACACCAGCATTGGAGTTTGGTTCCTGCCTTTAGGCCTGCAGTTTGAGAATATTATCCACTCTGGTTAATTAGGTAATGACTGGATTTTACCTGACATCTCATTCTAAGGTCTTAAACAAAGGGGGAAAGGCCCGCATTTTGGAACAATGGCTCCTTTTGGGGGCAAGCTCCAATGGAGGTAGGTGAGAGGTCAGTGACCATTAAGATGACCCTGATATTGTCACTCCCTGGCCACTGAGGAAGAATGTAAAGGAGGGTGTTAACCAAGATTGCGTGGCAAGTAAACGCTGAAGTTCATGTCTTTCCCAGGTGAGGATATATTTGCAGTGTGCTGGGCTGTGGCTGCATCGTCTTTATTTAGATCCTCTGCGTTCAGGCAGGTCTGGGAGAGTGGGATGAATCAGCACTTATAACAGGCAGTCCTGCCAGGGCCGAGGCTGCGCGGAGGAGCAGGGAGGAGTGTGGGGTTTGAATTAGACAAACATCCACTTGATCCTTCCTCTACAGCTTACTGGTTACGAGACTTTGGAAAGTTCCCTGAGCCTCTGTTTATTTATCTGGAAAATGAGACTACAGGAAACATATACCTCATGAGTAGTTTTAGGGGCTGAATAAGGAAGAGAGTAGTAGTAACAATCAATAAACCTTAGTTATCATTATTATTCTCAAATCTAGCTTCCCACTTATAAGTTACATTTTAGACGCACCAGATAAAAGGATAGATCTTACCACTTTATAGATGCAGGCAATAGCAGGCTATGATCCTTTACTTTTGTCATTTTTTTTGAGACTTGACTATAGAGTTAAAGAAGCAGCAATGCAATGAGGATCCATGTAGGATTCAGAAAACCTGGTTTCTGTTCTACCATCTACAACTTCCACAGACTGCTTAAACCTCTCTGAGCTTCAGTTGTTTTGTTTTTTGAATTTGTAAAGTTGAATGATAAATCTTATTTACCTCACACAGGTCTTGGGAGGACTGAATGGGAAGACAGACTTGAAAACTATACTGTACTTAGTTAAAACAAAATGGAGTGTTTTTATAATTTTTATCATGCTCAAAGTCACTTCTGATGACAGATTTGTATGTCTATAATTTTTTTCCTGGAAAGTTTATTCTTATTTGGAACAATTGTTATTTATTACTCGTTTATTAATAGAAATAAAATTACTTTAGATGACAGCCTTTTGCTAACAATAAAACAAAACTGGATTCATGGTTCAGTAGTGCTTTTCATGTTCAGATTTTCTCCTTTGGAAAGTTGAGCCTTCACAATTTGTTGTTGCTTAATAGCTGTTCTACTAAAGTTCATCAAATTGTACTTGATGTTCTGACATTTATTGCTTACATAGAATATGTATTTTTCCACCTGGCTTCATAAAGCATGTATACACACACACACACACACACACACACACACACACACACACATACACACACACTCACAACCTGCTTTGACCAAATGGTTCATACAACCATGGTTAGAATAACTGGAGAAATTTAATTTATCTAAAACTTCAGGACTTCAAGAGCTAATCTTAAGTGACAGAGTTATTGAGAAATTTTGACCAAGAGAAGAACCTTTCCTTAGGAAAAGGTCAAACATTCTGTGTAAACACACTGGCTCCTTCCTCTGGCAAGGTTGTTTATGCTTAGTCATTGGGAAAGTTTCAGCTGAACTTTGATCAACAGGGCTCTATAATGACCGAGCCATTGACTACCGGTAGCTTAGCTAGCAAAGGGAAAGTTTGACTGCTTGCAGTATGGATGCCTGAAAGAGTAACTCAAAGGGGAGGATCCAAGATGGCTGCTCGGGTATACACCTAGCCGCAGCAGCTCACAACAATTTCAAGGGAATACAACTAAAATGTAGAGTGGACATTGCCCAGAGCTACAGGTAGTCGACTGACTGAAAACTCTACAATAGGAAGGAGGGAGAAAACCAGAAGGAAAATCAGAGGAGCTGAAAAAAAGCCTAAGGTACGGAGACATGCTGCGCGCTCGCACGCACGTGCGCGCGGAGAGGTCGCAGCCGGAGAGGAGGAGAGGGCTGGGTGCTGCCTGGCGTTCCCTAGCAGGAAGGAAATAGAACCCCCAGCCTGGGCTGAACCCCCGAACCGGCAGCGCTGAGCCCCAAGTTATGTGCCAGACCCTGGGGACCCAGGCTCCGGCAGGGGGAGACAATCCCGGGGGACGGCGAAATGCGGGGCCCCCGGAGTCGCGCGCACATGGCGCGCAGAGGACTGAATGTTGACTCTGATGCTGGATTACCCTAGCCGGAAGAAACAAAGCCTCCGGCGGCAGCTCTGAGCCTCATTCCAGACCGCCACGAGCTCCAGGTCTGGGCCAGTCCCTGGGGACCCAGGCTCGGGCAGGGGGAGACGGAGCTGTGAGGTGGAGTCCTGGGAGCGCGGCCAAAGGCCGAGCCCCCGGAGTCGCGCACACTGTGCGCAGAGGACAGTCTGTTGACTCTGATCCTGGACTCCCCTAGTGGGAGGAAGAAAGAAAGCTCCAGACTGGAGGAACGCCACGAGGAGCAGAAGCCCCTGCCGGACACCGGCCAGCCGGGCGCCAGCAAGGAGCCGGGCGACGGGGCCCCCAGTGGGGGGGGTGCCCCTGAGCCTTCGACTGCTGAGCGCTGGCAACGGAGCCAAGGACGGGGGCTACTTCCTGGGCGGCGCCGACCCCGGCAACAGACTGGAGCAGCGCGGGAGCCCGCGGAGAACAAAGGGGTGCCACAGGCCAACCTGCTGAGCTCCCAGGACAAGGAGGAAGAAACCAAAGAAGTTCTCAATGTGAAGAAATCAAGTGAGAGCAAATGATAGTAAAATTACTTAAGAAAGAATACAAAGAAGATCTTGAAAAATCAAAGACTACGTCAGAACTCAACGCACCAGCCAACATTGCAACATAAATGCGTTTTGTTTTTTTTTTAAAAAAAGAAAAAAAAAAAGAGAAAAAAGGGACAGAATGTTGGAACAGCGGCGACCAGGCCTAGAGTGGCCAGGCACAAGGCAGTGGCAGCTGGGCCTGGAGCAGCAGTGGCCAGGCCCCAGAGCAGCAGCAGCCAGAACAAGAGCATCAACGGCCAGCACTGGAGCAGCCAGACCTGGGGCAGTGGCAGCCAGGCCTGAGGCAGAGGCGGCCAAGCCCAGGGTGGCCAGTCCAGGAACACCCAGACACGGAGTGGCTGGGCCCGAAGAAGCCCGGCCCAGAGCAGCCGGGTTGGGAGCAGCTAGGCCCAGAACAGCAGTAGCCAAGCACGGAGCATCCAGGCTGGGAGCGGCCAGGCTCGGAGCAGCCGGGTCGGGTGCGGCCAGGCCCGGAGCAGCGGCGGCCAGGCTGGGAGCGGCCAGGCCCGGAGCAGCTGGGTCTGGTGTGGCCAGGCCTGGAGCAGCGGCTGCCAGGCTGGGAGCGGCCAGGCCCGGAGCAGCAGCTGCCAGGCTGGGAGCAGCCAGGTCCGGAGCAGCTGGGTCTGGTGTGGCCAGGCCCGGAGCAGCGGCTGCCAGGCTGGGAGCGGCCAGGCCCAGAGCAACAGCTGCCAGGCTGGGAGCGGCCAGGCCCGGAGCATCCGGGTCTGGTGCGGCCAGGCCCGGAGCAGCAACTGCCAGGCTGGGAGCGGCCAGGCCCGGAGCAGCCGGGTCTGGTGCGGCCAGGCCAGGAGCAGCGGCTGCCAGGCTGGGAGCGGCCAGGCCCGGAGCAGCAGCTGCCAGGCTGGGAGCGGCCAGGCCCGGAGCAGCCGGGTCTGGTGCGGCCAGGCCCGGAGCAGCGGCTGCCAGGCTGGGAGCGGCCAGGCCCGGAGCAGCCGGGTCTGGTGCGGCCAGGCCCGGAGCAGCGGCTGCCAGGCTGGGAGCGGCCAGGCCCGGAGCAGCCGGGTCTGGTGCGGCCAGGCCAGGAGCAGCGGCTGCCAGGCTGGGAGCGGCCAGATCCGGATCAGCAGCTGCCAGGCTGGGAGCGGCCAGGCCCGGAGCAGCCGGGTCTGGTGCGGCCAGGCCCGGAGCAGCGACTGCCAGGCTGGGAGCGGCCAGGCCCGGAGCAGCCGGGTCTGGTGCGGCCAGGCCCGGAGCAGCGGCTGCCAGGCTGGGAGCGGCCAGGCCCGGAGCAGCCGGGTCTGGTGCGGCCAGGCCCGGAGCAGCGGCTGCCAGGCTGGGAGCGGCCAGGCCCGGAGCAGCCGGGTCTGGTGCGGCCAGGCCAGGAGCAGCGGCTGCCAGGCTGGGAGCGGCCAGATCCGGAGCAGCAGCTGCCAGGCTGGGAGCGGCCAGGCCCGGAGCAGCCGGGTCTGGTGCGGCCAGGCCCGGAGCAGCGGCTGCCAGGCTGGGAGCGGCCAGGCCCGGAGCAGCCGGGTCTGGTGCGGCCAGGCCCGGAGCAGCGGCTGCCAGGCTGGGAGCGGCCAGGCCCGGAGCAGCCGGGTCTGGTGCGGCCAGGCCCGGAGCAGCGGCTGCCAGGCTGGGAGCGGCCAGGCCCGGAGCAGCCGGGTCTGGTGCGGCCAGGCCGGGAGCAGCGGCTGCCAGGCTGGGAGCGGCCAGGCCCGGAGCAGCCGGGTCTGGTGCGGCCAGGCCAGGAGCAATGGCTGCCAGGCTGGGAGCAGCCAGGCCCGGAGCAGCGGCTGCCAGGCTGGGAGCGGCCAGATCCGGAGCAGCAGCTGCCAGGCTGGGAGCGGCCAGGCCCGGAACAGCCGGGTTTGGTGCGGCCAGGCCAGGAGCAATGGCTGCCAGGCTGGGAGCAGCCAGGCCCGGAGCAGCGGCTGTCAGGCTGGGAGCGGCCAGGCCCGGAGCGGCCGGGACCGGAGCAACCGGTCCCAGAGCAGCCGGGTCGGGTGCGGCCAGGCCTGAAGCAGCAACAGCCAAGTCCAGAGCAACTAGGTCGGGAGCGGCAGTGACCAGACCCGGAGCAGCTGGTTGTGGAACGAACCAGAGCAACAGAGGCCAGGCCCGGAGCAGCCAGGCCCGAAACAGCTCGCTCCTCGCCTGTACCTGCCCACAGCTGCCTCTCAGACATGGCTGGAAACTTTTGCGGGAACTTGAGGGTCTGCTGAATCAAGTGATGAAGGCTTAGATCTGGATGTGTTGAGTTAGTATAGCGCTGGGGTGCTGATCTGTGAGTGCCTTGGGTGGGGCCTGGATGAGGCTGGTTGACCTATTTGGAAATGTCTTTTGTGTGAAGTGTATCATTGGGCATGTGGAGGTATTATTGATATGAGAAAATGCTAAGTAACAGATTTACTATCTGAAAAGGGATTTACTATCGGGGAAAGGGAGGGAGGAAGAGACTGAACATAAACTGTGCACCTATGGATGAGGACAATGGGGGATGGGGAGGGGGCAGAGGGTGGGGTGGGAACCTGGTGGAGGGGGGAAGAAAAGAGGAACCTTTGTAATAATATGAACAATAAAGATTGATTTAAAAAAAAAAAAAAAAAAAAAAAAAAAAAAAAAAAGAGTAACTCAAAGGAATGAGGTGCTTTCCTGGGGATGCCATCCCTTTTATTTTATGGTCACACCTGGTATAGTCCCTTTGATATCAGATCTTATGCCCCAGGAATAAGAAACTTTGAAGGTAGGAGAGACTCGTGATCAGACCTCCATGCATTATTCAATGCCATCCAAACTTCCAAGTCTCTAGTACACTTATTTTCGGCCACTGTTGAGGGAGCAATCAATGCACACTAAAGTGCGATGACTTCCTTGTCATAAAGTTATTGTCTCTCAGCTCCACACCCACCCCTGGCTTTATGATGCTGGAGCTGCGACTCTGCAAACCAAGTTTCTCCTTTGCCAGAAGCCCCAGGTTAGGTTCTGAAATTACTGGGGTAAAGGGAGCCTGCAAGTCTAGAGGAGGAAAGGGGACGAACTCCTTCCTGTTTGCTTCTTTTGGTGTAAGGTCTGTTGGCCATCACTGAGAGTACTCGGCAGAAGCAGTAGTGAGTGGTCTGAGTTTTAGCTCAATATGGCATTTCCTCCAAACTTCTAGATTTTGATAATTCCATCCTCTTCCCTACTCTCCTCAGCCCTGGAATCATATTAATATCCTCTTTTTATACTTTTATTTACCTAGCTAACAATTTTATAGTTGTCATAAATTCTTTATTTTAAATTATCTCTGTTAAAATAACTGGGATGGCTTCTGTCTCCTGACTAGACCCTGACTGATATGCCAGCTGACAACCTGGGTTCACATGTTAACACTCCCACAATAGGTGCTATGCTATACTAGCTTGCTGTAGACATCTATTGCATTTGTCTGCCAAGAAACCAATCTCTTCATTTTGCAAGTCCTCCAAACTCACTCTTTGTCCGTGTAGTTCAGGTAGAAGTATCTCTACCCCTTGCTCTGAGAATAACCCAAGTCTATCTAACCAATGAAATTTTTGCATGTCCCAACGAGAGTGATTGGATTAGTGGTTGGACATGTGCTCCATATGTACTTGAAGTAAGTATCACTTTCTTAAACTTCCAAATTATATAAGCCAATATATTTCCACTCCTTTAAAAAAGTTAATTTAAATTGTGTGTCACTGATAAACTTTGAAACAAAAGCAATAAAACTTTGCCAAAACCAGTTTGGTTCAGTGGATAGAGCGTCAGCCTATGAACTGAAGGGTCCCGGATTCAATTCCGGTCAAGGGCATGTACCTTGGTTGCGGGCGCATCCCCAGTAAGGTGCGGGGGGAGGAGGTGCAGGAGGCAGCTGATCCGATGTTTCTTTCTCATCGATGTTTCTAACTCTATTCCTTGCCCTTACTCTGTAAAAAAAATAAAAAATCAATAATATATATATATATATATTTTTTAAATATATATATATATTTTATTGATTTTCTACAGAGAGGAAGGGAGAGAGATAGAGAGTTAGAAACATCGATGAGAGAGAGTCATTGATCAGCTGCCTTTTGCACACCCCCTACTGGGGATATGCCCGCAACCAAGGTACATGCCCTTGACCGGAATCAAACCTGGGTCCCTTCAGTCCCCAAGCCAACGCTCTATCCATTGAGCCAAACCGGTTTCGGCAATAAAATACATTTTTTAAAAAGCAATGAAACTTCAACAGTGGTACTTTAACAGAAATTTGTTGGCTGTGTGGGCAGGCTACACTCCATGGCCTTCAAAACATCCTCCAGAAAGGAGCTGGTGGTGGCAGGTATATATGCGCCTCACGGGTTCTCCTCCAGCTTGGAGCCTAACTCTTATTGCTCACTGCCGTAAGGACTAATTTCACGTAACTCTGTGCTGATGAGCTCATAAGAGCCTTGGAGTAGTGGCTTGGTGCTTTGACATCCACAATGTGAGACCAAGGTAACTTTCTAGGTGCACATTCTAGTCGACAATTTACTTAATTACCTCACATGATGATGGGGGTAGGATAAACATACTTCCTCATATTGTCTTCTATTTTAATTTTTTTTTTTAATATATTTTATTGATTTTTTACAGAGAGGAAGAGAGAGGGATAGAGAGTTAGAAACATCGATGAGAGAGAATCATCGATCAGCTGCCTCCTGCACACCCCCTACTGGGGATATGCCCGCAACCAAGGTACATGCCCTTGACCGGAATCGAACCCGGGACCTTTCAGTCCACAGGCCGACGCTCTATCCACTGAGCCAAACCGGTCCCGGCCTCATATTGTCTTCTAAATATGGTTTTATCTGATACTGATACCCACGTTACTATAGGAAGAGGAAGAGAACTGGCATTTATTGAATAATGTTCCAGGTAGAGAACAGGCTGAGTACTTTCCATTTTTCAACCAACTCAAGAAATAACTATCATCACCCACTCTTTAAAGATGAAAAGAGTGAGGCTTAGAAAGGTTGAGCAACTGTTCAAGGTCACAAGCTAACACATTCGAATCCACTTTCCTTTGACACTGAAGTTCATTCTTATCATCGGGTGAGGACTTCCCTAAGGAAGTCAATGGACAGTTCAAAGAGAAGAGATGATCACTGAAAATGTCTCATCTCCTGGTTTTCTCCTTGTTTTTCCATGCCTCAAAGCAGAAATGTGGCTGGAATCCTGTTCTCAAGCATCAGTGCAGGCAGGGTTCTCCGGTGTACTGGGAGAAGTAAATCCAAAAGCAACAGGACTTGGAATGTTAGAAAAGTCTTACGCTGTTTCTAGTCCCACCACAAATCAATAGAGGTTTATATGTACTGAGTGATTTACTATCTTTCATTAGTGTATTTTATACTTCACTGAACTTAGATAGGCAAATTATATAAACACTTTATATATAAGCAAAACATGTCACATGCCAGGACTCAAAATATGTATTTAATTAAAAAAATACATCTCTTAAAACCAAAGCCCAAAATACATATTAAATGCTACCTTAATCTGAAGGTAAATGAGATATGCCACCTAACAGATATTAAGTGACCCATATAGACAGTGGCGCCTCCATTAGTGAGGCAAATGCATTCCAATAGCACACGTCAGTGTCGGAAACTTCATTAGCTGATGAAGCGATAACAAATCATATGGACTCATGTGCGGAAGACAGAGAAGTGGGTACAGTGTGAAATTATTAAATATTAACCAAAATAATAAAAGTAGGCCAACAACAACAACAAAAAAGCAAGATTCTGGAAGTTCTGATAGAGGGGAGAATTAAGAGAGAATGGGACTCTCCGAGCTGATCTGTGATTCCCCGAGAAGAGGGGGAAAGTTTGAGGAGAAGCCTGAGGTAGCCTAGCCTGGAGCAGAATGGATTTGGCCTGATTCAGTGCCCCCAAACGCTCCAGAACAAGCCTTGAGGAGCTGGGGCTGAGCCTGGCCCAGACATGTCTCTGTAGGACACAGACTATCCAGAGAGGAGAGACAGCATTTCTGAGTCCCCAAACACCCCCAGACCCACCAAGGGAAAGTTCACTGTTGGGCCACATGGACATGGTTCATTGGGCTCCATATCACCCCATTCATATGCAAGTCCTTTCACAAAGGAGTGTCCTTCATTGTTCCCTGGGAATAGGAGGACCGAATCTCTTTACCTGGCTGAGGTTCCACACAGTTTACCACTTAGACTGTCACTCAGCGATGAATCGGACAATCAGGACATGAAAATAACCTTGATCAGATCCTTTTCTTTCCTGACAAAGACAAGGAAGCAGGGAGGCGGGTGGACACAGGGCAGCTGAAGGGACAGAGGAGGCAGCTAAGGGGTTATGAGACTCAGAACAAGAGGCTGGGGAACCCCTACGTTTCTGCTGATTTCTTATTTATACCATAAACCTTGCAGGACAAACATGCTCTATTCACAGAGGTATTTTTGTCCCGTGCAGCTGTGTGGCTTAGCGGGAGCTTTGCTGACGAGCCATATGACTCATGCCAACGTTGCTGCATATGATTTATGACGACTTAAAGGAAAAGCAAACAGCCAGCTTCATTAGGAAGGAGCTTCGCTTTCAGAGGGTTTGTTCATCAGGCATCAGGGTACCATTTGGCCTTTCTGGAGCTGGGTGAAACAGCCAGCCTGCCTCAGCCAGGCATGGGCTGAATGACACCTCTTGCATCCCTGCTCCCCACTTGCCCTATTCCCTGCTCAAATGAGGACACCCCTAGTTCAAGAAGCTAATGGATCGCTGTAGCCCGAGGACCTGTGGCCTTCAGCTGCCGCAGGAGGCTTAGTGGCTCTGAACTGGGCCAAACCCTCCTATGGGAGGTGCTGCTTGGGGCTGGAACAGCTGCCCTCGAAGGCAGAGTCTGCAGCCCTAGGCATGGAGAGAGAGGTTGGAAAGGGACCAGGTTTTATTGGATCTTGTTTGGCTGCTTTGTGCTGTGTCAGACTGCCTACCCACCTCACTGATGAGGAGAGCAGTCCCACTTAATTTTCTGAAATACTCCCCAGAGAACATTCAACAACCCTCCAGCCCCCAAGCCCCACCCCACACCTCCCACGGGGGTCAGAGAGAAGTGGGCTGGGTCCCTTACTCTAGAAGGTTTCTAACTCTTACCCTTGAAACTTCTCCAAGCTGGACTTGATGAGCCCTGTCCCTTTCCTTCTCTCCCTCCCTGTTTCAGCTTTCACTTTCAAACAAGGCCAGGCCCACATTTACTCCTTGAAAAAAAAAAAAAAAAAAAAAAAAAAAAAGGAAAATCAGGCCAGTCAATAGCTCAGGTTGGTGGCTGTAGCACACAACGGCTGCTTTGTGATGAAGTAGCTTGGACTAAGAAAGCGACTTGGGTAATATCCTGTTTATCTGCTTCCAGGAATGCGCTGTTAGCACCAATACCCTCACCACAATGGAGCCGAGTACAAGACCATGAGAGTTTGTGGATCGTGCCGTGGTCACAGGGCCTGCACTGTGGACACTTTCATCTTAAATTAAAGTGTGGGAGGCTCAGGATACAGTTTGTGTTCAGGTTGCCCAACTTGCTAATAAGCTTTATAGTTTATCATTCATCTGAGAGATGAGAAGAAAGCCCATTTGGAAATTTTGCTAAAAGGAGCTTGAAATGACCATTTTTAAAATACTCAAAATATATACCATATGCCAACAAGGATGTATTTTAAACTCGAAAAATAAAAAGTCAGTAAACGTTTGGGTGCAAGTATTTTTTCTAGTGAAAGTGTTAAATATCCGATCTTTGGTTTCTCTGGTTGCAGTCAGTATGGATCCAGTGCTTTCAGTGCAGCTCTTGGTATATTTGTGTAAGGTTTGTGTGGCCCGATCCCTGTCCCCACCAAGACACACACAAAGGACCTGAGCGATTGGGTACAGGGAGTTGGTATGATCTTTCCCTGTGGATGCTTTGAAGGTCTGCCAGCTGCATCAGGCCTCCTTGCTCAGTGCATCTCCACCCACCTTCCCAGCCTGGTGACAGAAACTCCTAGAGCAGAGCAGTGCACTGTGTAGCTCTATAGCAGCGGTCAGAACTGTCCAGGAGAAGAACCGGAAGGAATAGGTGGGGGTCAGACTGCCTGAGCGACTCCTGCCTCCTCTGCGTCCTTTCAGTGCCGGGATGCTACACCCTGGTTACTCAAAAGGTCCTGCCTGCACAGACACTTGAGGAAGCTCCTCAGTTCCAAGTTGTGGGCAAGGAAAAAATGTTTCACCTTTCTCAGAATTCCTGGTAGAGGATTCCCTCTGAAAGGAACAGGAGTGCTGAGCTACAAGAGCAGACAGAGGCTCTAGGACAGGCTACGTAGCAGCACTTCTGCAACAATGGAAATTGTCTGTGATGCGGTGTAGGCCAACGGAGCCACACATGATGGCTGAGCAGGTGACACGGACTTAGAAGGACTAAAGTACCAAAATGTCTATTTTAATGCATTTCAATTGACTTACACGTGACTACTGTGTTGAACAGCAGAATTATCAGAATTAAGTGTGTGTGTGTGTGTGTGTGTGTGTGTGTGTGTTTATTATTTAGAAAACTGTAAGACCTCATGTGGAGGAAAAAGAAGAACAACGGGGGGAAAAAATATCGCCTACTTGCACCCTTCTGGAAAAATCCTTTCGGCCTGTCGCCATAATCCCTGCACCCAGGTAATAAGGAGATTCTAGCCATCAGTCCCCAAAGAGAATAGTGTCATCATTTATTTTCATTAATCATTAGGGAACGAGGCTGCCATGCCCACGTACAGGCTGGCACTTCTCTGCATTCACGCCTACTGATTGATAGCGTTTCGAGACATCTTGTGCTAGGCAGTGGGCAAGGGGGAAAGGTAATGAAATTGCCTCCTCATTTACCAACCAAGCCAGTAATGTGTCATTGCGCGTGGCTGTCAGTTTTCTACATCAGGGGTGCCCAGTACCAGGTAGGCCACTCCCTCCCCCTTTGAAAGCAACATAAATCAGGAGTTGTACAAGTGGAGAGAGGTCATGGAGAGGCCACGGGAATCTCAGGCCCGGCCACTTGTCTGATTTGGGGCCTTGAAATTGTTCCCTGAGCTGGGAAAACCGTGGGACTCTGAATACTTCGTTGGGGAGGCCAAGTCTTTTAGATACTGCAGGTGACCTGCTGACAGAGGGACAGCATGCATGGGACTGAAGAGAAGATCCGGGCAGTATCAGTGCTGGGGTCCCAAACAGCTCAGCGGGGAAGACGGCCTCTACCCCACGTCCCACCCCTCCTGCGTTCATGTTCCTGCTGTGTTCAAATTAGGAAACTCTGAAGACATCTAGGAGAGTATAAAGAACCAGACACTAGTCAGTTTTTCTCCATCCAGGAAAAAATTAAATTAAAAAAAAAAAAGACTTGTGAGTTTACCCACATTTCGCTTCTGCAGAGCCATCTGTCTTTCCCTCCGATGCCCCCGTCTGTACCCATCGTTTAGCAGGAACCCAGCATGCTGAGCCGCAGCCCCCGGAGCAGTGCTCTCCAGGCAGGAGCGATTTGCCTTTTCATCACGACTTCTTTTGTTTTTCCCCCGTAGCCAGCTGCTGCAGCGAGGCATCAATTTAGATTAAACAGGCTGAGAAGTGCTATTCAGTCTGTCAGCCAGGCACACTTCTCTAAACACAGCGTTCAGCAGGTACCGCTTTGAAAACGAAGTCGGGAGGCTGCTCAGAGGGGGCCGCAGACTTTGTTTCTCAGTCTGGGAACAAGAGCAGGGATCCTTGGCGGGTTTCTCCAGAGCAGCGCGCGCCCTTTCTTTCTGCCTGTCTTCACCCTCGTCCTGCTCCTCCCCTTCGGCTCTGCCACTGGTTTCTATCTCCATTGTTCCCTTAAGCCCAGCAGCCAGTGTGCAGCCAGGCCCAGCACACGCTCAGCAGCCAGCAACTTCCTCTGAAGCTGCAACGCATAATTATAACCAGCTGCTCCGGCTGCTGGCTGGCCAGCTCTGCAAACAAGCTTCCTGATACCCGGAGTTCCAGGGAGGCAACAGCCGGCTCTTGGCAGCAGCAAATTCTCCGAAGGAATCGCCCACACCCTTGGAAGGAAAGGGAGCAGCCCTTCTCTCTGGTGGCTCCCGGAGGCTGGTGCCTGCCTGGTCTCCTCGCTCTTCCCTATCTGAGAGAGTCGCTTTTATTGTTAACAGGAAGCTGCCACCTGCAGCTGCCCTGGCCCTGCTGGCTGCTGGCTGTGCTGGGCCACCTCAAGCAGGATGGCAGTCCCAGGCCTAACTCGGGGAGGCAGCAGCACCAGGAACCCAGGCTTCCGGTTGGTGTCTCAGCCGGGGCAATTTGCGAACATGAACAAACAGAGAGATCGGCGTAGGAAACGTGTGCTGTCCCCCAGCTGGCAGGAGGCAAAAGGCCAACTGATGTGGCTTAAAAAAAAAAAAAAATACCAGTGAAAATCCAAACAAGCCTAACATACCCTCCCCCACGGAGAGCAGCATGTGGGCAAGAGGGATGAGGACTCGCCCAGGCCCCGCCTCAGAGTTCATCTGGGGGCCTCAGTGATCTTTCAGGCTTGGCTATAAGTATGACTCTGATCCGAAATTAGGCTTTGGATGTGTAACACCAGGCTCCCTGCCCCACCCACCACCTCTCTCTGCCCTGTGCCGGATTCTTCAGAGCCTGGCTCGGGGCCAGACAGGGCCCTTCTGGCTCCTAGGGGAAGGGCTGGCCACAGTGTTCTGTCTCCAGGCAGGGCGTTAAGGTGGGTGAAGGTGCAGGATGCTGCCCAGGAAGAGGAGGGGAGACTGATCTGCTTGCAGAGGACACCCAACCCTCACCTCACCCAGCCCCTCAACCCAACGCCGGAGAAGCCCAGGCAGGTAAAAGGGCAAGTGTGCCACCTGGGGCTGCCACATTGCTTCTGCCCACCTGTGCCTCCCAGCTCGGACGCCTAATAGGCCTTCAGCAGGGAGAGAGGCGAGCCAGGCCCAGCTGGCCACTCTGTCATGCCCGACAGCAGCCTCGGAGGTGGGGAGCAGCTGGAACTCTGCTGTTGAAAAGGAGCTGCTCATTTTACAGGGCAATTTCCCAGGGATGCTGGCCCTGGCAGTCAGAGCTCAAGTGGGGCGGGCAGACGGGAGCACCTTCAAGAGGGTTTGTTCTTACTGACGGAGCTTCGGCAGCCAGACTATGGCCGGCCAGCAGCCGTCTGTGGTGGCGGGGTTCCCCGGCGCAGCTTTCTTAGTTTCAATGTTTAAGAACCTCAATAGAACAGTTGTTGTTTTTTTGTGGGTTTTTTTTTTTTTTTTTTTTTTTTTTTGCCAATTGGTACCGGGCAGGGGTGCTCACTTGAAAGGCACTGTAATAGCAACCTGGATTGGCCACAGGCACACAGAGAACCCGGGTCCTTGTGAAGGTGTGTACACCAAGCATGTCAAACTCAGAAGCTAGCACAGGTCAAATAAACGAGGCACGGGGCCCGGTCAGGAGTTTGACATGCTGGGGGTACACAGTGGAGCGAGTGCCATCAGCCCCTGATCACCTCTGCATTTTAATTCCCCACAGAAAAAGGTGCCCATTTAAAGTGCTCTTTTTTGGTGTTCACCCCACACTCTCCCTTCTGAAGCTTAGGTCTGGGGATACACTTTAGAAGCAAGTTCAAAGCAAGCGCGTGTGGAGCAGCATCCCGACGCGGCGACTTCAGCCAGAATGTTGCTCGTGCAGCTTCACTGGCTCCTCCACTTAAGCAGTTTGGAGGTCCCCGTGACTCACTAATGTGATTTTTGGCAGGTTTTTCTCAGAGCTTGCAATGAGGAACAAGCTTAACGAGTCATGTCTGAGCTCTCACTTGACCGCAAACCTTCCTGGAGAAGATCAGGGATGAGAGCCTTGCCTTTGAGGGCTCCGTTCCCCAGGGGAGGAATGTGGATAAGACACCATAGCCCTGTTGTAGCAGTGTGTGTGTGTGTGTGTGTGTGTGTGTGTGTGTGTGTGTGTGAGAGAGAGAGAGAGAGAGAGAGAGAGAGAGAGAGAGAGAGAGAGATATGATGTAAAAGGCAGAACAACAGAGAAATTCAGTCCCCAGGATTATACAAAATGAAGCTAGAGGAGTTAGCACTAGAGTTTGAGATAAGAGAGGAGTTTGAGACAAGACTTAGATTAGTCAGACCAATGGCTCAGTGATTGAACATCAATGCATGAACCAAGAAATCGCCAGTTCAATCCCTGGTCAGGGCACATGCTCAGGTTGCAGGCCCAATCCCCAGTGGGGGGTGTGCAGAAGACAGCAGATTGATATTCCTATCTGTCTCTCCCCCTTTCTTCCTAAAAATCAATAAAAACGTGGTTTTTTAAAAAAGAGATTTAGACAATTTTCCTAACTCTCTAATTATCTGAGGGGACATGGCATTCCGTTTACTTCTTCTGGTTTAAGTTTTATCACCTACTAGAGGCCCGGTACATGAAAATCCCAGGGATCAGGCTTAAACTGGCAGCAGGACATCCCTCTCACAATCAGGGACTGCTGTCTCCTAACTGCACACCTGCCTGCCTGCCTGATCGTTCCTAACTGCCCCCCCTTGCCAGCCTGACCACCCCTAACACCTCTGCCTGCCAGCCTGATCACCCCTCACTGCCCCCCACCCCTGCCAGCATGGTCGCCCCTAACTGCCTCTGCCTGCCGGCCTGATTGTCCCCAACTGCCCCCTCTGCCGGCCTGATCTCCCCTAACTGTCCCCCACCCCCACCCCCCGTCAGCCTATTTACCCACGATTGTCCCTCTTCTGACCTGGTTGTCCCTAACTGTCTTCTTGCTGGCCTGGATGCTCCTAACTGCCCCCCACCCCTGCCAACCTGATTGCCTCCTAACTGCCCCTCCTGCTGACCTGGTCACCCCCAACTGTCCTCCCCCCACTGACCTGGTCACCCCTTACTGCTCTCCTGCTGGCCTGGTCATTCTCAACTGCCGCCCCTGCTGGTTTGGTTGCCCCCAACTGCCCCTGCCGCTGGCCTGGTCGCTATGACATACACTGATCACTGGGGGGCATACACTCAATGCAGGAGCTGCCCCCTTTTGGTCAGTGTGCTCCCACAGCCAACCTTCCCTGGCCAGCCAACCTCCCTTGGTCCCTCCCCTTGGCCAGCTAGTCCCCTACCCCATGGCCTGATCAGAACCTCCCGTGGACCCAAACAGCCCACATCGCTGGCCAGGCCGAGGGACCCCACCCAGCCATGGATTCATGCACTGGGCCTCTAGTATTCCTTATAAAGTGCTTTAATTGTTGGAAGCACTTTCATATGTATTGCACACGATTTAATAAGGTGGCTAAGGAATGTGTGATCATCCCTCCCACATACGTGAGAAAAGTCCATCTCCAAGAGGTTAGGTAACTCGCTCAGAGTCACACAGTAAATTGGTGCAGAACTGGAAGCTTAGCTCCTGGTCCTGTGATCTATAGTCCTATGATCTTTCCAGAAACTTCTGTTTATTGCCACCATTGCCTCCACCTAAATGGAAGCACTTGGCTTGTAGTCCACCCCAAACCAATTCCATCTCCTAGGAGGCAGCTCCTTGGTGCTTCTGCCCAGCCCTCCCTGCACTGTAGCCCCAGCTTTAATCCATCCCATTCCTCAGCGTCTCCCCCTCTTCCTTCACCTGGGGCTGCATGCTCAGGGAACAACCTACGTGGCATTAAGTCCAAACAAATTGGGAGGCAATGTTCTTTGAAATGAAAAAGGTTGAATTAGATACCACTGCACACATTAAGTTTGTTAAGTATCTACAGCATGATAAAATCATCCCAAATGTCACTAATTCCTGGGGGACTTATTAATAATTAAACATTTTTAGTTCAGTTAGGAATGCAAATTCCATTTAACAAGAGAATGTACACTAAATATGTCCATTATATTGCAGCTTGCAACCAAATGCGTTAGAGATCTCAGCTGGATTTCTCCAGGACAGATGACAAGAGTTAATGCAGGTATCAGTTTTTCCTAAAGGCAGCACAGAAGCCCAAAGTAGGCTCCTGGATTGGTTTATAGGGCTTGTGTTTATTGGGAGTGTTTATTAGAATGACTAATAATGAAAGGAGACTTGGCAAGGGCTGGGAGAGAGCTGGGGGAAGCCCAAAGGAAATGAGATGGTCTCGCAGCATACAGGGCAGACCAGAGACCCAGTGTCTGCGGTAGAGTGAATCATTTGTCCCCACGCTGATTTTTTAGGTTTTTTTTTAAGGGCTGGAATAAGCAAAGAAGGCCTCCTTTCTATGTGTTCCACTCAATGGGAAGGTCATTTACATATTTATTTAGCTTAATCAGAAGAAAAGATATATGGCTCTGATTTTACACACACACACACACACACACACACACACACACACACTTCTTTAAAAAGCAGTTTTCTTTATTGCTTTATTTATAAAGGCAGCTGGTTATCTTTTTTCTTTTCTCTTTACTTCCTGGGCAAAGTCAGAATATTGAATATCTTGATAGAAAGAAAGGGAAGCTAGCAAACATATTGTCAATCTCCTTTGTCTCTTTCAGAGATTACTATTTTTCCTTAGGCCCACCAAAGTAGGTCCTTTTTGAAGATGATCAAGGGGGAAAAAGAGAGTGTGCTGTGAGATCTGAGGAAGTCCGTTGACCCAGCCGTTAGTCCTGGGGTTCTCCTAACCAGCTCTGCAACGTCTGGTCTTTTGGGCATGTTGTTTCACCTCTCTCTCTAGGCCCCTTTTCCTATCAGTAGTTTTCATTATCTAGAAATCCCTTCTAGCCTTAATGTTTCAGAAATCTGGGCTTCAAGTAGAGATGGGACTTCTCAGTGGTCCCTGAAGAATTTTTGCAACCTTTATGCAAAAAAAAAAAAAATGACTGGATACATTCTTCCACTTTGTTTCCTGAGCTGAAACTCCATGCAAATCGTGCAGCTTCTTTCCTCCCTCACTTAAAGCACCTGCCAAACCTAATAAAAGAGCCATAAACCGAGTTGTAAGGACCCCAACAAAGAAGAGAGATCCTCTGCAGACCAGGGAGGTCAATGGGACAGACTCATCCAGAAGCAGACACCGCAGGGAAGCTTGTTCACCCACGAGGTGCTGGAGGACCCAGAAACACAAGGGTAGACTTGCCCTTGCTTATGGCTCCTCAGTCTCATCCTGATAGTATTAGGGTTCAAGGTCCAGCGAGTACTGCCTCCAGGAGACCTCTGGTCTGAAAAAGGCATGTGTATGTCTTTAGGAATCACTCCTCAAGTGTTTCCTTTAAAACACTTCCTCTTTGTGTTATTAGATACAGGGCCCAGGCAAATGGACTGTTGGGTAGAAGTTCCCACCCTACTCTCAGGAAAGAATTGACAAGGCAAGAGAGGAATGTGAGAAGAGATGGGGGAGGGCATGCTGAGCTGTTTATCATGTGGCAGCCTCGGGAGAAGCAGAGGAAGAGGGGTTGAGTTTCAAAACAATTTGTGGACTTAGAGACCATAAAACTGGTGGAGGAAAGAAGATTTAAAGTCAAATAGATTAATAAGCTCAATTATCCCGGATGATTTTCTTCAGCCCCTGGTTTTTCTATTCTGAAAGTCTGTTGGTTTTTCCTGCAAATAATCAGCTCGCCCCAAATGAGAGCAGTGTATTTTATATATCAAGTTTCATAGAAGCCGGGGGCGGGGTTTCTCACTTTGCCTTCACGAACACACACACACCATCACCACCTCCCTGATAGTTTGAGGAATTACTTTGCTCTGTCTCTTTAAAAATGTCTAGAAAACTCTTTGGGTGCTGTCAAGGCTAATCCATCAGAATGATACGTATAAGCAAATGGGATCCCCTTACTTCATAAATTGCTTCACTTAGGGATTAAGGGGGTCATAACCAAAAGGGCATGACCACACTCTTCAAAAGATTAAAAAAATATATGAATGGCCAAAACCGGTTTGGCTCAATCGATAGAGTGTCGCCTGTGGACTGAGGGGTCCCGGGTTCGATTCTGGTCGAGGGCATGTGCCTTGGCTGCAGACATATCCCCGGTGGGGGTTGTGCAGGAGGTGGCTGATCGATGTTTCTCTCTCATCGATGTTTCTGGCTCTCTATCTCTCTCCCTTCCTCTCTGTAAAAAAATCAATAAAATATATATATATTTTTTAAAAGATATGAGTGTATGTGTGTGTGTTGAGGGGATTGTTACCTGGTTTTGCTATTGTAATTTATCACACTCTGTTCCTGTTCCCCTCCAAAAAAACAAAACAAAACAAAACAAAAAGGCATCTTTGATATTTCGGGGGCTCTAAACACAACCACAGATTTTGCAAGCTGGCCTGAGTTTTTTTGTTTGTTTGTTTGTTTGGGTTTTTTTTTTTTTTTTGCATAGCTTATTAAACTGTGGTCCAGAAGAAGTTGGCCAGATTAAATGTGGGTCATCCAGCCGGTTAGCCACAGGCCCGGAGGAGGAACATGGCCTCTAGGCTCCTTGTCCTGTGCTCTTTCTACCCAGGGTGGATTCTAGGGGATCTGATTTGCAGAGTTTCCTTTCCGCTTTGCTCTCAGTAGGAGACAATAAATCATAGCATGGGTTTGTGTATCCTAAGCCCTTACCAGCCAAACAGTCGCCAGCACTCTCCACACTCACCCACGCGGCTGGAAGGCCACTGCAGAGGGATATGGCAGGAACACTCTGCTCCCAAGGCCATGTGTCCTTTTTCATCAAAATCCCTTTTCTTTGCCCCAAGGTTAATTGCTCTTTGGCCTCGATTTCTTTTTTTAATCTCTGTCTATTCACTGGTATTAGCTTGTATACCAACGCTTAGATATACCACACTTAAATTGGGAGACACTAAACACAACTAAATATAACCTGCTTTACCTTAAAAAACAATAAAGTTTGTGCAATATTTCTTATGTTCTCCCCATAGTGATCATGTGATGGGTGGTACTGTTGAAGTCATCTCAGAATCAAATCTCTCCTTCCAAGGAAGAAGTGAAATGACTTGCCCCAAAACAGTAGGCAGAAATGGGAATGGAATGGTTCCCATAGACTCAGTACTGACTTTTCTTCTTTCTGTTATGCCACCATACCAACCTGCCAAAATCAGGTTTCACATCCTCTCTCTGCTCTTGTCCAACCCTGGGTAGAGATACTAATGACCAACAGTTGGACATGACATGAGCATAAACAGGATATGGAAGGGGCAGGATGAGGCCTGAACAACCCAGCATGCGTTGTTCAATATATTAGCCACAAGTCATGTGTGAATATTTCAGTTAAAATGAATTAAAATTAGCCGAAACCGGTTTGGCTCAGTGGATAGAGCGTCGGCCTGTGGACTGAAAGGTCCCAGGTTCGATTCCGGTCAAGGCATGTACCTTGGTTGCAGGCACATCCCCAATGGGGGTGGGGGATGCAAGAGGCAGCTGATCAATGATTCTCTCTCATCAATGTTTCTAACTCTCTGTCCCTCTCTCTTCCTCTCTGTAAAAAATCAATAAAATATATCTTTAAAAAATGAATTAAAATTAAATGAAATGACAAGTTTAGTTTTTCAGTTGCACCAGCCACCTTTCAAGTGTCCAGGAGTCACAGTGGCTACCATATTGGGCAGCACAGACATGGATCACTTCTCTCATCACAAAACCTTCTACTAGAGAGCCCTGCCAGACTCTAGGCAATCAGAGCATATAATAATAACTAGCATTGATTGAGGTCCAACAGCATACCTGGCCCAATTGTTGATGTTTCATGACTATTATTTCATTAATTTTTAAAGTCCATGTAGTATTATTATTTATATGTGACAGAAGAAGAAACTGATGTTAAAAATTCTTTAAAATTTTCCTTCCTATTTAGTAGTGAATAGCAGAAATATAAACATGACCCATTAATGGCAGACTACAATATGATTTCTAGTTTCCTGCGGGGAGCCATACAGGCTAGTAATTTTAGAGCTAGCATTTATTGAGCACTTAGAAAGACACTTTTCTAACAGGCAACATACATAAATCATTGGTAGGTATGATCATTATTCCTGTTTTATGGGTGAAGAAATGAACTTACAGAGGTTAAGAAACAGTCCTGAGGTCACCCACCTAGTAAGTGATGGAGTCAGGATTTGAACTCAGGCAACCTGACTCTAGAACGTGGTGCCAAATGATTACACCATACTGCACAGCTGGCTGCTGCTTCTGTGTTGTATAAAAGGCAAGGACTACCCTATGGCTCACAATTCCAGTCCCTGTTCACAGGGCCGGTTGCTCTTTCCAGATGGGCTCTCTCATGGAGTTGGCTCTCAGATGCCTGTGCTCATTTCTCCCTGCTGCTGGCCAGCAAGGTTTGTTGCTCTCTCTGCCAAGCTGCCATAGCTACAAGTCATCATGAAAGTCGTGCTCCAGCAAATCTTGAAAGGAATCCTTTGGCCTACTCCTTGGAGTCGTCCTGCCTCAGCCCACCACAGGGCAGCTTAAGGGCATCCTGTTGACATTCCTTCTTGACATTTGGTAGGCCTGGTGGTCAACCCTTCAGTCCTGGGGGGCTGGCTGTGTTCCAGGCATGCTGATGAATCTGTCCTTATCCTTTAATGAGAAGCAGGTCTACTAGGAAATCCCATAAACTGGCTCAAGAAGTTGGGTGTGACATTTATGGCACTGATCTGTAGACTTTCATTTAGTCTGGTCTGAAATCAGGTGCCACATGAGCACCATACTCCACCTGCCAGTCTCACCAACATATCCTGATTATTTTTTGTTTGTTTGTTTTATTTTCCTACTGCTTTGATATTTTAGAGCATTACTGCTATGTGAGAAGAAAAATTAAATGGAGGTTTTTTTCTTGTCTCTCAGAGGTAAAATCCTATTGGCTGTCAATAGGATTTTCATTGCACAGGTCAGCATTTCATTTTGGTCAACTTTTTGACTTTTCATACCTTAGCAATATAATAACTATGCAAGATGGTCCAAAATCCTTTGGAGGCTGTCTCAGGTAGGGTGGCTTAGCAGTCATAAATGGTTTTAAGAAGAATGGCCTTGGAGGTGCCTCCCAAAGGCCTTAAAACTTAGATGTCTTGATGTACTTGGGAACAAATAAATACTCAAACCAGTCTCAACTATTAGTGGTATGGACTGGCTATGGGGGATTCTTTCAAATAACTAGTAAAATCTTTGTGGAATCCCACTGAGTTTCTTTATTAGTCAGGTCAATATTATAGATTGTGAGTAAATCAACTCATATTATCAAAGGCTTTTGTAAAATTGGTGGATACAGTGCACTTCCTCTACGTGATGTACCACAAATACCACAGGAAGTCACTCCCACTTCATCACCCTGGCCCAAGCACATGGCTGTCTTTCAAGAGTCTAACTGACCTTGCTGTGCAGTCCGTCGCTGGTCTGCAGGAGGATAATGACATGAATTTTACTATAGTTGCAAAGTGTGGGAAGTTTGTGAGAGCTGTCTTATCATTCTCATTTCATTCCTCCCGAAAATAACTATCAACTTGAGAGCCGGCTGTATGTCCTTGGCTCTCCTCCTAATAAAGAATGGCAAACACAGCTATCTGAGTAGCTTCTTCCACTTCAACTGGGAAATTATCTCAGGTGCAGACCCGTGACTACAATTCATGATCCCAGCTCCACCTTCCTGGTTGGAACAAATTCATATTAACCTAAACTGGCACAGATCCTTCAAGAGGTAGTACACCCTCTCATGAAAAGAATCAAGCATAAGGCGAGTGGCTGTTCAGAGGGATTGTTCTGAGGGGGACTGAAGAACTGGTCAGGTGATGGCCAGACTAAATTACCCAATCAAACCCTGACAGGCTATGGTTTAGCACGTTCTCTAGTCTTCAATATTTTTCATCCATAATGTTCTACTCTTTTTTAAACACATTACATTCCCCCAGCCCTCCAGGGTCTTTGCCTACACTGGTTTTGTGTGTGTTTTCCCAGGAATGTCAGCACATTCCAAGCTAAAGTTGACTTTATTTCTTTATTTCTTCTTCTTCTTTTTTTAATTGTTCAGTTGTTGATTTAAATGCTTTCTTCCTAGAGAGGCCATTGCTAATCCCTCTACCTCTGTAGGCACACTGTGTTATAATCTATCTCTGAATCCATTCAATTTTCTTCCAAAATGTATGCAATTGTGGGTATGTCTATACATGTTTGTGGGGGATTGGTTGTCTGTAGACTGTACGGAGGGATCCATGTCTGTTTTATGCATTGATGCACATCTGTGCTTAGCACATATTAGGCATCTAAATAATTGTTGGATGTCTGACTGAATGAATGAATATTAATGTCAGAGTAAAGTCATTTATAGAATTTATGCTGCAGAGCTTTAAAATAGGAACACATGTTTAGAGATACTCAACTCCATCATTTATCAGTGAAATATAAATACCCTCAGCTTCTTCTTTTCCTTACTCTACAAGGTTGGTGGCTGAGCTACGTAAATGTATAAGCACTGTATAGCTATCTTTAACTAGGCTACACATCAGAAATCTTAGCAAAAAAATAAAAAGGTGGGTTTTTTTTGTTTTTGTTGTTGTTGTTGTTGTTATGCTTGTTTTTAAAAAATATTCAGGGCTTGGCTATGTACTGATAGTTTATTAGTTCTGTTCTAGATCCTTTGGAATAAACTGATCATCCTTCAGACTCCACACATCTCCAGTTTATCTGACTGCAGTGGGTGGATCCTTGAATTCGTCCTCTGGTCTCCTGGCTGAACAATGACCTTGGTGTCTGACTCAAGGCCACCATAGTGAACTCTCCAGATGTGTGCCAGTCACAATTGCGGGGGGGGGGGGGGGGGGGGGGGGGTTTGAAGGACCACAGTAGAAGGTACCAATGACCAGATGCATCAGGAACAAAAGGGAGAAACAAGGTCCTGAAAATAGAAATCACTTCAAAAACTAGATGGTGAGTTGATAAGGTCAGGAGGCCTCTGTCCAGGAACACTCTGGCACTATAAAGGGAGACAGGGCTGCGCCATAGTCTGCTGTGGAACGTGAGTCAGTTTTTCTTCAAGAGTTCTTCCCAAAGTAGGTTTTGTGGGTTGTGCTAACTGTGCTTTCCATTTTTATCTGTAACGCAAATGTTACTCCTTTCCCAAGGATTGCTGTATCATCGCATTAACAATAAGATAAACAAACTTGACAAAAATTCCCAGCAAACAATGTGCGGTAATTGCATCGTTTTGTCCCAGGTACACCCTTTTTTTTGTTCTCAATTAAAAAGCAGTTCCAGCAGTTGTGTATGCTGTATCATTTGTTCACCTTAAACAAACACTTTGGAATCTAAAAATACAACAGAAATAAAACTTTCTGAAAAAAAAACATTAAAAAAAAAAACAACTGAACCTTAGAATCACATCAAAAATAAGAAATGGATTTTTAGGGGATCAGGATGGCTTACAAGAGGTTGAGGTTCCCGGACCAGCCAACCCTGTTATGGTCCTAGATCTAGGGGCTACAAGGGTTTACACAAAACAGCCAGCCACAGACCTCTAGCTGAATGGTCCAGACACCCAGTCAGATAGTTTAGATGTTTAGACTTAACAAAACCATGATTTAACTATACTCACTGCCAGATTTCAAGTAGCATTTGCTCAGTTGAATACTACCATCTAGTAAATCATTTCAATTTTCTCTGCTTGAATTAGGCACATGATTCTTCCCAGGGACTAACAGTGAAGGAGTGAGGTTCCTACTAGAGAGAGTTAGAACACAAAAGTGAGTCTGCCACTTTTAGGGGCTGGGACTCAGCCACTCATTTCCGTCATCAGATAACCGGTGGCAATACCAGGGAAACTCCAGGAAGCGGCACAGTGACCTGACCAGTGTAGCTTCTACACCTGATCCATCCTGTAGCCTGGCTCTGCACCCCTCAGGACATAGCAACCTGTTTCCTCCCACCCGACCTACCGGCTTTTCAGCATCGGGCTTCTGACATGACGAGAGAAAGATCTGACAGAGCCTCCTCTCCTGTGCGCGCACTTCACTGTGACATGCTGAAACCAGCACAGCCGAACAGACACACTCATAATAAGACCAAAAAGGCAGTGACAGTGCTGGCGATTTCATGCCTGGGCCAAGCACCAGAGCAGCCCTGGGAGGAGGTGCAGGCAAGGGAGGGGATGACTTACTCCCAACCCCTCTCAACAAACAAAGGATAGGGCTACTGTGAACGTGGTGCTCCTGGGAGATTCTAGTTTAATGTTCCCTCCCCTCCCCCCTCCCCCCCAGATCCTTTGTAGGTGGGGCATTCAGGTGAGGTCAACAGACGTTTGTAGAGCCTAGACACTGTATGGAACCAGCAGAGCTGACCAAGTGAGGGGGCGGGACCCTCCCTACCAGCTCCGCTGTAGGCAATGGAAGCCACGGCTCTTTGGAGTGCTTCTGCATTTGTCATCTGCACAACATGGATGCACATTAAGCAGACCTACATGTTTTGTATCTCACACTGGTTTTCAGTAAGTCAGGGATTCAGGGATGGCTTCACTGGGGTTTGGGTGTAAGGTCTCTCATGAAGCAAGATGTTGGCCAGTGCTGTAGTCACCTGTAGGCTTGACTGGGGTTAGAGGCAGCACGTCATCCAGATGGCTTGCTCACAAGGCTGGCCCGTTGGGGCTGGTGGGTGGCAGAAGGTCTTAGTTCCTTGATAAGAGGACCACTCCATATAGCTGCATGAGTGCTCTCATGAGCACTCCATGAGCACGCCAGCCTTCCCCACAGGGAGTGACACAAGAAAGAGCAAGTGGAAGTCACAGAGTCTTTTATGCACTAGCCTTGGAAATCACACACTGTCATTGCACAATATTCACTCGGTTACGCAAGTCAGTCCTCCTCAACAGGGAAGGAGACTACCCGGGACATGAATATCAGAAGGCAAGGGTTTTGGGGGGCCATCTTAGAGGTGGGCTACCACACCGACCTATTGGTCCTCCCACTGCCCGTGGGAATTAGTCTGCCCAATGACTAAGCTTCTCCCAAGAGTCACAAAGATCTGATGCTCATGGAAATGCCCAAGTGTCCTTTCAGAGAAAGGTCAACAGCTCCTGACCTCCTGCCTACTTCAGGCAGGTGGTGGCTCAGTGCCACACCCCAGCCACGACACCTCTGCTGGGTAGCAGCACACGTGATGAGTGCTAAGAAAGAGTCACGGAATCACCCATTGGTGAGGCACACATCATGGCTTAGAATGCAGCACAAAGCAAGAATCTTCCAGCTGGAGTATTGCTCTAAAATGGGCATCTGGTGGCCCTAGTGAATTAATAAGCCTATTTAAGTGTCTGAGATATACCTATGAGGCTCTGGGGAGAATGTGTCCTCACTAGATTTCTGCTCTTTTCCTGGAGGGCAAATGAACCTTGCTGACTCAAATGGGTACAGAGAACCTAATGGTTAGCAGTTGCTGGGTCACCTTTGATGGGCGTTTGTAGAAATTCCAGTGAACCTCTATTATCTTCTGTGAGACAGTCTAACCCAATTTCAACTGTTAAATTGAAATTTTAAAATTTACTGGATAAAAATTCCAAGCCGGACAGGTTACCTACATTATCTCCATTAGTCTCCACAGAAACCCTGTGAGCTAAGTATTATGGCCACTATTTTCATAGAAGAGCAAACGGAAGCTCAGGGAGGCTAAATGACTGGCCCAATTTCCCCGCTGGCAACTGGGGAAGCTAAGATTCCAACATGGGTAAGTCTGACTTCAAAGCCCATGCTATCCATTTTCTAGGAATTCTCCAAATGAGTAGAGGAATACGACCAGTGAGAAGGTACATCCAGAGAGAAGAGGGAGAGCGAGGAGAGGAGGGTCTAAAACAGCGACAGCCCAGCCTTAGGGACAGGATGAGGGATGGGGGCTGAGGGCAGCCCGGGGGGCAGATGGGACCTTGCACTAGGAATGACCAGTCTGAGGATGGTCCTCTCAGACCCCTTCTCCTCAGTCTAGGCAACAGTGTTTTGAGATCTGTCTTAAGGCAGCAGACTATGCATCTCCCTCCCCTCTCCAAGGAGTGGCAGGTTGCTAATAATAATAGTTTCTGCAACCATGGCCTCTTGCTAAGCTAAGCACCACTTTTTAAAAATCCTTGAAACATTCCTATGAGATAAGCTGGGGAGAAGGAGGGTGGAGGGGTTGAGGAACATCCCCAAGGTCACCAAGACCCAGGTGGTAATGCTCACGGTTCCAACCCAGGCGTCTGACTTGAAGGCCCTCAGGAATCTTAACACCGTGTTCTACCAGCCAGAGGCTGGGTGTCTTGGATGGTGCATGAACTGACAGCGCCAGTCCCCATGCCTGAGAGGCAGGATAGCTGCCGCTCTCCTGCAAGGAGGCTTGCTGATGGCACCACCTGGGCCCAGGCACCCACATGGGGCCCTGCTGCTTGGAGTTCTGGCCTGTAATCGGGTGGGTCCTGTCTCCTCTCGCTGACCTCAGCAATTCCGGAGTCAGAAGGAAGGCAGCTCCACGAGGCTGGACAGCCTTTGGGGTGGGCCTGGGCTGTGATGCCCCGGATGGGTGAGCTGGGGAGGGAAGTGTCCAGGCTTTGGAGGGCTCCCGGCAGAGCAGAGCGATGGGGCTCAAACCCAGATCACCATTTTCCTCCCTGTGGTCTGACTGCTGCCCTGGCCGGATCCCTGGCCCAGGGGATGGCGAAGAGAGAAGGGGCGCTAAGGCTCCTCTGCTGCCTGCGGAGATCGGGGAGGCTTTGTGTATTGGGAATCGGATTCAACCCCTCCCTTCCCCGCCTCCCATTCCCGCTTTCTTTCCCCCTAACCTAAGTCCCAGTAGAGTCTCCAGCAATTAGCACGCGAGGCGGGGGTGGAAGACGGCGGCGGGCGGGGCGGGGTGGCGGCGGCGAGACCCCCCCCCCCTCCCGGATCGGCCTGCGCTCCGCCTGCGCTGCCTTCGTGCGCCACCTACCGGCCGCTCGGGGCCGCTGCGGGCCGCCGAAGCTGTTCCTAGGCAGATCTTGATCTCCGTGGACAATAGACAATAGGATTTTTTTTTTTTGAACAATGATTTATTTTTGGGGGTGGGGACAAGAAGGAAGAAGGGAGGGAGGAAGCAGCAGTGTGTTTGTCATCGCTTTAGAAAAAACAAAACAAACTGTTCTATCATTGTTTCTGCATATCCATTATATTGAAGACAAAAGAATCCCGTTCTGGAACAACAAAAGCCAAGGGGAATGTTTTCTGAGGCTGACATTTAATTGTGCGCACAAGGTGCTACATTATCACGGGGAGAGATCGTAGAAGGGAACAGGGCACCACTTAGCTTTGAAAGCCAGGCTTTTCTGTGTGAGTATGTGGGCTTTTCCACAGGAGCCCCGTTTTATATTGGCGCATACACCTCATACCCCCCGTGCTGTACACTGCACACAATTTGATGCTTCTATACAGTGTTCCAACCCATCCCAAAAGGATTCCTGGAGGATTATTTTTTCACACCGCCTCCAAGGTCTGTTCTTGTACAGCTAGCTCACAGGGATAATTATGCTTTGCTTCACAACCTCCCTACACAGCCCTTACCAAAAGGATCCTCATTTTTAGGAGCTTCTAGAAACCTTGGAGAAGAATACCTAGCCCAACCCCCTTGTTTTATAGATGAAAGGAGTTAGAATGCCTTGTCCAAAGTCACACAGATCATTAGAGATGGAGGCAGGACCAGAAACCTGTTTCCTGGGCCCTGGTTTCTATTATAACCTGTTTTTTGATGTCCTGATGGCTAGGCCCCACCCCCACGTCCACCCCGAGACACACACACACACACACACACACACACACACACACACACACTTGCTCGCTCTTGTGGCCACCCTCCTGGCAGGAGAAACACACGGTGAGCTGTGCTGCCCAGAGATGGATGACAGCCTAGGGTGTGGGAGGGAGGGGAGGCAGAGTGTAAGTAAGTATCTTTGCTTGGCCGGCAATTCTTTTCTCTCCCCTTCTCATCCCTTCCCCTCTGTACCATGAAGCAGGGGGCTATGTGATGTCACCTTCGTTTGCTTATTTTGTTACTCCGCTGTAAGTTAATAGGTTAAATCTACTGCAGTTCCCCAAACTCTCCAGAAAATGCTTCTCCTGGGAGGCAGGGCTTGAGCTCCACGCGGCCTGGCGCTAACCTGGGAACACAGGGAGAAATGTCTTCCACCTTCGGAAATCGCGCTCCGTGGCTTCTTGGCAAAGGCGGTTTACCCCTGGAAACAGAATTATCCAGATTTCCTTCTCTGGTTCAAGAGAAACCCTTGGGGAGAGGCAGATGCTATAGAACAGAGACATTGTTTTCTTCTGCCACCTTCCAAGAAAAGGCTGCCGCAGAGGGTGCTCTCCTTCAAACTGTTCGCAGTGTCACACTGAGACAGAAACATCTTCACATCCGGGAGGAGCCCAGTCAACATTTCCACGCGTTCAAAGCCAGTCAACCTGTCACAGACGCCTGTGTGGAGGTTGTTCCATCTGTTTAAAGCGCACAGCCTGATCTCACCGTCAGCAGACAAGTAGACAACAAGCAGAGGAAGTTTCAAAACAAAAGGCCAGAACATTCCCGACTCTCTTTAAACTCTCTTCTAACGGCTTAGAGGAGAAGAAAACACACTTGAGTTGCAAGCCATTCCTAAGCCTTTCTGCTGGCGTTCGGTACGCGAGGAGCATCAGTGTGTACAGGGGCCATGTCAACAGGGAGCTTAGATCCCTAAATCTCCTCGTTTTCGTTTGTTTGTTCCTTTTTCCTCCCTAGAGTGACTCATCCCGTCTCTACAAAAAGAGGCACAGTTCAATGACAGTTTAATATGACAACCACATGCTTACAAACACCTTGCCTCAAGGATTTTGAGAGAATCAAATGTGATCAAATGAGATGATGTAGGTGAGAGTACTTTTAAAAGCCTAACGTGCTCTTCAGATGTGAGGTACGATTCCATGTTCTGAAGGGTCTGAAAGTGTGGAGACCATTCATTGGAGCAGAGCCCCCACTGTTCTGTACAGTTGTGTTCCGGCCCATTTTTCAGGCAGGAACTGTAAGGTTACATGTCCGGGGAAAGCGTCATGTAAACTTTAGAATATCATCTTAAAGAGTACCCTTGCATCTTGTTGGAACCTGGTAAATGCTAGAATATTGGTGACTCACTGCTTCCCCAATGTCCTTATTTGGTAGCGTGCAATCAAAAATGGAGATTTTCAGATTTACATTTTTCTCAAACTGTGGCGTGAGCAGCTATTTTTGCTTCTGCTTTAGCCACTAGTCTCTGTAGTAGAAAGCGTATTTAGAGTTGTAAAAACTGTTTTTCCATTTGCATCCTAAATTTAAATATGGAACACGGCGATGCAAGTATTCTCTTGGTAGACACAGAAGTCACTGTAATTCAATTCAGTGCTGCTGGCACATAGCCCTCCTGTCTATGCCTGCAAGGTCTCCACATCACTAACGTCACCAGGGCAGATTACTTTTGTATTACCTATTTATGCAGCCTCTCTCTTTAGGACACCATAAGTGATTTGCAGATGTTAGGTGACTAATTCTCTTAACATCTGTATTGGAGAGCTATGGATCCATTATGGAAAGTGAAACCTAATCCAGCCAGCTCACTTCCATGGCATATAGGCTCACAATCTTGAGATGCATGACCTTGTACTGAGCTCCATAAGAAGAATCAATGTTCCCAGAGGATGAGCAAATCTTGGGCCCCAATTCCCCTAATAGGTATTGTCCTGTCTTACTACAAGCAAGCCTGCTAGCGAGTTTCTCCAGAGATCAAAGCCCAAATTTACTTACTGCTCATGAGGTTGGCTGCCAGGTCAGGGACCCATAACCTGATTTTATCCAGGCCTTTACACAGTTTGCATCCCAGGCCTGACTCAGCAGCCTGAGCCCTGACTAACTTCCTGCAACTGGGCCTTTAGATGTTGATGATGGTGCCTCTTCCAGGAGAACCAGTCCTGACTGCCCTGCTACGAGGAGGATTTCAGGTTGGTTTCCGTTGAACCACATGCTGTGTGTCTCTTCCCTTGCTCTTTTCTAAAGCCCCTGTGGCTCCTTGGGGCCAGGTTGTTGGCTCTCAGTTCTTGGAAGCTTCTCTGTGTGGCACTTTCTGGGGCAGCTAGATGAATGCCAGCTTGTTCTCCTTATGCCTCCTGACTGTCCAAGCTGCCCTCTTACGTTCCACATTTTATAGGAGGATGTGAATCTGACAGCAAATCCCAAAGAAACATTGGACCGGGTATTACCACCACAGCAGTCCTAAGAGCTGGGGCTCAGTCAGTGGGGCTTCTTCCTCAGAGGAGGGTGTGGGCATGTTGCTGGGGGCTGTCCCTCCATGCTCCTCCAGCTCTACAACTGCATGGAGGACTTCTGCCCCTGTAAATTCTTGCAATGCAGGAAATGCCCAGTGGAAAAAACAAATATAATCATGTCATCTTTCACACATTCATGGTATTTTAGCAATATTTCTAATAGCCACTAAGGGACAAGAGTTTATCTTTCCATTCTACATCTCAAATCTTTTTCCTTTTTTTTTTTTTTTCCCATCACTAGCATAAATTGTGCTTAGTCCAACAACAGGTTAAAATGGCAGTGCTTCTCATCATTGCAGAGACTCTCTTGCCTCTCACGGGGCCGGTGCTGCTCTGAAGCTTAGCAAATGTATTTCCTCTCTTTGCCTGTACCAGGGAGGTGTCTGGAAGATGAGTAAAGCTTTTCATGTGGCTGTGCACATGCTTTGTTCAAGACCTCTGTTTGTGAGTGCACACACTCAGGGGAGAGGCCTGCAGCCTAGGGGAGCATCCGTTAGTCGGTGCCTCTGTGCTTCCCCGAACCAAGAAAAAAGGGGGGGCGGGGAGGAGTCATCTGAGGTATCTGGCAGGGGTGAGAAATCAGGCTGCAAATATAGATACATTTTTTTAAAACCTCTGAGCCTCAGTCTCCTCATTTGGGGATAATAATAGTGCCTCATAAGTTCATTGTGAGGTGTTAAGGCAATAGGAGGTATAAAAAGCTCAGTCCAATGCCTGGCACATTACAAGCACTCAGCAAGCGCCTCCCAGCAGCAACAGCATTACAGCTAATATCCTCCCATTTCCACATGACAGTCCTCTGCCTGGCAAGTCCCTAGCGCTTCTAGAAAAATCCCTGCACCACAGTGGTTCTGCACTTCTGGCTCTGGGGTCATCATGCTCCCGATCAGCTTCTTCTCCTTGGACAGGGAACATTCCCAGGCAGGACTGGGACAAGCTGGTGGAAACTTGCATTCCAGGTAGGCGTGGGGTCCTTGGACAGAACAGCCGCCCTTTCTACTGTTGACCGCTGCTTCTCCCCACATAGATGGCGCTGCTCGGGCTCCCGCCTCCGTGGGGATCTTTCAAGGAGGCAACCTGTGGCAGCTGCTCTGTATCTAATGCTGAGCACTTCAGCTCCTCATATTCTTTCCTTCTGCCCACACAACTCCAAAGGCCCAGACCCATGAGTGCAATTGAACCCCATTTTTTTTTGCTGTGATAAGAAGCTTATTAGCAAGCTCTGTCCATCCTTTACTCATATCTGATTTGAGGTTTCATCTTATCCTTTTTCGCAGAAATGTATCCACATCGAGCTCTTTCTGCAGAATATAGTAGTTCCTGAGGCCAAGTTCTATTTCCAAATGGGTGGATACCAACATCCCCATCTCCATAGAACATCTAGAGTTTCATGGAGGGTTAGGGTAAGACATTTTCTGCCTCTCTCCAAATAAGACACAAGCCACATAATCAGTCTGACCTTGACTGAGAACTTGGCCTTTCTCTCTGGAATATAAGGTCAATGCCATGCAAACTCTCTCTCTCATTTGATCTCATTACTTCACGTTCCTTGTTTTCAAACTCATTCATTGTAGAAGCAGAAGAACCCCTTCAGATGGGGCCTGAGTTGGAGCACAACTCTCCCTCGAGCTCCGGGTCTGCTTTCTCTTCTCTGAGTTAGTAACTAAGCCCCAGGAATAGCTTGCATTTTCCTCTCTTAGGAACCAAACTCAGTATGGAAACTAGAGTTCAAGTTTAGTTTTTTGCAGAGATTCTCTTGTCTATGATGAGGACATCAATACGTACTGTCTATTTCCTCCTAATCATGATTCGTCTATCTATCTATCTATCTATCTATCTATCTATCTATCTATCTATTTTTGTTGGCTACTTCCTCACATGGACCCTCCTTTGGTAACAACTCACATTAGAGTATAATGAAGAAACGCCTAGATACTCACACCGGCATTGTTATTACACCACTAAATCCGTGAAAAAATGCACTGGCATGGCTCAGATGCAGAGGAAATACCTTTGTCTACAAATTTGGATACAGCTGACCAGTGATCAATACTTAAAAATTTTAAAAGATGCCAATTATGATTCCTCTTCTTTGCAACACCATCTCCCATTGGCCACTGAGTTCTGTCGCCCTTTCTTTACTTCAATCCCTCTCAATTAGTTTCTTCTTTCCATTCCTACCATACTCCATTTCCTGGTTAAGTAATCACGTAGGGTCCATGGCAATAGCCTTCTAACTGGTCTGTCTACTTCATATTTTTTCTCTTGAAACATTATCTTAAAATTGCCATCTAATTAATCTAGTTAAACCACGACTTTCTCCAAACTATATTAATCCCAAGCCTCCAATTTCCCTACAGGAAAATGTCCAGAATTCTCTATATATGATATTAGAACCCCCTACAAAGCAGGTTTCCAATTTGTTCATCTATTTCCTACTTTTCTGGAATTTACCTATCAAATGGTTTTACTACTTCTCATTTAAAATGTGCTCATGGTACTCCAACTCCTGGCTTTCCTGGTCTTTCCTGTCTTTCAGATCTTCCCCATCCTCCTCCACATACACACTCTTATAGATTGGGCTCAAGTGCACTCCAAGCTTGAAATGATCACTGTGCTCAGAGGTGTTATTTGTATGATTAATTTCATGTACTCAACCAACACTGGCTACTAACTTTTCTAGTGTTTTGAGTTGTACCCTAGCTTTGTATCCTGATCTCCTGTCACATGTCTCACATATCCTGGGTGGTAAGTTCCTCACAGATGGTTGATTCATAGTCCAAGTTTCTTTTAAAGTATCTTAGGCCTTGCACTAAGAAGGCAATATTGGATTTAATGAACAGAAGAAAAAGCAGCTGAAAAGGATAACCAATTATGCAAGCTCTTCTCATCCCCAGCAGAGAAATGATGTATCCAGAGTTTTATTCCTATGCATGTTGAACTTGAGGGGGGTGATAGAGAAGGCATTTTTCAGAGTGTTAAATATCTAGAAAGAATTGTGTGAGGTCATCTTGTCCAATTTCCTGGCTCTAAGTCATCTAAGGCAAGAGTTCCAGCATGTTCCTAAAGAGCCCATGGATAGAATTCCTTAGATCTTCTGGATAACTAAGTCTCAGAGTTGCGTCAACTCTTCCTGTGAGAGTTTTCTCACTTGTCATTCTGGGCCAATGTCTTGAAATTGTAGTTTCCATAAAAATTTTAAGATGTATATATATATATATATATATATATATATATATATATATATATATATATATATATATTTCAAATATGTTTATAGAATATATGTATATTCCCAGGCAATTCTTTTTTAAAAAAATATATGTTTTTATTGATTTCAGAGAGAGGAAGGGAGAGGTAGAGAGGGATAGAAACATCGATGATGAAAATCATTGATCTACTGCCTCCTGTACACCCCGTTCTGGGAAAAAAGCCCACAAACTAGGTATGTGTTCTGACTGGGAATTGAACCCTGAACTGGTTCATAGGTCGGCACTCAACCACTGAGCCATGCTGGCCAGGCCAGGATCTCCCGGGCAGTTCTGATTCGGGTAGTCTGGAGAACACAAACTGGTGGTGGGGGGGGGAGGATGGACTGCTCTGATTTGATTTTTTTTTTAAATTTTTAATTCAAGCATACAGATTCTAGGACCATTTTCTGTGAACATTAAAAAACAGCTGATGAATAGCTTTTCTTAATAATTACGTTCTTATATGAGGAGTTTAAACCATATCTCTATTAAGCTCTAAGAAACACTTGATATTTCATACATATTTATTGAGCAGCAATGTGCTAGATATTATAGTTATAAAAAAGAATGAATTAAGTAATAAAGTAGATCTTTGTCCTCAGGAAGCTCAAAGATAGTGGGAAAATGAGAAAGTATGATAATGACGGTGCCAACCTATCATCTTTCATCTGAAGTTTGTAGACACTCTGTGTGTTTGTGGCTGTCCATAGGAAGCAGGGGCTTGGGGTGCACTGCCCATGACACAGGCAGACAGCTAATATGCATCGCCTCTGCTCTAGCTCCTGACTTTGTACCTCTAGGGTTCATGAAAAGAACATGCCAGCACCCTGACACTCCAACAGCTTTCCAAGAGGTGAACTTAGCCCATTGGTCACCGGTCCCTGAGAGAACATTTGGAATGACTGGCACTCAATAGGCACGTGGAGAGGACAGAGTCCCCCCTGCCTCCTGCCCTAGTCTTTGCCATAACAGTGTCACAGTTCTTCCCTACCATCTAGATACCTTTGATTCTACTGCCACCAACACTGAAGGCTGGTGCTCTCTCCATTCGTGACTTGCTAAGTGATTTGCTAAATAGGAAGATGAATGAAGCACAGATCCTACTCTTAAAGAACTTGTAGTCTACTAGAGATAAATAAAGTATGTAAATAACCTGTCATAAAGTAGGATATAAGCAAAATATACTAAGGGGTTACTTCCAGCCCAGATTTGGATTGGGAGTTGGGAGTGTGGGCAGGATGGGAAATTTGACCAGGGTGGGGTGTTCATGCAAAAGGCTGTTACTGGACCTGGTACATCGGTGCTGTCATTACAAAGGTCAATGGCTGAGACCTTTGAGCAGCTGACATTGACCTTGGGCTGGAGGATGGACATGTGCTGGGTTCTGGAGAGACCACAGGCAGCTGAGTGAGAATAGCTTCGCAGGGTCACTGCAGTGCATGTCCTGGCTGTTACCCTGCGTCTTTTTCTTGCGCTTTCCCTACCTTGTACTGAATCAAAGGGGAGTAACCCCTGTAGGTTGCTTTTCCAAGGCCAGAGAATGGGAAGCATTGGAGGTAAAGAGGGGGGAATAGGTACTTCTCCTCCCTTTCTGCAGCTGCACAACTTCTCTGGCTCCAGTTGTTGTGGGGCAGGTCCATGTGGTTCCAGCCTCCACCTGGTGACAATACCCCTGAGCTCTGCAACCCCGCCCCCTCCCATCTGCTCTGCAGCAGTATCAGCTTCCTGTCTTTGCAATCTCTGGATCCCTCACTGCCCCCTGGCTGGCCTCTGGGCTCTTCCATCCCCAGTGTAATCAATCCCTACATCAAAGCCCTTCTGTTTCAAATTCTTCAGTGGTTTCTCTTTCCTGCTGAGATCCTGACCTATACACCGGTCTCTGGAGCTGGACAGCTCTGAGTCAGGGAACTGTAGCTAAGGACCAGCCTGGGAACCCCTTGCTGGAAGAGGTTTGCTGGAAAGCAAGGGGCCTCTAGGACAGCGTGGTATGTGCTTGCCTGACCGCATCCTCTCCAGAACCACTCAGGCTGTTGTCTAAAGGAAGTTCATATGGGGAGGAGGGGCAGCTAAAAAACTCACTAACATAGGGTCAAGTAGGAAGGACGAAGAGAAAGCAATGTCAACTCAACTTAGAAATAAGCAAGGTTTTGGGGGAGGGGGTAAGGCAGAGGGGAGCTCATGAATCACCGAATTACCGTGGCACTCCTGGGCCTATTTAATGTTTGTACCTTGTGTCTGATTTCAAATAGAACAGAAAATAAAGTTGAGTGCTTCTTACTTAATATTCCAATAACATTTCCACTAGATCAAGTTCCCATTAGGACAAATGTATACAAATGAATCATTATAATTGTCCCCCCACTACCCCAGCCAAGTCTCTTGGGCCTCTGCTAAGAAATGATAAAAGTGATCAAACAAAACAAAGCACATATTATCATGCCATATAAAAAATAAGAGATTTCTAGAAGATCCTTTGTTGTACTGGAAGAGCACAAGCTACCTTTTTAAGTGACATTTTGCTTTCCCTTTCAAATAATCACAGAGAGCAATGCAGTCCTTGGCTGCTGGTGAGGTCATCCTTTAGTTCCCACTGACACGCTGATCAGGTCAGAGAGCCCAGGATCTCACAGGGAACACGGCTCTGGAGACGCAAGAGAAGGCATCAGTCAGAGAACTGGAGCATCATGTGTGAATCCGGTTATACGGAACCCACTGCCAGGTCGTGGGTGCGGACAGAAGCATACCTGTATCACAGGCACTGCAGACTACAACGGGGAGAGAAATGCCGTCTGGGACTGTGTCCTTGGGGGATGTGATTTTTCATGCTGTGTAATGAACCTGCAACAATGATGGGAATTTCATTGTGGGTTTTACTGCACTAGGCAATTCTGACAGGTATATGGATACTTATTCCAAGTCAGAGTCATAAGATGAAGACAGTAGCGGGGAAGCTGCCTGGCTTTGCAAAGATATATTTGGGGAGAAGATTTATCATGAAAAGTTCAGACCGGAGAATAGCAGAGTAAAATGATCAAGTCCTAGGGTCATTTACTTATTTGTTCTACTCTATTCACTAGAAAGAGGGCTGCAATCAAACATTCTGTGGTGGTTTAAAAACACAGTGAACAGGCCGAAACTGGTTTGGCTCAGTGGATAGAGCATCGGCCTGCGGACTGAAAGGTCCCAGGTTCAATTCCGGTCAAGGGCATGTGCCTTGGTTGTGGGCACATTCCAAGTAGAGGATGTGCAAGAGGCAGCTGGTCGATGTTTCTAACTCTCTATCTCTCTCCCTTCCTCTCTGTAAAAAAAAAAAAAAAAAAAAAAAATCAATAAAATATATTAAAAAAACAAAACAAAAAACACGCTGAACAAATTCCATGACACTCTTCCCATCAAGGGAAGGGTGGTGGTGGTACATGTTTTGACCAGTAGAGTACAGCGGAAGTCACAAAATGGGACTTTTGGGACAGCATCATAAAAAGCCATGTAGTTTCCGCCCTGTTAGCTGGAGGACTCTGAGAGCCCTAAGCTGCCCTGTGATGAGTCTGACTACCCTGGGGCCACCTCATAGAAAGACCAAAGGGGGACGCTCTAGTTGACAGTCCTCCTGGAGCCCAATCTTCAAGCCATTCCAGCAAAGTATCGGACTTGTAAATGAATGGGCCTATCAGCCAGGTAAATATCTTTGAGAAGCTCCCATCAAAGCCCCATGAAACAGAAGATCAGCTAGCTGGGCCCTGTGTGGGCACACAAATCATGAGGTATAAAAAAATGGTTGTTTTTAAACTACTAAACTTGGGGGGGGGGGGATTTGTTATTCACGAGGACATATTCCTAACTAGACAAGTTTCTAATCGAGTCCCAAATGGATCTTAGTAAGCAGAGTTCACTGCTTAGTAATGCTTCAATGTCAAATAGAGATCAACCTCTTTTATTAAGTGCCTGTTGCAAACCCCAGAGATATGCAGGATGTGAAGAATAAGGTTCAGTGTCTGACCTAGCGGATCTGATAAAATAACAATTATGAGAAATTTATCGAATGACTGCTATAAATTAGGCTAATGAGTCTCCAAGTTGGTGCTGAAACAGCACCATCAGCATCACCTTGGAATTTGTTAGAAGTACAAATCTTCAGGTCCTACCACAGACTCACTGAGTTAGAAACTCTGGAGGGGCCCAGCAATATATATTTTGATAAGCCCTCCAGGTGATTCCGATGCACGCTGTAGCCTGAGAATCACTCTAGTGAGCACTTTACCTTGCTGAATCCTCACTGTAACCCATGGTTTCTCAACCTTGCCATGCTTGACATTTTTGGCAAGATAATTCTTGTTGTGGGTGACCGTCCTGTGCATTGTAGAATGTCTAGCAGCATCCCTAGCCTCTACCCATAGATATCCCTAGGCTCTACTTCCATTGTGTCTGGAAGTCAAAAATCACCACTATGGAGAACCACTACCAAAACCATATGGGGTTGTGCTGGAAATGCACACAGGGTTAGTGTTAGGTGTGGGGACACTAATCAGGTATGGTAAGATATGCAGGCATGGAGATGACTGTCATAAGGAAAGATGTGTTTAGTCACAGTTCCGAAGAAACAGGGGACAGCGTGGGTCCACATGGAGAAGCAGCAAGGTCCATAGTCAACAGACAGAGCAGGGGAAACCATGGGCAAAAGCCTTTGTGTGCCTTCTGTGGGAAGGGGACGGTGAGGCAGGGCAAGCAAGCTTAGCACTGACTGGTTTAGATCATTTTAGTGGGATCTGGGGGCTAGGGCCTGTCCCTAGTTGCCCTGGGGTGATTCAGGCAATGTACTAGAGGTCCAATGTGGGAGACTCAAAAAAGGTGGTTGGGATGGGCTCTAGCTTGGCTGGTTTGCCTAGGAAAGGTCAGCTTGCAAACCAGTCCCTTGCCAATTCTAGGAGGTGGCTGGCCCTGGGAAGGGCACTCTCTCCAGAGTCAGCCAGGCTCCAGGTATCAAAGCATCAGAATAAAAAGACAGGCTTAACACGAGCAGGTTCAAGTCCCCTGTTTTGCAGATGGCAAAGCTGAAGTCCAGAGAGGTCATATCTCCACCAAGGGGAGCACCTGTACTGAAAGCTGGTCTGCTGGAGCCTCACACCACGCTCTGACCCAGGTGCTACCTGCTATTCATTATGTGGACACATGGGCACCTGTCTATATAGCAAAAGCTTAAGCAATCTGGCGAAACGACCAGTCACTATGATGCACACTGACCACCAGGAGGCAGATACTCAATGCAGGAGCTGTCCCCTGGTGGTCAGTGGGCTCCCACAAGGGGAGTGCCACTTAGCCAGAAGCTGGGCTCGTCTGGTGAACACAGCTGCCATGGCAGAACCTTTCCCAACTCCTCCGCAATACTACCGAGAGGTGGCAGCAGGTGCAGTGGGCCAGGATGAGTATGAGCAGCACGGCGCCCAGCCCCGATTCAGGCTCCTCCCAGACCTCCTGATGTTTGACACACTGCTACATCCCCTAAGGGTCCTGGACTGCAAGAGGGTGCATGCTGAGCTGAGGGACTCCCCCACACCACGCCACCCCAGTGCACAAATTTCATGCACCAGGCCTCCAGTAACTATATAAAAAGGTAATTGACAGACAGAGCAAAAGAAGCTGTTGAATAGTTCTACATGAAGTAATTATGTAATGAGAGGGAGAAGTGATTGATTATAGTGGCCAAAAAGGCTTTGTGTGTGTCAGGGGGAATGGGGAATGTCATTCAGGCTGCTGGTCCCCCCACTCAGAGATGACAGGGCTATCATGCTTGCTGGGTGGGTCTTAAAAGTTGGCTAACTTGAGGAGAAAGGCTATTCTGAAAAGATGGGTAATGATATGATCACAAAGTTCAAAGGCAGTGAATAAGGTGTAAGATCTGATGAGCACATCAAGTGTTAACAGGCTGCCTTGGTTACTTGAAGTAGATTAGAAGGAAAGAGAAGGAAGGGGGGAAGTGACTGGATGCCACCGACTTTAAGAAGTTACATTTCATCAGCAGCAATGCCTGGGTGTGCTGAACAGTCAGCACGGTGGACTAAAAAGTGTCCCCATCTAAAAGCAGTGCCATAATTAAACGCCTGGGCTAGATGTCATTGGAGTAAGACTCGAGCTGGAAATTGCCTCTTTGACACCTTGCAAGGTAATAAGTTACACTGGGAATTGGTGACCAATAGGGGGCACACATACAAAGGGAGTTCTTTCCACGCGGACTGAACAGACTGTCAGAGATTTGGGCACGTGAAGTTGATGGCCATTCCTTCACTCAGAGGTTTCTGAGTGCTCAGGCTGTGCCTGGCACTGCGCTAGGGAGTTACCCATCACTAGTCATGTTACCTCTTAAACCCCCATCCTAAGAAACACTGTGCTTATGGAAAAATAATCCTTCGGTGGCATTCAAATACTACAAAGGCTCCTCTGGCCTACATTTATAACCTCAACCCATTCCATGTTCAGAGGGCAGGAATGCCAGACATTTTGACTACAAGACTCCATGTGCTCATTTTATACACGATCACCAGGTCCATGTGAACTCAGGCCCCAGCCAAAGCCCAGGAATGCCCGCTGTCTCCACGCCTCCCCCTGGAGGAGGTGGGCATGCCAGCCTGCATGCACAGTGTGAAAGGAACAGATCTTTAAAACGTTGGAGAAAAATCAGGGCATTTCGCCACATTAAGGAAATCCCCAAATCAAACATTCTAGACAAAAAGATTGTGCCCATCGCGTTTGTCTACATTATTTTTTCAATGGCAAGTGCTGTGTTACTCCATATGCTTCAGGTTTTCAATGCACCCCAAACCTGTCTTTAAATCCTTTAAAACATTCTCTGTTTTGAATTTAATTCATTCTTTTATTCACACGTCTTCTTGGGGAAAATCTTTTTCTCCTTTTTCCCCCTCACTCATCATTTCTGTATGTGGCCTAGTTCTGCTTTTGCTTTGAGCCAGCAATGGGCGAGCCAACAATGGGTGGGCCTCCAGAGGCAGGCAGGAAGGTGGCTGGTCTCTTTAACAGAACCGAGCAGATGACACAGTGTCTGTCAAATGAACACTTCTGCCTCGAGCTTCCTGCTCCAAGCTCTGATTTGCTCTTAAAAAGAAAAAAGAAAAAAATTCCCCTAATTTCACTGTCAAGATTTTGAGAAGCATTCTCGTGGTTTTAAGGAGATTATTGCATAATTTGTTCATGTTTAAAGAATTATATTGTTAAATAAATTTAGCTCTCCAGATTCTAAATGACAAAAACAAGTGAAGTTACATCATTTGAATTATGAAGTGATAATGTCTCCCAATTCTGCCCCAATCAAAAGTGTAACAGTTTAAAGCTTATAATAATCATGTTCAAACATATTCAGATTATAATTACTTTTCTTCTGATAATGATAGCCCGTCTGATTGGATGATTACCTATTTGACTTTGATAAGTCTCAGAGGTCAAAGAAGGGATAATTGCAGACATCTGTTTTCTATGGAAAATATAATCTCAGAAAATAGTGTTTAAAGTGACATCTGCAAATATGTGTTTTAGAAAGAAACTCTTTGCACATTTAAAAATTATAGCAAAAAGAAGCAATTCCTAAGCTACTATATTCACACTGTCTTTGTAAATAGATGAATGACTTTAACTTACTAGTATTCATGAATGCATAAGTAATTACAAGCAGGCATGATTCTATTTTGTACAGGTGGAATTAGAAATGGAAATAGACTATGAGAAAGGAATTGGAAAGAGTCTATAATATGGAATGATGCAGAGTTTTTCTCTTCACTTTTTTTTTGTTTGTTTGCTAATCCTCACCCAAGGATATTTTTCCCCTTTATTTCTAGAGAGAGTAGAAGGGAGGGAGGGAAGGTGAGAGAGAGGGAGGAAAGGTGAGAGGGAGGGAGGGAGGGGGAGAGAGAGAGAGAGAGAGAGAGAGAGAGAGAGAGAGAGAGAGAGAGAGAGAGAGAGAGAGAGAGAGAGAAAACATCAATGTGAGATAGACACATCAATTGGTTGCCTCTGGCACGTGCCCTGACCAGGAATCAAACCAGAGACTCTTCTGTGCATGAGTTTATGCTCTAACCACTGAAAACACCAGCCAGGGCTTTCTCTTCACTTTGTTTAATTCAGTCTAGGCATAATAGCTTTATCCACTTCCCCAGTTGTTTTTTATTTTGAAATTGGATCCCGAAGGTCTTGTCCCCTTGGTTTCTCTTTGAAGGTGACCTTATCCACTTATGAGCTGGCTTTTAGTGGAAGAAAAGACTCATCCATGTCTGCCATAGTCCTCTCGGTAGAGGAGGTCCCAGTGCCTCTCTGCAGGTGCACTAACTTCCCAACCCTCCTAGGGAGACGCCAAAGCCTCCCCACCCCAAGCCTGCAGCTGTATTCTACAGTAAACAGGGAGAGTTTTCCTTAATATTCCCTCCCTTGGTTTTAAGATACTAACTCAGCACCTTTTCTAATTCATACAAGACCTAGGTACTGCCTTTTGCTAGATTATAAAAAATTAAATATAATGTTCACTGTAGCACTCAAAAGCCTTCAATGGCTCCCCAGTATCTATAGAAGAAGTTTCAAAAGTCTCAGCAAATGCCCTGGCTGGTTTGGCTCAGTGGATAGAGTGTTGGCCCTTGGACTGAAGGGTCCCAAATTCGATTCAGGCCAAGGGCACATATGGTACTTTCATTGCAGGCGCCATTCCTGGCCCTGGTGGGGGCATGTGCAGGAGGCAACCAATTAATATATCTCTCACATCAATGTTCTCTCTGTGTGTTTCTCCCCCTCCTTTCCACTTTCTCTAAAAATCAATGGAAAAAATATCCTTTGGGTGAGGATTAAAACAAAACAAAACTCAGCAATGCATGATTCTTCATCATCTGACCCTAACTTATTTTTTTCAAATTTAAGATCTATGTGAAACTCTCCTCTTCCATTAAATCCACCTAACACCAAGGGGTGTTAAGTTTTCATCTACATTTTTTGGTGACACCACTAAACTTCTTCATAGCGTCTCTGCCTGTTAATCTTTACTGGTTATTGGTTGTTGGTTTCACCTCAGGTGCACAGACCTGGATAAATCATATTTTTTTATTCATATCATAACAGTATGATTGGTCTGTGCAAGAATATCTTTTCTATTTATTCATACATATTAAAATTTTATCCAAGTCTACCTTAAACCCTATCTGTTCAATAAAGTCTTCCTCCAGACACATAGAGATGATCACTTTGCTAAGAAGGCCCTTTCTCTCCGCTGAACAATTACTGTATTTATTAGCTACAGTCTAGACTAGGGGTGTCGAACTCAATCAGAGAAGGGGCATAAATCTAAAATCCAGCCTAAATCGCGGGCCTAATGGTTTACTGAACAGTCATAAACTGACAATGTCATAAACTGACAGCGGAGTGCAGTGATGACAGCGCGGTGCGGGCCACATTGCAAGGCCTGGCGGGCTGGATTTGGCCCGCGGGCCTTGTGTTTGACACATGTGGTCTAGACCACCACTATCCTGAAACATCACAGGCCACCTGGCCCATTGTGTGTTTGCGTACATCTTCAGCCACAGTTAGCTGTGCCCTGTCTGTCACCTGTGCCTGGTACTTTACTGTAGCTGTAGTATGGCCCTTCCTAAGTTGTTTGTATTTTACCAGGGTCTGTCTTCCCCACAGAAGAGGAAGTTTCTTGAGGCCAGACTCAAATGTCTCATTCATCTTTCACCCCAAATACCAGACACAGTGCCTGACAAATAATATTTAGTAAGCAATCATTGAGTATTTCGTGGAAATTAGGTGATAAATCCCCTGGAGTTTATGCTCACACTCTGAAGGAATAAAAGGAGCCACTGAGTGTTGGGTGAGGAATGGGCCTCCAGATTTCTATGACTTCTGTATCTCCCAGTGCCTAGCAGACGGCTGAGCAGATGAAAATACTCAAATACTCACTAATCGATTGATGCTTCAACTTCTTGAGAAAATTAATAAACCATATTTAGTAGGGAAGGTTGCCAAATTATCTCAGTTTTCCCTAACTGTCCCAGTTTTAAAATAAAAAGTTCCATGTCCAGGAAGTACCCAAGGTCCTGGGTAAACCAGGATGGTTGGTCAGCCTAGATAGCACAAACCAACAACATAAATGGTAAGTCCCACGTTTCCAAAATTACCTTGTATGTCTGTGTATTTGGAAGTGACTTTAAAAAAAAAAAAAAAAGTTTTTTGAAGATGAGTCTAAAATTCAGGCTCTTCAGAATTAAATTTTTTGTAAGCATTGTTATTCTCCATACTCTACTTTAATAAAATTTTGAAAAGTAAATAAAAGATTTCATTTCTCAGAGTGGAGTTTCTCTTTTGGGAGCATAAGAGCTAGAGCTCAACACAGATTCACGTCTGGGAATTTGGGGCCAAGTAGGAATCTGGTGAGTCTGATTATATTGATAGTAGAGGTCACACCCCTGTAGGCTGCAGACTCTCCCACTGGGAGGTAGGGGGCGCTGTTGTGAACCACCAAGTCCCTTTTGTGTAAGACCAGCCTCCTTTTACCAAATCTTTTATCAAATCTCAAAGAACTCCCATATTCTCCAAACTGATCCATTTTTATTCCATTCCACACCCATTGTTAGTGAGGGAATATTTACTTGCTCTTGAAGGGGGTCATGTGGGATATATAGTCAATAATTTCATCAAGGAATAACTTATCTTTGTGCTTCTAGTGGAAAAGGGAAGAAAATAGTTTCATTCAAGTAGCTTATGAGCTTCAGAGGGATTTTTACAAAGAGATATTTTTAGACAGACAAAGAGATTATTATTTTCCCATTTTAGTAGAAAAGCAACATAAAAACAAACAAAGCCTAAAACAAAACAAAACAGTAGAGACATATCCTGAGTGTGATGGCCATTGATTTCTGTATTGGTCACTTAACAAATATCACCCACAGAGGATGGTGCTGTGTCCGGGGAAAGGCTCAAATGAGAATTATCCTGGATATAACTCACGTGATTAGAGATTTGTTGGCTCTCTTAGGAGAAGGTAAAACAAATTTTAAACTGTTTTTTAAAAAAAAAAACAAAAAAAACAAAAAACAAACAAACAAAAAAAACAAAAACAAAAACAAAAAAAAACCTCTTTATCAAAACTTCTAATAAAAACAAATTTTTGCCATAGTGAATTTTGGAACTTCGGTGCACTTGTAATTCATACCATTTACATAGTTCTGTGGCTTCTGCTTTGCTTCTTTTGAGATATCTGTGTGAACTAAGTCTAGCTGGCTAAGGGTATGATTCTCTTTTGTGCCAGGAAATCAACTACCAACTATTTCTCCCTGACATAGTGCTCCTTACAGCCATCCCTGCTGACCAGTGTCTTTTTGCATCTAAGATAACATATCCTTGGGATGTCAGAGTCATCCCTTTTTCTAGTACCCTCTGGGCACACCCACCAGAGCAGGATATCTCAGAACCCCCTGACATACTATCCCTATGTGCGGTAAATGTTAATTGTTAATTTTCCTAATGTACCCACTAATGTAAAAGAAGCATTTGTCTCTCCATTTCACTTTTATCCAAATCAGAGATTTCCCCACTTTGCTTGGTCCCACCTCCCTAATCTTCCACCAATGAATTTCACGTAACCTGTTTCCTCCTTTATTGTCATGTGCAGGCAGTCCTAAGGTTACGTCGGAGATCCGTTCCTGCAGCGTGACATAACACAATTTTCGCCGTAAGTCATTATGACCTCCATCTACATAAGCACCCACATCACTCACATGGAGCACATGCACAGCAGTAATGAAGTGAAACAGTAAAACAAATTTGAAAGAAAGGAACAATTCCTGACCTTTACTTGTGGTAAATAAATAATAAAAAACATAAAGCACATATGTACAAACGTTGAAATGATGGAATATATATATATATATATATATATATATATATATATATATATATATATATATATATATATATAATAAATGGGAGATGGCAACATAACCACAAAATGACGTAAGTCTAGTCCCACGTAACCCGAGGACTTCCTGTAGTGGGTAAAATGGCCATTCTGTGGAGCATTTTCTCAATCCATTCAGGTTTTGCTTTCCCACAGTTGTCATCCGTTTGGGTCAAATAAACTCATAAAACTTCTCTACAGGTATGGACATTTGTTATGTTAACACTAGGCAAGTGCAATAATTTTTTTGTCTTCACTCTACACCCTCGCCAAATCTGTTCTTCATACTACAGATAGAATCAATGTTCATCCTCCCGGACTCTATTCTCTGCTTAAATCCTTACTTGGGTAGAAGTACTCTGAGGATGAAGACCAAGATCCTTAACATGATCCTCAAGACCCAGTCTATTTTGGCCACATCTACCTTTCCATCTCATCTTGCACCACTCTCTCCCTGTCTTTCTGCCCTTTAGCCAAGCCAGTCCCTCACACCTGACACAGGGTTTTGCATACTCTGTTGCTTCCACCAAGAACGTCCTGTCTCTCCCATTCTCCACTTACTTAAGTCCTTTTATTCCTTTAGAGTGCGGGTCAAGCACATGTCCTCAGGAAAGCCTTCCAGCAACCCTTATCCAGGTCAGACTGCTTTGTGATGTGTTCCCTTAGACCCACGTTCTTTCCTGTCATGAACTTATGTGAGCATACAATCATATGCCCATTTTTGTGGTTGATTAACCCCTATCACCAACTACATGGGCCATGAAGGAACCCCTGATGTGGATATGGGGATTTGAGGGGCCCCAATTAATCTGCTGGAATTCAGAACCAATTGAGAATTAAGGCAAAAGACTAAGGCAGATGGAGGTCAAATCTTCACCAAAATTACTACAAAAGCTGATATTCAAGAATGTGGCTTGTGTTTTTAAAGACGGGTGGTCTTCCAAATACTGAACATTAGATTTAAACAAATTTACTCAATAGCTCTGTACCTGAGCAGACCATCTTGTACCCTTTCCATGGGGGAGTGCTGTCCCTGAAGGAGGTGAGCCAAACGTGGAGAGAGAGAGAGATAGAGAGAGGGAGAGGGAGAGGGAGAGGGAGAGGGAGAGGGAGAGGGAGAGGGAGAGGGAGAGGGAGAGGGAGAGGGAGAGGGAGAGGGAGAGGGAGAGGGAGAGAAAGATGCTAGGTGGCATAGACCCAGGTTGGGGGTGGGGAAGGTCACCTGTGTTATGCTAATGATTCTCCTTCCACAGGAGTGGAGAAAAAAGGGTTCTCCCCTAACAACAAAAACTGACAGATTATTTCTGGTAATGAGCTCCTTGTCTCTTTATTAGGTAAGTTCCCATAATCATCTTACCTTGGAAAAGCAGAAGAAATGGGAAATGGGAGAGCAGGAAACGAAGCCCCTTCCTCCACTAGGCAGGGGAGTCTTGGTACCTTGGTCTAAGGCCTCGATTATCCAATTATTCCTGTTTATAGGTGAACAATGCATTTTCCTGTTTGCCTGCTCTTTAGAATGTATCCCTTGCAAATGGTAAGGAAATTGAGTGTGCTGTATGCATGTAAATAGCATCTTTAATCATCACTAACCAGCGTTCTGCGCCCTCCTGATGAAGTTTCAGGAAAGCAAGCAGGGCATTCCCAGGGCCTTTGGAGGGATTTTCCCTGATTCTGTAAATCCTTGAGTAATATCCAAGCTCTGTAATAACACTGAGCTACTTCTGCATTTATTCTAGTCTTCTGTGTGAACATTATTATATTAGTTGTTTAAATTTTCATAGATTCTAAGGTTCAGAAGAGTTCTGGGGACGTCATTTACATTCATCCTCCTGCAGGTCTCTAGGTAGGGCCGCAACTTGGCTAACAAAGACAAATGGTTTTCTATCTGACTCTGGAAGGTCTCCAGGGGGAGCATTCTGTAACCAACCGCAGTAATCACAAATTACTAACTGGAGCGTGCCCCTACTTTAAGAAAACCTGACATGGGAAGCCTCTGTGGCAGGATAATTTATTGAGATGCTAATCTGTGCTTTGTTCGCTATAATTTGCCTCCCCCCTTCACTCCACTAAGGTAGCCAGTTCTATTTACCTTCTCTGAGAGGGGGTGGCATTTCTTTGGGCCCTGCTCCTAAGGCTTCAGTGAGAAATGTGGTGCACTTGCCCATGGGCTAATTCTAAAGTCAGAATCCAACTCCTCCAGGAGGCAAGGTCCTTAGAGCAGTGGTTCTCAACCTTTTTAATGCCGCAACCCTTTAATACAGTTCCTCATGTTGTGATGACCCCAACCATAAGATTATTTTTGTTGCTACTTTATAATTGTAATTTTGCTACTGTTAATGAATCGTAATGTAAATATCTGTGTTTTCCGATGGTCTTAGGCTCTACTGCCGCGACCCACAGGTTGAGAACCGCTAGCAGGGTCACCTAAGACCATCAGAAAACACTGATATTTACATTACGATTTATAACAGTAGCAAAATTTCAGTTATGAAGTAGCAACAAAAATAATTTTATGGTTGGGGGTCACCACAACATGAGGAACTGTATTAAAGGGTCTCGGCATTAAAAAGGTTGAGAACCACTGCCTTAGAGGGAGGGGCACTGCCCTGGAAGACAGGGACAAGTATCCAGGTGTTGTTGGAAAATGGTTTTTCTCTCTTGGACCTCTATTTGATCATATGTGAAATCAAAGGTGGATTTAAGGATGGGTAAATACCTCCTTGCTCTTGACACTATTGGGATTATCTGTCTCTTTAGCTCTGACACCCAGGACAGCTGTAGAGTATATGCTTAAAAACTTTTGAGGTAAGATGGCAGCTTTAGCAAAGGAAAAACTATATGCAATATTTGGGACAAACACATTAAAAATTATTTGTTGTTTATCTTACATTCACATTGAATGGGGGCCATCCTATATTTGATCTGATGACCCAATTGGGATTGACCCTGTATTTTGGAAGATGGGAAGCTGAAGGTGAAATAAATCAACTTTTGTTCATGTCCCTCTAGGTTGTACCCCGTGTTCAAAAAATAGGTGTGCACATTCGTTTTCCCTCTGCATATGTCTATTTTATTTTTAAGTTCAAGAGAATTGGCATCTTGGAGTGAAAACTATGCTAGTGGAACTTTCTTCAATATCTTCAAAATAGATATTTAACAGGAAAATATAAATGGGATCTCCTTGTTTTATTAAAGGTTAAAATTCCTAAACCTTTTAGAAAACAGACCAGACCAATGAATCCTAAAGCAAGGATCAACATGATAGAAGCTCTTCCATATCACCTCTCCTAGGGGACATGTGACAGGTGTTACCAGAGGGAATTACATTGTCTTCCTGTCCTTAAAATTTCTGACACAGGACAGCAAATGGAGTCGTTTCTCATTGCATTTTCTATACCACTGGAAGCTTTTTTTTTTTTTTTTTTTTAAAGTTTCTATGAACCTTTCATTCCTTATTTTAAATTGTATTTAATATCATTCTATGAATTAAGGAGATCATCTTTGAATTGAGCAAACCTTGACGACAAGAAATCCCCTGATTTCTTGACTCTACACAGGTTAGGATCTCAAACTGAATGTGGAAAGAAACACAATTTATATTACAACCAATTAGTGCACATTTGACCTTCATGGGAAAGGAACACAGACTTGGGTGAAATGGCCCTCTCACTGATTTATCCCAATTTTAATCAAAGTAAGTTGCCAACACATGTAGTATGCAGTAACTCACAATCTCAAGATTGAATGCTATTAAAATGTGTGGCAAATTTAGTATCAAATATATCCTCACCCATAACAAGGAGGTCATTTTATTAGTGAGGTGGTCTGGGCACAAAATCAGAAGTCTATTGTCACTTTTAATAATTTAGTGGAATTTAAACATTTGTGAATGAGAATAACTAACCACTAATGCTTGAAATGCATCTGCATTTGACTTTATCAGCATAAGTATGATCTGCAAGAAATAGGTATCCTTTAAAGATGTATGGGTGGGTGTGTGCTGGAGGCTAATTCCATCAGGTCATAAATGCAAGAAGTTCATCAAAAGATTGATGAACCTTGGGGCTTCAGCAGGGCTGAATCATAGTACCTGCTGCTGGAATAGCTGAAAGCAATTCCCCAAACCTGAAGACCTGCATATATTATTGCCTGCTGCCAGACAGCTGTAGGCATTTCCCCCAACCTGATAACCAAACCTTACCTTTTATATGTATATCTGCTTTGCTATAGGGAAAAATGTGTTAATAAAAAGCTAGGGGACCAGAGACTTGGAGAACTTAGTTACTAGAACTAAGCCTCCTCTGGCTCTCCCAAAATGCCTTCCAAATTTATATTTCATGTCTAGTCTCTTTATTAATTTACTTGAAGCCCCTTTTTCAGATTCCTGAACCCTTCTAGATGCAGATAACATCCTGGCAGGTGTGTGTGTGCACGCACGCGCGCACACAAGAGAGAGAAAGAGAGAGAGAAAGAGAGAGCTGAGAGGCTGAGTAAAAGCAATTCTTTTATCCATGTTCAATTTTCCTCAATGTCAACCAGCTCACTCTCTCCCCCATACTCCACCTAGAAATAGATTTTCTTTGAGTCACAGGAAGTGCCTTAAACCCATCTATTACTCTTAATTGGCTTTGTCAAGAGATTTTACTTCCATTTATAGGAAGGACCAGTGGAAAGCATTTTGGGACCATGAAAGAATGCCAGTGCGGTTCAGCTGGGAAATACATGGGCATGGTCTGGATTCAGGACCTGCTTCTGAAATGCACTGCAAAACCACTTAACATGCTCAAGCATTCTCTGTGGGGCAAGGCTGTCCTGCAGAATAGATAACAAGGTCCAACTTCAAGAAGTTAGCTAACAATTTAAAAGAAAAATCTTTGGATGCTTAGCCTTGCCAATGATCTAATGCTGAATGGGGCTGGAGGGTCTAGTGCAGGACTGAGCTTGGGAACAGAGGCTGGTGGAAGGTGGGGAGAACTTGGATCAGGATGTCACCTTGCTTAATCAAGGTGAAGCCTTACCCAGTTATCAGGGAGAGGAAGAGCCAGTGAGCCTGACTCCATAATTGCTATTTATCTCTCTTTAAAAGAAAAAAGACTCGGAAAGAAGGGAGGAAGAAAAAAACAAGCTTAGATTCTCTGTAGGTTATTTCTGAATAATGGAGATACTTTATATTCTTGTTATCATTAATCAAATCTATGTTCTTTTGGAGTAGAAACCTAAGTGGATATACCATTAATGGCTTACAGTAAAAGCACAATCATGCAAATTTAACATAGCCTCCTATTCAGCCTAACTAAAAACTCTAATGGTGAATGTCTTGAACTTTCACCACACACCAGACATCAGTTGTGACAGCTTTGCACACATCAGTTTTCTCACAACCACAGACGAGAAAACCAAGGCTCAGAGAAAACCAATTGCCATTTCTTTGAATTTGTATAGGGTATAAACAGAATTTGAATCTCTGAGGTCTTATCCAAAATTGTGCTCGTCGCCATTATGCTCCTTCTATTCTCTGGCCTCCCCACACCAGACATATACCTGCAATCAGGAATAGGTTTTTCTTAAGGGAGAGAGAAGAGCCCATTCAGATGGCAGGAGCAAGATGTGGCAGAGCACACCCTGCCATAAACAGGTCTTTGAAAATCCAGGTGACTGAACTGGAACAAATGGACAAAGTGTATTTATTTGAAAGTGTACTTACTTTGGCAAGGTTTTACCGCTAGAGTGGATCACCCTGCACAAGGGGATAGTCCTTAGAAGACACAGGTTGATGACAGAGCAACAGGAAAGTAGTAGCTCCTTAGTCACTGCTTTCTGGATTGGAGTCAGGAAAAGCTGTGACATGTTTCAGGGTGTCTCTAGATTTTAATTTTTGTCTTTCAGCTAATGGAGATACCAAGAGAAAGAATAATTAAGATGAGGATGCAGTATTTCTCTTGTAATAAAGGCTAGGGAGGAAAGAATCCTTTCCCCCTTCCAGGGACCAAGGCAACACTAAGCATGTATCGTAAGTGATACAGTGGGAAGAGCTGGATGAGCCTGGCTCCCACCCACGCTCCTCCACATAGGCAGGCCTTAAACTCCCAGACTCCATTTCCTTATCTGTACCATGGGATTTGAATGTGGACCTTGCTGACTATCCTGAGGATCAGAGATCATGTACAATCGTACCTGCACACAGTAGATCCTGAATAAACGGTACATAGTTTTTACTGAGAGAAGGAAGATTAAATCAAGAAGAAAAGCATTTTAAAGCCTAAAAGAAGAAAAAGAGAAAGAGATGGGATTGAGGCATCTGGCCTGCAAGCCTTGCTATTGCCCCTCCCTAACTCTGCCCTTGGATGGAACCATTCACAACTTCTGAGAGATGAGGTCTGTGTCTGCACAGACAAAGCTGAGACAGAAGGCGATGTAGCATGGGATCACAGACCGCATTTCCCTGTAATGAGCAGCGTTCGCTAGAATTGCTGTGCTGTTTGGAGCCCAGGCTGGTGGCGTGTGCCATTGTGTGCCTGCGCCCCTGTCACATGCAGGGGTGGTTTGAGCACATGAGTGTGACTGCCAATGTCACGGCTGGTTAGTTCCCAGCCAAACATTGGGAGGCATGATGTATGCAGGAGCTGATGCCCTGGAGCCCGGTTGTCAAGGACGACTAAGGGAGTCAAGCAGCTTTCAAGCTCCTTGGGAAATTGACTCCCACCAGCCAACAATGCTCTCAAGACCTTGCTGAGTGATGAGATACTCTGGAAGTAACAGGAGGAAGATACACTGGCTGTCCCAAAAGGGGTTAATCCTCAGCAGCAAGACCACACACACCCCATGCACATACATACCACACACATACTCTACACAATACATACATATGCCTTCTGCACTCAGACAACACACATACATACCCTATTCACCAAACACATGTGCCCACAGGCACACCACACACATGCATACAACCCAACTCTACACATATACCACATACCTACACACATATCACACACATGCATGCCATACCCAGACCACGGGATGTAAAATGTACCATTACCACACATATTTTCACGTGCACATGTACCAAATATATGTACACACACCACACTACACATAACCCACATACACACTACACACAACACAATAAAAATATCTATGTGTATCACATACATATACACATATCAACCCCACATGCACATATGCCACATACACAGCACGAGCACACACACACACACACACACACACACACACACACACACTGTATACATGGACACTCTGCTTTTAGAAGGCAGTTCAGAATTCTGAGACTGGCAGATATTGAAAGGTATGATATGCAATACAGTGAGGGATCCCATGGGCACCCCCTTATTTCCTTCACAGTGAGGTGGGTCCTCTGTTAGGTGCTATGTTGTTTGAGATGCTGAGATTCTAAATCAAGTGTTCTGTAAAGCCCTGGATAGTGATGCTGATGAGGACCTGTGGGCAGCAAAGACAAATTCATTTTGAGATAGGAATCCATCTTTGTTAAGAGGAACTGCTGACCTTTCCAAGCTGAGAGGGGCCTAATGTTCGCAACTTGTCACCAAATGGCCCATTGGTCTCCCTGAGTGTTGGCCTTTGTTGCTGACAGGTTGCGTTCCAGGTCAGCAGGATCTAGATCAGCCCTGTTAAGCGGAAACCAGAACTGTCAGGTCCATCCATTGTCCGTCTCTGTCCCTGTGGCCATTCCTTTCATGTGTCCATTACACCAGTTCGGAGATAGCTGATGACAAAGAATGGCTAACCTCAACGAGCCAAGTCCTTTTGTCTGCTTGATTGTTCTGTTCTTTTCCTGTGAGAAAGCCTTTTGAGTGGGTATTAAAGTGTGATACAAAATCTTGACACTTAATGCTCAACTGAAATGCCCATTAGCATGCCCCTGTCCTGGGAATCCTTGACAATCTTCTAGTTCTTTTACTCCTTTTAGTGGTGGCCAGCCCAGGACTCTACATAGTCTCATCTTAGGTCACAATGTGGAGAACCAGATGCACTGCTCACTGTTCTTCCCACTGGTAAGACTGTTCTTCTCTGCTGTCTTTCAAGGTCACCCCCTGAATATGGCTGTAATCTTGGTGCCATTCATTTTTGGCCTGCATCCCATATCAGGCCTTGGGAGAGACAGTTGTCCATGAATCTCTATTGTTTCTGCGTGTTTTCAAGGAGAGGCACTAAGTGACTTTGCTCCAGACCATCTTCTCCAGGATGAGTACAGTGTACACCCTTGGAAGACAGTGATAGTGTCTCCTTCCAGAACAAAGAGCAGACTGTACATTAGAGAAGATTCGGGTTTTACAAGCTCATGGTTCCTCTCCTATAATGAAACCTACTACATGTTCAGGTGTCACTTAGCATTTTTTTGCTTTGCCTTTCAGGAATTAGAGCTCAGGGAACTGGTACAAAAACAAAACAAACAAAAACATGCTGATACCCTGGCTACTGATATTGCGTTAAGAGAATTCTTTGTATCTGGTCTTATATCTTCTGATCTTATACAACTGTGGCAGGATAACCTGTTAGCTTACAGGGTAAGCAAGGTAAATCTCAGACTCTCCACAGTCCTTGATAAGCTGACCCATCATAAACCAAGCTTGGACTTTCTCCATCCTCCTTCAGTGGGTCATAAGGGACACTCCTTTGGCAAGAGGTGATACTGTTGCAACTGCTATGGGTGACAAAGGGGTCTGGGCTCCCTGCTCATGCAACTTCCTCTTGCTTCTGGTTCCACTCATTTCCATTTCACAACAGACAACTTCTGAGCCTGTCTGACTTAATGACTTGACAGATCACAATAGACAGCCTGGATGTGTGATCATGTGATGCCCCATAGTCTAGCATTCAATCAGAAAATCATGTCCAGAAATAATCCTAAGAGCTTCCTCAAAAGATATATAAGGTCACTGTAGATGGCATGGCCCTCCTCCAGAATCTCAGAGGCCTGAATTGTTTTCTCACTGGGAAATGCCATAAACTCCACACAATATCTTTTTTACTGCTGACACTTTCAACACCCAAGGTTCTATTGGATCAATGGTCTAAGTGGCAGGCAGCTTGCCCCATAGCCAGGAGCTGCTGCAGAGCCCATTCCTACTGCAGGCCCCATGGAGAGCTGCCAATCATCTCAGTCAGCTGGTAAACAGACTGGAACAGAATTCCAGGGTGTGGAATGTGCTGCGTCCAAAAGAAGACTAAGAGGCCTACTAGCATCAGGTGCTGTGCTCCCTCTTGTGTGACAGAGGATGCAAGACATTGGTCTTTTACTTTAAAGGGGATATTCTGGACCTTTTGAGACTTCACTGCACTGGTAGGTGTAGTAACCATCCTTACACCAGAGCACCACGTCTTGCTGAGAGTGGCAGTCCCAGGTCACATTCCAGAGGTGTCAGGACAGCGCACCCCACTTAGAATACCCATCTCCTCTCTAACTCTCTCATCCAGAACAGGAGACTAAGGCAGTGTCACCATCAGGGAAAGGTGCTGAAGAGAGGGCAGTACTACCACACAGTTCTCAGTTTACCTCCCCTGGAAGTGCTTGATTCCAACAGGAAAACTAAGTGAACCCTGATTGGAGACATTATTGCTTCCATGTATGACTAAGTATAAAAGTTCCCCACACACGTGAGTGCAATTCTCTATCTAATTACCTCATTACCAAGCTCATTGCCAGGAAGGGACATGGGCCCTAGAGAGTCCATCTGGGTACATGTTAATTGGCTGACCAACTGACGGAGTTCTCTTGCTCAAAACTTGGAGGAAATGAGTCCAAATTCTGCCAGCAGCTGTACTCTTGTTTCTCGAGCTGGTGGAGACTACATTAAGGGTCACCCACATCTCCAGACCCACATCTGACCACTGGGTTTGCAGTTCTAGCTCTATGGAGTTTCACAGTAAGAAGGGACCATATGAGCCATCCCACCCAACACCCCCCTCCCCCCCCCCCCCCCCCCGCCATGACCTGACGTGTTGACAACACTGTCTTATAGATGGACAGACCTGGTGGTGCCACGCATACCAGCGCTGCTATCACATTGGCTTCCCTTTCACTGATCTGGACACAACAGGAGGTAGTTACCAGCCCATGTTCTGGCTCTTACAATTATTGGTTGTCCAAGGTTTTCTGTGTCCAAATATCTGGGTCCTGTGACTTGCGAGTAACACACTGCACCTGAATGCAGTTATCATAATAAATTTGAAACTGGATCCCACTGGCCATCCCACACATTCCCATGTCGCCATGCAATCAGCATGGCTCAGGAAGCATCAGCCACATGTCAGGAAAGACGAGGCACAGTTAGGAAGCATATCTTCTGTCAAGAAACCATGCAATTAATTTCAAAGTAAAAATAATTGGATTATCTGTGCCGTGGCTTTCTTCATTAGTGCAAATAATTGGGAGATTTGGGTAGTATACTTCCTCCCTTCTTGAAGAAAATGCTTATAATGAATGATGAAGATCCCTCCCCTTTAGGTTTGCACTGGGTGGGAGTTTGTAGGAGCTTATGCTGGTACCTTTGGTTGGCAGATAAGGGATAAAGTACTAGAAAAAAGGTAACCTTGGTGGCCTGGACCATGAAAAAAAATCACTAAAGCCCTAAGTATCACTGCACACCATCACCCCATGTGAATATGACATCTGCCACATACTGCCACACTGGGATTGAAGCCACACAGACCCATGCTCTCCAGAAGGAGTCAGTGGTCAGAGCTGGGCTGGCCGAGGGGGATCTGGCAATGGAGTAAGAGAATAAATCCAAGCAGGAAGGATCCTGAGGGCAAGGGCTGAGTGTCAGCACGGACAGCAGGTAGAGAAGGGAACACCCGAGAAGAGAAGAAGCTGCTCTGTCCTCCATGTCGCCCCACCTGCAGGCTGGGCTTGGCTCAAAGCTTGCCCACAAGACCACCTGCAGGCAAATCACCTGCGGGGCTTATAAAGATGCAGATTCCTGGCTTCCTACCACAGACGTGTTTAATCAGCGTCTTTGGGATCCAGGCCCAGGAACAGGGATTTTAACACGTTCCTTGGGTGAATCTTACACAATGAAAATCTCCGACTCACTGCTCTGGGCACATTGTGCAAATTCCAGCGGGGAGTCCCACCTGCCTAGGTGTGAATCAGTACCTGCCTGTGGCAGGCTCTTCATGGTGGGGATGGAGGTAGGGGGGTTTTCACAACCCCTGCTGGCATCAATATCCACCAGATATTGGTGAATATTGGGTTTAATGAGCATGTTCTTTTTGAACCGTTCAAAAATCCCAAAGCCAGCAATGGGCAAACTCTTAAGGCAGAAAGGCTGAAAATAAGCAATGATTTATTTTCTCAGAACTGGGAAGGGTGGAGTGGCTGTCTTTTCTAGCTGGATGTACTGAATTAGAACCATGCAAAACAAATAAATTCCCCTGGGGCTTTGTGCAGGATTTATGTCCAGATTTAATAAATGGCCATGTGCCTGGGCCAGTGGAAAATAACCCAGAGACTGGCTCGGCCCGAGGAGCGGTGGAAAAGCCTCGCCGAAGCTGCAGGAGGACGCTGACCCGTCTCCACATCCTGTCTCCCCGCGAGGCAGGTGCTGTGGTGGGTGGGCGAGGTGCGCATGTTGCCTGCTTTGCTTCTGAGAACAGTTTCTCGACATGCCATGAAGTGTCTATTGATCTGAGCATGTGGCTGATGTCTACATTGATTGCCTGAGGGGAGGCTACTCAATATCACAAGGTCATGATGAGAGGGGGGAAAAAAACACAACATCATAATTCACTCTCCTCGTACACAAAGGACTGGGCATTGTTTTTCTTCCTTCTTAATCAAATCTTCCTGCGGCTGCCGGGCGGCTCTCCCTGTCACTAGCCGTGCTGTGGGATTTAGGTCTTATGTTCGCTTTCATTTACCTGTTTCTCCCCTGGCTTAACTTTTCAGATTCCTGTCACAGCAAACACCTGCTTTATATGCTCTGCCTCTGCTGCAGCCTCGTCACCCGAAAGGCTGGTTTAACCCCTCGAGAGACAGCCATGATTTCACAAGCCCGGGGACTTTTTCTGAATCGTGTTTGGGGCCTGTGAGGCACACCGTCTCTCTACTGAAATAATGTTGATCGGTGCTTAATTGATGTGATGGGCACCTGCCTTGCAGGTGTACGGTCGGGCTCCATGAATTCCGTAGTCTGTCAGGCTGTGTGAGATTCGCAGAGGGCATGAGGGGTGGCGCTGATGTTGGGCACCGCAGCCCTTAGAGATAAGACACCCAGCGTGTGGCACCTCCTTGAGGAGTATCAGGGCAGTTTGTAACAAACCAGAGCTAGCCCTGTCCTTCAGCTGCTCCTACCCCAAATCATGAGGTAGGCAGAGCTTGCTTTTTTTTTTTTTCCCCCACATTATTTTGTCTCTTGATTCATTTATTCTCTGTTGTCCTCCATATCTTCCTTTCTCTCCATCTCTCACCCTTGTCCTCCCTCCTCCCCTTACCCAGAAAATATTCCTTGCTGGCTCCCTGCTATCAGGAAAACATACAATGAGCTGATTCACATTTAAGGAATAAATAATTAATAAGGTAACACCCCTCAACAGCATGTGTATTTTAAGGAGGAAATCTTAAATCTAAGGGAAGGGGGTGGGCATGTTATAATGGTGGAAATTCACACATTCACACCGAAGTGAGGGAGAAAGTATGGTTTTCATTGTTCCTGAGATCATGATTCTAGTTACATCCTTTTGCCTTTATTTGAAGTTAATAAAAATCCCTATTTCTTAGATCACATGGAAGAGGTATCCGTTCCCTTCCACATATTCAGGTGGGGCAGAAATATAATTTCTTTGTTTGCTTTTTTTTCTTTTTTAAGCCTCCATTCCTCTGGGGTTGCAGGAATTTAATTTCAATTAATTTGGCTTCTCCCCTCCCACCTTTCCCTGGGTGCCTCTACACTTTGGAGGCGGACACGGTGCCAGGTACTGGGAGAGGACATCTGGTCCTCGGGATCATCCGCCATCCATGCTGGCCTCCCCCGAGGTGTCCACCTTGCCATCTGGTCTTCGGTTATTGGTTCCCCAGGTGGCTGCTGACTCACCTTATTCCTGATCACGAGACACCTCCAAGCCCTCTCTCAGCTCCTTCCAGGGCCTCTTCGGCATATACTGTTTCTGCCACATGATTCCGGGCCTCAGAAATCTCCAAGAGGCTGTCCCAAATCTTCCTCCATTTCTTTGCCACTTTCATAAATTCAACAGCATGTCGGGGCCTGAGAACAGCATTATGTTGTGGGATCGTGTTGCTTCCTGGGCTCTCGCTGGGAACCTGGATGCAGGTCACTTCCTTTTCGAGGCAGAACCAACCGAGGTGGGTAAGGAGGGCACCTGTCTTTCCTGGCCAGTCCTGCACCCGGGTGAACTCCTGAAGGGGGCACAGCAATGTCTCTCAGGTACCTGCCAGCCTCTAAGTTCTGGGGACTTTCCCTAACTCCCTTCCTTCCATGGCTAACCTGATATTCCTCTTTTCCCTAACATCTGCTGTTAATCTTTTCCTGAGGCCCAAAATGCAAAATGACTAAATAGAGGGATGATCCAGGGATGCAAGAAAAAGATGGGCAAAGGTTAATTTTATTTTAAAATACCTACCAAACTGTCAAATACTATGCTCTCCATTTTATTGTGAGATATATAAAGTATTGTAAAGTTCAGGCCTTGTCTGCAAGGAACTCACACACGTAAATGCAATGCAAAGTACCAACTCAGGAGTCATATGGATTTAAAGAGGGGGGGGGGGAGTGAGTTTATAATGACCCCCCAAATTTCTTTTTTTTCTCCCTCAAAGAATTAGGCCTCTTCAGTTGCCAGTGGGAATTTCTTAAAGTTAGAAGCTAAATGGAATACTGGTCAGACTATATATCAATATTACTATAGCTTAAATCGGTGATGGTATTAGAAATATCAAAGCTTTACCATGAAATTAACTTTCTTTGAGCAGTCTTAGAAACAAATGAATTCTAACACTAAAGAATTTGAACACCCCCTTTAGAATTGTTATGTCATTTGCTTTTTAAAATATCTGTAACTTTGGGACTTCATTTTTTATATATTATATATAAAATATATATATTTTTTAATATATATATATTTATATTTTATATATAATATATATATTTATTTTATTTATTTTATTTTTTATTTTTTTATTTTTATTTTTTTTAAAGGAGAGCAGCCACACCATTTTGGGACTGGTGTAGAAGTTGGTTGTATTAGTCAGGGCAAGTAAGGCCAGCTGCTGCAACAACAACTCCAAAGTCTCCATGGATTAACACAATGAAGGTTATTTTTCCACTCATTTCATGGTTGATTGTTCTCCACAGTCATCTGGGGACCTAGCCTCTGCCTTTAGGCTCCCAAGCTCACCCTGGGTGACATTGAGCCAGCTAACAGGGATGAGAAAGCATGCAGGCTTGTGCATCAGGTCTTAATATCCTGCCTTACAGGCAATACCCATCGCTTCCTCTCACCTTTCACTGTCTGGAACCCAGTAACATAGCTCCATTTAATTGGAAAAGCTGGGAAATGTCATCTAGCATTCAGGAAAATAAGCAACAGGTGTGGTGAGCACATCGCAGCTTCTCTGTCATATTTGTGAGCAAAACTGTCTGACTGCATAAGGCTCCCGGCGACTAAAGCTTTGTTAGCAGAGAACCAGAATTATTTCAGATATAAAGAGAGTTAGAGAGTCAGAGAGGCAGAAATACTCCATTTCTCCTGCTCCCCCTTCCTCATCTCCATCCACTCTCCTTGGGAGAGTGGGCATGCAAGGTTCGAGCCTATCTCTGTACACTGGCTGGCACTGTACAGATTTCTTAGAAGGTAGAGGCGACAGCAGTCAGAGCTGGGTTCCTCCTCTAGGTGCCCGGAAAGCACAGCACCCGTACAATCAGCACTAATGGATGTCGGCCTCCCCACTGGAAGCTGGCAGAGGCTCAGAACCACACTGGAGAGAGACCAGGTAGCTGTGTGGGGTATGTGTGGTGGGCAAGGAACTTAGACCTGCAGAGTGTGTGGATGGGAGACTGTCTGTGCTGCGAGGGGTCTAATGGAAGGTATTTTGGTCTCTCTTGTGCTGTTCAGGTCAAGCCCCGGCCCTGAAAAGCACTCACTTTGTTGATTGAAAGGGAATCATTCTGAGGCAGAAAATGTCAACAGCGCTAGTGGGAATTCTGCTTTTGCTCTTTAGCCTCTAAATAAATAGCTTTAAGGAAATGAATTAACTTGGTGTTTTCAAATGAAACAATCTTCACTTCCTGTCCTCAAGCACACTGTGTGTTTAGCTAAGGCAGCCTTCTGGAATGAGCCACCACCTCCAGACAGAGGGCTGGCACTTCCTCCGTGGTGGTGACATTTTTATCAATGGATCAAGCTTGAGGAGCTGGTTGGTGTAGGTAGACATCTTCTTCCATTATACATGCCTCAGGACACGGGCCCGAGGAAGGAACATTTCTGCAATAAGCCAAGCTCACAAACAAGCAGGAAGGGTATTTGGGTTATGGTCCGGGAGAAAGGCAGTTGTCACCCAAGAGTGGAATTGGGGGTGGAGAATGACGGAGAACTAACCTGGGCTTTTCCAACAAGGGCACAGGTAAAGTTGTAGGTGAGGAGGATGAATGGATCTGAAGGAGGATGTACAGTAGAAAGAATTCTGTGGTTCTTTACTTTTTACTTCTAATAAGTTCTAAAACAGAGAGGTATTGAATTTTCTTTTCTAGAGCCTTTCAGCTAAAAAAAAAAAAAAATCTATCTTCAATTCATCTCTGAGGATTCAGGGGAGGATGGAATATATGAAATTTGAAGGTTCTTCCCTCTGACATTGCTGTACTCATAGGCTTCACAAATATTCAGTCCAACAAATGCTTCACTGCTACATACAATCTCAAAAACCTTTCATTCACCAGATACGGTCAAGGTCTTAATCATAGCTCTCCTTGGAGAAGGCAGTTGTGCCAAATGTTGGCTTCAGAGAGAATTTCTCTTGAGTGCCTCCCAAAAGTGTGTCACCAACACCATTTCCTGCTGAAAGGAAGTCGGGGTCTTGAGAACTTCCCTCTAGTATGATCTTTGCCCAATCCTGCCTAGTTTAGACAATCAAATGAGAGCCTGGGTCTCAACTGTGAAGTTACAGTTACTGTTGGATTTTGACATATTTTCCTGTACGCTGCCAGTTGTATAATCACTTTTCTTCTGAGGACTTATGTCTCCAAAAAAGAAGCCTAATTCCCCAAAGCACAAGGAACATATCTCAAATCATGGTTTGGATCAGCTCTTTTTCAGATTACAAAACTATGAGACAAGGTCATTGCACCTCCTAACCACAGAAGGTCAAGGGAGTCTTTGTCTTTTCTTTTTTTTTTTTTAAATTCTTTCATGCCCTCATTGATGACTTATTGCTGAAGACTACTATAGATAAGGGATAAACTACATAGAAAAGGAAAATTGTGTTGCCAAAAGGTATCAAGGAAACAAAGTGCTTTTGGGTTCTAGTTTTTAAAGAATTGGAAGAAATTGAATAATTAGGAATGATAGATTCGATTTTTGGAATGGGCAAAATGAACCAATGTAAAGTAAGAGTGTGTAGAGTTAGTTGCCTATCCAAAAATTGTCATTTCTCCATTCCCATTCATATGTAAAATTCTTAGGTAAAATGCACTAAAAAGGAGCCAGATGCAATTCCTAGTCCTGAAGTCATCCTGGACAGTGTCTCTAGAATGGATATCAGCCTCAATGATAATCAGGTGGTTTGCTAAGTTTAGAAGGGGAAATAAATAAGCTAAGCAAGGCTATGTCATTCACAAGAGCCAACGTGAATATCAAGAGATGTTGACGAGGTGGGTGTTCCTATCCACGGAGAGTGCTGGAGGCCAGTAATGAAAGCAGACTGTAGATGCAGTTACCCAGCTGAATATTTAAATGTGTCCTTATCTCACTGAGCAATCACACGGCCAAATATATTCAAGGGCGGTTTCCTTTATAAGAAAATGTAAATGAAGTGCTCAAAGATGACCTTAGCTCAATTTTATGTTTGAAAACTTAATTGCACCCAAGTGAGAAAATACAAAATTAAAGTTCTCACAGCAATAATGGAGCCTTAGAGTGCCTGGACAGGTTCTGCCACATGGAGGAACCTCACCTGGGAAACTGCCTGCAAGGGGGTTACTGCCACTTTCCTAGAGCTTGAAGGACAGCTAGAGAATTAAACCCAGGCATGCATCTTGGGTTGCACAAATAGAAGGGGATGACAGAAAGAAATGACAATTTATTAAGTGCCCTACCATGGACTAGGCATTTATACACATTTTAGGAAACATAATTTGGTCTTTCCGTGTACATCAAAACAACCCCATGAATTCAGAAAGACGACCGAAAGCCTGTGTGAGTGTGTAGAAATGAAACCTCAATTCCTACCGCCAGCCTCGCTTGGTTATTAGAGGACACGAGTGGCTAGAGAAGTGACTGTGGTCACCCTCAGGACTTTCCAGTGTTTGTGGTTGGATGCTGATATATTCCTTTCCTTTGGAGCTTTCTGAAACCTTGGGAAGGTGTTTATAGCTTCTCCATACCCAAACCAGCCCAGAAGAGCCGGGCTCCTCTCTCCTTTCTACAGGATTGTCTCCTGAGTTAGTTCCTGAGGTCAGCGGGAGCTATGGGAACAATACCAGGAACTCTTACTATCTTCAGGAATACCTATGAGAACCTGGGAAAGGGGAGGTGAGCTCAGTCTCCTGACACAGAGTTTGGAGACCTTTCACCTAGAATTCCTCAGACGTGGCTTAATCCCTCCCCACTCTCCTCTGTTTCACACTTTAGGGATGTAGGCGATAAAGAAAACAAACATTGCCTGTGCCACCTCCACTGCCTGCCTGAGAATCTGTTCATTCAATCATTTATTCTTCAAACTCTGCCAGTCTACCATAGTTGTTTTTGTCTCTCTGGTACATTCAAAGATGATAAATACATGGTCAATACCCTAAAGGGGTTCATATAGTTTGGGGGATGACACATGTTCAAAATGCAGAACATCAGCTAGGCTGTGATGAATGATACGAGGAAACCCAAGTACCACAGGGGTTCAGATTTGAGAGGAGGCCTCAGAGGGGAAGCAACACCCAAGCTGGGCCTTGGAAAAGAAGAGTTTGGCACCCTGGCATGGTGAGCCACAAGATGTGCCATTGATAACGAGATAATGCCACTGGTTCGGGACATGGTGAATATGAAATTCCAGCTGAAGACCCCAGTGGAGCTTTCCAGCAGGCAAACAAGAGCAGAATCTCGAGAAAGTTTAAACTTGGGTCCATACGTCTTCCCGGAGGTCTGCTGAGATACTGGCTGTTGCCTAGGAACTGAAGCTCCATGCTACAGTGAAGCAATTAATACTCTAAGCAACAGATACTAATGTCTTCATTACTTGCGGGCCTGCCATATACCAACACAGGGAGAAATTCAGCTTGTTCTAGGCAGAGCCTCTGGGAAACTCAGAAACAAGAGGAGGTTCATGGCTAAATTAGAGCAGCAAGGTTGGTCTTTGGTAAGTGGATAATATTGGGGCATTTTGGTGCAGTTATCTTCATCACTAAGAGCTAACCTGTCCCTTTAAATTAAAAAAAAAGAAGAAAATAATTCTGTACTTTCCTCCTCATTCAGAACCACTTGATGTTGACGTCACGAGTACCCCTTTTCTCCTCTTGCTATCTGGTGGACCCCGTCTTCTCAGAATGATGTAGATGCGCGTCCAAGCCCTTCTGTGATTTGTCCGTGCTGTACTATTATAAGCATTATTGATCACACAATCCATTAGGGCACCACTCACCATAAATAATTTATCTCTTCAGGCAGGAGCTTGTCTCTGCCACAGATGCCATCAGCAAGAATCCCCTTCAGGAGGTTTGGGCTGGGATAAAAACAACTGCATTGAAATGAAGTGTAAACATGCAAGGCCCAGGGAGAAATAAAAGGAAGGACTGAGCAAACCTCATGCCTGGAAACTGCATTCTACTGCATATCTGATATGTTTCAGACCAACCTTGCTCCCACAGAAAGCATGCTGTCCTGACAGATAGATATAAACCTAACTTCCTAGCGGAGGGGACTTGTTTAGGCAGCATATTAATATTGGTTGGAGAGTGCTAAATGTTATAATAGCAGGGGGATGAGGGCTGGAAGGTGGAGGGGCTGAGCATGGGGTAGGGGAAGGCAGCAAAGGAATAGCAGTCATGGTCTCATCGCCACATAGACCTTCAGCTTCTGTGGGTCAAATAAGAAAGCATGTGTAATGAAAACTACAAGGTCTCTGGCAAAAACAAACAAGCTCAAGAGTGCAAGAGCATTAAGCTCAGATCCCATCCGTAACCTGCTGAAGGACGTGTAACAGTACAGGATGCTCGGATTTCAGGCTTTCAGCGGGGCTGCAAAGGAGGAGGGCCATGTAGACAGAGGTGAGTAAGAGAGAAGCTGTTCAGGGAGAAGGGTGGATATGCAGAAGTCTGCGTAGGGAGCTCCCAAGCATGAGTGCCAGCAAGCAGATTTCAGTAGGGGCAGAGATTCTTGGTGCAAAGCCTGAGGGTGACAGACCAGGATGGCGGAAGAGGGCTTTCCCACACAACACTGGAATGAGAGGGGTATTTTGTGGGATAGACAAGAATGGGGCAAGTCTTCACCTTCCTTCCCTGGGGTCCTTCCCTTAGCTCCCTAAGACTTCACTACCACTATAGGTGTTGCAGAGAAATAAACCATTCATTTCTCTTATATTGTTTATATGCTAACCCTTTGAAAAAGTCAGGGTTGAGACAAGAAAACAGAGCCCAAGTCATGTGGTTCACAAAAGGGAAACTCAATACAAAAAGGTTGGAAGAGCTGAAGCACCAACGAGAGATGATGAGGCAGAGATTCATAATGGCTGGAGCTGGAGGTACCAGCGGACAAGAGCCTGGACCACCGTGAGGAAAATGGAGTCATGGCTGAGCTGCCTGGTAGCAGCTGGAAACATGGAAGGAACTGCAAGAGACACCACTGAGGCAGAGAGAGAAGAGTACCTTCTCCCCTTCCCCAGTTCTCTGACTTCCTGCCAGAGTCAGCTCTGGCCTAACCTAACTGCTAGTCAGTTGGTAAGGAAACCTAATATATGTAGTTTGTACATCATTGGTATCAGCAGGGGAAGGGTGGGGAAAGATAAGCATCTTTTTATATAGTGTTTGCGGATGACTCTCAAAGAAAAAACAATGGCTGTCTTTTGCAAATGTATTTATGATGGTGGAATTAGTTATTGAGTCAGTATTTGGGGGCAAGATTTTCTGAGTGACTCTGCAATGAACACACCACTTGGTCCACTGCCCAACCTGCGGTAGAGTCCCTGGAATCAGAATCGTGGCGTAGGGGGTGCGTTGTCTGGTCTCTCTCAGGGCATCTGAGATTCCTTCCACCACCATCACCCTATGGTTAGTTCTGGAGAAGAGTCAGCCAACACCCATCTGACTCAGGAAGGAAAGGGCTGCAGGCTCAGTGAAAGCTGAACAGGAACTGCTCTGTGCCTATGGTGTTGGCTTCTCTGACGCAATCCCAGAGGCAAAGTCCTCTGCTGTTATTTCTGAGCCCCCTTGTTCCTCAGAGTCCTCTTATGCCTGACTGGGACTCTTAGGCCTTACCTGAGAAGCAGATTGAAGCATATACAAGTTTTACAAGGGGACCCGTGCCAAAGCATTCCAAGGCCTGATGGTCACCTGATACTGGGTCTTCCACAGAGATCCTGTCCCCAAGGAGATGCCAGTTAGTAACCTATAGGTGTTGTATGCCTCCCCATTAAATGGTTTGAGAATATTTCAAATGACAGTCATGACTAGGGATGGTAATAAGAAGAAAGAAGACTGTTTTCATAGTTGTTTTGTTTATTTTTTTAATCCCAAGAAGTTACTGTTGATTCATATCAATTGATTTACTATAGTTTAGTTAATATGAATTGATCAACTGAGGGCAAATGGCTTTATAGAGACATGATCCCTGGCCTTATGCCAATTTAGTCATAGCCAAGAAGGAAGTGTCAGATATCTGCTGGTGGGAGGGCCTGCTCCAGGACTGTGTGGGCAGAGCGTTGGTTTTTGAGAGTGGGATCTGATCCCTGCACTGTTCATCTGTTTAGTGCTATTGCTGCAGTTCACTGGTTCTAAAACAGAGCTTGACAAAATAGGCTTTGTTAAGCCAGGCTGGTAATTGTGCTGGTAATTAAAAATTGGCAGTACTGAGTTTGGCCCACGTTCCCTACCTTGAAACCTTCCAAATCAGTGTTTGCCTTTCAACAATGAGCAAAACACCTGCTCAGTTTCCCACTCATTTTCTAGAGCTTTTAAATTCCACTTAGCTGATGCTCTCATAGAGTCTGGAAGGATTTCTGGTATTTCATTCAGAAAGATTGCCTGTGCACTGCAGCAAGCAGGGTTATATATAGCCTGGGCCGACCGGAGGGCAACCTCTGAGAGAGCTCCAAGGAGCCGAGGGCATGACTGTGCTCGTGGCCTCATCTCACCCTCCTGCCAGGCTTCTCTGATGACACCACATTCTGCTCAGAGTCTCTGGCTGTGGGAGCCTCGGTGTTGATTCCTGGAGGTTGTGGGCCACGTGGCAGTCTCCGGCTCACAGGCTTGTTTGTGCATGCATGCTCATGCGCTCACATCCACTCAGAGCTCATGCGTCATCCTTCTATATTTATCCAGTTGCTGTTTCAGTGGCTCTGAGAAGTGTCTGTAGAAAAACAAAGCTGCCTCCTCCTGCTCTGCAAGCAGTCTGACCTCCAGAGACAATCTCTACTATCTCAATCTACATGTGTACACGTGTAGGGGCTGTGGTTCCCAGAGCGCCTGGGTCACTGAGGAGACACCTGCTCCCTCCCCCAGTTAGCTTAGAGCTTAACACATTGCGGACCAGTAGTTTTATTGCTAGCTTTACCCAGTGGCCAAATAAGTTTCTATTGGATGAGTACAAAAAACAAAACAAACAAACAAAAAAACCAAACAGTTTACATAAATGTTAAAGGCACACTTTAAAATTAAATACCCATTGTATTTTGAAGTTATTTATTACATGTTCTTTAATATTTTTAAAGAATTCTTGTGATTGGCCACAAGCCTTAGAACAGAAAACATGAGAATTCCCCGGATCCATCCACATTAAGATTAAAAAGCAGGCAGCTTTCCTGCTCTAGCCATGGCTCCACTGGCCTTGCTCACTCCTAGTCAGGTCTGATTGGGAAGGGCATGAAGTGAAAGGGATGAATATCTGGGAGGGGAAGGGGAGTTGGCCAGGCCTCAGGCACAGGACATAATGGCACCAATCACTGCAGTATGAAATAAGTACCCGGAAAGGTATCATGGGATGTTATAACCAAAAGGAACCATTGATATCCAATTGCCAAGACTGTTTTACAGATGAGCAAACTGAGGCCAAGCAAGTGAAGAGTCATCCAGCACCAGGGCTGACCCTGAAGCCCAGCACAGTGACGTTTATAACACTGCACCCTCCACAGGGACTTTGCCTCGCCAGCAGGCAAGGCCAAGAGGCAGCTTGCCAGAGACTGTTCACAAGTCTAGCCAGGGAAGCCCATTGATTGGAGTCAGGAAGTGTGTTGGTCAAGAGTGGCTAGAAAGAAGATAGTACCGCAGATCTCTGGTTTCTGCTAAGGACCACTTTATAACATGTCCCTGTCACTACTGTCCTTGAGCCACTATCACATCCTGCTGTGCACTCCAGCCACCTCCTGGCTCATCTTTTTACAATCACCCCCTGCCACTACCACTGAATATCCAACCCAGAAAGAACCAAATTGACAGATACAAATATGTATGGCCTTCATTGCCATTCCTTAAAGTCTGTCCCCTCATGATAATTTACCCAAGAAATCCAACTCCCAAATCTTGAAGAGTGATGAAGATCTTTATTAAAGCTTCCTTTTTTATTAAAAAAGATTATGTACCTAAGTATGTTTATATATGTATATACTACTATATATACTAGTATACACACACACACATACACACATATATATGTTTCAGAGAGGAAGGGAGAAGGAGAGAGATAGAAACATCAATGATGAGAGAGGATCATTGATCAGCTGCCTTCTGCTTCTGCATACCCCACACTGGGGATAGACCCTGCAAACCAGGCATATGCCCTGACCAGGAATTGAACCATGATCTCCTGATTCATAAATCAAAGCTCAACTACTGAACCACATTTGCCGGGCTTAAAGTTTTCTTTTGATGTTGGTAAGACAGAGTTACTCAGAAGTGCCTATGACAAACTTGTTACAAATCCTCACCATTCCTCTCTTCCCCAAATCCCATGAGTAGCTCATGGCAGCTACTCAGATTTCTCTCTTCCACTCTTCTAAAGTCTCCAGCCCAGGCTGCCTCTCCTGTCACTATCCCTCCCTCTCTCTTGCTCTCCTTCTTGAATGATGGGTGTTTGCTTCCTTAGATGACTCTATGCCTTTTCTTATGTAATCAGGTTGCGTCTCTTCACTCCTCACAATTCTCCTTTCTACCCATTTTTCCTGACCAGAACACCAAAGGCATAGGAACTGAGCTAGTAAGACAACAGTTAGCTTAAAAATGAGACGGTTGTGAATTTGTATACATTAATACTTTTTCAACCTTACCATGTGAAAAGTCAAGTCAAATTGATCTTCAGTTAGTTGTACTTGGTTGGGTTACTCCATTGTGAATTCCTAAAGTGCTGGAAGTAAAACAGTATTGATTAAATGTGCCCTAAATCTGAAGCTTCCTTCTTTCAAATAGGATGCACCTGCCTCTCAGACACAGAAAATATCTAGCTTCTCCCCTTGACTGAAATGTTCCCAGGAGGCTGTGGTGAGTGCATTCCCAGCTACCTAATTGCTGTCAACTAGCTTCATATCTCTTACCTCACAAGGTTATGGCCAAGTATTAAATAAGTGTCACACACACACACACACACACACACACACACACACACACACAAAACCCTCAGGAACCCTCACTCCAGGTGCAACAGATCTGTGTCCCTGTTTTACATGAGTAAGAACTCATTGCCAAGGCAGCAACCAGCAGGCTCAGAGCATTCGGCACGGTTTCTAACATTGGAGGGAATCTTCCCTCTCCTTCCCTCATAGAGTTCTGGCCTTGGACCATATGGTAGAAACATTCACTCATTTAAAACCATTGGAAAGTAACTGCAGCCCACCCCTCTCTCACCCTCTTTACTCTCCCTGAGGGCCAAGATGTACCTATCTGCTTGGTGAAGTTGAAAGGACTAAGCATGAGACTCAGTCCTTTCTCCCTCTTTCTTTTTGGATCTCTACGTCTAAAGATGGGTGTGTTGCACTCACCTCCTGCCTCTTGAATGTCAATCATGGGGGAGTGGTCAGAGCCCCCCTGCTGTGGGGGCCAGGTCTAAAGTCCTAGTTCTCACTTTGTTCCAATGGAGGAACACGGTAGATAGAGCTGATGTGGCTGTTTTGCTATATATGTACAACATACATATATATGTACACGTACGTATGTCTGCAGCACCAACCTTCCTTTAGATGTGGTGTACAAAGTTTTAAACGTGGGGAAAAGCAAAAGAGAATCTTACTGTTGCCACAATCCAGCTTTGTCATTAACAAAACATAATTATAAAATCTTCATTTGTCTTATTTCTGCAACCATTTCTCAGTAGCACTTGTGAAACCACAATCTGCATTGAACTCAGTGAAATTGAATTGGTAATATTCAACTACCTATTCTATAAATACTGAGGGTGGGCGGAAACTAGGTGACTCAGTCCCATATAATGAGTGAAGCTATATCATGCAATTAACATTTTCCAACCATCCACCACGAGAGAGTCTAAAGCCAAGAGAAACATCCTAGATAAGTTCGTAGGATGATATCAAGGGTGAGCATAGAGACCTTAAACTCCACAACCCAATTTACTGCACAGTGGATTTTATCTCCATTTTGGACAGACTATGAAATGCTCCCCCTCCTCCCGATGAACCTGGACATCTGTTGGTGGCAGCACTGTGGTGAGGTTAAGGGGGTGGCTCAGGGTCAGTGTCTGAGTTCATTCTTTCTCCACCTCAATTGTGAGATTGTGGGCTGGTTACTTAAACTCGTTATTCCTTTGATTCCTTATCTGGGAAATTGGGACAGTATCTCTTATCATGGTGGGGGATGAGAGGATGGGGTAAAGATCTTAGAACAATGCCTGGTAGGTAGTAAGCCATCAATAAATGTTAGTGATCATTTTCAGTAGCAATAAAATATTTTTCTGTCACCTCAAATACCCCATGAAGATGTATCTTTAGAATGCTTCAATGAGAAAATGTGCTTTGCTTTAAAAAAAAATTGTTTGGCAAACATTTTAGGAAACACACTGTAAGTGAGAAACAGCTCTTTAGCATTCTAGCAAATATGAATTGGAATTTACTTGTAAATAATAAAAATGCCAATTTTTTTTTTTTTTAAAGTTAAAAAAATTAGGCCAAAACCGATTTGGCTCAATGGATAGAGTGTCGGCTTGGGGACTGAAAGGTCCCGGGTTCGATTCCGGTCAAGGGCATGTACCTTGGTTGCGGGCATATCCCCAGTAGGGGGTGTGCAAGAGGCAGCTGATCGATGACTCTCTCATCGATGTTTCTAGCTCTCTATCTCTCTCTCTTCCTCTCTGTACAAAATCAATAAAATATATTTAAAAAAAATTATTTTATTTGTTTGACATGTACACAGGATATGATTTATTTTTTTATTTTTTTTATTTTTTTTTTCCTCATAAGACTTTATTTTACACATAGAAGAAGGCCTGTGTTCAAAGGCAAGTCACCACATACACAAACAACTTAGTAACAATCAAGTTCCAAATTTTAATGCTATTTTTAAATATATATATTTTATTGATTTTTTTTGACCCCCTCCCTCCCTCCCACACATCCCCTCCCTCCCCAGAGTTTTGTGTCCATTGGTTGCACTTATATGCATGTATACAAGTCCTTCGGTTGATCTATTATCTCCCCCAGATCTTCCTCCCCTCCCCGCTGTAATTTGACAGTCTACTTGTTGATATACTGTCTCTATATCTATCTTATGGTTCATCAGTTTATAATGTTCTTTATTATCCACAAATGAGTGAGGTCATGTGGTGTTTCTCTTTCATTGATTGGCTTATTGAAAATGCCAATTTTTTTTATTGCTTTCCCCACCTACACCAACTCAAGGAACATTTCTTGTGGCTTTTACCTAAAGACATGTCAGACCTAAAACGTGTGCAAATGTTTCTTGAAAGTCTTGGCGTGAGCCCTGAAGAGGGGGCATTTCCAATTTTGAGATGAGCCCTGAATTCAAAAGCTATGCACTTTCCAACACATAGATGATTGAAAAGACTTTCTCATTCACTGATCAGGCTTGGTAAAAGGAAAAACAGAAACTAAAAATACCCTTTGAGTTTGAGCTTAGGGACACTGCAAGCAAAGGAAACTCCAGATTTACATATGTGATTACATACTTATATATTTAATGAGTAGTTTGGAGAAAAATTATTCTGAAATCTAGAAATTTTTGTTGTCTCTTCTCATAAACTCACTGTTGTTATTACAAAGAGCAGAATGCTGCTTTGCTGATTTTTTTTTTATATATTCAAGATAATGATCACTAAACCGTCCAGGAATTTTGCAACCTATAGGAAAAACTACCATGAAAGAAATTCACTTGAAGGTCACATTAGCCTTCACATAATTTTCTGTAAAATTTAAATGACATTTTATATGTTAACTAAGTAAGGTGACATAATAAATGATAATCATTTAGGTTCTATTCCTCTCTTCCAGTTGTGATGTCCAGCTGCAGGGCTTCCTAGAAGACTTCTCACTAAGTCAGTCCTCATCTTTTTATGCCAGGGATTCTCATGTCAGTTGATTTGTCATAAATTGTTGCATTTCTATTTGAACAAATTAAGTAACAGTTACTAACCTGAAGCTTATCCTGCAAGCAAAAAGTGATCAAATTAGAAATGTAGATTTCAAACCTACCATATGAGCTACTGTGAAGAGTAATAAGAACAGAAAAATCATCTCTCTGATTACAAATCTGCCACCTGCACCTAAGAGCTAGGAGTCTTAGATCCACGGACCTGAGCTAGAATCCTGGGGAAACAGCCATTAAAGTCAAGACTCTCTTACTAATTTTCAAAGTAAAGCCAAGGATAAAAGCAATAAGTCATCATTTCATGAAATAAATGGGTCCCATTCTTTCTGTCTTTTTGTGATTCCAGTGCTTTCTGAGAATGAGAACTCAGCACCATAACAGGAGCCCTAAACATGAAAGAACAAAATACTCCACACAGTTCTCTCTTGGGTATGAATCCTAAGGAGGCAGAAAAGCAAAAGCAGCAGATGTAGATATTGACAGAGAAGCTGGCCAGATATTAGGTGGAGATACTGGTGTCAAGTGTAATAAGGAGCTGGTCTCAGAGGGCAATGAGATGACCATGGCCAGAGGGGTCCCTGGGCCGGAAATTCTGCATTACTGTGAATGCCCCTCCGATCCTGCAGAAGGCATGGCTCTGTGGCTGCTGAAATGATTCCCTGCCATTTTTATCTGCCATTTCAACCCCCTTATCACCAAATGGGTCTGAGTCCCTTGAACCCAAGAGAATCAAACACTAGACTAGACTTTCTATCAAGTATCTGAAGGCTAGGTGGCAATTCACTGCCCCTGTAATATGTTGGGACCCCTACATAAAGAACCTAGTTGCTCGACCCTAACAAATCTCCTGAAAAGAATATAAAATTCTTTCTTCTCAGCGAGTGGAATAATAAAAATGTAAATCTCTATTCTTCTCCTGGATATTAACAGACATTCCTTTTCTAGGAGGAAGCGACCTTTGGGTAATGGTACAAAGTGGTAGCCTGTGGCTTAAATACTGAAAAGGGAAGAGTGTAGCTGACACTGCCTAGCGCTGACTGTGAAGCTCCATGGGCTCTGCACATTCCCTAATCGAATCCCACAATAGCCCTTTGAGATAGGTGTTGTCTTAGCCCCTTTCTGTACTTCAGTGACTAACCAGAAGTCACACAGCAGTAAGTGGGATTCAAGCTCAGTTTTAACTCCAGAGCTTGGGCTCCTCACCAGTGTGCTGTAATAGGAGCAACTTTTAAAAACATCTAAGAGACAGGACATTTTCTGTTCCCAGAAGTGTCTTCCATTAGTAAGTCCAAGTAACTACTAGACCCTCTTTGGGCAGCAACTAGGTCCTCTCAGTGAGTCGCTGGTAACACCTGCACTGACTGGTGGGATGGTGGTGTTTTCTGGGCTTCAATAAATCACCTGTTGAACATTTTAACCTAGCTTTTTAGAGGTCTCTACCTGGTTCTCACTTTGTGCTTCAATTTCCCCCAGAAGAGAAAAGAAATGCCATGGTATCATTTTATTGCGCAGCAGCTTTAAGATATGAAGTTTCTATGACCCTATGTGGTGGTGAGACATTTACAAAAATAAGAGTATGAGTTCCACACCAGGTCTCGAACTGTGTTTCTCCACAATGGCATCGGACAGATCTCTGGAAAACTCATGCTAAAGGCATTATTTCCCCAACACTTATTCCTGTCAGCTTCTATATTATTGGCAGAAACACTAGAAAAATCACACATCTCTGCTCTTAGCACACTAGCACCGGCCCTTAGTCAACAGAACTGAACTGGGAAAATGTGGTAATTCTCTCAATTGTTCATTTTTGGGGGTATTTTCATTCAGATGCTTTCTGTGTTTCACATGATTCTTCTTCAACCCCTGTGGGAAGCGGGGTCAGAATAAGGACAGCTTTCCAAGTCAACAACCACTTCAGAAGGAGGAAATCCAGGGATTCACAAATACACTTATTCTTTAGTTGTTTGTAATGTAAATAACACTATATGTTTTCACAGGTATGTGTTTGCTTTTCCACGTGTCTTTGTAAGATGACAACTCCTTCTTAAGAGCTAAGCTGAGCCCTAAAAAACAAGCATATAGACCAAGAGGGGAGAACAGGGATTCTCAGGCAAGTGGGAGCAAAGGGAGCCAGTGAGGGGAGAGATAGTTTCAAGAATCACCTGGGAGATTCATTCAAACTGCCTTATCCCTACAATCTCTATCATTCCAAGTACTCCACCCCAGGAGGAATCATTACAATTGAGAACCCATTGAATCTCTTGGATGCATCAGAGAGGAAAAAAATCTTGAGTCACTAGAATCCAAAACATTTTAAACAAAACAGAACCATAGCCAGGTCATTGGGAATGGAAGCCTGTAGTAGCAGGTATGATTCTCAGTCCACAAATTAAGGTGTGCAAGCAATATTAAATCTCTATTTTCTAGAAATCTACTATATTGGACTTGGTGCTCCAATCTCTCCGTGCTCCTGAGAAAATAGGATCTCTGGCATTTTTGGAGCTGCCTCTCCACCTTCAAGGTCACCTCAGGTGTCCATCATACTCCGCAGTGTGTAGGTTATCTGTAGAGGTGGAGAACTCTGCTGTTTGTCACAAGTTTCTACTAAGACTCCCATTGTCTTTGGTCCTACGGGCTTTTCAGAACTGGTGGTACTTTATGCTTCCAAGTCACGCCTAAGATGGGACTCTCTTGTAAGGTGGCTTAGGGATCCTGTCTGCCTGGATCATGGATTCTGTGGCATCCTTGCTGCTGTGGTCCAGGGCCTTCCTTCATACCCAGTCCTGGTGCAGGAAACTTTTTTCTCATCTGAGAATGGCTCCTTTCCCTCCTGTTATCCTCTTTGCTTCTTATAAACCCTTATGCCCTTCCTTCTCTGCAAACCTTATAAGTTTTATGGACTCAGCAGGCTTCTGGAAACAAAACCTAGAAATTCTTGGAAGTTACCTTTTCTTTCTGTCCTACCACATCTACCCCCTTGAGGCAATGAAACACAGAATCAGCTCCACATTTGAGTAAGAGAAACATACAGAAAAGAAAAAATATATATAAAATAGTGACCCCCAAAATTATGCCATCACATTTTTGTACCCTCTTCATTGGTGATTCCCAGTTCTAGTTTCCAAATATACTTAGAAAGATGTTTTTTTTAGATTGTGGCAAAAGTCCTCCAAAACTTTAAAAATTGGGTTAATGCTGATGATATTTAAATTTTAAAACATAAATAATAGTTGTGATGAAAGGTCAGAGAATTAAAAGCTAAAAAAAAAGCATTATTTCCACCCTTACAATAAGCAAAAAGCTGGATAAACTTCAAATTAACAACTTTTCTCAAACCTATCAGGGAACTAATACAGAGTGGGGCAAAAGTGGGTTTACAGTTGTTTGTATGGAAAATAATACAATAACTAATAAATATCAATACAAGAATAAACTCTATGTTTTGTGTACTCACAACTGTAAACCTACTTTTGCCCAACCCTGTATTGCAGACAAACAACTACGGTACCTTAAATCCAAGAGAAAGACAAAGAAGGTCTGCAAAGAGAAACAAGATTCAAGCATTTGCTCATCTGGGACAGACATGGCTGAATCCCATTAAAAGCTAATAAGAAGATTAAACTGAAAACCTTTAAGGAATTGTTAAAGGCCAACTGTGGGCTAGCACCAAAGCATGAAGTCCCTGGGGGCTTCAAACATAGGAGGGTTCACACCCCCTAGCAGGTTTTCCCTCTGAGAACTCCAGGTGCTCACAGGGAAGACCAGGAAGAATCCCAAGAAAATGACCTGTAAGGTGCTAACTGGGGAAGAACAGCAGCCACTGCCCAAATCACCCCGAGACATCTCCTTTATGTCCCCCACCCAACAAAACCTTAATCTGCAGAGGGAAGGAAACCAAAACTGTACCCTCAGGGCACAGGGGAAACTGACTGCAGCTAGGAGAGAAGAATGGGGGAAGGGGAAGTTCTCCCACTGCGGGAGGAACAAGAATACTTGCCAGATCCAGCCCTATGCTGGAGAAGGGCCAGGAACACTTCAGACTCAGGTTTCCAGTGTCCAAGACTGAGGCTTCATGAGACTGTAAGAGGCCAATCCTCACCCATCTCTTACCACCATGCTAACAAGAGTTGCAGTGGAATATTGCTGAGAGAACTCGATTCAGACTCTGGCATGAGGTTAGCCCAACTGAAGACCCAAAAACCAAGAAGGGAAATGAAATCCAAGTGTCACTAGAGGAGTATGAAGCCTCTGGAGCAGTAAAGGTAACCATAGCAACAATAAACTTCCAGTCCAATTTCTGACTAGATTAACATAAACTGTCACATTAAAGCCTTGGCAGAAGGAAAGGCATGCTCATATCTTGGCATAAAAAATATTTACTTAGTATCTATTTTCCTATACAATATGCTCGCCTTTCAACAGAAAAAAACACATGGCATACAAAAGGCAAGAAGAAAAATAGTCTGGAAAAACAAAGCAATCCTCAAAAGTAGACTTGGACATATGTTGGGTTTCTCAGCCAGGGAATTTAAAATTACTATGATTAATATGTTAAAGGACCAAATGGAAAAAGTAAACAATATGCAAACTCAGATAATTTCGGTACAGAAATAGAAACAGTAAGAGAATCAAATGATAATGCTAGAAATAAAAAACTTAGTAACAGCTATGAAGAACATCTTTGACAGGCTTATCAGTAAACTTGATGTAGTCAAAGAAGCGACCAATGCAGTTGAATATAAGTGAATAATATTTACCCAAACTAAAAAACAAGGAGAAAAAAGAGTGAGAAAAAAATATAACAAAGTGTGGCACAATATCAAACAGTCTAACTCATGTGTAATTTAGAATCTCAGAAGTAGAAAAAATAAAGAATAAACAAAAATATATTCAAGAAACAATGGCTGAAAAATTTCTAAATTAGTAGCTAACACCCAATCACAGATCCAAGAAGCTCAAAGGACACCAAGAAGAATTAGAAACAAAACAAAACAAAGCAAATAACAAGACAAAACTAAAAGTAAAACACCAAGACATAACAATTACCAAGGCAACATCTTAAAGGAAGCCAGCAGTGAAAACACATTACCTACAAGGAATAATTACAACAGATTACTTGTGAGAAACTGTAAAATAGAATGATATTTTCAATGGGCAAAAGGGGGAGAAACATCAATCCTGAATTCTACACTCCCAAAAATGTCTTTCTAACATATAAAAACAATAAGACTTTTTCAGACAAACAAAAATGTAGGGACTTACTTACAAACAGATAACCTACATTATAAAAAATATTAAAGGAAGTTTTTAAAAGTAGAATATGATATATGCCAGATCTGCACCAAGAAATGAAGAGTGTCAGAAATAAAATAAATGAAGGTTTTATAAAATTATTTTTGTCTTGTTTTAATTGCTCTAAAAATAAGCGACTGGTTAAAGCAGCAATATTAACAATATATTGTGTGTTTATAGCATATATAAAAATGAAATGCATGAGAACAATTGCACATTAAAGGGAGAGATGAATTGGAAAGATACTGTTATAGGGTTCTTGAACTACATGTATAATATTATATTTGAAAATAGACTCAGATTTTATTTTTTTAATGTATATGGTAAACCCTAGGGCAATCATTTAAAAAGTTTTTAAATGTTGAATTAAACCCAGACAAAGCAGAAAAAGAGGTAAAAAGAAATAAAAACAAGTGAAACAAATAAAAAACAGTACGATAGTAGATTTTAATAACTTTATATTCATCTTTAATGTGAATGGAATAAACACACCAGTTAAAAGACAGATATGATCAGAATTAACTAAGAATAAACAAACAAACAAAAAAACACAACAAGCAACCAAGATCCAAGAATATGCAATCTATGAGGAACCCATTTTAAATACAAAGGCCTATTTAGGTTAAAAATCAAAGGATAGAGGAAGATTTACCATGAAAACACTAAAAAAATTTACATTAATTTTAGACCAAGTAGACTGCATAATAGCAAATATTATGTGATATAAAGAGAATATTATATTATATTCTCCAAGAAAATATAACCATCTTAAATGTGTATGCTCCCAACAATAACTTTAACCTACAAGAGACAAATACTGGTAGATCTTGCAGGAAAAATAGACAAATCTACAACTTTAGATGAAGACTTCAACAGTCCTCTCTCAGAAAAATGATAGAATGAGTAGGCAGAAAAATCAGTAAGGATATAGATGACCAGAGCAACACCATAAACCAATTTGTCCATGTGACATAGTATATAGTGCACTGAATCCAACTGCAGCAAAACACACATTCTTCTCAGGTGCATAGGGAGTATTCTCAGACATTAAAACCCTTAACAACTTAAAAGAATAGAAAATATACAGAGTATATTCTCAAATCACATGGAATTAAACTAGAAATTAATAACAGAAAGATATCTATCTGGTAAATCCCAAATATTTGAGAATTAAGCAATACATATCCAAATAATGCATGGGTCAAAGATTAAGCTGTCAGGGAAATGCAAAAATATTTGGAACTAAATGAAAACAAAAATACAACATATAAAAAATTTGTAGAATGTAGCCAAGGCATCTTTGGATGGAAATTTATAGCATTAAATGCTTATATGAGAAAAGAGCTATCAAAAGACCTATATTCAGTGACCTATTCCTTCACTTTAAGAAATTAAAGGGCAGTGAATTAAGTATAAAGTGAGCAAATGAAGGAAAATAATATAGAACAAAAATCAATGAAATGAAAAACAAAAAAGTACATAAAATTAACCCAAGATTATTATTTATTTATTTATTTATTTTACTAAGTCATAACATTGATAAGCCTCTGGTCAGGGTGACCAAGAAGAAGAGAAAGACACAATTTATCAATATCTGGAATGAAAGATGGGGCCTCATAACTGATTGCAACACATTAAAGCACAATAAGGAAATACTACAAACACCTCTATGTTCATAAATTCACCAACTTAGATAGACTGAACCATTTCCCCAAAAAGTCCAAACCACTAAAATTTACTCAAGATAAATTACTAGGGCGGTGGATACATGACTCTACGCATTTGTCAAGCTCCATATAACTATACACTACAAAGAATGAACTTTACTGTACGCACATTTAAAAAATATTTATGAAGATGCCAGGGAGATTCCAACAGGAAATGCAGAGTATAACTATTTGCTAAGTAGCAACTTTTAAGGAGTACCAAGAGTAGAGAAAAAAAATCAGCAATAAATGTAGTGACATCACTTCAAAAATGTTGGTGTATAACTTCTTCAGTTCTGTCCACTGGAATGGCTGAATGCTGTTGATTCAAGCTTCTGAAGAGCCAGGCCTGTGTTTGTCTCCCTCTGTAGGCCCAAGGGGTACATAGCACAGTGCTTTTCAAACTAGTGAGTAATAGACTGACCCCTTTTAACTCAAGGAGGAAAACCTTTTCTGGGCCCATTATGTTGATGTCTTTAATCAATTTGTCTTTAAGATATATATATATATATATATATATATATATATATATATATATATATATATATATATATTTATGCTGATAATTCTTTACAGCTGTGAAACCATAAAAAAATTAAAACTTCAAAATAAAACTGCAACCCAAAAAAAGCTTAAACATTAAACGGATGAAAACAAATCACTGCTCACAATGTGGCTGGGTCTTTTGAGGAGGGCAGGTCTGACTGCTGTAGGGACCACTGCCCTATTTTCTCTTCAAACAACTGCACAAACCTCATTTTTACAGGACACCTTGGCATCATATAAGTTGGCTCGAAGGGGTCGGGAATCACGTCCCACATTAACACCATCCTGACTACTACTGTACCCTGTTATAATTTTCCCATTCCCATCTGCACTGGCCTGCATTAAATAAAACTGAAGTCAGACTTGGTCCTTGTCCTCTGAGGAGCCTAAGTGTGAGGACATCACAGTGACAATGACACAGTTCGTCTATGTTTGTGGGGAAGAGATTCTACTGGCAATTTTGAGAGAAGGCTCTGCTGTCCTAGTCCCCAGTCTTTGCCTGCTTTAGAGGCTCTGACAAGAGGAAGGTGCAAACACCACCTCAGGTGGGATTTCAAAATCTCGCTCCACTACACTGATCTGTTTTGAACTATTTGGGGCTCCCTAAGGTTACAGAGATGCCTTCCACTGTGCTTTCAACACGGAAAAAAAAAATCATTGATAGGTGAGCAGCACTCACATCATCAGTTTAAATAGAAATTTTTAAAGCATCGTTTGAGACCTGATTCTGTTGATTACCTGTGATTTGGAGAAATTTGTGCCATAGCAATGAGTAGTCAAGTGTTAATTCTGAAGTAATTTTTGCCGTATTTCAATGGTGTGACCAGTTTTTGCTCGAGTCTGTAAGATAGCAAGTTGGGGGCTGACCTAGAGCTGCATCAGAAAAAAAAAAAAAAAAAAAAAAAAAAAAAAGGCCTTCTGTCTTATTTTCTGGAGTGCTGATAATGGCTCCTCGTTGGGCAGCTCAACAAACAAGATAGTCAAAGATCTCCCTGCTCTCCTCCAGGCCCCGCATGTGCCTCCAATACCATGCTTGAGAAACTGATACATATGTGGGCGGTGCAGCCAAATCCTGGCCACGACGCTGACCAGCTATTTTGTCCTCAGAGCAAATCACCAGTCCCTCTGTGCCTTCATTTTCGCACCAGTAAAGTAAGGCAATAGCGACGAGAGTCAAATGAGAAGATGAAGGGAATGTTCTGACAGAAATACTAGGGCAACACACTCTATAAATGTCAGCTGTTATTACTGTCACACTTAACACACTGGTTTGGAATCACCCGCCTCCTCTTTCCGCTTTAAACTCAACTGGTCCCTGAATTCTTGGAGGGCAGGGAACGCCACTTCCTCCCCTCTCTACTCAGAGTCCTGGGCACACAGCACTCAAGGTGTTTTGAAGAGAAGAGAAGGAATAGAATTGGAAAACTGTTCAAGAGAGAGCAAAGAGATTGCAGCCAAGCAAAGGCACAAAGATGAGTCCTTTTCACTTCAGAGTGGAGGACAGTTCATATCTTTGTGCCCCTTAGAGTCAGCCTCTAACACAACATATTTTCATCTCAGTTGCCACTTAACGAACCATTCCCCACAGGTACTTTGGGGTGGACAATGGTGGTGATTCTGTGATTCTCTGCTGCAAAATAGATCTGAATGCTAATAAGCAAACCAATATTTAAAAAGTCTTATCTATGTGTGGAAATGTTTTGATCTTGGTGTTGGATAAACATCATATATATATATATATATATATATATATATATATATATATATATATGTGTGTGTGTGTGTGTGTGTGTGTGTGTGTGTGTGTGTGTGTGATGTATATATCATCCAACCGGCCATCTATATATATAAAAGGCAAAATGACTGTCCAACCGACAACTAAGTATACGTGCATTGATCACCAGGGAGAAGATGCTCAACAGTGACTTTGCAGCAGCGGTTCACGGATGACGCACACTGGAACCAGAGAGGAGGGAGCCTGATCCCCGCAGGACAGGCTGAAGGACCCCACCTGCCGGAGGGAGCCCACTCAGTCTGCAGATGCCCTTCGAGCCCCAGTACTGCCCCAAGTGCAGCTGGTCAGGGTCAGACTGCAGGAGGTTGGCTCCAGGGTGTGTCTGGCCTGTCTTGCCCAGTTCTGCCCCACTGGCCACCTTCTAATTAATTTCCTTTCAATGTGCACGAAACCGTGCACCAGGCCTTTAGTATACCTATAATCTTATAATTTGCACACTTTACTATATAATGTTATACCTCAAGCCAAAATTTTGCAAAACCCTTTACTCATCAATAGCATTCAAGCTGATGTCTGTTTACAAAATCACCACTGCCACCTGGACAGTAAGTCCTTTCCTTGATATCATGGCATATAACCAGGGGAAATCTGTCATTCACTTTGATTAGGCAAAGTCAAGGCTTCAAAACACTTTGTTAAAAGCATTTAAAATTAAAGTTCACATAGTTAAACCACCAGAGGGCGCCAACACAGACAGAATAACAGGAACAGACTGACCTTAGTAAGCAAACGGTGAAGCTTTTCAGACAGGGACTGCAGAGTTTCCGCACAAGCAGGTATCAATATCTTGGTTCCTAGGAGGATATGTGAAAATTTACTGAAGTCAGATTTTATTCATGGCTTTATTTTTCTCCTCAACAGTAGACATTTTTTAATAATAAGAGGCAATTGACTTTGGAGGTGTTAACAATAATAAATACCTAGTAAGGTAATGGGCACAAAAATAAGGATAAGCTCTCCTTTGAAAAATATGTTACAGATAAAGAAGAATCATCAAATATAGAAGTAAGTGCTGGCAATTTTTCTCCTTAATGCAAGGATTAAATTTCTAAACGCATTTTGTGCCCACTGGAGATTAACAACAACAAAAAATATAGTTCCCATTGCATTGATGTAGGGCACCACGAGCATATATGCAAATTAGAAAAAGGTAGGTCTGGGGTGTGGGTTGGCCTGCACTGTATGGGGTGGATTTGAGGCCCCATCATCACCTTCCAGGGTGGTTGGAATGTGGACTTTGGACCTGGATTGCTTGGGAATAAGTCCAGCTCTGGCTCTTCCTGACTGTGGGTGTTGGGCAAATTATCTTGTCCATGTGTTTCTGTTTCCTTATAGAATTATTAAGGGGAACAATGAGATCATTATGGATAAAATACTTAGAATAGTGCTGAGCATAGAATAATCATTCAATAAATGCTAGCTATTATTATTAGCTACATATAATACAAGTAAAATTCTGTCATCACATCCCCCTTCATAGCTAATTGGCTGAAGTAATCCAATTTGCACAAATTTGTCAAAAATATCCAAATAGTTCCATGTGAAATTGCCCCTAAAGAAAGAGAACCTTTTATCCAGCAGAGGAATGCTTAGCCCTTACTTTAGAGATGCCAGTTTCTCTCCAGGAATCTACTGATTACACACATTTCAGATGTCATAATTGATACTCAGAGCCCTTAGAAATGTTTCCGGGACTATTGCTCAGAAAACACTCTGAAAGCCCACAGCAAGCACTGGCTTCCAATGTGCTTCATTATTGTGTTGGTATTTTGAGATCATGCCAAAGGGATTATGAGAATCCTGATTAGTTTACTAATTCTCCTCATTTTGTACTTTCTTTGACTCTGTTACCCCCAACACCCATTCATATGCACACATGCACACACACATTTATAACTCACATACCCATTTAAAAATGACAGATGATTTCTTACATAACCATATTAACTTTCGTGTTTATTCATTTGCATCTGTTTTAGGGAAGATTTGTATCACAATGAAGATTTGTATCCTTACCGTAACCTTCTTTCTAGCCTTATTAATTCTAGAAGACACAGTAGATATTATACAAGGTCCATTCTAGCCTTATTAATTCTATGACACATGGTAGACTAGTCTGATGTTAGCTTGTAATTGTAGAGCATTTTGTGAGTTAGGGTTCTTAATTCAATTTATTCATTCATATTATGGGGAAACAGGAAACCATTGATCTTTTTTTTTCTTGGTTGCATTTTTCTTTTTTTAATTTATTGATTTGAGAGAGAAAGAAGAGAAAGAGACATTGATGTTGTTTTGCTTATTATTTATGCCTTCATTGATTGATTCTTGTATGTGTCCTAACAAGGGATTGAACTCACAACCTTGGCATATCAGGACAATGCTAGAACCAGTTGAGCTACTCAGCCAGGGCCTGTCTTGATTTTCTTAACCTTTTTAAAAAGTAAAGTGAAATTTATAAACTTGCAGTTAATCATTATAAAGTATATGACTTAGTGACATTTAACCTACTCCCAGTATGGTTAAACAGCCACCTCTCCTGTTTAAAACACTTCATCATCCCATAAAAACACCCCATACACATTTAGTAATCATCCTACATTTCCTCTCCCCCCAGCTCGCTTTCTGCCTCTGTAGACCTGCCTATTCTGAATTTATCATATTAAAAAGGATAATAAAAAATGTGATTTTTTGTCTCTAACTTCTTTCACTTGCATCTGTTTTTATGTTTTCAGAGATCATATAATAATCTTTCATGTTTTCAGAGATCATATAATAATCTGGCCACTCAGTGTATACAGTTACTTTTTAAAAAAAAAAAAAAAAAAAAAAAAAAAAAAAAAAAAAAAAGCTCATATGATGGCCATGATCTCATGCCTTGTTAACCTCCAACTACAGGGAGTGTAATTGATGAGGGGACCCAGCTGCTGTGATCTGAAATCCATGTTTGCACAGAGGCCTCCCTTCCCACCAGCTGCTCTTAGCTAGTGACTAAGTGTTGCAAGAATGCTAAGGAAGGCCATTTCTGGGAGGCACAGGACTCCTCTATGTTCCACTCTGGCTCGAGTCAGAACTTCCTTAGTCCGAAGGACAAGCTAGACCTTCCACCCTGTTGTGTCTTTGCTCTGGGTCAGTCTTGCATCATGGCCTGAGGCTTTCCTAGCCTTTCCTGACTTCCTCCCTATTTCTTCTCTTAGTGTCTGATTCTTAGAGGACTTGGACTAACATAGTCTGGCATTCAAAGCTCTTTTAGATACTGCTTTAGCTCTCTTACATATGGCCTTAACCTATATTCTACCTTGGCTCCCAACCGTGCTAACGCTTTTCCAACTCTGAGCCTTTGCCCATGCCCCTTCACTGAGACAGCACTCACCACATGACCACGTATGCCTGTTGGATCCCATTTGTCATTGATTATGCATCTCATGTGTCACCTCTCAGTCTTTCAAGACCTGCCAGCCAGGGATACTCTTCCCTCCTGTAAACCTCCAGGACTCTTACCTTTGAGCTTTGGTATAAGCTTATTAACAGCAATAGCTATCCTTACTTTGAACCCTCCAAAGTCCCCAGCTTGTATAGAAAAAAACACTCAATATTTGTATAATGTAATTGGAAAATTAGGAGGAATTCTATTCTAGTGAATTTAATTTATAACATTCAGAATTTCCAATAGCTCACATCCATTTGGCTTGAGTGAATAAAACAACAGTGAACTTGAGTGAATAAAAGTATCCTATGTATCAAAGCACTTAGGGCAGAAGGTAGTAACTCAATTTTAATATTTGCTTAAATTTCATTATCAAATTTGGTTGTTTTTTCCCTCCAAAGAGGAATTACATGAAATCCTCAAATAGTTTTGAGTTTGTATATGAATGTGGACCAGGGGACCAAGAAACAGTTTAAAAGAATGCTACCTCCTCTAACAAAGGCACATTTCGCCCTAAAGGCTAGCAAGGCCAACATTCCGCCCCTTGGGCTCCTCCAGAAATAGGAAAGGGAGGCCCTGTCATTTTAATGACCTTTCACGGGGTAAGGTATATACACAGTAATAAGAGAAGGCATCGATGAGCTCAATCCATAGAGAATCTTTTTTCCTCACATATGTCTGACTATCTGAGGTTCGTATTGTGGCTGACATTTATCAGGTGCCTGTTACTCACTTTTAATCTTTACCACAGACCTCTCCTGGTATAGGACAGGAAATTGAGGCTCTGTGAACAAGTCATGCTGCTAGGTCACTGACCAAAATCCTTGTTTCTTGTAGGTGCTTAAAATAAATGCTAATCACATATAGTTCCATTTCTTCCCCCAGCCCCAGCCGGGTGCTTTTTTGTTTTTTTGTGGGTTTTTTTTTTTTGGCAATGTTCTTGGGCCATTCAGCCCGAGGAAATTGCCATGGGACTGAAAGCCAGGTTTCGCCTCTAGCCAGAGAACAGCACCAGTATCAGCTCAACAGCTGCAGGTAAAGATTGTGGCTTTTTCACCTGAGTCTCTAACCATTTCCAGTTAAGAACATAGCGCTCAGGTAGGACCTTCTCAGGTGGCAAGCAGGAAGAGGGTGGCTAGTGCAAGGATCAGATAGCACCTTCTTGGACGCTCATTTATTAATGATTTAACAAGGGCGATCACATGGGGAGACTGCCGTTTTTTCCCTGCCCTCACTTTCCTCACTGACAGACCTGAAAAGAGAACAAGATGGACGGGCCCAGCAAAGAGGAAGAGGAGGACAGCACCTTCACCAACATTCCTCTTGCAGACGACATAGGTAAGGGAGAACCTGGTGGATTCTGAAACATAGAATTCAGCAACTGCTCAGCCATTTTTTAAAAATATCAATTTTATTATTTTTATTACAATGGTAAAACATTCTCTTTGTAGAAAACTTGAAAAATATATAGCTACAAAAATAAGAGGGAAAAAAGCTTTTAAGGGCCATTTTTATTTTTCCTCTTAAATTAAGTGACTATTTTTTAAGTTCCTGTGGTTGAATTATACGTATTTTGAAAAAAAAATCAACACATAAAAATATAAAATGTTTATTTCCTAAAAGCTCAGGAAACATGACTTCAAAGTTGATACTAAAGCAACCTATGATATTATCATATTTTATTCAATTATAGTCTATTTCTTCTCTATTTTATAAAATAATTTTATTTCTGAAAAATAGAAATAGGTTGCAATTCACTTTCAGAATTGTTTAAGACATGCTGATCATATAAAATACTATTTTATATGGGTTTTAAGTAAGGACAAAGTTGCTGAATTCAACATGAGAGAAGGAAAAGGTGGGGGGTTGGGGAGAGATAGTAATAGTTGTAAAATGCTGATGGAAGGATAACTATCCCAGAGAAATTAATAATGCTGAATTGCACAATGATAGCTGGAAACACTTTAAACATATAAGTACTCATGTCAGGGGGTGTGGGGGTGGGAGTGAGGTGTGTGTGTGTGTGTGTGTGTGTGTGTGTGTGTGGTTGGCATTGTTTTGTATCCAGTTCCTTCAGCACAACCCTGTTAAGAAGCCAGAGCTGCAGCTAAACAATGGGGGTTACTGATTCTGATTAACAGGGAATAGAGCATGAATAGTTAACATCAATTGCTCTTTCATACAGCCACACTTTCCCACTTTCTACCTAAATGCTCAGATTCAAAAAGCTTCTTTCTAAATGGTGGACAGACTTAGCACAACTGCCAGCCAGCCAAGCTAAGCTGCCCCTCCTGGCACCGCACGAGCATGCTGGGGGCTTGGGAAATCAAAGAGGAGCATTCTCAGCTTTTATGAGGAGAGGAAAGACACAGGTTCGGGGCTGTTGGAGCAATTGGAGACCCTCAGCCTTAAGGTGTTTGCACCAGGGCGTTTTAGAAAATGACAGAGTTGCAGAAGGGAGTGAGGGAAGGAGAGGAGGGAAGATCAAGGGAAACCTGTGTCTTAGCTTCTGGAAGGCACATGAGAGGTGAACAATGAGGGTGCGTGTGGGGAGCCCTGTATGCTGTTGGGGGGGGGGGGGGTAGCTCCTATGGAGTACCTGCTCGCTCCAATTCGCCCCAGCCCCGGATTTTTTCATGACAGTAACGTGGGCTGGGCCTGAACAGGGACGTGTGGCTGGGCAACAAGCCACTCTGAACACTCCTCCAGCCTTGGGCATAGCCTCTGCCTCCCTCACACTTCCAGCGCAGACAAGAGCAGGGCAGGACAGTGACTTGAAGTCAGGTGTCCAGTCCACTGTTGGCATCTGTTGGAGTTGCTTGTTAACTGAGTCCGTGGACAGAAAGGCTGAATAAGCTAGGATGGGGTAAGCAGTCCTCCTGGGTTGGCAGAGAGAATGGTGGCAATGGCCCTGGGGTCTCCTGCTCCCACTCACCACCTCCCATGCTCGGTTAGAGAAGTCACAGACTCTGAGGGCAAAAGCTTGAAGAGAGTGCCCAGCAGAGTAACCAGCGGGGGACTAGTATGAAGTGTACGTGCTGTTTCAGTATTCTAAAATGTTAAACAGAAATTATTCACTTACTTGTCATGACATGAACTGAGACATCATGTGTTTTGGCTTTGGAAGATAATTGTATCAATTTGATGTGGTAGCACTCGTTCACTGTTGTTAATAAGAGGCTCTTGGTGTTTGATAAATAAAAATAGGAAAACAAATTATGGGGAAATAACTGCAGTTTGATTAATAGACATCATGGTGTCTTTGCAAGAGTAAAGCATGAAAAAGGTATGGCTTATAATATTAAAAGTTTAGTCCAATTTCTTACTTTTCTTTTTGTTCTCTATTATACACTGAGTGGCCAGATTATTATGATCTCTGAACGCATAATAATCTGGCCATTCAGAATATATATATGTATATATAAATATATATGTGTACACACACACACACACACACACACACACACACACATAAAATCACAATATACACATATACATTAGAGGCCTGGTGCATGAATTCGTGCATGGGTGGGGTCCGACCAGCCTGGCCAGGGGGAGGGGACATGGATGGTTGGCCAGCCAGCCTGCTGGTTGAACTCCTGGTTGAGGAGACAATTTGCATATTAGCCTTTTATTATATAGGATATACACTGAGTGGCCAGATTATTATGCATTCAGAAATCATAATAATCTGGCCACTCAGTGTATATTACTACCTAATGTATATTATATGTCATATACAATATATCATACATATAAATATGTATATGCATACATATACACATATATATGAAACAGAGGCCCAGAGAAGTTAAGTGACTTGCCCAAGGTACACACTGGCAAGCTATGTGTTGTGCCTCAAACTGCTAGATATAGAGCTATGTGTTGCATTTGAAACTGCTAGATATCGAGGCCATCCTATAAGGGAAGTTCAGTTTTACTTCTGAGTATACGGAGGCTTCATGTACTCGGATGCTGTTTGCCAGTGTGACTGCTTCAGACCCCTTCACTGTCTCCATCTCCCCCCAAACCCCTCATCATAACACTGATTTTTTTCTTATTCAGAGGACAGCAAGAGAAAGGAAAGGAAACTCAGAGAAAAGGTTTGTTTAGGAAGAGGACTGAAGGCATTAAACTTTATCTTTATATTTATTTAGGTGATCCTACTTCCTGTTAGTCTGGGGGCAGGAGAACTGGCAGTGACAGCAGTTAGTCCAATTACAAACCAGTTGTGCTCCATAAATTCACTTATAGGTTAGTTGTATGGATTGCAGGCATCTCCATAGAAACAAGTATATAAATGATAGGATTCTAAATCAGCTTTAACCCCACAGTTCCCAAAGTGTGTGCCAAAAAGTGCCCCACGGAAGTACAGCAAACCCACAGGGATTCGGGGCGGGCAGTGGGCAAGGCGGGGGGGGGGGATCTCTATCTCTATCAGACACTGTGGGAATCAGTGGCTAGGAGTGGTTCACAATTTCACATTAGTTGAGCTACCTTTCTTTCAGTGACATCTCTTTCAATGCTGGGTTTTCTGTGGTTGCTGTGATAAAAGCAAGCTCTGTATAAAAATCAATGTAGAGCAGGTAATGAGGATGTCAGTTGGAGAAGATGGGAGAATTTGTGAAATGCTCAAGGGACTCATATGTCCCATAAGTAAGTAATAGTAGCTTTTAAAGAATGAAATTAAAAACCTGAAATTTCTTTCAGTTTAGGTGTAGTATTTGAAACAGAGGCCCACATATCCTATGTGTCAAATGGTTACTAAGTTTGAAGGATATAAATATTTGTATTTGATGTTTGGACTAAATACTTATTTCATGGAACTGTTGGGTATTCCCCGAACTTTGGAGCATTGTTAAAAATGACTTAGACTTAAAGGCACTGTGAGCCAAGGTGGTGTGGAGATCTTTGGTCTAAGCTATGCAGTAGCTGGACTGGCCTCCTTTCTGGGAGTCTTATGGTATAGTATAGAGCAAACATTTGATAGTATTTGATCTCTCCTTCCTCTGTGCTTCTGTTCCCCTGGCTTTAATGCTACCACATTGCTCCGGTTCTCCTTTAACCTCTCTCTCATCATTCTCAGACTCTTTGGGGGACCCTTACCTTCAAGTATTTCCCTAAAATTCTGCCCTTGACCTACTTTTCTCCTCTCTCTAGACACACTCTCTAAATGATCTCATCCACTCCTCCAAATTCCATTCTCACTGTCCATGATGCTATATACCAGTGACTCTAAGATAAAGGTTGCAAATTCAAACACACATAGGGTCGGGCAATGTGTTTGTGGGACAGAGGCAATAGTATATCATAATTTATTTCATTCAATTTCCAAAAGAAACTATTGAAATTTCAATTCTCTTTTTCAGTTCATTGGGTTTTTCAACATGCATTTTTTTTTTAGTTAAAATTTTAATTTAATTTTAATGGTGTAAGAACACAACATGACATCTACCCTCTTAACAGATTTTTAAAGTGTACAATACAGTATTGTTAGCTATCATCACAATGTTATATATTAGATCTCAAGAACTTATTCATTTACACACCTGAAATGTTATACCACTGTCCCTTTCCCTCCCCTTAGCATCTGCAACCATCATTCTAGTCTTTGCTTCCATGAGTCTACCTTAGATACCTCAGACCTCATATAAGTGGAATCATATATTATTTGTTCTTCTGTGACTGGCTCATTTCACTTAGTAAAATAAGGTTCTTGCTGTGGCATATTGTCTTCTTTTTTAAGTCTTAATATTCCATTGTGTGTATATACCACATTTTTGCTTATTCATTCATATATTGACGAACAGTGAGGTTGCTCCACATCTTAGCTATGATGAGTGGTGATCCTTGATTTCAATTCTTTTGGATAAATATCCAGCAGTAGGATTGATGGATGATACAGTAATTCTATTTTTACATTTTTTAGGAACCTCCGTACTGTTTTCCATAGCGGCTGTGTCATTTTACATTGCCACCAGTAGTGTAAAGGGGCTCCAATTCCTCCACATCCTCACCAGCACTTGTGGCCTTTATATATATATATATTTTTAAAGTGTACAATATATACAATATATAACATTGTGATGATAGCTAACAATATATATATATATATATATATATATATATATATATATATATGTGTGTGTGTGTGTGTGTGTGTGTGTGTGTGTTACATTGTGTTAGGTAATATCTCATCATGTTTTTGATTTGCACGTCCCTAATGACTAGTGACAATGAGCATCTTTTCATATATATGTTGGCTGTTTGTATGTCTTCCTTGATGAAATGTCTATTCAAGTTCCACATTTTCAATTGGGCTTTTAATGCTTTTGTTATTGAGTTGTAGGAGTTCCTTCTATATTTTAGAAACCACCCTTTATCAGATATATGATTTACAAATATTTTCTCCCATTCTGTGAGTTTCCTCTATAGTCTATTCGTTGATTCCTTTATTGCACAGAAGCTTTTTAGTTTGATGTAGTATCAATTATCCATTTTGGCTTTTTTTTGTTTGAACTTTTGATGTCCTATCCATGAAATTATTGCCAACTTCAATGTCATGAAGTGTTTCCTCTAAATTTTCTCTTAGGAGTTTTATAGCTTCTGTTCTTTCATTTTAAGTCTTGAATCCATTTTGAGTTGTTTTTTTTGTATATGTATAAGATAACAGTCCAATTCCATTTGCATGTGGATAATCGGTTTTCCCAATACCATTTATTGAAGAGACTATCCTTTCCCCACTGTGTATTCTTGGCACCCTGGATGGAGATCATTTGGCTATATATGCATGGATTTATTTCTGGGCTCTCTATTTTGTTTCATTGTGTATATATCTGTCTTTATGCCAGTACTACCCTTTTTAATTACCATTGCTTTGTAATATATTTTTATTACACTGAAATTAGGAAGTATGTTTCTAGCTTTGTTCTTCCCCACCTCCCACCCCTAAAAAATTGTTTTGACTATTTGGATTCTTTTGTGATTTTATATAAATTTACAGTTTTTTTCTTTTTATGTAAAATATGCTATCGGGATTTTGATAGGGACTTCATTAAGTCTGTAGTTTGCTTGGATACTGTGGACAGTTTAATAATATTAAAAACTTATAAAATCAAAAGTAGAAAATACTGATGAAAGAAATTAAAGATGACACAAACAAGTGGAAAGTTATCATGCATCTTTTAAATATAACAGCAACTGCTTTTAATGTAATTTATTTCACAATGGTGTCTCAAGTTTAATTCTTTCAACAGGATATCCTTTGTTTGCATATCAAATATATGGCAACTTTTTTCATTTCTTATAACCATTTTCCTTGAAACATACTCTGTTATCTTAGACTAGATTTCATTTTCTACTTTTGATTGAAATAAGCAAACAAGAAAATATTACTTTCCTCTTAACTCTACTATAAGAAAGGCAAAAGAGCAATTGTGATAAAATGGCAACCAATGCTGAGCCTCACTGAGGGCCAGGGGTCCAGCCAGGTGAGGACTATGGCTCCCAGGAGAGCATGAGCCCTACTCAGAGAGCACAGCTGCTTCCTATTTCCAGCTGACTGTTGCCAGGGAAGAATGGAAATGCAAATAAACAGAATTTTTTCAAGATCCTAGAAATGCAGAAAAATTTTGGTGCACTTTCCTGATTTTTCCATGTTCTAATTTTAAAATATTATCACAAAGTTCTAAACAAAACACACCTTCAGTATAGATATGATTGCAGAAGAAACTATCTTCAGACTTCTGCTTTTGAACCTTTATCACTTGTCTTTATCTCTCTTCTGAGTTTCTGATTCTTTAACTACTAGACACCTAGATATATCCTATGTGTCAAATGAACTCATCTTCCTCACCCTTACCCCAAATCTGCTCCTACTCCTGACTCATAACTTTAATGAATGGTCCACCATCCAGCCAGTTCCTTAAGCTAGAAATTCATACATCATTGTCCTAGTCACATCTCTCACCATCCAATCATCTGTTGACTTAACCTTGAAAACATTTCTCCAATACACCTGGCCTTTAACCCAACCACCCCTTCCCTGATTAAGGCCTTCATTATCTCCCACATAAACCACAACATCAACCTCCCAACTGTTCTTCCTATTTCAATTATTATCCTTTCAAATCTCTCCTCCACACTGACTGTATCACTCCCTCTCCTTTCAGAGAACAATCAATGCCTCTCATCCTCTGATGGACGAAGTCCAAGACACTTAGCATGGCATTTATTTAAAGTCTCCTTCTTCCTGGATCGAGCCAGGAAGAAGGATCTCTTCAGTGTCATTTCTGCCACACAGGTTGGGCTCAGTAGGAAACACTTAATGTTCTATCCACGTGCTGGCTATTTCATGCCTCTGACTGCGGAGCTCTCTTTGCCTGAAATATCACTGCTCACCCTTCTCTTGCCTGGCTAATTCCTACTCATTCTGTAAGAACTCACTCAGGCACTACCTCCTCCAGGAAGCTTCCCCTGACCTTCCAGTTTCCTTTCTCCTTCCTGAAAATTCCAATCTGATTACCTATATTTTTTCACAACATTTTTGTCCTTGATATATATGTTTCCTACCCAACAGATTGTGAGCTACTGTAGGACAGAGCTTCGGTTTTAAAATATCTACACTTTCAGCACATAATAGACAATACTCCCTCCCCCCGCCCCCCCAACAATTGTGCTTGAATTTGTGTGTATATTGGTTTGAGGGCCAGTTATGCTGGCCATTCCCTAGCTGAAAATTTACTATTATTAGTATCAGCTCTCCCATATTATTTTTACTTTTTAGAGTTTCTTCCCCATCTCCACTTCAGGTTCGGTTTAGTTGTGCTTTCAGAAAGCATTTATTGAGCACATACTATCACATGCCATGACCTGGCTATTGAGAGAATTGACTCAGGATAGTGTGGCAGGAAGGATTTGAACTTTGGAGTCAGAAATGCCTGAATTTGACTCTGTCAGACTTTGAGCAATTTATTTAACATCCCTAAGCCTGAGTTTCCTCAGTGGCAAAAGGATCTACTAGTAAGAATGTTTGGGAGGTTAAATAAAATAAAGGAAGCTTCTTGAACTAGTCTGGTGTACAGCAAGTGTTCATATAGTACGTTTTCATTCCTCCTCTGTCCATTTCAAGGAGCTCACACAAAAGTTCCTTTAAAGGCTCCAAGACTTGCTCACTACAGTTGTCATGGTAACAGCAGTGTCTTGTGGTGGCTGCTCTGTAAGCCAGGCCTGCCTGTTGACGTCTTCCGGATGAGGAGGCTTGGGGAAGAAGTGGGAGGTGGGTATGAAGAAATTCTTTAAACAGGAGCATGGATCTTTTCTGATTAAAATAACACAGCTTCTCTTTTCCCTCTTCATCCCGGCCTTGCCTCTTCCCTGTCGATGTTCCTCCCGTGGCTGTTCTCTGTGCCTCAGCCTCCTCCCGGCCCCTGCTCTCTTAAAACCTCTCCTGAGTGATATTCAAAGCTGCTTCTGCATCTGCTTCTGGCCTCAGCCAATTAGCCCTCATTGTAAGGTTGTAATAAGCTTCCCAGAGAAGAGGCACAATTGTGTGCTTTTATTTGGTGCTGCTTCCTGCCACTAAACGGGAAATGTAACAATACCCCCTCAAGCCCTGCTGCAAGCAGCCCGGGTTTGAAAAGCTTTCAGAGGGCCATCTGCCATCCCCTCAGCCAGCAGAAGATCAGACACGAGGCCCTGCATTAGTTAGCACTCCCCGTAAAAGGTATCCAGGGTCTGTATTCCTTTTCATCTCACCCTCTATTATCTACGGGCTAAAGAAGGAAACGGGCTTGTGGCTAGCCAGTTGGGAGACACACTGAGCCCTAGCAGGAGTCTTATCCATGAAAAGGGAGCAGGCCTTTTTTTTCTGGCAGTAAATGGAGCCAGTGTTTGCAACCAGCTCCCAGCTCCCTGGTGTCTGCTGCGCTGTGGTTTTGCCAGGTTACACTGGACCCCTTGGGAGGATCCTATGCAGATGAGACCAAGTACACAAGGATGAGGCTAGTGTCACCCTGTGCTGGTCAGGAGCAGTGAAGCACTCCCAAGACCTCACTTTACACCCTCCAATGAATTTGGCCATGAATATTAATTTAAAGGGTTATTCAAACATCCTCAGGGGTGTCAAAAAAAGATCATCTCAAGTAGGGTAGACTTATTTTTTTTTATTTTTTATTTTTTAGTGCACATGAACAAAGTACAGTCATTGCACCAGCAAAGACAGGAATTTCAGCATTTCTTAGTTGGCATTTGGGATCCACATAAGTCGAGATAATGGCACTGGCCCGGTGGAATACCTGCTCCTGTAAGCTGAAGCTAATATGGACAGTGGCATCAGGAATACCTCCCTTGGCCCAGCAAAATGCCTTGCAGATTTAGCATAAGAGATTCAATAAAAAAAAAAAAAAAAAGAAGGGGGGGGGGGAGATTAACTCTGCTTCTCAGTAGCTTCTGAGAGTGGGATGGCTCTGGGGTCACAAATGATTCGCTAGAAATTGTAAATGCTCCTTCTGTGCAAATATCTTCAATCAGAGGAAATCCACTTCAGTGAAATAAATGATCTAGCATGATGCAAAACCTGGTTTTAATATACAAGCTTAACAAATGGAGTATTAGGGCAGTCTCTAAATGTTTTCAGTAATTAAGAGTGTTCTCTAATTTTCTCATTGAAGGGTAAGCATTAATATTGTGACTTTCCCTTTAAAAGACAAACCATCCACCAGATAGATGCCTTGTACCAGCAATGTGTTTTTTTCTTCATTTTTCCAAAGGGAGTCAGACACATCTGTAATACCTTAACCAATAAAGAAAGTTGTTTTATTGGGGGGGGGAGGCGAGGGAGTCAGAATGTTTTATGCTAAATGTATATGAAATCTTCATAAATGTGCTAATTTATTTTTCTAGAGAAAAATCCAGAGGAGACCCCCCCAAAATCAGGTGTGAATTTTATTGACCCAAGCTCATGAGCTAAGGGAAGGCTGGCCTTTCCCAGGATGGCTCCCTGCTTAGAATGGGCGAGCGGCTCTTTTCCCCAGTTAGATTCGATCAGCTTCAGATATCCCACCTTCACAGGCCTTCTGTCTACCAGACTTGCTAAAAATTTGAGGGTGAGAGCCTTGTTTCCTTAAATACCCTGGGACTCCCTTGGGAAGCCCTTAAATGTTCTCTGAGCCTTCAAAGGGAAACTGGAGTGGCAGAGAAGAAGAAGAAATCTAAAGGATTTCTGAGGGTAAGCTGGTGTGGCTCAGTGGTTGAGTGAGGACCTATGAACCAGGAGGTCAGAGTCCGATTCCCATTCCGGGCATGTGTCTGGGTTGTGAGCTCAATCCCCAGTGTGGGGCGTGCAGGAGGCAGCTGACTGATGATTCTCTCTAATCATTGATGTTTCTGTCTCTCCCTCCCCCTTCCTCTCTGAAATCAATAAAAATATCATAAGTAAATAAATAAAAGAGCAGGACAAAATGCATGAACCAGCTTCAGCTGTGCCGCAACTCTATGAATACGAATTTCAAATGGCCCCAAAGCTATGAGTGACCTTACTAGAAAGAACATGTGATCTGATCACAGAACCAGAGTTACTGTCACAGCCATTCCAGGAAGACAAGTCTTGCTTTCACAGATACTTGAGCGTTCACTTTCAATCCTCAACGATGGACATGGAAGGGACTCAGAGGCAGAGCCCACATGAATGGTTCCGCAGCCTAGTGTTCCCTTGTTTCCTTTCTGTTAGAGCGAGCCACCTATTAATAGATCTTCCCTCCCCAAGCCTTCCTGGGATGCAAGCAGCCAACAGCGCTTCTTTCTGGTCTGTATGGCCTTCTTCCTCATTCAGTCATTGTTCCCTTGTTTCTCTTCACAGGTTTCTTTTCCTTTTGACTTAATCAGCTTAATGTCTTTGGCTCAGAGTACTTGGCTGTGCGCACACATGGTTTTCTCATTGCCGGTAGCATGACATTAGTCAAAGCTGTTTGAAAAAGTGTGCATTTTAAAACACATTCTTCCTTTGCTATGTCTCTGAATCTTCAGTACCTTTCTCCATCAGACAAAAGACTATCAGCATCTGTTCACCCATGATATTTTGCTTTCGTTTTCATTCGTGGTAGCAAGGTTGGTGGGCTTTTCTAAGGTCACAATAACTATTGAAAAGCTTCTTTTATAAAGATATTTGAAGATATTTTTAAATTATGTTTCTTATTCTTTTTTATTTTAGAATTTGAAATGGCTTGAGCTTCATGATATTAAATGTTTTTCAACTTACATAGTGGATTCCTGTCCCTCCCGCTTTAGTGTAAAAATAGAATTTCTGTCAATAAGATGTAATTGATGTGTAATTTGACTCTGTCACACTTGCAGTGACTGTTGGCCCCTACACACTAAACTTCTCAGCCAGTGCCTTTCTATGAAATATTTACTGATTGCCCAAACAGGGAGAGCCTCTATTTTAAGGAATTTCTTAAAGAACCATTTTATAGAACTTTTTTTTTTTTTACTAATATAAACAGTAACTTCTTTATGGGTCCTGTTTTTAAGCTGGGATACTATCCTTTTTCCAAAATGTGTAATCACTGGACTGTGCAAGAAATTCGGCAAACTCAGAGCCAACTGACCACTTTTTGAAAGCAAATTCTTAGCAAACGGACTGTTTTTAAAAAGCAAACTGCATGTGTAATATTTCTTTTATGTTCCAGTGACTACATCTTTAAGAGCTTGGGTTGTTGCTTTTTAAACTTTTTGTTTTTTTAAGGCAGAAAACCTAAAGAAGGTGTTGGAGAAAGATGACTAATCAGCTGTCACTCTAGTTTTCTTATAGGTTCTCAATCCTGATGATGATTAGAAAATAAGTTCATTTCTTTAGAATTCCTACTTAACTCTTTGGAAACTTGAAACTACCTAAAAAGTAACCCATTTCTCATCACAAATAAAACTGAATCACAAAATTAAATCTTTGGAGTAAGTCCAATTTTACTAATTAGTCATGCATCTCTGAGATGATGAATAATAATAACAACAAACATTTATTCAGAACGTATTACATACCCAGCACAGTGCTAGGAACTGTACATCCATTTTCTTATTTAATCTTCACAAATATCATGTGATAAATATTATCCCTATATTTCAGATTGAAACCTAGAACTCAGAAAGATTTAGTGACTTGTTCAAATCTAAGCTGGAATTCCAGCCCTGGTCTGAGTGACTTCAAAGCTGTTGTCAAATGACAATGCATCAGGATAGAAACTTCTAGATATATAGCATAACTGTATTATACTGACTGGGTAGAAGCAATAAGGTGCCTGCATTGCAGGTATTGAATAATGAAATACTGTCTCCTAGTTATATTATGGGGTCAGTATTTCAAAAATGTAATCATAGAATTAGAGGGCAAGAAGAACCCCAGAGGCTCTCTGACAATATTGCAATATGTTCAAAAAAGAAAAGTAGAATATAAAATTGCACCTATGATGTGATTACAACCATGTGAAAATAATTATGTATATATAGTCCATAACTAGGATGGCAAGAGAACTTAGAAAACTGTATTTATTTGTGTGAAGAAATAATAAGTTATCACATTTTCATGTTATACCATGTTTTCCCGGAAATAAAACATCCTCCGAAAATAAGACCTACTTACAAGTTTCCTTCTGAGTGAAATATAAGGCATCCCCCCAAAATAAGGCCCCCCTAGGCTCTGTCTCAGAATGAAAATTAATTTACTGTAAACTGGTCGCGAGGGCTGCCCCCACTGGTGTCTAGCAACCAGTGACCTTACGCAGAGTCCTGACATCACTGCTGTGTGGAGGCGGAGCGGAGGTCAGAGTGAGCGGTGAGCGGGAGGCAGGAGAGAGGAGGAAACTTTCACAGATGCGTGTAGAAAAACAGGAGAATTAGAGCCAGAGCCGAGGGGATGCGGCGAAGGTGGTGAGTGCTGATCTGTCTCTGGTGACACTACCTGATGCTCGGGGCCACCCTCATGATGACTGAAGATTCTCAGTCAGTGGTAGATCCTGCTCCAGCCCAGATCCAGGCCCTAGCAAGCCCAGTGACAGTCCCCAGGCAGGCCCCAGGGGTAAATGTCTGATAAAGGGGTAGGGGGGAAGTCTGGTTAAAGTGTTCAGTGGCACAGGGGTAGGGGGAGGGGGATCACTTAAAATGACACAGGAGGATCAGAGGGGCAATCAAAATGACACAGGAGGATCAAAAGGGGTTACTAAAATGGTGATCCCCCCTCTGATTCTCCTGTGCCATTTTGATTTCCCCCCTCTGATCTTCCCTGTGTCATTTTAAGTGATCCCCCTCCCCCCACCTTGGTACCCCAATTCCTTTTTTTTACCCCTAGAAAAAAAGAAAAAGCTACTCCGTGGAGTACAAGAAAGGAATCGTGAAAGACTCTTGGGGCCAAAATCTTACTGCTTTCTGCAAAGAGAAGATGTTTAGTATCCGATTGGTCCAAAAATGGCAAGCAGAGTATGGTAACCTCATTGAACAAGTGGACAAGGGAAATGCTAAAAAGCGCAAGTGTGGATCAGGTCAGCAACCACTATTTTCTGAGGTGGAAGACCTAATCTGTGAATGGGTTGTTGACAGGAGAGCAAAGGCTTTGGATGTGAATAGGGCTCAGATTCAAGAATTTGCTCTTGCAATGGCACCACAGTTTGACATAGCCCCCAAAGACTTCAAAGCATCACAACACTGGCTGGATAATTTCCTTCAGCGAAGTGAACTGTCTTTAAGAAGATCTACAACATTGTTTAGGTTGGAAGATACTCAAGTTATTAAGCGAGCACTTGCATTCAAGTCCTTTATTGATGATGCTGACTTCTCTAAATACAATCCAACATGATTGTTATGGATAAAACTGCAGTGTTTATGGGCCAATCATCTCAAACAACAATTAAACAGCGGGGTGCCTCCTTAGTGTACATTCCCTCCACTGCTTACGAAAGTGCACGTGTTTCCTGTATTTTGGCAATTCATCTGGATGGCTCTAAAAATCCCACCTTTAATCATTTCTAAAGGCAAGAAGGAAAAGATTGAACGTGTTTTGGGCGTTTTTATTCTTGAAACTGAAAAAGCCTGGGCCACACAAGCAGTTATAAGGAAGTGGGTTGATTTAATGCTGCCGCTTGTTATGCGAGGGAGCCAAAGAGGTCTGCTAGTCTGGGATGTAGCCAGCACTCACTGTGCTAAAGACATGAAGACATTTCTTCACGAAAGAAAAATAGATCAGATAATGATTCCCACAGGAATGACGGCCTATCTCCAGACTCTTGATATTGCAATAAACAAGCCATTCAAAGACAATTTGTGCATGGAAATTAATGACTACATTGAAAATAGAATGGAGAGAAATCAGCGTGGAAACTTTGTGAAACCTAAACTGCAAGAAGTTGTGACTTGGGGGAAGAATTCATGGGAGAAAATCACTGACAGTTGCATTGCAAATGCACTGCGAGCAGGCTGCCTACCTTGACAAGAAGTACTCATTTAAAGACAGTGCTATTGCTAAACATGAGAGTTTTGGTCCATTGATTCTGAAAGAAATGGAGTCACAAGAAATTCACCAGGAAATTCAGGAATTGGATTGTTATGATTATGTTCCAGAAGATGATGACATGATTGTCATTGAATAAATGAGTAAATTCTTGATACTGTAGGATTCACAGTTTGTCTGGTTTGGGCTGACAACTACCATACTACCGTACTGTATATAGGTAATAAATTTCCTTTATTTTTATTTAACAATAAATGTGTACCGTATTCTTCTTCATGGAAAAATAAGACATCCTCTGAAAATAAGACCTAGCTCATCTTTGGGAGCAAAAATTAATATAAGACACTGTCCTATTTTAAGGGAAACGGTATTTATATGATAATTTTTTTCCTTAAAAATAAGAGTAACATTAGTTTTTCTAGTATGTGGAAGTAAAAGATGAATCCTAACATGAGTGCTGATTTTGAGAGGCATGTGAAAATACCAGTGCTAAGATTAGGGCCATGTATCAAAACGTCACCACTGCCTTTTGCAACTTTAGTGATGCATGCACAAAGTGGTCTTAGAAAAGTAAGGTGCAGAAGGTGGCAAATTTAGTTATAAGATACACAAGGCACAGAGGAGGGCAGCAGGGGAGACAGGGCATGCACTGTAAGCGCCAGCTTTCAGTACAGACACAGCTTATCTTAATTTAATTTTTATTTGGAAACAATCTCAACTACTGAAAATTTGCAAATACTGTACATCAAGAAGGGTTCTTTTTTATATTCCTGAATAGTTAAGAGTTAGTTGCCGCCAGGACCGGTTTGGCTCAGTGGATAGAGCGTCGGCCTGCGGACTGAAAGGTCCCAGGTTTGATTCTGGTCAAGGGCATGTACCTTGGTTGCGGGCACATCCCCAGTTGGGGGTGTGCAAGAGGCAGCTGGTCGATGTTTCTCTCTCATCGGCGTTTCTAACTCTCTGTCCCTCTCAATTCCTCTCTGTGTAAAATCAATAAAATATATATTTTTTTAAAAAGTTAGTTGCCTCACCCCTGGATGCTTTAGTGCACATTTCCTACAAACAAGGGTTTTTCTCCTTCACAATCACAATACATCCGAGAAAATCAGGAAAATGACATTCATACATCACTATCATCTAATTTTCAAAGCACACTGAAGTTTCACTGCTTGCCTAGACAATGTCCACTAGGGCAAAAGCACCTGGTTCAGAACATACATTGCATGTACTTGTCATGTGGCCTTAGCCTCCTTCAGCTGTGTCAATTCCTCAATCCTTACTTGCCTTCCATGACTTTGATGCTTTTAAACATCATAGGGTGGTTATTTTTTAAAATATTTCTCAATACTTTGGCAAGACTATCACAGAAGTGATACTATGTTCTCATTACATCATATTAGTGGTATATAATCTCTGTGTATCTCTTCACTAGTGAGGTTAACTTTGATGCCTCGATTATGGTGGTGTCTTACCCCTATTTCTTTTAATAATTAGCAAGTATTTGGTTTGGCAACTAACTCTTAATTACTCAGGAATATAAAAAAGAACCCTTCTTGATGTACAGTATTTGAAAATTTTCAGAAGTTGAGATTGTTTCCAAATAAAAATTAAATTAAGATAAGCTGTGCCTGTGCTGAAAGCTGGTGCTTACAGTGCATGTCTTGTCTCCCCTGTTAACCCTCCCTCTGTGCTTTGTGTGTCCTATAACTAAATTTGCCACCTTCTGCACCTTATTTTTTTAAGACCACTTTGTGCATGGATCACTAAGGCTGCAAAAGGCAGTGGTGACGTTTTGATACATGGCCCTAATCTTAGCACTGGTATTTTCACATGTCTCTCAAAATCAGCACATCTTCCACACTATTAGAACTTATTTTGAATCAATTTTGCCACTAGAGGTCAGCAGTGTTCCACCTCAAAGAGAATATATAAATGTAAGGAAGTCATTAGCAGTTCCCTATCTGTGCCCTTAAATGACATTCATGGTATCTTTGTCTTAATACCTCCTGACAGTTGTCAGACATATGCTATGAGGTGACATCAGTCGTCATTCTAGGTGATGTTCCACGTGCGCCTCATGTTGTGGAAGGGTGAAGAGCCACGACTGTAACCAAGAAGAAAACTGCTTCTCACTGGGATGTGATGAGGGGCCGTACGATAATTTGATAGAAAGTAGTGTGAGCTCTGAGAAGGAAAGACACTGTGGAAATCCAGTGTCATCCTCTAACATAGCTCAGACACTGCCTTTTCTAAAGACAGAAAAAGTAAGGACCCAGAGCAGAACATTCGTTCAACCAATATTTCAGTGCACACATGTAGTTGGCAATGAGGCTACGCTAATGAAGATCAGTTGGTGCCCCCAAGGAACTTAAGGAATCAGGCATTCATGAAATCCTAGCGGGCTAACTTGTTAGCTAGTAAGTAGTGTAAAATTTCAGATGCTGACACATCCTGACAGAACTCTCCCAAGTTGATTATTTTAAGTATAAGTGGTTACCAGGGAAACAGAAAACGATGAAGATTATGCTTGTGTATTGAAAGTAAGATAACTCATGAGCAGCGTAGCATTTTAGAGCCCTGCTAACAAATCATGTGCATTCTTTCATAGAATATTAGTTATCACTGTAACTGATTCCTAATGCCCTTTAAGTAATCACTTTGTCTTTTTAAAACAGAACTCCTTTTATGCTCCAAGAGCCCAATGATTAGTTTTGATTTTAAAGCAGATTACTTTAGAATAATTTAGTAGAAGATGTACCTAGCTGACATAATTGATAATGGCAGATTGATATATAGAGATTCAGAGAAAGCCCACACTATAGAAGCTGGAATGGAGCAAAGAAAACTCACTCAGGAGAGCCTTCAGAACCTGTGGCGGGCATGGTGCCAAGAGCACAATGGTAAAAATCAAACAAACAAAAACAAACAAACAAACAAACAAACACAACCAAACCATCAAGGGTTCACTCTTAAATATGGGGAACCATCGACTACAACTCATTGGTATTGTTATCTGATAAATTCCTCGGTGTTATTTTATACAATATTAGAGAAGCAGAATGAACTCTATTCCAAACCCTCATCTGAGGAAACAGGGGTCTATAGTAAAGTGACTCATCCCCCCCAGCTGTGTCATCAATTTCAAATACACTACACTATGTAGCTCATAATAAACACTAAAATAAATTTTCTAACCAGCAAATATACACGAAGAATTGAATGAACAAATACAGATTAAAACCCAGAATTGGAACCCAGATTTCCTCCTTTTCAAACCAATGCTTATTGCTTTTTTGATAGATCAGGACTTTTCAAACCAGTTATTTGCACACCAACGTCATAGTTTTTGCTACATTAAACTAACCATTTAAGTATTATTTTTTAACTTGGCTTTGTTCTAGGCAAAGCATCTGCAAATTGAGAGTGGTTGTACTCATATTTTTAATACAATAAAACATGTAGTAGCCAGGCCAGCATGTCTCAGTAGTTGAGCATCAACCTATGAACCAGGAGGTCACAGTTCAATTACCAGTCAGTGCACATAACTGGGCTGCAGGCTCCATCCTCAGTAGGGAGTATGCAGGAGGCAGGCGATCAATGATTTCTCTCATCATTGATGTTTTTACCTCTCTTTCCCTCTCCCTTCCTGTGTGAAATCAATAAAAACATATTTTAAAAAATATTCAGCTATTGTAACTATTTTTAAAAGCTCATTTTGTACAACCAGAGGTATGCAGTTTGGGAAGCACTGATTAGACAAGACTATGTCAAGAGAAAAATAAGCATCAAGACTGGATAATCATTCCTAATTATTTTAAATTATGTTGCTAAGTTCAAAGCTTGATTCCATGGAGACCCTAATGTCCTTCTGATTCTCATCTGAGAAACTCTAAAAATACACTGGTAATTTCTTTTTATCTATTTAACAAATGAATGAAAATGATTCCGATCAAATTAGCTAACTATTGGTTATTACCATAAAATTATAATCCTGAGAAAAGTACACACGAACAACCTAATTTGTCAAATAGCAATATGATATACTATTAACTGTGGTATTAGTTAATCAAGTTTCAGCTAGTAGAATATATTCCTTACTCACCAAGTTTGGGACAGCACTCATTCTCCAACGAATTCAATAACCTTTCAAGGGGAAAAAAAGGAAAATATGAGTACTTATTTAGAAATGAAGTGAAACACATTTTGCAAATCAATGAGCTTAAAATATCAGGGAACACACCTGGTTACACTTGAAAGTTATCAAAATGCTTCCATTTAGCATATTTCACTTTAAAATATCCACAGTATGTTTAGAACCCTCTAATTACTAAAGACAAGTTAGAAGTTTTTATGTGCATGATGAGAGCGTGTCAGACTGGAAGATCAAAATCATCTGTAAGTTCCATATTTTATTATAATTTCTTCTTCATAAAACTAATTGCCTTGTAACAACAGTTTTCAGTTTGGAGTTCTTCATTCTCTATGAAAATATTTTAATTTTCTGCTTTTATTTAGATAGTTTGACATTAATAGATGCATATTCCAGATCATATGAATATTCATCATAATCAAATATTTCTATGCAATTTCAGTGGTTTCGATTTGTACTTGTATGTTTTCTCTATTCAAAAGAAGCAAACTTCAGTGCCTATTTTTAAACCATTTTATTGGAAAAAATATAATGCAAGAATGGAACATTGTATAAAATAAATATAAACTTTAATGAATGTTCACTTTGTGATTACTTTGTCAAAATTTCAACTCCCTTTTTATATTCACTTGGGTGTGCCTTTTTTTCTTCTTCACATTTTTGTTATTTCAAGGGCAGGACTTAAGTATCAGCAACATTGTTTTATCCAATTTGCAATATTTTGTGAATGCTCTGTTGCTCTCTAACCTTATGATTATCTTTTTGTATGTTATTTTTTTAGTTTGTTTTAGACTTCCTTTAAATTTTAAATTATCTAACAAGATATATGTTGGGTTCTGGAATTTTAAAAAAGGTGAATGCTCTAAAATAACCATATTCTACTGACTAGCATCCTTTAAATGGTTTTTATCATCCAAGGATACATCCAATATAAACCATAGGATTTTTGTTTGTTTTTTTAAAAAATATGTATTTTAAATATCTTTTTACCTACAGGTTTTCTTTCCATTTTTTCCTCCAGTGCAAATTACTTTCTTTTTTAAAGAAAGGAGCATTGTTTTTTTATTGTTTCATGATTACTTTGCCAAAATTTCAACTCCCTTTTTATATTCACTTGGGTGTGCCTTTTTTCTTCTTCATGATTTTGTTATTTCAAGGGCAGAACTTAAGTATCAGCAACACTGTTTTATTCAATTTGCAATATTTTGTGAATGCTCTATTGCTATTCTATTATGTTGCTTACACTATCTTGTTGTTTTGTTCCATAGCCATATTTTGCTAATGCTATCCAGGAGGTAGAATATATATATATTCTGTATTTTGTGTAAAATTGACATATTGATATTTTGGGGGCTTGATCAGGTCAGGTTGCAATTTCTTTTCTTTTTTTCCTGACAAGACTATTCACAGATAGTGGTGCACCCTTCTTCCATCAGAAAGTAATCGCTATCTGGTGGGTCCTTTTTGTGATGTTAGTGATATTGGTACTCAGTGTAGAACAGTGTTTCTCAAAGTCGTCTTCATTTCACCCCATCCCCAGATCCTTTTAGACATTATTTTTCTAATCTTCCCCTTCCCCTTATGAAATTGTCTTTTTCCAAACTTGAAGAGCCATCATTTCTTTAAATATACAGGGGTGGGCAATAGTACATTTACAGTTGTTCATGTGGAAAAATGCATGCAGGATATGATTATTATAATAGCTTTATTAACTCAAAAGAATAAAATGTTTTATGTACTCACTTCTTTTCCCACCCTTGCATTTCAGTACCATACTCTCCTCTTTTTTCTGGAACTCTGATTATATAAGTGCTAGATCTTTTTTGTGGTCTTTTATTCCTGAGGTTATGGGGTGTTTTCTCTCTGTTGATTTTTCTCTTTGTTGCTCAGATTGGATGAGTTCTACTGAGGCAGCCTCCAGTCGCTCTTTCCACTTTCTTTTTTAAAAAATATATTTTATTGATTTTTCACAGAGAGGAGGAGAGAGGGATAGAAAGTTAGAAACATCGATGAGAGAGAATCATTGATCAGCTGCCTCTTGCACACCCCCCACTGGAAATGTGCCCGCAACCAAGGCACATGCCCTTGCCCGGATCTTTCAGTCCGCAGGCCGACGATCTATCCACTGAGCCAAACCGGTCCCAGCTCTTTCCACTTTCATCTCCATCCTGTCATTGAGTCTTTGCAGACAGTTTTCTATTTCACTTATTTTATTTTCCAGATATAAAGTTTCCATTTGGTTCTTACTTATAGCTCTATTATGTTGCTTATACTTTCTATTATAACTTCTGTTTCAAGATTTTTAGAGATCACTTGTTCAAGTATTTTTAAATAGCTGCTTAAAATCTTTTCCAGATAATTTCAACATGTGTGTCATCTATTGATAACTTTCATGTGAGTTGAGATTTTTATGCTTCTTCATACATTGAATAACTGTGTGTTGGATCCTGGGTATTTTGACTGTTATCCTTTGAGTCCCTGTGTTTTGTTCCAGTCCTATGAAGGACATTGGTATTTTTGCCTTAGTACAAACTTGAGTTGGTTAGGTTAGGCTGCAAGTTCCAACCCACCTTCTTTGGGCTGTATTTTCAAAGCATTTCACTTTGGAAAGTGTTTGCAGTGCTTTATTTTTACTTAATTTTGACAATTTTAATAAAAATTCAACAAAGTAGGTATTATGATACTCGTAGGTAGGTTTCGATTCAGCCTATCACTAGCTATATGGTATTGAACCTTGATTTTTCTCATCTGTAAAATGGGATTGATAACACCTAGATCATTGGATTGTTTGAGGACTGAATAAAATAACACAAGAAATATGCCTAGAATATTTCAAACCCTAAAGAAATCTTCATTGGTTTTATTACAGAAATATAATACATCATCAGATACACATGTTTTAAGTTACAGGATACACCATGTAACTACCATGTCAATCAAGATATTATAGAACATTTCCATTGCACCAGAAAGTTCCCCCATAATATTTTGAGGTCAACCCTCCATTCATCTTCCACCCCAGGCAACCCCTGTTCTAGCTTCTATCACACTAGATACACTTTGTTTGCTCTAGAACTTTGTATTAATAAAATCATACAGACTGTACATTTTCTGTCTGTCTATTTTCACTCAGCATAAAATAATTTAGATTCTTCTATATCAGCAAACTGCACCCAAAGTAAAAAGCGAAGAAACAGGTAGTCAAAATGTCACCCCTAATATTCAGGAATATGTTACTACCATGTACTCAACATATATTGAAAACCAACAGGATCTGCTTTATGTCAAGGGCCATCTATCTATGAATGGTGTCAAGCCAGATTGCATTACACTCCAAAGCCTGACACAGTGCGTGTGTTACCTTGAGCAAGACATTTGTTTACTATTAAGCTTCGGTTTCTCTCTGTGGGTTGTTGCGAGGATGAATATGGAACAAGGTGAGAGAAAGCGCTATATACCAATGTGCAATGAAGGTATTTTGTCAACTCTAAAATATTATTAAATGGTATTTGGAAGGGTTGCGGAGAGGGACAATCTACTAGAGGTGCATTTAGGAGATTTGCGACTTGGGAAGTGGAAAAAAAAAATATGGAAGAGTCTGCTTTCAGAATTGAGGGACCGCGGCATTGCATTGGCCTTCTTTGTCTGTTATGTCCACGAATGCTCCTTTCTTACATTTGGATTTCTCTCTTGCCCGGCCTTTCCTTTTACCAACCTCCTTCCTGACAGCTGTCAGAGTCTCCCTACCGGATTTGTGACCTCATTTTTCAGGCTCCCGCGGAGACCCGGGAACGCCCCCCGCTGGCGTCGCTTTCCCACGCCTAACTTCCCTTCTGTGCTGTCACTGGCTGTTGCTGGTCCAGGACCCGCCCCCGATGACCTAAATGCTGATTGGATGCCAATGTCCTTTTTTTGTTGTTGTTAAGGCAAAAGGTGGAGCCTGGACCTAGGAGGGCAGACGATTGGGGCGCTGGGCGGCTCATGCGCATGCGTGCCTTCTGGAGTGGGGATTGGCGGGACGGGGCGGGACTCCGGGCTCGGCGCAGGCTCTGTGGGCGGAGCGGGGCGGAGCTGCCGGTGCGATCGCTCCCAGCGTCGGGGCCTGTAGCATCCTCCAGGTACCTACCTCTCCCGGCGCCTGGATCGGCAGGTGAGGGCTCGTGGGCAGCAGAGGGTCTGGCCCGGGCGACTGGAGCTGTGGCCTCGGTCCCGCCGAGGACCCGGCGGCCGGGGCGGGCTGGACTGCGCCTGATGCACGGGGCCCGGGAGGAGCGGCCTGGGGCCTGGGCGTCTGGTGGGCGGCTGGGACCTGGCTCCTTTGCAGAACCAACGCGCAGCCTCTTTTTTCTCATCTTCTCATCGCTGGGCCCAGAGGTTCCTCCGGGCGTGGGGGCGCCCGCGGCCCCCGAAGGAACATCTGCCGCTGCCCTGGAGCCCAGGCCGCTGTCCAGCATCCCCGCCCTCAAATGGGGCCGCGGGGGGGGGGGGGGGCGTGTGGGCGCGGGGGGACCTGGCGCGCCTGCACTTGGCCGCGGCTGCTCTGCCCAGCCCCGGAGGGGAGGTGGGGGGAGAAGAGGCCGAGGCGGGGAGAGGGGGGCAAATGAGCGGCACGGTGAGGGCTGGCGACATCTGTGCAGGCGTTGAAAAGTAGCTCCCGGGTTAGCATCTTCTTGGGTGACCTGTTTTGGAGGGTTCTGTTAAAACCGAGAAAGGGGATACATTCCCGAAGAGCAGGGCTTTTGTTGTGCAGTGCATGGATCCCAGCACTGTGACGTAACTGTGTTAAGAACGTGCTAGGCCATGGTTCCAACCCCATTTCTGCACCTGAACTCCACAGCTCGCTCTCTCTAGTCTGTGCTGTACACACAATATGTACGATTGTATATACAATATACATAACCTTTTCCGCGGGATCTGCCTCCCGTTCAGATCCTTGTTTGGCCAAACAGTCCCTTAATTTGTGAATTTATGTAACCAGAACAAGTCAGAACCTGAACGGACCCAAGCAAACAAACCATGTTCACAGTTGGTGCAGCTTGAAGGGAATGTAATTTATCTTCAGTTGCTTAGTTAGTAGAAATATCAAAGGAATCTGACATCAAGAGTTGCAAAATGTTTGGCAAACTTGAATTAAAGTCATATTAACGTGTCTTCCATTGCATAATGGGAAAGGGGGCTTTATAGTTAGACCTGGGTTCAAATAATTGGTACAGACGTTGGCTCAGAAATCTAAGGCAAGATGCATAAACTTTGAGATGTAGTGTCCACATCTGTAAATCCCAATGTTCTATTGATTTGATGCATTAAAATATGTGAAGCATTTACTATATTAATGCACAATGACATTATTTTAATAGTTTTTCCATAACTGCTAGCATTGATCATTATCTCTCCTCTTCCTCCCCTCATTGAGAGAGAGAGAGAGAGAGAGAGAGAGAGAGAGAGAGAGAGAGAGAGAGAGAAACATTGATGTGAGAAACATCAATTGTTTTCCTCCTATAAGCACCCAGACCAGGGATGGAACAGAAACCTGGGGATGTGTCCTGGTTGGGAACTGAACCTGTGACCCTGCAGTACATGGAACAACACTCTAACCATGAAGCAACACTGGCCAGGGCTGATCATCTTTAAAAATAATAATAATAATAATAATAGATGTACAGTTGTATTTTATTAAGTATTGCTCTGATAACCAAGAAACTCAGCTCTTTCTCTTCTCTTTGTAAACTATTTGTACATAATCCTTTGCTTACTTAGCCATTGGGAAGACTTGGTACCTATAAATTGTGTTATACTTAACTGATTATACATTTGATTAATAAAATGTACATTTTATTAAACACACACACACACACAAAAGAAACAATAAAGCAAGTGAAAGGATCCCACTGGGTGGTATAATTTTCTTTTGAAAAACAAGCTTAAATTTCATTTCTCTGTGTTTATGTTTCTTTTTCTGATTGCAGACCAGTTGCCAAGGATTTTGTATCCAAGGTCCAAAAGTTTGTTACCCAAGATGATGAATGCTGACATGGATGGTATGTTCTTTATTTTCCTTTTGTATAATCCTGGTTTTGTGGGTGCTTTTGCTTTATTAAGTAATGGAAAGAACAGAGAAGGATATTTACAGTTTTGGATTTGGTTAATTTACTTATTTATATCCCTTCTAGTTCTGGGAAGGATTCAAGGCAGCTTCTGTTTCTTAACTGTGAGATATTGGCAAAACACTTTATCTTTACCGTGGTGTCTTCATCTGTAGTGTGGGAATAGAACTTTTTGCTTCATATGTCTCTTGCATAAATCAAGTTAGATAATAAATATAAAACATTTTGCAGATCTTTAAGTGCTACCCACATAATGGTACCTAATGTTAATGGTAAATTTGAACCTTTTTATTACAGCAGTTGATGCTGAAAATCAGGTGGAACTGGAGGAAAAAACACGACTTATTAATCAAGTGTTGGAACTCCAACACACACTTGAAGGTTAGCTTGCATTTTGTAGTTTTCTTGAGTAATATAAATTAATTGAAATTGTAAGCCTTTGTGTTGTTAAATTTTGTTATTATACAGTTTTAAAAAGTAGAAATTTTAAGCCCATTTCAATGGTCTTCCCCCATCAGCTTCTCCCTGGGGCCTGTAGCGTTGACTGGTGATTTTAAAGAACAAATATGCTTCAATAAAGAAGTCAAATAGTGTCCTTAAGCTTCCCTCTTAAAGTCTAACATAATGCTACTTAGTACACGAGAGCTCCTTTTAATAAGGTAACATTGTGGTACTAAGTCTTACTTTTGTAATAAAAGCAGTTTTAACTTCAGAGATTAAAAGGGAATTGATCTGAGTTTTTCATTTTCTAAATGTCTTACATAAAATTAATACTAACACTGAAACATCTTTTGGTTTTCAATTAAATTAAGAAGTTGAGTTTTGGGGTTCTTTGTGGCTGTGTGTGTGTGTGTTTTGCCACCTGAGTGAGCAGATCATGTCACTCTAGTGGCTTCCTGTGTCACTATTAATAAAAGCCAAGTTATTCTCTGGAAGTCTATTACTTCCTGCCTTTCAGAGCCATGTCATACACAGGGCCTCTTACATTATACCCTAGATACTCTGCCCCTCAGACCCCCCACTGTTCTTTCTGTGCTTCCACTCGGGGTCCTAGCAGTTGCTGTTCCCCTCTGCTTTTTCCCATAGTTATTTTAGGCTCATTCTCTCAATTTAGGTTTGTGGTCAAATTGCCTTGATCAAAATAGCTGTCCCTGACTATACTGTGTAAAAGGGCTACTTTCCTTTTGCTTTCGGTGACCTTTGCTCTTCTTGCTTTTTCTCCTGACCCCCATTAGGGCCCCCTAAATGCACATTAAAACGTAAGCTCTGTGAGGGCAAAGACCTTTGTTTTTTCTTATTGTTGCCTCTGGAACAATGAGTGCCAGGCTTTAGCGGGCACCCAGGAATTAGTTGTTAAAGGAATGAATGTTAGTGATGTTTTATTTGATCGTCAAGAACTACATCTTTTGAATTTTTTGCTAATGTAAAAATACAAAATGTTCAATTGCTTGGAAACCAGCTTTCTGTATCCAATATATAAATTCAGTTATGTTCACCTACCACATTTTAAAAACTATTTTAGGTATTAGTCAACATACATGCTATTTACAAAGAATAACATTTAGTCTACTGTGAAATCTCATTTTAGGGATTTTGGCTATTTGCACTCTGTTTACTTTAACATCTCAAGTAATCTCAATTTTAAAATAGAAAATTTAAGGACTGTGTTCTCTCAAGAATGACTCGAGCATTTTATACAATGGAAACATTGCCATCATGTTATCAATAATGGGCTTTTTTATTTTTAATATAGACCTCTCTGCAAGGGTAGATGCAGTGAAGGAAGAAAATCTGAAGCTAAAATCAGAAAACCAAGTTCTTGGACAATATATAGAAAACCTCATGTCAGCTTCTAGTGTTTTTCAAACAACTGATACGAAAAGCAAAAGAAAGTAAGAGATCTATATCCTTTCTCTGTTACGGATTGCTGCTGATCTTTTTTTTAAAAAAAACTTGGATAGATTCCAGAAGTTATAGTACTTTTGTTTGTGGCTTCATTGAATATTTATGAAGATAATGTCAGATCTAGGCAAAATTAAGAGCATAACCGACTTCCGTGAGTTTGTGTATTATGTTAGTCTATGAAAACATGAAAATGTAGAGACTTTATAATTAGAAATGCATATATTTATGAAACTTGATGTCTTATCAAATTTAGATTCAGCACTGTCTTTTATTATATAGTAGTAGGAGATACAAGAAAATAACCATGTTGTGAAAAGTGACCAAAATCATGTTCTGAATGCACAGCTTTATGTACCCTGTCTACCATCTTGTGCCTCTTCTTCATTTGCTTCTTCCTTCCCATTTCCCTTATCCTGAAGGAAAAACTGGTTTCACATTTGTAAGAGCAATCTTAGTAGTTAATCATTGATGAGAGTAACCTGAACAGTATTGTTGAAACTTAACCAAAAGTTAGGGGTTGTTAGTTATTATACAGCCACCCGCCCACATAATGGATGTTTCAGTCCATGGCAGACTGAAGATACAACAGGTAGAATACTATGTAGCCTCGGTGTGGGTAGTGGGCTGGATCATCTAGGTTTGTGTAAGTGCACCCTGTGGCGCTTGCACAACAAAATTCCCCAGTGATGCTTTTCTCAGAACGTATCCCTGTGATTAAGCAGTGCATGACTGTATTTAATACTGAGATTTAGGTAGGATTGTTGGTTTTCTTTAATCATTTGAAAACAGAAGCTATAAAAATGAAGTGGGGGTTTTTCCTTGAAGCTGAATTGGCAAGTTGGAAAATTTTGTGATTGAAAACTTCCTTTTACACAAAATAATTTGAAATCTGAAAAGATGAGCTTTGGTTGTACGGATGTTTGAAATACAAAAATTTTGAGGAAAAATAGAAATAGGATGGAAAAAAGTACTTAGTAAATAGTAATAATCAACTCCACATGTTTTTACTCCAGATTTGTGTTATCTCTGGCACAGATTAGATCTTTTGGGGAATATATATGAAAGTGGATTAAGTTTGACTCACCTATGTAAACCACATCTACAATAGTTACAAAGAGTTTGGTCTCAAAGTATATTTATAGTATCTAGAAGATCAATTTTTGCAAAATCTTTTGAGCGTATTAGTATCAGAATCATGAATAAAATGGGAGTTTTCATGTAAACTAATTGATAATATTCTCAGTATTTTATCTCACTATTTCTCCCAGAGTTTTCTGTAAGCCCAGCTACTTAGTATGCAGAGTTTTAATCATTCCTTAACAGTTTTTTAAAATTTAGTTTGTAGATTCCATTTGCTAAGGAAATTAATATAAAATATTAAAATATAGGAAAAGAGATTCATTAATATAAATTATAGTTACTAGATTTGGGTTACTTTTAATCATGGAATAATCTTATGTTTGTATTTGTGTACGATTCAATGAATGACTTTAGCTATATGATTATACTGGTATATAATCATTCTGCAAAAAATTTTGCATCCCTTTTGTTACCTAACTTACAAGTGTTTAAAATTGTGTTGCAGTTTTGCTTTACTGTTTAATAAAAGACTGTTTCAGAGATTGTGTGTGTTAGTTTTTTGTTTGTTTGTGGAGAGATTGTGTGTGTTTTGATTTGGTTGCCTAAGTAACTGGGTGGTGTAGTGATTTATCCAGGGTTGTTCAAAACCACAGGGTAAGTAGCGTATCTTCCTTAAGTAGTAGTTCCTGGATGTGTAGGGGAATAATTTCATTAAATAAATGTTATAGGATATTATTCATTAATTTTTAAAATAAAAGGAATTTGAAGAAGGATCCAAGATTTTCAGCATAGTATTTTTTTAAGTTAGGCTAATCTTCCACAAAAAGATGTGATTGAGTGATAAATAATATAAAATAATAAAGAAATTTCCCTCCCAACTAATGGTCTGAGGTGAGTGCTGCAAGTGGCAGAAACTGAAGGTGGCTCTGGCATTTTTAACCATGACTTCCAAGTCACACTGATTACCACCATTCTAATTTGCAGAAAAAGTGCATGGGGCAAGTTGCAAAGTTTTGAGAAAGGCTACTATGCTGCTAACATGTCTTCCTAGAGACATAATCAATGGTGGCAAGGCTATCTTTAAAAAATACAAGAAAAAGGAAGCTACATTAGCCTGGTCAAGTTAAAAAGTCTCTTAAAAGGCTAACTAAAATAAAAGCAAAAATCTTTTTGTTAGAGAAAGGACAAAATGTAAGTCATCTTCAAGTCAGATTGGGGTGGTAAAAGGAAAAAAGCCATTTGGGGATTAAGGAAGACTATGTCTGTCTACTGCATGGATCTAGTATACATTGATGAGAGTATTGGTTAAACCTGTCAGCTATGGTACATTCCCAGAGGGCACATCCACAGAAGTAGCAATGAGTTGACAAAACTGGTTGCTCATATTTTTACCACTGGGAGCTCTTGGAGTTTAACAAAATGTTAAAGCAAATCTGCAACCAAGGAAGTAAAAACAAAAACAAAAACAAAAAAACCTTTAATAATCTTTAGAAAAAAATGTTTACATGTAAGATACCTATCAGATAAGAAGGTTTCATAATAAAGGATTTGTCTTCTGAAGTAGTTTCAGAAACATTCTCATCTGGAATCATTCAATATGTCCAGTTCTTTTGGACATTCCAAATACAAAGCAAGAAAAGAGGTCCTTGCAAGATGTGTTCATTTATTATTAAATCTATACAAAGTACGGTTAACTATATATTAAGATTGCCAGCACCAATTTATGCAAGTTCAGAACACACCAATGGAATAAAGAAGGTATTTTCATTTTCAGTTCACTCCCTAAAATAAGAAGACTATGTTCAGCTTCCTTTAGTAAAAGGAGAAGCTAATGACTCATTTTCCTAGGCATGCTCTCTACATGCACTACTGGTGAGGAGGGTACATGGGAACTTAGTTGGTGCTTGTCCAAAGATGGGGTGTGTATATCCATGAAGGAATCTACAATAGTACCCAATTAGTATAAAGTTTTTAGATAGTATTAAAATAGTTTTGTGGTCTCAAAGATTTAGATCACCTTCCAAAGGGTAGAACCTGTTGCCCAAACATAAAAAGTTCTTAAAATATTTTAACAACTCAGCTCCATTATAATATCACTAGAGGCCCGGTGTATGAAAATTCATGCTCTAGGTGGGGGGTACCTCAGCCCAGCCTGCCCCCTCTCACAGTCCAGGAGCCCTCAAGGGCAGGAGGTGAAATGGCGATCAGGCAAAGGCAATGCCCAATCACACCTCTGCTGCTGCCACTGCCAGCAGCTCAAGCCTCGGCCATCCCTGGTTACCTGAGCCTTGGGCAGCCCTGGGTAGCTGGGCAGCAGCCATCTGAGGCTTGCCTGTGCCTCAGGCTGGCCCTGGGCGGCTGGGGAGCCACTATCCGAGGCTTGCCTATGCTTTGAGACAGCCCTAGGGGGTTAAGGGGACTAGGGGACTCCGGAGGCAGGTGCACAGAGTGGCTGGGCCTGCCCTGCCCGGGTGGGACTGAGGAGTCTGGGCACTACTATCTTTGAGGGCATGGCATTCAATTAGCATATTCCCTCCTTATTGGCTGTGGGCACTGCCATCTTTAAGGGTGAGGCAGTCAATTAGCATATCCCCTTCTTATTGGCCGTGGACACCACCATCTTTGAGGGTGGGGCAATCAATTGCATATTCCCTCCTTATTGGCTGTGGGCACCACCATATTTGTGATGGTGTGAGGGTCAATTAACATATTCCCTCTTTATTAGATAGGATTCTATGACTTTTGGTAATTACTGTAGTTTAAAAAGAGAAGAAGTAGTAATAGTTGCTTCTATCCACCTTAGAGGTAGCTTTGAAGCTAGATGAACAGATTTAAATTTGTCAGGAAAAAAAGCAAGACAGAAATATAAAGCACATCTATTAGCCATTAGAATTTCTTAATGCACAGAAAATTAATTTAAAGCCTCCCAATAATAGCTCACCTATTAAAAAGGATATAAAAAATGGATATAAATTAAAGAAGAAAAATATTTAAATTCTATTTTGAGAGCAGTGTACACATAAGCAATTTTATAAATAGGGTACAACATTCTGGCATAAAGCATCTATAAAAGTGTGGGGGAAAAATCTATTGTTTCGATGAATCAATTATCTTTGTATTCAAATCTAAATTGTGCTGCACTACTGACCAGTAAGTCTGTGAATGACACTTAGACATTTCTGTTTTGTTAACCTGTTGGCCATCAAAGCACCACTTTAAAGAAATCTGTAATTTACTAGTAAGTGAACGAACCACAACTATAATTTGACACAAACTAGGTAAATGTGGGTCACACACAACACTATCAAATGTTAATAGACTTAAACAACCATAGAGAAACTTTATTGCATTTAGCTCTGTACACCAGAACAGCTCCTTTATATTGTAGAACTACCAGATATATTGTAGTGTAGCCATTCAAGAGGAAATTCCAATAACTGATTTTTCCAAAAGCATGAAAGCTGCTGCATATTATTTTGCTCTGTACAAACCAAAACTTTCTCCAAACTATTAAAACTGTGTAACTTTTAATGATATTAATCTCTTAAATCAGATATATAACTTGCCACTTTTCTCTTGTTCTGAATTCAAAGACCAGGTAACTTCAAAGTTTCTGTTTTTTTCCTGAAAAGACTATAATGGATGTCTGAAATTATATGTAACATTACTAGATATTAAAAACAGGATGTGCAGACTGATTCAAGTTCAGTTCTGGCACACTGATTTTAGAATGCCACATTTCTCTCAGGAATTAAAAATACTTGAATAGTGTTTACTCCTTCCGTACTCTTCTTTTGCGTACTGACTTCACTGGCCCATCTCCAGATCCTGTGCTCTCATCTGCTTCCTTCATCTAGAAAAAATTAATCATAAAAATGTTTATTTTTATACTATATGTTAACTAGTAGGTGGTAGTAAATAATATATTTCTTATTCTCTAAAATATGTTCTAAAAATAAAATACTATCTTACACTAGTATATATTCCTTTACTTCATGCAGTTGACCAAAAATGTGTATATAAATTGATGTTTTAATTTATTCACCTTTTGGCACGATTACATTTTTAGAATAATTCTGCTTATTAAATATGCATCTGACAAGGAATACTGCTAACAGCTCAATTCACAATTTTATATTATAATTTAGGACTTAATGTCATAATTAATTAAAGGTTATGACATTTTCATTGGCAGATATTAAGCACTAACTTCATCACAGTATTTCTGTAAGTAATGAATTGCTGAGTGGTTTTACAGAATTCCTGGCATATAGTACTTTGAGATCAAGGAGACGGGAAAGATAAATACCAAATTTATGGTTTGTTTTTTTTCTTTTTTTTAATTCTTATCCTTCTAGAATAAGTATTTGCACATAAATTAAACTTGTGTAACAATATAAAATAATGGAGTTTTAGATATTATACAAAAGAGTTTAAATTATTTTTGAAGGTTATAATATACAAAAAGTGGCTCATTTTTGCTCACTGACAAATGTATATGAGAAGACTAAATGACTGGAAGATGGACTTTAGATATTGTAAAGGTACATAAAATATTATGTGAAGCAAAATGTAACTAGAGGGGGGACAGAAAAAGTTTAACCAAAGAACAGATATATATATATATATATATATATATATATATATATATATATATATATATATATATATATATATATAGCTCATTGACACAGACAGTGGTGTGATAAAGGCCTGGGGTGGAGTGGAGGGAGGAGAAGGGGAGAAAATGGGGGACATCTGTAATAGTGTCAACAATAAAAAATGTAACTAGAATATATATGCACATGAATGATTGTATTATTTAGTGAATGACAGGTGGAACGATGACTTTAAAACTCTATTCTGGAAGAAATTATCTCCACCCAACTAGGATATTCATCCTCGATAATGATCTCCAAACCCCTTTAAAACCTCACAAAGCAGTTAAGACCAGTACCAAGGTATGTGTACTGAATAAGCTTTAAAAAACAGTTACAATAAAGCAAGTTTATTTGGGATATTTCTTCAAATGGACAAAATTGGAAGTTTATTTCATAATATACTGTCACCCTATCTAACGCTAAGTAGTAAGAGTTGTGACTCTGGGGCAAGATTGTGCAGCTCTTCAAGGGCTGAAGAAGTATAGAAAACGGCCTTCGGTATGGGCTAGATAGAAAAAAAAAAGAAAAGTCTCTGGTTCTGATTATACCTGGATGGTTCTGATTCCATAATAACTGACTTAAAAAGCATACTGTAGAAAGTTCTATTTCATATCAGGATATAAAAAGGGGTACGAACCATCAAGATAATGGGGAAACTAGTTTACTAAAGGTTTGAGAAAAGCACCATGTCAGGCAGATAGTGCTCAACTGTCCAATCAATGAGTGAAATATTTCAGAATGTGGGATGTAAATTATTGAATCAATTAGCATGTGTATACAATGACTGTTAAGAAAATTGTGATAAACACAATTACCTTTTAAATATTCAAATGGCCTTTTTATTACACCTTTCAACAGAATACTTTAATGACGAAGTTGTAATATTTTATAGATGCAGTCCTCTCTATATACTTTATAAACCATGGGCTGGCTTTATTCTATTTCATTAGGCATTAAGATGATATCATTATAGTATTTTCCTGTTTAATGGACATATTTAAAAAACATTATGGAAGCTCTTATGAAAGCTGACAGGAAAATGGCAAAAAAAAAAAAAATCCTTTACAGAACAGATTTCTCCTTTTATTGACATAAACATTTGGCTAATGATCATACATAGAAACTGGTTTATTTTCTGTTAGAGCTGCTCACCTCATCCTCCGATCCAGACTTATTTGGCTTACTACCTTCTTCCCGTCCTTCTATTATTTCAATTTCTCCTTCACTCTTTTCCTCAGGTTCACCTTCTTCTTCTGGAATACAGATTTTATTAAAGGCAAAGGCTTGATAAATTAGAATTTTGCTACTGAAAAGCAATTAATACAATAAGGGGGTTTATTTAAATCCCAATATTTAAAAACAATTTCTTTTACTAGAAAATTTTTAAATAACTAAAAATACTAATTATTATACTACATTTTATAAATAATTATATTTGAAGGGACAGGTTTAAAGAATTCTTAAGCAGTCAGTCTGTGTGTAATATGAAAACCAAAGAAACTCTGTTTATATATGTATATATACATTTATAAACATATGGATGTGTGTGTTTTTAAATCAACTATTTCATAAACTTATAGAAGTTAAAAATAGTGCTTAAGACATAATTTAAATCATAAAGGGCTCAACCTGGATCTTGGCTTGAGACAACAGGCAAATATCAATAGTTTTACACCTGCCTAGATGTTCGTGAGGAGGCCTCAAGGGAGAGCCACCAAAAAGCCTCAGTTCTTTAACTGATGTTAATCCTTAGGAGTTTAGTCTAGGGTAGGAAGGGGACATATGATTCAGCAATCCTTTCGGGAGATTACATTATTTATTTGATCTGATAAGCTATCTGATCATTAACAGCCATTGGAAGTATTGATTTTGTTGCTGCAGTCACCTGCCTTCCACCTATTCTCTTGTACAGAGGCCATGGGCTACACAGCCCATCTCATCTGCATTGTTGGAGTCAAGAAAAGTCCTTGCAAAAAGCGGGGGCATGTGGAATTCATGAACAATATTTAAATATCTTTCTTCCTAGAAGACAAACAACTGAATAAGGTGATGGCTGCTCAGGGTACAACATCCAGGCAGGCATGATTACTCCTCTGCCACAGTCACGCATTCTTGAGGATTCAGATGTATAATTCTGACAATACATGAGTAGTACAAGAGCTAGTGTTTCCCAGATAATACAGTTTTTATGAGCTTTGCCCAGGGTCCTCATTATAAATCACTATCACTGTCTTACCCTTTTCAAGAATTTCACCATCACTTTGCTTTTTTTCCTCTTCCAAGTTGACTGGTTTCTCCAGGGCTGCTTTATCTTCCTTCACTTTTTGCTCTAGTGCTCCCTTTGTTTGTGGTTTACATATGTCAGATTTTTTATACTCTGCATCTTCATATTTTTTCTGTGGTAGTTTAACATAAGCTATTTTTACTAAAAGCAAAGCACTGTTTTTATTTATTGAGAAGGAGGGAGGGAGAGAGGGAGTGGGGAGGGAGAGAGGGGGAGAGAGGGAGAGAGAGGGAAAGAGAAGGAGAGATTTGTTGTTCTACTTATTTATGCATTCATTCATTGATTCTTATATGGGCCCTAACCGGGGATCAAACCCACAACTTTGGTGTATCAGAACAAGACTCTAGCCGAAACTGGTTTGGCTCAGTGGTAGAGCGTCGGTCTGCAGACTGAAAGGTCCCAGGTTCGATTCTGGTCAAGGGCATGTACATTGGTTGTGGGCACATCCCCGGTAGAGGGTGTGCAAGAGGCAGCTGGTCAATGTTTCTCTTTCATTGACGTTTCTAGCTCTCTATCTCTCTCCCTTCCTCTCTGTAAAAAATTAATAGAATAAAAACAAAAAAAAAGAACAAGACTCTAACCAGCTGAGCTACCCAGCCATGATCACAAGGCACTATATTTAAAAAAATAAAATAAAAAAAAATGCAATAACTGACATCATGCACAATAAAAAAATCTATACAAAATTTAGTTGAAGAACCACTTCCTCAATTCATAGAACTCTTAAACACTAAGAGGTATATTTTTTTAAGTTGAAGAAAATTCATTTTATTTACCTTTACTTTCCTTGGCCAACAAAATGAAATAATTAATATTATTGGAAGCCCTGCTGTCACAAGATAAATGAACCAAAGCCAGGGATGCTCTTGAGCAGCTGCCATTAGCTGTGTAAATACACCAGGCTGCAGAGGAAATAAGCATGAAAATATAACTCAAATTACAAATCTTCATCAGGAATTACAGCCTATCCCAAAAACTTATTTTACCTAGGCGTTTTTTATATTAAGGAGTGTGAACTTGTTAAACTAAAAAATACTTCATATTCTTATCTTATATTTTGTAAGTTTAAACCTATTAATTATTAGCATCCATTGCTGTTGAAGACTTTGTAGTAGAAGATATGTTACTAGTTAGGTGAAAACGGCTAATCTACCAACAAAAATAATGACAATTTTCTTTTTTTGGTAACTTTAAATTACAGGATATACAATAATTCATTTTTAATAGATATACACAGGGTGGGGCAAAAGTAGATTTACAGTTGTGAGTATACAAAACAGTTTATTCTTATTTATTGATTGTTTTATTTTCCATTTGCATAATATAAATCTACTTTTGCCCCAACCTGTGTTACCTGGTTCATTTAGAAGTATACAGCTCTGATAACTCATTCTATACTTTTAAAGGATTTATTAATAAAATCAACCTGCGAATTATTGCTACCACTTAGACCTAGAACTGTCAAGGTGACAAAGACTTATAGACAAAGACTATAAATAGAAATAAGTAGTATCATTTCTATAAACAGCAAATAACCTCATTATAGCTATCATAATTTAATGAATGAAATTAAGACACATATAGTTCATTATATAGTTTATAGTGAAGTTGTATCATAATATAGTAAAGCTAAATATTCTATCTATATAAATTTAAGTGCATTTATTTGGTGCTCAATAATTATTAAAAATTTACCTTTTAAAGGATAATTTGCATGACCATAACCAGGACCAACTCCCATTATTACTATATGGTCAGTACCGTACCTCGTTAGCATTTGCTATCATTCTTTTCACTCCCCAGCCATCTGCAGCCCAGCGATCTGCTACTTCCTTTTCTGAACAGATAATAAAATTATCAAAATAGATGTCAGAGGTCATAGACCAAAGTTCTAAACCAAGAGCAGAGAAAGAAGTCATAAGAAATGGATGATCATCTTCAAAATAATCCGGATTAGGAATCTTTCGAGGACTCCAAATTCCCTGGAAGAAAAATAATTGAAAGACATTTTCAAATAAAATAATTTCATTATAAATTCTACTTAAGTAGTTGTTGAGTGAAATCATCTATACTAACTAGAGAAAAAGAAAACTTTGATATTAATTCATTAATAATTCAATGGAAATGAAATCTTGTGCTTATTCTGTACATAATGTTCCTGTAAATAATACTGACATTAAACTCTACAGAAAAAAAAGGCAGAGTGAAAATCTAACACACACTGCCGAAACCGGTTTGACTCAGTGGATAGAGCATCGGCCTGCAGACTGAAGGGTTCCAGGTTCTATTCTGGTCAAGGGCATGTATTATACCTTGGTTGCGGGCACATCCCCAGTGAGGGGTGTGCAGGAGGCAGCTGATTGATGTATCTCTCTCAATGATGTTTCTAGCTCTCTATCTCTCTCCCTTTCTCTCTGTAAAAAAATCAATAAAAAATATATTTTTTTAAAAAAGAAAATCTAACACAAATAAACTTGAGCAATTAAATTTCACAAGTAAATGGTACTATTTTAGACAACTTTGGATTTTTTTCAATCCTCATCCGAGGATATGTTTTTCAATGATTTTGAGAGAGAGAGAGAGAGAGAGAGAGAGAGAGAGAGAGAGAGAGAGAGGGAGAGAGATCAATTGGTTTCCTCCCATACGCGCCCCAGGCATGTGCCCTGACCTGGAATTGAATCCACAACCTTTCAGTGTACGGGATGACACTCCAACCTACTGAGCTACTTGGCCAGGTAGACAAGTTTTTTATATTTAGTAAAGTATTTAAGGTAAGATGTTATTAAAATTGCCCAAATCAGAGAGCACTGTTTGGTAAAAATGGAGCCACTCCTTTTAATATATATGCCCATGATAGGCATTAATCATAGTTGAACCTCAGAACAATTATCCAACAAAAAAGTTCTATTAGGTCTGAAACGATTAAACACAATCCAATTAAATCAAGTTGACAGTATGATCACTCTGACATCATGTGTATTTATTCCATGCCAGGCACTATGCCAGAGCTAGGGGTACAAGTGACATAGTTCTTGTATTATCAAGGGTCAAGTCTGATGAGGGAGACAGATATTTAAGAAAAAAGTTTCTAAAATAAATATTTGGTGATAAATGCTATAAATAAAAACTAAAATGAGCAATTAGAATATTTAACTGCATAAGTAAAATACATGTTAGAAAATGTCAATGAATAATTAGATAAAAATACAAGATTAAATGGATAACATAATGGACTTCTACTACAAAAAAAAAATAGGTACACTCAAAGGGTATCTGACTAATTTTAGAAAAAAAAACCACAAATTTTTATAACATCAGAAAGTAAGCAGCATATTAGTTAAGCATAGCAGTACTTTTGATCAGAAGTCATTTCTTATATTTCATTCTAAAATAGAACTTTATTCTACAATGATTATTAGGAAAAATACAATATGAAGTGGCTGATCTCCAGTTCTTTATTCCTCCAGAAAATTAAAGAATGCTTTACTTTTAAAATATAAACTAGAGGCCCAATGCACGAAATTCATGTAAGAGCGGGCCTTCCTTCCCCTAGCTGCCGGCACTGGCTTCCCTCTGGCACCCGGGACCCAGGTTTCCCTCAGGCCACCTGCAGGCACCCAGGACCTGTCACTTGCAGCCCCAGCTTCATCTGAAAGGACATCTGGTCTAATTTGCATATTACACTTTTATTATTATAGATTAGTTGGAGTCTATCTTCTTTGACAAATAGCCAAAGGCACACTATTACAAATCAACTTTCTATCATAAATCTAACATCATCAATAACTATATATATATATATATATATATATATATATATATATATATATATATAAAAGGCTAAGTGACCATCTGACCATCGACCAGTAGCTATGACACTCACTGACCACCAGGGGGAAGATGCTCAACACAGGAACTGCCAAGCTGCAGTAACTTGGCAGCAGTGGTTCTCTGGTGATGCACCCCAAAACCAGAGAGGAGGGGCCCGATTTCAGGGTGCGTTACTGGAAAACCACCCTCTCACAATCCAGGACCCCTCTGGGGATGTTGGAGAGCCAGTTTTGGCCCAATCCCTGCAGGCAAGGCTGAGAGAACCTACCTGCTGGAGGGACCCCGCTCACTCCACAGACGCCCTTAGAGCCGCAGCACCACTGTCTCGCCCAGTCCTGCCCCGCTGGCCACCTTCTAAATAATTTGCTTTCAATGTGCATGAATCTGTACACCGGGGCACTAGTATAATAGAACTAGCATAACATTTTGACTCTAGAATGGGATTGGAACAAGTGGTCCTTACCTGGTAATTAGGATTATCTATCATTGGAGGTCTCCATACTCCCTTGTATTTTGGGTTATCTATCATGGGAGGCTTCCACTCACCACACCCAATCTGACAGGCTGGATTAGAAATATGAGGTGCCTCCCATTCTCCATCCATGTCTTCATTCCTTAGGACATTAGAACAAAGCAAATATAATAACCTCAATTCTCTACTATCAGTCATATACACTAGCAACAAAAGAGCAACTGAGAGACATGCAATAGATGGACCTCTGGGGATGAAGGATGCTCACCAGTCATCAGGCTTCTCAGCATTGGGATCTGGAATAAATTTGGGTTCATCGTCAAGCCAGCCATCAGGTTTAACAGCTCTTAAATCTTCTATCTGGGCAGGTTCACTTTCATCCCTGTAAGTCCAGTATTTTATGTTACTTATTAATTATGCAAAGGTTTACAAATGAATGGCACAAAATTCAGAAGGTACTAAAAGTATTTCCTGACCTTCTTGTCTTTGTGCCTACTTTGTCCAATTTCTCATCCACCTAAATCTTCTTGCCAGTTTTTTGTACATTGCTCCTGTTGCACTCTATGCAGACATACACATATGAATATATTCTTTTTTATACAAAAAGAATTCTATATAAAGTCTGTTAAATGTTGCTTTTATCATTTAAAACTCAGTCATTCATCAACAAATACATATTGGATGTTGACATGTGAAGACTTCCCAAAGAGTCCTATTTTATATACACATACATCTGCTTCATTCTTCCTAACAGTTCCACAGTCTTCTTTTTGGAGGATATAGCATTATTTATTTAACCTATCTATAACTGAGGGGCATTTAGTATTCCCTAAAATTTATTATTATAAATAATGCTGTAATGAATATCCTGGAATTTATTAGACATTAGTTAAAAAACAAACAAACAAAAAAAAAAAAACCTAGCCCTCTACTAGTATAGTCAGCTATATGAATTTAAAATAGTTATTCCAGTTTCTCGTGTGTTTTTTATTATAGTTCATGGTGATTTTTTTTTGCCATGTACAAATCATTTATTTAATGGGTTAAAATTTGTTAATATTTTCTTTTATAATTTTTTAATTTTATATCATATCTAGAAAGGTTTTTCCTACACTAATATTTTAAAATATTTAATGTTAGTAATTTTAATTTTAAAATAGAACTTAATAAATTCTAAAATATATAACCACAATTTTAATATGGTCTGAAATGAACTACTAATATAATTTTTATAGAAAAGTAGAAATTTCAAACGAGATTATGTTATGACTTTCCAAACAAGACAAAATAAGCAAATAAACTGAAACAATCAACTATCTGTGTAAAGACTAGTACTTGCCTGATACCAGTGTTATCCTGAGTCTCTGAGGGCTCAGAATAACCAGAGTTTAACATTTAAAGGAGCATTTCTTGTACACTTACATATGTGGCAACTTCTAATTCATATCACCAATCAGAATGAGATTTCAATATATAGTTTCTCACATTTAAGGGCAAACTTATTTCCCAGTGTCAGCATTACACTTTATGGGAAAACAAATATGAAGCAATGTTAGAAAACCAACATGGAGGATGAAGTTCTACCTTTTCTGATAGTATAAATTCATAAAGTGATACACTACTAAGTGATGTTTTTATTGTTTAAGAAACTGAAGTATTCCTCCCTCCTTGAACAAGTTACTTCCCTATTATACTATTTGCCTGAAAGCAAAGACATTTACATTACTAATCAGTATCCCTCTTTACCTACAAGAGAGCTAACCAGTAAACACTTTTAGTTCCAAGAGTAACATTCTATGTTCTGAAAGGGTAATCCCCTTAATGTTCACAGACAATCAAGAACTTAAAGAAATTGAAATAGACACTTTCCAAAATGAAGCATAAAGAGAAAAATTGGTTAAAAATTTACAAATTGGTTACAAATTTAAAAATAAAAACAGATCCTCAGTGACCTGTGAGATAATATAAAGCAACCTATCTAATATACATTAAGTGGTGCCCTCCAAAAAGAGATGAAGAGGTGCATATAAATATTTAAAGAAATAAGGGCCAAATATTACCTGGATTTGATTCAAACTATAAACCACATTCCAAAAAACTCAAAAAACACAAAGAAAAACACACACAAAAAAAAATCTACATCAAGGGACAAGAAAATCAAACTGTTTAAACCTGAACAGTTTAGGTAAAGTTCTTTTTTACCTAATATGTCTTTTTTTTCCCTTTTAAAACCCAAAAAGGGGGGTGGGGAGAGATGACATATTAGGTAAAGAAGAACTAAGATGGGAACAATTGACTTCTCATCAGAAGCAATGCAAGCTCCAAGAAAAGACATGACTGTTGCAAAATAACTATCAACCTTAATCCAATAGTGAAAATATTCTTCAAAAGGGAAGGTAAAATAAAGAAGTTTTCAGACAAATCAAAGTTGAGAGAATTCAATGACAGCAGACATACACTACAATGTGTTAAGAGAAGTTTATCAGGCAAAAGGAAAACAGAACAGATGGAAACTTGTATCTACACTAAAGAATAAGAGCACAAGAGTCCTGGCTGGTATGTCTCAGTTGTTTGAAGTGCTGTCCCATACATCAAAAGGTTGTGGGTTCGATTCCCAATCAGGTTACATACATAGGTTGCTGCTTCAATCCCTGGTCAGGGCATGTAAGGGAGGCAATCAATCATTCTCACATTAATGTTTCTCTCTTTCTCCCTTTTTCCTCTCTCTAAAACCAATAAGAATATCCTTGGGTGAGGATTTAAAAAAAAAAAAAAAAAGAATGAATTAGTAGAAATGTGGGTAATTAAATGGACTTTTTGTCTGATTAAAAGACACTGAATAAAGAATAAATGTGTGGCTTTCACACATGCATAGAAGTAAATGTATGATGAAAGCACAAAGGATGGAAGGGGGAAAATGTTCACTTAGACATAAAGTGGTTTAATACTACTTGAAAGTAGACTGAAATAAGTTAAAGATACATATTGTAAACCCTAGAGCAATCAGCAAAATAAACCAGAATGAAGCTAATAAGCTAACAGAAAAGAAAAAAGTAGAATAATAAAATAAAATAGCTTAATACAGCCCTAACTGGTTTGACTCAGTGGATACAGCGTTGGCCTGAGGACTGAAAGGTCCCAGGTGCGATTCTGGTCAAGGGCGTGTACCTTGGTTGCGGGCACATCCCCAAAAGAAGGTGTAGAGGAGGCAGCTGATTGATTTTTCTAACTCTCTATCTCTCTCTCCCTTCCTCTCTGTAAAAAAATCAATTAAATATATATTTTTTAAAATTAATGAAATAAAATAGCTTATTACAAAATCTTTTTATAAAGAACCATAGAATATATGGGACAAACAGAAAACAATAGTGGAGTTGATAGATCGACATCCAATCACATCAATAATTACAATAATCTCAAAAAGCTTACTCTAAGTGAAAGAAGCCAGAAACAAAAGCTATACACTCTATGATTTCATTTTATATAATAGCCTAGAGAAGGCAAAACTATAAGGGACAGAAATCAATCAGTGGTTGTCCCCTGAGGTTAAGGGTAGGAGGAGGAAATTGATTACAAAAGGATATGGACCTTTTTGGATGATGTAAATATATTCTGTCATGATTGTGGTGGTAGTTACATCATTGTATATGTTCATCACAACTAATTATATATAAATTCATATATATAATTCATATATATAAATATAAATTCATATATATAAATTCATATATATAACTGTGTGAAATTATACTATAATATACCCGAGAGAGAAAATGCAATTAGAATCTAGCAAATGTACAAAGAACAATACTTGCTGACCAACTATATTATAAGATTAGTCCAAAATTAGAAAATCAATCAGTATAATTTACCATACTAAGAAAATAAAGGAGGAAATCTATATGATAATTTCAGTAGATGCACAAAAGCATTGTATAAAACCCAACACTTAATTATGAGGGGGGGAAAAAACTCTTTGTAAAATAAGAATAGAACTTTATAAACTCATATTTAGCATTCACACCACACAGGTAGCCAATTCCAGATCCCCAACTCAGGAACTCGGTGTGCTATGTCTCTTGTCTTCAGCTGCTAAGGTTTTAGATAATTTGTTACATAGCAACAGATAACTAATATAGTGGGTTAAATATAGACAGACAGATCACCTACTTAGCGAAACCAGGATTGTTACCCATCAGCAGAAAAACATAATAAGGTTCTTGGGAAGAGAGGAAATAGAGAGACATACATGTATCTCTCATCATCTGGACTCAAGCTATCGAACTCAGGAATGGAATAGATTTCTTTTAGGGAAAATATTCGTAATCCTGTAGAATGAAAATGACACAAATACTCAGCTAGCAAAAAATTATGGTTAAGCAAACTGGCATGACTGACTTCTATATAGTTTTCTAAGATGTTGAAGACACGCCTATTTTAAGTCTAATTAATGGAAAAGACAACAACTCTTTAAAATATGCATACACATGATAAAGACTAAACTAGAAGTTAAAATAAAGTGTTAATGTGTTAGAGTCATGGAACTTTCCATAGCACTGGGAGCATAAAAACAAAAATAAATTGAAAAAAAGCAACCAAATTAAAATGTTAATTCAATTAAAATGAAAATTAAGATAATTAAAAAGCAGGGATGTGCTAAATCCATTTTAGAAAAGTACTTCATCCCAAATAATCAAAGTAAGTAGTTCTGATGTTTAAAAGAATACATTTCATTAGTAGTAAACTTCACTTAGAGGTTTTGTGACATTAAATAATGCTTTACTACCGAAAACTTGGCTTACCAGTCATCTGGTTTGATGGCAGAAGGATCGGGAATTTTTGCTCTTTCATCCCAGTCGTCAGGTTTTTTATCACTGGCATCTTCAATTTCTTTGGGAGGATTAATAGAAGGAACCACATCTTCCAGTAGGTTGCCTTTGTTTACAACTATTTGATCAATGAGCACTTCAAATGTGTTATCTGGATTCATCACTAAAGACCAATTTAAATATAGTTATCATAATGATAGACTTTTTTAAAATAATCTTTTAAATAATAAAACTACCCTAAACTTCATGGGTAAACTTTTTCTCTCAACCAGAAATAGAGGAGTTCCCAATATATTAAGTTAAAATATGCTAAAATCACTAGATTTAGGGATTTCTAAAATCAAAGATAAAATTTTAAGTAATTTAATAAAATGCACCATCACTTCTCAATGGATTTTTTTTTGTCCAAATATGTTTTTTATATAACACTTATTTCCTGTGTACTTTTTAAACTCTAATTTTAAAATATCCATTGCAATTGTAAAATTTACTCAGAAAACATTCTTTACAAGATTTTTCTTGAGAAACGCCTTTTTCTTCAATTAGGAAGGATCTAGCTAGTACTGTTTTGCATTTAAGGTCTCCCTTTGTTGTAGTAATCTCAGCTGTTAATAGAAGAGGAAATAAGTGGAGAAAAGAAAAGAAAATACTGAGTGTGTGTTTGCATTATTGGAGTTTATGTCTGGATTGCAGTACTTGAGTTTGATATAATTTGGCATTGTTGTGACTGAACCTCTGGAGACTGGCTGTATTTCAGAGCCGTTCCTTCAGGAAGCCGTAGCCCATTTAACTAGGTGAGTCTGCATGAGCCTGACGTTTGTTGGCAGCTTGTACTTCCTTAGTTTATTGAAAACAAATGTTAGGCAGTTATTTTCATCTATCATTCTTTCCAAAGATAAATTTTACCTAGTGATCCCCTTCCATAGTTAACATAAAGTATGCTGTAAGGTTCTTAGAACAATTATAGAACAATGTTATAAAATACCACAGTATTACAGAGGGGGCTTTTTTTTTAAAGAAAAGAAAAATTCACTGAATCCTAACACAACAAAGATTTTATATACAGTAAAATCTTATACATAGAAAAGCAAATGCCTAAGAGTCAGACCTGAATTTCAATTCCAGTCCTATCAGTTACTATTGCTTCTTAGAGCAAGTTACTTAAGCTAAATTAAGGAAAAATAGAGAGAAACTGCTCCCCTCACATGATGATTCTAAGCAAACTGCCTAACATAGAGCATGGTACATATGAGATGATTAATGACAATTTTAGTTCTTTTTTTTTTCTAGTCTTTTTCTATGTGCTTGCATATTTGGCCTAGCCGCCCCTACGATGTGCCTCCAATTTGAATCTTTTCTTTCCCTGTTTTAATATTATAAGCATTGCTTTTCTGTTGCTAAACATTTCATAGTTATCATTTTGCATTGTATAGAAAACCTGTACTGTAACACTTGGGTTGCTTCTAATTTAAGTGGAACTGTGGTTTCAAGACCTCTTATGGTCTTTAATATACTGTATACTACCAAATTGTTTCTGACCAGGTTGTACAGTAAAGTCTGATTAAATTAATTTGTTCTTAGTTATAATTTCACATGATTTCTACAATATATGTTCCCAAAACGTCCATACTATTTTTCAATTTCATATACAGTCTTTGATGTCAATGTTTCCACTAAAAATGAAACTGGTCATTGCCTGTGCAGACCAGGTGACTATTTCTACAACTGCAGTCTTTGGGAAGAAAGCTGAAATGCCTCAGTCTTGGACGGAGTTGTCCTGTTGGATTCTCATGCTGTGATTTTACAGAATCCAGGGCAGACCATAGCTCTACATCCATATGTACTTGGGAAGAGGAGGAATGATCCCTATAAAGTTCTGCCCCCTGAACATCTATGCAAACTCCTATTTTCATTAAGGAAAGCTAAGTATGTTAATACATGGTTGCTCAGTGCTTTCCCTTCCCAAGTTTAGATATGGATACAACCACCCTAAGGTAAGACCTATCAGTCACCACAACTGCCTGTAGAATTAAGTCTAAGCTTTTCAGCGTGGCCTTACAGACTTCTTCCTCTTTGATCTTACTTCCAATTTTCTACGCTTACAGCACTACTTATGTCATAGTGCCTAAAATATCCTTTTCGCCTCTTACCTTCCGTATTCCATCTACATTTCAATACTAGTTTGGATACAATCTCCTTTACTAGGTTTTCTCAGAGTCACCAATCTAGAAGTGATAATTGATTTTGAACTCTTGACTACCTCATCTGTACCTTCAAATGGTATTTTACTTTCCACCTATATTAGAATTATGCCTAGAAAATATTTTCCTAAAAAGATAGGATCCATGTTTGTTTCTCCCAAAGTACTTGCCATGAAAATATCAGCAGTCACCAAATATTTCTGAGTGAATGAATGAATGAAAAGGATATACCAAGGGTATATAGATGAGTCTTCCTGTCTGTAAAGAACTTTTTCAGGTCTACTTCTGGAGGTTTGGCATGTTTCTCTTCAAAAACTCCAGTTTTGGGGTGTTTATGTCTGAAGATAAAATGAAGCTTATAATCTTCTCCGCATTTATCTGGTCCAAACATAATGGTATAGGATGTTTTATCATGAAAGTTTTCCTTCAAAGAGAGATGAGTGATGGGTTTAATCCAGAATTAGAGTATTTAATAAATTTCTCTAGAGTATTTAATGAATTCTATCCAATTGGGCAAACTTTACAAAAATATATTAAATGCTAATTTACCAAAGAATTATGTAACACACGATAAAAAAAAAGGGTGTGTGAAAATGACAAACATTATTCAAAATAGGTTTTTCTAAAGCACACACTTCTTCCTTCATAAAGATGTAGGAGGGAAGCTGAAACCATCCTAGCTACATCATAATTAGTTTACTTTATGCAAATCTGCATTACTAATATTTTATTAAGAAAATTAAATATAGAGAAAAGCATACTTATGACCTTAAGACAACAATTATCCATCACTATTATTTAGGAACACACTAGAAAATGACCCTTCTGAGCAGAGAAAAGAGAAATTCAGAAACAAAAACAGACACAGAGACTATTTTTTCTACTGTTTTACTACTAATAACTTCTCATTTGACATGGCCTACTATTTAAGAGCACGGGATCTAGAGTAAGATGCTGGGGTTCAAGCCCTACCGCTGCCACTTATGTTAGCTGCATGTGGCCCTGGCAAATTCCTTAAGGTCTTTGTAGTTTTATTTCATCATCTCTGAAGTATGAAAATAATAATAGTACCTATGTTAAAAAGGTTTCTCTGAGAATCAACTGCGTTAATCGGGTAAAGTGCTTAAAGAAATACTTGGCACTACGTTTTATTATTATCATTATTCCCTCAGGTGATTGTCACCTGTAATACCTAAAACAAAAGCTTGCACATTTACTATATAACTTCCCCTTTACCACGACCAAATAGTGGCGCCTGACTCCTTTACTCCATGGTCCACAGCCCATACAAAGCCATGTGTTCTGACAGGTACCTCACCACCTCCTCCATCTTCCTGCTGTATGCAGGAAGCCTGACACAGCCTCCTGTAGGAGAACGCTGTAAGAATTCAACATCCCCAGTCTTCAAATGGGCTTAATACAAGCTGCTTCATTATGAAATATTTTTAGTTATTTTTTGTGGACTGCCAATTTCTGAACTGGCCCACCTTTTTTATTTAGTTCTTTGATCATTCTGTTTCACTACTTTGCTTTGTTATCTTATTTCTCTGAACAAATTTATGATTCTTACTTGGTAAAGAAAATAAATCTAAGTTGATCTTTCACTGACATTTATAAGCATCATGTTGTTTCTTATTTATAGACATGGAAAAATTGTTTATGTTGCTAAAAATTACAAAAATTGATGCCATCAAGTAATATGGCTGTACATCAAACTTGAAGGCACACTGTAAAAGCCATGAAAACTCATGTTAGATGAAGATTTTCAAAGTTGTTTTCAATTTCAGTTGAAAATTAAAATTTTTTAATTTTATCAATTACTCCTTAAAGTACTTATTAACTTTAAAACTTATTAAGATTAAAATATCATACCAGATTCAAATCATCAGTGTCTGCTAGGAGTTTAATGTATGCACCTCCACAATCAATACCATCTTGAAAATTTACTTCATATCTAAATAAAGGGAAAAAATCACACTGCTGATAAGTAAAAATTACTAATTTCTCTTTAAAAAATCTACTACATAACTCTCCATTCATTTAAATATAAATATTTTATATTGCCAGAAAGCCCATAATAAGCACACCCACAGCCTAGAGGAAATGAGCAGAAATGCATTTTCTATGCACATCCTTAAAATGTCAACAGTAGAATGATTATCAAGTATTAAAAAGCCAACTAACTTTAGAAATAATTTTTCCATCAGAACTGCAGAATTAAGAATAAAATACTTTGACTGAGACAATAGGAAACTTCAAATTCAGATAAGGTATACACCACACATATTTCTTAATAGACTAAAACACAAAGGCTATGAGGACCACAGCCACAGCAACAGAACTCTAAGAAATTACTAATGATCATAGATATCCAGTGCACTGCTAATTTGTGTTTTAGTTCAGTTATACCTAACCATGCCAAAGAATCGTATATCTAATTAAATGCCTCCAGCAAAGAGATTTCAAAATCTCAATCAATAACTTGGAGTATTTTAGATTTTAACAGCCAGGAGAGATGGTAAATATAATACTGCAGCTGAAAGAGAGAACTGACATGAGTGTCTTTTCATGGATTTACAACACTGAGTACTTCTCAGCAACACCCCCCCCCCCCCCCGCCACCACACAGACACACACACACACACACACACACACACACACACACACACACACACATCTTAACGAACTAGTTAGGCAATGAGACACAGACTTATTAAACAGCATTTAGAAGAGAATTTGGGTAAAGTAATTAATTACAAGTTATATAAATCAATGAGGAAATGACTATCAGTGAAAACCAAAAAGTTATGATTTGGTTTAATGAATTTAAAAAAAAGCAAGATAAAAACTAGCTGTAGTTGATTTGGCTCAGTGGACAGAGCATTGGTCTGTGGACTGAAGGGTCCCAGGTTTGATTCTGTCAAGGGCATATGCCCAGGTTGTGGGCTCTATCTCCAGTAAAGGGTGTGCAGGAGGCAGCCATTTAATGATTCTCTCTGATCATTGATGTTTCTATCTCTCTCTCCCTCGCCCTTCCTCGCTGAAATCAATTTTTAAAATGTATATATCTATAGACAGAGATAGAGATATAAAAAAATCAAAACTAGAGAAACAACAGAAACTAGTGGTAATTTTAATGGACTATTGTTTAAAAAATCTTTCTAAAAGAAACTTCAGTTATAATAGAGTAAAAAATATAATACAAAACTTTAATAGTGTGAAGATAGTATATACATTTTGTATTGAAAAGAATAAGAAATACAGTAACATTTTGGTTGATTATCTGAGATGCCAAATCATGGTTATTTCCCCTCCAATTTTACTCTGCCTTGTTTCTCAAGATCTCCACAATATGGTGACAAGTGTATACTTTAGAGCAGGGGTCTTCAAACTACGGCCCGCAGGCCACATGCAGCCCCCAGGGGAGTCTGATCCTGCCCGCCAGGTTTTTTGGGCAGTGAGCGCAGCCAAGGTGTTACAGTAGGAATTAGTAGTTCATATAGTCCGGCCCTCCAGCTCTCTGAGGGACCGTGATCTGGCCCCCACTTTAAAAAGTTTGAGGACCCCTGCTTTAGAGTAAAAAAGACTGAGATTTATTCTTGATTTTGCCACTTACTCTAGTGACTCTTAGGGTAAAAATAAATTATTTAAGCTTTAAGTCTCCAGTTGCTCATCTATCACATGGACACACTGCCTATACCTACACCTCAAAGGGCTGTCATGATGATTACCCTGTCACAGCAATGGGTAAATAAATGTTCAAAACATTAGCTTCTCTTAGCTATTGTAAACAACAGTGCTATAAACATAGGGGCACATATAATCTTTCTGATTGGTGTTTCATGTTTCTTAGGATATATTCTTGGAAGTGGGATCACTGGATCAAATGGGAGTTCCATTTTTACTTTTTTGAGGAAATGCCACACTGTTTTCTGTACTGGCTGCACCATTTTGCATTTCCACTAGAAGTATACTAGAGTTCCCTTTTCTCACATCCTTTCCAGAAGTTTGTTGATTTATTGATGGTAACCATTCTGACAGGTATGAGGTGGTACCTCATTATCATTTTAATTTCATCTCTCTGATTATTCGTGACATTGAGCATTTTTTCATATGTCTCTTGGCCATTTGTGTGTCCTCTTTAGAGAAGTGTCTATTTAGGTCCTCTGCCCATTTTTTAAACTGGATTGTTTGTTTTCCTTTTATTGAGTTATATGAATACTTTCTGTATTTTGGAAATTAATCACTGGCAAATATATTCTTCCATATAGTGGGTTCCCTTTTCACTTTGATGCTGGAAACAGCCCAAGTGCCCATCAGTAACTGAGTAGATAAAAAAAAAAACTGATAAATTTATTCAATGGAATACTATGCAGCTATAAAAAGGACCTCTTACCCTTTGAGACAGCATGGAAGAACCTAGAGAGTGTTATGTTAAGTGAAATAAGCCAAAGAGAAAGACAAAATATCACATGATCTCACTTATATGTGGAATCTAATGAAAAAACAAACAAACAAACAAACAAACAAAAAAACCCTGACAAAAAAAATAGATCCAGAGACATAGAAGCATGCAGCAGATGGAGGATTCTCAGAGGGAAAGGCGGGGGGGGGGGGGGGGGGGGGGCGGCGAGGAGAAGGGGGTGCTTGGGAAGAGATAAACGAAAGAACTTATATGATTAACCCATGGACATAGACAATAGTGAGGGAGAGGTCTGCGGAGGGGGTGGGAGTGGGAGGAAGGTGTCAAAGGGGAAAAATGGGGAGACATCTGTAATACTTTCAACAATAAAGATAAATAAAAATCAAGGAGAAATAAAAACTAAATTTACTTGACTTCTTAAAAAAAAAAAAAAAAGAAACAATATAAGAACAATTGTGCAATGGAGTTTATTTTCTCATGACTAAAATTTTTTAAATTTCCTATATTGGTTTTATGAGTCAAAACTATAATTGCTTTCATAAATTATGAAAATTTATAAAATTATAATTAATTTTATTAAAAAATTTAAATGAAGTTGTAATAATAGATGACTTTTAAAAGTGTTATGCTGGTGACATTTTTTAATGTTATATGTGAACTTAATCCTATAGTTTTCGTACCATGATTAACTTTAAGATCTTAAATTGATATTAAAATTTTTAATTGATATATAACATTTGAACATGTGGGCAATGTAATTTTCATTTAACTATATTTTTTCTATATTATTAAAGTAGGTATCAGTTATTACGTCAAAAATGCAAAAAAATATTAGCTTATGATCAGAAGAAAAGTTTTGTTTTGTCCTTTTTCGTTTTTTAAATAAAGGATATTATATCTATAAATGTAAATATAGCTTAATTATCCTATTATGTCTAGTTTCAATCACTGTCAATTATTTTTTATTAATCTGCTTTTCACTCAAAACCCCAGGGTGTTTGTGTGTACACTTGCACTGTGTGTTTTTTATCCCATTTTATAACCATTATATACTCACAAATCAAATTATATAAAACTAATATAAATGTAAGAAAATCTTTAAAAACATAAAACTTACTGAACTATCAAAGGGTTATCTGCAAAAATGAAGGGTTTTGCTAATGTAGCAGATATTGCATGATGCTTTGCTCTGGATTTCAACACCAGTCCTCTGTCACCAGGCACTCGGTTTTCTTTCAGTTCTTCTATTTCCCACCTTCCTAAAATATAAAGCAGAGCAAATTAAATTACAACCAAAACACTGACTTAAAAATTAGTTATCAGCAGCCAGGACTGGTTTGGCTCAGTGGATAGAGTGTCAGCCTGCGGACTGAAAGGTCCCAGGTTCGATTCTGGTCAAGGATATGTACCTGGGTTGCAGGCACATCCCCAGTGGGGAGTGTGCAGGAGGCAGCTGATCGATCTTTCTCTCACATCTATGTTTCTAATTGTCTATCCCTCTCCCTTCCTCTCTGTAAAACATCAATAAAATGTATATTTTTAAAGTATTTATCAGCAGTGATGACCATTACGATTATTCCATGAAGGCTGATTTGGGAAAAATGAAGCAAATTTTAATTTTAGAAAATAATATCTACAACTGTATGTATGCCTACTTCTTTTTCTCTTACCATAGAACGGTTTCATTTTCTTAGCTAAAATTGTGGAAACTAATAAATATCAGACACTGAAGTATCTAATTAAAGCCCTTTTAAAGCTGGCTTCATTTTTTTATTTCTCTGAAATTTTTTTATCAATGAAATTGTAAACTATACTTTGTCTCAACATTATATGTTTATACTGAGATATTTTAAAATTACAGACAAGACAGAGAACATCTCTAATAAAAAATGTAAAGTTCACCTCATTTTGAAACACATGGTATTCAACAGCTATTTTTCTTACTTTGCAGAAGTTATTGTGGGGATTTAAATTTTATTTTGAAAATCATATGTACAATGAAATTAGCCAGCCAGAGAAAGACAAGTATCCCATGATCTCACTCATTCATATGTGGAATCTAATGAACAAAATAAACTGATGATCAAAAAAGATCCAGAGGCATTGAGGTATGCAGCGGGCTGATGAATTTCAGAGGGAAGGCAGAGAGGAGGGGAGAGATTAACCAATTTACCTGTATACATACTAGAGGCCTGGTGCACAGATTTGTGCACCAGTGGAGTCCCTCGGCCAGGCCTACACCCTCTCACAATCCAAGACCCCTTAGGAGATGTCAGACTCCTGGTCTTGGCCCCATCTGTGCAGTCCAGGCCTCTGGTGTGCTTGTGAGATCTTTGGTTAATCTCTTCCCGCTCTTCCCCCTTCTCTCTGAGATTCATCAGTCTGTTCCATGTTTCTATGCTTGTGTGTTGAGCATCTACCCCCTGGTGGTCAGTGCACATCATAGCTACTGGTCCAACAGTTGAGCGGTTCAACACTTAGCGTATTAGGCTTTTATATATCTAGATATGCATAGCCCTGGACAGACAGTAGTGCGGGGAAGGCCTGGGGAGGGGATGAGATCGAGGTGGATTCAGCAATACAGATAAATAAAAAAATTAAATAAATAAATAAATAGTCCTGCAAAGGAAATCTGATATTGGAGGCTTAAATATGGATTACCCAGGGACTCCAGGAAATATTGGAAAAGAGACAAAAGACTGAGTGTTAGATTGTGAAGACTGAGGCCCCATATACATATTTCATATAAATATAATCTCAAAAGTTAGTGAACTATGGGTCATATTAATAAAATTTAAATAAACATTTTACCATTATATATGGAAGTATCCATGTCTGTATCATCTTTCTTTGCTTTTGATAAAACCCACCTATAAATAAAGGTAAAAGCAAATGTATAGCATTAAAAATAAAACCGCAATTTATAGATACAATGCATATTAGAAAAACAATAAAAGAATATCCAACAGTTACTTCTCACTCAAAAGTAAATATTTAAAGGCTAAATCGGATATGTATACATCATCCTGCAAGGCTAGTTATATTTGCAATCAGCTGTATGATCATGGGTAAGATATATTAGGCCTCCCTTTTCTCACCTATAAAATGAGATAAAGGTAGTATTTACCTATCTATTCAGGACAGTGTCTGGCATATAGTAATCAATAAGTAATAAATCTTATTGTTTCACCATTATTTAGAATAGAAGAATAAATTAAACTTGTCATGTAAAATTATATTATTAATATCTGTGCTAAAGGGGGAAGAAAGTTATAAATTTTTACTTTATAATCATAATTCATTTGTTTTAATTTTCTTTATGTAAATAAATAACTATTTAAGTTAAACATTTCTATCCATAACAAAAATATGTTAAGATACTGGTGTACACTGTCAAATAAAGCACTTTAAATTTTTTTTAATTCCATAGTAGGGGCAATATTCATAAGCCAATAACCAATATTTTCAAAAAAACAAATCAAGTAAAGAAAACCATCCTTTTAAATGATTACTCACCCAGCCAACCTTCCACTATCAAAAGTTTCTGTAAAATATACTCCTCCTGTAGGTTGAGGTGTCTTATATTTAATCTAGAAAATAATTTTTAAAAATCTAAAGTTATTCATCTTCACAAATATTTTAGTTACATAATCTCACTAGTTAAGAACTTATTATATAATGGACATATAGGTAAAACTTTGTATCCTGGTGATGAAAAGATACAAGAAAATATGAGCGATATGATGACGGGAAAAAATACTATATGTGCAAGGATATACAGAGGATATACTGCTTCCTCTAACACAGAAGGAACAGGAAGTAATAGAGAAGGCCTCATGACACAGTTGACATGGCCTTAAAAGAATTCTAACAGGTTATAATATTTGGGTATATAAATCATTAGAAGTAAAACAAATAGCACAATAAAAATACAAGATAAGGAACTTAGTAAGCATGTAGGCTGGTTTAAAATTGACTCTTAAATTTCACTGATATGTGACTACAGAATATTGACACGGTTGAAAGATTAGGAACCTATAAAACAAAAATATTCACTAGAGAAAGCACTGCAAAGCAAGTTATCTGCAGAGCTGCTCTGATGATGATCATGATGGATGAGGTGGTGGTGATAGAGATACGGTGGCCTTTTAATCCTCACCATACTTCTACGATAAAAGTACTGTTGTGCCCATTCCATGTATGGTAAAACTATAGGAGAGAGACAAAGTAATTTGCCCACTGTCTTCCAGTTAGATATGAGTCCAGGCTGTCCTATTCCAAAGCTTGTACACTTAACCACTACACTATAAAGAACATACCAACAAAAGAACTTACAAGATTAAAGATAATCTACTGACAAATTATCATGAGATAATTTGAATTGATAAATTATTAAATTTTGCCAGATAGATCTGGGTCCTTTCTGAATCAGCCTTCATGATTTTATTTATATGATTAGTTATGAGATGTCTTGTCTTAGCCTTTAGAGAAAAGGATGTAGAAGTACTTTTTCTATTTTCACTGTCCCTGTCCTGTCCTAATAGTATAACATTTCTTGTCTGTTAAAGGAAGAAAAATCAGTAATTAACCAGTTAACTGCCACAATATTTTGAATTTAATTTAAAAGGTACATCACGTGCATCTGTAGACACTTATGGCATATAAGTGATTAAACAAGATTCCACATAATTGTCAACAGGGTCAAGATTCTGCTATCAAAATATTCAATCGACTATGAAGTTACCTGTTCTCTCTGTTTTTGGCACAACGGAACATTGTGCAGTGGTGTCACAGAGGCCTCGTTCTTCCGTTAGACCACCCTTTACATCGCCAGCAGTGCATTTTGCCCTTTATTTACACTTTATTGTATCCTGATTACTCATGCCATACAATTAGAAGAGTCAAAAATCAACTGTTCTTTCCCGCTTTTCATCACCTTTTCAAATTATCATTAACTATAGTTAAGAGGGGTAGGTATCTGCCAATTGGTTTGGAATGTTCACCTCTAAAGACCCTGTGGTAGTCATTAGCACTTTGATTACTACCCTGTTTCCCCGAAAATAGCACAGTGTCTTATATTAATTTTTTCTCCCAAAGTTGCGCTAGGTCTTATTTTCAGGGGATGTCTTATCTTTCCATGCACTAGGTCTTATTTTTGGAGGATGTCTTATTTTCGGGGAAACACAGTAGTACTTACTTTCTGTGGTTCATAAAACTATGTTTTAAAAGAAAGTGCTTGTAGGGCTTAAGATTTAACAGGAGAGGGAATATTCACATTAAACAGCTGAACAACACTTGCATTTGCAAGTAGAAACCTCTACAATGAGTCTATAACAACTGCGTATTACTCTCACCCTTTAAGCCCAGCTGGCACGATACAACTCTCACCATCAAAAATATTTCTTAAAAATGTCTGATTGTCCTAATATTATACACTAGAGTCCCGATGCACAAAATTCGTGCAAGGGACTGGGCCCTTGCAGCCACGGTGGCTTGCCTCGGCCCTCGCAGCCCTGGCTTCATCCAGAAGGTCGTCTGGAAGGACGTCCAGAAGGCCTTTCAGCTGTCCGGTCTAATTAGCATATTACGTTTTTATTAGTACAAATGAATGGTCCTCAATGTGAAAGCTCTTATGGATTCTCAAGACATAAAAATCTCTGCCAAGTTTTTCAGTCTCCTGTTAGTCACCACCTCACAGCACATCTTATCGATGCTAAGACAGAAACACAGTTGAACTTGCTAACTGCTGACCTCATCATCACTTCCTTTTCTAACTCATCCTCCTATTTAATACTTCTTTTCCTTCAAGACACGTGAGGGGAAAAAAAAAAAAAAAAAAAAAGCTACTTTACTTTACTTCTAGGAGAACTGCAAAGAGTACTACCTTTTATTTTACCTAAGGAGAGCTGGCCGTGTCAGAAATAAGACTAAAAACCTTTCTCTTAGCTAGAAGCACTTATTCCTATTTAGCCAGTAATGAACTCTCACTATTTTCTTAGTAAAAACTTTCCCATATTTATTTAGTAATAAAACCATGCTAAGTGCCATGCACAAATTTCTGTAGTTCATGGGCACTCTAAAACACTAAGCAACAAATAGGTGGGGGAAAGCATGTTTTCCTGCTTATTTAGAAAATGAAGACTACTTTGACTGAAGTAAATCTTAAGAGATTAGTCTCTCCTATATATCATGTAAAGAAATAATTTACAACTGATTTCTCAATAACCTTACCTCTGAGGAGAGTTCATTTTCATTAACATCAGTCTCTTCTGGATTTTCTTCAAAGTCTGTCATCTCAACATCATCTTCCATGAATTCTGCATTAACTGAGATGCATAAAATACCCAAACATAGCCAAAAGCCTTGGAAATGCATACTGGTTATCTGTGAAATTAAAAGTTATTTGTGAAAATAAAACTAAGTTCTAAAAAAATATGTGTAAGTATACTTACAAAGAAATCATTTCTCCTTAATACCTCCTTTATTTCAGTATGGCTTTTAAAACAAATCATTAAGAAAATTACTTAAATTATGTTTTGACCATGTGGAAATACCAACTTTCGATCGCACAGATTCTAGAGCTGCAGGCCTGCCTCTAAAAACAAAGAGCCAGTGCCACAAATCTCAAGATATAGATAACAGTGATCATCAAACTAAATAATAAGTGCACCCCATTTTCTTTCCTAAATGTTCGAGTTGCTTTATTTATTAGAACATGGTATGTGTATAAAAACATACAATTGAAAATCTTATCATTATAAAGCCAAAATACATCGATAAACACCAAAAATTAAAGAAAAAGACTTTTATCACAATTTAATGTGATAGTCTTTGGCTGAAATCAAATCACAGCTTAAAAACCAAACAAATATGTACACTTCTATTGCGAAAACAGTCAGCTGAGTAAAAGAAGCCAGTAATAAAAGACCACAGGGTCTATGTTCCCATTAAAAAGACAGGCAAATCCAGAGAAATGGAAAATAAATTAGTGATTACCTAGTGAAAAGAGAGGAAAGAAAGGGTTAATGGATAGAAATGTTTGGAGGAGAAGGAAGGGTGCTGAAATGTTCTAAAACTGGAATATGATAATGATTGCATAACTATTTTAAAATCCATTGACTTTCACACATTAAACTGAAGGTGCAAATAATGCATCAATAAAGCTGTTTCTAAAAAAGAATCATTAGGCTATACAAAGCTTTTTCTCCATATAGTTAACTCAACTGATTAGGACCGTTGCTATTGAGATCAAAAGATTACATGGATGTGTGGGCTAGCTTGCCTCGATTTCTTCTGAAGATCCTTGGCTCTAACTTTAAAGTTGAAAACCATGAAAACACGCTTTTTAAATCAACTCGGATCTACCATATTATGAACATAATCTATTAAAAGGTATGTTAATGACACAATCTTTATGTTCAAAGACAATAAAAAATGATGCATGCTGTCATTTGTTAGAAGAGTTTGAGCTCTCTGAATCCTAGGAAGGAAGTGTAGCCGGGACCAGTTTGGCTCAGTGGATAGAGCGTCGGCCTGCAGACTGAAAGGTCCCAGGTTCCATTCTGGTCAAGGGCATGTACCTTGGTTGCAGGCACGTCCCCAGTAGGGGGTGTGCAAGAGGCAGCTGATCGATGTTTCTCTCTCATCGATGTTTCTAACTCTCTAGCCCTCTCTCTTCCTCTCTGTGAAAAATCAATAAAATATATTTTTTTTTTAAAAAAAGAAGAAGGAAGTGTAACTGGGATAGGAAGTAAACGAAGGAGGGCAGTTTGACTCAATAACAAGAAATTTTATTTTTTTTAAATTTCACTTACTGGCACAGAAATGAGTATATTTGCAAATTGCTTATTAATTGTTAATAACCTTAAAAGCTTCATTGTTCTAAAAATTTAAGAACCTCTCATGATTTATACAATGTAAAGGTGTTTTGCTTGACTATCAATAACATTTGAGTAAAACAGAAATGCATAAATTAATAATAGCAGTAATAATGAACATTAAAATCACTTTAGACCCATATTTTCTTCAAAATGAACACATACTTTAGGTTCTTAATTATTAATTTGTTGGGGATAAAAATGTCCTGAGTGCTTTGTATGAGCTCTGGTGTACTGGCCCCGCCATGGAAGAATTAATGTGAAGCCCAGGAAATAAACAGGACAGACATTATCACTTCTAATCTACAAACTGGAATCAGAAAGATTTAAAAAACTGGTCAAAGTCACATGATTAGAAACCATCCAGAAACATTACATCAATGTGCCATGCTATCTCTTATTTTAATTTTACCCACTGCATTATTATGTTTACTGATAAAGCAATGGAAAGAAATCACAAAAATGTTAACAGCATGCATTTTCAAACCTCCTAGAAATTCCCAAAATTTAGATTACTAATAGTATTGAACTATGAAGATATTTACCCAGAAATAGCCATATCTACCTTACTATACAAGTGAAATACTTAAGAATAAACTACAAGTGGTCACAAACTGTTCTATAGATAATGCAGTTCTGTAACAGTTGCCATTAAGAAAATGATATATTCCAAGGTTGTTGTTGCTATTTATTCTTTTTTTTTAAAGTAGTAAAAATATAGACCTAATTGTTTCTGCTTAATTCTTCAGTGTTCTATCATTATTCAGTGATACACCAGCTGGCAACTGAGAATTACATCATGAAGTTCAGTCTATTACTTTAAAATCTATTACACTATGTGGTGAACAAGCCATCAAGCACCAAACAAAACTGTGAGGTTTGTCACACATTATTTTTTAAATGAATAAGTAAGATATTGCCGGGCCTGGAGCCTTGAAGTAACTAATCTGTGCAGTTTAAATTTTTTTTCATTGTGGTAGAATACACATAACGTTCAAGTTATAATTTAAACCAATTTTAACTGTTCAGTCGAGTAGTGTTAAGTATATTCACACTGTTATACAACTAATCTGCTGAACTCTTTCCATCTTGCAAAACTAAAATCATATGCATCAAAGAACTCCTACATTCCTCCATCTCCTAAGTCCCTGGCAACTACAATTCCTTTATTAGTTCTAACAAGTAGTGTGTGTGTGTGTGTGTGTGTGTGTGTGTGTGTGGGTGTGTGTAATCTTTAGGTTTTTCTACTTATAAGATCATGTTACCTGTTAATAGAGATAATTTTACTTCTTCCTTTTCAATTTGGAGGTCTTATTATTTTTTGTCTACTTGATCTGGCTAGGACTTCCAATATAGGTATCCCATTTTCAAAGAGTGGGGGGTACCCTTTGCTTTATATCAGTTTGACTTATGAAAGTTTTCATAGGAAAAAATCTACTTTCAGACAGTGGGGGAAACATATACTGTGTTGAATAGAGGTGACAAAAGCCAGCATCCTTATTTTGTTCTATATCTTAGAGGAAAAGTTCTCAGGCTTTACCATTAAGTATGATGTTAGTTTTTCATACATGGCCTTTATTATTGTGAGATAGTGTGTGGGGTTTTTTTGTTCATATTTGTTAAGTGTATATATATATATATATATATATATATATATATATATAAACAAAATATATATATATAAATATAAATATATATATATAAACAAAAAAACCCACACACTATCTCACAATATTAGGGATATATATATATATATATATATATATATATACACACACAAATAGACTGAATAGCAGAACAACCAAACAACCAGTCACTATGACATGCACTAACCACCAGGGGATGCATGCAGAACATTGTGGGCATTGGCTGTGGCAGGATGGTGGAGCAGGTGAGCAGGGGCACCAGATCAAGGTGGTGCAACAGTCATTATCACGGGGGCAAGCCTCTGGTGGTTAATGAAAATTCTTTGCTCCCACATGCCATGGTCCATCGTGCACTCACTCTGGGCACTGTCAGAGGGTGTAAATGGGGCTAGCGCCCTCAATGTGTGGGATTGGTGGCAGTGGGAGCAGGACTGCTGGCAGATAGGGGACTGGGGCCATGGTGAGAGGGTTTGGGTGGGGGCACGGAGGATGGGCTGAGACCTGCCCCTGTGCTCGCCACAGCTTTGCAGCCCCCAGTTCCTTTCAAGGTGCACAAATTCATACATTGGGCTCCTAGTTTTTTTATAAAAGGGTGCTGAACCTTGTCAAAACCTTTTTCTGCATGAATTGATAATCATGTGGGTTTTTTGTCTTCATTCTGGTAATATAGTATCTTATGTTGATTGATTTTCATATGTTGAACCATCCTTACATTCAAAGAATAAATCCCAGGAAGACTCTGGTCATTTTAATTGTGCACATGGAATATGTTTCTCTTGAAATTATCGTGTTTTCTTTCATTACAAAATTCGCCATTATTAACCTGTACACTACTAATCACAATGGGACAAGCAGGGCAGCTGCTTACCTCTAGCTATGGGAGGCCCTTTAGAAAAGCTGAGTGGATTAGGAGGGGTCTGTGGCAAAAGAAACAGGAGAAAGTGGTGTTGACTTAAGACAGTTGTCATTCATCAGAAAGAGACCAAAAGCACACAGCAAACAACTGAGTGCAGACCAAACAGCATCACCAGGACCATCACAGGCTCCGGACTACCACAGGCTGGGACCATCACAGGATGGAACTACCACAGGCTGGGACTACCACAGGCTGGGACCATCACAGGATGGAACTACCACAGGCTGGGACTACCACAGGCTGAGACTATCACAGGCTCCGGACTACCACAGGCTGGGACCATCACAGGCTGGACTATCTCAGCCTGGGACTATCAGGCTGGGACTACCGAGAGATGAGGCGATCATCCCTGCCCTGACAAGGAAGGGGCTAGATTTCTGGCCCCTGGGATGCACATCTAAATGAAACTCTGGGAGGATCTAAGAAAAGTCTGGAGAACCTGGGAGCAGTTACGCTCTGCCCTCCCCCCCGCCCCCCATTCCCACTCTAAACACAGGGAGACTCAGGGGAGTTTCCAGCCATCTGTGTAAAACATGGGGTCCATTTTGGCAGCTTTGAATCTTAAAAGTGACTCCACAGGGCAAATGTAATGCTCTTTGAATGAATACCACAGGTCTAAGAAGAGTCATGAGGCAGATCCTGAAAAAACTTGCACTGCACCAGTAAAATATGCCTGGTTTATGCTGCTGGACTAAAATAGTGACTTGTGTTAGACAAGATCAAGATGATAGATGGCTGTTTGGGAATGCGACGCTGAGATGGGTTTTCCTCTTCACCAAGCATAGCTTCCAGGCAGTTTTCCCCCTTATAAAATCAACAGCAGGCGAGCGACAGGAATGTATTTGCATCAATATTCATAGAAGGTATTGGTCTGAGGTTTTCTTACAGAGTCTCTGTCTGGTTTTGATATCAGGGTAATGCTGCCTCATCAAATGAGTCTAGAATTATTCCCTCCTCTTAAATATTTTAAAAGAGTTAGAGAAAGATATTATCCTTTCTTTCAATAAATTGGGATCCATTTTTCTTTCTGCTGTTTTTAGGTGGAGTGTTCTTTATGAGTCCTAATATGTCCAAATAGTTTATAGTACTAGATGTATTGGATAATAATATGGATTTTGTAATCAAAGAAAACACAATAATTTTAAGAGAAACATCAAAAGTGCTTGATTCAAAGTAATGTCCATCACTAGCTACACATTTCCCCCATCTTTCAGGTAATTTGTGGTTACCGTCTCCATAGTACTTTTCCTGTTTGGAGGCAAACCATTGAGAGACACAATTTTTCACTTCTTCGTATTTTTTTTTAAGTGCTGCTCAGAAAGGGTGTATGTCATCGATTGGAACAGTGGTAATCTGAAGGAGCAAGAACTAGTGAATATAGCGAGTGGGTTAATACTTCCCAGGCAAGATCTTTTAACGTATCTTTAACTGGTTTTGAAGTGTGCTGGTGCATCATCATGAAGCAAAATTACCTTGCTGTGTCTTCTGGCACATTCTGGTCATTTCACAATCAAAGCATGGTTCAAATTGATTATTTGTTGTCGGCAGCAATTAGTATTAATGGTTTCACCTTGTTTTAGAAGCTCATAATACAGCACACCTTCCTGATCCCACCAAACGCAGAGCATTGTCTTCTTTCCAAATCGATTTGACCTTGCAGTCAAAGTTGATGCTTGACCTGGATCACCCCAAGATTTTGTGCATTTGGGATTCTCAAAATAAACCCACTTTTCATCACCAGTCACAATTTGATGCAAAAAAAGACTTTCTTTTGTGCCATTGATGCAACATTTTACTGATGACTTTTCAGTTTTCCATTTGTCTTTTGTTCAGTTGATGTGGCACCCATTTTCCTTCCTTTCAAATCTTTCCCATTGCTTGTAAACGATCCGAAATTGTTTGCTGAGCAACGTTTAATCTTTCCACAAGTTGTTTTTGAGTTTGACATGCATCTTCATCCAATAATGCTTGTAATTGTTGGTCTTCAAACTTTTTCGGTTGACCTGGATGTCTTTCACGTCAAAATCATCACATTGAAACCAGTGTTCACAAGTATCTTGAGATGGAGCATGTTCACCATAAGCTTCCCAAAGTATTCAGCAGCACTTGTCTTCAAAATATGGTAATGAATTAAAACTTCCCCTAAATGCTCTTATTTTTGGCACAAATTTTGACATTTTTAAACATAAAAATATCTATGATGTTAACACCTTCAGCAAATTTGACATATGAAGTTTTGAAGCTTGCTATCAGTACAACAAAATAGCATAAATATCAAATCGCATATATATCAACATATGTGGAACTCCATCTACTGAAAAAAATCCACATTATTAAGCAGTACACCTAGTATTGTTCAGGTCCTCTATTTCTGTATTGATCTATACGGTTGTTCTGAACTATGCAGTTTAAGTGCAGCAAGCATTTGTTTATATGGTATAAGGTAAAACATTTAGTGATGCTACCATCTTCCCTCCTTATAAACATATAAAAGATAGCAAGCCCAGGGTTCTATGCCTCTTGTGTATTTCTCACTCCATACAAGTTGCTGAAATCACCAAATAACATTTGTGCCTTCATTTTCATGTATCATTGATCTCATGTAAGTTCTCTGCATTGATTCTGGGCTAATCAATAACAAATTAAAGTATAAGTAACTTTGTCCACTGAAATACCATTCTCCCTAATTTTTTAAAACCAAGACCAAGCAGACTTATATACCTCAAAGAACTTCACCAACATCACCTAAAAGCCCTAATAAATTTCCACAGAGAACTCCAAATCACAAACTATAAAGTGCAGTTCATTTATTGGTATTGAAGTAAAGCTCAATTTCACAGCAGAGGTAGCTAGATCACTAATAAAAAGACAATCACAGGATCCCCAATATTTGTTGCAGAGTGTGGGAGAGATTGCTAGCTGATCACCAAGTTGTTTTTCTTTTTCCAGGGGACAATACTAGATAATATTTTCTTTGGAGTTAGGTGTGTAGTGGAGTTAAGAGGGAGACTCAGGAAAGCTTGTTTTGCATTTCTACTCTTGAGTCTGAAAGCCTGAGAGCCAGAAGAACCAATGGTGTGAATTCCCGTCTGAAAGCCAGCAGGCTCAAGACCCAAGAGGAGCCAATGTTTCAGTTTGAGTCCAAAGACAGGAAAAGACTGAAGTACCAGCTAACTACAGGCAGGAGGGGTTCTGTTTTTTGTTGTTGTTGTTGTTGTTCTTCTTCTTCTTCTTCTTCTATTCAGGCCTTCAACTGATTAGATGAGGCCCACCAACACTGGGGAGGGCAACCTGCTTTACTCATCCTAACATTCAAATGTTAGAATCTCATTCAAAATCTCCCTCACAGACACACCCAGAACAGTGTTTGATCAAATATCTGGGCACACTGTGGTTCAGTTGACACATATAATTAACCATCATAGCCATCCACTCCTCAGGAACTCCAGAAACCATGTGAGGCCTGAGGTGGCTTTTTTTTTTAGAATTACATTTATGAATACATTTGTTAACAAAAACTGGGTATATTTTCCTAAATCAGAAGAACCTAGAAATAATAAAAATTCCTTAAAGAATACAGCAAAAAGTGGGAAAGAACCATAATAGCAGAAATAATCATGGGAAATAGAACTTTCTGGAGGTTTAGGCAACAAAGTGCTACAAAATGCCCAAGGAGTCTGGATCTAATGTTATAAAAGTGAGAAACTACTGAAGGTCTGGGATTAGTGAAATGATGAGAACTGAAATCCTGAATACGTGAATAAATCTGCAATGGGCTTTAAAACCATAGCTACACGCTAAAGTTAAAATTGACTAAATAACATCATTTGCTAATTTTTTACGTAAACATTATAATGATACATTTTCTTATTTATTTAGGATTATACTATTTCTACATAGTTCCAAAACAACAGCTTGGAGTAGCTTGCAAAAAAAAAAACACACACAAAAAAACAGACATAAATATAAGCTCACCCAGCACTGCAATTTTCTATCATTTCTGTATTCATAGTGTCCCAAATATTGCTGAAACATGATAAATAGGTACATATACATGTTTATGAAATAAATTCATGAATGCATAAATGATAGGGGGAGGGGAAAAGGAAGAAGGTAAACAGATGTTTCTAAGCAACCAGGAGGATTTTCTCCTAGCAGTATAGCAGCAATACATTTGGTGTAAGGGTCTTTAAGCAATTGGGGGAAAACAGAAATAAAATGAAGGAGCATTCACTATAAAAGTCTACAAGCTCCTTGGAGGTAAAAATCTTTCTGGAATTTAACTCATAGAAAATTTATGAACTGAATCCTTACATAATAGATGTCTTTATGGTTTTATGACAGATGAAGTAGTTATGGCGATGCTTCTGATATTGGTGCTCTTAAGTTTATTAGAACATTGTTGAAACTTAGCACAATGAAGGCATTTCTATAGAATAGGAATATAATAGTCTAGGAAGTTTGCTGTTTTATGCTCTGGTTTAATATGGAGAATCAATCATATTTTAAAATTCTACTCTACATTTATGAAAAACATCTCTGATTATGAGTTATTTCACAATCTTTCTATGGACATGCTGCATTTGAACAACTCAATTCATAATTTGCTTTTCTAGAAAAGATAATAAACAGAAATATTAAAAAGTTTTGTGTTACTACATCACAAAAATAAAAGTGGACAAATTTTTACCAAAATTAAAGGGTATTCAAAAAAATTCACTTTGAAGGATCACAAATGAGGTGGAGGGGCAGGTAACAGTGACACTGCTGGCAGGTAGCCTGGTTCCAAAGAAGCTGCAAGACTCGCCTTAAAATGCAGCTGTTTTCTCACAGAATGTATTCGTTTGGTGATAGCCAATGTTTCCAGAAATTCAGGGGAGTCTAGCCAGTAGGTAATAAAATTCATCATTCACACATATTTGTGATCATTAGTTATGTGCCAGGCATGTATCAGACACTAAACTTACAGTAATTAGCAGAACATACTTGGCTTCTAGCTATAAAAGCCAGCTAAAACTCTCAAATCTTATTCACAGTTCAGAGGTTACTTCCTCTTTAGTTTCAAATCATTATCCATCTTCAAGGATGTCCCAAAGCTTCCATTAATTTGTTCTTGGTTTTTCCTCTCAAGCCTGCTCCTCTAGCTCCTTAATTCCCTTCTCCCAGTAACTACACCTCCAGTTCAACCATTATCTTAAAACTAGTCATTGGTAACTAAATACATTTGGGTATTTCATAAATGTATTTAGTTTCTCTCTGTCCCCATGCCACAGCCTTAAGGATGGGAAAAGAACCCGTGCTTTCTGAAAAGGAGAACTCCCACAATGCCTCTTCAATTCCAGTCTTGCCAATCTTCAAATCCATCCTCCACCTTCTTGCATGAGTTTTCTTTTAAAAAGCAACTCTTATTTTGCTGTTTATAAAAATGTTCAATAGTTCTCTGTAGTTCCCAGCATAAATTCTGCCCATTTAAAATTCATTTCTGTCATTCTCTTCAACACTCGCCTATTTAACATATTCAAGCTTTCCTATGAGCTATTCTTATGCCTTGTTGCTATTCAGGTTTAATGGCTGGCTGGAGACTTACCCAACGCTAGTGTGCCTCAAAAGCAGTATTTGAAAATCACTATTATTTAAAGTTTTAGTTGTCATTCAGCTTTGGGAACTCATCTACAGAATGAGATGATAGAAAACACACTGAACTGGCACCATGGCAAGGTTTCTAGTCCTAGTTTTTAAAAGGCAATTGGTTAGCCCTACCCAGTTTGGCTCAGTGGATAGAGTGTCCACCTGCAGACTGAAATGTCCCAGGTTCAATTCTGGTCAAGGGCACATGCCTGGGTAGCTGACTTGATCCCTGGTTGGGGGTGTGCAGGAGGCAACCGTTCAATGATTCTCATCATTGATGTTTTTGTCTCTCTTCCTCTCCCCTCTTCTCTGAAATCAATAAAAATATATTTTTTAAAAATAAAAAGGCAACGGGTTAAAACTGCTCTGGGCCTATTCTATCATTGGTCACGTAAAAGGGTTAATTAAATTAAATGGCCTAATGGTCCATTAAGGTTTACACTTCTAGCTTTCTATTTAAGAGCACTAAACAAGAAATAAGTCTATTTACTGCACTATTCAATTTTTCAGAGCCATCAATATACACCATTTACACACATAATAATTAACTTTATCAAGAATATAGAATACGCTGAAACCGGTTTGGCTCAGTGGTAGAGCGTCGGTCTGCGGACTGAAAGGTCCCGGGTTTGATTCTGGTCAGGGGCATGTATGTTGGTTGCGGGCACATCCCCGGTGGGGGGTGTGCAAGAGGCAGCTGGTCGGTGTTTCTCTCTCATCGACGTTTCTAGCTCTCTCTCTCTCCCTTCCTCTCTGTAAAAAAATCAATAAAAATATATTTTTTTAAAAAAGGAATATAGAATACTTTGTTCTAAGGATTTAGGGATAAGGTGTAAATGTGACTGGAATATCAAACCAATTAGATCTGAAGGCAAAACTGTGTAAACTGAAAAGAAATCAAACTTACACTCACCCAAAGGAGGGTTTACCCAGAGTGATGGAGTGACCTAGCGAGAGGTAAAATGTTAAAGCCGGCAAAATCTTAAGGCTAGACGGGGGTTTTAATGGCTCTTATGCATCAAAACGTTTCCATATAAATGAACTCTTTCCTAAGTTGAGACTTCTCCCCCCACTCCCCACCCCACCCCGCCTCCTGTGGCGACTGGAGTTCCTTTCTCTCCCGGTACAGAGCTCAGCTGTCCTTTGCTTCTTAAATCCCAAGCAAACGGCCCCCTCCTTGTTACTTGGGGAAATGTTATGAGACCGGCCAAAGCGTCTGTTGGATCATAAACAGGCTTTAGGAGATAATGAGCCTCTGGTCCTTGGGGCTTCTTTGGATGTCGCCCAACTCCAGGCGGATCCCCAGCGGCGCCGCCGGCTCCCAGCAGCGCATCCAGGGAGCGGCCCGGGGGCTGGTCCCGTCGCCTTCCCCGGGGCGGGGCGGGCGGGGGTGGCGGAGGCTGCGCCGATTCTCTTTGGGGAGAAGCAGCGGGTGGGACAGCAGCGCCCCCGGGGACCTCCCGCTTCCCCTCTACATCCTTCGGCGGCCAGGCTCGAGCGTGGAACGGGTGGAATGGTAACCGCTGGGGTAACGGCCTCGGCTCCGGGACCTCACCTCGGGGGCACCCGGCACCCCGCGTCCTCCGGAGCCCGGCGCAGCAGGTGGACACGGCGGTTCCGCGGGACCCAACGGACCCTGGCGGCACCAAACCCCGCCGCCGCCGGGCTCCTCTTCCTCCTCCCGAGGCCGGGAGAGCCGCCAGGAGCGCCCCGCGGGCCCCCGCCCAGCGCCGCGCCGCTCCCGCCCCCGCCCCGCCTGCTCAGCCCGGCGGGTCCCCAAAGAGCGGGGTGCATCCCCACCCCTTCCCCCCTTCCCTCTTCCTGGGGGCAAAGGCAATGATTTCGATTCCTCATCCTCCCCTCGGAGCGCAAGGGACAGCGGGGAGGTGGCCTAAGCCCACGCACCTGTCCTGCGGGCCCGTGATCGGCGGTGGCGGCTCATAAGTCCGAGTCGCTGCCACTTGGTCCCAGCTTCTCCCCGCCGCGTCCCGCCCGCGGCCGCCCAGCAGCGACGGCTAACTGCGCCTGCGCGTGCGCCGGGCGGGAGGCGGCGGCGGCGGGCGGGCCGCGCGCACCTGCTCCGCAGGCTCAACCGCCCGGCCCGAGCGGGCTGGCGGGCTGGCGGGCTGCGCGGGCTCGGCCCCGGGTCCCGGGTCCCGGGTCCGCAGGGGAGGGCTTCTTGACGCCACCTTTCCCTCCCGCCCTGCGCCCGCCCTTTCTGCAAACTGCGGGGTTCTGCCTCTGGGTGCGCATCTTAGGGTCCTGAGTCCCAGGTGCATCAGGTTTGCGAACAGCACCCAGGCTGTTCCTGCAGGTCTTTAGGGCAGGGGAGGTGACCGGGGGGTCCCCAGGAAGGCGTCCTATTCCGTGTGCGTGGTGAATATACATATGTTAGATGTTAACGTAATAAATGCATTGTCGTGTGTTTTGGTTTTTTTCTGAAACACTCTTATGAATTGCTAACATGTATTGCACTTGCTCTTAAGGGTTTTGCAAGATCTTTGCTAGTAACCTTCACAACCATTCATTTTAAAGAAACTGAAGATCATTTGCTTGCCAGAGTAAATATGGAAATATCAGGGTTGAAATTTAGGCCCGTCTCTTTCAGAACCTGTAGTTTCAACCAGCACACTAAACATAAAAATATAGCATAAATGTACTACTGATTCTCTCCTCCCCCCCCCCCTCCTTTTTTTTTTTTTTTTTTTTTTTTTGGCCCCTGGGTGTTGGATCATGTAGCTTTTACTACTTATGTTTCCTAGAAAAACCTGGACTTTGAATTCGCTATAATCATGATTCAATTTTATTGGAAGAATAAAGTATTTATTGACTAGTGATGCCCCTATTAAAGAGTCTCGGACTGAGCTTGATGGTGATCCATGCACAATCTGTAATGATTGGCTAGGCGTCAGCATCAGGGGACATTTTTCACGTTGCATCAGTAATAAGGCTACCAACTCTAGACTCTTGATGCTGTTACATTTTGGAGTGTGTTTGGATAGTGTTTATTGATTATTTTTTAACTTGAGGTACTTTATAGTGGTATTTCTTTCTTCAGTCTTTCCAACTTTTATTATTCAGCATAATTCTGTGGCCCATAACCAAGACAATTCTACTTGCTGGAAAAAATTTCTAAAGGATATATTCAAAGTTTGCAACAAAGAAGCTGAAAACTAAAAATTCTTGCCGTATTTCTGACCTCAGTGCAAATGATTCTACTATTTTTCCATTAAGTAAGAACCATCTTTAGGTGAGGCATGTACGTTTTATCTATTTTTGCCAGTTTAGCAAATTAAAATATAGGATACCCAAGGTTCTAATTTTATATCGACAAATAATTGTAGTACATAGTTCCATATGTGTAATTTATCTGGCAATTTTAATTTTATCATGTTAAGGAAGTATCTATTTATTGCAATTTTTAATTTTTTATAGGAAGTTGAATTTTTAAAAGGCTTTTTAGCATCTGTGTAGGTAATCATATTTTTCTCCTCAGACACATTAGTATGGTATGCTCTATTAACAAGTTTCCTAACAGAATCCTAATCTGATTCTTGCACTACTGGTTTAAACACACACACACACACACACACACACACACACCAGGTTATGATGTATTATTTTCCTACTGGTTTGGGAATCTACTTCTAATATTGCATTTAAAATTTTTATATCAATTGCCATAAATGATATAGGTCTTTGGCTTTCTTTTTGTGCTTCTATCAGGATTAGGTGTTTATGAAATACCTACTCATTATAATTTGTAAATTTTTCATTATTTGCTATATTCTGAAACAAATTTAAAATATTGGGACTACCTGGTTTTTAAAAGTGTACTTGAATCTCCCTGTGCAACTATCTAGGTCTGGTACCCCTTTGTGCTTTTCTTGTTATTTCTCAAAATCTTTTCTTCTTCTGTGAATATTGATTGGTTTAAGCTTCTCTCTCCACTTGCATCAATTTGGGCAAAAAAAAAAAAATTACTCATTTTATCATTTTTTTAAAAAAAACACAAATACCAGCAAAACAAAAACCTATTGGCTCATACAAACTTTCTCATATAATTAATTGCCTTTGTTTGGCTGTTAATATCAAGACACTATCTAAAAATAGATTTTAAGGTAACTAAGGGGGGGAAAAGCATAGGATAGTTTTAATGGGAAAAGCCTGCCCAGATTTAGTCCCCATTATATATTTATATATTTAAAAGCCCAATGACTGGGAAGGTAGAACAACCAGAATGACCAGTGGCTATGACATGCACTGCGGCAGCCTATCAGCCTGATCTGGGCACCAAATGCAACCCTCCCCCCCCAGCTGACCTGACCCCCAACACCCCAATCAGGGGCAGTGCCAGACACCAACTGCCCTCGACACCCCCCTCCAAGGACCTGGCTGGATGGGTTCCCATCAGGGTGGGCTGGCCAGACCTCACCCATGCATAAATTCGTGCACCGGGCCTCTGGCTTGTTCATAGTTGTTGCAATTCTGCCAAGGGTGGAAGGTCCAGTTAAGAGTACATAACAAACTCCAAGATAGTTTTACACACCCAGGTGAGTAGAGGGTTTCTCTTTCCCGTCTACCATGGGTGTGACCACATTTACAATTGCGACTACTATTAGTATTATTACCGCATGACTACTTATTTCAATAGTAAATAGTGCAAGTGTTATAGACTTATCTCAATACCTGAGAGACATTTGGGCAACAGAATTTCAATTATGTCTCAATGTTTGCAGAACTTCTTTTTACTTGGAAAAAAAAAAGGTGTTTAAGAAAAAAAGATTTCACTAAATCTGGTTTGAATGTGGCTTTTACAAAATTACTTGCTATAGTGAGTCAGAAGCTTAAACATAATTTGCCTTCGTGTGTAGGTTTGAAGAAAAAGTATTTCTAAGAAGCAAAGTCAGTATGAAAGCTATAAACCAAATGCCCAAACCAACCAATCAGCACTGTTTACTCTGCTATATCTTAGATGAGTGTCCAAAGCTCTCCACACCTCTCCTCCCTCTGACCTCGGACCAGAGGCCATGCGGGTGAGTGAGATCCTCAAACACCCAGCATTTGGGAACAGTGGGGATGGGAATGGAAGCGGGGACATCTCTCCTGGTCACATTAGGAAGAGTTTCTAGAAATGCTTTGTGCTGACCACCACAACTCTTATTCTGCAATCAGTCCATTAAGACAGCAGCTATGGGGTTAATCTTTAAGGCTGTCTTTTAACTTCTTTTTTTTTTCCTTCTAGCATCTGCCACTCTCTATTTTGGTCAGCATTCAAATGCCTCTTTCTGAGCGCCAAAGCAGCATTCCTTTGGAATCACCTCAGCTTTTCAGTCACAGTCAGTGATATGTCAGACAGCATCCTTTAACACTGTCCCACTTTACGGTCCCACCCCTTCAGGAGTTTTGTTTGAGTCATGGGTGGTAGACTATGAAGTCCAAGTAGGCACCTTTTCAAGGAATGTTGACATCTTTTCAAAAAATGCTGTACCTGGACTTAGCTTTAATTTTTTTCATACTAGCTTGAAATATGCTCTGGCAAATTTAATTTTAAAAATTCACAATTTAAGTCAAATTAAAATTTATTTTAACATACACATAGTGTCTTTTTCACTCCCCCCTCACCAGCTTTGAGATATAACTTCCTTTCCTCCAAAAGGCGAGAATGAAATGGACACATGAACAGTTCATCTTGCATATTCTCTTTATACATTGATATGTAATACACTTCATACTGAGATAAATGTGCATTTTTGGCACTCAAGGATAAAACAGCAGTATGAATTAAGATTTTCATACTTGACTAAAACTCAATAGAATAACAAAAAGAATAGGAGATCTTGATGGACTCCTATAAGAAACTGATGGACCAGGTAGACAAAAATTAGTAAGGATTCAAAAGACTTGAACAAGTACATTTAAAAGGCTGACATAAGGGAGTCCTGTACACAATAAATAGGAATATTTTAAGAATACATTTTAAAAGCATTATACATTTATAAAAACAAATTAATGCAACATATTTTAAAATACATATAGAGACTATACATCTCAAATTTTTATGAAACGTAAGAATTCAAAAACAGTTCTCAAATTTTATTACAGAAAGTTCTCTAACAATGTAATTAAATAAGCAATCAACAATAAAATGTGGCAAATCAATATATACTTTTAAAAACTCATACACATTCCCAAATAACTAATGAGTTAAAAAGGTAATAAGAGACAGTATGAAGTCTTTCTTTTTTTAGAACTGAATGACTATAAGAATATATACATATCAATATGTTTGATAATCAGATCAATGGCATTTAGGCATAAGTTTATCAGACCTTGGCTTGCTTCAACTTTTGCTTTCTGTTTCTTTAGATGTCTTAATAAAATGTATTAGGACATACACCAATTCATACTGAATGTTAAGTTTCTGAACTTTTAGCTATTTATTGAGATTATTTAATGGCATCACTATCTATGTCAACAAAATCCATTTCTCAATTTTTAAAAGCTTCCGTGCCTTTACTATTTTAATATTAAATTTTAAGAGTACAAACATCATAAAAAATGTTCTAATTTTTCTAGACATAGGGATGTTTAATACTTTCAATTCCACTAGTTTGTTCACTGTTTTTTTTCCTTTTCTATATAATTATATACTTTCATTATTACAATGTCTGACATATGCCATTTAGAAAGCACAGTTTCTGAGGTCCCAAGGTACTACAGAGTTTCTTCTTGTTATGATTATTAGCTTCATATTTCCTGAAATACAAATAACCAATCTGTAAATAATGTTGTAATGAACATAGGGGTGGATATATTCTTTCAAATGGAAGCAACCTAAGTGCCCATCAATAGACAAGTGGATAAAAAAAGCTGTGGTCCTAAATACAATGGAGTTTACTTGGCCATAAAAAAGAAATTTTACCATTTGTAACAGCATGGGTGTACCTAGAAAGTGAAAGAGGTCAGTCAGACAAGTGTTGGCGAGGTTTCGGAGAGAAAGGAACCCTCGTGCACTGCTGGTGGGAATGCAGACTGGTGCAACCACTGTGGAGAACAGTGTGGAATTTCCTCAAAATGGAACTCCCATTTGACCCAGTAATCCCACTCCTAGGAATATATCCCAAGAAGCTAGAAACACCTATCAGAAAGAATATATGCACCCCTATGTTCATAGCAGCACAATTTACAATAACTAGGATTTGGAAACAGCCTAGGTGCCCGTCAGCAGATGATTGGATCAAAAAACTATGGTACATCTACACGATAGAATACTATGCTGCCATAAAAAAGAAGGAATTCTTATCATTTGCAGCAACCTGGATGGAATTGGAGAACATTATGCTGAGTGAAATAAGCCAGTCAATGAAAGAGAAACACCACATGACATCACTCATTTATGGATAATAAAGAACATTATAAACTGATGAACAAAAAGATAGATACAGAGACAGTAAAGCAACAAACAGACTGTCAAATTATAGCGGGGAGGATAGGGAGATATGGGGAAGATAAGAGATCAACTGAAGGACTTGTATGCATGCATATAAGCAAAACCAATGGACGAAAAACTCTGGGGGGGGGGGAGAGGGCATGTATAGGAAAAGGGGGGGCAATGGAAAGATATGTACACATATAATACCATAATAAAAAAAAATAGCAAAAAAATTTTTTAAAAGAGGTCTGTCAGAGAAAGACAAATACCATATGATTTCACTCACAGTACTTGTGAAATCTAAAGAACAATATAAATGAACAAAACAGAAAAGACTCATAGATACAGAGAACAGACTGATGGTTGCCAGGCGGGAAGGGTATTGGGGTGATGGGTGAAAAAGGTGAAAGAATTGAGAATTACAGATTGTAGTCACAGAATAGTCACAGGGATGTAAAGTCCAGTATAGGGAATAAAGTCAGTAATATCATATTAAGTATGTACGGTGCCAGGTGGGTACTGGAAATATTGGGAGGAACAGTTTGTAAATTATATGATCATCTAACCACTATGCAGAACACCTGAAACTAAAACAAAATAATATTGAATGTAAACTATGATTTAAAAAGTTATAAAACTATAACATCTAGAAATATTAATTTAAGAGGATGAAATTATTTTCATGACAAATACTTGATTATATTCTTTCGTTTTTCTATCCTTTTGACACCTATTAAATAGAGAAGATTACATTGGCAGAAGATATAACTCTTGAGATATATGAGACAATGTCAGTTTTAATATTGCCCTGGTGTTAAAATAATTCAAAGTAGATTTCCACCACTGGGAAATCTGTATTGTTGGATTGTTATTACAGCCAACAAACTGCTCTAGATAAGGTACAAATATTTTAAACCTCCATTTTATTTTATTTTTACAATTTAAAGTATCAATAAAGAAAATATTTAGGGAAACAACAAGAAAATACAATAATCTTTTAACAGAAATATAGGAAAGAAAACTAGAGAATAAATGTAAAATCAGGAATGGAGAAATAATGCTGTGAATATAAGATAAGTATTATATTTCCATAAAACTAGTTTTGGATTTTTTTTGTTCACCAAAGAGGGGGATAAAACTCACAATGAACCAAAGGAACCCTGACAATTCTCTGGCAAAGAATTTCTGTTTTCTAATTCCAAATTCTGAGAGAAAATTGTCACATGTGACTTTATATAAGAGAGACATAAAACTTTAACAGTTTTAAAGAAAATGCAAACATTCCATATGTCATTGGTTAATACATGTCAAGGGCATAAACTTATGGCTCCCTCCATCACCTCCAACTATGCTTAGATTTAGCAAAAATAACAAAACAAATGTATCGCACGCGTGTGCGCACACACACACACATACACACACACACAAAGTCAATACTTAACTGAAATTCAAAGTAACTGTAAGTTCTTTACAGTATATCTCCAACAGATGGAAATACTTTGCCTTATGCCCAGAGCAATGCAGTAAAAGGCAAATTACTTGTCATATGGGAGGAAGCAAAAGCAAATTATACTAATTCAACTGCTTCCACTGCAGTAAAAGGAAAATGACTTCTCATGTAGGAGGAAGCTTATCAAATTATATAAGTTCCACTGCTTTCAGAAAGTATTGGTACTAAAATATTTTAGTTGTTTCTAAAAGAAATTTTTGGAAGTTTATTATAGATGTAGAAAATAAAATAATAACGAACCTTTAAATTGAAAATGGGCAAGATTTTTACATTTCAGAAACTAAAAAAAAATTATCACTAAGATAAAGTTTGTTTCAATAAATTATTTTTGAACTACAAAGTAGATAAACTATTTTTTTCTGCTAATTAAACTATAGCTTACATTTAAAAGGGGTTTTTTTTGAGACATGTAATATATAATTTAACTGGCTAGGGAAAAACTTACATAAAGTTGTATTTAAAAAAAGAAGACTGAATTATGGAATGAATATTAAGGAAAACATAAGAAAAATGTTGGTCCTAAATAAAGAAAAGAGGAAGATAATCTCTATGGGCCAATAAGTAAATCTTATTTTACTTAATAAAATTGAATTTTTTTAAAAGCTGTCCTGGCCAGGTGGCTCAGTTAGTTGAAGCACTGTCCCATGTACCAAAGGGTTTCAGGTTTGATTTCTGGTCAGGGCACATACCTAGGTTGTGGGTTTGGATCTCCCCACCCTGGTTGGAGCATGTATGGGGAGCCAACTGATCAATGTTTCTCTCTCACACCAATGTTTATCTCTCTCTACCTCTTCTTCTTCTCTCTCTCTCTCTCTCTCTCTCTCTCTCTCTCTCTCTCTCTCAAATCAATGAGCATATCTTCAGGTGAGGATTAGAAAAAGAAAAGTTTAAAACTGAAATGAAATATCCAAACTCTTGATTCAAGATGGTGGATGGCTAGACCTCAATGAAATGACAGTAAATGCATTAAAAAGGTGAAACTCCAAAGGGTCAAGGATGCAGGGGGACTCTTACCCTAGGAGACCTTTCATCAAACTGATGAGAGAGATAAACATAATGGGAGAGAACGGACTGGCAAGGAGGGGGATGAGGAATCTGTGCCTAGACACATGGTTGGGAGCTACAGTGGAGATGGCAGATTTGGTAAAAGATGGGAGCTAAACTGGGTAAACCGTGAGAATAAAATGAGAGTCTGTGTCAGAAGCATTGACTACCCAAACCTAAGCAGCCAGGACTTTATGGCTCAGGCAATGCACACACACCCAGGCTTCTCTAACCAAAGTGGAATGAGCCATCTGATAAAACCAAAGCAGGCACCTGTGCCCAGAACCAAGCACCCTGCATCCTGGCACACTGGTGCTCCTTCTCTCAAACCACTAGGCAAACATACACACATACACACACACACACACACACACACACACACACACACACACACACACAAATAGCAACCTAGCCACTTAAGCACACTAGTACAGTTTGCAAACTAACAAATTCTACCTATATGCCAAAACTTCCTAGGAAGCCTCCTTCATTCTTACATTTTTATAAATAAATATGAGGATAAGTGTAGTGTGGGGAACAGGGAAGAAAAGAAAATTTACCCATAGTGCCACCACTCAAAATTCACCAATATTAACATCTACAATAATAAAAGTGTAATATGCTAATTAGATAGGACAGTCGAAAGACCTTCTGGACATCATTCCAGTCGTCCTTCCTGACGAAGCCATGGTGGTGGGGGCTGAGGCAGAAGTGGTTAGGGGCGATCAGGCAAGCAGGCAGAGGGGTTAGGGGTAATATGGCAGGCAGGCAGGCAGGCAGGCGAGCAGTTAGGAACCAGCAGTCCCGGATTGTGAGAAGGAGCAATCTTGGCTGAGGGACACCCCCCCCCCATGCATGAATTTTGTGCACTGGGCCTCTAGTTTTCTATAAGCTCATTAAAATTCAACAGACAACCATGAATCACTAAATATTTGAGAAAGCATGTGAGAGAGAAAGATAAAAATAAACAAGCAAATCCTCTTAAGAAAATGAAAGGGCAAGCCATAGCATAATGTGTCAGAGATTCATCCATATTGTTGTATCTATTGATACAAATAAGGCCTTAAACTCAGATCTGTTGTCTCCAAATTCACTGTACATCTACGGTACATGATAAAAAAGGGAAAGGAAATACTGATTGATTCTTCTAAAATAGAATATTATGGGGTGTATCAGAAAATTATATGCACAGCCTGGCCACATGTGGTTTGGATTCCTGGTCAGGGCCCATGCCCCAGTTGCAGGCTCTATCCCCAGTGGGGGGAGGGTAGCATGGAGGAGGCAGTTGATGGATGATTCTCTCTCATTACTGATTTCTCTCTCTCTCTCTCTCTCTCTCTCTCTCTCTCTCTCTCTCTCTCTCTCCCTCTCCCTTCCTCTCTGAAATAAATTTTAAAACATTATTTAAAAAGTTATATGTATAAAACTCTAATATACAGAATATAAAATATGATTAACACCTGATAATATTCTATATAGTTATACAGTATATCATTTCTACACTTACCAGTTTATAATTGAAGATTTAACTTTTTAAAAATATGACATAGTTGCTTATCCACTATGAAGAAGGTTGGAAAATAGTCTAATCCTTGTTATGCCATTTTTTCCCAAAGAATTCTGATCATTATAAAAGGTGTTAGAATTATGTAACTCCTAATAGTAGATATCCTGTTAGAAATTAAAAAATAATTTAAATATAATCACTTTGACATAGGATTAAGATATTACATGTTCTTATTTATTTTATGTGGTATGGAATACAAAAAAAGGAAAAAAAAACTAAGATTATAACATCAAAAAATTAGTGATTAGATTTACATACTACTGAATCTGTTGTGAATTTACAAAGGTAAGATTAAATATCTTACTCGGCAAGAAAAATCCTATAAAGTAAAGAGCTAATATGCTATTAGACTGAACAGCAAAACAGCCATCTTGATGACCTTCCGGATGAAGCCAGGGCTGCTGAGCCCCTTACATTGGGCCTCTAGTATATATATATATATATATATATATATATATATATATATATATATATATATATATACTAGAGAAATGGGAGAAAAATATCCCATTATAATAGCACCAACAAATAGAATGGCATAGGCTAACTTCTTTCTGCATCATCTATGGCTATGTTTCATGTATTTTGATGGTATTACTTTTTACATAAAGATTCCTAACAGAAAAATTTTCATTATCCCTGACACTTGTCTTGTTTAACCAACACTTTGTATCTTGAATTCCACCTTCCCTGATAGCTAATAACTAATATTTACTGAGTTTACACTGTGATGGCTAAAGCATAATAAAGATATTTAACCATATAATAAACACACAATGAAAGAGAAGGTGGAAAGAAGGTCATAAATAATTGATGAAATGATGGGAGGATACAGATGTGCCTTTCTCTCAATTCAACTAAGGATTAAAGCAACCATTCGCTTTGCTGTGTGCAGACGTGTCGATAGTATTTCAAATACAAAAGAAATCTGAAGGATTATCTCATTTAAACTCCTTGTTTATAGGTGAAGAGAGCTCACAGGAGCGGTAGGCCTTGCCCAAAACCGAATATAGACACCATAACTAAAAATGCAGTGTTTTGACTCTGAAGTCTTTGCTTCTTCCACCCCACCAAGATGCTGAAGTCAATTACAAATTGTTTCCAAAAAGAAGGAAAATTTACAAATGACTAAAAAACAAACTGCTGAATTTTTGCTTATCTGGTAAATAGTGGCCTGACATAAGAATGAAAATACATTTGAATTTAATAGCAGGAGCATTTTATTTTGAAATATTCTTATATAATTTTTTAATATTATTTCATTTAAAATAACAAAATAATTAACTTTATGATTTTCAAAACACTGTTTTAGTCTTACTCTTTAAATTGCACAGCTGGAAACAGTGAGGCAAAGTGTACATAGGCTGAATTTTCCAACCATGATAGATAACTTGGGTCTTGAAAAGATGATTGGTCTTCACAATATACAGTCTGGCATAAGATGAGTTGTAGCTAAATAACCATATTTCACAGTCTCACTCATGTCTGATCACTTTTTTTCTAAATAATAGCTTATAAGTTCATGAAACATTATTTCTTTTTCAATTACCATTTCAAAATCTTACTTTTAAATATTGTTTAGTTCCACGAAGTGATGACTGTATGCCCACATGCTGGAAAAGGGAAGGTCTATATTGAATACGAATTTGCTTATTTCGTTCTACACATTTCTCCTGGGGAAAAAGAGAAACAATAATCTTTGCTTAAAACTCACATACTCTTTTTAAAAATATGTTTTTATTGATTTCAGAGAGAGGAAGGGAGAGGGAGAGAGAGATACATCAATGATGAGAATCCTTGATCAGCTGCCTCCTGCACACCCCCTACTGGGGATCCAGCCCACAACCCGAGCCTGCGCCCTAAACGGAATGGAACCATGACCTCCTGGTTCATAGGTTGATACTCAACCAATGACCCACACCATCCGGGCCTCAAATACTTCTTTTTATTGCATTTACTGATAGAAATATCTTTATTATGCTTTAGCCATCAGCCTATATTAAATTTTTAAAATTTTAACAAAACATTTAATTCTTAGCTTTTTCTTCACAGGAATGACAGAACAAAAGAGTTGAAATACAAAAGGGCTTTAATTAAAGCAAGTATTTTCATGAACTCTATCTTAGAGAGCCAAGCTATTGTACCAAGTACAATCTCCCTCCCCACCCACTCCCGCCCTATCTGCATGACTTCCAGTGGATACCTAAAACCACAAATAGTACTAAACCCTATATATACTATGTTTATTCTTATACATGCATACCTCTGATAAAGTTTAATTTCTAAATTAGGCACAGTAGAGATTAACAATAATAACTAATAAAATAGAACAATTATAAAAACTTACTGGAATAAAAGTTATGTGAATGTAGCATTATTAAGTAAAATAAGGATTAACTGAACACGATACTATGAAAGTGGATCTGATAACTGAGCTGACTCCTAAGTGACTAATGGGAAGAAGCATATACAAGGTGAAGATGCTGGGCGAAGCGCTGGTGCCGTCCTGGGCGGGACGAATCTGGACAGCGCAAGGTTTCATCACACTACTCAGAACGGTGTGCAATTTAAAACGTATGAATTGGTTATTTTTGGAATTTTCCGTTTAATATTTTTAGACTGTGATTGACCTTGGATAACTAAAACCGTGAGAATTAAAACCACAAATATAGGAGAGATACTGTATAATTTTCCTCTCCCTTTCTCTTTATTCAAAACATAAATGAAGTTTTTGGTGTTTTCCTACCTTCCTATTTCCCTCAGACTACATTATTCTTTCTCTTCCCATATTCATTAATTCCTACACTAAATTGTACCATCTCGGTTTTGTTTGTTTTTTTAAAAAGTAGAAAGTGTAGGATTAAAACGAAGCCAATATTATAGTTAATGAAAAGAGATTTGGATAATCTCCTTAAAAATAAAAATAAGATGACCGTGCCATCACTCCTATTAAAAACAAACATTTGAAATTATTCTGATTGCTTCCTGAAAATTATTTTGTATACTGTATTTATAGAAAATTCATTAAAATACATCTCCAATCTAGATACATAGTAATTTTTACTATTGCAGGCTTACTGAAATGCTTTTCTACTCAGTACGAACATGCAGTTTGATCTCTCCTTCCAGTTCTGTTATCTTTTGCTTCATGTATTTTGAGGCTCTTTCATAAGATGCATACACTTTTAGGATTGCTGTATCATCTTAACTCTTTTATCAATATATATAGTATCTTTCTTGATCCCTGGGCAATTTTTCTTTTGCTTTGAAATCTACTTTGATATTAATATAGCTACTACAGATTTCCTTTTACTAGTGTCTGCATAGAACATCTTTTTCATCTTTTTAAAAAATATATATTTATTGATTTCAGAGAGCAAAGGAGAAGGGAGAGAGAGAGAGAGAAACATCAATGATGAGAAAGAATCATTGATCAGCTGAGCCTCCTGCACGCCCTCTACTGGGAATCAAGCCTGCTTGAAGGGAATTAAACCCAGGACCCTTAAGTCCGCAGGCTGATGCTCTATCCACTGAGCCAAACTGGCTAGGGCTCTTTTTTCATCTTTTACTTTTAACCTATCTATAGCATATCTAAATTGAGTACAGACAGCAATTAATTGGATAGGATTTAATTCTGATAAACTGTCTCTTAGTTGGTATTTGGAGTTTATATTTGGAGTAAATACTGACATGTTTGGATTTAGACTTACCATTTTATTGCCTTTTTTCTGTTTCTTCACTTTTTGTGTTCCTTTGGTTTGGCAAACAAATTTTAGGTAAATGTATTAGACAGATAGTATTCTTCTAAAATATTTGGTATTTACAAAGTAAAAACATACTCACAAAAGTTTCTCCTGGGTTACACATCTTCACCTTAAAAATGTCCTCCAACAGCCAGTCTATGGGTCTATCTTTGTGGAACATTAAAAAAAATTGTATGAAGTCAGTTAAGTCCTCAGATTTAAACAGCTTTCCTATGAAGAAAAAATAACCAAAGCAAGTGATCTACTGATGGAAATAGTTGATTTAATATTTATGTTTTCCTTGTCTTTGTTAGTATATTGTAAAATCCTATTTAGCAAGCACATATTTTTAGTAAATATCAGCTAAAGAACTGTTATGACTTTAAAAAGACTTTGTAAAGTTAGTCTTAAAGAAGACTTCAGCATCACATACATGCTATGATGATATTTCTTTTTCTTTTATGAAAGAAATATTCATAAAAGAAAAAGAAATATCATCCTTGTTCAATGTTCCCTTGTGGTGATCAGAAAGTGAATATTTTCTGTCTTTCTCATAACTGACTTTGCTGAGAAAGATAAAAAGAATTTAAAATCTTCAGAATAATATGTCAACAAAATTGTTTTCTCTGCAAATATTTTCTCTGCGAAAAAAATTTCTCTGCAAAAAAAAAAAATTTTTTTTGCTGGGAAAAATCAAATGTTATCAAGCATATGGGGAAGCAGGCGCTCACCTCACTGCTTATGGGCATATACACTGTTCAGCCAATGTGTGAGGCAACCTGGCGGTACTTAGAGACCCAGCTAATTTGCCCTCAGTGATACCACTCCAGGAGGCATATATGTCACTTCATTTCTTTGTGGTGCAGAGTTGCAGACCATCAAGGTCCACCACTCTGGGAATGGATGAGCCAAATGGAGTGTTAGGTAGCACTTACCCAGCAGTAAGAAGCAATGAACTAAACAAACATAAAACAACATGCTGAGTTTTAACATCTAGTTTTGAGGACAAAAAATATAAGTAACAGGGAGAGGTTCATCACTTCGCCACTTATGTCAATTTTAAACAGGTACAAACATGATCACATCAAATATTTTACATGGGTATATGTATGCCTATATTATATTTTGCACATATTAGAGTGAAAACCTATTGGAGGGGTGAGAGGAAGTGGGAATATTAATTGGGCATAAAACAAAAGAATAAAATAAGAGAGGGCCCCTGCCTGAGCAATGAAAACACACACCACAAAGAGAGCGTGGTACTTCAACCTGCTGCTGTCAGAGCCAAATAAAAAAAAAAGGAAGGGGAAAAAAGAAAGAAAAAGGAAAAGTCCACAGAAAATTGTTAAATTAAAAAATCTCATCATGTGCACAATTTTGGGAACTTTTCTTGGTGAATAGAACTCATATACTTCTTTTTTTATATATGTCACTTTTGGAATAAAGGAATTATAGGAACTTCACAGTACAATAGTCCTAAGTTAAAGTTTTTTTCTCTGCAACTGTTTTTTGCATGTCTTTTTCTATGTAAAATCATCTTAGTCACTGAGCTAACCTGAGTGCCAGACTCACAGCAAGCATTTAACAAGAGGTAATATCTTAACATTTTTGACATAGGCATATATGTCAATCAGCTTATTTATATTTCCCATCCAGAAAAAAAAAAATTGGTTTAAAAATACATTTTCTGAAGTTTAGATCCTTGAATGTGATTTTACTAGTGAAGTAATTGTATTTTTGTAGAAATCATGCTATTCCTTTTCATTTTGTAACAAACTTTTTGATAAGTTCTTAAGAACTCTCAAGGTTATCATGCTAAAAAGCTGGACCCCACAAAATTGACCCATTGCTTACCTATGAATCCAAGAACTGAAAACTCAATATAAAACCAATTATTTGAAGTGATACTATGTACAAAATCTGTGATTTTTGTAAAGTACATCTTTTTAGCTATGATGTCATCTTCTAGCTGGGAGGAAAAAAAACAAAAAGGCATTAGTATCTTTGGTGCTTCCAATGAATAATTTATATTAGCTTGAAAATTGAAAATTCTTTCAATAGACGACACTGAAAAATGTTTTTATGAGGTAATAATTTTATTTATAGTTCAGTTCACTGAGAATATTTACTGTTAGTCAATTTTCATTTTCTGATTCTAAAACCAGAGATTATCTCTTTCTTTCCTGAATGCTGACATGTAACATTCATTCACTCTAAATTTTCTTTGGAGGATTGACAGTAAACCTCAAAATAGTTCTCAATGGGAGGATAGAAACTAGATTTTTCTTTTTAAATTTAATATATTTTTATTGATTTCAGAGAGGAAGAGATAGAGAGATAGAAATATCAATGATGAGAATCCTTGATCACTGCCTTCTGCACACCTCCTACTGAAGATTTAGCCAAAACCTGGGCATGTATCCTGACTGAAATCAAAACATAGCTTCCTAGTTCATAAGTCGACACTCAACCACCAAGTCATACCAACCAGGCTTTTTTTTAAATTTAATACATATTATGCATAATCTCCAGACTCAGGGGGCCTCCTAAATGACTTAGCAGAAGAACGTGGAAGTCCTCAGGCACATTACCAGAGCACAAAACAGAGCTGTGTTGTTTCTAAGGGTACACTGGCTGGATGTCATGTTTCAATTCCATTGTTGCTAACTAGGAATCAAGTATTTTATTTTCTTCCAATAAAAGAGAAGACCTTTCTTCAGGCCTTTTTCTAACTCTGTTCCTGAATGACATTCTTCAAACTCTTGTCACAACTGCACAGTGTCTCATGTAGTGAGGATACACTTACTGGTGGGAAACATAACATTACTATTTAACAATATGCAGGAACTCAGGGGGTACAAACTATAAGTAATTGGTTTACTTCATTAATACAGCATAGGCACTATATAACTATCCTATATAATAAAAGCCTAATATGCTAAGTGTCTGACCGTTTGACCATTCTATCACTGACCAGTGCACTGACCACCAGGGGGCAGACACTCCAACCAGTAGGTTAGCTTGCTGGTGAGGTCTGGCCAATAGGGACTGGGCTAGACAGGCAGGACATGCCCTGGAGCCCTCCATGGTCCTTCCCCAGCCTGGATCGTGCACCAGTGGGGTCTCTTGGCCTGCTCTGCATCCTCTCACAATCCAGGACCCCTCGGGGGATGTCAGAGAGCAGTTTGTGCCTGATCCCCTCAGGCCAGGCCAAGGAACCCCACCTGTGCATGAATTCATACACCGGGCCTCTAGTTCTATATAACAAAGAGGGAATATGCAAATTGACTGTCACTCTGCCACAAAGATGGCGGTGCCCACAGTGAAGGTAGGGGTTTCTGAAATACAAGATGGCTGCACCCACAGCGGAGGCTGAGTTCCTGTAAAGAGCCTTGACAAGCAATCAGCAGGGACCTGAGGCTGCTCCCCACCCCCACTCCCATAGGGCTTGACTGGGAACCTCAGGCTGTCCCACCCAACTGGCAGGGCTTGATGGGGGACCATAGGCCGCACCCCTGGCCCAGCGGGGCTTGACAGGGGACCTGAAGCTGCACGCCCCTCCCGGCACCAGGCTGGGGAACCTGAGGCTGCATCCCCCGCCCAATGGAGTTTGATGGGGGTCCTTAAGGCACGCCCTCACCCCAACCCAAGCCAGTGGACCTCAGGCTGTTTCTCCACCCCCCCCCCCCGCTCCACCCACCAGGGGACTTGAGGTTGCATCCCTCCCCCCCCCAACTGACAGGGCTTGACAAGGGTGGGACCAGCCAAGTCTGGATATAGCCCAATGGTGGGGGCCTGGCTGGGTCTGGGTCTTGTGCAATTTTGAGGTGCACATGTAGGAGCAAGGACTTGACTCTGGCTCCCATGGTGTGCCCCAGACTCTGACAGGAGGAAGGTTTTTACATACATTTTACTAATTTTCTTTAATCTCTGACACTTCTATTATAGAGAAAGGGAAATAGCAATATTAAAATATTTCCCCTAATTAATCCCCTTTTAATTAATCCCAGTGCATGAATTTTATGCACTGGGCCACTAGTATTATCCATAAAATCTGAAGCTATGTAGGATAACAAGGATAAGCATATACACAGTCCAACTTATAACAAGTACTCAAATTATGTTTATTTAAAACAGTAAACTTGTAGGCAGACAAATGTAGGCAGTACAATTTCTTTCTTTTTTTTTTTTCTAGATAAATTATTTTCATTTTGCTTCCGGTAACCATATTTTCTTCTGTTAATAGTGACCCCAGAAAGAAGACTAATATATAATCAATTTTTAAGCTTCCTTGTGGTGTTTTAATATAGTGAGTATTTTCTATTTTATTATTATTAAGGAAGGTGGAGGAATACAATGAAGTAGGAAGGAATCAAGAAAGAGAGAACATCCACTTTACATTTATATCAAGATCATACCTGTAGATAATACATGGCCTTGGGTTGGGCATACAGCATCAAAAAACAAAAATCCAAAACTTGTTTCATTCGCCAACTAAAGATAAGTAATAAAATCTGTTAATATTTGTCATTATTTAATTTTGCTTATGGCACACTTTGGAGATTAAAAACATAAAACAACTGTCTCTCTGTGTGGGTCAGGGGGTCAGCCCTGATTTGTAGCTTTTGCCCATTTCTGTGGTGTAAATGCTCCTGATTTCATGTTACCAACTTTTGTCACTGAATACATGAATTGATCCACCTAACTCTTGCAAGTCAATAGGAACTGGCTGCGTTTGAAATAGGATCTATTAGATGCTGATTCCAACATTTCATCAAATGAAGTTGGTTACTTAAGGCTACAGTTTTCAAAATGTCATACCTCTTTCGTTTTTGTAAATCCTCAGTTGATTGCACGGCATGTAACATGTCTGGATAAAAAAAGGCAGGTATTGAAATGACCTCTAAGGATCCAGATTTCACTTGCCTTTTGAATCTATCAATAGAAGTAAATGGAGGTTTGTAATTGAATATTTGATATATCAAAATAACAAATACTTAAGAGGAATTTTCTTATACATGTCCACATGATATTTTTATTAGAATTATTTCACATGTTGATGCATGATACTAATATCATAAAACTAATACTCCCTAGCCAAAGTATTTATTTTATAAATCAGAGAGAGACATATCAAAAAATTAAAATGCATGTTCCAGGATGTATTTATCTTTCCAAAAATCTACATGCTCCCCTTTTGGCCTTTCTGCCTCCCAGGCAATTCTATTTGCCAGGCATTCCCTTCCTTCTTTTGTCTGCTTGAAGAGTATCTACTTACACGCTTAGACTTAGCCCAATTGTTACGTTCTCAAGAAAGTGGTTCTTCATATTTTCAGATAATGTGAAATGCTCTCTACTCTATATGTTTTCATATTGCCCTCCCTAGACACCACAATAATAGTAGCCTCTTGTGATTTGGTTTTTTCCAGTTTCATCACCCACTGGAACATAGAGATTTGGAAGGCTGGGTCCATTCTACAACATCATGCTTGATAGTTTCATATTGGTTCATCAGTGTTTTCATCTCCTGGGCTGCATACAGCAGGAGACTGTAAGCAGGAGCAGTGAAAGTAGCTTCATACAGTAAAAAACACAAGAATGTTTTTTAAAGATAAGCCAGTAGGCTTCTCACAGAGACAATGGATTTCATGGAGAATAGATTTTATAACAATAATAACATGAAAAATATGGAATTTAATAGGTAGATAACCTACATAATGGAGAAAAATTATAAGCTATACTTCATCACAGTTGAGATAGAACTATAGAGCACAGAGATACACATTAAAACAAATACGATCCTAATATATAAAAAGCCAAGTGCTGTCACGACCAAAACAACCAGACAGACGACCAAACAGCAGGCTGCATGGGGCAACAAGGCTGGCAGGGTGGTTAGTGAGGGACAACCAAACAACTGAACAGCAGGCTGTGTGCGGTGACCAGGATGGCAGAGGGTTTAGTGAGGGACGACCAAATGAATGAACAGCAGGCTCCATGGAGCAGTTGGAAGTGACCAAGCCAATTGGGGGGGGGGGCAGCTGGGGGTGACCAGGTGGCAGGGGGGCAGTTGGGGTGACCAGGCTGGCAGGGAGAGGCAGTTAGGGGTGACCAGGATGGCAGAAGGGGGCAGTTGGGGGTGATCAGGCTGGCAGGAGGGAGGGCAGTAAGGGGTGACCAGGCCAGTGGGGGGGGGGGGCACTTGGGGGCAACCAGGCTGGCAGACAGGTGAGCAGTTAGGAGACAGCAGTCCCCGATTGTGAGAAGGATGTCCCCAGGATCAGGCCTTAACCTGCAGTTGGACATTCCCCGAGGGGTCCCAGATTGAAGAGGGTGCAGGCTGGGCTGAGGGGGACTCCCCCCACCCCCCCATGCATGAATTTCATGCACCGGGTCTCTAGTCACTGGTAAAATGATTGGACAGAATAAACAGGATAGCAAAATGAAAGAACAGCCAGTTAAAAATGTATCCAACAATACTTACGTTTTTCTAATCATGTCAACAACAGATTTTGAATACTCTTTATTACTCTAAAAATGAGAAAAATATTTTAATGAAACTAAGCATGCCCCATACTTCTATTAATACATGTTTGCTACATATAAACCTAGTTTATGTGTGGAATGCCATTGTTTCCTAATCATGTCTAGTGTTTTCACTTTCTCTAAAAGAATTTAAAGTATCCATGAGACTAAAAGATCTGACTTGAATATGAAAATGTCGTTCTCCTTTTGTCACAATATGAAATATCACTACATGTCATTTACACTTAAAAATTTGTGGTATACAAAAGGTATGCATCTAAGCCAGTTTTGCCCTAAATGTCAGATGGCTTATTCCAAAGAATTTATCTTTTTTGAAAATATCTTCATTTTATAAGTATTATATGACAATAAGCTTACTTTGAAATTATTTCACTTTTTTCCAGACAGTATTACTCAGCTAAACTCTCAAATTTTATTCTATTGACAAAATTTGTGCACCTACTCTTTATTGAGTATTGTGCTTAGATTAGATGACAGACTCATTTGTAAATAGTTTTTAGTGGTTTATTCCCTCAAATTATTTTTTTTACATAATAAATGGCATTTACAAGATGTAGCCACAGTTTCTACAAGCAGTCTCAATATAAAATTCTGAAAATATTCTGAAAAATAACCATTCCATTGTCAAATCCGAGTTCTCTAAAAGGCAATTCTGAATGTATGTAGTTAGGTTGTTTGTTAAAAATACATGTCATGATGCAAATAACTCTATTATAGTACTTAAGGTTCTTAAGACAGCCATAAATTGCACCTCTAGTTATTGTTACACACTGAAACATATTCTACTTTAAATATAGTGCTAAAGTTGTAATTCTTAAGCATTACATATTCCATTTAAAATTTGTCCCCTGTATTTTATTGGTCAATATGTTTTAGGCAGATGTACATTGTGTCAGCAGTAAATGAACAAAGGTGTAATATGTAATACCAAAAAGGTGACAAAACACTTCAGAGATTAAGTATATGCTTTATAATATTAAGAAGTTAAATTTGGAGAAAAAGATTATTTAATCTTTTATTTATATTTTCCCAATAGTTCTTCTGTTGTTTGTTTTATTTAGAGTTTTTCTGCCTTCAAAGACACATTTATTATAGAAAATGCAAATAATAGAGAAAAGTATTAATAAAGGACAACAACTCCCAACATCCAGAGATAACCATTATTATATTTTATACTTATATGTAAATATAAACTGATATTAATATATAGTTTTTTATACAACTACTAATTTTTAAATGTAAACCATTATTTTATCATTTTGAAATTCTTGCCTGGCTATCTCCTTAGGATAACTTCCCAGAGTTGAGATTTCTGAGACAAAAGATATATACATTTTAAATCTGATACATGTTGCCAGATTCCCCTCCCAAAGGCCTTATCATGTTAATATTTATGCCGTACTAATATAGCATTACAAGAAAGAAAACTTTGGGGCCATTAGAGAGATGAATATTAGATATATTAATAACTAGGCAAATTACTTTCACAAACTCATTTCTTCATCTGTACAATCAGGATAGTACTACCTCCTTTACAGGTAATTACAGATGTGATGCAGGTTCTAAATAATGTATATAAAAATTGTCTACAATTCTTCAAATATAGAAAGGAGTCCCCCAATTAGTGGTAGTTATTATTTAATATAAATTATCTCTTGATTCCTATTCTAACCTTTTACTGGGCAGGTTTTATTACTATAACATCACTTTTAATATTCTGTTTGTAAATACCATATAGTATGAAAGGTCCCTCGTTACATTTTTTTAAATGTATTTTTATTGATTTCAGAGAGGAAGGGAGAGAAGGGAAGGAAAGAGAGATGAAATATCAACAATGAGAGAGAGTCATCAATCTGCTGCCTCCTGCACACCCCACACTGGCATATGCCCACATCCTAGGCATGTGCCCATACTAGGAATCAAACCATGACCTCCTGGTTCATAGGTCGATGCTCAATCACTGAGCCATGCTGGCAGGGCCTAGTTACATATTTAATAATCTTATTTCTCCACATGGAAATATTTAAATGAACTTTTAAGATTGACATATTTAATTCTTTCTTTGTGGTGTAAAAAAATATATATATATATTGCCGAAACTGGTTTGGCTCAGTGGATAGAGCGTCAGTTTGGGGACTGAAAGGTCCCAGGTTTGATTCCGGTCAAGGGCATGTACATTGGTTGCGAGCACATTCCAGGTGGGCGGTGTTGACATTTCTAATTCTCTATCCCTCTCCCTTTCTCTCTGTAAAAAATCAATAAAATATATATATATATATATATATATATATATATATATATATATATATATATTTTAAAGTATTAAATACATTGTCTGCTATCTAAAAAAGGCATCTGTGAATTGCTTTTTGAAACTTGAGGAGAAAATTTGAAATGATACAGTGATTAGCATGGAGAGTACAAGCTGGGAGCAAGGAGCTCGTCAGCCTTCATACGTACATCTGCAATAGAGACGATCACTACAGAGTCCTTCTGCTCCGAAAGTGTCATCCTGGAAATAAGTGAGGTCAGCGTTTGCTTCAGGTAACTATGATTTCGTCTCTTAACAGTGGAAATGCCAAGTGCAAAAGACACTGCAGACACCGGAGCATGGCATCACCATTTCAAACCACGGAGAAAAATATAATTTAGCATTAATGTCTATGCTTTCTTCTATGTTTGGGTTAATTATGTGGTCATATAAATAGTGCTTGAAATTTTATTACAGAAGTAATCCGAACCAAAGCTGTTAGTTTTTATAATATACTAGAGGCCCGGTGCACGAATTTGCGCACCAGTGAGGTCCCTCTGTCTGGCCTGCAGGATCAGCCAAAACCAACATCCCCTGAGGGGTCCCAGATTGCAAGAGGGTGCAGGCCAGGCAAAGGGAGCCCACCGATACAGGATCAGGGCCAATGAGGGATACAGGAAGTTTGGCCAGCCGAGAAGGGGCTGTAGGAGGACTCCAGGGCGTGTCTGGCCTGTCTTGCTCAGTCCCAATTGGCTGGACCCCAGCAGCAAGCTAACCGACCAGTTGGAGCGCCTGCCCCCTGGTGGTCAGTGCATATCATAGTGAGCAGTTGAGCAGCTTTAGCATATCATTAGCCTTGGTTGAACAGACAACTGGACACTCAGCATATTAGGCTTTTATTATATAGGATTTCATTTTCTGCTTAAGGAAATTCCAATTTGCAGTGGATAGTTAGAAAATGCATTAAATAGACATCAACACAATTTCAGTACAGTGGAAAAGAAAACTATTCACTCTCCGTTTATTATAGTGTCCTCTAACTGGGTATTAAAAGCATTGGCTGGTTCTCTACTCTTCTTCCTAAGGAGACACTATAACCCCAAATAGCAAAAATACTCTGAAATAATGTCATCTGTGAAAACAGTATATGAGGTAATTTCCAACTAATTTGATGGTATAAATCCATGTCTCTACATTACTTTTATTGCCCAATAATGGTCAAAGCACTGGCAGAATAGACCCATGCCATCCTAAATAGATACCAAGATTCTATGCTCAAAGCAGCTACAGACAGCAAATAAGTGATAAACATTCCTATGGTCCAGCAAAACCATTCTTAAAATAGTTAGGGTCAGCCTTGGGGCTGTGGTTTGCTGACCCCCGGCACAGAGGGACACACTCATTGGAATGAATGAGGTTTGTGAGACAGGCAAGTTTCTGAGCGTTGGTCTGACGTCCCTTTTCTCCACTTCTATATCTGATGAGCTTGAACTCAGTCTTCAAGATTTAGCTTCAGGGTTACTGCTGTATAGCCTTTTAGACCCCGATCCCCATAAAGATGTGGAGATAATCAGATGAGAATAGATTTATCAAACCAAGGGAGGAAATGATTATCAAGTACTGAGAAGATAATTGACATATCTGTATCAAACCTGAATTTAGATTCAAGTCTCAAAATATTTATCAAACTATTTTTTTTTTCCTGCCAGACAATATACTGATTTCTGGTTACCCAAATAAATGCCAGATAGGCTGGTTGATCTAAGTATCAAACTGAGTATCATTTCAATGGATTACATTTTAAAACTTAAAGGCATGTTCCCAAAGATCAGAATATCTGTATTTGATTATTCCCATTCTAATTTTCTTACCGCCTTTTTTCTTTTTGCTGATGATTACATTAGGATAAATTCTGTCTACTTTCTTCAGATGAGGGAGAAATAACTTTAAGATTTCAAATGTATTGGACACCGTTTTATTCTTATCCAATGTATTCACTTCCTTCTCACCTGAGAGAAAAAATAGGGCATCTGAGTTCATGGTTTCCTCAGATATCATTTACCTTACAGCTGCAGAACCTATAGATGATGTTAAGTGAGGGCATTCGGGGAAAATGGAAAACTACAGGAACAGAGAACTGACCAGTGGTTTCCAGATGTTAAGAGTGGGGCATGGTGGAGGGTGTGGGGGGAAGAGGGGAGTATCTGACTACAAAGAGGGAGGCATGTGGCAGGACTTTATATCCTGAAGAAAAGGGGAACCACTGAAGGGTGATATACAAGACAGTGCAGTCTTCACTTTGGCTACAGTGAGGATAGATAGGTGGAGACTAGACGAGAGAGAGAGAGAGAGAGAGAGAGAGAGAGAGAGAGAGAGAGAAATAAGAGAATGTTAGCAGACATTTAGATGAAGCACGAAGGTGGCCTGACTAGGATAGTAGAGATGGTGATGGAAAGATATGGACAGATTTGTGAGGTATATGGGATTATGAATCAATGGGGTTGCTTACTGACTGACATGGAAGAAGGAGAGGTAGGAGTCAGAGATGATGCTCAGGTTTCTGGCTGCATCTACTGGATGCATCATGGATGCTGGTGCAATTCACAGAGATCAAAAACACAGAAAGACCACCTTCCAGAAAGAGATGAGGGGCACTGATGTCTCTTACCTGACTTTTCCATGTCTGACAATAAACGAGCAAGAACTGATTTAATTATATTTATTGGGGAGAAATGTCCTAAAATCAGGAAGCATAAAATGTAAATTTCCAAACACAAAACATAAAACAAGCAAACTACCATGCACAAAAGCAAAAGCAACACAAACCTAAGTTTACGGATGCATCTCCACTCTGTCTGTTGTCATACTTTATTTTACTGAAGGCTTCCATCAGCTGTTGGCGATTGCTTTCAGTTTTGTTTTGTAAACGTAGAAAACTTTCCTTAAACTCCAAAATATGGTTTCTGCAATTAATTAATTGATTTCCTGCATAGAAAACAAATATGTTTATGTTTATATATGTAGCAATGGTATAATTTTCATAATATTATATATAACAAAAATATAAAATATATGCTTCTCTATAGCTATATATCTAGCACTAAATGTGTGTATATGTGTAAATAAAATGCTATATACATATGGTATATATCATACATAAAAGACTGAAAAAGATAATGAAATGTTAAACACAGCACTATCTGAAAGATACATGTATCAGATTGTAATTAAGAGAAAAAAAACAATTGAGCCAGAAAATTCACTTCTATGAATTTATCTAAAGAAAATGACCAGGAATAATGTACAGCTCTAAGGATGTTCAACATGGGCAGCATTATTTATCATTGTAAGAAAATCAGAAACAACCTAAGAACCTAACAATGGAAATATGCTAAATAAATTACAAAATATCTTTTAATAGTCTGATTGCTCTTAAATCACATATGATTGAATCTCGGTTTTGCCACTTAATATTTGTGCGGCTTGAGCAAGCTGTTTAGTTTTTGCTAGCCTCTGTTCTTCATGTGTAAATGGATATATAAGAATCCCTGCCTCAGAGTTGTTGTGAAGATGCAATTCAATAATGCATACAGACCACGTGGCAAAGCACATTTAAAAAATGCTTTGACAAATGTCTAATAATCATTTTTGGTGGACTATTCTTTATTCATTTATCAATTGAATACCATGCAGCTATGAAAAAGAATATTTAATGTCATTAAAGCCATTGTGATGCTTATGAGGCTTCCAAACACAAGGCAAACATTTGGCTGTATGATTTTGATGTTCAAGGGAAAGATTAGGGCTGGTACTATAGATTTGAGAGCAAAAATCTCGAGGCACTTATAACACTGAGCAAGACGATGTAGTGAAAGAATATGGCTCCAGTCTTAGTTCATCCCTGTCTTGGCTCACACTAGCCTTAGCCTTGGGCAGAGAATTCAGTCTTTGAAACCCAGCAGGGAGCATTATCTAAAGAATGGACTTGCCGGCATTGAAATTGACTTAAGAGGTTCTAAAACAGAATCATGCTTCATCGAAAGAACTGCAACTACCCCAATAAACCTTGAATATCCATATAGGGGATACTACTTGGGGATGCTCACAAGTTTAAACAGGGACGTAGTGTAACCAGTATAGCCTTGTTCCTGGGGCTCCCAGGTAATATTCTCTTTGTAAAAGGGAGCATGTGTTTGGAGTTGATATAACACAGGTGATGCAACATATCTGGGCCAAGGTGAGTCAGTCCCTGAGGGATCAATTTGGTAAACATGAAAAGAAAGCATATTCTCTGGAGGAAGTCGTATTTGCAGAAACAACCATACAGAGATGTAAAAGGACACAATCTCTTGGCTCAGATCTGCTTCTCGTTCATTCTGACCGGGTAATTCAACTCATCAGTATTCTAGTTAACATATTTATAGTACTTGCTGAGGTACTTTGTGAGGGTGGACTGTTATAAAACTATCTTTCTTGCAAAGTACTCCACATGTGCAATGGGCCGATGTGACTTTCACCCATAAACCAGGTGAGGTCCTGAGAACCACTGACCTTCGCGTCTCCCAACAAGGGGCCAGGAGAAATAAAGAGGAGCTACCAGACTGCACAGCACAGGTCGGTGATACCAGCTCTGAGCCTGTTAGACATGTATCTCAGGCCTCACCCAGGACCTCCTGAGTCAGAAGCTTCATTTTAATGATTCACAGGAGACTGAGATTGTGTTAAAATTTAAGAAGTACTGTTAATAGACCTTTAATAGTTTCATCTTTTTCATCATTGACTTTACTATAGAGTTCGGGTCTTTATTGCCTCTCGCTGCACAATTATTATAATTGCCTTTTCATTGGTCTCTCACCTCCAATCCACAGTTAATCTTCTGGAAACCCTGCCCAAAGACTTTAAAAGGTTCCCTAAATGCTAGCCAAATAAAATCCAAATGAATTTGCCTTAGTATACATGGTCCTGTACAATGTGGCTATGAACTTTTCCACCTTATTTCATTCACTAAATACCTCCAGTAAGGAGAAGCATGCTGAGCTATTCATTCTTTCTCCCACTGAATAGGTACCATGTGCCACTCACTGTGCTGTGATAGGTAAACAAAATATGGATAAAGTCAGGTTCCTGCTTTAAATTAACTAACAATTGGGCTTGCGAGGGATGCGGGAAAGGAGCATATATTTGGGCAACTAAGTGTAATGGAATTGTCAAAGCGGAATTATCCTCGAGGTGCACAGGCCAAGGGAGGAAGGAATAGTGAAGAGCCCACTAGCCCTTGGATGCTGGACTCTGCTGACCAACCAGGGAGCTCTCACCTCACCAGTCCTGCTGCCGGGTATGTTGTAGGCACATAGGTACATTCCCACAAGGTCAGATACCTTGGTGATTATATATGGTCCCCCACTTGGATGGGGAGGAGGCAAGTGATCATTGTTTCTCTTGTACATTGATGATTCTCTCTCTCTCACCTCACTCTCTCTTTCCCTTCCTCTCTCTAAAATTAATAAACAAATCCTCAGGTGAGGTTTAAAATAAAAAAGTGTATTCTCAAAATCTCATTTTCTGAAGTTGGACATATGAATGATGGGAATATAAACACTTTGAGGAACCAAATTTGTTTTTCTTGGTCATAACTAGAAAACACACCAAAATGGTTGTGTTTTCAAAAACACTACATATCTCAAAAAGTCTACTTTTTCAATAAAAGAATGTTCATTGTATTAAAGTATCCTATGAGGTTGCCAATCTAAATTGTCTTCCAAAATTACTATCAAAAGAAGTTTACATTTTGCTTTCTAATTATGAGTAATGACTTGTTTTTTTGTTAATAAAATAGCTCATTGTTTATTGTTCCAAAATAAATAAAAGACACATTTGGATAATGGTCTTTATAGAAAATAAAGAGGGAAAGAGTATAAAATGATTAAAGATTAGTAGAATAAATCATATAAATTAATATACATTTTTAATCTTTAAACAAATGGCATACAATGTTGGTATTGTGGGAACGTGACAAAATTTAGTATTAAGGAACTAAAACATAATTTTAACATTAATTAGAGGACATAAACATTAATTAGAGGTCTAAAGCCACTTCCAAACTTTATCCTTGACTCTACTACCAAGATTACTTAGTGTGCACCCTGAATCATAAATGAATATAAAAAGAATGAAAATTTAACCTAAAACAACCCAAGGACAGTCTTGGAAGGCTGGGTTAATATGTTTGCAGAATCCCTAAGTCTTCAGTTCAAAATGTAACTGCATAAATATTAAAATGTTACACTATAGCCTAGAGTTGAAAGATAAAATAAAGGAAATCAAAGCTAAGTTTGAATTGCAGGTAAATAATAATTTAGTATCAATGTATCCCATGCAATTTCCATACTAACAAGTTACTCATTGTTTATCTGAAATTCAAATTTAACTGGGCAACCTCCATTTTTATTTGCTACATTGGGAACTCCATAGACAACAATAAATTAAAACCTTGGCTTATTTCAACGTGGTAATGTGAGCCAGATTAGTCAGATTCCAAGCCAGTACTCCGAATTGTTGGTTATGTCTCTCCCTACCATCCCACCCCGTCTCAGCTTCCCAGAATATCCTGAGGGAGCCCTGACGTGTGGCTCAAAAACGTCGAACACGAAAGAAGAAAGATGCTGGCTGTGTGAGTGGAGTTCTTGGAGTCAGACATTCAGGTTCCTGGAAATAACGGGCTAGGGGTGGGGCCAGCAGGGCACAGACGGGGTCCACGCAGAGGCCAGAGCCCGAGGCCCTGCGGGACGGTGCGTTAGAACGCGTGCCCGGAGGTCAAAGCCACGCGGATGGACCTGGGTGTCCGTTACAGCTCAGCCGCTGGCAGGACCAGGGCGAGGGGGCTGCATCTGTAACGACCCTATTAGGAGACCAGGTGACCCCGCCAGGTCCCTGTCACCTCACCCCCTTCTCTCCGACCCAGCAATCCAGGAGCCCCAAGGCAAGGCAGGTGGCAGGAGACACCACCCTCCACTTACTGGTCTGAGTCATCCTGGAGATGCAGAAACAGGAGAAGCTGAAGAGGATGGCAGCGATGAGCGCCGTCAGCAAGTTCACTTGCTTGGCCCTCATGGAGCTGGCAGGGTGGGGCAGCGGGCAGCGCAGCGGACAGCGGGCAGCGCAGCGAAGGAGGCGGGAGCAGGGCCCACACCACCCGGGATGAGGGCGAAGAAGCACGTGAGCGCCGGGGCCCTTGGACGCGCGCGCCCCCGCGCACCCTCCCCACCGTGTCCATGGGACCCCGACACACCCGCCTCCTGGGAGCGCCCTTCCCTAAGAGAACTCTGCATGCACCCTTCGCCTCGCGAGGATGGCTCAGCGCTTAGAATCCGAAGGTTGTAGGGCTGCGGTTAATTAAATGACTCAAACTATGGGACTGACACATGGTGAGGGCTCAGGAACTTGCTTTATCTTCCTGCAGTAGTGAGTGACTTTTGTGCCAGACTCTGGGAGGATCTCAGGTTACACAGCTGCAAATGGTTCCTCAAATCTTATACATGGATTTCAAAAATTCCTACAGAAGATATGTATCTTTACTGTCAGATGATTTAGCCTTAAATGGTAACCATCACATGTCCAAATGACTTCAATGGCTCAAATGTTCATGTGGGATGTGATCAACCCCAGACTTTTAGTTTACTCCCCTGACCTTTATTTTTTATCTGTTGGTACCCACTCCCCAGGAAAGGGGCAGGGAGTCAACTTTTATGAAAGAAAAAGTTATGTATACAATGAGCAGCAGTCCTAGGGAGATTTGCTGAGCTTTCCCAAGTTCAAGGTAGGAGTTGCTCAGACCTTCAACCAAGGCTGAGAAACACGAGGTGAGCTTCAGAAGGGCGAGGCTCTCTCTAGTCTCCTTAAACGTGATTTTTTCTTTGGGTTCTCCACTCTGATTATTCTACTCCTGTGTGGGACTCACTGGTAAAAATGGATTCAACTTCAAACCAGCCTTGCACCACTGGGCTGGTTTCTGGCCCTTTGAGGAACAAAGATTCTTCGAACACAGGCCAGCCTGCCATTGTAAGCCATTTTCTCGAGAGCTAGTGGCCAGGAGTTGTGGCCTTCAGTTAAGCAATGACCCAGCCAGCTCCCCAAATAGGGAACTGGAAGACATAAATGCATCCACTTTATCCTCCTGCATCCCGTCAGACTCTTACCAGTCTTCACTTTGGCTAAGCTCTCTGGGAAGCCAGAAAGCAAGGAAGTCCAGTTTGATGTCCTAAAGCCGTGGTCGGCAAACTGCGAGCCACATGTGGCTCTTTGGCCCCTTGAGTGTGGCTCTTCCACAAAATACCACGGCCTAGGCGAGTCTATTTTGAAGAAGTAGCATTAGAAGAAGTTTAAGTTTAAAAATTTGGCTCTCAAAAGAAATTTCAATCTTTGTACTGTTGATATTTGGCTCTGTTGACTAATGAGTTTGCAGACCACTCACCTAGAGCATATGAGACTGCCTCCTGGGCTATGGAACAGAGCAGAGAAAGTTGTAGGTTAGAGTGAGATGGGGGAAGGAAGCTATTCAGCACAAAGATATCTCCAAAATCAATAATGTATTGTTCTCTAATTTGAACTCCAGGTTCACATTTTCAGCTGCCTTTAAGATTCAAAAAAGCACTTTGCTCTCACACCTTAATATATCTGAAATCAGTATATCTTCGAATTGATTTTTACATTTTGTAAAATTATATCTTCATCTTTTTCCAAAAAAAGGAAAAACCAAAATCTTCTAGTCAGCCAATGATCTGTCTATGAGTCAGACAAAACACACGGTATTTATTGAGCACCTACTGAGTGTCAGTCACTGAATAGGTGCTAGAGATACATATAGTCACCTGCTGGTTATTCCTACATATCAAAGATTCAGCTGAAATGCCACTTCCTCCACGAAGCCTTCCTCCACGAAGCCATCCACCAAGAGATCACTATCTTCTTTGAACTCTTATAACACTCAAATCCTCTCTCAGGGCACTCAATCAGCATCATATTTAATTGTTATGCACATACTTTATTTCCTTTGCCATGTGATAAACCCCTACAAAGACACTTCTTATATGATATGTTTTTTATATCACACTAGAGGCCCAGTACACGAAATTCATGCATGGGTAGGGTCCCTAGTGGCTGTGGGCTGCCGGCCAGCATCTCCTTTCCTGCAGTTGGCTGGACAGCCCTGTCCCCTGGTCAAACTCCCAGTCTAGGGGACTATTTGCATATTAGGCTTTTATTATAAAGGATTCCCCACTGCACATTTCAGGGCATGTTACAGATCAAAGGTACTGACTGAAACACAAGCCTGTGGTACAACCGAGCTATAGTCACAACCAAACACTATGCTACTACCACTGAAGCCAATAATAAATATCACTCCAGGCAATCTAGAAGCTAGACAACAGTAGCATTCTCAAAGACCTTCAGACTTCTCTTTTGTGACTTGCACTTTAGTGTCACATTCAGACCAGGAGAAGAAGAGAATTACCAGGCTAAAGATAAATATTCGTTAAAAAAATAGAAACAGGAAGAGTGGCCTCTGGGGATACTACCAGCAAGCATCACAGCCCTTAAGGCTTCTTTAGTTAACCCGGATCTAAACACTGGTCTCATAACTGTAAGCACAGAAAAGTAAGCAATGAGGACAGATTTTTCTAGTCTCCTATGTGGGCAGGATCCTGAAGGAGAAAACAATCTGAAAGATAATGACTATCGATAAAATGTCGGTTGTCTTGGCCCCTATTTTTGTTTCAAATTACTTAGAAATAAGCCATTTGTACCATGTGGGTGCTATTTGTTAAGCACAATTCAGGAAAATGACAGTATCAAAAGGTATTTTTATGGACCATCCATGACTGCTGTAGTTAAACTTTAGTATGCACAAGAATCATCTGGAAACCTTGTTAAACACAGATGACTGGGCCCATCCTCAGAGTTTCTGATTCAATAGGTTAAGGCTGGGACCCCAAATTTTGCATTTCTGACAAGCCCCAAATGATACTGATGTTGCTGGCCCAAGGAATTACACTTTGTTTTTGTTTGTTTTTAGTTTGTCTTTTTGCTTAAAGTATCACGGGTGTCTCCTTTTTTCTCTCATTGATTCCTTCCACCCTGCTCCCACCCGGGAACTACATTTGAGAATCACTGCATGATAGCACTCCATGGAACCATACTAGGTTATACTTAGAAAAATGCCCAAAACCATCCAAGATACTTATTTAATAAAGACACCACATCTTCCACCATCTGTGTAGGGGAATCTGTTATGTCCCCTGGGCCTTTATATTCCAGAAGTTAACAACAGGTACAAAATTTGTCTCTGATTTTTTTCCATCACCATTTATCCCCCTATACTCTCTAAATAAAATTAAAAATTCAATGAAAAAATTTGTCTCTTATATTCATGAATGTACCAAGACTAGCCTGATTAGTGGAAGAAAAGGTTCTAGGATTTTTCCCCTGAATGAAAAGGCCTAGAGAAGATAAACTGAGGACGTCCCTTCCAGCAAGCAGAGCTTGCAATCTAACAACTAGATAAAAAGACACAAGAATGTGGTACAGACAAGTACTCAAACATGGAGCAACAAGGGCTGAATGTCTTTTTTTTTTTTTTTTTTTTTTAATTGTTCTTCTCATGGTAATAGCACTTAAATTTTCCTTAGGGAAACTGTGATACTTCAACAATTCTTTCATCTGTGCATGCTGCTTCTCATGAGTAGAGTGGACCCTGTCACAAACCACCTTATCACTCATGATAATGGAAGTAGCGGAGGAATGTTCTGGGACTCTATACCAGGCTGTCAGAGGACTGGCATCTTTTACCTTCTCCTTTTTGAAGCCCAACTGCCATGCTGTCAGGAAGTCCAACCCTAATTACCGAGTGCTTAGAGACTACATGGAGAGGGACACAAGGATGAGAGGCCATCTTGGACGTTCCAGCACCAGCAGAGCTCTAAACGAACACAGCTCTGTGGGGACCCCACATAAAACTAGCAGAACTCCCTAGCTGAAAGCCAGACAACCCACAGAATCACAAGAAATAAGTTACTGTTTTAAGGCACACAATTGGGAATGGTTGGTTAATGTCCTTTTTTTAAAACCATTCCCTCTTTAGTTCCTCTCTTATTTGAACAAAACACATTCGCCTTCGGTGGTCGGCAAACTCATTGGTCAACAGAGCCAAATATCTACAGTACAACAATTAAAATTTCTTTTTTGAGCCAAAATTTTTAAACATAAACTTCTTCTAATGCCACTTCTTCGAAATAGACTCACCCAGACTGTGGTATTTTGTGGAAGAGCCACACTCAAGGGGCCAAAGAGCCACATGTGGCTCGTGAGCCGCAGTTTGCCGACCACTGACCTTAATGATCCAATCAGCCCTCCATACCTTCACACTGTATTTTCAATAATGTTTCAGTTAACAGTTTTAGTATCAATTTATTAACTACTTTATAGATGGTATGGAATACACTATGTTCATGTCACGTTGGGATCTGGGGAGCCTATTTCTGCACACTGGAGTGTGGAATGCATTCTTTGGTCTAGAGAGATGTATGACAAGGAAACAGAGAGCCTTGGCAGGGTTTGGACTTTACCCCAAGATAGAATAAATGTCAAACCCATCTGACTCCTCTAGGGACTGAAAATAGTAATCCTATATAGTTCACTGGTTTACAGGCTTGGATCCCTGTGCCCAGGAGACTATTCCAAATGTCATCTTTAAATGGCTACTTTTTTGGGTGTTGTTATTAGCATTCAACAGTATCTTACCACATTGGTGGAATATATCATTATTCCACCACTACCACATGACTTTGGCACCACTGTCTTCACTAAAATTACCCAAGTGGCTACTTCTAGGGAATGGCAGGGCATCAGCCTAACATTTCACTGCCCTTCCTGAACTAAGTCAATCCTTGATGTGGGCATCTATGTGACCCTCCCTTGGAAGTTCCTTAGGGGCTTCCCACAATTGCATCCCTCACACTGGGGCCATTCTTAATGCTTACTCACCAATATTCTCATATTGGTGACTGCCTGTGACTCTAAATGTTGAAACATTGCCCCGAGGCACAGAACCAAGTTATTTCTTCACTGCCATGTATACTGCTCTCAAGTTGGCCCATTGCATTGACTTATTTACTGCCCATGGAACAAAGAGTAGGTGACTTTTTAATGGAGATTCCCCTGTACAGCAGCTCTCATGGATAAACCAAGAAATGTGTTTTATTTTAGTGGAGAGTCATGAGGTTTAGACTGTTCAGCAACAGAAGTCAACTGCAAATTAGCTCTAAAGCAGAGATGCTACCTGCTCGTGTGTGTGTGTGTGTGTGTGTGTGTGTGTGTGTGTGTGTGTAACACTTCAGAGATACTGCTCAAGAAACAAATTCCATTTTATGTGAGAGTTTTGTTGTGCAGCTTCCTCTTTATAACTATTTCCTTCTGATATTTTCCATATCGTATCATAGGTAGTCCAGATCTTAATATACTTTGCCATTCTTAAGTTATAGGAAATTTTTTCATGCTGGCAAACTAGCTCTCTAGCACCATCATCAGGAACTTTTTGAGTCTACACCTCCCAGTGGTAGCCACAAGGTGGCAGTATTATGGTTCGTTCAAAGCCTCCCATTTGTGTGTATTCTGGTGCCAGAAACTTCTAAAATTATGTGTGAATGTGTTCAAATGGTAGGGTCTCAGAAGCATACAGGAGCCACTGCTCATTATATATATTTTATAGCTTGCCAAATAGTCCTTCAAAATATGGTACCTCTGACACTCAACAGTGACTACAATATATCATACAATCTTAGACCTTTTACCTAGGGTCAAATAAAGATTTCTTGACCCTCAAGTTGATTGCCAATTTCTCCCACAATATTAATAGTTGAATTAAAATCACTACCCTGAATTAAATATACCTACTTCCCTTCAACATCACTGGCTTTAAACTCATGCAGGCTGGGATAAATGGAGCAGATCTGAGAGGTAAACTTAGGTGAGGTGGATGCAGAAGCTAGAGTGGGCTTCCTTCATCTCAGCCTAATTAATGTGCCATCAAACCCTTTGTAGGGGTCCTGTTAATTTTCCTGCTTCTCTATTCCCCTTTATCCTCTATTCCCCTTTATCCTCTGACTTAAAAGAAACACCACCACCAATCATATAAATAGTTCTACCTGATTCAATGTTTATTTTCTTTGTTCTGGTTACCATTTCCACCCCACCCATAACTTAATTCTAAATAGCTTAAACTTTCATTTGTAAAGCCCATTACCAGTGGCTGTGAAAACAAGTCTGCCTTGGCATTCTGGATATTTCACCGTTCTCCCATGGAAAGAATCACACCTAAACATGAGGAGTTCCCCCTAATCAGTGCCTAACATAGTTTCAGCCAAGTGCAACACAAATCAGCATAAATTAATCAGGGCTGCCACTGTCCTTAATATTTTTAATGCTTACACAGAGGAAACCCATTTCTCAGTATAAATTCACTGCACTCCAGACTTCACAAACTCCAAAAGGGGACATTAATATTTAACTTTGGTTCTCTGTGGATCAAGTGCTTGAACACTGCAAGTTGTTGATTAACAGCCATACTAATAACCTTTTCTATTAAGCAGCTTCTAAAACCAACAGTGTCTTAGTTTGTTTATGCTGATAATCCAAGAAAGCAGGGACTCTTCAGTACTACTCAAAAATATTACCAAGCTCCAGTATGCTACAGCCTTTGTTTTCCATGATAAGACCAGTTAACAGCACACAGCTTAGAGACCTAAGTAGGTTCCACCTTTTTCTTGACGCCAGAATTCTACGCTTAGGACTTAACCACCATTAAGCCAACCTACATAGAAAAAGGAAATCTGAGACTAAGAGAGAAAGAGAGAACGTCAATCTTTCCAGAGGGACAGATCTAATTTATTTGCCAGTTAACATGCAAATTAGGAAGTCACATGCACGTGACAATTTAATGTACAGGGGCCCTGCTTCCAATAAGTGCAGTTCAATCCATTTCTCGGGTTCGGACCAAACAGGCTAGCATTCTCTTCTCCTGGAGAAAAGCATGGTTGAAGTGTACCATCAGGCAGCATGAAGACAAGAGCTCTCTGCACTCCCTGCCTTCAGTACCGCACATTGAAAAGGCAAAAGGATTATCGCACTTTCTGTTTCACAAAGGTCTTGTGAACAAATACAGAGACCCCTGAAACAGAAGTTTGTTTCTACTTATCATAGTTTGCCAAATTGGGTGATACTTTGTCTTTCTGAATCTTCTTATGTGCAATAAAAATATTCAGTGAGGTGATCTTCATTCAAGCTCCTTTCAAGACCTAAGATTCTATGATTTTATTATTATATGCCCAGATTTCATTACCAAGTTGACCATCAGTTGCTTCTGTGGGGTGGGTATAATGGCTTAGGCAGGCTCCAAATGTCTGTGTTTTACAATTAGTATCTTTTAAAAAATGTTGGTTGAGGTGTGGGAAAGTGTGCTTTGCTGCTTCAATTCGTGTTAATAAGGGGGTGAAGGGGATATAAATACACACTTAGATAGAATATTCCTGAAGGTTCAAACCAGAAACCAATACTGGTTGTTTTCCAGCAAGGGGAATCATGGAATAGGAGTCTTGGGTGTGGGTGTGTGTAGGTGGGGAGTTACTTTTCAATATAAATTGTCCTTTGTACTTACATTCTGTGTTTCCCTTGTTCTTTCTCCTCCAGCCACACTGGCCTTCTTGCTATTCCTCCAATTTACGAAGTATGCTCCTGGTTCAAGGCCCTTGAACTTACCGTTCTAGTGCCTATGCTCTCATAATGTTCACTGCCTTACTTCATCTGGACACTGCTCAAATATTACCTTAGCACAGAGACTCTCCTGACCACCTGTATGTAAAAACTCCCTCCCCCATACGCCTTATTTCAGGACCACCTGGCAACACATATTTGTGTTAATTTACTGTAAAACTATCTTTTTGGAACCCTGACTGGTACATAACAGGCAAACAACAAATGCTTAAATTAAGAGATGAGACTTTTTAAAAGCAGTACATACATTTCTTTGTCAAGAAAAACAACCAGTTAAGGAATAAATGTTTGATGAGTTACCTGTTAGGTATTTATTATTATAGTACTAAGTCCAAACTTCTTTCCTCAACATAGAGGACTGTCCTTATCTGCCACGACCAAGTTATTAAACATTTTGTTTCCTCATCCGTAAAGTGGGACCATTAGTAATTACCGCTGACCTTTGAACGGGGGGTTGGGGTCCAACATACAGTAGAAAACCCACGTAGAATTTAAGTCGGCCCTTCGTATATGTGAACGGCGGGTGGAAAATACACGGAATTAAGATTAAATGTAGGCGAAAGCGCAAGGACAGCTATCCAAGGCATACTGCTTCCTCCGCGCCCAGAGTGTAGAAGCCGCACCCGATGTCAACTTGCTCCAAAGACCGCGAGAACGGGCTCCAGGGCAGCCCCAGGTGAGACCAAGCTTTGGGGCGGGGCGGGGCGGGGCGGGGCGGGGCGTGCCTCCAGGTATCCGTTGCTAGGGAAACAGTCTAGCGTCCCTTCAATCCTGGCACGCGCGCGCCAAAGCAACTCTGCCAGACCTTCTTGCTGCGTTGGCAATTGGTGGAGCAAGGACCAATCAGAGGAGGCCGAAGGCCGGGGCGGGGCGGGGCGGGCAGTGTCTCGGGGAAAGGCGTTCGCGGTGCCTCGCTCCCCGACTTCCGGGTCACGGTGCTAGTGGGGAGCGCAGTGCGAGTAGCGTCGTTTCCGTTGCCGGCTGTTTGCAGTTGGGGAAACCGAGGCAGACTGCAGCTTCCCCTAGTTCTTCCGCTCCCGTGAGGTGGCTGCTCTTTCTTTTCTCTCGCCCCGTGCTGCTTCCGTGCGGGGGCGCGAGCCCCGCGGTGTCCCCCAGCAGACCCGCCGGGCGCCGGGCCGGCGGGGCTTTGTGCGAGCCGTTCCCTCCCGCTCGCGGGCGGAGATGGAGCCGGGCTCCCGCGGGCTCCGGAGCCGGCGCTCGGCTCAGCAGCTCCCCAGGTCTGGGGGCTCCGGCGCCGCGAGGCTTGCTCTCCCTCCGCCTGGCAGTTCTTTTGTCTCGATGAGCGCGGGCTGGACGGGTTCACGTTCACGTTACAGTTCAGCCCATCTCTGTGGAGCTCCGTGTCTGCCCTGACCTGCGGGGATTTCGAAATTGACAGTCTCACAGGCCCTGCTCTAGAGAGGATGTCTAAGCGGGAATGTCTAAGACAGGGAGGAGAGGAGCGTTTGTTTTTTTGTTTTTTGTTTGTTTTTAAGTAATGACTTACTTGCATTGCCCCCATCGCGCTTCATGGAGGAGCGGAAGGTTTTTCTTATGCCATAAAGATTCCGTTTTATTGAGGGTGTAGTTCATTTCCCTCTAGTATTCAGGCCTTAACCTGTTGGAAGGAAAATCAAGACTTAGCCAGGATTTGATCTACTTAGTGTTCGACCTGTGTACTTGAAGTTGTAAGCCATGTGTAGTGTTTTTATTTGCTGGCATCACCTGGCAGGAATAGATGCAACTGGAATTATCCACAAGGGATTAAGAAAAGCTTATTCCTTATAGTAACAGTTCTGATACATGGGGTATTTTATTTAGTTGTTGTTTAGTTGGGGGGGGGGGGGTTGTTCGTGAACTGTTGAGCTCCAATTCTCAAAGAATGAAAAATTAAAATAAGGAACTGAGAGCTTTAAGTAGTTTCAATTTGACAGTTAATTTTTTTTAAAAAAGTGATAAATTGGCCATTTGACCAGCCATCATTTAATCTAAATAGTATATATTACACCTGTCATTGTTTCCTTGGATTTCTAAAACACTTCTACTGTGGAATAGCATAATAGATGTTATAATTTGAGATTTGGTAAGTTGGATAAACTAATTTTTTTCATTTTAAAATCCAGTTTAAGGTAATTAAATGTGTCATATATTTCTTTCTCCAGGAAAAAATGTTTATTTCTTTGTGGGACTTCTTCTATGGGCACTTTTTTCGATTTTGGATGAAATGGCTCTTACGACAGATGACTGGAAAGTGTGAATTGCAGCGAATTTTTGATACCTATGTAGGTGCACAAAGGACACACAGGATAGGTAATGTTATTTGAAAAAGAATAATTAAAACTAATGAAATTTACTCTGAATGAATATTTTTTTCCTCAATATTCAGTGACAGATGCACTCATAGTGTGTCTTGATCAAGTCATCTAAACTCAGTTTTATAATCGTTGGAATCTGGCATTGAATCCTTTCAGCTCTAAAACTATGGCCTTGTAGAAAAAGAAAAGATTATTATTCAATTTCCCATCTATGTGAATAATTATTTTCTCTGGCTTCTGAAGTTCATTAGTTGTGCCTTAGGTTTATAGTTATAACCTATATTCTAGAGAAAAATCTCTAGACTTTTATAAGCCCTTTGAAATTTTTATCTCTATCTAGATCCATTTTTATACTCAGCATCCTTCATCAATCGTTTAATCTCTCATGTAATTCATGGAAGGACAGTACTAGATATACAGTCATCCCTAGGAATCATTATAGACTCTAAATATCCACTGCTTAGTACCCTAGCTAGCCAGTAGCCACAGGCGTCGATTGGGCACCTGAAATGTGATTTGAGCGGAAGTATAGACTAGGCACTGTGCTTGAAAGAATTCATATACAAAGGTTGTAAAAATATCTCCTAGGTAATTGTTCATATTCATTATATGTGGAAATACTTTGGGTATATTGGTTTAATATATTTTAGATGTGTTGGTTTAAACTAGTAAAATTTATTTTATCTGTTTCTTTTTTTTTTTTTAATATTTTATTGATATTTTACAGAGAGGAAGGGAGAGAGATAGAGAGCTAGAAACGTCGACGAGAGAGAAACATCGACCAGCTGCCTCTTGCCCACCCCCTACCTGGGATGTGCCCGCAACCGAGGTACATGCCCTTGACCGGAATCAGACCCGGGACCTTTCAGTCCGCAGACCGACGCTCTACCACTGAGCCAAACCGGTTTTGGCTTATCTGTTTCTTTTATCTAATGTGGCTACTCGAGAAGATTTTAAAGTACACATGTGGCTCACATTTTGGCTTGCATTATATTTCTATTGAACATTATTGCTCTGGTACCTTTTGAAGTTCATCAGCTTTCAATGCATAGTTGAAAATACTACTTTAAATTAGAAGACAGATGAGTAACAAATGTGCTGGAGATCATTTCTCTTTGGTCAGGGTAAAGAAGGCCAGGGATCAACCGCAGTTGGTGCTCACTGTGCTGAATGGAAAACCATGACTTAACCAGGCTTTCTTTGAATTGAACAAGGGTGCTTCAACTAAGACAGTGGTCGGTAAACTTATTAGTCAACAGAGCCAAATATCAACAGTACAACGATTGAAATTTGAGAGCCGAAAACTGACTTCCGCACACCGGCCACTAAGTTTCAATTGCATTGTATGTGCACACTGCACATGGTATTTTGTGGAAGAGCCACACTCAAGGGGCCAACGAGCCGCATGTGGCTCTCGAGCACAGTTTGCTGACCACTGAGCTAAGAAATCCACCCCTATAAGATCTGGGGAGTGGGTGTTGGTATCCAAGGCAACACTAAAGGATGACAGACATAAAGAGAGAGTAAGCTCAGGGCAGCTGGGTGATTCAAGTTTGTTTACTTTCTGACTTTCCCCACAACTTTGTGGTTGACTTAAATTATTGCCTGCTCTTTTGATTTGCCCTTTTAACTTCTGAGAAGAACAAAGTACCTCTTGATAAGAAATCTTGGCAGCATTGGTGTTTTATAGTGTGTGTGTGTGTTTGTGTGTGTGTGTATGGGGAGGAGGGACATACATTAATGCTTTGTGGCAAAAGTATTTTTCTGGAATTTTTCAAATTGCTAAAAAAACAAAAACAAACAAACAAACAAAAACTTTAAACATATGTGCCAGAAAAAAATTGTTAATAAAAATGTTACTCATTCTTATTGAAATAGAAAACAAGAATAAAGAAGCTGTTTTGCTATTAGGTTGACCTGACCTCTTTGGCTGTGGTATATTGTGTTGGGTTGAGAATTTTGGAATCATTTAGTTGTCTATAAGTATACTGTAAGGATGAAATTTTTAAATGTTTGATATGTTATTCAAGTAAAAATAATATCTTCTAGAATTATGAAAGTAATGTATTATTGGCTTGATATTTATACTCTTTGACTATGGTGTAATTTACAAACAGTATTTAAGTGATAATGTCTTTTTTTTCCATTTCAGAAAATTCCTTGATGTACTCCAAGAATAAGGTAGGATCATATCAAGGTGATAATTCCAGAAAATTTAACTGCAAGATAACTTTTTCTTTAAAAGGATGCTTCAATTTTAGAATTAATTCTTAATGTCTTATCAGAAGAGTCTTTGCTATATAAAGTATTGAGTAAAATTTTCCCACTTTAGAAGTAATTTTTAATTTTTAAAATATATCCTCTGTGTTTGTTCACTCTCGCGCACGCGCGCGTGTGTGTGTGTGTGTGTGTGCGCGCGCGCGCGCGCGCGCGCGTGCGCTACTCATGCACAAAGAAGGTATTTGAATAATTTGTCCTGTTCTTAAGTTTTGCTTGTTTGTTTTGTCTCAAACTCGATAGTTTGGGGGAAGCAGGTCTTGGGGAAAAACATTCTTACTCGCTTGTTTGATGGGAGGAAGGATCCAGTGGACATTTATAGGTTGTATTATTTAAGAAATCTGTTTTGTATACATAGAACAAAGACCAGAGGCATATATGCTAATCTGTTACTGGTGGCTATCACTGGTGATAAGATTACAAGATTATTTGCATTTTCTACTTTGTGTTCTTCTGCATTTAAAAACTTTCTGACTTCTGCCTTTAAAATTTTGTGCATATATTTTTATGTAATTTTGAATTTTATGAAAAGTGTCTACTTCATAAGCACACTATGGTGGTTGCTCATTTGATAAGAGAACCTGTTCCTTTTCAGTTAAGGAAGTCTTCCTCTGAAACATGTTACTTCTCTTTCAGTTAATTAATTGCTTGAGTGATTTAAGCTCTACTAAAAATTTGAAACAAATTTGGTTTGGGTTTGCATTTAAAATCTGCATTGTAGAGTTGACTTAATACCTCAAAATTTATTCTTTTTCAGTTGGGGATTTTTCCTAATCAGCTGTTTATCACATCTATAGGTTTTACAGAAAGCAACACTTGTTGTTCAGAGTGAAGTGGACAAGTGCATAGAAGATATAATGAGAGAAAAGAATATCAACCCTGAGAAGGATGTCAGGTATGCTGTTTGACAGGCTCTTTTTTATTTTGTGCCTACATCCTGTGAGTTGTGGTGATCACACTCAGTTGGAAAGCGTTAGGGCTGAAGGGTGTGTGGAGAGCATCTGATTCCATGCTTTCAGGGGTCCAGAGAAGAGAGTGACAGAAAAAGATCTAAAGCCGGTATCTTTTGGTTCCCTGCTCAGTACTGTTGCCTATTTACCACCTGCCTTCTTTAAGGTAACTCGCCATTACTTTCCCAAAGTTAAATAACTGCAGCTACTATATGTCCTTCAAAATTCAGTTGCCCTGTCCTTCTCCAGGAAGGTCCTCCCATGCCCCTCCAGTCCGTGTTAGGGCCCGTGCTCTGTCCTGTCACAGAGCTCTCCATCATAGCATAACCCATTGTACTGTAATCACTGATTTACCCTTGTTCTTCCCAAATAAATTTTAAGTTCCATAAGAGACAAACTTGACTTACTCCATTTTTGAGTTCACTTGACTTGTAAATATTCAGCAATTTGACCTTTAGTCAGCATTTTCTGGGTAAATAAAGAGGAAGGAGCAATTTATTTTAGCTGGAACAGGGAAGGGTGCAGGAAAGAACTGTGAGGATAGTGTCTCAGAAGAGGTGACATTTGAGCTGAACCTTGTTGAATGGGTAGGGAGGACATGCCATGCAGAGGAAGAATGCCAACTGGGCACAAGTGCTGCAGTATCTGGGAATGATCAGGAGTCTTTGTAGCTGGGGCATTGAACTCGTGCATAATAGTGTTTGGAGGAATGGAGTGCTGGATTATATCTCACACTGAGGGACAGATATTGTCCTCTTGGTTTCTTTTTTTTTTTTAAGCTAACAAATCATATTATCAGATATGTATTTTGAAGAAAATAGATGATAGAAAATTTGGGGATGTGGGAGGCTGGCAGAAGGGATAAGAGAGAACAGTTAGGAAAGTTGAGTCCTTCAGGTAAGAGATGACAAAGCTATTAATACATCAGCATAAATGAATAGATGATGATTGCTGTGAGGGACATTTCAGAGACAGAAAGAATGAGGGTTGGGAACTTCAGATGTATTGATGCAGAGAGGAAAGTCGGAACTTGAAAGGTTCTAGCTTGGGAACTAATGTTTAGTGAGGTCATTAATAAGGTTAGTGACTCGTTAAGAAAAAGCATGTTTCCTCTGGGAGGACAAGCTGTTGTATTTGAGAGAACTGAGATCATTTGTCCTGGACTTGTTTGTTAAATACGTACTAGAGACCCAATGCATGAAGATTCGTGCAAAAATAGGCCTTCTTTACCCTGGCTGCTGGCACAAGTTTCCCTCTAGCACCCAGGACCTGGGCCTTCGCTCTGGCCACTGCCTCCTGCCTTCCCTACGGGTGGACCACCACCATCTTTTCTGTGTTAATTTGCATATTCCCTCCTTATTGGCTGTGAGTGCCATCTTTGTCGTAAAGTGATGGTCAATTTGCATATTCCATCTTTATTAAATAAGATTCTTGGAAAATTTGGTCTATTGGTGATAATTGGCTATAAAGATTAGTAATGTATACGATTGCCCAGGAAAACCATGAAAAGAAGACACAGTTGCCAAGCTTGCCCTTCCTACCATGTCTTGTCCTCTTTCTAGATCCTGATTTATTATATGCTTCCTGATACTTTATATAAAGTTGTGTGTTTAAGGAGACTATTGATGCCTATTGTATTAAACTGAAAGCTAGGAAATGGTTTCTAAATAGACTTATGATCTACAGGCTATGGAATACTTTATTGTGAAGGAATTATTTTTTAATAATAATTTTGTTACTTTCAGTTTTAAAATCTGCATGAAGGCATGCTTACTGCAGATATCCGGTTACAGACAACTCTATTTGGATGTAGAAAGTGTGAGAAAAAAACCATATGATTCTGATAACCTTCAACATGAAAAGCTGCTTCTCAAGGTAAGTTTTGTTTTCTGCATTTGGAGTTAGTGAACACTGCAAAAATAAATTAGGCTTGAGCTAGTACGGTCTGTTTGCAAGTTCTCGAGGCTTGTACAGCCATCCAGTGTTACTGCCTCTTAGAGAATTTTGTCCTGTCAGTGAAAGATTTTTAGTTAACTCTTTTTGTAATTTTCTGATAAGCATCATTAAAATATATTCAAATAAATGTTATTTTAAATGCTTTTAATTCTTAAATAGATTATAAATATATAAAGTGAAATCTGTTAGTAATTTAAAGAGGACCAGATAAAACCCAATCTAATTACTGATTTAGCTTCAGAGCCAGCAAAGTCTTGCCCTGTTTTAAAGCAGGGTCACAGGTCTTTGCATTTTATTTTGTAGCAGGATACTTTCATTAGGAGCCCCTTACTCAACAATGCCTGAAGTGGTAGTGAAACAAAAACAGTAACAACATGTATTTCTGTTCTTCCCATTTTCATAAATGTATCAATTTCTTTAGTCTGTTTTGTTTGATGATGTGTGGTATCAAATTTAGAAAATGATTAAGTATTTTAAGCTTTATGTTGCTATCTAATACTTGAAAGCTGTCTTATGTTATGTGATAATAGCTGCCTGATATTTTATCTCAGTCTTAAGGAATATATTCAATTAAAACCAAGTCATATTATTTTCTTTTCTTAAAGCAAAAAACCCTCCTAGACACAGATAATAAAGTGATGATTACTGGAGGGTAAGGGGCATAAGGGAATAGAAGAGGGTTTAGGGGAGATCAGTGGAGGTGGAAGGACACTTGAGTTGGGATGGTGAACACACAGCACAACAGACAGATGCTGTATTATGGAATTGTACACCTGAACTCTATATTATTTTATTAACCAATGTCACCCCAATAAATTCAATTGAAAAAAGAAAAAGAAAAAAGAAAAACCAAGGTGGGAAAATATAGTAGTTCACATGCAACTAACTAGTAAACTGCTCCCCATTTTGGGAGCAGGGTAGTTGATTAAGGAGTTCCTAATCTCATTAATTAAACAAATCATATAAATTAAAAAGTATATTGATATTAAATATTGCATCTTTGCTTTTTGTTTAAATGGTTCAGATATTCAAGTCAAGTAGTTCTACTGGAAAAGTCCTAGAGTATTCAAGTTTCCATTCCTTAATTAGGAAAACCTTCAGTGAGATTATTGAGAGAATAAAATTAAGATACTGGTCATTAAGAAATAGGAGTAGAGGAAAGACCATAGACAATTCCATTTAACTCAACCAAGAAAGGCCAAAGGGAAGATAGAAAAAATGAAACAGTTAACAATTATGATTGCCTAGATAAAGATCTTAAAGTAAAAAACATGAGAGTACAGATCTGGCACTAAAAATGCTAAAGAAAAATTATTACCTGTCCTTAGAAGTGATATATTAGACTTAATGAAGAAGTCCCACAAAAAATTAAAGCTATGAACAATTTTAAAATAGTAATCATATGGGTTGGAATATTCTCTGTATTATTTCTTCATAATCCCACTGTTAGAATAGAGCCTACTTAAATATGTAGTATCAGAGAAAAGGGCCAAGTACATAACACTATTCTCATGGAAGTAGTTTATCAATTGCCCCGCCTTACCCACCAACTCCTCAGGCTCCAGTCTGTTGTCCACTTCGATCCCTCACAGCGTGAAGTAGTATCAAAGCAACAGGTGGACAGGGAGGAGCTTGAGCCCGGGTTGGAAACTGCTCCCACTCATCTTGGCCCCGTTATGCCTGGCACCCACTTGGGCGCTATGAGGGAGTGTCCCTGGGAGAGGGTCTTGGCACCACAGCTATGCTCGCCAGCCACGAGCCAAGTGTCTGGTGCCTGGTGGTCAGTGTACATCATAGCTATCCGCCAGTTGTCTGGTCATCCAGTCACTTAGGCTTTTATATATATAAATTACTTAGTAAATAAAGACATCTCATTGTTTTAGATTTCTGTTTATGTGTTCCAAAATTTTTATATCTTTTAAGTTGGAATAAATATACTACATTTTTAATGGTAATTGAAAAGTTCTCTAAACACAATCTTTGTGAAACCTATAATTTGTCTACAAAAGTTGTTTAATTGAAAGCATTTCATATACTACTTATATCAGCTATGAGAAGGAAAAAATCTTGGTAACTTAAGAATATCACTATTATTTATAATATGGAAGCATGTTTGTACAGCTTTGGGATCTTTTAATGCCCACGAAAAAATTGAAGGCTAGAATCTCCAAGCAATGGGCTGACATTGGTTTCCAGGGTGATGATCCCAAAACGGACTTCAGAGGCATGGGCATACTTGGATTAATCAACCTTGTGTAAGTGAAAATGAACTTTCTTTTTTCTCTAAATAAAATTACATGTAATCTCCAATTTAGTTTTCTACTATCTCTAAACTTTAATAGCTGCAATGCTAAAAGTATTTACTAATGTGTTGACAACAATAGAAAGACATTGGAAATGTACCCGTGTATGTGTGTGTGATTTCTTTATTTACCAATACCTTTCTTCTTTTCTTTTCCTGGCCTTCCTTTTGCTACCTCCTACGGAATTATTTACACTCTTTTATTACTTAAAAAAAAAAAAAAATTATATATATATATATATATATATATATATATATATATAGTCTTTTGTTAGTTCACTTATTTGTTAAAAAGTAATCTTAAAGCTTTGTCAAAGTTCTGTGGCCTGTGCTAGAGAGGCCTGATAGTTCAAAATTAAATTTTGATTGATTCAAAAGCATTCTGAGTCACTGCAATGATTTTGGGTGGAGAATGATTGGGATGATTGTGGCAGTACTAGGACTATCATTTTGATAGTAACTTTTTAAAATTGCTTCTGGACAGCTCCTCTTTGAATTACTTTTGTTAATTTTCTTATTTTTCTTAAACTTTTTTAGGTATTTCAGTGAAAATTATACCAGGCAAGCTCATCATATTCTTTCCCGTTCAAATCATCCAAAACTAGGGTAAGCCAAATGTATTAAAGAAACAGTAAGTTCTTGAATTTAAGTTGGTTAGATCATCAGATTTGAAAATATTTCGAGTTATTTATTTATTTTTTAAAATATATTTCTATTGATTTTTTACAGACAGGAAAAGAGAGGGATAGAGAGTTAGAAACATTGATGAGAGAGAATCATCGATCAGCTGCCTCTTGCACATCCCCCAGTGGGGATGTGCCCGCAGCCAAGATACACGCTCTTGACCGGAATCGAACCTGGGACCTTTCAGTCCACAGGCCAATGCTCTATCCACTGAGCCAAACCGGTTTCAGCCTTTTGAGTTATTTTTAAAAAGAGATTTTTTTAATTGATAAGAACTTTAAAAGATATTTCACGATTTTTAAAGCTGTATGTGATCATATACCAATTTTGTATGTGTTTAAATATTTTTCATCACAAGATTTAGTTTATTAATGAGGATAAAGGACCTTTATAAAGATTTTTTGAGAAATAGACTTGAAAATAGAAATAGGAAATAGATTTGAAATAGGAATATGAAAAATAGCTTTGAAATTTGTGCCATGAAATGCAAATTGAGGTCGTATTAGCTGTATCATATAATGTTATTTTATTTTTATATTCCAGTGATACCTATTTTTGAATAAACATTATAACAATATTATATCATAAAAATAAATTTCCTGATAATAAAAGAGAAAAGTCAGATTACCCCAGTGTATTTTAGAAATCAATGAGAATATACACTGAGTGGCCAGATTATTATGATCTCTGAATGCATAATAATCTGGCCACTCAGTGTGTGTGTGTGTGTGTGTGTGTGTGTGTGTGTGTGTGTGAGTCCCAGGGACATGGTTGGTTGGCCTGCCTGCCTGCTGGTTGAACTCCTGGTTGAGGGGACAATTTGCATATTAGCCTTTTATTATATAGGATATACAGTGAGTGGCCAGATTATTATGCATTCAGAGATTATAATAATCTGGCCACTCAGTGTGTGTGTGTGTGTGTGTGTATATATATATATATATATATATATATATATATACACACACACACACAAACACACACACACACACTGAGTGTATATATATATATATATATATATATATATATATATATATATATAGTACTCCTTTTAGTTTTTAAAGGATTTTGGTTTTAGATATTCATATGACCAGAGCTTTATTTTTATTTCTTCAGGTATATTCAGAATATCAACAGCCTCTAAAGAACAAATTTTTTAAATCTGTTCTGGTCATTTTTCTTAATATTTAGAGATTATTATGAAGTCAGTACTTTGTTAGAAATAAATCAAAGCAACTAATTCCTTGCATAATTTCAAATTTATTTTATGAGCTATTTGGCTAGCTAGTGTAACTAATAATGTTTCTGACATAGGTATTCTTATGCAATAGTTGGAATCAATCTGACAGAGATGGCTTATAGCTTACTGAAGAGTGAAGCTTTGAAATTTCATCTCTACAACCTTGTTCCTGGTGTACCAACAATGGAACACTTTCATCAGTTTTATTGTGAGTATTTAAAGAAGTTAGTTCTAAGGACATTTTTAAATCATTAGGAAGACATAATGAATAATTCCTCTATCATTTTGTTATTTAGGATCTTTGGAAAAATGGAAAATAATGGAAGATAAGTTCTCTGAAGTATTTTGTATTTCAATTTTTTTATTTGCTGATTAAAAATATTCAGTGAGGCAATGTTTTCACATGTATGCAAATGTGGTGTTTTTGTAGTTTTCTGTAGGTATCCATATTTTAATCAACTATAAAATGAACTTTCCCTCTTGAATACTGTTTAATGAATGCTATTGATTAATATTGCAGATTATTTTGTTACTCTTGTAAGAAAATTCAATTTAAAAACATCCTCCTCCCAACGCACACACACTTATTTCAAGTCTAGGTTGTCTTGTTTTGTTGGGGCTACTTAATAGATTTTCCTCAAGCAGTCATATTACCACTATTCCATTAGCTTTTATTCTGATGACATTTGAACATTGGCAATTTAATTGCATGAACTCCATCTTCAGAAGATATTTCTGAGAAGCAAAGAATTCAGATCCAGCTTAGTTTTTATGCTCTACTTTTTTTTTTTTTTTAATCTTTTTATGTCTTCTTTAGAATGTCACTTACACATTGGCAGAAAACTACTTCAGTATAAATGGCCAAATTATAATTCCAACTCTATGCTTGAAGGTTTCATCCAGATCTCTTTTTCCACATCTCTCCATCTTTATTTAATCCTTAATTCCAGGATTGTAACTGTGTGACCTCAAGCCTTTGTTACTAAGTCCCTGAAGTCACCTTTTCACCAGTCTTTCTGTGATGACCTCTGGTTCTTCTCTACATTGAGGGTGCAATTATTTAAACTGGAAATCTAGTCATTCTACTCCACTGCCCAAAATTTTCCAAAAGGACCCATGACAAGGCCATGCCTGATCACCTCTCAGGACTCATCTTCTGCCACACACCAACTCCCCGCAGACTAAAGCTTAAGCACACGTCCTCTGTTATTTGCACAAATATGTCATGCTCTCTCATGACTTGGGACCTTTCACCCAGCCTGGAACAGTTCCTTCCATGTTTCTCATAGGCGTCTGGTCAATGTCGGTTTAGATGTGACCTTCTGTGGGAAGTCTTATCAGAGACTCTGTTCCTTCAGTTATCATTTCTTTCTCCATTATTCATCTTCCCATGAACATGGGTAACTGGAGCATCTCTGGCTACTGTGGACCCCAGTGCCCTCAACACCAGCATCTTGTTTGGCTCTGGTCTAGGATGAGCATCAAAGTAGTATCTAGAGTAAAAGAGTCCTTATAGGTTCAATTTAAATAGGGTTTATGAGTGATTTTAAATTCATGCTTTTTGTTATAAATATATCTATTTTAATATTTATTTGCATTAAATACTTTTAACATGTTCAGGGTTAAATTAGCTACTATAATGAGGACAGAAAATAAAAATATTAAGCCTATTTAGAGCTTATGTATTCTTTTGTTTTTAATATTTTTATTAATTTCAGAGAGGAAGGGAGAGGGAGAGATAGAAACATCAATGATGAGAGAGAATCATTGATTGGCTGCCTCCTGCACGCCCCACATCAGGGATCGAGCCTGCAACCCCATGCATATACTCTAACCGAGAATTCAAACTGTGTCCTCCTGACTCGTAGATGGAAGCTCAATCACTGAGCCATGCGGGGTGGGCATATAGTTTATATATTCTTTATAAAAAGAGGAGTTACTGACAATTCATTGGGAAAAGTGGAAATATCTCTGAATTTTAGAAATCAAATAGAAAACAGCTTCCTTGTAATTTATCCTTGTCCAACATTTTCTTGTTACTTTCATTTTTGTGTTTCAGAGGTCTCTGGGAAAAAAATGTTTTCCTATTCTCATGGTATCTTTTGACAGTATTATATCTTTTAAGTTTGAGGGATTTTGTTGAAATTGCTGTTTATTTAGAACATTCTTTTAAAATGCCTCAAGTTTCTAGTAGTTTCTGATGATTTATGATTATTATAGAATGTGGAATTCAATGAATGTTTATATACTTTTAGAATGAGATAGTTTGGATGGCACTATTGAGCACTATGTGTTTTGTTTTTGCTTTTTAACTACAGGTTATCTTGTATATGAATTTGACAAGTTTTGGTTTGAAGAAAAGCCAGAAAGCATTATGTATTTCAACATATACAGAGAGAAGTTTCATGAAAAGATTAAAGGACTCTTACTGGATTGTAATGTATCACTTGCTTTAAAAATATGAATCATTCCTAGTATCTTCTATTTCTACCACATTTTGCACACACAACAGAATTTATACGTTGTAATAGAAATTATCTGATCAATTACACTACATATATATAATTTCCTACAGAAATATTTCAGAAGTTCTATTTAAGAAAGCTAGTGGACAATCAGTGTATGTTTACAGTTGTTTATACACTGTCCTCCAAAGGTACCTTATCCTTCCAAAGATCCCCTTTGTGGAGTCATAGGAACTACAGTTTGGAACTTGGGACTTAACCCATTTAGTATAAAAGTACAAATCAGGTATTTGTATTAAATTGATTGATTAAAATGTATAAATGTCAGTTTTTTCTTTTATGTGTTGTAGTTCTCAAGTTGGTATCTTTGCAAAGCTCTTAAAATGTTTTGTTTTTGAATTTGGAAATAATTGTTCTTTATTTTTTTCCTCTTATTTTATTTGTAGGTTAATTAGGGGGGAGAGTGGTTCTTTGTGTTTTTTTCATTTGACTCTCAGTCACATGTCAGTGTTGCTTCATTAGTAGCAACATGTTAGAGAGGAGGAAGAACCTTTTTGGTTTGCCTGACTATTTAGCATAATAGATAAGAGAACAACAGTATTGGTGACTAGCTTTTTTTGTTTTTAAACACCACACTTTGAAATATTGCAATGTTATTTTAAAGCTTAAAGACATTTCCTCATATTCAGTCTTCGCTTTTTGTCAGTTGTAGAAAAGAACCTTAGTTAATGCCTCGTAGAAGAACCTTTTATGGGGTTTCTCTACCTGTCGGTGTTTATAAAAAGAGATGTATTTGCTCAGAATATCTTGATTGTATTCAAAGGACAGTTGCTGTTTCAATAAAGCTGTCTTTGAACTTAAACAAAAAGAAAACTTAAAGCTTTATAAAAATCTCAGTTAAACGTCATTTAACTTTATTTTGCTTACTGTTAATTCTTCTCTGCTTTACTCCAGTGTTTCCAGATGACGATGTATGAACTATATAGATCATATCTGAGTTAGCAATTCGTGGGATTCTAAAGTAGCCTGAGGATGATAATTGTGCATTTTGTATAGCTTTATTCTCCTAAAGTAGCAAGCGTGTTAAGGATTACATAGTGATGGGATTCTAATGGGAATAGTTTGTTCTGCATATGTTTTTGACATTAGTTCCCATAGCAGAACTAAAAGAGTTTGAAGATGGGTTCATATGATGTTAAGTTCTCCTTAAGTCCTACAGAAACCTGCCTGTTAAAGACCTAATTTAAAACACGATGACAGTTGGTACATCCTTTAATATGGTCTGTATTAAGTGTTGAAGGACTGGCTCTTATGTGGTTTATCAAGACCTGAGACTTTTGTGTTGTTTATGCCTATTAACAGCCCTCTCTTCAAACTTGCCAAAGAGAAGAGTGGTAAAATATTCGATTGGAAAATAACAGATGAGGTGTTGTAAGGAAACCTTTGGAGCAGTGGTCACCAACAGGTGGTCCATGAGGTCCGAAGGTTGGCGATTGCTGGTATAGCACATTAAAATTACATGCATTAAAATTATGATAAAGTGTTTTAAAATTGCATTCATTTTAATACAATCATGGCAGTTTAGCTATTCAATATTACAGGAGTTTAAAAATTGGTTTCTTGTGAGTATCATAACTTGATTTTTTAAATGTTTTTAATACTTTATCATCCAACTAGAATTCTAGTTGTAGCAAAATTCTGATGAGGATCAAGTGTTAACCATTAAAGTTCCTTTTATCACAGGGTTTACATGAAAAGCAATTATGTTAGTCTTTGAATTTTCATGTTGAAAATACGTACCTTTATATTTTAATCTTTCAACAACTGAGATCTTGAACTGATTTAAATCGTTGTCAGTATCTTAATAAAAGAATGATTCAAGTATGAACGGAGAAACTTTTTAAGTAATTTAAGTTTTTCATTTCTAGGGAGAAAGAAATATTTTTCATAATATTTTTTTAAATGTCATTAGCAAGTTTCCTCAATATTATGTTCTTTAAATCCACCTCTATTTGTATAGCATAGATATTGATCTTTTTTTTTTCTTTTCTTAAACTAATCCATAAACATTTCAGATAGCTCTATATTGAGCTGGTCTAAGCCACCCACAGATTCTTAGCTTTGACAGTCTAGAAGCCACGCTGAGTGTCACTGGTTGTAAATTAGAGTGTGACATGTGCTTTCTGGCTTTTAGGTAAGAGCGACATAGATGAAAAGTGAAATGGGATAATTGTGTCTGCCTTCTTTCTTTTCCTTGCTGTCCACATATGTCATGTTAGAATTTTATGTAGTCTTAAAATCCATGTTGAGAACTTCCTGTTTCTATAATCAAAACTGAAGTAGCAGGAAAATTATGATTGTTTTAGCATGAGTAAAATTATAGAACTGAAGTAGCAAGAAAATTATGATTGCTTTAGCATGAGTAAAGTGAATCAATGTTGAAATGAACTGTTGTATGTGCTAGATTGAAGAGAGTGTGCCAGTGACAAGATAGTCTAAAAAAATAATTAAGTGGTTGTAGTTCAGATATGTTCTGAAAGACAATCTTTAAAAAATGAGAAATCAGGGAATATCAGTGAACCAAGACCAATCTTTTTTTGTATTAAATGTGATATAGTTAGATAGAAAAATTAGTGTCTTACTGACACCATTTACAGTTTAAAAAACCATCCTTTTATTGAGAATGTCCATCCTGAATTTTTCTGTTTTAAGAGCTACTTGAATTTGTATGTATTTTTCTGTGTGAAAACATATGTACTCTTCATTCTTATTCCAGTGTTCACAGTGATTTATGTACATTTCTTTCCTTGGTGTTCAGTGAGGTAGAACTTGCTCAAAGATTTTCCCATTACATGAGTGTGAAAAGTGAACACTCGTGGCCAGAACAGGAAAGATTACATGTTTCCATGGTACAGAAGAGAGGTTTGGCAATAATGCTTGTTATCCTTTCTGAATTCGTGAAACAGCTATTTCCTCAAGATAAATGGCCCACCCACCTTCTCTATGAACAAGGCTGGGGAGGCTTAATTTCCATTTTCATATTTATGAACCTCTCCACATCTGCATTTTTTTTTTTTTCATGAAAATTAACAGAGTTGTTAAAAATCTGGGAGGAGAAAAATCATGAGTGAACTTTTTTTTTTTTCTGGCTTCAGCTTTTGACAAGAGAAATTTAAAATGTAGTACAGGTAAGACCCACGTACTATAATATTATGATAAGATGATTCCATAGTTCTGTTAAAGTATCCAACAAATATGTAAGCAGTAGCTTTCCCTGAAGGAAAAAGCTAGTTGCCAACTTAAATAGATATTTGTTTACTTTGGATAAAGCAACTAATTTGTATGTAAAAGCATTAGTTGAAATATGATATTGTGTTTGGAATGTTGTGAGCAAATAAAAAACATGTTGAAACTATTGTAAACCTTGATGTTAATACTTCTGCTCTCTTCCCACCCTCCCAATCTCTTATTGAAGTCATTTGTGTTGCTGCAACATAAATGAAACATGGTTATTTAATCCTTTAACCATGTTTCTGTAGATAAATCAGAATACACAGAATTCTTTTTTGTGACTTTAACTCATCTGCTGATTACCTGTTTAAGAAGTTATTGGATAAGAGCAATTTGGGCTTCCTGGCTCTTCTGCCATTCCTTGTTTTACCAACATTCACATCGTAGGGGTGCCGGAAGGAGAAGAGAGAGCAAGAAATTGAAAGCCTGTTTGAAAAAAATGATAGAAAACTTCCCTAACTTGGTGAAGAAAATAAACATACAATTCCAGGAAATGCACAGATTCCCAAACAAGATCAACCCACGCCAAGACACATCATAATTAAAATGCCAAGGGTTGAAGACAAAGAGAGAATCTTAAAACCAGCGAGAGAAAAGTGGTTAGTTACCTCCATGGGAGCTCCAGTAAGACTGTCAGCTGATTTTTCAACAGAAATTTTGCAGGCCAGAAGGGATTGACAAGAAATACTCAAAATGTTGAAAAGCAAGGTTACTCTGTCTAGCAAAGCTATCATTTAGAATCCAAGGACAGATAAAGAGCTTCCCAGACAAGAAAAAGCTAAGGGAATTGGCTTTCATACTTCTTTTAATATCATTTATTCTTTCCCTATTTCTTTTGCACTCAGTTGAATAGGCATGAAAAAGGTTACTACAGGTTTTAATGACAAACTTGGCTTTGCTGGAAAGAGGCCCTGAAGATTCATTTTTGCCTGAGTCTGCTGCTCTGTCTAACCAAAGGTACCTTGTAGATCTAAAATTCTGTGATTCGCTGAGGCCGGTTTGGCTCAGTGGATAGAGCGTCGGCTTGCGGACTGAAAAGTCCCAGGTTCGATTCTGGTCAAGGGCATGTACCTTGGTTGTGGGCACATCCCCAGTAGGGGGTGTGCAAGAGGCAGCTGATCGATGATTCTCTCTCATCGATATTTCTAACTCTCTATCCCTCTCTCTTCCTCTCTGTAAAAAATCAATAAAATATATTTTAAAAAAATAAAATTCTGTGGTTCTAGGAAAGATGCCATGATTCTAATAACAGTAATGCCCAAATGGATATGTCTTAGCATAGAACTTGTTATAGATGTCATAAAACATAGACAAAATTTTAAAACTCTACTAATAACAGGGTAAGTTTGTGCCTCTTGATTCTAAAGACCTTTGTACAGAATGTTGCTCCACCAATATTGTAGGTGAACTTCAACTCTTACATTCACTATAGACCCAAAAAGACAAACTTTAAAAGGTATTAGCAATATTTTATTGAATATATTCACTGACAACTGGGTTAGTATATAAAAAGAAAACAGTAATATTTTTTATAACTGCTCATTTTTAAGTATTTATAAATATAAAGGACACTTCACTCAATGTTCCTTTTTCATCAGTTTGAGTTGTAATTAAGATGTTCAAGTTTCTCATATTAAATCATAAACCACCTCCCCTCTCCACACACACACACACACACACACACACACACACACACACACACAATGGTAAATCAAATGCAGTAATTTATCCAGACATTACATTTGCCAAAGTGAGTACTGAATGTCTTGCTTTCCCCTCCTTAAAACGCAGAATAAAAGTCACAAGAAATAAAAGGTATTAGTTTTTCTTGGAGTGGGGAGGGAGGAAATAGTTGACAATTTTCTACTCTACCAGGATTCCTTTATCTTTTTAGGTTGAAATAGAGGGAATAGTTTTTTTGTTTGTTTGTTTTTTAATCATCCAGTTGGCAAAGGCTCCCGCTGGTATGTCCCAGCCTTTTCCTGAAGAAGCTCATGTGGCGCTGTCTTCGGGGTGCCCTGTCTTCATCAACTCTCGTTTCAGCTTCTCAAAGCACACGAACATAACGACGTTCCAGGATGCCAGTCGCAAGAAGGAAGGGAGTAACCTGGAAAAGTGCACGGCATGGCATATTAGTTTGCGTGACATTCTCAAAGCTATTACAACACAGGCAGCTTTTGCTTTTCATGTTGCCACTCTTCTCAAATGAAGATGCTTCAAAGTACCTGTTTTTATCTCCTGCCTAAAATAAAGTTTCATCTATTTTTTCACCTATACTGCTTCAAAACGGCTATTCAAATACATTCCCACCAAACCAAAGCTTGTCTCCTTTTTCATAGCCTTTCCTTCTTTTTGGAGGGGAGAGGAAATTTTTGTTTTGTTATTAGGAAACGATTAAAAGATGAAGTAAGAGGAGGAATCAAAGAGCATTTTCCAGAGTCGAGAAATTAGTGCTGTGTAAATTTTGGCAAATTTGATCCTTAGGGAGACTGCCCTGTGTCTAGGTGTGTATTTTTTTGTTTGTTTGTTTTGCTTATTTTTTGGTTGTTGCTATTTTTTAAGAATTCTGCCAGACTGTGCAGAACAAATCATTGATTTTGAATGCCTGTTTGCAGCAACGAAATATTCCAAGAGAAGATGTCATCAGTTAAATCTGCCTTGAATAAATTTTTTAAAAAGTGATCTGGCCGCCTGGCCAGTGTAACTTAGTGGTTGAGCAATGACCTATGAACCAGAAGGTCATGGGTTCGATTCCTGGTCAGGGCACATACCAGGGTTACAGGTTTTAATCCCAAGTAGGGGATGTGCAGGAGGCAGCCAATCAATGATTTTCTCTCTTCATTGATTTTTCTCTCTGAAATCAATAAAAACAAACAAAACTAACCCTAACAAAGAGCTAGAATATTCCTTTAAATTTAAAAAAGGTGATCTGGCCTACAGATATCATCCACAAAGATTTTTGGAGGGGTCTCTTAACATATTTCTCCTGACTCTTGAGTGTGTGTATAGTATGTGCTTTAATGAAGGTATAAAGTATGCCTAACTAATTTACCATATTAACCATTTTAAGTATATAATTCAGTAGCATTAAATACATTCAGTTTGTATGCAACCATCATCATCATCCATCTCCACAATCTTTTTATCAACCCAAACAGAAATTCTGTGCCCATTGAAAAGTAGCTCATTGCCCTGGCCAGTGTGGCTCAGTTGGAGCATCATCCTGTGCACTAAAGGTTCTCAAGTTCCACTCCAGGCCAGGGTACATACCTAGGCTGTGGGTTCAACACCCAGACAGGGAGCATATGAGAGGAAACTGTTCTAGGGTGAGGACAATAACAACAAAAAACATAGCTCCCCACCATATATTCCTCTCAGCTCCAGGTAACTATATTCCACTTTCTGTCTCATTTTATTTAGCATTACATTTTCAGGATTCATTCTTGTTGTAACATGTAGTCACCCAAAAGGTTTTAAATTTGAAAAAATTATTGTTTAATGGCTAGTGTGAATAACTGGCATATCCATTTAGAGTTAATTTTATAATGTATTTCATTTATATTAATGTATCATAGGCAGATTATGGTGAAGTCAAACCTTTTGTATAGTGTGTATAGTGAATTTATGTTTACCTTAATAGGTTTGAGACATTGCCTTACAATATTTAAGGGTTATAGAATTTTGTTATTTTACCACTGGTACAATCCTTGTTGAACATATCCATAAATTAGTTGATAATATATTTTCTTAGGAAGGTCATTTCCAATATAATATAATATTGCTTTATGGAAATGTGATCCACTGTACAATACATTCCTATGTGAGTGTTTCTGCATCACTTTTCTGGATCAATGACAGTGATTTTTCTCTAGTTTTGCTTTAATACAGTGTAAACTACAGTCCATTAAGTTTAAAAAGCAAATTCTGTTTTCTCAAAGTCCTCTATTATGCTTTTCCTTTGCTTTGTAGTTCTTCCCAGAGAAGGCAAATACTGTCTACATTTCTAATAGATTGGGACCAATTACTTATGTCAAATAAGCCTCCGATTAAGGTTGAGAAAATTAATTTTCATTTTCCCGCACAGTAAAATTGATAGGTGAGAGAAATCTATGGCAAGAAAAAGGAAACACTAATCATACTGCATAGTAGACCATGACTGCTCAACTGCATCAACTGTTTAGCTGAGACAGTGTTCCGAAGTGTGTAGGTAGCCTCAGCACATCATTATAGATATGGAAGATCATAGCCTACCCTTTGAAAAAAGCTGTCGGTCCTTCATTAACGAGCATTGTCATTGCACAGCTGTGCGCATTCTTGTACTGTCCTGGTGTGGAATTTATAAATCTGGTTTTCACTACATCCATCGGCGAAGACATAAGCGTTGCGCAAAACCCAGCGAAAACAGCCGACACAAAGTGGCAGGGTAGTTCATCTAAAATGGATCAATGGAACAGGTCAACATCAGACTTGAGGGAGGGGCTACTAGTATTTATCATATCACTGCACACCTGGAAGTCAAGATGGGATGCCTTGTAAATAAATATAATAAAGGAGATTATACTTACAATGGAAAACAGTGGCAAATAGTACATGTGTAGCATAGTGGGTTGTGTTTTAGGAAAATATCCTGTCAGTTTTCTCTGTGCCTTTGGGGTCTGGCATAATGCCTGGTATACAGGCATCAGATACTTGTTTATTAAAGTCATTGTCCAAGGAGAATCTCAATGTCTTGAGAACCTATTAGAATATTAACTTTAGGAACCTATTTGATGGCTCTGCATTTGGATGAAACTGCTGATGAACTCATGTAACTAACTCATTTGGATACAGTGCAAAATGAACTCACCGCCCAAGTCCTGCTATCCTATATAATAAAGATGTAATATGGAAATTAACCCTCACGCCCTCACAAGATGGCTGCCTACAACCAGGCCAGCAGGGGGGTGAGGGACAACTAAATGACTAAACAGCAGGCTGCGTGGGGCGACCAGGCCAGTGGGGCGGGGGGGGGGGGGGGGGGGGGGGGGGAGCGGGGCAGCATGAGCGGCAATCAGGCCAGCAGGGGAAAGGGAGTGCTGTTGGGGGTGACCAGGCTTGCAGAGCGGGGCAGTTGGGGGTGACCAGGCCAGGAGGGGTGGGGGGCAGAAGAGGCAACCAGGCCAGTGGGGGCAGCAGTTAGGGTGACCAGGCTGGTGGGGGAGTTGCTGTTGGGAGTGACTAGACCAGCAGTTGGAGAGCAACCAGGAGAGCAGTTGGGAGCAACCAGGCTGGTGGGGGTGGCAGTTAGGGGGTCCTGGATTGGAGAGGGTATAGGGCTGAGGGGGAACACCCCTCCCATACAAGCATGAATTTTATGCACCGGGGCCTCTGGTATAATAAATAAGATGTTAACAAACATTCCATTTGTATTAAATGAGAGTAGTGCTGACATAAGAATGTAGTTGCATTTTGTTTCCGTTGCAAAATCTGTTGCAATGAAACTTCTAAAACTTAGGGTTTTAGTCTTTTTCTCTCCAAAAATTATATTTATATGTTCAAAAGTACTTCAAACTATTACAATTAAAAGGTTCAGTAGAATGTGGCAAGAGAAGCTCCAAGATGAAATTGTAAATGTGCAGTCCTGTTTGTTACGTCCCATGGAGGTTACCTGCCATGATTTCGCTTTTCACAAGGGTGTCCTTCATCAGGTCGTACGCTACTAGCTCTGTACAATTGATGGTGACGTTTCTTGCCAAATTAGGAGTAGTCCCTGAGGAGATTAAAAAGAAAATGTTTAATAGCTCCCTTATATGATAAGGTGCTAATTGCATATGCATATTTTAATGATTTTAAAATCCACCTTGGAATTAGTTACCTTTCCAAAGTCCAGAGAGGCCTTCAGTTGTTACTATAATTCTGTAAGCATTGTAAGTCCCAGTGTAGCGAGGTTTCGGACCGTAGATATGGCTCTGTGCCTGAAGTCTGACCTTTGCAACCTCTGTGGGTTGCCCAATGAACACGGACATTCCTCCAGTTGTCACCCCTGCTAAGATCCTGCCTCCTAAACTAGCTGTTGAAATCCACAAGGAAAGAAAAAAAAAAAAATCAAGCAAAATGAAAAAGCCATCAAGACCCAGAATGCAACTACATGTTTTTTAATTTTAGTGGTTAGTATTATTGAATCTTTATATCTTTTCTACTTCCCTAATACCCATGCATGTGTGGATCATGCACTAAATACATGCTAAATCGTAGTGGGGCCAGAAGACTTCAAAGTTGAAATTTATTTTTTTTTTAAATGAGGATTTTCAAGGAAAACAATGCCTATTTAAACAGTGGCTTAGTTATTTCCCATATTTAGTTTTTTGGGTTTTTTTTTTTTTTTTCAGTCTTTCCTAATTGGGGGGAGGCACTGGTTCAGATTCTGAGGTTTGCTTGCCAATTTGTTCGGAAGCCCCCCACCCTGTGGAAAACAGTTTTGAACAGAGCTGGGCACAGCGCGTGTCTCTGGTGGCTTACTTTCTCTGCCCTCGGTGAAGTACTCCTGGGCGGTCTCATAGAGCCCGATCCTGAGAGAGGCAGAACTTATTTGTCTCTGGAGGCCAGCAGGCAGTCCGTTATAGAGCTTCAGTGGCCCTTCCGTTCTCGCCAGAGTGATGATTGTTCTCAGCACGCCTCTATACTTAGGGGCACCAGAGTTCGGGTTTTCGCCTTGAATCTGGGAATGGGAAAGGCACGGGTCAAAGGGAAGGGAAGTCGAATAGGAGATCCTTCCTGGTGAGAAAATGGCAAAGGCTGGGATCAGGCTGTCCTGTGTGGAGAGACCTCAGGCCCAGATTTTCTCTGGTGTCCTATTTGTAACTCCCTTTCCCTTCCCAGCAACATCTCCCCTATCCTTTATCTGTCTGTCTTTCTATTTACCTAACAGCCATCACTACATACCTATGGAGCATGACCAGCTACAATGTACTTTTGAACATTCACCCCTCCCCCCCCCCCCACTCCTACCCTCCATGAACTTTCCAGAAGGCAGGATGGGAAGATGCCCCGCAGAACCAAAAACGGAAGAAGAGCCCTGCCATTGTGGCTCAGTGTGGAGCGTCCACCTATGAACCAGGAAGACACGGTTGGATTCCGAGTCAGGGCACCTGCCCGGGTTGGAGGCTGGATCCCCAGTGTGGGGCATGCAGAAGGCAGCCTATCCATGATTCTCCCTCATCACTGATGTCTCTCTCTTTCTCACTCTCCCTTCCTCTCTGAAATATATAAAAGGATGGAAGAGGAAAACGCTTGGCTTGTCTACTCCAGAGGGCTGATATGCTTCGCTCTGAGAACACGTAGTGCCCCCCTAACATTTGGGGTTAGATGATAATCATTCTCCGCGGCCCTTGTGATTCTGCAGTTCATCTTGGAAAAGTTCCGGTTTCCCACCCTAATGCACCCAGTCCCCGGGCAAACTGGTGCTGAAGGTGGCCACCTGTCCTACCTGCCTTTGCTCAGGAATCAGATCTCTCTGCGTCTCTCTGAGATGCACCCCCTCCCCATCCTGCTCCCTACCTGTTGCCGCACTTTGGCCGTGTCCAGCGGGAAGGTGACCACATCGGCCACACAGGCCGCCAGCCCGGCCGAGAAGATCCTGACGCCCATGGTGGGATGCGCCTCGGCGGCGGTTGCGCCCTCCATCCTCGCTCAGACTGCGGGGCGATGGGCTGGCGCCGAGGAGAAGGGCTGGGGAGTTCCGTCCTCTCTGCCCCTTTCCTGCCTTCAGCTGGGGCAGCAACCCGCTCTCTCACCCTGGGGAGCCGGGCGGCTGGCAGCCTGCGGCCGCACAGGGGGAGGAGGAGCCCAGGAGTGCGGCCCAGTCAGTGCCCCCTCCCCGCCTTCTCCCCAGGAACACCCACTGCGCCCCGCTGGCCGCGCCGCGCGCCCTGCCCTCGCAGGGGACTTATGTAGCCCGCAGCTCCGGGCTGAGCCACGCCACATCTCCAAAGACCGGGCTTGGGACCTGCGGGGCGGGCCCTGGGGGCTGAGTCCCTCCCACCCGCATGCACCCTCGGTGTCTGGGGAGCCTCCCTTCACCAAAGCGCACCTGGTTGTCTGCGCCCTGAGCGCGGCACTGGAATAAGGCGCACCCTTAGCGGGCACCCTTCGTGGCTTCTGTCACCCTTTGACTGCGCCCCGGGGCTGGGCGGGGGCAGCTGTCCCCCCTTCCCCAACTCCCATCCCCAAAATAAGCGCAATCTCAGGGATTCTGGGAGGACCTGGGGCTGTCCGAAGCAAGAGGAGGGTCCCCAGGACCTTTGCAGGCACCATCTAGGCTTCCCTTTTAAGGCATCCTCCTTTCTCCTCTCCAACCACCAAATCCAGACCTGGAAAAATCCCAGGCAGAAACCAATAACACGGAACTCTTCAAATAAATTTTTGGGCTTTTTTGGAGGAGGTTGTCCAATGAGATAATAGACATAAAGAAGCATCTAGTACACTGCTGAAGGGCTACAAGAAGTGAGGTGTCACTTGCTCCTTTTCATTTCTTTTTCTTTTTTTTAAAAAATATATTTTATTGACTTTTTACAGAGAGGAAGGGAGAAGGATAGAGAGTTAGAAACTCCGATGAGAGAGAAACATCAATCAGCTGCCTCCTGCACACCTGCCACTGTGGATGTGCCGCAACCAAGGTACATGCCCCCGACCTGAATTGAACCTGGGACCCTTCAGTCCACAGGCCAAACCGGCTTTGGCTCCTTTTCATTTCTTAGGAGGGTGAGTGGAAAGGACCATGCAAGCCACTTGGCTCCAAGTGGCCTGCATGGACCTTTCCACTGCGACCCCTGGACAGTCACCTGCACTCCCAGGATGTGGTTCCAGAGCCACCCCAGGTGAGAAGTCCTGTTGCTAACACCCGGAGTGACAGGTTAAACATTGTAACTGTGCTTGTCCTGGGGGAGGAGCTCTGCCTACTCCTGTCCTGGTGCACAGGTCCATTTGAGCGTGCATTTGTTCTTCCAGTCCCGGAGCAGGAGCAGGAGCAGGAGGAGCATAAGATGCTGCCCCAGAGAGTAACCCCCCTCTCCTCCTCGGTCCTCTCGAAGAGCAGGTTGTCCTGTGCGAGGAGCCAGTCCTCAGGGGCTTCCCAGGGAGGTCAGGCTGGAGGGATCGAGGAGGAGGAGGAGACTGGAGTCTCTCTCTGCAAACACCTGTTGAAATAAAGAGCCCTGGAGGCAAGTAAGTGGAATTTTTGGGTTTGGACTACAAAAAAGAAGGCTCGGCACATTCTAAAGGAGAAGCAGGGTAAATTAAAAGCTGTTTTAGTGCCGGGCCAGCATGGCTCAGTGGTGGAGCATCAACCTATGGACCAAGAGGCACTCAATTCCCGGTCCCAGTGTGGGGTGTGCAGGAGGCAGCCGATCAATGATTCTCTCTCCCTCTCCCTTCCTCTCTGATTATATATATATATATATATATATATATATATATATAGTTGTTTTGTTTCCATAGGGCACATGTTTGCATGTTTTAAAAACATACAAATTAGATGAGAGGATGAAATGGAAGCTATTAGAAGGAGAGGGAATTTGAGGAATATATCTGTTAGAAAGTAGATGTTGTATTCCAAAGCAGGTAAGGACAAATTAGGAGATGAGACAGATATATTTGAGACTGTGAGGAAGAGAACCAGCAAGAGCGGCTGGGTTATTGCCAGGTGTGGCCGGTTAGAGACTTCTCCAGGAGACAGTGTAGGTCGGTGGTGACTGAGCACCTGAGAGGCTGGGCACAAGGCCCATTCTCAGGGTCCAAGAAGAAGCAGAAGTCAGAGCCTCATGAGTGTTCTCAGGGTTTAAGACTGAAAATGGTTCTGATTCTCAGGGGACTGCCAGCTCTGGGAGTGGTGCTGGGAAGTAGGCAAAAGTTTGCCTCAGGTTGAAGAGAACAGTAGGGGAGAGGGTGGCGTCCCCAAAGGGTCAGACTTCTGCTCTTCTGGCACAAAGAACGAAGGAGGTAGATAGGTCAGCGTGGGAAAGGGCAGCGGCCTTTCATGACGTATCTAAGGAAGGGCGGCAAGTTCCTAATGCACTAAATTCCCATTTACCTCTTTTAATTTTTTATTTTATTTTATTGATTTTTTTACAGAGAGGAAGAGAGAGGGACAGAGGGTTAAAAACATCAATGAGAGAGAATCATCGATCAGCTGCCTCTTGCACACCCCCTAATGTGCCTGCAACCAAGGTACATGCCCTTGACTGGAATCCAACCTGGGACCCTTCAGTGCACGCTTTATCCACTGAGCCAAACCGGTTTCGGCTGGTGTAATATTAATCAGAGCAGCAGATTTAATGTCACAAGGACCTGGGTTTGAATGTGTCATTTGCCACCTATGTGACCTAAGGCAACGTATTTAATCTCTTTACATTTTTTTTCCTGTCTGTAAAATCAGAATTATAGTGCTGTTGTCAGGATCTAAATAAATATAACTAGTAAATATCTTAGCACAATAACTACAGCGTGGCACATAGAAAGGCCATAGGAAGTAGTTATTGCAATTGCATGTTTTATTAATGAAGTTGAATGACCACACTGCAGGTTGTTGTAAGGAACCAAAGCATCAACCTTTATAAAGGTTTTACTGAAAGATGTGCGGGGTCCCTTACACTCAGGTCCTGAGCCCCTGACTTAATGGCCCACCCTGGGACACAGTTATCACATGGAGAAGCAGGATTGGATGCCAGGTCTCTATTTGGAGCAGCCAGGAAGGCACAAGGGTGACATGGAGACATTCCAGCTGAGAAAAAGCGTCGAGGCTCCTGGTTCTCAGGCGCTGCTGGGCCTCCGTTTGGATGATGATATAGTTGTGGGTCAGAGGTCACAGCCCAAGTCCAGGACCCTCTCCTTCCGTCATCCTCCTCTTTCCAATCTCCCAGACAAGTGGAAATTTCAGTCGTGTGTCGTGCCTGGCCGAGAGGCTTTGGCTAAAGGTCCAGGATTGCAGCGTGAATGTGACCCGGACACTGGGGGAAGGAGCAAAGACTAACTGAGGTCACCTTGGAGCGGTCTTGTCTGCGATCATTGCTTCAAGCACTGTTGGCCTATGTCCAACGGGACGTGGAAGTCGGATGGACCAGAGGCCTCAGAGTGTGCTGGCTGCGAGCAGCCCCGCAGCAGCCTGTGGGATGAACCTGGGTCTGGGAAAGATCAAGCCCTGCCATTAACAATAAGATGGATTCACTCCTATGTGGGGTATTAAACTGGAAGCAACAAATGAACAAACAAGACAAACAAAAATAAAAAAGAGAGGAAAGAAAGACATCTGGGCTTTGTGAATGCCTTTAAAAAAAAAAATATATATATATATATATATATATATATATATATATATATATATATTATATATTATTGATTTCAAAGAGGAAGGAAGAGGGAGAGAAAGATAGAAACATCAATGATGAAAGAGAATCATTGATGGGCTGCTTCTTACACACCCCCAATGGGAATTGAGCCTGCAACCCAGTGACCCTTCAGTGGTCAGGCCGATGCTCTATCCACTGAGCCAAACCAGCTAGGACTATGTACTCTTTATAATGTGCAAATATATATATATGTGTGTGTGCTTAAAGTTCCATAGAAGCTCTCTCTTTTACATTTTACTTGTGTGGTTAATATGATTGTTGCAAGCACATGCGTGACAGACTTTAAAATGCCCGAGACTCACACAAGAGATTAAGCTTTCTCTCCATTATTTTCCTCTGACCTGCAGGATGACCTGTTGCTCACTCTCCCGAAGGGTTTGCCCAGCTAAATTTCACAATAAAGCAGCTCTTGGGAGTCTGGCTTGCTTCAAGCTGCCCTGTGGCGCTATGCTCTGCTCCAAGTTCCCGGGCCTTTCCTTGACCTTGTGAGGTGTACCCTCTTTGGATAGAGCCTTGACTAAACTTCCTTGTTCAGTATTTCATGGTAGGATATGAAGGGGAATTTATGGTGGAGCTGTTTTAACATTCTTGGAGTAATGGTTGATTCAATGAATGCCTGATTCCACATGCCTTTATTGAGCACCCACTGTATACACTGTTCGAAGGTCTGGGGAGACGGACACATGAAGAGACTGTGATACAATATGCTAAAGGCGGTGTTAGCGACGTACCCAGGTGATTGGGGAGCAGGGGAGAAGGCCACCTCACTCTGACTGTGGGCATTTGGGAGCTTCCTGGAAACGGTGCACACAGATCCAAGTCTTGAAGAGTGAGTAGCAGTTACCCAGGCAAAGGACGGGGGCAGGGAAGTGACAAAGATAATTGTGTTTTAAATAGATTTATGCAGCTCTGGGAAGGAAATCTTGAGGGCACTGAGGGGGAATCTGGTTCATGGCTATCCCCTGGTTTCAGGCTGTTTAGGGTAATCATTGGAGTTAGAGCTTCACTCTGATGATCACTGCCTTTTTTCACAGGGAGAGAGAGAAAGAGAGAGAGAGAGAGAGAGAGCACGCATGCGTCCATGTGTCCCTTTTTATAAGGACACCAGTCATTGGATTTAGGCCCACCCTAATGATCTCATTTTTTTTCATCCAATAAAAATTAAACATATTTGAGGTGTATAACATGATGGTTTGATATTCATATACATAGTGAAATGATTATAATACAGTCAAGCCAATTGACATGTTCATCCTTTCACAGTTTTGGTGTTTTGTTTTGTTTTTGTATTTAGAACACCCGAAATCTAGTCTCTTAGCAAATGTCCTATATTCAACATAGTGTTATAAACTATAGTCTTCATTGGTACCAACTGAGCAATTTTTAAAGGGGATTCTTTTTACTGTAAATAGTGAGAAGCAGCAGAGAAGTTTAAATTTCCTTGGTAACGTGATTCCTGGGGTGAGGTGGCCTGCGGGCAGAGAGGGAGCATAAGGGACACCAGCCCCCATTGTTCAGCTCGTACTAAGACCAAGTGGGACATAGACACCCCGAGGGAAGACTGCCTGAGGCCAGGCTTCCCCCAGGGCAATGGAGAAAAGCAGTGTGAAATGCTAGCAATTCTCAAAGACAAAACTTGAATGCTAATATTTGTGCCTAACAAAGGTTTCGAGGAATTCCAACAGCCAAAGCTCTGTTTCTCTAGATGTTGGAAATGAGATACATTTGAAACCAAAGAGTTGCCAGATTCACTTTTATTCCATCAAACTGAGTGCAACGGTCCGAGGCACAGTTTCCTTCTCTGCAAGATTGGGGCATTTGGACTGAGATCATTGCGATTCTTTTCTGCAGTAAAGTGTTATTCTGTAAATATGGGTTTTGCCATACCGCGTGGGTAGAACGTTTGGCCGCTGTTACAACCAAAGTTTAGCACTCTCACTGTAGCTAATTGGGCTGAAGTCAGTCAGCTTGGAATTAGGAAGTTCATTGGTGTCCAGCCATACTCCTAGAGTGCCTGAGGCTCAGATAGGCAAAATAACATGACTGCAGCTTTTAAAAGAGCAACTGAGGTTGCCTCCATCACAGAGGAAAGAAAAAGTGTGCCATAGGATAAAATGACCTTGGAGAGGTCAATCTTTCTGAGGTTGAAGAGCGACCTGACTTAGGCCATACTTTTGGACATCCTGTAGAGGGAACAGGGGAAACTGGCCTCGGGGGGAGGTGCCAGATGTGTGTTAGCCATGGAAGATGGTGCTCTGTGCCCCATGAGACTGGCTGGTGGAAATGTGTTATTGGCAGGGCTGGGGAGGAAAATGTTGCCACCTTAAGGTCATGAACCCTGGGGAAATTACATTGTAAGCATAAAGAAATCATGGGGAAATACAGAGTGGCCAGATTATTATGATTTCTGAACACATAATAATCTGGCCATTCTGTGTGTGTGTGTGTGTGTGTGTGTGTGTGTGTGTGTGCGCGCGCGTGTATTAGAGGCCTGACACATGAATTCATGCATGGGTGGGGTCCGGCCAGCCTGGGCAGGGGGAGGGGACATGGGCGGTTGGCCAACTTACCTGCTGGTCGAACTCCTGGTCAAGGAAACAATTTGCATATTAGCCTTTTACTATATAGGATATACACTGAGTGGCCAGGTTATTATGCATTCAGAGATCATAATAATCTGGCCACTCAGTGTATCTAATGTTAGATAATGTTTGCATCATGAAGGATATCATCTCTCTTCCATTTAATCTTTTCTTCCTTGATCCTTGGCTTTCAGTGTTTGCAATAGAATCAAGTGCAGTTTCTGCTGAGTGCTGCCTGAGCAGAGGTTCTGGTAAGCTCTACATTTCAGTTACCTTTGAATTCAAAGCTCTGACCCCCTTGATGCTCTAGTTGTGTGGAACATTATGAAGGAATTGACCTTTTTAGTTTCGAACGAAGAAACAAAACTTTACCCAGAATCTATTGAATGTCACAGGGAAGGGTCTTTAGCTCAACATCACCCCCTAGTGGGACACAATAGATTATTATTAATTCAGATGCAACTTATAAATCTATTATAACTGGAGGCTTTGCAGCAGTTCTGCTCTGTGGCAACTACAAATGGCTATTAAGAACCACTTAACCGTTTATCTTCCATTTGAAAAGTCACTAATCTTCAGTGAGAGTTGAGCAACTTTTATGTTTTATAATCTCCTCATCCTCTTTCATTTTATTCTCTCATTGTTGCCATAGTGAATGGCATTGAAGAAGTAGGAAAACAAAGAAAAAAACAGAAGCCATATCTACCTAAAAAGATCTCGTGAAAATTGCACACTATTGTGGAACACAAGACACCAAAAATTAAAAGACAAATCCAAAAGAAATCTAATGGACCAGGAAACACTTCAAAAATCATTTACCCTCCCTGCTATGAGAGAAGTTCCAAGGAAAACAAATGGTAACGATTAAGATTAGTAACGATCAGATTAGTAACAATTAAGAGTGCTGACTTTACATGTCAGGGAAGGTGTGTGAGAAGAGAGCACTTGTGTTGATGGGAGTGTAGCCAGCAGCCCAGATGTGACTGAAGAAGGCAGATTTCCTGACAGGAGTGGCTTATTGGTGAGTAACAACCTATGAACCAGGAGGTCAAGGGCACATGGCTGGGTTTCGGGCTGGATCCCCAGTGGGGGCTGTGCAGGAGGCAGCCCATCAATGATTCTCTGACATCATTGATGTTTCTATCTCTCTCTCCCTCTCGGAAATCAATAAAAATATGTATTTTAAGAAATAAAAAGACCAAGTGGCTCTAGGTTTAGGCAAAGCTGTAGTGAGCTACTAGGCCCAGGTCAGCCCGAGACAGGGAGGCCGCTAAGTCTCAGGGGACAGCAAAGGGAGGAGAAACCTAGCCTGCTCTCTACTCACTTGCTGTGATGAGATGGGACTGTGGGAGCTGCCCTCTGCTGGCTGCCAGGGTTTCCTGCCTTTGAACCCAGGTGTGGCAAAGGCATCATTGGGACACAAGCCTTCTCACTGCCTGTGGCTGCCCTGTGGCACTTCCTGTGAATATGGCCCTCCTGCCAGACCAGACCAGTCATGCAGGATCTGCAGTTTCTCCAGCACACTCACTGTTCCTGCACACTCACTGTTCCTGCACACTCACTATTCCTCCACACTCACTGCTCCTGCACACTCACTGCTCCTGCACACTCACTGTTCCTCCACACTCACTGTTCCTGCACACTCACTGTTCCTGCACACTCACTGTTCCTGAGCACTCACTGCTCCTGCACACTCACTGTTCCTGCTCACTCACTGTTCCTCCATACTCACTGTTCCTGCTGCATCACCGTTCCTGCACACTCACTGTTCCTGCACACTCACTGTTCCTGCACACTCACTGTTCCTGAGCACTCACTGTTCCTGCTGCACTCACTGTTCCCACTGCACTCACTGTTCCTGAGCACTCACTGCTCCTGCACACTCACTGTTCCTGCTCACTCACTGTTCCTGCACACTCACTGTTCCTGCACACTCACTGTTCCTGAGCACTCACTGCTCCTGCACACTCACTGTTCCTGCTCACTCACTGTTCCTGCTCATTCACTGTTCCTGAGCACTCACTGCTCCTGCACACTCACTGTTCCTGCACACTCACTGTTCCTGAGCACTCACTGCTCCTGCACACTCACTGTTCCTGCTCACTCACTGTTCCTCCATATTCACTGTTCCTGCTGCATCACTGTTCCTGCACACTCACTGTTCCTGCACACTCACTGTTCCTGCTCACTCACTGTTCCTGCACACTCACTGTTCCTGCACACTCACTGCTCCTGAGCACTCACTGCTCCTGCACACTCACTGTTCCTGCACACTCACTGTTCCTGAGCACTCACTGCTCCTGCACACTCACTGTTCCTGCACACTCACTGTTCCTGAGCACTCACTGCTCCTGCACACTCACTGTTCCTGCACACTCACTGTTCCTGCTCATTCACTGTTCCTACTGCACTCACTGTTCCTGCACTCACTATTCCTGCTGCACTCACTGTTCCTACTGCACTCACTGTTCCTGCTGCACTCACTGTTCCTGCACACTCACTGTTCCTGCACACTCACTATTCCTGCACACTCACTATTCCTACTGCACTCACTGTTCCTGCGCACTCACTGTTCCTGCACACTCATTGTTCCTGCACACTCACTGTTCCTGCTCATTCACTGCTCCTGCACACTCACTGTTCCTGCATACTCACTGTTCCTGCACATTCACTGCTCCTGCACACTCACTGCTCCTGCACACTCACTGTTCCTACTGCACTCACTGTTCCTGCACACTCACTGTTCCTACTGCACTCACTGTTCCTGCACACTCACTGTTCCTACTGCACTCACTGTTCTTGCACACTCACTGTTCCTGCTCACTCATTTGCCCAGCTCTCTGGCCGCAGGTTTCCTCCCCACCCCCCCCACCCCCCAACCCATGTTCTCTTTCATGGTTTCCTCTCTGAAAGCTGCTCCGCTGAGGACAGACCCAGTGCTCTACAGCAGGAGCTGACTGGAACGCCAGGTCCAGTCTCTCAGGACGGAGACATTGAACCCACCAGCCGTGGGAGTGGAGTGATCATGAGCATGGGAAACAAATCATAAGAGCTAGATGGAAAGTGACCACTCACTGAAGGTAAATCACATGACATGGAAATAAAAGAGAATAACCCACGGAGATGCTAAAAAGATATAATCCAACCGTTAAAAGCTAGATAGAATTTTTTTTTTTTTTTTTTTTTTTTAAAGAAAATGCTCTTTGAAAAGCTCTGCTTGCCTTAGGAATGAGCTGACAAGCCTACTTGTCTCAGAGACCAAGCTGGACAGTCATGTCTGAGGCTCAGGGCTCCTCCATTCATATCCTATAGAAGCAAACAGACTAACACGAGCCCCGAGAGCGAGAGTGTACGCTGCTGCCATGCTGGAAAAAGGAGACTTATGAAATACTTTCAACAATAAAGATTTAAACCACCAAAAAAAAAAAGAAGAAAAAAAAAAGAATGGAACATGAATTTTCACCCTTTACTCACTTCTGCAGTTTAAGTTAACCAGATAAATAAAATTCCTTTCCTATTTTAAATGCATGCCTTCATATGCACACCACTACACACTTGCCTATAAAAATGTTTACTTAGTCAAAATGGTTGCCTAATATAATTTCCCCTGCAATGTTGTTAAAAGAAGAATGAATGTCATTGCCTTAAGCAGGAACTCAAACACCCACAAAAGCCACAGCTGAGTATCTGACGTATTTTATTTGTTCACATTGATCTTATTTGAGGTTAACACTACTTCATTTGACAGTTTAAAAATCATTCTGTAAACAAAATTGGAGAGAAAAAAACACAGCGACAGCTAAAATAAGGACACAATGTACAGTAACGTAAAGGAATGCGTTGAAGGGAATATCCCAAAGAAGCAAAGGAAATGTGACCGTGGTGATGAAGTCCACAATAAGGGAAGAACCTCCAACATCTGACGTGAGAGCAGTAACAAAACAGAAGCATGACTCCAAAGTGCAGGTGTGCTAGTTTTATTTCCACATCCATTCAGGAAATAGACAGCGTATACTATGCTTTATATAAAGTGACAAATTCTGCTTTAAGACATTCAGTTACCTTATCTTGCAGGGTTTCCCCCCCCTGTTTACGTGATCTCTACATTGATTTAATTGGAAAGATGATTGTATGTGATACATGGTATAAATTTCTGGAATCTACGAAATGTATGGAAATGGTGAAGTTTATATATTTATTTTTATTTTTTGCTTTATTTGTAATGAGTAACAAGAAGCTGAAAATCCAGGATCAGAAGCATCAGTACTTTTATTCTATTTCCCCTCCCGTTGCAGAAAAAATCCTGAGCCCTCAGTCATCTTCGTTGCCACTCTGTAACCAAAGGCTGTTCCTTTTCTCTGAATTCTGGCAGCCGACACAAAAAATAGCTGGTTTCTTAAATGCAAAATTTGTCCGAATTGATCAAATAGAACCGTTAATCTGGCACCATATTAAAAAAAAAAAAATCACACTTTCATCACTGTTTAGAACCTCAAATGTTTTCCCCTTGAGGGGAATATCTGCGGAATATAATTTTTGAATAGAGGACTTTTTATGAAATATATTTCAAATCTTAAAAAATAGTTTTAACGCTCCCCAAAGTGTTCTAGGATTTACCCCAGCTGACAACGCCCATTCCATTTAAGAACATTTCCTTTCCCTCACAGCTCTCATTTTACTTATAAAGCCCAACTACACAAATGGCTGCTGCCTGATTTATCATTAAGCAGCACTATTTTTTTTTTTAAACCATGTATACAGCTTGATAGCAAGACTAAGAAGTTATAATACACACATATCACGGACAGATTCATCTTTTTTTTTGGAATTCACTGAATATACTGGTAAACCCCCCTTCCCCCACCAAGCAAGAGAGAGTCCTATTCCTACAGCAAGATGTTAAATATTTCTCCAACAGTTTGCATTGTATTATATTAGGAAAACACGAGGTTTCGAGCCGGGTACTAATAAATATTTAATTTAAAAGAAAGAAAGATACCTCAAGAGAGAAGAACATAAAAAAAAAAAAAGACCCTTTCCCGGCCCCTTGGTTCCCCGCCCCCTCCCAGGGAAGGCGGGTCAGCCAGACAAGGCGGAGATCTCATAGTCACTGGCCGAGGGGAGCGCCTTGCCCATCATCCTGATGTTCTTCGCGCTGGTGATCCTGGCCATCATGCACACGGGCTTGTCAAAGTACCGCACCAGGGCGGGCTCCGTGAGGAGGGAGGCCAGGAACTGCTCGAAGGTGATGGCCCAGTCGCGGTCCAGGCAGGTGCTGCCGGGCAGCGCCGCGGTGCCCTGGCCGCTGCGCACCAGCACCGTGTCCTCCCCGATGTCCTCGCAGTGCAGCTTGTCCTCCTCATGGGAGCCGGCGCTCAGCACCGAGTACGAGGACATGGAGCTGTCGTCCTTGGTGTCGTCGTCGGAGATGAGCATGGCGGAGGAGGCCCCGTTGTCCCGGGGCGAGGAGTCCTCCAGCTTGATGTCCTCCATCTGCCCTCCCAGGGAGTGCTCCTCGCTGTCGCCCGCCAGGCTGGCCGGGTGGGCCTCCGGGGGCTCCATCCCGTAAGGCTGACCGGGGGGCCCTTTCCTGGAGAAGGGCACTCCCAGGATGCCTTGGGCGCTGGCCCCGCTGCCCGCCTCCTTGGCCGCCGGCTGGGCGATGAAGAGCTTGCCCACCTCCCCGATCTCCAGCAGGAGGCTGGTCACCGCCGCCGTGGCGTGGTACAGCTCCTGCTCGTTGGGGTCCTCGCTGAACATATTGTACATCGTCTTGCACAGCTCGATGAACTGCCCCTGCGAGGGATGTGGGGAAGCACAGAGAATGTCAGCATCTCCTGGGGAGCAAGGACAGGGCGGAAGTGGCCTGCAAAGCCATCTGGCTTTAGGGCTCCTGAAAGATCCCGAACAGTCCTGTGCAGGGGGGGTTGGTGCGCTCTCTAGCTCTTAAGGACGGTACCATTTTTTTAATTTTTTTTATTTCTTTATTGAATAAGGAGGGTACCCTTTTTTACAATTTGGAAAACTTGCAACATCAGTGACAGGGGGAAGAATGAAATGAACCTTCATATACCCGTCCCTTAGAATTCAGACTGACTTTTATACAGTTGCTTCCTTAATGTTTTCATTCTCTGTTGAAGTATGGTAGGGAAATCCCAGCTCTCATCTCATCTAACACCTACAACCTTAGGTAGGCATGTCGGTTTTCCCAAGGTTATTAGCTCAGGTCCCCCCCCCCCCCCCCCCGCCCCTCTCTCCCCGGACAGAGAAATGCCTTCCCGCCCCACCCAGATGGCTTATCTGTTTTCCCTTAGGAAAGTCAGCCCGTCCATGCTATGTTCTAATGACCTATGTAGTCTCATCTCCCTCATTACACATCAGCTTTTGAAGAAAAAAATGTCATAAGTCTTCATAGCTGAGCAGAGAACTGAAAACAGCTCAGCCTGGTCCTTTGAGTATCTGGGGTATTTCTAATGACTGGAATAAGGTGTGGACTCTCAAAATTGGATATTTCGTGATTCACATTTTCTTTGAGAGGTCATTTTCTCACAAGTGAGCATATTTTTGATGCACAGAATAGGTGGAAACAGATACTACCTAAGTGCCCAAGCTGCCATTGCCTTTGAGGGGTATTTATTCTATATTTACCTACGATCAGGAAACAGAGTTGTCAGGTTTAATATGAATGTACTGAAGTGTCGAGAGCTTACCTGATTCAATTTGGGTAAGTCCTTTGCATTCTTTGATTTTGACTTATTTTCTGTAGTCCAGAGCCTCAGATAAATACGGTTTTCTTGAGAATTTGCCCTCTTCCCTAAAACCCAAATATCGAGAAATAAGTGTTCAAACGCCAAGAAACAGTGCCCAACCCGCAGCAAGGTAAACGTATGGAAGAAAGTCTGTACCTCTGTCTGGCTTCAGACTCACGGTAACGAAGCCATCGTCTGCGCTGTGCTTGCTTCTGCTATCTAAGCCAACCACTGCCAAGGAATAATCAGAAGAAAGAGTAGACTGTTATGTAATAAACCCATACATTAAGCATTGGTAGTAGAAAACAGAGAAACCACTAGGTAGGGTTGCCTGGCTTAGCAAAACAAAACAAAACAAAACAAAACAAAACCCCAGCACACTAAGTTAAATTTGAATTTAAGATCAACAACAAATCATTTTTCAGTAAAGTGTGTCCCAAATAGCGCCCGGGGCACACGTGCTAAACAAACTGCTGACTGCTTATTTGAAATAAAATTTTTACGGGCTGTCCCATAATTTATCCGACAATCCTATTTCTAGGCAAAGAAATACCTCACTCAGGATTGTTTATCACAACTGGGGTTTAACGTACAACCAGGAAAAAAAGGGATGACATCATGTCGTCTTCAGTACAGAAAAAGGGGTGGCGCTTGCCCCTCGAATCTTGCTTTTCCTCCTCCTGTTACACTGCCATCCCCAACTTTGCATACAAAGGACGGATTTTCTGTCAGGCCCCTCAAAAGACCAAAAACTCACTCTCTAAAAAGAAACAAAAACCCATGTTGATAAAACAAATGCTATATGTTCCAAAATTCCTTCCTATTTATAATCTGGCATTTTGAAACAATGACTTTCGGGGAAACCACATTTAACGTTTTTTTTCCTTCTTAGAGCAGGATGTTACAAAGCACACGAGCATTTTGAAAGAGAGAGGTGGCCAGCACCAGCTTCCCCTCAGTGTCAGCGGTGGGAGAGCCTGCAGCGCTTCTTCAACCATCCACAAGGTGCCTGTCTGCCCCACATATGACCTTGAGTGCATTTAGTGTCCAAGCAATCCCAGTTGATTTGAAGGCAGAGTGAGGGCAACGTACTATATGTCACGGAGAAAGTCCTCTCTGGGGGGATAAGGACACATATGTAATACCTTAATCAAAAAGAAATTTTTTAAAAAAGGAAGTCCTCTCCCTTCCAGTTGAAATGATTTACCAAACAAGTATTGATATTCAAAACTACTGTATGGTAAGCCCATGCAATGAACAGTATACAACCATTTAAAACCACATTTTTAGAGAATGTTTAATAATGTGGCAACATGCTTACTGGATTTGAAGTGGGGGGAAAAAAAAAAACCAGGATATAAAACTGCATAGGCAGTTTGTCCCCAAATTAGAGTTAATTGACTATATATGAATAAGGATGGAAAAGAAATGTTTTAAGATATTATCTGTTACCTTTGTATTACAAGATTTAAAGATATCTTTAGCTTATTTTATATGTTATATAAATTTAAATTTTCAACACAAAGCAATAGTATCTTTGGAGTTGGATGCCTGCGGTCACCTAGGTAATAGAATACAGATTCTGTCCAAAGCGCTGACTCTCAGTTCCTAGTGCCAATAATAGTGAGCCTGGGTCTGGCTCACTCCTCTGCTCAATGACTTAGGGCTCAGTTAAAAGTGGGTCTAAGCTGTGCTTGTTCTGGGAGGACAAGATTTAACAGGCAACAGGACTTAGGAGCAACCCACGTTTACTGTCAGACTTGGGCAAGCCATGAAGCTGCCCTCAAGATGAATTAGAAGACAGAAAACCCACTGCCGTGGCAAACTGAGAGACGCTGCTTAATCCTGCAAGACAAAGCAGTATGTGACTTAATAAGTAGGGGGTATACACAATGAGATGGGTCATGTCTCTGTAGACCTAATAAACACACAGGCAGCATTCAAGGGCCAGACAGTAAATGCCGGATGAAGTAGTTGTTCGTGTGAAAAATAGTACAATAATTAACAAAAATAACACAAAGATAAACTCCGTGTTTTGCGTACTCAGAAGTATAATCCTATTTTTGCCCACCCTCTCTATCTGAGGCCCTGCAGGCGGGGTGTCTCTGCCCCAGCTCCCAAGTCCACCCCTATAGAATGAAAGCAGCCGTGGACAACATACAAATGAATAACAGCTTGGCAGTATGCCGGAAACCAATCAATGTCTCACTAATAGAAAGAGGCTGGTCAACCTTGAAGTTCTGAAAGGTCAGAGCCAACCACACCCTATCTAATTGAGACAATAGTAACTGAGGCAACTTCCCCATCTTGTAATCATGTAAATCCTTACTGATATGATAATCCACTTATTACCTGCCTAAGGGCTATGGGTGTTTCCCAAAGCTGCTTTAGGGTAATGGGTGTATCCCATAGCAGCCTCAATAAAAGGGATAGCAAGGCCAGAGCCTAGTGGAGTCTTCCCACTAGAGGTTGACTCCCGCCTGGCCCCCCATTTGTCCCAAATTAACTCTTTTCTAGTCTCTCTCTTCATTTTAGTGTGTGGCCTCCAAAAACCGGACCCTGAGTGGGCCCTAATCATGTGGGTCGTGTTAAGGGTTCCCACAGCAGTGTTCCAATAAAACTTTACTAATGGGCACTAAAGTTTAAATTTGATATAACTTGCCCATGTCATGAAAGATTACTTGTGATTAAAAAAAAAAAACCCATTTAAAAATGTCAGAATCATTCTGAGATTTGGACCCACGGCTTGGAATTTGCAGACACCTGTCACAGAGCAAAGGCGGATCTGAGAGAACGTTTTCTGATACAAATGCTTGTCCGGACTGGGGATAGCAGCACAGTAACAGCACGGTGTTCCTGCTGAGCCTGACGGGCAGGGAGAGGGGAGCAGTATGCACAGCTCGGCGGACGTGTCTTCTCTAAGCTAGTGGACACAAGGCCATGGTCCCTTCAGCGAGCTGAAGTACCTGCCCCCGATAGTTGCCCAAATTCAAAAATTTTAAAAGAAAGTAACATGTCATAGAAAGACAAATACCACATGATTTCCCTCCTATGTGGAATCGTAAGAAAAAGAACAAACAGAAACAGACTCATAGACACAGAGAACAGACTGATGGTTGCCAGCTGTGAGGTAGGGTGGGAGGACTGGGTGAGAAGGTGAAAGACTGAGAAGTAGATTGGCAGTTACAGAATGGTCACGTGGTGTGAAGTACAGCATGAGGAAGATGTTCAATGATATTGTAATAGCTCTGTATGGTACTGGAAATATCAGGGGGAACACTCTGTAAAGTATATGATTGTCTAACCACTATGTACACCAGGAACTAATACAAAGTAGTATTTAATATAAACTGTAATTAAAAAGTAACGTATCAAGCAAGCATATCCATATACTTCTATGACTGACTAGCTTTGGAAGTAACTTTTCCCAGTGGCAGAGGGCTCTGTGGAAGGGAAATACAGTACCCTGGTGAAAAAAGCCACTTACCGTGTGTGCATTCTGGGGTGATATCTTCAAAGAAATACTGAGTTGCTTCAAAAGCAGAATCTGGCTCGTCTTGATCAGAGGACGGCTCTGGAGAGAGCAGGAAAGGTCATTCTCACACAGGCAGGGCCACTCGGTGACCCTGTGCTGTGCTCATTAAAGAGGTGACCCAGGAAGGAGGCGGCGCTGAAGGTACACAGGTGGGGGAGGGCCACAATCTAAAGTTTTACCCTGTCTCTATCCTAATGCCAACTCTTTAATTATTTTGTTAGCTAGATCCCAGCTGGAGGCCAACCTTGTTTAAAAGTTACATTCTTATTTAAAAGTTACATCTTTCCTACTTGTTTGTGTCAGGGCTAGAACTACTACCTTAGAGTCAACATCTCAGAGTGCCTGGAATTCCACATGGTGCTAAATGCTAATTATTCTTTCTCTTGCAGAGAGTACTCTTTGCTGTCAACACAGCTCCTACTCTGACAGGTAAATGACTGCAGACTCAAGGAGCTGACTCAGGAAGTTAGGCAGAGTGTCATTATTCAGTTCATTCTTAGTGACCAGTGAGTGATTTTGTATATCGAAGAGGCAAACAGGTCATGGTTACGTGCATGTGCTGCTGTGTATGGCTCACTTACCAGGCAAGACATGCATTTTGTACAGGAGTTTGAGTTTCTCTGTGAGGTCCCCATGGCAGGCAGCACCTAGAATTCCAAAAACACAAACATGAAATGCACCGTGTGTTAGAAACTCCTCCAGGCTTAGCATTCCCCAAAGAAGTCTACTTTTTAAAAAAATGTATTTTATTTGATTTTTTACAGAGAGGGAGAGGGATAGAGAGTTAGAAACATTGATGAGAAAGAAACATCGGTCAGCTGCCTCCTGCACACCCCCTACTGGGAATGTGTCTGCAACCAAGGTACATGCCCTTGACCTGAATCTAACCTGGGACCTTTCAGTCTGCAGGCAGACATTCTATCCACTGAGCCAAACCGGTTAGGGTGAGAAGTCTACCTTTTACAGGTTGAAACCAAGACTCTAGGTGACAGAAGATCTGGCCAGGGCATGTTTGGGTTAAGAGCTCTGGAATCAGGATCCCTGGTTTCAAATCCTCTGTACTTAGTCTGTGACCTTGGGAGAGTCAGTTAGGAAACAATCACAGAGGTTCATACCAAGCCCACGGTACTAGAGAACTCTCGGCTGAAACTGCCACATTACACATTGCACTTTGGAGCCAGTGTTCAGATAGTCATGCAATCACCGACTTCAGACGCTTCTACCTTCTCCATTTACCATGAGTTATTTGTCCAATGACCTGCTGCATCATGGCATCTGTGATGTGTTTACAGACTCTTACCTTTTAGCAACACAACTGGAGAAGAAGATACAGCTAATTCATGGCTGCTGAGAGCAATCCCTTATTTCTAATTCCATTATAGACCATTTATTTGTTCAGATTTCTAAAGAAATCTTCCTGGGGATTAATATTAATGTTACAGATCCATCTTCACCAAAATCCACGTTTTGATTTTTAAAAACTTGAACAGAATTTCGCTTTTATGGCTCACTTGTCTGTCTCCGTCACTGTACCTGACCCATTACCCAACAGCAGCTCAGAACTCTCCCTGTCATCTGGGCGGCGGCTTGCTCTGCTCAAGAACTCCCTGCATTTTAAGAAGTGTGTGTACTCTTTTTCCATGTATTCTCACTTTTGGACTCTCCTTTCTTGAAGATTTTGGAAAGTATTTTTCTTATTGGAGTTGACTGCACTAAGTGAATTAAATATTTGTATTTATTTCTATCATGTTCTAGTGCAGAACCTCTTTTTCCTCTTCCTTGTTCTTGTTCAAAGATAATTTTAAAAAGAAAAACCCTTTTCATAGACACCAATATAAAATTAAGTTAGGGTAGGATCAAAGGAATCCTTAGCCTTTTCTAAATTGTCTCATTTAAAAATATATATATATTTTATTGATTTTTTACAAAGAGAAAGAGGATAGAAAGCTAGAAACATGGATGAGAGAGAAACATCCATCAGCTGCCTCCTGCACACCCCCTACTGGGGATGTGCCCACAATCAAGGTACATGCCCTTGATCAGAATTGAACCTAGGACCCTCCAGTCTGCAGGCCGATGCTCTATCCACTGAGCCAAACCAGTTAGGGCTGTCTCACTTTTTTTTTTTAAAAGCTGAATGCACTTAGGCATTCTATGTGTACTTTAAAATTAATACCTCCTTCTTCCCTCAAAACAAAACATTGTGTTTGCTGTCTTTGGCATGGAGTAATTAGGAAAAAATGAGCTTTTGCGACAGCAGTCATACGAACTCTGGGCCCAGCGTGTGCTAACTGTGCGTCCAATTCAGTTCAATAACAGATAAATGTCCCAGCAAGTTACTTAACTTTTCTGAGCTTCCATTTCCTTAACTGAAAATGAGAAATCTAATAATAAGCATGCAGGTAGTAATAGGAACAGCACGCACTGTGTCTCCAGGCGGCCTGGGTTTGAACTACAGCTTAGCCGTGTCCTTTAGGCACATGAAATGCACAGGAAGCACGAGGGCAAGGCCTGGCTCAGAGTCAAAGCTGTGTAAACGTTAGACATCGTTACTGCTGCTTCCTCAAAGGGCTGCTGTCTGGATGCAGTGATTAAGGACAAAGCCCACAGCATCAGAACAGTGCCTGCCCTTCACCACGGCTAGTTCCTCCATGTCCTGATATTGATGAGCACTTTACACAAGTAATTTTTTCTTACCTAAGAGGACCTCTTTGCCTGTTTAGAGACCATCAGTTTTCTCGGGCCTTTCAGCCTTCCAGTCACTATTCTGAAAGGTTCAGGGCACTTTTGGAACCATCAGTGGCTCTGTGCCTGCCAGCTTCATCCTTCTCGGGCATGTCCTTTTAAAGTATGTAGCCCAAGGTCACCGAGTGGCACAATTAGAAAAAAACAAACATCTTTCCTTCTTATCTCATTCTGGCAGCCTGACAATGCCTGCTACACCCACAACTCGTACCCGTCGGCCAAGCTCAACTACGAGGTGGCCTTTCCCCTCAATGCCAAGTGAAGGAGAGTCCACTAGGATAGAGGGCAGTGAGCAGGTCAGACAGCAAGGCTGTCAGGCGGAAACCACACGCTGCTGGTGAGAGGTGGGGGTGCGTTCTCTTGAGCCATGGTCCTTCCTCCCTGCTAACGAGAGAAAATGTTGCCCTGAAGACTGCGAAGCTGTGTGGTTTTCTCAGGCCTTTATTAAAAACATCATTAGCCCGAACTGGTTTGGCTCAGTGGATAGAGTGTAAGCCTGCAGACTGAAGGGTCCCAGGTTTGATTCCAGTCAAGGGCACATGCCTGGGTTTCGGGTTTAGTCCCCATTAGGGAACCTCCAGGAGGCAGTCAATCAATGATTCTCTCTCATCATTGATGTTTCTATCTCTCTCTCCCTCTCCCTTCCTCTCTGAAGTCAATAAAGATATATAAATATGCATTAAAAAAATAAAAAAATCATTAAATGCTTCTATGAAATTTAATGAAACATCTACACTAATGAAAGAGTAACATGCTAATTTACTGTACTTTTATGATGCTCACCAGCCAATCAGAAGTTATTATGCAAACTAACCCAACAAAGATGGCAGGTTATTTTGCATATGCAGGCACCGGAATGGCCTGGGATGGGGAAGGACGCAGGCATTCCACACTACCCCAGCCCAGTCTCTCTGGGTCTCCAGGCAGCATGAGAAGGTGGAAAGGTGGCTCTGGCCAGAGTGAAGGCGGTGCCGGCAGCCAGGGGAAGGAAGGCCCATTCTTGCATGAATCTTTATGCATTGGACCTCTAGTTTTATACATAATAAAAATATAATTTTCTTGGTCAAAGAAAAGCAATCTGCCCAAACATTTATTTTTCTCCTTATCATGGTCTGTGGTTTCAGTGTTTAGGCTGGCATTTTATTGTCTTGCCAATTCTCTGATATATATATATTTTTTTTAACTAGCAGTGGGGTTTATCAAATGTCAAATACAATGATTTAATAATAGTATATTCATGAGCTCAAAATGAGTTTTACAATCAGTTTGCAAGCCCTAAAATGTGCCGCTCCGCTCTCTAACTCCAATCTTCTGAGGCAGTGTGGGCTGTGGCCCTGGGGCCAGCCAGCACTACGCACCACAGGCGTCACCACCCATCATGCCCTCCCAGGTCATACAGCCACATCACATCCTTACTTAGCCCAGAGACGAACTCTCGGAAGTTAATCAGAGAGTCTCCGTTCTCGTCTAGTAACTGGAACAGGCGGGAGGCCAGCACGTCGGAGTGAGCTCCACAGGCCCAGGGAAAGAGGAGAGCAAACATCCCCTTGAACTGCTCGAAGTCAATGCGGTACTGTTCCAGGTAAGGCAGGCTGGGGTCGTGCCGGTCCAGCGCGTTGCTGCTCCCGCCCCAGTAGCAGCTGGTGAGATGTTCTGCCTGAAAACACAAAGGACAGGACGGTTCGGAGGACTGCATCTCAGAGCAGGTTCCAGGAGAAAAGGCCGGCCCTCACGTTTGGAAACAGGGTTCTGGCCAATCCGTGGGCACCTCCCGGGGCATTGCTCTGGTCTCAGGGCACCTCTGTCTTCTTCTGTTCTATCTCCACCTGAACCTCCCGCAACTGCCTCAGCTCCATGGCAACCATTTCTGCAGTTAACATCGGCATGAAAGATCTGGTTCAGTTACTGGAGTAAGTGAAGAAAGAAAGGGAACCCCCACCCCCACCTTCTTCCTCTTATACACACCCTCCAAGCATTTTAAGAAATAACTCCCTTGAAGATGAACACTGTTTTTATTTAAAAGAAACAAAGAGAATGTTAACCTGAAAAGCATCCGTCATTTAGGCCACGTGACCACTTTGCTTTCTGGGCTCAAGTGGCCCACACAGGTCATCCAACCGGTTAGCCAAAGCCACCCATAACGACATTTTGTGTCCCAGTTCATAATTTACTGTCCCATAAACCCTCTGCTTCCTGGCCACCAAAATCACACAATATCGTCCTAGCCACGCAGCATTCAAGCTGCGAAAGGGTGGCCCTCCCCTCTCACTCATCTGAAATAGCTGAGAGCAGGTATGGGAGGAGCCACTGTGGGGAGGAGAGGAGAGAGCTTCCTGTTTCCGTCCTTGGAAGAGAGGCAGCCTCTCTCCTCCTGAGGTCATATTGATTGTGGATGATCAATAGATGCCTCTTCTAGGAAGACCATAAAGATAAAACATATAGACAGGACCAGAAGAACCGAAGAATCCGCCTTCCTCACTCACACACACACACACACACACACACACACACACACACACACGCATGTTAGTGCTGGGTGGTAGGTGGGGGAGGAATGGCCATGAAAACAGGGCTGCATTTTTAATTCCCTGTTTTACTATTTCACTATAAACATGTATAAATATTACCACAGAACAAAGCACTTTCAGAACAGTTCCTTCCCCCTCGCCCAGAGGTTCTGAAAAGGTGGGGAGGAAGTCTATTGTGAGTGTGTAGCAATTCCATTTTGCTCTCACTTACAAAGGAGCAAAGAAGAGCAATGTCTTTATCACAGTAGTGTACTGGGAATCTAGAAAAGAGGGGAGTAGGAGGAGGGATGAGAAGAGGAAGAAGAGGTGGAGAAAAGAGGCAAAACCAGCTTTCCTGCAATGTAGTCCTGGGAGAATACTGAAAGGCTGTGGTACTTCACTGGGGCGTGGGGACGCACTCCTGGCTACAGGCAGAGGCAGGGGTGATATCAGAGGGAAGGAGGTGGAGGCTGAAGTCTCAGGGGCTGCCCTATACCCTGATCTATCATCAGTGATGCCCATCTCTGGGTGGCACTTATTGATGACACATCTCTGGGAGGGGTCCCCTTTACCTGAATGATGTCCATGGATAAAGGTTACCCAGGGCATCCTATATAATAAAAGGCTAATTTGAAAAGTGTCCCCTCCACCAGGAGTTCGACCAGGGGGTGAGGTCAGGTGATCAACTTCCCACATCCCCTCCTCCTGGCAGGCCCTGCCCCTGATAGGCCCCAATGAGGGCAGGCCAGCTGGACCCTACCCGTGCACGAATTCATGCACCGGGCCTCTGGTTTCCTCCTAACTAAGGCACACAAGGGACTTTGGAACCAGCCTGAATGTGGTAGAGACACTTTCACGGTGCTCATAACCCTCAGGAAAGACAAGCCGTGAAGATCATCATTGCCCTGCTCTGGGCTGAGATCACACAGCCCATCATCTGGGGACAGGGCGCAGAGATTGAAAAGAACCAAAGTGATGAATTTGGAAAACGTTTAAATGAAACTAGGGCAAAGGGGTCTGGACCACATTTTCAACCAAATCTGTGTCAGGGTGGCAGCCTTTCACCTTTTCCAGCAAGTTTTAGCCCAAATTCCAACAGTACGTGCCTTGGAGAGGATGGCATCTTACCTTTACCTAAAGCTATAGGGACCCTCCCTTCCCCTGCTACCCAGAAGAGCTGAAGGGTCTGGTAGGATGGGTGTCTGACACACAGTCATGTCTCCATAAGTGTTTAATAAATTAATGCCAGTTAGTGTTCAAAGATCATTATATTTTTTTTTCGTTTTGCTTCCACTTAGATCATTATCTTTTTCCTTTAAGATCAAAGAGGGACCCTTTTCTTACGGATAACCACTTACACCAAGTGATTAGCTGCAGGGCTTTAGAGATATTGGTTAATGGCACACAATGGAGACTTCACTCTCAAGTGCTGAATGGAGGCTGATGGGGGCGCCATTGTCCACTCTGTGGGTCATAGGACTGGATGGACAGAGCACACCACTAACCAACTATGAAGCCTCAATCTCTCTGTGCCCACATCCAAAGCATGTAGAGTGTGTACCAGATTGATAACTAATCACCATTTACTTCTGTACTCAACATACATGTTTGAAGCACCTACAGGGATCAGACATCAGTGAAACTAAAATAATAGAACATCCCAATACAGCTATCACATTCTGATTCTAAATGATTCGTACTCAACTCAGACCTTTATGTCTGTGCCTTTATGGTTTGTTCTCATACTATGTACCTTTGGGCCGGGAATCAAACCTGCAACCCCAAGGTACATGCTGTTGACTGGGAATTGAACCTGCAGCCCCTTGGTGAGCGGGCCGACATTCCAACCACTGAATCACACTGGCCAGGGCTGTTCCTGTACTAACTCTACCGTCCTCAATACAGCCAAGTGTATTTCTGGCAGTAAAAGACACCGTATACAAGCTACACAGTGAGAGAGCGTGATAAAATTGGTACCTGCATAAAAGGTATCTTTTAATTTTTTCCCCCCTATCAATTGCACATTTTCACCTAAGATGTTGATAATGATAGCTATGACTAAACTATTTTTTTTCTGAAGAAAAAAAAATCTGCATTACTTTACTTCAATAACATTATATTTTCTGGTCTGGAATTATGAAATGGAAATCACAAAAATGTAGGTTCAAATGGAAAAAGACATGCAGGTTATGATTAGAATAATATAAGAATAAACTGTTTTGTGTACAGCTGTAAACCTACTTTTGTGCACCCCTAAAAGTAGTAAGTCCAAAGAAATTGATAAAATGTTATATGGAGATAAAATGTTATATTTTATACGTATTAGCTATCAACTTAAGTGCATTAGAAGAATGTTTATTTTTTATATTAGTGTTCCATTTTTATGTGCATAAATAGGAAGTTCTATCTTCCTATTTATGCACACTATAACTCAGGCTTTCCCTTAAAAAATGTAACAGAAAAATGTAGAATTTAATTATTAAAGTGAATTTTTTTATCCCCTGAATGCACACAAATTTACTTGGAAGCTCACCTTGAAAAGAGCATAAAGTTCTTCTAGTTCGTCAATGGTAAAGGATGTTTCGGTCACAATGGTTCGCACCTACAAAAAGAACAAATACAACCAATTTCATAAACTCCAACATGTCACGTTGGGCAAGCTTCTGTCTTCTAAGCCATGGCCAGTGTGTCAGCGGGGATTTCTGAGCCGGCAGGAGTGCGAGGAAGAGGCCACAGACTGGTTCCACAAGGACTCACCACATTCCGTTTGGTGGTGTCCTCCAGCGTCTGGATCACTTTCAGTCTCTGTTTGAATCTCATCTGCTCAATCAAGTCTGCCCGGATCGTTCCAAATTTCTGGAAGAGAGCCAGATTGGCACCTCTGAGAAACCTGCTGAAGCACCCAGTGTGGTGTCTACAGGATTGATGGGACACAATCCTGACACACATGAGCCATCTGGAACATTAGGAAGCTCTGTTTTTTGTTTTTTTTTGGTTTTTTTTTTCCCAACGTCATATAAATGAAATTGTACAGAATGTTCTCTTTTGGTTCTGGTTTATTTCACTCAGTATCATGACTGCGAGATTTATCCAAATTGTTCATGTTCATTGCTGCGGAGTAATTCACTGTGTCCTGGGCCCTCCAGAAAGGTCACCTCGGTGTCTGAGTCCACTGAGGCTGGGACTTCGTCTTTTCCTTCTGGGTAACTCTCCAGAGCTGCAGAACATCACCCACAGGCCCACCCAAAGGAAAACTGTTTGTCCAACTGTCACTACAATCCCTCCCAGTGGGGGCTGGGGAGGGTACACAATGAGAGAGATTCTCCCCCTCGAGGCATTTATGAATAAAGCTATCATCTCTCCTCACCAGAAATTGATGAGAAATTAGATCAACATATCAGAGCACCCTCCTGACAAGCTGGGGGGAGGGAGGGGGAGAGAAGGGCAGTGCTTGACTAGGTCTCAGAGCTGAATGTGCTCCAGCATCTCCCCTACTTTTCTATTCTCCAGGCTGATTATCCCGAAGCACAGAAATAAATGTGTGGCGAGACTCTGGTGTCATGCGTCCATCCAAACCAGGTTATCATCGGCTCTGTGATGAGCGGCCCCATTCTGCAACTAGGGCAGTGACTCTCAGCCCTCCCTGGGCACTGGAATGAGCTGGGGAAACTTATTAAAAAAAATGCTTATTGTTGGCCTTATGCCAGAGATTCAGTTGGAATTGGTCTGCAATGGAGCCTATGAATTTATGTATTTTTAAAAATTAGCTTAAAAATTTTTTTAAAGTGATTTGAAAGGATTGAAAGCCACCAAATCAAAGGTTAAGTAGGGGGAAAAAAGATAAACCATGAGGAGTTACGGGCACTGAGTTCTAGGAGCTTCATAAACCACCAGATGCTATGAGACACATGACACTGGTTCCTTTACCCTGAGCAGCTCCTTTGTGACTCAAGACCAGGTTGAGGAGTCACGTGGGCCAGAAGGCAGCTTCCCAACTAGGCCCAGAAATCCTAGAGGCTTCACAGGGGTGGTTCTTCTCTAGATGGTGCAGGGTATTCTATGTGGCCTGGACTGAAGAGGATTGGCTTAGCTACTTCAGAGAAGACCTAGTACTTGGCATGAGAATAGGCGGTGAACTGGTGTGTGCAGGTCAACCTCCCCAGGCCTGCTCTCAACCGCCCCATCTCGGTCCACCCAGAGTTGATCTGAGCTGCCACTCAACCAGGTTTTAGGGTGGGCATAAGAACTGGAGGATGAGAACCTGTCATGCCATCTGCTCCCTGGTATTACAGCAGGGAGAAGTCATGGACCCCATTCAGTGTCCATCTCTGCAGCTCAAAGCTGTTAGCTGGAAGGTAGCTACTTGCTCCAGCAACTAGTTCTCAGCAGGTCAAAGGGGGCAGGTACACCCAGGGGTCAGCAATGGAAGTGACTCTGAGCCAGGAAGCAAGTCTTACGTCATAGGAGGTTCGGATGAGTCTGAAGATGTCCACCTCGGGGTAAGGCTCCACATCATCACTAAGCAGGGAGTGGAGGTGAGGAATGGGAGGCAGGGTGCTGTCTTTATTGGTCACACTGTCCAAGTACCTGGAAGAAGAAACGAGTCAGGAGGCTAAGTCACCAGGAGGCTACGCTGGGATTCTCCCATTTCAGTTCACACATTTTCTGCAAACTCTGCACTTGGAAACAAAAGACTGTCATTCCCTTAATTAAGCAAAATTCCCCTAACTTCTAAAAACCAAGCATATGAAAATGAATAATCAGCTGACCAAGGGAAGTGGGCATGATGATTCCCACCCAGCCAGTTAAGACTCAGGAAACCCAGGAGGAAACAAAAGCACAGGGAAGATCCAGACATGGTGCTGCAGGAGCCTTCGTACACTACCTTCCCAGAACGGTCATGGCCTCCCCGTCGTCCTTACAGTTCAACAGCTTGTCCACATTGGCATCCAGCACAGCCAGGGCCAGCTGGAATATCACCTTGATTCCTTCGTAGAAGAAACAGTCCACCACCACCACCGCGCTCTCAAAGGGCATCACGCTGAGGAACAGGGTGAGGAACCAGGACAGGGAGATGGTGGAGATCACGCCCAGGTCCTGCATGCAGTCGTAGAGCTGGGGGACGTAGTCTCGCGCCAACTCCTCGAAGACGCCCTGGTCCACCAGCGCACCTGCAGCGGAGGACACGCGGGCCCCTTCTCACTGACGCACCCAAGCAAACGGCTCGCAACTGGTGCTGAGACAGACCCTGTCTAACCGTCTACAATCTATATCGGAGCAAGCCCTCTCTGGTTCCCATTGTGGAAAACTGGGGTAGCCTGAAACTTTCTTGCCTAATGGGTGGCTGGGAATTGTGTTCTGGCCGGTATCAGGGTTGTAGGAACACACACATGAGATGTTCCTGATGAGATGCGGAGGAAAACGTAAGTCCGTCCCCACCTACCAACAACTCTGGTGTTGTAGTAGTCGGGCAGCATGCGCTCACACAGGGCCACCAGGAGCCAGAAAGCCTCCTCCTCTTTGGCATAAAGCAGCAGCACCGAGGTGACGATGTTCATGGCCTACAAGCACGGAGAGATGTCATCCAACACATTTTAGCAAGTAAGCAATTTGTTAACCCAAACAACGACTGAATTAGTCTTACGGGGGCCAGCAAACTTCTGTAAAAAGCCAGATGAAATATTTAAAGGCTTTGCAAGCTACACACACATGTTCTGTGGTGTTTTATGTTGTCTACAATCCTTTGAAAATGTAAAACCACCCAGCCAGAGTAGCTCAGTCATTGAGTGTCGATCTATGAACCAGGAGGCCACAGTTGGATTCCCAGTCAGAATACATGCCCTGGATTGCACGCTCGATTCCCAGTGTAGGGCGTGCAGCCGATCAATGATTCTCTCTTATCATTGATGTTTCTCTCTTTCCCCTTCCCCTCTCTCTCTCACACACACTCTCTCTTCCTCTCTGAAATTAATAAAAATTTACACTTTTAAAAATATGTAAAACCATTTAAGTCCTTGGCCTGTAAGTATAAAGGGTCTTCAGGAACACCAATATTCACAGAGAGAGACAGGCAAACCCTCCTTCAAAAATTTGCCTGGAGACTATTTCACAAAGCTTCTGAATCTATCCTAATGGTCTCCATAACCAGGTACACGTGGCTTAAGGCTCTCCTCTGAGAACAATGAAACCATTTAAACTTAAGAGTCCTGGCCTATTATTCCCATCTGGATAAGGAAGGTCCTGAATACCAGTGACTTACATTCTAGAGTAACCTGCTTTATTAAAAGATATTATCAGATAGCTCTTAAGAGATAATCTCAACTACTTTAATAGTCCTCTTAATTAAAAAGAGAACCATCAAAAGACAGATATTAACTCCATTCTATCAGAAGCCAACTAATTCCTGTACTTCTTTGATCTTCTAGAAACCATTAATTGTTCATCAGATTTCTATAATATAAATGCCAAAAAAGAAATTCTGGTCTAATAGGCTCTTTGTTGTAGTAAGTCTTATTCAATATTTTCCCAGGTGAAATCATCACTAAAATTCCACTTGAGAATTAGCCAGACGACTCTAGGTCATGACATGACTGGCCTAGCCAGTTATCAGTCAAGGTAAGTTTTTTTTTTTGTTTTGTTTTTTTAAGGGTCTACTTTGTAGTTGGCTGTGGACTAGGTATTGGGGGGTGAAGTTCAGGTATTGGGGGTGAAGGTTGAGAGGTGATGGGGAGGACACAGTGGTAACACGTTACACAGGACTTGTGTTGGTGTCAGAGAGACAGAATAAAGGTGTGAAGGTTAATTAATCAATTTTGGGAGTATATTTAAATTGTGCTTTCAAATAAATAAAATGCAGTACAAGGAGACCTGTAGTGTGTGTGTGTGTGTGTGTGTGTGTGTGTGTGTAGGAATTAAGTCTTTAGCTTTTAAATGATTGGCCAGAGAAGGCCTCTCTATGTGGCCTTTAAAACTTAAAGGTCACATTATCTTGGACCTTTCTCGATTGTGGTTTGTATACTAGTACAAGAGATCACTGTAGTTGGTATGTGGAGCAACACTTTTTTAGTCAAATTTAGCACTTATTGTAATATGTACTGTATTACTTATAACCATAGCAAATAAAAGTTATCTTCTCAAGGTCACAATTGCTTAGGAGGATGCAAAAGTAGGAGCACTGTGGGACCCAGAATGCAGGAGTAGAGGCCTGGTGCTCAGGCATGCTCTCTGCTACCCCAGGTTGAGGGTGGATCAGAGTGGCCCCAGGGACTTTCTGAGGTCACCCGCTAGATGGTGGTGAATAGTCAGGGCATTCTTGTCTCCTGGCTCCTCTGCTCAGGGCAGTGGTCCTCAACCAGGGAGATTTTGCTCTGTAGGGGAAATTTGGCAAAGTCTAGAAATGTTCCGATTGCCGCGACAGAAAGATTCTACTGGCATTTAGTAGCTAGATACTGTCAAACATGTCATTAAACAGCAGTGTTGCCGAAACCGGTTTGGCTGGGTGGATAAAGCGTCGGCCTGTGGACTGAAGGGTCCCGGGTTCGATTCCGGTCAAGGGCATGTACCTTGGTTGTGGGGGATGTGCAGGAGGCAACTGATCGATGTTTCTCTCTCATCGATGTTTCTAACTCTCTATCCCTCTCCCTTCCTCTCTGTAAAAAAATCAATAAAATATATTTTTTAAATAAATATAAAATAAAATAAAATAAACAGAAGTGTTATGAAACATCCTACAAAGCACAGGACAGCCTCACAAAAAGAAGTATCCAGCCCACCATGCCAACAGTGCCAAGGTCAAGAAACCCCGGTGCAGTGAAGTGAGAGCGCTGATGACCATAAAGTCTTTTTTCTTCTTACTTCCTAGCTGGTAACACCATTAGTACAAACCATCTGTGACGTTTACCTGGCAGTACCCTATGTTAGGGTTTCGGAAAGCATAAGCCGTTAAGACTCTCCTCAGAGCCGCAATGCCCATCTCATTCTGGAAGGCTGGGTGCTCTGGGAGGGAGCGGTGCAAGTCTCTCTCGATCTCCTCCGTGGCGAGATTGTACTTCCCCATGGACTTCTCCACGAGGTCTTCGTAGTACCCAGGGTGCGTGGCCTTCTCGTTGATGGCACCTGGGAAATACACCACGTCAAAAATGGAAGCCCTGCCTCACCTCACCCCCCGAACCTCTTCACTCCCCCAGCCATTCCAAGGGCACCTGGGAAACGGCAGTAAGTCCCCGAGGTGGTGTGGTGTGCTGCTATCATGGCTAGCCCAGGACACGGAGAGGGGTCTCCTAAGCTCCACAGGAAGCTGGCTATGTACAAGCCCCATCTCGTGGAGGGAGGCCTAAAAACTGTGTTCTGAGCACCTTCCACAGACCACCCTGCGGGGTCGCTAACGAGCAGAGGAGGGAGGCAATCAGAGTAAGCCAGGCTGGGGGTTTGGCCCTTCCTTCCAACACAGCAGCTCTGCTTTTACTTGACGGGGGTTTTCCTGAAGATTGCACTTGACAAAAACAAATTTTTACCTCTCAAAACAAGTTGAAAACTTTACTGAAATGGCAGCTCTGAGGGGCCTAAATAGCCATACTGAAGAGTATGAAGCTCTGTGGAGAGGAGGTAGTAAACTATGTGGAGGGATTTTTTTAAATTGCTGGGGTGGTGAGGGCATTCCCAGCAGTGGGGAATGGCGGCTATGGATGGGAGCCCTCAGAGGCTGGGCAGGGGATGCAGAGGTGGGCTGAGAGACTTCCGTTTAAAATTTTTTGAAGACTGGAGTGAACTGATGATTCTCTGGGAAAAGGGGAGTGAATATAAACTGTGCACCTATGGATGAGGACAATGGGGAGTGGGGAAAGGGCAGAGGGTGGGGTGGGAACCTGGTGGAGAGGAGCAATGGAGGGGGAAAAAAATGAGGAACATTTGTAATAATATGAACAATAAAGATTTATTTAAAAAAATAAACATAAAAATTTTTGAAGACAGAAAACCCTGTATACAAATATCTAAACCTAAACATAATTGTGTGTATTTATGTAAGTATAAACTATACTTTCCTATACGTTACATAAATATAATTTATACATAAGTATAAAATATATGATATAAATACATGCAAACTATCTACACACATATACATTATATAATGTGTATATGTGAATATAGACATTTTATATATATAAATATATATATATACATATATATTTAATAGTAAAATACAAATGAATATATATATATTTATAAATTAGAGCCCTGTGCTGACCTAGTCTTTGTTCCTGAAGGTCACACAGAGCCCAGCCTTACCCTCACACTTGCCCTGGAAAAGCCTGTCAGACAGCTTCTTAACTTTGGCTTTCGCTCTGTTCTCAAGGGTGATCTGCAAGGCTGACTTGCCATTTGGCCTGCACTTCCCTTCACAGCAGGGACACTGAGCCGGGTCCTTGTCAGGGTCCCTAAGGGTCATGGGAAGCAGGTGGGGCTCCCCTGCTAGGAGCTGGGCTCTCTCCCAATGGGCAAGCTGGCTTCCACATGAACCCCACCCCCGGCGGGCAGGCTGAAAATGGGGGCTGTTTTATACCCTCTGCCTCCTGGAGCTCATCCCATTAGAGAAAACACTGTGCCTACATGTCTCCGCAACAGAGTGCTGCGTGCGCTGCTTCCTGGCGCTCCTCTCAAGTTTCATTTTCATCTGAGTCGTGCTATAAATAACTCCCAATCTGAATAAGGAAGACGGAAATGGAATTTTTTTTATCACTCTGCCAGCAATCGGAATCAGGTTGTCAGGGAGACAGGTCCGCCAAACCCCAGAAAGGCGGAAGGCTGGACAGTCAGGGTCGGCGTGGACTGGGTTTGTGATTAGAGAGAAGTTGACTCAAATTTGAGTTTCTAAATGAGGAGCAATGGCAGGTCTACGTAAGGCCGAGAAAAAAAAAAGACCTGTAAATGAGGATAGGACAAGCAACTTTTACATAAAACAGGTATTTTCCCAGATCCTACCTGTCCTACTTCTGAGATGCTGATACTACATCTCATTATGGGCAATCACCATTTACATCTGCTTTTAAAAGCTATGTAAAGGCTATGCGGTTGTTTTTTTTTAAAGACTTTTCTGTAAGTCTGGAAACTCTTTTAATTTTGTCATGTTTTAAATGAAAGGTCTTCATAATAGCACTAGAACAGGACCACCCTGGGTTCCAATAAAAATATTCACACCCACCTGTTTAGAATGAGCACCTTTCAGGCCTCCACCCGAGCAGAGCATCTGACCTATATGGTCAAGGCTGATGACCCCCGAGGGAAGGCCCTGATGTTTGTGAGGGACCAGGCTGGGAGGGTGGGGCTGGGAGGACCTCTGGGCTCAGGGCTCCCAGGTTTGACCTGGCCAGGTTATGTTTGGGCATGAGCATGGCTTGGATCAGAAAAAGTGGACACATCGGTCCTATGGGTGCATGACCTGTCCCCTGACCTTCCTGACACCTCCAGCTTGGAGGAGAAGTGTGATCTGTGCAGACTCTGGTCTCTCCTCCGACTCCAGGGAAAACCAGTAAATTCAGTTGGTGGCAAAATCAAGGACAAGGCTTCCTTACTCCTCCCATACCCTCCCTCTCCACACGGATGACTGCTCTGCCCACCCACTGTCACATTTCAACATAATCAATAACACAGCTGGGAAAGGAAAAGGACTCCCAAAGCCACAGAGAATGATACTCTAGTTCTTTTTTCCCCCCTAAAACAATGTCAGTAAATAATAGATAAGGTTACCAGGACTCAAAAGGGGTGGCTCTGACAGTTGAGTCGCTGAATACGTGTCCTGTGTTTTTATTAAGGGACTTCAATGCTCTGGCCAGGAAAGAGTTAGCTCTGCACTGGGGTTTGCATCTTTGAAAGAACTCTGGTGCATGACAGAGGGTGACGGGGAGGCCCGGGTCCAGCCCAGCCCTCTTACCTGAGAGCAGCAGCCAGAGCTCACCCCGCATGCTCTCTGGGATGCCCTTCAGCACCAGCTCCCGGGTTTTCTCTGTGCGGTACATGCAGATGCCTTGCCCATACTCGGCAAAGTGAATCTTCCAGGCTTGCTCTTTCAAAAACTCCTTGGCCTGAAAGGGATAATGACGCATGATGACATCCCAAAGGACTCTGGGGATGGTGAGAGGTCCCTTTTGCAAACAGAGCCAAGTTCTGGACAGAACTCATGAGAAGGGAGGACTCAGACATTCTGGCCTCCTTCCCTAACTGGGCCCATCTATCATGTCCTGTGGTCCCGTCACGATGCCTTCTGGCCCCAAGTCAGAATTCCTCTTCCTGGAGGCGGGTCAGCAGAATGCAGATGATAGTAATGGCTTTATGACCATGCCTCCAAGTGCAAGTAAGTTTTTTAAATGTGCACTAAGAACTTATATGATCGTTGACTTAAACAGCAGTGAAATGCCTCCTATACCCTCTAGAACTCATCGCCATCCATGAAAAACCACTCTGAAACATAATAATACTTTTAGACAAGCTCTGCTTTACGTACAAGAAAATATCTATTTACATAGATATGAGTTCACTTTTACTTAAAAAACTAGAGGCCAGTGCACAAAATTCATGCACGGGTAGGGTCCATAGCAGCTGCTGGCTGGGGCCTCCCTTCGTTCCGTGCCACTCCCTGGTGGTCAGTGCACATCACAGTGAGTGATCCAACTCCCAGCTAGTCCAACGCCGGAGGGAACACTTTGCATATCAGACTTCTATATATATAGATAGACTAGAGGCCTGATGCACAAAATTTGTGCAAGGGGCTCGGCCACCACCGCCACAGTGGCTGCCTCTTCCTCAGCCCTCACAGCCCTGGCTTCATACGGAAGGTCATCCGGTCTAATTAGCATATTATGCTTTTATTATTATAGATATTTTTAAATGGTAATTATCTATTATAGAAAGTTTTGGGGAAGAGCAGGAGGGACCCACCAATTTCGGATTGAATTCCTCAGGAGACCGCCGCCGATACATGGTCATCAGGGTCTGTGTGGCCGTGGGGACGCTGTTGCCATTTAGGTTGAACTGGCGCTCTCCCTCAGAGTCCGAGCTCGAGTTTTTCTGGGGGCTGGAGGAAACGAGGCTGCTGGGCCGAGAGTACACCTGCAGTCGCAGAGAGGAACGAGATACTTAAGGTTTGGGCAGCAACCCTTCAGCGTCCTCTACAGAGAACAAAAGCCATGCCATGGTTCAAGAAGTTTCTTGCTTTGTGAAGAAACAGAAGAAAGGCAGCAAGTCAGCATTTCGGTGAAAATTAGACAGGTGCATGGGCTATAGGCTTTAGAACTGCTGTCCTCAAAATAGGTTTTCCCTGTATTTCAGCTGTATTTTTGCAACAAACTGGCCATTTATCTCTGGAATTAGCATATGTGCAAAGCATGCTGTGATTGAATCATCCGCTTATGGAATGGCCTCTTTCCCCTTTTCTGGTTTCTGGTGCCTCCAAAATTCCCACCAAAGCTTGGGGCAGGTGACAGGGCCAAAGATGATACCTGTGAGCTCATCACCATTACAATATGTTTTAGCTGCCAGTAACTCACATTGTTACTTGAGCGAGTGACACGGTTTTAGGGGCTGCAGGTTCCCTGGATATTGGTCCAGGTGTAATTCAAGAGGGACACAATATGCATCTAATCATAATAAAGTAAAATCATCATAATGATGCTGTATTTCAGGCTTGAGACTTCATTTAGTGGCCTCTGTACCATCCCCAACAATGTCACTCTATGGACCAGAGTCACTTGGACCAGGATGAATGACTTCATCATTCTTCACCCGTAAAATGAGAGGATATCTATAAGGTTATCTATAAGGTTCTGCCCAGCATTATGGTCCCAAATACAAACGCCATGAGATTTAAATGAGATATTGCTCTGGGCATCAGGATAGGTGGTGTGTCTTAGCACAGCTGCCAAGCTCAAAGGTCAATCAAAACGGGCAAGAAGGTGAACACCCCAAACACATAGGACAAACCAAAACACCCAAGGTGTCCTCCACGGACCTCATCGTCCGAACTGTTGTAGCTCCCTGCAAACTCCCTGTCCGAGTATATTCTGGAGGTCGTCTGCTGCAGGAAGTCAGAGATTCTCTGCACCAGAAAGTCTCTGTCTTTCAGGTTGGCAAACAGGAAGGTCATCCTGTTCCTGGTGCTGATGGACAGAGGACTGGGGAGGACGCTGGAGCTGTCCGCCTTTTCTACAATTGTCACCTGAAAAGAAACAGGAGCCAGGGATCATTACTTCTCAGGGAATCTCCAATAGCAGCTCCTGGTCAGCACTAAAGAAAGGTCACAGCACTCTGATGTCCTGTGGGAACCATGCTTGTTTTATTGGGCCAAATTCAGATTCGCCGACTCTGTTCCAACCAAAGCAAACAGCAAATCAAACTGGAGCTCACACCAGAAGTTAGAACCATCTTGCTGTTTTTTCTAAACCGTTTCTTCTAAGCTGAGAGTGATTTTATGCTCCAGGAGACACTGGGCTACCTCTGGGGGCATTTAAAAAAAAAAAAAAAAAAAAAAAAAAAAATATATATATATATATATATATATATATATATATATTATTGATTTTCTACAGAGAGGAAGGGAGAGAGATAGAGAGAAACATCGATGAGAGAGAAACATCAATCAGCTGCCTTCTGCACACCCCCTACGGGGGATGTGCCTGCAACCAAGGTACATGCCCTTGACCGGAATCTAACCTGGGACCTTTCAGCCCACAGGCTGACGCTCTATCCACTGAGCCAAACCAGTTTAGGCTCTGGGGGCATTTTTGGTTGTCACAGTTGAGGATCGGGTAGGTGGAGGCCATCTTTCTCTCAGATTAGCATACATGCAAAGCATATATGTTGCCAGACATGCTACAGGCAGCCTGCCCCCAACACGGTCCAGCCCAGGGCGATCACAGTGCCAAGGCTGAGAAACCCTGTGAAGGAATTCTCTGATTTTCATTAAAATTTCATGGCGCCATCAAGGAGAGAACTCCTATCGATAGCTGCTGCATTATGCATATGAGACAGAAAGCAGCCCTGACGCTGGGTCCTTTCACCCAGCTCAATGTTGGGGTGGTTTTCAGAACACAAGCAATCCTTCAACCGTCTCCCTCGGACTCCAGGGCTTTGCAGGCTTCACTCAGTTCTGAGCAGACATGATGTAAGCGGCGTAACTGCAACCCCATCTGCACTAGGGGATGGTGTGGTGTGTGGGGGGTGTGGAGAGGAGTACAGAAGGGAGACATCTGTTTTAGCTCTGAGCTGAAGACATACATTTGGTGGTTTATAATAGGATTTTCATCAACTGGAAACTAGAATAAGCGCATTAGAAATTATTTTCTTTAGCACGTTAGGAAAAAAACACACAAAACCTCAAGGCAAGCCCTAGATAAACGGCTTAATTGCAGTGATTCTGACTGTATAATTAAAGCTCCTCTCCTCCTCTTCATTCTACTTGCAAGCAGTTTAGACAGGTCCAACTTTAACCTCTTCATCAGCATTTTCATGTGAAATACAATTTCCTTCAAAGCAGAACTTGAAAAACTTTCCTCTTCCTTTCAAGGTTAAAAAACCTACTGGCGTTGCCTAAGTCACAGTAGTCAGCAAACTCATTAGTCAACAGAGCCAAATATCAACAGTACAATGATTGAAATTTCTTTTGAGAGCCAAATTTTTAAAATTTAAACTTCTTCTAACGCCACTTCTTCAAAATAGACTCGCCCAGGCCGTGGTATTTTGTGAAAGAGCCACACTCAAGGGGACAAAGAGCCGCATGTGGCTCTCAAGCTGCAGTTTGCCGACCACTGGCCTAAGAAGTTCACAGCCCAAGTGCAAAGTGGCCATAACCAGACCGGGATCCATAAAGAGACAAACTGCAGGATCTGACTTCTGCGATCAGGTTTTTTTTTTTTTTTTAAATATATTTTTTATTGATTTTTTACAGAGAGTAAGGGAGAGAGATAGAGAGCTAGAAACGTCGATGAGAGAGAGACATTGACCAGCTGCCTCCTGCACATCCCCTACTGGGGATGTGCCCCCAACCAACGTACATGCCCTTGACTGGAATCGAACCTGGGACCTTTCAGTCCGCAGACCGACGCTCTACCGCTGAGCCAAACCGGTTTCGGCTGCGCTCAGGTTTTATAAACACACACGGTTAGAGATATATTTTTTAATGGAATCCTCTGTGATTCCCGGAGCTACACGTGAAAACATTCTTTTTTCCTGAAAGCAAAAAAAAAAAAAAAAAAGAGGCTAGAGAAACAGGAAAAACCCTCCTTATCATGAACAGGATTCTCCCATGGCACTTGGGAAAAAAGTTAAACAATGCCTATTTTTAAAAGACCTGTAAAAGCTTACAACAAGTTTTTCTCACAACAAATTTATTTCTGGGCACCAGGTGTCAGAATTAAGTGACAGACGCCAAGGGAATGAAAAGTTTAAGCTCTGTACCTAAAACCCAGAGAGACATGCGGAACTTGATCAAGTGGAAAGTCCTTTATCTGGAAGGATCCTGAATACAGAAACCACCAGCAACCCCCACCTAAACACCTTGCTCAACGTGGGTTACAAAACATTGTCATCAAATGAATTCTAGTAGGTTTGTATCCTGTGAGCTTGGTGCCTCCAGGAAAAGGTACTGGCTACCTCCGAGTATTCTACAATTTAATGAAACACATTTGCATTGCCTTCAGTTATAAAGTAGCCTGGAACTTCATTAAACTCAGTGTTTAATATGGAACATTCACAAGGAAATGTATGACTAAAAAGGGGAGGGTTGATATCATCTGGAATCTCTATCTAAATGAGGAATCTGATCAGCTCCCTTTATCCTCTGGCTTTGCTGCCTTAGAAGTTTCTTCAAAATCTACAGCAACGTGCCCTGACCAGTTTTGTTCAGTGGTTACAGCATCAGTCTATGGATTGAAGTGTCATGGGTTCAATTTTGGTCAAGGGCACGTACCTTTGCTACAGGCTCCATGCATGCAGGAGGCAACCAATCAATGTGTCTCTCTCACACTAATGTTTCTCTCTCTCTGTCTCTCCCTCCCTTCCATTCTGAAATTCAATGGAAGAAATATCCTTGGGTGAGGATTAACAACAAAAAATTTACAGCAACCTGATTCTGTGTAATCATTGACCATCTGTTGACCAGGTGTACCTTACGTCTAGATATGTTAATATATGTTAATAATCTCCAGCCAATTGCTAGTCTAGCTAATGCTAATAATGTCCATTCCAAACAGGATTGAACGTTCCCATGGAGGCCCTAGCTAATCCGTCAGTTTAACTCAGTTCCTAAAAGTACTCAGTCCACAGAGACCACTATCTACTCAGACAGATTCCGGAAAGAGGATGGGGAAGTGGGGGCCCCACCCCTCAGCTTTGTCATCAGAGTTACCAAAAGGTAATAAATACTACATTAAGTCCTTTGCTTCTTCCATTAGTGAGGGCTAGGGCTCCACTGTTAATATCTCTCTGAGTGAACCACCTTCACTTCTAGGAAAGGGTTAGGGGAGGTTGCAAGTTTCCAGGTTAGAAACTGCAGGTCTGCCAGCCCGTGACGCCCTAACCAGGAGCTCCTTCTCAAGCCCAGACCTCACGCCAGGCTGCCACAGAAGCACCCTGTGCAGACACGACAGAACCTGCCTCCACCCACATGCAATACGACTGCTGCTTTGTCTTGATTGTACATGAGAGCCAGCCTGGGACTTGATTATAATGCAGATTCTAGAATTTGCAGAGATTTAGACTGGGCAGATCTGGGCTGGCCTCAGCCCTGGTGCTTCCAGTGCAGGGAATCGGAGGGCCAGAACTGAACACCTAGCTTTTGGATTCACAAGCAAGGCCTGTCCTTCAGACGAAGCTGCCCTCGAGCTGTGAGCCAGGTGGAACAACGACATGTTCCAGTTTCTGTATTTGATGCTTTGACATCTTGGGGCCTTGCAGACCTTGGTAGGACCACCTTTCCAGAGTTAGACGACTCCCAGAGACTCCCCTGGAACAGGCCTTTCCTCTGCAAGCCACCCCACCAGAGCCCACAGCCCAACCCCCTCCTCTACCCAGCTCGCACTCAGGCTCACGGTTCACCTGCCCTCATTGCCTCGGGGCCAGATATCAGATAACTAGGCACAGCGCCTACACCCCAGAATCCACTGACATTATTCACACCAGCCTGCTTACCCCTGCCTCTTCTGTCCCTTCCCTTGGAGACCACAACAAAGACTCTTCCACGCCGTTTCCCATGTTCCCTTTGCCGGCCTGGTACTTAGCCAAGTGGCCCCTGTGGTCCCTCTCAGTGGGATCTGTGACTCTAACTATCTACCTGTCTTTCTTTCTTATTTTTATTGCACTTTTGTTTATTTATTTATTCATTTTTATTGACTATATTGGGCTAACCCTGGTTTTAATAAAATCATATAGGTTTCAGGTATACATTGCTATAATACATCATCTGCGTATTGTAATATGCATCTGTGCTCACCACTCCAAATATACAATCTATCGTTCAATGGCAGTCATATCTCCTGGTCCGTGGGCCTCACCAAACCTGGGTAAGAATGAGATTTCCAGCCGAAACCAGTTAGGCTCAGTGGATGGAGTGAGGTCCCACCACCACTCACATCAATGGCAACACATGAAAGGGTGGCAGGTTCCACTACAGAATGACGAACATTCACTTACAGTTAAAAGCCAGCCAACTTCTGGCAAATATTTCCTGGCTCACACAGAAAAGTATCACAAATGAAACTTAAAAATCCGTTTCACCTGAGGCTTACCTCCCGCAGCGGGATAATGAGGCTACACAAGTTTTCCTCCTTGCTGGTAAAGCAGATGTAATTTGTGGACACAAACATTTGCCCCAAAATGTGCATTTTGTTAAATGGGGTCCAGAGGGTGCAGTCTGTGTGGCCATCTAACTTCTCATCTTTGGGCAGCCGGAAAAGCGCACGGTACCTCTCACTCTTGGCCCTGGCGTCAAGATCGCTGGAAAGCAATAATAATAACTCACATCATGCAACAGGAATGCCTCAATACCTTCTAAATGATGCAGCCACGGAGGGTCCCCAGCCCACCTTTCCCCTCCCCAGTCTTGCTGGATTTATCCCTACCTTTTTGGCTTACTATTGGCGCTCATGCCAGCCTATGACCCAAAAGCATAATAAAATTATCTTAATACAGTTAGATCCTTTCTGTAGTCATTTTATAATCAATATCTGAAAATGTTCAAGAGTATTAGGAAACTAGGCCTGCACAGAAAATGCACTTTTTTCTAAACGAAAACAATAATTTCTAAAGAGATTGTTACATTGACACGTATCCAGCGCCACTTGGGGGGAGGGTATCTTTTAAGAAAGACCTAGTAAGGATGCCAACGAGCCTCTTGAGTCTTCTGATCTCACTGCCACATTCTGTAGACAACAAAACGGCCTGAAATACAGGAATAGCCCACCTCATGGACAACTTGTTTCCACAGCCTCAGCTGGGTCCTGTGACTACAATCTTTCTCCACACACCCCTTCCCCCGCCCCGACTTTCTTCCATATAGGTTGTTAAAACCTCTCTCCTCAAGCTCTACCTGACCTTAGCCTCTTGAAGCTAGGTAGGAGTTCCCTCCCTCCATCTCCAAAATTACCTCCATCCCCACTAGTCTTCCTTCCTTTCCCTGTCTCAAAAGGAGTGGTCTCGGCACACATATTAAAGTTACTGTTTTCTTTTACTTTTATCTCTTTTCCTTCTGTCCCTGCACCTACCCTCCTACACCCCTACCTACACTTACCTTCATCCACTCTTCCCTTCTTAACCTGTATTCAAATCTTCTACATTCTAAAGAGAGCAATGCCCCTCCTTTACCAAAGAATTTTTTTTAAAAGCCATCTATCCTTGCCTAATTCCCGTTCCTTCCTTTCATTTGCTATTTAAACCACTGCAGTAACCCCATTCATCCTCCACCACTCTGTTGAAACATGACTCAAATCACCCAAGACACTCGTGGTGGTGACATCTGTCAGGTTCCAACTACCAGCTGTAAGCCAGTGACTTCAAATTCCATGTGTTACTGGTCCAATCCCCTGGATGTCCTGCAGGCAACTTGCTGGACAGGATCAGAACTGAGCTCTGACATCCCTGGACATGCTCATCCCTCTCTCTTTCCCTACCTCAGTGTAGGGCAGTTCCATGTGTACAGTCACATTATAGAGCGTCAACATTTCCCTCACTGTCTCTCTAGCTCTGCTCCCACATCCAGGCCTCCAGGCTTCTCAGCAGCCTCTCCTCCCCCATGCCCTGCCGCCTTCCAGACATGGGATGGACTTCCTTCTCTCTGTGCTTTTCCCTCTGCTGGGAATCTGCAGGGGCAGCTTCCACTACCACTGAGACCCCTCCTCCGCCCCCCTAGCCCCTCACAGTCTCCACTGAGAGGCCTTTCCTACCCTCTGCCCACCTTCCCACGTGTGTGCCCACGGGGCCAGAAGAGCTCCCGCCAGGTTGTGCTGGAGCCGGCCGCCTCCGCCTCACTTGCTGCGCTGGGAGTGGTGCAGGCAGCCTTTTCCACTTTGGTATCTCTAACCAAAAAGCATCCAACAACCCTTGAGTTGTTCAGAAAATGTTACATTCTTGTTTCCAAAGTCTGTAAGACTCCGTCTCTGGCACCTACCGTTTTAGAGCAGACACTTTTTTAGGAGATTTCTTTTTCAGCTTGGGCAGGGATTGATCCTGTTCGAATCCCTCGTTGTCCAAGAGCTGCCTCATGGCGATGTTGGCGAGTTGCACCATTAGCTTGAAGGTCTCATTGATGTTGAGAAACACGGAGAAGAAGTGCTCGCTGGACCGTGTGCTCACTTTGATCACGTCGGGCAGGAACAGCGTGGCGCGCTTCTCCAGCTGAGTGATGTCCACCCACCGGATCACCAGCTTGGCTGAGCACAGGGGGCAAGGCTCCGTCAGCTCCCGGCTCCTTAAAACCCCCCTGAGATACCGCAACTGCACACCCCGACTTCCAGGTGCCCTGAACTCCTTAGCATCTGCGTGTCCACATCTATTATTGTTTGGTTTGTTAGTTATAAGAGACAAATGCAAACCACACATATTCCGAGTTCATACTTATTGCCAATTTAAGTCCATGTCTACTAAATTAATTATGCTTTTGGTGAATCTTTATTACTTAATAGACACATTTTTTTAAAAAACAAATATTGAACTGAAAATGATCCACTTGTTAAATAGTTACAAGGCAATGCTGACCCAGTTATAACTATAGATTTATTTTTGGAATTTATTTTGGTATGTGCTTTATGAGTTCAGGGCAAACCTCAGTAGAATTTCCTAAGCTTCCCTCTGAAATCCTAGACAACTTACCTTCTCTTCCCATAAGAAAAGAATAAAAGCAAAGGTGGTTAATACTGAGGTACATCCAACCCTGACGGGGGACCTTCCCCTTCCAGTAGCTGCAGGAGTAATAGTTGACGAGTTTCTCTTCCTCGGGCATCCCAAACAGCCTGTGGAATTTCACAATGGCCTCTTTAAACTTCTCGGTGTCATCGTCTTCCTTCACATCATTGATTTTGTTATACTCTGCAATGATGCCCTACGTAGGGATGAAACAAAAGCACACAGCGGTATTACCATGAATAAAGCTACTGTTTTCTGTACGCAGTACATACTGGGAAGGAAAAAAACAACAATTTCCAAGACTATATATTTTTAAACTGATACATTTTCTTCAAAGGCAACCCCAGAATTCTAAGCCAATTAACAATTAGTATTTGTGTACGAAAATATTTTCAAAATAACAATATAGATTGTATTATCTGTTTATTTTTGCTAATCACCTTTTTCTTAATTTCTTTTAGGTGTATTTATTTTTGGTGCTAATCGTTTTGTTAATAAGTTTACTTAGAATAAAACCCATAATTTTACCTTATAAAAGAGGAAATGTAAAGACTTTCATAGTTCTACTGATTTTCCTAGCTTATTGTGATAATTATGCCAAAGGTCAATTTCTGCCTTTCTCAAAAATTAACAAAAATTCATCATGACTGGACAAGGAAGGAAAGATAGACCAGAAGGCATGTCACTAACTGACATTTGGCCACAAACCCACTGTCTCAGGGCCATGAATAGTATTAGGGAACTTAGAGAAAAGGAACAAGCATCCATTTAAGTAGAAAAGGGGTGAATATAAGAGCAAAAATTAGGTCAGCTGGACAGTAAATGAAATATTTGCTAAGAAAGTGACTAGCAAACTCTACTGTCTAATCATTTGAGTAGCTTGAGAGGCCATTTTATTGTTATCCAATTCCTCCATAATTCCCTATAAACTGGCTTCTACACATATCTGTTGGTAAAAAAAAAAAATTAAAAAAAAAATTAATGCTCCCTCGAATTCCACTTTGTAACATCAAATCCCTCTAACCTCATCTTCATCTTCTCTGATCTCAGGGTACCACTGGATAGCATGAGCTTTCAAGCATGAAAATTCTGGATTCAGATCCCAACAATATCACCACCAAGCTGTGTAAAGTTGGACAACCTCTTGGATTCTTGATGCGAATGAACCCTCCATATTCCAAGAACAGAAAATTGCAACTGACTCATACATGGAATTCCGGCCTTTGGGCTCTTATGCTTCCAGTACAGCCTGGATGCTCCCTACAGATTTATCTTCCCAATACTTATTTTGACCACAGAATTCTCAGTATAAAAATCCTGAGTGGTTACCAACTGCTACCAGTCTGAAATCCAAAATTCTAGACCATTCACATTTTCGATCCACTATTGAGCTTTTACCTAAAGTGAGAATAGGAGAATAAGGAAGCGAGTGAGGTAAAACAAACCAAATGATACCCATATGTTTTGAGTGGAAAACATTAAGTTCAGACCCTGCTATCCAAAGACCTACTAAATACCACATTTAGAATACACATTTAAAGTTTAAAAAAGAAAATGTTTTCAAATGAGAAGATTTATGCGGCTATAGCACTGAGAAACATCACTCTGAAACGTTCCGGGGTCTAATGCACTCATACAAACAGATGATGCCTTGCCAACTAGTTTCAACTAGTGAGGACAATAGTCTCCATGAAGCTACATTCCCAAATTTCCCACCTTTAGGAACAGAGAGGATCTAGAATGCAGAACCTCTTCTTGGTTTGCTGTAGTTTTTCAGCCAGGTTGACCAGACGATGGATGGAACAAAAGGATAGAATATTTCCTTCCTGTATGTTCTACAATTTCTACATAATATGAAATAGGTCACCTGGTTCTAGGCAACAGCTCCCTATAACTTTGGAAAATTACCACAATCCAAATGAACAAGGGACATTGATGGGTAATTCACACAAAAAAGAAAATGAACAGTGATTAAATAAACAGTGATCAAATCCTCACTTTGAGGGGTAGGGGTGGGAGCAAGGAAGAGGTTGATATTATTATATACGAGAGGCCCAGTGCATGAAAATTCATGCATTGAAGTGGGGGGTCCTTCAGCCTGTCCTGCCCCCTTTCACAATCCAGGATCCCTCAGGGTTGGGAGGCAACCAGGCATCAGGTGAAGGCAATGACCCATCCCACCTCTACTGCTGCCACTATCAGAGGTACAAGCCTCAGCCAGCCCTGGTTACCTGAGCCTCAGGCGGCCCTGGGCAGCTGGGCAGCCACCATCCGAGGCTTGCCTGCACCTTAGGCGGGCCCTGGGTGGCTGTGGGGTTGAGAGGACAAGGGCTGAGGGGACTGGGTTGGGTGCTGCCATCTTGTGGCAGTGATTACCGCCATCTTTGAGGGCATGACAGTCGATTAGTATATTCCTTTCTTATTTGCTGTGGGCGTCACCATCTTTGTGATGTATGAGGGTCAATTAGCATATCCCCTCTTTATTAGATACGATGCTTTTGTTCTCAGTCCTCACTAATTTTTTTGTGGTGCAGTTCAAATTTAGTTCTCTCTTAAAAACATTAGATTCTAAAGAACAAAGAGATTCCATTTGTATGTTTACCCTTCTTTTTCTAAGTATAAAATCACTATGTGTTCATGTAAAGAAGACATAAAATAAAAATAGACCATTCTGTGGAAATTTAATGAGACACACACTGTCAGATCACTTCCTAAAATTCCTCCCTAACCTGGGTGCAAAGAAAGTGGTTTTCATTGTGATTAAAACTCCAGATGTTGCAACAGAAAAAAACCTGCAATTAAAGGCTAGTATCCTTTATGTAAAAAGGACTTTTAAAAATTAAAGAAAAATAAGACCGAAAGTCTCATAGAGAAATAGGTCAAAAGACAGAAGAAGCAGACAGTCTACAAACAGTGATATAAAAATGGCTCCTAAACATATGAAGATATTCAATTTCACTCATAAATGAAGTAAGTACAAATTAAAACAACACTAAAATATTTCTCTCCCATCAGATTGGCAAACACAGAACAGCCTGAGAGTCCACCCAATTGGTGAAGATGCAGGGAAAACAGATGCTCCCATTGTTACCAGTGGGAATGAAAGATGGAGGGGGATTTAGCAACATTCGGCAAAAGACACATACCTTCACCATGTGACCCGGCAATCCCACTTCTACCAGTTTATCTAAGTTACAGCCACAACAATATGAAAATACAGCTATGTACATAGGTGTGTAGCATGGTTTATAATTGCAAAATATTAGAAAATGCTCAAATGCCCAATTTGAATTTCTAATTTAAAAGTTTAACAACAAAACAAAACATCCCCTACCTGTATTTTTCCTCTCACAAAAGTAGTGATGTCATTCTCATTTTCAAAGATGGACAGTGTCTGCAGCAGATTCTGCTCTAGCCATTCCCAGTGTTCAGTGATTTCCTTCCTAGAACCACCTGCACGAATGTAAAAATGGTAACAATAATAAATGTCAGCATTTCAAAGATACCCAAAAAGTCAGGCTCGTGTCTTCAATATTTGATGCCACTGAAGGAGACTATTGTGCCAACAACTCTGTCTTGAAATGATCGCTCTTCTCTAAAGAAATACAGATGCAGGTGAAAACCCACGAGTAAGGACTGCAAGTCTTCACTTAATGCTGGCCATAGGTTCTGTGACTTTAAGTGAAATGACCTACAATGAAGCCAGTTTTATCACAGGCTAATTGATACAGACAATTGAGTTCCTACAAATTTCCATCAGTGTTATAACGACATTATTCAAGGAGCGGCTGTATTGTGTTCTGGTCAAGTCTGACGGGGTGAACCCAGAAACTTTGAGGTCCCCTTCAGATCGGAAGGCAGCAACACGCCCCACATTCACTTTTACGGATGGGGAGTTTAGCCCTTCGCTCTGCTGTTCTTCCTCCTAGAACCTGCACCTGACAGGGAAACGTTGATCTTGTTAGGAGACTAGGTTATAATAGTTAAGTTGTAGCAGTATGAGGACTTCGGTATGCCAGGGGCAATCTGATATAACCACCTCCTACAATGGGCAAAAAATGACCCTCACTCACTTCAATATTGAATGAGACTATCACTAGGGAATAGCAGCCTGGCTCTCATGAGCTCACGGGCACCACTGCCTTGTAATGTAATGGGATGAGGTCATCCTCTCAGCTGCCGACCAAATCACTGCACTTGGGCCAGCAATAAGAAACATAAGTCAACTCGCCTGGCAACCCCCAGACTGAAACAACCCTAGCCTTGTAGCATTTGCCACCAGCACTGCTCTCTGCTCATAGCTGCCGGCATCATGATCATAAGTAACGGGGCACGAAGATCTCATCTTGAAGTGTCAGGACACAAAGAAGTCCTAGCTGTTTAACCATTGCCCAACTAACACACATTCAGCAGGACTCTCCCTGGTCCTGGCACCATTGTGTCTGGATTGCAAGTGTGCATGTAACTGCAGAAGGCCTGCCTAGAACAACTCCTAGTGTAACTATTACAAGCTTCTTACATAACTCTGCTTATAATCTCTGATAGGTTTTAACAATATGCTTATAATACTATTACTGACTCAGCCCTACAGCCTTGGCAGGACCAGACCAAAGTGGCTTTACAGCCACGTTGAGAAAGGAAAGGCCCAGGTAACTTATCCAACCGTGACAGTAAGAATCAGTGGGTGGTGTCCTTATTTTACTTAAGTGCCAACGTCCTACCCTACCCCTAAGTAGAGAATGTAAATGGCTCTCTTTCTGCTCGGCAATCGGGACCAGAAACACTAAAAGCCTTATATGTTTGCATATGCTTTGACTTAGCATACCTTCTTCTATAAATGAATCCTAAGGTGATAATTAAGAAAATGGGAAAGATTTTATTCAGAGAATGTTCATTAAAGTTGTTCAAAATGCAGTTAACGTTAGTGGGAAAACTCCTACATTTCCAACAATAGCATATCATTTAGTTAAATCATGTTAATACACAATAAAATGTTATATACCTATTGATGTTATAGAAATACATTATTGGCATGGAGAGTCTATACACATATATAGATCCAAGTATATCCATATATATGTTCAGGGTGGGACAAAAGTAGACTTACAGTAGTTTATAAAGAAAATAATAAAATAATTGATAATAATACAATTATAAATTGTTTCATGTACTCACATCTGTAAAACTACTTCAGTCCTACCCTGTATGTATAGACACATTTTATATAATACTAGAGGCCTGGTGCACAAATTCATGCACCAGTGGGGTCCCTCAGTCTGGCCTGTGGGATCAGGCTGAAATCGGCTCTCCATCATCCCCTGAGGGGTACTGGATTGCAAGAGGACACAGGCCAGGCTGAAGGACCCCACCAGTGTAGATCAAGGCCAGAGAGGGACATGGGAAGTTGGCCAGCTGGGGAGAGACCACGAGAGGGCTCCAGGGTATCTCCAGCCCATCTTGCTCAGTCCCAATCTGTCGGACCCCAGCAGCAACCTAACCTACTGGTTGGAGCGTCTGCCCCCTGGTGGTCAGTGCACATCATTGCGAGCAGTTGAATGGCCTTAGCATATCATTAGCATATTTTGCTTTGATTGGTTGAACAGATAACTTAGCATATTAGGCTTTTATTATATAGGATAAAGTCTGAAATGTGATTTGTGATGTGGTATTATTGTTTCTAATTTTTTTTTTTCTTTTTTGCTTATCTATATTTTCTAAAACTTTTTCTTAATCTGCTCTTTAAAGGATCCAAGACTAGTTCTTGAGTTCCACTAACCAAGAAAGAATTATCCAATGCTGACCGACATGGAATGTGTCTCATGTGGAAGACAACTAAATTGCCTGACATTTTCTCCAGCTACTGTAGAGGAATAGAAGAAGCAGAACCAATTAGCAATCTTTAATTAAACACTGGGCCTGACCAGCTGCTGAGTAAAAAAGAATGTTTAATCCTAAAAACCAGCATGGTGCTGCTTAAAAAGCACGGGCTGGAAGTGGGGTAATCTGAGGACTCAATCTAAGCTCTGCACGACCTGGCTATGAGTAGCAATATGAAGTTGGGTGATTCACTTTGCTCTGTATTTTATTAAATTATGAGTGTTGAACAAGGTGATGGCTAATGTCTTGCAGTTCTGAAACGAATGACCATCTAGGCCGAGAGGGATCCTGGGATGGTAAAGAAGAGGGAAACTAAATTAATGGGCAGCCAAGTCAAGGCACTGTTCAGGGCTGTGTTATCAGTGAGGTGTCCATCAAACACCCTCATCCCATTTCCTTATCAGGCCCGTCGAAGGTCAGATGTATCCAGAGGGAATTGTCAATAGCTCCTTCTGTCCTTCGGTTTGGAACTTTCTCTCCCACCTTTCCTAGAGCATCTCTTTAAACAATGTCCTTGGAATGACCTGCATTTCTACATGTCCACATTTTCACTGAGGCTATATAACACATAACCTTCTAGTCTTTCTAATGGGAACAGCCAAATGGGTTGCCTTTTACTTAGGTCCACTGACGGCCAAGGAAGGCAAAGGACTGGGCTCTCTCTCCTGCCTCTGAGGCATCAATTCCAAAACACCAGCTACTGGGACAAGACCTACAGCTGCATGGCTCCCTGGTGAACCTAGTACCCAGGTGCAAAATCAACAGTCCACTGGCTCTTGAGTGAGAGGCAGAGTGTATAACAGCTCAACAAAGTAGGTGAAAAAATCCCTATGCTACAGCTTCTTTTACATTATTTATGGTGAAAAGCACCATTTACTGCACAAACCACTGAGCAATTCAGTAGGCGAGAGTTGACACTCATTGTCCTATCAACGAAAGACAATGTGGCTCCATTTGGGGTAGTAATGAAAAGAAAGTGTCATTACACAGCAAGGATTTGGGCTCCTCTTCCCAATTAAAGGTCTCCAATGCCAAGGAAATGTTAAAAAAAAAAAAAAAAAAAAAAAAAGAGTCAATTTCTTCAAACAGATCTAGATATAGACTGTTAGATGATAATAAAAAGAAGCACAGGAATGCCGAAGCCGGTTTGGCTCAGTGGATAGAGTGTCGGTCTGTGGACTGAAAGGTTGAAAGGTCCCAGGTTAGATTCCGGTCAAGGGCATGTACATTGGTTGCAGGTACATCCCCGGTAGGGGGTGTGCAGGAAGCAGCTGGTCGATGTTTCTCTCTCATCGATGTTTCTGGCTTTCTATCCCTCTCCTTTCCTCTCTGAAGTAAATCAATAAAATATATATATATAAAAAAAAAAGCAGCAGCAGCACAGGAAAATGATGTCTCACCAAATAACTTGCGCATGTGCCCCTCACTGCCACCCCCTTTCTCTGTGGTTCACATTGCCCGGGGCCAAGTCCTTATTCCTTTGGCAGTAAGTTAGACGAGGTCCTCCTCCTGCCTGGACCCATGGGCTCAGGTCTAAGCAGAATCACATGACTAGGATTTACCACTAGACTACTGCTCTCCCATAGAAAGTGCTCTAAGTGAAGACAAGGATCCTAGATGCTCCTTTAACTCAACTGACACCTCTGGAAGGTTCACAAGAAGTGGCATAGAACAAGGTTTTGGAATCCTCCGTATTTTTCATCTACAGGGCAGTGAATTAGACCCACCCACTTCTTTGCTGAAGCTTCTGTTACAATGATTCATGAAATTCAAGAAAACAAAGCTCCCCTGAGACTGTCGCACCACCATTAAAATTACAAACTGAAAGGTCAGCATATCAAAGAAATCTTTAAGGTACAGCTTCTGCTCTTAAAAATCTTCTCATGAAAGGGAGCCAGCAATTTGGACGGAAACAGAAATCGATAAGAAAGAACAACTAATGGGTGAATGGGACTTTCACAATGGTTGTCACTTCCATGGGGTCTGCCCCGGGAAATTCTGGAGCTGTGTCTATGGGCAATCAATAGACACAGAAGCTAAACCTGTTCTATTCTGAGCTCATGCCGTTGTGACAGACAGTGCTTACTGGGAAAAACCAAAGTACATCTCTTGGTGGCATACACTATGCCATCAGCATTTACTGCACGGTAGTGCTCCTTAGCCTCGGCTTGGCAAATCATTCAGGAGTAACTCAACTGTGGAACTCTGGCTCTTCCCCCACATGGGCATTCAGAGGGTGGGCTTCGTAGAACAGCAAAGTCAAAGAAACAGAGCGAGGAGTAGTCATGTCAGGTGTCGGAGGGAAAATGGTTAGGGCTGAGGGGATAGGAGAGGAGTCACAGTTCACGTCTATGGATCTAGGAAGGCCAGGAGCTGAGAGTGCCCAGGAGAGATCAGAGGAGACCAGGCTCCAGAGGAACTCAAAGCCTCCGGGCACAAGTGGAAGGCGAGTGAGACTGTGTCAAAGTGTCCCTTCCATACCCTCCAGGAGTTGAATGGTTTCGTGGCTCTGCCTGGTTTTTAATTTCCTTTATTTTTACTTCTTCATTCGCTGGCCACACTGTCTATGTTAACACTGTTCTAGATGGTTTGCCAAGTAAATGTGATACTTTCCCAACCAACTAGCACAGGGCACTTCCCCTTCTACAGTAGCTACTGAGGGTTTCACTTGGTACGGAATGAACCACCTCTGCCTGGGCTACAGGGTCTGTCTGCTTTAGGGTCCCAGCTTCCCTCTGCCTGTATCCTTTATTGTCTCCCTCTCGCTCCAATCCCCATCCTTCACTCCTAGATGGTTTTCTCTATGCCCTGAACCCTGATACCATCCCTTCATACACAAGAATGCAAAATGACTGACATTCCATTGTTCTCAGGGGGCTGTTTGCAGCTTAACCAGAGTGACTTTGAAGGGATATAAATGTAATTTCAGGTACTGTGAAATCCTTGAGGGAGCCCTCCAACAACCTGACACCACACCCAGATAACTCCCCCTACCTATGGAGAAGGCCAGCCAAGGTTCCTGGACTTAGCTGGGAGCCCCACAATCAAATGGCACCGAATGGTACTTGTTCCCACTGGGCTGTAACTGAGTACTTACTCTTGTTCTCAAGAGCAGAGATTGGATCTAATTATCTTTATATCTTTACTAAAGGCCCGATGTATGAAATTCGTGCAAGAGTAGGTCTTTCTTCCCCTCCCTTCTCCCCCCCTTCCCTGGAAGCCCCAGCTTCATCTGGAAGGTTGTCAGGAAGGACATCCAGTCTAATTAGCATATTACATTTTTATTATTATAGCTATCGCTATCAAGCAGAGATCAATTTATTCATTTTTATTTTTATTTATTTGTAATTAAATCTTTATTGTTGAAAGTATTACATATGTCCTTGCTTTTCCCCCACTGACCCCTTCTAGCCCACTCCCACCCCCACCCGAGGCCTTCACCACCCTATTGTCTGTGCCTATAAGCAGAGATCAATTTAAAAACTGAATAAAGTCAACTAAAAGAGCTCCCAATGTCCCAACAGAAATGTTTGGAGCAACAAAATAAAGTAGCATTAGAATCTCCCGAAGAATAGAATATCCATGATTCCCTATTGATAACGATAGTTGAATAAATTAATACTCTTCACTCTTTAAGTGTGGGCTGTGCACAGTGACTTCCTTCCAAAAAGGGCAGAATGGAAGAAAAAACTAACCTGAAAAGGGGAAACCTAAAAAAAACACTGCTTCAGTCATAAATGTGGCATGATGTGATGAAAATATCACTGTTTCTCTGTGATTGTCTTCACGAAAATCCGTGCCCCAGCATAAGCATAGAAAAACATCAAATTCCATTGAAATAACTCTACAATATACAGTATCCTTCAAAACTGGCAGGATTATGAAAAACAAGGAAAGTCTAAAAAATATCCACAGCCAAGGGGAGCCTAAAGAGATATGACAACTAAATATAAAGTAGTATACTTGATGGGCTCCTAAACAAAAAAAGATATTATATAAAAACTAAGGAAATCTAAATGAAATATGGGCTTTATTTGTCATAGTGTATCGCTATCAGTTCATAATTGGAACAAATGTTCCAATGTCAGATGTTAATAACAGGGGAAACTATGTATGTGGGAGGGATATGGGGGTTCTCCAAACTATTTGTTGGGCTTTCTTAAAATCTAAAACTGTTCTAAAAAAATAAAATCCAAAAAATAAAAAATAAAATCAATAATTTTTTAAAATGAAGTGAAGACAAAAAAAGAAAAGAAAAAAGAAAGGGAGTGTTCAGTGCCTTTCTTTTCCTATGGCTATGTGAAAAGTCACATGCAAACCAATAACTAAAACAAGCTTGGCCACTTTGAATTGGATGTTCTTGTGAGAAATCCAATATTAGCATAATTGTTTATCGACATTTTAGGCACAGCACATTATTGCAAATTATTATCAGGAGAAATGAAGAATCCCTACTAGGATATATAAGCACTAGAGTCCTGGTGTGCAGCATTTGTGCACTGGAGGGGGAGTGAGGGGTTCCCCCTCCAGGCCTGCATCGTCTCACAGTCCGGGAGCCCTCTCTCCTTACTACTCGGTTTGCTGCTCCTTAGCACTGCCACAGAGGCAGGAGAGGCTCCCGCGACCGCTGGTGAGACCAGCTTCTGGCTGAGTGGCACTCCCCTGTGGGAGTGCACTGACCACCAGGGGCAGCTCCTATATTGAGTGTCTGTCCCCTGGTGGTCAGTGCCCATCATTGCGACCAGTTGTTCCACTGTTCAGTTGGTTTGCACATTAGGCTTTTGTTATATAGGATTACTACATGTGCCCCCCCCCCCCACACACACACACACACACATTCTTTCATTTCCCGGCTTCTCCTGAAGTTAGACTGAGGCCATGTGACTGGCTGTAGCTAACCGAGTGACAAAGCAATGACACTTCTGGACCAAGGAAGTTAAACGCAGGTGTGTCTCCACCTCCTACCTGCCCCTTGTAGGTTGACCTTGGAGGCTTTGTGCCCCAAAGGGTGTCACTACAGGTGGTGGAAGACACAGGCTCCAAACAAGACTTCACCAGAGTCAGAAGGAAACCTTTCTGGTGTTAAGCCATTGAGATTTGGGGGCTCATCTGCTGAAATGGAAACGGTTACCTACCCTAAAACACCAAGTGATTGCATTCCACAGATTAAAGTTCCTTCCCTCCTGACAGAACACTGCTAATGATAATGTTTCTCCGTATTTCCAAATACTGCTACTTACCACAGGCGATGGTCCAATAGACCAAGGAGTCTGGGGTCTGGTACAGGATTCGGTAGGGAGCCACCCGGGCACTGGAGTCCAACACAACATCAAGGGTACCCACCAGGAGGCCTAAGGGCAGGAAAGAGGAAGACATGTGTAAGGGTGTCTTTGGTGCGTTCCAACTCCAGGGGCATTGTGGGAATTTTAATTTGACTGTTAACGTAGGTTGCATGATTACTAAGGATGCCATTGGGATGGAACTGATGGTGCTTGAGGTTGTCAGGGTGAGGATGAAGTCCCCGCCTCCTTTGGTTGGCCACCGTGGGAAATAAACAGCACAGTGGAGAGCACCAAGCTCAGGATCCGCCCCCTGGAAGGCTTTTCACAAAGTGCTGCTGAATCTGAACCACACGTTTTTCTGAAATTGTCACCACCAGTGTCCCCTTGAGGATTGGTTCTGACCATAGAATTAACACCCTGACAATAATACCGCTGCAAATCACTTCCTTCTGCTTGACAGTCTGGGGCCATGGAAAGAGCCTTGGATGAGTCGGTGTTCAGTAGAGCTCAGTTCCGGCTCTGACTCCATTACAACCAGCTCTGTGGTGTGGACAGGCCGTTTAGCTTCTCGCTGCTTTGACTGCCTCAGTTGTAAAGTGACCGCAGTAGCACTTGCCTTCCTGAGCCAGGGTTATTAATCACGAAGCCTAACCAAGGTTGGCATGGGGAAGTCCTACACTTGTCCTTGGTCTTTGTCCAAGGACAGGAATCCATTTAGGTTTACTCCAAACCACCATGACCAGTAGCTGGCCTGAACATACCAGGGAAAGCAAACTTTGCCAGAAGTGGAAGCTAATTCATTGATTTGCTCTGGACTGTATAAAGTACTTTAAAAATACAATCCTTAGAGCCTGCAGAAGTTTCCAAGATTTCCACATAATGCCACACGTATGTGCATGTCTGTTTCTCTACTGACTCATATTTGCTGCAAAGACCTCTAATTGCTTTTCAATTATCTGCAGGTGGGAAAGTATATGAATAGGAAAAGCAGATGAGTGCCAGCTAAACTGAACTCCCTACTATGTCAATTAGAAATAGCCGTAGCCGGTTTGGCGCAGTGAGTAGTGCATCAGCCTGCAGACTGAAAGGTCCTGGGTTCGATTCTGGCCAAGGGCACATGCCCAGGTTGTGGGCTCGATCCCCAGTGTGAGGCATGCATGAGGCATCCAATCAATGATTCTCTCTCATCATTGATGTTTCTATCTCTTTCTCCCCCTCCCTTCCTCTCTAAAATCAATAAAAATATATTAAGAAAAAGAAATAGCCGAAATCAGTTTGGCTCAGTGGATAGAGAGTCGGTGTGCAAATTGAAAGGTCCCAGGTTCGATTCCGGTCAAGGGCATGTACATTGGTTGAGAGCACATCCCAGGTAGAAATAGCCCTAGTCAGTTTGGAGGCAGCTGGCTGATGTTTCTCTCTCATCGATGTTTCTAGCTCTCTATCCCTATCCCTTCCTCTCTGTAAAAAAATCAAAATATATTTTTAAAAAATAGAAGTGAATCACCTATGGTAACTGAATGTTTGTAATTTTTCCCTCTTCCTCAGTCAAAAGAAGAAATAAAATGTCTCTAATACTGGAAATGTCACATATATCAGTTCTAAGAAGCACAGACTTCAGTCTGGCATCAGAGAGTTGCAGTCGAGGATCAGCTTACATGAGTCAATGAGCCTCTGACAGAGTGTCCTGGGAGATAAAGAAAAACTAAGGGCAAGTGTAGCTCTCCGGGCAGAGCACTGACAGAGGCAGACCGGATTCTGTAATTCTCCACTCCTGACTCTGCCACTTCCAGCTTTCAACCTCAGCTTCCCTAAGCCTCGGTTTCTCCAGCCTTCATGTCTCACCAGGCCTCTGTACTGCCAAGGAAGGAAGACCTCTGAAAAAGTCCCAACAACCCACACATCTTTGATCACAATAAATGTCCCCAATTAAAATCCATCTCCAGAAGCTTCCGGCCAAGATGGTGGTGTAGATAAACAGGTACTCAGATCCTCCCACAACCACAACAAACTGCAGAACAACCATCGTTGAGAACCGCCTAAAATGTAGCTGAACAGAAGTTCGATAACTAAGGATATAATGAAGAAGCCACATCAAGACTGGTAGGAGGGGCAAAGATGAAGAACAGACTAGTCCCACACCCACATGTGGTGGATAAAAATCTGGAGGGATATATCAGCTGTGGAGGATCCCCCCTGGGAAGCAAGGGGTTGTAGCCCCACATCAGGCCCACCATCCTAGAGTTCCATGTAAGGAAGAGAAATCCCATAACTTCTAGCTGTAAAAACCAGCACAGATTGTGGTTGAGTGAGATGGAGAGCTGCTAGAATCCCAGGAATTCCTCTTAAAGGGCCTGTCATGGACTTAATCAGACCCACTCACTCTGAGCTCCAGCAGTGGAGCAGCAGGGACATGAGGAAGAACTGAGTGGTCCGGCATTAAGGTGAGGCCTAGAGGGGGCAGCTTTTTCCCAGAGAGAAGTGTTGGCAGAGGCCACTGTTCCTTTGCTGAGCCCTCCCCTCACACAGCTGGCAGGTGGCCGCCAATTCTGAGTCTCCATTAACCTGGCTGACTACCATGGTGATTGCCTGAGACCCTGCCACACCCAACTTGCCAGCCCACCCAAGCTGTTTCCAGTGTCTTTTCCTCACAAACAGCCTGTCTTGGCTCACCCTTCAGACTTTTCTAAAATCTCTCAAACAAGCAGCATCTAGTCTAGGTGTATCCACGCCTTACCTTTCACTAAGAGACCTCAGGCCTGGCACTATAGGCAGCTGGCCTTGGTTCACAGATTGGCTTCTCCTGGGCACCTCTAAGCCCAGCACAAGTAGCAGCCATCTACAGATCACTTTATAACTCATGCTAGGTAGTCCCAGGCAGAACACACATAATTGACCTTAGCATGCACTGCCCAGGAGGCCCCAGAGCCAGAGCTCCCAGTGGACAGCTTCAGGCCATATCAAAGCACTACCCAACGTCCTCCACAAGTGACCCAAACTCAAGGGGTGGACTCACAGGCACCAGAGCTCTGCTGAAGCAAGTCCTGCTCTGTGCAGTCAATTCCTGCACAGCAGATCCTCCATGATCAGTCCTCACATTGGCCTATTACACCTGCCATTGACTGCCAACAGCCATCAAAGCTCAACTACAACAGGAGGGTATACACTACCCACGGGGTAGGGGGAGCAGCTCATGTGACCAGGAAGGCTGTACCTTTGGGCTCTACAGGATGCTTACTACATAAGGCCACTCTACCAAGCCTGGGAGATGTAGAAATTCTACCTAATACATAGAAACAAACACAGGGAGGCAGCCAAAATGAGGAGACAAAGAAACATGTCCCACATGAAAGAATGGAACAAAACTCCAGAAAAAGAACTAAACAAAAGGGAAACAAGCAATCTACCTGAGGCAGAGTCCAAAACACTGATTACAAGGATGCTCAATGAACTCAGGGGAAGAGTAGATGAACTTAGTGAGAACTTCAACAAAGAGATAGGAAACATAAATAGAAATATAAAACATAAAAAAGAACCAGTCAGAAATAAAGACTATAATAACTGAAGTGAAGAATGCATTACAGGGACCTGGCCAATGCCGCTCAGTGGTTGAATGTCAACCTATGAACCAGGAGGTCACTGTTCAATTCCTGGTCAGAGCTCATGCCAGGTTGTGGGCTTGATCCCTAGTAGGGGGCATGCAGGAGGTAGCTGATCAACGATTCTCTCTCATCATTGATGTTTCTCTCTCTCCTCTGAAATCAATAAAAATATATATTTTTTAATTTAACATTTAAAAAAAAGAAGTTAGACAGCTAATTGCATTAGATGCACATACAAGTAGCACATTTTTGTAAAAATTATTTGAAAACTGGGTAGCCAAACAAAAGTAATACTGCGAACTGAGGTAGCAGCTGGCCAATCAAATCAATAAACACACTCTTCCCCATTAACCCAGATGTTCCCTTTCACTTTGCCGCTGACCAGTCTTCCCCCTCCATTTGGAATGTTGTGCATGCCCATCAGCTCTCACTTCCCACGGCCTTGGATGACAAACTCCTAATTATCTAATGCCCCCTCTTTCTAACCTGATCTCCCTCCAAGTCCTGCTTCTGTAGCAGCCATTGCATTTCTTTAAAATCATTTGCACATTTTGCCTTTTTCCATTTCTTCTCCTTTTTCCAGACTACGAGCTCCTTGATGGCAGAGTTGAATTAATTCGTTCAGAATCCCAAGCCCTGCACTTCGCTTGGAGCACAGTTAAGTTCTGAACATATGTTTGATGAATGGAGAAGGTAGCTATTTTTTTCAATTATAGTTGAAAGTCAATATTTATTAATTTAGATGGTTAGACATATAATTTACAAAGTCCCCACGGTACGTCCAGTATCCACCTGGGACTATATATTGTTATTACAATATTATTGACGCTTTTCCCTATGCTGTACTTTAAATCCCCGGGAATTTCTGTAACTACCAATTTGTAGAAGCTAGGGTTTTGTTTTGTTTTAAATATATTTCAGAGAGGAGAGAGAGAGATAGAAACATTTTTTTGAGAGCGAACCATTGTCTGGCTGCCTCTTGCCCTCTACTGGGGATCAAGCCCACAACCCTAACATGTGCCCCTGACTGGAATTGAAACTGGGACCCTACAGTCCCAGGCCAATGCTCTATCCACTGAGCCAAACCAGCTAGGGCAAAGTTAGCTATTTTTTGGAAAACCAAAATAGTGAGTTATCGCCATGCTAGCTACCCTTTATGCACATAAGAAGTCAAGACTTTGGGAAAGAGAAAATACTCCCCCAAGTCCTCTGTATGTACACACCAGACTATGAGTAATCTGGTTGAGAGAATCCTAAAAAAGCAGCAAACAGGATTTTCTTAGCAGTGTATTACTCAGACCTCTGAAACGGCTGTCAAAATACTGAACCATTCGTCATTTCCCACACAAAGTGTTGTTTCAGCAGCTGTTCTAGTCAGCTGTTTTGGGTGTTAAACAGCCTTTGATCCTCGGAGATAGACTAATTCAATTTATGGCCCCCAAAAGGACTCTTTTCTGTATCTGCCTATTACATTAGTTCGAGGGCATTTTGCAACATAGAAGTGCTGTTTTCAAGATTCAGAAAACACTCAGCAAGAGCGGCCCAGTCCGGCTGTGGTCCTGTCTCCACTCCTGGGCACCACTTCCCCCGGGAGGCAGGGCTATGTCAGGAGAGAGAGTGCTGGACACATAGGAATGTGCCAGGACAAAGACCAATTCATCGACTGATGATCCTGGAATAATTTAACGTGAAGAGGACAGAACCCTAAAGACCTCTTGATCTCCCTGTTCCCTCAGCCTTGTATCCAGTGGGAAATGAGGAGTCCAGATCTACAAGACAGCAAGGATGGAGGAGCCCTTCTGGGCTGGTGGGGCAGTGAAGCCCACCACATTGCCGCAGGGAAACCTGGATGTCCTCGGGCCCCTTCTGTCAGATAGAATTTACAGGGGCCACTCATTGCCCACAGCTGGCTGCCAGCCCTTCTAATTCACGGAACCTTCTCCACAATGAAATAATATTGTGAAATAGAATAATTAAGAACTCCAAATGACATTTAGGAAGGATCTGGAAAGTTTAAGTAAATTATAGGACATCTCTATAATGATATTTAAGACATTTAAAATCATGTCCCCAAATAACTGTTTGATGACATGGCAAAATGCATCTAGTAGGTTATGTGTGGGTGGGGGGGGGGGGGGGGGGGGAGGGGAGAACAAAAAACTATAGTTTTTGTTTTATATGATCCCAATCTGTCAAAATATAAGTATAATATATATATATATATATATATATATATATATATATATATAAATAAAATAACCTAAGTATTATTTTTAAAGATTAGGAAAATTAACATAACCACGACTGGTGTATCCCAAAATCCAAAATATTAATTTTACTTTCTTCCGTGGTTTCAAAATTTTTTCAAATGAACATTCAATACCTTTATGATGTAAACAAATGTTTTTTCCTTGTTTTTCAATTACTTCCACTCCTCTATTTTGGGCTTTCTTTACTCAGAGAGAGATCATGCCATCCAGTAAAAAGACGGCTACTGTGTGTACAATAAAGCTGCTACTTCACTTCAGATGACCACAGGTTAGTAATCTGCTGGACACAACATGCCAGCGAGGAGGCAGTATCTAAAGAACTGTTATCCTCAAAAACATACCTCAATGGAGAGGGACCGGCCTTTGCCTTTTAGACATTTTTTTTTTTAAGTTCATTTTTTCCCTCTGGTATATGAAGTGCATCAATGCTACAAATTCATACATAAAAATGTATGAATACGATACCTATTCATATTCTCAATCCTATAGTGTCTAACCCAGGTATAGAAACAGGGTGCTAAACAACTAGCTTATCTTGAGTCAGGAAGTTGATAGTCCCCAAATAACACGACAAATCTGAAATGAATGAAGTTAGTTTCACTACATCCATCACCGAGGTTTGCTCCTTTCATTGTGAATATCCATTACTTTCACCCCAGGTGCTGCTGTTGGATATACTAGTGTACTCAAGGCTCTCTGTGCTTACATCTATGTAAGAAATGTCTGCAGGGACACACATGTTGTTGTTCTTAATGGTTAGCTCTGGGGAAGGACCTCTATATGGGAGATACCCATAGGGAAGAGATCAGAGACTCTTTTGACTATTAGAACTGTATTTTTAAAAGTTATTGTTATGCTGTTGGAACTGTATTTTATAAAACTTTATGCTCTTATACAATAATTATTTATAACAGGTATGTATTATAAAGTAATAATAAAAAATAAAGGCATAACAAAAGATCACAATGAAAATCCTGATATAAGATTTTATAGAAGAGCCCTAATTGGTTTGGCTCAGTGGATAGAGCGTCGGCCTTCAGACTGAAGGATCCCAGGTTCGATTCTGGTCAAGATATGTACCTTGGTTGAGGGCACATCCCTAGAAGGGGGAGTGCAGGAGGCAGCTGACTGATGTTTCTCTCTCATCGATGTTTCTAACTCTCTATCCCTTGCCCTTCTTCTCTGTAAAAAATCAATAAAATATATTTTTAAAAAAGATTTTATAGAAGATAAAACTACAGAGCAAATTAGTTCTCATTATTCTGTAATGGGTACTATACCCTATACCTTAAGAACTGGCCATCCTTAGCATGCTGTGTTTGGGGGTGGCGAGGAGGAACGTCATACTGTACAAAATAAGGCTGCCTTTCACCAGGGGCTATCATCAGAGCAAACACACAGGACTCTCCTGTGGCCAGTGTAAAGACTGAGGCAGGTCCCGCACCCTCTCAAGGGAATCGGAGCTGAGAAATGCTATGAGGAAAGCCAAGAAGCTAGAGAAGCAGGCGCTGAAAGGATTCCACGAAAAAGGATGTAGCAAGCGAGGCAGATTATGCAGAAGCAGCAACACCAAGGTAAAGAATAAAGCAGAGGGTGAGAAAGCCAGTCATGAGCAAGAAGAGAAGAGGGCAGAAATCTGGAGGGTGGACAAGCGACCACATGATCCTCGGGACCTGAGAGGGGAGGAGAGGAGCCACTTGCCTGGGCTGTCTTGCTTTGCAGCCTAGTCCTGATTCCTATGGATCTTGGGCACAGTACCCGGTGCTTGAGGTAACTCAAGTCTCCGTTCCTTGCAACCAAAAGCACCCAGTTAGCATCCTAACTAACCCCCTTTCACTGCATCTAAGAGGGACTCTGAGCCAACACCCTCTTCTGTAGGACATGGAGAAGTGTTATATAACAAAGCATCAAGACATTAACAACAATTTAATAGTATGCTTTCTATTGCATCTGAATATTCCAGAATAGATATGGTGACTACAGAACTGTAATTAAAACCATCATGCTATTTACAGGGGAGAGATGCAGCAGCAGCCAGGCTGGCTGACTAGGAGTCCTGTCTGACCTTATACCACTTGGAGAGCTTGAAGCTCCCCTTGCATTCTCTCTTCAGAAGAATTACAGTTCTGGGTCAGCCTTAAGTCACCGGGATCAGAGGAAGAGGTATTTCACAGAGACATTTCAGTTTGCAATAGGTCACCAAAGATCCAGATAAAGCCTTTGAAGAGAAAACTGAGCTGGGAGGACATGAAAATAAAGAGAACTCAAGGCACCAACCCATGGGGACACCAAACAAGAAGCCAAAGATGGTCTGACTGCAAAACGAGGTGCACAGTGGAGGTAAGGCCCTTATGCCTTATTTTGTTGTCTATGATACCATTTTGGTTCTCAATATATGTAAATACAGTAACCTGCACATGTAGATGAGTCCCTTATGGAATACATTAGATCCAACTGAGAATTCCTAAGAAATAGTTCAGCTCGGCTAGTATGGCTCAGTGGTTAAGCATTGACCTATGACCCAGGAGATCACAGTTCGATTCTAGGTCAGGGCACATGCCCGAGTTGCGGGCTCGATCCTCAGTAGGAGGCGTGCAGGAGGCAGCCAATCAATGATTCTCATCACTGATGTGTCTAACTCTCCCTTCCTCTCTGAAGTCAATAAAATGTATTTGTTTAAAAAAAGAAATAGTTCAGGGATGGCCTAGAAATAGCTTATAAACTATTCTGAAAAATATCAATGATGGGTAGGGAAAAACGGTCACTGGGCTAGGGGCCATTTTGTGGCAAAGAGACTTCAAAATCATTTCCAAGAAACTGTTTTTTTTTTTCATGCTAAGAACAATGGTGTGCACAACAGACACAAAACAACTCTGACAGCAGCGACATCACTGATTCAGACCCTCAATTAGAGACTCGTGAACAAAGATGAAATATGGGGCAAATTATTATTGTGCTATTGTTTATTAACAAATGGAAGCCATTAAAATAATGAAGGTCTTACTATAATTCTTGCACCTTGAATTACATCTTCTATACCTCACGCCTTAATCTCTAAGGAGAATAACGTGTACATGTACATGTATATACACACATGGGCATAGATCCGTATAACAACACACCATGCTCATTTTCACGGAGGGTATGGGAGTGGGGGCTCTTAAAAAACCCACAAACCTCATATTATAATTTCTTTCTTTGAATTTAATGAACACAATGCTGAAACAACAACAAATAGTTTACACCAAAATAAATCTTTTAAAAAGATAATCACATGCAAGAATTCCCTTTCTGCCAATGTTTCTCAACCAACATTCCCTTTGAATAAACACTGAAGTTTCGCTCTCTCCCTCAGATTCTGTCAGGTCACCCAAACAATGTATGTTCTCTGGCTCCAGAAAACAGACAGTTGCCCCAACTTTCCTTTTTGTAGATCCTATTAAGGATGGGGGTTGGGGGGGTCGAGGAGAAAAAAGCCCAAGTTGTTTTTAATTTTCCAGTTACAAATGAACAATATTTAAGATGCCTCTTCAAACCTCACAGTTACGACATAAAGGACCCGAGAGAGACAATGGTTCTTCCTCCATGGCTGTTTCACCTTCCTTATCGGCTTACACAGGACTCCCCTTTTCCCGTCCTGACAATGTCTCATTAACAGCTATCAAATCAATTTCCCCACAGCATGTCAGCTGTCACGGAAGATGCCAGGCACAGAGGCGGAGGCAGCCACAGGCTTGGGCAGCGCCGGGCACCTCACCTGGCACCTGCTGCTCCAGAGCCAGGGAACTGGGAATCTAGAACGTGGATCAGGAAAACAGATCCTTCCCGCAGCTCAGCAGGGCGTGACGGGTAGGCAATTGAGATGTGTGTGCTGCAGACACTCAGGGTTTCCACTGGGTCCACGCCGTGCAGTCCAGGAGAGACAAAAAAGTGGGGCTCCGGAGGTTCCCAGGGGCCCACCCCTTCTTCTCGGCATCTATTAGGCCACCACTTCCCAGGAGAGGCCCCCACGTGTGGCTGCACACAGATACCTCAGCCCTGGGGGCAGCTAGCTGAGCAGGGCCTTACCCCGTGGGCCTTGCAAATGCTACCATTTTCAAAGTGTGCTGACATGAAAATGGGTGGAAAGCTCTATAATAGACTAAACATGTGGCAAACTGCGGCTCTTTGGCCCCTTGAGTGTGGCTCTTCCACAAAATACCATGGCCTGGGTGAGTCTATTTTGAAGCAGTGGCGCTAGAAGAAGTTTAAGTTTAAAAAATTTGGCTCTCAAAAGAAATTTCAATCGTTGTACTGTTGATATTTGGCTCTGTTGACTGATGAGTTTGCCGACCATTGGACTAAACTAAGCACAAAATGCTTTTCAAATAGTAGCACATTACAAAGTTTCTATACATTTCATTTCAATGCAGACTCACATCATTGAGCTGACAGTAGGTTGTTTTCCCAGGTGACATATGCATGTCTTACTTTATGTACAAAAATATAGATATTTTTTTCTTATAAGAAAACAATACAACTGAATATGTGCATCGGGAGGTGACTCGTGTGACATGTGCCCGACATTTGCTTGTCTGAGCTGGTTCTCAAATTTTTCTTTAGGATTGCAAAACCCCTCTTTGTAAAAGTGTGAGGGTCTCTGATGCTTATTCCTCACTCCCCTGAAAGGACCCCAAGAAAAAGTGGGTTGGGGCCGCCCCATATAAACTATGCCCAGGGCCTCAGGCCCACTGACCCTCCCCAGATAGTCCAATGAATAAACAACCACAAAGGCCAAACATTTTCACAATGAGCGAGCCCAGTGATTAGGGGATTAACAACATGCATATTTCAAATCATTTCCAAAACAAATCATCAGGGAAACCCCTAGAAAAACTAACCTTTAACTTAAATCCAGGCGAGTACCCAGCAAGGCAAGGCTACCATTTAGATGTTGGCATTGGTCTGGTGGAAAATAGAAACGTTTCTAACATGGCAGGGCCCACTCAGAGCTGTGCAAAGTCATCAGAGGCAGTTGGTTCAAGTCCCCACTTCCTCACTGAGAAGCCGTGTGACTTTAGACACCCAACTCAGGTACAGAACTCACATTTCCACTTGTTCCACTGGAAGCCTTGTTCACACTGGGTTAGAGAAATGAAAAGCAATGCACCATACATGCCAGCCACACATATACTATTCCAACTGACACTTACAACAACCAACCGCCAATCTCACCAATAACGGTGAACAGCAGTGACCATATGCCAGCAGCTTTCCTAATCAGTTTGTATGCACGTTTTCTTTAATCCTCACACCATCCTATGACATACATACAACTATTCCCCCTGTTGCATGGATGAGGACACTGGGGCTCAGAGAAGAAAAGTAACTGGCCCAGTGGGCACATGGGTACGTAATTGTCAGCATTGGACCTAGGGTAGCAGGACACCGACGCTGTGTGCTGTGGTACTTTGATTACACTGGCTTCTAGAACAATGCCTTTTTTAAAAATATGTATTTTTATTGATTTCAGAGAGGAAGGAAGAGGGAGAGATAGAAACATCAATCATGAGGGAGAATCATTGATCAGCTGCCTCCTACAAGCCCCATATGGGGATCGAGCCCACAACCCAGGCTTCTGCCCTGACTGGAAATCGAACCCTGACCTCCTGGCTCATAGATTGACGCTCAACCACTGAGCCAGGCCAGCCAGGCTAGAATAATGTCTTTAAGGGTGTTGGGGATGCTCAGAGGGATAATAAAAAGAGGAATAATCAAGACTTTCTTTAGCTTCTAGAAAATACACCCTTAGTTCCGTCTTTATCTACTTTAGATCCCACACAGCGTACAGCCTCCTTCCATTTCCTTTCCTGTATTTCACCAACAATCTATAAAGGTGGCAATATTCTCTTTAACCCTTACTGTGTTAACTGCTAAGAAACTTTCATAAATAAAGATGCTTCCCCCTTAAAATGAATTACAACAGGCACTGCCTTGGAAGTCCGGTCAGCCTGCTTCTGACCCTGAGGCAGCCGCCCAGCCTGGGAGCCTGCAGTGGTGGTCCCAACGAACCTCTTCATCCTCTCTCTCTCTTCACTTTCCTAAGTCCCGGGGGGAGGCGGGGGGAGCGGCACACACACGAAGTACTGGCACATGGCTACAGGCTCCATTTTGAGTCCAAGAGTATCTGAGGAACCTCCAACTTGCTTGTTAGTCTTGTTAATAATGGATCATTTTGACCACGTTTCTGGAATCATTCTCCAGTGGCTGACTGTCTGTCTTGGTATGTTGCCCAACATCCCAATTCCCTTAGCACACAATCTCCCTTCCTGCTAACACCCTCTCATCTCTGCCTTGGCCTTACCTGACTAACTGCCTTCTGCCGACACTTCCTCAGACACCATGCCTAGCCTCAGTGGGTCCAAGTTCCTAGCTCCACTGTCCCAGGTCTGGCCTGTCCATCATCAACCCAGCATTGACACCCTCTCCTATCCTGGATTCCCACAGGCCTGACGCCTGTTTTTCAATCAATGGAAGTAATAACTGATGTCCAATCCATTGCAGCAGGGGACCTGTGGTGGGTGAGAGATTTACTCAGGCCAGTCTTCAGCAATCAGCATAGTTCCAGAGGCCAGAAGGCACGGAGGGGAACAGAATATCATCTGGGCATATGAACCAGTTATTGTTCTATTAGAGCGACCGCCATAGATGCCATGACTTAAAAAGGTGTTTGGTCATTTGAGAAGTTCCATGGACCACTGATAATTGTTCAATTAATTCATTCATTCCCCATCAACAGGGGGGGAAAAAAGCTCAGAAATATGGAAGGAACAGTGTATACTGAACCCAAGTGTGGTTGTTGAAATCCTTTTCGTTATCCTTTCCATCTGGTTCTACAAACAGATAAAGGAGTCACTATTAAAAGAAAGCCAAGACTCTAAGTATCTTTATTCAGTCTGAACTTATGCCAGAGATCTAACTATGCCCCAAATAGATCATTCATTCATCCATCCATCCATCCAGCAAACATTTGCACAGTGACTGTCCATATATCTGGTGTCCAGGAGTGAAATGTTATGTTGATCTTAAGAAACCTTTGTTTTAGTGGGGAATCACTTGCCTGGGAAATAACATATGAGAGATAACAGTATGATTCAGGCCTAATGACAATTCTTAAAATATGATATCATTTTAAACCTTTCATTCTTCAACTATTATTAAAACAAACCATTATTTTATGCTCCCTGCTGCTATTCACTTACATTTTAGTTTGAAAAGACTCTCAGCACCACTTGTCTGAAATGTCACTCGCCCCTTCTTGGGTGTGCCTCCCATCCTCCTCTCTTCTTTCCTTCTCAGAACATTGGATTCTGCCTGAACTCTCCTCCATGGTCACTGAATTATGCCTAATTACTCTTGGAGGCTCTCTCTCAGCATCTCTCATTCCCTCTCTTGCCTCTTGCCCCCTTTCCTCCCTCTTCTTAATTTCTTTCAAACTCCTTTCGGAGGTAGGTGAGCTTTCATTTTATTTCTTAGACTATCAAATTACACTGTATGATGGAAATCACAGTACCTACTCATTAGAGTCCTTTCAAATGAGAAAGGCCATACTGTGTCTGAGTGATTATGGCATCTTGAGTTACAAACTCTAATAACTCGTAGTAATTACCCCTCATATGCTATACACTTGCAGCTTCTCTTCTCAAGACCCTGAGTGACTCAGTAAGAAGGATGTCCATAGACCACAACTTCATCATTAAGGCCTTCCTTGAAGGGTTTAATGTGAGAGGCATCACTAACAGACCTGGCTTCAAACTAACTGATTTACATCATTACTTCCCAGTCTAGGACAGCTTCCGTCCAATCTGGACAAGCTCTTAGAATTACCAAAGTGAGAAAATATTAATACAGGCTCCATAAGCAATCCAACAAGATATAATTCTGGTAAACATATATGCATCCAATACAGGAGCACCCAAATACATAAAAAAAACTTCTAGAGGCTAAAAAGGGAGAGATTGACAGCAATACAGTCATAGTAGAAGACTTTCACACCCCACTAACACAACTGGACAAATCCTCTAAACAAAAAAAATCAGCAAAGAAACATCAATACTAAACGACTCACTATATCAGACGGAATTAATTGATATCTTCAGAACATTTCACCCCAAAGCCACAGATATACATTCTTCTCAAGTGCACATGGATCATTTTCAAAGATAGATCATATATCAGGATGCAGGCAAAGTCTCTTCAAATTCAAGAAGATAGAAATCATATCAAGCATCTTCTCTCATCACAATGGCATAAAACTAGAAATCAACTACAATAAAAAAACAATAAAAAAAAACAAACGCAAGGAGGCTAAATAGCATGCTATTAAACAATGACTGGGTTACCAGAGAAATCAAAGAAGAAATAAAAAGCATCATGGCAACAAACGACAATGAAAATACAACAATCCAAAATCTATAGATCACAGTGAAAGCAGTCTTGAGAGGGAAGTTCATAGCTCTGCAGGCTACCTCAAAAAACAAGAAAGCCCACTGCATGGGAGAACATATTTACCCATGTTATCTCCGATAAGGGTTTAATCTCCAACTTTACAACTTAACAAAAGGAAGATAAACAATCCAATCAAGAAATGAGCAAAGGACCTAAATAGACATTTTTCAAAAGAGGACATTCAGAAAGCCAAGAGACATACGAAAACATGCTCAAAGTCACTAATCATCCAAGAAATGCAAATCAAAACAACCATGAGGTACCACCTCACACCTGTCAGAATAGCTATCATCAACAAATCAACAATGGACAAGTGCTGGAGACGGTGCGGAGAAAAAGGAACCCTTCTTCAGTGCTGGTGGGAACGCAGACTGGTGCAACCACTGTGGAGAACAGTATGGCATTTCCTCAAAAATTTAAAAATGTACCTGCCATTTATTTGACCCAGTAATACCACTTCTAGGAATATATCTCAAGAAAACAGAAACACCAATCAGAAAGGATATATGCACCCCTATGTTCATAGCAGCACAATTTACAATAACTAGGATTTGGAAACAGCCTAGGTGCCCGTCAGCAGATGAGTGGATTAGAAAACTGTGGTGCATCTACACAGTGGAATACTACACTGCTATAAAAAGAAGAAATTCTTACATTTGCAGCATCATGGATGGAACTGGAGAGCATTATGCTAAGTGAAATAAGCCAGGCAGTGAAAGAAAAATACCACATGATCTCACTCATTTATGGATAATAAAGAATATTATAACCTGATGAATAAAAAGATACAGAGGCAAAGAAGCATGGAACAGACTGTCAAATTACAGTGGGAAGGCTGGGGAGGGTTGGGAGGAGGAGGTAAGAGATCAACCAAAGGACTTGTGTGCATGCATATAAGCATAACCAATGGATGAAAGACACTGGAGGGTGGGGGAGGTGTGAGGGCATGTGCAGGGGGCTAGGGGAGGTGGGGGAAGGTCAATGGGGGGAAAAAGGAGACATATGTACTACTATTTGTAATACTTTACACAATAAAATAAAACAAATATATAGGCTCCATAACAGCATTAAGTTCGATAATCAAAGTGGTTACCTTCCAACTATACAGGTAGCACTGCTTTCTGAATAAATTTAAGACAATAAAAGTGATAAAAATCACAAGTGGTAAGATACTGTGTAATGAGTGGCCTGGTTAATGCAAAGTCACTGCACAGTTCCCAAGGTCAGCTGGTCACTTCTGCTCTACCTTTCTCTTGCCACCCTCTCAGAATATGCCAAGAAAAGGCAAGAAGATGCAGACCAAGAACAGAGCGGTTCTGTTACTGGTTCAATAGGCAACTGAAAACATCCTCGTCCAGCCTCAGCTCCCTGGAGCTATGCTGGACAAGAATGATGTAGGATGAGCCATAACGAGTTCAATGCCACGTGGCTGTGATACAGCCCGGGACAGCAACCTATTCAGCCTGGTTTTTGCAAGGCTTTTTCAAAATTCCCTTTGAATCTGAGAGTGGAAAGGCTTTGTAACTATGATTCACAACCAAGAAACCACTTGTAGAAAAGGGTATATTCTTCTACACAAAACCCCCATATTTCTACAGGACAAAAACACGATAGACAAACTAGGCCCTCACTGGTTTGGCTCAGTGGATAGAGCATCAGCCTGTGGAATGAATGATCTCAAGTCTGATTCCGGTCAAGGACATGTACCTGGGTTGCAGGCTTGATCCCTGGTCCTGGTTGGGGTGCATATGGGAGACAGCTAGTCAATGTATCTCTCTCACATCAATGTTTCTCTCTGTGTGTGTCTCTCCCCTTCCATTCTATTATCTCTAAAAATCAATGGAGATATATTCTTGGTTGAGGATTAACAACAACAAGAAGACAAAATAGGAAAAAAGATGCAGTTCAAAACCAGTTTGGCTCAGTGGATAGAGAGTTGGCCTGCGGACTGAAAGGTCCCAGGTTCGATTCCGGTGAAGGGCACATCCCCAGTAGGGGATGTGCAAGAGGCAGCTGGTCGATGTTTCTCTCTCATCGATGTTTCTAACTCTATCCCTCTCAATATAAAATATATTTAAAAAAATAAAGTAAAATAAAATAAAATAAGATGCCCTTTTCTCCTATCAGAATGACAAGAACCCCAAGTTTGATAACGCATGCTCTTTAACAGCACTGGGGATACTGGCCCTCTGCACACACCGCTGTGAGGCTGTAACTTGCTAAAACTCCGAGGGATGGTGATTTGGCAACAATATCAATCAAAATTCCAAATGCATGTACCCAATGGCCCTGCAATTCCACTTCTTGGTGTTTTCCTTTAAGCCACGTTTCACTTGGCTAAAGGACATGCACAAGGTTATTTATTGCAGCATCAATATATTTTATTGATTTTTTACAGAGAGAAAGGGAGAGGGATAGAGAGTTAGAAACATCAATCAACTGCCTCCTGCACACCCCCTACTGGGGATGTGCCTGCAACCAAGGTACATGCCCTTGACTGGAATCGAGCTTGGGACCCTTTAGTCTGCAGGCGGATGCTCTATCCACTGAGCCAAACTGGTTAGGGCTGCAGCATCAATTTTATAGTAAATATACGACCATAACCTAAGTGTCTATTAATAGGGAAGTGGTTAAATATATGACATTGCCATATAACGGGATAATAGCAGCTATAAAAAAAAAAAAAAAAAAGAAAAAAAAAAAGAAAAAAGAATGACGACATCTATGTCCTGATATAAGAAGACATACTGCTCATGGAAAGGTGCAGAAAAACCTTGCTGTACAAGGGTCTGGGGGAGGGTGAGATAAAGCCACGCCTGGTATTCACTGGTACATGCAAAAAGGACCTGGGGAAGATACACAAAGCATGAATACCGTGGTCCCTGTGAGTGGGTAGGTAACAGGGCTGAAAAGTTTTACTGTCTACCTTTTACTATCATTGGACCTTTGAACCATATAAATAAACGTATTGTTACTAAAAACATTTACCTTTTCCAAAGTGTCTTCGCGACTGTGTCCAAGGCATTGTTTGCTGAGAACATTAACCATTAACTTCAAGAATTTAGGGAGGCTTCAGGGGGAGCTAAGAATCATCTTTCCTAGTCTTCTAGCTTTCAGTTTCCCAAATGTGAACTACAAACCTTAAAGATAGAAACAGTCTCACAACCCCACCTCAAACTACCTTTTTCTCCCTTCAAATGGTGTTATTTAAATACATACAAACATAAATCCAAGTAAAAACTTCTTATGCACAGAGCTCATTTATAATTAGGAAACCAAAATATATTTTCAAATTAAATGCAGCAAAACTATAAAACTAACAAAAGTCTGAAAGGACCTCATTAATTATAGTGAACAATGAGGTTGTTTTGTTGACAGTAAACTGTCACTTCCATAGGGAACACTCACAGGTTCCTGGAATTCAGCTTATGCATTACCTTTCCCTATGCAATTCCTTTTCCTCTATTCAAACTCAGAAAACCTTGTGTAGTGTCTTGTGCAATTAATGGACCTTCCTTTGGCCAAATGCATCCTTTTTGTATTCAAACTGTTCTCAGTCATAAATGCAAATGCTTATCTGAGCACTAGCACCAGGTGTTAGCCCTACAGTAGTCATTCCAATAACCCAAAATAACTTGTATTAAGATTACTTTATGTCCGGCCGTTGTGGCTCAGTGGTTGAGTATTGACCTATGAACCAAGAGGTCATGGCTCAATTCCCAGTCAGGTCACATGCCCGGATTTCAGGTTCAGTCCCTAGTTGGGGGTGTGTAGGAGTCAGCTGATCAATGATTCTCTCTCATCATTAATGTTTCTATCTTCTTCCTCTTTTTTAAAAAAATATATTTTAAAATAAAAAAATTTTTATTGATTTTTTTTTTTTTTTTTTACAAAGAGGGAGAGAGAGGGACAGAGATTCAGAAACATCAATGAGAGAGAAACATTGATCAGCTGCCTCTTGCACACCCCCAACTGGGGATGTGTCCGCAACCAAGGTACATGCCCTTGCCCGGAATCGAACCCGGGACCTTTCCAGTCCACAGGCCAACGCTCTATCCCCTGAGCCAAACCGGTTTCGGCTATCTTTTCCCTCTCTTTCCCTCTCTGAAATCAATAAAAAACATATTTTTAAAAGAGTATTTTATTTTCATATTATTATTAACATAAAAATGAAATATCAAATTTAAAAGTTATGGAGAACTCAGCCTAAGGATGTACACAGACCCCCAGCAGGTAGACATCCTCGTACACAGAACGCAGCTGGAACCAGTTAATATCTTTGAGAGGAGCTGCCTCTATTCACTGCCCCAGATGAAGACTGCCTAGACCCTGATTTTCTGGTTTTTGAGGGGGTCTGACTCTTCGATACCTGAGTCTTGCTTCACCGTGGTCTCCCACTTTGTGTCACTGCCCACAGCTGGGGAGCAGCCTGGCCCCATTCCTGTGCTCACTGCCAGGCTCTCAAACCCCAGCCTGGGGCAGAGTCTCAAATCACCTATCACCTAGGATGAGAGGGTGGACGATCCACGATGCCATATCACCATACCACACTAGTAACAACTCTCCATAGAGGGCACACGACCCAATCTGCATTTCACAGCCTCTCATTAAGTCCCAACAAAACCCAAGAAACTAATTTCAGTCTTAAATATCTGTGCAGATTCTTGCTGAATCCAGTTTCTCAAACACAGGGATGATGTCATATATTTCTGCATTTTTGGTTTAAAAAAAAATGTAGCAAACACCTAATATGTTTCATGGATGGATGAGTGAACGGATGAATAAATAAATGAATTAGTGAGTGATGAATTAGCCAGAGAGTAAAAATAGAGATAAGGAAAAATAAAATAAAAAAAGTTCATCCAACCACTGCATGCTATAGACTCCACTTGAGACATTAAATGGCTTCTCTTTATACCTCCAACACCTCTCTTCCATTACCCAATGGCTCTGCAGAAGCAGTATTACCCTTTTCTAATGAAACCCTTTCTCCACATACAATGTTCTTTAAAAAACCAGAGTCTACCAAATCCTATTTAACAAAAGGGTAATATGCAAATCGATTGAATGGAGGAATGACCGGGCACTATGACGCACACTGATCACCAGGGGGCAGACACTCAACGCAGGAGCTGCACCCTGGTGGTCAGTGCGCTCCCACAGGGGAAGTGGGGCTCAAGGCTGGCAAGTGCAGTGATGGTGGGTGCCTCTCCTGCCTCCATGGCAACGCTAAGGATGTCCGACTGCCACTGAGGGGAGTGGGCCTAAGCAGTCAGTCAGACAAACCCCAAGGGCTCCCAGACTATGAGAGGGCATAGGCTGGACTGAAGGACCCTCACCCCTACTCCCTCCCCCCCCCCCCCCCCCCGTTCACGAATTTCATGCATCAGGCCTCTAGTGTGTGTTTATGTATGTACACACACACACACACACACACACACACACACACACACACACAGGGATTCTCATGTGTATTTGTTTTTAAAATATTTGTAGGGGCAGTATAGAACATCATTGTGCTATTTGGCCTGACACCAAGGCAAAAGCTAAAAACAAGTAGATTCTACTGCACTTAAATTAAAGAAAGTATTGTGGAAAATACTTCCCCATCAAAAGTGTACAGTGATTATAAAGGTCACTGGCTTCAGGCACATTCTTTTGATACCACGTTCAATAACACTCAGGAATGTTGGCCTCTCTCCAATATAAGGGGAAAGGAGACAATTTTCTCAAGTTCAAGCAGCTTCTGAGTTACATGAGGGTATATATATATATATATATATATATATATATATATATATACATAAACTTTAAATGGTAGGAAATTCACAGTTCTGTCAGAGCTTTCAATTTGTTAGCCATTTTAGAGAAGGTGAAAAACTATTTCCTTTGATGAAATGAAGGCATATGCAATGCAAATAAATGGAAGCATTTAGTATCACTCTGAGGTCCTGCTGGCATTGTTTGTTCCTTTTAGTATCCTTAATTCTTACTCTTTCTCCTTTTAGATTTTTCCTATATCACATAGTCCTCATTCACCAGAGCTATATATAGAATTGTTGCCATTAACTGGTTTTTGGTTTCTCTCTCTCCCCTTGTCTCCCGCCGCCCCCCCTCCACATTTCAGGTATCACAGGCCAACACACTGAAAACACCTCATCGGGTTTGAAGCTCTCATAAAAGTCATGACGGTCAAGGTGTACATCAGTTATTTTGTTTCTTTTAAGATGTTCGAGATATGCATAATTTGAACAAATCCCCAAAGCTTTAATGAACTCTACTAATGCTAGGAGATTCTGTGATGTGAAAATGGAATTGCATTCAACCACATTCCTGAAGTTCAACTTGTCCATCACAACAGCAAAGAACCCAATGGAGGCCTGTAGGGAGGTGAAGACTCCACTTTCATAGAACAGGCAGAAAAATGGACCACCAATCAGAAAGAATGTACGCACCCTATGTTCATAGAAGCATCATTTACAATAGCAAAGATCTGGAAACAGCTCAAGTGCCCATCAGTAGATGAGTGGGTAAAAAAGCTGTGGTACATTTACACTATGGAATACTATGCCGCAGTAAAAAAAGAAGGATCTCTTACCCTTTGACACAGCATGGAGGGATTTGGAGAGTATTATGCTAAGCGAAATAAGCCAGTCAGAGAAAAACAAGTATCACATGATTGCACACATATGTGTAATCTAACAAACAAAATAAACTCATGAACAAAATAGATCCAACCTGGCCAGTGTAGCTTAGTGGTTGAGCATAGACCTATGAACCAGGAATAGATCCAACCTGGCCAGTATAGCTTAGTGGTTGAGCATAGACCTATGAACCAGGAGTGGTTGAGCATAGACCTATGAACCATAGACCTATGAACACAGTTTAATTCCTGGTTGGGGCACAACCCCGGTTGCGGACTCAATACCCAGTAGGGGACAAGCAGGAGGTTGGCTAATCAATGATTCTCTCGCATCATTGATGTTTCTATCTCTCCCTCTCTCTCCCTTTCTCTCTGAAATATATATATATGTATGTATGTATATGTATATGTATATGTATATGTATATTTTAAATAGATCAAGAGACCTAGAAGCATGGAACAGACTGATAAATCTGAGGGAAGGTGGGGGTGGGTGGGTGGGAGAGATTAGCCAAAGAACTTTATGCATATATGCATAACCCATGGACACAGACAATGGTGTGGTGAAGGCCTGGGGGGTGAAGGGAGAACAGGTCCATGGTGGAGGGAGTTTATGGGGAAAAAGGGGGACATCTCTAATCCTCTCCACAATAAAGATAAATTTAAAAAAATAATTATTTGGGCTTAAAATGCCAGGAGTTATTAAATTTAATATCCAAGTACTAATCCCTCCTTTATTTAGTTGGTATCAGGACCAGATTTGCCCAGGAACACAAGAGTCCTTCCAGAGAAATTTCTCTTTCTGAGAGATGTTTTTCTAGATCCTTCAGGGTTTTTTGGAGGGACTAAGTTTGATACTTCTTAATGCCTGAATCTTTATTCTCCCTGTTAATCCCAGCAAACCATCCTGTACCTTTACACTAACCAACATTTAAACGCTTACTACGTGCATTTTACACATTCAGTTCTATAAATCCAGATTCTCCCGGATTATACCTAGGTAACCTGGACAAAAGCTGCCGCCCTGCCCTCACCCCCACCCCCCATTCCATAACAGTTAAGAGGCTTTCTCTCTGCTTCCTTCTTTGAGCCAGAAACAAAGTACACCGAATCTAAAGGTGCATAAACTTTCACGGTACATGAGACTGGTTAACTGTGTGTGTGATATTAAAATAATGCATTATTGTACTTACAAAGAAATAAGCAATAACTTCACCTGGATTTCAGAAACAAGTAGCCTGACAATTTACCATCCCCGTTATTATATCCAACATCTTTCTTTTCCTTTCTCTTCTCTTCTTTTCCCACTTATTCCTTCTTCCTTCCCCTACCCCTATGTCCTTCCTTCTTTTTAATGATTATCAGCTCCTTGTGGGCGAGGCTGTTTTATGTACACACTAGAGGCCTGATGCATGAAAGTACAAAGGGCCAAAACTGATTTGGCTCAGTGGATAGAGCATCAGCCTGCAGACTGAAAGGTCCTGGGTTCAATTCCAGTTAAAGGCAATTTAATCCTTTCTACAATAAAGATAAATTTTGGTTGAGGGGTGTGCAAGAAGCAGCTGATCAATGTTTCTAGCTCTCTATCCCTCTCTCTTCCTCTCTGTAAAAAATCAATAAAATATATATTTTTTAAAAGAAATAAAGAAAGTGCAATAAGTGTGGGCTTAGGACCCCACAGCCACAGTTTTGTCAGTAAGGTTGTTCGGAAGGACATCGGGAAGAACGTCCAATCTAATTAGCATATTACGCTTTTATTATTATAGGTTCTTTTGACTTAGTCCTTGCAGATCACCGGACTGAGGGCTGCTCAGTAGGTTTCTGATACAGCTGCTTGCAGTCAACCAGATTTTGCTGAATAGATGGATGAAACTTTGTTAAGAGAGGACTTCATTTGGAAACATGAATCCTCACACTGTAGTATACCTGACATGCTTCTGGCTGTAACAGACTTTCAGTATCTCGTTAGACCCCCACAGAAAACATGTGAGATGTGGTGGGGGGGAGAACCATCCCCAGTTTCAGATGAATAACACTCTCAAAGCAGTTAAGCACCACGGTCACACATTTAGGAGAGGATATTGTTGCGTCTCCTTCCATTCCAGAAAGTCCTTTAGCTTAGCCACCGCCAAAGAGGTTTAAACTCCTTCACAGCAAATACAATTTACAACGGAAGATAAATACACTTGCCATAAACAATCTTAAAACACACAGGTATTCTCTCTGACATTTACACTTTATTGGAAGGACATTCCCAAGGCCCTCTCAAAAATGATTATCCCTATTTATTAAGCTTTTTAAAAATGCTCTCTCCTATTCCGTGTACTGGTAAGCATTATGAATCCTTTAAGACAGAGATCTAGCTGATGAGTTACAACAAGGGGATAAAAGGTATTTAGGACTTTATAAAATCTTTTTTTTAAAATATATATTTTATTGATTTTTTACAGAGAGGAGGAGAGAGAGATAGAGAGCTAGAAACGTCGATGAGAGAGAAACATCGACCAGCTGCCTCTTGCACACCCCCTACCGGGGATGTGCCCGCAACCAATGTACATGCCCTTGACGGGAATCGAACCTGGGACCTTTCAGTCCGCAGACCGACGCTCTACCACTGAGCCAAACCAGTTTCGGCGGACTTTATAAAATCTTTGTGCTCATCTAAACCTTAAAAAAGTGGGTTATAGGCACAGCAAAAATCTGTTAAGTGGCCTTTAAAAGTACACATGCTAGCCGAAACAGGTTTGGCTCAGTGGATAGAGTGTCAGCCTGCGGACTGAAGGGTCCTGGGTTCGATTCTGGTCAAGGGCATATACCTTGATTGTGGACACATCCCCAGTGGGGGGTGTGCAAGAGGCAGTTGATCGATGATTCTCTCATTGACGTTTCTAACTCTCTATCTCTCTCTTCCTCTCTGTAAAAAAAAATCAATAAAATATACTTAAAATAAACAGATAAAAATAAAAGTACATATGCTAGAGTTTAGTACAACTATACCACCCCATTATAGACAGTCCCTGAGACAAACTGAAATGGCCACACACACACACACACACACACACACACACACACGAAAAAAGAGGAGGATGTGTCCTCTGCTAGCTGAAGTTATTATATCCTCATAGATATTTCTACGAAGGGTACAACTTGAGTTATTTAAGTTGTGAAAAGGTCATGGAGAGCTTGCTTGGTCAAACACACCCTCATTACTAGTATGTAGCCATGGTGAACGGAGACCTGGAAAAAAAGCCCATGAATTTATAAATCTTTCTAAAAATCAAAACTACATGATGCCTTTATGAAGACTCCATGGGATTTGCCATGAGGATGGGGGTTTCCAGAAGAGGGGAAAACGACTTTTTATGAGGAAAGACGGGGTTGTGGTTGGGAGTGGGGTGGAGGGGACAGGGACAGTGGGCTCAGGTAAACAGGTGACAGCAGATAAATAGTCAGAGGCACATGGCACCCTCTTCCTAAAGATCACAGGTTACACTCAGGCAGGGCCATATTTGAGAGATTAGAAGTGAGCCAATTGTGAAACAGAGAACAGGAAGAAAGGGGAAGTTCGAGGTTCTTATCCTCAGGATTAGCATCCTGGGAGGAGGTTGGGTGAAGCACAGCGCATGGTCCGTATTGCTTAGTGAAAGCCATCCAATCAGAACTGCCCAGTGGCCAGGCTGAGCTGGATGTTAGAGTGCAGAAGGGAAATGCCAACTCACTGTTCTGTATTCAGACCCCAATTTTCTCTCTGTTGCCTGTCAGAGCTGGGTACTCTACTCTACAGAGCGTGGGAGTCCCCAGGGCATCTGAGGGGCATCTGGCCAGAAGGGAGTAGCCAGGACAACATCCGACCTGAGATTGAGGGTGGACCCCCGACCAGTTCACTCCATGCCCTCTGTTCCCTCACTCGCTGCATTTCCCAATACACACATATGCACTCAATGCATGTACCTCACAGCACACATGCACTGTGCGCATGCACTCACACCTCTAGGATCTTACAGAAACTGTAGTTAAAGGGCCCACATCTGGGTATCGGGATAAAAGTAGAAAAGAAGCACTAACACTTTATAATTTTATTAAAAGACAGTGATATATTCCTATTGCTTAAATACTATAGCGCAAACAACTAATCAAGCATTTATAAAATATGGTCATACTAACAATGACTTTTTGAAATTTAGCTTTAGACCCCATAGATTTGAAAATTTATTATGAAGATGCTTTTAGAAATAATTTATTTTACATTATTCATTATAGTAATAGATATGTAAATAATATAAAATGCCAATGGAATGAGAAAGAGTAAATGAATTTAAGAGTCCAAATGTAAATTTAAGTCCTGCTTATTTTTATTAGACTACCTTGGTTCCTAGGCTAAGAAATTTCTAAAAATTCATTTGTACTACTGAAATGTAAATAATTTTCCTTATTAAGAAGTATTAAACACAATCTAAAAAAAAAAAAAAACTAAATGGATAAACAGGGTTCACTTTTTTTTGTTTAGAGTGTAAACAGAACTCAAGTTCTCAATGTTCTACTTGACCTTTCCTCCAGCAAATACGTGCCCAGCAAGTCTTACAATACCTGAGATGAAAGGTTAGGGGTGCATATCACAGACCTCATCTCATGAACTGGAGAGTTATTCACCAAGCTTTGTACAACTTGGACCAAACAGAAGGTAGAAGAGTTGATTCATTCCAACGAAAATTTCTAATCCAGATCTCCCATGGAGAGTTAGAACCTTAATGGATCCCACCCATAGGAAACCTAACTCCCCAGGGATGTGGAAATCAAAACTGTGAGATGCCCTTTGAAGCACACCAGAAGCCATTTGCCAATTTCAGAACACCTTAAAAAATAACTGGCCCATCCTTTGAGCTTTCTAGAACACACATCTAATAGGAAAGCAACAACAACAACACACAAAGAAACGGGGGAAATGGGTTAATGACTTCTTCATGGCTCTCTGGTTTAACTACAGCAGTCCCCCCTTATCCATGGGGAATACTTTAAGACACCCCCACTTCCCATCCAGGGAATACCTAAAATTATGGGTAGTATCAAACCCTCTATCTGTTTTTTTTTCCCCTATACATACCTCTGATAAAGTTAAATTTATATATTAGGCACAGCAGATTAACAACCATAGCTAACAATAAAAAAAATAGAGCAATTAAAAAAATAGAACAATTACAACAATATACTGTGATAAAAGCTACATGAATGTCTTTAGGGCCATTAGTAAGTAAAATAAGGGCTACTTGAACACAAACACTGTAATACCAGACAGACAGCTACTAAGTGACTTTCTAATGGGCAGCACATACAGCGTGGTTTTGCTGGACAAAGGAATGATTCACACCCCAAGCAGGAGATAACTCAAGATTTCATCACCTTATTCAGAATGGTGCACAATTTAAAACTTATGAACTATTTATTTCTGGAATTGTCCATTTAATACTTTTTACTGCGATCGCCAGGGGGTAACTAAAACCGTGGAAAGCAAAACTGCACATAAGGGGTGACTACTGTACTAGAACCAATATTCCTAAGTTACAAATTCCCAATTAACTAATTAACTATCTATCTATAGCTGCATGTCTCTATCAAAATCTACTTCTGTATCTACATATACAGAGAGAAGGTGGCCCCTCCCTGTCTTCTACCCGGGTCCTCTCTCTGGTAGTCCCATCTGCCATAGCAGAGAGTCATTTGTGCAAGGAGAGGGAGAAGAGAGAGGAGAAAGAATAGAGGAAGGGAGGGAAGGAGAGAGAGTACAGAGTGTCCCTGACTTGATGGTTCAACTTATGATTTTCTGACTATACAATGCTGAAAGTGATATGCATAAAATATTGCATGACAGTTTAATATAAAAAGACTTTGTGCTAGATGATTTTACTCAACTGCAGGTTAATGGGAAGTGCTTGTGCACATTTAATGTTGGCTACACTACAATGGTGAGTAGATTAAGTGTATTAAGTGCGTTTTCAAGGTGGGATATTTTCAACTATGATGGTTTTATCAGGGTGTGACCCATGGTAAGTCAAAGAACATCTATACTGTGTTTACTGGCCAAGCTTTCAAAATGCACATGTCCAGGTAGGGAAGGAGGGGGACCAGGAGGAAAGAAGGTATGTAGACACAATTTAAAGTTGCTCATCAAAAATTACTTTTCACAAAAAACCTGAATATTTGACTTAACATTTTAAGTTACCTATCAGATAGATACTATTTGTTTTAACAGCACCCTTAAAAAATGCCATGTCTCTGTAAACTGCAGAACTCTTGAATGGCTCACACTTGGGTGTGAATTGCTTAGAGCAGTTGCCTCCTAACACCTACATGAGATCATCAGCAAGGGGAGAAAAATGATGGGATGTCAACTATGAATGGCTCTTTATAGTTCCTGTATTTGACATCATGTGTCTCCCATAATGCTCACATCGATTGGTTGAGAGGTTATTAAATCATCTTATACATATATTTTAAAAAATCAAGCTCAGAGAGGAAGAAACTTCCCAAATCACATCACTTGGTGACAGGCAGGCTGGGGCTTGACTCCAGCTGTCTGCTTACTGAGGGAAGGACTGGAAAAGACCAGAGCCCTAGAGGACTAGGGAACACAGAGCTGTGTGAAGAGCAGCCCTGGTGGCTTTCTAATTCCCCTGAGCACTGCCTGTATCCACTGGCCATGATGCACACCTGGGGCCCCAGACCTCCAGGTGATATCTGCCACAGCTGTTCGTATTACAAACTGTCTAGTCTCAATGACAAATTCCTGATTTGTACACAACGACACAACAGGCTTTTGTGTGCAGGTCTGGGAGCCACCCCTCCATTTGAACCTGATCTCTTTATAAAGTGGGTCCTCTCTGTGCACGAGGACAGCAAAGCGGAAAGTATACGCAGTGTCCTTAGAACAGCAAACTACGGAACATCACTGAGAGAAAATTTAAAAGATCTATATAAATCGAGGAACATATCATGTTCATGGACCGTTAGTCTCAATATTATAAAGATACCAATTTTGCCCAAATTTATTTATACTAGACTTTATTCTCGATCAAAACCCAACAGTTCAGAAGTCTTTATTGCTGCTGTTGTTTTGTTTTTGGTGGAATTTAATAAATGAACTTGAAAATGTTGTGTAAATGTAAAAGACAAAGAATGCCAGGATGCCGAAATCGGTTTGGCTCAGTGGATAGAGGGTCGGCTTGTGAACTGAAGGTCCCAGGTTTGATTCCGGTCAAGGGCATGTACCTTGGTTGCGGGCACATCCCCAGTAGGGGGTGTGCAAGAGGCAGCTGATCAATGTCTCTCTCTCTCATTGATGTTTCTAACTCTCTATCCCTCTCTCTTCCTCCCTGTAAAAAATCAATAAAATATATTTAAAAGAAAAAGAAAAAAAAATGCCAGGAAACTCGTAAAGGCCCTAGCTGTATTGGCTCAGTGGGTAAGGTTCAGGTCTGTTGGTCAAGATGAGCAGAGGTGTTTTTTTTTTTGTTTTTTTTTTAAACACATCTTGTGTCAATACCTACATATATTCATATATTGCCTGGAATCAGGAAGAGAATAACTGAATTAAAACCGTAGCCCACTATTTTTTACACCTTTTGCACTCACATGTTACCAAGTATCATGGGCCATTGAGCACTCCTGACCAATTCACTTCGAGCAGGTTTCCTACCCATCTGTCATCCATTTGATGAGTAGACCATGTGTACTGGTCCAGATGCATGCACATTACAGAGAGCTCCTGAGCTCTTCCAGAAAAACTCCAACAACTGATACCTTTTCTCCTCACAGGTTAATTTCTTCTTTCTTCAACTGTCAACTCACCTGCCACTTCTTCAGGGAATCTTTCCTTGCCCCCACCCTACCCTGACTCCTGACTGGGGTGAGCAACATCATGGTCTTCTGATTTAGAGCTGATCATTCTTAATTAGGCCCCACCCCCCACATCTCTCCTTGGAGGCTGATCCCTAGGGACTAGATCGCCAGGACACCCTGCCCAGTTGGCCTGTTGGGTTCCACTGATGAGAGGCAGTGGCATGTTTTCCCCATCCCCTTTTTGCTGGGGTCTGAGTTTCTAGGGGTGACTGCTTTTCAGAGGTCCAAGCCCCTCCTGCTTGACTCCAGCCCACTCTCCTCCAGCACCATCATTCCTGCCATCTAGGGTGGTGACCGTGCCCCACTGCTGTGCTGTTCACTGGCTCTGATAACCCAATCTGAGCTGTTCTTCCTCAGAAATCCCTTCGCTTCCACTAGGCTGGATTCTGGTTTCTGAACAAGGCTGTGACCCTGTGGACTAGCAATTTCATATCAATTTATCTATATGACTATTTTATCAACATTTTTTTTATTCCTACTAGGCTGTGAGCATCGTGACACTGGCCCTTCAGAAGTTGCCAACAAATATTTGTTAAGTGATTTAGTGAGTTTATGAATGCATGAAAGAATTCACATTAGAATCAGAATATACTGTACATAATGAGGACTTTTTAAATGCTCTTGCCATGTTTGATGTGGCACCAACCCAGCAGAGCAAACAGTTTTTCCTGTGGGCTGAAAATAGTCTTTGTTGGCAGGAATGACTTATTCCAGCAATATGTGTAAAAGCTATGATTTCTCAATTGAAAAGGTTCAACTTTATCTGAAATGCCACCAATGATGAGATTCCAAGTGGGCTGCCGTCAGTTATAGCTCTAAGAGTCAGTAGGCATACAATAACAATGTTAACTAGAAAAATAAGGCTCTGTGTCTCTGAAGATTTCATAACCTATTGCAAACGACTCTGGAAAATAAATACTTAGTAGTTAACATGGAGTAGGAGGGCTAACCGCAGGCAGGAAAGGTTCTTTGTTAATACAATGAACTCTCAACTCCACATTGCTGTCTTAGACTTCAAGGACAATCTGGGTTGATCCCAATATTAGACATGCAAGTTACATATTCATGTATGTAGTTAAACAACTTCTACAAAATGAACTGGAAAATTCTGATGCTAGTACACTGGTCAGAGTTTACAAAGTGGGGCCTGCAGTTCTGCAGATTCCCTTCTCTTCTGCGGTAAAAAAGTGCAGAAAAATCAGATCACTTAGGGGCTATCTGAGGCACTAGCCAAGATCTTTCAAACCAGTAAATGCCATACTATATGATACTAGAATTTTAATCTTGAGAAAACTAGTTTGTAAATTACAATCACAACTGAATACAAATTATATCAAGAGTGTTTTTTTCTAAGGGCTATAGCAGCAAGGTCCTGGAGGGTAAGATTTTCAAGTGGTTGGTCAAGGGTCCTCTCTTTGCTGCAGTCTCTCTCCTGGTTGAACCTTGCCTGTTTCTTCTGGTGACGTTTTCATTGTAAAAAGTAATTCAATTCTGTTCATTCTAACCAACATGGAGACCAAAGGTCCACTTTCTCTAGTATGCAATTCAAGATTACTTAAAACCTGTCACCAAGCAAGCTTGTTAGCTGATGAAGGAAAACCTTTCTGATATGGCACGACTTGGGATATGGGTCTGATTTTATAACCCTGAGTGATACGGCATGGTTTTTGTAATAGTTACAATATGAATACCTTGCATGGTTTTTGTAATAGTTACAATATGAATACCTTGCGAGAGGGTGCGGGGAGAAGTGATTGAGTTAAAATAGTTACAATGCAGTTAAGACTGCTAATTCCTTTTACAACCACATAACTTGTTTTGCTATGTCTAATTCGGTGCAACAACAAAAAATCCCCTTTTCCTTATTCATTCCCTCTGGTCCAAACTACTATAGGAAATGACCGCACCAGCTCCTTACTGATTGCTTCCCTGCAAACAAAAGAGCATTTTATACCTGATCCTGCCATTACCACGAAAGGGAATGAAGTAGAGATGAATCGTCCTCCACCACTCGTGCCCCATGTAAAGCGATTGCTTTAAAAAAAAAAAAAAAAGGGGGGGGGGGGGGGGAAGAAAGCAGTACCGCAATCAGTTCCTAAGAGCCGATACTACCCCCACTCCAGACTAGCTCGTCTCCATTCCCATCACCATCACCCACTTATGGGACGCCCAGTACACGGAGCGCCCAGAGCCTGGCAGGCTCAGAAAAGAAGCATCTCTTTCAACAGTTTGAAAATCACGACTCCCGAGGCGTTCCCACCATCAGAGTGGGACGGGAGGGCTGCGTTCCGGGTGCCCGCAAACCCAGGGCCGCGGCCCGCGCCGCAGCGCCCGGGAGGGGGGCCCTCTCCCCCCGCACTCCCGCAGGGACCGGCCGCGGGTTCTTACCAGCCAGCCCGCCGCCGCCGCCTCCATCGCCCGCATGCCCCTTCCTCCGCTGCAGGATGAAGTAGGGGTTGGCCCTCTCGGTGATCCACAGCGCGTTGGCCAGCAGCACCTCCTCGGGGTTCACCCACATATTCCCGGGCGCCGCGGGCGCACGCACAATGGGGCGGCGGCGGGGCGGCTGCTGCTCACACCGGCGCGCGCGGGCGCGCACTCCCGGACCCGCCGGCCCGCGCCCGGGCGGAGAGCGGCCTCAGCAGCGGGCGGCCCGCGGCGCCCCGGCCACAGCGAAGCCCCCGCGGGCGGCCGGGGACGGCGAGGACGCGGGCACCGCGAGCAGCATCCTCCCCGCGCGCCGCCGCCGCCGCCTCCCGCGAGCCCGCGGCCGCAGACGCCCAGGCCTGCCGACCGCAGCTCGGCCGCGGCCCAGGGCGGCGGGAGGAGCGGGAGGAGGAGGAGGAGGAGGAGGAAGTGGTGGCGCTCAGTCTCGGGATCCGGCTCGGCTCGGCGGTGGGCAAGGCTGCGGGCTCCGCGAGCTGCTCCGGCCCCTGCGGGCTGAGCTGGATTGGGGCGCGGCTGCTCCCGCGGCGCCGAGCAAACCTCTGGGCGGCCTCGGTCTCCGGCAGCTCAGAGCCCTAACACTCCGCGTCGGGACCCCTCGCAGCCGCGGCGAAGCCCCGCTCCCCGCGGGCAGGACGCCCCGAATGAATGAGGGCGGCGCGGTCACTCTGAGCGAGCCCCGGCGGCCCCAGGCTCCTCGCGCGCTGGTGCTCGGTGGGCTCCGGGCGCCGCGGCTGGGCTCGGCGGCTGGCTTTGGAGGGACCTTCTGGCGACCGGGTGGCACGCCGCCGGCCCCACGCCCATCCCGGCGGAGAGGACGCAGCCAGTCTCCGTAGGGGGGTGTGTGTTTACGGTTGACGCTCCGTCAGCTAGCGCCACCCCTCTTCCCAGGAAATCAGGGCTTCAAGGTTCCAGAATGGGAGCTGGATACCCGGTCGGGAAGGGGACGCAGCCAATGGCTGTGGATGTTTTTGTTTCCTGCCATCCCTGGGGCAAGTCATGCGCTAAACTTGTCACCGCCTGTAAGCCCTCCTCCTCTCCGTTCCATTGTATAGGGGCCCAGCTAAGTGCATTACATCACTTCTTTCCTTGACCCTGGAGGGCATGAGCATTAGCGAAGTTGGAAGCAGCCCAAAAGCTTAGACCAACTCACTCACACCACAGCTTCCTATCTCAGGCATTTGGAGCTTTTGGCGGCTAGGCTAGGCAGAATTCTGTGATTTATCTACATTTAATAAGTGGAATAATTTTTTTTTTTAAATAATTGAAATCAGAGACACACAAACCAGGCCAGCTTGATCCCTAGACGGTTTTGCTTTCTCCCCTATACTTCCATTCTCTTGTGATCACAGTTCATCTGCCTAAGTATCTGATGACCCTTTCAGCTCTTTTTACACCCAGGAGAGCCGCAGATAGCTCAGCACAAAGGGCTGCCTCTTCCCAAGTGATGAGAATTCGCCAAGCTCTGCTTTGGCGTGGAAGTTGGACAAACCCAGGGGCTTCTCCCTTTCCCAATGAGCAGAGCATTCAAAGACACTTTCTTGGGTGGACTTACATTTTTGTTTAGGCAGCTCTCACAGTTGGATTGCTGAACTCATTCAAATGGCCCGTGAGCACACCCAGCCATTTTCCTGAGGCTGCCTCCGCATGTGTGGGTGTCCTACCCGGTGGGCTCTCAAGGAATGAAAGTTTTCCTTTTCATTACCACAGTGACAGTGCTTCTGCCTCTTTGCAAAAACAGTTCAGGCCTCCAGCCGAAACCGGTTTGGCTCAGCGGTAGAGCGTCGGCCTGGGGACTGAAAGGTCACAGGTTCCATTCCAGTCAAGGGCATGTAGGTTGGTTGCGGGCACATCCCCAGTAGGGGGTGTGCAAAAGGCAGCTGGTCGATGTTTCTCTCTCATGGACGTTTCTAACTCTCTATCTCTCTCCCTTCCTTTCTGTAAAAAGTCAATAAAATATATTAAAAAATAAAAATAAAAGCCGATGAAGTGTAGGATTTAAAAAACAAACAAAAACAGCCTAAACTGGTTTGGCTCAGCGGTAGAGCATCGGTCTGCGGACTGAAAGGTCCCAGGTTCAATCCCAGTCAAGGGCATGTACATTGGTTGCTGGCACAACAATATATATATATATATATATATATATATATATATATATATATATATATATATATATAAACATTTCAGACCTCCAGAAATTTATGGGAATTTCACATACATAACACAGACTCAAAAATGCCATTCAGCACCTTCATTCATAGTACAGTGTTTCAGTCACACAGTCACATAAAAAAAAAAACACAACACAATACAATTGCAAAACACACATATGTAAAAACTGTATTGTGGGAAACCGCTCATTGTCTTCACTAGCAGAGAGGTGTGGGCAAGGAACCTGGAAAGCTGGAGACCTTGAGCTTTGGCAAAGGACACAGCTAGGCACCCACTGTTTAGTCAAAACAATGGTAGCTGAAGCAACTTCCCTACCAAACAAACAGCCCAGTAAATCCTTACTGATAAGATAGTGTGCCTGTTACTGAAATTGCCTGCCTAAGGGCAATGGGTGTATCCCAAACCTGAATAAAAAGGATGGCAAGGCCAGAGCAAAGCAGAGTCTTTTCTTGGGCTTCCGCTTGGCCCCCAATTTCCAAATTATTATTTCTTGTCTTGTCTCTTTCATTTGTGCGGATCCTCCTCCAGAGCTGGAACCCGAACCCTGAACCCCGTGGGACATGGGACACTCTCACTCTATTAATAATATACTAGAGGCCGGGTGCACAAAATCCGTGCATGGGGGGAGGGATTGTCCCTCAGCCCAGCCTGCACCCTCTCCAATCTGGGACCCCTTGAGGAATGCCCAACTGCTGGTTCCCCAAAACTGCCCTCCCCTGTTGGCCTGGTCTCCCTCAGTTGCCCTCCTCTGCTGGCCCAGTGATCCCTAACTGGCCTCCCTGCTGGCCTGATTGCCCACAACTGCCCTCCCCTGAAGGCCTGGTGCCCCTCAACTGCCCTCCCCTGCAGCCCTGGGTCCCCCCCAGCAAGGGAGGGCAGTTGGGGGGGACCAAACTGCCCTCCTCTGCCAGCCTGATCACCCCCAACTTCCTTCCTCTGCTGTCCTGGTCACCCCTAACTACCCACAACTGCCTGCCCTTGCAGGCCATCTTGTGGTGGCCATCTTGTGTCCATATGAGGGCAGCCATCTTGTGACTTGAATTGATGGTCAATTTGCATATTACTCTTTCATTAGATAGGATCTATAACTTAATATTTTTGAAGTGCTTCCATAGATGTTCTTTCATTTTAAGTAATGTTTTTAGCTTTTTAAATATATATATATACACACACACACACACACACACACATTATTGATTTTTTTACAGAGAGGAAGGGAGAGGGTTAGAGAGTTAGAAACATCAATGACAGACTCTGTAACATTGATCAGCTGCCTCCTGCACACCCCCTACTAGGGATGTGCCTGCAACCAAGGTACATGCCCTTGACTGGAATCGAACCTGGGATCCTTCAGTCTGCAGGCTGACACTTCATCCACTGAGCAAAACTGGTTAGAGTGTAACTAACGTTGTTATAACCTCTACTGAGTGCCTCCCTACTATCTTTTGGAGAGTCCTTATTATTCTGCTCAATGTTGTGACTTGACATTTCTACTCTATTAGATGATCAGCCACCTCCTGCACACCTCCTACTGGGGATGTGCCCGCAACCAAGGTACATGCCCTTGACCGGAATTGAACCTGGGACCCTTGAATCCATAGGCCCACGCTCTATCCATTGAGTCAAACCGGTCAGGGCTAGATTAACATTTTTATCTATTGGTGCCAAAATGCTGCTTACTTACATAATTCTTTCATGCATTCATTCAACATGTAATTGTTGAATGTCTGCTATACACTAGACCCTGGGAATATCAAGTGAACAAAACCTACAAAATCTCTGCCTTCATGAAGATTTATATGTAAAACTAATCATCAAATTCAAATCAATTTTACAAAGACCTGCTTTGAAAACAAGATTGGACACCAAGAGGAAAGAGAAAAAAGATTTTTTTAAATTGTTAGCTGCTTTCTTGAAAGAATTAGAGCATTTTCTCCAGAAAATCAGGGATTCCGTTATAAAAATGAATTGTGATAACATGTAGTAGAAGGATGTTGCAAAGAATCACAGAAATTACAAGGAGGTGCCCAGATGGCATGGCTCAGTGGTTGAGTGTCAACCTATAAATCAGGAGGTCACGGTTCGATTCTCAGTCAGGACACATGCCTGGGTCTCGGGCTCGATCTCCAATATGGGTCATGCAGGAGGCAACTGGTCAATGATTCTCATCATTGATGCTTTTATCTCTCTCTTCCTCTTTCTTCCTCTCTGAAATCAATAAAAAAATATTAAAAAAAAAAGAAAGAAATTACAAAGGTTATGGCAGCTTACTGGTCCGTACTCCTAACTGCTCCTTTATTAAAATGTGGCTTTGCTTTGTGTTTTTCTTAAATCAAATATACCTGAACTAGAAATAATCAAAGAGAATTTAACTAATCCAACCAGTTTCTCAGTGAAATGAGTATTTTTAGCTTTCAATTTATTCTTATCTTTATTAAATCCAAGGATTATCTCAAACCACTTAAGAGGAAAAGCACTGAACAGATGCCTAGATAAGACAGGGGTGAGTGATTTAGTCTTTGTGTCTTGCTGAGATCTCTCCCTCTGGCCTAACCCAAAGGGAAAGAAAGTATCAACACTTTTAGAGGTCTGACACCCTGTAGCAATCAATAGGTTTTCTAACTAATCGGCAGGTCTACCTAAAGCAATACTATGTTGGTAGTAAATTTGCCTTTGGCACTTTTCACCTGCTTATGTATCACTTTTCCACCTTTTCTGCTTTTTCACCTTCATAGTGATATATTTTCCTCTCTATCTTCACCCTTCTTCCAGTAAGTCCTCTACTTTGCCCCCTAGGGACTTGCCCACCCCGGGAAATACCGTGGAGTTCACGGTACTTGATTTCTGTCCACACCCTTACCTCCCATTGCTGTGCCTTCCTTCATGGCCCAGAAATAGGGATAAAAGCTGCAAAATTTTATTCATACCAAGCCTCCCATTGCCCAGTACGCCCAGGTGTGGTCAGGCCAGTAGAAAATTCAGTTAGAGCTCACACAGTGAGAATTCACCCAGCAGAATAATAAAACGCTAATGCTTCCCTGGAAGAAGGCAACACCTCCCCTTGCCTTCTACCTAAAGGTAACAAGTTAACATGGACCATAAAAAAAAAAAAAAGTGAAAGCCCAGAACTTCGCTGAATAGCCTGGAGGGGCAGTAGCTCCAGTAGGGTATTTGGAGTGTCCAGTGTCCAGTGAGATAGAAGGAGAACAGTGGCCTGTCCAAGCAGGCGAGAGTAATATTGTTTCTAAGATCCAAGACTTTGCAGTAGCTTTGATATCTGATATAGTGACCTATACCGGGCACCTGAGTTGCTTGCTAATCCAGCAGGAAAAACTAGATCAACCAGTCATTAAAATGTCTGCTCTGCAAGTAATAGAGCTAATTGATGATACAGAAGCCATAGTTTGGTTCTTTCCATTTTAAGTGGCCTCACGGGTCTGCAGGCAGACCCATCCTTATATACAGTATGATTGGAGGGAAAGGATTCTTCGACATAGTGGTAATCTGTAATAGTATTACATTGCCTTCATTCAGTGGGTCATTCCACCTTTTGAATCCTGTGATGCTCTGGAAACTGAAAAGAAATAAACCTTTATTTATATCCATGTTGGAGATACTATGGCCAGGTGACCTGTGTCAAATGCATCTAAGTTCCTAGAATGAAGGAAGGAAAGAAGACAGCAACCTCCTCAGAAGGAAAAAAAATAAAATAAAGCAAGGTATTAGCAGAGACTCATTTGCTGCTTAACTCTTTGTCATGGCAAGCCTTAATGGGTAGGAAAGAGAGATAAGGTAAAGAGCTTAGACCACAAGGGAAGGTTGGGAGACACTTGCCTATTTCTAAGTTCTCTACTCTGAGTTCCCAGAAGGCAAGACTGTGAGATGGTGTTAAATCCCCAGGCTTAGCACAGGGCCTCTGAGCATGCCAACAAGGAGGTGCTTCCGTGACTCTTTAGAAATTCTTCCCCTCCTTTCCAGGAGCTGCATGGAGCAGCGCCTATTTCTCCATAACCTCATCTAACATGCTTGTAAGAAAGTGTCTTGCACTGGTTTTTATTTGGGTTAGAACATAGTTATGTGACTGCATTTTACTGTAGTTTCCATTACATTTTAGGGCTTTCAACCGACACAATAATGCTTTTCTTTCCAATATGAAAATAGTTCCCTTTTTCGGGTTATAAAAAGAATAAATGTTTATTATAAAAATGATCCTAATAGAAAAGTATAAGAAAGAAAATAAAATTTCCCCAAAATGCCATTTAGAGGTAACCATTAGAGATTGGTTTATTTTTAAAGATATATTTTTAAAATATCTTTTTATTGATTTCAGAGAGGAAGGAAGAGGGAGAGAGAGATTAAAACATCAATGATGAGAACCAATGATCAGCTGCCTCCTGCATGCCCCCCACTGGGGATTGAGCCTACAACCCAAGCATGTGCCCTTGACTGGAATCCAACTCAGGACCTTTCAGTCCCCAGGCCAACACTATCCACTGAGCCAAACTGGCTAGGGCCCATTAGAGATTGCTAGCAATATAATTAGAGATTTCGCCATTTACAGATAACAACTGGCTTTTTGGTGAACATCTTTGCAAATGTCGGCCTGTGAATATAAGCATATGTGGACGAAGACCCTCCTTTATTCCCATGGCTGATTGTTATTTTGAGATAATGTGACTCTGCCTCTGGATCCAAGATTTCTTTGATGCTTCCTCCCCACGTGGAGTTACACTGCAGAGCAGGCTGCGGCTCTGGCCTCCTCCTCTCACCGGGCACAAGGGTGGGCCTGGGTGCAGGGAGATCTGATTATGTCCCCCTTTCTTTCAGATGTGTAGACTAGGCACTGAAAAGAATCCCCACTGAGTATAAACAGGTCAGGGATTACCCAGCATCTTGCTCTCAGGTGAAAGGGAAACAAATGGGGCACTGCCAAGGACTCTAATTTCCCCTTTAAGAGACATGCGGGGTTCCTATGGAAAGCTCCTGGTAAACTTCCCTGGGCTCCTGCAAGGCCCAGACAATGTTTCCTATACAGGGCAGGCCCAGGGTCACCAAGCAGAGGGTCCCCTACAGGCACAGCTACTTCAGAGTTTTCATGAATCTAACATGTTTTGAAAACTGATGTCTCATGGAACTTTTTTTTTTTAAGTTCATGAGAGAGATATTTAATTTTTAAAACCACATGTTAACAGTTTTCCCCCTCAAATATGGAACTTTTATGGGGATGGCTGTACATAATAGTTAAGTTTTGAATGAACATCTTATCCACCTTGGGTCTTAGTGGGATTTTTTTAATTGATTTTTATTTATTTATTAAATTATTATCTGTGTACATATCTTACCATTCCCCCCACTCCCATACATACCCTCCCTCCCCAGAGTTTTGTGTCCATTGGTTGTACTTAAATGCATGTATACAAATCCTTCCGTTTTGCTAAGCACAAAGTTTGGATGTGCATCTTCCATGCGATTGTCCTTGGTTTTGTCAAAGCATTCTAGCCTGTGAACCATGATGCACTAGAAGTGATCTTGTCCCATATGCTAATTTACAAAGTGGCTGGGGAGGAGGCTTGATTATCTAAGCTATGAAACAGAAGACATGGTTTGGCACCCTCCTCCCCATTATCATCTGGCCCCACTGTATGAAGACAGGCAGGATGGAATGCATCCCCTCTTAGTCATGCTATGTCATGTGCACCATGCCAAAGAGGATGCCTGGATTACTCACACACTCACTGTTCTGTGCTGGGCACTTCCCTCATTGAATTGTGCAAGGACAGCGACTGCCTGAAGCATGAGCTTTCAAGTTTCAGTTCTGAAGGAAATTGGCAGTCACCTGATCTGTCTTTAATAATTTAATGGTGCAATTCTGGGTTTTTCTCCTTAAGAAGTCTCATAGTCTACACATTATGGAAGACAATCACCTGACTTTGCCCTCTGATTTCCTCATGAGGAGGTCCTTCTGACCATCTTGATTGCAAATCAACCCTTAGATACATTCACAGAAGAAACTTACCGGCATCGGGTGCGTCCTCCCAGGAGGATATTAGCTTCTCTCCAGGAGCCAATGTTTGTATGACTGGGTCTTGTTCAGAGTCTGGGCTTCCGGAGAAAACAGAGGATATGCTTTTCATGCTGAAAATGGGATCTTTGCTTTATTTTCCTCACAAAAACCTCTACTATTGGTCTACTCTTTCCCGAGGGAAACAGCCGTAAGATGCTAAACATGTACTTTTCACAGTGCATAGCAATGACAGGAGATGTTCCAAGTTTGCTCTGCATGCCCCAAATGCTCAAAAAGTGCGATGGAACTTACTTTCCTTATAAAACACAGCATAGCTACCATTTTAATTTACCCCCCTCAGGAACATACCAAGCTACGGCAATCTCAGTTTTGAGGAGAGGGTGATAAAGAAGAGTACAGCCAATTTAGACTTAGGTGTTGAGTTGTTGGTTCTGCTCACTCACTAGCTCAGAGTTTCCTCTGACACTGTGATCTCCGCAGAAAAACAAATCACCGCTTACCATGTGCCTTCAGATCAAAACAGTACATTTTAAATGCTTGAGGAGAAGGATCGGTTTGGTCTGTTTACATATCTGTTATCCAAACAAGATTGTGAATTCCAGGAGAGCAGAGAGAGGGTGTAGTACTGGCCTGCCTTAAAATAAGGCTGCAATAAATGAATGAATGTGCCAGTGTTTACCCATCTTCCAGGGTAAAGAGCATTTGGGTTTGCAACTGCTCTCTTGCTTCTCACAGTGTGAAGAAGCGTTTGCCTACTTTGACTTCCAGAAAGCAAGCAACAGGTAGGTAAGCCGGCAGGCACCTCTGTGCACTGAACTCCTTGTGAGTAATGATATCGTATGTAGGAATTCCATCTCTAGTCCCAAGTCTAGTCTCCCCCAAGCTCCAATTTAACTCGGAGAAAGTTCTGATCGCTCTGAACTTACTAAATTTGAACTGTTCGATTAAAGAATCAGGAGGTCAGGTTTCGATTCCCTGTCAGGGCACAGCCTGGAAAGCACACCCAGCATGCATGAGAAATACCCAGAGCTGAAGGATGAAGAAAATGAGAGGTCAACGGGGGCGTTAGAGGTCACATGGCATGTCAGAGGGGGGCCACACACTCTACTTGAAATCCTGTAGTTGTACCCCACAGCTTTGCAAATCAAGTCTCAGCTTGGTCTGCAAGGACCTCACCCTGAGGACTCCCTCATCCTACTTTGTGCTCTGGCAACACAGCTGCTCTGGATGCTGACGTCCACCCCCTTTACACTGACTTTAGATGCTTTGTCTCCACTCTACTGTATCCTGAGCCTGAAATCTCCTTTATCCTTGTATTTGCTTTGATAACTCTATCAGCATCCAGTGCAAGAGTCATCACCTCTGGGAACCTCTGGGAATTTGGATTAGAGGCTCCATACTCTTCTGTGTCTCCTCACTTCTGGCCTCTCTCGCTCACTTTTGTATCCTAAGCTACATAGTGTCTGGTACATAGTAGGTATTAAAAAACAAACAAACACATCTTTATTTTATTTTCTTAAAATATATTTTTATTGATTTCAGAGAGGAAGGGAGAGGGAGAGATAGAAACATCAATGATGAGAGAACCATTGAGCAGCTGCCTCCTGCACCCGCCCCCTTCTCTCCCCTGCCAACTGGGGATGAAGTCCACAACCCAGGCAGCATATCCTGTTTTCTCCGGAAGCCCAGACTCTGAACAAGACCCAGTTATGCAAATATTGGCTCCTGGAGAGAAGCTAGTTTCCTCCTGGATGCAGCTGCTGCCAGTAAGTTTCTTCTGTGAATACATCTAAGGATTTATTTGCAATCTAGGTAAGCCAAGATGGCCAGAGGTATCTCCTCGTGAGAAAATCAGAGGACTGATTGTCTCCCATAATGTGTAGACTATGAGACTTCTTAAGGAGAAAAACCCAGAATTGCACCATTAAATTATTAAAGACAGATCAGGTGACTGCCAATTTCCTTCAGAACTGAAACTTGAAAGCTCATGCTTAACGCAGTCACTGTCCTTGCACAATTCAATGAGGGAAGTGCCCAGCACAGAACAGTGAGTGTATGAGTAACCCAGGCATCCTCTTTGGCATGGGGCACATGACATAGCATGACTAAGAGGGGATGCATCCCATTCTGCTGGTCATACAGTGGGGCCAGATGATAATGGGGAAGGAAGAGGATGCCAACATCATGGCATTTTTTTAAAAATTGTGTCTTCTGTTTCACATACTTGACTTTTTGTCTCGTGTGTAAGCATGAGAAAGGAAGTATGACGTGGAATTTGGCTCAGACTTTTCAAAGTTGCTCACTATCTTATTAAATCAGTGTTTCTGTGATTTGGTTCATCCCTCGGTGAAGAGGAGGAGGGAGACGTGGGAACAGGACACCACTGACATTTCCTGAGTGCTGGTTTTGTTCCCGGGAGGGCACAGGGCACCTCACCTGACGTCAGTGACTCGCAGCAGGACTGGCAGGGTTAAGAATAGCCTCCAGGAGCAGGCTCTCGGGTTGTTGTCCTGGTTCAGCCATTTTCCCCTGTGACTTTGGGCAGGTTATCTGGCAATACACACTCACTGAGCTTTGACTCTGTGCTGGGCAGCATGCTAAAGGTTTCCATTTTTTTCTCATCTTCATAACATCCTATACGAAGGTACTGCTATTATTACTGGAAGACATTGAGGAAGAGAGAATGATGGAAAGATGAAAAGCATGTGGCTCTGGAGTAATAATACTGCTGGTGTTCAAATCCCAGCTAGACTACCTTTACCTGTGTTTGTTTAGCAAATTCTTCATCCTCTTTTGAGATACTTATAGCATTTTGAGACACGTATAGCATACGTAGAACAGTGCTTGGCACATAGGAAAAGCTTAGTAATTGCCAGCTGTTATTGTGAGTCAGTGAAATGGCAGGTGTCCCTTTTGTGTAGTACATTTGCTTGGTCTTGAGTAACCTAGAGAGGGAACAGGTAACTTGTGTTTAGGATATCTTGTGATGAGGCCAGTCACTGTAGGGCACACTCAGGCATGTGTGTGTGGGGATTTAGAACTGTGCCTATGCTCTCCGGTCTGTCTTCAGCCCATTGGGTCTGTGCTTCTCTCTCAGTTCCCCTCAGTTGAGGTGAGGTGAGGATGAGTGGGAAGGGGGTTACCATGCCTCTGAGAAGAGCACATCTGGGCTGCAGTAATGGATGATATGGAGAGCTGTGGCTTGCCCAAGTCAAAGGCCTTCAGCATTCTGCAAGGGTTGTAGCACACTCAATAGGAAAAAACCTCATTAACTCAGAACTGTGTTAGGGGGGCTTTTTATTTGTGCTCCAGGACTTTATTTTACGATACTTAGGAGTTTCTTTGACTTAAGATTTGTTGAACATAGCAAAGAGACTAGTCTAAAAAGATTAAACTCTCTCTTGCAATAAAAAATTCATGAATTATTTATTGATCTCAATAGAGTAATGAATTGGATTTGTGCTTAGCTTATTTTCAAAACTAGTACTTCGATATTAAAAAAAAATATCTTTAATCATCAAACCACTGAAGACCCATAAGAGAAGACAGCCTGTATAAGGGCAGTTATCTATTTTTAAAAAATGGAACAGACAGAAATTCACTAATGTTCCTCCTTTATGAACTGCTACTCTAACACTCTTTAATTTTTGAAGGTGCTGTCAGCTCTGATGGCTGAGGAATGCCATAGACCTCCTCCAGGACCAGCCACCTTGTCTGCACTCTGACAATCTGAAGAGAGAGGTCCTGCGCTCAGCAACCCCAGATGCAAATAAGCCGTTCAAAATAAGCCATCATCAGGCACGCACTTCCTGTTTCTGCTTTGGTGTTGCCACTTCTCTTTTCCTTGGCCCACCTCCTTCTCCAGGTCTGACCTCCAGCCTGTTATGATAGAGATTTGGCCTGACGTACTTAGAACATCTCCAGACGGAGAAGGAATGATCTTGGAAACAAAATGACCCCATCATTTGTATAGTTTCCACAAATTTCCTTTGGAGATGTTGGATGGAGTGTCTCTCAAGCAACCTGATGGTTCAAAATGCAGCATTTAGCATTTCCTATCTGACTATAGTTAGGTCTTTTTTTGAGATCACCTTGGGAATCTGCTCAGGAGTATGAAAGTGCCTGTTTAAATCCCTAGTATAGAGAAGACAACTCTAACCCCAGGTTTGGAGTGTTGACTGGTATTTGTTCATTTCTAAAGACATTTTCCAAGGTGAACACAGATAAATAAAGACTTAAAATGAGCTGGCAAAGAAAATCAAATAATATATGGAAAAGCTAAAGAATGACAATTATCCAATAAGTTAAGCCATAAATAATTCTTAAGATTATCTTAATAATGTTTACTGACATTAAAAAATTAGCTTAAAAATCTTATAAATATCTCTCCATAAAAAAGCCTAAGTGACCATCCAACTGTTCGATTGTTTGCTTGGTAGCTATACTGCACAATGACTATGAGGGGGCAGACACTCTGACCAGTAGAAGAGCTAGACCAATTCCTCATGGCATTGACCATGGGTTAGGTTGCTGCTGGGCACTATTGCCCCAAATATGCTTCACCCACCCTCCGGATCCAGAGATCAGTTTTGGCCTGATCCATGCAGGCCACGCCAAGGGACCCCACTAGTGTACAAATCAGTGCACCAGGCCTCTAGTCTATTATATAAAAAGCCCGTGGTTGTCATACCATCACACCATAATGACCAATCAGCAGGAAGCTGTGAGGCAAGCATGGGTGGGTGGGAACTTGACTCTGGAGGACTTGACTGGAGGTGCAAGTGGGTTTCTGGGTCCTGCCTCCCATGGCAGTGGCAGCCACCGGACTCTGGGTTCTGAGTCTCCCACAATTTCTCACACTGGGCCCCTAGTAGTAAAATAAAATTATGTAAAATAGGTTGAGATTATTCCTTAAAGATCAGAAAAAAATATAAACAAAAGATTAAGCTAAATGGCTCTGGACACTGCTGGTGATGGCTAGTTTGTTTCTATATCAGGTGCTGGGGATGGGGCATAAATGGGGGGGAGAGGTCTAGAACTGGCTATTCTCTCTGCCTCGATGTTCCCGCCCTACCTCCCCATTCACTCTCTGTAACAGATGAGAGGGGTCTGAGGAATGTCACCTCGACTTGAGTTGACATTGTGTATGTTTTACTAGTAGTATGAGGATGAAAACTGGAATCTGTACCCAGAGCCAATATATATATATATATATATATATATATATATATATATATATATATATATATATTCAGCACTAAGTTGAGTTACTCAGAAGTTTTATTGGATAATACTCTGCTTTGCCTTTTAATGGCTCTGTGGGATGACTTTAGGACCTACTAGGCGCCTTGAAAGCTTCTTTCTATTGTCAGGTGTCGTCTCCTCCAACTCCATCGCTCCACGAGGATCTTCCCCATTTTCCCCGTTGTCTGTTCCTTCTTCCTAGCTCTTTTAACCCAGAGTTTGTTTTGAATGAGGCTGTCGTTCACTCCTTTCTTACATGTAATCTTGGCTCAGGCCAGCACCAGTCCATGGATGCACTCCGAGGGTATACGATGCCTTGGCCTGGGCAGTGCTGCCATCATCCTTGAGCTCTTGGAGGGAATTTGATATTCACTGAGAACTGTCTTTCCAAGGACCTGGGAGCTGTCTCTCAGAGATGCAAACATTCAAGGAGGCAGTGTCCCTCTCTGCTCCACCGGGCACCTTGCTGTAATTTATGTCAGGGGTCCCTGTCATAGACACCCAAGAGGTGTTTGCCCTCCGGATGAGCACCAGTGAATGAGCAGCGTTCGGCTAATAGGTACACGGACCAACCGACGCTCTTCCTAGCCCTCGGTGCCTTTCCGTGGTACACCCCCACCTCTGAAAGTCCACGTGGACTTTCCCCCACTGCAGTGGCTATTACTGCGTGAAATCCACCCTTACCACTTGTGCTGGAGCCCAGCTTTGTTTATCCTTGACCGTCAGTGCTGCTTTCATTCAGCTTTTCCCCGATCTCCACATGCCCTTGACGTGTTCTCATTCCCCCCAGGATTTCATCTGTCTTTTTCACTGAATATGGGAAGTGCAACTGCCAGACTCTCCTGGTGAAGGACAAACCGGGATCACAGTGAGGCACAGCAGAGAGGGGGGTGGGGTACTTTGGCCAGGGATAGTGATTAGCATATTATCTAATTTTTTATTTATTTATTTTTTTTTCTGAATGACTGGCCCCAATGTTGGGTAAGGCTTAATAAAATGCCACTTCCTCTGGGCCCTTTTCTTCCTCCTGCCCTCACCCTTTTCTGGTCTTCCTGCCTATCCTTTTTGTATTAGGGCATTCTCAGAATATTACATTGGGGACCTTCAGTGAGACTTGACATGAGAAACGAAATGCATTTTCCCCAACATGGTTCGGCTTACCTAGAGCAAACCTTCTGGGCCTAACTACCCCTTTTCTTTTAGGAGATGGAAGGGGTTTTGGGGTAGGAACTTCCCGGGACACTGCCCTCCTGAGGCTGCCTGTCACTACTTGAGCCAATTCAGCAGAGACAGGGCAGAATCATGTATAATATGAGCGTTTATTCCACCCAATACTGCCGGCAGTGCGGGAGAGCAGCAGGTCACCCATGAAAACCTGCTCTGCACATCCCCATACACCAGCTGCTCAGGGCTCTTGGACAAGGATTACATGTGGAAATAGCAAAAGGAATAAGAATGGGTATGGGAGCCCTGACCCGTTTGGCTCAGTGGATAGAGTGTCCGTCTGCGGACTGAGAGGTCCCAGGTTCGATTCCGGTTAAAGGCACGTACCTTGGTTGTAAGGACATCCCCAGTAGGAGGTGTGCAGGAGGCAGTTGATCAATGTTTCTAACTCTCTATCCCTCTCCCTTCCTCTCTGTAAAAAAACCAATAAAATATATTTAAACAACAACAACAACAACAAAGAATGGGTATGGGAAACGGGTGTTACAGGCAATGCTGGCTGGGGTGGGACTCCTTTGTTTGGGCCCCAAGGTTATTCATCTTTCTTTTTAAATGGAACCGCATTCCAAGGTTGACTCCCAGTTCCTGCATGTGTACAACCCCCAGCCAGGCTAGAATGTGTTTTCTTTAATCAGAACAAACAGTTAGCTAGCCAATGAGCCAGACTACCTCCTCTGCCCCCTACAACAAAAAAATCACAGTTAACAGAGCATGATTAAAATTTCTTATAACTACTAGTTAGTCTCCAATATTCTATTTCTGCCCCTCACAAGTTTAGCTTTAATCGAGGTGTGGAAGAAGGAAGCAGGGCCCAGGGGTAGTCTGGCTCTTTGGCTAGCTGTTTGTTTCCGGTGTTTTAGGCCTGCTCTATTGGCTTTCTCTCATTTGCATCAGCCTTCAGAATGTGGAAGTGAAAATCCGAGTCCTGCCCCCATGTGCCCCTCATGCCTTTTTACTTCCTCTTCATTTGTGGAAATTGGTGCTGTCCTCTCTGGAAAAGATTCTCAGCTGAGAGGACCAGGCTTGCATTGTTGGGGCATGCCTTCCTTGAGGATTTCAGCCACGCTCCTTGCTAGCTCAGTCATGCAAGGCACATCTCTTTAGTCCTGGGGTAAAAATGGATTCCTCATCTGTAGAATGGGTATATTATTTGATCTGTCTAGTGTTGCGAACCCAGGGCCCATCCCCGGTCTGCTGACTTACCCTTTAGGGATGCTTTTGATACCCTTCGGTTAGAATGTTGTATCTAAGACAGGAAGGCTTGAGCACCTGAACAGGGAGGGCTGTTCAGAGACCCCTGATGTGGGAATGAATAAGGAGGTATAATTTCCAGGACTTGGCAGCCAGTGGATGTGACTGAAAGAAGAAGCTGCACAGATAAAGTTATATGCCATTGTCCTGCGGCCCTTTGGTGAGACTTGGATAAAGTCACCTCTCGGGGAACAGGCTGGACTTCAGCTTCCCACTGGCCCCTCTGCCAGGTGCTCCCATCCAGTCATCCATCATAGATGGCTGTCCTGGTGTCCCACCTGGAAACTGGGGTCCTAGGGGGCAGAGGAGCTGGTCTGTTTAGCAGAGAGACTGGTGAGTTGTGTTTGAGTCATGGTGTGTTTGATGCACAGTAGAATATTCCTCTATCTGCAGGTATTGGAGCAGGTGAGTGGAAATGGGAGGGGAGTGTTGGTGGTGGCTACTGCTTGGTTAAGACCAAAGGTGGAGCTGAGAGCTGTTATCACAGTGGCAGAAGCCAAAGGCCAGACCTTGTTTGAGATTAGCCAAAGGGAAGATTAAAATAGAAAACAGAGTCCCCTGTTTCTCAAGTATAACTGGTGGCAGCTAAATTAAACTCACTGGGAATAAACAACCACTTAGATAGTAGCAACATTAGAATAGAATTTCGTCCCCCAAACTTTTTTTCCTGAAACTTAGCCTAAAAATAGTAAGAAAGTCTATAAATGGGTAACCGAAGGCCTTCGGAGAAAATAGGCCAGAGAAACTGACCTTGTGGGAACCTACAGATATTATCACATTTTCTAAACTCATATGATGGAGGGCACACTAATAGACCATAGTGACATTAAACACGGCCTCAGTTAAAGGACACCGGGCAATTCATCACCATGTACCTTCTTCTGCTTGCTAGATGCTTGTCAGGATTTCTCCCCTATTTCATTGAGATGGTGATAAGGTCATTTTGCATTATTTTTTTAAAGGGAAAAATTAAAAAAAAAATATATATATATATATTTTTTAAATATATTTTATTTTATTATTTTTTTTAAATATATCTTATTGATTTTGTACAGAGAGAGAGAGAGAGAGAGAGACAGAGAGCCAGAAACATCGATGAGAGAGAGTCATCGATCAGCTGCCTCTTGCACACCCCCTACTGGGGATATGCCCGCAACCAAGGTACATGCCCTTGACCGGAATTGAACCCGGGACTCTTCAGTCCCCAAGCCGACGCTCTATCCATTGAGCCAAACCGGTCTTGGCAAAAAAAATATATATATATATTTTTTATTTATTTCAGAGAGGAAGGGGAGAAAGAGAGATTCAGAGAGAGAGAGAGAGATTCAGAGAGAGAGAGAGAGAGAAAGAGAGAGAGAGAGAGAGAGAGAGAGAGAGAGAGAGAGAGAGAGAGAGAGAAACATCAATGAGAAATATTAATTGATCGGCTGCTTCCTGCATGCCCCTCACTGGGGGTTGAGCCTGAAGCTAGGCACCTGCCCTGACCAGGAATTGAACCTGACCTCCTGGCTCATAGGTCAACACTCAACCACTGAGCCACACCAGCCAGACCATTTTTCATTATGGCCTATGTTTATTTGCAATTTAAGCTATGTTTCGTTGCCTGGCCAGTGTGACTCAGTCATTGAGACAGGAGGCCCCGGTTTGATTCCTGGTCAGGGCATATGCCTGGGTTGTGGACTCGATCTTCAGTGTGGATCGTGCAGGAGGTAGCCAACCAATGATTTTCTTTCATCGTTGATTTTTCTATCTCTCTCTCCCTCTCCCTTCCTCTCTGAAATCAATAAAAATATAAAAGAAAAAAAAGTTGTTTTTTTCTGGGTCTGGTTTCCTGCTCAAGTGTCCAGTCCTTTCTGATTTGCAGATGTCTTCTGCATCCTAGAGTAACATGATGTTTGTGAGGGAACATTTGCATAGGGGAGGAGGGTATGTCTCAGCTCCTCTACTTATTTCACAAGGTTGTGGACGCTCCATCAGAAGAGAGCCGAACATCGCAACCTGGCTCTGTGGGTTCCTCCTCGAGGTTTCAGTTCTCTTCTTCAGGCACGTAATGTCCAATAATATTATCAACATTTGTTAACATTTCTATGCATCAAATATTGGGCTCAGAGTTTCATATCCAATGTGCTATTTACCTTTATAGCAACATTGTGAGGCAGGTATTATTATCACCATTTAGAGAAGGGGAAACTAGCTCTTAACCTAAAAAGTTTGGTCAAGGTAGTATTGCCAGTCAGTGTGACCAGTGAAGTCAGCAGACCAGAAAGAATAACACAGGGCAGATTTTATATTAGGGACAGGATATGAAGCCCAGAGATGGAGGAACTTTGTGGGAAGATCACGGAGACAGGGAACTTGAGCTGTGTTCTGCCCTGTAGCCCCTCCCCCCTTCCTGAGCTGTGGGCTGAGGGTTCAGGACAGAGGCCCTAAGGTTACTCACAGGGCAGTTGGGAGACACTTGACTACAGGGACCTGCCTGCAGTCTCCCCTGTAGTAGTTTCAACCCGTCTTTTAAGCCTACATTGGCTGTGAAGAGAAAAGCCATCTCAGGGAGGGTGAATATTTTGGCTTCAGCCACTTTGTGAGAATTTCATGTATTGATGCATTAGGAAATTCACGTTTTGGTATTAAGATCAACATTCTCTCTGAGGTTTATAGGCTGCAGGTGGAATTCCTTCTTATGTGATTCACAGAATAAGATACTGGAATCCATGTAAATAGATATTAATTTTGAAATCAAATCTAAAAGTAAGCTTACCCAGCACTTTGGCTGCCTGGTTGGTAGTCGACATTTTAACATCTCTTGCCGTCATCTCACCTCCTTCCTCCCTGACCAAGCGAAGGGCCTCTCCTGGCTCTTCTCCACCCATTCTAGCCCGATGCATCAGTCCAGACGCAGTCCCATGCCAGCCCTTCTGAGAAAGCAGCCTCTGCTGCCCCACCCCTGCATGACCTGTGGTCGGTTGCACATGAATACTCGCATAACTCATCTTAGACCCATCCGATACCACCCCTGGAGAGGGGTCCTTGCTTTCGGTGCTCTTCAGGCATTTCAAGGAGGTCGTCTTGGCCCTTGAATGGTGGGTTCCTTATATTGTGAGCTCCAGATAGGTCCAGCCCAGAGCTGGGCCCAGAACTGGTTCTCAGAAATGGCTTGTTGACTTGGGGGCAGGGATGGGAGGGGCGGGCATGCACCAGGATATCATGCCTCAGTGCCAGTGCAGGGCCATTCAGGGCGAGGACCTGCCCTGGCTCAGCAGACCTTGTCTCTCATGCTATCAGTTAGGCCTCTGAGTGTGATTTTCTAAACCTCACAACCAGAGGGGAATAGTCAATAGTCAGAACAGAGGAACAGGGGGTATTAGTCAGCCTTTTATAGATAAACAGAACCAAAAGGATATATATATATATATATATATATATATATATATATATATATATAGTATACATAGTCTCTGTGTAACTGTATCTATGTTTATCTATCTATCTATCTATCATCTATCTATCTAGACATTTATTTTTAGGAATTGCCTCACATGTTTCTGAAGGCTTGGTAAGGCCAAACCTACAGGTTGGAGACTCAGAGGAGAGCTGTAGTGCCAATTCAAAGACAGCCTACTAGCAGGATTCTTTTTTGCTCAGGGGAGGTCGGTCTTTGTTCTAAAGGACTTCACCTGGTCTGATGAGGTCCATCCACAGAAAGGAGGTTAATCTACCTAACTCAGGGCCCACAGATTTCAATTTTAATCTCCAAAGAAACACCCCACAGCCGTGTTAACACATAAAATTAACCACACGGTGGGGAAAGAAGGGAGAGATAAGACATTCCCTTTCAAACAGGGAAGCCGCACTACCTACTGGACTGAATAACAAACACAGAGGCTTTCGGGGGACAAGCCTGGTAGAAATAGTTTCTAATGAGATCAGAAAACAAATAAATGGGAAGGTCAAAGGGAGAGGTGCCACGAGGGCCAGACTGTCGATCTTCCCAGGAAAATGAACAGATGGCCAACCCTCCTGGTGAGACATAAGGCACCTCTCCCAGAGAAAGCTGTTGAGGGAGTCTCCGAGTCCCTGGCTCCCCCACACCCAGCTGGAGGCTCCTCTGCTGGCCTGCTGCCCCTCCAGGCCCTTTGCCTCTGGCACCCAGCCAGAGAAGCCGGCTGGGGCAGAGAGTGCCTTGCACCCCGCAGAGCCTCAGCTGTCCCTTCTGCAGCTGAGGGACAGTCTCCCCTGCTTTCCACCTCTACCAGGCACTTCCCTTCAAGGCCCTGCTCTGATAGAGGATGCTAAATGGACAACAACACAACGTGAACACCAAACAAGACCCTCCTCCCTGCCACGCAGGAGCCTTAAGTTCCTGATCCACCTTGGAAGCCAACGGGACTAGTGCTGAGCACACGGACGGCTACAAGCAAGGGGTGGGATAAGAGTGGAAACCATGTGAGCCCTGGGCCACTCCTTCCCAGAGGAGGCCTCCCGTCTTCTCCACAGTGACAGGTTCTGCAAGCAGCGGAGTCAGCGTTTCCCCGGCAGCAGATGGCTCCCACATAGCCTTCCTGGTGGCGAGGCCCAGCTTGGGGACATAATGATGGAGCACGTGGCACATATCCAGAGGATGATGACAGCAGCTTCTGTTACACACACCGCAGTGTCCCGTGGGTACCTGGAAACGACAGAATGGAGATGTCTCCCCACTCACACTCGTCTCCCTAACACTTACTTTGTCTTTGGGGAGAATTTGCTCACATGTTCAGAGCATTATGCTACTACCAGGGCTAATTAAAGGGCCTGGGCATTTTGCTCTGCAGAACTTAATATCTTGATTAGGGAAAGAGATGGGACTGGAATTCACTCCGGCTAAGTGCCTGCAAAGAATTGTTTTCAGGACTTCAGTGCCCTGTGGCTCATGGGCATGGTTCATATTTTAGCACTAGGAGAAGAAAATCCTGTAAATGACGGAAATCTTACATCTATCCTGGAATTGTTCCAGCTTTGTTAGAATCTTGGCTAGCCCTTCCTCTCCTGCACAGCCCTCCCTCTGGCCACCTAACCCCTGCCACCAGGCTGCCGCCTGGATGTACCAGACATGGGGTGCTAGTGGTGAACGAGTGACAAAAGATTTCCAACTATCAGTTAGTGAAAGCTTCATAGTGAAACACAAAGCTTCATCACAGCCAATGATTAGGGAGTGATGGTGGTCAGAAGGGACGAGGAAGCATCAGGATAGAAGCAAGGGGATGAGAATTTAAGGGGCAGTAGAGGCTCTATCTGAGAGTTTCATCTCCTGCTAATACTATGGACTTGTGCCCGAGTCTCGGGTAGAAGGGCAATGAGCAGCAACACAAAGGATGCTTTTCACACCCGGGTCACTGTAGAGCATTGGGAAGCCAGGGTGCGTCTCTGGGATCATGGTGACAGGGGCTGGCAGAGGAAGGCATGTTCCCCACTTCTGTAGGGCTGTTTTAAAGCAGATCTGTGCAGACACAGTGTGACATCGATGTCCAACCTTGGTGATAGAGGACAGGCATCCTCATTGGACGTGGCCAGCAAAACTGTGAAAGAGAGCCAGCGTAAAGGAAAGGAAGGAACAAATGTCCAAGAGCTGTAAATAGGGGTTGTCTGTGGGGGGGAGGGGGGTACTCCCCCTTGCCCAAGAAGCACCACAGAAGATAGCAGGCTACCCAAGTGAATGGGAAGAACCAGATAAATGTGTTCTATCAAATTAGCAAAATAAGGTGCCTCAAATTGTAAATATTTCTCTCTTTTCCACGTCCAGTGCGGCTAGAGAGCAGTCCAGTTCCTGAGTAGGGGCTGCTGGGGATTGAGAAAATGACAGAAGGAGACAGACACAGAGATGGAAGGAAAAAGCTGGGGCCAGGTGGGACCACTGTCCTCTGATGGAAAAACAGGGATCCAGAGCTAATAAAGCATGTTTATTTTATATAGCAAAAACCAGGAAGTTTTACTAAAGGTCAAGACAAAGGGTGGGCCCAAGTCATATTCTTGGGTGGGCCCGAGTCATATTTATTCCTAGAGCGTGGCTCCTGGGCTGAAGGTCAAGCTGACCACATTCCTGCCTCTGGCAAGTTGTGTTTCCAGGATGTGGCTCTGACAATGCCACTGGATTCAGCTGACAATAATTAAAGAAATGCTCATGTGCCTTCCCAGGTGTTCTCTACATCAAATACTCATCAACTTATGCCCAATCTTAAGTAATGACATCACTGAAGAGACTGCTTGTTGTTCGTTTTCCAATTTAGTTTGAAGGCTTGGAGGTTTATTTGATTCAATCCAGTTAGATATCAATAAAGCTTGCACATGCCACTGTAAATGAGCTCTTCCAAGAGAAGACTGCAAAGATGCATTATGTTTTTCTCCCTGAAGTTCCTCCAAAGATAAAGCTGTTGAAAAATGAACTTCATATTTTTAGGATTCCACTCTATATATATATATCTGTATTTGCTTTTATTAGGAAGGACATCTTCACACCTGGAGATCAGCTAGGTGTATTAATTTGTGTATCTGCTATTATGAAATTTCTTGGAGATCATTGTCAGCATTTTCTAAGCATCCTATCTTGCTATTACCAATAACTGTACATTTTTATAATGCTCTTAAACTCACAGAGCACATTGACTTAACCCCTTCATGTTTATTCTTCTTAAAAGAAGGCATAGTCCAGGAAACTAAGATTTGAGTATCTTCTTCAAGCAGCTAATGAGACAGATGCTGCCTAAACCCAGTCCTGGTGTTACACCTGTATTCCCTCCTGAACCCACAGGGATAGTGTGCTATCAGTGTTATTCATGAATCATTTCAAAAATGTAATTTTATCCATACCGTATCAACCAGATTTGGAGCTAGAAAAACTGAGTTTCTTCTCTTTGATGTAATTCAGAAAATAGACCAAAATGTAGCTAATGGGATGATGAAGCATTGTGAGAAAACTTAGGCTGTGATTGTGGTGTATGCTTCTCAGAAGTTGGCCAATCCCCTGCACACTGTTGGCTGGGTCAGTACTGCTCCAGCTTAGTGCACTGGTATCCCAGTCCTTGCTTTAGCTGCCTCCTTCTGGGACTATCCTCCTTGTCTGGAAGCTGGGCCTGGTGCAGGTTAAGTCCAGCTTCCCTGTTGTTAAAGCAATAGCCCACCTGAAACTGTTAAATCTACTGTAAAACACCACAAGGCAAAGTACCGTAGGCATGGCCCATCCCCCTTTCTTGGTCACTCTCAACACTGCCTCTTCTGATGTCTTTTCCCTTCAACACCATTTGTGGTGGTCACTTTAACTAGATGGCTCTCCTTTGACAATGCCATTGGTAGCCCCATCATTTCATTGCCCTATTGAGGCACAAAACAACTGCCTCTTCTCTTGCTGAATTACAGATTTTGCATGTCCCCCCTAGAACTGTCTTCCAAAAACCCACTTGTCTCCCATGTTGTCTTCAGGTGAAAAGCTCATATGATTGATGTGGGTAAACGTGTGAAACCATTGGGCCTGCTCAATGAACTGGACCTCAGCAGTGAACTCCCTCCTTGCTGTTGTTGGCACAATGGCTCACTGTTAATTCAGTAATACAGGAGAACTCCTCAAGGGCCAACAGCAAGGCACAGGGCCAGGCAGGAGAATTTCCTACCTGTTGGGTGGTTACCAAGATTAATTCAAAGCATTCGCTAAGCAAGGCCTGGTGAGATCTTTCTGCACACATTGTTTCAGCATAAAGTGTGCTGTTTGCATTTCTAACATACAAAAGCAGGGGCCATGTATGAAAAAGAGACGTTTGTTTATGAGTCAGAGCACCTTTTGTTTTTCTGACTGTGGTTGGCTTGGTTCCCTTCATTTGGTTATGGTTTGTGCACAGCATACCTCATTGTGAGCTGGAGGCCCGGACCGTGCAGGGGGCTCCCCATGGCTTTGGCCTCACAGATGGGATCTGGGCTTGATGTCACACTGGAGTGATTGCCCATTTCTGTGAGAGACGCTGGTCCTTTCACATGAAGTTGGAGCTAAGGAGAGCCACATTCAGATGTAGGAAATGGATCCCAGGAGCTTCCTAATCACGTGTCTGATATTAATAATGTCCTTCTTTACATTTGTTCCTGAAATATATGTTGCAGGGCACGTTCAAGCTTATTATGGGGGCTATGAGAAAAGGTCTGTTCCAGGCTCTGTTCCACGCAAGGGAACAGGGTGGAGAAAGCCATGGAGTCATGGGGCAGCATGGTGTGCTTGAGAAGTAGCCAGCGGTCCAGTGCAGTTGGAGTGCAGAGCATGTTGGCAAATGGCTCATCTCCAGGACTTTGTTGTGGCTCAGGAGGACAGCTCCAGTCTTGTTTATGCTGGATCTATATCAACAGGTTATTGGATAACTATCTAGACTGCTCAATTTTTTTTTTATATAGTTATTGATCCTCATACATAATGAGTGGCCTGAGAATTCTCTGGTTCTAGGGAGAAGCAGAGAATTTAAAAAGAGGAACAGAGAGAAATGAGGAGCTTTGTTCAGGTCTAATTTCCTCTGGTGTCTAAGTTTGAATGTCACAGGGTTACCTTGAAATTTTATTGTGCATTGTAGTAATTATTTGCCTTTTAAGATAAAATAGTTTCTCCATTAGTTTTGGGGAAAGAAGCCAGAATTCATTACAGACTATTCCTTGTTATGTCATGAAGGTCCTGGGGGAAATATCTGAAAAGATTTTTGCTCATAGCAGGAGGGCTGCTACTTTCCTAACTCTCACCTTCTCCAAGTCCTTGCTCACCTATTCAACATGCTTATCCTAACTATCCTATTTAACAATGCAAAGATTCCTCAACACCCATACCCACTTCCCCTTACCCTGTCTTATGCTTTTTATTCTTTATATTACTTATTACCTCCCAAATTACTATCTTTATTGTCAAGTATCTATCTTTCTTCTGCTTCAATATGAGTTGCACAAGGGTGTGGATCTTATTTTTTCTCTGCTCTTTACCCAAAGCCTAGAGCCGTGCCTGGCACATAGATGGTGCTCAGTAAATTTTGTTGAATGAATGGAGTCCACCGAGGCCAGGCTTTGTTTCAGGCCATACTTTGCAGGCCGTACTTTGGGAACATTTTCACGAAGGATGAGAGACATAGAGAAAACCAGTGATGCTCTTAGCTGTGGCTATTGGTTCTCCAAAAACGGAATTAGATTTAATTTGTTCATAAGGTCAAGAAATGAGATGTGATTAGTAAATGCCAAATTGGTCAGTGATGGATGTGCGGGTCTCATTATCTCCTGCTCTCTGTCTCTCTGTTTCGGCCATGTTGTCTGTCCCACAGCCATCTGGTTTTCTTTGTCTCACAGATCTTTGCCGATGGAGGCTGAGTAGTGGGGTGAGAGTCTGGGGATGTGGAGTGACTTGTGTGTAACTGGAACCAAATCAGTAGCCCTTAATCCTCATCCCCCAAAGAACGAGGAGATGCTGGGAAGCAATAATTGGGTTCCCCAAGCAGTTCAGAAAGTTCAATGCCACATTTTCCAGGCCTTGCAGAGACTAGGAAGTGATTAGGGGAAGTGAAGCTACCTTGGCTGACCTCTCCTTTCTGGTTTAACTTTGTTCTCACTTGTGTCTGATTCGCTTTGCGCTCCCATGCTTGATGGTTTTGAATTCAGCTTAATCCTTTAGCTAAGCTTTTAATGTTTTGATGGGTGGGAGACCATTACAAAGTTTTTCTTCATAATTGAACGAAGTTCACACATGCAGAGGATGATTCAAAACAGAGTAGGCTTTGCTCCTGTGGCAGCTTCAATCCAGAGAGTTCACTTAGAAGGAAGTGTTTCCCATCTCTCTTCTCTGTCTGCCCCCACACTCTCACTTCTGCTTCTTCTCTGGCCGAGGTTGTCATCCATTTATTTTAATCAACCTGGTCTTCCCTTGGAAGTGGCTCCACGTCACATGCAGATAATTAAAGGAATGAAGGAACAGGTGAATCTCCTATTTAGACCTCATGTTTTATGTGGTCCTGGGCTTTGACTTCTCTCTTCCTCTCTCTGGAAGGTCACTAAAATGAAAATCCTAATTTTTAAGGGTAGATAACTACTCTCAAAGTGAAAGAAGCTTCTGTTTGCTTGTTGCAGATAAGAAAGTAAGGGTTTATTAGTTGAGGAAGTGATGCCAATACGGGATATCAAAAATAAGCTAGTGCTCAAGTACCTGGCTCCCTGCTGGCTCCCAGGGGATGGGTTACATATGGGAAAAATCACTAACCAGGGTGATTAAAGGAGTTGGGATCCTGGGCTCAACTGAATTGATTTGGGCCAGGGCGGGGAGGAGTTGATCATTGTATCAGGTCCTCATGTCAGCCATGGCCTTGGCCTTGTTCTGTCTGGTTTTGTGCAGGTGTGGTCCGTAGGTAGGGTCATTCCATTTCATGGGGTTGGGGTTAAAGATAGCAAGTGAAGTCAAGATGCTATCTTTAGCTTGACCGAAACTCTGTTTTTGTGTCAACAGATCTGAGGCTTTGTTCTTAAGACAGTTTGATACTGACTTGAATCTGATGTCTTCAGGACTTAATGATTAAAGAAGGGAGGTCAGCAGGAATGGGTTTTCTTCTCATCAGAAGAAGTAAATTATGAAATCTAAGTGTTGTTTTTCTGAGACTGTTACATATGTAGTGTGGGGCAAATGAATATTTAGTAGATATTGTCATTCTATCATTACCTGTGTCCTTGAGATTCAGAATTCTCATCATAGAATTAAGGAAATGTATACAGATATAGCAGAGAAGCGATTTATTAGGAAACTTAGTAATACTAAACTTGAATTGGAAATGCCAGTAAATCAAGAGATTTTTTTTTTCCTTCTTTTAAAACATGTATCTACCACTGAAGAGGCATCTAAACAATAACCAAGCTAGTAGCCATGTATTGGTATTTTTCTCTTTTCCGCATCCAGTGTGGAAAGAGAGTGGGTCCAATTACTGAGTAGAGGAGCTGGGGATTTGGAAATAAAAGAAAGAAAGAGACAAGACACAAAATGGGGAAAAAAAAAAAAAAAAAAAAAAAAAAAGCTGGAACCGGGTGGGACAGGGACCCAGAGCCAATCCAGCAAGTTATTTTATACCTCCAAATACCATGGGCCAAGGACAGAATGCACTTGAGGTCACAGCGAAGACTAAGCAAAGAGTGTTCTAATTGGTCCAGGGCAGGGCAATATAATCTTGCATTGAACATAGCTTTCCTTGGCATCCATGTTTCTCTCTCTATGGCCTTGCTAAGTACAGGCTGAGCTGAGTTTTCCAGGTTTCCTGGTTTAATAATAGCACCAGCCTCACCTGAATGAACATATAGAGGAGCTAACCTGCTCCCTATCAGCAAAGGTGTCCTGGGAGATGTTTCTCTATAAAATATGCCCTTCTGATGACCTGTGTCAAATATGACAACATGTTTGTTTTATGTCCTCTTATCTCTTATTCATATCTCTTATTTTTACTCCATATTTTTGTAGCTAACATTTAAGTGCTTTGCTGACATTAGTTTCTCCAAATCTCCCAAACAGCCTGGTACATAATACCCAAATATTGCTAGTTCTAACTTCTGGTGAAAAGTTTTTTCTTTTTAACTCGGTTGTTCCACCAATCATTTATTCTACAATTACATATGGAAAACCTACTCTAAAGCGGGCTCTGTGCTGGGCACTGGGACATATGGAGAAAAAAAAATTCATCCTAATCCCAAGGAATGTGTGACCTAGAGAGAAGAATTGATATCAGTCCAACCATGGCATCCATGCATTATTAATGCTGAACACTGTTTAATGCCGTGTTTACCACATGGAGCAGGCCTATTGGTAGGCTCCAAAGGCAAAATGCAAGATGCTCTGTAAGCCTTTAATGGGGCTACTTAACCTGGGCTTAGAGGTGAAGCTTTCCCCAAGAGAAGGCTGCTGAGCTGAGACCCACAGGATGAACAGGCAGTGATTAGAGGAGGGTCGGGGTACAGGGATGGAGTGGGAGCAGCACAAGGTCATTCTGCAGATGGTGTCAGGGGCCAGATCATGCGGGAATGAGATCATGTTAAGGCTTCTTGGGCTTAATAGAAATGGGCGGCCAGAGGAGAATCCAAGATGGCTGCACAGGTAAACACCTAGCCGCAGCCGCACCCAACAATTTCAATAAAATACAACTAAAATATAAAATGGACATTACCCAGAACTACAGGAAAGTCGACTGACTGGAAATTCTACAATGAGAAGCAAGGAGAAAACCAGAAGGAAGAGCGGAGGAACTGTAAAAACCTAAGGTATGGACGGAGACACGCTGCGCGTGTGCGTGGAGAGGACGGAGCCGGAGAGGAGGGGCGGCTGAGTGCGTGGCTGGCGTTCCCTAGCGGGAAGGAGATAAAAGCTCTGACTGTGCTGGGCCCCAGTTCTGACTGATCAGAACCCCAGTTCTAGGCCAGACCCTGGGGACCCAGGCTCATCCAGAGGGAGCTGGGCTGTAAGGTGGAACCCCGGGGGAGAGGTGAAAGGAGGTCCCGGAGGTGCGCACATTGCGCACAGAGAAAGGACGGTTGGCTGTGGGAAGGAGACAAAAGCTCAGGACTGCTCTGAATGCCACCTCCAACTCCACTTCCAACTGAACTGAACCCCAGTTCTGGGCTCATTGGCGGAGAGCCTAGACTGTTTGGTAGCAGGCGAAAATCGAGGGCACCTTTCTTTCAGAGGTGCTTGCAACGAGTACTGAAGGGCGGGGCTGATGAAAGCCAAGGCTGTAGGCTCCACCCTGAAACCCCACCCCATCAGGGAAGCTTTGAAAATGCCGAGACAACGAAATAGCTCACAAATGAAAGAAATGGAGGACAAAAAAGTGACTGGATATAGAGTTCAAATCTATGCTTATAAGGTTTTTCAAGAATTTCCTAGAAAAGGTCAATAAGACCTATGAGGATATGAAAAGGGATCAACTAGAATTAATAAGGAATCAACAAGAAATGATAAGGGATCAACAAAAAATAAAGAATACGTTGTCTGAAATAAAAAAATATTATACAGAGTCCTAAAAACAGAATGGAAGATCGCAAGAATCAAGTCAAAGATTTGGAACATAAAGAGCCAGAAGAGACTCCTCCACAGAAGCAAGAAGGCAAGAGAATCCAGAAAATTGAAGATAATGTAAGAAACCTCTGGGACAACTTCAAGTGAACCAATATCAGAATTATGGGGGTCCCAGAAGATGAGAGAGAGCAAGATATCGAAAACATACTGAAAGAAATAGTGACAGAAAACTTCCCCCACCTGGTGAAAGAATTAGACTTACAAGTCCAGGAAGCGCACAGAACTCCAAACAAAAGGAATCCAAAGAGGACCACACCAAGACAAATCAATATTAAAATTCCAAGAGCAAAAGACAAAGAGAGAATATTAAAAGCAGCAAGAGCAAAGCAGGTAGTTACCTATAAAGGAGCACCTATATGATTATCAGCTGATTTCTCAACAGAAACCATGCAGGCCAGATGGGAATGGCAAGAAATATTCAAGGTGATGAATAGTAAGAACCTACAGCCAAAGATAATCTACCCAGCAAAGCTATCACTCAGAATCGAAGGCCAGATAAAGAGCTTCACTAATAAAAAAAAAAGCTAAAGGAGTTCATCACCACCAAAACAGAATTATATGAATTGCTGAAGGGGGTTCTTTAGGAAGAGAAAGTAAATAAAGATAAAAATTATGAACAACAAATACGTAACTATCAACAAGTGAATCTAAAAACCAAGGAAATAAAAAAAAATCTGATGAACAATATTAACTGTTGAATATAATAGAATCAGATGTATGGAAGGGGAGTGAACCGACGATTCTTGGGGAAAAGGGGAGAGGGGGATGTGGAAGAGACTGAACATAAACTGTGCACCTATGGATGAGGACAATGAGGGGTGGGGAAAGGGCAGAGGGTGGGGTGGGAACCTGGTGGAGGAGAGCAATGGAGGGGGGGGGGGAAGAAGAACATTTGTAATAATATGAACAATAAAAATTCATTAAAAAAAAAAAAGAAATGGGCGGCCATAAAAGGATTTTAAGTGTGTGTGTGTGTGTGTGTGTGTAGGCTTCTAATGCTGCTGCATTTAAGAATCAAGTGCATGAACTACCCTGGGAAATGCTATGTGGAACAAAACACTCATGGCCAATAAATAAGCAGATGATACTCTAAGAACATTGCTCCCACTTTTTTTTTTTTTTTTTTTAAACAGGCTTAATACAAGATATTTCTAGTTTTGTCATTTCTAACCTGTTTTCATTGAGAGGCAGATACCTGGCTTCAGTAATGTGTAGCCCGAAGGGGCTGTTATCTGGTGCAGTCCAACTTATTCTTCCTTCTGTGAAACACACCCTTCTCCAGCCATGTTGGTTGGAATTGTCTAACTCCCCCTTCCTTACTGTACAGGTTTTACTGGAGAAGGTTTCTGAATGGTTGTTCTCCCTCCAAGTTATCCTATCAACTTCAAGGTGGAAGCCTTGCACCTCTGTCCACCTCTGCCAGGGCATTTTTTCTATTTGATGGCCAATGGCGCCCCCTACTGGGAGAAACAGCTCAACTGCAAAAAATACCAAAACAAAGGGTAAGTATTCTGTAACATTTGGTATATTGGTGTCTATGTGGCTTACCCATCTTATGTTAAATGTAATTGCTGTGCACCAGCTAAGAAACTTATTTATTACCTTTGCAATAAGTTTGGCATAATTACAAATGATTAGCTTCTCATTTGGCACATTTTCCAATTACTCTGGATTAAATTAATACAAGTCACAAATTTATAGTCTTGCTGAGCGGTAAAGGGGGTTAAAAAATGGTGATGGAAGGGGACTAGACTTTGGGAGGTGAGCACACAAAGAATAATACAATTGTATTACAAAGTTGTACACCTGCTATTTATATGATAGTATTAACCAATGTTATCCTAATATATTTAAATAAAAATAAAATAAAATAAAATAAAATAATTAAAAAAATCTGGATTTGATATTGAGAAATAATTCAGTTTCTCCTGCTTCAAGAAGAAAATATAACCACTTCAAGATACCAAGTTCTCCCTTCTATTTCTATAATTTCCAGGGAAAAAAATTCCACAATATCATCAAAAGCCAATTTTTATGTCTCTAGTAATCCAATGGGTTCATCTAAGAAAAGCATCTCCTTTTCTTTTCAAATAAAGCTATTTTAGGGTAGTTTTTGTTTTCAGAAAAGTTACAAAGGTAGCACAACACCTGGTTTCCCCTATTGTTAACATCTGCCATCACTGCGATACATTTGCTGCAATCAAGGATCCAACATTGGTACATTACCAGTAACCAAACTCAGACTTTATTTGGATCTCACTAACTTTCTCCTAATGTCCCTTTTCTGTACCAGGATCCCATCCTAGATAGCAGGTTATGTTTCCTTGTCCTACTCTCCTTGGGCTTCTCTGATCTCAGACAGTTTCTGTGACTTTGTTTCCGATTATCTTGACAGTTTGAAAGCACAGGTCATGTATTTAATAGAATAATCCCCTCTCCACGTGGATGTATCTGGTGTTTTTTGGGAAGAAGAGCACATGCATCCCATCATAACTGGGAACACACCACTGACATGACTTAAAGATTAGAGGTGAGCTCTGATCACCTGGCGGGATTGTGGGTTGTGGGGGATGCTTGTTGGATTTTTCCACTGCAAAATTACCTTGTGGTTGTTCTTCCTTCTTTTAATTTAAATATCTTTCTTTTTATGTTATAGATATAGAGAAACTCGACAACTTAACTTCCTTTCCAAAGACAAAAGGAAATGTAATATGGTGGCAAAGGGAAGCTTTTAGGAGACAGAAAGACTTGAGTTTGTCAGCAGTTTTGCCAGTTACTAGCTGCGTGATCTTGGACAAGTCACTTCCTAAGCTTTACTAACTGAATTATAAAATGGGAATAATATCAGTACTTTCCTCAGCTGGTATGGTGAAGGCCAAAGGACAAGAAGTATAACAAGCACTTACTGAGTGCCTGGTGCACAAACATGCCTAAACCAACTCTAACACTCAACTGTTTGCTAGTATTCCTAAATTAACATGATAGCAGTACTCATGAGCACTGTGTATTTATTTTAAAGTCACTACGGAGTTTACTCTTCAGAGCCAGCAATTCCCAAACACGTAATTCTTTCCATTTATAAGCCAGCCTGGGCTTGGGGCCCTTGGGCTAAAAGGCTGCACACTGTGGGAGCAGCGCCCCCTAGTTGTGCAACGTGGTCTTCCCGTTGTGGGCCTCTCCCTGGGGAGAGATGACTCCTGACCAGCCATTAGTTGACAATCCTCACTAAGGATACAGTGTTGAGCCAACAGCTCCAGGGTGACGGCTGCCTTGGCAGCCTGGGAGAACATTCAGATAGAGGGCCCTGGGAGATACAGGCAGGGCTAGATCACATGGGACCCTGTGGGATACCCAGATTATTCCTTCCTATAAGCAAGTTGAACATAGCAATAAAACATTTTTTTTTCTTTTTCCCCCCAAAATATATTTTATTGATTTTTTTACAGAGAGGAAGAGAGAGGGATAGAGAGTTAGAAACATCGATGAGACAGAATCATCGATCAGCTGCCTCTTGCACACCCCCTACTGGGTATGTGCCCGCAACCAAGGTACATGCCCTTGACCGGAATCAAACCCGGGACCTTTCAGTCTGCAGGCCCACGCTCTATTCACTGAGCCAAACCGGTTTCGGCTAATAAAACATTTTTTGATGAAATTTAGTCTCCTCCAAATCCACCATCATAGGATCAAAGCAACCCCATCAAAATAATGATGCTACCTGCTCTCCAGTCCTGCTCTGCTTTTGGGGCCCTGCTATTGGGTATGAAATGACTACAGTGGTAGTTTGTAAACTTTATAGTGCATTGGAGTCCTGGGAGGGCTCCTTTAAACAGGGATTTTCTTTGCCTTTCTTAAAAAATTTTAAAAATTGATTTCAGAGAGGAAAGGAGAGGGAGAGACAGAAACATCAATGATGAGAGAGAATCACTGATCAGCTGCTGACTGCATGCCCTCTGTTGGGGATTGAGCCTGTAACTAGGGCATGTGCCCTTGACAGGAATAAAACCCGGGACCCTTCAGTCCACAGACCGACACACTATCCACTGAGCAAAACCGGCTAGGGCTCAACATGGATTTCCTATTTTTCACCTGATAATTCCCATGTCGCCAATCTTTATGAGTAGGACTCTGCACGCTCTTTCAGTGGCTCATTTCCAATATGTGTTGTGTTGAGATTTTTTTTTTAATGTACCGCTTTAACAATTTCTTTTTATTTATTTATGGATTTGCAAGAGAGAGAGGAAGTAAGAGAGAGAAAGAGAAAGAAACATCAATTTATCATTCCACTTATTTATGCATTCACGGGTTGCTTCTTATATGAACCCACAACCCTGGCATATGGAGATGATGCTCTAACCAACTGAGATACCTGGCCAGGCCTTTGTTGAGGTTTTTGATTGAGTTTGTATTCCTGAGGCTTGGTGTGTGAGAACCTTTGAGGTCTGGGTTTAAGAAGTATAGCTTCAGTGAGATATGAGTTTGATTCTACCAAACACTTCAGTGTAGCTGCCAATCTGGGACCACTTTAAACTAAATCTCGCTTATCTGCCACAGTGGGTGCTGGCTTTGTGCCAAGGTCTCTGACTCTGACCCTGGACTTTGTCTCTGTCCCTGAAAACCCTTGTATGGCCTTTGAGTGAAGGACAGTTTGTCCAATTTTAAAAAGGATCATTAAACACTACAATGAAAGACAGCTATAGAAATTATATGTGATCCACAGAGCCTAAAGTATTGATTATCAGGCCCTTTATAGAAAAAAACAAACAAAAACTGTTGCTCCCTAGACCATGAGGATCAGCACATGCGTCCAGGGCAAACTCCCTTTCCCACGGTCCTTTTCTCCTCCCGATGGTCCTTCCTTCTGGCTTCTGGCTCCCAGGCTTTTCTCCTACTTTCCACCAGTGGAGCTCAAATCTTAGGAGATTTGGATGTGAGGGCGATCTGGCTGCGACATCTGTCACCCCATTGATCGCCAGGTTTGATTCGGCTGATCTGGCTGGCTAGGCGGGTGTCCCCCTCCTCCCTCACCGATCCATGTGTGTCCCTCCCGAAGCTGCGCGCTCGGTCGAAGAGGACGACTTTCCCCCAAAAGGAGAGGACTGGTCTTCGGTCAAGGGTATACGAGTAGCTGCGCTCCCCTGCTAGGACCTCCAAACAAGCTCTCAAATCTTAGGAGATTTAAGGCATTTTATCCCCATGCTTTCAAATGTCCTGTAGTTGGGGGGTTTCTCTGACATCTACCCCACCCAAAGCCCCCTCCCCGCAGTAATACAAGAGAAAGAATTCCTCCCTCTGTGTTTCTCGGCAAGCACAGCTCAACACCAGAACAGGGGCCAGAAGAAGAAGAGCACGAAATATAACTCCCCTTGGGATCTTCATGCGATAAGCTTTTTTTGCAAAGCTAAGAAGAGACAGCATTCGCTGGGAACTCACTGTGGGGTTGTGGTTGCAGTGGTGTGTGTGGTTGTATTGGTGGTAGTGGTGTGTGTTGTGTTGGTGGTAGTGGTGTATGTGGTTTTGTTGGTGGTAGTGGTGTGTGTGTTGGTGGTAGTGGTGTGTGTGGTGGTGGTAGTGGTAGTAATGGTGGTGGAGGTGTGTGTGGTTATGTTGGTGGTAGTGGTGTGTGTGGTTGTGTTAGTGGTAGTGGTGTGTGTGGTGGTGGTAGTAGTAATGGTGGTGGTGGTGTGTGTGAGAGTGAATGAGTGTGAGAGTGTGTGAATATGTGCGCTTGTACCTTCTCACATACCGTGCCTCCCTCCATCCTATTCTGCTTGCAGATTAGAATTGTAGCTGTTCAGGGAGCATTTCCTGACTGTAGGACAATTTCCCCGTTGCTATAACGAAGTCCAGCTCTCAGTGTTTCTTGTTTTCCCCTCCGGAGAGCTTTGAGCAGCCTGGAGCTGCCAGGATTTATGGAAGGATTGTGGTGCAGGCCAGAGAACTCTGGCACTGGGTCAGGACCCCCCCTTCTCTCCCTCCCCTTACCCCTCCAGCTCTAACCCTGGCCTTAGTTAACACCCTCCCTTTCCTCTTCCTCCTCCATTCACACAAAGGGAGTGGGAGAGCGGAAATGGGAAACTGACGAGAGGCAGGGGTCCACTTTTAATATACTCCATGTTGTAAAGGAGAGGCTCTCTGTGTGACTGGCCTCACTGGGAATTTTGCGGGTGTAACATCGGCCCCGGGCCCAGCGTATCTTCAGGCCTGACTCCTTTACATCCTTACATTCTCTAATCAGCGGCGCTGCTCTCACATTTATTTATAGACACTGATGCCCATTCCAAAGCGCTGAATTGTGTGTGTGTGTTTCGGAGAGATTTGAGAGCCTTGGCTCCCGCTGGATCTATAATATCGGTGGCAGCTGTGTTGTGTATACAGCTCTCATAGCAACCAAAGGCAGCTGCTGGCCGGAGAGCTGGCTTCGGCTTCTCCCCAGTTTAGTGCACGACCCTGGAGAACAAAGAGGGTGGGAATGTCAGAGGGAGGCGAGGAGGGGGTGTTGAGGGGCAGGAGGTCAGGGCTCTGACCAGACCTTTGGATATTCCCATGGGGGCAGGGCGGGATTGTCTTCTAAAGCAGAGGTCTGCCTCCCAGGGTGCCAGCGAGTACAGGCCCCACTGCCTCGGCTCCCGGTGCCTCCCACCTGGGCCAAGGCGCTGGGGCGGGAAGCAGCAAAAGGAGAACTAACCTGTGAGGGCTGAGGATTCCCTGGTCTGAGATCACAGCCCCTTATTCTGCTCCCCGCCAAGGACAAACAGTAATAGTGAGATCCGAGGGAGACTCCATACCAACAGGTGTGAGGACATCTGAGGTAAATTAACTTTCTGTGCTTGGATCACTATGGATGGCCCTAAAGTAGCTCATAAATTGTCACTTGAATTTCTCAGGAGCTGGTACTCTCACTCTTCTGTAATCATCACTGAGCAACAAACAAACAAACCACAAACAAAACAATACAAAACAAAGAAAACAAAAACCCCGCATGTATTTCTTCCCCAACCTGGCGCATGTATTTCTCGGCCAAGGCAAGGGGAGGAGTAGGGATGCTAACATGGGCTTAGGAGGAATAATGAGACTTAGAAAAAACCAAACGCATTTAAAATATATATATATATTTTATTGATTTTTTTTACAGAGAGGAAGAGAGAGGGTTAGAGAGTTAGAAATATTGATGAGAGAGAATCATTGATCAGCTGCCTCTTGCACACCCCTTACTGGGGATGTGCCTGCAACCAAGGTACATGCCCTTGACCAGAATTGAACCTGGGATCTTTCAGTCCGTAGGCCGGCAGGCTTATCGCATTTTCTTTTGCTCCCTGAATAGTGGTTTAACTCCCAGTACCCCAGAGGGGTTAACAGACTAAGAATCGAGTGCAAAGCTTGCCTTGCTGGCTTGTTACAAAACTCTGGGGAGTTTTCCATTTTCCATCCTCAAAAGGTTAAAGATGCTGCAGAACCAAAGCCCAGAGTGGAGTGTCCAGGAGGGCAGGGCCCCTACTTCCCGAGAAAGTGTGACTGTGAGTGCCGCAGCCCCCAGTGCTCCCTCGCACACGCGTGTCCCCGAACAGCACCCGTCAAGTGTTTCCCCGGCGCATCTCCGCTCCAGGTGCAGCGGCTTCAGGCGGACCTCACCCTGCTAGACGTGGCGCAGGGACAGAGAGAGACAAGATGCTTGTGGGGCATGTGAGATGGGGGGGGGGGGGGACCAGGTCTAGTAGCTTCTTTCTAATTTGAGCATCAACACGTTCCACACCATGGTCTTGTCCAATACAGTGTTGGAGAATATAACCCTTAAAATTGGGATTCTGTTTTCAATCAGCTTTAGAAAAGCTGAGTAATGCAAAGTTACACCGATGACTTCAGAACAGCCTTCTTGCAAGTTCTTAATAGCTCCTCTGTCTTGTATGAAGCGTTTTTCCAATGAATTGACCTTGGGACTCTGTGCTTCCACCAGCGTCAGGGCCCCAGACGTCAGCTTCACCGCAGACAGTAGGCGTCTGGGCAGAGAAAGATTGCACTGCTGTAAGCTAAGCAAAGTTTAAAGTCCCTTGTCCTGTGGCATAACAATCCTTCAGCATCTTCCTCTGTGAGCTCAGTGTGACCTAGCCCTGAGAGCAAAGACCCGGAAGACTGATGTTTTCCCTGTGGTCACAGCAGCTCTGGGGGGAGTGGGGGTGGGGGGAGAGAGTAGAGCAGAGAGCTCAGGAGGCTGCCACCCTCCCCATGCAGTCTGAGCGGCTGCCAGCAGGTTGTGTGTAGGCCACAGCAGGGAGGGGCGCCCGGCCAGGTGGAAGGCAGGCTTGGCCAGGCTGCACTGTGCTCGCCATACCCACCCCCTGCACTTCCAGGGGCTATGCCTCAGCCTTGGACGGGCCACGCTGAGGGGCCTGGCAGTTTCAAGTGAGTGAACAGCAAATGGGGGCCTTTCCTTCCTCCCAAGGCTGGCAGCTTCTGTCTTTCTTATTTCATTAGCATTTCCTTTCCCTGCTAATTCAAAAGAACTGATGTTTGAAAATCCTTTAGAAATGTGCAAGTAAATATAAAAAGGGACCTGGCCACCCAGCGCACCTGGTGGGCTCCGGGTGTGACCCTGCATAGGGTCAACTGCCCCAGACGGCTCAGACTATAGGCCTCAGTCCCATCATGATGCACCACAAGCTAAGTTTGCCCCCACGTTTCTGAATTGTTTAAACTATGTTCATCACTTCACCGAGATGCAAAGAGCTACGAGGAGATCAGGTGCCTAGGACCTGATTTACAGGAGAGAAATAATGAAGTTATTGAAATCTCTCCTTCTTTGACCATAAACAGGATTTTTATAAATATCAGGGTTTTAAAATCCATAGGACAGCCCTAGCTGGTCTGGGTCAGTGGAAAGAGCGTCCGCCTGTGGACCACAGGGTTCCAGGTTCGATTCTGGTTAAGGGCATGTACCTTGGTTGCAGGCTCCTCCCTGGCCAGGGCCCAAGTTAGGCGTGTGTAGGAGGCAACCAATCAACGTGGTTTTTTGTTTTTGTTTTTTTTCCACATCGATATTTCTCTCTGTCTTTTCCTTTCTCTCCCACTCTCTATAAAAGCAATGGAAAAATATCCTCGGGTGAGAATTAAAAATAATAAACAAACAAATAAATAAATAAGATAAAAAACAAAATCCATAGGACCCCCTCTGGAACTCAAGACGAGGCAGCACCATGAGGAAATACAGATGACACAAACACCAGCATCTAGTTCCATTTTATTAAAAAACAAAACCAAACAAAATTTTTGCAATGAAATTTCCTGGAATTCACAATCCTTTTCCAATCATTAGAGTTGCACTTTTTAAAAAAACCAGTACATAAGAACACGATGGCACTTATTTACACGATAGTCTTCTATATAACAAAAATAGCCGTGTTGTATGCTTGAATGTTTCTGACTCTCATCCTTAACATTTCCACACTCCCAGTAGGAGACAAAAGGTTTATGCTCTCCAAGCACACAGAGAATAGAATCAAGGGGAAGAAAAGTCTGTGTCTCCCGACAGAAGACAAATCCCTTTAAAGACTGTTTCTTAAAACTTCTTTGTATTTTGAGATATAAAGTGCTTTGGAAGGAATAAAGTAGGGGCCCAAAGTGGGGAAGAAGAAAAGAAATTTACACAGGAAATAAACAACTACACTGCCTTAACTAATCATTTAAATATGCCCGTGGCTTTGTACAGAAGATGATGTTTGGGTAAAATAGATACACAACCCTTCACTCAATTTTTCAGCTATGAAGAGAAAATCAAAGTCCAAATTAAAAGTTACCCATGAAAATGCCATCAGGAATAACTGTGGCTTTTGAGTCATGTGGCAGTTCAACCAGTCTCAGGATCTGAATAGAAAGAGGGTGGGGACTGCTGGGCCGGGACCACCATGTGCATGATCTGCAGAAGGGCCAGAGAGACCTCCTGAGGAAGCAAAGTCAAATTCTATCTGTGACGTCATTCATTTTACAATAAAAACACAATTCATGTTTAGAAAGAAAAAAATAAAGCCATTGGATTCTTTCTTGCTAGTAGGGAGCCACTAGAGATGGATTTATGATGCCATGTTGGACTATTTCATAATGGTAAGTGCATTCTTTGTAGCAGATGTCTTTTTTGGTGGAAATAATGTGCTATATACAGAGGGGTAAAAATAAGTTTTTTTTTTCCTCCCTTTTAACATTGAACTGGCAATTGCAGGTCATGGTCTGCATCTACAAAATTGGGTGTCACATACAAGCTTCTTGGAAGGTTCCCCTGGAAACTAGGATCATCATTCCCCCGGATTATGAATATTTTAAAGAACAAGACCCATTATTATTATTTTTTTTCAGGAATTGAATGGAATGTAACTTTTCACAAATACAAAATTACTTCAAGTGTTCTAAATATAAGGAACATCCCACTATAAAAATAACAGCCCTTCCACCCTCCCCCACCCCTACATCTCTTTCTAATTATAAAATGGTACAACCATTTCAGATTACTAATGTGAAAGCAGGAAGTCAATATATTATTATGTACATATACAAAAACACATATTTCATACCATCTATATTCATAGAAAAGAAGTCTGTTTATTGATCTTCCTTTGCAGTTTGACAAGAATCAAGTTAAGTTACAAAACCATCAGGCCCCTGCCTTATAACTCTGTACCAACATTCCGGCCAGAGGCATCTTGTTACAAACAGAGCCGACAGTAGGTGCCAACCTTTTGCAGAAGGAAGGGCTACTGACAATGAGGTCTTCGGTGGGGTTTGCTTTCAACCTTCCCGGGTTTGTGACATTCCTTTCTCTTTTGATAGACCAAATTCTCAACTACGGAGAGGAATTGGATAGTAAAAGGCAAATAACTAGGTGTTGATGAAATGACGACTCTAGTCAAATCAACTGGCTGAAAGAATGGTGATTTTGCAGCAGAGGGCGCTCTGCCCTCTCACAATAACATCCTACTGAACAGTCAGTGCCATAGATACCAACACAAACGCAGACAGCAGAGTTCCTGTTAATCATCCTTCTTTAACTGCCACGGTTTGGTATTTTCTTCAAAAGAGTGGATACTAATGAACTAGCTCTTATACATGAAAATTCTTTGGCTCTGAAAAATCGTCACATTCTTCAAGAGGACAATATTCTGAGTTGTATAAAGCACTCAGTTTCTCTAAAACTTCTGAGGGAAAAGGGGACTAACCACTAGACTTTAAAGATGCTGTGGTACTAAGGCCACAAGACATTGTTTTTATGTTTCTGGATTTAGAAAGGTCAAGGTCAATCACCAGTCTGCAACAGAAACCCCCTGAAGATTTCAAGGTTTCCTTTGACGAGGCAACACACCTTCACTTTTCTTCATGAGAACATTAGGAGACAATGCAACTGGTCAATGGAAGAAGCACATGTCCATTTGGATGGTGAGCCGTCTTTGGTTTAGAGAGCACACATGGTCCCTACATTTTCCCTGCTTCTCTAAGCCCTCCACTTCCTTCATGACAAAACCAAGCAGTGACTATGGATAACTCAGGTTGAGCTACCTTCTCTGCAGATCTTTCTCCTGTGCTCTGTTTAGACTTGCAGCCTTTTAAGAAATGCAATTACTTGCCTTATCATATCATCCACAGATATTGATCAGGTGGCCACAGAGTGAAGGACTCTGTAGTTAAGTGCAAACATCAATAGTGACAAGGATGAGAAGGTCTTTGATCACTGAGATTCCTGAAAAAAAAAGCCATGGATGAAGCACTGGAGCAGGCATAGCTCAGAGGGAGGAAAGCAGAGATGTGAACGATACCCGCAGGCTCTTTGCAGAACAAGCTGGTTGTGCAGTTAAGCGGATAGAGAGTGCAAGGTCCACATCTAGGACCTGGAATCACTTGTTTAGTTTTGGGGTGACACTTCAGTGCTGTCAGAAGATTCAACATGAAAAAGTGTGGCTACTGATCTAAGGATCTTTATAAATGATTGTTCCTATTACAGAGGGCCTGGAGTTGTGCGATGGGGAGCAAAGTGGGAAAAGGGAAGAGGTAAGTGATGAGAAACTTATACCTACTTCTCAGAATTAGTTTAGTTTTTAGGTAATCCAAACCTCTGCTATCATGAGTGTTTAACTCCTTCACACACACACACACACACACACACACACAGACACGAAAGAAACAGGTTGGCTCTAAACCCAGGAGATGAGCATTTATTGAAAAGAATGTCAAAGAATGTCCCTATTCATATCCTGCCACCCTCTGCTCCCACTCCTTGCAGGTGGTATCCATACATTTTGGTCTGCCATCACCAGATGCACTCTCTGTCCTGGCCCTGCAATGGCATGGATGAAGGACTTCTGGGACACAGAGCAGTGCCCAAGGCACCCCGTGTTCCTCCCCTTAGGAAGCTGGTTTCTTTGTGTCTCTTTTTCACTCTAAGGAAGAGATGGCCTCTCAGATCACTTACAAAGAGCAAGCTCTTATGCTACAATGTTAGGAAGCAGAGTGGCCATTGGATACGGTTTGGCCCACACAGTTTTCTAAGAAACCCTAACCCCTGGGGCCTGGGATGAGCCAGGAAGCTGAAGGTGGAAGATAGTAAACCTAGATAGCATTCTGGAGTTGTTTCCTTGCCATTATTTGCCTGGGAGACTTTTCTGGCAAGGAAGCCTGGGAGAAAAAGGCAATAACTATAGATGGTCTGTGATAAAATTAGACATGAAAGTGAAAATCGGGCTAGCTCTTTTAAGGAGGAAGTTAATTTGCCTTTAGAGTAAACTGGGTATTGTCTTTTGAAGAAGTGCAACTATAGATGTTGTCATGAACAAGAAAACACCATCACTAATGAAGGTAATCGCATTAGTGACTCTATAGGTCTGGAGCCACCAACGTGTTTTCTGAAAAATGAGAGAAGCATGTGTGTAGGTGTGCACACACAGAAGCAGACAGGCAGAAAGAGAAAGCTGGACACAGAGACAAAAAAGGGGAAGGAAACTAAGTCAGAGCACATGACACATGCTCCCGGACATTGCCTCTGGGACCCTGGGACCAGAGAGCTAAGTCCTTGTTCCATAGAGGGTGTGACTCTACATCCCAGATTTTCTGAAAGAGTTGATTTCATGGGACTTCTTTGTGTGCAGTCAAGGCGAGGCACTCAATGGATAACTAAATGCCATTTATTCTGCATGCTCTTCGAGGAGTTCCACCTAAACAAAACTCATAAATGAGAAAGAATCCTATGCTAGGGCCCCTGTCAGCATTTTCAGTCCTGAAAGAATGGCGGCCGCAAGGAGGTCAGGGCACTAACACAAATATCCACTGGCACCATGGTGTTCCATACGACCAAACCCAGAGCCAAGAACGTCCAGAGACATTTCTACCAGAATGAGGGAAATGCTGAAAACAAGACAAAATAACCAACAAACCTCTTTGGATGGAGACTTGCCTCTGTGGGTATGATGCTCACTATGTGATGTCAGAATAGTCATGTGCCTTTGCCATTGGTAACTTCCTACCTTCTCAAACTCTCCCCTCGCCCTGCCTAGATGGTGCAGTTGACATTTCAGGGGTGACAAGCCCTGAAGGCTCCATCAATATGCAGGTGCTGCCTTCAGGATCGGGGCTAAGTTTCTCCCAAAGGGACCAGCCAACAGGTGGTAGCAACTCCTAGAAAAAGAAGGACGGCTAGGGGTTGAGGTCAAGTTGGATGACTCCAGTCTGGGATTCTCTTTGGCTCTTGAGCGCCACATATCAAGTCTAAGGGCTTGCCATGGAAGTGAGGGATATCCTTTTGTTTCAGCACCAAATCAACATGGCTTGTGTGATTTCCTACAAAACAATGGCCAGAGAAATCACAGCAACTGGTAATGAACATCAGTGGTGTGGTTAGAAAGTCCAATTTCCAGAAAGAGCGGCCTGAACATTCATCCATTACAAACTAACGGATCTCGGGGCCTCTGATTAGGCAACTTGGGTGGAGTCTAGTTCTCTTGGGAGGTAATTAGGTTTTCACCTTTTTTCTTTGTAAGGGCCGGGGAACCTTGTGAGAATATTGTGGAAGCTGGAGACCTGTGCTGTCCGATCGGTAGCTCATCCAAATTGAGATGCGCCATGAGTGTAAACTATGCAATGGCTTTAGAGGACTAAATATGGAAAAGAAGGTATTTCATGAATTCTTTTTACAGGAATTGCATGTCGAAACAATAATGTTGGATTCAAAAAATATGTTATTAAATTATTATTACATGTTCACTTCTTTTAATGTGGCCAGTAGAAAACTTAAAATCACATTACATTTCTATTGGACGGTGCTGGTCTGGAGACAACAGAAAAATGCAAATCAGTAAATACGCAGAAAGTTTGCATATACTTCTAGAGGGTTCTCCAACCTTTTGACACCCTCCATGAGTCACGGGATCCCCAGGTCTTTGGTGGGAGGTGGTGAGGAACACTGTGGGGGAAGGGCTGTTTCCATTTCTTCTGCATCCTTCTATGCTGGTTAAAAAGTTGTTTTTTAGTTACCTAAGCTACAGGAGGCATCTCTAGAGACGGACCTTTGGTAACATGAGAACCTCGCAGATTCAGGGGGTTTGCAACAGAGTCTTTGTGGGGTCAGGCCCACAGGCCTCCAGTGAGCCTCCTGGCCCCCAGCATCCACACAGCGCCCTCTAGAGGTTACTGTAGCCACATGCAACTGATTCCTCTGCACCTAGTCATGGCAGAAAGAGAGAACCATGGTCAGAGGACCATGCACTCCACAGGCATTTTCTCTCTGGGTAAGCAATACGATGCATCTTTCTTCTGCTGTTCAATTATCCGTCTAAATCCACTTGACTAAAGTTATCACTGAAATTTGTTTGGGGCCACGTTGACAGAAGGAGGAGTAGGTACTGCAGGCCCATTCTGACTGAGAGGAAGAATTGCACACTGAGGACCAGGCTTTGAGGGGGTCCAGAGAAGGCAAACTCTGTAACTAACGGCAGTTTGAGAACAAGGTGAAACTAAACAACTCCTCCTTTTGGCTGAAAACTTCAATCACTGAGATGTTCCTTCTTAGCAACCCAGGAGCACCCAGTCCCCAAAGCTGTTCCTCTATGTCACATGCCCAGCACCTCTGCCTCTCCAAGGTGGAAAGCTGGCTACCTGCCATCGCCACCTGCAACAAATGGATCCTCTGGCCGACTGCTCACCTGTGGTCCGAAGGCCACCGGAGCCTTGGGCACCACCTTGTTAAATTCCTCCACGTTACAGAGGAAGAAGGTTGAGGCCCAGCAAGCACGTGGCTCACCTGGGCCTCCTGACTCCTGCCTCAGCACCCTCTTCATTCCTCCCTGGATTTCAGCACAGGAGAGGCTGGACACGCAGAGAGATGAGTTATTTCTGAAGGTGGCAATCATGTCCCTTTAGCCTTGCTACCTGAGCAGAAGGCATCAAGTAGGAAAGGTCAAAGGTGGTGACAAAGAGCACCCAGCAGTGTCCCTTGACTTACACTCTCTGCTTCAGCAGGCAGCAAGGTCTCACGGCAGAGCCAAACTCTGTTTTGGGATGAGTGTTAGTGTGAGGAGAGGGAAAAGCCTCATCAATGCACAGAGAACTCAGGGAAGGCAGCTTCCTGTCCCTGTCAGCCTCCTACAGAGGTCAAGGTGACCATGGCTCACCACTTCAGTCATATGCGTGGGGAGAGTCTAAATGGATTACAAAATTGCCCACAGGAAAAAATAGCATATTTCTGTCACAGTTATAAAAAAAGATACAAACATAACAGTTTCAAATTGCAGATACCTCTTTTTCTTTCTCTGTCTCTCTCTGCCAGGAGAAACTTGACTTAGCCAACTCCCATGCTGGACTTTTTAGACCAGATGGTTCATTGACTTTTACCTCCTTCCTTGCTTGGTGTCTGGACTGGGAAGCAACCAGTAAAGGATTCACCGACATCCCTCGAGGTCTGGGGAGGTGTAGCAGATGTGTTGGAATGAAGGTGAGACCCCCATGGTGGTGGACACCAGGCTCAAAGCAGACGCTCCTAAAGCCTCCATCTCCTGCAGAAGCCAGTGAGGTAACAAAGCCTGGCCTAGCCTTGGGGGGGGGGGGGGGGGGAGCCAGCACAACAGGCATTTCACTTTCAGGAAGAATGAGTGGTACCTGGTCTTAAAACCAGGCCTGTAGTCCCAGCTATGAGTCCTATAGCCAATGAGAGGGACCTTAATGCCTGGAGGGGTCTTCTGAGCTCAGAGTTTCAGCCACGCACTGTAAGTAAGATCCAGACAAATTAAACTGCCTCCCTACAGCTTCCTTCTCGTGTCCCACAGCCCTGCACAGAGCCTGGCAGCTGGGAGCCAGTGTGATGTCATTGAGAAGGATGAGCAGCAGCCTCAGCACACTCAGAGTTCAGCGTTGAGGTCTCTGGCAGCTGGGAGTGTTAAGATTCATTGAAAAGAATTTAGATTCTTAACGAAAGCTGGCCTTCTTCTGTTTCAGGGTGCCGAGGCCCTTCCCAAAGCCATGCACACTCATGCTGAGAGGTCAAGGTCCTCCGTCTCAGGTCTCAGAGATTGACAGGGACTGATCACAGCAGGGACAGATGCTTCGAAACACAGTTCCATGTAAAAGCAGGAGTGGATCGAAGGAAAAACTAAGGAGTGGACCTACAGGAAACTATACACAGTCTTTAAAAAGAATCTGCCAAGGAAATCAAACAACAATTCCAAAACAAGAAAACAACACTGAGGAAAAACTGAAATGAATACTCAGAAGCTCCCAAAGTGTCCTTTCAGTCTGTGTTGGGGGCCTCTGTGTCTGCAAGGGCTTTCTACTTCCAAGCTGCCGAGGCTGTGGGCTGTTGTAGAGACGAAGAAACTGCATCCCGAGCAACTGGACTTTGGATATTGCTTTTCATGACCATTCTTGAGCAGAGTGCCCTGCTGATGCCGAGGTGTTCTGGAGGTGTGTGTGCCTGGTCCAAGTCTCAGGCACACCTCCCCCAACTTCCCCATGGGTCCTACCATCCCTTTCTTCTGTGTTCACCATCTCACGATTTCACCTCTTCGCAGTCCTGGTCAGTGGAAAGTTCTACATCAGATAGTCCAACCTCCATTGCCATAATCAGCGAGATATCAGAGTCACTGCTGACAGCTGGCTCCTGCTCACCTGGGAGGAGAGAGGAAAGTTCATGGTGAAAGCTGAGTTATGGCTTCAAATGATGTCGGTTATTTAGTACAGTTGTCTTTAATAGCATTTCTTTGAAGGTCAAGAGAAGATATTAGAAAAGTTGACTATTTTGTGAAAAACAACATTAGAGTCACTTACACTATCACCCAAAATAAATTCTAAATGGGGCAAAAAGTTAAATGTAACAAAAAAAAACTAATAAAGCTAGAAAAAAATATATCAAAGTAGGAAAATATCTATCTAAGGAGGGCAAGAAATTCTGTAAGAAAAAAACAACTGAGCAATTCACAGAAGAAAAGATTTATAAGTGCGCATAAAAATAAAAACACAAACACAAAAGGATCAAAAGGCCCATATTACACTGGAAAATTTGTAAAAATTTTATAAATGACTGTATTTTAAACATATGGAGAGCTTTTAAATCAATAAGAAAACTAACAGAATAATAGGAAAATGGGCAGATTACTATGGTACAATTCACAGAGGAGTATAATAAAAATGACCAATAAATATAAGGTAAAAATGAGCTATTCTTTTTGTTTCTGAAATCTTTACTTTTTAAAAAAGATAGCCTATAGTTAACGGTACATGGAGGTAGGCACTGTGAAATATTCACCTAGTAACTTCATTTTCAGAATGTATTATAGACAAAAAATAAGATGCAAAAACACTCATTTAATCATTATTTATAGCAGCAAAACATTCCATGTAACCAAGTCCAACAACAGAGAATATCTGAATGAACTATGTTACTTCTAAAGGGCATCTGGTTACAACCATTTAAGCGACATTTCCAGAGAAGTTATAGTTACATTAGAATATGCTCACAGTATACTGAGAAGTGAAGACAATGTATTCAAAGCTTTTTGTGCAGTGAGCTTGACATAAAAAGTTAATTAGAAGCAAGAAAACAAACAAAAAAAAATGCTAATAAGTGTTGTCTCAGGTTTTAAGACATAGTCATTGTCGTTCAATTTGTTTTTCCATTTTACTCCCAAACATTCTGCAATTCACAAATATCATTCACACACCCGAGGCATAATGAGTCCCCACTCTTATGGATTGTGCTAGGTGCTAACGATGTAGGGGAGAGACAGTGAGATGATTCCTGTCCAGTAGGCAGGCCGACCAGTAGCTGCTAGTCAATTACAAGACAATGGGACAAGCACTGGGCTGGTGTGACAGTAGCAGGAAAGAGGGCTACATATCATTTGCTGAATCAAAGCAGGCTTCTGACAGGGTGCAATGACTAAACTGAATTCTACAGGGTAAATCGCATTCTAGCCAGAAGCGTGAGAAGGAAGCATCGTTTAAGCACAGCAATAGCACATGAAGATGTCTGGAGGTGATAGGGAGCCCTCGGCTGGACATCAGATCGTATTTAAGTATGATTGGAATGCAGAGTCAAGCTAAGGAGTTTGAGCAGGGGAATCAGGGGAGCTCAGCTGCAGAAAAGCCAGCTTTACAACCAAAAGGTCTTGTATGCTCAATTATCCTGCAAGATAAACATGCAATGAAAAGACCAAGCAAAATGTCTAAGTACTGAAGATGGCTGATGGTTATAAAACTTTTGCTCTGATAATCACGGATATAATTTATTTAATGTTGAAATACAGGTAAGAGCTCATCACAGTGGTACTGTGACTTTCATATAAATCTAGGGAAAAAAGGCAGCACAGATAAAGCGCCCATTTAGAGTTCTATAGGGATAGCTCACTGCGCCTGCTCAGAGAGCTTCTCACCTTCACTCCCCGCTCCTCAGCCACCAGCCTCAGCAGGCTTCTCGGATTCGTTCTCACCGAAGTGTTTTCTAAATTGGAATGTGTGAATTAAAAGCAAAAAGGGCCATGGGGACTGCGAAAACTATGGGCCATGGGCCGCTGAAGTCATGATGCTATTTTGGAAAGGGACTCTCCTGCACAGCTCAAAGCAAAGGCGAATTCAAATCAATAAAAATAGAGATTTGCAAAGAAAGGGTTTGCTTTTCATGACGTGACATTGCATCAACCACATTATCTAATCATTTTTTACTTCAAAACATTAAATATTATCTGAAGACATTTGAAATTATTTTTTACTGTGCCCTGTGCTTTCAACTGAATTTGGTCTGCTCCATCCTTTTTAAAAGCAGGTTTTTATCCTTTAATCAAGGCTGATGTTTTACTTTGAGACCATGATCATATAAAGGAAAATGCTGTCACTAAGACATTTAGAAGGTTCTCTGCAGGTGAGTGTGAAGTAGCTGTGAACAATGTAATTTTTACCTTCTTTCCTGCAAAGGACAATGCAAAACTAATGTGGCAATAACAGTGGCCTTTACTGAATTCTCACAACAACCTTCCGATATAGGTATTATTAGTACTGCTTTACAGGTTAAAAAAAAAATCCTCTCAGTCTATTTTACACAATAGTACATTATCTACTTGACACACTTCCTTCTCTTGGGTTTCATGCATTGTAGAGACACAGAGAGCATTTAAACAGGGAGTGATGTGATCCACCTCATATTTTGAAAGATCTCTCTGGCAGTTAAGTGAAGAATAGACCGGTAGGACAAAGGACAGAGATAACCCAGGGGAAACTATTGTGGAAAACAGATGGAACAGTAATGGCAGTTTGCTGTGGCAATAGGACTGGAGATAAGGGGACAAATTAAAAAAGGATTTGAGAAGAAGAATATACAGCAAAGTGATGGACTGAACAAGGGCAGCAAAAGAGGAGAAATAATGACTCCCACATTTCCTAAGCAACACGGGTACTTTTTACTGAACTGGAGAAACTGGGAGCCAAACAGGTAGAGATAGAACAAGAGTTGAGTATTGCACGTGCGATGCTTCAGGTGCCCATAAAAACAGCATTATTGTGGAGTTAATTGGCAGCTAGATGTAGAGTCTGGAGTGTAGAGGAGAGGCTGTGACTATCAGAAAATTTGGGAGGCTTCAGTGTAGAGAAGATATTTTAAACCATGGGAGCGGATGAGGTTTTCTAGGAAAAGACTGTAGAATGAAAAGACAACTCAGGGCTAGAGTTCCCAGGATCATCAAAACCTATGAGCAAAAACTCAAACTGGTGCCCCCAAGATAATCTGTTTGGCCCATACAGTACTTCTTTGAAAGTGTGAATTAGTTACTGGTATTTAAGTCAGGTTATTTCACATGCAAATTTATATTTGAATTTTATCTTCAAAAAAAAAAAAATAAAGTGCTAACAGGTGCTCAGTTCCCAGATAGAAATCACCGGGGTGAACTGGGTAAGGGCTGTCCCCCTTAGCTCAAGGCAAAGAGGCACCAGGGCACCATGGTTGGCCAACAGTTTGCACACTGGATCATGTTACTTGCTTGGCCTGTGTAGACATTTGAGTGTCAAATATCAGGGAGAAGGCAGAGCACAGCAGAGAAAGGTAAGTCAGCAAAGAGCCTGAAAATAGAGAACATTGCTTCACTGATTTCTTTTTTTCTTTTAATATATATATATTGATTTTAGAGAGGAAGGAAGAGGGAGAAAGAGATAGAAACATCAATGATGAGAGAGAATCATTGATTGGCTGCCTCATACATGCCCCACACTGGGGACTGAGCGCACAAGCCGGGCATTTGCTCTGACCAGGAATTGAACGGTGACATCCTGGTTCACAGGTCAATGCTCAACCACTGAGCATGCTGGTTGGGCCTTTCAAATATATTTTTGCTTCTTTACCTCCTATAGGTACCCACTCACCATTAACAGTCCATACCCAAGGAAATGAGATATCTCATTGGTTAGGGTGGATTTAAAGACTGATCCCAAATCATCTAATTCTCAGCTTTAAACCTCTTTATCACAGCATTAAAGAGAATCAGATTAGCTGGTAAGCAGAAAATACTGCTCTCAATGCTGCCTTGTAACCTACTTTGTTGACCCATAACTACTGTACACTTCATGTATTTCCACATTTAATTCTAAGTAAATTTGATCAGTAGCTTAACTGTGGTTAATAAAAAAAAATTCAGAATGGCGGGATTTGTTTTAACTTCATAAATTATTTTATTTTATTTTATTTTTTAAAAAGGAATAAACTCTTTTAAAAAAATATATTTTATTGATTTTTTACTGAGAGGAAGGGAGAGGGATAGAGAGTTAGGAACATCGATGAGAGAGAATCATTGACCAGCTGCCTCTTGCACACCCCCTACAGGGGATGTGCCCGCAACCAAGGTACATGCCCTTGAGCGGAATCGAACCCGGGACCCTTGAGTCCACAGGCCGACGCTCTATCCACTGAGCCAAACTGATTTTGGCTAACTTCATAAATTATTATTATTTAATTTGTATTAGACTCACTGGGGTGACATTGGTTATAAAGTGATATAGGCTTCAGGTATACAGTTCTAGCATACATAATCTGTATATTGCATTGTGTTCACCACCCCAAGACAAGTTTCCTTCCATCACCACTCATCCCCCCACATCCTCTTTATCTCTCTCATCCCCACTTAATTTCACAAATTATTAATACATTTGGTTTATCACTTTCCTCTTTAATAGATAGAATGTTACCGAAGGAGTCAGAGGTCTCCCTTTGTGAAACGGGCATTGCAATCATAGTTCTGCTGTGGGTTGGATGTCACTGTCTGTAGCAGAGGGTCTGGTTGAAGTTTCTTCCAACCTGAGACGGTAGGACCCTGAGGTCTGTCCTATCTGGGCTGGGGCACACCTGGTCTGTCTTTATCACGTCTCTGGCTCAGGCCCATGCTAGGGTCCACATTCTCATTTTGGAATCCTGCCGCTGGTAAATGTTTGTAGCAGTGAAAATGAATTAAAGTTCCTCTGTGGCTTTGAGAGGCTCAAGTTTTGTATTCTATTAGCTAATAACAATATTAGTGCTTATGGAGTACTTAGAACATGACAGGGACTATGCTAAGTTCTTTAAATAGATTGTCTAATTTAATATCCACAATTAACCTATGACACAGGAAGAGTTATCATTTTCATATGTAGGTTATAAAATTAAAGCTTGAAAAGGTTAAAAATGCAGGGAAGTAGAAATCCCAGCCTTGTCTGATTCCAGAGTCCATGAACTTGGCCATATCGACAGTACAGAGTTGAAATTCTTAACAAAAGATTACTGGCCTTTCAGGGGAATCCAGATACCTAGAATGACAATCACACTTTTATGGGTATGTGCGTATAAGCATTTTTCTGGTGAGAGGGTTTCCTTTATCAAATTCTCACAGAAACCAGATAAGGCTAAGAAGCATTCACTAAGAGCTTTTGCATCCTGGGTGAACTGCAGAACACATTTTTGTCCACAACAGAGTGGCTTGGCTTTTTTTATTAAAGCATATTTTGGTTCCATGTCACTGACTGTGTTCTATTCACTTCACATTTAGTTAGTGCTTTCCTCCTTAATTGTTTCTTTATGATGGTTATGCAAAGTTAACGCAGAAAGTTATCCTTCCCAGAATGAGGTTTGACATTTACTCCGCTGCCTGTCTTATGAAAGAAGGCACAGAGTGCTAGCAGGCTGGAATAAGCCCTCCTCTGTTAGGAAGTAACAAACATTGCCCTCGGAATAGTGCTCTCTGTGTGGAGGGGAAATACTGGGTGATGAATATAATCCCCCAGGTGTCCTGATTCTCCAGCAGGTTTGGTGTTCACTTGCTGGTCACTGCTCTGCTTTACACAGAAGCCCATCTCCCCCCACCCCAATGCACTTAATAAGGTCCAAAGAAGAACAGCATCTCTCTGTCCACTGCTACCGATGCTGACCTTCTTGAATAGGACATCATTTCCATTCCCCCCTGGGTTACACAAGAACACCATTGGGGAGAAAGTTCAAGCAGAGGGGCTGACTGATAAGGCTGCTCTCTTTGCATCTCTTCTCAGAATTGAGGTTTCTTAGGGCTAGGGCACTACCTATTTATTATTCTCCATCATTATCTCAGTGGGAAAGTTCATTAGACGTCAAACGCAGTGTTTTCTTTTTTTTTTCTTTTAATATATTTTATTGATTTTTTCACAGAGAGGAAGAGAGAGAGTTAGAAACATCGATGAGAGAGAAACATCAATCAGCTGCCTCCTGCACACCCCCTACTGGGGATGTGCCTGCAACCAAGGTACATGCCCTTGACCAGAATCAAACCCAGGACCCTTCAGTCTGCAGGCCAACGCTCTATCTGCTGAGCCAAACCAGTTTCGGCCAAATGCAGTGTTTTCAATAAGGAAATGTATTCCTTCCAATTATATTGTTGACAAAGAATTTCTGAGGGGATAAACTTCCGGTTCGGTTTAAATTTTCCCTCTTGTGAGTGGCTTCTGCAGTGAGAATTGCAGGGCTCTGGGTCACTTTCCTAGGGGTTGTGTGATAATGACAATGACCCTACGGGCCAGGCATTATGCTAAGTGATGGCATACGTTATGTAGTTATTCTGACAACGACACTGTGAAGTAGGCATGTGATTCCCCCAATGACCACCCACTTCACATGTTACAGGGGAAGTCAACAAGTCCAAAGTCAAGTCCATAGCAAGGGGCAGAAACGGAATCCTCCCCATGAAAGCAAGTGCTGCTGATGGCTGTGCTGGCTGGAGTGGTAGAGCTGTCAGATTTCTATTTGGCTGCCAAGCTGTTCCCACAGACAAGCCTTGGCCACCTCTGGGAACCAAGCGTTCCCAGCTGATGATGCAAATTCATCTATTTGGACAAGCGACTCCCGAAATCATTAGGATTCACTGGTATTTTTGCCTTTTCAAATTCTTGCTCATAGTTATAAAAACAAACTTCATGAGCTCAAATCAGGAAAATTCTTCCTCACCTTCTAGTTGGGGAGGTCTAAAGCATTGTTTTTATGCTGACTTGGTAAAGGAGAATTCCCTGGAAGTTTGTATATTAAATTAGGTCGCAACTGTCTGAATTCACTTGGCTTTTCTCTCTTCATCATTGTTTTCCTTTCTCTGTGACACTTTATCCAGCAAGATAAATGTTTTCTTCAATGGCTCAAACCTTACTGACTTCCTTAACAGTTCATTCACTGAGTAATTCCTTACACAGAGAAGAAACACTGTGATATTTGCACTAGCTTTACATAGCTTGTGCAGCAAAAGGAACAAAATCTAATGGACATTTTTGCTGTCAGTAGCTTTTTTACAATCCCAATTAGAAAAATCTACAGACACCTTAAACATTAAGCAGAGTATTGGGTGTATGGAAGGTTATTGTAAATGTGAATATGATTGAAATAAAATAAAAAAGAGTGAGAAAGAGGAAGCTGCCAGATGAAATTAGAGAGACAGGCAGAGATCATGCAGACTCACTCACTTTTGCAATTGTATAAAATTATTCAGAGACTTCATTTATTTATTCACTCATTGATTCAACAGGTATTTATTGATCACCTACTGGGTACATGACAGTGCTGATGAGCTTTGCAGGAGATAAAGATGACCTTAAAATAGGCTCTGCCTCTAAGTTGAACTTGATCTAGTAAAATATATTAGACTTGTAACTGCACATTTAATACAAAGTGATATGTGCTAAAAAAAACAGGAATAAATAAAATGGCAAGAAATAAGGGGTGGGGAAATTCCACCTCTGATTGGGAAGCCAAAAGGGTTCATAAAGTAGGCGACATGTAAACCTGTAAGGAGAAATCTGATTAGTATTGTTAAGTATAAAGATTCAGAGAAATCTTCATACATTCCTCTCAGAAGAACCAGAGCAAATGTCAGGCATGTAGATGTAGCTTAGGTTATGGAGAATGATAAGCTATGTGCCAGATGTATCTGGTAGGTACTCTGCCCTCTTCCTGTTTTATAGGGAGCTAAAAGGCTGGGAAATTCATTTCCCAGACTCCCTTGCCAGCTGGCTTTCTCCTAGGTCTTGCCAAGGAGATTGGAAGGCAGGAAGAAGAGGGAAGCTATTGTACTTCTGGGTCAAGCAGGTCACTGTGGGCCCCAGAAGTGCTTGCAATGCTTTCAACAGCATTGGAAGGAGGAAGATCCTAAGTCCTCAATTTGCAGCAGTGCCAGTGGTTTCCCCAGCAGAAGCAAAAGCACTCCAACAGCAGAACCCTGGGTATATGCTCAATTGCTCTGGGTAATGCCCTCTAGCTTCTCCAGTCTTCCAAACTCACTCTCCCTCCCTCCCTCCCTCCCTCCCTCCCTCCCTCCTTATCTCTTTCTCTTTTCTTTCTTTCTTTCTTTCTTTCTTTCTTTCTTTCTTTCTGTACATCAACTTTATCGAAGCATAATTTACCTATAATAAATTGCATCTATTTAAAGTGTATGATTCAATAAAAAATATTAAAAAATATTAAAAAATAAAATAAAATAAAAAATGCCATATCCTATGGGGGGAAAATAAATAAAGTGTATGATTTGATGAGCTTTGATGGATGTGTAGTAAATTCCTCTATTTATAAATAATTAGAGTGATTCCCATTTTCCCTGATGGTCTCATGGAATACAGGCAATAGGTTTGGAGAAAGAGGCTGTACTAAAACTGAAGAGGGATTTGAATGCAGGCCTAAAGTGTCCTGACTTTACCATACATGGATTATATTATGTTTGTGCATAAGAAGTACTTGCTTAGATAAACTGTTAAAAAAGAAACAATGTCAGTTTTCTTATCCATAAAATAGTGATAATTATAATACACTGCTTCATTTCCTGGCACATGCTATGCCAGATAATGCCCACTTATTTTATGTATTTACTGAGGACTTTCCCATAAACCTCTTAGCTTCCTCCTTTGTCAATTAATGTGCTGGTAGACAAGAGGTGTCCTCTCTTTCCCTGGCCACTACCCCACTGTTTCTGTAATGTTCTATTTCTTCTGAGTTATTGGATGTAGTTGATGCATCAACATTTCATAAAGAGTTCATTTGCCATGTGACTGCCTCCTCCTTACTGCTTGTACAAATGCCACCCTGTTACAAGATAGTCCAGCGTGAGCGCCAGAAGAAATTAGAGAACAGAGCTCCGATGGAAACAGGTCTAATTGAAAGGTCAAGCTGTAGGACATAGCACAGTGGGAAGCTTTTGCCTCTCCCCAGAAGGTGTTGGGGAGGGGAGAACAGGAATAGACTTACATATAAATTCTGAAAAGGAAAGAAGCATTTTAAATATAAGCTGCTAACATATCAGCCTCAAGAAGAGCACTAGCAAATGATAAGCTAAATGAACAGCTCAATGCTAAACTGCAGATGGAACACTGCTATGAGCACGTTTGGGTCTCGATCGGCAGGCTTCATTTTATATCATCCTGCTATATGTCAATTGATTTAAGGTGTTTAATTAGTTGCCATTTATGACTGTCCTGACCATCAGTTTCCCCAGAAAGCATGAGAGAAGCCTGTTCATAAAGCATCAAGACTGAAAGTCATTAATTTGGAAGAACCCTTGGTTGCCGGCACCTCTGCCATAAAGGCTGCTTCATTTGCCTTTGGCAGGTTTGAGAACTGGTCACAGCCTGGTGTTTTGGGGGATGGTCAAAGAGGACAGGGCTGCAAGTTAGGGCACAAATATGCCTTGAAAAACTGATCAACTTGCTGAAACCGGTTTGGCTCAGTGGATAGAGTGTCAGCCTGCAGACTGAAAGGTTCTAGGCTCGATTCCGGTCAAGGGCATGTACCTTGGTTGCGGGCACATCCCCAGTAGGGGGTGTGCAGGAGGTAACTGATTGATGTTTCTCTCTCAACAATGTTTCTAAATCTCTATCCCTCTCAATTCTTCTCTGTAAAAAAATCAATAAAATATATATGAAAAAAAGAAAAGAAAAAAAGGAAAAACTGATCAACTCACTCTTAGCTAAAGAAAAAAGGCCTGATGCTTTGACCCAGAGTATGGTATATGATATCACACCATATATTTCTGAAATTCCTATAAATGTGTTTACATGACTTCCGAAAAAGCCTAATGGATTCTCTCTAAAGCATATAACAGCAACAGTAGTGGTCCAGTCACCCATGTCATAAAATCATAACTGCATCCATTCGTCTGGCTCCCAGAATACAATTTCTAGCTCTTTGTGTTTAGAACAAAACCAGAATTTGTAATCAATATTTGGGCATGCAATGGGAATTCTGTGCCATGAGTTTAGGGTATGAATAAAGTAGATACAAATGAGGTAAGCTGTTCAACAAGGCGAGGGCCCGTGAAAGGGCACAGGAAATATGGGGGACATTAAGCTCAGCCACACCTTTGCCTCCCATTCTGCCCTCAAAGATAGAAACCTCCGCTCTCCTGATCTCTTGGGTCTTCTGTCACTTTGTTTCATAAGCAACTGGATAAAACTAGAAGAGTTTCCTTAATCCATCACTCACTTGGTCAACCAAATAAGCTAATGGCTATAAAGCATTGAGTCCAGTTTCCGGTTTAGAGCAACACTTACTAAAACAGCCTGCGATAGTGGTCATGATAAAGCTGCTCTCCTATTGGCGGTTACAGCTGGATGAACCCATTCCACCAATTTAATAAATGAGGAGGCAGATATGACAGTGTGTCCGGAAAAACATCCCATAAAGTATCGATTTCATTTCATATCTGGACAATGCCAAAATGTAAATAATTTTTTTTAAAGTACTGACTCTAAAATTCAACAAAATCTTCCCGACAGGTGGGGTCCAGGAGAGATAGCAGTGTCTCTCAAGGGCAAGGTTGGGGGAGGATGTGGGTTCAAAACCCTCAAGAGAAAGGGTAAGATTTTTATGTTTATCAGAAGAAAGTATGGCGTTTTTAAAAACGTTTGAGAGTGTGTTCATAAAGGGGAAATAAGAGAGTTGGGAAGAGCTGTTTGAGGAGTTAGAAGACCTAATCTCACACTGACATGATAAGCATTGTTCAATTTCACTAGCAGGTGCTGTGGGTTCCTTATCTGCTCTCAGAGTATGGGGACTTATGCGTGGACTGTACCAACGCTCCATCCCCAATGCTTTACAAATAGAACCAATATCACCCTAATAAATTCAATAAAAAGGAAATGTAATGGTTATCACTGGAATGAATAAATGAATGGGAACATCTGAAGATATCGTGTTGATATTTTAAAGGCTAAATATATTGACATCAATGCTGCATAGCGCACATTACCCTTAGAACAGGCAAAGCAAAACTAGGTCTAGACCACACAGCAAGTAAACGGTCCCATTTATTTGCATGGGCCAGCAATCTTATTCCTGCCTCCCAACCCCTCCACCTTTGTCGGGATCTTCTAAGGTCCCTTTATGGTTTCTTGTTGCTCTTTCATGGTTTCAGAGTTAGGCTCAGCTCCTCCCTGTGGGAAGCCTGTCTCTATGGCAACACAGGTGGGTGTGGCTGAGCCGACTGTTGTGCCAACAGCTTGTTAAACATAAACAAGGAGTGGTGAGAACTGGAAAGGTACCCTTTATAGTTGGACCATTGTGACTGGGTGAGCATATCAATGATAAACACAGAATTAGGAAAAGGACTTAAAAACCCAGCAATTTTCCAATAGTAACAATGGAAATCTAAGACAGATGCATTTCATCCTAATAGCCTTGAGTCTGTGTTCAAAAGGCCAAATTCCCTGAACAAATCCCAGTGGGAGTTTCTGGAATTTAAGGAGGGGCGTTAAGGTCTTACTATTTCCTGCATCAGCCCCAGAGTGACCATTTCTCTCTCTCTCTCTCTCTCTCTCTCTCTCTCTCTCTCTCTCTCTCTCTCTCTCTCTCTCTCTTTCTCTCTCTCTCTCCTCTCTGATAAACTAATACAAACTCCACAAATCCCTTATGTACACAGTAACTTTAGAAGATATGGCAAATGAGACCTATTTAAAAAAAAATAGCACTTGGCAAAATCACTTCTACTTTGCACACATCTGTTAGAATCTAACTTTCTTCAAAGAGAGTTTCATCTTACCTCAGTATAGGCATTAATAAATATTAGACTACATCCCTGGTATTATTGGTAAAATGGTTTTAATGAATGAAACAGACTTTTAGATTAATTTCTGTGGAGGTCTTACAGATATTTTCAGAGTACTTCACAATGTCTTTTTTCTCTAGTTACAGTATACTTTTTTTTTTTAAATATATTTTATTGATTTTACACAGAGAGGAATTGAGAGGGACAGAGAGCCAGAAACGTCAATGAGAGAGAAACATCGACCAACTGCCTCCTGCACACCCCTATTAGGGATGTGCCCGCAACCAAGGCACATGCCCCTGACTGGAATTGAACCCGGGACCTTTCAGTCCGCAGGCCGACGCTCTATCCACTGAGCCAAACCAGTCCCGGCAAGTTACAGTATACTTTTTAAAAAATATATATTTTATTGATTTTTACAGAGAGGAAGGGAGAGAGATAGAGAGCTAGAAACGTCAATGAGAGAGAAACATCGACCAGCTGCCCCTTGCACACCCCCTACTGGGGATGTGCCCATGTGCCCGCAACCAAAGTACATGTCCCTGACCGGAATCGAACCCAGGACCTTTCAGTCCGCAGGCCGAGGCTCTACCACTGAACCAAACCGGTTTTGGCAGTATACTTTTTTTTTTTTTTTTTTTTTTTAAAGCAACAACACAGGGAACTTTTGTATAAATAAGAGGTGCTGGGGACAGGAAGGGCCTCGAGGAGTTTCCATAACTTAACACTTTTTAAAAGCACCAACACCAGCAGGGAAAATGGGGTTTGGGGTCAGGAAGGGCACACTGCCGAACTTCCCCCTCCCCGCCCCATGACCAGTCACATGCTGAAGACAGGGATGAGGCTAACACTAGTTCCAGCATTCTTACCATGGTTTGTGAGCTTTGCACAACATAAAGTCATTTCAACATATGGCCCATGCAGAGTCTGGATTTTGATTGTTTTTAAGGACCACACTGCTGCTACTTGAAGTGATCACTAATGTTGACGATGAACCACTCCTCCTCCTCCTCCTCCCTCCCCCCTCAGCCCTTAACTCCTTAGTTGGCCTAAATATTTGTCCAGGACAGAGTTCCTGCCTCACCATAACCCTCTATGGCAGCATGCTGCATTGATGATTTTGCTAATATTTCTCAGTAGCCCCAACCTAGGAACCTTTGGAACCTTCATTGTTGAAGACTCTGCAGCCAACAAGCATAGCCCGAGTCTCAATAGGAAGGAGGTGTTCTATTGCAGGACAGGTCTTGCCATGTAGTCGTCAATGTTTATTTCTTTCCCTCTTGCAAATATTTTTATCTTACTTTCCACAGAACAACAGCTCCCCACACTATTTCTAAAGTCCCCTGCAAAGTGGGATGCTTTGTCAAAGATGATAAATACGGCGCAGAGTGGTTCAAATCCACAAAAGCTCAAATCACACATAACATGCTGCTCATCTGCTGTGCAGCTGAGTCTCCATGGTTACCAAGGGATCATCCTCAATTCACGGAAACTCCCAGGGAGAGCAGACACCTTCACCTCGGGGGTCTGCAAGCCTGGCAAAAAGCAGCCATCGTCCTGAGAACATTACATTTGTAGAGCCTGTTTGTGAACCCAGTAAATCCCAGGTGGCCTTCGTTTCCTCCACTCCCCCAAGAGCAAGTCTCCTGGGCAGGGAGGGGCAGGGGCAGGGGCAGGAGGTGCGGACAGCATGAGAGCTGGGTGAGATTTCTGAGGCTATTTGAGGATTTTTTTTCCCTTTAAAACTTTGTAATTCCAGCCACATGGGTGTGTATATTTTTCCGTTTTATGGATGCAGTTTTAGACCTAGGGTTTCTCTAAGAGAGGATGCATATGTAGGCACAAGGGAAGCGGGAAGATGAAGACGAGGATATCATAGCGTAGACATGAATCAAAGTAAAGGCAAATTCCCAGCAATATGCTTGGGAGCAGAAAACATCTGACTCTACCAGTGTTTCCCAAAGTGTGGTACGCGTACTCCCAGGGGTACGGGAAGAGTTTGGTTAGGGTACGTGTTGCACCGGAGTTTGGTGGGGATATGCACTGCACCGTGCTTAGCTGCGCCTAATTCTACGTTCTCATGAGTACGAGGGGTACTCAGCATTACGAAAATTATAGAAGGGGTACACATGTCAAAAGTTTGGGAAACACTGCATGAGCGTTATATCTTATGAGTTAAGTCATGGTCCTGTGTTCCATAACTGTAATTATTCTTCAAGATAGAAAAGTAGTAACAAAGACAGACTTCCTATCATTATTACCACCTTCCAAGTATTAAGCTCTCCAAATATATTATCTACCCTGTACCTTTGGTGGAAGATAAAATGCTGCTCACCTGTGCCCAACTAATTAATTAGTAGATTTTAGCTGCCAGGAGCCCTAAGGTACTAACCTTGTTGCCTTATCTTTTTTCTGCTCAGGAGTTAATTTTATGATACTAAAGGCCTTTTTCCTCAGTAAAATTATATATCTGAAAAAACCAATTGCAATTCTTTCCAAATGGATCTTCTGCTCTCCTGGATCAAGGACTTAACTCTAGTATTTCAGCTGGTTGAAGTATTTTCTCCAGAGAAAGCACCTCCCTTTATCAGTAGGCAATGCTGGAGTCAATGCTTTGCTCAAACTGTCAGTGAGTGCCTGAACCACAGGTCTGGTCCACACTGTTTCATGTGCCCTTCTGCCCTATACAGCAATGTTGGCTGCCAGGATTCAACCTCCATGAAGATCACAACAAGGCAGGACTGAAGCAGCCGGGTCGGGTGCGGCCAGGCTAGGAGCAGCAGCTGCCAGGCTGGGAGCGGCCAGTCCCGGAGCAGCAGCTGCCGGGACCGGAGCAACCGGGCCCAGAGTAGCCGGGTCGGGTGCGGCCAGGCCTGTAGCAGCAACAGCCAAGTCCAGAGCAACTAGGTCGGGAGCGGCAGTGACCAGACCCGGAGCAGCTGGTTGTGGAACGAACCAGAGCAACAGAGGCCAGGCCCGAAACAGCTCGCTCCTCGCCTGTCCCTGCCCACGGCTGCCTCTCAAACATGGCTGGAAACTTTTGCGGGAACTTGAGGGTCTGCTGAATCAAGTGATGAAGGCTTAGATCTGCATGTGTTGAGTTAGTATAGCGCTGGGGTGTTGATCTGTGAGTGCCTTGGGTGGGGCCTGGATGAGGCTGGTTGACCTATTTGGAAATGTCTTTTGTGTGAAGTGTATCATTGGGCATGTGGAGGTATTATTGATATGAGAAAATGCTAAGTAACAGATTTACTATCTGAAAAGGGATTTACTATCGGGGAAAGGGAGGGAGGAAGAGACTGAATATAAACTGTGCACCTATGGATGAGGACAATGGGGGATGGAGAGGGGGCAGAGGGTGGGGTGGGAACCTGGTGGAGGGGGGAAGAAATGAGGAACCTTTGTAATAATATGAACAATAAAGATTGATTTAAAAAAAAAAAAATATATATATATATATATATATATTAAAATAAAAGAAAAAAAATGTACTTGTATTTATATATTAGAGGCCTGATGCACGAAATTCATGCAAGTGTAGGTCTCTTTTCCTCCGGCTGCTGGCACTGGCTTCCCTCTGGCACCCAGAACCCAGGCTTCCCTAAAAGCCCCAGCTTCGTCTGGAAGGTTGTCTGGAAGGATGTGCAGTCTAATTAGCATATTATGTTTACACAGACAAACACATATTGATTTCAGAGAGGAAGGGAGAGGGAGATGGAAACATCAATGATGAGATAGAATCATTGATTGGCTGCCTCCTGCACGCCCCCTACTGGGGATTGAGCCCATAACCCGGGAATGTGCCCTTGATCAGAATCAAACAGGGGACCCTTCAGTCGGCAGGCCAAAGCTCTATCCACTGACCCAAACCGGCTAGGGCTATACTTGTATTTTCTATGGTTTTTCGTCTAGGACTGGGGTCCTCCCCACAGGGACCAGTGGTTGTCCATATTGCATGCGTGGATAGACCCCACAAAAGGGTTCAGCTGGGAATTCCCTAAAACTGTGACAACAAGAATTAGGTGAAGTTGGTTGGGTTGAAGAGAATGTTCCAATTCCAATGCCCTTGAATAGAAAGAGCATAGGACAGACAGAATGTACATGGACCGTAGTGGTAAGACCGCACTTAGGATGTGTGTGTCCCGGGTCTGTCCTCTTTGGGTAGGCTTTCTGGGCCAGTGGCATGTGGTTTCTAAGTGTGGCTTTAGAAAGACCGTGGAGGGAACTGGATAAGAATGAATGTTCTCAGCTCACCTCTGAAAACTGAGATTTAGCAATCTGGGTGAGGCCAGGGTTCTACACTACAATTCCAGCCCAGTAGGTGTTCAGGCCACACCTGAGAAGCTCCACTGTGTTGAAACGAACATGGACTTTGGAGAGTGACCAGAGTTCTCCTCCCTGCCTGCCAGTTACTCAAGGTGTGACTTTTGATGAGTTTCCTGGACCGTTCTCCACTTCAAATCTTTGTATGTAAAAGAGTGATAATGACTGCAAAAGTGAAATAAAACACAGAAAACAATCTCTCTTCAAGATCCTTGGCACAAGGTATATGCTTAAAAATGTTTGAATTCCTTCTACCTTTTTCCTCTGCAGATAACTAGGTCTGAACGCTTATTATGGGCCAGGCACTTTTCTAAGAAGTTTGTATTACATTTAAACACCTGAGGAAATTACTTCCATTTTACAGATGAGGAAATGGAGGCTCAGAGAGGTTTAGCCATTTTGCCCAGGGTTACACTGGCAGCAGGTGGCAGGGCTGGGCCTAGACTTAGCTCTCTGCCAAGAACTTAAATTATTTTCAGGGGTATTAATTAGAAAAGGATTTCGATACCTCTCTCTGCTGTCCAATAAAGTCCCAGTGCCCTTGCCATTTGGTCATGTCCTCTGATGCCTCATCAACTGAAGTTGTCCTCCACTGTGGCCACAGACACGTACTTTGACCAGAGTGTGTGTGAGTCTATTGTAGGGCATAGGTGCTACCATGTTTCCCGGAAAATAAGACATCCTCTGAAAATAAGACCTACTTACAGGTTTCCTTCTGAATGAAATATAAGGCAACCCCCCGAAAATAAGGCCCCCCCTAGGCTAAACATGAGAAATTTGGTCCACTGATTCTGAAAGAAATAGTCACAAGAAATTCACCAGAAAATTTAGGAATTGGAATATGATGATGTTCCAGAAGATGATGACATGATTGTCATTGAATAAATGAGTAAATTCTTGATATTGTAAAATTCACAGTTTGTCTGGTTTGTGTTGACAAATACTGTACTACCGTACCGTATACAGATAATAAATTTCCTTTATTTTCATTTTACAATAAATGTGTATCATATTCTTCTTCATGGAAAAATAAGACATCCCCTGAAAATAAGACCTAGCACATCTTTGGGAGCAAAAAATTAATATAAAACACTATCTTATTTTCGGGGAAACAGGGTAGGAATACATTGAACCTGACAAGATTGTCCTGCTTTTGGCGGGACAATCCCGAATTTTAACAATTTTTCCCGCGTCCCTTTAAAAATGTCCCGATTTTTGGAAAGAATCTTTCCAATCTGTCCAATCTTTCTAAAAATCGGGACCTTTTTAAAATGCCGTGGGACGAGGGGAAAAATTGTTAAAAATTGGGACTGTCCCACCAAAAGTGGGACGATCTGGTCACCTTATTGAAGGGCTGGCTTACCTGTAGGGGCACATTTACTCTTTCCAGATATTAGTCAGCCTTTAAGTCCATTAATGAAATAGAATAATCTATAGGTTTGTTTTGGGCGCTGTCTCCTCTCCAATGAGCTCAGTTGGAACTACAGTTCCATTTGCAGGACTAATCGAGTTATGATCAGAAACGTCAAGTCTTCCTGCTGAGACATGTTAATGCCTTGACCCCGAGATGGTGGTGCTGAGTCATGTGTCTGTGTGCAGGCGTGCATGTAGACCACACACGTGCAAGTGTACTGTCTGAAGTACTGTCTGAAGCATGGACACATGCTTCAATTGGTTTGCAGACAGGAGTGTATATACATGCTTGTGTATGTAACTATGTGAATGTATGTCCTCGACACACACATGTGCACCCACATACATGCTTTAACATAGGCATTTATGTGTGTTTGTGTGTGCCCATGCACACAAGTGTTTATCCCATTGCATGAATTTTCCCTAACTTCATAACAGGGAAGACATGCCTTCTAACCCATTGTGTTTCTGCTCAAACATTGCTTTCCAATTTTCTAATTAGCTCCATATTTAAGTAACAGTTGCAGTGTTATTATAATGTGTTTTTTTTTCTTAAAAAATTATTTCTACTGTTTTTGTTGCATAGCGGGAGTTTAAGTGCTGCCAATGCTTTCTGATTAAGGCATGAGTTTTTTATATAAATGAATGATTTGCTTGACAAAAGAATTTCGATGGAGCTTAAGTCTATAAATCTACTAATTGTTCCTCCCTGCTGTGAACATTAGTTACCAGTGAGCTAATTAACTGTGTATGCTGTTGCTTATTAAGCACACATACAGTGTGCTACATGATTTTACTAATAGGTCTTATTTTAATGAGACCTAGTAGGACAATTCACAACAGTGATTGTCTCTTGGACATCTGTGCATATGAAAGCAGTACTGTTGCCGTGAAACTATCCCTCAATTTCGGGTTGAAAAGCTGTGGGAAATGACAGAGGACACCTTGTCTCCAGGGTGCTGTCCGACTCAGGTGCAGCCAATTGTTGTCATAAGAGAATGAGGCCCATGATGCTGCTGCTTCCAACCTTTTCAAGCTGCTGCTATGTGTGCACAGGTGTGCATGCATGTGTGAGGAGCCTGGCTTGCTTCTCACCGGTGTCCTGGTGTGTGCTCCCCAGGAAGTCTCCAAGGTGAGGAGGAGGGACAGTCTACCTCTCACCCTGGCAGTCTCAGACTTATCCAGACCAAGTTCAGTGTGACCTAACTCATCATCACCACAGCTGTGTCCTGGATGGAGCTGGGAGGGGGGTTGGGCTGAATCACTTAACCACAATCTATTTTATTTTCTCCAGAAATTTCCCTGCATTTTTTTTGTTAAAGAGGAGAAGGAAGTGCAGTGAAGACCACCCTATAAGAAGCTGTTGAGTTAGATACCTCGCATTTTAAAATGTTTCCTTGTTGATTTTCTATGTGGGGGTATGGGATTCTATTGCTTCAAGCTTGAATGTTTATATCAATGAGTACTTACAAAACTGTCCCCTAAGGCTACACTTATAAACACATAAAGAACATCAAGACTTAGACAATCTGAAATTATTAGTTTCTCAACAAATCATTTGTCTGTGGTCTGCATGCTCAAAACTCTAAGATTATAAGTAGGGTGGCTGCCTCTAGAATACAACCAATAGAGAGCCATGTGGGGGAAGACATAATTATGACTTTCTAGGAATTCACACTAATGAGCTGTTGACTGATGGGCTGCCTCATGATGATGCTCACAGGTTTCTCTGTAAATGATGTTGTAAGGACGTCATCATTTTATATGAGATCATGGTAATACCGTGTTTCCCCGAAAATAAGACATCCTCTGAAAATAAGACCTAGCGCATGGAAAGATAAGGCATCCCCCTAGCGCAACTTTGGGAGAAAAAATTAATATAAGACGCTGTCTTATTTTTGGGGAAACGGTAAAAGACTACAGCTCAAATGATCAATCAATGAAAAAGATAAATAATGACAAGCAGGCATGCAGTTCTGGCTCAGGACATAAAGCAATTGTGATAATTGAAGTCAAGCAAGGTAATGACATTTTTCATCCACACAGACAAATGGTTGAAGATACAACTTAGAGTTCCCAGGCTTTGGAATCCATGTGGGAAAGGTGCTGTGGAGATACTTTTCTATAAAGACAGTTCGGTTGCACTGATGGGTACTTGGGATGTGTCCGTTCACAAGGGGGAGAGATGTGCACAGTGGGACCAGGGGTACATTTATGATTTATTGAGTGCCAGGCACTGAGCCAGCAGCTGTATCAACATTGATACATTTCAACTGTGAGGAGAATTTTAAAAACGAGGAGATTGAGGCCCAGGGAGGTTAAGTGAGTTGGTTACTAATTCAGTGGCCAGCCAGGATTTGAGCCCAGATCCATTCAATGTCCAAGTCACCTGGCTTTCCCAAGGCCATATTATCTCTTAGTAGGGTCATTTTGATTCATTATGGGTTAATGTCACAAATAGCACCAACGGTATAAAGCGAAAATGAAGAGCTTCATTTAAGCTGCACTGGTTTCTGGGCACTTGGTTTTGTGATATTTTCAGGGCATTTGCAGAAATTGATGCACAGTGAGGTGTGAGAGCCTTTCTCCACCACATTTCGCTTTGTTACTATTTCTGCCACTTCATCTTTCTCTACGGCTTTTAATTCCCTGTTTGTACTGTGTAGTCCAATATCAATGGTGATAAATAATAAATCATCAATCCATTCCTACAAGGCATTAGTCTCCCACCCTCCTCATGATGGGGGAACAGTTAAGCATCTGTGTTCCTGTCCCATGGGGGTAGGGAGGGTCACAGTGTCATCCCATAGGAACTGGCTCTAAGGAGGTTTGTCTGCTGGGGCCTTGGAAGAATTTATATATATGCATATATGTATAGGTATTTTATTTTAATTAGCACACAAAATGAAAACATATATTGCAATATATTATTTTTTCATTTCTGATTATCGCTATTGTTAGTTTCCTTTAAAATTCAACATATTAATTCATTAATTAATTCATTCAGCTATTTGTTGAGTCTAACTGGATGCCATAAACTAGCACAGTTTCTGGCATCCAGTTAGAGCATGAAGGTGAAAAGCCAGGGTCCAAATTCTATGAAGACCTATATGTTTTGTGGGGTGACACATGCTTTCTCAAGGAATAATGACAGAGCTAACTATCTGAAAGGAGATAATTGTAGGAGGAGTACCAGATCCTATGTGCAGTAGCAGAGAAGATGTCTCAGAGAACACAGCAGAAAGGTATGTACAGCTTGTGGGTGGAGGGAAATGTGTCAGGGATAGTGAATCTGGAACCAGTGGTTTAGATTTGTGATGTGCCAGGTGAAAGTGGGGGAAAGACAGAGAGAGATGCAGAGGCCAAATGCTTACTGATTTGTTTCCATTAGCCAGCTTGAGACAGGTGATAAAAATGTTTTGAGAAAAACAGTGAACTAAGATCAGATTTCTACAGATGATTATTGAGGAAACAGGATAGACAGACTGGGAATGGCAAGACTAGAAACAGGGGAGTGAAATGGCAGTCATGGCTAAAATCCAGGTAAGAGATGATAAGGTCTTGAAAGGTGGCAGTGGCAGAGGGAAATGGCACATGAAGAGAGGTTTAAAGAAGAATGAACATGGTGAAGGGATTGTTTTACTATGCAGAGCAAAAGAGTAGAAAAAATATAGGGTAACTGCATGTTATTGGCTTGAGCACTAGGAAGTAATTTCATTGTAAAAACTGAAGTCACTAACTTATAAAATAAATCTATACACCAGTGCATTGCAAATATAACTTAAATGTAGCATGCAATAAGGGAACACTCTTAAAAGTTTGGTACCATACACAGTTTCTGAAGCCAAGTATGCCATACAAGGCCATAATTTTTACTATAAGACAAAGCACATATTGAGGGTGGGGTGTGAGATGCTAATACAAAATGTGTGTTGAATTATTGAATTAATTCTTCAATGGCAAGTCAACTGACTCTGTTTTTCCTTTTTTTAAAAAAAATTTATTTTTTAAATCAGATTAATTATAAAAATTCATTTCACACCACAAGCATAATTTAACAAAGCAAATAGTATTTTATCTTTGAATTTTCACTCTTCTATATGCTTTAATTGCCAAGACTTCTTCCTCATTCTCTGAAAATTCCTATCATATGTTTCTTTCCCATGGATGCACTATTACCTCATATCTCTAAGGATACACGTGATGGTTTATAGAATTCTGTGCTCTGAGTTATTTTGGTTTCCTTGAAATTTATTTTTATTCATTATGTTCTCTCTTTTAGATTTATTGTGTGTGTTTTTTCCCCCAACTCTCTAGCCATGCTTGCTTTCCATTCCTATTTACAAATGAGGCACTGTGATTAAGTGGGCATGGGTGGGGCTTGCCAACTGGGGAAGGGACCTCAATATGGGCCTAAGGCAACTAACAGAATGCTCAGGATGGCGAGGGAACTTGGGGGGCCTAAATGCTATACAAAGTCTTTCAAATGGCCTTCTTTTGAGCAACACTCATTATTTTTTTTTAATTAAAAATACATTTTATTGATTTTTTTTACAGAGAGGAAGAGAGGGGGATACAGAGAGAATCATGGATCAGCTGCCTCTTACACATCCCCTACTGGGGATGTGCCTGCACCCAAGGTACATGCCCTTAAACCATAATTGAACCCGGGACCTTTCAGTCCACAGGCTGACACTCTATCCACTGAGCCAAACCGGTTTTGGCTGAGCAACACTCATTATTGCAGCCTTCCTGGGGACTTAATGCTCTGAGGGTAAAACCACCTGCTTCTTATTGGTTTTTTCCTTTAGGAGGCTCTTAGATTCCAGCTTTCCCTATTTCATGAAGAGAATTTCCACTCACTTGTAATCCAAAATGTGTTGACATATTGTCTATTGTAATCTTTTCTCTTTTTTAGTGTCCTTGCAGGTTTATACCTTTTACAAGGTTGGCAGGACTTGCTTAGATAGCAGAAATAAGCATGTGGGTCCAATTTGCTTTGTGTTGCCAAAAATCTTCAGTTGATTCTAGATGGTTACTTTACCAAGACAACCAATCCTTTTTTTTTTTTTTTTTTTTTTAATATATTTTATTGATTTTTTACAGAGAGGAAAGGAGAGAGATACAAACATCAATGAGAGAGAATCATTGATCAGCTGCCTCTTGCACACCCCCTACTGGGGATGTGCCCCCAACCAAGGTACATGTCCTTGACCAGAATCGAACCTGGGATCTTTCAGTCTGCAGGCCGATGTTCTATCCACTGAGCCAAACCGGTTTCAGCAAGACAACCAATCCTGATGCCTTTGAGTCTTATATCACCTCATAGGGGCATCTTTTAATTCCATTTTTAACTCTGTACTCTTAGTCTGGAATAAGTGAGCTTCTCAGGCATTTCTCTGCAGGGGCCATGTTTAACGATGTGGTCCAGGAGAGACAGTTGAGCCAGGGCAGAAACTAGATGTACCTCCTCTGCTTTGGTTTTTCCTTTGGGGATAAATATTACTGTACAAGAATGCTATGCAGGCAGAACAAGATACGGTGGGTGAATTATTCTTTGAGATCTTAGGAAGAACAATTAATCGATGGATTAAAGATATTTTTTTCTGCTTGTAAAAGTGACTCAAGTGAAGAAATGAAAGTGCAGACAGAGTAGTCAATTTGCCCAAGGGCCCACAGGTAATTGGAGGCCAAATCAGGACTGAGGGCCAAACTTCCTGCCTCTGGCTAGTGGTGTTTCCATGATATCATCTTACCTCAAGTAGCCCCAGTAGTTATACACCCCCATCCTCCAGGACATTGAATTTCATTTCTGAAATACTTAGACTTACAGAACCCCGAGACTCTGAATTTTCAGAGCCAATACTCATGTCATCCAAAAGGCATTTTCAGCTGTTTCTGCTTTCTCAATCTCTGAATAATGAAACTCCCCATGATTTGTTTTTAAAATTGAAACAGAAAGAGAAAATTTATCTTATTTACACTTCATGCTGCTCAGACACTGAAAAAGTGTTGACCTGCCAACTGTGATTCCTGCCATTAGTTGCCACCGCCCTGCTGAGACCCATGCTCAGTGTGACAGTGTCTGGTAAAATGCAGGTCTGCTCAACAGCCCTTTGCCCAGCTCATCTCTGAATAGTTGCTGGGCCACGACATGTACCCAAGCAAGACAGCCTTGGGAGATGGTGCTATCGATAAATAACTCAGAACATGAGACAATCTCCCGGAAAGGGAAGAGCTTAGTCTGCTGGCTGAGTTACTTCGTTTCAGGAAGACACGTGTTTCTTCTGAGAGGATAGCGTGTGTCCTGTCCGAGCTGAGTGTTCCAAGTGGTGATAGATTTGTGGTCTAAAGCGATGAACTGTCTCCTAGGCTGTCTGTGAGTCTGCAGATCCTCAATCCTCCCTGTCAGAAGCACCAGACATGTAAGATGGGAAAACCCTGGGAGGCTGGCCCTGTGGGCTTTCTTGGACTGACAAGTGTTTTTAATCCAGGAGGAATGTTATCATGGAAAACCCAGTGGCTTGTCGATTGGAGAGTTGCCATCTGGGTCACTTGATGATCAAGGCATGTGCTTATTGCGAAGATCTTCACTCTTCAGAACAGCTGTCCCTCTGTGGAAGCTGTCATTTGAGCTGGAGGGCCCAGAAAGAAGGAGGTGATGTTGCTTCGGGGACCTGGCACGTGATGAGACCTAGGGAGCAGGGTCATGTCCTGCAAATGCTTCGTTGTGTGAAGTCATCCACCATTGCTTAGCTGTTTCCTGAAGGGGAGATGACAGCGGGGCCTACAATCTTGAAGGATTGGCCACTTCTGTTGGCTGACACAATGGAATATACTCACAGATCACAGCAGTCATCTTGTCAGGGCTAATGTGAGTTTTATGGGCACCAAGGGAGAACATTCTCAAAGCTGGATCCAGCCAGCATATTATCTACAGTCAGGAGTAGCCACTTTGCCATTTCCAGCTTTGATGCAAGTAAAAAAAAAAAAAAAAGCCGATGTGGCTACTCACTCTTATTCTCCCTTGTAAACAGTGGAATGCTTTCTTGAGATGTGTTTATTTCTGGATGCATCAGTATATTTTACAGTCACATAAAACATAGAAATTGTTGCTTTGCAAATGCAGCAAAGTGTAGCTGCGCATTTGAAGCAGAACTGTGATGCGGGAACATCACCAACCCTCCCCTTTCCTCTCAGTTGTCTGGGCTCCGAATCTCAGAATTGAGTTTCCTGGGAGGGTCCTGGAGACGCGCACTTTTTCTTATTTCCACGCCCAGGCTGCGGTCAGAGCATGCTCGGGGCATTGACAAGTTTGAATATAGATGTTCCGAAGGCTTCGTGAACTGTCCCTTAAACAATAAACACAGAACTTCAAAAATGCAAGAGCGGATGTCATTTCTGGCCTGATTTTTAAAGAATGTGTCTTTAGCAATGAAGACGCCCCAGAGAGGTTTATACTGAGTCCCTCCAATGAGAGAGAGTGCTTCGTTCCAGAGACTCCACAGTCTCTGATGAAGTCTTTGGGAGTCTCTTCAAAATCGGCATGGACGGTGTATCCCTGGAGAGCTCCTGTGACTGCAGTGACAGTTGTTAATGACTTTTTTTCCCTCTGAAAATGACTTTCCTCTGGGCTTTAGTTTCAGCTGTGCTGAGATAATTACTTTTGTCCTCGTGAGTGCATTTTGAAGAGTATGAACCGCTCTTCCCCCTCACCCGCCCCCCCCCCCTCCTCCTGCCCCCAAAAGGCTGACCTATCTCCAGGTTCCCTGTAAAGGGATAGCAGTTTGGTAGCTAAGACTGTATCTTCTGGTGAAGATTATTAAGACATCCAGGAACTCATCCTTTTGCACACTCTCAAGGGATGCTTCCTGCCTCTATTTCTACTGAAGAGACGTGGACAGCAAGGGAGGCAGCCTCTCCAGCCTCCCACCCACCTTTGCTCCCTGCCCATTGCCTGATGCACAAGGGATCTGAAGGGAAGCAGGTCTGTGATTCTTGACCCCATCACCCATTTTGAGGCAATAAAAAGGAGAGAGAGAGAGGGAGAGAAAAAGGGAGAGAGAGAGAGGTGAGGTGAAGAATTGGTAAAGAGATAATGAAGAGAGAATCACCCTGCTGAATCCACTGCTTTAGCCAGTGTGGGAACCCGGGGATGCTGAACCTGTAGGTGGGGCTCAGGGAGAACTGACTCAGCCTTAGAAAAGCTAAACAGGCAGTCATGGACTCAGGTCTCTTTCCTGCCTGGTGTCTGGGAGAGGAAGTGATGGCTGGATAGTGCCAGGAGCACATGGCATAATGTGTTTGGCCAGAAGAACACCTGGCCTGGGTGTACTATTGTACATATTAGATGCCCAACATATTAGATGCACTTTACGCCCCCCGGGACCGGAGTTGATAGAGAGTTAGCAAAGGAAGTTTCTCAGAGGAATTCCATCCCACACTACATTTAAACAGGCCGAGTTTTAGCAGTAACTCATGTGTTCTGCTTCCTTCCGTAACACTAGAAGACCAGGTGTTCTTCTGGCCAAACACATTATGCCAGGTGCTCCTCAGAGTACTGGGGCAGATTTATGGCATCCTGATTTTGTCATCCCCGTCTCTTTCTGCCCTGGCTCCCTCCACCCTCCACTCTCCACCCATGGGCTGACAGTGGGGTCCTTCTAGTTTGATGTGAAGGAAGGGCAGGTGGGTAACGATCTAGAGGCATCTAAAAGTGGTTCCGTAGATTTCCCCTTAAGAAATCTACAGAAATGGATGGTGGCTTCAACAACCTACTTGAGAAACAAAGGGAAGGTTTCTGCCCTCCCCACCTCCCCCCTGTAAGACACAGAGCACACTGAGTGTCTTGGGAAGGGGTTGATAGTCTTCCTCTTGGTATCTTTTTTGAGTCTCTGGAATCTCCCAACACCAGGGGCTATTTGTTTAGCTGTGTTTTCCTTTTCCTGAGGCTAAGGGACTTTCCCCTTCCTGAAGCAAGTACAACGACTGCAACCTGGGCTTGGGGAATCAGAGGGAAAAGTAAGCTTTGTGGTCATCAGGCAGCTAGACACTGGTGAGTGACCTCCGAACATCCGTACAAATGGCCACTTGCATTAACCAAGGCACAGGAGAAACACTGTGATTTGGCACTGCCACGTGAGGTCATACTAGGTGAAATGTCAGGAACATTAAAGATATGCATAAGGAATGTCTTTCAAATGTCAGACTTGCAACAAGTTCGGATTTTCTCTGCTGTGTCAATGCTTTTCCTTGTTTCTTTTTCCTGGGAGCTAAAGATGATCCTTTAGCATCAGATTTTCCTGTCTTCACTCTAAAGGCAATCTGTTAGACTCCCCACCCCTGCCCACCCCCAAGTGCTGAGATGACTTTTAAATGCATTTGACCGACCCATGAAGAGTCTTTGCCAGGAAGGAAGAACAGAGGGAGGGATGAATGAGAATTCAAGTAGGAGCTACACACATTATTGAGCTTTATGAGGTTTAGAAAAATGGAGGAAAAGAAAAAATGAAATGGAAAGGGAGTGAGTACCTGTGTCCATTTTCTCCCCTAGGGCACCTTTGAGTAGTTAGCATGGGGCTCTGGTCAGAGGCTTCTCTGAATTCCAGCTCCATCTGCCACTATGAGCTTGGGCCAGTCATTTCAATCTCTCTGTGCCTCGGTTGCTGTATCAGTAAAATGAGGCTAAAATAATATTTACCATAGAGTTGTTGTGAGCTAATTTTATAAGTGGTTTTAAAGGGTGCCTATTGCATAGTTGGTGTTATATATTTATTAGCTACTGTTATTTCCTCATTTCTAGTAAATTTCTTGGGTCTATAGAGATGTGAGGTGGGAAAAGATAATGTAAAGAAAATTCAGGTCCAACCCCCAATGGGTTGTTGAGCAATACTGTATCACAACTACATTTATTTTTCCATCCAATTTTTTTTTTTGGATAGCATTATATAATTGGTTACAATAATGCTGAGGAGAACTTGAATTTTTTTCACTCACTTATTCATGCATCTGTGATTGTTTATTTATTGATTATTTATTTGAGTTAGGGCACAACGCAATCAATTTATAAACCTGTAGAGAGCAGAGTATATTCCCCTTAAGAAATCTATAGTAATTTGGCTAATGGTATAAACATTTAATCAGAATTATTATATTTGAACTATTCTATTAAATCCCCATAAATCAATCACAAATAAATTGTCTAGGAAAAATATTTTATGAAAAAATTAAGTTTCTATATTATGAGATTGATATCTCTAGCCACACACACACACACACACACACACACACACACACACACTGGTATATGACACCAATTTTCAGACTATAGATGTGGTCACATACCTCTAGTCACTCTGAGTCTTTACCCATACCTTCCTTTGAAATTACTTGCCATTTTTCCTTCTGTGTGAATAGAGGCTCCTTGTTTCAAGCTTAGATCAAACACTTTCACCTCAGGTCATTCAATCAACATCTACTGAATGCCTGCTATGACCTAAACACTTGGAGTCTATGTTGGGCAAAAACAGTTTACAGATTATAAATTATATGGATACTGATCATAATTTTCAATTTCATTTTTGATGTTTTTTAAACCCACATGTTATGCCTCTTCATTTGCCATCTGGGATTTACTGAGATGTATGAAGCATGTAGTCACTTTTCAAAATCTAATAAAGGACAGATTTTCTTCTGAATATTTTAAAAAAAATATTTCATTGCAAGGACAATAATGCATTTTTGACTTGGTTCGTCTCATGGGCTCAAAAAAGGCTCATGTGTTCCAGGTTTTTGAACTGCTAGCAACATTCTATCAGGCCTCCTTGTATACTTCAGAGAGGCCACTGATGGATATACCTGATGGTAACTGAAGATGTCCAATGACTGGAAGTGAATAGGATAATCTGGTACTGTGAAAAGAGAACTTATTCTTTGATCTGAATCAGCCACTTATTCCTCTGGGCCACGATTTTCTCATGGTAAAAATTATAAGTTTGTCATGGCAAAAATTAAATGACCTTCGAGGTTCTTCCCAAATTACTAGGATTCTAAATGAGTCCTCCCCTATGGGGCCACTTGCCACACCTGGCTCCCAGGCATTTGCTTCATGGCTTGTAGAATTGAGATGTGCCATAAGTAAAAAATACCAGATTCTCAGTGAGTACCAAAAAAGGTAAAATATTTTGGCTATAGTGGGTTAACAATATGATTAAAATGAACTTCACCCATTTTTGTAGTGTGGTTGTAGAAAACGTAAAACTACATTCGTGGCTTGCATTAACAACATTGGACAGCATCACTCCACACCTTCAAAACAAAGGGATCAAATCCTATTTTTAAAGGCCTTTAATGTTGAATGGCGAGTGTTTCAATTTGTGGTCCTTATGCCTCCAAAGTCAAGTTAAAACACTACCCCAAGTGAATGAACCTTGCGTGGGCAGATATTTATCACCAAGTTCCTCTTGAGGTTGCTTTCTCTCAGGTCCTGTGAGAGTCCTATGATTACAACACTCAACCGTCAGCCCCTATAGTTTTGCCTCAAGTAGATCATAACAGATAATCAGGAAATATGCCAAAATGTTATGAATGATTATTTCTGGGTAATGGGGTACTGAACAATTTTTGAATTTTTAAAATTCTTTTCTTCATCTTTCAATCTTTTAACAATGAAGACCATTATGTTTCTTCATTAGAAAAGTGCATATCATTGAATTTCAGCATGAATGGTTTATAAATTGTATAAACATTGCAAATGTGTAAAAAAGAGGACACTTAAAAGGAAATATCCTAAAATGCTTTAATCTTCTTTTCTATATTTCCAAACTTTCTATAGTGAATTGGTTATTTCTGTCCAGGGACGAAATACACCTTATTTAAAACTTACACTATCCATCCCCACTTTTAATCTTCAACCTATGTTAATTTGTGGGCTGGCTTTCTCAGAATGCCTGAAGCTATCTCTACTGTATTAAAGTGATGAGTAAATACTTCAGATTTTTTGTTTTGTTTCAATCTTCAATATTTTTACAACTAACACCAAACAGAACAGTATTGAGTTAAGCGTTTATGCAGGAGATGGGGAAGAAACCCCATTGGTATATTAATATGCCACATGTACAGGGGTTTATTTTTTTATTTTATTATTATTTTTTTATGTACAGGGGCTTAGGTTGTACTGGGAAAATGCCCTTCTAAATGGGTGTCATTTACATATGAGTCCTGGGGCAGCAACGGAGAGCAATTTCTTGCATGCAGTCCAGACCAGTACACACACACACACACACACACACACACAACACACACATGCATAGGCATGTGTGTGAGGGGTGTTGTGCCCTATCTCAGTCCCACTGAGCATCCCCAACAGCTGCTTTTCTCACCAGCCCTCCATTCTTGAGGCCAGACCCACCACCCTCCCAGCTGCAGGTAGCCCGGGGCATGTGCAGAGCTGGTGTCAGTGTGTGGGCGGCAGGACAGAGCCAGGTGTGCTGACTCTGGACAGAGCTGGGTTTCTAAAGGCCTATCAGGTATAATTGTTTAACCTGGCAATTTCTTTGGTCCTGATGGAATTTCCCCCCCTAACTCCTACAAGGCAACAGCCCTTTTGAATACGGCACTATTGAGCACAGAACTTACTGTTAGTAGAAAAGATAACATCTCCCTCCTGCGGGGTGGGGTCTGTATCCTGGACCACCTGCAAGGCTCCCACAGTCCGGACAGCAGGGTCCAAAGTGACTGAACTTTCGTTTACAGTCGTGTCGCTTGCACCTGTGATCTGGTTGGTCGGTGGGCCTCCAAGGGACCCCTCGTAGTCGGTGGGCAGGTCGTCCATGCAGTCGGCATTGGGCTGACAGGAGCAGAAAAGAATCTGTTCTCAGTGTGTGTCATCAAGTTAGAAGCAAAATGTCTGCAGCCTAGATATTTCACCCCGAAGGAAAACCAAGTTCTTTACTGCTTTCAGCCTGAACCATTTTATTTTAAAAAATTTCCACATAAAGTTTGTAATGAATAAAAAAATTTTTTTTTTTAATTTCCTTTCCAAAGGTTCCAGTTTGATTTACACACAAGGTTTTAATCACAGGATTATCAATACAATTACATTAAGACCCATGCATTATTTGCAAATACTAATGATATGAGAGGTGGATAGAACTGTGAATTATTCAACACACAGACACACACACACACACCCACACACACACACACACACACACACACACTATAAGGTGAGGCTATTTTTTTTTTATTGTTATACATAAGCTAAAAACCTGCTATTGAAAAAAAGCCCTATTTATTTAACATGCAATTGAGCTAAATAAAAATCTTAGAATCATGACACTAGAGTAAGACCATGGAGTGCAATTACCCATCATTGCAGGACTCTTCCCCACACTATCCACTTCACAACATAATAGAAATGGGAGCTCTCTGCATTGCAAGGCAGCCTGCGTTGCTCAGCTTTGCTAGATTATTCCACTATTGGGGAACGTGGCAAATTTTACTCATTGGTTTTAGTTCTGCTGTTTAAAGTGATATTGATTATATTTATATCTTTTCCACAAGCAGCTTTTAAAATGACTTTCCATTGTTATACATTCACCCAAACTCATAAGAAAGGCGGTGTTGGAGAGAGATGGGCTTGAGAAATACTAAGAATAGTTATTAATTATTATTACTTTTGCTCTGTTCTTAACATCAACATCATCTTGAGTGATGATGATTAAGTGGTTTTGCACTCCCAATGGATAAAGAACAAGGTGTTGAAGGTGGGAATTCTGGGTTGACAATGATTATGCTGTGTTGAAAGTTCATTAAAAGAGAAAATCTACAGCTCATGGACTCATTGGGAGCAAAAAGCAAAAACTCAAAGTGCTGGACTCTTGTCCTAGTTTTCTGCTATTAAGCCCGTCTTTTGACCACCAATCTGTATTTCCAACTGCTAGAAATCTCCATCACTCCACAAAACCCTCAAAAAAAGCTCATTCCTTTTTTCTGTATTCTCTCTCTCTCTCTCTCTCTCTCTCTCTCTCTCTCTCTCTCTCTCTCTCTCTCCCTCCCTCCCTCCCTCCCTCCCTCCCTCCCTCTCTCTCTCTCTCTCTCTCTCCCCTTCTTTGTCTCTATTGGAAGTGAATCAGTTCAATGAAACTCAAGTTGTTGAAAGTCAAGTCACTGAATGACTGAACCGCCAAAATCACTGATTGAGACATTGATTATGAGCAATTATGCTATGAACATTTCTCATCCCATTATTGGTCTCCTAATCTCTCTATAGTTTCCTCTCGTACATCCCATTCTCCCCTTTCTCTTTTTTAAAAACACAGGTATGCTTCTTCTTTTCTCCTAAAGAATGAATTATAATCTTAGCGTGGCAGAACAGGCCCCCTACAGCCTCTCTCAGCCTATTCTTCTGGCCTCATCTCAGCCTTTGAAAACACACGAAACACCATATATTCCATGTCTCAGAGCTTGAGCTCATGCTGTTCCTCTGCTCAAGGTGACATTTGCCCCAATCATCCAGTTCCCCTTTCCCATTCCAAGATCTCAAACTAACCCTCCTGCGGAACTCCTAATCACTCCTTAATTCCAAGTCCAAATGTCACCTTTTCTAAGTAGTGTTCCCTCCCAGGTAGCCATCCCTAGTACTATAACATCTTATTCTTACTTCTTCCATGCTGTTACGGGTTACTGCATTTTCTCACTCTACTAGGCTGACTTCTTAAAATTCCAGTTTTATTAAGATACTAGAGGCCTGATGCATGAAAATTTAGGCAAGAGTAGGCTTTCCTCCCCTCACTGCCGGCACCAGCTTCCCTCCGGCACCCAGGACCCAGAATGGCTTCCCTCGGGCCCTGGCTTCATCAGGGAGGATGTCTGGAGTGACATCTGGAAGACATCCGGTCTAATTAGCACATTACCCTTTTATTATTATAGATAGTTAACATGTACTATTGTATTGTAATAGTGTATTAATTTAAGGTGTACACATAGTGATTTGGTATACTAGTATGTATATATTGCCAAATGAGCACCATAATCAGTCTCATTAACATCCATCTCCTCACCTAGTTACTTTTTTTTTTTTGTGATGAGAACTTTTAAGAGCTACTGTCTTAACAACTTTCAAATATACAAAACAGTGCTGTTAACTACAGTCACCAAGTTGTACATCCTCAGAACTTATTTATTTTATAATTGGATGTTTGTACCTTTTAACCACCTTCACACGTTTTGTCCACCCTCCACCTCCTGCCCCTGGAAACCACTTACCTATCTCTTCTCTCTTTCTGTGAGTTCAGTTTTGTGGATTCCATATATAAGTGAGACATGAGCTTTTTAAAGTAACTCAACTACATTATATTGCTCTGGAATCACATAGTGCCTGACAATTAGTAAGTGGTCAGAAAATGTTGGTTTGAAAATGTTATCTGAGTCTCCGTTTACTGCTCTGAAAACTTGGGAACGTTAGCATCTGCTCCGCATTAAGAGAGGATTTGAGAAAATACTTTAAAAACTGACAAGTTCTGTCCAAAGGTAAGCTACACTATTAAAGGGTAGCTACCCCTAAATATGTTGTCATAAGGATTATTTTGAACTGAAATAATTGAGAAGTACATAAAGAAATGCTCTCTGTCCTTCTAAGTGCATAAAAGCAGGACATACATTTGTAGACATGTGCCCCCTCTATATCAGGAAGATCAGAACATTCTTATCACCAGTGATTGGGAATTGACTCTGAAATGGATCTGCATGAACAAACCTTATTAACGGGACCTAATCTGCCCTTAGTTTCCCCAAGACAGTTACCTCCTCACAATCTGCTGTTCTAGAAACCCAATGTTCTTTTCCCTTGTCTTGCTGCTTCTCTAAATTTCATTACTCTTTTTTGAAGATGCTATATAAGCTCAACTCCTAACCACCTTTTTGAGTTACTCATCACTAAGCTTTCCCATGTGTAGGTGTGGTACATGTGTTAATAAATGTTGGCTTGATTTTCTCTTGTTAATCTTTTATGAGTTTAATTTACAGGGCGCCAGCTGGAGAACCTAGAAAGGTAAGAGGAAAAATAATTCTTCCCCCTCCCTAATACCATGTAAAGATGCTTCTAAGCAAAACCTATTGTGTGGGGGTATCAGGGAGGAAAATGTTTCCCAGTGAGAATAGTGTGAGGTTGTTCTTCAGCCATAAGCACCTGAATGCAATCATGTATGTGATAAGAACTGAAGTTTTTCAAAATTTTGTGTTTGCTTGTTAATATTGTTCCTTTATTTAAAAATGTATTTTATCAATTTTGATGCAGGGTGTTGGCCTTTACTTTGTGGAATAGTAAGAACAGTGTTACATCTTTAGTAGAGGAAGGAGAGGAAAGAGAAGGACAGAATTAGCTCACTGAGACTGAGTGTTAGCAGGCATAAGTAATTTGGGTTAGATATAATATTGAATACATCAGCCTTACTAACTCTCACATAGATTATATTCACTCTAAATGATTCATCAAATAGCAGGTTTTGAAAAGAAACTCAATTTACAATCATATAAGATGAATTATCATCATAATGTTTAGTAAAATATGTCAAATATCATCTGAAAGTGAACAAGGTAAAGGTATTCAAATTCAGGTTAGCATGGGGAAATTCATCAAGTCAACCAATTGCCAAATATCCCGGGATTTGTGAATATACCAGTTACACTATCTTTGCCTTCAAACAGCCATCCTATTCATGCCTGGAAAACAGTGATGGGAGAAGGTGTTTGCTGGGATATGAAAAGCCCAGTTTATATGGTACATTATTGGTGTATTCACTGAAACCTGTGTTCTCTCATCTTACAGGACACCTAGTCCTGACTGAACAGAAAGAGGCTGAAGCACCGTAATGTACATAAAGAGATGAAAACACTTCTGACAATAAAGGACCCCCCCCGCCCCCCCCCCACCTCTCACCTCTCAGTTCAGTATTCTGTTTCTCCTGGTAAAATATAATTTAAAAATATGCCAATCATAATGGGAATTTCATGAGCCCTGAGCGGTGCTTTTATTCTTTAGTTCATTTTAGAGAAATCCACTTACAAAATGAAAATGTTTCCAGCTCTTAGCTTCCAACTTATATTTATTTGCCTTAAAGCACAAGCAGCCACCAGGATATTCAGTTAAAAAACAACAGAAATAAAAACAAACCAAAAAATCCTGCTCTCTGTATGCTGACTAGCTCGTCCATCAGGATTACAACCAAGTCGTTGGTGAGTGGACATTGATCAAAGAGGGATCAGGGTGAATTTCGTAAATTATGATTCTGGGACTGGCAGCCTTCAGACTCCGAAGGGCTATGTGTCACAGACATTTACTGAGCAATGAGCATATGTAAGGGACACAGAGATGGAGGACCAACAGGCACCAATTACCAGAGTGACAGGCTCTTTTTAATTTTCCTTGATTGAGAAGAAATGGAGTATAGAAGTTTAGGAAGATCGTAAACCAATTCCTAAGCTGTATAGAAAGGGTTTTCAGGTAGCTAAGGAAGTGTTTTCTAGCTAAGAAGGCTGCAACCTTGGCAAATGACATGGAAAGTTCTAAGAATGGAGTAAAAATTTCGTCTCTTTGGCATACTTTAGACATGGTGCTACTCAGTGATGGAGGATAGTGAAAACAACAACCAAAATTTTCTCAGATCCAGACTTCAGTATCACCCACCAGGACAAAAACAGAGGAGTCTCAGGAAGCCACGGGGGCAGAGTGAGGGGGAGTCACAGGCCTCGGTGCTGCTGAGAAGTGTAATCTACCCGCCTTCCTCATGGAGGATGTGCTGTTCTCTGGGGCGAGCTCAGCTGGGTGTCACGTTCCTGTTTGCCTGGCCTTTACGAGTCCTTGGCAAAACCCAAAAGATGCCACCAATGTTTATTTTCCCAGAAGCCAAGCATGCTAACTAAAATCCTATCCAGACTTGATAGGTATAAACCCTGACCAGAAGGCCCACCTGCTAAAAGTCACAAAGCTATACGTTTTGTAAATAAGCCAAATGGCCACCCAATATTGCTCTTTTAGAAACAACTAATAGCTGGATTCTCAACTCATTTACAAGTAGCTTCTGAGAAATTGTACCTTCCCAGGAAAAGTCTGGAGTCAAATGTTATTTAGTTAAAAATTTGGCTTCATTGTTCTGAAGGAGTATTGGAATCGACATTGAGGAGCTTTGAAAGTATCCTGTGCAAGCGATGTGACGACCTCTAATTGGGAGTACATATTCTAAAGATGTCTGAGACCAAAGACACACGTACACACGTGCAAGCACACATATACATACATTCCCCCCTCTCTTGTAAGAACTAGTTACGGCCAGGAGTGTGAGAAGTGCAAGCATTGAGATGAATTCCTAAGTCACCAGTACCTGGTAGAGATGTTGGGTTTTAACTAATGGCTCATGTTCACAGTAATTGATTTTCACCTTGACTTCGTTATGCATTTACAACTCTGGCCTGAGAATTTAATGCATTGCCTTTCAAAATCTAATTCAAAGATACAGTCACGCCAGCTGATTTGTTTCTGGTGCATCAACCGTGAAAATCAGCACTCAGCTGGCACAGAGGCAGCTGGTACAGGGGAGAAATGTCAGCCAATGCATAGCCTCCTAATGCTCAAGGTGTGCTCTCTCCAGCAGAGTCCCTCTGATAGTCCTAGAATAATGAGCCCTTCCGCATTAAAGAAAACCTTTGATATCTGACCTGCTCCTTCCTCCTCCAGTGACATCTTGGGACCATTAACATTCTCTTTATTCTCTGCCATTAGTGTAGTGAGGAGTGACAACAGGGAGGTTGCAGTACTGTGCGGGGGAAGGGGAGGCCAGTGTCTGCCTCCTGCTTGTTTAGCTCCTTTTAGCCGGTGCCTGTGTTTTTCTGACATCGCTCTGTGCAGCCCTCGGATTGGGTGGCCTGGATGGCTTCCTGCCCTCACATGGTAGCTGCTGTCTCCAGCCACCAGTCTGTGGGCTTCACTTGCCATGGGCCTGGGAAAGTCTTTCCCTGGAGTGTCAAGCCAGCCAGCCGGTAGGATTCTCTTTGCACTGGCAGAGAGATCCGGTTTTATAAAACATATAACAGAGGCACCAGCTGGAGGGGGTTACGCTAGAATGAAGGGGTTCTGGCTCTGGTGTCCTGCTTGCTCTAGGTCTCCACAGATCTGAGTTCAGCAGTGGCTCTAAGCCAGGTTCCCAGCAGCTGTTCTCCCCCGCCCAGTGTTGGGAAGAGCCCGTTTCCTCTGAAAGCTAGGGGACTGGGGCACGGTCAGAAAATGTGGCCTGAGACCTCTGTGATGACAGTGCAGGGGCCGTGACACAAGAGGAAATCAATGCACAACTGGCCCATGGGGTCTCTGCTGGTGACCCGCCTGCATCTACTCACTGAAGCCTGGAGGAGAAGCTGCACAAGCAGCACCTGGACTCTCAGACACGTACAATGGACGTGGGGAGAAGGTCAAGTGTTTTCAGACATGGGAATTCCCTTAGGGCCTCATCGGAGGACGCCCGGGCCGTGGGGTTGAGAGGACAGAGGGAAAGCCAGGTGTGACGTATTCTCCCTGCTCCGGGGGTAATGCAGAAAGACAGACATGACGAGGCTGTAGGCTGTGCTGTGCTTACCGGGATCCCTAGGGCTTTAAGAATGTTCATCTTGCACATGGGGCAGGTGCGATGGTCTAGGAGCCAGGGGTCAACACAGGACTTGTGGAAAAGATGCCTGCAATGAGAACCATACAGCTTAGAGCGGCGGCAACTGCAGAGACTCCCTAGTCCACTAGGGCCTAGACGCGTGTCCAGAGTCACTCAGCTGCTCAGTGGCAGAGCCAAGACTCGAACCTCCATCTCTTAACATCTGGACCAATGTGTGTCCTGTCCTGTCATCCCCTACGGCGGTGCAGCCAAACTCTGTCTGACCCCAGGAGTGCCCTACAGAACTCCAAGTTTCAGAAAGTGTAGAGACAGAGCGACGTTTCTCTTTTTCAACAGGAAACATGTTTACTGGAAAGAACACGAGGAGAGAAACTCGAACAGAGCTGTCAGGATGACTTGATAGATACTACGTGTACAGAACCCCAGACTTTCTTTCCCCACAGTCGGAAGACAACTGCAAAACAGAGGCTTCTTTCCATTAATAGTTGGAGGTCTGACATAAAGGAAAGAGGAGATCCTGGGAGCATTTAACAACACACATGGTCTTGTTAGTTGTCAAGGCTGCTGGTTGTCAAGTCAGAAGCCAGAGTGAGAGGGGCTGTAACCTTTCCTGTTTGGACAGATGACGTATGTGCGCAAACTCCGCTCCATTCGCTGGTGCCAGGTCCTCTGAGCTTTTATCTGGGGACGGGCTAAGGGGGCATTTGGAGGATGTGGGAGGGCGTCTGACTGAACTGTCTCTCCCCTTGGCCCTCTGTCAGACACTGTTGGAGTCAGAAGCTTGTTTTCTCACGCAAAGACTCCAGGCCATGGGCAGAAGCAGCCAGACGTGCCTACCTGGGGCAAGAAGTGAAACTGTCTGTCTTAAGGGTGAGGGCTTCCTCAGGACATGGCATCCATGCCTGACGGTCTCTCCTCAGGGGTGCCCTAAATCTGGAGCACTCCCACTCTCTCTCTTCTCGTTCTTCTCTCACTCTAACAGTTCTCACAAAGTTCTTGGTGTTAGACGGCTTTGGGCCAAGTGCTTAAAAAGTCCTCCCTGCCTCAAACGAGAGAACTGTGCAGGAAGGGGCTGCCCTTTCAGTTGAACTTGGGCAGTCGCCGTGTGCCAAGGATGGGATTAGCTGTATAGAGGATATGATCAGATTGGTGATTAGAAAAAAGGAGAATGACAACTTGGATATGTCACTGTGTCTGCAGATTACTGTTTAGAATGCCCTGCAGATTCACTGCTTGGGAGGCATGTATCTCATTCATTCATTCCCTCATCCACTCCTTCGTCCAACAAGTAGTGTGTGCCAAGAATTGTGTTCATCACCGGGAGTCGGCATAATGGAGATTTAGCCTCTTCCCTTAGGGAGTATAACAGGAGAGTCAAACATGAATAAGATAATAATATAAAATAAACGGCTTAATGACACCAGTGCTAAGTACCATGTTAGAAGACAGGAGTAGGGAGGATTATAACAAGGAGAGTTTCCTGATGAAGCGCCAAAGCTAAGACTGGAGGGCTGCATAGACATCCACGTGAAGGGGCGGGGAGAGGAAGGAGGGTATTCTGTGTAGAACCACTGGCTGGACAAAAGCCCTGAGTTGGGCACTGGAAGAAGTGGTCCCAGCACAGTGAGGGAGGAGTTCTGCTGGATAGAGTGCTGCCTGTACAACCATCCCTCTCCCCGAGATATCCCTCTCTCCCTATGTTCAGGCTCTACCTTCAGGAAACAAGTTCCCAACCTGACTTGTCTCACCACCTGGTGTTCCTCCTGGGAACCAAGTCAAACATTCTGGCCCCTTTGACAGGCCCTGGGAGGCAGGCTCTGCTGTGTCTCCTGAACACAGACTGGAGTGGGAATGAGGGCAGGCTCCCTCATTAGCTGTTTTAGCTTAAAGAAGTCACTTAATATCGCCAAGTCTCATCTGCCTCATCTGTACTACTCACATGGAGAAGACTTCCCTGAGTATCCAATTCACAGAATGAGTGCTTCTTGCCTAACACTCTGCATGATTTCTTTCCATTCGCTGGTCTTACAGCCTCTGCAATGGTTACAGTTAATGCTATGTGACAACTGGGTCAGGCTATTCAACCAAAAACTAATCGAAGATAGTCTGTAATTACAATTAATATGCATAATCAGTTGACTTTAAATAAAGGAGATTATCCCAAACAATCTAGGTGGGCCTATTCTAATCTGTTGAAAAGTTTTAAGAGCAAAACCTTCTTAAGAAAAGGCATTCAGGCGCAAGGAGGCAGCATTAACTGCTGTGCAGTTTCAGCCTGTAGACCTGTGCTGCAGATTTCAGACTTTCCAGCTCCTACAGTCACATAAGCCAACTCCTTAAAAATATATAGTGGGACATCATGTTTGGAACCCTGACTGATGTATCCCCCAGTGAGAAGAATACCTCCATGAGAGCAAAACCCCCCTTTGCCTTGTTGACGGTTGTATCCCAGCATTGAGAATAGTTTCTGGCAAACACATAAGAAATATTTGCTGCATTAGTGGGTATTTATCAAAGGCCCGGTACTCCTCACTGCCTGCACATGGTCAGGCCACCCAGTCCCATGAACCCACTCTTACTAAATTTCTTTCACATTCATTGCTTTTCTATTCTCTGTGCTGTTCCCTCATTCATAATCTCATGACCTTTTTCTCTGTATTATTCCACTAACATCCAAACTGGTCTCCATGCCACCAGTCTTTCCCTGCTCTCTACATCCCACTCTTCCTTGCCAGATTTATCTTCTTAAAATAAAGTATGAGTTACGTCACCCCCTTGTTCCATTCTGTTCTGTGCTAGGAGCTGGTATGAATTTGAATAAGACAAGGTCCCTCCTTCAAAGCAGTGCCACAGCCCTCAAGTGGTTCCCTAGGAACTAAAATGTCAAGGCCATTGAAAGGTCACTCCTGGATCCATTTTCTGACTGTTTGATCTTAGGCACAATATGAGCTCTCCAAAACTCAGATCCTCAGTGGTGAAATTTTATCTTATAGGTATGGAGTTTGCAAGTGAATAAGTGTGAGTGTGTGTGTGTGTGTGTGTGTGTGTGTGTGAGAGAGAGAGAGAGAGAGAGAGAGAGAGAGAGAGAGAGAGAGAGAAGAGAGAGGGAAAGAGAAAAGAGAGGGAATAAATAATGCTCACAAAGCTTAAATCATAAGTCTTGGCCCTCCTTAATTGTAAACTACCATTAATCTTATCAATACTACTATTGCATCTTATTTTTATTTATTTACTAGAGGCCTGATGCATGAAATTTGTGCAAGGAACTTGGCCCTTGCAGCCTCAGCTTTGTCCAGAAGATTGTCCAAATGGTCAATCTGCTGTTCTGTCTAATTAGCATATTAGCTCTTTATTATATACTAGAGGCCTGGTGCACAAAATCCATGCACAGGTAGGGTCCCTAGGCCTGGCCAGTGATCAAGGCCTTCCTTCCCTGGCTGCCAGCTGCAGGCTGGGGCCTTCCTTCATTCCATGCCATCTCCTGATAGTCAGCACACATCATAGTGAACAATTGAACTCCAGGTCGAACTCCAGAGGGAACACTTTGCATGTAAACCTTTTATATATATATTTTATTTATTTATTTTTAAAATTCTCATCCAAGAATATTTTCCCATTGATTTTCAGACAGTGGAAGAAAGAGGGAAAGACAGAAATATTGATATGAGAAAAACACACACATCGATTGGTTGCCTCCTGCACATGTTATGACCAGGGCCTGGGCTGGCAAGGAGCCTGAAACTGAGGTATGTGGCCTTGACTGGAATCAAACCTGGGACTATCCACTGAGCCAAACCAGTTAGGGCTGCATGTTGTTTTTAGATGTTGTTATTACTCTGTATTCTACTCTTCAGAATGAACTTTCTAAGGTTGAATGCAAGTAACTCAAAATTTTAAAAAATCACGGAGGAACTAAGGACAAAAGGAAGTGCTGAAATGACTCATAGGGTGATCATGCTGATCATTAACGAATATTTCTAGCATCATATTTTTTGTTAACCATCAAATATTAAGACTATAATTGGACAAGAGGCCTGGTGCATGAAATTCATGCATGGGGGGTGGTAGTGTGTCCCGCAGCTGAGCCTGAACCATCTCCAATCTGGGACATCCCTCTCACAATTCAGGACTGCTGACTCCCAACTGCTTGTCTGCCTGCCCCTAACTGCTTCTGCCTGCCAGCCTGATCACTCCCTAACCACTCCCCTGCCAGTTTGATCAATGCCTAACTGCTCCCTGCCATCCCGATTGACCCTAAATGCCTTCCCCTGCTGGCCTGGTCACCCATAACTGCCCTCCTCTACTGGCCCAGTCACCCCTAACTGCCCTCCCTTGCCAGCCTGGTCACTCCTAACTGCACTCCCCCACAGGCCTGGTCCCCACCAACAACCCTCCCCTGCAGGGATGGTCCCCCCAACTACACTCCCCCGAAGGCCTGGGTCCCCCCAAATGCTCTCCCTGCAGGCCTGATCCCCCCTAGCTGCCCTCCTCTACTGGTCTGGTCATCCCTAACTGCCCTCCCCTACAGGCCTGATTGCCCCCAACTGCTCTCCCTTGTAGGCCTAGTTCCTACCAACTGCCCTCCCCTGCTGACCATCTTGTGGTGGCCATATTGTGTCCACATGAGGGTGGCCATCTTGTGTGTTGGAGTGATGGTTAAATAAATAAAAGAATAGGGTAGACACTGGAATTTAGTGCAATGCACCATCAGTTTAGTAAACATCTGTAAGGCAGAGTCAATCTCAACTCTTCCTATTTGTGCAATTCTCAGTAGAACACTGTCCCTTCCCATGTTTTAACAAAGGCTGGGTGAGGAAATACATCAGAAGAACAAAAGGACAAGATATTCTATCTCTTAACAATCCTGACAAATTAGAAGTACAACAGGGGGTTGATCAAACTGTTCTTCCTAATTCACCAAAGGGTAGCAAACATTTAGAAATTCTTTAAACACCTCACAAAACATGATGTCTACAGCTGCATAATAATGCAGAGAGGATGATGAATAAAATCAGGTCTCACATTTTTAGCAGCACTGAAAACCCAGTTTGACTCATTTCCCCTTCAAATGATTTTTGTTTTCTCTTGTCCTTTCACCTGTATGTATAAATCCTACCCCAACTGAATGGCAATTTGTTTTCTCCACATGGAGGAGAAAGGGCTGTTCTGGCCTTTCCATCGCATTCCCTTTTGCAGGCCATTGAGATCAGGGTCCCCTGGCTTTCCTTTTGGCATCAATGAAAGCTGTTTCATTCCCCTTGGTGAAATGGCCTTCAAGAACGTGCTGATAAACTTTGTGTCGTTAAGTGATTCCCTTCCATACTGTCTCATCTTTCTCTGTCCCCTCTGCAGACAGTCCCTACAGTGGTCACTGTGCTGTGTTCTGGGCTCGGTGTGAATCAGGACAGTTAAGCAGGCACAGCCCCTTAGGCCATAAACTCCTTCCATCTCCTTCTGCGGTGGGGGCGACTCTGCCATTGGGCATAGTCTGAAATGTTTGGACCAATTATGAGACACTGCATTTTCTGGATTCACTCAATTTAGGCTACATAAACATCGTTTAAAATTAAAAAAAAAAAAAAAAGAAGAAAAGGAAAGGGGAAAAGAGCTGTCACACAGAACCAGTAGAGACCATATTCTGGCTGTTGCTGTAAACATAATTACTTTGTTTAGGCAAGCTAACAGGCTAAGCTAGCAGGTGCACCTTCTGGAGAGCGAAAAAGAATGCAGTACGGTACATCACTGCTCACCTCTGGCATAAGCACCGCCCTCTGTGAAGAAGGAGGGTGTTTTCAGGCCCAATAACAACAAGCTTGAACTCACTCTGGAGAAAGTGAAATCCTTAAGGCTGGGCTAGATTTAAAACTGATGTGCATGGGGTCCTTTGACATTTGGCTTTAAGGGAGTTTCTGAGGCAGATTTTTAGCCAAAACCATATTCTCAGAGAGTTGAGGGCACAGCAGAGCACTCTTATGGGGCAGGGGGAGGGTAGGGCCAAGGTGTCAGATCCAGAGCCAGTGGTACAGTAGAAAGACTGGTTCAGAAGTCAGAAAATATGGCTTTGCTTTGGGCCCTGTGACTAATCTCTCTGAATTAAGTTTTTTTTTTAATTAAAATAATGAGGGGGGGATAAGAGATCAATTGAAGGACTTGTGTGCATGCATAAAAGCATAACCAATGGACTCAAAACCCTGGAAGGGTGGTGAGGGCATGTATAGAAGTGGGGTGGGGTGGGGGGAAAATAAGTATGTACATATAAAATACCTTAATAAAAAAATTAAAAATTAAAATAATGAGGCATTCATGATACCTACTCTATATTATAAATATATAAGATATATACATATATATCAATAATTATAATATATATAATTGTGATACCAATTAGTTATCATATGCAAAAGAATATATTTGTAAACAGTAGAGTGCTTTTCAACGTTAAAATATTTCAATAAACAGCCACTTCTTTCACCCGGTTGCCCATAGTATTGGATTTAAATAGCAGTAAGGAAAAATCAATATAACTTAAAAAACTAAGACAATGCATCAGATCCTCCTGCTACTAAACTGCGTTGCTTATTTTAGCCACAGGGGACGAAATCAATCCTTGGGGAACGTAAGTTCTGAGGGCACCTCCGAACCCTTCTCTCGTAGCCAGTGTCACTCGCGTCTCTGGTTTCTGTGGAGGGCGGCTCCGCGCTGAAAACTTGACCCTGGTCTAATTATATCGCTTGGCTGGGGCAGCAAAGCTGGTTGGCATTCCTCCCGTCTGTCTAGCTGGTGAATGTAACTGGGGATCAGGACATGTGAAGTCAGAATGCCATATTTAACAAGGTTATTACAGTTCGAGACCTCTTTCCTCGGGCGGCATTTGCTCCGTGGCAGACGACAGAAAGTAACACATCAGACATCATTTACCAGCCCTGCCATCTCCTTTTCTGTTTCCTCCTTTCATCCCTGAGATTCAGTGATGTCCCTAATGCTTGGCTGGGTACACATACAAATCCAAAGAAATCAAAGAAAAGTCATTAGAAAACACCATCAGCACACTTTGAACTTAAAATTTATGTAATTTTGACTAAGGCACGAAGTGAACTATCTTTTTTTAAATTCAAAGGATAGCTTCTTCGGTACTTAAAATCCCCTCTCCCCTTCCCCACAAATGTAAGTATAAAAATTGCTTAAATCTTAAGAAAGCTCCATGACTGTAGTGTACATACTATTCAGATGCAGGGGTCTTCAAACTACGGCCCGCGGGCCACATGCGGCCCGCAGAGGAGTCTGATCTGGCCCACCAGGTTTTTTGGGCAGTGAGCGCAGCCGAGGTGTTACAGTAGGAATTAGTAGTTCATATAGTCCGGCCCTCCAGCTCTCTGAGGGACCGTGATCTGGCCCCCACTTTAAAAAGTTTGAGGACCCCTGAAAGATACAGTTTCCCCAAAGACCTCTCCTGCCCCTCACCAGTCAGTACCCACTCCCTGCCATGTACCTGCCATTATGGCTTCTGTCAGCATAGATGAGCTTTGTTTGTGATTGAATTTCATGTAAATGGGATCATTCTTTTCTTTTCTTTTTTTTTTTTTTTTGGTCTGGGTTTCTTTTGTTCAACATAGTGTTTTCAGATTCATGTGTGCTTTAATGTATACTTACTAATATACATTGTTTTTTTTTTTAATGTTAAGTGATATTCCATTGTGTGTATGTACCCCGATTTGTTTATTCATTTTTCTGTTGTTAGACACTTGGGTTGTTTTCCTTTTCGGCTATTATGAAAAATGTGCTAGGACAACTCTTGTACACGTCTTTCTGTGAATGTAGCATTCATTTTTCCTGGATACATATCCAAGAGTGGGACTGTTAGGATAGATGGGTAAGATGTGTTTAACTTTAGTAGAAACCGTCAAATTTCCAAAGCAGTTGTGCCATTTTAAACTCCTACCACATTACATAACTTTTAATTTGGCAGAGTATGTTGTTATATTCTGGAAAGTATGCGTCTTTTAAATAATGGTTTTGAGTGGAATGCTTCACACCAACATAAATTTCTCATACATTTTAAAAAATGTAGTTAACCAATGTTTTTTTATTTTTTTATTTTTTTATTTCTTGATAGGGAAGCATAGAGAGGAAGAAATAAAAATGAATGAAGATAAAATTCATATATTTTATCTTTTTTTAGTGTTAATCAAAAAGCATTATCAAAACAAAGTAGAATATTTAAAAAAGAAAAAGCACTATTTACTGAAAATATCAAAATAAAAATTTTAAAATATGTAGTGAATATCACACTTTATCAATTCTAGGCCTTCCCATTCCCCATCTCCATTTTAACACCTTTAAAATTGGTAAGCATCTTATAGACAATGACAATTTAGATTAGATATATGAAGAGCTTGTTAGTCAACAGTAATATCTCAAAAAAATAAAAAACATGGTAATTAAAACTAGTGCTACCTTGCCTGGCTGGTGTGGCTCAGTGGTTGAGCATTGGCCCATGAACCAGGAGGTCATGGTTTGATTGCAGGTCAGGGCACAAGCCTGGGTTTCAGGCTCCAGCCCAGTAGGGGGTGTATAGAAGGCAGCCAATAGATATTTCTCTCTCATGGAGGTTTCTCTCTATCCTTCTCCCTTCCTCTCTCTAGAAAAAAAAAAAAAAAAAAAAAAAAAAAAAATATATATATATATATATATATATATATATATATATATATATGCATGCCATTGGTTCTGAATATTCATGGCAGTTCCTTAAAAAAAGAAAAAGAACTAGTGCTACCTTTATACTTGCCTATCAAATAAGAAAGACGTTTAAAATGGTTCAAGTTTAAAGTTCCAAAGTGACACTAATATAAGCATCCTCACATCCCATTCAGTGGAGTGTAAACCTTTACTATCTTTCAGGAAAGCAATTGGACAATACTTATGAAGGTTCTTTAAAGTCATTTTTGGCCTTAACTGGTTTGGCTCAGTGGATAGAGCGTTGACCTGTGGACTGAAAGGTCCCAGGTTTGATTCTAGTCAAGGGCATGTACCTTGGTTTCGGACACATCCCCAGTAGGAGGTGTGCAGGAGGCAACTGATTGATGTTTCTAACTCTCTATCCCTCTCCCTTACTCTCTGTAAAAAATCAATAAAATATATTGCCCTAGCCGGTTTGGCTCAGTGGATAGAGCATTGGCCTGTGGACTGAAGGGTCCCAGGTTTGATTCCAGCCAAGGGCACATGCCTGGGTTGTGGGCTTGATCCCCAGTGTAGGGGTGCATGCAGGAGGCAACCAATCATTGATTCTCTCTCATCATTGATGCTTCTATCTCTCTATCCTTATCCTTTCCTCTTTAAAATCAATAAAAATATATTTTAAAAAATCAATAAAATATATTAAAAATTGTTTTTTGACCCAGTAAGTTCACTTTTAGCAATATATCCTAGGGGATATTATACATAGGAAAAATATATAAAAACAGTTAAGGTAATATTTTTATAATGATGAAAACTTGAAGTAATTTAAATGCTGAACAATAGGAGTGCAGTTAACTAAACCCCAATAATGGGCTACTCTGCAACCACTAAGATATTTTAAAATAATTTCTAATTATAGAAAATGCTTACTTTAAAAATATATATATTTTTATTGATTTCAGAGAGGAAGGGAGAGAGAAAGAAAGATAGAAACATCAACGATGAGAGAGAATCATTGACCGGCTGCCTTCTGCATGCCCCACACTGGGGACTGAGCTGGCAACCCCAGGCATGTGCCCTGACCGGGAATCGAATTGTGACCTCCTGGTTCATAGATTTCAATGCTCAACCACTAAGCCACGCCAGCTGGGTGAAAATGCTTACTTTTTTTTTTTAATGCTTACTTTTTAATGTTAAATAAGAAAGTGGAATAAAAATTGTGTTAATGTTCTGACTCTACAATGTTTGACAAATACATGCTATATATTTACCAACATACAATGCATAACAGCATATATGGTATTTATATACATGTATTATAAAAAATGAAATAGACCAATACTAATAATAATTTCTTTCTCATAGTGAGATTATTTTTTGTTTACATCTTTATACTTTTCTCTATGTTAAAAATGTATTAGCCACAAAACCCTGAAAGTTATTTCAAAAATCACACCTCTATATAAGCAGAATGCCCAATAATCTAACTTGCATAACATAGGCTTGAAAGAGTGAGTCAAACCTTATGAAAACTAGCCAACATTTATCACTGTTTTTAAAAAAAGGAACTTGGAAAAAAACCTGTTCCTCATCAAGATATGTCACAGGCATGCAGGGTGAAGTCAGGACAGACCATTGCTGCCTGGCTAGAAAGCACCCCTTTATTTTCCACTTCACGAGTTATAGGACTCATCGTCGGAATCCTGATCACATTTCACCATTTTGTAAATTTCTTTTACTCATAAAGAGGTTGGAATTTTCTCCCCACAAAGACATTCAGTTCATTTGACTCATCTAAAAAATCACACTGGTCCCTGGGGAAAAACAGCTTACGGGGCTAGTGTTTATCTTTAGTGCTTTCAGTAAAACTTGATTGTGAAGTTTTGAATTATCAAATGTTAAAATGATTCCCATTTCTATATCAGATTATAATTCTTCTTTATGTTATGCTCTTTATAATGATCATGCCGTGTCTGGCAAGGAGAGTCTCATGTCCCCCACTCCCAAAAAGGAAAGTTTCCAGGTGAATATCAGCATCCAACTGAGAAGTCACCTTGGGTTATCATGAAAGGACCCAAAACGTGGATCCCACTTCAGAGTTTCAGGCAAGACAGGTGAGGCTACAGACTGCCCAGGTGGGTTTGTTGGAAGCACCCCTGAGAACACGGAAATGCTCCCGGAGACACTGAACACACAGCCTTTCAGGGGGCCCATCGGACGCCAGTCGCTCATTGGTGTACTGCTGTGCACTCACCTACATTAGCTCAGTACATCTCATTAACTTGATTTTAACGAGGCTGGGCCTTGGCAGGCAAGTCTTACCATAAGTGCTTGTTCAGAAAGTTCTACAAATGGATCCCTTTACTGTTTGCCAGGTCCTTTCTACTAAATGTCTCCCAGAGCTACTTCTCTGGTGGAAGAAAATGTCACCTGTCTTTGGGGACAGGAGTTAATGGGTGCTTGCATTTGAGGAGTGAATGAATAACCAGGTTCATGTTAAAAATATATGTCGGTCACATCAACTGAAAAAGAAAAATAGCTGTCTGTCTGAGTGGTTAGAGGGACAGGGATGATTTATTAATGTCTTTGTCAATTGTAGGCACATGGTAGCTAACAGACCTTCAAAGAAACTAGAAGACCAAAATTGGGCTTTGTCCTAAAAAAATTCTTTTTCCAAATCTCCAGGCCTATCACTTTTAGGTGCTATCTGAGTCAGATATTGAAATGTCATTAGGAATTTCTGTGCCAGTTAGGGTATCTATGTCCCCAATTGGCACCTACAAGCTTCACTTGTCCTCTCACGGTTAATTTATTCTGCAATTTAACGGTAACCACTTATTCTGTTTTGATTTTTATTCTGGCATATTACTGTGTTTAAATCTCTATTTCATCTCTTACAGCAGGAATCCCATTAGTCATGTTCAGATATTTGTAAAATGTTGGCTTAAGTTTCAAAGAAAAAAACCCAACAGTATTATAGCTTGCATGCCCTGCATTACTAAAAGAGCTCTTAAACGGATACAACTGAAATTAAGCCTCGTTCCTAAAACGGAGAGAAGAGAAAGAGGAAGCGTAGCACAGAATCGAACGAGTATCTACCCAAAATGGAAGTGTGCCTCAATGACCCAGGTGCGGGGATTGTTCTGGGGATGAATAACTCAGAAGAAGTCACCAAAAGATAAGCCAGAGTTGGTCCTCACATGTTTTAAGTGATAAAAGAACTCTGTTTTAGTGCTTAAAATCTGTTTTTCTGTTATGGTTTTGAAGCAATAGTGTACCAGCTGCTGGATTTCTTCTATTGTTTAGAATCTGAATGAAAAAGATATGAGCATGTGTGTGTGTGTTTTTAAATGTAAGTAACGTTATCTATTTAATTATTTAATCCTCACCTGAGGATACGTTTTTTTTAATTTTTATTTTCTTTATTGATTAAGGTATTATATATGTGTCCTATTCCCCATTGCCCTCCCCACTCCCCACCCCCAGAACTTATGCCCTCACACCCCTGGTGTCTATGTCCATTGGTTATGCTCATATGCATGCATACAACTCCTTTGGTTGATCTCTAAGAGCATGTTTTAAACATAAACAGATGCATCTACCAGTCACCAACCCAATATAGGCAGCCACTTTCAACTATTCCAAAAGAGGACTCATGCTGGATTTTCCTCTGAGTCTCTCCTGACAAGATCCTTTTCTCTACATCCCCAGTGCCAAGGGTCCTACTCAGGCCTCTAGCACTTCCTGCCTCAGTGTTACAATAGTCTTAAGGGAAGAGTGAAGACAGGGAATAAAAAAGTGGAGTTCACTCTAACCAAGCTGCTAAGATTATTAACATTACGAAAGTTGTGGTATGAGGAAAGACTCAATTCCTGTTCTCACTATCCTGGGAACTTATTATACTTGTTTGAATTTCTCAGTCCTTTGTTGATGCCTGGATCTACATCTGGACCTGCAGATAACACTCTAATTGCCCCCTGCAGGACTCACATATCCAGGCCACCTGATTACCCCCTGCAGGGCTCACATAGACATCCATTTTCCAGACCACTGGATGAGACCACACCTGTCTCATCCAGAGGTTCCCATGTTCCAGACCACCTGGTATCCATCATCCAGACCACCTGACATCTGACTAATAACCATCCTGTACCAATCCTATAGCATTAAGAATGTAGGACTGATAATTCTCAAGAATGTACTTTTTACTTGAAGAGCATTTAACTTTTTTTTTCTTCTTTGGGTCACTATTTTGGTTTCTGCATAAATCAGTATTTCCAGAATAATTATTCTTTTAAATGCAAATAAATGATTCTTGCCTTTCACTTTGGCCTTTTATTTTTAGATTAACAGTCTCTTAGCTGGTCTCCCAATTCCAGTCACATCCCTTCAAGCCATATGATGTTGCACATGGTGTCAGCGTGCTGTGCATGTAACACAAGCTAAACCCATCAGAGGGCCCCCAGCAGCTGCCTACAGCCCAGGCTCCTTGGCTGGGCATTCAGGTCCTAAGTGATCTGAACCAGCCTGCTCCTCCACCATCCTGACAGGGATTATAAGCTAACAATTCCTGGTTACCATGAGTTGTCTTCGCTTGGAATAGTCTTCTTAGCTCTGACTTGCTGGAAAACCCTTTCAGTAAAACTTTATGAAAAACAATTAGGTTATTTGAATACCTAACCTAAAAAAAAAAAAAAAAAAGAAAGAAATATGCCAATATGTGAGCTAAGGTCTACACACATAGCTATTTATGATAGCCTATTTTTAACAGCAAAAAAGTGTGTGTGTGTGGCAGGGTGTGAAGGGGGGGCAAATGAAATGTTCAAAAATAATCAAATAGATTATGCTATATGGGATGTTATAAAACAGCTAGAGGCCTGATGCACGAAATTCGTGAAAGGGTAGGCCCTGGTAGCCCTGGCTGCCTCAACCCTTGCAGCCACCCTGGCTTCCTTTGGAAGGTCATTCTGCTATTTGGCCTAATTAGCATATTAGCTCTTTATTATACAGGATTAAAAACTATGTTGACAAAGTTGTAAAGACATGGAAAATGTTTATTCTAGAAAAGACTGAAGAAGACTTAGGAGATACAGATATCCCAGAAGATGTCATAAAAGTAAAAGAAGAAAGAAAACCAAGAATGCAGGCATAAAGCAGAGTCAGGGATGAGGCTGCAAAGATAGCTTTTGACTATGTGTGTGGGTCACAAACAGGGCTTTTAGTTTCCCATCAGCAAGCATAGAGAGAAATCTGGACAGTATCACCATCCAGTACCCACAATGTAAAAACATTCTCTTGCTTGGGAGAAATGTAGTTACCCCATACATGAACTGCTGTGGCGAGTCCCCATGGAGAAGAGTATAAAATACTAAGGCACACTTGGCAGGATTCCCAAGGGTGATTCATACAGAGATCCAGGATGAAGGCAATGGCCATTGCACTAGCCAACTCAATCCCCCTTGTAAGGAGCCAATAGTTAATAATGCATGTCTTTAGTTTTCTATGAATATCCCTTGTTGCAGAAGTAGAATTTAAAGAAATGGAAGGACTGAAGTACATTTCATTTAATCTCGTCTCAACTAATTTTTTGGTCCTAATACTGATACATTTGATGAATTTAAAATTGTATTTGCTGAAGAGTACTTGGAGTCAATCTAGTCTATAGCCAGATAATTAAAAATAGACTTATCAGAATGAATAATTAAGGAGCAGGAGTAGGAGCAGAAAGCTTAGTAAGAAGACTACTGTAGAAAGACAGGAAAGAATCGAACGTCATAATGATGTAACCATTGTACTAGGAACAGTAATAGTTCCAATAATGATGATAAGAGTAACGCCACATTACACTGTAACAACAACAATAATAATAACAGTAGAAACACGTACCATTATTATTACTTATCAGGTTTTGAATTGAATATGTGAAAACCAATCACTTGTTAGGTAAATTAGATTTTTGCATCAAAATCTAAATCCCTTCATTGACATTTTCTCCTGTTAACAAAAGTCAAGGCTCAATTAAAAACACAGCACACACAATGCTGGCACCCTCTCCTAGATTCCCAGAGTTTTGGTGGTGCTGTCACATTCTGTTTTGGTTCGGAAAAAGATGAAGGAAAATGGAATCTGCCTTTGACTTCCTACTCATTCTTGATCATATTCTGGTGATCGATCCTTTCATGATCATTCATAAAGTATTTTAAAAGAGTTTTTAACTTAAGTTAAGTTAAAAAAGCAAGAATTGATTCTGAATAGCATAGGTCTGTTGTTAAAACTCACATCTTGGAGCTGGTAGGTATGTCTGTGCATGACTTTAATCATTACCATGACAACAAATAGGGAAATCATATTAGTTCCTTACGCATGCAAGGGTGTCTGAAAGAGACAAAGGAAAGAAACAAACAAGAGAATGATTTTGAAAATATGGTGGTACAAGAGCTTCCATTCCTAAGTGATACGGAAAGACACCCTACCCAGTAACAACAGGGCAGAGATATACCCAGCGTGTCAGGGGCGAGGAGGCCACGGAAAAGAATATCAGAGGAGGAAGACAGTAAACTGGAACATTTTTGGAAGCAGTTTTTACTCCAAGGAGATGCAAAGAATTCTGCGTATGAGTCAGCCTGGAAATAATGGGAGAGTCTATGAAGTTCATAGGAACAAAGGCTTAATAATACCCAAGAGGAAATTTCCTAGCAAAAAGCAAATGCCAGTGCCTTTGTTGAATAACATCCATTACTGCAAACTGTCTGGCAGAACCCAACAACAGGCATACAAATATCTTGATTTTAAAGTCAGCATAGAAAAAAAATGTATGAGCTCTTCAAAGAGGGAATACATGTGGCAAGTCTAAGATCAAACGGCCATAAGTATAATCTGTATTTGGGAATGCTCAATGAAGTTCACTATTTAAAGGAGGGCCTACAATAAGGAAATAAAAGCAAATGGACAGTAAAGAGCTCGAAGCAAAAAGAATCAAGGAATAAGCTGAGAACCAAATAATGATATAAAAAGGGAAAGCTTGAGGCCAAATTGAACCAGCATAGGGCAAGGGCTAATATACATAAAATGAAAGTTTCAAAAAGAAAAAGAAAAAAAAGGAAGCTTATAAAGTTTTTTTTGTGTGTGTGTGATAAATATTAAAATGCTATTTTTTCTTGGTTAATATTTCCATAATATTTTAGAGTAGAATGAGATCTGGCTTGATATATTATGACAATCTAAATGCTGGTAAAGCCATGTAATTTGTTATAATTACAAATTGCAATCAGCCAGGTGTTACAGACAGGGGCATGGTGAAGTGAACGGTGGTACATCTACGACTAGGCTATTACGCAGTCTCTAGCAACTCTAAGCAGTAATATAGAATATACGTATGCCAGAGCTCTAAAAGAACAAGGTGTTTTACACTGTATGAATTACAGGGCTGAAGTAATGCTGCACCAAGTTTTTAAAACAGATTTTCTTTTTTAATTCTTTATTGTTTAAAATATTACATATGTTTCCTTTTTCCGCCATTGACCTCACCCCAGCCACTCCCACTCCCCAGCACACGTCTTCACCGCACTAACTTATTTTTTAAATTACGTTTGTAAAGTTCTTTGGCGATTCAGGAAAAAGTTGCTATTTAATTTGCTTTAGATATTTAAAAAAATATATTTTTTAAAATTGATTTCAGAGAAGAAGGGAGAGGGAGAGAGAGATAGAAATATCAATGATGAGAGAGAATCATTGATTGGCTGCCTCTTGTATGCCCTACCCTGGGGATTGAGCCTAAAACCTGGGCATGTGCCCTGACCAGGAATTGAACCATGACCTCCTGGTTCATAGATCGATGCTCAATCACTGAGCCAATCCTGGCTGGGCTGTTTTGAAAAAAATAAAATAAAATAAAATAAAAAAATATATATATTTTAATTCGGAGCAGCCTGACAGGGTTCTAAACAGTCTCCAAAGAAATAAAATAAAGAAAAGCACTTTCCTTACTTATAACTATCAGGATATATAAAATCCCAAGTAAAATCTGCAGAGATGAAAAGATGCTATGCTGAGAGGCTCTCTGAGGTTCACATACTGCTACTATTTGCCAGAGTTTCTAGAAGTCACCTGGTAAATGCCACATGGAATGTTTAGAGAGAATTTATGTATAGCACCCTCATGTGACGGAAACTACGGAGTCTTTATGTGCCCACCGTACTATTTCATCTTAGAGACAACCAGGCATCTATAAACCAAGGAGAAGAATCCCACCAAAGGCCTTGGCTGGGGCCACCAGGGTGCACCTCCCCAGGCGTGGTTTCCTAATGATCAACTGGCCTAAAAGCATTTCAAGTACAATCCATTCATTCCCCTGGAGGGTTTCTGCATTTATTTGAATATCCTGGGTGTGATTTTCTCTCTCTGTCACTTCTTTGTCATTTTGGGATTACTGAACCAATTCCGCCAAAGGCATATTTTATTTCTTTTGTATTTCTAATGAATAGTTTTTAAAGATGCATTGTTTTATGAGTAAATGGGTTGTGTTGTATCTTTGGGTGTTTTCTATCTTTGTGTGTTTTTCTACTTTATTTATGTGAATACTTTAAGACTCTTTAAAGCCAGTCTTTTCAAGTGAAGACCATTTCTTCAAGGCAGAATTTAATTTTATTTTCAGAATACTTGAGCAGATGCAGAAAGGCTTTTAATTACAGGAGGACAACTTTTAAGGCAACTTGAAAATAATTTAATTAAGTTATTTAAATGTGTTTAATTTTAACTGTATAAAAAGAATTCAGACACCTTAACAGTAAATATCAATTAGCAAGAGGAATGAGGATTGCTTGAGAATCACCTGGGGAGCTTTTCCAGTTACGCTTGCGGGCACTCTTTCCTACAGGTTCTAGGAGAGGGGGGTGGGGAGGACTGTCACTTTCTGTTCCTGTTAGTAAAACAAACAAACAAACAAACAAACAAAACAAAAAACCCAATCCCCCAAAACAAACAAAGGAAATGGAATCTGCCTTTGGTTTCCTACTTAATCCTGACCATTTCCTGGCTGCTGATCATTCATAAACTATTTGAAAAATTTTACTCATTTAATTAAAATAGCACTGTAAACTTAAGTATCACAAATCTTCTATTAAAGAAAACTAGTACTGGGATCCGTGCTATCAAACTGTATCATGAAGTCCTACTTCCTAGAGGTATACCTCCTTTGGTGCAAAGAGGATCAGGAGAAAAGTTACACAGAAAGAATGAGCTTTCCGGTTGTTTGATAGTGAGACATGGAAACGTTAGGGCAGATGGGCCTAGCAGGTCTGAGCCAGAGGCCAGCGGGCACTCGCCACACTCGCCCAAGCCAAAGCAGGCAGCCTGGTGACTCACCGGCAGGGCAAGATCCGGACCACGTCGCTGGGCTTGTACCCTTCAATACAGACTGCACAGTTGTCAAAGTCAGGCTCTGTTTCCTGCAACACAGAAAGCACACGTGAGCCTATTTTTGTAATTTCAACTCTTGTAAAGATACCCAAATAACACGCCAAAGAACCGTGCCTCAGAGGCAGGCTTCAATGGTCTTGGGGTCAGTTTTCTTAATCAATAATTTACTATTTACTGGCTTAGTTTTCATTCATTCTAACCGCCACGTTTTGTCTCTGGGTTCCACTGTAAGTGGAATAATTTTTAAATGTACCATTACTAATTATGCTATTCATTATAATTAGAGGTGACATAGCAAAAACTCAAAGATGAGAAATACCATTTATGGAGAAGTATCTAAATATTTAATCTTTTCATTCCTCAGGAATCTAATGTACACAATGCTAAAATAGTGTTTCTGACTTCTTTCTTTCTTCCCCAAGTATATAAACCTCCTTTAATACCCCATAAAATATTACTTACATAATAGTTCTTATTATTTTATTATTCCCTGTTTCAGGGGGGAAAGTAATGGAAAAATACTTTCAATTCAGTAGTGCTTTTAAATGAATGTTATCATAATAAGGTCAATAGAATTTTTATATAGTTGAAAAACAGCAGAACATAATTAGGGAGACAAATCAATTATTCAGACTAAAGACAAACACCTGAAATGCATGTTGAGTCATGAATCCCTTACAAGCTCCCAAGAGCTCCAAATCCATGTCTGCAATCCACTGCTTTAAAATTTCTCCTGGGCGAAGAAAAATCCTCAGAGGCCACCGGTATGGACTGCACTGCTCTGCTGTCCATCCTCTAGACATGCATTTGCTTTTGGCTGTATGCCATCCTGCTACAGTGAGGGAGGCTGCTGCAATGACATTGGGCTCTAGACACTAGAATTCTGAGACACTAAATATGCTTCCTGCATTTACTGTAGTGGAGGACATCGTTCAGCAAATAACATTGTCTTCTTTGCAAAGAATCAAGTCCTAATACAGGAACCATCTTTTTTTTTTTAATCTTGTGGAACACTGGAATAAGGTAGCTACTTCTTGAAAATGGAATATTATTTCCTTCTTTGCATTGGCTGCTAAAAAGCACCCACCTAAATTTGGGACCCATTTCTGTTAGGCATTTTAGGTAATGCATTTGTCTAATTTCATCCTGGCTTTATCTGCTCTTCCTACATTAATTTTAAATTCTCCAAATTACTTTGCTGTTCCATTGTATACCTTTTATAAAGGGCTTTAAATTATCTTATGTAATAAAAGCCTAATATGCAAATTGTCTGAATGGTGGAACTACTGGTCGCTATGATGTGCACTGACCACCAGGGGGAAGACGCTCAATGCAGGAGCTGCCCCCATCCTGCAGAACCTAGGCCAGCTAAGGTGGGTGCAAGTCCCTCTCCCCCCTCCAACCCGATCGCCCCTCCAGTTGTTCCACAGATTGACCCTGATCGCTGGCCAGGCCTAGGGACCCTACCCGTGTACCAGGCCTCTAGTATTTAATAAAGACAGGTAAGATAACAGATGCCTATGGGAGAACTAATAGCATTCATTCCCCCTTCCCATCCTTCTCTCCCTTCTACCTTGATGGCCAAGTAAAGCCAAGAGCTTGTTTAAATAGCCCCCACCCAAAAGAAAAGAGGCTGTTACCTTGTCGCCCTTCTTGATGGTCCTGACCTGGAGCTTACTGATTGCTTTCTTGGCTGCATCTCCCAGTCGGCGCTGAAACAGCAAATGCTGCTGGTTAGTAATAAAGGCCTGTAATTTTTGACTTTGCTTCTAATAACACTTAATAAACCAGGGCAACTATCTCTGAAATCATGCACAAGTGGCATGAATGTTAATGATGATGTCTGGAAGAGATGGCATGGTGATATCTGAACAAAGTGGCTCTAGTATTTGAAGTCTATCAGAGAGAAAGTCTTCATGCCCATGTTAAGCAAGTGGCATATTATATGGAATGATCCTGTTCAGTGACGTTAGTGCAGGTTACATTTATACAGATTACCAAAAAAATAAATTGAGGCCCCAGCCAGTTTGGTTCAGTGGATAGAGCATTGGCTTATGGACTGAAGGGTCCCAGAATTCGATTCCAGTCAAAGGTAGAGAACTCTGTTGGAATTTTAAAGAATTTCCATTACTTATGTAGATTCAAACTAGGTTTACATTTAGTTTGTACTACCCTTTTACATCACATTCTTACATCCAATTTTGCCTCCTTTGTATACGTTTAAGTGTGAGTGTGGGTATAGGAAAATACATAAAAATATGTTTAGTTTAACAAATAATTATACAGCAAACCCCTATGTAACCACCATAACCCACATCAACGAATACTATATTCGACTTGGTTCATTGGTCAACACTCAACCACTGAGCAACACCAGCTGGCCTATACACACAGTAATTACAGTAAATAAGTAGAAAAGGAGATATTCTCCAAGCTAATTTACTTTCCTATTTGATATTTCATTTTTAGTTTTAAAATCATCATTGGCATTTTTAACAGGAGAGTAAGCTTGGGCTGTTTCCCAAAAAGATACCCATATACACTTGAGATTTATGCAGAAGTCCAGGAGTAGATAGCAAACTAAATTGGCAGGAAAAATAGAAAGAGTCTATAATAATAAATATGAATGGGGGATATAGAGTAAGAGGAAAAAGAACTGAGGTAAAACTAAACAGGTTGCAACTCTCTTCCCTCTTCTTTTCCTCTAGTTATTGACTAATTATCCTTTGGTCTCAAATCAAGTCATTTTGGGGGGAGCCTTTCCTAGATGTCTTCCAGGAGAGAAGACCCCTCTGGTCTGCACCCTCACAGCACCTTATCCCTCTACTTCAGAGCCCTGTGACAATAAATGCATTTTTTAAGATCTATCCCAGTTTCTTTTCTCTCCTGTAAGCTCCCTGAGGACAGGACTGTATTTATGTTTGCTTCCCATTAATATGAATAGAGCTACCTTAAGTAATTGACACTGGATCATTCAACACAAATTTCAGATCACATACTTTCCCCAGTTTCAAAAACTCTGGGTTTTGAAGAGAAAAAAAATGGTAGTAAAAACACACAAATTTCTGCTCTCTGTAGTTTACTGTCTAGTGGAATCCCCATTAATGATTGATGAGTGAATAAAATCTTAAACCAAGAGACCATTTATCTATCTATCTATCTATCTATCTATCTATCTACCTATTTACATGGAAAACAACCTGAGAAATTTAGCCAGTTAATGGGAAAACATATGAACTAACCATGATACATGTGGTTAGATAAGCAAAGCTATGGTCCTGACCTTAGCAAATGCAGCTTGTTGCAAATAAGATCTGCTTTTCATTGAAGAAGACAGGAGCAATAATTGAAAAACATGGAGAAGGGACTACTTGTTACAGGGACTAAATGCAGAAAACCTATAGAATATTATATTTAAAATAAGAGATCTGGGCCTACAGTCAAGTATTGATTGTTTTAAGTTTAAGTTATGAATTCAGATATTTCTGTAATTGTGTTTAATTTGTATTATATAATATCTGGCCCCAATTCAATCACTTAAATTGTTTTTTTTTACTTTTAAAGTGGAAGCAATAAGGAAGCAATAATTATTTGCAAACAATGGTATTGGATTATATTCAAAGAAAGACCATCTTTTTTTTAAAGAGGTGAACCAGAAATAATGTTTTCAAAATTTAATTTATTTAAAATCATTTTTAAAGCAAATGAAATATGTTCCTTTTAAATATGAACATGTAAAGTAAATTCAAAGACTACGTTCTATCTTGTCCATGTATTTTATTTTGCTTTTGGTTATATCTGAATTAAAAGGGGGTGCTTAAAAAAAACAAAAAACCCTTCTCTCTTCCACAAAAATAAAAAGCCGTTTCCATACCCTTTAAGGGGAAGATGTAAGCTGCCTTTATAAAAAACAAAAAGAAAATGGTTTGTCCAGGAAATGTAAGATGAAATTAGGTATCAGGGATTATGGCTAATAGCAGTTAATGGTTAGGGGATTAGAAAGAGGAATTGCATTACTATCATTTGGTGACTGAGGGCTGAGAGGTTAAAAGAGTTCAGTGTAGGATAAAGTCATTTGGGAGATGGGCTTCTCACATGAGCAGAACTAGCAGATGGAGAAATTCGAGTTTAAAAGAAAATGATAAAGTCCCCTCAACACCAAGTCTAAGAGGTCTTTCTCCCTGAAAAATCAGAGGACTCACAAAGGAAGGAAGATATGTTTCCCTTCATCTTTCTGGAAAAATGGCCTGAGGTATTTCCTTTCCCTGATGTGCCTTGAGACCACCCTCATTTCAGATGGTAATTCACATACACCTCCTTTCAGGAGAGAAAGGGCAACGTTTTGTGAGTGGCTGACAAAGGATAAGAAAGTCTGACTTGCCAGGGGCAGAGCGGATGTTATAGATACCTTGGAGAATACAGAAAAGTCCGCTTCTGAGATATAGATAATAGTTATGAAACTGGGGAGGCTAGAGTTTTCAACCTAAGTCTAGATTAACCAAAAAAGGGGAAAGCACCATAAAGTTTTAAAATGTAGTCAAATTTTGTATTTCTCTTTAAGTGACACCAAAACGACCAGGAAATATTGACTTCTAAATAAAAACACTGACTTACTTGCAACAATTTTCTAACCAGTATTACGGGATTTCCAAAATGCAAACTAAAGAGATGAGTAAAAACATAAACATTCTTAACAAAATGGTCCAACTAAAGCAGTTGTAGCTTTTGCAGTTGGTCTCTTCTGTCTTTGGGTGGTTACCTGCACCAAGAATAAAGGAGAGAAAAACCACAGGCCCTGCTCAAACGGAGCCTGATGTGCAGCCTGACTAGAGAACGGAGGGATTGGAACCAGAAGTCTGTCACCAAACCCATCCTTCCTTTGTGGTTGGTTCTCAGAAACGCAGACTAATGGGAGAGTTAGCGACCACCAGAGGTACATTTAAGGGCCACCTCGTACATTAAGGGACCACCTCAAGTTTCTAGAGGCTTTTTGTTTCAGAGGGTGATTCCTCTCCCTTGTCTAGGGGGTCCTACAGATTTTCTCTAACCCAACTAGATCCAAATCATGCTTTTTACTAAAGATCACTAGGAGTTGGACCATCTTAATAATTAGATTTATCCGTCAATTGAATCTAAATGAGTATAAGAAAGTGTTTACCAAGGTTATTGGTTCCTTGACAGTAGTGAAGACAAATGGTTTTATGGAAATTAAAAAAGAGCTATTTATTAAAAGAAGCAAGTCCTACATAAATGCCAAAGAAGATGGTAAATAATGGCAGACTCCAGTTCAACACAAGACACAAACCTTCTAAATATTAAGGAGATGGAGAAAAAGGAGACACTTTCCTCTTGTCCCCTTCTGTGTTATAAACAGACATGCAGTGAATATGATTAAAAACTAACTAGGAACATAAGGACACCAATACAGCATCAAAATCGAGTTTATGTTCCATCTTATCTGATTGGATAATTTTGTTTCATATTTGCCCCTTTTTACTGACAGCTGTATTTGATCATCACTATTCTCATCACCACCACCAAGTGGAAAAACAGCAAAGTGTTCTTACGGCCTAGGTCAGTGGTTGGCAAACTCATTAGTCAACAGAGCCAAATATCAATAGTACAACGATTGAAATTTCTTTTGAGAGCCAAATTTTTTAAACTTAAACTTCTTCTAACCTAATGCCACTTCTTCAAATTAGACTCACCCAGGCCGTGGTATTTTGTGGAAGAGCCACACTGAAGGGGCCAAAGAGTCGCACGTGGCTCGAGAGCCGCAGTTTGCCGACCACGTTCCTAGGTGAAGAAAGGAACTATAACCATAAACAGAGTTGATCCCAGTCATCTAGAACCTCATGTAGCCACGGAGTGACTCAGACACTTTCCTTGCTCGTAATACATAACAATGAGTTTTCCAGGCCTGGCTGATGCAACAGAAATCACTGCACAGCCAGTACAGCTGAGTCCTATGATGTAGGTCAGCATTCCGTCAATGTAGTAAAGTGGGTAAGGGAATTGGTCTGGTTGCCCTCACAATATGGTGACCTCACAGAATGATGACTTAAAGCTCTGCACACATGACATGAGGTAGAAACATTAGGGTTATCTTTCGTGGGAGGTGCATGGCTTGGATGTTAGAAGATCCAGCTTTCAGCCCTATTTATGTCACTAACTGTGTGACTTTGGCCAAGTCACTTCAACATTCTGGACCCCAGTTCCCCTCATTAGTAAAACTGTGTCATTTCCAGTTTTACCAGGTCAGGATTTTCTTCCACACAGAACAGAACTGGGAGACAAAGATCCCTGGGACCTGAATTATCTAAACATGGCAAGTCAATGGCTAACTATCTCATCGAATAGGTCACAGATATAACATACATTTTGCCTTTCCATCCTCCCGAGGGCTCTCTACGTTCTGCAGGGACACATCAGGGACTGAGTTGGTTGTCACTTTTTAGGAGATGGAAGCATCTCTGACCCCTGGGACACTTGGCATACTCCTTTCCCTTTCCGTCCCTCTTCCCCTGTGGCGTTCAAGTTTATCTTAAATACCACTGCATTTCTTGCTCCAGCTTAACTTCAGGACCAAATGTGCAAAGGAAATCAAAGGGCCACGGGCCATGTACATGCAAATACCAGGAAAAGTATTCACACAGAGGAGTACCTCTTTCAAGAAAGCTTGGTTGAATGTCATTACCAGGCCTCACATAAAACAACACGAGCCAGGTCTGGTTTCCTCGGATTAGCCTCAAAGGCAACATTGTTTATGAAAAACAAAAAAGAGCCTTACATCATTTATCTGATCTGCCCATGTTTGAAATTGCCATCCTCTACTGAGAGTCCTGTGGTTTTCAGAACACAGACCCAGTCTTTGTGTCGGAGATGGGGTATCCTAGGAGACAGAGGGACAGTGTCCCCAGCATCCCCAGCAGGCAGGCTCACCTGCCACAGCCACGGCAGGAATGCTGCTCGCTGCATCTGCAGGGTGAACAGCTGCCAAAGTGCACATCTGGGGAGTGAGGGACACATGGCTCCTTCACCTCCCGGAGGGGAAGGGAGGCTACCTGTAGTGGACATTGGCATTCAGTCGAGAATCTGTCATGTCCCTGGCCTACCAGGTAGCTCAGTTGATTAGAGCATCATCTGGATATGCCACGGTTGCCGGTTTGATCCCTGGTTAAGGTACACACAAGAATAAACCAACAAGTGCATAAATGGGTGGAACAAAGAAGTTGATGTTTCTCTCTCTCTTCTCTGTCTTTCCCTCTCTCTTCCTCTCTCAAAACCAATCAATAAAACAAAATTTAAAGAATCTGTCATGACCCTGTGTCTCCATCTCAAGAGTTTAAGAAGGGAAGTGATTAGTTGAGTAGAAGAACCCCTGAGCCTCCTTTGTGGAGCCCCTGGAGTGGGAGGATCTTAGACTAGATACTAGAAAGGACTTAACAACCAATCTTTACTTCTAAGGCCAAAAGGGCCAAATTTGGTCAGAAGGATGTGCTTAGTGTCACTTGTAAATTTTTTAAAAAAAGAGAAAACATGTCCATCAATAGGAGTTGGTTTAATAAATACAACATACACAAAAAAGGAAATGGTATCCAGGCATTAGAAATGAGAAGGGAGCTTGGACTGAGTGTTGATATAAATTAATCTCTAAGATACAGTGAGAAATAAGGGTACAGAGTTAAGGTGTACTATTATTTGTTCTCTCTCTCTTCTCTCTCTCTCTCTCTCTCTCTCTCTCTCTCTCTCTCTCTCTCTCTCTCTCTCTCTCTCTCTCTCACACACACACACACACACACACACACACACACACACACGAACGCACATGCATTTGCAAGCACATAAAATAGAAGAGAAGAAATTCCAGGCAGAGGACCTTGGTGATTAAGGGGCATACATGGGAAGGCAATTACTTTTCATTTAACTATTTTATACCTTTTTCAATTTATACCATGTATATATATTATCTGTTCAAAATGTAATAGCTTTTTAAAATAGCTTTTATTTACCTCCTTTTCTTCTATCCGCAAGGAGGAAATTTGGGCTTTTCCTAAATAATGTTGCCACTATTAGCATAATCTCAGCTCATGTTCCCTTTCTCCTTTATTATGTGCCTAAATAAAGACGAGCAATAGAAATATAGGACAAAACCCCTCCGTTTTACAGGACAACACTAATAAAACATCAAAATATATGTATTGGCGAAGGTCTGAAAAACTATGCAACAAATATCAATTGCTTATCCTGAGAGGGGGAAATCATAGGTAACTTTGGTCTTAGTTATTTTGTGTGATTTTCTAAGTTTATACAATAACATGTCTTATTTTTATAGTAATTTTTAAGTTTTAGAAAAACTTTTTGCTACTCACCTGGTTCCTGTCCCTGGCATTTGCATATCGAAACCTCTGGATATAATAAAAGACCAGCCACGCGAGGGAAATGATCATCAGGACGATGAAGGAGATGGAGACAAACACAACCGACGTGCGGCTCACGTATTTCTGCAAGTTCCGGGTACCGATGGTGATGTACATCGTCACGGTGATGTTTCTTTCCAGCAGGCTCACTATCTCCTTCCCTTTGGGCTCAGGAATCATTATCGCCACAATGTCTTCTACGCCTGTGGTGAGGGGGATGAGGGTGAGGGGATGAGAGAGAGCAGGAAACTAATGGTGAAATGTCCGGATAAAGTCACATACACCCACATAAAGACATTACTTGTGATGATTCTTTGCCAGATCTAACATCCAGGTGCAATTCTAAGATCCAACAGCCAGAAACTGAGTCAAATTTTCTCTTTCTTGCCGAAACCGGTTTGGCTCAGTGGCTAGAGCGTTGGCTTCCGGACTGAAGTGTCACAGGTTCAATTCCGGTCAAGGGCATGTACCTTGGTTGCGGGCACATTCCCAGGAGGGATTGTGCAGGAGGCAGCTGATGGATGTTTCTCTCTCATCCATGTTTTTAAACTCTCTATCTCTTTCCCTTCCTCTCTGTAAAAAATCAATGAAATATATTAAAAAAAAAACCTTTTTTTTCTCTTCCTTCAGCTACTTTGAGATGCTGATATCTTGACTATGAGAAAAGAACCCAAAAGGAACTCATAATTTTGGTAGCAGCGAGCTCATGATCAACCTACCCTTCAGCTGTCCAAGGTGTTGACCCTGTTAAATAAAGGCGGCTGCTTTCCAACCAGTCCAAGTTTACAGCCCTAAATTGCATTTCACAACCCTCCCATCCCCTGAAGTGAGGAAAAGGCACTCTGATCCCATGGCACAAAGGTCAAATACAGATTTTTTGCCATCTGTCTGCGACCTTTTTCTCTTTCCATCACTCAGACACTCTGAATACTTGGTCACAGATCTGTACTTACCATTTTCAAGTCAATTTTCTCCTATAGCGAGTAACCCAAAGCAACCACGAATAGAGTTCCTTAACAAGCTCTAACATGATCTGTTAACATAAAATAAATTGTCTCAGAAATATTTTTCTGTTTATTTTACCTAGTTCAATGTAAACAGCTTGTGCATCTCCATACCAAACCAGGGAGGATGGAGGCTTGAATAGGTAACTTCGGGATTATTTCACCTCCACTCCAAAATACTCCCGCCACAATGCCCCTATTACTGGGTAGTCTGAAGCAAGAGGGGCAACTTTCTTGGATCAGAGTTATCTGGGTCACTGTCCCTATTTCTTGTGACACTCAGCCTCTCAGTGAGGAGTTCTGGGGCCTCGACAAGGGGGTCTTTGGTAAGGATGTGAGACCAGCTCCAAATGAACCAACTTGGCACATCACTGTGAATATCAACTTCACTAGGATGGTTCTCAGGGATCTCCCCATTCAAATGTAGGCCCACAAAGCTCTTCCTGGGCCCCAATTTCCACATGGAGATATCCTATTCCCCGAGGTCACTACTAATTAAAGAGAGCAAATTCACAATGAGGACGTTGCAGTTTAGGGACAAAATTAAACACTGCCACAGCTGCTTAAAGCTGGCCTTATTCACAGGCTGTGGCCCGCCAGACTGAACTGCCAGGTTACAGTGGCTCAGGATGGTGCAAGTCTCTTAGAAGCTACTTAGGGCTTTCACTTGACCTTGATCTCTACGCAGGTTTTCAATCCTACATTCCTTGATTCCTTTACTCACTGGGGCTATACTACATTCCTTGATTCCTTTACTCACTGGGGCTAAATAAATCTTTTAAAAGTTAATGACATAGAAAGTTGTCTGTGTAGGCTACACCAATGATATCCTTTTAAAAAAGAAATCCCAGAAACCTTTGCATGGGCCCAGCTGTAAAATCTCAAAGCCACACAGTGTTTAGATTTAGCTGTCAACTTCTGGGAATTACTGAAACTGATGGCTTGAATTTCAACTTTGCAGAATTTACTGACAATTCCAATGCTCCTCTTTCCATGTTTACTTTGGTTAATGGCTGCATGTGGTCTGAGGTTTTGGGAGGGATTAAGGCTGCCAGCAGGTTTTGTCTCCACAGAAATAACTTCTTTGCATTGCAGACTAACCTGGCCTGGTGAGGCTCATCCTGGTGCTGTGGCCATCTTAGAGAGACTTAAGTGGTGGGTAGATTCATAACTTTTCACTTAATCCATCCCCTTACTTACATTTTTAAAGCTTATCTATTCAAAGCTCTAGAATAATATATTGTTTGAGAAGAGGATTTGGGGTTATTTATAAGACTTTGTATGCTCAGACTTGCACAAGTTTAAAATTTTGAATAGTCAAATCTTATCATTCTATTCCTTATGACTTTTAGTTTCAACTCTCTGCTTAGGAAGCTTTTCCACCGAAGATGATAGAAATATTCATTTGAAACTGCTTTTTGAAACATTTTAGTTTTACTTTTTACATTTAAATCTTGAACAACCTAAATGTGATTTGACAACAACACAACATGTATTGAGCCCTTATAATGAAACTAGAGGCCGGGTGCATAAAATTTATGTTTGGGGGGGGGAGCTCTCTCAGCACACTCTGCACCCTCTCCAATCTGGGAGCCCTTGGGGGATGTCTGCCAGTTTAGGCCTGATCCCTGGATTGGTCCTTAAACTGGCAGTCGGACATCCCTCTCACAATCCTGGACCGCTGGCTCCTAATCGCTCACCTGCCTGCCTGCCTAGTTGTCCCTAAATGCTCCACCCACTGGACTGGCTGCCTCTTACTGCCCCTCCCCCCTGCTGATCTGGTCACCCCCAACTGTCCCCCCTGCCAGCCTGGTTGCCCCTCACTAACGCCCCTGCTGGCCTGGTCGCCTCACACAGCCTACTTGTTCAGTTGTTCAGTCATCCCTCACTAACCCCCCTGCTGGCCTGGTTGTGAGGGCGTGAGGGTTAATTTGCATATTGCCTCTTTTTATATAGAATGTCAGAGGGGAGACAGCTAGGATGAAATTTATTTTCACCCTAAATTCTGAGATATATTTGGATCTACCTTTGGACTTTACTTCACTTAAAGGTTGATCCACTTTTTTGTGAACCTACATCAGGCTATTATAGTTGTCTAGGCTTTCAGCAAATTTACTGTCTGGTAGCCTACCTCTTCTTCTGCTAATTTCCCCCTTACACTCTTCCTTTTATCTACTTATAGGAAGAGACCATAAGGCCTAATGGGTCTCTGGAAATGAACAGTTTATTTCAAACCCCAGCTCAGCGTTTTAAAAATAGGCAACCAAAGATTGGACATCCACGAGGTTCTAAACTACTCATCATCCATTTTCAGGAACCTGAGGAAACATCCCCCCCTTTCCCCCCCCGTAGGGTAAAGTATAATTAACTATTTTAGACTGAGGTGCTTAGTTACACTACCTGTGTGGCTCATATCATTGCTCACTGCTCTTCATGGCAATGACATCTGCTCGGAAAGATGGGAGATGGCAGTTGGGAGGTTCTAGTCTCCCGGACTTTAAGTGTATTCATCATCCATATTCATAATGAATTTCTAGGACTGGTGATGGCAAGTAATGGATGGGTTTCTAGGGTATCTTTCCATGCACACTGGTTATGAATTGTGCATGGTGTGCATTTATCCCAGAAGAAATAGTCAACTTAGGCACACAGTCTTTCCCCAAACAGCACAAAGGAAAGTAGATCTGGATGACTTATCTGACCAGTTGGGTCAATGCACAAAGTCCAGGGCAAAAGGCTATGTGGGATCGAATTGTTATAATGGGACATGTGCACTGTGACTTATCAGACAGTTCCTGCTCTTTGCTTCATTCTGGAATGTGCAGCCGGCATCAGGGGAAGCCAGCAGGTTCTTCCCAGGTACACTGTGGTGTCATTGCTTCTGAGGGTGAATGTGAGGGGGGAAGAGAGAGAGGGAGGGAGGGAGGGAGGGAAAGAGGGAAAGAGGGAAGTAAGAAGGGAATACTGAGGAGGGGCAAAGAGGGCTGAAAGCTCTGCTGAGAGATCTTAGAGTGAATGCTCTCCTAAGTACCTAACCTATGACACACCAGAGGCTCTGAGACTCAGGGAAGAGAGTGAACAAACGGCATATTTTGTATGGGTCAACTCTACAAACAGGCCTTGCTATTTGGGCAATTCTATGATTACTGTGATGCCTAATCTGTTATCAATTTCCTCTTTTTTGCAAAATTATGTCAGCCAGCCATCTATTTTCCTCCCAAAGGCACTTTATACGTCTGGGCGATCACTGTTATGTAATGGTTGTGTATTCTGGAAAAGCTCCTGGAAAAGCTCCTTAACCGAGACTGTGACCAGGGCATGTATGTGACCTGGCTGCCAGACGGGCAGCAGGAACACCCTGTATGTTTAGTGCTTCCTTTTTCCCGGGAGAGAGCTCAGTTGCCACGACCTAATTTAGTCTGTGCAGATATGATGAAATCAAAACAAAAGTTAAGAAAGAATGTTTAATAACCAGGAAATCCTTTACTTTAAATTCAAAATCGGGTTGTTTAAATATTACATTGATAGAATGTCTAGAACATCAGCACAGGGCTAGACATTTACAGGGCCGGCAGCCCCATTCCTCCTTGTGCTTTCTGGGAGTGGGGGAGGGGTGGGGTGGTAACTCCCTCCTAGATTCCTGTGAGCAAAAACCCTTTCACTCCTCTGCATCCTCTTCCCTCCTAATCTTTACTTTAGTTCCACTGACAGCCCTTTAGAGTGTAGGCAATAATAAGAAAAGGCAGTTTCAATTTATAGATGTTTTCTATTTACACATTATATACTGCTTTTTTAATAGCTCCTGATAATTATCAATTCTCATGATGATAACACACATGAAATAATTTCAAGAACTGCAAAGTACCATATACTTGTAAAGTATTACAATTTTCCACATTAGTTTAAAAATACTTTTCGTAAACAGAGATGCCAAAATCCTAAATAAAGCATTTACAAATCAGCTCCAACAATCCAGTAAAAAAAATTTTTTTTCCTGACCAATGTGGGATTTATCCTAGGAAGGTGAGGATGATCGAACCTTAGAAAATACATGAGTGTTGCCAACATTGGTTTGGCTCAATGGATAGAGCATCGGTCTGCGGACTGAAAGGTCCTAGGTTCGATTCCAGACAAGGGCATATACATTGGTTGCGGGCATATCCCTAGTGGGGAGTGTGCAGGAGGCAGCTGATCGATGTTTCTCTCTCATCGATGTTTCTAGCTCTCTATCCCTCTCCCTTTCACTCTGTGAAAAATCAATAAAATATATTAAAAAAAAAAGAAAATACATGCATGCTTTGTAGTGCACCCACAAATTAAAGGAACAAAGCATATGATGATCTTGTATGTAGTTAGCTGTCCTCTAATCTCTTACACTTCAACAGTATTCGTGTTTTAGCGGGGCACGCGCTGCTCAGGGAGGTGTGAACCCTCACCGTCCCCTGTAGCTAGCGGTGGCTCTGAGATTAGTATTTGGCCATTGAGATGTGAGTGGAGTGTGTGTGTTAGCTACTCCATGGTCCCATCCGTACAGAACTGAGTATGTGCACCCCAGGCCCTATCTCCCCTTTTCTCTGACTTCAGATAGAGAGATGTGGGAACAACTAGCTTCTTAGAGAAGGAAACTATATGTTGAGGATGGCACCCATTCTTGATTCTTATTAAGGGCAATATAAGGAAATTTCCTTAATGTGAAGCAGAGCATATTACAGAATTAATTCATTAAGTGGAGAGGAAAACATTAGAACAGCACGCCCTTTCCCACCCATATTCTCTGTTAGTGATCTTATTGCTGGAGTCACTGAGAAAAATACCAGTCTTTTCTGTCCTATGAGTAAATGAGGTAATTCACAGTGAAGCACTTAGCATATGGCCTGCCACATAAGAACCAGGACATAGATGTTAAGTTTCATTAGTATCATTACTGTCAAACAAAGAAATGGGAATGCCTCGGCCCCATCCTTCTCATGGTACAATGAACCCTCAACTACAAAGGCCTAATCCTGTCAGTGCAAAGTGCCCTACTGGGCATAGTTCCTGGTAGTGTATGATTAGGGCACACAAGACTTTTATTTGAATTAACAGAAAAGCAAAGGCCCTCTTTCTCTGCTGGTCTTAAGCAGGACTATCTATCAGATTAAGTTGTAGCAGTTATTTTAGCAATGCACGGGGACAAGACTAGGAAAAGGGCTGGTACAGGAGGAGAGGCAAAAAGTCAGGACAGAAATAATCTGAAGACAGGACTTGAGCCTTGAACAAGCCATACCTAAAATCAGAACCTTTAGACTTTGCAATTATTTTGCTAAAGGCAGTTTGGGCTGAGTTTTCTGCCCTTTGCTCCCACATTATGTAAACATGTCCCAAACCAGAGTCATTAAATTTCATTACACTGTCATGTAATTTTTCAAGTGATCTATAATTTAATTTTATTTGAGTTCATTGTAAAATTCACCCTCATGTTTCCATCTGTGTACACTTTAGTAAAGAATGTCCATGTCAAGCAAAACTCTTGCTGTCTGCTTTGCATGAGTGATTACAAAACCATCCTTGCCCATAATGAGCAATCATGCTAGATAGCTCTTAAGTGTGTTCTGTCAGCTTCTCTATTTCAGGGTGCTATCCTGAACCAGGGGCCTTTCCTGAAACCCATGTATTACTATACTTGTTGGGAATGGGAAGGGTGTTATCTGGAACATAGTCTTATTCTGTAAAAAAAAGATTTTTTTTTTCAGGGATAAAAACAAATTCAGAGTAGATCTAGTTTAGGAGTGTAAACGTTTATTATTTGGGAACCAAACGAATAGTTTGTAGTGCAAGCCAACTGACATATTTCTCCAGAAGACCACTAAGCTCAATATATTAAAGGCTTACCTAGTTGTTGGGTAAAAGTTCCCCCAAAGTTTTGCTGAAAACTTGAAATATGTCAGACACTGGGTGTGACTGAAGTGCATTTCAATTACGCACTGGAACCCTTAAGTGGAGATTTGTCAGTACAGTCAGAGGCAGACACTCAATAACAATTAACTTTTATGAGATTAAAAAAAAATTAGAAGGTGCTAACAATAGCCAATTTTATTTTTCTTGATGGTTCTAGTAACTTAATTACCTCACAATATTGGCTCCTCGGCTACATCTGAGATGATCAATGACTCATGCTTTTTTTTAAAAATTCATTTTTTTTGGTTTACACATGTATAGAATTTTCTATGAATTTATGATAGCTGTAGGAGAAGTTATAAATATTAAATAAGGTATTTTATTATAGCCTCATCATGCCATTTTCTTAGAATATAGTCAGTGAATCAGACTTAAAATAAAACTTACTTCTAGCCGGGACCGGTTTGGCTCAATGGATAGAGCGTCGGCTTGGGGACTGAAGGGTCCTGGGTTCGATTCCGGTCAAGGGCATGTACCTTGGTTGCGGGCAGATCCCCAGTAGGGGGTGTGCAAGAGGCAGCTGATCGATGACTCTCTCTCATCGATGTTTCTAACTCTCTATCTCTCTCTCCCTTCCTCTCTGTACAAAATCAATAAAATATATTAAAACAAAAAACAAAAAACAAAAACTTACTTCTAGTCTTTGTAAGAATTTTAAATGGTTAAAAATGAAACCAAGGTTGAAATAAAACAAATCATTGAATACCAAATTGATTTTTTACAATGATTCAGTTTTATTGTTTTGATCCTCACCGAATGATATGTTTACTGTTTTTAGAGTGATGGGAGAGAAAGAAAGAAGGAAAGAGAGAGAGAGAGAGAGAGAGAGAGAGAGAGAGAGAGAGAGAGAGAGAGAGAGAGAACATCAGTGTGAAAAACATTGATGTGAAAAACATCTATGGGTTGCCTCCTGTATATGCTTCTACTAGGGATCAAACCCTGCAACCTAGGTATATGTCCTGATGGAGGGATCAAATATCAAATGTGCAACCTTTTTGGTGTATGGGACAACGCTCCAACCAACTGAGCACCCAGCCACGGCCAATTCAGTTTTTATTAAAGCAAATAATTATGCTTAAAGCACCATCTGTTTGTATATAAAATATTTTAAATTATCATTTTTAGTTTGAACAAAAACCAGTATACATGCAAATCTTATTAAGGAGCAGACCAGTGGAATCACGATAGGAAACCCTGAGAGACCAAAATCCCTCAGCATTTTTCTTTTCCTAATAATCTAATAAATGAAATGAAAAAGCAGAATCACTTAGCATAACTTCTAGTTGGGCGACTTAGGAAGAATTCCTACTTTTTAAAAATTCAGATTCATTATTTTCAAAAACTCTAATGGTAAATGCACTGACTAGTCTAAAGGATTGACTGAGGATTAAATGAGATAATGCATATAAAGAACCCAGAACCTAGTAAGTGCTCAATAAATATTGTTATTGTTATCATCAACCTCACCTATCAAACAATTATTTAAAAGATTCCAGGCAGTGTAAACCTTGCGTTTTGACCAAGAGAGGTAGTGTGGGGGTGGGAAGGAGCACAACGACCTTGGCTTCCACTGGAGCCCGAAACAAAGATTGATCTTCTGGACAACCTAGAGCACACGATTACTACACAGACTCCTCCAATAGCTGAGGACCAAGAGGCCCAGGCTGAGCAAGTTGTCATTTCTGCAACGTGAAAGGGTTAACTTTCCACTGCAATTGGTCAATGAAACGAATCTCTGAGGCAGAAAAATAGAGCACTAATCTTCAAAGGAAAAAAATGATCATAACTAGGGGTTAGCAACTAACGGTCCAACTCATATTATTCTCTTAAGGGGATAGAAAATACAAAATAGTTTAATTTTTCATTTGAAACAGATAATCAAAGCAAACCTGGACTAGTGTTTTGTTTTGCTTTGAATTACTGGGAAATATCACATCAATTATTCTCCACTACACTATTTTAATAATGTATGGCAAGAATTTAAAATTACAATTGACAATCACAGTATCTTAGATTTAATGAACTTACAGATTTTTTTTTTGTACAGATATATTTTTGAACTATTATGTACAATTATATAGAACAGAGAAATATACATGAAGCATCTCTTCTCACAACTTTCGCTTATTTGTTTGGCAGAAGTGACCTGGAATTCCCAACTTACTGCATCAGAATTTATGACAGAGGCCTGGCCAACATGGCTCAGTGGTTGAGCGCCGACTTATGAACCAGGAAGACACGTGCCTTGCTTGTGGGCTCGATCCATAGTAGAGGGCATGAAGGAGGCAGCCAATCAAAGTTTCTCTCTCATCCATGTTTCTATTTCCCTCTCTTTTCCTCTCTCTATCTCAAAAATAGGTAAAAACATATTTAAAAAATATTATAACAGAGATCTTAACCTAAACAGGAATCAAGAAGCCTGTGGGAGGAGCTCTCACATTCTGTGTCATTGCCAGGGTCCTACAGGAAGAACTCTATGCTAAACATAGCTCTAGGGCTGGAACACACCTCTCTTTGACTTCCTCTTTCCCTCTATAAGGTACTTCCTCTTGTTTTGGACAGAACTTGCACACTGATCACCATGTCTGTACTCTCTGGACTGCAATCCTTTCTTTTTCCCAAATAAATCTTGTGTGTGTGTGTGTGTGTGATAGTTTCTAGTCAACCTCTGTTGGTCAACAACTGCATAACTATTAAATGCACATTCCTTCACTGGATTCATCTCTGTGTTTCCTTTCAGTATTCTCCAAAGTTGTCTTCAGTAGTTTTGAAAACTAGAAGATCTCTCTCTACTAAAGATCCAGATTGGAAATTCTCTTTCTTAAGAGCAATTAAAGTTTACTATTTTAGTTTCCAGGGCTAGAAAATTCCACATAGCCTCACTGCTTCCCAAACCTGATTGCTTCCAAAGTGATTCTAACCCCTGGAGCACACAGGCCTGGTGTCAGCAACATTCCCAGAATCGCCCCCTTTTGTTTAATCCCTAACTTTCGAGCTCATCATTGTTGGAAAATAGGACTGAGAGGCCTTTATGCTCAGGTAATGTGGACCCAGTAGGAGTGTGAAGACAGGGGTGTGCTATCATGGTGGGGATGGTGGTGATGGCTTTCTGCTTATCTGTTCACCCAAAAAAAGCACTCATTTTCAGCTGACCACTGCAAGAGGTTCCAGATGTGGACAGAGCCATGAAAAGCTGCTGCAGAACCACGTTGTTCTACTTCCAGGTGCCACCCAGCAACCATCTGTAAAGTCCAATCTCCATATTTTTCAAAAGAGAAACCTGAGGCCCAGAGACTTACTCAAGACAAAAAGGGGGTTGGTGGCAGCTTGGAAGCAGGCTTTTAAAGATGTTTAGAAAGATGAATGCAACTGATTGCCAACAGAGAAATTATGATCTTACACATGGATGTTGTTATTTTGCATAAGCTAAGCTTACTGGAAGAAGTAAAATCCTTGAAATATTTATATTAACAAGAAGAAAATTCTGAAATGTCCTCAATTAAATTACAGATGGGAGGGTGAACGGAAGAAACCAGAGAGGTTAATCAGGTAACAGCTGCAGGCTGAAAACAGCAAAAGACCGATAACCTTCATGAATAGACTAGTACCTCCAAGCTTTGAATTAACTTCCATCCAGGTGGCTACTTCTGCAGTTATCTAGACAGAATAGCCAAGAAGCTGACCACTAGGCGCCACGGCATCTTGCTTTATGCAAGCAAGCCCCCCCCCCCCCCCAAAAAAAAACAAAACAAAACACACAGTGCCCTTATAGACTGCACCTGTACTAGAACTAGCTCCCTTTAGATTCTCCCATCACTTTATTTAGAGCTGATGTAAATTCTCTCAAAGCAACTTATATCTTTCTTCTCCAAATGGTTCATATTAAAGAGCCCTGTCAGCCCAGCAGATATTGTTCAGTGGTTGAGCGTCAACCTATGAACCAGGAGGTCACAGCTCAATTCCAGGTCAAGGCATATGCCTGGGTTGTGGGCTAGATCCAAAGTGGGGGATGTGCAGGAGGCAGCCAATAAATGATTCTCTCATCATTGATGCTTCTCTCTCTCCCTGTCCCAACCTCTCTGGAATCAATAAAAATATAATTTAAAAAATAAAGAACAAATAAAACAGCCCAGTCAATCTCAGAACACTGGACATGTTTTCTCCATCTAGCCCTGCCACTGCTGGTGGTCCTTTCTCACGTGCATAGAGCTCAATAAACATGCCTTTCACAAAAGCTTTTGGCTTGGAAAGCTTTGCTTAATGATATAGATAATTCTCTTTTGGGCTTTGATCATGTAATACCATTAACAATATACATTGTAAGGAAATGTGTAAATTGGAGCAGCAAATCATCATCTTTCTATTTCCCTTTTAGTGTTTTACCCCATGAAACACAAATCTTGAATGCTTTTCAATTATTGAGCACCTGGCCTTAGAGATGATAGTACTTGAAGCAAAGGATGTGTGAATGCTGACAGGCTGATTCTAGAAAGACCTAGCCAGTTCTGGGTGGCTGCTGAACATGAAAAGTAAGAGCATTTTTGCCTTCAGAGAGAGAGAGAGAGAGAGAGAGAGAGAGAGAGAGAGAGAGAGAGAGAGAGAGAGAGAGTTCTTAGACATGGGACTGATGTGACCACTAATTTATGTAAAAAGACTGTGGCTACTGGGAAAAAAAAAAGTCAAGAACCACTGAAAAAGAATTGTTGTTTTTTTCTTTTGAACCTGTTTTTCAGCATTTATTTGAATTTCCCAAATTCTAGATACCGTAGGTTACTCTAAGAAACACTGCTCATGCAAATCATCTTATAATTTACATCCATTGTGTAACATGTGTACAATCTGCATCCACCATGGAGCTGAAGGCCCATCCCGATGCCCTCGCCCTCGCAGGCTGTCCTTATGCTGTCTTCACAGCCAACACAGAGTGTCTGTTATTTGGCGCTAATCATTTCCCGTTGCTTATTCTGGAAATTACTACTTGTTCTCTCTTTTATAAACAACTCCAAAGTGAAACAAAATGATGGCTTTGTTCATCATATTAATAACTTTGATTTGGAAAATCATTTGCAGATATTAGATCTGGAGCCGCACAGCCAATTCCAACAGATCCCAGCCATAAAACTCCATTCCTCACTAGAAACATTCCACTCTGAATGTCAAGACTTCAGCCTTGAATAAGATTCTAGTGAAGGCAAAAGACAGTTACATATTTGGGTTGCTCAGCAACTGATAAAACAGCTTTCCAAATCTGAAGCAAACCAATAAATTCTAACTGAAATGTGAGAACAACAATTTTATATGGGAATCACAGTAACTAAATGATAAATTCAAAGAGTCAAGAAAAGCATGGTTGATTGTTCCAAGCACAGTGGTAGAATAAATTATTCCAACTGTGGAAAGACTGGAATCATGGGAATGCTCTTATCTTCAGGTAGTGCAAATCTTAAAGGGGTCATCCAAGAACCAAAATTCTTAAAATAATGCCAAATGCCATCCGAAAATACATACAACATAGTAAATCTGTCATGTTCCTAAGAGGAAGGGATTTTATTGAAAAATTCCTCAAGTTCTCAGATTCCCTGTCACAAAAGAATGTGCAGTAATGATTCCAAACCCAGTTCCATTTATTTAAAATGTTAGTACCTTGAGTATCTATATCTATATCTATATCTATATCTATATCTATATCTATATCTATATCTATATCTCTCTATCTCTCTATCTATCTATCTATCTATCTATCTATTTGTGTGTGATATATATATTTTTAATTTCTTTATTGATTAAGGTATCCCATATTTGTCCTCAACCCCCCATTGAGTATTTTTTTTAAGTGCCATATTCTTAACCTTCAGAATTCCCATCTGAGTACACAGGCATTGTCAGATAAACTTGTTAGGGTTAATGAGATAAAGCGTTAACCAAGGATTGGGAAGGGAAAAGGAAGATATCAGAAAGCTGCACAGTTGAGCTGTATCTTGGGGGAGGTGTGGGAGACATAAAGAGGCTGTAGCATGTCAGATGAGTGTTGGCACTGGCCTTGCTCCCGAGGCTGGTAGCAGGAGAGGAGTTTGGTCATTGCCAAAGCAGCTGAGGGAAAAGCACAGTGTACTCCACTTTTATTGCAGTGAGAGATGCTTTTCTCAGCATAACAAGGCTCTCTGACACTGATCCTCCCTGGCTGGGGGGAGGCACTCAGACTTAGCTATTTCAAAGGGTGAGCCAGGTTTGGAAATGAGAAATCCTTCTCCTGTCCCCAACCCGCCGACAACCAGGGAAGATGGTGTCAGTCCTGCGTGGTGAGGGGCTCTTCTTCTTATCAAGAGAGAAGAGCTGGGGTTTGGTAGTCAGTCTCCTCCGACCATAGGAATCAAGGGACATCCTTTGATTCACAGTGGCAGGGGGCCCAGGAGAGGATGAGAGATCATGTTCTGGGGAGTGAAGCATCTCCTCTCAGGGTGCCAAATCACCTTTATGAGTATATTAGTTTTCCCATTGCTGTGACAAATTACTATCAACTTAGTGGCTTAAGCAATACTAACTATTACCTCACAGTTTTAGAGCTCAGAAGTCTGAAAAGGGTGCCACTGGCTAACATCGGTGTCAGCAGGGCTGTGCTCTTTCTGGAAGCTCTTGGGCAGAAACTCTTCCTTGGCTTTTCCAGCTTGCATTCCTTGGCTTGTGGACACATTTACTCTACCCCCCATACTTCCTTTGTCACATTTCCTCCTCTCTCTCTGACTCTCATGCCTAAGGATCATTATAATTACACTAGTGGCCTGGTGCACAAAATTAGTGCACGGGGAGAGGGTTTCCTCAGCCCAGCCTGCACCCTTTCCAATTGAACATCCCTCTCGCAATCTGGGACTGCTGGCTCTTAACCGCTCACCTGCCTGCCTGATCACCCCTAACCAACTCTCTGCCTGCCTGCCTGATTGCACCTAACCACTCTGCCTGCCTGATCACAGGACAAACTTCCAGTGTTTGGTCGTCCGTTTGGTTGTTTTGGATGTTACAAATCCTGGCTCTTTATATATGTATCAATAGATTGGCTAATCCAGGATAATTTCTCATAAATCATACCTGCTTTATGCCTTATAAGGCAACATATTCACATGTTCTGAAGATGGGGGTGGGGGAGCATTATTCTGCTTACCAGACTGAAGGTGGAAGTAAGACATATTTCTGGAGGGGCCTACCAGAGGCATGCAACTGGAGCCAGATCTTTCTGGATTATAGTGAGGACCCCAGAGTTTCCCAGGTGTTTACATGGCTGGCGAAGTAAGATTATTTATGATAAGGCCTTAAACCTGCTGGAATAGACTGGCTTCAGCCAGAGGCTAATTTCAATAAATGTTAAAGCTATTCTTTCTCAAAGTTGAGAAGGGTAATTAATCCCTGTCTCCCTTTCCTCCTTGCCCCCACTAGCTGCTATCTCACACCCCATACTCCAAACTTAAATCCTAGCACATGAGCAAGATCCTGGGGACAGAATTTTGACTAAGGCAGTGATACTCACTCCATGTAAAACACTGGCTAGGAAGGATTACAGGCCTGGTTCGTTTTGGCATGAAAAAGGTTGCATGTGTGGGGGTTTGTTGGCATAATAGTGATAATTTGCCTCCAAGGGCCTAAAAATAGCTGCCACCAGCCTCTGAGAATGTAAGAGATTTCCAAATAATTATTCGCTCCATCTAGCCCCCTCTAGACCTTTGCATGCAGCATGGAGGCACGCATTCATGCCTCCAGACTCCGGGAGACCTGCTCACGGAAAGGATAAAAAAGGAGCCAGCCAATTAACCATATTTGGAGTGGAGATACAAGGATCAAGTGTCGCAAACTGAAGGCAGATTAACATCTCCCCACACGAGGAGTTACTGGGATGTCTGGAAGGCAATGGCCCAAAGAATCTGAGAGGAGAGACAAGCCTGGGACTAGGCTGATCTGTGTGTGTATCAGGCCAACAATGCAAGCTAAAGGCGAGAATACAACTAATCAGGAGATCAATTCTTAATAAATGTTGGTTGCAGAGCTGCTACGCGCGCGCGCGCACACACACACACACACACACACACACACACACACACACCTTCCATTGCCTATTTAATCAGCCCTAACAAACCAAAACTGGAAGCTAATAGCTAATATTAAACAGTGAGTGACCTTATTGTGGTGGCTGGCCACACAACAAAAGCCACATTTAGAAGGCATCAAGTCCAAGAAAAGTAAGGACTGAGAGTGAGGAAATCTAGGCTATGAACAAATGAAAAAGGTTTTAAGTATTCCCTGAAGGTAGCCCTGAAGGGCAACATGATTCATTGCCAGGCTTGGAGAGCAGAGAGCAGGGCAGATTTTTCACTCAAGGCTGTCACCCATCTGGTTTTCACCTGGATTTAATCTGGATGGAAGCTTATGTTTAATCAACCTACTACTCTTTATTGAGTGCTCAGCACTACTCAGTGTTAGCAGATAGTACGAGATAGTGGAAAATAAATTTGATCTGGAATAGTTAAAACTAAAAGTCCTGCCTTTATTCATGGCTGTGTGACCCACACATTTAATTTCATTGCATCTCAGTTCTTTTATCTCTATGATAAAATAATAATAATATTGTATATTAAGTATGCATTAGTTATCTATTGTAATTATACATTACTAATAATAATTTACATACACTTGAGAATTTATTATTATTACTAGAGGCCTGGTGCATGAAAATTTGTGCACTGGGGTTGCGGGGGGGATGTAGTCCTGCTGGTAGGCTAAGCCAGTTGGTGGACATATGTTCGCAGTCTGGGACCCCTCGCTCCTTATGGCCCATCTGCTCGCTGCTCCTCAGCACTGCCATGGAGGCAAGAGAGGCTCCCACCACCAATGCTGCACTCACAAGCTGTGAGCCCAGCTCTGGCTGAGTGGTGCTCCCCCTGGGGAGCACACTGACCACCAGGGAGCAGCTCCTGCATTGAGTCTCTGCCCCCTGGTGATCAGTGCGTGTCATAGCTACTGGTCATTCTGCCGTTCAGTTGATTTGCATATTAGCTGTACATACCTTCTGACACTGCACTTCCACTTTTAAAGAAATCAATCCGACATATGTTTATGTATGTATATATGTGAAAAGCATTCTGTTAAAAAAAAAAGTATTCTGCAGCCCAGTTTGTATATTTGATAGAAATATAATTGAAAAATCTAGAAATATAACCTTAGAGGCCATCAATAGGAGACTGGATAGAAAACGGTGGTATATCCTCAATGAAATATTTCATGGATTTTATAAAATGTGAAGTATACAATTGGCTCCACATGCACTAGTTTTTGAATAATTGTCAAGATTTATTATGTAAAATAAGTAAAGTATAGAACTGTGCATACAATGCTATTATTGGTGTAAAAATAAAAAGACTGTCACAGATGGCTTGTCAATGCAAAGACTTCCTGCATCAAAGTAAAAGTCACCAGTGACAGATTAGGAGAGAGGAGAGGCACCTGCACTTGTCACTATATATCTTTTGAGTTCTGTATCATACTCATGTATTATACATTCAACAATTACTTTAGAAGTGCCATTTGGTGGCCCCATGCTTTTAAAGACTCCAAGTAACTGCATACCCTGACTTCAATTTAGGAAGCTCTGGTGCACAATGTTCCCTGAAGAGACTCAGTTGAAATTGCTTCCTGGTAGATAACAATGCAAAAATAAAGTCCAGCTTGAGTCTAGTTCAGTTCCCTGTGGACTTTGTTTAATGGTTAGGTACTGCTATGGACTGCATTGTGTCTCCTTCCCCAAATTTATATGCTGAAGCCCTCACCCCAACGTGACTGTATCTATTGTAGAAACAGCCTTTAAGGAGGTAATTAAGGTTAAATGAGGTCATAGGAGTGAGGCCCTGATCTGATAAAACTGGTGTCCTTCTAAGAAAAGAAAGAGATGCCAGAACTTTCTCTCTCTCTCTCCAACACGCAAGACACAGGGAGAAGGCAGCCATCTACAAGCCAAGGAGAGAGCCCTCACCAGAAACCAATCCTACTGGCAACTTGATCTTGGACTCTGAACCTCAGAACTGTGAGAAAATAAAATTCCATTTTTTAAGCCACCCAGTCTGTGGTATTTTGTTGTAGCAGCCCAAGCAAAGTCAGACAGGTACCATCATGAACTATAGTCAGAGTAAACCAAGCTCAAGTGGTAGTTGTAATGCCTGGCCTGCAGAGGAGCAATGGGCTGACACACAGTAACACAGCCCTACAGAATGTGTGTAAGTAGCCTTGGGTCCTAGTTCCCGGGTTGTCCCTGGGACTTTGACCTTGAACTATCAATCTCTGTAGGATGTATCAGAAGAATCTCTAAGTCCTTTTCAGCTTGTGGGTACCAGGATCAGACAGCAAAATATGCCACTGCCAAGAGTCAAGTTCACATGCAAAAACAGTGCCATTTCAGACTAATGAAAGATAAATAGTAGATTGTAATCCAGGAATTCCTTATCAGTGTGAGCAGATCTACTTAGATCTCTAAGCCTCACAGAGGTGTGGCTGCGGACACAATCTTTCTCATTCTGACTTCTGTTAGCCTTCTCAAGGCAGGGAAGGCAGAACATGCTGGACTTTGAGAATTTACTACTCTGAAAACCCACCTTTCAGAAAACTTGACATTCCCAAACAGGGCAGTACAGAGGCACTCTATCCCACAAACAGGCAACTATGACAACTCCTGTTGCTATAAAAGGAAGAGAGATGCTGCTAAGCCAATCACTAAAACACACATTGCTCAGGTATTGATACCAAAGAGGAAAGTGAAAGTGACTCTGCTGGTGGGCAATCCAACACTTGGAAGAGAAAGCTCCAGGATCCACTTCCGGTGAAAGAGCAATATTGAAAAGCCGACTGAAGCACAGATGCTTCTTCTTCTTCTTTTTTTTTTTTTTGTCTAAGATTTGAATTCTTATTATCAAGGGTATATATAACATAGCAACACCTAGGAACAGATACCCTTATGGTCTTATGGTTTGGGCATGGAATAATATTCCTAATGACAATGAGGCTAAAAGAATGGCACTTTTGTTACCAAGATTTGGAGGATGTGGCTACAAGAGAAAATATGGCCCAAGATTGTGGGTGGCAATTTCATAATATTGAACTCACCCTGAACCTTGGACAGAACCCATTTCCATTGTATTCATTCATAGCAAAGCTGGTGAAAGAGCTTTATCAGATTAGGAGTTGAAATGAACTTGAAAACCAGTTTTTGAAGACAAGCAAGGCTCTTTAAAGAATTGGTTTAGAAAATTCTGCCTCCAAATCTCTCCTAGTGAATAGTTATGAACACAGGGCAATCTTTTATCTAAGTGAGTAATTAAAAAACAGGAAAGAGAAAATATTTAAGCACAAATTTCATAAATACATTCTAGATTCCTTGGGTCAGTACATGTAAAGGACAATCCTCATTACAGCTTTAAACCTGTCAAGTCCCTAGAACTTTGGATGCAAGAGCAGGTTATCCCTTAAATCCTTATTAAATACTGTAAGTACACAGACATATTGGCTTACCAACAAATAAATTTCAACTTGAGCAATGTCAAATTGCCATGCAGGTGGCAGACTAAGTTAAATAATTCTTTAAGAATATTAAAAGTAAATACAATAATATTTTCAAGCACAAGTCAGAAGATCTTGAAAAGTAAATCAATTTCAAGATAAATATAAGTGCCTACTCTGAGTTAAAATTTTTATCTTTGTTCTTGCCACACGCGTAGGTCAAGACAGGGGTCATGGGATTTTTTTTTTTTTTTTAATTTGTCTCCCCACACCTTAAATGAGGGGGGAAAAAAGGTTTTTTTTTACAATTATTTTTTTTAAAAATGAATCAAACATTCAAATGAGTAGTTGCTTAAAATGTTATATTTCAACATGATGTTGTTTGGGAGGTTTCATAAATGGTAATCCCTGGCCATAGGCGTCCTTATTCAAAAGTTATTTCAGCTGGTTAGAATTACAAATGGCAACAAATATCAATATAAATAAGTTTAACAAGTCTTAAGCTATAATAACTATCAGAATGACTCATTCAGTACTAATTTATCTGTGACCTTCTGAAAATTGCTACACAGAAAAGAAATTAAATAAATTAACCTGATCTAACTTACAATTGAATAATTATGTTGGAAAGATGTTTGAGGTGCACAGATTTAACCCATTAAGACACAGGCCAGGTATTTCCCATACCTATGTTTATGGAAAACTTTCAAGAGATTATATTCCACTCTGCTTACAGTTGTAAAATGCAACCCATCTTTAAAACTCTAACTGGAAATCCCTCAAAAACGAATTGAATTTTGTGTTACTCCATCAAAGCCTAGTTCTCTGAGTAATTTTTCTCTCTTCTTTAGATACGCTTTATATATACTTCTTTCTTTGACTACTTTCTACCTCCTCATATTTCCAAGTTCTTGCTCATTCTTGAAATATTCCCTTCTCATTTATCCTCACCACTCCTTTCTCTCCTGTCTTTTCTGTTTCAGTAAATTATACCACAGAGATTTTCTCAATTATAAAAGGCAATGAAAACATTAGTTTAATAATCTTCTAAGAGAATTAAAACTATAACCAAATTTTATAAAACTAACTTTCATAGTAATAAATAACATCTGTGAAATAAATTAGATGTGAATGATATATGTGTGTTTATATCTATATGTGTATATGTTTCTATCTACAATATTGATTTAGACATCACCTGAAATCATTCTGTGTACGAGTCCCCACTTTATTTGGGAAAATACAACATCTCAGCTCTGCTTAAGAAAGCAAATAATTTTATCACAGATTATTATACAGTGAAAGCAGCATTAACTGAAGTTACAATTTTGAGTGTTAAAAATGCTTTTCACCTTGAATATGTTTATTGTCAATGCCACATGCGTAACAGTCTTCACTGTATTCGATTAAGCTCACACTATGACAGGTTATCTGACTCCTCCCATGGCTCTATCAACAGTCTCTCATTCAAGAACAGATCTATGCCCTTTTTTATTTTTAATTTAAATTCTTCATTGTTTAAAGTATTACACAAGTCTCCTTTGTTCCCACATTGACCTCTCCCAGGCCACCCCCACCCAACAGCATGTGCCCTCACTACCTCCCCTCATTCCCGCCTTCCCTCTAGGTTGGACAGTCTGTTCAATGCTTCTATGACTCTGGTTCTATTTTGGTTCCTTAGTTTATGTTGTTCATCTTATTCCACAAATGAGTGAGAATATGTGATATTTATCTTTCTCTCACTGGCTTATTTTGCTTAGCATAATGCTTTCCAGTTCCATCCATGCTGTGGTAAGAATTCCTTCTTTTTTTTTTTTTTTTATAGCAGCATAGTATTCCATTGTGTAGATGTACCAGAGTTTTCTAATCCACTCATCTGCTGATGGGCACTTAGGCTGTCTCCAAATCTTAGCTATTATAAATTGTGCTGCTATGAACATAGAGATGCACATATCCTTTCTGACTGGTGTTTCTGGTTTATTGGGATATATTCCTAGAAGTGGGATTACTGGGTCAAATAGGAGTTCCATTTTTAGTTTTTTTGAGGAAACGCCATATTGTTCTCCACAGTGGCTGCCCCAGTCTGCATTCCCACCAGCAGTGCACAGAGGGTTCCCTTTTCTCGCCTCCTCTCTAGCGCTTGTCATTTGTTGATTTGTTGATGATAGCCATTCTGACAGGTGTGAAATGGCACCTCATTGTTTTGATTTGTATATGATGTCAACACTTAATCCATCTCCCTCCCCCACCTCCTTCCTCTCCTCACTATCTTAAACTATGCCACACTGAATGATTAAGAGCGTGGGTCAAAATGATGTGATTACATAAACACCCACTATTTCTGTCTTATGGAAATGCTTCTGGCGAGTTGCTCAATGCATCTCAGCTCAGAGAATGCATCTCCTCTCTGGGTTTGCATCGAGAAGAATACCGTTTGGCCTAATCTCACCAAGAAATTGCTAATCCTTTTAAGCATGACTGCTGCATGCACTAAGAGGCAAAACTGCAAGCAGCCTATAAGCAAGTCAGATGTAATGCGGAGGGGAAGGGCTACAGAGGGAAAGCTGGGCACCTTCCCAGCTTTGAATGGAGCCACCATATTCTCAATGAGGAGGTACGCCAGCTTTGATTATTTCAAAGGGCTGTTCTAGTTATGTCCTTTAAGCTCTTCAAGGAGCACTCTCAAAATTCCAAAAAGAAAGAACATTTTCTGTAGTATTCATCACTGTATACCTAATGCCTACAGCACTGCCTGACACATAGTAGGCGCTTGAAAGACATTTGTGGAAAGAATAAACCAAATGGCAGGATTTCCACCACCACTCTAAAGTGGTTGTCATTCATTTAGGAGACTCAGTTTCTTTTTCTGCCCTAATAGATATATTTTTCTTGAGCAGACAAAAAATTATTTATTATTTATTGGGCCAAGTATGAGAGATAAAAAAATAAATAAATTAAGAAACTACTGAATTTTGAGAAGCAAGGAGAGAAAGGACCATGGGAATGATTTTAGGGTGTAGCACACCATATACAACAGAGCTACAATGGGTGCTAGCTTTCAGGATTAATTTATATCACAGAAAAGAACATGGTACCTCAGGGACCTAGGCAGTGTCCCACACCCCAAACACACAGATTGATATTGAACTAAATTACAACCTTGGCAAACTACCAGGACAACAGTTCACTGAAGTCTGCTGAGGAGATTGGTGGCTGAGGAGATAAATGGCTTATCCTCTCTAGTACTCTCACCTTCCCCATTGCTTTTTTTCTACGTCAGTAACACTGGCCACATTCCAATCATCAACAGTTAGGCACACCATTTTGTTCTCCCCACAACTCCTTAAATCCAAGAGAAGAGGAGGAATGCCTTGGGTGCCTCTGGTGACCCAACATGAGGAAACAAAAGATGCTGCAAGATTGAATTGTCTTTCAATCAACAGAGATGGGGTTCTGAAGGGGCAGTTCAACCACCAGAGCCTTTGGAGAGAAGGGAAGCCATCCTACAAGGTTCTCTGTGAAACGATGCTACCTCCACAGCTAAGGATTTCAGCCCCACTCTTGTCCAGTGCTCCATTTCCATTATGTTACCCTTCCAGGTCTTTCCTCACTTTTACCTTTCTGCTTCCCCAGCCATAGCTCTGGTAAGCCACGATTCAGGCCATCAGAATACTACCAGCTGTTAGATCTCAGAAGTGCCTGCAGATAGCAGAGGCCCACCAAGGTCAGGGGGGAAGGATGGTTCTTCTAGCGAGTAGAAGGAGTGGGGTTGTGTACCAGAAACCAATTAGGAGTCCGAATGCAATTTCTCAGAGACATTCTATCTGCCATGGTGGTTCTGTACTGTGTTCAGTTTATTCATTCAACAGCACTCGGCACATGTCCACTGAGAATTTACAGTGTGCCACGCTGGGCTCTGGGACTGTAATGATGGTGAACACAAAAAAATACACATTGCCTACATTCAGGGGGCTTAAAGTTTAGTGGAAGAGACATATATTAATAAAAAGTTCTCCACTAATATTTGTACAATTATAAACTCAGATAACTATCAAGAAGGAAAGGAATGAGATTCTCTACAAAGGAGCTTGGGGTAGGGCCAGGAGTCAGGAAAGGCTTTCTGAGGCCTGACACTGAAGCTGAACTCTGAAGAATGACTAGGTTTCTCAGCAGAGGTGGGGGTGGGAGCAGAAAATGAGGAAAATGAGGAGGCAGGAAATTCTAACTCCTTGAACTTTTTGAAGTTATGTCTATCATTTTCTACATTATGTTATTCAGAAGTAGCTGATAGAATGATGAAAATTTGCTAAAAGGCAGCTGTTAGTAAGTATACTCTAGTAAGGTAAGAGGTTATAGATCCAAGTGAGTATGGGGACAGGAATCTGATCAATGATCCTTGTGTCATTGATTCTATAATAACTTAGAGTCTTATAGTAACAATTTTGGGGGTATTTTGTAACTATAAAATTGTCCTTGCTAGATTTTTTTTTTTTTTTTTTAGAAGTTGCCACCATATGTGAGCCACATGGGCTTCAACTTACTGCCTTTCTAATACAACCATTAATCCTGGTTGTCACAGGAAATTGCTCTCTACCTGGTATTCAACAGGAAACCTTCAAAACTCCACTTTCTATTAGTCTCTCTTTAGACTTGAATAAATCAATAAATCATTGACTACAGCAAATGACTTTCTTTTAAAATAAAAATAAAGCTCAAGTGAGGGATTTTTTTGTTCTAACAAACTGCACGAGCATTGGCCCCATGGCAGGAAAGAGCACAGAATGTTCAGTGTATTGGAGAGAAATTAGTAGATTCCAAGTTACAATGGACAGTGCTTATAGCGGCCTGAGGAATGAGAAGGAGATGGTGCCAAGAATGACCCACCCACCTCCACAGATGGTGGAGCCGTTTTTAAGTTGGTGGGGGGACATGGAAGAAATCCAAATTTGGGGGAGAAGACATGTTTTTGGACATGCTAAGTATGACGTGACTTTGAGAAATCATACAGATACTATAGATGATCTGTGGAGAAGTTCAGGAGGGGAGATCTACATTTAGCAGCTGTCAGGATGTAGATGGTATTTGAAGCCCAGACACGGACAAAGTTGAACAGGTAGATAGCACAGAGAGAGAAAGAGGATCAAGAGTAGAGGAATTCCACATGTAGTGCTCAGCAAAGGAGAAGGAGCCTGTCAGAGTGAGAGAATTAGCACCCACGAGGCAGAAAGCAACTCAGTGCTGCACTCATGCCTGGTAAGAGAGGAAGTATTTACCAAGCACTTAGACTTCCAGGAGCAGCAGGCTTCTCTAAGGTGGTAGGAGAGCCCAAGCACTGTACAACATACTTACACTGGGGAATGTTTCCTGAACTGAATATTTCCTGAAGATGAAACCTGCAAGAAATGTGCCTACATTAACATGGGTGTTAACAAATTAATTTTTGGAACACAACCCATTTATAACTTGAGTACATTATGCCCTATGACAGAGGGAAACATTTGACTTTGGTCACATCTTAAATATTATAAGCAAAGAGAATTATTTCTTTCATTTTTTTTTTTCTAATAGCACTTCATTCCTAGAATTTGCTAAAATTTGGGTTTCTTTTTTAAGAAGCAGAATGAAGAAGGAGGAATGAGACGTACACACACTGCCCTACTTTTGGTGCATTTTCCCTTGGTCTCGGACTGGTTAGCTTAGCTGTCAGGTCTGTGTGGCAACAGTAAGAATTGACCAACATGATCCCTGGCAGAGTGACATCTGGTAACAAGAAGCTGGGGGAGGGAACACAGTTAAAACCAGAGACAAACGTCAAGTTCCTTCGTACTGAATCCTCTCAGTAACATGTGATTGAACCGGACAGGGTTGATTAGGCAATGCATGCTTGTTTGTTTTACTTGACATTTGGAAATTTGTAGCTGTGGCTCCACTCAAATCTTATCTCTGCCTCAGGGAGGTGTGTTGAGAAAGTATGGGTCCTAAATTCCCAGTTGTGATGTTCATTCACACCCAACCGTCCAGTTAAATAGCACGTCATTTCTAAATAGAAAGAAGTGCTTTGAAGATTAATAAATCTTTCTCTTTTGAGGTTGTCTTAACTCCATATGTTTGTTTCATAATTGCACTTGAGATTATAAAACATAGGAGAATAAATCAGATTTAGGTACTTATTCCTTTAAAGCAAAATGTATGTATACTTGAGTTTATACTGTATTGAGAATAGCGTAGGCCTAAAATATAGATGTTTGTAAGAAAACAACAAATATCTGAGAGAGTCAATACTTCTTCTTTTTTTTTTTTAATCCACACCTGAGGATACTTTTCCTTTGATTTTTAGAGAGTAAAAGAGAGGGGTAGAGACAGAGAAAGAAACATCAGCATGAGAAAGATATATTGACTGGTTGACTCACACATGTGCCCTGACCAGGGTTGGGGATTGAGCCTGCAACTGAGTAGGTGCCCTTGAATGGACTTTAACCTGGGAGACTTCAGTCTGCCGCCCAAAGTCATAAAGATATTTCCCACCAGAAGATCTCTTCTTTGGCAACTGAACTGAGTGGTCTACCCGACTCCAGATTCTGCTTCTCCCACAATCCACCCTTCTCTCAGAAACACAGCTGACAGATCATCTGACTTCTTTCCTTACTCATTCTGAGAAAAACAAAATTTATAATATACTCCCTGTCTAGACAGCATGCCTCAATAACTCAAAAATAAGCTTTGAGTCAAATAGATTTGATTTCCATTTTAGCTCTGTCATTGTGTGACATGGGCTTGGTAAATACCACAAAGTCTATAAACTGTAAGAATTAAATAGAATAATTTCTATAAAAGCACCTGGCACAGTGCCAAGATAGCCAATAAATGTTCATTATCTTCTCCTGTCCTCTATATTGCTCTTCACTGCCGTCAACTCGAAATTTTCAATTATCACAAAAGTAAATCCATAATGACAAATTAGAATCTAAGTGACTCTCATTCACTCAGTGATTATAAATTCTGTCTTAGGGCATATAAAATCAAATTTCAGGTTCACACGCACAAATATCTTTTTAGAGTGAAAGGAATTTCTATAAGCTTATCAAGGGATGTACCTGGTGATTTGGAGAACAAAGAACATTCTTGCTATTAAATAGAACTCCAAGGCTTCATAATCTAAGGCCACAGCTGCATACTGGTTAACCTCATTCTCTTTTGGGCACAGCTACTCTTTTTAGATATTACTTTTTCACTAATCACTGCCAATCACATTGAAGTTATTGTGAAAGAAAGGATCTTTTCTTTCAAAAGCCACAATTCAAATCATAACAAGGAGCCCTACAAAGAGCTATTAAAGCTCCCGGGGAGGCCTCTTGTCCTGGAGGAACACTGGGAAGCTGTGTGCAAACAGTTCAGGGCCTCTTGTCCTGGATGGCCAGCGGGAGTTGGGGGGCAGTGTGGGGTGTGCCCTCCAGACCTGGCTGTGAAGCCACAGGAATTCAATTTCCCAATCCCTTCAATGTAACAGCTGGATACTGATGGGCAAGTAAATTGGCTTTTCCCTTCTCTCCTCCTGCATTATAGCATTACAATTTTTTGTTTGCGTATCTGTGTGTGTGTGTGTGTGTGTGTGTGTGTGTGTGTGTGTGAGAGAGAGAGAGAGAGAGAGAGAGAGAGAGAGAGAGAGAGAGAGAGAGGAGAGAGAGAGAGAGCGCGCACAATATCAGCAAAATGCAAAAATTTACATGAAAAAAATGGAGACTGTGTACATATGTTACAAAATAGTGTTGTGGCTTTTTCTTTTTGTATGCAAAAGTTGCACTAACTTCTTTATTCTAGAATACAACACAAAACTGCTTGTCACAGACACATCAATGTTATATTTAAAAGAAACTGGAGGAATATGTAAGTTTCTGTTCTGTCTGCAAACAATTCACAGCAGCATCTAATTGAGACACTACTCTGGCTAAGCACTGGAGTAGAAGCTCCAGGGGAAAACCAGTTCGTTTTTTGTTTTTTTTTTTAAGGGGGAAATCCTTGCTGTAAGGAGATTACTTATTGTACTAAAATTAGATTAAAAACATTTCTAAGAACTTATGAAAAAAATATCACAATTTTTTAGTCAGAGTTTCTGGGTTCTTTTTCATTCAAAATGAATCCAGGGAGTCTGAGGTACTTGAGAGCAAATATGAATCCATAGCTGTCTTTTACGCAGATGCGTACACCATGTAAAGAAACAAATGACCAGCACAATTAAAAACCCAGGTGGGGCCCTGGCCCGGGTGGCTCAGTTGGATGATGAAGGGTCATGAGTTCCCACCAAAGGGTTATGGGCTCCATTTCCAGTCAGGGCACATATCCAAGCAATCTCTCTCTCTCTCTCTCTCTCTCTCTCTCTCTCTCTCTCTCTCTCTCCCCACCCTCTTTCTCTCTCTTTCTAAAAAAAAAAAAAAAAAATCAATAAAAATACATCCTCACCAGGTGGTCCTTCTAATAGGGAGAAATGTTTATTTTTTATCAATAAATTTAAGGATGTTAAGATGTGAAAGGCTCTGATAGTATAAATGCTTTAGTGACTTAAATCAAAACAACCATATTGTAAAGAAGAGATATAATTTTAGAAGGAGAATACTTGGATCTTCAAAGGCAAACCTAGTGAAAATCATTATTAGAAGCAAGAATGAGGTGGCAGAGAGAAAAGGAATCATTTAGTCTCTGCTTTTCTTTATCCTAAAGACATCCTTTGTAAATGCTCCCTATTCTACACCTTCTTGCTTAATTAGACCAGTTCTCTCCCTATCCAGCAGGATCTCTTGCTTATTCCAAGGACACTCGGCTCAGTCCACTTCGGAGTATCTATCCCTTTAAATGCTACTGGCCCCACCCACAGATCCTAGGGCTGCCCTTTTATTCCCTGCACATTTTCTGTATCAGAAACAGTCAAAGGAGCACTCCTGGCCTTACACGCCTTCCTCTGAGCTTCCTCTCTATCACCTTCACCAAGGGGTCCAGAGACAGGTAGCACAGACACAGGATGCCCAGAAAGGTCCCCCACTGTCCACTGCCTGCTGGCGCGATCACAAGAGGATTGGGGAGAAGAGAAGATGCCACCTGTCACCCTCTCAGCATTGTGCCATCGCATTCATGAACACTTTTTTTTAAAGGAGGGATATTGAAATTGCCACTAAAACTACTGACCCCATATTTTTTACTCAAAGAAATAAAGTGAAGAAGGTAATATATTCACTGAAATATTGCACATGTCTCTTTCCTAGGGATTATCTCAGTTGTACAACATTGCTGGGATTTTCCTTCTATACAGTATAGAGTTACAACAAATGTTTCTCATGTACCTTTAATGCTAACCAATTACAACCTTGCAGCAAAGAAATATATTAAAAAAGAAAGTTAGGAGAAATGCATTTCAATGAATAAAATGAATCTAGGATTCCCTGAAACATAATTCTGGTTCTGTGTAGACTACATTAACATTTTCATCTTGTTTACAAAGAGAAACCAACTAATGGATCTCAAAATGTAAATTAAAACAATGGTCTATAATAGTGGTTCCCAACCTTTTTCTGGCCATGCCCCACCTAAGCATCTCTAAAATCCTAATGCCTCCTCCCCACCCTGTGACTGATTCTTATTATTCAAAAAGTGAACTCCTATTCACGTGGAGAAAGCCTAAAAGCCCATTAACTTGGTCTAAACAAGCTTCCAAAGAACATCGAATCCATGAAAGAGAAAAATAAAAGAACTAAAGGACTGTTGAAATACTGAGGAAGAAATTACTAAGAAATTTGTTAAAAAAAATAATAATAATAGGAAGGAATATGAAAAAATAGCAAATAAAATTTCAAATCATAATAGAAAACTGGAATACATAAATATGTCACTATATATTTATATACTATATATGAGATCCCTAGAACCATAAAAAATGCAAAAAGTTCAATCACTGTTAATAACTCATTCTCAAATTGCCCCCCTTACAAACCAAATTGCCCCTCTGTGGGGTGTGTGCCCCACATTGGGAACCAATGGTCTATAATGAAAGATTCATGTCAGAAATAAAATGCCTATGATGGTCAAGAAAATAATTTTAGGTATTGGCCTCCAGTTCTATGTAATTGATTTAAAGCCATTTCCCCCAGGTATAAAAACCCAAAGAATTATATTTCAGGGAATCTTAAATTCATTTTACTCATTGAAGTGCATTTCTTCTAACATTCTTTGGGTAGGTTATTTTTAAAAGTGTCACTTGAATGTAAATTTTACTTTAAGAAAATCTGAGAACAAGTGATAGTGTTTTAAAGTGACTTCTCAAGTGAGCTGTGCGCTGGATTAGAAATATGTGCTACATTTTCATAATCATTACCATTACTTCTCTCAACCCCCACCACCAAATTCCCCAGCATATGTTTAGGCGATGCAGATAATCTGCCATCTGGAAAATGCATGTGAAAATCTTTCTGCATTCCCAAGTCTGGGAAGAGCAAATGTTTCTCATGTACCTTTAATGCTAACCAATTCAAATGGTTTTTCTGAACAACAGGTATTTACATTATGGAAGGTTTCAGAAGCAAGGTTATTGCTTTTGTCCTTTGATGGAGCCTCTCAAGTTGATAGCTTTAAATACATAAACTGAATAGTTCAGCAACTTCGGGTTAGGTTCTAAATTCAGCTTATAAGGCAGATTTATCCTGGCAAACTCCCCGAACCACTCGTAGGTACAATGTAAGTATTTGGTTGGTGTTGACTGGACCACCTGCTTGGCAACTTTATCACCACCTTCAACTCAGACAGTCAGCGCTTCTCTAAACTCATTAGGCAGCTTATTCACCCACAGAACACCCTCTTCTCAATGGCCACTGGAGATTTTCTTTGGGGCTTGTTGGCTTATTCTCATTTTATTTTGTTTTACTGGAGAATGGCAAGAAACGCCCTTCAGATCTTTCATGCATGTTTTCTGTAGGTTCCTCTGGTTTCGGCCTGACTGCTTCATTGCCTGTGGTGTGTACTGGTGCTGACTCTATGGTCTGTGGGAATATTTAAAGTTATTCTTTTTCTCTTCTTCCCCCTCTCCCAATTCCCAGTAATGAAGAGTTTCACTTGGATCATGGATATGCACTCGTGATACAACCGAATTCTAAGGTAAAGCCACTGCTAAAGGCTGAACATGCTGAGGCTGTGGGTCTCTAAACCCCAATCTTTCTAAACAATCAGGACAATGTGGTAAACCCTATGAACCACGGCCAACCGTACATTCATTCCTATTTACTCAGCTCAGCCGGCCCACTACAGTCAGGCTAAAGCTAGAACACATCATCCCATGATATGGTGGTGTTTTTTCCCCTAGAAGCTCTTCATGATCTAAGCAGTTACATTTAATTAGATTATTGGGTAAGACCCATGGAGGGTTGAGGATGAGATCCAGGCTAGACTAGACCCTTCACATTGGCCATGAAAATAAACACGCACTGTGGTTAAGCTTCTTTGAACAGGTAAAACACGTTCTCATACTCTCCGGCTCGGCTGCTTCACTCCAGCAGAGATAATTTAGCTATCTTGCTCACAAACACATCGGAAGTCTAGGGGTCAAGAGGTAATGGAAGAAAAGAGGCATAATCACTAAATCTGGTTCTCCATTAAGCTTTAGGAACATTTTGTTCTCTGGGCAACAATGGAGGTAGTAAATGGACAATTTCTTGCCTGCGAACTGAACACTAAGCATATGGACGGAATCAGGACGGCATCTGATAAAAGTTACAGATAATTCCACTTCAAAGACGCTGTACTTTCCATTTCCAAATGCTTCCATCATTTGGCCCGTATGCCTGTCTCATGCCCTTGGGGGAACAGATGTGTCCCACGGTTACAAGTAAAGGCCCACCAGGTGGGAATCGGGTTATCTGTGACACCCCGGGACAAAGCCCATCTGTCCCTGGTGCCCACACCAGTACTCCACGCATGAAGACACTGTACATGAAATAGACTTTTGTGGCAGTAGGATTCAAAGGGAATACATGACACCTTAGCTGAGCCACTCAGCTTGCTAACTCCCCCCGAAGTGAGTGAACAAAGGAGAATTTGCATCGCAACTCATGGTCCATTCCTCCTCTGAACAGAATCCTGGGATGGCAGCTACAGTGGCCACAACTGGAGGCCCAGCCCATGTGCTAAGGCACTGGTGCCAGTGTAAGAGAATAAGGGACAATGAGAAAGGAAGGCCTCTTTACACATGCACATGTGGTCTCTGGAGACAGTCAGCTAAAACGCAGCTAGGAACCACGGGTTGCATACCGGGGTTTGTTCTCCAGGCTGGTGGAATAACAGCCCTCTGGAAGCCTCAGATCTGTGAGCCTATGATCCTCTTTAATAATTTTACTTCCCCTCCCCCCTCCTACCACTTAGGAGAAACACATGGACTTTGTTAGAAGGGCTATTGTGAAATGCACAGAGTGACAAAGACAAAATATGGCAAGACACCCTTAAAATGTCACATTACTGGCTTAATGACTGGCCACAGATGGGAATGCGATGATGCCTTTGGAAATTTTTTGTTTGGTTGTCTGACTTTACAGTTACAGCTCATTTCTCAACCAAAAGGCAGAATATCATTCAATCACTGAGCAAGTTTAATGAACCCGAATGAAACAAATACATTGAGTGTATGGTGTTTCCCACATTCTAGCACTCTCTTTTTTTTTTTTTAAAATATATTTTATTGATTTTTCATAGAGATGAAGAGAGAGGGATAGAAAGTTAGGAACATCTATGAGAGAGAATCATCGATCAGCTGCCTCTTGCACACCCCCCACTGGGGATGTGCCCGCAACCAAGGTACATGCCCTTGCCCGGAATCGAACCCGGGACCTTTCAGTCCGCAGGCCGACACTCTATCCACTGAGCCAAACCGGTCCCGGCTCTCTTTCTCATTCTGTATACCCAAATGATAAATGAATGAATACTGATTTGGCTAAAATGTTAGAGAGAAAAAAATACTATCAAATTGAGAAAGTTTCTTTTCTTTTTTTAGATTTCGTTTCTTATGTGCTTTTCATTCATTATATATTGTGTGAAAACTTTTTTACATCATCCAAACAAAGTGTGACAAGAACATGGAAGACTTGCCCTAACTGGTTTGGCTCAATGAATAGAGCGTTGGCCTGTGGACTGAAGGGTCGCAGGTTTGGTTCCAATCAGGACACGTGCCCAGGTTGTAAGCTCGATCCCCAGTGTGGGGCATGCAGGAGGCAGCCAATCAATGATTCTTTCTCATCATTGATGTTTCTGTCTCTCTCATTTTTCCTTCCTCTCTGAAATCAATAAAAATGTATTTAAAAAATAAAAACAAAAACATGAAAGACTATTACCAAAGAAAGATAGGTATGTTGTTCTACTGAAATGATTGTCAAAAGCATTTACTAAACTCATTTCCTCCACTACTTTCCACCTAAATTTGCTACACTGCAGTGAACTAAATTCTATTCTCTCACCTCAAACTTCTCCTTTTGCTATAAGAATTGGATCCATAGTAAAGCCAGGATGGGAAGTATTTGCAGGTATTGTGGGTCTCATCATATACCACGTTTAGGAATAGTGAGAGACAATTTGAGTGTACCCTTCCTTTATTCAACCCATACTTATTTTGTACCTACAACGTACTCCCAATAGAAATAGGGGAGCTACAAATTAAATTTCTAATAGCCACATTAAAAAGCACTGAAATTAATTTTAATGTTTTATTTTATCCAATATATAAAAGTAGCATTTTAATACATTATCAACATAAAAATTGAGATAGTTTACATCCTTTTTTATACCATGTCTTCAGAATCTAGTTTGTATTTTATACCTTCAGCATGTCTCAATTCACCATCCACATTTCAAGGGCTCAAGAGCCAGAGAGAACTGGTGGTTACCAAGTTGGACAACATCTGCCTAGACAAACTGAATGATAACAAACCACTCCAGTGTTTTCTTGCCTCCCCTACCTATTTGCTCTGGTGTCTCTTACAGATAGTTCTTATACTCCATCCACAGACCACTACTCACTTAATATGCATTAACAGTTTATGGCAATATGGCAGAATAATTACCCTGTAAATCCACCTCTTATAAAACCCTAAGAAATGCTTGCTAAAACACATTCTTTGTAACGCATAGCTGCAATTGTGGGAACATGAGAAACATTTCCAGAACCAAGAACTAGATGGAGGTGGAGGTGGTGGTACTTGAGCTGCCAATGGGTTGGTCCCAGGCAACTGAGAAGTCTGGCTTTCACACAAAAACACAGAGGCTTGGCAGATGCTCAAGACATGAGTTGGAGTTGAAATCCATCTCTAACAATGGGACCACAGAATGTGTTTCCCACAGCAGAACACTGAACCAGGGAAAATAATCTCCCTCAACCACAGGGGAAGACAATAAGGATAAATGGGGAAAGATGTTTCCTCTTGAAGTTCATATGGGTCTCTTCCCACTTGGGCTTGGGGTTCAAATTTAAACTAACACGTGTTTCATTAACTCCCAGAAACACTACCAGGTGCTTGGCAGAAGCAAAAACAAGACATCTCATGGGGGATATACTCTCATCCCAGGGTACATAAGATTATAACTGGTTAAGCTCCACCAAACATGAGCCCACAATTCCAAATTATAAACCAAATGAGAAAACAATGTATTCTGGGCAAGAGTTAGCTGACAGAACCAACTGCTGGATTAGACCTCCTCAAGCAAGTCTGATCATAGAAATAACAAAGAGAGCTTATAAAATCAACACACCAAAAATATTAAAATCATAAAAGGAGGCAGCTAAAACAGTGAAAAGAATAAAGTTCACACAAAAAACCGAGTAGATGAAAACAATTCAAAATTGTACTACAAACGATGAATAAAGTCATTTAATTAAAAAACCTTCAATAATTGGGTTGAATATTCACTTAGATAGAATTTAAAGAGAGGATTAGTGAGCTGGAAGAAGATCTACAATTCCATAACTAGATAAACTACCATTTAAGAAATATGTTGAAATAAGGGCATATTTAGACAAAGATTCAAAGTTTACCTCTAAAATACCCTTGCTAAAACAAAAAGTATAAAACATATTGATAAAAATGGGTTTATAGATAAGCAAGCATCAATTGTTTAAAGTCGATATAATTGTAATAGAATTCAGCAAAGAATTCACAAGAAATCCTAGAGCAGTGCTGTCCAATAGAAATAAAATAGAGACCCAGGCCAAGTGCTCCATAGTTCCATGTGTCTAGTGTGATCACATCAGACCCCATACATCTAGAGCAGCAACATCCCACTTGATGCTATGTGCATCCCTGTGCCCAAGGACCCCTAGGTAGGGTGGGTGCACAATGCATTTCCTATGTTCAGTTGAGCATGGCAAATTCCAGGATGAACAAAATTAAATAAGCATCTAAGCTGTAGACCTTTTCAGAAGTTCAGTGCATATGTACCTCCAAGAGGAAACACAGCATGCATTATAATGTTTTCCAAATGTATTAGTACTTTCCAAATTAATGTAATACATCTTGTCTACAGCACACCTGATAATGCCTCTCAAAAAAGTCTTCTGTGGAATATCAGTGTGAGAAACCCTGGTTTCAGGCACAGAGAAAACGAAAAGGAAATAAAAAATGGCAATATGCAAAGTTGGCAACAGGCAAATGTCAGATGGAGATCTTATCAGATAGTCTAAAAAGGGTGGATCCTGTGATGCGGAGCAATATGGAGCTCCGAAGACATCCGAGCAGCGGGAATGAGGAGCAATGCTTCTGGGTTGCAAATGTGGCCCATTAGGCTGCCCAGAGCAGGGTCTTTACAGTGACTGCAGGATGGGTGTGGTTGGAACCTTTCCCCAGTGAACCACAGCCAAGACTAACTTCCTTCTTGACAGGTTATCATACAACCATTCTCTTCAGTTAGCCTGTCAACTGAAATGAGAGGAGGAAAACAAAAATCCCCAAAATGCAGTGAACCAGGTCACAGAGAAGTTCACCCTGAGCCCAGAACCAGCTTGGTTAAAAAGGAATTAGAGCATGCTCATAAGCCATGATAAATAACAACATTCTCTGGAGTACATGGTTTATAATTAGGTAAAGAGCTCTAAATGTTATTTAGAAAATGATTTTGTGTGTTTTTCCCCTTGAAAAATGTATTTTATTTTTTGTATAGGTCATATATTTACATTGTTTAAATCACACACACACACACACACACACACACACACACACACACAGGAATTTAATGAAATGCTCTTCTTTTACCTAGCTTCCATCACCTATTAGCAGAGATTGGGTAATTGGTATCTAAACCTACATCTTCTTTGTCTTGGTATATAGACTACAATTCCCAGACTTCCTTGCAATTAGATATGGCCATGTGATTATATCTTGGTCAAGGAAATATGCATCACTTACCTGCCTATCCCACAACAACCTTCCACATTTATCCTCTCTCTCTTTTCCCTTCTGCTGGCTGAATGTCCACACAGACAGCAACCTTGGAAGTCATGCAATGAGGAAGGTGTGATGTAATGAGGAAGATGAGGCCTCTTACAACCTTGACCCTGAATGGCTAAATGGAGCAGAGTACCCTCTCTGCCCCCATTGTGCAGAATGTATGGATATATTCCAATTGCTTTAACCACTCATTCATGGATATTTGGATTATAAATTGATTTTTAATGTCCTTGCTAGCATTCTTAAAGCTCCTTAGTTAATGAGCTTAGAACATTTTTGTCTAATCCTGTTTCATCAAGATACACACTCGCGCGCGCGCGCGCGCGCGCGCGCGCACACACACACACAGGAATTTAAAGCTAGAATCTAACAGATGATGGACTGCAAAAGATTGAGAACATGCTGCTACTGATGGATACACTGTTGAAATCTCACTTTGCATACTGAGTACATAGTGTTAGGACAAGCTGGAACCCCCAAACCCTTCTTTAAAACTAATCATATTAGTCCATAGAGTGCTAGACAACTGCTCCATTCAAATGTTTCTGATGTCATTTGAAAAAAGCTGATGGGTTCACATCTGGCATCCATTAAGAGGCAGTGGCTGGAATTACTCAGAATCCTTGATGATTAATCTTTGATATGCATGGCCACAAATGGAGTTTAGTCACTTAGCCAGATGTTTCTTATGGATCCTTCTGAAGGACTGGGGCATGATTCAGAAACCATTTGCTTAGTCATTTAACTAGAGTGCTTGCTTTTGCCAACAGCTTGACAGTTTAAAAGAGAATAAAAGCCTGTTTCCCACTGGGAAATGTTGGAATTTTGCCATAATGATTATATACACTGCTCTTAGAAAATTCCAGCTTTATGACTCTTTAGACAAATGGAGTATGAATTTTACTGAGAACACAAAAGAAATAACAACAAATAAAAGGAATCAACAACACGGCCCCATGCCCCTTAATATCCTTCTTAAAAAATTAATATTGATTCTGATTTTGCAATTTATTTTCAAGCAAGTACTGCTGAGTATTTCAGGTTCTGGACTTGAGTATTAATGCTAGAATTACAATGAAAATGAAGTGCTGTTTAAATTTAAAACACTATAAAATTCCTAAGGGTAATCTTGAAACTTCACTTTATTTCATGTTTTCCAATATTAAAAATACCATTTCAAATTAAAAATAAACGTTGTCAGTAAAGCTCATATCCTAAAAAACAACCATTTACTTATTGGGCTTTCTATGATACAATGACATTAGTTTAGGAAAGGAAGATTCAGAAATTGGCAATCATTAATGTTCACCCAAATCCACATCATTTATTAAAACACACCATGATCATGAATGATTACTTGCTTTCTCTGTGACTACCTAAGAAGCATATGATTCTAAGAATGGGTGGCCTAGATATTTTCACAGCTATTTTTGCAATAGCTGGCTGCATTTTAATGGAGAGGTTGACTATATATAACTTGTGAACACACTGATATTCCCTGAGATAAAAAGGAAAGGTTTTGCAGAAACCATAGATTGTATACATCTCCTTTAAAAAAAAAAAAAAGGCAAGTACTGTCCTTAGATTCTATTCTGGTTACTTAGTATATATCATTTTCTTGATGATATATAGAAACAGGCTCTGAATCCCCATGCTTCTCCAAGTAACATTCAGATTGTCCCTGAATATTGTATAGCTCATATTTTCTCAAGTTCCATGAAAGTGGCTACACAATAGAAACCAGCCATTGTCCTCCACAAACTCAGGATCAGTCACACCAGACTTAGGACAAACAGCCTATCTGCACCTCCAAGTTCAACCATTGAACAATTTCTGGAGAACTTAAACCAGAGTGCCATTTACTACTTGACACACTAGTGCAGTTACAAGAAGGAAATGCTAAGGTTTTTATTAAAGCTTTAGTGCACAGAAATGTTTTACTGCATTGCCCCTACTAGTGTGGTTAATTTTATGGAAGTTGGATAACCTTAACAGAGAACTGGACTTCATGGTCAGATATACTTATTTGGGCAGAAGAGATTACTGGTTACATGTCAGCAGACCAGCCAAAGACAATTTCTATACAAATTATAGTATCAAATGTTAAAGTCTGTCCTATTAATCAACAGAGTGAAAAGGCAAACTCCAAAATAGGAGAAAATACTTGTAATTATATGTCTGATAAGGAGTTAATACACAGAATATTTAAAGAACTACACCTCAATAACAAACAACAACAACAACAACAAATAACCTAATTAAAGATGGGCACAGAACTTGGATATTTTCTAAAAGATGATATAGAAATGGCCAAAAAGCATAATGAAAAGATGCTTAACATCACTAATCACGAGAGAAATGCAAATAAAAACCATGAGGTATCACCTCACATTCACTAGGATGGCTATTATTAAGACCAAACTAGAAAAGTTATCACCAAATAAGTGAAGAAATCGGGACCCTTGTGCACCACTGGTTTTAAGGTAAAATGGTGCAGCCGCTATGGAAATCAGTATGGCAGATTCTCAGAAAGTTAAAAGTAGAATTACCATATGATCCAACAATCCCACTTCTAGGTGTATAACCCCAAATATTGAAAGCAAGATCTCCAAGAGATCTTTGCACATCCATGTTCATAGCAGCATTAGTCACATTAGGTAAGAGGTGGAAGCAACCCATGTATCCATCCCCAGATGAAGAGATTATTATAATACTAGTAGCCTATCACTTGATATCATGTGCAGTAGGCCACTCACCACTTCCTAGGGAGCTGATGGGAACTGCAGTGTGCTGTGAGCCCGCGCTGCTTCCATTGGAGCTATGCAGCTTCCACTGAGCTGCGAGGGACCTGCACTGCTTCTGCAGGAGGCGGCCTGCTGTCTCCTCTCTGGGCCTGTGCTCAGCCATGGAAGCTTCGGGCCGGCCCCCCATCCCCCAGAGGTCCTCTGTGGTCAGGGCATTGCTGCGGTTATTGCCCCAGCTGCTCCGCTCCTGCTGCCCAGAGGCCCTCCATCACTGCAGCGATGAAGCAAGCATTCTGCCAGGCCACTCACGCTGCCCACTCTCAGCGGCAGTCCCCATGACATTGGAGGACTCTGGCAAGGCTGAAGTGACTGAGTGCCACCATCTGTGGCTATAGGCGCTGCCACCTTTGTGACGGAGTGATGGTTAATTTGCACATTGTCCTTTTATTATATAGAATGGCATATACATACAATGGAACCCTGTCACATGCTACAGTATGGATTGGCCTTGGGGACATTATGCTAAGTGAAATAGCCAGTGTCAAAAACACAAGTATTAGCCCAGCTGGTGTGGCTCAGTGGTTGAGCATTCATGAATCAGGAGGTCATGATTTGATTCCCTGTTAGGGCACAGGGTAGCAAGCTCAATCCCCAGTGTGGGGCTTGCAGGAGGCAGCTAATAAATTATTCTCTCTCATCATTGATGTTTCTATCTCTCTCTCCTCCATTTCTCTCTGAAACACACACCACACACACACAAGTATTATATTATTCCACTTATGTAATGTATTTAAAGTAGTCAAGTTTATAGATTCAGAAAATAGAATCATGGTTGCTAGGGTCTGGGGGAAGGGGAGAAGGGAGTTATTGTTTAATGGGTATAGAGTTTTAGTTTTGCAAGATGAAAACTTTTAGAGATCTGTTGCACAACAATGTAAACACACTTAATGCTACTCAACTGTACACTTCAAAATGGTAAATTTTGAGTTGTTTACCACAATAAAAACTTTAAAAATTTACAAAACAAAACATAGTCCTGGCTAGTCAAAGAAACCACAGTTGATCTGATGACTCCCAAAGGCAGTGTTGGTTGCTCTTCAGCTAACCAATGCAACATGTGAGTGATGAAAGTCTCTTTTACTTTAACCAGCTCTCTTTAATTTGACTCAAAAAGCCACAGATCCAACATGTTTTGATAACTCTGAGGTGGTTAGGCATTCTTCCTTCCAAAGCTGAGAGAGAAATAAAGAAGAAAAAAAACCTTAAATTTATCAAGAAAGTATAACTTAAATATTCTCATGGGGGGAAAAAGGTAAATATATGTGGTGACGGACGTGGGAATCCTTTCACAATGTATAGGTATATCAAATCATGATGAACACTTTAAATACCCTACGATTTTATGTTAAATGCACCTCAATAAAGCTGAAATTAAAAAAGGAGTAATTGACAAAGTTAACTTAAAATTAGATGTTCACTCTGGCTCTGGAGAATGCAGAAACTGGCACATGCCAATATGTTAGTCCTCTGGGTGTGAGCCAGAAAGCAAGAGGCTCCAAATCTGAGCCCCCCTCTGCTGAAACTCACGGCTGACCTTCACAGCCTTCAACATCATGAACATGGGAGCCCTCCCTATATTTTATGCCAGGAAGAATGATATGGAACGTTTAGTGGATAAATGATGACGAGGACACAACAGAATTTAATTGTACATTTAATAACAATGGGGAAATGTACATGTATTCCCAAGCCTTAAGTAGTAACATAGATCTAAATCCCATAAAATGGCACTATTTCTTCATAAACGGTATTCTAAAGCAGCGAGTCTCATTAATTACTCTACTTAAGGCCATGTCCATGAACCAATTCAGCTCCTACATAACAGAAAAAATCTAAGTACACATGATAAGCGTAATGAAGTATATAGTCATTTAGTGGTATGCAACTGAACCTTCAGATCCAAAAAAAAAAAAAGAACGGTGATAACTAAAATAAACAAATAAATAAATGTTAAATATAAATATAAGTTTATGTAAATTATTTTAATTAAAAATTAAATATAAATAAATATTTAGACAATGAAAACAATGTATTTGGTATGTACTAAGAAGAGAATTTCATATATTTTAATATGCCACTTCATTGAGCAAACCTGCTTCTGTGTCAGGTTCATGCACAACACTGAACCAACCACTGAGTCAGGCCTGTGGAAGACAAGGAGAGGCACATAACACCACACGACATGGCTGCCAAAGAAAGAGCTTTATCTTTAGGTCATTTTTAATGTTTTTTTTTTTTTAAACTGTCAATAGGTAAGAATAAGAATTGAAGCGAGTGGAAAGCAGGAGGGCAGTTAGGACAGACATTATGATAAACAAAGCTGTAGAAGTACACAAATGTGAAGTGTACATGGAAAGTATTAAATAACTATAACAAAAGCATAAGGAATAAGAACATAGCAGTCCTTTCCAGTCTAGCAATACTTTAAGTTTTGCATGTGGGGTTGGACCTTTTCCATTGTGTGCTTTGTATGCTTCTGAAGTATAACAGGTGCTTGAAAAGCTTTGTTGAATGAATGAACAAAAGATGCTGCAAGCAAGACAGTTGAGAGACCAGATCATGACTGCCCTTAATATATAAATATTAAATTTAATATTTCAAATTTTGCTGTGGAAAAAAACATAAAACACATAACATTTACTATCTTAACCATTTTTAAGTGTATAGTTCATTAGTGTTAATTATATTCATGTTGTTAACATCTTTGGAACTTTTTCATTTTGCAAAACTAAAAAACTAAAATTCTATGCCCACTGAACAACTCAATATTTTATTCTTGAGCAATAACATGACTCAAAGTTTTTGAGAACAACTCCTGCATTTTGGGAAGTAACTTGTGAGCAATCCTAGGGTGTGTTAGAGAACCAATGGGCCACACCAGGGAAAACCATTAGCTGTTTGATGAATCTCTACAGTTAAATGGCCACACTCTCTATTCCTGTTTTGTTAAGGAAAATCCCAATTGCAACGTATTTGTCAGAATTGTTGATATATAAATTTATCTGAAAAAATATTGATAATGCTTGCTGATGTCATATTTAATTAAAAAAATTATTCAAAAATAATACCCTAATATCAAGCAGCACAGCAAGCTCAAGATAAGCACTTTCTTAGAATATTGTAATCTATTTATCTTACCTAAAAAGGTATGTGTTTTTGGTTTTGCTTTGTTTTTAGTAGGTAAGATAGCTCTTGTTCATCATCTTTCTATTAAATCATCCCTTTGCTTTTTTAGAAAGCACAAATGTATCTATCACCCATAAGTTTATTGCACATCACTTAAACAGCTACTGTACACTAAATTAACCTACTTTAAGTCAATACATCATCATTTATAAAGTTTTAAGAAGCCAATGAAGAACAGTGTGGTGATTGTGGGGTGGAGGGTGGGGAGGAGAAAGATGGAGGTTTAGGGGGGATACATCGTGATGAGAAAGAAAGCCAATGAATAATGTTTAAGGGAATATGTTAATGTGAGGATAAACTGATAACAACAAGAGAAATCAATTTCATTATGAGAATTTGGAACAAGACGGAAAACATAAATATAATCTGATGAAAACATTAGATCTGCATTTTCTCCTGAAGGAAATGCAATAGTTCAACAAGATTTGGAATTTCCAAATTACTTTGAATTACATTTAATCCCAGTTTCCCAATAAAATAATAGAATTTGTTTTATTTTTTCATCATGTAAACAGAAGCCAGAACCATATTTTTGCAATAAACTGTTAGATCAAAAAGGCATTTTTCCCAAGAGAGAAAGTTAAGGCGCTCAATGCTAAGGACTAAATTATTTCCAGCTGTAAAAGTTGATTTCATTTTTCCTGGGAAAGCGGGTAGAGCCAAATTCAATATCATTTGTATAATATTTCAGAAAAGACATTCAGTGGAAGATTAACCATGCAAATCAGTTAGTGGGCACCGTGTACATAGCCCTGTAGAATCAACCAGAGTCTCACAAAAAATATTTAAGTTTCCACCTAGATATATCTTGGTTAGAGAAATTTATATTTTAAAGCAACCAACATGTAAACAATCATATATACTAATATGCTGAAATAGGAATAATTGTGTGGTTTTTTTCCTGAGTTCAAATACTTATAGTTTACAGAATTTAAATTATATGTTAAATAATTTTATTTTCTACCACCCTCCTGAGAAATTCAGGACATCACGTTAGTCACACCTGATTCTATTTATGCGTGTACCCACCCCTGGTGCTCCAGGTGAAGGGATGCCTGGCTGATTGTCAGGTTCCAGAAAGTAAAACTCCCAAACAAAGGAGGAAGATAAGACTTCCCCCAATCTCTGGGGAAAGTGATGGAACAGTTGAGGTGCATGATGCCCAATAAGAGCCATGCCTCAGAACATGACTTTCGGTGGTACCACATAAATATCTTCTACCCTGTCCAGAGGATTTAGTCCAAGAAATCAAGAAAGAAGGCTGAAGAATGAATGGAGCTGGCAACTTCTTTTGATGCTACGGTCCGAATATATGTGTCCCCTCAAAATTTACATGTTGGAATGTTAACACCTAGTGTGATGGTCTTAGAAGGTGGGAACTCTGGGAGATGCTTGTGTTACAAGGGAGGAGCCCTCGTGAATGGGATTAGTGCCTTAACAGAGACCCCCACAGAACTTCCTAGCCCCTCTCACCAAGTGAGGATACAAGTCTGCAACCTGAAAGAGGGTCCTCACCAGACATGCTGGCAGACTTTCAGTCTCCAGAATTGTGAGAATTAGATTTCTGCTGTTTGTAAGTTACCCGTTCTGCAGTAGTTGGTTATAGCAGCCTGAACACACTGACATTTGATAGCCTAATAACAGCTTTAAAAATAATTTCTTTTCCATTTTGATGGCAAAAAGAACCAAAAGAAAAATGACTTGGAATAGTAGGAGGTGGTAAGAGACACAAGGAGAAGCAGAGATGTTGACCATAGAGCAGAAAGAATTGATAGGAGTAGAGATCACATTTACTCCCTACAGGCAGGGGGTCTCAAGTGAGCCCTCCTGCCCCAACAATAGAGGAGGAAGAATAGGACAAGAAGCAAGAAGAGAGCAACAGCCTCACCAAAGACAGCCAGGCCATGGGAAAAGAGAGGTGGCTCTGGGTGGTGACTCTAAGTTCTAATGTGGATGACAGATTCAGAGTTCAGGGGGTGAGGTCCCCATAACTGGTACTCCAGCACACTCAAGACACTGTTTACCCTCAGAAAGGATGCAAATACCTGAGTTGTGTTTATGTGATGACTGGGGAGCAAAGTGTGTATTATAAAATGAATGTGTTTTATGAATATTTTGTAAGAGTTCAGGGTGGGGAACCTTTTTTCTGCCAAGGGCCATACAAAATTATCAGCTTAAAAATTAGCTTGCTATATTTGGTCAATAACTCACCCCTAATGTCTTGGCAGGATCAGACCAAATGATTTTTCAAGCCTAGCTCAACTGGTGTGGCTCAGTGGTTGAGTGTCAACCTATGAACCAGGAGGTCATGGTTCAATTCCCAGAGCACATGCCCAGGTTGCAGGCTCCATCCCCAGTAGGGGGCGTGCAGGAGGCAGCCAATCAGTGATTATCTCCCATCATTGATGTTTCAATCTCTCACTCTCCCAATAAAAATATATTTAAAAAAATAATTTTACAGGCCTTATATGGCCCCAGGAATGGATGTTCCCCACCCCTGAAATAGTTCTAAAAATTTGCGCTTTGCGCACACACACACACACACACACACACACATATACACACACACACATACACCCCAACTACACACATGTGATCTGTGTAGAAATGAATTAGGCAACCAGTGAGATTTGTTGACCATCAGGTCACTCCAGAAAATGAGGAAGAAACGACTAACTAAATATGATCTAAGAGTAATTATTTTCTAACTTAGTATAATAATGTGACACACACACAGAAATGATAAGGCTAATGAATAGAAATGATAAGCAAATATATACTACTCTGAGCTCAACAGGGAAGAAAATGTAAGTCAACTTACAATATTAGTGGAGAAAATGCACTTGGAGATGGAAATAATAGGCTTACAACTTTCTCTTTTATGTGTAATTTTTCTGCATCAAGATAAAACAAATGCAATACAAATATCTCCCTACAGACAGAGCGGCCACATAATTTATTGCCCAAATCAAGGCACACACTAGACTAGAGCAACAGGCATGAACTGGAACAGTTCTGTACAGAGAGGTGTTAAAAAACACATAACAATGGTTTTCTGCCTGTATAACAAATACTATAAGAAGTACACAAATTGAAATGCCCAATAAGAACTGTCAGTAGGTGGACTCACAATACCCACATTTATACACATAGCATTGATTTCAAATGTCTACAGAGTATTCTATAAAAATTCAAGTACATTTCAACATTATAAAATGTGTGGTAGATTTTGATCATTATGTATTTTATGAATCCGTGGCCCCTAAAACGGCCATCAGCCTCATGTGCCTGGCTGAGAAAACTTTTAGAGTGTGTGTGTGTGTGTGTTTTGTTAATCCTTACTCAAGAATATTTTTCCATTGATTTTTAGAGAGAGGGAAAGAACATAGGAATATAGATGTGAGAGAAACACATTGATTGGTTGCCTCCTGAACATGCCCTTGACCAGATTTGAAACTGGGACTCTTTGGTCTGAAGGCCAACACTCTATCCACTGAGTCAATCCAGCTAGGGCAAAACTTTTAACTTTTAAAAGTGCTGTCATTTATTTTTGGGGTCACTATTTTCCAAAGCATTTACCAAACTGTTTAGTGAATGTTGACTATTATTTCAACAATAAACAAACACACAACTAATTGAGCACCTACTATGTAATAGTAAGCCTAAAGATCTGAAAGTGATTTCTATCCTTGAGCAGCTCAGAGCTCAGCTAAGGAGATAGATAACTAATGAACTACAGCCTCTTGTGTTAAATGTTGTAATACCAATACAAATGAGTCTTATGAATGTCTTATCTAAACAGCTAAATCACAACAAACCATGGCAAAGGCCATACCAAGGTATAAGTAAAGTGTTCTGACATCAGAGATGGCAGAATGATCACCTGAGTAAGGAAAGGCATGAGAGTAAAGAGGAGGATACCAGATGAAGGAGAATAAAAGTACATCATGAAAAAAGACAACAGTAAAATAGCACAAAGAGATGCATGTAGAAATAATATCCTACTTTGCCGAAACCGGTTTGGCTCAGGAGATAGAGCGTTGATCTGCGGACTGAAAGGTCCCAGGTTCGATTCCAGTCAGGGGCATGCGCATTGGTTGTAAGCATATCCCCAGTAGGGGTGTGCAGGAGGCAGCTGATCAATAATTCTCTCTCATCCATGTTTCTAGCTCTCTATTTCTCTCCCTTCCTTTCTGTGAAAAATCAATAAAATATATTTAAAAAAATAATATCCTACTTAAACCCAAATTACAAAAAACCATACTTCTCACACAAATATAGAACTACACCTGGCCAAAAGTTTCTTAACCTCTCAAAGCTGCCAGTTTTCTTATCTATACTACTAGAGGCCTGGTGCACAAAATTCATGCATGGGATTTGGGGGGGAGTCCCTCAGGCTGGCCTGCACCCTCTTCAATCCAGGACCACTGGCTCCTAACCACTCACCTGCCTACCTGCCTGATTGCCCCTAACCACCTCTGCCTTGGCCAAACCACTGTGGCTTTGTCGGGAAGAATGCTTGGAAGACATCTTGTCTATCCAGTCTAATTATTATATTACTCTTTTATTAGTATATACTAGAGGCCCAGTGCATGAAATTCATGCACGGAGGGGTGGTGTCCCTCAGCCTCCTCAGCCCAGCCTGCACACTCTCCAATCTGGGACCCCTCGAGGGATGTTCAACTGCCTGATCCAGGGCCTAATCAAGCAGTTGGACATCCCTCTCACAATCCAGGACTGCTGGCTCCCAACTGCTCGCCTGCCTGTCTTTCTGATTGCCCCTAACCACTTCTGCCTGCCAACCTGACCACCCCCTAACTACTCCCCTGCCAGCCTGATTGATGCCTAACTGCTCCTCTGCCAGCCTGTTTGCCTCTAACTGCCATCCCCTGCAGGCCTGGTCTCCCTCTCCTCTCACCCCCCACTGCTCTCCACTGCAGGCCTGGGTCCCCCCTAACTGCTCTTCCCTGCAGGCCCGGTCACCCCCAACTTTCCACCTCTGCAGGCTTGGTCATCCCTAACTTCCTTCCCCTGTAGGCTTGATCACCCCCAACTGCCCTCCATTGCAGGCCTGGTCCCTCCTAAATGCCCTCCCCTGCTGGCCATCTTGTGGTGGCCATCTTGTGTCCACATGGGGGCAGGATCTTTGACCACATGGGGGTAGCCATCTTGTGTGTTGGAGGGATGGTCAATCTGCATATTACTCTTTTATTAGATAGGATAGAGGCCCGGTGCACAGGTGGGGACCAGCTGGATTGTCTTGGAGGGGGTCCCAGATCAGGATGGGGGTTCCTTTGGGATGTGGGACGGTCTGGGTGAGAGGCCTGTGGTGGTTTGCAGGGTGAGTATCTCTTTGAAAGGCTTGCCCTCAAGCAGGACCAGGAGCTTTGGAGCCCAGAGGCCTTTGAGGGGCCCCTCTGCATTCCCCTGGTGTCTGGCTTTTACTTGAGCCTCTCCCTGAAACTGCTAACCATTCTTTTAACCACCTGAAGCCCTCTCCTGGGCATTGGACCAAATGAAACAATAAAGCTTTTTGCAGAAAGAAAAAAAAAAAAGTAAAGGAAAAACAGGAAAACCAAAGAAAAGGATTACATTATGTAGGGGGGCTATCAGGAGATGCATAGAAATGGGAAATGTTTACAGTTATGAAAATACTAGAATTAATTATGATCCCAAGATGGGTTTTAATGCAGCAGGTAAAACGCTGTCAAATATTATTTGAGCAATTGCTGAGAAGGTTTTGTCTCTCCTTCTTACAACCTTGGGTAGGTGCTGGAGGAACTATATTTCTATAAAGCTTTCAAATTTCATCTCCTACTGAAATAGACACCAACACTCCTCTTTAAATAGAATGCATTCTTTTCTGTTACATTCATGACCGGACTAGAGGGCACCCTTCGGTTGCCAAAGCCTGGGACATATATAAACTTGTTATTGGAGCATTCTAGGAAATGCACAACCACAAGTCTGGGAGGAAGTTGCAGAGTAGACGCTGCTTTCATACAACTGTTATTTACTGACACCCACCAGGGCCAAAATTGAAGTTTACACTTCAGTGAGTCATTGGTTCCATGACTTTGGAAGCATGGTGCATGAAGAATTCTTTGCAAACTGCTGACTGCTTCCTTAGCTTCTGAACATCTGTGTTGCTCTGTTCCCATGACCGTTTTTATTACTTTTTTGGTCAGCTGGAGAGGAATTCAAACCAAAAGGCAATTCATCGTGCTCAGTTTTCTCCACATTCATCCCACTGGTGAGGGAATGACTGCCAGATAGGAGGTCACGTGGCCTCACAATTACTGGGCCTCGATAAGAGGGGATATATTTGTCATTCCATAAACACACGTGAGGATAAAAGGAGAGATCTTGCTTATTTCACCTTGTCTGCAATACATTTTTGGATCATTTTCTTTACCTTCTAAATCTTAATATTTGCCCAAGACAACAAAAAAACAACATAAGCCCTCTCCCCCCAAAAATGTTCAAACTCAGTTTTGAAACCCAGTCCAGATCTTCCCAGGCTAATGGGAGCAGTGTGTGGAGTGTAGTGTGTGTGTGTGTGTGTGTGTGTGTGTGTGTGTGTGTGTGTGTTTCCCTGCTTTAATTTTTCACAGCTTGCCTACATCTCAAAAAGTTCAAAAAATATGTGTGAGGGATTGGCTTTTAAAAGCTGCTTGTTTTTATACATGTTACATTGCTGTGACAATACTCTGAACATATCAAATGCCTTCCATCTTTCCTACTGAAGGAATTTTGACCCCTTTCTCCATGTTCACAGCTCTCCGCTGTCAAAGGGATTTCCATCTGTAGCAGCAAAAGGCAGAGGCTGGACCCTGTCAAGGATCTTGGCTTGTGCGACTAAGCACATTCCCAGAACTGATCAAATATAGATGTACACATAGATGATAACTCACAGGATAAACTTTCCATCAAAAATAAATACTTTCAAGTAGTGTATCAATGGGTATTGTTAGAAGAAAAACAGAACATGGGGCCAAATAAAGATTTTTTTTTGAAATGCCCAGATGCAGCCCCAAAACACAAGAAATTCTATTAAATTAATTTAAAATGGACACCAGAGTAGTGGCTTTCTATAGGGTCTTTAGAGACCAAGATCTACTCTGCACCCTGTCTTCACTTTCATAAGCACTTTCATCCATGTGGAATCTAAAGCCACAGTTTAGATTCCACAAAAAACAGTGTTGAATGGAACTAGGGAACTACTACTTGCTGTAACATTATCAGGTGGCTGAGAATGTGTCGGGAAGAGGAGGCAAGGTGATTCATAGCAACTGCTGCACAGTAAGCTAAAGGAAGCTAAAAGAAGCTAAAAAAAAAAAAAAAAAAAAAAAAGCTGCTGTAAGTACAATGAAGCACAAGGTCTCCATTTGCTATGTTCAAAAGCAGTGTTTCCCAAACTTTTGACATATGTGTACCCCTTCTATAATTTTTGTAACACTGAGTACCCCTCGTACTCATGAGAACGTAGAATTAGGCTCAGCTAAGCATGGTGCAGTGCATATCCCTACCAAACTCTGGTGCAATGTGTACCCCCACCAAACTCTTCCCGTACCCCTGGGGGTACACGTACCACACTTTGGGAAACACTGTTCTAAAGGAATGTTACAAATAGAACATTACCCAACAATGGACTGCTGGGCAACAAAGCCCACAAGATGACCACCTTGGCATGCAGCCATCAGAATGGGTCAGAACTACATGTAGGTGAGAAACAATCGGCTATGGCAATTATATGATGAAGAAGGGGTGCCGGAAGCCAGTTCCAGCATGTCATAATTGCAAGAGTTTCATCAAAAGGTTGATGGAACTTGAGGACTCAACAAGGGCTAAGTCACATACATTATGACCTGTTGGGAATGGCTAAAGGCATTTCCCCAAAGGATGCATTCAATTGATTGTTTGCTGCCAGACAGCTCAGGGCATCTTAATCTACATGTAATTGCCTCCAGTTGGCTAAACACCTGAACAGCCAAAGGCAATTTCCCAATCTGACAATGCTTCTGTACACCAGTGTTTCCCAACCTTCTCTCATGATGAGAATCACCTGGTGGAGTTGTTAAAACACAGATTCCTGAATCCCAACTAAGAAGTGCTAAACTAGAATTTTTGGGAACATATAGGTAAAATTGTATACTTAACTAGTGCTCTAACACAGATATTATATACAGAGCACTAAGTTAGGTATGCAATTTTACCTATATGTTCTCAAAAATTCTAGTTTAGCACTTCTTAGTTGGGATTCAGGAATCTGTGTTTTAACAACTCCACCAGGTGATTCTCATCATGAGAGAAGGTTGGGAAACACTGCTGTACACAACCCTACTATTTGAAGTGTAAATCTCCACCTTGCCTTAGGGAAATTTGTGTTAATAAAAAGCAAGGGGTCCAGAGATAAGGAGAACTCTTAGTTTCTTTAGCTAGGCTCCTCTAACCCCCAATGCCTTTCAAAATTATCTTTCGTCTCTGGACTCCTACTGAAGTTACACACAGTCTTTCTCCAGATTGCTGAACCCTTATTAATGCCCGAACAAGAACCCAGGCAAAGGGGGTTTCCCCATCCAGCTGGTGTGACTCAGTAGTTGAGCATCAACCTATGAACCAGAAGATCATGGTTCAAATCCAAGTCAAGACATATGCCCCAGTTGTGGGCTTGATCCCCAGTGCGAGGTGTGCAGGAGGCAGCTGATCAATGATTTTCTCTCATCATTTATGTTCCTATCTTTCTCTCGAATAAATAATTATATATTTAAGTTTTTTAAAAAGAACAGGTTATCTTTCCTAGTTGCTTCTTTGCTACATTTAGTTTTGTAGAAGCTACCTCAATATACCAAGCAATATAATTCTTTTCTCACTTTTCACTTTTGATAAAATCTAAGAAGGGTAGCAGTAGCAGACTTTCCAAACAAAAGCAGCAGTATGGCCAGATACCCAGCCCTGGCAGGGCCAGCCAGCTGTTCAAGGTCAGCACCTGTTCTGAGTGACAGGTATTATGAAATGTTGTTAATTAGTTGTGCCTCAACTAAGGGATGAAAAGTATCTTAAAAATATGAAGCAAAGGGGAGAAGAAGAAGGATCTAGGTATTTCAAGGGTTTGTATTTTGCTAATAGTGAAAAAGAAATTACAGTCTATCAATAAGTACTAGAGTTAAATGAAAAGTGTAGCCAACGTAATTAAGGATATGAACATAAGCCTAAAGAAATCTTCAGATATGGGGTCTAGAGAGGAAAAAAAAATTGCATACCAGAGAGGAACATGGTAAAAGTAAGAGCTAAGAGGACAACAAAATTAAGATAAAAAGCTTAAAGAAAGATAAAAAATTTTTACAGCAGTTATAATTAATTAGTAAAGGATTAATTTGTAGTAAAATAAACACATTTTAAAAATAAACAAAATTATCATCAAAATCCCAGTGGATAAAAGTGGGTGAGAGATTCAGAAATTTAACTAAAGAGGATATACACTGTTAATAATTATAGAAATACAAATGAAGAGAATAACACCAGCAAATATTTCAGAAAACTTTTTTTTTTTTTTTTTTTTTAAATCATAAAGGTCTTTTAGTATTGGACTAAAGTAAGAAAGTTAAATTCATCAATTGCTGATGACATTACTGGGGAGATATTTGCCAATGAGAAAACAATAAATATGTTCAGTGACTCCATTTATTGTTTTAAATACATAAATATTGAATATCATGCTGCAATTAGAAAGATAAACATAATTAATAAATGTGAAGAAACATTTATAAAATATTAAGGAAAATGTAGAAAAAACATACACATATGCATACATATATTATAATTATAAAAAACTACTTATTATATGTTTGAAACAAATATCAGACAAAGAAATGAAACTGGTTGCGGAATTTAGGATTTTTATTATGGGTAAATACTTTTCTAATTACAATTTAATGTTTCTTCTTTTTTATTATATAAATATATTTAAAAGAATGTACTCAAATCTGGAGAAAAGCATTTTCCAGACAATGTATTCTAGATAATAACCTTCCCATCCCCTAAAAAAAATAATACCTACAACACCTGCCCAGGCCCTTGAAATAGAAGTGTGTGGGCTGGTGAGAGGATGTGGCTGACTAGTCAGCACTAACAGTCTTTGCTCCTCCCCTCCCCTCTCCTCTGCCTGAGGCCTTTATGGCATATTTTTAAAACATGTAACAACCTTTCAGAGAGAGTTTATAACTTTATTCATATACCCTTGCATTACTTTGACTATCACAGTATGTAGGGCCCAGGGTTTGAAGAAAGAAGAAAATCTACCTATATAAAATGTACAACAAAAAATATTTTGCTTGCCAACATGCAAATCTGTGGTTAAATTCTATACATGAAATAAACCAACATGTCACAGCCACTGAGGTAGTTGTCAAGATTAAGCAAGGGTGAAGGAAGTACATTGTCTAATTGGAGGCTCTGAGAGCTAAATTGAGTTATTTAATTTGGAATTAATGTGGGATTAGGTCTCTCAATCATTCAGATTCCACAGTTGGGTGTTTTGAGCTACTGATGAGACAATGGTGGCAGAAACAATTAATTATAGTTGCCAGTCAAGAATAACAAGAGGATGGATGATTGAAAACAGATCACTGAAAAAAATCATCTGTTTGATTTTAGAATAAAGTTGTGATCCACTTAGCAAATTCATCGTCATAATTCTGGGAGTCAGATGTTCAGTAAGATGCAGAGAAAGCGAGAGAAGGTGGTCAATATTTCTCTTTTTAAATCCACAAAGCAAATAATTCGCATTAAGGTAATAAAGAGCACGGTGCTTTATTTCTATGAATGACCTTTAACATTAAAAAACGAACCTGGAGAAACAGTCTGCTTGATGAGTACCTCTCTGGGCCTTTAACACACAGTAGGTGTTCATAAAGGCCCTGTAGGAGAGTCGTTGAGGCCAGCCCTCCACCTCCACTCTTTTCTGCCGCCCCACCCCACTGGCCTCTGGACCTGGACGCCCATGTCCTGATAACCTCTCACCTCTACTCCAGGGATCAACCATCACTTTGACAGAACCCCTGCATTCTAGTATCTGCCTTCTCAGCAACACACACAGCAAACCTGGGCAACGCTCCACATCCCGACATCCTGCCCCACCAACAGGACCAAACCCTCTGCTCTGAAAGTGGTGGCATGAAGACTAAACTTCACTACCATGGGCATAACTCCGTGAGATCTTCTTCTGATTAAACACAGCATCACCTACCCTTTAATAAAACTGAAACGATTTTGCAATAATCGGATGCCACTAGGGCTGTGATCCATGAGCTTCTGGATGAAACAAATCTGTGCACAAAGTAAAAAAGTACGTATTATCAATGAAATGTGTGCATCTGATTTATATTCTTATCTTGATATGCTGAACAGATGCCTTGTTATTAAGATGAGCAAACATCTATTTTATTTATTTTTAACGTAGAGGGGATATATTCTTACTGGAAACCTTTGATAACAGGTTTCTTGTAAAATTACTACATTTGTTGTAAATGTTTGGAAAACACAAAAGGAAGAAGAAAGGGAGAAAAGAGAGATGTAGAGGGCGGAGAAGGTGGGGGTGGGAGAGGAGGAGGAGAAAGGGAAAAAGCTTTATCCTTAATCCCCCTTTTGGGACAATACTGTGACTATTTTGGTGGCTTTTAAAAATTGAGTATATGATATACCCTCCGATTCTTTAGCCTGCGTTCCCCCACAAAATCTAATGCAAACATATTGTGGTCAATACATAATCATTAGCATGATGTTTAATAGCCACATAGAATTCCATCCTGCTCACTCCAGGAAGAGCATGGGTCCCGGAGCCAGACTTCTGCGCGTCACAATCCAGCCTCCGCTGGTTACTGGTAATGTCAGTGAACTTCCCTATTCCTCATCTCCCTCATCCTTAAAGTGGGGAAAAACCAGCAGCTAACTTAAAGAATTGTTGTGAAGATTAAAGAAAATATAGTAGGCAACATATGTAGCACAGTGGCTGGTGTACAGTAACATACTTAATACATGTTAACCATTGGGTTTTTCCTGTGTCTCAGACACCTGCATTGATGGACTGTGTGAGCTTCTTCTTCTTCTTCTTCTTCTTCTTCTTCTTCTTCTTCTTCTTCTTCTTTCTTCTAAATAAATCTTTATCGCTCATATTATTACAATTGTTCCTCCTTTCCCCCCCCCCATAGCTCCCTTCCATCCGGTTCCCGCCCCACCCTCTGCCCTTACCTCCCCTCTCCAGTCCCCCACCCCTCCCGCCACTGTCCTCATCCATAGATGTACAATTTTAATCCAGTCTCTTTCTACACCCCCCACACCCCTTTCCCCCTGATAATTATCAATTCACTCCCTCTCTTTGCCCGATTCTATTATATTCACCAGTTTATTCTGTTCCTCAGATTTTTAATTCACTCGATTTTTAGATTCACTTGTTGATATATATGTATTTGTTGATCATAATTTTTATCTTTTTTCTTCTTCTTCCTCTTCTTAAATAACACCTTTCAGCATTTCATATAATACTGGTTTGGTGGTGATGAACTCCTTTAGCTTTTTCTTATCTGTGAAACTCTTTATCTGCCCTTCAATTCTGAATGATAACTTTGCTGGATACAGTAATCTTGGTTGTTGTGTGAGCTTCTAAAAGGCCCCAACGGTGTCCTTATGGGCTTTGAGATAACAGAGTTGACCGATAATACAAGTGTGTTGGATGACTGCATGCATGGCTGCTGGCTGGATAACTGTGTTAACTGGCAGGAGCCCAGGTAGCTTTGACAACAGAAAAACGTCATTCAACATTGGGAGAGGACTGTAATCTCACCCTCTTCTGAACTCGGTGAGTTTGGTGGCATTCGATTTCTTTGAAGAACTTGGAGAGCAATAGGGGACAACATTTGGCTCCTCCCTTGGATCATGTGTTTTGTTCTTTTACTTTAAACTCATGACCTTCCTGTGGCTCCAAAGTCTGTCTTGCCTTGCAGTCCCCATTCTTTCTTAGCAGCCCCCTGCCTCACTGGGATTTTCTTGGCCACCAATAATACGGCCAGGGGATCATACATTTAATCAAGTAACTTATCCCTTGGCCTCCTCACCTTTATTCTATGATTTCTATGATCCTTTGATTGCTTCCAGATACAAATTTCAGTTATTTGGGTTTTGCATCATTTTCACCAAGTCTAAATGTTCTAAGTTTAAAAATATATATCGTTGACTGACCAATCAACCATCAAATGGAAAGTTCTCTGCTGATTTGTTTTCACCCTCAGAGTCATATGTATTTTTTTAATCTAACAAATGTGTGCTTTCATCAGAAGCTTAACCGTGTTACTCCAGGGCCCAATATTCTGCAGTTCTCTTTAGAATTCATCCCAGTTGCAGTTCCATATTTTTTTCCAGTAACCTTTCCCCACCATTGTAAACATTTCTGTTGAATACCATCAATTATTCAGCAAGTATTCTGGTTGCAATTTGAGCTTCAGCTATGTAGGCAAAGTAAGATGGAAAGCTGAGGTAATTCACCTGAAAATCTAACATTTAAAAAGAATCTGGCTATTTTGGAGAAGTTCACAAGGTAATAAAAAAAAAAAAAACTACATCTTTTTTATAGGAACTCACACTTTAGAATAAAAGAGACAACTTTGGCCTGGCCTGCCTGGCGTGGGGGCGGGCTAGAAGGGGTCAATGAGGGAGAAAAAGGACATATATAATACTATAAACATTAAAGGTTTTTTTTTTTTTAAGGGACAACTTTAACACTCCTAGTGTTCATATTTCTGGATTCTCAGCCAATTCTTTTAGTTTTTAGAGAAGAAAAGTATTTGGTTAAATTTCATAACAACACATAATTTTTACTTAATAAACTATAAATTTTTACTTAATAAATTATAAAACTCTGGATATATATTTTGCCTTGTGAAGAGGTAGCTTTATCTCCAAATGAGTTATTTGATCATAATATGAAGAAGGAAATCATGTGTACTTACAAAATAATTTATTGAAGCTTCCACAGCCATCCTACATTATTATTTCTAAATAGCTTGGATTTCAATTCAAATAATTCTATGCTTTATTGCAAACACATTCACCCTCATGCCTGAGAAAGCTGGCATAAAACACTATGAAATTAAATCTATTTTAATTTAAGAGATTCTGTGTAATTAGGGTTACTTAATTGTCAAATATGTGATAAGTAGCAATCAAATAAAAAATTAAACATAGGTATCGAGCATAAGCTATAATTAGGAAGGATGCATTTGTTTTTGGCCTTACATTTGTAAATGTAAATTATGCCAAAATATGAGAAACAAGGGGAAAAATGATGTTTCACACCTCCCCTCATGTGTTGCTATAGTGGGGATGTAAATTCATGTAAGATCCCATGGATATTGGACTAAAATTCCATCTTTTTATGACTGCATGGAGGTTTAATTATTCTTTCCCTACTATTTCAGAAAATTAAATTGGAACTATTGAGCTATTTGCCTATATCCTAGGAATAAATAAAATATACTCAAAGAAAAGGATGCTAACAGTCAATGTTACCTAATACTTACATGGCAGCAACAGAAATGATTATTGAAAATAATCAGACTAGCTCTGGCCAGTGTACTCAGTGGTTAATGTGACGGCTTCTGAATGGGAAGGGTAGTGGGTTTGAATCCCAATAAAGGGCATGTACCTGGGAAGTTTATATGGCAAGTGTTAGCACTGAGATTGAGCCAACAAAAATATTCCCCAAGCTATTACTGATGAATGCTGTCTTAAAAAAAAAAATAAGAAGAAAGTTGGGTAGCATTCCCATTTAATTCTTAAGAGAGACTTTTGCATATTGACATAAAAGGGAGAAATAAATAAAGAAGGAGAAATAAAAAAGAAAGAAGACAAAGGGAGGCAATAAGAGGAAAGAAGGGAGGAGGGAGGGAGGAAATTTATTGCTAGAAAAAGCATGAAACATTTTGGCCTAGAGTTTAATTAATGTAAAGTATGGCACAAATCTAAATATGGGGTTTCTGAGTGCAATAACCTTTCATTCTCCAACCAAAACACAACATTGTATGGCTCTTGAAAGCTTGTGTGTTAACAGGGAGATGTTTATGGGTAGCAGAGCCATCTACACATTTCTAGGAAGTACAGGTACTGCAATTGAAAGAGAGCATGATGGGAGCTTTTGTTCTTTCAGGATAAAGGCCATCCACCGCTTCTGACGCTTCTGACGTCTGGACAACACTGCATTTGTGCAGTCCCAAAGAGCAAAAGCCAGAATATCAGGGCTGGCTCTTGGTAGCTTTTATTTTGTCTCTTTATGAGAAAAAAAAATTTTTTTTTTTTTAAAAAGAGAGAGATCCTGCCATAATTCAAGCAACTTCTAGGGCAGTGGTATCCAAACCAACATGCATATGAACCACCTAGGGACCTTGTTAGAATGCAGATTCTGACCCAGTAGGTCTGGGGCCTGGGATTCTGTATGACACACAGCTTCTACTAAGATTCCAGGGCATTCGCACTGAGCACCTGTCCACCCACGGCCATGCAGCAGTGTCACAGGAACTGTTGCAACAGGCAAAGAACATTAAATTTGAAATACAATCTCCTATGAGTTTCGTTAGTGCAATTTAATCTCTCTGAATGAAAATCAAGATCTTGGACAGAAATGGTGAAGGGATTAAGAAGTACAAATTGGTAGTTACAAAACAGTCCCAGGGATGTAGTGCAGCATAGAAAATGTAGTCAATAATATTGTAATGACTCTGCATGGTGCCACACGGGTACTGGAAATACCAGGAACACTTTGGATTGTCTAACCACTATGCTGTATACCAGAAATCAATGTAAAATAATATTACATGCAAACTGTAATTGAAACAAATTAAATTATAAAATAAAAAAATACATACAAACTAAAAGTTACCAAACCTATTTTTTTTTTTTTTTTTAAATCTTGGTTCCAGATACTGAATCTAGACCAAAGTCACCAAATAAGAGAAGCCCTAGTTAGAGGAAAAGTGGGCAGACTTTTTCTGGAAAGTGAGAAGGTAAATATTTTAGGCCTTGTGGGCCATATAATATGTCATAACTACTCAATTTTGCACTACAATAAGATAAATGGGTGTGGCTGTGTTCCAATAAAACTTTATTCACAAAAATGGGTGATGGGCTGTATTTGGCCTCAGAAAGGGCCATGGTCCACCAACCCTGGTCTAAACCAATGTCAGCCAAGTAAAGGAAGCCCATCCTGAAGTAACCCTCAAGATAAAACATTCAATAATAGCTAAAAATTTGAGCTCAGAACCAGTCTATTGTTGTTTATTAACTACTAGAAGCCCAGTGCAAAAATTTGTGCTCAGTGTGTGTGTGTGTGTGTGTGTGTGTGTGTCCCTCAGCCCAGCCTGCACCCTCTCCAATCTGGGACATCCCTCACAATCCAGGACTGCTGGCTCCCAACTGCTCACCTGCCTGCCTGATTGCCCCTAATTACTTCTGCCTGCCAGCTTGATCACCCCCCTAACCACTCCCCTGCCAGCCTGATTGATACCTAACTGCTCCCCTTTCAGCCCAATTGCCTCTAACTGCCCTCCCCTGCAGGCCTGGTCTCCCCCAACTGCCCTCCTCTGTTGGCCTGGTCACCCCTAACTGCCCTCCCCTGCAGGCCATTTTGTGGTGGCCATCTTGTGTCCACATAGGGGCAGCCATCTTGTGTGTTGGAATGATGGTTAATTTGCATATCACTCTTTCATTAGATAGGATAATTTTCTGCTTTAATCTCAGTCTAATAATCAAAGGTTCAAAATGTTGTTATATTTTTCCCTGAACTGTGCCTTTATATTCATAAATTGCTTAAAAAAATCTCTTTAGTTTTATTTTGCCTCTAATGTAGTGTTTTTTTTTTTAATTTTAATTTTTTGTTAATCGTTGCCAGAGGATATTTTTCCCATTGAGTTTTAGGGAGAGTAGAAGAGAGAGGGAATGAGAGAGAGAAACATAGATGTGAGAGAAACACATCAATTGGTTGCCTCCTGCACGCACTCTGACTAGGGACCTGTCATAACTACTCAATTTTACTAATTGTAGGGGAAGAGCCTGGGTTGGTGGGACCATGGCCCTTTCTGAGGCCAAATACAGCCCATCACCCATTTTTGTGAATAAAGTTTTATTGGAACACAGCCACACCCATTTACCTTATTGTAGTGCAAAATTGAGTAGTTATGACAGATTAGTAGTTGAAGAGCCTACAACCGAGATACATGCCCTTGACACCAGAATCAAAGAATCTTCCCCCCGGTTGTAGGGGAAGAGCCTACAACCGAGATACATGCCCTTGACACCAGAATCAAACCTGGGACCCTTTGGTCCCCAGGCTGACACTCTAGCCACTGAGCCAAACCAGCTAGGGCTCTAACGTAGTTTTTAATTCATGACTTTCGACTTAGAACTTTTCTATATAACTTGAGTTGCATCTAATCCAAATAGGACTTTAAAGAATTTTCCATTGGGCTTTCCAAAATAGTTTCATTCCTAGTACTTAAAACAATCTTTTGTCACTTCTTACTTTTTCTTATGTGAGGTTTGGTGGGAAAATCTCTAGCATAAGAACATTTCCTTTTAAAAATATGTTTTCAAGATCTAATTGAAAAAATGATGACACTATCTAGTCAGTTGTTTTCATAAAAATGTACGAGGATACTACCTATTAAAAGATTACATATCTTTTATAAAATTACAAATAGGAACTATTCTTTTAAGATTTCTTTGAAGTTTTCTAACATTGCACAAAATAAGCTGACAGGCATAGGTCAAATAATTTCCAGTGCTTCCCAGGCCTTGCAAGCTGTGCTCTTTGCTCCAAATTCATTTCTCCTCTCCACCAGCCTTCAGTTAGACCTACTTCCCATTTCTACACTAAAACTGCTTTTTTAAAAATAGCACACAATTGTATCATTCGTATTCAATTTTCCTTTCCTCTTAAGATAGATGTTTATTATTTTTAGGGGTCCTCAAACTTTTTAAAGTGGGGGCCAGATCACGGTCCCTCAGAGAGCTGGAGGGCCGGACTATATGAACTACCAATTCCTACTGTAACACCTTGGCTGCGCTCACTGCCCAAAAAACCTGGCGGGCAGGATCAGACTCCCCTGGGGGCTGCATGTGGCCCGCGGGCCGTAGTTTGAAGACCCCTGATAGAGCATAAGATCAGACCGTGAATTCTAAAACACAAGCAAATGTGATTGGATTTAACAGGTCACTAGGGTTGGTTTCCCCACCTTGAAAGTATATGCTTTTTCCCCCCAAGGCTTCAAACTGTGTGTTTTATCCTTCCTTTATTCCCCATTCTGCTAAGTTTAGCATCTTTGTGTGGGTGAGCCCTGACTTCCCTCCCCTACACCATCAGCTTTGAGACTTCTAGCCAATTGCCATGCTGGGCCTCTGAGATCTTTACTTGTAAGTCTCTTATTAAAAAGAAAAACACATTGCCTATAAAACACAAATATAATTAACAAAAATATTTCATATAATAAGCACTCAACAATTTTTTTTTATTTTTTGCTTTAAATTTTACTTGCATTTAAGTATTAAATCCATTCATCTGCCAGTGAATGGCATTTCATTCCCTTGGTCAAAATGGTTCTGTTTGAAAGAAGACAGCTCAGTCTAATTCACTACTTCAGTCACCTGATATCAATGGAATTACTATTCTTGCTTCTCAAACCCCCAAATGTTAGTTTATTTGGTACAGCTTAAAAAGCAGCAGCCAAGGACCCTGGAAACATTGCCTGCACTAGAGCTGTGGTGTTCTCTACACTCACTCCATGTCCTTCTCCTTTTATTGGGAAAGAAAAGGTAAAAGAGCAAACAAGTTAAACAAGTAAAAACTCCTGGACACAGACAACAGTATGTCAGTTACCAAAAGGGAAGGGGATCAGGGAAGTAGTAAAAAGTAAGAGAGGTCAAATATATTTGACTTTTGGTGGTGAATAAACAATGCAATATACAGACAATGTACCATAGAACTGTACATTTCAAACCTATATAATTTTATTAACCAATGTCCCCCCAATAAATTTAATTTTTAAAAGGAGGAGATAAAAATTAATGATTTAGGCCTATTCAAAGGTGAGAAGGAATCTAAGAGATCTGAAAAAAGATGTCCACACAAAAACCTGTATACGAAAGCTTATAGCAGCCTTATTTATTTATAACCACCCAAACCCAAATGTCCTCAGTGGATAAGTGACAACCCAATCTCTGGTACGTCCACAAGAGCAAACTATTGATACACAGGACATCAGGGATGAGTCTCAATACAGTGTGCTCAGTAGAAGAGGCCAGATGCCAAAAGCCACATTCTGTATGATCCCATTAATATGACATTAATAGGCAAAACAACACGGTGGAGAGCAGAGTCCTGGTTGCCCGAGGGTGGGAATGGGGCAGAATTTGACCACTAAGGGGCAACACAGAGAATTTTAACAGGTGATGGAACTGTTCTGTATCTTTACTGTGATGGTGGTACATGACTCTTGTCAAAACTCCTAAGATTGTACAATAAGTAAAGTAAATTTCACTGCATATGTATTTTAAAATGTTTAAAATCGAAGGCCAGATAAAGAACTTCCCAGACAAGAAAAAGCTAAAGGACTTCATCACCATTCAGACCAATATTATGAGAAATGTTAAAGCGTCTTCTTTAAGAAGAAAAAAAAATGAAAATATGAATAGTAAAATTGCAATATATACATATCTATCCACAATTGAATCTAAAAATCAAAATAAAAGAGCATGCAGAACAGAAACAGACTCACAGATACAGAGACATTTAGTTGGTTGCCAGATGGGAAGGGGAGATGGGAGAATAGGTGGAAAAGGTGGAGGGATTAATAAGTCCAAATTAGTAGTTACAGAACAGTTATAAAGGTTGTAAAGTATAGCATAGGGAATATAGTCAATAATATTCTAATAACTATGCATGGTGTCAGATGGGTATGAGAATTCTTGGGATGATCACTTAATACGTTTTAGAATACCTAATGACTGGGGTGTACACCTGAAACAAATATAATATTATATGTCAACTTGTAATTGAACAATAAAATAAAAAAGATTTAAAATAAAAAAATAAAAAATTCTTAAAATACTTCTTTTAGTTTATTATTCATTGGGGAGAGATTGGTTAATAAAATTATATAGGTTTCAAGGGTACAATTCTATAATACATCATCTGTGTATTGCATTGTGTGTATACTACTCAAAGTCAAATGTCCTTTGGCCACTGTATATTAGCTCCCTTCCCCCTCCCCCTCCTGTCTCTCTGGGAAGCACCAAACTATTGTCTCTGTGTATGAGTGTGTGTGTGTGTATGTGTGTGTGTGTGTGTGTGTGTGTGAGTGTGTGTGTGTGTGTGAGAGAGAGAGAGAGAGAGAGAGAGAGAGAGAGAGAGAGAGAGAGTGAGAGAGAGAGAGAGAGAGAGAGAGACAGAGAGAGACAGAGAGAGACAGAGAGAGAGAGAGGTTTCCTGACTGTGGAAACAAGAACAGAGACCATGAAGACTAAATCCCACCATCGTTTAGTTATTAACCTGGGGAAGAGTCTAGCCTTCTTTTCCTTAGGTTCCCCTCTCTGGTTAAGCACGACCAGCCAGGCTGGTACTCTCGCTATGTGCCAGGGGTCAGCACCTGCAGAGGTTCTGCTGGTCCTGGCCTCGCAAGCAGCTGAAGACCCACTGGCGACTGGCCCTCGGAGGCTGCAGACCTGGTCAGGGACGGGCTGCACGTGGGGCCTTTTCCTGCCTCCCTGACCATGAGGTTAAGTTGTTTCTCTGACCTAAATTATAAAGTCTTTGATGTTTCTTGAAACCATTTTAAAACAGACAAACAGAATCCAGCAGCTATAGCCTGCATCAATCTCTGAGATTTTAGCTAAGGAGGGGAAAAAAAAAAAAAAAGAATCTTTCCCTCTCTTGAAACCAAAGCATCCCAAGGGAAGCACAATAGTCTGCTCTCAATTTTTTAAAATAAAATGTGGTCATGTTCGGAAACTGTGAGGGCAGCACAAAGAGCATAAATCAGTTCTCTGAGAATTTATCTTGGTCCCAAATGAGACCCGATGCAACTGTAGATCCCTGTGCTTGACCATGCCCTGGGTCAGTGGGCAATGTGCAGTGTGACGGGGTTACCCAAGGCCAACGTGGACCTCAGTGAATGAAAGGAAAAGGCATCCATCTTCTCCTCTAGAACCTCACGTTCCAATCTCAGGAGACCTTGTGGGATTGTTTTTAAAGGGATGTTGGAAAGGAGGGCTTGTTACATGCTTTGCTGTTTTGCAAGGGAAATGATTTCACTCTATCCCATATTAAACCATTACCAGGCCTGCTTTCAAAATCAGAGCAGATTATGTCTATAAATAGTTTTAAAAGGAGTTTAAGATTAAGGAGAGGTTCATAACAAGTCTCTTCCATTTCAAGTGCAAAATATCTCAGCCCACCTCACGGTGACAGCATGGGGCTGGATAGTGCCATTGAACGAAGTGGTGTTTCATCATCTTTATCAGTTTCTCCAGGTTCTAACAGAGACAGTTTGCTGACAGGCTTGCCTAATTTGTTGTAAAGGATATAAGGCGGCTTTTGCTGCTGTGATGCTCTCTTTGTGTGGAGACTGCTCGGAGAGGTCAATTCTGATGAAAAGGTTAACTTTTGCCCTGCCATTGTGGCTCAGTGGTTAAGCACCCACCTCTGCACTGGGAGGTCCCCGGTTCAATTCTAGGTCAGGGCACATGGCTGGGTTTCAAGCTCAATCCCCAGCAGGGGGCGTGCGGGAGGCAGCTGATGGATGATGCTTCCCTCATGGATGTTTCTCTCTCTCTGTTACTCTTTCTAAAAAAATCAATAAAAATATACATTTTTTGAAAAGGTTGACTTTCTGCTCTCTCCAACTGCAGCACTTGCAGGCCACACATCCTATCCTAGTTTCAATCTGCAAATGAAGCCTTGCTTTATTCTGAAAAACTTTAGGCTGCTACAACTCCCAAGAAAGCCAAAAGGTGGCTTTGATTTAAAAAAATATATATTTTATTGATTTTTTTTTACAGAGAGGAAGGGAGAGGGACAGAGAGCTAGAAACATCGATGAGAGAGAAACATCGACCAGCTGCCTCCTGCACACTCCCCACGGGGGATGTGTCCGCAGCCAATGTACATGCCCTTAACCGGAATCGAACCTAGGACCCTTCAGTCCGCAGACTGAAGCTCTATCTACTGATCCACACCGGTTTCGGCTGGCTTTGATTTTTTATTTTCTTATTTTCATTCTTTGAGGAGAGTGCATAAAGTTATTAGCTGCTAGAGTCAGACTGCCTGGGCCCAAATTCTAGTTTTACCTCTTAATAGTTGTGTGAGTTACTTAGGCAAGTTACTTCAATGTCCTCATCTGAAGAAAAGGGATGGTAAGTGAGAGTACTTACCACCCAGGATTACTTTTTTTAAAATGAGTTAATGTATGTAAAGTGTTCAGAATAGTGCCTGGCAATAGTAGGTTCTATAAAAGTCCAGGCATACCTGGTCTTATTGTGGTCTGCTTTGTCGCACTTAGCAGATACTGCATTTTTATCAACATGGAGGCAACACACTCCATAGCACAAAGATGGACTCGTGGAAAGCCTGGCTGATGGTTAGCATTTTTTAGCAATAAAGGTTTGCTTTTTAAAATTAAGGGGTGTACGTTTTTAAGACATAATGCTACTATAGCTTAATAATGTATAGTATAAATCATAACTTCTATGTGCACTGAAAAAAACAAAAAACTCATATGACTTCCTATATGGAGTTTGCTTCATTGCCGTGGTGTGGAACCACAATGTCTCTGAGGTATGCCTGTACAAGTAGCTGCTATTATTAGGTCAGTATCTGCTGAACACCACAAACACCAGTAGAAAGTAGAATGATTTAGAGCACATGTGTCAAACACAAGGCCCGCGGGCCAAATCCAGCCCGCCAGGCCTTGCAATGTGGCCCGCACCGCGCTGTCATCACTGCACTCCGCTGTCAGTTTATGACATTGTCAGTTTATGACTGTTCAGTAAACCATTTGGCCCGCGATTTAGGCTGGATTTTAGATTTTGGCCCCTTCTCTGATTGAGTTCGACACCCCTAATTTAGAGGGAGAGACAGACACAATTTAAAATCCTACTATGTATTCCTATCTTTGAGCCTCAGTTTCTTCATCTGTAAAATGGGGTGAATAGTACCTCCTGACAGGTCTATTATATACAGACTTAATGCCTGGCATTTAGCTGCTAGCCTGCTCCTGTGTGGTAGTGGTCAGAACCGTAGGCTCTGGATCAGAAAGCCTGTGATACTTTGAGTGAATTGCTAACCTCTCTGAGGCTCAGCCCCTTACAGGTAAATGGCAAGGAAAGCAATACTGAGTCCAGAGCATAGCTGCGATGATTGCATGTGACAAGGCGCGTAAAGTGTAGTCAGGACTCCACATACACTGTTTAAATTTATAAGACAGGTGCTGCTCTCAAAGTGACAGTTATATTATACAGGAAAAAAAGACATATGTAAGTAAACATTTAAACAAACAAAAACTGAAAAAGGACTTCTCCCTTGAAAAACAGCTTTTCCCAGGGAGGCGGGATTAGTGGGCGGTAGCAGGAAGATTAATCTGCAAATCGTTCCATAATCTGTCATGGAGTCCCTGCCTCTTCTCTCAGGCACCTCTCCCCTCCCCCTCTACTAGGACGCCTCAGCCAGTCTGCCACTGTTGGGTTTGCTTTTGCTGCAAAGGACAAATGCAAAACCAAATCTGTGGCTCACCATCCATTTTGAAATTGCCTGTCCTCATTCTGGCCGCTTTGCTCCCTTCACCTAATCCAGTTCCAGCTGCTATTATTTAAAATTTTCCTTTCTCTTGTCACAATGTGGCACCGTGACAGCTTAAAACATGTCTAATTTCTTCATTAGCTTCACTTTATGTTCCTGACTCATCTCAAATATGTTCTCTTCTCACAACGACTCCAAAGAAAGGTTCTATTCTGTGAAATAACAACTACGTATTGAAAATTGCATTTTCTTTCTTTCCTTTCAGCCTCTGAAAGAATTATATTTGTGTGAGAAAGAGCAAGGGGACATGTGCCAGTGGCGACAATTCAAGCTCAGTTCTGAGGAGGGCTGTAGGGGGAGACTTCCAGGCAGGCTGACTGTGATAGAGAGACTAGGATACCCCCACCCTTCCCACCCGAGATGGTGACAGGAAGTCAATAAGAATATCTCTGAAGCCAGGGAGCACAGCCACAAGGATGGAAAGTTCTGGGGCCACATGCGAGAAGTCTGATGACCAAACATGATCTGCTCATATGGCTCTGGGTCAAGTGACCTATTTGCTGGAACATGAATCCAATGTGGTTGTTATCATTAAGGTTGTCAGCAGGATTTCCTAAATGTTCCCCCTGGATAAGTGGCCACCTATGGCACAGCACCTCTAATACTCCACCCGAAGTCACAGGCACTGGAGGGCCCTTGGCTCTGCCTACAGCCTTCAGCACTGTCAGCCCTGTGGGTCCGGACCCCGTCTGATGCAAGCAGCCATTACTGCTCAAATTAATTGTGGAGAGAAAGGCCGAGGCCAAGGATGTGTGGGCATTCGGGGAGCTCTATTCTATTTTACAAACAGCCCTATCAGTCCTTAGGATAAATGATATTTAGGTGTCAGTTGAGCTGTTATTTTGAGATAGGTAGGTTTCCTCAGCCTTCTTCCTGCATCTTCTCTGAGCTCCCTCTGTAATGCCATCTGCCACGCGGCTCACTCTAAGCAGAGAGAGTTCCAGGAGAGGCCTTCTCCTGTCTGCTGAGAGAGATCAGGGCACACGAGACAAGAAAGAGCCCACACTGCTCCACACGGAAGCACCTAGCAACCATTGCTTCGACTGGACAGAGACCAGAAAACACCATGGTCAACGAAATCTTAGCGCAGGAGGGATTTTGTGTGGTCCATATTTATCAACTTTAGACATATAAAACTTCTCTACTAATGGAGTGAAATTTTACCTTCCCAAGTTTACTAGATGCTATTTAAAAGCATAATGTAGAAATATAAGCAAAGAGATCTGTGAGATTGAAGACTTTTAGAACAAGTAAAAACAACTGAACTATTAGTATGTGTGTGTGTGTGTGTGTGTGTGTGTGTGTGTGTGTGTGAGAGAGAGAGAGAGAGAGAGAGAGAGAGAGAGAGAGAGAGAGAGAGAAAGTTATCTATCTATATATATTTAGGACAAGAGAATAGATTGATATTTTCTAAAAATCAATTATTCCTTTAGAGATAGGCAATTTTCATGTGTATTAAAAACAACAACAACCCTCAAACGGATTCCTTCACTAATGTTTGCATATGCCCCCATTTAATATCAGGAGAACAGAAGAGCTTTTAGTTTTCTTTCCAATTTATACTCCCTGTGGGGTTTTCTGTTTAATTTTCAAAACCAAAAACTGTTCCACTGTGCCCCAGGGTTCTCAGGACTTTATGGTCACTCGGCATTCAATACTTTTTCGCTGCTGACATATAAATTACGTGTTTGTACCAAAGGAACCAAAGGCAGTCTGCTCCCCCAGAGTGTGCGTCAGCTTTGCCATTTCGGTGATCTGCTCAGCGCCCCATGTGGCCCGACAGTGCCACACCATCATTGGAGCTCCACATCCCACTGTTGTTCGAACTCTTCAGAGAAAAGGGACTGAAATGATCCAGAGTAGTCAGACATGTTATGTTCCCTGAAGGTTCTTTAAAAATGTCTGAAAGTGATGTGCATGGTAACTGAAGGATTAGGAAGTGATTCCCACGTCACTGCTGCTCCGCTGTGTACGGTATGAGCCGAGCTTTGGGGAAACGACAGAACCTGGAAACCAATGACCGTGGTAATTGAGAGATTTGATTCAATTCTTGTTCAACAGCCAGATGCATCATGAATGGTTTTTCTAGAATTTTCTGGCTGTTCTGATCTTCCTGTCCTGAGATGAATGCTTTCAGGGTAGCTCTCCTGCTCCTGCTCCTGACTTCCTACCTCCTTGCCTCTGCCTTTCTAACTCAACATAAGGGGGAAGATGTGCCTAATAGAGCAGGCTGTCTGCCAAGACAAAGGACATTGGGCAAACTCATCTTTCAGTAGCATGTTAGCTGCAATTGCAAGTATAATGCTCAGTATGGTTTCCCTCCAGCTTCAGGCGAAGGGTTTCTAGATTAAAGCAATGAGCACAATAATTAATCTGAAGGAAAAAAAAGACAGTAATACACCATTTTTCTTATGTTCTCAACCCATTTTAAGCCCTTTGTGGACACTTATCATATAGACTAAGAATACTCTTGTATTCTGTGTTCTGTACCCTTGTGTTCTGACTTTTTAAAGACTCTCTGCAGTAAAAGGCATATTCCTGATGAACCATCAGAATGGCTCATGAAAGAAGGTGAATCCACTAACAGTAGTATAAAGCTCCCTCTCAGACCACAGGGAGATTTACCTAGAAGCCAGAAAACACAGGAAAATAACCCGCTCTTTTGAATTTGTATAATTAGGATCTTAAATACTGACTTTCCCCCCCCCCCCTTTACCATAAACAGGAAAATCATCGATAACCACACTAAAAAAACATACACAATGACTCAAGTAGCTCTGTGAGAATGCTTTATGCTTAAGGCCATTCAGTCCTAAATTAAGCCCTTTCTTTCTTGCCTTCCTCTTCTTCCTCTTCTATTGAGTTTTGAAGGAACTATGAACAGGTTTGGTTTACATGGTGGTGATACTGGTTTTAGAGAGTTTAGGCTCTGCCTTCCTGGAAGTTACAAAACTGAAGTTATGGGAGATATTGAAACCATCCAAGACCCAGAATGGTAAAAAGACACGTGAGTGTATGAAGGGCAAAGGGAGGACCCTGGGCAGTAGGAAGCCCATGTCACAGGAGGAGAACCCTGTTATACATCTCCACATGTTCCCTCCTTTTGGCCCAAATGCGTGGAGACTCTGAGGATGGGCACAAGGTTGGTTGTGGAGTACACAAATTGCATGGTCCAAATCCCTCACATGACCCTGTTATCTTTCCAAAAATTTATAAAAGGCACAATGGCAATTGACTAAAGCTTTACTAAAATATGCATAAATGAAGACTGAGCAAAAATTAAAAATATGCTCTTTGGCAGTAAACAGATTTTATAAGTGCCTCATCCCCTTCTCTGCCACATATACCTAATTTCTGCCTCTTAATAAGTAGTATAATGTGGTATGAGTAAGACTGCACCTAATTTGAATCCTATTTAAATTTAAGGAGGATGTACATTCAAATGGAATGAGTCCATTTCATCGCTAGGCATGAAATCGGAAACACAGGACAAAAATATGACAGCTTAATAGTCCTGAATGTTTACCATTCAATAACTTCAGTTTAACAAATAACTCTTTCCATGACCTGAAGTACTATCACTGTCTCCTAAATAATTGAAAAGAATATTATCTTCTCATTCCTCTGCGTTTGTAGCAGTGCTGTATATTCTCAGATATCCCTTCAAGCTATTTATCTAGAAGATAATATCCAGGTTATAGTTTTTCTCCAGGAAACAAAACCAAATATAGAGTTTTACCCTTTATAGGGAACCGCAGAGCAAGTTGATTAATTCAACACAGAGACAAAATTATTCCATTTAAGTAAAATAGCTGGTTTTATAAAGTTGTATACAATTTGTATATATATATATATATATATATATATATATATATATATATATATTAAGATGATAGATACATGCACACTTTTATATGGTGTATAAAACAAGAAAAACAAAAATGTGTATATATATTTTTATTTATTTTTAGGGCTGCATATGTAAGGATTAAACAACAAAGTAAGGGCATGATTAAAGAATTTCAGAATAGCCCTGGCTGGGTAACTCAGTTGGTTAGAGCATTGTCCCAATACCTCAAGGTTGCAAGATCAGTTTTCAACAAGGGCACATACAAGAATAAACCAACAGATATATAAAAATGTGGAACAACAAATCGATGTATCTGTTTGTCTGTTGGTCTGTCTATCTGCCTGTCTTTCTCTCCCTTTATCTATCTAAAATCAATAAACCCTTGGACACAGACAATAAGGTGGTGAAGGCTTGGGGCAGGGGCCAGCTAGAAAGGGTCAATGGGGAAAAAGGAGACATATGTAATACTTTCAACAATAAAGATTAAAAAAAATAAAAATAAAGTCAGTTTTAAGCAAATATATAAAAAATAAATAAAATCAATGAAAACAAAACAATAATGGAAAAAATTTCAGGATAATGGCTGCCTCTGGGAAGAAGACACATGTGATCCTGAAGAGGCACCCAGGGGCTTCTAATGAGCTACTTATAAGTAACCCAGTTAGTATGTCGAGTGCTGGGAATAGATTTATTTGTAGTTATTTGTCATTATCCTTTAACTTTACATACATGTTACATGTACTCATGCATACATGATATATTTTGTAATTAAAGTAAGAGTTCTGTGCAGACAGGCATGTAACAGGTAACAGTAATTTCCTCTGAAATGGGGGAAGGTGGAAGAGAGGGTTAGTGGCCATGTTTACTGCTTGCTCATTGTTTTCTGTTTCTAGGTTTGGGGTTTTTGTTGTTGTTTTGTAACACAAGGAGTAGTGTGCATTCATACTTAAAAAAAAAAACACACCTAAAGATAATTTTTAGCTTGTATGACAATTAATTATACTAATTTTAGGGAATTATTTTCCTGTTCTAAAGCAAAAGTACCTTGAAAGGATGAGCATAAGGTTTGTACAGCTTTCATTGTCATAAACTGCAAAAAAGTCATATAATAAGCTTAAAAATAAAGATACCATATTTAATGGTACTTTAAAGTCTTTCTGGCCATACTTGTCCACTTCAAAAAGATGGCATTTAAGTGTACTGTGATCAAAGAACCCTTTCATTTTTATTCTGGGCAAGGCAACACGGTGCCTTACGGGACTGCATACTCCTTTACACAGGCAAGAGATCCCGAAGTCCCGATTAGCCTCCAATTAGGCTGGAATGCCAAGAAACTCCAAGAATCATCAGTGTTGTGTTTCTTTTATCCCTAAGTGACTTCCAAACTCCTTTGTTGGATTATCAGTGGCCGACAACCACAGCGAGCTCTCTGTGTGGGATTTAATGCTCTCTAATGCTCTCTCCGGCTCTGACAGTCTTTCGGGCCTCATTGAAATGCAGCCATGTGCTCAGCAAGTGAAGGTCGTGGTGCAATTACTCTTTTCATGTGTCTCGATCAGAGACAGCAGCCTGAATATAAGAGCATTATTTGCCAAAGCAGACCACGATACGCAGGACCATGTTGTTGGGGAGTCTTTCGCTTCTCCCCAAACAGAAAGTGAGCTCCGTAGAACAAGGGACTTGTGTGAGCACCTGGTGCAGTGCCAGGCACCCTACCTACTGATAACTGCTCGTGGAGTGTATTTGCTTGCTTTTTGGCTAAAAAAATTAATTTGTTTCTGGCAGCCACCCATGTATTTCACAAGCCTTTACTTAGTGCCAACTCTAAGTCAATATGATGGCAGATATTGAGATTACAAATACGATTCAGGCACTCTCATGCCTTCAGGAGGTTAAGTCTATATACCCCTGTAGAGTTTGCTATTATTGTATATCTACCCAGCGACAACATGGGTAAAACGGACAACACAATGCTGAGTGAAAGATGCTAGACAAAAAAGAGCACATTCTGTATAATTATCTTTATATACTTTTAAAAACAGGCAAAACTAATCTTTGGAATTTGAAGCAGGGGCAGTGGTTAGTTACCCTTGAGAAGATTAATGACTGAAAGGGCCATAAGGATGCTAACGGGTTAGCTAGTGTTTTGTTTCTTAATCTGGGCTTGATCACTTGTTGACAATCCATCAAGCAGTGTGTTTATGATTTGGGCACTTTTATATATGTATGTTATACTTTAATAAGAAATTCACTTTGGGGAAAAAATACTTTTAAAAAGCATCTGGCTTGCATAAGTGGATTTCTGTTATTTTTCATATGGTCCAACACATTCTCAACACTCTCCCAATCTTGCTCTAAGTCAAATGCCACTTTCTGCAGAAAGTCTCCAATGAGCCCCAAACATGAATGAATTTTTTCCTCCTTGGAAATGCATAGCATTTTGTGCATTTTGTACATAGATTTCCCTTACTTTAAGCATTTTTTTACTCAGACCACCTATCACAGTGCTTTGGTATAAAGAAACTCAAAAATCCTTAAATAAATAAACATTAATCATTCTATTAATCTGCACTGCTCCACATGGCCCCTTCCTGGGCTTCTGGCTATTCCTTAGTCTGTTCCTTTACTCATCATCACACATACTACATAATATGTGGGAACCTACTCTATATGTGATATCAATAAACCTGAAACCCTTTCTACTGATGGCTGGGACCAATTAGAAAGAAAATAGCATTGTTCTTTTATTCTAGTGAAAAATATTATATAAAAACTTCAAACAAAGAAAAAGAAAAGTTACCAGTAATTTATTATACACACTAGAGGCCTGGTGCACGAAATTCGTGTATGGCGTGGGGGGTGTCCGTCAGCCCAGCCTGCACCATCTTCATTCTGGAACCCTCGAGGGATGTTAAACTGCCCGGGATGTTTAGACCGGATCCCACCTGGATCAGGTCTAACTGGGCAGTCAGACATCCCTCTCACAATCCAGGACTGCTGGCTCCCAACTGCTCGCCTGCCTGCCAGCCTGATCACCCTCTAACCACTCCCATTCCAGCCTGATTGATGTCTAACTGCTCCCTTGCCAGTCTGTTTGTCCCCAACTTCCCTCCTCTGCCGGCCTGGCCACCCCTAACTGCCCTCCCCTACAGGGTTGATCGCCTTCAACTGCCCTCCCTTGCAGACCTGGTTGTTCCCAACTGCCCTCCCTTGCTGGCCTGATCACCCACAACTGCCCTCCCTTGAAGGCCTGGTGCCTCCCAACTGCCCTCCCTGCTGGCCATCTCGTGGCGGCCATCTTGTGTCCACATGGGGGCAGGATCTTTGACCACATGGGGGCAGCCAGCTTGTGTGTTGGAGTGATGGTCAATCTGCATATTACTCTTTTATTAGATAGGATAGAGGCCTGGTGCATGGGTGAGGGGCTGGCTGGTTTGCCCTGAAGGGTGTCCTAGATCAGGGTGGGGATTCCCTTGGAGTATGGGGTGGCCTGAGCAAGGGGCCTGTGGTGGTTTGCAGGCTGGCCACGCCCCCTGGCGATCCAAGCAGAGGTCCTGGTATCTGGAATTTATTTACCTTTTACAATTGAAACTTTGTAGCCTGGAAGAACAGAGTAAGAGATTTTCACCTTCAATTACAGAAAATATTTTGGAATGAGTTTTGGAAATTTTTGTACTAATGGAAAGGAATAATAATTTTCTTCTATTTTGTCTAAAGTGAAAATCACAAATACTGGATATTAGCTATTAAAAAAAAGTACTGGCATCAGCCGAAACCGGTTTGGCTCAGTGGTAGAGCGTCAGTCTGCGGACTGAAAGGTCCCAGGTTTAATTCCAGTGAAGGGCATGTACATTGGTTGCGGGCACATCCCCGGTAGGGGGTGTCCAAGAGGCAGCTGGTCGATGTTTCTCTCTCATCAACGTTTCTAGCTCTCTATCCCTCTCTCCTCCTCTCTGTAAAAAAAAAAAAAAAAAAATCAATAAAATATATTATAAAAAAAAAAGTACTGGTATCAGGGATGTTCAAACCTTCACACTGCAAACTGATCAATACAATGCAAGTTGGCACAGGGACACAACTCTACTGCCTTTCCCCTGCTGACATTTAGCAGCCTCAGTGATATCTAACCTGGGAGTCACTGACGGAGGGCACTGCTACGGAAACAGATGTATTTGGATAAGCTTTCAAGTACACCCACAGAAGGTGCATAAACAAAACCACATGTTATTCTTTTCGGGCCATTTCTCTATAACACTAGAGCAATACTATCAGCAAGTAGAAAAAAATATTGATTAGGGTTTCACCGCTTTGTTCACCCATCTAGGAAAGTAAAAGTGGTCAAAGACAGAATGTAAGGTACAACAAGGAAAAGCAACAGTGCATACATTAAGCAACTGCTCCCCAATCCTTTCCATTCCTAAGGGTCATGAACATTTCAGCTCGCCTGTCAGCACACATACTCTGCCATTATCCACCTTCTACCTTTCCTGCCACACCAGGGAGCAGATGGAGGGTTGCTATTTTCACATTAAAAGAGAAGTAGATAGTGTCACATCCACCCCATAGCTGGGAAATTCCTATGTAAGTGTCCACAAACAAAAATAACCCTCTCTGGAAACCACTCTACTTTCCCAGCTCAGGGACATCCACATAGTGATTGCAAACACAGGGGTGCCTGTCATGCCTGCTGAGCTGATAATTTCAAAGAAGGGCCTTTGACTTCCAAACTTATCACACCATGCTTGAAAAATGTATATCATACAATAGAACGAACTGTATACTACTTGCTAAATAGGGCCTTTAAGCAAAATAAATAACCAAATAACAAAAACAGTAGATAATTAGAGTGTGGCTCTGGTGTTACCTCAGTGCTTCCTCACGAGGTACCGGTACCGGTACCGACTAAAACATAGCCTGGGGGCAGGAGAGGGGTTATGGCTCCCAGTTTGTATAGCTTGTCCCCCGATTCTCTGTCATACGCTCACTCACCTCCATTCCTCTGACACTTTAAAATGAAGAGGCTAACTGCAGGATCCTCACCTCGCCGTCCTCCATGGTTGGGAGGTTACAGCACAGAGCCTGGCTCCTGGATGGTGCAGCCTCCACCAACTGGACTTGCAGGGTCCTAGAGGATCTGGATCCTATTTGCTAGTTCACAGGAGACAGCATTGCTGGAGACCCTACCCCCATGTGAACGCATGGCCCTCTGCCTCCGCCAAAGACTACAAAAGCCTCTGCACAATCGAGGGAGGGAGTTTGGTTTGGGAATACCCCTTTACTCAGAAGCCCCTGTGTGTGAGCTTGTATTAACAGACATCTTAGCAACAGGGGGAATCGGGGGACAGAGGAGATGGCAGAGGCAGCTGGTCGATGTTCATAATGCTGAAAGTTGGGGGCATTTTATTTTAGAGCAGAGCAAAAAGCCCATCATGAATCACTAGGATGTTCTCGAAGACCTTAGCTTTTAAATCCATTGTGACCTCTCACACACATATGTGGGTATGTAATAAACGTTTTTGCAAAACAACAGCTACCCTTATGCGGTGAATTGTAATATTTTTCTTTTCTGATTCATTTGTGAAAGTGTTGTGCAACCTTCTAAATTTATTATTTGAATTGCAGTTAGAAAAACAACTGATATAAAAGGTTAATGAGACAGGTGGGAATGTAATTAAGTTTCCCTATTTACAGGAAGTCTTAGGAACACTGGTATGGGAGGTGAAGATGTCAAGTTCCATTCCCTCAGACACTGGGATGATTCCGTTTACACAATATTACAAACACAAAGGTCTCAGAGATCCATTTAAGTCTTTACTAGAGGACATGCAGTAAGATTACAGGGGGGAAGCAGGGTTTTACTTCAATTCTGAATAAACACATAAAAATTTAACAAGGTTACACCTCACAATAAGGAAATACTTAATGGAGGCAGTGTGTTCTGATCAGGGGTTGTAAAAAGAAGCAGGAGGTGATGAGGTGTGGGGGCATAAGAGGAAAAGAATGAGGGGCAAGTTGTCTTGGTTTGCGCACGTCACCTAACTGGCTCACCCGGTGGAGAAGGTTGGGTGGCTGCTGCTCACAGCACAAAGAGAACAGTGGCTCCTGCGATTCAGAACAGAGGTCACTCATAAGGATCAAGAAAGTATCTGTGCATCCTTATTACATGGGCTCCAAGCATAACCACGGGAGCCATCTTCCCAACTGCTGCAACATCATTGCAGAATGTCTTCTGTTTTGAATCACCTCCAATAGAGCTAATGACAGTTGGAGCTAAGTAGCAACTTGGCAGCTGAAGAGCTATGACATGTTTATATTCTTTAAGGGGGAAAAGAGTTAATTATAAAAGATTGCGAGGTTCCAATGACTAGATGTTGCCTTTAGATCTCTTTATATACTAACTGTACATATTCAAGCTTGTGCAAAACACTGCTTTCCTCTCTCTGAAGCTTTCATTCAACAAATGATACTGTGTAAAACAGAAACAACAACAACTTGATGATTCCATTCAATGTCCCAAATCCAAATTGGATGCAGAAATCAGAGGAGCCCAAATTGTTAGCCTCTTTTGCAAATAAAAGGTAATGGTTGCTGAAATGCCAGCATTTGCAATGATCATTTATATATATAGCACCGTCAGGGTGATCTCTCTGTCTCTCTCTGTCTCTTTCTCTCTCTCCTCTCCCTGCCCCCCCCCCAAACCCTTACCTTTATTCATCAACTACAGTCCCCAGACATTAGTTATCCCAACTATTACTTGGCATCCAAATATTAATATGCTGACTATGCTTTGCCCTCATTAAAAAAAAATGTTTTTATTGATTTTAGAGAGGGAAGACAGGAAAGGGAGAGAAAGAGAAACATCAATGAGAGAGAAACATCAATCAGCTGCCTCCTGCATGCCCCTTGCTGGGGATCGAGCCTGCAATCTGATCATGTGCCCTGACCAGGAATCAAATCAGGAACCTCTGGGTGTGTGGGTTGATGCTCAATCCCTGAGCCACATTGGCCAGGCATGTACTCATTTTTATAATCCCTACCATGTATGCCTATTGTTTAGAAGGTTAAATTAAGTATAGTTTTCTAAATTTTATAAGATCCAACCATTAACAAATTTATTTCTGGAGATTTAAATGCCAGGATTAGCAATGATAGTACCAAATTTATACCCATAGTTAAATAAGAATAGGTCTCTAGTAATGGTTTCATAAATTAAAGAATTTCTCCAGAAATTGATCTAATATTATTATTTGCTCTTGGGAGAATCTAGAGGAAGCTCAAAGAGCAAATATGTTAATTGAATGGGACTTATGATATCATTTGGTTCAAGTGCATCATTGCACGTCAAATCCAATACCATCAGCCTCTTGATCTCTTAGCACAGTGGTCCGGCAAACTCATTAGTCAAAAGAGCCAAATATCAACAGTACAACAATTGAAATTTCTTTTGAGAGCCAAATTTTTTAAACTTAAACTCCTTCTAATGCCTCTTCTTCAAAATAGACTCACCCAGGCCGTGGTATTTTGTGGAAGAGCCACACTCAAAGGGCCAAACAGTCGCATGTGGCTTGCGAGCCGCAGTTTGCCGACCACGGCATCAGACCATCAAACCTCAGAGGGAAGGTAGGGGAGGATGGGAGTAAAGGGGAGAGATCAACCAAAGGTCTTGTATGAATGCATATAAGCCTAGCCAATGGACACAGACACCAGAGGGTGAGGGCATGAGTGGGAGGGATTGGAAGGGGGGCAATGGAAGGAAAAGGACACATATGTAATATCTTAATCAATAAAAATAAAAATAAAAAACCTTGAGTTGGGATTTTACCAAATGCCAGTCCAGCAGCTACACTCTGTATATAAGTATCTGAATATTGCTTTTGTGGTTTTGTACTCTCTGCAAAACTCTCTGCCTTAATTTCCTTTTTAAGGTTTGCTATTTTCATGAAGCCTTCTCTGACCAAGAGCCAAAGACAATTCCAGAGTTTAATGGCTTCTTTATCTACTAAAATAAAGTCTTTCTTCTCTCTGGGAAAAAAAAATAAAATCAATGTCTCTTATACACACACTTAAGTATGCTAGCACAATTATTTTCTAAAACAGAACTCTGACAATGTTTGCCAAAAAACCTTCCATGATTTCCTATCACTTATAGGAAATGTCCAACTTCCTCAGCACCCTTCCCATCTCAAACTGTGTTTTAGTCTCATCTCACCATACGACCCCTTGGCTTGTCACTTTGGCCCACTCGCCTTCCCTCAGCAATCAAATAAATGGTTTCCTCTACGTAAAGTGCTCTCATCTTCTGCCTTTCACACAACTCTACTTATTGTAAAATGTCACCTCCTCTGCATAGCATCCCTCAAATCTCGAGGTTATTCCTAGATGTCCCTATAACACTTGGTTCACACTAATAACATCACACATCCATTGGACCCTTCTTGTCTGCTAGATGGTGACCTGTACTGGAAAAGGTGGCATCTCGTCATTGTATAGCTGGGGCTTAATACACCTGTGGATGGTAAGTGGTCAAGTCACAACTAACTGCTAAGGAAGTATGTGAACACAGTGACAAAAACACTTGACTTAAGAATGAAACATATGAATTTAAGTCCTGCTTTGGCTAGAACTCAAACTCTGTGAGCTTCAACTCCTTCATCTATAGGCTGGGATACTAGAATCTTTTCCACCTGGGAAATGCTGTATTATAAGAGTAAATAAAATCTCCCTGGCTGGTGTGATTCCATGGTTCGAACATCGGTCCATGCACCCAAGAGTCTCAGGTTTGATTCCTGGTTAAGGGCATGTACCTGGGTTGCAGGTTGATCCTCAGCCCGAGCTGCATGCAGGAAGCAAACAATCAATGTGTCTCTCTCACATTTATGCTTCTCCCCACCACCACCACTTCCATTCTCTCTCTCTCTCTCTCTAAAAAAAAAAAAAAGACAGAGAGAGAGAGAGAGAGAGAGAGAGAGAGAGAGAGAGAGAGAGAATCAGTGGAAAACGATATCCTCAGGTGAGGATTTAAATAAAAAAAACCAGAATAAATGAAATCAAGTAGAGAAAAGTACTATGTCTAAGAGAGACAAATATATTAAGTATGATCCAAGAGGACAATATTTTAATGTCTAGTCTTTCAGACTAAAATATATCAAAGGTTAAAAGATGCTACAGCCAATGCTATACTGGGAAAAAAATATAAACACAATAAAAATATATATTTTCTCTATCTTAGCATTCACTATTCTTAGAAATCAAAGGTGACATAAATTTAATGTGATCTGTACAGCGCAGTGATATTAGTTAGCATGTAGAAGCACTAGATTATAGGGGGAGAAAGCACAGGCTTTTAGTTAAAATAGACGTGAATCCTAGTGCCATGTGTTACCCTGCTTTCTCATAGCAAATGCTTTTATAGTGCTTACTATGTAGGTAAGTGCTTTATGCACAATAATCCATTTAATTCTCACAAGAACACCCTGAAATAGGTCCTATTATTATGATTATTATTGCCATTTTACATACAAGAAAACTGAAGCAGGGAGGTTGGTTAACTTACTATACGAGGCAGAGCTGGGATCTGTGTCTGCTGGGTCTGGGTCTAGCCTGGCTTTAACTACTGAACAATGTAGCCTGTCCAAATAATGATGTGATGGCTAGCCCAATGCCTGACCCATGGTGAATTCTGGACAAATGTCAGTTTCCTTTTGAACATAACAGTGCTCCGGCGATGAGGACATATGCCAGTGAGTGTGAGGTCTGCTACATCATCTGACAATAACCTCGTGACACTCGAAATCCAGGAAAGGGGATTTTATCTGGATAGTGTATTACCATCCTTTCCATGTGAGTAGGATTGCCAAGAAAACTAGACAAGATCAAACCACTTTAACATCCATTCAAATGTCACACACACACACACACACACACACACACACACATTTTTCTTCTAATGAATCATTAAAATGCCATTACACTGGAGTGAGACCAAGGTAGAGAGTAACCAGCTACCAGTTTCTTCCATTCAGATCTCCTGGGTGTCCTCTGACACATCCCAGCATACTGGTTACGTTTTCTGTCACAGCCAGCATGGCTCAGCCGGTATTAACTTGTTCCAGTTCTTTTTCCCCTCTGATAATCTCAGAAGCTCTCCTCTCTCAGTGAAGTTGTTGCACTTCCCTCTCTGTCATATCGTTCCAGGAGGAATGGTGCGAAATGGTCTCCAAAATAGCTCCCACCTCTGTGGGGCTCTTGACTTGCTTCATACCTGGGGAGGACATTTGTGTACAACTACTGGGGTAGGTCATACTTCTCCGCAGTTCTTCCAACGGCTCTCATTCTTACATAACCTAGTTGCTATGATCATGCTTTTGTTTTCTTCATTTTTTTTCCAGTTCAACAAATACCATGTCCATTGTCAGCTACACAAGGGTTCTCAGATCATGAACTGGTGCATCATCAATACGAGGGGGAGCCCAGGAACAGAAGTGCATAGGCAGAAAAAAACAGGGCGATTTTTTCTTCTACCTGTGCTGGAGCAGAGTGTAACAGAATAGCCCTCCCATTAACAATAACAATAAAAGGTGGGTTAAGCCAAAACCGGTTTGGCTCAGTGGATAGAGCATCAGCCTGCGGACTGAAAGGTCCCAGGTTGGATTCCGGTCAAGGGCATGTACCTGGGTTGCGGGCACATCCCCAGTAGGAGGTGTGCAAGAGGCAGCTGATAGATGATTCTCTCTCATGGATCTTTCTAACTCTCTATTCCTCTCCCTTCCTCTCTGTAAAAAATCAATAAACTATAAATATATTTATATAAATAAAAAATAAAAAAATAAAAATGCTTTAAAAAAAAAAAGGTGGGTTAAGAAAAAACACACATAAACAAATAGCTATTTGAAGATCATGACCATAATCAATGCAATAAGGCAGAGGGGGCCAACATCCTAGAAAGGAGAAAAACACACTTACGTGAGCCCTACATTTGCTTTTTTTTTTTTTTTTTTGCCTCAGGTAATTTGCCAATTAAGGTCAAAACCCATAGTGACCAACTAGAAAGCGACAGCGGAGACTTGTTGCAGTCTTACTGGGTTGGGAAAGGAAAATGGAGTGTAAGGCTACCAGAGTTGCCAGAACTTGAGAGACCAAGGACCAGGACTAAAAGGCACCACACAGTGAGAACATTCTGCGATTTTCTCTTCAGGTCTTTGAGGACTCAGCTGCTCATTTTCAGGGCAGAATGCTTTGAAACTCGCCAGAAAGAGACTGGTTCAGAGGCTAAAAGGCTATTTGGGTTTTTCGGCAATCCCCGGGTACTTACTGGAGGACAAAAACTGCCGCTCAGGTTCCATCAGGAAGGAGGTTTTCTGGGAGTAAGGACAGACCAGGAACCCAGGATCATCAAAAACGTTTATGTTCAATTTCTAAGGGCACCAGGGTTCAAATGCAAATGAGTGTGACATAACCCTCTCCACCTCCCAGGACCTTGTTGTCTAGCAACTCAGGGATGGACAAAGTCGGACTGTGTCTTGGTGTTCATGAGCTTCGGGCTGCACGGCAGTCGGACACCAGTTCCCCTGGGACTAGGGCCTGGGCATCCCTGAGGAAGAACTTCAATTGTCATGAGTAGATGACAGCTGGGGAGCCTGTCAGCAGCCACCTTGTGAAGGTACATTGGCCATTCTAAAGAGCCACTGAGCTGTTTCTCAGTTACCTTCTCTTCCCCTGGGAGAGGACTGAAGGAAAGCCTCTCCCCTTTGGCATAAGCTAAGACATCCCTTCTGAAAATCACCTCTTGGTTCCAGGCATATGTATTAAATTCATCACCCGACTCACTAGAGAAGCACAGCAGTCCAGGCAGAGGTCAGGGTAGCTGGGACTCAGCTGATGAAATATAATATAGGTGTTAAGATGTAGTGCGATTGCAAATATGTTTCTTTTTAAAAATATATTTTCATTGATTTCAGAGAGGAAGGGAAAGAAAGAGAGAGAGAGAGAGAGAGAGAGAGAGAGAGAGAGAGAGAGAGAGAGAGAGAGAGAGATATCATTGATGGGAGAGAATCATTGATCAGCTGCCTCCTGCACACATTGGTGACTGAGCCCAAAATCTGGGCATGTGCCCTGACCTGGAATCAAATCATGACCTCCTGGTTCATAGCTCGATGCTCAACCACTGAGTCACGTTGGCTGGGAGCAAATATTTTTCTTTTGACGGCCCAGGGAGGTGACGCTCTCCGGGTTCAGATGCAGATCAGTTGTGCACTAGAATCATCTTTTTCACCACCACCCTATATTGCCTCCCAAACTGGGCTGATGACAACCCAGATAAGTGGAATGGGGTACTTGGTACTTCCTACTTGGAAAAAATACCAGGTATCTCTACCTCTTATGTCCGAACCTACAATCAAGATAATGAACGTAACAATAAAATTTCCCTGAACTTAATTTAAAAGGCTAATTATTTATTAACGGCTCAAAGTTTCCCCTTTGCTGCATTATTTAGTGCAAGTGTCCATAGCAGCTCTGATGGATAACGTGTGAGGCTCATTTCACAGGCGGAGACTCAAAGACTTAGGCAAATTGCTTGCTTCTTGAGATTCTGCCAAGCAAAACCCCCAGTTCTGGGCAGCCCCTTCCCCACGCTGCTCACATCCTTACTCCCAGATAACATTCTTCCTGGTGGCATCTCACTCTTACCAACCAAATGACTTTAAACAACTGTCTTTGTTGGATGGAATAAATATTAGAAGGAAGAGAAACAATGCTAACCATTTCTGACACACTGCTGTACTCTTTTTGACTGTTTTACATGAGTGTGTATGCTTCCCTGTACTTGCTGCATTTGCCAGTTGCCTTCTTGTTGGTCTCTAAACCTGTTTATTATTAGCAAATCACTAATTCATGTCTTGAGGTAATAGTTAACTGAACATACCACCATAGTTTTAACTACTAGAGTTAACAAATTAACTAGGATTTTGATATCAAAGGAATAGTTTTAAGTATTTCTTTAAATACTTAAAGAATCATGAGATCTAAGAGCCTGAGGAAGTTGACAGCCAGTGTGGTGGCTGTCAACTCTGGCTGAACATTCGAATCATCTGCAGTGTCCCCTCCCAACACTCGACCAATTCCATCAGAATCTCTGGGCATCTGTAAGTTTTAAGCTCCCTGGTTCTAATGTGAAGCAAGAGTGGGAAGTCACAATATAAACCAAGATCCGGTGGGGGAAGTGAGTTGCCAACGGCAAGGCCAATTTGTGGGAGAACCACAACCAAAACCCAGGTTTCCTAACTCCCGGTTCAATTTGCATTTAACATCCCTGACACATAAACCACAGACGACTCGGTGCAAGGGAAAGGTGGGGGCTTCACTGGTTGCAATGCTGACGCTTCTATCATTGAGGCTTCGTTTCTTCTGATTCTCCAAGTTCTGCCCCAGCTGCCAAGCTAGTTTACTTTGGAGCAAGGGATGCAGAAAAGCTGTGCTAAGATTGTAGCAGCACCATCGGCAGCACCCCCAGACTGCCAGCTGTCCTTTCTCCTTTAAAGGAGCGCCACGCTACTGAGTGAGCACGAGTTGGAGACCTCACTACGTGGGCTGTGCTAAAACCTGCTCTGCAGCCACGCATGAGGAGCCTTTGACTACCGAGGGCCATATTCGGGAACTTGACTTACGATGCACCCATTTTTAGGTACATGAGGATGTAGGTGCAGCAGCATTGTCTATGTAGAGGAAAAGTGGAAACATCATAGAAATATCATGGAAGCATCAAGAAAATGTCAAAATATAACCTTACATTTTAAAAAGCTTTTAAACATATATGCAACATTCCCGATTTGGTAGAAGTAAACATGTACCCACAAAATGAAAAATAATGTAGTAGAGTTTTTGTTGGTTATTATTGTCCTCTTTTTAAGTGTTTGTATATTTTCTGAGGTATATTTCTTTTGTTTCACTTAAAAAAAAACCCCCCACATATATAGATACATCTCTATATAGATATATCTATCTACCAAAGCAGCAAGACCCTAAACACATGCACAGAATTGTATTTGTTTATAACTTTTGACACCCTGGATCCTTCTCCTTGTTACTTAATACATCTTTTTCCTCTTAGACCATGAACGTGGACCAGGCCTCCACTTCATGCCACATTCTACAAGAGGACTAGACATTTTAATGGGAGACTCAACTTAGAACTTCCCTGTCAAAAGCTAAGAAAAAAAAATTTTTTTTATGTCACAGAATACTTTTTTCATGAAATTAGAGACTAATATTCACAGAGTCCATCTTTCCAGTCTCCAGATTATTTAACAGATCTTAACAATAAATATTCACTAAGTGCATTCTATCACCAGGGACTTGTCTAGGCATTGGGAACTTTACCATGAACAACAATAAAAATAAAGTCTGAAAGCTTTGCTGCTTGTGGAGCTTACATTCTGATGGGATAACACATTATATGAAGCAGAAAGAAGGGTAGGGTGCACTGGGGGTGGGATGTGGGGGCGGGACATTGCTGTTGTCAGTAGAGTAGCCTGGGAGTGCCTTAGTGATGAGGTCATATAGAGAAGGGACCTGAGGGAGGCGGAGGCAGCCAGTCCTGTGGGTATCTGGGAGGAAGAATATTCCAAGCATTTTCTTAATAAATAAAGGGGGAACATCTTTTCTCTTCCACCATTCTTTGGATCATTTGAATTATATTCCTGATGAGGATATAGTCAGTTCATGGCTACAGAATGGCTGGACAATATCTTCTGTAGACAGTGATGACCACAGATTTAAGGGAGAAAAGGGCATTGCGTATGTATACTGTCAAAACATCTGAAAAACCTCAAATCTCTGCCTTTTCAACAGTGTTTGAGGGGACTGTATGTGTAGAACATATCTATGATGGAGAGATATCAGGCTGATTGGTTAAGAAACAAAACATTTCCTGGATTTTACCTAATACATGTACTCATTGGATATCTTTGCCTGGAAAGGACATGAATAAGCTATATATTGCATCTAAAAATACAACTAGTTCTTTTTTTTACTCTCTATTATGAAATATTCAGACAATACAAAACATAAACTTCAATATTTTGATAAGTGATGCTTCTTTCTATAAAAATATTTTCTAATCATCACAATATTATAGAATATACAAGATATTTTAAAAACAAACCTTACAGGAATAATTTTATAACCAATGCTTTTGAAGCAGTAAAAATATTTAATTTTCCTCTCATATAGGGAAAAAAGACCTAGATCTAATCCTAATCATTAATATTTTGACTTCAATCTATAAAGCACACTTAGTTTAACATCTATTCAACTGCCAAGTGATTAATCGCTGAAATTTTAAAATAAAACAATTATATCCACAGACAATGTTTTCATTTAGAACCACCAGAATTTCTCTGAGTTTTATATTACCAATAAAAACCCTATGAGATGCGATAACCAGAATAGGATTTGAGGTTCATTTTAATTCAAATTTAGCCTCCCTGAATTTACATGATCATATACACAGAATTCCATCCCCACTTCAGTCACTATTCAGCTAAGATCCTCCTTAGAATATATGCAAGATCAAGTATCTCTTGTGGGGATACACTGAAGACCTTCAGGGACTAGCAAAATACCACATTATTTATATACTGAGTTTCATGTCCAGAAGTGGAACAATAATGGTTAGGCTCCTTCTTCTACAAAGGTGAGACTGGTTTCCAAACAAATTAACCTGGCACCAAAGGCATACTCATTCCTTTTAAAAAAACTAAAAGGGTGAGTTACAAAGCCCCAGGTTTTCATGGTCCTGAAATTCCTTCCTTTGTGAGACCTCAGGGGAGTCTTAAGAATAGAGGCATTGCCGAAACCGGTTTGGCTCAGTGGATAGAGCGGCCTGTGGACTGAAAGGTCCCAGGTTAGATTCCAATCAAGGGCATGTACCTTGGTTGCGGACACATCCCCAGTAGGGGGTGTGCAAGAGGCAGCTGATCGATGATTCTCTCTCATTGATATTTCTAACTCTCTATCCCTCTCTCTTCCTCTTTGTAAAAAAATCAATAAAATAAAAAAAAGCATAGAGGCATCAAGAGAGATGAGGATGGAATCCTTACTAAAGATCAGAAGGTAGGAGACAGGATGCCTTTCGAATCCCCCAGACATGTATTTCTATGACCCGCAATGAGTAGACACGGCACACAGTTCCCTGAGATGCCCAGGCCATATTAAGTTACACTGCCAATAATGTTATTGCACACTGACACTGAAGTATGGCTTTTAATAACAGAGTCTGGAGTTGGCTGTTGGCTATCTGGCTGCCAGCAGACAGACAGGTGAAGAGGTACTGCTTAGTGCCAAACAAATACACAAAAACAAAGAGGGGCAGTAGAGAGTGTGGTGGCCTGGGGGATTAAGACCAAACATAAATGGTAGCTTTCTGTATGCATCTTAAGAGAAACATGAAGTGGAACCGGAGGCTCTTCAGGCTTGGAAAGGCCCTTCAGAAATCACCCATCAGAACCTGTAGCACAAATCCTGCATCAAGCAAGCATGCACCATCCATGTCTAATTTCCACCTGAATGCAAGAGAAAGCTTCCCCTTTCAGGGAAACTGCTTCAATTTCTAAACAGGTTTTGAGTCTTATGAATGTCTCCCTCTACCAGGCCACGTCTGCTTTCTGCAAACTTTCCTCACTAACCCTTGTTTGACTCCATAAAGCTGAGGCTGCAAATGGCCTTGGGGTTGAGGCAAGGGGATCAATGAGCAGTGCAGGCCAACAGTCAGACCATAGGGAGTGATGGGGACTTGGGCCAACTAAGGGGCACGCTGACCATCTACAGGGCCGGCCAGAGCTCTGCTCCGGCTGCCTGCCGCCACGCAGGCATAGAAGTCCCTGCCATCGGATTTTCCGAGGCGATGCCAGAAATTTGAATTTTAGTAAAAATATCTTAATGTTTGAATATAAGAAAGAAATTATGGAGTTCAAACAGCACTTAGAAAACAACTAGCCAAACCTCTCATTTTTTACGTGAGAAAACTGAGATCCAGGATAGAAAACGTGGCTGATCCAGAGCCAAGTGTTTAATCAGGGGAAGGTCCCACTTCTCCCAGCACAGAACTGCAGCCTGCAAGTTGGTGCATTTGGCCTGTAGTTACGTGCAAGAATTCTGAAACAGGAATTGGCTTCAGATCATTCCCCCGCATCTATGATTAAGTCACCACGGTCCTCCTCTAATTTTTAGAGCATCCGTTCAAGTTGAGAGGGCAGATGGGGCAGTAGTTACAGGCCCAGACTCAGGAGACAGACTGCTGGGATTTGCACATCCAGCTCTGCCACCTACTACCTCCCCTGGCTAGGCCTCAGTTTCCTTGTCTGTGAAACAGGGATAATTACAGTGCCTATCTTAGCAGAGTTGTGAGGATTAAATAAACGAACATTCATAAAGTCCATAATACATGCCCGGCACAAAGTAAGTACTATATGAACAATAGTATTACTACCCAAAGAGAGGGCTGCGATACACTGAAAAACAGAGTTAATGCAAACATATCAGTTAAAAGAAAATGTAAAAAAGGAAACATGCTTTTAAAAAACCCTGAAAATATTCTAGAAAAAAATGAGTCCGGGGGGGGGGGGGGGGGGGGGGAGGGATAATTATAGCTACCCGTCCTTTTTAGAAGTTAAGGCAAGGCGGACTTGAGCATTGAAAGTGATGGCCATAAGGGTAGCATGAACTAGGGAATTAAACTCTTAGCACCCGCCTACGTGGCAAAGAGCCTCCGTAAATATCCCACGTTTTTCTCCCCGAACCTTGGAGAAAGTCCCAGAATACAGGGGATACACTTCTTCCTGGGTGCTTCCTCGCCAAGGGCTGAGCTTATTGCCTAGACAGTTACTGCAGCCATCTCCTGCCTCCATCCCTGAACTGCTATTCGGGACCCCACCTCTCAACAGTTCTTCCTAGAAGGCTAGATGTTTCGTTTCCGCCTTTCCCTTTAACTATGTATGAACAATAGACACAAAGGGGCAAACACACTCTGAAAGAGCTGGGGAGATGGGGAGGAGAGAAAACACACCATTTCTTCCATATCACAGTTCAGTCAGAAGCTGCACCCTACACTATGTTTAATATACAGGTCCTGCCATGATGAGATTTCAGTTGAAGCCAAGACAAAGCACAGATGCAACAGGAGAATCCTAAAAAGCTCACCAACCATCCGAAAGAGCTGGAATGTTTGTCTCAAATCACATGAACCGCAAAGACTGGAGCAACCGCTCTGGCCTCTAATGCATGAGAGGGTCCATAAAGAGCTCTCTCCTGAGGCTGCCAGGGCCTCCCGAGCCCTGGGGTTGGATGCTCCAGTTTAGGGCTCACCGTGTACAGTGCTTATGAGGGTTAATATTTATTGATGGCTACGTCCCAGCTACAGGTGTAAGTACTGTGCTAACTCATTTATTTCACAAAACAACCAGCTGAGGTAGAAACTGTTCTCTCCCATTTACCAGGCAAGGGAACAGAAGCTGCAGGAGGTTGAGTAACTTTCTCAAAGACGCCCTGTGAGAGGAAGCAGCAGAGCCAGGGCACACACTCAGGTGGTTGGCTCTAGAGGCTACACTTCTTCATCTGGGTCTCGTGGCTTTTGCCTGCACCTGCAATTCACTCCTGGGGCTCTCACCAGGTGGAGACTGTATTCTTACGTGTATAGGTTTTTGCTCCACCCCGCCGTCCCTTCCACAAGGCAAACCATGCCAGAAGCTCCTTCAAGCAATGAAGACACAGTTCCTCCCATCCTTTTATAGTGAGCCTATAAAATCCTGGTCCATGGGCTTTTTTTTTTTTTTTTTTTAATTGAAAGAGATGGATCTCTTTTCTCTACCAATGTCCTCTCTCTCTTTCCTAGGACAAAAAGTGTATGGGCTGAAAGAACAAATACATGCCTAACAAGGGGAGTGGAGCAAAATAAAAAGCAGAGAAAGAATTAAAAGTAACTAAAGTCATCAGGGAATTGTAAGTTAAAACCACAACGGAGACACCACTTCGCAACCACAGGATAGTCAACAGGATAGATGACAACACATGTTGATGAGGATGTGGAGACACTGGAATCCTCATACACTGCAGGTGGGAATGTGAAATGGCCCAGGTGCTTTGGAAAACGATCTGGCAGTTCCTCGAAAAGTTAAACCATGTGTACTTTTTTCAGAAATTTCACTCCTAGGTATGCATCCAAGAGAAATGTTCACACACAATTTGTACACGGATGTTCATAGAAGCATTATTCTTAATAACCAGAAAGTGAAAAGAACCTACACATCTATTAATTGATGAATAAACAAAAGGTGGGGTATACATACAAAAGAATATTATTTGGCAAAGAGAAATGTAATACTGACACATTCTACAGTATTGCTAGACCTTGAAAATATTATGCTAAGTGAAAGAAGACAGTTACACACAAAAAACCCCACAATATATTACATGACTCCGTTGATATGAAATGTTCAGAATAGGCAAATTATATTTAGAGGCATAAAGTGGATTACTGATTAACTAGAAGTTGGAGATTGGTTAGTAATGACAAGTAACTGCTAATGGATATAGGGTTTATTTTTGGAATTAGTGGTGAGGGTTGTAGTATGGAAAAGGCCATTAAATTATTTACTTTAAATGAGTAACTTGTAGGGTATGTGAATTGTATGGCAACAAAGCTGTCATACTTCAAATAAGATTTAAAACCTGGTTACAAAATAAAACCATTAGTCTATCCCAGGAGAAGCTGTGTCTTTGTGAATGAGAAACCATAATTGCAGAAGTGACAGAAACCCCAAATCATTTAAGCAGGAAAGGGAATACATTCTAAAAGAACTGCTATATGGAAATGTGAAGGGGAAATGATTTCCATTTCATGGAATTCCGAGATAGTGGGTGTGTGGGAGTCATATCACCACAATGCATAAGTGTTACATGATGGGTTGCATAACTCTAAATTCAGACCTTTCCCTCACCTGAAAGCTATCAGTTCCAAAAATAAATGATCTAGAGGAGGTGAGATAAAAAAAAAAAAAAAAAAAAAAGGCTGATGTTAACTCTTTTGCGACTATATTAAAAAGTTCACAAATGTAAGGCTTCTCTGCATTTGTGAACTTTTTAATACTGAATCCCATGCTCACAAAAGAAGATCTGATTAGCACCTAAAATGTATTTCCTACAATGAATTTAGAAATCGGACTCAAATTTAACTAGAAAAATGAAAGCCTCGGGGAGCTAAGAAGGAGACACTGACAGCAGACTGGCACTGCTTGAGATTCAGGGAGAAGAATTTAAGCGTTTGCCAAGCTGCTGGGCTATGTATCTACTTATAATGGGACTTTAGCAGAAATCAATGCAATCTCTGAGTAAAGCGAATGCAGCGTCTCCTGGAGTGGCAATACATCAAACGGTACTATGGAAGTTTCATGGCTATCGGAAGACGCAGCATTTACACGTTTTTCAAAACAGAATAATTAGATAGTAGAGAATTTCCTTCGCATTGTTTAGTCTCTAACTTTCAAACTATTACCAAGTCCTTTACTCCCACGAGGTCTTAATCAAGCATCGTTTGTGTAGAAAATCAGCTTACTGCTTTCTTTAAAAACAGGCAAGCCATTAATTGATCCAATGTGTTGGCAGTTCTGGCAGAACCTTTTTAGACAGGAACAAATGATGCCTCTTAGTCTGTGTTTCAAGAAGCCAAGTTTAAGATTTCATGCATATGCACAAAGAAACATTGAAAGAATCCTGCAAAGTCAGCCAACAATCTTGGCATTTAATGGAAAATTTTTTTTAAAAAATCTCCCTCCCACCACCCTGCCAGTTGAAGTTAAGATATTAAATATGTTTACTTAAAGATACTTTACATGACTTAGAGTGCTCTTCCAAAGTCCTCCAAATCATTGAATATCATACTTTAAGTAATGCTCTTATGACTCAAGGTCAGAATGCAATCTTTCCCCCTACAAAACTGTTGAGCGTGAGAAAGCACATCATATGTTCCTATTTGCACTGTTGTAACTTTTCTAAGTTTACTGCCTCTCCGCCTCCTCATTAATCCCTGCACTGCATTTTTCTGGCCTAGGTGTTAGGGGCATTGCTGTCCACACCTGTTTTTGCTACAGTTGACCATTTCCTCTTCTAAAAACAGCTAGTGATGGTGACCCTCTGGTAATAAAAAAACCAATTAGATTTTTCACTAATAGGTGACATGAGGTCTTGGAATGAAAACTTGACCCCAAAGAATGCACCCCTCCCTCGTCCCAATGTAGCCAAAGCTTGGTGTTCCATTTCAATAGTATCTGGCTTTTAAGGAAAACAATGTTTTGTGGGTTTTTTCGTTTTGTTTTTTTTTTTGTTTTGTTTTGTTTTGTTTTTTTTTTGTTTTTGTTTTTTTGCTTAAGTGACTCCAGTCAGAAAATGCACCTGTCATTTCTATTCCCTTCTCCCTATGGATGTCACAGCCTCCGCCCAGGAACTCCTCTGTGGAAGGAGGGGCACAGGAACAGGTAGCGCCCTGGACTCCAGGGTTCTGCTAAATGGAGCTGCTTCTGCTGACAAGCCTGGAGAGGACTTCTTGTTCTTCCTGCCACCCAAGCACTGCTGTGTCAGTCAGGGCTAAACCGCCAGTTCCAGGGCAGTCACCTCTTTCTAGTCCCGGCGCCCTGCGATCAGTAAGAAAAGCCTAGCCTTTCTCTCCTGAAATCCTCTTATTGCCACAAACATAGCTAACCTCCCAATCAAGCAAAGGACAGTGCAATACTACAAAAAAGTAGACATAACTTTATGGCCACCATGTCTTCCTGGGCTTAGGGAGGATAGTTATTATTTACCACCATGCCTGCCTGTCAGCTTCTCCGCATGACAGCCTGACAGAGCACAAGGCTTTTAACATCATGTTTGATGTATGGCAAGCCAGCCGGGGTGTGTGTGTGTGTGTGTGTGTGTGTGTGTGTGTGTGTTGCCCAGTCTCCCCAGAAGCACTGAAACCTGACTTGAGAAGCTAGTTCTCAGAGGAGACAAGCTGGAGCTGCTGGAGCCAGTAACCCTACCCACCTCCTGATGCACGAATGCGAGTATACCTGATGCACCCAGCGAGCGCAGAGCCCAGTTATCAGATCTACCCTATTGCACACAGGTGCTGGGCGTCCCTCCCCAGGGACAATGCCTGAGTTCTGCCCCTGAACTGCACCTTTCGGTTCAGAGAAAGTAGGCCACCTCAGCGACCCTCGTCCCAGCGGCTTTCATCAAAACCGATCACACACACTCCCCAGGTCCCCCCAATCCAGTTCAACCTTGTTCTTTGTAACCCCCACAAAGTGACGACGCACAGCGAAACTTAGTAGGTCCAGGGAACAGAGACGCGTCTTGCAGAGCACAGACTTCCCAGCAGGGCTCTGGGAGGCAGGCGCAGGCCCACCGCCTCCATCCCCGGGACCTCCCCCTACCCCGCGCCGCCGGGGCGCTCAGCTCACCTGGGTGGGCCATGGTGATGGTCTCGTTGGCGCTGGCGCCCACGTTGAAGATGACCACAGCCGAGGCGTTCTGCAGGAAGGCGTTCCGGATCTTTTCCCTGTACGAGCAGTTGCCCTTGGGGATGAGGGCGATCCAGTTCCTGCCGTGGGCCGGGGCGGCGAACTTGGTGCCGGGGTCGCAGGCCAGGCGGTCGTGGGCCGCGCTGGCCATGACCACCTCGCCGCGGGCGTCCTGCTTGGGCGAGTGCTCGCCGTAGCGCCCGCACTCGGTCTTCTCGGTGTGCAGCTCGGCGCCGCCGCCCCCCGCCCCGGGCTCCGGCGGCGGCTCGGCGTAGGTGATGTTCACGAAGGCGGTGTACCATTCCTCCTTCTCGGCCACGGTGAAGTCCAGGCAGAGCAGATGCACGAAACAAAAGGAAAGCAGCCATGTTGAGAGAGCCAGGCTGCGGCACGCTCGGATGAGAGACATGGCCATCTTCATCCGCCGCCGGGGCCCCCTCCCCGGCCCCCCGCGCCCTCCTCCGGCCCCGTCCCTCCTCCCCCGCCCGGCCAACCGCGGGCCGGCTGCCTCCTCCTCGGGCTCCGGCTTCGGCTCCGGCTGCTGCTCACTCCCGAGCCCCGGGGGCCGCGGCCGGGACGCGCAGCCGCCGCCGCGGGGAGCGGATTCCGAGCGGGTGGGTGGCGCCCGCCCCTTCCCCTCTCAGCCCGAGCGCGGCGGCTGCATGTCGCTGCCCGGGCGCCGGAGGAGGGGAGCGGGAGGAGGGGGCGCTCCGGGCTTGCAGAGGAGTCCAGCTGCCGCCGAGCGTCCTGCTCCTTCGCTGGGCTTCTGCTCTCATAGGGGTGGCAGGGGCCCCGGGAGCGAGCGGGGGGTCGGCTGGGCGCCCTCCAGCCCCGGTGCAGGCGGGCGCGGCTGCCGGGAGCGAGGGGTGCAGCCCGGGGTGCCCCGGCCGCCGCTCCTCCGCGCGCCGCTCCCTCGCGCTGCGGGCGCTCCGCTCCGGCTCCGGCTCCGCGCTCCACGGGCAGCCACACGCCGGACACTCTGGCCGAGGGAGAGCCGGGCTCCTGGGGAGTGGGTGCGAGCGGGCAGATAGAAGGACTCGGTCTCTGTGTCCGTATATGGTGTGTGTGTGTGTGTGTGTGTGTGTGTGTGTGTGTGTGTGTGTGTGTGATGTGTGCATGCAAGGAGGAGCTTAGTGTGATGTCAAAGATTCGAGGCTTTGCCTTGCCAAGCTCCCTGGGTTTCTCTCTATGGGCAGCAGCGACCCCTGCTGGGTCTCAGATTCAACTCCGTACTCGATTTGGATCAGTAGAGGCAAAAAAACGGATGCGCCCCCTTGACCTATGCGTATAAGGGGACGACTTGCTGCACCTTATATACAGCGGTGTGTGTGTGTGTGTATATGTGTGTGTGTGGTCATCAGCCTTCCCATTCGCAGGAGCAACTGCAGTGAGCTCCCTAATTACCCATCCGAGGGCCACAAGGTAAGGCCTACTGGTGGGGAGGTCCTTCCCAGCCACGCCTGGAAGATCTAGGGCAGTGACCCTCAAATGTAAGTGTGCATCAGCATCACCTAGGGCTTGTTAAAATTCAGACCGACGGGTTCTGACACAGACTTTCTGATTTAGCACATCCCGGGTGTGGCTCCAGACAGCATGTGTCTTTCTATCAAATTCCCACCCAGGTGGCGCCGCTGGTGTGGGGACCACTCTATGCAGGTGAGCACAGGAATGGGCTTCTTTCCTTGCTTCTGGAAGCAAATGCTTGATGACACTTGTTTTCTTGCAGAATGCGTGTTTCCAACTCTACAAGAAGAGCAGCTGGGTGCGATGTTTCTTCACTGTTTATTCTGGTTGTCAGGGCCGGTAACAGAAGACTCACGGCCGCAATAGGCAAGGGAAGTGTGCGTGGGTTAGTTGTGCAGGGAGATCACAACCCGTCAGCGGAGAGGGCATCCCCTCTAGAGTAGTGTCCTTCAAACTGTGACACAGCACAATTCCCTCCAAATTAAATGTTTGCTTATTTTCCTTTCACACCAATAGTTTCCTTGACTTGAGAGAGGTGCCATATGAAGTATCTAAACCAATTTCCACTGCGGTTCTCAATGGCTCCCATTGTACTTACCACCTGGCGCTTTTTCAGACAACCAGGACCCAATTCACATGCAAATAAAAGTGTCCCTTTCCCCCAGAACCTTAGTAGTTTCCAGGTTTCTGTTAAAGACCTTTCACCAGCAGCTTCTCTTTATCCAGCAGTACTGCAAATAGCTGGTAGCTACATCTAAATTAGAAGCAGGCACAAAAAAAAAAAGAATTACTAAGAGGAATTTGTCTCTGTGGTATTCGATGTGCTGGATTTGTGTGTTTTCACTTTAGAAAATAGGCTTCTAGGCAACTGGGACAGTGCTTTTTATAGAGCCCGATGCCGCAGGCAGAAGTGGAGACTGCCTGATTCCCGAACCACCACCGAGATGAGGGAGGGGGCTATTGGCTCCCCCTGCTCCTCCTCAGCCCCAACTAGTTCTGTGCAGATACCATCGCAAACCAAGGTGGCTCCCCAAACCTCTCTCTGTCTTAGCAATCCTTCCCCAACCACAACACTGGAGGAGTCTGCTGTGCATTAAGAATGCACAACAAATCAAAAAACGATGTGCAGAAAAAAGGAACCCTCGTGCACTGCTGGTGGGAAGGCAGGTTGGTGCAGCCACTGTTGAAGACAGTTAGGAGTCTCCTCAGAAAGTTAAAAATAGAACTCCCATTTGACCCAGTAATCCCATTTCTAGGAATATATCCCCAAAAACCAGAAACATCAATCAGAAAGAATATATGTGCGCCCCCTGTGTTCATAGCAAGACAATTTACCATAGCTAACACTTGGAAACAGCCTAAATGTCATCAGCAGATGAGTGGATTAAAAAACTGGTACATCTACACAATGGAATATTATGCCACTATAAAATAAAAAGAAGGCATTTTTACCATTTGCAACAGCATGGATGGAAATGGAGAGCATTATGCTAAGTGAAATAAACCAGTCGGAGAAAGATAAATCAACACACACACACACATATACATATCTATGCATACATATATACACCATATCTAATCTCAGAGACTAGAAGTAATAGATACATCAAGTGGCCAGAGGATCTTGGCTTCTAAGTGCCATAAGCTTTTAAAGGGAACCAGGGCTGATTCCAGGGCTTGGACTGGGAAAGTGCAAAGTAAGCTTGGAGGGAAGTGCTTAGAGCATGATGAGAGCATGCCAAAAGGACACATAAGCCAGCTTGATGAGGCTCCCTCTGGCCAAATCTGAGACAATTTGAGCATCAAAATAAAGAATGATAGTAACTGATTCTAACCCATGGGCTAAAACAAGAATCCATGAATCCATGCTAATACAAAGGGATAAATAAATAATGATAGAATAAATAAATAAATGGAAAAGGAAGGATATCTCTTCCTTGTGGAAGATGTCAACTAAAATGGTGGAGATAGAATGTCACCCCTTGACAATGTTATTTGACTTAGGCAGGAGTCCTTAGTGGGTGCTAAGGTGGGTGAGTAGGTCTGTGGATGCTTGATGTGAAGAAGGATATAGCCTACTCTTAAAGTAGCTTCTGAAAAGTACTTATTGATGACAAGATGGGAAATGGTTAATTTACTGAAGAGAACCCTGGGAGACAGCAAATTGACCAAGTGATCAAGATAAGCATAGCCAGCAGGAAAACTGGTCATGTCACGTGCTTCCTGTTGTGATATGCGGAGGAGAGCACGGCATCTTTTCTGACACATTTCTGCTAAGAATGCATAGCCTGGGTCTGGACTTAGGAAACCTTTCAATGGGCCCAGAATGAGATGCATCCCACAAAACAAAAGGTCTGTATTCTTTAAAACTCTTATAGCTTATGAGAGACAGAGAAAGATGCGAGAACCAATCAATCCAAATTAAAGGAGCCTTAAGGCAACTAAAGGCAACAAATGATGCTGTACTGGCTCCTGGTCCAGACAGGAAAAATAAACAGTTTATTTTTCTGACCTGGATGTCCACACTATGTAGAATGTCCTGTGGGAATATTGCCCTTAAACAAGGATAGGGAACATCTGCCAGAGGGCCATAGAAGGCTCACACAATCATTTGGTCTGGCCCTGCCAAGGCATTAGGGGTGATTTAATTAAATGTTTGACCAAATAGAACAGGCTGATTTTTAAGTGGATAATTTTTGTATGGCCCATGAATGATGTTATAAATATCCAAATGGCCCTTGGCAAAAAAAAAAGTTCCCTACCTCTGCCCTAAAGTATTTAGTAGTGATGAGGTATTCTGTCTGTACCTTGTTTTCAAGTGGTTCAGGAAAAAAAATAATGATAACCTGTAAGATCTTGGTTTCTACTACCCATTACTTCAGTGAAGCTGAAATCTAATTCATGATAAAATAGAAAGTCAAAAGCCCATTATTTGGGGTGGGGGAGGGGGGAAGAGAGAGGTGGGGAATATTAATCTATTGCCACCTTTGTGCTAATCATTCTCTTCCAGCACAACTGCTCCTTCGCTCCAGTAGCTTCACTTGAACCACTGAGCTGGGTATTCCAGAGGGAATAAAATGAATAAGGTTCTCCTTTTCATGGAGTTTACATTCTGAGATGGGAGAAGTCAGAAAAAAAAAATTAAGTTTTAGATTATGTCAGAAAGTGGTATTAAGACCAAGGCATCAGGCTGAGGGAGGGTGACCTATGTACACTAATAAAAGAGAAAAATGCTAATTGACTGTACCTTTGCTATGCCCACAGCCAATCAGAGTGAGTATGCAAATTAACCCAACAAAGATTAGTTTGCATATGCTGAGGGAGGGAGGAGTGAAGACTGAAGACAGCTTAGAAGGAAGAGGGAGGAAAAGCAGAAAGCAAGGAGGCTGCCAGCGGGAAAGCACAGGCAGAGTAGGGCAGGAGGCAGCTGTGGAGGCAGTGTGCATGGCCACAGCGGCCACTTGCAAGAATCTTCCTGCAAACAGGCTCCTAGGGTTATATAAAGTGCTATTGTACATCAGGATCAGCTGCTCTGATGAGATGACTTCAGAACAGAATCCTGAAAGAAGGGAGGAGATCCAAGTGTATGTTTGGGCGCCTGGTTGTACCACGAAGAGGAAACCATACATGCAGTGGCCTTGAGGTAAGTTTGTGCTTATTGTGTTTGAAGAACAGCAAAGAAACCATGGAGGATGGAGAGGTGTCAGAGAAAAAGTGAAGCAGATGAGATTGAGGGGGTGGGGTGGAGAGCCCATGGAGCCTTATAGTCCAGGGTGACAACACTTTGGCTTTTATTCTGAGTGAGAGGATTTTTCCTTAAGGAGCGAAGTGACACAGTTTTAAAAGTTTATTCTGATGGTATTGGAGCAGGTTCGGAAGCAAGGAGAACAATCATGAGCTATAACCATAATTTGGAAATCAGAGGATAGTGTTGTTTGTACCAGGACAGTGGCAATGAACAAGGTGAAAAGTGATTGGATCCCAAGTATGTTTTGAAGATGGAACATACAGAATCCTCTGGGGCATCTGGAATGGGGTATGAAAGAAAAGACTGCAGAAGGACTCTACAGTTTGGAGCCTAAGCAACTAGTGGGAGGATGTCATTATCTGAGAAGAGGGAGGTTGTAGGAGGAGTTGTTTAGGGTAAGAATCCCGTAATTCGCCTCTGTGAAGTGTCCCGGAAGGAAGATTACCAGATCAAAGCACATGAATGGTTTTCAAGTTCTCCACAGGTCCAGGATGCAAATTGCTTTTCCAAAGATCAGCCACACTTACTCTGTCATGCCCCAAAGTAACGGGAGCTCCCTGAAGTCGTTTTTGAAATATCACCAGAAGACAACTTCATCGTGAGTCTGGGCCCAAGGGGGGACTTGCTCCCTCAGCCAAGCAGTAAAGGCCGCAATGGATTAGTGGGTGTCTCCGGAGCTCTTTGGTGTGTGAACCTTAATATGAATGCAGACACTTTAAAATGGAGTCAGAGCTGCCATCCCAGATGAGCTGCCTCATACATCTCACTTCTCAAGCCTTTGGAATGTTAAACATGGGCACAGTGACCTTTGGGCTGGGCCTAAAGCAGCGTTGGATCCCACAAAACTGGAAACCTAGCAAGAAAGCAGACATTATGACTGCAGGGTTAAAAATTAAAGAGACTCTTTAGAATTAACAGCCCTGTGTCAGCTTATCTGCAACTATAAAAGTTCCTGCCATTGATGTAATTATTCTCCTTCTCATAAATAGTACCCATTGCCTTTGCCTCCGGATCAGCACAGTTTGGGTTTCTGCCTGAATCAGTGCTTCCCAAAGAGCTATTCTTTTGGATATCAACTGAACCCTACTTGGTATTGCCTCTCACTTCGGCTTTTATGTTCAGACTGACAGGTGTAGGGAGGTGTTCTCGGTTCTTAAGGAGTGGAGGCAGATTTGCTTTTACTGTGGCAGCATGTAAGCCTTCCAGTCAGAAATGAAGAGCAGCCCCCGCCGAGGACAGCAGGGTCCCACTGCTCTGAACGTCAGCAAACTGGACTTGCCCCACGACGCGCTCATCCCTGACACTGCTTTGTCACCCTGCCATTCAGGGGCACTGCACGTTGAAAGGGAATTCTACCCTAGAAAACGAAACATTAGAAAATAAATAGAAACACTTGAAAATATAATTTCCCCACCACATACGTATTTTAACGGCTTAATAAAAATTTAATGTGAAGAAGTTTCAATAGGCAGGGTTTGATCCCTATCTTTCAAAGTTGACACTGACTGATCACAATGTTTAAAAATCGATACTTGTTCAGTTCTTCACACGAAGCTCTTACATAACTATTCCCATGAAGATGGGAGAACTCTTCAAAAATATATTCCACATGTCTGAGAAGGAGGAAGAACCCTCACATATAACAGGGTTTGCCTTGCCTTGGTGGAAGGGCTGGCATTACAATTTTAAAAATCAGTTTCCTGTGGCGTCGCCGCCTCTGGCATGTATTTGCACGTGGCCGTCCTGTAGATACATCCCTCTTCCCCGTCTTCTGTACGAGCTCAGAGGGGATGTACGACATGCTGGGTTGGAGGAGTCGGGGGCTTGGCAGCAGAAGAACCAGGATCAGAACCTCACAGCTGCCACGGGGGCTGTTTTACAGTGCTGAGCCACAATTTTCTCTGCAAGACTCAAGTGAGTACACCTCCTCCGGGAATGCTGGGATATTGTAAGGGGCAGCTTGTGTTGGGTACATAGAAGAGTGAGAGAGACTCCAAGGAGAGGCCAGGACAAGGGGACAGGAGGGAACAGAGCCTAGAAATTTTAATGTCTAAAGCGTTTAAAGAAAGTCGGTTTTGCCATGTAAGTGTATGTGGTTGTCTGTTTTGTGTTAGGCTCTTGCTGGGTGCTGAGGACTAAACAGAGCTTTCCTTTCAAGGATTTTAGAATTTAGTTTTAGAGATAGACATAACCACACAAAGGAATTGTGAAGCTAGAGTACAATCATGTTTAAAACATACATATAAGAAGAATTCAGAGACAGCAAATACTACATAGAAATGACACAATGTGGGGATGACCTAACCAGGTTATTTTGCATCACAATTAGCACAGCTCACTCTACACCAGTGTTTCCCAAACTTCTCTCATGATGAGAATCACCTGGTGGAGTTGTTAAACCACAGATTCCTGAATCCCAACTAAGAAGTGCTAAACTAGAATTTTTGGGAACATATAGGTAAAATTGCATACTTAACTTAGTGCTCTGTATATAACATCTGTCTTAGAGCACTAGTTAAGTATACAATTTTACCTATATGTTCCCAAAAATTCTAGTTTAGCACTTCTTAGTTGGGATTCAGGAATCTGTGTTTTAACAACTCCACCAGATGATTCTCATCATGAGAGAAGGTTGGGAAACACTGCTCTACACCAAGCACATCAAACTCAAAGGCTAACACGGGCCAAATAAACTAGGTTTAAGTTTATGTGGGCTGCAAAAAAACAAAAGCTTCAATTGTCATAGAAATGTAGGTTTATTTCTATAGAGACATTAGAAATACAAAGGGCTGAAATAAGTGAATAATCGTTAACATAAAATAATAGAACATTTTAATAAAAATTAATATTTTTATTGAACATTAACTTACCAGACACTGAATAACTGCACAAATTAATAACTGCAAATAAATTTATTTTTCTTGTTTTCTGAAAGCAAAGTATTTCCTGTTGCGCACACCAAACAAGTCAGATGTGGTAACTGGCTGCTAAAATATCTGCTGCTAGTATTAGTAGAGAGAAATGGTGCACCTATGCGGAAGACTCAAGGAAAATGAATGCAAATGATCATACACTGAGTGGCCAGATTATTATGATCTTTGAATGCATAATAATCTGGCCACTCAGTGTATATCCTATATAATAAAAAGCTAATATGCAAATTGTTGCCTCGACCAGGGATTCGACCAGCAGGCAGGCCAGCCAACTGCCCATATCCCCTTCTCCTGGCCAAGCTGGCTGGACCCCACCCATAAATTCATGCCTCTAATATATATGCCAGATTATTATGTGTTCAGAGATCATAATAATCTGGCCACTCAGTGTAGTAATCAGTCATTTTCAAATGTTGTAGTTTGTTATTAATAATTATGTATAACAGAATATTGTAAAATTAAGTTATGAAATTTTATTAAAATGTTTCTTACATACTGTAATTTGGCTGGGCCACAAAAATAATCATTTGGGGCCCCCTGAGTTTGACATGCTTGCTCTACAAGGACTTGACCTGCTGAGCTACTCCAGGCAGAATGTCCTACCTCCTATCTGTATTCCAAGCATTTACTACAATGCCTATTCCACAGTGAGCATCAATAAACATGTTGAGTAATAAAAAGTAATGAAGAGCTGTAATTTTGCACATTTAATATATATGCAGGCACTATTTGTTCTAAACACTTTACACAGAACAGATTATCTTATTTGATTCTCAGGATGACTTTATGAGATAGGTATCACTGGTCCCATTACACAAATGAAGAAACTTGAAGAAGTGCCCACGGTATTCTCTTTGTCTTGGATATTCACCACCTTGTTCATTACCTTGACTCTGACTTGTAACTTCACTTCTTTTGCCTCTGGCTAATCCCTCTGATCACCTCAGCTCAGATGCTGTTTCTTCAACCTCATTTGAGCAGGATCGCTTCTCTGAAACCATGAACTTTCAGAGTCCAACCATTTCTGTAGCTTCTGCTTCTAGTATTGCAGATGGAAATGGAAGGTTATGGGAAAGTTATGGGGGGAAAGAGAGAGTGTGCATGAAACTAGTCATATTCATTTCTTTGCTTATATTCCCTTATTACGTTCTCAAGTTTCAGAACAATACCTTGCTAAAAATAATCTTCCTTCTTTTTCACTTCTTCAAATGACCAAAGGAATTTGTACTTAGTTCAGTCTTCGGTACAATTTTGACATTTAACTTGGGCTACTTTATGCTTCTCACTAACCAGAACCCTTCCAAACAAGTTTGTCATGAAATTCTCTGAGAGACTTAGACATGGAAAGCCAACATATACAAACTCTTGGCATGTGAGCCAAAACCAACAGAAAACTTTCCTACTACTACACAACTCCTTTTTTCCTTATTTTTTCCCCCAATGGTTGTTCAGATTTTGTTTAATTTATTACTTTATTTGTGTATATATTTTAAAACTGGCATTTTGGGGTTCCTCTTTGATATAATCTTTTCCTCTTTCACCAGAAAGTCAGGATGGGATGATGTATTTACAAACCAAGACACAGAGAATTGTATGCTGACAGCCCATAACAGCTGTTAGACATGAGCAGCTTTAAACTACACTTTGTCAAATACCAGAGGGGAGAGAATCCAGGCCCTCCTCCTGCCCTTTCTAGCCAGCTGCTTAGAAGGACACTTTTATAAATATTTTCCCTGTGACAAAGTGCATTCCCACAGGTCTGGTGAACAGCCATCAGCACAATTGAGGGAGACAGCCAGCCAGACAGCCAGACAGCCTTAGGATTGAACAGCACAGGTGTCAGGGTTTTAATCCAAGCTTTGTGCTTAATTTTCTATTGAAGTCAAGACTGCAGGATGACTAATCTCTCATTTTGGTGTATTTTACTTTGGATACTAATTCCTAAACATCCATTGAGCCTGAGTCCCACAGAGCCATCACAAGAGCTCGGCATTACCCTATTTCCATTGACAGATTATCTTGCCACATAGTAAAGTCTCTGAGAAGGAATAAGGAGGAGAAAATAACATTTATGTATTTTTTTCTCAAAAGCCAGTCCCTGTGTTTGTTTTCATATAAGTTGTCTGGTCTGAATTATCCCCTCTTTGCTACACATAACTAATGTGAGGGGTCAGACCAGCCCCTTCGGAGTATATTTTCTCTTCTGTAAAATGAGTGTTGACTAATGATTTCTCCAGATCTCTCCAGCTCTAAGGTGCTGTGGATTGGATGATTCTCTTAATCAGGTCGAGTACAATTATACAATCCCTCTTCTGCTTTGCTGCTATGAGGCTGGACTCTGTTAGGGTCTCCAAATGGATCTATAGAACTTGGAATTCCTATAATATATCCTCAGATTTATTTGTGATGATAGCTGTGGAAGGACTATCAATTCACTTCAAGTCCAGATCCAAACTTTGGAATAAATCAAAACCCTGGCTATATATTAGAATCACCCAGGAAGGTCTTCCCCCCCACCCCCATAAATCTACACATATTTGAATTAAGTTGTCCAGGAATGGGGCTCTCACAATGGCAATTTTAAAAGCAACTCAAATACTTGCACTGTGTGGCCAGGTTGAGAATCATAGATAATTTAGATAATTAGGGCGGAGTGGGAGTGGGGAGGGGGGGGGAGAGTGAGGATTAAAATAATCAATGAATAACAACAGTTATATCTCAGTTCCTCAATTCCCACACGTTAGTGTTTATAATTAGCTAACTAATTTTCTGAACTTTACCCAAATTAGGTGTATAATATAATTTTTAATGGCAAAGAAGCCTGCATAGAATTTAAATAGTTTCTGAAATATCATTAAGGTGACAAAAAAAGAAAATAAACACAGGCCTATGAAAAAATAAATACAAATTGAGATTGAAATAAATACAAATTGATAAGATAAAATTAATAAAAATATGTACAAAATGCAGAATATTATGAAGCCTAGCTTAATATGAGGCAGGCCATAAGGAGATATAAAGCTATTAAGACAAATTAAAAATAAAGGAACTCAAAAGGCTATATGGCTAAAATATGCATGGATCATTTCCAATTAGGAGAAGAGGGAGAGAGAGAGAGAGAGAGAGAGAGAGAGAGAGAGAGAGAGAGAGAGAGAGAGAACACACAAACATGTGCTTGTTCTTGTGAATAATCTAGTTTCCATTTATCACAGTGTAACTTTTGTGGGATTGCCTATTTAACTTGCTATATTTGCTATGGTTACACTAAATGGAATAATCTTTAAAACCAGGCATTACAAAAAGAACATGAAATCCACATTTTCTGGTGTATAGACAAAAAAGAGAAAACATAAATCATATCAACTGGAGAGCCCATTTATTCGCCCAGGATAGAAGTCTCTCCCTGGCAGGGCCTACTTGGGTGACTGGATCTTATGGAAGATCCACCAGTGCTTGGGTTCTGCCATGGTTCAGGTTCCCAACTTTTCTATCTTGTGGGGATTTTGAGGAATCAAGGTGTGTCTCAGGGTATATCTTTATCAGGATGGATGTAACATCAGCCATACATGCCTCGGTACATACCTGGGTTCAGACATTTTTAGCATCTTACTGCTCTATGCAAGGAGGAGGTGAGGGGGTGAGCCACTTGGACACCTTGGAGGGAACAGCCAGCGCAGCGGCCTTGACATGAGAGCAAATGTGGCACATCCGGGGAACAGCAAGGAGACCCATGTGGCTGTGTGTGGCGAGCAGAGGTGACATCAAAGGGGCAGTGTGGGCAAGGATATAAGGATGTTGGAGGAGTTAGTTCAGGAAGGGCCAGGAAGGCCATTCTAAGAAACTTTGCCTTTTACCCTGAAGGAGATGGAGGCATCGTGCAAAGAAGTGATACCATCTGACTTGTGTTCAACAGGATTCCTCAGGCAGCTGTGCTGAGGAAGCTAGAGTAGGAAAAAAGATCATATTTGTGAGTGGATGATTTCCCTAGATTAGCACTCCTGGAGTCTCTCTTCCCCCATCCTCTGATTGATGACATTGAAAGCATTAGTAGAGCTCAATCAATCACCCTTTTCTCTACTTTCTTTGGAATTTTGCCCACAGAGAGGGAGCACTCTGAGCCTCTGTCTCAGCAATGCTATAAGCTCAGTGAGATAGGTTCAGACTTGCAAGGGATATTCTGTTGTTTCTCAGGAGTAAATCTGCTTAATTCAGGAAGGGAATATTAGCATGCCAAGACTATGTTTTCACCAACATGTATTTTCTCTTCCTTTAGTCATAGAGCTAGATTCAATTTTCCCGTCTTCCCAATCTTCTTTGGTGTTAGGTGAAGTCATGAGTTCTAGGAAAGAGAGTGTGAGTCAAACTTATATACACTACGTCTGGCACCAGCACATGCAGGCCTCTGTTAAAAATGAGTGGACACAGAAAATGGGGTGGTGAGGGCCTGGGGTGAAGGTGGCAACGGGCTGGAGGGGGTCAATGAGGGGGAAAAAGGACACATATGTAATACTTTAAACCCTTGGTTGGCAAATAGTAACACATGTGGTTCTTTGGCCCTTTGAGTGTGGCTCTTCCACAAAATACCATGGCCTGGGCGAGTCTATTTTGAAGAAGTGGCACTAGAAGAAGTTTAAGTTTAAAAAATTGGGCTCTCAAGAGAAATTTCTATTGTTGTACTGTTGATATTTGGCTCTGTTGACTAATGAGTTTGCTAGCCACTGCTTTGAACAATAAAGAATTGTTTTTAAAAAATGTTCACTCCTCTTGTATTACCCACTTCGTTTCCTACTTTTTGTCCCCAACTCATCTCCATTTAACATTGCACGTAATTGATGTTTTAAAAAATTGTCTTTCTCTGTCTCTCCTCTACTAGAATATAAATTCCAAGAGGGGAGAGATTTTCATCTGTGGTCTTTCCTGCTGTGACTCCAGCACCTGGGTTAGTTCCTAGCATATAGTACATACTCAATAAACAATTTTGGAAAAGATGGATCAGGTATATTAAATTAAACTTATTGTTTGGTTATAAATAAGTTTTCTTGCTTTATAGTTGCATAAGAATGATAAGAATCCCTATTTGGTGTTTGAACCTACATAAATAATCTATAATAATAAAAGCGTAATATGCTAATTAGACCGGAGACCTTCTGGAGGAAGCCATGGCTGTGAGGGAAGCCCAGGTCCTGGGTGCCAGAGGGAAGCCATTGCAAGCAGCAGGGTGAAGGAAGGCCTTCTCACCTGACACCATATATGGTTATTACAATATTATTGACTATATTTTTTATGATGTACTTCATATCCCTGTGACTATTTAAAAAGGTAAAATTTATTCCTAGTTTTACTGAAGTGAATAATGGACCTTTTTATAACTTATGTATTAAGATCTTCCCAACCCTTCTATTTCCTTTATCCTCATTCTTAGGGTCAATTCTTCATTTAGTCTGCCCCAGAAGATGTTTGAGATAGACTAACCCCCAAAGGGGACAGGAAAGGGTACTTCAACCTATCTTTTGTTTTTAGGATAAACTTCACTTCATATGTAATATATATATGTAATATATGGAATACCTTGCAATGAAAAATATATTAAATCAGCCTATGAAAACAATTCAAGGCAGTGTTTTTGTTTGTTTTTTTAATAAATGAAAGCTTGTCGCTAGGACTCATTCACATCTTAATTATACACATAGCTTGCAATATGCATAATTATATTTGTCTTTCTCTGCCTCGAGCTGAGAAAGGTTTTTAATTCTTCCAAGTGCTGGGGGTTTTAAATCATTAAAGTTGTCAAAGCCCTTTTTGGAGAAGTTGGTGAGGAGAAGGAGTTAATGCAGTAAATGGGCTGAGTTGTGCCCCCCCCAAACCCTGAAAAAAAATTCATATGTCAGAGTCCTAACCCCCAATAACCAAGATTGTGAGTGTATTTGGAGAGAGGGGCTTTTGAAGAGGTAATTAAGTAAAAATGAGGTCATTAGTTTGGAACCTAGTCCAATTTTAAAAATATATATTTTATTGACTTTTTACAGAGAGGAAGAGAGAGAAAGAGGGACAGAGAGCTAGAAACATCAATAAGAGAGAAACATCGACCAGCTGCCTCCTGTACACCCCCTACCGGGGATGTACCAACAACCAATGTACATGCCCTTGACCGGAATCAAACCTGGGACCTTTCAGTCCACAGACCAATGTTCTATCCACTGAGCTAAACCAGAACCTAGTCCAATTTGACTGTTGTCTTTATAAGAAGAGGAAATTTGGGCACAGAGAGGTAGAGGGAAAACCATATAAAGCCCCAAGGAGAAGATGGACAGCTACAAGCCAAGAGAGAGGCCTCAGATGGAACCAACCTTGCTGATACATTGATCTTGGAATTCTAGCCCCCAGAAATGTGGGAAAATAAACTTTGTTTCATGCCAGAGAGTCTTTGTTATGGCAGTCTTAGTAAATTAATACACATAGCAAAGTAGTCATGGCTAAAAAGCACACACCAGTTGAGCATTAATCTATTAAAGTAGAAAGAAAGCGCTGAAAGGGTGGATGACTTAGTAGGAAGAGAACGTCCAAAGGGATGTTGGGTCCTCAATCTGATACCTATTTTTCTATTTGTTTCCCAATTGGATTGTGGTGTTGATTTGAGCAGAGATGATGTCTAATTTGTCTTTGAGCTTTCTGCTCTTTGCACACAGTAGGTGCTTATATGTCTCATGAATAAATCAATAGTTAATTAGGGAAGGGTTGCAGTAAGAAACACACACCATGATGTAATGTATGATTAAGAAAGCAGGCTATGCAGTGAGACTAGTCAAGGTTGAATCCCACATCTGCCAATTGGGCAAGTTTCTTCACCCATCTCTGCCTCTGTTTCCTTATGAGTACAACAGAGATCATCATTATGCCTTTCTCATCAGTTTGCTGTGAATATTAAATGAGTACACATATGGAAAAGCTCTTAGAATGATCCCAGGCACATAAAAGGCACTCATTAAGTGCCTGCCATTAGTTATTTCAAGAATGTCCAGAGTTGAAAGGAAATTCTGCCTTAATAGCTAACATAAAGCAGGACTCTGGGTCTGGGTGATAGTGTTTTCTGTTCTTTGGCCAAATTCCAACTTATTTCCTTCCCACATAAGTAGCCAAATTCTCCCCACTCAGGGAGAGGGACCTGTTTTTATAAAACTAAAAAGGAACTTTGCAGGCTGCATAATAAAAAAGCAGGGTCATTCTGACCTTCATTAGCCCATCTGTTCAGCTCAATAGCATTATGTGAGTAGAGCTGCTAAGGTGGGCAGTTCTCACCACTAACTGGTAAAGGCTATGTTTAAATCCAAGGCTAAATATTGGAGGATTATGGAAGAATTGAGAAAAGTCAGAGAACATACATACTCACAAGCATGTGGAGACCAAAATCTCTCCTTGCTTGAGCTCCTTGCAATCCAGGTGTATATCTAGAGAGACAGAATATGCTGGCATGCAGGTGAAACTTAAACAGTTGTATCTAATGCAGCCATAGTCTTGAGTGCAAAGGGGACATAAATTAACAAGTGAATTTAATTTGGGGAAAGCTTATGTGAGAAAGTGAGCTCTCAGTAAGATATGATGGATAAAAGGATATATGTTGGTAGAGACTAGGAAGAGAGGAAAACCATTATTCAATGAGAACCTACATTTCAGAATGAGAATCTTACTTAACTTTTTGTACACCATAAGCATCTATAGACACAATTAAATTCAAAATACCATGGCCTGTGGGGATGGCTTCTGTTTTGGACACATGGCAGTTCATTGGTTAATCCTAGAAGAACAGGGAAGGAAGAGGCAACCACTGATGTCCAGCTCAGGGAATTCATCAGAATCCAGGGGGACTTCACGTTTCTTTTTTCCCAGTCCATTTGGAGTTGATGTCACATTTTAGCTTTCAGAATGCAATCAATTTTCTCCTCTTCTTGGACCCCAACTGCTCTGTTGCCCATTCCTATTCCATGTATCTCAAATTTCTTGGCATGTTCTTAAAACTCTGAGGATCATATGTGATAATAACACATTAGCATTTCTTATTTGCAGTCCTTCTATATAACAAAGAGGCAATATACAAATTGACCCTCACACCCTCACACAAGATGGCCTGCCCATGTGGTCATAGATGGCCAGCAGGGGAGGGCAGTTGGGCGTGACTGGGCTGGCAGGGGAGGGCTGTTGGGGGCAATTGAGCCAGCAGGGGAGCAGTTAGGCGTTAATCAGGCTGGCAGGGGAATGGTTAGGGAGTGATCAGGCTGGCAGGCAGGCAAGCAGTTGAGAGCCAGCAGTTTTGGATTGTGAGAGGGATGTCCTACTGCTGGCTTACCTACAGGAATCGGGCCTAAACTGGCAGTCAGAAGGGTCCAAAATTGGAGAGAGTGCAGGCTGGGTTGAGAGACACCCCACCCTTGAGCACGAACTTTGTGCACCAGGCCTCTAGTATACATTATAATATAGAATGCTTCTGCCTATAGTTTCACTGTTACTCACAACAGTGTTGTGAGAAGACCAAGGCTCAGGTAGGTCAAAAGGTGTCAATCTAGAGTCAAAGAAGTTTTAAAATATTTTTTTTAAATTAATTTCAGAGAGGAAAGGAGAAACATCAGTGATAAGAGGGAATCATTTATTGGCTGACTCCAGCCCCCCATGAGAGATTGAGCCCACAACCTGGGCATGTGCCCCTGACTGGAATTTAACCTGGGACCTTTCAGTCTGCAGGCTGACATAAATAAGTGGACTCACATTTAAAATTTAGAAAGATGGGAAATTCCATTTCTATAATTTTTAGGAGAGTTTGAGGAAATGTAAAGCATTATAACAAGATAGCCACTAGAGGTAGCTATTGTTCTACAAAAGGAGAATATGTTTGTTTTCTTTTTTTTTCCAGAAAGAACAGCCTGACCCTGTTACAAAATTCCACGCCAAGTGTTAGGAACTGTTGTTGCCTAATATTTACTGACTTCCTGAGCCTTAGGAACTACAACTAAAGAAAGCTCATGTTTTGTGCATTTAGCATTCACATTTACCAAGCGGTCTATGGAACTGACAAACTGACAGCCACTTTTTTTTCTGTGACATTTCCCCTTATTTAGAATGACTGTTTCTTCTTCTTCTTCTTCTTCTTCTTCTTCTTCTTCTTCTTCTTCTTCTTCTTCTTCTTCTTCTTCTTCTTCTTCTTCACAAGACATAGATAGTGAGATTATTTGTTAATGAAAAAGATTATTTCCTCAAATTTGTTTTCCCTGGTTGTTATACTCCCAAGTAGGAGCCATCTATCCTGTGGGTATAATTTGAGAGACACTTGGAATTCAAGTCCTCTTCACCTGGGCCATTCTTGCTAATTTGTTCACACATATTTCAGCTTTGGCTCTTCATTCCTTCTGGTTCACTTTGTGTCCCCACTTTGAGGGCCTGTGCTCCAGAATGACATTGCCCGAATTGGCGTTCCTCAAAATATGTAAGACATGAAACATGCTGTAAGAAGGGCTCCTTGGTGGTCAGCTCAGGAAATGCTGCAAAAACTAGCTCCCATTCGGAGCTGCAAAACCACATTAGCACTTTAAAGGGGGAGCAGCTCAACAGCCAAGAACAGTTGGTATTACTTGGTTTAACAGGCTGTTTCTAAATCTTTTCAGCAGAAGTCAGCAAACTTCTGTGAAGGAACAGATAAGAAACTATTTTGGGCTTTGTGGGTCATCCTGGGTCTCTCTTGGAACTTCTCAACTATGCCATGGTGACACAAAAGATCACAAAAAAGGCGATGGACAACATGTGGACGCATGTGCATGGCTGTGCTCCAAGGAAACTTTGTTTTTAGACCCTGACATTTGAACCATAGATAATTTTCATATGCCATAAAATATTCCTGACACATTTTCTCCCAACCTTTAAAAATCTAAAAACTCTCATCTGTCTGAATTTTATATGACGCTTGTAACGTATACCAAAACAGGCAGCGGACCCGGTCTGGCCGATGGGCCCCAGATTGCCAACCCCTGCATCAGGCCACATGCCCTTTCTCTTCACCCACAGTAAAAACATCATTCATCCTTGGAACAGACTTTCAATTTTTTTTTTTTTAACTACACATTGGAAATGAGAGATAAACATACAAGTCTAGGAAGAGAACATGACCTTCTAGAATGACACTCTAAAAAGGTCATGTCAGTGCAGAACAGGATAATTTTTGAAAAGTGCATAGAAGTAAAGTACACATCCTACATATCGGGTGCCGAGGTGGCAGACTGGGAGGGGATAGCAGCTCCAGGCGTCCTAAGGCCTCTCATGTTTGCGAGTCTTCAGCCTTTGAAATGCTTCCAGCTCTGTCTTTCTTATTTCTGATTCCTTTACATTTCAGACACAGCAAACACCAATTGTTTTTTAACTCCCAAACTACTTTCGGCAACAATTGTGAAACATTTGCAATAATCCATTGTCGTGAGGCTCCCTGGTTTTCCAGTGTTCTGCAGCTGAGTGTCTGGTAAAGAATAAAGTAATTCATTAGGAAGGAGAAGCAAAACATTCTCATTTTGAGTAGTAGGAATATGTCAAAGAATCACAATAAAAACATTCACGTTCAATTTTAAAGGGGAAAGCTTGGCATGCTTGACTGGAGTGAGCATGCCAACATTTAGAAGTAAATTTCTCCCTATACTCAGCAATATTCTTGGCTTCTTTGAGTTATCTACTTATTCAAGTTTTAATGAATCTACTTTAAGTTATCAAATGTAAGTCTCTAATAATTTACTTACTTATTTCAGCTTTTAGTTCTAACCTTTTTGTTGTAATATTTGCCATTCATTCCTTTTTAGGCATTTATAAATGTAATTATAATTCTGGTACCTTTACAAGAACTATTTAGCTTATCATACTCATGAGTCATTTATTACACTCTTCTCATCTCTGTTATCTTCAAGGTCCTCACTCCTAAAATTCCATGATTCTATAATTTCTAGATAATTATGCTGTATTCTAGAAATCCCAAGAAAAATAAAGGATATGAATGAATTTGTTCAGAAAAGCATTTCAGAAATAAGAATTCCAACATTAATATTTATTTTGCACCAAACTAAACATGAATCTAGATTTAGGAATGGTTCACTGCTCACATAATTAAGCTAATGTTATAGAACTATGGAATCATAGTTTCGAAAATGAAAAGAAATGGAGATACTGAATCAAATTTAGAGTTAATGAGCCTATTCAGGCTTCATCATGTTAAACAATATATTCCATTATTATAAACTAGAGGCCCGGTGGACATAATTCATGCACAGAACTTGGCCTGCACCCTCTCCAATCAGGGATTTCTCGGGGGATGTCTGACTGGGATTGGGCCTAAACTGGCAATCATACATCCCTCTCACAATCCAGGACAACTGGCTCCTAACCACTTGCCTGTCTGCCTGCCTGCCTGATTGGCCTTAACCTCTCTGCTTGCCTGCTGATCACCCTAATTGCCCTCCCCTGCTGGCCTGATCTTGCCCCTAATTGCTCTTCCCTGCCAGCCTGATCTCCCCCCCAACTGCCTTTCCCTGCTGGCCTGATATCGCCCCCAACTGCCCTCCCATGCTGGCCTGGTTGCCCCTAACTGCCTCTGCCTCAGCCCCCACCACCATGGCTTTGTCTGGAAGGAAATTGGACATCTGGAAGATGGCCAGTCAACCCAGCCTAATTAGCATATTCCCCTTTTATTAGTATAGATAGATTATACAGGATAGGATTGCTTAAATGGTGGGGTGGAGGAGAGGGAGGAGCCTTTTTCAGCAGAAGGAGATGCTCTTGGCAGACAAAAATACATAATTCCTATATCTGGATCAATAGCTAGCCATATGTACTATACTGCCAAACCGGTCAGTAAAAAAATTGAATTGCTTTCTTACAACTTACACTAAACAGCTATTGCCCTTAAAACCCCTAATTAGCCACCACCTTAGATTCTTCCTTCACAGTTCACCCAGATTAGGTATTGATTTGTCAGTTTCTATGTCAGTCAGTATCAAAACTCCACCTCCTAGGCAGCCATTGGCTCCTTGCAATTCACCCAGATTTGGTTCTCATTGGTCAGTTTCTATGCCAGTCAGCATCTCCGGGCCTATCTCTGGGCCTGATCATAGAGGCGGGGCTGATAAGCAGCTGCCCCAGGCTGCTGGCCAGTGGGCTGAACTGCTGACCTCTGGGAGAGAAAGAGAGGCTTGGCTGCTGGTGAGGTCCAGAGAGAGAATCAGGATCTGATCACTCTGCTTCTCTCTCAGGGCCTGGTCAGCAGCCACTGCTGCTGCTGATCAACCCCACCTTGCTCTGTCTCTGAGAGGGCAGCAGTTATGACCCTGACTCATATATATATATATATATATATATATATATATATATATATATATATATATATGTTTGTAACAGTTCTAAGCCAGATAATATACAATACACTGATGGTCCAGCTTGGATCAAGTAGCCTGTAATACCAGGTACCTCAATTATTTTAAGGAACTTGATCATATAGATGATATTTATTCCTTGTCTTGGGACACCTGTACATGATTTTAATTATAGCATGAGTCAGCATATAATACTTGAATGGCTGAAGAGTGCCTTTACATTATCAGACTTGTCAAACCCCATTTTTTATACAAAGTATTGAAAATATGGTTGAAAGAAACTCCCTTCATTTAAACTTGTTATGTTGAGGTTCAAGGGAGCCTAATATAGTGCAACTCTGTTTCCCACTTACACTCAGAACCAACTGAGAGGTATAGCAAAGGAGTCAAGGCTGAGTACACTCAGCATGCCATATCTATTACTGAGTAAAGTTAGATTTGAGTACATTGTTTCATCCATTGCAAAGGTCGACTTTAAAATATTGAATTTCAGAATTCATCTAACTTTGCCATCCCTTCACTGGCAATACTACTTTGTTTACTTATAAACAAACTATAATTTAAACACTCACTGTAAAGCATAAAACAGTTAAAAATCTGATGAGCCTTGCCTGGCATAGCTGAAAGGATTAGACTCTTGGCCCAAAGGGTCACAGGTTACATTCCTGGTCAAGGGCATGTACCTGGGTTGCAGATTCAATCCCTGGTTCCAACTGGGGCACATGCAGGAGGCAAACAATGGATGTGTCTCTCTCACATTGATGTTCCTCTCTTTGTCTCTCTCTCTAGCCTCTCTTTCACTCTCTCTAAAAATCAATGGAAAAAGTATTTTTGTGTTAAGATTAACAACAACAACAAAAAAATCTGCTGAAAAAAACTTTCATGCTCAAGATATGGATTATATTTTTTAGTGTCATCAAGGAATATAACAAATATTTCCTCATCTTTTATCTTAACAAGCAAAATATTCATTCAGTGCCTTTCATTCTCAACATTTTATGACACCAGATCAAAGCTTTTTAATCCTTTCAATGCTCTCTACTAAACACACTCATGTCTGCTGGTTTTAAGTCAAAAATCAGTAAAACATTCAAGCTATAAAAAGTTTAATGTTATAATATCTATCTATTTATCTATCTATCTATCTATCTATCTATCTATCTACCTATCTATCTATCTATCTATAAAAAGCCAGAACGACCAGACAACCAGACAACCAGTCACTATGACACCCATTATGGTCAGTGAACCCAACCCCTCTCCCCGTTGGCCCCATCCCTGATCAGCCTCACCCACCCTGATTAAAGGCCGGGGGCTGGCAACCCCCCCTCACTCAGGCCTGCCCTGCCTCCCACTAGGAACCCCCTTCCCCCACCTGTGGTGGGCCTGAAAACTGCCCACAGCCCCTTGCCCAGGCTGCCCCACACCCAGCTGGGATCACAACCCCAATCAGGGGCGTGGCTGGCCAGCAAACTGTGGAGGCCCCTCACTCAGGCTGTTTCGATCCCCAGCAGGGACTCCCACCAGGATCTGGGGCCCTTTCAGGGCAGACCAGCTGGCCTCCACCTGCACACCAGATCTCTATCCTATATAACAAAAGGATAATATGCAAATTGACCCTAATGGAAGAACAACCAGAATGACCGCTGGACCAGTCACTATGAGGTGCACTGACCACCTCTTCATTCCTTTCCCCGATGGACAGGCTCCAATCACCTGATGGCCACCCATGGTGGGGGCAGACCAGTGAGAGGGCAGGAACATCTAGCCTCTCGGTCCCTTCCCCTGGCTGTCAGGCACTGATTACCTAATGGCAAATGGGGAACTGGAGGTAGTGGGCGACGAGGGGTGGGGCAAACCGGGGGGCATCTGGGGAAGATGGCCCTGATCGTAGGCCAGGCCTAGGGACCATACCTGTGCATGAATTTCGTGTGCTGGGCCTCTAGTAGTTATTATGGAACCAGGAACATCACAAAAAGGCTAGCATCCTGGGCTTACATTGTACACAATTCTATGAAAAGGAAGATTCCAATGTCCACGTTAAAATATGTTTCTAATTCCCTCCAGGAACCCATGATTGAGATGGGAAAGTCCAGTCTTGGCTCTTTGTGGCTCCATTCTGATATATCCCAAACCCAAGTCCATGTTTCACTAAGGATAGTAGGGTCTGGCATTATATTGCTAGAGTTATATAGATGAGGTACACTGGTGTGTATCCCCCGCCCCCCACCTTCTCTTTCCTCTCATGAAACAGCCTTGAGTGTACATTAAGATCAGGGCAGAAACTATGACACAGGGCATTTCGTGGTCTGGGAATGTCAAACTTTCCCAGGAAGCCAATATTTCTTGAAGAGCATTTCTGCAATCTAGATGCATGTGCTAACATTCTCTTTCCTGGATATGTGATTTCTCACACTCAGTTCTTGTTCTGCTTTCTCTGACATTATAGAAGAAAATTAATGGAATGAAATAAATTAAGAGCCCTGGTGCTTTATCATGACTGTTCAGCAAATCTAATTGATACCTTGGGGAGTTCGGGAGGTGCTTGCTGATAACTTCTTTAGAGCAAAGGGCTTATTGTGTGCTTTTTTGTTTGCTTGTTTTCTTTTATGTTCTGTTTACCATAGAGAATATTATACTGTTATGGTGCACTATAAATAATAAATACAATAGCAAGTATGACAAATGTTTTTGGGAAAATAGAAATAACTTACACTTTTCAAATTAAATGGCAATATTTCATCCCCAAATATATAAAGAACTGACAAATATGGTTATTTGATTAAAAAGAAGTAAACTAAAAAATTATGTTTCATTAAAAATTTGGAAATATTTATAATATTGAAAAGAAGTACTCTGGAAGACTGTAGAAATTCTCTGTTTGGAGGTAACTAAAATAGCATTTCTTTACTTGGGGAAGATTAGGGCTGAGCCTTAGAATATTTTCTCAAGTGTATTGCAACCTCTGTGTGTATGTGAGTGTGTATGTGTGAGAGAGAGAGGAGAGAGAGGAGAGAAAGAGAAAGAGAAAGAGAGAGAGAGAGAGAGAGAGAGAGAGAGAGAGGGGGGGGGGTGGGGTAATATTCACATGCTATTTTCTCTGGATTTGAATTCAAAATGCTAGTAAATTGAATTCTTTCTACTTCTGCTGTGCCCACTTCCAGATGATCACAAGCCCTGCCCTCCCTGTTCACTGGCTCACTTGCCTCTGCCCCCTTGTTCAGGAGGCCGCTTTCACCTAATCATGTGGATCTGCAACCTGGGCAGCTGGTGGAGCCACCTGTCATCTGGGATGAGTTGACTGGGACGTGGGCCAAGGCCAGGGACCTCTGCTAACAGTCTCTGAGCCTCAGCATTAGCATGTAGAATCTGGGCACAAAAATCCAGTTGCTGGCTCTGTTTCTGTTGTGCTATCTCCCTGGTTGGTCCTCTGGCCCTGCTCTCCCACTTGTCAACAATTCCATTGTCAAAGTCCTTCCAGAAAATGGGGTGTGCCTGCCTACTTGGCAGATTCTGTTTTTGCTTGGAAAATAATTGTTTTTTGGGGTCTTCAAACCAGCTTGCTTTAGGATGATATCCTGGCCCTGGCCCCCTGTTCACATGCCCACCTACAGACCATCGGGATTCCCATCCCTGTTCACCTGCATCCTTCTGTGCTGACACATAGCCCTACTCCCTTGATCATGTGCAGTGGTCCAGGGCCCTTCAGGTGGCTTCACCCCCTGTTCACGTGCCCTCTTCCGGCTGTTTATGTGACCACATCTTGCTTTCTCCTTTCACATTCCCGTTTCAGACACACACACACACACACACACACACACACACACACACACACCCTTGCCCACAGGCATAAACCCCTCAACGAAATGAAAAGAGAAGAGGCTGCTTCACAGGCTACCAGGGAAAAGACTTCATTCTTTCTTGGGGTTTCTAATGTAGTGTCTATGCCTTTAAATAATCTTGGCCTGCCCTTGTAACTCTGAGCTGGAATTATGTAAATGGCCCCTGCAAGGCCTGCATACTCTGTCCTTGGAGTGATTCCAGGTAATTTCCATCTGTCAGGCCTAATCCTTGACCTTGGCATGACTAGTCTTTGTAGATATTTATTTATGTGGCTTTCTCCCGTATCTTCTCTTTTTCAACTCCTTGACAATCTCTCCTGCCCCCATTCGAGTGGACCCTGGACATGGACTATCAGCTTTCTGGCACCTCACAGGGATCCTTCTGCCACAGGATTCCAGATAGGCTTCTCTCTGGAATCTTGTCATTCTACACCACAATAAGACAATCCTGGCTTCCTGCTGTTTTTAGACAAAAAGACAAAATTTATCTATACACCTTCACAACTGTATTATTTTATAGTAGACATTCAATAAGTACAAATATTCTCCATCCAATCTCCTCTCTCTTCTATGAATTTGTGCCTCTGGTCTATTTTTCTCCTAAGGGTGGAGAGAGATTGTAAAGGAGATATACTAAGGATACTGTCAGTGGCAGAGCTGGAAATAACTCTTAGGGTCACAGTGACAACTTTGACACACATGTTGTCCAAAATAATAATAATAAAGTTATCAATAAACATAATTGTAACACAAATATAAAGATTATGATAATACTTGCTGAGTAGGTCCTTAGTCTTTGGTAGAATATTAATGTTTTTAGGGTCAGAGATATTAATGTCCTAATATCAGCAAGACTGCAAGCTAAGGCTATTTACTATTTTAAAAAACCTTTCTCATATAAGCAAAACCCAGGGGTATTTTAAAGGGTAAAATTTTGGTAAGGTCATCTGATATATGTCTATAAATGTATGGCTTGATATTTTTTTCTAAACATAATTAACCCATTTGGGATAAACATTATTAAAGTAAAATGGATAGTAAAGGTATATAAGCTATTTACAAAGAATGCTTATAAAATGCTTTTCATATCCTATTTTTTCTATAATGTTCAAAAATCATAGGAGCTGAGATGATAAAACAAGATTTTTAAAACTATTATTTATCTCTGCATATTTCATTTTTTCCTTTCTAGACTATGCTCTGTAGGCAATAAAGGAAATAATAAGGATGGGAATTGGGTCTCAGAGGACAAAATTAGAGAGGAAAAATAGTCACTATTATTGAGATAGATGATGGATTTATTAGAGGCAGGACCAAAGGTTCAGTCATTCTTCTAATGAATATTTTTGTCCCACATCAAAGCACAAATATGGTTTGAGGGGGTATCTATTATGATGAGAAATATTGCTTCTTGGGAGCCAAATAGCAGGGAATATATCTCATCTCAGTATGAAGCTAGACACATAATTTGTTTATTTGACAAGAGAATTGGTAATATCACCGTATCCCATAGAGAAACCTCTTAATTTCTAGGTCCTAAGAAGCAATTCCAAATTCCCCATCCATGTCAGAGCAGCTTTTGGCAGAGACTGATTTTAAAAAATTACTGTTTCCCAAGTGTGTGTGTGTGTGTGTGTGTGTGTGTGTGTGTGTGTGTGTTAGAAGAGAGGCTGCTCAATGAAAAAGAACATGTTTAGCTGCTGGAGAAGAAATTTTAAAAAATGAAATCATTAAGGTGATATCTATATATGATGCACTCTATATTTCTAGGTCATCCATGACCACTCCAGGAGTACTCTCTCTAAAAATCACCTTGGGGTCTGTGTTATAGTTGCTTTCCTTGCATTAGCTGTTCCTTTCCATCTCTCCCTCTCTTCCTCCTTAAGGAGTGCCTCCAAACCCAGATACCAAGTTAAAGAAGATTGCTATAGTCAAGGCAGGTCATAAGATTTCAAGTGAGGATGTCATATAAAGAAGATATAACAAACAATATTCACATTTTTAGATGTGACCAGGCCCTAATCCTGGAAACCTGCCCTATGTTATGTGACTTGACAAAAGGGACTTTGCTGGCAAAACTGAAGAGAAACTGAGTGAAGGAGTTTAATTCTGTGTGGTTTGGGTGAGCACAGCAGAGAACCTCCCCTGGATGGTTTCACAGAGATGCAGCAGAAGAATCCAGAAAAGTGAGAGACTTAACCCCACTAGTCTATGGCTGGAGGGACCATATAAAAAGCAAGAGAATGAATCAAGGAAGCCTCTGAGAGCATCATCACCAGCCCCTGATGATGGCTCACACAGGCATGAGGACCTCACTTTTACAATCTTACAATCATAAGACAACGCAGTGAACCGAAAAGCTAAATAAGACTGGGAAAGGATTCTTCCGCACAGCCCCCACCAAGGAATGCAGTTTCACCGACACCCTAATTTTTTCCTTGTGAAATCCTATATAGAGGACTCATTTAAGCCCACTAAGACTTTTGACCTACAGAGCTACAAGATTTAAAAAAATTGGGTTTTTAGAAAAATTGTGTTGTTTTCCTAAGTTTTTGGTGGTTATGGCAGCAATTTAAAACTAAACCCTTATGGATACAGATTCTAGTACTATTAAAGTTTTTGACAGTATAAAAATCTGAAAATAAACCAGATTAGAGTAGCTTTTCCTTAACTTTTACCTTCTTTTATTAGACAGCTTTCAGTTAGATCAGTGGTTGGCAAACTCAGTCAACAGAGCGGCAAACCACGGCTCACAAGCCGCAGTTTGCCAACCACTGAGTTAGGTCAAGAGAAACCATTGCAGGCCTTTTCAGGTAGGAAGGATTTATCACGAGGTTTTAAGTACTTTAAAAACAAACAAAACAAGAGCTGAGGAAGCAAAAGTGAAGACAATCACTTCTACTGAAATGTGGAAAATGAAGGAACTGCAGGAACCCACCAATCATCTCAGTAATCTACAGAGCCGAAATGAGTTATGCTCCAAAAATGATTGGAAGTGGCTGACAAAACTCCATTTCTACTGTCAGCGAGAGTGAGTGCCTGCATTGCTCTGTAGGAGAAATAACCATGGCTTCTGCCTCTCTTCCAATTCCTAGGTCACATGCCTCTAGCTGGTGGAATCAAACCCAGACCCCTGCAATACAGAGAAAAAGCACAGGAGGAAACGGACTGTGAGTGGCTGGCAAGTTTCTCTATCTCATTGTTTCCATTGCATCAATGCCCACAGGTAGAAAAATAAAGGAAACAGAAGGCAGGAAGAAGGGCCTCCACCCACCAAAGCACTTGGCTATGTAAGATTCAGATACAAAGTGAAGTTACAAGAGCTTCTATTCCTTCTTGCAAGCTCCATTTTATCTGGTTGAGTGCCTTCACTCTAGATCTCTGGACATGTTTCCATACTCAAACAATATATTGTAGAATCACAAAGTATTAGAGACTATCTACTTCAATGAAATCCTTTTTCATAAAAGGGACAACATTTCTGTAGACAGTACTGAATAGGCCCACTCAAGATAGCTAGTTAGTGACTAAACAGGGTCAAGGTCTTTTGAAATCTTTCTAATCTCCCAGTTTACTGTCCAGGTCTATGAAGTGTCTGGGATTTTACCTAACTTGCAGACTGTTACTCTTATGGGTGCTGGCAGATACAAGACTCTTGGATCAGGGACAAAAGACTTTAGTCTCATGGCACAGCAGTGGCTGGAGTATCATGATCCTATTGATTTCCATTGATTCTCAAATTTCATGGAAATAATCCAGAGGGGCCAAGCAGATGCTAGGCACACAGTTGGTTTGCATCATCACCAAAGAACAGTGAACTTGAGGAATTTACCTTTTTTTTTTTTTAGCAAGTGGAAGCAGGTATGATTTTTGTGCAGTCATGTTCGTCATGTGAGAGGGCCTTACATTCTTGGTGCACTCACAAGAATGTGAGTTCATGGCAAATTGCCTCTGAGGGTCCATGGCAAATTACCTCTCCCAGCACCCTCCAGTGTAGGGAGTAATGAGAGGACACACAGGTGATTCACACTTAACTAGTATAATTTAAAATATTTAATATTTGCTACATGAAAAATAATATATATATAACACATGCAAACATTCTATTTCTGAAAAGCATCCACAATTCTGCATATTGTAGTAGTTTGTTCATTTTCATACCATTTAACATTGCATTGGGTGAATATGTAACAATTTATTAATCCATTCACTGGTTGATGAACATTTCAGCTGGTTTGCAGTATTTTTCTATAAAACTATTATTCTTGCATACATTTCCTGATAGTTTCTTTACAGTATTTGACTAAGGTGTGAAATTACCAGATTATAAAAGAGGCTAAAAATAACACAATTTGTGTTTTTTTGGATGTGGATTTCATATTCATGTATTTTACCCACTTTTGTACTTGGTTGCTTCTCTTTTGAATTTTATTTTTAAGAGTTCATGATTTTATCTCTGATTCATAGTTAAAACAAAACCTCTCTGTAATAGAAAGAACATTCTTAATCCACCCCTTGCTACCAAAAGGGGGTATCTAATAAAACCTATTAATTTCAAACATTATTTTCATGTTGATAAAAGCATTAAAAAACAAAAAATAAACAAAAAAACCAGAGCCCTAACCAGTTTGGCTCAGTGGATGGAGCGTCGGCCTGTGGACTCAGGGGTCCCAGGTTCAATTCCGGTAGGGGGCATGTGCCTTGTTTTCGGGCACATCCTCAGTGGGGCGTGTGCGGGATGCAGTTGATCTGTGTTTCTCTCTCATCGATGTTTCTATTTCTCTATCCCTCTCCCTTCCTCTCTGTGGAAAATCAATAAAATATATTTTAAAAAACTAAAAACAAACAAACAAACCAGAAGCCTATGATCCTGGGAAGAAGGGGCTTAGTAACTGCAGACCAGCGATGTCAAACTTTAGGAATGTTGTGGAGGCCCTTCAGGTTTCTCCTATTCCCTATGCTTATTTCACTGTAAAATAGTAGAGAGAGCCTTAATATCAAACAAATGCTTGAAGGTGGACTCGCAGTTAGGGATTCTCTTGTGGTGCTATTAATTTTTACTATTTACCACTCCACTTAGAAACAGAGGTGATGCAGGCAATTAACCATCTTTCTTTGGGTTGCAAGATTTTCCCTTAAGCTAGTTTTTCCACTGAGGGCATTGTCCTTCATGAGCCCCAGCTTTATGCCAGAGTTTCAACCCCAACATCCTATCTTTTTTTGACTATGGGGCCCCTATCTCCAGTGTGCCTGTTATTCACTAAAATCCAAATTCTGGGTCAGAGTGGGGTTTCAGATGGACGCAGCCAAATGCAAGTTGTACCTCTGACTCAGTATGCTTCCAGAGAAGTGAATCTAAGAGTGTTGATGTCACAGATGAGTCAAGAAAGGAGAAGCTAATACGGAATTTTGGACTTGAGCCATTGGCCAGCTGACCATCAATGAGACCTCCTCATTGGTAACAGGTATATGACAGACAGACCTTGACACAAGATAATAGCGCAAGAGGTAAAACTATCATTAGTAGTGAACTGGGATGTATTCTAATGGAAGGTTTCCCATGTTTCCCTTGCTCTCTGAAAGGAGAGTGTTCTATGAAACCTTTCATGTTGATGGTAGAAAGCAAAAAAGCAATTACCATTAAATGATATGGAAAAATGTTTGCTCATTCCCATACCCCAAAAATAACCTCTCTGATCATAGCAAATAACACATAAACCTAAAATAACAATTATGTCCAGTTGTATGCTAACCATAACACCCTTAGTAACGCTCAGGCTTTTCTGATACCTTAGGACACATCTTGCTAAGGAAGCACGAAATAAATCGAGATACAGCACAGATGCTCAGACAGTTCACTACTATGGGGCCTGATGTGGAGATGCTTAGTGTAGTTCCTGGGGAGGGAGCTTGGCAGGACCACTCTGACTGCTTAGGTGCATGTCGACTTTATAAGGGCTCCCCACAGAACAAACGCAAAAGGCTATTCCTAGATCCTGAGTAGGGCCCAGGAACCTAAATCTGTTCTTTCCGGAATTTCGGCAGTTGATTTTTGAGAATCACTCTTAAAAATCCTCTTTGGATTTTTTTTGGCTAGTAAAAACAGGTACATATGTAGGTCTTTTGTAAAAGTGAAGTGGTGTAATTGGTTACCTGTACACTAGAGTGGGTGTGATGCATTAGACATTTAAGAAATAGGAGGGAGATAGTAATCTTAGAAACAGGGGGATTGGCTGTTGCTAATCAAAATCCAGTCTTTGCAAAACACAAAAAGCCGAGAAAGGTTAATGGCTATTAAATACATGAGTAAAATTCAAAAGGCCTCCTTGGTAAGCAAATTAAGAAGCTTTTATCTCCCATAGTGGGAGGGCAGAAAGCTGAGTAATAGCCCCAGCACTGGAAAAGTGTGGTAGAGCTCAAATGGAGATGAACAGCCTTGCAGCTCAGTTAAGTTGGCCATGCCAAGGTCCTAGTGCTGACTCGGAAAGAAACTGTTTCAATGAACTGGGATGAGATACCTGAAATACGTGAATTCTAGATTTTCCTGAACTCTATGAGTCTGAACATGGTCCTGTTGTATCGTAAATCAGCAAGTTAGATACAAGACGCCTTAATGAGCCAATTAGTTAGGAGTTTTTATTACGTGTGGGCTCAGAGGGAGGTGTCTCCCCAATCTCTGAGCAAAGCCATAGAGGAAGTTTTCCTTTTTTTTTATATCCTTTTGAGCTCTTTGTCTGCAGATTTTACAAAGAGCTCTGTGTAAGTTATTTTTGCAGACAGTTTGTGACCTTGGATACATACTGAACAAACAGTTGGCATGAGAATATGGGAATATTATCAGTATTAGTCTTTTACGTTAGATGGCTAGCTTGCAAGGTCAGACAGTTAAGTTTTTATCTTTCTCTATTATTCAAGCTAAAACAGTTATTTTACAGAATAAGGGACTATCTAAAAATAACAGAGTTGACCTTATAGAACAAGGGATCGTCTAAGAATAACAGAGTAATTCAAACATCAGTTCTAAACAGCAGTTTTCCAAAGGAGGGATTACTATGCTTCAGTCTGTATTCCTGACTAATGACTAGTGCCCCCAACTTGGCTGAAAACATTACAGAGGCCTCCTCCTTACCCCACAACCTGTGCTCCTCTCAGAATCTGCCCTTGGTTTTCCTCCTGAACACTGGGTCAGTAACTTGGCTTTCTTTACTAGTATGTGATTTTACTACACCAGTGGCATGGGAGGTGTGGCAATGAAGGAGAGGGATTGCTCCTAAGATTAGGGGAATGAATAAGAGAATACAGTGTTCCTAGGAGCATAATGAAAACATAAAATAGTCGGTCCATCTCAGCTCCTAGGAGCATAATGTATGGGAACCAAACAAGGACCCTGCTCAGCCTGTATAATAAAAAGAAATCAAGGAGTGTAAGACCAGGAGCCTGAGAACCACATTCCAATAACTAGTCACAGTTCTTTGCTGGGTGTTAAAGTCTGAGCCAGTTTTTGGATCTGGAAACCATCAGCAGAGAAGAGGCTGGATCCCCAGGAGGAAGCCTGGAATATCATAAAAGATGTACACTGTAAAAATGTCCCTAGTCCTTCCCCAGAGGGTTCTTTGCAATTACTCTGGCTAACCATATGTTGGGAAAGTGAGAACATCAACACATTTTTCAATAGCATGGCAGATATAAGAATTCTCCTGCCTTCTATTAAGCTTTCTATTAAAGAGATTGGCAGAACTGTAAAAGAATACCACTCTTCTATGTTTATTGTTTGGAAAAATATAGCTATTTTTTTCCCATTTAAACATGTTCTTTATACTAACATGTAATATACTTACGAGTATTATTTTTATTGAATTAGTATTTAAAATTTTGTTTTAATATTTGTATATGGTAAATATCAATAGACATAACCCACATTAACAAAAGCTCGTTAGGGTCTTCAGTTTTTAAGAGTTTTAAAAGGGTCCTGCGACAAACACATTTAAGAACTGGGTGCCTGTAGAGGAGTGCAGGTGATGGCTACTGGAGCTGAAGAAATCCAAGTACCCAAGAGAATGGGTCCTCCCTTTGGATGATGTTAATGGGTCTTCCCTTTGGATGATGTAAATGGGTGAAGGCAGAAGTTGGAAGTCAAGTTCCAAAGTCTTCCATTACTAAGTTGTGGGTAAAAAAGAGTAACCATGAAGGATGAGAAGCGGCATGGCTACACAGAAAAGGGAGTGATTCTCTTTGTGAGGCCCTGGGAGCAAGTGGGGTGACCCCGCCTCCCAACAAGAGGATGTGTGGGGGAAATGCGCATCCGTATCCTGCACTTCGGAGACACTTCGCCAAGCAACCAAAGGCACAGCTTGGGCAGCAAAGGGGAAGAGTGGGATGCGAGGAATCGATGGTGGGAAGTTTCCCAAAGACTTAGGCTAGCATTTTCTGAGTCAACTGAAACAGTGCCAAGTTTGTGAATTCATGTCCCTCTTCCTTTTAGGTTTTTCTCTTCCTTTAGATTCCTCCTTCTCTGAAAACATAAAATAGACGGGCTTTTCCAGCTCCTAAAGCTGTTTTCCCCTTTTTCTCCCTTTCTCTCCCGCATCCTCCTTTCCATCCGGCCTCCCTCTCCCCAAGAGAGAGCCCGCTCCCCAGCAGGAGTGGGCGGGGCGGGGTGGAGCCAACAGAAGTGGGCGGGCCCTCCCCTGTCTACGCGCCGCCGTCAGGACGCGCTGACGTCAGAGGACATCCGGTCCGGCTCCTGGAGTCGGGGAAAGTGACTGCCCGCCTTCCCTGCGTGTCAGTTACCTCCTAACCCCGGGTCGTGGTCCACACGAGCCGGCTTTGCTGTCGCCGCCGCGGGAGTCACCCCGCCGCTCCCTGCCTCCCCCCTGCCTTCGGGGTGAGCTCGGCCTCCCCGCCCGGGTGAGCGAGGCCGGCCCGGAGCGCGCGCGAGGGAGGGTGCCCCGCGGGCGGTGGCGGTCGGCGGGTCCCCGAGCCGCGTGGCACCTCCGGGGAGTCTCTGGCCGCCCGGCCGCCCGCCCGCCCCTTCGCCCCGCCCGCTGCGTCCCCTCTGGCGGCGGGCTCTCCCTCCACCCCAGGCCGTGGCGACCCCGCGCCCTTTTCCTCGTTTGGTGACAGGGGCCACGGTCTGGAGAGGTCGGAGCGCAGCTGGAGGAGGGCTCAACCCCATCTGAGCCTGAGAAAATTTGTTTTTCAAATTTCCAAAACTGGAGCGGGGGAAAAAATGAGGCCCAACTTTCTCAGCGGCTCACCCCCGGGGACGTAGAGAATTCCTCCGTATGGTCACCCGGAGATTGTGTCCTGTGCTCTGTTGGCCATAAGAGTCCACGTTTTCCCCACCCTGTAGATTTTGTCATGTTATCTACTGAAAGGTGACCTGGTGGGCTTGGGCAGGACTTGAGGAGCCACCTATCGAACGTCCTGGCTTGGTTTGTCCAATTTAAAGAAAAAAAATTTTTTTTTAAGTCGCATCTTCCCATCACTTGGTTTTTGATGGGATAGTCTAACCTAAGAGTTGAAACCCAAAGTAGGAAAAGTTCTTGAGGGACCTTCGTGTTGTTTCCAGGACAAGCTGGTGCGTGGTTTTGCTGTATTGTATGTTAAATAAGCCCTTTTGAAAAAGAAATAGAAGTCAAAGAAATAGAAGTCTCTTCAAGGCGGGCTTCCTTGAACTCTGTCCATGTGTCCTGGGCACGCGTTGATGTCTTGGAATCAGTGTCTTCAGGGAGGCTGTGTGTTACAGTCCCCTCGGGGAAACCTGAGTCTGTCCTTGGACGTTTGGAATTCCTAGATCCTGAGTAGGGCCTGGAAGTCTCAATCTGTACTTTTAGGAATTTCTGCAGTTGATTTTTGAGGTCACTCTTAGGAAAAAAAAGACTTTAAAAATATGTACTTTGAAGAATACTAAGGAATTTGAGATTCAGATTTCAAAGTAATCGCGTGTAAGTTCTTTAATTGAGTGTGTCTCTTCATTTATTGAGTGATTAATATATGCCAGGCAGAGCTGGGAGGCAAACATCCTTGAAAGATGTGTTATTGAGTAAAAAACTTGTTCTATTAAATGTGGTAGTTCTGTCAACCAAATGATGAAAGCCAGTTTTAAAGTCATTATTTTTTAAAATATATTTTATTGATTTTTTATAGAGAGGAAGGGAGAGAGATAGTTAGAAACATCCATGAGAGAGAAACATCGATCAGCTGCCTTCTAACAGGGATATACCCACAACCAAGGTACAAGCCCTTGACCAGAATCATCCTAAGAGGTGGAGTTGTTGATGCTGACTGGCATAGAAACTGACCCATCAGAACCAAATCTGGGTGAAGTGCGAGGAGCCAATGTCTGCCTAAGAGGCGAAGCTTTTGACACTGACTGGCATAGAAGCCTACCAATCAGTACCTAATCTGGGTGAACTGTGAAGGCAGAACCTAAGGTGGGGGCTGATGAGGGGTTTTAATGGCAATAGCTGTTTGGTGTAAGGTATAAGAAAGTGGTTCCATTTTTTAAAGACCGGTTGGCAGTATAGTGCCTATGGCTGGCTATCAGTCCAGATATAGGGGTTATGTATATTTTATCTGCCAAGAGCGTCTCCTCCTGATGAAAATGGCTGCACCCCCCCCCTCCCCGTTTAAGCAATCCTATTCTATATAATATATCTATATTACTAAGGTAATATTCTGATTGGAAAAGGGTAATATGCTGAATGGACAGGGTCGACCGGCCATCTTTCAGACGTCAGACTTCCTTCTAGACAAAGCCATGGTGGTGGGGCTGAGGCAGAAGCCGTTAGGGGCATTCAGGCTGGCAGGGGAGGGCAGTTGGGGCAACCAGGCCAGCAGGGGAGCACAGTTGGCAAGATCAGGCTGGCAGAGGACAGCAGTTAGGGGTGATCAGGCAGGCAGGCAGAGAGGTTAGGGGCAATCAGGCATGCAGGCAGAGGCAGTTAGGGGCGATCAGGCAGGCAGGCAGGTGAGGAGATGGGAGCCAGTGGTCGCAGATTGTGAGGGGGATGTCTGATTGCTGGTTTAGGCCCAACCCCTAAACTGGCGGTTGGACATCCCCCAAGGGGTCCCGATTGGAGCAGTGCAGGCTGGGCTGAGAGATCCACCCTCATCCCCCGCACAAATTTCGTGCACCGGGCCACTAGTATATATATAAAAGCCTAAGTGATCATTTTCCCAGTAGCTATGATGTGCACTGACCAGGGTGCAGACACTCTGACTGGTAAGTTAACTTGCTTATGGGGTCTGGCCAATTAGGACTAGGCGAGATGGGCTGGACATGCCCTGGAGCCCTCCTTTGGTTTTTCTTTGGCCCCGATCCTGTACCAGTGTGGCCCCTTGGCCTGCCTGCACCCTCTCACAATCTGTGACCCCTTGGGGGATGTCTGCAGGCCAGGCTGACTGGTAGCTATGACACACAATGACAACCAGGGGCCAGAGACTCAAATGCAGGAACTGCTGAGCTGTGGTGATTTGGCAGCAGTGGTTTTTGGGTGATGCACCAGAAACCAGAGAGGAGGGAGCCCAGTTCCAGGGTGTTTCACACCTGAGAACTGCCCTCTCACAGTCCGGGACCCCTCAAGGGATGTTGGAGAGCTAGTTTTGGCCTGTTCCCTGCAGGCCAGGTTGAGGGACCCCACTGGTGCATGAATCCATGCACCGGGCCTCTAGTTTGAATATAAAGTTCAAAACAGCGATGTAAACTGGGTAAGTAATATACTTTTTAAACTTTATCTGCCTAATTATTTTAAAAGGCGAAAGATTTATGCGGTCTGAAGAGAAACCAGAGCATCTGCCTAATTATTTTATTTTTTTTACCTTGGTACAGAGTAATTTTTAAAGAATACTTAATATCAGGGAAACATTTTTTTTTTCTCCAATGGGAAAGAAAACTTGGCTTTTAAGATGATTTGGGGTGGCCGAAACCGGTTTGGCTCAGTGGATAGAGCATCGGTCTGTGGACTAAAAGGTCCCAGGTTCGATTCCGGTCAAGGGCATGTACTTGGTTGCGGGCACATCCCCAGTAGGGGGTGTGCAGGAGGCAGCTGATCGATGATTCTCTCTCATCGATGTTTCTAACTCTCTGTCCCTCTTTCTTCCTCTCTGTAAAAAATCAATAAAATATATTAAAAAAAAAAAAGATGATTTGGGGTGTGTGTGTGTGTGTGTATGTATGTGTATTTACATTTGTTAGAATTGTTTGGTAGTGCAAGTAAGTACATTATTTTAAAAGGCATCTACCGTGTTTCCCCGAAAATAAGACATCCTCCGAAAATAAGACCTAGTGCATGGAAAGATAAGACACCCCCTGAAAATAAGACCTAGCGCAACTTTGGGAGAAAAAATTAATATAAGACATCGTCTTATTTTCGGGGAAACAGGGTATTTTACTTGGGATAATGTGTGCTTAATGTTTCATAAAGTCTTAAAATTGCTTACCCATCAAAACTACAGGTTTGAGTTTAAAATTTATTAGTTTATTTAGAATAGCAAATGCAACCTGGCACTTATACTTTCTCTGTTCTCTTTTGTTGAAAGAGGGAAAAATGCCTAAAAAAAAGACTGGTGCGAGGAAGAAGGCAGAGAACCGCCGGGAACGTGAAAAACAGCTGCGAGCATCGAGAAGCACTATAGATTTAGCTAAACACCCATGCAATGCTTCAATGGTAACAGCTGTTTATATATCAGTTGATAGTTGAAAAACTGTATCAGATATAGGAAAAACACCTGAAAAAAATGTTAGTGAATACAGTGTTGCTGCATATATTTTATTGATTTTGAAATCTGTATTAGAGGCATGTCCATTGTTTTCATTAACACTGAGTAGCAGTGATTTTTGTTTGATTTTATGTTATTGATAAAACCTAGCACATTACCTTGGCTATTCTTGGTGATGAATACTTACCAAGAATGTATACTAGGATTGCTGTGAAAAATTTTCCAGCTTCTCTGAGCTTATGTGTCCTAATTCAGTTTGTCTTATTAGTTGTAACCTTTTTATCATTTTCTCTTAGCAGTTCTTTATAACTCATTTGATTTTTCATTTCTAAACTTTCTACTGTTCTTGACATCTCTTTTGGTTTCCTGTTCTACTTCCTTATTTCCCTGTGCCAAATGGGTTAGTGCTGGCCACTTCTGGGCTTCTTTGGTCAAAGTTGCGAAAAGCAAGCGCTATTTATGTCAGCATTAGTCCTTTTCTTTCTTTGACTTTTTTTCTCTGAGTTGTTCCACATTTCCCAATTTCTACTTCTCTCTACTTTTTCTATTCCCCCTACTCCTCTTTTATCTTCTGTTTCATCAGACATACACAAAGAGTTTAACATTATTTAATTCTGCAAACTGTAGTGCATCTACTCTGTGCTGTCAGATACTGTTTTAGGCACTGTGGGGGTACATAGGTGAATGACACAGTCCTGTTTCCACAAGCTTATGGATCAGTTGTTTTGTGCAGTACTTAAGAACTGTTTGCTTATAAATGACAAATCCAACTTACGTAACCGGGAGAAATAGTGGACTAACTTGTGTAGTTGGGCAGGGCAAGGATATAGCTGGGACACAGGGACCACTGGAACCTGGAACAACTTTGTAGTTCCATCTTTTGCTTTTGTTCCTTTTTGCTTCTTAGTTCCATTTTCTCAGGTTGCCTTATTCCATTTGTTTAGGTTCATAGGCACCGGTAACTCGCATATCTCGCATCACATGTCATTACCTTAGAGAGGGAAAGAACTCTGACACTTTGGACTTCGTGGTGCCATTTCCAGAACTGACATTTATGGCTGGAGGGGGGGAGCAGGATTACATAGCACAGATAGGACAGTGGGGACCCTCCTTTTGTGTGTCAGGGTCATTTCTAGAGTCCACGGGCAGAGGGCAAGATGAAAGAAGTAATTCACATTTCTAAGTATATACAATGACAGCCAGACTTGGTGAGTGTTGCAGTGGAGGCACAATTAGGACTAAGAGGTGATAAAGTTGAATGTGTGGATGGGCTGCAGTTTAAAGAAGAGGTGGGATCACCACCAGAACTTCCAACAGGGAAAGACTGAGGAGAGACATTTCAGGGCAAGATGTTAGAATAAATAAGGCATACATATAAAGAGAGTATAAGGCATATTTTGAAATTGGCTGAAAAATAGTGACTTGAATCTAAAGAGAATAGGCCAGCAATTTGAAAAGTAGTTAGAGACCCGATTGTTGAGAGTTTTTAATACCATGCTTTAAGATTCTGGATTTTCTGTAAGCTTTATCATATTGTGTCTGTTCTTTATTATTTGTGTGATTCTTTAAAAAACAAACTACCTCTATTTACCTCTTTTGTGAAAATGCCACTTCTTTGTCTAGGGTGTCACGTCCAAGAGCATACCTTTATTATATGTAGATTCCTGTATACTGGGGGCAGTTGGAAGGTTTGGGCAAGTGTCATTTAAATTTTAATATGAAGAACAGGATATTCTTTACAATGCAAGTAAATTTGCAATTTTCAGCCAGTAGGAAATTAATGTCATGTTTATATTTTACAGGAATGTGACAAATGCCAGAGGTAAGTTTTTATTTCTTTTTCTATCTGTATGTAATAATATAGATCCTCTGGTATTTTATCTGATATTGACTATATTTTCAAATTTATTTTACATGACAAGGCGGCAGAAGAATAGAGCATTTTGCTATTTTTGTAATTCAGTACAGAAGTTACCAATTTGTGCACAGTGTGGTAAGTATAGTAACTAAAGGCACCTGCCTTTTATTAAATATTTGTTGGCAGTTAATCAATATGAAATGGTGGGTTTATCACTGTTTATAATATTGTTATGCCTTACCATTAATAAAATATCATTAAATGTTATTTTGCCTATCAAAACATTATCAAGTCTTGATTTTGACTCTTTAATGCTGGCAAACGGTTAACATACAGGTTAGATATAGGTTACCAACATGTTTTTGTTGTGTTTTTAAGATATTTTAATTGATTTTTAAGAGTGAGAAACATATTTGCTGCCTCCTGCATTCCCCCTACCAGGATCAAGCCCACAACCTGGACAGGTGTCCTGACTGGGAATCAAACCAACAACCTTTCAGTGTATATATATACTGATGCCCGACCAACTGAGCCACACTGCCCAGGGCTATTAACATGATGTTTCATATATTAAAAGATCAGATTTCAGACTAATAGTACTTGGTGGTCCTGGATTTTTAATTATACTACTTTAGTCTTGTCCATAGCCATTTGTTTACTTTCCTAAAATTTGATTCCTGCTAATATTGCCTGCAGTATGTTAGACCATTGGGAATAGTTTTATTCCACATTTACCTGATGATTTGTTTTTTGTTTGGCATTTAGCATATAATTCTTGAATTTCTTCACATGGATTTCCAAGTGATAAGAATAGAGTTCTTAAGCCACATACTCATTTCCTAGGTATAAGTGAAAACTAAGAATAGATGATCATTCAGAGTAAAACTAAATGTAGTTCACAGAACAAGATTGGTGTTTGTCAAATAGTCTTCCTTAGAATACTTGTGCTATTAATAAGTAGTTTTTAGCACAGTGTATACATTTGAGAAATGTTGTGTGTTTCATTCCCTTCCCATCTGGGAGATTTCTATTGTATCGTGTTTAATAAAGAACTAATATGCTAATCAGACTGAACAGCAGAACGACCATCTGGACAACCTTCCTGACGAAGCCAGGGCTGCGAGGGCTGAGCCCCTTGCACGAATTTTGTGCATCACATCTCTAATATTTATATGTTAAAGTTTCTGAAAACCTCCAGTAAAGAAATACAGATTTTTCTCCCCAAACTTTTACTTGAACATATATATCTTTTGGTTTTGGTATAATTGTTTCAGGTGTAACACATTTTGGGATATGCTCATTTTAATTTGTTTACGTATGATAACATTGCAGAAAGTTAGGGATGTTTAGGGCTATATCCCTGAATATTCTAGTATAGTTCTAGCTTTCAAAGAAGACATCATTAAGGTTTATAATTAATGAAAAAGAGAATACTGGTGTAGTAGACTGCTTATCTGCCAGTTGTTACATCCTTATTTTACAAAAGAAATGAATATAGAATGAGAAAATAATTATGGAAAAGATTAAATTCTTGCTAGGACCTTCCTATAATTCCAATGTTTTTGAGCTTAAATTTTGTTATACATGGATGCATTTCTCATTTATTTTATACTTAGTGTTAGACATGGAACAGTTGGGTAGCTGTTGCCTCTCATTTCCAGTATCTCTTTCTTCCTATTTTCTGTTGTTTAGCTTTGTTCCTCAGATAATCAGGATAATGGAAAATTGAATATCTTCTGTTTCTTTCATGTTCCACTTTGTGGAGTATGAAATGGATGATTACTGTGTCATTATTAATGTTCCCATAGTATATGAATTTCCTATCAGTGTTTTGAATTGGTAATTAGCTGTTATATCAGAGCTTTTGTGGCTATATGGTAATTTTTTAGCTCTATTGCTGTTTTTTGTGCTCAACTTGGGGACTATTTGAAAGTTTTTATGAAAAAATATTTAACTGGAAGTTATGTCTGTAAATGTGTACATATGAATAAACTTAAAAAGTGAACCAGATAAGATGCATAATCTCTGTTTGGTTGGTTGGAGATATTGTGTGGAAAGAAATAAGATGTTACCTACAAGACTCAGGGAGCACTAAACCTGACTGTTTTTATTGCGAATTATGAATGTTTAAATTCATTTTTTATTTTTTAATCCTCACCCGAGGATATTTTTCCATTGATTTTTTAGAGAGAGCGGAAGAGTGAGGGAAAGACAGAAATATCAATGTGAGAGAAACACATCAAACACATCAAAACACATCACGAGCCCTGACTAGGGCCCAAACCAGGGAGGAACCTGCAACTGAGATACATTCCCTTACCCGGAATCATGTCCAGGACCCTTTGTCCACAGGCTGACGCTCTATCCACTGAGCCAAACCGGCTAGGGCATGAAAGGTTAAATTCATTTTAAAGCGTATTTTAAAATCTGCTATAGTGGTGGTTTGGTTACAAAACATAACCTGAATTTCTGATTTTAGTACAAATATAAATTAACACAACTTTATTGTGCAATTGGTTTTTAATAAATTTCTAATCTCAAAAGATCTGACTCAGGTAATGAGATCTCAGTTATATTCATTTTCTATTTTTTGTTATGTAAGCAGTACACTGCTTATTTCTATCTACTTAAAATTATTTTCACAAGCTAGATAAAGATAACTAATGGATTACTTGCATGTGCTACTTTTGCCAGGCTAATTGCATAAATTTGTTTCCTTACTAGGGAAAACAAAGTGCATGATGAAGTCTTCAGACTGTGTCATAAAGCATGCTGGTGTATACAGTACTGGTCTTGCAATGGTGGTAAGCTTTTCATAATTATCTCTTAGACCAGTCAGTGATTTTCAACCAGTGTACTGCAAGAATTTTTAAAACATGCACTAACTGACTATTTCATCAGGGACACTGACCCCTTTCTCTTAGATTGTGAATTAAAAAAATGACAACAGCCAGCACAATAAATAGCAATCCAATGTGAATTAAAATTACACTTATTTAAAAAAAATGTTTTCATTGATTTCAGAGAGCAGAAGGGAGAGGGAGAGAGAGATAGAAACAACATTGATGAGAAAGAATTAACGGCTGCCTCCTGCACTCCTCACTGGGGATTGAACCTGGAAACGGCATGTGCCCTGAAATCCTACTGTGACTCCCTGGTCATTGGCTGATGCTCACTCACTGAGCCACACTAGCCAGACTATATCTTTTTTTTTTTTTTTATCAGATGGGCAAATATATTTTTTTGCTAAGCCGGCAGAATTTTAGTAATTTGTGTCATGGAATGAAAAAGGTTGAAAATTGCTGTCTTAAGACTAGTTGTATCCACGGATAAGAAAACATCATTTTGACCAATGGTTATTTTTTATAACCACTGTATTATAAACATACTAAGGCCCGGTGCACTAATTCGTGCACAGAGTGTGGTGGTGGGGGCGGGGGGGTGGGGGCAGCCTCAGCCCAGCCTGCACCCTTTCCAATCGGGGACTACTGGTTGTTACAACCCAGGGTTTTTATATATTATATTAATCACACTGCTTTATCCCTTAGTTTAATTAATCTGGAGTTATCTGGATTATCTGTGGCATGTTTTTGTATGAATTTCCTTTATTACCTACTTGTTTTTAACTGCTTCTATTTTTCTTACTCGGAAGGATACAAGGAATGGAAACATTTAATTTTGACATAAATAAAAGTCATTTGTCATTGGTATCTTTCTAATGTGTCTTACTTAGACTTCATTTACTATGAAAGCCTTGCTTACCCAAGGTTCATGCTGTTGATTAAATAAGCAACCTCGTTTTAAAAAAACATAGGATCAGTATTTTTATTTTAAAGCTTTTATGTACAAAAAAGTACACATTTAATACAGGTTATACATAATTTCTTCATTATATGTATAAATTGCTAAGGAAAGTCATTGTTTTAAGTAATAAAAACATGTTTTTGTGATGCATTTTGCTCTCTTTTTCACTAAAAAGTTATCCTTTTAATCAGTTTTACTGTATTCCATTGTGTGATTTTATGCTCTGGTTCAAATTTCAGTTCATGATTAAAATAATACTATTTTACATCAAGCAGAATATTTTACTTTTAGTAACTTTTCAAGAACATATAAGTACCTATCAGGAGGCAGATCTTTATATACATATTTCATGTGTGCTTATCTTACAGGTGCTAGGAGCTAGAATTATTCATAGTCATCTTGTGAATTCTTTATTTTAAATATAAGGTTGTCAGTGTTACCTTTCAAAAATCAATCAAATATTCAAAAACCATGGTCATCTTCCTTGGTAGCTTGCTTATGTCTAAATTTATCAAACACTTTAACTGCGTTGTATGAGTCTGTATGATCTTTTCTAATATAAATAAAATATTTAAGTAGAATCATGAATCATTAGTTATAAATTCTAGAAATCCTCTCTTTGCCCTGCTTTGTCCTAGAAGCCTGACTGGATCATTCATGGCTTTCTTATGTTATGGCTTCCTTTTGGTTCAGCCAATGGGAGATGCTGGCAGGATACCTTAGGATAATAGGAGAGTACCATCTGGATCATTATTCTTCCAGCTCATTTCCTACCACGTTGTCCTTGTTTGGATGTGAATTGGGTAGAGTTCCTCTCTATATGGCTCTCGCTTGGGTTCTGGTAACTCTCACCTTTCTCTGTCCCTTGATGTTTTTTTCTGAGCCTATCCCTGTCCTTTGTAAATTATCTTTTTTAAACTCTCCCATGTTACCCATTTTAGTGTGCTATGTCTTTGTTGTTAGAACCTTGAGTAAGCCAAGAGACATTTGAGGGTTTGCTAGCTACAATGTTAATCCATTTTTATTTTTTATTATTTTTTAAAATATATTTATTGATTTCAAAAAGGAAGGAAGAGGGAGAGAGAGATAGAAACATTCATGATGAGAGAGAATTATGGCTCGGCTGCCTCCTACAACTCCCCCATTGGGGATCGAGCCCAATTCTCCGGGCATGTGCCCTTGACTGGAATCGAACCCGGGACCCTTCAGTTTGCAGGCTGACACTCCATCCAATGAGCCAAACCAGCTAGGGCTGTTAATCCATTTTTATAAGTCATAAAACATTTTTCCTATTTGCTCTATACTATTTTTGTTACAGGGCCTTGAATGGTATAACTGGGATTCAGAAGACCTGGATTTAAATCTCAGCTCCTCTATAATGTAGTTCTGGGATTTGGACTTGGTCTCGGGCCCCTGTACCTCATCTGTGAAGGAAAGACCATTCAGTCCATTAAGATTCTTTATAATCCTTAATACTCTGGACCTCATATTATTGAAAGATATAGTCTTAGTATCCTATCTTGATAAAGAAATGGAGAGTCTTACCCTGTCATTTAGTTCTATATATTATACTTTAATTTCCCCCCCACAAAGAAACAGGAAATTGCTTTGAAGCATAAGATGCCTTAAAAGAAGAAAAGCTGCTGACAGACATTTAATATGTTGTCTAGGTTATCCTAGAAAAGCTATATGATTATTTTATAAATTACACAGATAAGGAATTTTCTTCATTTTTAAAAATAAATCTTTATTGTTCAGATTATTACAATTGTTCCTCTTCTCCCCTTTCCATAGCTTCCCATCATACCCTCTGCCTTTACCTCTCCCTGATTGTCCTCATCCATAGTTGTACAATTTTTGTCTAGTCTTTTCCCACACCTCTCACACCTTTTTCCCCTGAGAATTGTCAGTACACTCCCTTTCTATGCCCTGATTCTATTATATTCACCAGTTTATTCTGCTCATCAGATTTTTTATTCACTTAATTTTTAGATTCACTTGTTGATAGATGTGTATTTGTTGTTCATAATTTTTATCTTTACCTTTTTCTTCCTTTCTTCCTCTTAAAGAATACCTCTTAGCATTTCATATAATGGTGGTTTGGTGGTGATGAACTTCTTTAGCTTTTTCTGATCTGTGAAGCTCTTTATCTGACCTTCAATTCTGAATGGTAGCTTTGCTGGGTAGAGTAATCTTGGTTGTAGGTTTTTGCTATTCATCACTTTGAATATTTCTTGCCACTCCCTTCTGGCCTGCATAGTTTCTGTTGAGAAATCAGCTGACAATCTTATGGGTGCTTCCTTGTAGGTAACTGTTTTTCTCTTGCTGCTTTTAATATTCTCTCTTTGTCTTTTGCTCTTGGCATTTTAATTATGATGTGTCTTGGTGTGGTCCACTTTGTATTCCTTTTGTTTGAGGTTCTCTGTGCTTCCTGAACTTGTAAGTCCATTTCTTTCACCAGGTGGGAGAAATTTTCGGTCATTATTTCTTCAAATATAATAGGTTTTCAGTATCTTGCTCTCTCTCTTCTTCTGGCACCCATATAATTCTGATGTTGGTATGCTTGAAGTTGTCCCAGAGGCTCCTTACACTATCTTCATATTTTTGGATTCTTTTTTCTTTCTGCTTTTCCTGTTGGGTGTTTTTTGCTTCTTTGTATTTCAAATCTTTGACTTGATTCTTGCGATCCTCTAGTCTGCTGTTGGATCTCTGTATATTATTCTTTATTTCAGTCAGTGTATGCTTAATTTCTAGTTGGTCCTTTTTCATATCCTCAAAGGTCTCACTAAATTTATTGGCCTGTTCTAGAAAATTCTTGAAAAACCTTATAACCATGTTTTTGAACTCTATATCCAGTAGTTTGCTTTCCTCCATTTCTTTCATTTGTGACCTGTCTCTTTGTTTCCACATTATGGGTACTTCCCTGAATTGATAGAGTGGCTTTGTGTGCTAGGTGTCTTATAGGGCCCAGTGGCTCAGCTTCTCCAGTTACCTGAGGTGAACACTCTTGGTGCACCCCTTTGTGGGCTCTGTGCAGTCTTATTGTAGTTAAGCCTTGATTCTTGTTGGTATCACTGGGAGGAATTGACCTCCAGACCATTTGGCTATGAGGATCAGCTGTGTCTACGATGGGAGAATTTCTGTGCTGGAGACACCCTTATGAGGCAAGACTTGCTTCAGTGGGCCTTTAGTGCTCACTGAGTCTCCCCCTGAGTGTGTTCCTTGTTGATCTGAGGAGTTGTAATCTGGTCCCACTCTCACCCTGGGTACATTGGCTCCTGGATCTCCAAGGAGGTGCTAATTTAGCCTCTGCCTGAGGCCACCCAGCAGGAGCTACAGAGAGATCTACAGATTCTTCTTCTTTGTTTGGGTTTTGGAGGTGCCCAGATGAGCCCCAGCTGTGAAGCAATGCAAGCTGCTGTGGGACCTTGGGCCTTCTTTTGGATGTTCTGGGTCTCTGACTCAGCTGCAGTTTGCTAGGTAAGTTTAGATTTCAAAGGACCAGGCCATTCATATCCAAAAGCCTCTGGGTAAAGCTTGGATGGGGCAGAGTCTTAGGGCAGAGCAAACGGCAAAGGCTTCTCGTCAGCCCTGCCCTAAGAGGCCCCCGGGTCTCAGTGTCCCTTGGTAATCGTTGCAAGCACCTCTGAGAGAAAGTGGCCCTCGAGTTCCGCCTGCTGCCAAACAGTTTCTCCCCGTATGAGTCTGGGTCCTCCGAGTCTCGCCTGGAACTGGAGTTCATAGCAGTTGGGAACTTGTGTCTCCCTGTGGATTGAAAAAGCCAGCCGCATACTCAGTCTCTATGAGCACGCGCCTCCATACCTCTGCCTTTACTTCCGCAGCTCCTCTGCGTCTCCGTGTGCTCTTCTTTTCCCTTCTATTTGTAGAATTTCCACTTAGCTAGCCTTCCTGTGGTTCTGGATGATGTCCATTTTGTCTTTTAGTTGTAGTTTTGAATTTGTTGTGCAAGGCAGCAGGTTCAGGTGTTTACCTATGCCACCATCTTGGTTTCTCTCCAGGAATTTTCTTAAGTTGGAAATATTAGTATTTGGAAGCATTCAATTTAGTTACTGGAGTTGCTGTAGACAAGTATGCTTGAACTGTGGACTCCAGATTTCATTTGAATTAGAATTCAGTTTGAAGGCCACCCTTATAGCTCCTGACTTACTTCAGTGATTAATATAGGGTAAGTGTATAGAGTTCCTTTTGCTTCTTTTTCTTTTGATATATATAGCTAAGATCTGTATAAATAGCTATTGGTATAGTAGTTTTCACTCTTAATTTTAGCTAAGTAAACAGTAATTTTTTTTTTCTTCTTCAATGAAGCCACCCACTGTCACTAAAGTTTGATAAATTACTAGATATATATAACTTTGATGGTAGCTACTGGGTAGGACAGAGACTTTCAAACTTTACCACCTCATGTCACAAATAAACTAATTACTAAAATTCTGCGGCTCACCAAAACATATTTTTTGCCAATCTGACCAAAAAGGGGGGTGGGAGGGATGATAGGTATAACTTTGATTGATTTTTAAAATAAATAATAATAGCAATTATTTACCCTTTTTGCTCCAAAGTGACTTAAAAAAAAAAAATCAGGTCCCTATATTTATATATAAGGATTTTTGGTACCAAGAATTGATCCATCAGACATAACCTTCTTATGCATTGTGACCAACAAGATGGAACTCTATTAAATGACCTATGTATTCATGGTTCAAGACAGCACATTTACACTGGCTGACTCTTGTGTTGGCTATTGTCAATTTTTTTTTTTTTTTTTAATTTATAATCTAAGGGAAAAGAGATCAATGCCCCTGACTAGGTATTGTACATTGAAAAATTCTTGTGGCACACGGAAAATCGCTGTGTTAGACAATGGCTGCAGCTGGTCAAGTGACGAAGATTAATTTTTGTGTTCCTTGGCTGCAGGGTGCAATATGTGACTTCTGTGAAGCTTGGGTGTGTCATGGTCGGAAATGTCTCAGCACACATGCCTGTGCCTGCCCTCTTACCGATGCAGAGTGTGTGGAATGTGAACGAGGTGTCTGGGACCATGGTGAGTGATTACATATAGGCAGTAAACTTGGCTCTAAGTGAGGGCTGACTTTGAAACATCCTGGATACTATTTTTAACATATTTTTCAGGATGCTTTCAATCCTAAATATGGACAGTGTTTTGCTTATTAGTTTAGTTGAAAAAGGGATTTATATTAGCACTAACAGTCATTTGGATTGTTTACCAAAACAGGGAAGGTAGTTATGGGAGAGCAAGTGTCTCTGAGCATTGTATTAGGTATGTGTAGCCAGGGGTTAGTGGGAGTCTCTTTCTTTATGGTTAATTTTAGCAGTATTCATTGTAGCTTTTACCAGATCAGAAACTCCTGTGTTATTATGGTGTAAATCTGAAATAACTTGCCATCCTTTTTGAGCAGTTTTATAGATATGAGTTTTTTCAGATTAAAACTTATATTTACATTTTTATGTTTTGTTTTTTTAATCTAATAGGAGGCAGAATATTCAGTTGTTCTTTTTGCCAAAACTTTCTCTGTGAAGATGATCAATTTGAACATCAAGCCAGCTGCCAGGTTTTAGAAGCAGAAACATTTAAATGTAAGTTTTTATATATTAAATGTTCTTTATATCCAAGTTTCTTAATAGTCTGAGTGTTAAACAATGAAAAAGGAATCCAGTTTTTCATTCGGCCTCTTATGGACTGTAATTTAGCTCAAATCTATTTTCTGGGTGTAGAAAAAATTCATAACACATTTATTTTCTCTTTTTAAAAGAGGTGCCTATGGTATTTTAATTGGGCCAATTTTTTATTTTATGGGAATGATCAAGAATTACTGGTCCTGAATACCAAATGTCATTTTCACCTCTAAGCTACTAAAATAATCCCCTTTGTCTCCACACACTTCCAGATGCCCCCAAGTAAGGGATACCACCCCTATTTTCTTTTAAGTGATTCTTAGGCGGGAGTATGCATCAAAGACACCGTGGAGGATTTTAAGAAATACGTGTTCAGGCCTCATCCCTGAGATTCTATATTTACAGTTGTGGTGGGTGCCAGGCACATGCATTTAACCTGCACACATAATTCTCAAGGATCTTCCTATTTGAGAACCAGTGTTACTGACTGGGTGGATGGTATCATCTTCACAGATAGATTGTATTTTATTTCTACTCTGATTCTCAAAAGCTCAAGTTTTGGAGTCAAACACTACTTGATTTCTACTTTTTGATCATATGACTTGGGGCAAATTACTAAATATTTCTGAACCTGAATCTCCTTAAAAGGAAGATGTGAATTTCTTTTTCAAAGTGTTAATTGAAATGAGAATCCAGACAAAGAAAAGCATTACTATAATATCTGGCACTTAGAAAACCTTCCTATATAATAGAAGTCTAATATGCTAAGTGTCTGATTGTCTGTTCAACCAATCAAAGCAAAGTATGCTAATGATATGCTAAGGCTGCTCAACTGCATGCCATGACGTGCACTCACTATCAGGGGGCAGATGCTTTGACTGGTAGGTTAGCTTGCAGCTGGGGTCTGGTGGATCAGGACTGAGTGAGATGGGATGGACATGCCTTGGGGCCCTCCTAAGGTCCCTCCCCAGCTGGCCATCCTCCTGCAACCCTCCCTGGACCTGATCGTGCATTGGTGGGGTCCCTCAGCCTCTCCTGTGCCCTCTTGCAACCTGGGACCCCTCAAGGGATGTCAGAGAGCCAGTTTCGGCCCAATCCCACAGGCCAGGCCAAAGGACTCTACTGGTGCATTCCAAGGGACCCAGAATTTGTGTACTGGGCCTCTAGTTATTATATAATAGATGGCATCTGATATTCCCCAGATATTCACTTCCTTGAATTTGGTTCTTGTTCTGGTAGTTCTGGTATCAGTTATTAATCCTTATATTCACATAAATTTAAAATTGAAATATATGTGTATGTGTGTGTGTGTGTGTGTGTGTGTGTATATATGTGTATATATATATATATGTATGTCATTATTAGATATATCTATAAGACATATATATCAATTATATATATAGCTCTTAGAATGTTTTTATAGAAATTCTTAAAGATTAAAAGAACATCTTAAAGTATATAAGAATTGTTGATTTCCTTTCTTGTGATTTGGAATTCAATCTCATTTTTATGTGTCCTCTAAGTTATACTATGAGACAGAAAAGCAAATTTAGTAATTGACCTAAGATAGTACTTCAAGTACAAATCTGAGGAAAATAGTATTTTTATTCCAAGTTTAATCTGGGCATTATGTATTTTCCCCACAGGTGTTTCGTGCAATCGGCTCGGTCAGCATTCTTGTCTTCGTTGTAAGGTATACTTGAGTATTTTTTATTTTTTGTTTTTAATTCCCATATTCCACACCAGTCCTTGAGTTACGTACAGCATTGATTAACCTGGAAGGATCCTTAAACATTATTTAGTTTTGTTTTTTCATTTCAGAGCTTGTGGGATTGAGAAATCTCTCTGACTTTGCAAAGGCTATAGGTTGGCTTGTCTAGAGTTGACACTAGTGCACTTGCTTCCTGATTCTTGACTCAGTGTTTTCACACCTTACATTTATGGAAAAAATTCTAACCAAAATGATGGAATGTATTTTAGTTAATGTCAAAATGCACTTTTGTAGGAGAGTGAAGATTTCCATAATGTTCTAATTCTTTGGAACTTCTCTCTAGCATTTTTGTTTGTCAAAGATAACTAAATAGATACAACCAATTCACTTGTTCTCGGAAACATTTCTCTAGTTTTTGCTTATATTCTTAATCCTATCTTATTTCTCTTTCCACTTTTTTTCTAATTTTGTCTAAGCTGTTTCCTTTGCCTTAGATCTCTCTCCCGTCTTTATTATACCCCCATTCTCCTTCAGATCCCAGCTAAGACTTCATGTTCTTTCCTGAATCCTGCACCAAGTTTAGTAATTCTCTACTTTTCTCTTTCAATGCATAATGCCTTGTAGTACACTGCCTCTCCACTTGTCAGTGTCCCCAATTAGCCTGCATACAATGTGAGGGTAAGATAGGCTCTTCACCATTATGTCATCAGGGGCTTTGCGAATACTCATATATTCACGAATGAGTCTACATATCATATCCTGTGTATTGTTTCTGCCTTGTGTTAGGTCATAGTTCTGAAGAGTCCTGACAGAACGTTTCTCTTAAGAAATTAAAGTCAGGAGTGTGACCAGCCCAAGCTCTTCTGCCCTAATGAACCACACACACCTTTAAATTTCCTTGAAATAGTGAATGTTATCTTTGTGTATTTTAAATTTATTTATTGTTACCTTAGCTGGTTTGGGTTAGTGGATAGAGCATTGGCCTACGGACTGAGGGGTCTCAGGTTCGATTCCAGTCAAGGTCACATGCCTGGGTTGTGGGCTCCAACCCCAGTAGGGAGTGTGCAGGAGGCAGCCAATCAATGATACCCATCATTGATGTTTCTATCTCTCTCTCTCCCTTCCTCTCTGAAATAAATAATAATATATTTAAAAAATAAAATGAAATAAAAATAAGTCCTGCTTGAAAGACTTCTTTAATTATTGTTCATTTTTACATCTCTGTATAGGCCTGTTTCTGTGATGATCATTCAAGGAGCAAAGTATTTAAACAAGAAAAAGGAAAACATCCTCCTTGCCCTAAATGTGGACACGAAACTCAGGAAACTAAGGATCTTAGCATGTCAAGTAAGGCTCTTAAAATGACAGTGGGTTGGTTTTGCTTTCATGCTTAGACAAGATGTATCTCTTTTTTTCTTTTTCTATTTTTGTTTTTACCTCTTTTTTCTATTTGGAAAGATAAATGTGTTCTCTTAAGGAAGTGGGATTTTATAGCCTTGGAAAATATATGGGTAACATTTCTCAATTTTCCTTAAGAAATATGCCATCATTCACTTTGATATTTGGCATTTGCCTCAGTTAATGACATAGTGAATACTGAAATTTAAGACCAAAAAAGGAATCTTTCTTTCTTTCTTCTTTTTTCTTTTTTTTTTTTTTGCTGAGCCTTCCTTGTTCAATAATTGAGTAGCTATAAATCCTTAATATTTAAGTGCTGGTAATCTTTAGTACTGGAAAGTTGGCATTCATTCTTAAGCAATTCTTAGGTATGTAGTATTTGAACAGCTATACTTATTATGTACTACATCACTACTGTAGGAAATTGCTTTCTGGTTTTTATATAACTTTTCTATGAAGGAATAAGACTGCCATAAACATTTATAGTAATGTAGCTCACAATTTGACTCTTTACCAAACATATCAGAATGGAACCATAATTCTAAATGACTTTGCTTAATCAAATCAGGTAAGACTGATGATTTTGCTGATTTTTTTCTGCACTAGTTTGTATTGCTGGAAGGATAAATTAAAGACTTTGTCTTCTAGGACATCTGACTTATAAAATTGCCCTAAAAAGTATAATGACATGAAATCAACTCTGCTGTAATTTGAAATAAATGTTTAATTGATCAAACAAAAGGGCATTTTATTTTAATTTTTAACATGCCTTATTATGTTTAGAGAGTGCTTTGTTTCCCAACTTTTTCTAGATTTAATGAAATGACACTGTCATCTTTATCATTTGTTACACGTGGTGTGTATGTAGACCTCAGATTGGATAGAATTGATAGTCGTTTTTTAAGGTCTTCTTTTTTTCCAATTAAATATTAAGTTAGGAAAGTAGGAAAAATGTGGCTTACTTGTTTGGGAGTAAGAAACAGCCAATCAAGTTCATGTAATATTATGTATTGTAGAGGAAAATGAGGATGTAGAGAACGGGAACTAATGAGGTGTCGTGTACATACTGTGTTTTGTAGCACGCTCCCTGAAATTTGGCAGACAGGCTGGAGGTGAAGAGGGAGATGGAGCTTCTGGGTACGATGCTTATTGGAAGAACCTTTCATCTGATAAGTATGGTGATACCAGCTACCACGACGATGAGGATGAGTCTGAAGCAGAGGATGAAGAAGAAGATGACGAAGGTGGAAAGGATTCAGATGTTGAGTCATCAGAATTGTTTACTAATTTAAATTTAGGAAGGACCTATGCCAGTGGCTATGCTCACTATGAAGAACAAGAGGACTAGAGGAACTACTTGCCCGTTGGTGACCTTGTCTGAGAGAAGCAGGAAAATGTGTGCTTGATGAATCGTGTGTGGGTGTTCAGAAGTACTGTCACAGCCTGGTGCAAAAGACTAGGCACACTTACTAGGCAAGGGGTAGGCATAACATTTTTATAGGAACTGATAAGCAGGCTTATGGCATAAGAAAAGTGATTTTCAAATGTAAGATGTTTATTGATACAAGGAATTAAGCATCATGGATTGGATTTTTACTGATTTCAGTAACTTGGTAGGTTTTGCCAATTAGATACATGTGTAGCATAAAGGAATAATTGGAGGGTAATATATTTGAAATTAAATTGCTCTTTTTATGAAAAACACTGCTTATAAATACATTCTGTCTGATTTTGTAAAATGTAATGAATAAATAGAGTTATTGTATTTTTCCTTGTATGTCCATAGGATGCAAGTCAGATTTTCTATAAAATTTTCATTAAATCTTCATGTCATCTTACATAGTCATGATATATGTGCTTTAGCAACTGATTTTTCACAATGTACATCCTGAATAGTACCTGCTAATGCTTAAATGTATAGACAAAGGTGACTACAAAGCTATTTTTTCAGACACAGAATCAGAAATAGTATTACACAGATGTTTTACCCAGGAAATTTAATTTCTTTTTGAATAAATCTAGTATTACAGTTACATACTTTTGATATTTTATTTAATTTCTTGTTCTTAATTTTGTAAACCTTGGAAAGTATTCTGATATTTTTGTGTAATCTTCATTTTTTTGGTCTAATATGAGAAATAAGTAGCAGAGATTAATATTGTGGTAGACAAAAAGTTATGCAGCCAGACCCCATCATTCATGGAGGTGGAGAACAGACAGTTGCTGGCACAAATTTCAGTTGTTACAGCTTATGAATTGGGATGGAGTGGTAGAAATAAACACTATGGGACTGACTGGCATTTGAGAAATACAGAGAAAACTAATTTTGAGGATAAAAGGGTTGGATGGCTTATTCTATAGAAACATAATGAACAGCTGAGGGCAGTAATAGGCTGTGGAAACCAGGTGTGAGAGCCAGAGGGCCTCTGGATGCATGCAGAAAAAGCTTTCATCCCTTACAGCAGCAGGGCTGAGAAAACAGGACCAAGCCGAGGATTTAACAGAACAAATGAACTTTAAGGACAGTTGCCCATCAAGTAAGTCCATATGCAAAGATCAGGGCGCTGTTTGAGAAAACCCAGGACCCTAACAAGTGAGATAAAAACTTCTGGATGGATGCTGCTGTAGATTTTTACTCCTCAGACTCCTGAACTTGCTGAGCCTTGCAGTCAGCTCACTCCTCTCTGTTAAGGACAAGCATCCCCCATCCTACTCCCAAGCTGAACAGAAGTCTCCTTCCCTAGGCAATATGTGCCCCCTCAGGACTTGTCCTATTTCCAGGCTACTAGGCCTAGAATTAGGGTTAACTAAGTAGAATTTAAATTCAACAAAGCTCAGGTGGGCTAGCAGAGAGGAGAAACCACTATTCCTCAAAGGAACCCTAAGAATTGGCCAGCATGTGCTGGGAGGAGCCAGGAGGAGTACGCTTGAGACTAGAATTCGAGAATGTTGATAATAGGGGTCAAAACAAAATTAGGGGAAAGTTTGATAGCACCACATTGGGTTCTTAGGTTACAGGATTTAACAGGACTTAACACCCTGGCTACTGGGAGATGGTGAATAACTTTCAGAAACATGGAAAAAGCTATGGCCAATTCTGAGCAAAGCTGAAATGCCTTTAATACTGTGGCAGATGGTGGAGAGAAGGAGTAAAAGGGTGAGGAAAATGGGCATGCTGGAATGGATAGATTATCTTTGGCTGGAAGATCATCAGATGATTATGTTCAATTGGAAGGCCCAGGGACAAACCATTTAACAAAGGCCATAAAGACAAGAATTGTTGGGGGAAGGGAAGGGGACAAGGGTCACTAAAAATTTAGCCATGACTCTAGGGTATTGCTCACAGTAGAAACAAACTATTCCAAAGGTTAGTACTTATAGTAATGGGCAATAAGACCCTGAAAAAATAGCGGCCAAGTGGCAATGCCTAATGCCAAAGTCAGATGGGGTCATAAGTATCAAAATGACTCAAACTGGGAGTGATTATCCAAGGGGGCCTGGCCTGCAGAGAGTTATGAAGAAGGCTAATAGAATATACAGTGAGTGGCCAGATTATTATGACCACCCCATCAATACTTCGTTGGGCCACCTTTTGCCCTCAATACTGTGGCAGTTCTTACTGGCATTGACTCCACGAGATGTTGAAAGGTGATAGGAGGAATCTGACACTAAGCCTGACGAATAGCCTGTCCAGTTCTGTGAGATTTGATGGTTGTGGAACCAGCTGCCTGATGGCTCTTTTAACTTCGTCCCACAAACGCTCAATTGGATTGCGATTTGGTGATTGTGGGGGCCACCTAAGCAAGGTAAAGTCTCCCTCATGTTCTTGAAACCACTCCTGCACAATATGAGCACCATGGCATGGTGCATTGTCTTGTTGGAAGAAGCCATCTCCATTGGGATACGCCATCAACATGATAGGATGGACTTAGTCAGCAATGGTACTTAGGTATGTTGTGCTATTCAGATATTGTTTCACATGAAGTGAAGGGCCCAAATCATGCCAGGAAAACATGCCCCAAACCATAACACTGTCCCCACCAGCTTGAAGAGTTGTACTAATGCATGTGGGGTGTATACTTTCATGCTGTTTCCTCAAAACTCTCATTATGCCATCTGCATGATGCAACTGGAAATATGATTCATCAGACCATATGACTTTTTTCCAATGCTCGACTGTCCAATCTTTGTGTTCCTGTGGGAATTGGAGATGTTTTATCTTGGTAATTGCAGACAGCAAAGGTGTTTGAATTGGCCTTCTGCTTCCATATCCCATACAATGCAGTGTACGGCTAATTTGCCTACAAACGTCAGGTGGTCATAATAATCTGGCCACTCAGTATATATAACACCCTTAGGGGTAAAATAATTAATGGGGACATTTTTCTTTCCATCTCTGATACTGGACTTTCCATAATTAGAATTCTATGTCCTCAAAGGTGGCATCTTTTTTTAAAAAATATATATTTTATTGAGTTTTTACAGGGAGGAAGAGAGAGGGATAGAGAGTTAGAAACATTGATGAGAGAGAAACATCAATCAGCTGCTTCTTGCACACCCCCTACTGGAGATGTGCCCGCAACCAAGGTACATGCCCTTGACTAGAATCGAACCTGGGATCTTTCAGTCCACAGGCCGACACTCTATCCACTGAGCCAAACCGGTTTTGGCAAAGGTGGCATCTTTCTTCATGGTACCCCAAAAGCACTCCAATGAATTATAAACTATGCCTACTGATTTGGTATTTTTAGCTTTATATGTCCAGGGATCTGCATGCAAGAAGAGAAATCACCGTCTTGGCTGATAATGTGATTCCATCAAGAAAAAAATAGGGCTGCCTTTATGTATGGGGCAGGGAGGAACATCAGTAGAGTTCAGGAGATTCACTGAGTTTCCTAGGTGTTTCTTTGCTCACTTGTCCATAAATGGACATGGCAAACTCCCCCAGCATGTAAAGGGTATGGTGACTAGATTCCCAGGGCGTGAGCATCTGGGTTATACTAGCCGGTAATCCACTGAGACCAGCAGAGGTAGTGGCAGTCAGGTAGCAGGTGACAATACGGAAATATTTTTCTTCCTCTTCATTCTTGTCATGGTTAGTAAACTGTTGGAATATTGTAATGATGTATGTGCGGTTGACATTTACACATCACCTACAAGTTCTGCTCATGTAGAATGTATTAGTCCATTTCAGAGAGTGAATAGATCATATAGCACATCCACCTGTGCATTACAGAATAATCCTGGTTACTTATCTGCCCAATGGGAACAATTCTAAGGATGAAACTTAATATATTAAATGCTTAATATTTTGTGGAATCAGACATAGATAGTTCAAATGATAAATTAGACATATTAAAGCAATCTTTATAAGGAGTCAGAGTTAAAACAATGGATATAAAAGACAGACTCACATACACATTGCTATCTTAAAGTTTGAGATTTACATATTACCTGTGTAATATGAGTTTATATATTCCTTATTATATAAATTAAATACAAAATCTCTTTATTCACTTGATTTTAATCTTAGATATCAAGTTTTTCTTGGCCTCCAAGAAGAAAAGGCTTAAAAAACAATGAACGCACAGTTGGCATAGTCTATATAGTTTTGACCTTTAAGTACCTAAGGTCTAAGCCAATCTATACTAATAAAATCATAATATGCTAATTAGACCGGACAGCCAAGCAATCTTCCGACGTCCTTTTGGATGAAGCTGCCATGGCGGGGTCCAAGGCAGAAGCTGTTAGGGGTGATCAGGCAGGCAGGTGAGTGGGTAGGGGCAATCAGGCAGGCAGAGTGGTTAGGGGCAATCAGACAGGAAGGCAGGTGAGCAGTTAGGAGCCAGTGGTCCCAGATTGTAAGAGGGTGCAGGCCAGGCTGAGGCACCACCCCCACTCCCTTGTGCACAAATTTCATGCACTGGGCCTCTAGTATGTATATAATATACCTGACATGTAAATCAAATTATTTTACTTTGCTGATAGAATCTCTATTTTTTTAAAGAAATGTAGTGAACACTACCAGACAATCATTAAAAAAGAAGTAGCTATTGAAGCTTTGTTTCTGTTGTATAAAAGAAAATGTTTCTGTACTAAAATTTCAGTCTGAAATGCCAGCCAGGCCTCTCAACCCAGCCTTAAACGTGAGTCTAAAGAAAACATTTGATCTTTATCTTTTCAACTTGACAAAATGTCCTCCTTATTTGAAATCCATTTATTTATTTATTTATTTATTTTTTTTTTTTACATGTGCTTGTCAATGTGAGTTAGAAAAAAAGCTCTTGGTGGTAAGATAGGAACCTTCTTGTTTAGTTTTTGAACACACTCTACCAAGTTGACATTCCAAAAATATTGCTCATTAAAATCTTAATCTTCCTATAGTGGTTTAGAAGTGGTAGCAGGAGTTGTTGGATTTAGCTTCTTTACTTAGAGGCTTAAAAAAAAAAAATAACACTCCATAGGAACATTACATCCCATTCACCAAATGTTCTTTGAGGCTCTTCTGCACAGCAATAATGAATGTTCATTGGAAGATTAGCTGACATAGCCACTACGATCAAGTTCTGTGGTTGATACATAAGGAACATAATAGGGATTCATGGATTCAAAAAGTGCATGCTCTTATTGAAATAAAATAGAAGTAAAATAGAAATTGATTTTAGATCAGACAAAACTTAATCCATCAGTTTCTGCTTTGAGAGCCCATTTCAACTGAAAACTCACTATTAGGAAGAAATCTATTAGCTGCTAAAATAACCACAAAAAAGTAAGGATATAATCATGTATAGTTAAAATAAGTGTATTTGCATAAGACTACATCTCAAATTATAAAGCACTCATGATAAATTTAGATATATTTCCGCCCTGGCATTTGTTACTTTTCATTTCAAATGGCATTTATTTTGGCTGGCCTTCCGAGAATTCCTGATTAATCATCATGCTGCTGTCCTCTGATACTAGTGTGTAAGACCACCATGACCTTTATTTATATTTCAACCATGAGCTAACTCTAGAAATAAATGTCATATCACCCATGAGAAAACTGCTAGATTAGCAATCTGTATTACAGAGTCAGGATTTTTAAGAATAATTAAAAAGTATAATTTTTTTTTTTTTAACAGATATGGCAAAATAAGAAAGTCCAACATGACTGTGGCAGAGTGAATAACTGCATCCCCCAAAAGCTCCATGGTCTAGCAGGAGGGCTGCTGGGTGAATGCTGAAACCCAGAGCAGGAATGGTTGGTGCGACCACAGCCACACATGGTAGCAGGAGCAAATGCAGTAGGCTCCCTCTTATCCATAGGGGAAATGTTTGAGGAAAACCAGTGGGTGCCTGAAACCATGGATAGAACCAAACTTTATATACCATTTTTTTTTCTTACTGTTCACTGAAAAGAAGTACTTTATAACCTTTCTTTGGAATATCTGAATTGCTAGCTTCACTATTCTTGTACTTTGGGGCTGTTATGAAGTAAAATAAGGGTGAGTAGAACACAAGCACTGCCACAGGGCGATGGTCAATCTTGAGAATATGAGACATCTACTCAGTGACTAATGGGGAGGGAGCATCTACAGTGTGGAGACACTAGACAAAGGAAAGATTCGCATGCTGGGTGGGACAGAGCCGGAAGAAGCAGTATTTCATCATGCTACTCAGATGGTGCACAATTTAAAAGTTATGAATTGTTTATTTCTAGAATTCTCCACTTTATATTTTTGGATCTTGGTTGCCCGAGGATAACTGAAACCATGGGGAAACAAAATCATGGATAAGGGAGGGCTACTGTACTTGAAAGAGGATTTTAGGTCCATGATGTCACCTTTCATCCATTCCTAATGTCAATGTGGTTTCTACTCATTCCACCTCCCACTTCTCAGAGAGTATTTCATTAAGTCTAGCAGTGATCTCCATGCTCTACCACGTCCAAAGATCAGCTCCCTATTCCCTTACCTAGCCTATCCTCAGCATTTGACATCAATGGCTACTATCTTTTCTCTCAAACATTTTCCCTTTGGTTTCCACGCTATCACACTTTCTTATTTTCCCTTCTACCTTTCTGGCCAGTCCTTGTTAGTCTCTTTTCCTTTCTTCACTTTAAATGCTATATCATATCTAACTGCTATAGCTCAACATGTCACTGTACATATCCAATCCACATGATATTAACTAGTGCCAAGGGTTTAATTCTATCTTCAAAATGTAAGGTACTGCTGCTTGAGCCATAACAGTACGGGGGTGAGGGAGAGCATGGTGGCAGAGGGAGGCTGAAAGATAAAAGGGCACCTTCTTGAGTTCCTTGTTTCAAGAAAAGAGACCATGGAGTTGTTTGAACAGGAAGGACCTCAAGTTAAGACAGATGGGGTCTAGAAGGCAGAGAAGGTCATGATAATCATCCAGTTAAAGATACATGTTGGTGCCAGAGCCCTAATTTTCCACAGTACTAAACATTCTTACGTCTCAGTTGTGCTGTGTCTCTCTTGACCAGAGCTGTGAACCCCAAGTCAGTGACAGGGCTGTGTATGCAGCCTCTCGTGTCATAGGAATGATTGCAAAGCATGGGGCACCATGCGGAGCCTCCAATGACTGTTACCAACCATCCTGGTTAAATCTGGAAAGAGATAGAGGGACATAGGCATTTAAATGTTGTTCATTGAAAAGGAAGTGTGTGTGGTGGTGTGGCAGACGATGTACAGAAAACAGATGACAAACTGAGAGTAGGGGGAAGTGAGGTTTGTTTTGAATTTTCTGGGGTGAGGAACATATTTTATGAAGTTCACCTGTGTTTTTCTGCTTCTAGTCTTTCCAGGCATGTAAGGTTGGGACATGGAAGTGGGAAAGAAATTGTATTTCCATGCCCCCATGAGGTTTGGTGTGATGATATGACTCACTTTAGCCAATAAAATGAGAGTAGAGAGGCCATGTGATGCTTTGGTCAAAGTACTCAATTCCCATATGAAGCTACCCTGTGAGCTCCTGCCCAGCTTTGTGATCACAGGTGTCCTGAGTGTTGCTTTGCAAACTGGCTCCTGTAGGTGGAGGGTGAGGAGAGCCCAGAGAAAGACGCAGAACACTCCAGTTGGGTAGGTGGCAGCTTAACAAGCAAGGGGACTTCCCCACAAGGCTTGTGCTGAGCAGTTGTGAGACGAGTAGACCCCAGCTCCTCGGGCAGAGTCTGAGGTTTATATAGACTTGTTGCGGTGGTCAGTCATGTGTACCATCCAGATGGTGTTAACTGCACATTGCTTTAGTCCACTATGGGAACGGTAGACAGAATCTACACTCCAAAAGCAGTGGAGGGGTGAGGAGCCTCTGATTGCTTGGGCCCAGGTCACAGGTCAAAGGACAGTGATATTCTCATGGTTACTTCCCCCACCACTGGATCAAGCCAAGACCATGCCTCCAGGACAGATAGCAGATCTAGGTGAGTAAGAAGCACTTCCATTCTGTTAAGCCCTCAATGTTTTGTTGTTTTCTGTTTACCATAGCATAAAACAGCCAATCCTGACCTGCCTACATAGATAATGTTTCTGTGTTTACTCACTTTTGTCTCTTCCACTGATTGTTGATAACCGGTTGTCTGTTTTTCTAAAGAGTATGAATCTTTGGAGCCTTCCTGCCTTTTCACTTGTACCTTCTTGAATAAAATGTACTTAGATGTAGCATCTGAATTAAACGATTCCAAATCCATTTATATTGGCTCTAACAAAAGAATTTTTTGAAACATGGGGAGGAAATTTTCCCATTTCTTTGATTTTATGGGTGAACACAGTACATTATAGAAACAGTGAATGGGATGCCAACCAGATAGCAGAAAAGAACTTTGGAACTGAAAAAAAAAAAAAGTCAATAGGAAATAGTATGCTTGTGTAACTTTGATAGAAACTACTAGAGGATTTGACATTCTTTCTTCTTTAAAAATCCTGGTTCTTGAGTAAATGAAGAAAGAAGTAATCACTTTGATGTGGGGACTTCCTTAAAATTCTCTTTCTCTTGGCGCTTATTTTATGCCATTATAATCTTGTATTCAAGCGGCTTCTGGAAGAAAGATCCAAGATCCTTAATGGAGGAGGAGGGGACACGGTGGCTCATTTAACTTGAATTCTTAGCAGGTCTTTGGAAAGCTTAGTCTGGTATTCCCCAGCCAAAGAAAAAGTAATTGCTGATGGAAAACCAGGGGCACTTGAGAATTCTGACCAAAAAAAAAAAAATATATCCATTTCTAACATACATTTAATTCATTTATAAAATACACTCATCCAGAGTACACTCATTTACCATCTAAATGAGGCTTCAATGGATCCAGCCGAGTGTAGCTGCCGTGGTAGGTCTCCAGGCAGAGCTCTGGGCACTTCTTTTATCTGCGGGCGATGTCATTATACGTGGCAATCAGCACGACGGCACCTGCTCATTAGGCATTCCTGAAGTGCTCACGCGGCTATCGTGTGCTTCCATTTGTATTCCACAACAGTTTCGCAATGGGGACTTAAAAGTCATTTGATCAATCTTGTGTGGCGCTCTTGTTGTTACTCCAGGCAAATTAATGTGAAGACGAGTGCAACATATTAAGCAGATTTAATTGTTCATTGATCAAGCAGCTCCTCTGAAATGCAGGCACTTGAAGCCGTAATACTTCCTCAGGTTTTGAAGGTGTGAAAATATATCAGTTATCCAGTTAGACTGAGTGATGAAAGATGAGCATTGAAATATAATATATGTAAAACTTATTAACACCCCCTCTTTTTTTTTTTAACGTGAGGTATTTTTTTGACATGAAGTTATATTAAGTATCTATGATCTCATAAAATCATAGTTTCTTTATTTTAAAAATCATAGTTTCCTGACATTAATTACAAAACAGTGCTGAATTTGCAGATTAGTGGGTTTTTTTTTTGTGTGTTTTTTTTTTTTTTTTTTTGCTTTTCTTTATTTTAATGGGTTTTAAATGATTATAAAAGGTGGGACAGCTATTGAACTTGGAAATTTAGTACCTCCTCACATTTTTACCAAACTGGGTGAAGTCATCAAAATTTGAGAATAGACAACATCTTCAAAGTAATAGTACTTTACTGCTGGGAACTGGATTTTGTAAACTTTACCATATTACTCAAAGAAAGCACTTGTCAAGAAAGAGGTTGAAAGATAAAAAAAGAGGAGAAATTCCTCCTCTCTCAAACTTAACTGCATGTAAATCTTCCCATGTGGAGCTTTTTAAACAGTCTTGTTTTATGAATGGTTGTTATCAATGGATTCTGCTTCATCATTTTAGTATCTAGTAATTCCAAAATTCAGAGGTTTGCTCCAATTAAGAAAAGCCTGTCTGCTCTTTCTTTCTTGCTTTTATGTATTTGTAAATATAAACTTAGAACTTCTTATTTTGTAGAAGAATCCAGAGATGATGAGATTATGAATTAAAGGCAGGTTATAAAAAAACAGGCCAGTCAATGCATTATGTGAGGGGCTAGGACTGGCAATATTTCTGACTTTGATATTGGAACAAACACCTGAAAATTGTGTTTAAGCCTGGAATTGCAACCCTTTGGAAGAGATCATTATGATGATTTAGTGCAATCTTCTCAGCTTACAAATGAGAACATGGAAGTCTAGTTATAAAATTAAAAGCCTTTTTTTTTAACCATCAAGAGGACTTATAAGCATGTATACAAAACCCATGAACACAGATAATAGTGTGGTGAAGGCCCAGAGGGGAATAGGAGAGGTAGAAGAGGTCATTGTTATTAAAAAAGGGGACATCTGTAATACTTTCAACAATAAAGGTAAATTAAAAACAAAAATTAAAAGATAGAAGAGTGTTTAGAAATGACACTAGTAGGTACCATAGAACAATTGACAGAGTAAAAGGCCATTTGTGACATTTTGCTTCGGGTACTGGATTAGAAAGTATGACATTTAAATTTGATACATTTAATTAGATGTAGAGCTTGAGTTTATAAGGAATTTCTATTTATTTTAGTTGGTTCAGATGATATTAGCTCATTAAACATTTCATGAGCGATTATTGTTGACACTAGGATAAAAAAGTTTATTTAACAGGATGAAGACTCTTTGTTATCAAATTTTTATTCTTTGATGTATTTTTCATTTGGTGAAGTTTTAATCTCATGTTTTAGTGGTTTCCTGGTTTTGTAGTTTATGACTCAGATAATGCTATTTAATCAGTGGGTCAGACCAATAAACCCTATCTCATGCTCACTAAAATTTCATCACAGAATTGAATGAATGTGCTATCTTGTCACCACATGGATTTTTTTTAATGTGCAATTGCTCATGGAGCTATTGCCCAGTTTATGTTGTAAGCTTTGGAGCGACGAGAAGCATGTCTGTGTAACTTGATCCAAATAATTTTTAATAACATATGAAGTTATGTTAGAGTAAATTATGGCAATAACAATAACATTAATTATAACCTTAACAATTAAATTTAAAAATTCATTTATTCTATAACTACTCTGTGCATGGCACTGTGCTAAGAATTAGATATGAATTATCTCTGCAAGATAGGTATTATTATTTCCATTTTACACATGAGTTAATTGAAGTTCCAGAAGGTTATATAATTTGCTGGAGATTCAGTTAATTACATGTTAGAAATAAAAAGCAGCCTACTTTAATCCAAAGATCACAATGTTCCATTGTATATGTTCAACTGAAAGTTGGATGACATCTGTCCATTAGGGGTGCTGTGTTTCACTGTATTCCTATCAAGACAGAGCAGTGCTTCTTAGACTTGAATGTGAGAATCTAGTTAAAATGCAGATTTTGATTCAGTGATTCTTGGGCGGGAGCCCGAGAACCCGAATTCCCAACAACCTTTCAGATAATGCCAGCGATGCTGGCCTGTGGACCACCACTTTGGGTATCGATCTCTAGAGCAGAGATGCCCTACTTGGTGGGGAAGGAATGTTGGGAAACACGCTCATCCGACCTTCATGGGAAGCATTTAGAATGACTTTCAACCTATAGTGTTTTCCTGTTCCTGGAAGAATTTCACATGCTCTTCTCCATCCCCTAAGGTGAGGCTGGAGAGAGCCTTGGAATCTGATCAGAGGCCTGTTACTGGGATAGAAAAGGATGGAAAAGGACTGATCCGGCCGGTTCAGAATAGAATATTAAAAAGAAAACACAAAACAGTCTGAGGCCTGGGTGAAAGCATCCATGCTAAAGCAAAGGGGGGAGAAAACAAAGAGAGGGAACTGAGTGAAAGAAGAGATGCAAGGAAGGAGAAAGATGAGAAAACGTGGAGGAAAGTAACTAATCATGGAGAGCCTCTCTTTAATGTGACAACGATATGAAATGTAAGCATGAAGGTGTTTGGTGGAAGAGCATTTCAGTCAAAGGGATCAGAAAGTGCAAAGGCCTTCGCTGTGGTGGAGTAGAGAGGGAAAGGAAAGAGGCAGTGAGGTTAGGGAGATAGCTAGAAACACAGTTATATGGGACCTGTAGGTCAAGGTCAGGAACTGAGAGGAGGCTGAGCAGAGGGGTAACATGATCTGACTTGGGCTTCAAAAGGGTCCCTCTCAGTTGTGTAGAGCAGAGAGACCAGTAAGGAGGCCAGAACAAGAGTCCAAATGAGAGACAGTGGAAGCTCAGAGTAGGGTTTTGGTAACTGGGAATGTTAAAAATACGTTGGATTTTGTGTTCTCTAACTTAGTGTCTGGAATCCAGCTGTAAGGAATTAAGCTGATTAGTTCAAGGAGCCCTACTGTCTACTACAGTAGTACTGGTGCATTGTGGGCCAGCTGCACCAGAACCCACTGCAGCTTTTGTTAAAATAAAGATTCCCTGGACATGCTCAGATCTCCATGGAATATCTGGCCAACGAAGCCTAGGAATGAGAGATTAATAGCCCCTCCTGTAATTCCCATGCTGGATACATTTTGAACCACTGCCTGATCTGAGAGAGAGAGAGAGAGAGAGAGAGAGAGAGAGAGAGAGGGAGAGAGTTGAGCCCTTGCAAAGATTTGTGTCTTTGTTAGCCATTTCAAGCCCACACTTTAAATCCCAGAATTGAGAATGTATTGTGGGCTTAATAATGAGAACTGGAACAGCTCACTGTTTTGGCTTAAACTCCCAATATGGGATGCCTCCAGCAGGCTGTTCCATTTCAGCCTTACCAGGGGCTTCATCAAACTTTCTGGCATTTTTTTTTTTTACATTGATTTTCATATTATGGAACCTTTTGGGTAAACTTGATTTTTAGTTTTAGAGATTATAAAAACTGCTAGGCCAGTGTGGCTCAGTGGCTGAGCATCAACCCAGGAACCAAGAGATCATGGGTAGATTCCTGGTCAGGGCACATGTCCAGGTTGTGGGCTCAGTCACCAGTAGGGGACATGCAGGGGGCAGCCAATCACTGATTTTCTCTTATCATTGATGTTTCTATCTTTCTCCATCTCCCTTCCTCTCTGAAATCAATGAAAATATTAAAAAAAAAAAGAGGTTATAAATACTAACAACTGAACCTAGAGTTTTCTTAACCTTGTGTCTGTATCAGCCCCAAAGTGTGAAGCTATGTGTTTAAGACATGAGAAAGAAGATCTGGCATAATTTTCTAAGGCTATTCTGCTTTCTTGTATATTCATAAGTGAATACTCTACGAAAGAACTATTTTTGTTTTGCTTCTTTTATTTTATTATCAAACTATTAATGTAATAAAATAGATATCCTTGGCTTCTCAAACAGAAAATGATGCTTTCAGATGAGGTAGTGAGAATTAAAGCATTAAATAACAGCTAATCGTTTGTTTCTATCTTGCTTTCATTCCCTCTACTACCTTCTTTATTGCCTCATCCTTAATCTTTTCCGTAGGTAAGAGTGAATACTAAACTGTTTCTCTAAAATCTTTTACCATGGTGTGCACTTTTACTGGAACCAGGGTATTAAGTGTGTTATGTGTGTCCCTGAACTAAAATTCTTCATGGTTTTATGGCAAAGTATTGTGATACCATGCTGTATGTTATATAACCATTTCTTTCCTGCTTGACTATTGTATGTGAGTTTTCCCAGTTTTACACTATAAAGTAATGAAACATGACACTGCTCTAAACATCTTTATATAACTTACTTAATTTTATCTGGGGCTATTTATTTTTTAAGGAAAGGTTCACAAATGTAAAATCACTGGACTAATTTATAAGAGATTTAGAAAAAAATTATAACTTACTGTCAGATTGCTTCTCAGAAAACTTGAGCTGATATCCCATGCCAGGCCATGGGTAATATTTCCTCTTAATTCATCAGAGCAGTATAAAATTGAAGCCCTTAATTTTTTTTTTTTTTTTTGTAGTTTAATAGATGGGACTTAGCCTATTATTTAAACCGTCTTATCTTTTCTGTGGTTAAAATAGGGTCCTTGTAAAATTGGGACATGAATTTAGGGCAGAGTCAGAGTGACAGCTTTCCTGCAAATGGCTCTCTGGCTCAGAACTGTTGTTTTTCAGTCTCTTTGTCCCATTTTGCAAGGCACATCCTGACCAAATAGAAACTCCAGGTCTGATGCTTTGTAGAGAAGTTCTGCTGCTGGGCAGAAGAGGGCACTGCTTGTTTGTACCAAGTAGGGACAAACCTGTCCGACCCATGTAGGAGAGTAATTGCTGCCAGGAACAGCGCTTCACTTAGGGGTGTGAGGACTACCTTGGTGAAGGCCTAAGCTCCACCCATGCCTGATGAAATCTGTTAAGGATTCAGTTTGCCGTTATTCACGGAGCTTAGAGTTCCAAAGTTGTAGGGGTTACATCACTGACACCAAGACTTGGCACTCAGGCAGGCACCTGCCTCAGGAGTGCTGGCTTACCCCAGGAGACAGCAGCCCAAGCTCAATACTTGCAAGACTCTGGGAAACCAGGAGGTTAATTAGCATTTGATGAGTGGTGAAGGCCAGGAACTGAGAAGATAAGGACATTTTTTATTAAAAGTGTGAAGTTTAATAAAAACCAAAAATTTTCAGGCCAATCATATTTCTTTCCCCCCCTTAAAAAGTCACAGAGGCCATGTACAAATGCATTATTAGTGCAAACGGTTAAATCTTAACATGGAGAGCTGAGCAATCCTTAAAGTCTCTTTCTTACCTTTTTGTTCTACTCACACTCCCTTCCTCAAAGACCACCACTGATAAAGTGGAAATATATAGGTTCACATATATCTTTTTTTCTACAAAAATGGGCTTTTACGATACATACTACCCCAAAACTAGTTATTTTTTTTTCCACTTAATCATACGACTTCCCACTGTTTCCCTAAGAGTTCACATAGGTCTACCCTATAATGACATGTGATCTGAATGATCATGAACTAATTAACCATTATGCTGAGAGAGACATTTAGCTTGTTTTCAGTTTTCATTATTACAAATAATGTGAAGTGAATGTCCTTGTGTGTATGGCTTTGTGCGCAGACTTAATTGCTTCTGTAGGATGAATGCTAGATGTAACATTGCAGGGTCCACTTTTATGTGCATTTAAACATTTAATAGATACGGTCAAATTATCCTCACAAAGGAGACTATGACTTCTCAAAGCCATTGATGTGAGTCAGATGTCACCACAGGCGGCTAGCTCTACAAAACACAGTCCACAGCCACGAACACTTCTTTCTAACAACTAGTAGTTTGTTCCCTAACTGATTCATCTCTCATTGCAGGGTGTTTCCTGTTCAGCTGTGGGCTGGAGGAGAGAGATTTCATCGTAAGGCCTATGTGGTGGTGAGAAAACCGCCAACAAAAAGAGGCTGGTGTCACCGCAGGGTGCAGAGTAACCTTGGAAGGAGTTCAAAACCAGGAAAACTTCCTGGGGGAAGTGTCCCCACATGGAAATCTCTGAGAGACCTTGGAAGAGCCTTGTTTAGGACAGAGACAGCTCAGTATCTGCTGACTCAGCAGGGACTTCACGTTTAACCGTTTGCCAGGCCACAAAGTCCAAAGAAACGTTTCAGCCACATCAGAACTGTGCTGGCTCCTCATCCCTTCTCACCCTACATCTCCTTCTCCCATCCCCGCATTCTGGGAGCAGAATCAAGTGTGGGGGCAGGTGAGCAGCAGGAGCAGAGAGCAGGAGGATGGACCACCACCACCCCTTCACTGCCCCCAGGCACGGGAGCTGGGGAAGGGAGATCAATGCTAAGTTAAATAGAGGAATTCAGGGCTTGCTACTTATAAAATTTGGAGAGTCAAATTTTGAAATGAGATTGTGTTTACATAAAATCGAACAAAAGGCCCTATTATCTCAGAGTTGCCAAGAAATCTAGGACTTGCTCAAATCAGGAATCTTCATTCAGATATAAAGCAGGGTTCTCAATCTTAGCTACACTTTTGTGACATGGGGAAACTTTCAGAAATCCCAAGGCCCAGGCCATGCCCCAGACCAAGTACATTAGAATATTGGCAGGTGCGCCCTAGGCATCAGAATCATTACAGCTCCCCACATGATTTTAATGTGCAAACAGTGAGAGGCAAAAATGAAGTTGCATTTTTATAACAACAATGAGACTGTTATCCATACTGGAAACACTTTAGTTTGTGCTAATCCCAGGGTCTTTATAATTGAACTTTTTCCAGAACTGATGGACAAATTACAGATTTAAAAGTAAATTTTAAACATATTTTGTCATGTTACCTAACTCTACAAAAGACACTCTATTAAATATATATACATATACATACACATATACATACACACACACACACACACACACACACACACACACACACACACACATATATATATATATATATATATATATATATATATATATATATATATATAGTAAACTACGTTTGGCATTGATGACTGAGAAGTCTGTCTATAACCCAAGCTGTTAAGTTGAAAAATGGCTGTGGATTTTATAAGTAGGCTGTAGTGGGATGAGCTTTCGATTAAGTTTATAGCTGGACATACTCTAACTTACTGTTATATAAAGGTTTGAATAGCACTATGCTTCGGGAGCACTGCAGAAAGTTTTGGTTGGTTTGGCTGTCTTGCTTCAATACCAGGAAGAAGAAACTTGGAGAAAACTGCAGCTTGGCAGAAGAGGCAAGAGGCTCACTTATGATATTTTTTTCTCATACTAACCTTCTTGATCCTTGTGTTTATTGATTCCCAAACACTGAGTGTTTGGACTGACTGCATCAGAATCCCTGTGGGAGCTGCTAAAAGTATTGATTTCCTGGCCCAACCCCAGGCCTCCAGAATCAGCATTTCTCTGGGTTGGAGTCACGGGGAAGCTGGGCAACAGTGTTTTAACAAGGGCTCTCAGGTGGTTCTGAAGCCCAGCCACATGTGAGCAGTCCTGGAAAATGCCAACTGGTAATGAGACCTTAGAGTAATTAAAAAACCTGCTGTGGGGAGAGATAAGTCATCAATTAGGGAACAAACTACTAGCTGTTTAAAAAACTTATTAGTGACTGTGGGCTGTGTTCTTACCATCTGAGAGGTTCTTCAGTGGATGTTTTAAGCAATTTTAGGAGCCTTTGAGAGGGCTGCTTGCCTTTTCAGTTGCGTGGGGTGAGGGTCACATGCAGAATTTTCCTTGACTTTTTCTTCGTCTGGTTGTATGTCAAAATGATTAGGTTAGGAAAGAGGACAGAGGAAGAATCTTGGGCTCAGCCATCTTATGGGACACCAACTCCTTTCATGTCTTTCATCATCTTTCTCTTTGTAGCACACGGAGTCCAGGCAGTTATAAAATAAAATCCTGAGGCTGCCACCCACTAGCTGTGTGAGTTTAACCATGTTCCATCACCTCTCTGGACATCAGTGGATTCATCAGTCATGGGGGGTTAACTTCTTGCTGGTTTTGTGAGGACCAAATGAATTAACACATTTAAGTATGCATCCAACTACTGTTGAGTACTTTCTATAAATCAATGTCCCTGGCTCCTGGAATACAGCCCATGCTCACTGAATGATAGCTAGTGATTAAAGAATGGTCCAGTCAGTAAGTTTTATGAGATCTCAAATCTATAAGAAGTGCCAAAATATTTCTGGAAATGTGCTAAGATATAGAAAATTGTGGTTATCAGAAGTCATCTCAGGCAGTATTTTACGTGATTGGGAGAAATTCTTTGTAAGCTGTCTGGAGTGGAAGTAGAGTGTAGAAGTGTGGGTGTTGATGGGTGACACATATTCTTCTTTGCCTGAGACAGGCTCAGTTGATGCCTGTTGTAATATTACCCCATTTCGCTTGCAGAAGTGTGCCAGGTTGGAAACTAAATCACATGGCCATCCTACCTGGCCTGTGTGCTCAGTGTTGAGTGTTGACCTATAAACCAGGAGGTCATGGATTGATTTCGTCAGGGCACATGCTGGGTTATGGGCTCGGTCCCCGGTAGGGGATGTGCAAGAGGCAGCCAATCAATGATTCTCTCTATTATCATAGATGTTTCTATCTCTCCCTTTCCCTTCTTCTTTGAAATCAATAAAAAATATATTTAAAAAATAAATGACATGGCCATCCTATTCAAGAACCATGCTTTAGGAACATTCAGTGGTCCCTGAACCACCTCTTGTGGGAGCAGAGTATGCAAAGTGGGGGCTGGAGCTCACCTGCTTGGATGCTCAAGGAGAGGCTGAGCACTGCCCCCTCACATTTCCCCACGTAATATTCAGTCCTTTTTCTAAATATGCATTGAAGAGAATAGCAGTTTGAAGAAGCAATAACAGGCCCATGGCTCTGGCTAGCCCAGGTGGGACTGCTTATACTTACTGCCTCAAAGATAAGATGGGAGAGTCATTTATCAGGAAAAGAAATGCACTAAAGCACCAGGAAGTCCAGACTTTCATCTTCATCACCATATCCGACTCCTTTTTCTCAGTCACTTCTAGCTGTTGTCGTTATCAGGCTCCTGATAACTTCTGGGTACCAATATGCTGGCAACGAGATCACCACACTTAATAAGTGGGTTTAAAATATAAGTAAGTCTCGCCGGGACCGGTTTGGCTCAATGGATAGAGCGTCGGCTTGGGGACTGAAGGGTCCCGGGTTTGATTCCGGTCAAGGGCATGTACCTTGGTTGCGGGCACATCCCCTGTAGGGGATGTGCAAGAGGCAGCTGATGACTCTCTTTCATTGATGTTTCTAACTCTCTATCTCTCTCCCTTCCTTCTGTACAAAAAAATCAATAAAATATATTTTTAAAAAAATAAAATAAAAAAATAAAATAAATAAAATATAAGTAAGTCTGGAGTGGTTACTCAAGCGATTCTTCTGAGTGTTACAGAGAATACATTTCCAGACATCCTTTAACTGCTTTAATCCTTGGATTAAATTATTGGAAGCAGTTAAATTATTGGAAGAACTTCCTGCTGGAAAATTCCTATTGGGGTAAGTGTGAAGTAGCTCTATTGGTAAGGTGTGGCTGGAGTTTAAAGTTACACTATGCTCTGAGAGAGGACCAAGGCCATGGACATGTGGCCTCCCCATTTTTCTATCTATGTTGTTCAGTCCCTTGATGACCTCTTCTGGTGTCATGAATTTCATGTTGTCTCCATGTGGATAACTCTTAAAGTTAGACCCTCAGTATCAGCCTCTTTCCTGAATCCTAGATTTATTTATACAGATGCACATTTCCCCTTTGGTGTCTAACAGGGACACTCAGTATGTCCCATATAGAACTCGTAATTTTTCTCCAAATCTATTCTTCCTGAAGTCTTTTCCATTTCACTACCTGGAAATTCCATACTTTCGGTTGCACAGGCAAAAAAAAAAAAAAATAAATAAAATAATAATAATAATAATAATAAATAAATAAATAAATAAATAAAAATAAATAAAAAATAAATCAGAGTAATCTTTGATTTCTCTCTCTCATGCATACAACATGATCAAATTCTAGCTGCTCTGCCTTTAAATATGTCCACCATCCAATGGCTCTGTGTCATCTGCATTGCTGCCACTTTGATGTAAGCCAGGTTCGTATTTTGTCTAAATTATTTCAGTAGTCTTCTAATGGGGAATCTATTTTCTTTTAGTTTTTTTTGTTTTTGTTTTCTTTTCCCTCTTGATCTTCTTATATGAGAGAAATTCTATGAACTATAACTCAGATCTTGTACCTTGGCACACCCTCCCTCTCCTCCCAATTAAAGTCCTCCAATGGTTTCAAAATTCCCAGAGGGAAAAAGCCAGAGCCATTATAATGACCTGAAAAACTCTACATGGCCCATCCTTGTACCCTCTCTGCCTGCACATTTTACTGCTGCTAGCTACACTGCCTCCTTGCTGTCCAGAGAACATAACACTGCACTTTTGCAAGCTGACTCCCACCAGCAAGTTTGCACACTGTCATTGACCTTGCTCTTTCCTCTGTCTGGAGTGCTTTACTTTGGGATGGAATGTCTACTTGGCTCATTTCCCTTACCTCCTTCATGTTCTTTCTCAGATTGTTCCTTCACAGTGAGGTGTTCCTTCATCTCAAGCTGTACCCACTCTTCTCTTTCCTTTCCTTGCTTCTTGTTTTACTTGGCACTGATCATTATTTGACATACTTTATGTTTTACTGATTATATATATATAATCCTATCTTATAAAATGGCAATATGCAAATTAACCATCACTCTGTCACAAAGATGATGGTGCCCAGTCATCTCAGCCCTGCTGGAGTCCCCCAGTCTCCAGAGCCTCTGGGTAGTGGGTGTGGAGTGGCTAGGTCCCACAGAGAGCTACTGGCACATGGATTTGTGCGCAGGGCTACTAGTGCATATATAAATGTCCGTGTTTCTCAATTTGAATGTAAGCTTTGAGGACAGTGATTTCTTTCTTCTTCTTTATCTGTTTGGGACTACTAAAAGTGACCCAATCTGGAAAATATCACTTAGTCATTCTTCAAATATATTTGTTGAGGACATGAATGAAATGAATGAATCCTATTGACATCACCTGAGACTTAGTGAGCAAGACAAATAGTGGGACTTAGTGACAAACTTTATAACTGATGTATTTTTCAATTAATCTTTTCCCCCTACTTAGAATTATATTAAATTAAATTATCTTTAAGGGTTCTCCTGCTGGCTAGGCCATTTTTTTGGGGGGTGGGGGTGGGTGGGCTCAAGGCCCTTTCCTAGTATAGTATTACTAATATATACATTGTTCATGTTTTGGTATGAAAAGTGGCAGGGAGCTAATTTGAAAAGAAACTTCTTGTGTGTGTGTGTGTGTGTGTGTGTGTGTGTGCAAACTTTGATCTGCTTTTGGTCAGCAGATACTGTAAGTTCCTTGGAGCACTGCCACAGTTTGTACTGACCCTCTTTGGCATGCAAACATGAAGTGGGTTGGTACTGTGTCTTGGGCGAAGAGTGTAACCCCCCTTTCCCCATATTTATGTCTAGCAAAATCTCTGTCTCTTCTAGGTTTGCAGAACTCTCAGAAAGATGTGAAATACTAGTTTGGATAAAGGGCACAGGGCCTTTTGAAAGGGAAGAAACTGTGTTCTAACCTAGAGGTCATATGGTAAATATTTAGGACTTGCTGGCCAAATGGTCTCTGTCACAATAACTCAAGAAACAACTTTGCTGTCATAATGCCAAAGTAGCTATAAACAATACTTCAGGAAATAAGCATGATCGGACTCCAGTAAGAGTTTATTTACACACACTGAAACGTGACATTCATTTAATTTTCCTGTGTTGTGAAATATTTTTCTTTTGATAGATATATTTTAACCATTTAAAAATGTAAAAATCATGTTTAGCTCATGGGTCATATGGAAGAAGACACCTGTGAACTGTGAAACATTGCTCTAGTCCTTGATTTCCAGGGGCCACTTGTTGAGGGAGGGACTTATCCCTGCACACAGGAAGTGGTGCTGTACTTTGAGAAGCCTTGGACCGTGTTCATATATGAGAGGGAGCTGTAACCCAGGGTCTAGGTATGGGGCACCCTTATGGGTTATGCAGAGTTTGGAATGATCACAGTGTTAGATGACCGTCCTCAGGGTTGGTAGGGCCAGTGATCAGTAGGGCCAGTGGTCTGATTAGGCATCCCAGTGTCTTTTTGCTGAGCATTTGAAAGATGTACCAACTCTTTGTGAAATCTTTGTACAATTTGGCATAGGGCTTGGGAGAGTTCTCCAGAGGAAGTTACTGGGCTACCTGTGCATGTAGTTTTATAGGTTCAAGCTAACCCTATTTGTAACATAGGATAGTGAAAAGGTTCATATCTGTTATTCATTTTTGTTTGTTTGATTAGAGATACGCAATCAGGAAAAATGGATGTTTTGGTATATCTGTTACTCTTAAATGATTTCTCATTAAGCCCCAGAGTTCCATAGCATAGCATCTCCTGAGAGCTCAGTAAACCATGAGTTGAAGAGTAAGAAACATAAAGCACTGCCCATTCCTTGGTCAGTTTTTTTCTCTCTCAAGAATTTCTGAGGTTAAAAGGAAAAGGGTAAATGTGTATTAAACTTGCCATCACAATTATTAGCTATCTGCTTTCATCCTCCCCAGAAGGTAGACATTCTTGTTTACAAGTGATAAGTAACCTGTCCAATAGCTTATAGCTAAAAAGAAGCGGAGTCCATTTTTGAACACAGGTCTCTCTGGCTCTTCACACCTCCACTGTGTTTCAATAGATGGATGTCACCCATCCTCTGTAAAACTTGGGAGGAAAAGTGAATTCGATGTGTTGGTGAAGATCATTTTCAAGCTCCTTCACTGTCACTAAAACTCAAATAATCTCTCTTCTACCTGGTTATTTTTCTGCTCATGCCAATTAGCTTGTAGGCTTTGATAAGATACTTTAAAATGTAATATACATGGGTGGGCAGAAGTAGGTTTACTATATTTTATATAGAGAAAGACATGCAGATTATGATTATTACAATAGATTTATTAACTAACTTTGTATCACATACATCTGTAAACCTACTTTTGCCCACCCTGTATAATCTATAATAATAAAAGCGTTAATATGCAAATCGACTGAATGGCTGAACAGGGAAACGACTGTCCAGACGACCTTCCAGATGACCTTCCATGCAAAGCTGGGGCTGCAAGGGCCAAAGTAGCCACCGGGGGTTAGAGTGAGGGTGGGTGGGAACTGCGAGGGCTGAGGCAGCCACCGGGAGGTGCGGGGTGGGAGTTGGGGGACTTCGAGGCCCGACTCTTCCATGAATTTCATGTATCAGGCCTCTAGTCTTTTATAAGGTTGAATTCTGTCTTGCTAATCAGCCTAAACTTTCTCTTAGAGCATTACAAACTCAGCTTTAAAATATACTTGAAAGACCCCTTCATACACACCCCCCGCCAGTGTCACTCAAACTCCTTTTCTTTAAAGTCAAACACTTGAAAGCATATGATGCCTCTCATCTCCTTTTTCATAAACGAGTCTCTCTCATCATCTTCAACTGTTGCTTACAGTCCAGACTGCTCACCTTTAGGTCCCTTATGGCTTCCCTCTCTCATTCTCTCTCTTCTTCATTGTCCCATCTCTCCATGTCTTGGCTAGGGGGTGGGGAGGACACAGAATGGTGAGGTGGCTATGCAGTTAGAGATGTGCTGATGTGTCCTCCCTAAGGTACAAGAGAGAAGCCACTATATCTTCTAGCCTGGCTATATCTTGATTTCCTAGAGCACAGCAACATGGTGTATAGCATACCTAGACAGTTTGCAGACCGTTGTCTTCTACTCAGATAAGATATTCAGGTAAGACCATCAAGACCAAGAATCTGTAGAGAACAATACTAGAAGGATATTTCATAATGGACTTCATGAGAACCACTAAAGGGCTTATTGAGACCATTGGAATTGTACTCTTTCAAGAAAACTATTAATATTTGGGGGCACTTACATGTGACAAGCTACAAAGGAAACACAGTAGGTTCAGATGTCAGTTTCTGATTCCAACTCACTAAGAAAGTGGTGATAACACCTCTTCCACCAGTATGGCTAATGACCTAATTTTTAATGTGTGAATCTTTGCAAAATTCCACACTGTTCTTATCACACGTGATACAGTTCTACTTCAGAGGCCTTATGGAGAGTTTTAAGTTTCTGATCATTCACTTCATCCTTTCTTTCGTATCTCTTTTCACTTTCCAGGTTTCTTTTAAACTAGAGTATCTTTTGAACTTTTGTGCTCCAAGGACAGGAGAAGTTGGAAAGCTGGGAATGGACATGGAAAACAGGCCTCATATTTGGGCAGCTACATCATGCTTCCTATGAGTTGCCCCTCTAGTTGCCCTGGCTGCCATGGCTCAGAACGCTGCTGTTCTACTTCCCCTTTCCATTTATTGTGAGGGCGATGACAATCATGGAAATGCAAGCAGAGGGCCTGATTCTGGGTTAGAGGTCATCAAGTGCTAGTTGACCTTAGTTCTCCCTCAGAACCCTGGGAAAGCACCACGTGTATGAGTCTGCCTGCAGGGGACTCCGCCTGTGCACGCAAGAGGGGCATTAACTTTGGACCTGGCAGGGCCTTGGTGCCATTGCTACCCATACACATTCAGCTGGCCCGTCCTCCCCACCTTCCCAAGATCATTTTAAGGAAACAAAGAGACAAAACCAGAATATATATATATATATATATATATATATATATATATATGGTTCTAATGAAAAACTAATTAAAGGAGACAGATGGCCAACACACACTTCTTTGTCTGGATTGTTTTGAAGAGTTATTTTTATAGCGTGTGAGGCAATGCTTGACAGCAGGTGCTAGTCTCCAGCATTTAGAGTTTGTGTCTAATAGAGCCTTAGGTAGGGGAGCAGGAATACTGACATTTTATTTTGCCATTTTCCTATTAAGATGTCAAACATATGTTTTAACAGCATTTTTAATGATTTCAGGGGACAATTTATCAGCTCTTATCTCTAAGCTGGTAACACATTCTCTCATATGAGAACATCCTCTCCGTCTTTTCAAAACCAAGTGTTTCATGGAAAGAATATCAGGTATGCTATTTTTTTCAAATTATAAAATTTAAGTGAAATATGGGCCTAATGTGCTGTTTCTTAGGATAGTATTGAGATGAAATCACTTACTTGCAAATCACAGCTCCAGGGACCTCATCCCAGCTGTGCAACTGAAATAGCAGAGGGAGCCAGGTGAAGTCGGGTTAGGTTTCTGGGAACATCATTTTCCCACTGAGAAAGAGCACTTAAACAGAGAGGGAGGGAAGACATTCAGTAGAAGCAAGTGTTGGAGGAACTTTTAAAATTCTGACAGTTTTATCACTTAATTCTATGACTCTTTATGCTATCAAGTACTGCTCTGAAAATCTGCAGAAAGTTTATGTAAAGAATAAAGAATCAATTGGAATGAAGAGTAAGAGAGCACAACATGAGAGCAGAAAAGTAGTTTGAGATATCTTTGAAGGGTTTAAAAAATATGTATATTTTTTATTGATTTCAGAGAAGAAGGGAGAGGGAGAGGGAGAGAAAGAAACATAAATGATGAGAGAGAATCATTGACCAGCTGCCTCCTGCAGACTCCAAATTAGGGGTTGAGGCCACAACCCAGGCATGTGCCCTGACTGGGAATTGAACCTTAACCTCCTGGTTCATAGGTCGACACTCAACCATTGACACACACCAGTTGGGCCAGAGAAGGGGTTTTTCCAAAAGATTTCCCCCCCCCACAAAATACAAACACTTAAGTATAAAACAACTCAGGAAAGTAGGTGATTGGACTTACTGAGGAAAAGAGGAAAAGTTCACATTATTAATTCAGGAACATATGCTCCCACTTGAGATTTATGGAGTTGGAGAACTGATGGCAAAATGTGTTGGATGACTCAAAAATTATTTTTCTACCCATTAAGGGGCATTAGGAATAGAGAGTGGTTTTGAAATAAATAACTTAAAGGAAATACAAGGCACTTTCTGGCTTAATTTTTGCTATACATACCTATGTGGACAATAATTATTGAGAAATGAAATTATTACTGGAAAAATGTAATTTCCTACTTAGGGGGACATTGCAAATTTTTTAGTTAAACATTGGTGAAAAATAAAATAAATAGCAAGCTTTTTTCAAATTATATACCTGAATATTTGAATCAAATATTTCTGATAAAATATTGCTAGTAATTTTTAATTTAATATGTACTTGTAAGAACTAATTTGACTTCTGAGAATAGAAATCTAAATCTTTACTTCAACTAGGCACTGAAAATTGTGGAAATACGTGCAGAAATATGTCCCATATCATATTAAGGTACATCATAGTTATTCTTTTATAGCCTAAGATATTCTTAATGGGACTACTTTTTGCAGTCAAATGGCTTTCCTCCTTTATCATCTTGTGTTCATGTCTCCACTTACATATTTTGGTCTTTCTTTTCTTTATACATCTCCTTGAGTAATACTTTCACAATTCATTTATGTGTTTATACATGGGAGAGAACAAATATAGAGTTAAAGATTGGAATATGAAATTCATCTTTAGCAATGGTGACCTCTTCATTATGATCAGGCTACAATTATTGGACAATATTTGTGGACAATGAACACAGTAGTAATCAGAGAATGTTAGAGTTGGAAGGAACTCATCTATCTTAAATTTATTATTTTTAGACTCAATTCCACTCAGTTAAGAACCTCATGTAGGGTTGAAGATGCTCTGACATATCAAACATCACATGTTATATTGGATATCTTCTATTTGATCCACTTTCCACATTATCAACTCTGCTCTAAATCTTAGATGCGGATTGTTAGAGACATAAGATGAATAAGATTTCTAGTGTTCTGTCTTCTAGTTGAGATGAACTATGAGGGTATTGCCTATAGACCAGAGAGTAGGGAGGAGAGTGAGGTCAAGGCATTTACCCTCCTGGTTCCTTTACTTTAGGGTGCTATCAGCTGGCTGCATCCTTGAAGTGGCAGGGAGCCCTCTGCATAAAATTCTCCCTTTCTGGGTTCTGACAAGTGTTCCCTCTCCTTGCTCCTCAGTTTATAAATGTAGAGGCACTACACAGTTACTAAGCCAGGTTCTACATCATTCCCGTGCTTCCCTATACTCTGCCCACATCTTTGTAAACAGTTCTTTAATTAAACTCCCCTTAAATGGCCCAATTTTAGCATGCCATCTGTTTTCTGTTGGGACCATGAGGGATATATAACCTATAGAATGACTTTCAGTTTACTTAATTTGTAATGCCCCTTGAGATGTTTGTAAACTAATTTCTATTTAAGGTTCACAAAGTTCTGACTGTTGACAGAACTTAGCCATTTTAAAGCCTTCAATAGATGAGGGAATTGCAGTCAGGATCAGGAGGCAGGGTCAAGACAGGGGTGGCACTGGAAGTTTAAATTCCATTTACTCACATTGGCATTGAAATAATTGGTTGGTTAGTTGCATTCTTTAATTCTGAATTCTATCAAGTGGATTTTTATTTGGTGAAAGATCCGTTTTCTGTCTTTCTACTATAAACTTTACAGTGAAGAGCAAGTCATTGCCATTTGACTGGATTATCAAGTTTGATTGACAAAGCAACAAAATGAACAGTATTGGTTTAGACCTGTGAAATAAAGGGTACTTTAAGAGAACTGAGGAGACCTTGCTGTCTGCCATCTCTACTTGCCTTCTAAAATTCTGTTAACCGCTGGTTTATGGTTAAAAATCCTCCGACAGTAGAGCCCATTCTTGAGTTTAAGACATTGGTTTTTGTTCAAACTGTACTCTGGTTGATAATAATAACACTTTAAACAATTGGTGATTAAAAATGACCTCAGGCAAATATGTTTTAGCTCTTTCTGAGAAAGTTTTGATTTGGGAACAGCGGGAGATCTGAAGGATTTGAATCCTTGAATTGGTATATAAATGAGAGGCAGTGGGAGCAAAGAAGAGATTTTCATGTGGGGAAAGTGAATATTATAATTTTCCCAGACTGGAGAATAAGATTCGGTTTACGAAAAAGTTGAAAAAACTCTCAATTACAGAACCTAGTGTAAGGGATGCCAATAGGGAAAACAGTGAGATGCAGTTTGAGAGAAATGCCCATTTTACTGGTCCTAGCCTTTGGCATTATACATGAATATACATTACAGTGAATAGGACTCAGTGAAGAATTAATACTAGTATTTTTTTTACTATAATACTTACCACATGATAAACAGTGTTCTAAATGTTTACACTTATTAACTCATTTGATCCCCATAACAATTCCATGAGGAAAGTTGGTTATTGGTCCCTTCATTAGGTTTTTAGGACCATCATAACAGAGTATCACCAACTGGGTGGAGTAAACAACAGAAATGTGTTGTCTCACAGTACAGTAGCTAGAAGTCTAAAATTAAGGTGCTAGCAGGGTTGGTTCCTCCTGAGGGACATACAGAATATACTCTTCTGGGACTCTCTAAACTCTGGCATCATTAGACATTCCTGGACTTGTAGATGGCCTTCTCCCTATGTCATACAGTCTCCCCTCTATATGTGTCTAACTCTATGTCAGATTTCTCATTTTTATAAGGACATGAGTCGTATTGAACCAGGATCCATCTCATCTTAAATTGATCATCTATGAAGACCCTATTTCATAAGTACTGGAGATGAGAACTTCAACATCTATTTGGGAGACACACTTTAACTCATAACAGTACCCATTTTAAAGATGAAGAAATGGAGGCATAGAGAAGTCAGCTAAATTGCACACTATCACTGAGAAAATGTGGTGCTGGCTCCTGAACATCGTGCTAAATCCTCTCTCCTAAAGGAAATGTAGGTGCAGGGAGGCTGGATGACAATATAGCAAAATGATGATAGGGTATATGATTGAAAGTCTTTACCGTCTCCTGTTCTGAAGCAGAGATGGACATGATCTAAGTCTTATAAAATTATATCAAATTAATAATTACCTTAACACTATCTAAAGATATGTCTTCTGAGCTTAGTTAACTGGCACTGGAGAAGAACAATTCATTTGACTACCTAATATGCCCTTTAAGTTGAAACTCTGGAAGAAGTAAAAAAGAATGACAATCGCTTTGTTCATGCCTACTGTTTTTATTTTTTTATTGAAATATACTTTTTATGTTGTAAAATGTACATGTATCAAGTATATAATTTGATGCATGTTGATAAATATCTGTATCTGTGTGTTAACTATGGAATTGAATCTTCACATTATTTTGCACCCTAACTAGTAGTAGAAGTCTTCAACTAGAGAGAATTTTGAGCACCTGTCTAATTGTATTATTTTATAGAAATAATGAGAAGAAATGGTGCATAGATCAGGCCTTATTTTATTTTTGTTTTCATAATCTAAAGGTGTTCCTCCCCCCCTTTTCCTTTTATAGTTGACTCTTATCAACCATCTTAATTTTATTCTTCTTTTAAAAAAAATATATTTTATTGATTCTGTACAGAGAGGAAGGGAGAGAGATAGAGAGTTAGAAACATCAATGAGAGTCATCGATCAGCTGCCTCTTGCACACCCCCCACCGGGGATAAGCCCGCAACCAAGGTACATGCCCTTGACGAGAATCGAACCAGGGACCCTTCAGTCCCCAAGCCTACGCTCTATCCAGTGAGCCAAACTGGTCTCGGCTTTATTCTTCTTTTTATTGGGGTTTATCCCTAATTGGAGATGGCCCCTTAAGAACTTGCCTTGGTATATCTAATCCAGACTGATAAGAGTGTTTGAAGGATTATTATGGCCATTTCTCCTGCAAGGATATAAAAGCAGCAGGATTTAAAAAATTAGAGAGAAGCTTAAAGCAAGATGGGGAAAGGAAGATCTAAGAGTGGCAGCTTGTGTGTAGAGAAGTATGGCATCATCTGCTGCCTGCCAACTCTCTGCCTGGCACCTTTCTCCTCTCTCCTGTCACAGCTTTGTACAGAGGCTGAGACACATGCCACTGACCTTGTCAGCATCCTCCTGACCTCTGAGGACTGCTTGAAGTGGTCCCTACAGATGTGGCATCAGCACTAGTGGTTGCTCACTAGGTATTCTTCAACTCTCTTGTTCTTCTCTGCATTCCTACAAGAATAATGGAATTCCAGAAAGCTGTAATTGAGAGAAAACTTTGAGATCATGTAGAAAACCTCTGGAAGACAATTGGGCTAATTTCCCCTCAGTTTGCTTCCAATGATGTGATTCTAGAATTAATTTTTCCAATAAAAAAGTTGAGGCCCCGGAGAAGTAAATGGCTTGAAAAAAATAACATACCAATAATTAATGCAGAGTTAGAACTGCATGGCATGTGATGCAAACTTTGGCACATCCATGATCAAATTTATAAGCCCCCATGCCAGTCCTCGGTAAGAATCTGCATTCTTTCTACCTCACTTTTAGACTTTCATTTCCTACTCAGACTCTGCAGTCTTCCAAACTCTTGTTAAAAGGCCCACTCACCAACTGAGGATTCAATGTAGCCCTGGAAAAGGTGGAGGTGAGTGTGCCAACACAGCATACTAGTCCTCTGTCATTGTCACAATTACTGCAATCCCAATGATATAATAGTTCATAAGACCACATCCCACACGTGTCACCCCCTGACTCAACCCCAAATTACTAATGTAGGAAACAACTTCCCAGCTGATAAGTTTGCTCTTGTAACTATAAACTTGGGAACAAGAAGAGAAATTGCATTAATTTAAAATGAATATTGATTTTGAATACCGAGCCAAAATATTCCAGATTTTCCAAGTGCTCTGTCAATCACAGAGAGACGTGTGGAATTTGCAGTCCTTTCTGTCAAGGAGCAGATTGTAAACTGCAAGGCTCATTCCCTTCCCCATTGCTGTTTCCTCCATCAGAGCTCAGTGAGCAGCACAAAGCTCTGAAATGATGCATGTCTAGTCAGTGGGAAGACATCAGAACTTATTTTTTCCAAAAGAAGAGAATGCCCTGCAGTAAGTGGAAGTCTCATGAACAATATGGCAGAGAGAGCAAAGGTGCACCATGAAATAAGCCCGGGGCAGCATGGGATACAACTGGGAAGCAGCCTAATTGCCAACAGCCAGTCCTTGAGGTCAGTACCCCTTTATGACCCAGGTCTTTCTTCCTTTGCACAGCACCTCACATAAAGCTCTGAATTCCCAGTTCTTCCTGGTCCCTCTGTGAGCACAGCCACTAGCTGCCGCCTTCTTAGCTAGCTCCTGCTCTATCACGAGATTGCATCTGCAAGAGAAGGGACGTCCTCCTCTCCATCCCTGCCAAGCTCTCAGAAGCTTTTGGTCCGGGTGCTGCTACAGAAGGATCAAGGAAGAGACAGTGCATTTAATCAGTTCTGATTTTTATCCTCTAAGTACACATAAGTGTATGGTAATGCGTAATGATTTATCCTAACACATCTTCATCTGAACTCCGGAATGTTCTCTAAGTAATGCTCCATCAATCCTCCAAGCAGCTTTTAACACGGATAGGAAAGTGAACATCTTTTCTATGACTCATAAACAATATGGATGCACTTAATAAACCTAATTTTATGGAGATTGTGATGACGGTTCCTCAGCCTCAGTCCCAGAAGTGGGTTCTCGCTGGGGCAAAACTTGTACGTAGATGCAGCAATGTCAATGGGTCTGCTTTATACTTGGATCTGTTTTAACCATTAGCTTGCTATTGAGTAATGTATGACTCCATAGAAAATTCCTTCCTGCCCTTGCCAGTTTAACTCAGTGGATAGAGCATTGGCCTGTGGACAGAAGGGTCTCGTTTGATTCCAGTCAAGAGCACATTCATCGGAGGCAGGTTCTGTCCATAGCGTGTGTGTGAGACAACCAATCAATGTTTCTCTCTGTCTCTCCTCCTACCTTCTACTCTCTCGAAATCTCAATGGAAAAATATCCTCAAGTGAGGATTAACAATAAATAAATAAATAAATAAATAAATAAATAAATAAATATAAAAAGAAAAAATTTTCCTTATATTTAAAAGTCTTATTTTTAAAGGACAAAACCCTTACATATAATTATAAATTCAAAATGTGGAACTCACTCCTATCATTACCCCTTTCTGACTCTGGCGTAATAACTTAATTTGTGTATATGGGGTAACATATAAAGGGCTATATATCACTGTGCATCTCATTTTGTCACTTAGTAACATGTGTGGTGTTATAAAATATAGAAATCTAAGTGATGCTTTTTAATTGCCGCATGCTTTTTTTTTCTAGCCTAAAAGATTTGATTATCCTATTGATTATCATTTATGTAGTTTCCAAGTATTTTTCCTACTGCAGATATTGCTATAAGTATTTTTGTGAGCAGAATTGCTACAGTGAATATTCTTGTGACATTGTTTGCCACAAGAAAACAAATGTTATGATTTTTCTTAGAGAAGGTATGGGTGTCTTCAATATAAATTTCTAAAGAAAGAATTGCTTTCAAAGGATAATTCCATGCATTAGTTTTGTTTAGCAGCTTAAAACCATCATTCATTATTATTCACCAGATGGCATACTGGCCTAGTGGTTCTTACTTACTAGATTGAGTCATATGTCTGCAGTCAGCTGTGGGGTGGCTGGGCAGTCCTGTTGGTCTTGGTAGGGCTCTCCCACATGTCTGAGAGTAAACTAATTCTTGGCTGGTCTACATAGCCTCAGCATTTCTCCAAGATATTCTCCTGGGTGTGTTCTCTTGGCAAGACACAGCTCAGTGAGAAGTGGAAACATGCAAGCATTTCTTCATATCTCTTGTGTCCAGTTTGCTACTATCCCATTGGCCAAAGCAAGCTATACGGCCAAGTCCAGATGCATGGGAGCATTAGCAGAGCTGTGAAAAATTAGAATCATTTGTGTAAGCAATTTCCACACATACTTAGATTGCCAAATTGCCTTCCTACAGGATTTAACTATTTTTTATACCACTACCAATGGTTTATAAGAGGATTTTGGCAACAAGATCCAGCCTCCCAGTGTGAAAGATGAGCAGCATAGCACCATTTACTTCCCTGACCCTTTCCCTTTCTTTTGACTTCTGCTCTTGTCTTCTAGGACTATGGACTAAGTGAGTTTATTATGTTCATTGCTTTTCCTTTTGTATAGTTTTCTTTTTTAAAGATTTATAACATTTACTTTTTTTTATAACTTTAATTTTTAACTTTAATTAAAGCAACTTGAATAGTCCTTTTTTGCCTTAGCCATAATTAAAAAGGAATTAATGTTTACTTCATTAGTCTTTTCATAAAGCAGCCTCCCCATTCCTAAGCATGCATATTTTGAACTGCATTTTAGTTGGATAAAATTTTGCTGTTAAGTTTGCTAAACATGGTCATGGGTGCTGTATTTTCTGAGATCAGACAGGATCTATTAATCCCATCTTGTTGCTTTTATACACGAATGAGCTGAGAATAAATTATTGGGCCACATATTTCCTCTCTTTTATCTAATATCTTCTGGAATTGAATTATCCTATAGAGAGCTTTGAAATGGATGATTTCCCCCCTCATTCATCCAACATTTATATTTATGGAGCTTCTACTGTGTGAGTGTACTATGCCAGGTACTAAGAGTATAGAAATAAGCAATATACACACAAATACCTCTGCTCCCCTGCAGCTTAAATTCTAGTGGGAGGACATAGACAATAAACAAAGTGAATAAGTAATAAATATCTACATAGTATAGATGAATAAGTAAGTATAAGTAAACCAGAAAAGGGGGCATATGGAGTGCCAGAGGGAGGGTTATCTTTAAAAGGGGGTAGTCAGGAAATGAGTCTATGAGAAGGCAACATTTGAAGGAGATGAGTAAACAAGACTTACACATACTTGCGTCAAGAACATTCTAAGCAAGGTAAGCAATAAGTGCAGAAGTCCTGAGTTGTCTGGTATAGTTGAGGGAGAGCAAAGAGGCCTGTTTAACTGGAGGTGAAGAATGGAGGACTGAGGTCAAAACATCGTGGTAAATAAAGATCAGGTGGCGCCTGGTAGATGATTTTAGGAGTTTGGTCTGCATCAGAACGATATGTACAGAGGGCAGCTGGGTTTGAACAGAGAAGAGACAAGATCTGACTTATTTTTATTAGGGTCATTTATTTATTTATTTTTTTAGCTGTTCATAGTCTTCACCCTTTTTTTTGTACTCCTTCCTCTGACATTTTTATTCTATTATTTGATCTCCTCTCTGATATCTTATTTATAGATAATTTTCTTATTTTTTTTTTGTCATTGTGCGAAGTCTAAACTCTCTAATTTCTTGGAGTGTATATAATTCTAGTGTTTGTTGTTTTAATAGTCTGCATTCTTTTGCCCCCCATTTTACCCTGTTCTAGCATTTTTGCATTATTGATGAGACTTTTGTTTTCAGGCTTTTCATTTTTTAAAGGGGACAAGGGTATCTGAGCCTTCTCATTGCTCCAAATGGTCTGGGTCTATTCTATTTTGCACCTTTCTGTATTTTCATGCAGCTTTGATCTCATGACAGATTAGGCAAGAGTTGTTAGAGAACACTGCAAGTTTGTAAAACATTGAGATGAAACAATGAAATAAAAAGCCTTCAGGAAACATTAGAAAAGCTTTCATTAATGTTTACCTGGCCTCTGATCCAGTCCTGAGTACACGGTAGACACGCGATAGATAGCTATTCAATGATAAAATGGCTGAGTCTTACACTGGAGAAGGTCGTTAGGAATGAAAGGTCATTAACAGAGGAGATAAAATTAAAAGAAGAATGAAAATAACTCAAATAAAAAATGGGGTCCGTGCTTTAGTTGAATTCCTAAGGAAATTCTTGTAATAGCCTTAAAAAAATGCTGTGACATTTTCAAATGCTCAAGACTCCTGGTTACTTTTACGGACATGAATGGCTTCAACGTTTGTCACCCTATTGATCATCAGGATTCATTTGGTTGATTTCCCTGGATAGTCTCTTTCCCCCTCTCATTGATCTAAATATCATCTAAAAGCTGATTTCACAGATGAAAAATGTGTCTATCTGACATACAGCCCCCCTCAGGATCATTTAGTATCCCTGTACGCTAACGGTACAGGTATGGAGGCCGCAGAATCAGTGACTGAGAAGATTTGGGGCTGGGATTTGTCCACTCTGCATCAACTTCTTACATTGTTTTATTTCCCTCATCTTCACTGCTTTTCTAAAATGGTCAATTTCCTGGATGACCCAGAGATCATCTCAGTATTTCCTAGTTGTCATTAAATGTTTCAAACAAATACTTGGCTATTAATCTGCACTAACACTGGGTTGCAATCAAAGGAAAACCTGAGTTCTCCTGGTTTATAATGTTATTGTTGACAGGACTGTGAATATGAAAGTTTAAGACAGATGTGACCCTTTGACTAGTTTCTGTAAGTGCTCATTATGGGGAACATTATACGTTTGCTTGGAAGTGGAAAGAGAAACCTTTATGCTGCTGAGTTAAGCCGGAAAATCAGTGGTAATTATAATCCTGTTTGTTTTTTGTCTTCTGAAATGTCAAAGTGTATTAACATTTTAGCTAATGTGCTATAAGACAAACTTAGGTAATGTATTTTACTTTGTCTAAAATATAAAAGGGGCTGGAGGAACCTTATGGTGAAATGAATGGCTGGTATGTGAGTGAGAGAATTGTGCTGAGATTGTAGGCTGGACGCTGGGAGGGTGCAGAGAGCTAACATTGACCTAGCACTTCTCAAGTGCAGGCTCCGTACAGGTACTTTAAGTAGAGTATAGCATCTAATACATAGAATGACTATGCTACTTTTTTTTTTTAATTTAACATTTTAGAAGGTAGAGCCAAATGAAATGGCCATTTTTGTGGGTAAAAAAAGACTGCACCTTGGAAATTTCAAATGGTTCAACCTAATATTTTCTTTTTATGGAGTGAAAAAGCTGGTATGTAGAGATATGAAGTAATTTTCCCAAATCATGCAGTTTCAAACTCAGTTTTTATGACTCTCAGATCCATCCTTATTTTACTGTACTGGGCTCCCTCCCAAAGAAGCTCTGTCGTTACTTCTCTGTTAATGGTAGAGAAACCATTTAATACATCTGCATCACGGTTTCCATACCCTAGTGATCTATTAATACCACCCACCAATTTGATAGAACTGTAATCAGGATCAGATGCACCTCTGTGTGAAACTATTTGGGGAATATGTCCTAGAAACTAATTACCATGTTCCCGTTTTTGTAGTCCAGGAATTTGGTCAAAAGACATAACATCAGCCAAAACGGAAGACATATAACTTTCTTTGATATAAACTATATCTTTATAGTCACCCCCTAAAATCTCTTAAATTTCATATAATAGAAAAAAAAATAACTTTTTTCTGTAGAAAACTAATTTTTATGACTTCATAATATTTAGCAGCTGAAAAGATTAAAACCATGTAAACATTATTGACTAACTTCTTAGGGGTAGTTTAATAGGTTTGCTCAAAGGAAAGAGAGAAACTTTACTGGTATGTTTGGGAAATTCACTAACCTTAGGCATCCACAGCCCTAGGACAGCTTTTCTTACAAATTATAAATACTCAATAAATATTAAATGAATAACAAAATATGAAAAATAAAGGAGAGAGAAAATGTGTGCCATGAACTGTATGAAATGGTAGTGAAACAGTGACAAAAAAAAAAGACACATTCTCATCCTCATCCACCTCAGTGTCCTCTGGTACTCGAGTCTGCATGATGAATTGATTTCATGGCTTTGAGGAGGGTCTTTGAGTGCAGCTTAAAGAGGATGAAAGGACAGTTGTCATTGGAGTATAGTTAAGGAACCTATACAGGAACAGGAAGTTGTTTGGATGCTTTGGGAACATGCAGTCAGTGCTTAGCTGATGAAAATTATGATGGTTACATGCCCAGCTCCTTTTGCCTGGGAGTGAGGATGTCAGACGAAAGAAGGGAGGCACTTGCAGCACAGTGGATCTGAATGAGGGATGTGAAATATTAGCTTTAGGCTTGGATCACCAACCATGGGTTCTCTGTCCCCAGCTCTGTCCTAGTCCTGGAAGTTTCCAATACCTATATTCCCCCAGAATTTCAGCAGAATATTCTGAAAAGCTTACCACAGGTGATAAGTGCTACTTACATACTTTTTAATCATAGACATATTTTTAAAAAGGCTTCTCCTGGTGTAAAAGACTTGGTGTACTCATAAAGTCTTGGGACTACAAGTCGGAGTACTTTTCCAAATTTGTGACAGGTACCTAAGAACACATGGAAGTAATGAGTTAGTGGAATGGGCTGGAGATGACGTTATGTTGTGCCATTAGAATCCGAGCATCCATCAAGGCAAAGGCCAGCATCTGGGACGTGATCCAAGATGTTCCTGAGTAATGGCAGGAGGCAAGTCAACGTTGCTCACATGTTATCCGTGTTCTAGAAGAATTCACGTCCTGATTTTGCCACTTTATAAAGATGCCTGTAGGGGGCCCCGGGAAAATACCTGGACATTCTTTAGATTGTTGTTGACTGAGCCTGGGATATTGACAGAATCGTGTCAGTTACCTTCCTGCCCTGGAAGTGCGGAGATGTTCTTAATTCCTGGCTTGTGTTTGTCAGGCAGGAAGGAGTGGGTGAGACCTGGCCCCTCCCAGGCTCCTTGATTTTCCTGTAAACCCTCTCCCCGCCCCCCCCCCCCCCCCCTTTTGTGTATTGGAGAATAAATAGTGTGCTGTGTGGCTCAGGGGTTGTCAGTCTCTCCAGCAGAGGAGTTCTGCAACCCACCTGGAGCCCAGCTTAAACCTATTTCTGCATCAACTTTCTTCATTTCTTTATTTCTCAATCCCTGGCTGCTTCTACGAAGAACCAATTTCATCTCTCTTTTCGTGCTGGCCACGGAGAAGGGAGATCCCCGGCCGTGTCAGGCCCCCACAGATGCCCATTGAGCAAGGCATGGTCTGAGATCCCCCATTCAAGTGACACCTGAAGACCTTCACGCAAAACCAGAGTAGCATCAAGTTGCATTGTTTAAGTTAAAATTTCAAATACTGTAACTATTAATACTTTATCTTAGCTGTTCCTTCATGAGGTTTCACATCCTTCAAAATGGTATTTTGGGCGTGTGTGTGTGTGTGTGTGTGAATTTTTGTGAGTTTATTTGAGTCAAACTGTTAACAATTGCCGGGAAGCAGTATCTCAATTGATTGGATTAATGCTCCAGAGAATGGCAGTTTCTTATCTATTTTTATGCATTATTGTCAAAGGAGGGAACATAGGTGGATTACATTAAATGCATTGGTAATAGATTAGAGAGGCAAGAGAAAGCAAAGCAGGAAAACCCTTGGCATTGGATAAAAAGTAAGAGATACATATTTAGGTGAGTGCAGGATAGTTAACAGTTAATAATTAACATAACAATAACAATGAAAGAATTGGTGATGTCTGTCCTGGTGCCCAGGCACATTAGGTTGTGTCCCAATGGGTCTGGAAAAAAGGGAAGTTACCAGTTACCCAGACATTTCAAGGGTATGTTATCATAGATGCAAAAAGTCAGATAGGCTCAATTAAGGTAAAAGTTGACCTTGTCAGTGAAGATACTGGCCTAAGAGGTGACTACCCACCACAACTGCTTTTAGTTAAAGTTTAATTTCAGACCATCCTTTGTGGTTACTTTAGTTCTTTGAGTTTGCAAGACTGCCATGCAGGCCTTCCCTGAGCTTGTCAGGTTAGCATGTGGCCTGTTTCATACACACATCCCCCCTTTTGGTCACAAATCAATACAAAGGATGCTTGATGACTAACCTTTTGGTTCAATAATGGGGTACGGAGTGCCACGATGCTAGGAAAACTCTTTCCTAGGGTGTCTCACTGTCAGCATTTGTCTTGATGAGTAGGGTGGATCACTGGGGATGGGGCAAGACCATAACCTTAGATGACATTTAAGGTTGTATTTTTAAAAATTTATAATTGAGGTTTATGAAATATGACTAGATTCATTTATCCTGCTTTTCCTTTTCCTTTCCTTTCCTTTCCTTTCCTTTCCTTTCCTTTCCTTTCCTTTCCTTTCCTTTCCTTTCCTTTCCTTTCCTTTTCTTTTCTTTTCTTTTCTTTTCTTTTCTTTTTTTGCCTATGTAGAGGTTGGTACTAGGTTGGTATGTGTAATAATTCTTCAATGGAGGTTGTCCCACTGTGGGGAGGATTTCAATGGGAAGCTACTGTGGGGAAACCAAGGGTAGAAGTCAGGGTGGAAATTGCATGAATTTGGGGGGCTGAGGGTTGCTGATTCACCCATGCAGAATTCTCTAAGTGATACTCCTTGTTTATTTTCACCATATGGTCCTGTTCATTTTCTTCTAACAAAAGTCTGCCTACAGCAATCCGGAGCCAGAGTGGTACATTTCTGCTATGAATTTGAGCTTATTTAGATTCCAGTTCTACTCCTCCTTTGAGGTGTGACAGACCAAGGTGACCTGGTGGGGATGGGAAGAGTATATGGCTGTAGAGATGTTAGTTTGTTTATGGCTTCCAGATTTAGTAAATAAAAATACTGAACATCAAGTTCTGTTTGAATTTCAGAGAAACAACAGATACTCTGTTTAGAATGAGTATGTCCCAAAATACTGCACTAAAACTTTCAGCTATTTATCTGCATGTCAACTTTAACTGGGTTCTTGTATTTTTTCTGGTAACCCATTCTTTAGTTAGAACTTTAATGGAGGGATTACCACCTACAGACTGCTAGGATTTCGCTATTAACATTTGTTGATGCTGTTTTTTTTTTTTTTTTGCACAGTGGTATTTGGTTGACCACCTTCGGATAATCAAATGTGAAGGAAAAAGGGAATATGAACACAGCACCTTGGGTATAGAGTTTTATAGGAACGTTTGGTGGCTTGTCAAAGTTACCCCTCTCAAGACCTCCTGGGTACCAGAGAAGGCAGCGGGCTACTAAATGGCCAACTTTGCATTGACCTAGAACAGTGGTTGGCAACAGAAATCTCTTTTGAGAACCAAATTTTTTAAGCTTAAACTTCTTCTAACACTACTTCTTCAGAATACACTCACCCAGGCTATGATATTTTGTGGAAGAGCCACATTCAAGGGGCCAAAGAGACTCATGTGGCTCACAAGCTGCAGTTTGCCGACCACGGACCTAGGAGTCTCCTGAGAGGAAAAAGGGTTAAGATTCTCCAGTGCTTATTATTAGAAGTTTCCACATAATTAAAGCCGACTAACGGGTGAAGATGGTCCCAAATGACACCTTTTTGCAAATAAAGATACCTGAGGCCTCCAAAGGGAACGTTCCTAAGGTCAGGCGAGACTGAGCTGGTGGCCTAGGGCAGTGGCAGAAATGCTGCCTTGTATGTGCCACAGGCTGAAAAGCCCCTCATCCAGTTTTCCTGGCAAAGGTTGTGCTCTGGCAACGATGCCAAATATGTGAGGAGTAATCTCATGAGGCCAATGTGTTTGATCCTTTGTGAATGCCACACCAGAGAGAGTCAGGCCGTTTCTGATTGGAGCGCTCCTGTGGCGGGGGCACACATTTGGGTGGGCTATGCTAGAGCCTCAAGAGAATGGACAAAAATGCAGGCTTAGGAAAGCCATGTCAGGTTGGTGAGCTCAGGTTTGAAGCACACACCATGTAGTATCTCACTCAAGTCTTTCTTTCCACACTTGCTCCCCTTGTGGAGCTCTACTTATAACAAAATGCTGCCTACAGCAATCCTGATTCATTTTCTCCCCAATTGTTAATTCTTTTGGAAGCCCAACACCCCTTGCAATTGGGTTGTTTTGTCTCTGTTGCACATTCAAACACATTGGACTGCTTTAGTAATTCTTTTTTATTGGAGGCTGCTTGGCCCTAGTATATCAATGAAAATTACGGAGGAGTAAATGGGGTTGGGGGGAAAGTGTGTGATGGTGGAGATGTACCCTGTTCTTGGCCTCACCTATAATGTTTGAGGTGAATGGTGCCTGGCACACAGACATTGCCAATAAATATTAGTTTCCTTTCACCTCTTTATTAGCAACTGCCCTGGAACAGGCCAGCCAGGTTTATACCCAGACAGGGAGGAGAGGTGAGGAAGGAAAGTAATAGAGATTTTTCTTTTCTTTGCTTACAAGGGATTTTTCAGTAAAGGGGCAGAACCTGACAGGTGAGTGTGATATTAGAGTGTGAACTGCTACCTGTATGGTAACTGTCAGATTTTAAAAATTCTAAGGACCTTACTTTTTCACTTTAATTAGATAAGAAATTTGAAGCAAATCCATGATCTGTAATCCTGGGTGCACAGTAAGATGACTTGGCAAGAAGCCAGAAAAATATAGCTCACAACAGGATGACCATATAATTTGCCATCTAAACTAGGATAATGAAAACATAAAATGGGACTATTCCTATATAATAAAAGGCTAATATGCAAATCAACCTAGTGGCAGAACGACCGGTCTCTATGATGCACACTGACCACCAGGGGACAAACACTCAATGCAGGAGCAGCCCCTTGGTGGTCAGTGCACTCCCATAGGGGGAGCATTACTCATCCAGAAGCCAAGCTCACAGCAGTGAGCACAGTGGTGGTGGGAGCCTCTCCCACCTCCACGGCAGTGCTAAGGAAGTCCAACTGCTGGAGAGTAGGCCTAAGCCATCAGTTGGACATCCCTCTGAGGGCCCCTGGCTCCCAGACTGAGAGGGTGCAGGCTGGGCTGAGGGACACCCCCCAAGTGCACAAATTTTGTGCACTGTGCCTCTAGTCTATAATAATAAAAGTGTAATATGCTAATTAGACTGTATGTCCTTCCAGATGGATGATCTTCTGGACAAAGTTAGAGCTGCAGCTGTGGGATCCAGGCAGCCACCATGGCTGTGAGGGAGGGATCCAGGCAGCCGCTGCAGCTGCGAAGGCCCACTCTTACATGGATTTCATGCATCAGGCCTCTAGTTGTTTCATAAAAGGTGTCAAATGGGACCTTTTCTAGGGAATCAGCAATATGTTGTTTTTTTTTCTACACATTTCTGGACATTCTGACTTAACTGGTCTAGGGTCAGGGGGTCTGGAGGCGATGCAGAGGCTCACAGTGATTTTCATGAGCAGCTTGTTTGCTAATCACCGAATCTTTCTGAAGTCCTTTGCACTGTCTCATGTCTTTTATGCCTTGGAGTCAATAGTTAACTGTATCTAAATTCTGGGTATTTGTGTTTTGTCCAAAGTAGGCATAATTCATAGCTTTTCCTGAGCCCTCTGGCTACCCTTTCTCTTCCCTTTCTATACAAATTAAAAGGGGGCAGGAGAAAGAGTAAAATTCTTGGGTCTGGTTTTGTTTATTTTTCCCTTAAGAGAAATTTAATTCTAAAACAGCCTCTTTGGTATGTGGAATCTAATGAACCAAATAAACTCATAATAAAAAATAGACCCAGAGTCATAGAAACATGAACAGACTATTGAACCTCAGAGGGAAGACAGGGGAGGGTGAGTGGGGAGAGGTCAACTAATGAACTTGTATGCATGTATGCATAAATCCATGGACACAGACGATGGGGTGGTGAGGACCTGGGAAGGGGAGGAGGATAGGAGTGGGCTGGAAGAGGTTAATGAAGGAAAAAGAGAGGAGCTATGTAATACTTTCAACAATAAAGATTTAAAAAATAAATAAAACAGCCTCTTTGAGACCATGACCTACCACAGAGAGAGTAGATTTAAAAATTATTGTGCCCTCTGGGAAGAACAGGTTTACTCATTCCTGAATTTAGATCATATTAGTGAACTAAGATAAATGGCACATCTAATTAAGATGAGTGCTAGGAACTGCATGTGAAGCATTGCTCTGACAATTACTGACCACGACATCTCAGCGTCTCCAGCTTGCCCAAGGAAGGCACTGAACAGTCAGTTCTATCAAATGAGCAGAAATCACATTTATTACCTAACTAGGACACAGTCTGGAAATGCAGATAATTTATATTACTCTTTATTGTCCTCTTATAATAAACAGAACTAATTTAAAAACTCTGGAAGTGATGAGCCAATCAGAGTATTTACACCATGATTGTAGTCTCCAAAGGGTGCTCCTGAGTCATCCATATGTCATACGATATGATGGCAACTGTCCACTCAGAGACTATTGGATAAAGGTAGGCAAGGGGACCTAGAACAGCCATCAGCAGAGCAGGAAAGCTGACACAGGGCAATAAATTTTCTTTCTCTAGAAAATCAACTGAGAGAGTAAGGACAGTTAACAGGAGGTGTGTGTGTGTGTGGGTGGGGGGGGGGGGTGGTAGAACAGAATGTAGAGGTTGGAATGTAAGAAAAGGTGGGGAGAGCATGATGGGCCACTTGGAATCCAACAATATGAGGAATCAAAAACTAAGGAAAAGCAGATGCAGTGCTGCTGAAAGTGTACTGTGAGCGTCAGTGCTTGTCTGCCTACTGTTATTACTGCTCTGTGATAAGCGAAGAGAAAGAGAGGAAACTGAGCTTTTAGACTGTAAAATAATTTAACACTTCTTAGACATCCAAATAAATGTGTGATATTGTATTTTATAAAATTATTGATCTATGATGGATTGGGGAGTGGAGACCATGATAGTTTGAGAACCACTAGACTAAAGTGGTGGGTCATGGTATAGCAAGAAGAAATCACCTGGAGAAGCCCAGTCATATTAATGGCTGAGTTTTCATGAAGATTCACGAGTAGCTATTGCTAAAGCCCTTCGAGCCACCTTGAGTACAGAACCACCCCACCATCCTATTGTATTCTTCCTGAGGCATGTTTTTCTGATATTTGAGCAAGTTTGTTTCTTGTAACTAAGACCATAAAGGAAAGCAAAGCAAACATCTACAGGACTGTGTTGGGACTTCTAATTTATTGTTTAATAGAATTAAGGAATGTCTTTAGATTTTTCCATTTTGCTTATTGAGTTGTCATACCATTTTAAATTAGAAATGTAGAAATTAGCAATGTATTAATGTAATGACAAAAGTATTACATGAACTGATGGACCCAAGAGGAAGCCAGCCAAACAGGAGGGAGGGATTGTATGGCTCATGAGAGAAAATCATCACAGTAAAGGAGCCCAGCAAGCCATTCAGGCCATAACTTGAGTTTGTACTTGATCCTATGCTGATACTCATTCCTGTGTTCCTGTATTCCCCGGATAGCACTGTAATACTGAACAAATAAGGCATTTAACAGTTCTGCTGGGAATTCTTTCCTCTTTGCTTGTCAGTGAAAGGGTGGGATATATAGAGAGTGAGGAGCTTTTCTCCTGATCAGAGATACATACGCAGGGACACTGAGAAGCTCCTCGGAGATGTAGCAGGGAGACCTGATGCCACAGTGTTATTGATAGTCAAAAGCAGATCAATCTCAAATGTGGGGTGCCTGCACAGAAAGTGGGCTGTGAGTTTAACCAGCAACATGGTGGGGTGGTTTGGAAAGTTTCACCATGTTGGAGGTGAGGGACTGTGGAGTACAATCTAGAAAGCTAATAAATGCAACATCTGAATTACAAAGATACCAGGGATGTGGGTAGGAGCACAAACTGCAGGTGGGTCAATTCTACTCATCTGTGCTCCACCACTTTTGAACCAAAAAATCTGGATCATTCATAAGACCAGAGTAGGAAGCAGGGCTGACATCTTACTGTTTTTTGTGGGCAGTGCTCTTGATCTACTTGATCTACAAAGTGTTTAACCTGGAAGCAACCGAGTGACTTCTGTGATTTGTTTGGGGGACAGTGGGATATACAGACTCAGGAATAAGAGAGTTAGGGAAGTCTTAGCTGTGGGTATGAGAATAGGTAGGACAGTAGATTGGGCTATCAATAATTGAGTACTGCAAATGCCAGACTCAAGAGCCTGAATTTGTCTTGTAGGCCATAAGGAGCCAGTAAAGATTACTATAAAGGGGAATTATATAGAGAAAGTTAATTTTACAACATAGATTTAGGCTGATCATAGGATGATGTGCAGGATGCTTTAGGGTTCATGCAAAGGGTTCTTGTAGAACTAATGGGAGCCTCAGTTTGGGGTGTAAAGGAGGGAATGAGAAGGAAGGAACAGGAGAGACATTAGACAACAAAGATTGGGGATTGATTACATATATATTTGGGTAACTTAACTTTGTCACTTTAATCTCTGTACTCACTTTAATTGTTATCCACAACATGTATTAAGCTACAAATAGATTAGTCAATATAAAGAGTACATTAAATAGACCTCAAGATATCCTTCAAGTGTTCCTAATGGAAAAGGCAATCACAGAAAAATATGCACTGTTGAACAAATGCTGTAAAATCTTATTGATTTTTAAAAAATGAGGGTGAGAGTCAGATTAAAATAAAAGACATTGTGAGTTACAAAATGTTTTAAAAGAAATGCAACTTTCTTATTTTTTGTAGAACGAGGCGCTCTAGATAAAAATTATACAGGAAAGGTTTAATTGACAGTTAAACTTTTTATAATTAATATTATTCTTCATATGTAATGTGCTTCTAAATAATAATCTCTATTCATAATTTGGTAAACATTGCATTAGTTGAAGTCATTAAAAACAGTTTTGGCCTGAATTAGAGTGCCTTTGAAAACGTACAATTATGTCTTATGAAATTGTAAGATAGAATTGGCTGGTGCAACTCAGTTGGTTGGAGTATCGTCCTGTACACCAGAGTTACCCAAAGAACATCTTATCCTTGGATGCTTGAATTAGACCGGCAAGAGAATTAGTAGGAAGTTGGATTATTTTCTCTTCGCTCCCTGAATTTTCCTAAGATCACAAATATACAAGCCCACTCTTTTGGTTCCAAAGTATCAGCCACCTGAAGAAAAAACAAACAAAAAGCAAAACAAAAAAAATCAGAAAAATAAACAAAACCCTAACTGGTGAAGATGTAAAATGATTATTGCATCTCTGATCTACAAAGTAGAAATATGCTGAAAAATCTTGTTTACACTCTAAGGAGGACATTTCCCCAATGATGTCTTCAGATATGATCAAGAAAGTTATAGAAAAAGAAAGGACATTTCAGAGTGAAGCCAACCAAGAGCCATGAAGAATAATGGACTATGGACTTATGAGCAATAGACTTCTTAGCTATTTATGATGAACTGGAACCCAATCAAAGAAAACCCAACAGCTGCAGAATATGCCCAAAAATATGTCAGAGTTGCTATGGGCAAGTCTACTGCCTTCTTTTCATTAGACTTCTTTAAAAAAAATAAAAAATAAATTAATGGCCATTATTCTGGTTGAATTTTACCCATTATGTATTGACCATGTGTGGGCCAGATAATTAAAATGTAGTTCCCCCAAATGAAAAGGAGCCATAGTTGTACTCATGGACTTGTTCACAAGATTCTGGACTTTGACCTTGATGTCATGTTGGTTTGTCTCTCTTGAGAAAAAAGATGAATATGTTTTGCATATAGAAGGAGGAAAATATACACTTTGGACCAAAAGGGAGAAATATGATAGATTGTATTATTGTTCTCAAACATTCATTGCCTCCCTGTGGCAGGATTACACTTATTTGCTTCATTATATCAGATTTGGCCACCTTACTTGCTTTGTAAAAAAACATATGAGTAGAAATGAAAAGCTGTTCATTCAAGGGTCATCCCTACCCTCCTTCCCCACCATACTCTCTGCTTCTTAGAAAATGGTTTCTCCACTAACCATTGTCCTATGTTTCAGGACAAAAAAAGACCTGTAGTAGATTGGATCATGAGCTGTCAAGAATATATAACATGATCAAGAAATAAACTTTTGTTGTCATGTATTCCTAAGACAATGAACTCATTTGCTATTGCTCATAACTTGGCTAAGCTTATTGATTCTTTAATATTTTGACTTCTCAAAGCAAAATTTTGATTATGTTGCATAGATATCTATGATTATGTTGCATAGAGGTCTAGTAATAATTAATGTTGTTTTTAAACATTCGTTTAAAATCTTGCTTGGTGTTGACTTGTATTGACATAGCCTTCAAACACGTGGTATCTACAGAACGTGTGAAGTGCAATTAACAAGTTTTGCTTGAAAAAGTTTGTGTTTGGTTTGGTTTTTGTTGCAAAACTAGGGCTAAGAAGATGGCGGATGAAGAGCATATTCGGCACTGCATGCTTTACGAGTTCCAATTAGGAAGAAAAGCAAGTGAGGCTGCAAAAAACATCTGCAGTGCTCTTGGTCAAGATGCAGTTAGCGCCAGAAAATGCCAGCATTGGTTTGAGAAATTTCGCGAGGGAAATTTTTTGTTAGATGACAAGAGTGGTCGAGGCCGTGTGTCCAATTTTGATCAAGAAGCTCTTCAAGCTCTTTTGGTGCAAAATCCTCAAATTACCCAACAAGAGCTTGCGACAACTTTAAATTGTTCACAAAAAACAATTTCCAATCAATTGTGTGCACTTGGCAAAGTCCAAAAGTTTGGAAAATGGGTTCCTCATGAGTTGACCGACAACAACCGTAATCAAAGTCACAATTTGCAGTTCGCTCCTCTCTCGTCAAAACCGTTTGCCGTTTTTAGAGCAAATTGTTACCGGAGATGAAGAATGGGTGCTGTATGTTAATTTGAAAAGGCGGCCTCAATGGTTGGACAAAAATGAGGCTCCACAGCCCACGCCAAAACCTGACTTGCATGCGAAAAAAGTGATGTTGTGTGTTTGGTGGAATTTTAAAGGAATTCTTCATTATGAACTTTTACCATCTACCCAAACCATTACAAGTGCAGTGTATAGTGCCCAATTGGAAAGGTTAGCCCAAGCTTTAAGAGAAAAAGAACCCGTGCTGATTAATCGGAAGGGCGTAATTCTTTACCACGATAACGCACGACCGCATACTGCAAGAATCACTGCTGAAAAACTGCGCCAGTTGGAATGGGAAGTTCTCCCTCAACCTGCATATTCTCCTGATATTGCCCCTTCTGATTACCATTTGTTTCATTCTTTGCAAAACTTTCTTCTTGGAAAAAAATTTAATAATGAAGAATGCCTCAAAAATGCATTGACCGAATTTTTTGCATCAAAATCACAAGAATTTTACAACAGAGGGATTAAAATGCTTCCTGAGCATTGGGCACAAGTAGTAGAAAACAACGGCAACTATATTGTTGATTAAATTTTGTTGTATTGTTTAAATAAATTCGATTTAAAAAAGTATTAGAAAACGACATTAATTATTACTAGACCTAATAGCTTTCTTTCCTGCACTTTGAATTATTTTGAAACATTTAAAAACATTCAGTAGTGATCATCAAAACATAAAAACAAATTGCTTTTCTATTCTTAAAATCAACTGAAAAGTCAGATGCATTAGAATTTTCAGAAAAAGGTCATCTGAACAGGATATTGGCAGTTATCTGTGGGTTTTCTCCTCACTTTTGCTAGGGACTTTTGCCAGGTTGTGGTTGAATTTATGTCATAGTTTATGAATTAACTAGAGGCATGGTGCACAAAAATTCATGCACTCTGGGAGGGGGGGGGGCACACACTCAGCCTGGCCTGCATCCTCTTGCAGTCTGGGAATATCACCTGTTAGCTTAGGCCCATTCCCCAGGGGATTGGGCCTAAGCTGGCAGTCAGACATCCCTCTGGCAGCCCAGGATCCCTTGAGGAATGTCCGACTGATGGCTTAGTCTGCAGTCAGACAACCTTAGCATTGTTGAGGAGGTGGGAGAGGCTCCCACCATAGCTGCAGTGCTCACAGCCATCAGCCCTGCTTGTGGCTGAGTGGAGCTCCTCACTGTGGGAGCACACTGACCACCGGGGGCAGCTTCTGCCTTGAGCATCTGGCCTCTGGTGGTCATTGTGCTTTATAGCCACCGTTTTTTTCTGATCATTCTGCTGATAGGGTCAATTTGCATATTAGTCTTTTATTACATAGGATTGAACTTAGTCTAATTTAAAAGAATAATAAAACTCTAGCTGGTGTTCAAAGCACCTCTGATCTCTGAGATGTTCTTTTATCACTTGTGTTCTAATAATTTACATTTTGCTATCCAGAATGGTGGACAAATAGCTTAAACATTCCTTTTTCCATTCTTGTTGTTTTCCTATTTCTTTCCCCTTTAAAAAAAATTAGAGAGAATCTACTTACTTAAAGGGATAATAAAGAAAAAACTTATTCACAGAAATAGATGAATCTATATATTTTAAAAATCTGCCATGTGGTTTGCAATTGTTTTATATATATATATGTTTTTAAGATTAAAGAAGCTGACTTTCCCATGGCCTTGGAACAAGGCCCTGGATTTCCAGGAAAAGTAATTCAATAGAGATATTTTATGACAATTAGATGGCAGAGAGAAGAGCTTTTAACAACTCAGAGCCTGTCAAACAAGAAGACATTATCTAAATGTCTTTGAAAGAAGATTTTAATTTCATTCATTTGCAAAAATAAAGCTCATGGAAGTAATGGCATTTTTGTGTGTATTAACATTTTCAACGAGTGACCCAGTGCACAAAATTTGTGCATGGGGGTTGGAGATATTCCTCAACCCGGCCTGCACCCTCTCCAATCTGGGACCCCTCAAAGGATGTCCTACTACTGGTTTACAGGGATCGGGCCTAAACCAGCAGTCAGACACCCTCTCACAATCTGGGACTGCTGGCTCTAGCCACTCACCTGCTTGCCTGATTGCCCTTAACCACTTTGCTTGCAAGCCTGCTTGCCCCAGATGCCCCTCTGCCAGCCAGATCACTCCCAACTGCCCTCCATGCCAGTCTGCTTACCCTCAGCTACCCCTCCTGCTGGCCTGCTCACCCCTATCTTCCCTCCCCACTGGTCTGCTCACCCCAAATTCCCACCTGCTGGCCTACTCACTCCAAACTGCCCACTGGTCTGCTTACCCTCAATGGTCCCTGCTGTCCCATCCTGGCCTGATCACTCCTAGCTACCCAAGGCCAAGCTCCCTTTTTTTTCTTTTCTTTTTTCCCCAGCACCTCCTTGGAAGCAACTATCTAGGATTTACTTATCTTCTATAATTGAAACTTGGTAGCCTGGAGTGCCAGCCAGGGTGGGAAGCTTGGCTTCCTCCATCACCAGGGGCAACCTAAGCCTCCTGCTTAGCTCCAGCTCTGTGGCTGCTGCCATTTTTGTTGGGATTTATTTGTCTTCTATAATTGAAACTTTGAAACCTTGAGCAGAGGCCGGGGTTGGCCAGGGTGGGAACCTCGCTTCCTCCATTGCTGGGGCCTCCTGTTTGCTCCAGTTTCAGTGTCTGCAGCCATTTTGGTTGGGTTAATTTGCATATTCACTCCTGATTGGCTGGCGGGCATGGCTTGTGGGTGTAGCAGAGTGATGGTTAATTTGCATGTTTCTCTTTTATTATTGTAGATATGCACAAATAATTCTGTCATACCTTCTCTAATTTTCATCAAGTCAAAGTCTAAGAACTAGAAATTATTACTTAAAAGAGAATCATCAGAAATTTACATGAGTTATATTTATTTGGGATATTAGTTAATCAGTTAATTGCTTAGTCAATAATTTAGTTATTTCCTTTTTAGGCACCTATACCTAGCACTAAGGACAAATACAATGGAAACCAAAATATAATCTGTGTGTAAGTCAATTTCCTTCTAATAATTTTAGGGCAAATAAGTGAATTTTAAAAATTTCGGTACAGTAAATTTATTCTGAACTGTGGGTGAATGTAGCTTTCTCTTGACTTGCTCCAAAAGGCATATTGTTTTGGCTTTAGATTTAATTTTACAAAGTGATGTTTCCTAGCTTTATAATAAGCCCAACACTTCATTTCTGAGGGAGTTCATGAAAAAAGATAGTAGATATTCATGTTTCAGTACCTGAAAATTCCTTTAGATGTCTCTATTTCGTATCTCAAGAGAATTAGGCAACTGGGAAAGACGCTGCTTAGAGCTGGCTTCTTAACAAGTTGACTTTGTCCTTTAAGGATGAACAAGGCTTTTCAAAAACAGAATTTGACAGTTAATGAAAAAAATGTGGATGACAGTATGAAGATATATCATTACTACTTTATAGTATTTATAAATCCCCAAATCACTGAGATTGGGGAAATGTCCTTTTCTACTTAATTTGCAGGAAATTCTGTTGAATAATACAATTTTATTACTGTTTAGTTTTATAATGTAACTGGTGGATTCATTAGAAGATATCCATTCAAACTGAAGTGACAAAAATTATGTCTACATATTTTTTATCCTATGACTAGTCTTTTTTTTATAGGATATGAAATATGAAAATGACTCTGCTTTATTACATGCATGCACATATATCTTAGAAATGTAAGCATGCTAGGATACAGTGATATGTTTGTAAGGAATAAAGACATCTGAAAATGTTATTAGACTTGTAATTTAGTAGGATGGATTCAATACACAGTTGTTGAGTTCCTTTTACTTTGCTTCTCTACCAAATTCTAACTAAATTGATTGTAAAAGTATAAAAATGCATAATCCAAAGGAAAAAGAGAACATGAGAAGATATTATTTAAAAAGTCACCAAAATTTTGGCAGCCCATTCCAAAAATATTAAATAATAGCTAAAAAATTGCATTTCTTTGGGTAATTTGATATCTTTAAAATAAAAGTTTAGGCATGGTAAATGAGCTCATTGTTTAATCCACTTTCTAAAATTAGAACCCTCCACTTTGATCTTTTTCTCTGGTCCATTCTTCCTGACTGCCAAGTACAGTCCCTCCTTGGTTGGTCCCATGGCTGGCATCCTAGATCACTGAAAGTAGGAATTTGTGGCCAGATTGTCACCTCACTCCTCAAATATATCATATACAAAATGTAGGAAGAAAAGGAGCTCATTCAAAAATAACAGAGGCTATGTCTTTAAAGGTTCCTGGCCTTTTAGGCCCCATCATATCCTTATTTTTTCAGGTTAGGGTTATCTGTCAGTCAGAGTAAAGTATCACTGTTACCCCTTTTCTCAGCTCACACAGGCAGTCACTTTCCCCATTGGAATTGGTGTGTGAAATGGTTTATTTCTTACTGTGAGAGAACTCCTTAAGGTTATGGATTTTATTCAATTTTGTGGACCCAGGTGTAAGAATAGGGCCTGGAACAAAGGACTCAGTAAATGTTGAGTGAATGGATAAATGAAAGAAATAGGATATGATTCTTACTGTAATTGTTTATGTATATATGTCCCTTCCTCTCAACTGTGAGTCCTGCAAGGTATGAATTCTACCTTATCTATTCCAGTAGCTCTAGCATTTAGCATTGTGCCTAGTGCCTAACCTGTAGCAGTTGTTCAAGTTAATGTTTGTAAAATGAAGAAACAAATGCATTAATTTATGAGATGTGCAAGAGCAGCACTCTGTGTAGTCTGTGTCATCTGTGCTTTTGCCATACCAACTCTTGTCCTTATCTTTAGGGGCTCAAGCCTAAATAAAAGCTGAAATAAAAAAAAAAATAGCTTTGGGAGTCTATTGCCATCCTCACCACCTTTTAAAATACTAGTTTTGTTTATTTCAGATAATAAAATTTGCTTTTTCTTTTTTGTTTTCTCTTCTCTCTTCTTTACTTTTCTTTCTTTTTCCCTGAGTTACCCAGATCCTGAATGCAAGCCATGGTTATAAGTGTAGTTAGGATAAGCATTTGATAGAAGTGTTGCTTTGGTTTATAAGCCCAACTTCTTGGGCTAGTCAATGCTGTTGGTATTAGATGTCTTAATGCAAAGCCTGAGGCTTACAGATAAAAACACTGAAGAGCAAATATGGGCTTCCTTCCTGAATAATACTTATTGCAGAATGTCCCTGGCAATACATAAAAATAGATTAAATATTAGCATTTTCAAAGCCCTAATCTTATACCCACACAAGTGTCCACTCTTGGCACGGCTCCACCTCAGAAGTACACCTACCTCTACCTGGCGGCAAAATGAACAAATTGCTCTTCCGTGTTCACAAGACGGATTGAGTCTCTGAAGATCACCTCTCTGTTGCAAACTCCAAAATCACTCTCAGGCCTAAGGTCTGCTTCTCCGTACAAAAGATAAAAACCACCAGGAGGATGAATCTTTAAAATCAGATTGTTATGGGTCGTTGAAAATTCAGTTTGCCCCTCACTTGGGAAGAAGAAAATTTAACCTGCAAAGCAGGAGTAAAGGAATATTTCTAACACATGGAAACTGGTGAAATCTGTCACGCTCAATTGTGCAGCAGAGCAAAATGAGATGAGTGTAGTAGTGGCAGTTGAGAAAAATGGCTTTTCAAATTCATTTTTTTTATGAGAGTAATTTAGGAAGTGCAGTATGGGAGTCATTAAGTACAAAACACCATAAATGTCAGTGTGAGTTGTATTCTGCTTTTGTTTGGCTCAGCGAGCGGCACAGTATACCTTAAGTTTGATGAAGAAGTTCTTCCGGAGGATATAAAGCAGAAACCACAAGGCAAGCCCTCCGAGCAGCACCACATTCCCTAGGAAAGGGTCCCTCAAACAGCGTTGGCCTATCTTGTTGAGGAGACCGGGAGAGATCAGAGGACGCCATAGCCTCCATGCCATGAATGATATGACACCCAGAACTTCTCAGTGGGCCAGTCTCAGACTTCCCATTGGAAAACCAAGAGGTGAGAAGGAGCAGCGAGCTTGTGGGAAATGACTTCAAACAGGGAGGCAGGAGGGAGAAATAAAGCTTGGACCATCAGGCTGTGACAGAAGTAAATGGGAGCCCAAACACAGCTGTGGTTCAGACTCCTGTTTCCATCAGTCACTGTTTTGGGGAGGCGATGAAAGAGGGAAAGTCTCTCCCACCCCCTCGCCTCTGTGAGCCTGCAAAGTTAGGGAGTGTGAAGTGTGACCCTTTGTAAATATTGGTTTGATGGTGTCACCAACTCTAGAGAGTTTAAAAACCAAGGAAAATTACTATAAATCTAAGATCTCAAGGAGAAAAATATTTTTATGAGTCTGTCTTTATTGAATAATTCTTGAGCCCAGTGCAGCATGACTGATTTAACCTGTCTAGATACTGAGAGGGGAGTGGCACATAATAGAAATAAAATCACAGTTATTTAATAGCTACTCACTATAAAGAAGAGATTTTTTTTTTTTTTTTTACAGACCCTGGGAATGGGTTACAAGAAGAACAGGCCCTGGAGATAAGACAGCGGATCCTGCATCAACTGAAGGACCTAACTGAAGGGAGACAGCGTCCTGGGGCTAATCTTATCACTGAGGTTTAGATGAAGTAGAATCAAGTTGGCCAGGCCCCCAGGATTACCCGTGAGAAGAAGCTGACTGGACTCTGTAGTGGGAGCAGTTATGTTGATCAAGGAAAGAGGAAGGCAGGATATGCAGTGGTTTCTCTAAAAGAGACTACTGAGGCAAAGGCCTCACCCCCGGGAACATCAGGGCAAAAGGCTGAATTCATTGCTCTCGTCAGAGCACTAGAGTTATCTAAAGGAAAGCAAGTAAACATCTATACTGACTCTAAACATGCTTTCCTACTACACATGCATGGTTCTATCTGGAAAGAAAGAGGACTATTAACAACCAATATAAAGGACATTAAGCATAAGCCAGAAATTCTGGACTTGTTACAGGCCATCCTTGGCCCTACTCAAGTAACTGGAATACACTGTCCTGAACACCTGAGAGAAAACACAACCTCAGCAAAAGGAAAGGGAGTAGCTGATAAAATAGCAAAAGAGGCAGCAAAACTAAAACAACTCATGTCTCTAATATTAGCAGTAGACCTATTCCAGTTTCACCCAGAACATTCTGCCTCTGATCAGAAGAGGGTGGAGAAATGATGGTTCAAGGAGACCAGCAATAATTGGAAAATCAATAAGTAAGAAATTATCCTCCTTCCTGAACAGCAAATAGAACCCATAATAAAATACATTCATGAAAGAACCCATTATGGGAGAGTCTCTACTTACATCAAACCCTTGGTTATGGGCCCAGGAATACACCCGGGCATTTGCAGAGTTACAGCTAGGTATTTTTTTGTGCCAAAGGAACAATCCCAAGGTAGACCCCCCACCCGAGGAAGGGCGGGAGACAGTATCAAGGACAATCCCCCTTTGAGGATTGGCAAATAGGTTTCACCCGGATGCCAAAATCTGGGGGCTGGAAACATCCACTTGTATTTGTATTTTTAAAAATATATTTTTATTAATTTCAGGGAGGTAGGGGGAGAGAGAGAGGGGGGGGGGGAGAGAGAAAGAGAAACATCAATGATGATTGAGAGAATCATTGATTGGCTGCCTGCTGCATGCCCCATACTGGGGATCGAGCCTGCCATCTGGGCATGTGCCCTGACTAGGAATCAAACTATGACCTCCAGTTTCATAGATTGAAGTTCAACCCTGAGCCACGCTGGCCGGGCTCTACTTATATTTGCTGACACTTTTTCTGGATGGATAAGAGGCCTGCCCCACAAGTAACCAAGCCCTTTTGAAAGACATAATCCCTTGGTTTGGACTTTCTAACAGTTTACAAAGTGCTAAAGGGCTTGCTTTCATTTCTGAAATCACACCAAAGGTCAGTAAATTCCTTAATATTACATGAAAGTTACTTATGGCCTGGAGAACACAAGCCTCCAGAAAAATTGAAAAGATGAGTCACATATTGAAGGAAAATATAGCAAAACCTTGTCAGGAGACTCCTCTCTATTGGGATCAAGTTTTATTAATTGCTCTGCTCAGAATGAGAGCAGCTCCCTGAAGTGGGATTTGTTTAAGTTTTTATGAAATAATATATGGGCGGCCCTTTCAGGCCACTAAAGGAATGGAGGATATTTACATAGATTATGATGTAAAAATGAAAAACTATATTCAACATCTTAACCAGACATTAGACATAATAGAGATCTTTCTGTTTCTGTTCCATTACATTCTTTTGAAGCCAGAGACACAGTCCTACTCAACACATGGAAAGCCAGATCCCCAGAGGATCAATTTGAATAAAAATGGACTCAACTATGGGACATGCTCCTAACCATCCCAACTGCCTTAAAACCAGCGGGGGGGAAGCCCTGGGCTCACCACACCAGAGTAAAAAGAGCACTGGAAGGAGAATGGACAGCTCAACCCAAGGAAACACTGAAAGTTGTCCTCTGAATAAAACAACTGCCTTAGTCATAACTTTTTACCTGTTCCTCCAGGTATTAGGAGAACTCTATCCCTTTAAACAGAATGAAAACAGTAGAGTATATTTAGATAGCCAAAACATTCTGAATATTTCTGACTTTTGCCTTTCAGGAGGGACTTAGGTAGAATAGGCTTTCACCTCTCATCTTGTAGGGGTAGGTGCCCCTGTAAGAAACATCAGGAATTATACCCATTTCATCACCATCGACAAGACTATAATCTACAATGACATTTCTTCTTTAAAACCCAGCACCTACCAAAAAGACAAGGACATGTTTTCACTGAAAGTGGAGGGAATGTGTGTATTTTTCTAACTGCTATGAAAGTTGTTTCAGGTCACAATGTACAATTATGAAGTCTGGCTAAGTATATTTCCCTGACCATCTTTGTAATTCCGGTAATGGTAATCTCCCTAATCATAGACATGAACAGACAAGCTCGCCGTATGGGAAAGGCCTTACATGCCATTTCTAGGGCTATAAGTGCCTTAAACCAAGAAGAGTCAGGATAAAAAAGAGAAGCAATTCTAGAAAACAGAGCTGCTCTAGACTATTTATATAAGATATTATTATAGCTATGAAGAATTTAGACTGTTGTTTTAATTTTACTGACAATTATCAGTGTATAGAAAACAAATGTCAGGTTAATGATACGATTTCTAAGGTTAAGCAAAAAGAAGGATTTTTTTTGAGTGGACTTATCCATTCTTCATGGCTACCCTGTTTAGCTGGGATAAGAGAACACTTTCTAGTTTTTCTCTTACTCATATTTTGCAGCCTAACCACTTGCTGTTGCATTCAGTGCTTTCCTCTCTTCAAGTCCTGTATGTGTAGTGTCCATCGCCTTGTACTTCTTTGAAAGCCAGAGATAATGCATTACAACAGCAAGATACTTTACATATGAAACTAATGTCATAGATATAATATTTTGAAACTAACAATGGGGGATAATAAGGGAGGGGCATGTAATAGAAATAGAATCACAATTGTTTAATTGCCAACCACTAGGAGAAAATGAACAAATGGGACTACATCAAAATAAAAAGCATCTGCACAATGAAGGAAACCATCAACAAAACAATAAGAAAGCCCACTACATGGGAGAACATATTTTCAAATGTTATATCTAATAAGGTTTTTAATCCCCAACATTTATAGGGAACTCATACAAATTAACAAAAGGAAGATAAACAACCCAATAAAAAAATGGGCAAAGGACCTAAATAGACCCTTTTCAAAAGAGGACATACAGAAGGCCAAGAGACACATGAAAACATATCAAAGTCACTAATCATCTGAGAGATGCAAATCAAATCAAAACAGCAATGAGGTACCATTTCACCCCTGTCAGAATGTCTATCATCAACAAATCAACAAACCACAAGTGTTGGCGAGGATATGGAGAAAAAGGAGCCCTCAGTACTGCTGGTGGGAACTTAGACTGTGAAAAACAGTATGGAGTTTCATCAACAAACTAAAAAATGTTTTGACCCAGTGATCCCACTTCTAGGATTATATTTCAAGAAATCAAAAACACCAACCAGAAAGGATATATGTACACCTATGTTCATAGTAGCACAATTCACCATTGCTAAGATTTGGAAACAGCCTAAAGTGCCCATCAGCAGATGAGTGGATTAAAAAACTGATACATCTACACAATGGAATACTATGCTGCTATAAAAAAGAAGGAATTCTTACCATTTGCAACAGCATGGATGGAACTGCGGAGCATTATGTTAAGTGAAATATGCCAGTCAGAGAAAGATAAATATCATATGATCTCACTCATTTGTGAAATATAATGAACACTATAAACTGATGAACAAAAATAGAACCAGAGACATAGACACATCTGACAGATTGTGCAACCTATGAAGGGAGGAGAGGGGTGAGGGAGTAAGAGATCAACCAAACAACTTGTATGTGTATATATGAACATAACCAATGGACACAGACAGTAGGGGAGTGAGGGCATGTGCTGGGGGGTCGGGGAGAGGCCAATGGGGGAAAAAAGAGATATATGTAATACTTTAAACAATAAAGAATTAAAAAACAAACAACAAATGAACAAACAAACAAAAAAGAAGAGTTTTTTTTACAGACCCAGGGAAACTGAAGGAGGGATTCCAAGAAGGAGAACAGGCCCTGGAGATAAGGCAGCCAGAGCCCGGATCAAGGACAGCGCCTGTCTGAAGGGAGGCAGTGTTTTGGGGCGAATCTTAATAAGGACAATGAAAGAAGGCAGGTTCTGGGAACTCACCAACATTAGATTCCCTCGCGTGACACTCCCCTCCCCCCCCCCCCACTAACCCTGTAAAAGAACTTGTTTGAAATGAAATGTCAGAGCGGTATTTTCAGAATTTTATACCTGCCATTCTCTCAGATTGCCAGCTATCTGATTAATAAACGCACTATATATATTCAACTTAGTCTCTACTTATTTGACTTGGGTAGTGGCTGGGAGCCAGGACCCTTTCGTGTCTGATATTAATACTTTGGATTTTTGACGAGCATAAGTTCATCACATGCCTGGCCCTTAGAATAAAGCCTCCACCCTTCATATTTGTACATCAGTCAATTCCTTTTAAAATAACCAATATTTCTCCAGCCCTGCACAAAAAAGTAGGGTTGCACCATCTCATCTAATCTTAATCTAATTCTTTTTTTATGGTTTTCTTTTGTAGACACTTAATTCCTTTGGAAATTGGCCATGGTTTGTCTCACCTCTAAGCCTTGGCTTTTTAAAGTGTTTTTTTATGTGAACTTCAAATTGTATGTCATGGCTTAGTCACACTGAGCCACGCTTCTAAAGTTCAGGTCAAGTCACTCTATGCTACTCCTCCTCATCACACATGAATGACTCCTTTCTGGAAATCTTTGGTCTCCATACCACCTTCTTTAACAGCCATATCAACTCTCCCCTCTTCCCAGAGGTTTTCTCCACTATATTCTGGTCTCCTTGGCAGCAGATTCCATTGTATCCACCACAGAGTTTTATTTGGGCTTCTTTTTCCTTCTTTTTTTTTTTTTAATTTTTATGTGCTGTGCGACAATATATGTGTGCATACATGCATATCTTAGGGGTTAAAAAAGAGACACTTCCTTTCTCCTTTCTCTTATCCAAAGCACACTTGTTTATTCACTCTTTCTTCCACTCTTGGCAAAATTACCAGTGAACAACCACCACTACCCACTTGCCACATCAGGGAGTACCAGGGGCAGACCTCTTCCAGGCTCACACCATTTCCCTGTGCTGCTCCTCTGCTTTCATAACCTCAGTGCAGAGATGGTGTGGATACAGTTGGCTCAGCGGTTTCATGAGGTCAGCAGAATGGCCTACATACTCGATCCGTGTCAACCTTATAAGATGGGCTGGAGCAGAGGAAGAGATTTCAGTCAGGAAAAATGTAAGGTGATAATTCACCATTCTTTTGTATTTAATGAGGCAGAATCCACTTAAACATCATATCATTCAGTTAATGGGATCATGTTCACTTATCCATGCATTCCTGCAATTATCCATTCACTATCTCATCTGATATATATTGAGATCTGTTCTGTGTGAGTAATTTTAGTAGGGAGGTATAGCCCTTACCTATTGCCATAATAATGCTGTATGGCAAATAGCCAGAAAACCTCAATATCATACAACAATATTTATTTAATTCATGAGTTTGTTCATCAGTCATTTCTGTCTTGTGCTTTGGCTGAACCAGTCTTGACTGATCTCAGCTGAGCTCACTCATTTTTCTGTCATCAGCTGGCAGTTAGGGGACTGGCAAGGAGCCCCTGGCTAGGAGAGGTGAGAAAACTATCTCTGTTATGTGGTTTCTTATCTCCAGCAGACTAGCCTGGCTTATGCACATGATGGTGAGGATCCAAGACGATGATAGACATGAACAAAACTTCTTGAAACACAGCCTCACAATGGTACTAAGTCACGTCCGTCCTACTCAATTGGCCAAAAGTGAGTCTAAAGGAGAGCCCAGATTCAAGTTATGGGTGGAGAGGATCACTTTAAAGGAGAATCTGCAAAGACACATTGCAAAGAGCATGGGTTCAGGAAAGCCATTTGAGACACCAATACAATTGACCTATCACAGGGAGATAGACTGGCAGACCCCAACTTAGACAACAATAATGATAAGGACAATGAGAGCAATATGTACACAATGGTAAGAGAGAAATAGATTTACTTACAATGTTCCACCTTATTAAGGGAACAATAGGAAGAAAGAAGCCAGTAAACAACTTCTGCTCTTTTTTTTTTTCTCTCTCTCTCCTTTTCTACCAATACATATAAGTCTGGTGTTTAAGACTTGCCTGGGGCTGCCACTTTAAAGAAGTGGGACTGAGCAGTTTGGAAGTTGGCTCCTGTCTGCAGAGGTCATTTGAATGCATTATTGTTTCTCTGGTGAAGACTAAGAAATGATGTATTTGGAAACTACTCTTATTGACAACTTCAGACATGTTCCTTGGTCTTCAGGGAAGAATTTTCTGTTATTTTTTGCTTTTGAAGTAAGTAATGGGCACTAAACTTCATTTCACTTTCTCATCCTGCATTTGTCACTTGGTCTCATTAGATTTCTGAGTCTCACTTGTCTCTGTGATTTAGACTCCCACGAACTCCCAAGGCAGAAATGGCTGCCTGCTATATTTTACAGAACTTAATCAATGCTAGGTGTGGGTTTAAATCAATGAGCCTTGCACTCACTGAGTCATCCTGCAATTCAGCATCATACCACTAACCTCTCAAAAAGTCAGTTGCTCTTTACCTTTGGAGGTTGGTATGGAAAAGGAGCCAATTAGAACTTCTCAACTGTGGTCCCCTTGGAGATGGCCTTAGAAGTGAAGTGGAAAGTGTAGAAGTGAAGGGATATGACCGAGTGGTTGAGGGAATTAGCTTATCTTGAAGAACTGTTCTAAACTCTTGAGTTACAGTCTGTCCCTTTTTGAACTCCCAACAGTATCCTATTCTCATAAGAAATAACAAGTTGACTTTTTGTGCCTTCCCCTATATCTTTTTCCACCATCCTGTAGTTTCCCAGTATAGGTCTTTTACCTCCTCGTTTAAGTTTATTCCCAAGTCTTAATTTTAATTAAAATTATCATCTTATTTTTTTTGTTGCCATGGTCAATGAGATTTTTTTAGTTTCCTTTTCTAAGAATTCATTATTGGGTATAAAAATACCATCAAAATCTGGGTGTTAATTTTGTGTCGTGCTACATTGCCAAATTCATTTATTAAATCTAGTAGTTTTTTTTTTATGTGTGGAGCTTTTAAGGTTTTCTATATATAATACCATGTCATCTGCGAATAATGACAGTATGTGCTACCTGTATGACTTAATTTAGACCATATGCAGCTCTTCCCAGTCCTAAAATATCCCCCTATTAGTAGAGTGCTCATACTTCCCAGTTTTCCTGGGATAGTTCTGTTTTATCTCTGTTGTCCTGGCATCAATGAGTCACTTTAAAAGTGTCCCTGTTTTGACAATACATTATTTAGTCACATAGCTATTAATATAGAGCTTCATTACATTTCACAGGGTTTCAGTTTCCAAAATCCCTTACACTTACTTAATGGAAATATCATTTAAAAATCTAAAATCTCAAAAAAAACTTTATAATCTATTGAAAACAATTAGCAAGTCAGAATTTGATGAGTGCGAGGAAGGTAATGGAAGAGAATTTTGAAAGGGAAATCACAAGGCCACCAAAGGCAAACTCTCACCTTCTACTGTGGAGACTGGTCACCTAACAGGTGGCTGTGGCCAATAGAATGTTTATTGCTCAACTGTGTTCATTGGCAAATATTTCCTCATTCTCTAAACTGAAAAAACAAATGCAAGGTTAAAAGTACTACCAAGTCCTCAGAAATTTTTTTCGTTAGAAACATTCCATCACTGCTTTAATTGATTATGTAAGAGTTGCCCTTTTAAAGCAATTTTATATGCATTCAAAATTTTAGTTTACTCATCAGCTTCTTTCTTCCATGTTTATTTTTATTCTTATAATTTTTGTTGATAAACATATGTAGTTTTACCTATAGAGTTTTTCCACATTCAACCTGTTTAACATATTCCTTTGTCCTGTGTATTTCTTGTAAATTGACAGCTGGGTTTAAAAGCTTGTGCTTTTTCATTAAGAGGCAAATAATGACTGTCGTTTTGTGAGGTTAACAGCCACTTATCTTTATTGACTAATTCGGGGGTCAGAAATCCCCTGTGAACCAAATCTGGCCAATTCCTGTTTTTGTAAATAACACAACACAGATAGGCACATTTGTTTATACATTGTCTATGACTGAGCCTGCTCTGAAAACATAACTAAGTAGTTTAATTGTGCCATGCCATGCCTACAATATTCACTGTCTACCACTTTACAAGTTTTCTGATCCTTGGCCCAATTCATTTATTGCCATTCAAAATGGCAATAATCCAGTTCTATATGAGTGTGTGTGCATGTATAGAATCTTTAAAAATACAAAATTCTCTTAGAAATTATACTGATACCTCCAATTCTAACATAGGATTATAGAATTTTTACTTAAACTCTTCTATAATTTTACATTCTTTCTTAAACATCAAGAATCCTGGTTCTTAAAAACAGGATGATGGAATTTCATTTTGCATAATTACTCACCTGCTTAATCTCATTTAGAATAACAGCTTAGTAATAATAAATTATAATTACTAATGATTTATCAATTTAATAAATTTATACATTATATAAATCATATTATATTAAATTATGTTATATAAATTTATATAAATTACAAAATTTAATTTTAAATTTATAGTTTATAAAATAATATATTACATAATATAAAACCAATATAAAATATATAAATATTAAAATAAATTATAATGAATAATAGTTTATTAATAATAAATGTATCATCACCAAATATTATTACAAAACCACAGTTAAACATTTTTTCATTCCCTAAGATGATTTGACTCAGTGGGTAGAGCATCGTCCTGTGAACTGAAGGTTCCTGGGTTCCATTCCAGTCAAGGGCACATGCCTGGGTTGCAGGCTCTCTTCCCAGTAGGATGCAACCGATCAATGTCTCTCATAATTGATGTTTCCAACTCTCCCTTCCTCTCCCTTCCTCTCTGCAATAAATAAAAACATACTTTAAAAAAAGAAAAGATAAACATTAAAAATATTTTTCATGTGGTATCTTTATTCTTTTTGTAATGTACTTTATTCTCTACCTTTTGAATTAAGCTATTGTCTTACTAATTTTCTGTCCAGTGAATCTGTCCATTTTTGAGAGATAATGTGTCGAAGTCTCCAACTATAATAATGGATTCACCTATTTCTGCCTGCTGTTTATTCAGTTTTTGCTTCATGTTTTTGGATATTCTGTTTTTTGATGCATACAAAGAATTATTATGTCTTCTTAGGGAATTGATCCATTTATTATTATCTAATGCCTCTCTATATCCTTGGAAATCTTGCTTTCTCTGAATTCTGCCCTATCTGAAATTAATACAGCTACTTACACTTTTTTTTTTTTATTAGTGTTAGGATGGTATATCATTCTCCACCCATTTACTTTTGTCTCCTAAAGTCTGGAGTCTAGCATTTATGAAGATAAAAGTGAGGAAACTTGATATGATCAATTGGGCAAAAGGAGATAAAAGATAGAGGCTCAGTGAGAATCTAAGCAGAGAGAAGGAGAAAGATGCCTGCTTGCCCTATTCAGGCATCTCCCTCTCAGGCTCTCCTATAATCACATCTCTATTCCAATGCCCACTAACTAAATAGCATTGCCGTGCAGATGAAAGTTGATATTAGGTACTCACTCTCCTAAAAAGGAAGATAAAATAAAAGAGACCTAAAACTTTACTTTTGATTTAGTGGCTCAAGGAAGATGAACTAGAGAGAAATGTCTGCAAAAGAATACTTTCACTCCCATAGCCATTATTTGTGTGGAATCCTTGATGGAAATTGCCTGCCTCCTCTAGGCTCAATTTCCAGAAGTTTGACAGAGATGAATCGGATATTACATGAAATGCTTTTATAAAGATAAAATGAAATCTGGCCAACTAAAACTAAACTAAAGGAAACAATGCTTGAAGAAAATTGTCCCTCTTCAATAAAAATCCAACAACACATCTCTAGTCTCATTAATCACCATGGAAATCAATACTTTGTTTTGTTTTTAAGTTTGCATCCATTTCAAAGTCCCAGCAGTGCCTAGATCATTTAAAATAATTTTATTTAATTGAAGCTGCTTTTTCATGTTTTCTAAGTATAAATGAGAGACTTCTGAATCAATCAGTGATTTTGTAAAATTTTATTGTTACATTTGATAAAGATTGATTTATTAATGCCACTAATGACAATACTTCTTGCTAAATCAAAAATTTTAAAAATGGGCCTCACTTTCATCTGCCAACATCAGCATTTATGTGTCTGAAGTCCTTTTCCACCATGGAAGCCATCTCTCTACCATGTGCATACAGACCAGTGGTACCATTGCTGGAACACTGATATCTTCCAGCTCTAGAAGTAGACCTCAACCAATGACTCTTGAGAGTTTCTGTGTAAACATCCCACTTCCTGTGTCTCAAGGATGGAATAATTTTGTTTTACATCATTTTTCAGAGTTAAGTCCCAGTTACTATGGTAGTGGAGTTAATAAAACAGCCAATCAGGGTTTCCTTCCCTTCAGTTAGATGCCACTGTAAAGCCCCTTTAGGAATGAAAAACCTATCACTATAGCTGCAAGAAACTCTGCTAGCAGAGAGTTGTTAGCCATCAGCTCCACTTCAGGATTTCCCAGCCCCTTTCAGCTGGAAAAACAAAATGAAGCATCTTCCTCAAGAACATTACCCCTGTCACAGGGCAACTTGCATCCAAAGATTGGTTTGCACAAGGATAGAAAGGCCTGACTCTTTCAAGCCCATTTGGGACAGTTATGGAAGGGCAATTTCAGATCCAGGGTTATCTGAAAGCTTGGTTGAGACTTTGTGGCAGCCCAGTGTCTCCCTTTGCCCAATCCTGCCCTCTTCACTTGTCTTCTATAGGCCCCAAGGGCACTTCTTAAAATAAACCTTCAGCATACTACTCTCCATCGCAGTTGGCTTACTGTGGATCCCAGCCAATGAGAACTTATTTGTATCATGGCTCCACTCCTCTGTTGTTATTCTCTCTGTGTCCAAAATTAATTGTCTGCACTAAAAATATTGTTGCATTTCTGCTTCTAAAGGCATTAGTAGTGAATGTGGTCCTACGGATCAGACCCTCAGAATAGGATTCTGGAATAGAATTATTGTATTATTGTTCCAGCAAGAAGGCAACAAGTGGTGGTGGTGAATGGAACTGTGACCCCCGCTGGCATGCGGTAGCATCATGATGACCACGGCTGTCACCTGTGTGTTTCTCCTGTGGCTCCTGTAGTGTAGAGCAGGTAGGATGGAATGCATTTGCTCATGTGATGAATCTAACATTATAAACACATGGTTGTCATGAAATGAAAGAACTGTGGAATTGATATTAAGCACATCCACGTGCTGAGGAAAGTAAAGGACAGACTCAAATTAACCTACCAACAATTTAGGGCATGCTGTGAAAGCTATAAGGCCTGTAGACAACATTGAAGGGACTGCGACCTTTTGCATTAGAAGAATAAAATTGGACACAAAACTAGATTCATGGCCTGATTATAAAAACAGCAGAAATGCAGTTAAGGTTTCTTTCTTGCCTAGAGCCAGGGCCTCTTATAGAGGAAGGAATGAGATTCCGAGACCTGGAATCATCTTCTAACTGGATCTGCCGGATTGGTTCCCACATCCCCTTCAAAGTTTTGGGACTGCATAAGACCCTCCCATGACATAGGAAACAGATTCTTTTGCCTAGAGAAGAGGCAGAAGCCTTCTCTGCCTCAGATGCCTCTCAGATACTTCTTCAATATTTTCTTCCTCTCATTTCCCCTTATTGTTTGTACACCTATTACTCAGGTCAGGTCTTAGCATAACCTGACTGGGGATGTACTCTTTCTTCCTCTTGTCAAACAAAGTGATTAATTGCCGAGAGAGCAACAAGATCTGGCTAGTATGTATCCATAGAAACTTAGAAATAATTAAGATACTAGTTGGGGGTGATAGTGGAGAAGGTTATAAGGCTTACAGGGCAAAGTTTATTAAAATGGCATCATTTCTGTACCCTGCAATTGATAGTCTGACAAGGACACTTGGGTCTGATCCTAACACAGCCATTGGAATTGCTTCTGGAAACTTGAAGAAGAATAATGGCTTATGCATCTTGAGTGAATTGATTCTGAACCATGTATTTTAACCCGTTTCCTTGAAGAATTAAGCTCTAGGAACCACTGTTGTTGGCTTAAAATGTACTTTTACTGCCTTATTTCCCTTTGTATCTCTTTCCCATTTGTTGTTAGTGCTCCCTGCACATCCAGAACAAATACTCAAACCCTATCTGAGGATCTGTTTTTTTGGAACTCCAACAACAAGATCCAAATGCATTCTCTTAAGTTTTCTGTTAACTGTGAGGGCAGACAGACTGTGTATACTTTTGTCAGTAACTTATCCCCTCTGGGTTTTAATTTTCTTCCTCTAATATATGCAGACACGAATAGTATCTATCTCATCGAGACATTGTCAGTATTAAAAAAGTCAACATTTGTAAAGCCTTAGAACATTTCCTGACACATAAGTTATTTTTTAAAATAATAGCGAAAGTTTTCTTTTCTTTTCTTTCTTTTCTTTTTTCTTTTCTTTCTTTCTTTTTTTTTTTTTTTGAGGAACTAATGGGAAGATTTATCTTTAAAACTGCTTTTATTTACCTGAACATTTTAGGGAATAATATTTTCTGGCTATGTTAAAGTAATTGGCTCTTCTTAACCATGCAGACTTTTGTTAGAAGTAACATATGCAGTAACTAAAATAAATGCAGGTACATTTTGTTTTGCTGAGTAGCAAAAAAAAAATAATAATAATAATAAATAAATACATAATGTGTTGGCTTCTATTTCATGCGCAAATTATTGAATAAATGAGTGAATTATAGAACTTACAATTCATCAGGCATTGTTGGATTAACCTTAAATTCACTATTGGGGATCCAAGTAAGTCAGAATTTCACAGCAAGTTTAAATATGCTGTGGGCATTAGCAAGTGCTTTTATTGCTTTATCTCTGCAGGTCCAAGATGGAAATGGCCCTCAAGGGATAAAAATAGGTTTTCATGTTGCAGGCATAAGAAGCTTCCAAAGGTATTTTGGAAACCTTTCTCTAACAGGTTTCCAAAGTACATTTGCCAGTAGCCTTAGAGGGTTTGAGTAAGAGGTTTTAATTAGAACTCTCCCTTTTCTAGAGCAAACAGATATTAGATTCAATTCCATGATTTAGCTGGTGGTAGAGTTATGTGAGCCGTCAGGAACATTGTTCAGGGAAATCTCTGTTCTCATTTGTACACAGCCCCAGAGGTAACAATATCCTGTTTTAAATTCAGGTTTCATCCCTGTGACTTCAGCTGGTGGTTGATAAGGAGGTTGACTTCAGTGTGACAGCTCAGGCTCAGTTCGATTTATTGTGTGACCCAGGTTGCTGGGACCGGGGAAGTTTGACTTGTTTTGGTTGCCTCCTGACAAGTTTTTCCTGACTTCATTCCTAGCCAAGCATCTGAGCCACTTTCTTTCCCCAGTTGTTTTCAGGAATTCTACACTGACAGCTTCATCAACACATGAAGTTTTTCCTCTTTTCCAGTACTCCTGCTACTGCATTCCAGCAATGAATGAAGACTTTCTCTTGTCTCCACTGTGCTTTTCCCTCTGCACTAGGTCTCCCAAGACCTCACCAAGGATCCTGAAGACTTACATTTGAATATAGATGGTTAGAGCTTGCCAAGCTTTAATAACTGGCTTCATTAACTTTCTGAACTTTTTACATTACAACTTATCCCAATCCTATCACTCTCTCTTTATAGACTACATAGACATGCAACTCTTGTATTTAACTCTAGTCTAATGCTTAATTTGGTTCCCAAACCAAAACCTCTTTAAACTCCAGTCAACTGAGTGTTCTTTTTGAGAATTTTGTCATTTCCCCTTTACATGGTGGTTCTCAACAGCTTGCTGTTTTGCCTTCCAGGGGACATTGGAGATGTCTAGAGATGTTGTTGATTGCCACAGTGGAGGGAGGAGATGGTGCCACTGGCATCTATTAGATAAAGACTAGAATGTTGTTAAAAATCATACAATACACAAGGCAGTGGTAGCATAAATATTGGAAAGCCACTCACCATCTCCATACCACAGTCACAGAAGATACTTTCCTCATCTCAGTCATTAATCTTAATCACCTATGCACACCCCTTTTTGTCATGTAAGGTAATATAGTCACAGGCTCTGGGGATTAGGATGTGGATTTGTGGGGGATAGGAATTATATATCTCTCTCCTCCATTTCTTCCATTCTCTCTTCTTGACTCTGGCTAGGAAAGAATTTAGACCAAGACCCAAACTGTAAGGGAACATTTATTTACAAAATCAGAGGTAGAGAAAATAATTCATAGAAGAAATGGGCTTAGGAAAAGGGTTTAGGAAATAATCCAAGAGACCACTTCACCTTTCAAATATTTACCAATTATATCCCCGTTCCCAATGCTCCAAGTCCTCGCCCATGCGCACCTGCTGCGCACACAGCCTCCAGCTGATTGGTCGTTATGTATGAGGGCATCCCAACATTTGCATATTACCCTTTTATTAGTATATATATATATATAGATTTTATAAAATGATCTATATATCTCATATAAATCTGATCTATTTATCTACCTATATTCAAAGAAATGGAAAGAAATCATTGGTAAATATTTGAAAGGTGCAGTGATCTCTTGGATTTTCTTTCTTTTGTATTTTAACTTATTAAGATCCAGCAGGGAAGTAATCCAGCAAGAGATGCAATGTTTATCTGTAAAGCAAAAAATAAACAACACAGAAAACACACACCAGAAGTAGGCAGGTAAAACATATATGTAGGGAAAGAAGATGTACATAATGTACATAATTCTCAATTATGCACATTAGTTACAATTTTGATAACATCTGGATTCCCAAATAACAAAAGAAAATAATGAGACCAAAGATCATCATTCAAGGCAAACCGTAGGCATTTAAAAATATGATTGATTATTAAGATGTTCACCTAATGACTTGGTGATTTTTAAGAATCCAACCACATTGTTTAAGATAAAAATGGATGTACTTAGATCTTTATAAGGAATGGTTTCTGTGCTCTTGGCCCAGCACAATAGATCAATAATGGAAGATTTGAACCTCCTATTTAGCCTGCATCCTATTTTATACTGCAATTTAGCAGCATAAAAAGACTATTGAATAATCAGTATGTTTAAACAAGTAAGCAAACACTCATTTTTTTTTCATGATAGAAGAAATAAACAAGAGCGGTATTAACTATCTGGCTAAAATAAATTATAATGAATGCAAGCTCATTACTGTTGAAATCGATGAATGCATAGCAGAAGGTACATTTATTGAAGTCAACATACTTAATTACATTTGGAGTAATAAAGAGAGTAGGCATGAAGTCCAATGTCTCTAGAGCCTAAACATTAATTTTAATGTAATTTTCTTTTCCTTGATGTTGAGAAAATGAAAAGGCAAATAAAATTAAGAGACCTACCTTAACTTAATTAGCTTTGTTAACAGGGGATTGTAAGCTATTTGTATCATGTGTACTCCACATTGTGATCCAAGGAAAGGTCACTTAATTTTAAAGCCAGTAATGTTATAATAATAAAGGTAGCCATATGGCCTTTCTCATTCTATAAGAGTACAGGAGACATATTTAAAGCTATGAGAGTAACAGTGATAAGGATGGAAAATACATAGAATTTTGACACCGTGAAAGGAAAATGTCTCAGCTGGGACTGCTATCACAAAATATCATAGATTGCTACCTTAAATAATAAACATTGATTTCTTACAGTTCTGGAGACTAGAATGTCCCAAATCAAGGTATATAGTACATTTGGTTCTTGTGAAGGACTCATTCCTGGTTTGCAGACAGCTACCTCCTTGCTGTGTGCTCATATGGACTTTACTTAGTGCTTGGAGAGAAGTACACTAATCCCACCATGAAGGTCCCAATCTTGTAAACCTATTATGTCCCAATGGTCTCCTCCAAATATTACATTAGAGTTAGGGCTTCAACACATGGATTTGGGGTGATACAAATATTCAGACCACAATAAAGAGTCTATTTTTTAATGACACTAGCTGATGTCCAAGGACTTTCCTCTTTTTATTAAAAAAATCTCTATCTCTTATCCAAACTATGTGCAGACTTCTATTTGTGTGTTTGTTCACACTCCTATATACTGCTGCCACACTGGGGTATTGTGATGTTGCTTAGCTGCTTAGGTGTAGTTTACCAACTAAAATGTGAACTCCAATTGAGACCTCTTCATGGCACCAGCACAATGTTGGGCAAATAAGTGTATTTTTTGCTAAATAGCTGTTAGATGAATAAATGAAGAGTAAAACCCCTGGTATCTATTGCAAAAGATGACTCTGCCTGAAATAGTATATTCCCCTTGAGAAAGAACAAACAGCCTGAGCAGGTAAATGGCTGCTAATTGTTCTCAGATTGCTGAGCTGTTGAAGATTTAGGCTCTGATTCAGATGAGACTATTGATTTAGAAGGCAACACCCAACATGTCTTGGAAGATACAGGACTATACTGGTAGTATCTATGAATCGCTGTATCTGGTCATCATTTCTCATACAGCTTCATCCTTGGTACATGACGTTTAGCTTCAGAAAGAATATAATTCCTGTTGCTTTTCTTTTAAAAATATTTTTATTGATTTCAGAGAGGAAGGGAGAGGAAGAGAGAGATAGAAACATCAATGATGAGAGAGAACCATGGATCGGCTGCCTCCTTCATGCCCCCTACTGAGAATTGAGCCCACAACCCAGGCATGTGCCCTTGACCAGAATTGAACCCTGAACCCTTCAATCCACAGGCCGATGCTCTATCTACTAAGCCGAACTGGCTAGGGCTGTTGCTCTTCTTAAGAGGAAATATTTGGCGTTCTAAAATTGTGTTATCCATCATAGTTCTTTAATGGGAATCCCAGGGCTAGGGAAAGAGGGGCACTAGTGATCATTTTAGTATGTCAGCCAATTTTTAATGCTTCAGTTGGTGAAAGAAGAATGCATAGGTAATCATGAAGAAAACAAATAAGAAATACAATCTCTAATGGAGCAAAAGCAAAGTGTTACATTGAAAAATATCAAAAGTAAAGCTAAAATTGGTATATTTATCCTAAGCAAATACACCAGAAGGGGGCATTTGAAAAAGGCCTAGTGAAAGTCTAACAGCCAGGTGAGCATATTTTGGCCTGATAGGCACTGTCAAATAGTAAGGAAAGAGACAGATCTTTCTTCATATGTAAAATGAAAAAGTTAGACAATATACTCCTCAAGGTCTGATGTATGTATTAAGAAGACATTAACACATTGGGGTGATATTAGAGGTTTTTCTTCTCCATCTCTCTTACATTATTATATGACTTCTGGAAAAGTTGGTAGTTTCCTGACAATTTTACAGCAGAGGCCTAAAAACATGTAAGTGGAGCCCAGGTAATATCTCTTCCAGTTGGGTTAGTCCAGTGGTTCTGAACGGGAGACTGCTTTGTTCTGCTGGCCTCCACTGTCAGAGACATTGGATAATGTCTGTAGATATTTCTGGAGCTACATGAAAGCAGGTTGAACTATTGATGTCCCATCAATTTCAAATACTTTGATAGGTATTTCCTCAAAAAAAAAAAAAAAAAAAAAAGACTTTCGCCTACCTAGGCATACAACAATGATCAAAATCAGGAAATTTACATCAGTACATTACCACTTTAATTTGCAGGCCCCATTCAAATTTTGCCAATTGGCCAATACTTTCCTTTGTAACAAAGGGATCCAGGTGAGGATTTGTTGCCTTTAGTTGTCACAATTCTTTACTCTCCTCCAGTCTAAGACAGTTTCTCAGTCTTTCCTTGATTTGATCACTTGGCACTGTTGAAGATCACAGGCCAGTTTATGTTTTAGAATGTCTCTCAGGCCAGGCTTGTTGGATGTTTCCTCATGATTAGATTAAGAGTTAAGCATCTTTGGCTGGAACACCACAGAAATGGTGCCGTATGCTCTTTCCTGGTATCCCTTCAGGTAGTGCTTGTTTCCATTTGTCCTATCACTGACGATGTTAGCTCTGATACTTTGTCCCATCAATAAATTAAATTAATTGATAAAGATGATGCCTCCACAGACAAACCACTTACCTTCAAGAATTTTGTGGGAAAGTACTTTGAAACTGTGAATATCTCATTGTTTGTCAAATTTTCAGAGAATTCATTTAAATATGTGTGGGTTTGAGGTATCTTTACCCATTGGGCTATAATTCATAATTATCACCAATTATCTTTTATGTTCAACTTATCCCTGATTGGCTAGTGGATGTCCAGTCAAGTTGTCTTTTGGATTCTTTTGACATGACCAAGTTATTCATTGAGTACTTCCTTATTTTCTGGGACATAAGTTAAAGCCCCACCCCGCAACATGATGGTATTTGGATGTTAGGCCTTTAGGAGGTAATTAAGCTTAGATGAGGTCATGAGGGTGGGGTCCTCATAGTGGGATTAGTGCCCTAATAAGCAGAGACCAGAGCTCTCTCTCTCCCTCTCTTTCCTCAGCCATGTGAATTCCAGCCCCCACCTCTGTCTTTCTCTGCCATGTGAGAACACAACAACAACGAATAGCTGTCTGAAAGCCAAGATGAGGGCTCTCAGATCATGGGAGAGCATAGTTGCAGAATAAAGAAATAAAATTCTGTTGTTTAAGCCACCCAGTGTATGGTTTAGCAGCCTAAACAGACTAAGACACAGGCCCACATTACATGTTTCCCTGTCCCAGCCCAGGAACCCAGCGACTGTCCTCTAAGCTGCTCAGAACTCTAGATAACAGTGCTCTTGTTGCTCGCCTGGGATTCATGTCATGCTTTGGGCTCTTTGCCCCAAATTTGAAAGTCTATCTCATTTCCACAGACTTCAACCTCTATCTTCTAAATTAATGTGAACATAAATCCACATGAACCTAATTAATGGCTTGTAATGCTTTAACAATGTGCTCACATCTCCATGTAAATTTCCATCCTTGAGGCTCCATGATGCAACCATGAGTTTTGGCCCTAGCTCTTGGTAGTGTGGCAGCCTGGCAGGTACAGGCTAGACTGCTCCCCTGGTTGCACACTGTACTGTGGAGCTATGCAGCCTGTCTGGGTGCACTGCTGGCCTTCGCTTTGCTACTGAAGAACAACAGGTGCCAGACGACTTAAAAAATCTGAGTCTAGTTTCTACTTTGCTCACTGCTGTTTACAATTAGGTATTTCATCTGGACTCCAAGGCAAAATACCCTTGGGTAGTGGAGGGAGGCTGGAAGCATTTCCTTTGGTATTCTTCCATGTCGTTTTTCTCCTGTGTTTCCCCTTGACCTGCCTAGCTGCTTGCTGTAATATTGGCCTATGTTAAAAATAATAGGAATTATGTTTAGACAGGAAGGGGATGCCAAAAACTAAGTAATTTTACCAGTTAGGAATTTATTGCCATTCACAGAGTACTTGTTTACTTTTTTTGTTTTTGTTACAATAAATAGGTGTTTAAAAATATGCTTTAAGAAATCAAGGAAAACCACATGAGAGTAATATTGGCTTTTGGGATTTTAATGAAAACAATTACTGAAAGCAATCTCCAAATTCACTGGAGATTTCTTAGGTAGATTATATTCGTTATGTCAAGTGGAAGTCACACCAAAGAATGTTTTATCTGACAGGATTTGTCACCGGTTGCTCCACAGGGCAACCTTTCTTCACACGGATTTCCTTGCTAACTTGAATCTCAGACTTGAGAGTGACAGTGGCAAAGTGACCCTAAAATAAAAATGTGAGGCATCCAAAGATGGAGTGCCCAGGCCCTCCCGCCTCGAGCCTGTCTGAGCCTCCAGCTTCTCAACTCGAATGCATGGTTTCCTGAAAACATGTTTTATTATAAGGTATCCTAACAGATTAACTGTCTTCATTTCATGATGGGCTAAGATTTGGTGCTGAGGAGAGCGTGAGTGGGCTAGTGGAGGAGAACAGAGGAGGAAATGTGACCCGCAGAGTGGGCCCTGCTGAGGTGAAGATAAGTTTGCCAGGTGCCTGAGTGGGGGATTCTGAATAGCATGAAGTCACTGGTCACCTGTGGAGAAGGAGGAACAGAAAGTGGATTGGGAAACAGAGCCAAGAATTAAACAGCCTTGCAGAGAAAGGATAGCTTTAATGTGGCCACCAATAAAGTGTGATATTCCCTAAGAGCCAAGAATATTAGCAGTTTCCAGAGAGCACAGGCTAGATCATGTAGCTATGTTGCCTACAAAGGGGTCTTATAACATACATCATCCCTCCTCCTGGCTGTTCATTTTTATTATATTTGTGTGTGATGGTGTAACTACAATTTAATTAATTGTTATTTCCCAGACACCATATAAACAGATGGTATCTACTCTCTCACTTAATCCACTTAACACTCTATGAGACAGGTATCATCACCCTTAAAGTAGCATTTTTTTTAGGTGAAGAATCTGACCTTAGAGGGTGAAATGAAATAATTAGCTCAAATTAGTATAGCAGAGCCAGAATTTGACCCAGGTCTGTCAATTTTGAAAGCCAACCTTTATTTCATAGAGGTAGTATTCTATAGTGCTTCTAATGATGGCCTTACCTATTGTTGTTGTTGTGTTTTTTTTTTTTTTTTGTCACAAACCAATGTTATTGAAGACTTTGATACTTTAGAAATTCTGGACTTAGAGCCTAGCCTTATAAGCACTATGTTCTAAGTAACTGAGCCAACCAATTACTTGTATCAGTTAACTTTTCTATGTATAAACCCTGAAACATATGGCTAAAGAAAACTCCCCATTTAGTTAGTTCATGATTCTGTGTGTGCAAAATTTGTTTGGGCTTGCTGGGAAGTCCTTGTGATGAGGACTAGATTAAACTCCTCTTGGCTAGACACTGTTACATGCCTGGGACCTCAACTTCAACTGTAGGGATGTTGACTCCATGTCTGTCATCGTTCAGAAGGCTAGATTGAGCCTGTCCACATGGGGCGGAAGGGTTTCAAGAGCACTAAGAGGAGCTTGAATATACAAGCACCTTTTAAGTGTCTATTTGTGCCAATGTTTACTAATGATCAATTATGCAAAGCTAGTCACATGGACAGCCCAGATTCAAAGAGTGGAGAAATAGAACTTCTCTGCCCAGAAGGACTATCAACATCCTTTTGCAAGGGCATCACAATGCACAGGTGTTACAAAGCTGTGGCTGCAGGAGGGGGAAAATTTGTAATCATGTAAAAAACTTACCTCATTCTGCCCAGTTCTTTTAAAATTTTTGGTACTTTCCATGAAGGGAAAATCAGACAAAAGCTGAGGGTATGCCATAGAAAACACTCATCATCACTGAATATTGACTCATAAATATGAAATCCTGTCTGGTTGGTCAAATTGTTAAAAAAAATCCTTAAGCTTTCGAATTCCACAGTCATTACTCCTGCTTCTTTACAAATTTCATTTTTTTTTAATTGGCAGGGGAATTCTAAAAATTGTTTATAAGTCACATTTACGTTTTCACAAATGACTGTAGAAAGATATCTGGAGAATAAAATACCCTTTGTTCCAACATGCTCTAAAACCCTAAGAAGCCTGTCAATTGGGTTTTCCCCATGAAGATTCAAAAACAGGTGATTATATAACTTAGAGAAGCCACTTCTGAAAAGCAAATAATAATGACATGCCCCTTCAAGAATAAAAGTTGTCATTAAATGTCATGGGATAAACAAATTACTATGAAAGATAACCTCTACCACATGAAAAAAAAAAAAAAAAAAAAGGGACTTCCCTCAAGATTTGGCACCTCTGACATTTGTTTGGTGGTCACATGGCAGACATGTTTTAGTGAAGTTCCCTTTCCTTCATAATGTTCTTGATTTCTATTGGGTTTGATTCTTTCTGCCTTAAAGTGCTAAACTATTTTATCTTACCAGGGAACTGAGGATCCATTCACATTTTGGCAGGAGACTTGAACAGAAGCTCCCTCATCTCTCTGCAGGGTGGGAGGGGAATGGGGAGACTTTGTGATTGAGGGCAATGAACTCCTTCACAATCAATTCTTGCCAATGGGAGAGGTTTCATTATGTGAAATAAAACCCATACTGGATGTATAGATAGTTTGAGGTATGGCTATTGGCTGTGTTCCTTGTTCCTGCATATATGTCTACGGAAAGTCACCAAAAGGGGTTGCAGGCAGGGAAGCAGAACATTTCTTTGACCCTCAGCTCAGAAATGTGCACCCACAAAATGTTAAATACACTCACCACCACAGTCTCAAACCTGGCTTTTCTAATTGTTTCAACAACTGAATATGTATATTCTCCCCACTTTCCCCCCCACCTGCCCCATCCCCCGGGGGCGGGGCAAAAGATAGGCAAATTGTTTTATTTTTTTAATTAATTAATTAATTAATTAATTTATTTATTTTTTACATATTTTCTTGATTTTTTTTTATTGCCCCCCTCCCTACCTCCCACACATCCCCTCCCTCCCCATAGTTTTATGTCCATTGGTTGTACTTATATGCATTTATACAAGTCCTTCGGTTGATCTATTATCTCCCCCTGATATCCCTACCCTCCCCACTGTAATTTGACAGTCTGCCTGTTGCTTTACTTTCTCTATATCTGTCTCTTGGTTCATCAGTTTATAAAGATCTTTATCATCCACCGATGTGTGAGGTCATGTGGTGTTTCTCTTTCGTTGATTGGCTTATTTCACTCAGCATGATGCTCTCCAATTCCATCCAGGTTGCTGCAAATGATGAGAATTCCTTCTTCTTTATGGCAGCATAGTATTCCATTGTGTAGATGTACCATAGTTTTTGGATCCAATCATCTGCTGACGGGCACCTAGGCTGTTTCCAAATTCTGGCTATTGTAGATTGTGCTGCTATGAACATAGGGGTGCATATATCCTTTCTGATTGGTGTTTCTAGTTTCTTGGGATATATTCCTAGAAGTGGGATTACTGGGTCAAATGGGAGTTCCATTTTCAGTTTTTTGAGGAAACTCCACACTGTTCTCCACAGTGGTTGCACCAGTCTGCATTCCCACCAGCAGTGCACGAGGGTTCCTTTTTCTCCGCAACCTCGCCAACACTTGTTGTTTGTTGATAGGCAAATTGTTTTAAATTAAGCTCTGGGAATTGCTCTTTTGGCAAACAATTGGCTTTGAAATGCAAGTCTCTTAAGTCAGATACATTCAATGGTCATGGCTTGAGATGGTGTTGAATAATGTATTTGATATTCTCTTGTGGCTTCTGTGGTTCCCATATTATTGGCTGTGGGTTCATTTGCTAAATATCAGTTATCAAAGGCAAGTTTCCAGAAGCTAATTTACCAAATTGTAGTCTCTAAATGGCAAATGTGCAATGTGGTCAGTTTCTGAATTGAGTGGAATCCATGTTGCTGAGTTCATGGGTTCCTTGGCTCATAACCTCCATTCCTACTAGCAGAGGGGATTAGGAAAGGAAGCTAACTGATACCCTGAGAAAGCTGTCATCCAATCCACATAATTTTGAGATTCTCCTCACTTGAGTTCATCCTTTGGAGAGCATCACATGAGACACAAATATCTTCACATTCTGTTTCCATTCATAGATATCCACATACCTCTTCCTAAGACCTCCATGTCACCAATTTTCCAATTATGTTTCTTCTCAGTTCCTGACATTTTAGCCAAACCATTTACCACATAGTCCATGGTTTACCTACTTATTTTTAAAAAATATATATATTTTATTGATTTTTGACAGAGAGGATAGAGAGTTAGAAATATCAATGAGAGAGAAACATTGATCAGCTGCCTCCTGCACACCTTTCACTGGGGTTGTGCCCATAACCAAGGTACGTGCCCTTGACTGAATTCAAATCTGGGACCCTTCAGTCTGCAGGCCAATGCTCTATCCCAGGGGTCCTCAAACTTTTTAAAGTGGGGGCCAGATCACGGTCTCTCAGAGAGCTGGAGGGCCGGACTATATGAACTACTAATCCCTACTGTAACACCTTGGCTGCGCTCACTGCCCAAAAAACCTGGCGGGCAGGATCAGACTCCCCTGGGGGCTGCATGTGGCCCGAGGGCCGTAGTTTGAAGACCCCTGCTCTATCCAATGAGCCAAACCAATTAGGGCTGGTTTGCCTACTTCTAGATGACCAGATTCACTGCTCAAAATTCTGCCCACTGGGGGCAGTTTCCCCTTCTCTACAGTCCTGTAGACCTATCTGAGATGGGCTTGAAAGACAGCTACAGCTGTCCTCTTTAATTTGATGTCTATAATTGGGCAGTACTATCTATCTATAAACCAAGTCTGGACCTTTTTCTTCTCTATTTAGCTGGCCACAGAGAGCTTCATATGAGCCATGAGTACAGGTTGAGAGAAAGAAGGAAAATAATAAGAATAAGGCCTATGTAACTTAGGCCTTCTGTGCCTGCTCTAGTTCATTTTCATCTTCCATTTTATGATGGAGTACAATACATGATTAATTATGTGACTTGGTGGGCTAGACCACACCCAGTTCACAACTGGCAGTTTAGGTCACATGGTAACTTGGTGGCTCATGGTCATGTGACTAGTCTCCATTAAAGGCCAAGGATAAGGCAAAAATATACTTGTCAAAAAAAATAGTAATTTGCAAAGAATGGAATGTTTTTGTTTTAATCCTTAAAGGTTTGTACTGTATTTCCTTATAAGAGTCTGTCAAAGGCTTCACATAACATCCTTCTCTGCCACTGATATTTCAAGCACCATCAAATATGTTGGGTCATATAACTGAATCAGTGGAACAACTTTTATGAAAGTGAAACTGTTGTGGGTCCTTCTTTTATAAAGGGCCCCAGTCGAAAGTGGGAGTTTTCAGCCTCCTTAGGAAATGGATCAGAGTAGTTTGCCTAAGTGAAGCATATGTGGCCTCCCAAACAAAAAGAAGTCCACTAGAAATTGTACCTTTTTCTTGGTGTTAGGAGAGGTCAGATGCAGTGTTTTTCATCTGGAAGGGATTTCGCTGATGTGGCTGGCTTTTGAGATATTTTGGGATTTACTTTCCGATCTCTGGCATGCAATTGTCTTGCTAATATGTGTAGAGTGTCCACAATATAGACTAAACAGGTCCACTCAGCACAATTCCATCAGTGTAAAGGACTAACGTAATTCCATTGGAATGAAAAAGCAATCAGGTCCCTGCAGACTAGATTATGACATAGTGCTGAGAGCTGATAGAGCCCTAAGATAGGGCATTGAAAATATTGTGCTGGCCATGCTAGATGAAAACTAATGACTTCTGATGCTCTTTACTAGCAGGTATACAAAAATATAACATTTTCCAGATCAATAGTTACATAGCAGGTACCAGGGAATGAGCTGAACAGCAGCTGCAATTGCTTGATAATGTTTATGATAATTTACTGTCATTGTCTAAGATCCATCTGTCTTCTGCACAGGCCAACTAAGTGAATATGGAATTTTGTTTAGTGAGCTTATATTAATCAGTTCTGCCTTGTCCAACTTTATATTCCACCTTGATTCTACACCTATACTATATTATAATATATATTATCATATATATTCCTCAAGCTTCTATAATTTAAATTGACAAAGTCATGCAATTCTTTTGGTGTGTATTGCATCTGTACGTGAATCATACTTTGAGTCATTCTTTGGGGGCACATTGAGATGTGAGTGTATTTATAGCTATAGAAGCCAAGGGAGGCAGTAGGAGGATCAGCAGGCCTGTGCAAGACAGCTACTCAGGGGAGGCCATTACGGTTTCTTCAGTCAATGAGAGACTGTCTTAGGTAGGGTTGACAAGAATGTTTCTAATGACAAAGAAAGCTCAACAAAATTTAGAACTTTAAGGTTCAAGCTTTAGCTCAGTAGTTCCTTCGACTGCAAAGATATGCAACTTGATTGCAATCTGTCCCATATGTTCCCATCCCAAATTCCATTGTCCATTTTCTTTCCTATTTATACTCTAATTTTAACAAAAGAGACAGTGTGGCATCAGAAGTTCAGTTTGTGTTGTGAGTTAGGCATGTATAGATTTTACTTTGGGTTTGATGTTTAGAAAACTTGGCCCTAAACTGAGATTTTTATAGGGGTTAGAATATATTGTAGAATGTAGGAGTTTTTCTTTTAGGGAAAACAGATGCTCCCTTATGTGAACCAGGAATTGAAGGAAAAAACTTTCTTTCTTAAAGTTTTTAAACTTATTTGGAAACAACCAATGAATCCCTATGATACTCCTTATTTTTATTGAAATGTATGGCAGCAAATAGGTGGTCATCCACAATCTTGCCTCTCTAGGCTCTTGACTACAAGTATTCTCAGATGGTAGTTTGTGTTTGTGGTGATCCTGGTATATACTCACGTTCTGTACTGCCAGTTGTATAAAAGAATAACACATATAATCATGTCCAGTCCGTGATATTTGTTAATGAAAATAAATGACTATGTTACTGGCTTATGTATGTACTCTACTGTACTTTCTATCATTATTTTAGAGCATACTCTTTCTTACAAAAAAGTTTGCTGTAAAATTTCTGCTGTGTTACACTGGCAGCAGCCTCATTCATCTCCGGTTTACCATGTCTCTCGAGTGCATCATTTTTTCTTGTGCTTGATTTAATTGTGTTGTTTTATAAATGTAGTGTAGCTTATGTGCCCAGTGTTTATAGAGGGTACAGTAATGCCCCAGGCCTTCACATTCACCCACCACTCACTCGCTGAGTCACCCAGAGCAGCGTCCAGTGCTACACACTCCAGTCATAGCAAGTGCCCTATACAGTTGCGCCATTTTTAATCTTTTATACTGTAATTTTACTGCATATTTTCTGTATGTACATCCACAATAGGTACCAAGGTATTAAAATTTTCTACAGTATTCAGTACAGTATCATGCTGTTTCTCCATTTTAAAATCTTCTTTATTATTATTGTGTAACCTAATAGATTACTTATGTAAAGTACTTTAAAATCCTTCTTTGTTTGACTGAATTTGGTTGGGCATTATTTGGGCTGAGTAAGGGGAAGCCTCAGATTTCGAGCCTTCAGGAAAAGTGTGTAGTGTTGCAGTAAATGTGCAGGAAGATCCCAACAGTGATCACTAGTCATTGTGCTCTAGCCCCTTGATGGCCGCACGTGTAACTTTGCCGTTGGGAGATGCAAAGAATGAAATGCCACATCTGTAATTTATAAGTTGATCTGAACATTTGTAAAACAGTTTAGTTAATTGCTATTATTACAGCATGACCCTTTTATCTCTTTGTGGTTTGTGCATAAATATTAAAATTTTATTATAGAATATTTTGGCAGAAACTTTATATTCTAATTCTTATAAAAATAAAAGATTCACTATGTTTTCTATTTAAGCTGCTGCTTTCTATTTCATTATGTCCAAAACTTTTAAATATTGTGGAAGTCTGAACCAACTTTATAATAAAAAAAAATAAGAAAAAATAAATAAAATTTAACATCTGGAATATTATTTTATATTCAGATTTCAAAGAATGCTTTGGGTCTATATTTTAAGAAAAGTCTGAATTCTAATTTTGAGTTCAATTTAATTCAGGCAGGTAAATTTAAGAGAAAAAGGATGTAGAACTAATTTTTCACTTCCTGTGAAGGAAGGAAAAAAAATGAGGGGAGAGGGCCGTTGATCTCATGATAACAGGCTAAGAGATCATAGAGAAAAATTAACTGCATAAAGAGAGAGTGAGAGAAATCCTGCCAGTTCTTGTTTTGCAATTTCCCTTTCATCTGTCCTTTCTCTCCAATTGCTCTGTTTTCATCCATGCTGAAATGCCTACTGCTTCTATCTTGCATCACAATAAGAAATTTAGAGCTTTGCTACCTCTAATTCTTTCTGAAGAACCTACCATTAATATAATTCCAACATAAAAAACTCCCAGTAGCTTCTTTTTGCCCATAAAGCAAATTCAAATTTGATATGACCAGTTCTGTCCAATTTTATCTCTCATGATCCCCAATGTTAAACTATTTCTCCAACCAGGCCTCGGCACCCCCATACCTTTGAATATGCTATTATACTCCTGGCCTTTTTCATATGGATTGATTGTCTAAATCTGTCCCTATCTTGATCTCCCTCTTCTCTGAGCAATTTGGCATGCGTTTGTATGTAATCTTATGCTGGAACAGAACTAGTTGTTAGTTAAGTTGTTACTTTTTGTTTTGATTTTCTACTCGGGGGAAGGTGTCATGTTTTACATATCTTATTGTCACAGTGCTCAGCACAGCTTATTTACCCTGAGTCTGGGGTAGAGAACTGGACTGAGCTCTGGGGTGTCCTTGTGGCTGCCTGGAAGCACTCCCAGGAGACTGTGCAAGGGAGGAGGTTTACAAAACATGGGCTCCCTGGGACTTATACTCAAGATTGAATGAATCCCAAGGGCAGGGTTCTATGAACTGGGGAAAATGAACAGATGGAGATTTCAAGAGATATCTCTCAGTCTTCACAAGTTCTAGTTTAGAACTGCCATACATATTTTGGGAAGAAGTTGATAGAAATAAAGAAATGAAGAAATTCGGAAGGAAAGAAGGAAGGAAGGAAAGAAGGAAAAAAGGAAGGGAGGGAGGGAGATCCTATTTTGTATGTTGTATGTTTAGCTAAGGAAGCTCTGAGAGTTCTGTGAGAGTTGTCTTTTCTTTCTTTTCTTTTTTTTTTTTTTAAACCAGGATTCTTTTAGATATATTTACACTGAATTCAAACTATAAATCTATCAAGGAACTGTTGTCAAACAGGCATCATCTCTGCTTACACTGAATACTCATTAAAAAGATCATTATGACATGTATATTAGCCTTGAGAAGTTGAATTAATTACTGAATTAATGTACATCCTATCTGAAAGTATTTAAAGCATCTTTAAAAATTTATTAAATATAGAAAATTAACATATTATAATTTGTTAATAATAAAAATAAAAAAGAGGTAAAGACCTCTCTATAAACTACCAAAGAAGGGTTCAGTGTCTCCTTCTTATCCTTTAACTGTGTGAATAGCCCTTGTTTCTCATTATCTCCTTTCAAGGCATCAGTGCATCCTAGTTATCTTTTTTTTTTTTTTTAACCACAATGAGATATCACCTCATTCTTTTTTCTTTAAATATATTTTATTGATTTTTTACAGAGAGGAAGGGAGAGAGATAGAGAGCTAGAAACATCAATGAGAAAGAAACATCGACCAGCTGCCTCTTGCACACCCCCTACCGGGGATGTGCCCGCAACCAACGTACATGCCCTTGACCGGAATCGAACTTGGGACCTTTCAGTCCGCAGACCGACGCTCTACCACTGACCCAAACTGGTTCCGGCATACCTAGTTATCTTTCAAGTGATTGGAAAAGCATGCCTACTCTGGGTCTTATGCTGTTAGTCAATACATCCTGTTCATTAGATTCCACAAATAAGTGAGATCGTATTATATTTGTCTTTCTCAGATTGGCTTATTTAATGTAGCATAATATTTTCCAAGTCCATCTATGCCAGTGGTTCTCAAACTTTCTAATGCCACAACCCTTTAATACAGTTCCTCATGTTGTGGTGATCCCCAACCATAAAATTATTTTTGTTGGTACTTCATAACTGTAATTTTGCTACTGTTATGAATCGTAATGCAAATATCTGTGTTTTCCCATGGTCTTAGGCGACCCTGCTGGTGGTTCTCAACCTGTGGGCCACCACTGATCTATGCTGTCCCAAAGGGTAGGAGATTCCTCTTTTTTATAGCTGCATAGTATTTCATTGTGTAAACGTCCCACATCCTTTTTATCCACTCATCTACTGATGGGCACTTAGGCTGTTTCCAAATCTTAGCTATTGTAATGGAACAGACTGACATACCTGATGTGGGGTTGGGGGTATGAGAAGAGATAAACCAAAGAACTTATATACTTACTAGAGGCCCAGTGCACAAAATACGTGTGTGGGTATGATCTCTAGGCCTGGCCTGCAATCAGGGCCATCTTCCCCGGCTGCCCACAGCCAGCCCCATCTCCTGTTGCCACCCACCCCTGAGTCCCCATTCACCATCAGGTGATCAGTGCCTGACAGCCAGGGGAAGGGACCAAGAAGTTGGTTGCTCCCACCTGCTTGCTGACCCTGCCCCCACCACGAGTCGCCCTCTGTGTGGGGGGCAACCTGTGGGGTGGGGGTCTTGGCCTGGCATTGTCTGCATCCCCCGCCACCCACTCCTGGTTCCCTGTTCGCCATCAGGCAATTGGAGCCTGCTGGTCAGGGAAAGGGACCAAGAGGTGGTTAGTGCACCTCATAGTGATTTGTCCAGCAGTCATTTTGGTCATTTTTGCCATTAAGGTCAATTTGCATATTACCCTTTTATTATATAAGATAGTCATAGGCCATGGATAATGAAGATATGGGGGTGGCTGGGTAAGGGCTGGGAAGAGGGGGGTCAAAGGGGAAAGGGGGAGATATCTGTAATATTAAAAAAAAGTATATATATATATTTCCCTTCAATGGCATGTTTTTCCAGGTTATGATCAATGAAACCTTTAGCAGTTGGGGTGCCTGCCATCTTGTATCAGGAGCCATTGATGCCCTATACTACTCAGAGAGTCTTTGTCCTGCCAGCCCTACAGCTCCAATACCACCTGTATCAGTTTCGTCTTCTGAGAAGCACCCAAAGACAGGATTAGACATCCAAGATTTACTGAGGAAGTGCCTGTGGAGGGTAAGGAGGAGCCAGTAGGCATAGACAGGGAGAACCTCCAGACTCTCATGCAGAGTCTAACACCTGTGGGAGAGAGGGGAGAAGAAAGGTGGGTTAGATAGGAAGCCCCAGGCCATGGCGCTGTTTTAAGAAAGTTTGTCCAAGCTAAAGGGGAGGCCAGGAGTCAAAGCTGACCATTAGAGGAGTCTTCCATCTGCTGTTGACTGGGCCTCTATTTGTACCGTCACCATGCAGACCGGAGACAGGAACGCAGTGCTGGTTCCGGAAGAGTGGCAGTGGAATGTCAGTCAATGGTGCCTCCCCCAGCCATGTATTGATTTCCAAGGCCCCCACAGGTGGTAAGGTCTGGCTTATGGGGTATGTCATCTCTGGCCAAAAGCCTCCTGTATTTGAATCTTAGGTGACCATTGAACAGTCAGGATCATGAAAGTTTGAGTGCTGTTTTATGTTATTATAAATAGGTCAATGTTACCTTTTATAACCTGGCTAATTATGACATTAAATGATAATGTCAGGTATGTCTGTGTTTTGCCAACAAATTATCTTGGATGAGACATGAGCCTTTTTAGAGCTCAACACACCTCCAAGATCTGGAGCTTGGTGAGTAGCAGGATGGGCCATATGCAAAGTCAAGACCTAGGGGTGGGGATGTTAGGCACTGCTGAGGGAAAGTGAACAGTGAAGGTCAGAGAACATCGGTAGAAATATAGTATACAGAGTGAAGCAAAAGTAGGATTACTGTTGTGAGTATGTGAAGCACAGAGTTTATTCTTGTATTATTATTTATTAATTGTTGTCTTCTTTCCCAATATGAACAACTGCAAACCTGCATTTGCTTTACCCTGTATATATAAAACTGACTTTTAAACGAGAAAATTATAGAAACGCAGTGAACATATCAGACACCATTAAATTTATAAAACAATTTCCTTTTCTGTTTGGTTCTGTAAGAAGTCATAATCAGGTTTCTGTGACATTAATAGGTAACCTAACTTTTCTGCCATTGAAGCTCCTTCATTATAATTACATTATTCTTCATTATAATTGCATTAATTCCAATTTTAAGTAAATTGACAAATTAAAAATCTACTAGAGGAATGTTAATAACATAGTGTCCTCCTCCAAATAGTTACATATTTCTGAGTTCTGATATTAGAACCAGTGTTTTCCCAGAAATAAAAATTTTCTGCGAATTAAGATTTTGTGTGTGTCACACAATGGGAGCTCTCACTGGAGATTCAAAATCAGCAATGAGGATGCTCATGGTTTCTTTACTTTATTCTAGTGTCGATATGAAGTTGCAAGGACATTTAGAGGGTTTCAAAGACAGAAGAGAGAAAAGTAAATTAATGGTAAATCCTCTAAAGTTGTGAATAAAAAACACTGTGCATTATGTGATAGAAAAATATCAAGTTGTTTTAATTTTAAAAGACAGCTTTGAAGCTTAAAGAAGTTAAAGATTGGAAACTGAAAGGATAGCTCCCTTTTATTTTAAAATGAGTTAAGAAATGAACTCTAGGGAATTAAAAAGAAAGGCAAGGTTATCACAAACTTCAGAAACAGGGAGATGAAATGAAAACTTCAGGCAAACCCTGCAGCTGAATATTTAGGAATAGGAAAGCTGCCCCGGCCTGAAAGTCAAGGATGAACTTAGAGAACTGGACACAGAAACAGGATGCCCTTCAGCGAACCTGGCCCAACAGAGCAATCTAAAGTGATTGATTATTCAACCTGGGGTCAATGTCATCTGAAGCAAGTTATATGTCAGAAATGTTGTGATCTCTTTTTTACAAATAAATCAAATATGTTGAATAGTGGGAGAAGAGCACTGCTTTTTTTCCCCGATAATGGTGATTACAGGAAGTGACTTATGCCCACATTCACATCTGCTGTCAATTTATGGGATGGCCGTATGGTCAGTGAGAGCTCTGAGTCACTGAGGCATTGGGACACAACTTCATTTTTTTATGGGAAGAGGACTGACCATAGATGGAACTTAGCTTCCTTGATGATGTAGCTACTGGGGTACAAATCTTCTGGGGAAAGAGGCATGGATATTCATCTTTCTCTTTCCCTCTTCTAATTCAGTACTATGTACAGAGTAAATAATTGTTTTATATCTTTTGGGGAAAAGTTAGAGAAATCATACAGAAAAATCTAGTCTAATCTTGTGTTGCAAATGAGGAATATGAGTGGTTTGTTGTTGAGTAACTTGCCCAAGTTACTGGGCAGTAACATGCCCAAGTTGTTGGTCAGCCCTAGAAGCTTTAGTGAAAAGTAGGTTTTATTATAAAATAAATGAAGGTGGGAGCTTTGGTTGAACTAAGAAGGAGACTTTTTATTATTGTGTGCTATATATATTAAATATTTCTATGCCTACAGGACTTTTAATAAGCAAATAAAGTAGGTGTTGGCATGAAAGTCTTATATTTAAAGCCAAGAAGAGCTTTCATCCCATTTTAGCAATCTCTAATAGAAAAATTTATTACCAAAGGGAAATATCACTGAATCAATAATGAGAAACACAAATAAAAAGATATATTTTTCTAATAATTTATTTTATTAAAATCAATTCAAGATGTGAAAACTTTATTGGAGCTTATATTGTCTACTTCAACTTGCCTAGAATTAGATTTGATATCCAAGTGTATTAATTTATGTTTGTTAATTATTAGAATTTAATGAAATTCTTCTGAAATAATATTAGAATTTCTCATTTTGAAGTATGTTTTTTTCAGGCCTGCTTTATTTATTTTTTTATCTCTCAAGGAGTGAACTAATCCTTTAAATCATTTTTTTCTGTCTATGGATAAATACTGTTACTAATAAAAGTTATTTTTTTTCTAGACAATGTGTCCAAACTTACACACACACATACACACACACACACACACATATATACCGTGTTTCCTGAAAATAAGACATCCTCCGAAAATAAGACCTACTTATAGGTTTCCTTCTGAGTGAAATATAAGGCATCCCCCTGAAAATAAGGCCCCCCTAGGCTAAACATGAGAGATTTGGTCCACTGATTATGAAAGAAATGGAGTCACAAGAAATTCACCAGGAAATTCAGGAATTGGATTGTTATGATGATGTTCCAGAAGATGATGACATGATTGTCATTGAATAAATGAGTAAATTCTTGATACTGTAGGATTCACAGTTTGTCTGGTTTGTGTTGACAACTACCGTACTACCATACTGTATACAGGTAATAAATTTCCTTTATATTCATTTAACAATAAATGTGTATCATATTCTCCTTCATGGAAAAATAAGACATCCCCTGAAAATAAGACCTAGCGCATCTTTGGGAGCAAAAATTAATATAAGACACTGTCTTATTTTCGGGGAAACAGGGTCTATATATATATATATATATATATATATATATATATATATATGATAATTATAAAGTCATATTAAATAGTAGGTGAATATAAGAGAATATGGAAAAGGAGCCATGATTTACGTCTACTAAGCATGTATAGGTTTACATTTATACATATTGTGCTCCATTCTCTGTCCTAGGTTCTTTATATACATAACTTAATTTACTCTTTATAACAATCATTTTTGTTTGTGTGATTATCTCCATTTTATAGATGAAGAAATCGGGGCCGAGATAAGTTAAATACGTGGCTTAAAATCACATGTCTAGGGAGTAACAGAGCTCTTCTTAAAAAGCCTTTCTGTTTTTTTTTTTTTCATTCATATACCTTTCACTAGGCCAGAAAATATAGATGAGAACTGAAAAGAGGCATAAGAAGTTAAAAATGAGGACTCTAAAAAGCAGGTCCTGATACCAAGTTTATTCCCTTTAAAACATCTGACTTTCAACTTCTTACGCTCTACAATAACTTTTTCCCTTCTCTCCAGTGATCTCATTATCATTCTCCTGTCACTATGGGTTCATTAGAACAGCTGACATAGACAAGACCAGAAACAAAACAGGATCTAAGGGTAATTAGGTCCTCATTCATCAAAGACAAGTTGAGAGAAAAATAGAGACGATGAAAATGAGTATCACACATGATGGAGAAAGCTTAGCAGCTTTCATCGTGATTAAGGGGATGTTTGAGTGGAGGTGGGGGGTTGGAAAATTATATTTACGTGCATAGCCACACATGGCAAATGATTTACGTTTTTGTTTTCATTGGATGGGCCATTGGGAAAAAAAAATGAAATTGGTTGTGCTCTATCAATTTTGTTGCCAGATCAGATTAGATGGTATCACTAACAGGAAGATAAAGCCCCTTCAAGGTCTACAAGCTCCTTGTCAGTAACGTACTGATTTTTAATATCTTCTCTGACCAGTAAATTATCCTGTTTCAAAATATGGGAGAAATTGAATGACATCCTGTTGGAGTCTGAAAGGTGAAGGATAAAGTTGAACAGAAGGTATGAGGCCATAGAGGATGATACACTGTCGTTTGCAAGGATGCCAATGGAATCTAGATGTAGATGGGAGGGAGTGCTGTACAATGTGGAGGGGTCTCTGCAGTCACACTGCCACTTACACTTGTGCCCTTGTGGTGGGAATGACCTTGGGAATGTTGCTTCACTTCTCTGGCGGCAATTCCTCATATTTAATGGGCGTAAATAATAATTATTGTGATACTCAAATGAGCGAACTCATGGTAAGCCTTAAGACAATGCCAGGAATATAATACATCCTTGATAAAAATTAGAGCCACTTTTTATTAATATCAGAAGGAAGTATCCCAGTGGGGGGAAAAACAGCCCTCGACATTCCCTAAGAAATTAATAAGCAGGGAGAAGGCTTTCCTTAGAGCTGCTGAATTTGCAGTCCTGTTTTATTTTCTCCCTCCAGAGTCACTGCGTAGATTGAGAAAATAGAGGGATCTTAATAGCTGGAGCTGGTGGCTCAGTATATTAAGCCTACTGGTCCTTCTGAATGTGTCTAGTTAGTGATTTATTTGAAAATTTAGTGGTTTATTTGAAAAAAAAAATGAAATTACTACAATTGACTAAAGGTAAATTGCTTTTCAAAGTAATATCTGCTTACTGTGACAGTCAAAACAAACGTTGCCACTTTGGGAGTATTTTTAGTACTTAGGGGTGTTATTAAAGCACACACATCCTCCTCCTCCCCACCCGCTGCCCCACCACCACACTTACTCCTTTTACAATGCCCTGAAGAAGGGTAATTGGATTAGACTGTGATTGTAAATTCTTCTCCAGGGAGATGTTGATACTGGTCAAACCTTCTAATAAAATTAAATTTTTATTTGTATTCCTACGGCCATTATTTATGGGACTTTTGGCACCATCGCATTAATCAATCACTGTTCCAAGACCCACTTTGTCATTCGCAGCTGCTGTCCATATACACTGCTCTTGGCTGCATACTGAGAAGGGAGAAAAATCTTTTACCAAATTTGGTAAAGAAAATTAAAAGGAATACTACTTGGGCTTTTTTTTTTTTTTTTTTTTTTTTTTTTTTTTTTTCCAGGCAGAAAACAACCCAAGTATGATTTTTGAGAAATTGGGATGATTGATCTTTGAGGATAGTTGCCGGGGTTTGCCTCTGTCTGCTCCAAGACAGCAACAACAGGATGCTCTATGAGTAACTTAGTTTACTGGTCCATTTTTTTTCATTGAGTATTGCTCTTGGCACATATTTTGATGTGCATCTTTTGTGTGTCTGAAAATACTTTGTGCTTTTGTAGTAAAAAATGCATATGAAGAGACAGAAGAAAGGGAATTTGATTGGAATTAAGAACCCAGCCGCTCCCACCATGCCTCCCGCTACCTCCCGTCCCAGTCATCACCAGCCTCGGCTAGGATTACTGTAATAGTTGGGATGCTTGGCCCCTTCTTCTACGCTGCTGCTATTTCCAATACAGCTCTCTTTAAAGGCAGATCATGTCACTCTCTGCCGTGAACCTCCCATGTACCTGACAGTATAACTCAAGCACCATATCAGTTGGGCCCCTGCAGGCTCTGACTTCTTCTCCAACCTCTCACTCCTCATTCTCCACTTCCAGCTGCGCTGGCTCAGCTGCTATTTCTGTTCTCTGCAACACCATTCCCACTGATAACCACATGCTAACTCTCTCACATCCTTCAAGTGTTTATTTAAGTGCCACTTGAGCTAAAAAACCTTTCCTGACCAACTTGTTTGTATACAACACCAAGTCTGAATTCCAGCATGCTTTACCTCCTTAACTGAGGGTTATATTTCTCCATAGCAACTGTTACCATATGTCTCAGTCTACCAATGTTCATTTATTTCTTGACTCTCTTTTAAGCTAGAATGTAAATACCCTGCTGGCAAGGGCTGTGTTTTATTCACTATCTTGTTCTCAATAATTAGAATAGTGCTTGGTCAACAGTAGGTACTAAATCATTTTTTTAAATGAGTAGTAGAAACGTACTTGTTCCTAATCCTACAGAAGATAAAATGATTTCCTCCTGACTTAATTTCTCCTAGTGAGACAGAGATAATTGTGATATATTTCCATCACTTAGGAGGTTAATAAGGTTTAGAGCATAGGAGTACAATGCTTAATTTTCCTCTCTCCCTCCCTCCCTCCCTCCTTTCCCCATTTCTTCCTTCCTCCCTCCCTCCCTCCTCCTTCCCTCCCTCCCTCCCTCTCTCCCTCCTTTCCTTCCTTCCTTCCTTCCTTCCTTCCTTCCTTCCTTCCTTCCTTCCTTCCTTCCTTCTTTCCTTCTTTCCTGGCAAGCTGGATTTGTCCTGAATAAGTCTTTTTCAATGATCATTCCAGAAGGATCACAGTGAAGGGTGATATCATAGTATATACTAAATTTTTTTAAATTGCATATATTCTATGACTCAGTATCTCACAGTTTTGGAAACTTCTATGGAAAATTCTAGGAGGCAGGCAAGAGGATTTTCACTATCATATTGTTTGTCATTCAATGACTAAAGAAATATTAGAATTTAAACACTGTAAAGATTTATTTTATATTTTTTCTGTTACATTTGTTATGTTTTATTTATATATTTTATTTATGTTTATGCATTTCATTTATTTTTATTGATATGCTTCTCATATAACATTTTTATTTATTAAATATTTACTTTTATTTACACTTATATTATTTTCATGTTTCTATTTATACTGCCAAACCGGTCATTAAAAAATTGAACCGCTTTCTTACACCTTACACCAAACAGCTATTGACCTTAAAACTCCTACTCAGCCCCCTCCTTAGGTTCTGCCTTTGCAGTTCACCCAGATTTGGCTCTGATTGGTCAGTTTCTATGCCAGTCAGCATCAGAAGCTCTGTTTCTTAGGCAGTCATTGGCTCCTCACAGTTCACCCAGATTTGGCTCTGATTGGTTGGTTTCTAGGCCAGTCAGCATCTCTGGGCCTATCTCCAGGCCTGATCAGAGAAGTGGGGCTGATAAACAGTCCTTGTGGAGGCCTAAAGCAAATGAAGGGTTCTCACTATTAATCATTTGAACAAAGAAGTAGAATATAGCAATGAAAATGAAAGAATTACAGCCATAGCAGCCACATAGATGAACCTAACAAGCATGATAATGAAAGAAGTCCCAAAATTATATGAACAGCAGTGCTCCATGTTCATAAGTTTCAAAAGTAGTTTAAACTGTATGATTTGTGTATGTAGGAGAGAAAGAGAGGCATGGCTGCTGGCAAAGCCTGGAGAGAAAGAGAGAGGCAAGGTCAGATCAACAGCTGCCACGGAGGCTGTAGACCAGACCCTGCCTCTCTCCCTGGGCCTCTCTCTGGGTCTGATCCTCAGCCCCTTCAACAGTCAGTGCTAGGTCTCCACACCGGTCTTGGTGGCAGTAAGTGCAGTCAAGCCTTCAGCTGTTATGGACCCTGGGTTTTTATATATTAGGATATATATATATATATGTATAATTTTTATTTGTTTTTATGTATATGTGTATTAATTTGTCTTCCTCCAGTCCTGGCCAGTGTGGCTCAGTTGATTGGAATGGTGTCGCATAAACCAAAAGGTGGCAGGTTTGATTTTGGTCAGGGCTCATACCTAGTTGGAGGTTTGATCCCTGGTTGGGCCCATTGTGAAGGCAACCAATTGATGTTCTCTCTCATATCAATGTTTCTCACTCTCTCCCTCCCCCTCTCTCTAATATCAATAAGCACATTCTTGGGTGAGGATTAGAAATAAAATAAAAAAAATAAATAAATTTGTCTTCCTCCAAAATCATTGTTTTCTTATGTAATCAAGTATATTCCTCCTCCCCTCTCTCATTTTTCTAAATTTCTTTCAATATTTTTTTCTTTTTCTTTCCTTCCATGTCTAAATTTGGAGCCTCTAAAATAATCATACAATGCACTGAAGCTAACATATAATTTATTACATTTACTAAAAAATAGCTTAAAGTTTCTATACTTAATTTCCAAAGGCAGAATGTCACAGTCTATATTTCTATGTCTAGACAAAGAAAAGAAAAATAATAACAAAATCTTATTTGCATGAAATCCCTATTTTCTTGCTCCTGTGGGCTTTGATTGAAAGAAAAAAAAATCCTATAACTAATTTACTTCCTTTTTTATTTATACTTCCATAATACACAAGGTAGTATACAACAAGTTAGACAAAAATTTAGGATGAGATATTAAACAGTATGCATTTAAACAGAGTACATATGAAATTATCTAAATCAGTTTATTTCAAGGTAATAATTCTAATTATTAGTCTATGTTGCTGCCAGAGACTTCAAGAGTATCTATAAAATTCTCATTTTCCAAGTTCTCTTGATTCTGTTCATATAAATATTAATTTATTCAATAATTATTTATTGAGCACAATTTATGTATCTTAAGGTGTTTTAGTTGCTAGGGAAATAAAACAGAAAAACAAAACAAAAACCCAAGCCAAACAAAAATCAAAACAAAACAACAAAACCTTCCCTTCCCTATAGAAGAGCAAAAACAGTGAATATAAAAACTAATATGTATTATATTATAAGAAGGCAACCTATTCTATGGGGAAAATATAAAGTCTCTTTTATTTATTAACTCTATACTGCAGGTCTGGAAACATTTATAATAATAAAAGACTAGGCATCCTTCTGGATGTTCTTCTGGATGACCTTCTGGACGAAGCCAGGGCTGCAAGGGAAGCCTGAGTCCTGGGTCCCTGCCATTGGCCAGAGGGAAGGAAGGCTTACTCTTGCATGAATTTTTTGTATTGGGCTTCTAGTCATCTATCTATCTATCTATCTATCTATCTATCTATCTATCTATTAATATCTATCTATCTATCTATCTATCTATCTATCTATCTATCTATCATCTATCATCTATAAAAGCCAAGCGACTGGAATGACCAGAACGACTGGTTGCTATGATGCACACTGCAGCTGGCCAACCAGCCCAATGGGGTGGGGCCAGCAGGTCAACCTCTAATGCTTCTTCCCCCGGCCAGCCTGGCCCCCCTGATCACTCCTTCCCTGTTTGGGGTCAGAGCCAGCTGGCCAATCTTTTCCTAGCCAGCCTGCCCTGATCAGCCCAGATTGAGGTGGGCTGGCCAGAACTCACCTGTGCACAAATTTGTGTATGGGGCCTCTAATTTATAAATAACATGACAGCATCCCTCCCACCTCTTCATCATATCTTAAAGTAAATTGCTTTAATCAAAAACTCTTCCTCTCCTCCACTGAGCATACCAGAGCCTTCTATAGCAGTCCTCCCTATGGTTGATAATCTCTTAATAATGTGCCTAATTATAAATTTAATTTGATCATAGGTATGTTGCATAAGAAAAAACATAGTATATATAGGATTTGGTATATATAGGATTTCAAGCATTCACTGGGGGTCTTGGAATGTATCCTTAGCATATTAGGGGGACTGGTATCTTCAAAGGAATCTAATGGAAGGTGCAGAATTAAGTTTATGGAATTAAGTGTCTTAAAATATTATTTGTGCTCAAACCCTCTTTAATTCTCCATGGATAATTACATTTGTCATGCCTCTTTTTGAGAAATATTGGCTTGAAGGTCTCAAACAGCAATACATACATATACATACTCACCACATTACATCATACACACATCACACACACACATACACACCCTCTAACTATACACAAACCATAGAGTAAGTATAAATTATATGTAGAGATTTAAAAAATCTTTACTGAGGATATTTTCCCATTGATTTTTTAAAAATATATATAGAGAGAGAGTGGGATGGAGGGAGGGAGAAGAGAAAAAGAGAGACATTGGTGTATGAAAGACACTACCTGCACATACTCTGTCTGACCAGGATCAAATCTGCAACCCAGGTACACATTCTTGACCAGGAATTGAACCTGAGATCTTTTGGTGCTTCAGCTTATGCTCACATCACTGAGCAATACCAGCCAGGGCATGTCTAGATATTTTTAAATGTTAAGTTTCTAGAGGCCTGGTGCATGAATTTGTGCATAGTGGGATCCCTTGGTGTGGCCTGTGGGGTTGGGCTCAAACCAGCAGTCCAATGCCACCTACCACTCCTGTCTGCTAGTTCTGCTCATCCTGGCCTCGTTGTGTCTGTCCAGTCAGTCCTGATGGGGAGAGGATCATGTCACCACAGCTGTGCTCAAAACCACAACCCTGCGTCTGGCACCCATCCTGAGAGGGGTAAGCAGGGGGATAGGAATGGCCCTCCAGGCAGGCAATGGGATGCCCTTGCCAGCCTGGGATCCAGATCCATCCTGCTGATGTTCACACCGGTTGCCAGGAGCCACCTGGCGGCTGCTTTTATATCACTTCTTCCTTGCAGAGTATCTAGGGAGGGGAAATGGCTGTGGTGTCCGAAGCCTACTGCCACCAGTGCAGGTCCATTAGTGCCTGGCCCATTCTCTGGAGATTGGACCTGCAGGACTACTGAGGGAGTAAGTGGCTGCCACTGGGCTGGTGGGCTGCTGGGATGGATCAGTCAGCTGAGCAGCACTCCCGCTGTGTGAGTGCACTTACCACCAGGGGTAGCTCCTGTGTTGACTGTCTGCCCCCTGGTGGTGAATGCACATCATAGTGACCAGGCAACTGGTTGTTTGGTCTTTCAGTTGCTTAGGCTTTTATATATATATATATATATATATATACACACACACACACACACACACACACACACATACATATACATATACATACATATATATACATATATATGGTTCTGGTTACATGGTAACATTTAATAAATTATATGATATGATAAATTCATGTGTTATTGTATTTAGTACATTTAAATTTTAGCATATTTATTCGCAGCTGGATTTCAGGGTTTTTTTTTTTTTTGGCTGGCAATTTAGTTACGTAATAAAGTACAGTGGCCTTAATCAAACACATCTGTAATGTTTTCTTTGTAAATATTTTTCATTTTCTTGAGAATCCAGATGTGCACTTTTCTGTCAACTGTGATAAATTAACTCATCCCTTCAATGCAATACCAAAGTAGACTTTTATAAATGTTAGTTTTTACTCCTATTACTGCTATGAATTTATTATTATCAAGTTATTAATGTAATTATAATCTTTCTGGCACCCTGAGTCCTTTTTGCTGGTTAATTTCTTCTTCTCAAACTTAGAAGTTTGCATTTGACATAAAGGCTGGCCATCCTGCCACCCTGGATATTTTACATTTAAATAAAGGAGTGATCTTGGTTTAAAAATTGTGCTTTTGAAATTAATTATATTTGTGACTCTAGTAGCTTGTCTTTTTAATGTTATGGTTTTATCTGTCCTGGAAAGGTTAGGAATCAGCACTTCAAATAAGTGAGAGCTTTACTGGAAGCAGTGCCCTTTCCTCTCTCTTTTAATTGTTTGGCATATTTTTTTCCAATAAGATCATGCTCTTCATGTCCTGTCTTGGCTTGTTTTGTTCAGAACACTCCCTTTCTCCCTACCTCCATCTATCATTGCCTACCTCACTCCCTCTCTTCATTCCTTCTTTTCTTCCTTTCTCCTTCCATTCATCCTCATTGCTCTAATTGTGCTTAACTTTGTTCTAAAGACTAGTACTATTATAAGTCTTTAGGACTAGGTAGATTAAAATCTGTTTGACCATCTTGTAGTATCTTTTTAAAACTCCTTGAAAATACTGTGATTTTATTTTACAAATTTAATTGTAGCCACATATATTTGAAAAACAGCATGTACATGAGACAGGTTGTTTATTTAAAAACAATGCTTCTTTTGAAGATTCCTTTTAAAACTCTATGCTCAAAACTCCCCTCTCCTATCCACCCACAAAGAATTTATAAACCACAAATTGCAAATCAATGACCCAGGCCAGGGGTTGGGCAGGAGGTCAGAAAACTACATCTAGCAGGTGCAAAACAACTTGTTTTTTTTTACAGCTCACCGGATAGGAAATTTTTTATTACATTTTAAAATGGTTGAAGAAAATCAACAGAAGAATAATATTTTGTGGCATGTGAAAATTGTGTGACATTCAAATGTCAGTGTCCATATATCAAGTTTTATTGGGACACATCCATGTCTGTTCATTGATGTGGTGTCTAAGGCTGCCTTCCCCATAATAGCAAAGCTGAATAGCTACAACACAGAAGCAGGGGCAACAGAGCCGAAATATTTGCTATCTGGTCCTTTAATGAAGGCAAAGAAAACCCCCACACATCTGAAAATTGGGAATGTTTTCTAATCATAGGGAGAATTCACTTACAGGGAGTTGGAGTTACTTGCAGAACATTATGTGTGCTTGTAAAACATATATAGGAAATTCATAGTAGAATAGGAAAGAAACAAAGCACTTCTGCATTTGTGCATGGCATTACCTTCACAAGCATCCAGAGGACTGCATAAGACCACTTAGCCAGGCTCATGGGCTGGAAGCTACTTCTGATCTCTTGAAGGGCCTTTGGCACATGCCTGCAGGGCTGACTGACAGCCTCGGAAGCTACCTCATAGTCTCTTTCTTTCCACTGAAGGCTTTGGGACCTGGAACACTGGGGCAGCATACATACTTTTTATTCCATTTCCTTTTTCTTATTTCTTCACTTTTTTTTTCCAAAATTGTTAATTATTTCATTGTGTTTGAATTCATAGATTCTTCCCCCCCCCTTTTTTTTTCTCCATCACCCCCTGTACTTTCTTCCACCTCACCCATCCTCTTCCCCCACTGTAGTCATAGATTCTTAACATTTCCAATCATGAACGTTAGGAGGTTTTTTGTTTATTTTGGCAAATGGAAGCCAAATAACTTTTTAAAAAACCAAGTGTATTTTCCCCTTTTAAAAATGATATAGCAGGTTATTCTGACATGCACCAATGCATACAGATTTTATATGTACATATCAACTGTCATGGAAAGTAAGTGTACCTACACAGTAGTGGGGAGGAAAAAAGTTATTTTTTTTATGAAAGCAACAATCAACTAACAAGTAATTATAGGATACCCACAGGGAAGGCGCTAATGAAATATTTAGTTGGCCAAAATTGCTTCCAGCAAGAAGATACAATGACTGACTTTATGAAGCTGTAAATTTTTGGAAAGTGTTTGCAAGCCAACAGTTCTGCCGGAAAGATTCAGATTAGCTGGGTTTTGTTTAAGGGAAATTTTACTGAATGTAATCAGATATGAGAAGCTGAAATCAATATGGTAAAATCGTTCCATGTTCCCTAGACCCAATCATGAGATTCCTTTTCAGGGAAAGAAAATGATAATGTTTTTGCGACTCACTAGGGAAAACCGAGGGCAGTTTAAAGCTTAGAGCAGGCTATTCCCAGCCAGCTACTGCCTTGCAGGCTTATGCCAGTGCCAAGCTACACTGGGGGAGAGGGCATCAATATCTGCTTGGCATGCTGGTTGGGAACTCTGTGCTAGAGAAGTGACATTTAATGGAATATATTTCATCCTCTTATGAAACTTTCTCTTTCAATTCATTATATTTAGCCCACCTTTCTCTGAATATCTGTAATAGATACAGTATGTATCAGACAATTGAGCAATAAAAATGATAAAGAGCTTTAACATAGTCTCTAGTTGTTGAACAAGTGTATTTCTCACCTCACAATTAATATTGAAATCTCCTGGAGAGCAGAGATTACAGATTTTTATCTCCTCCAAATTATATAGCACATGGTGGGCCAAGAGAAGAGGTTTACTTATTTCACCTATTATTTATATTCTGCTTTCCAAAAAGACTTAACTTGCTTGTGATAAAAGACATGGTAGGACCATTAAAGTAATGATTTTTTCAAAAGCTATTGTAAAAGAAGAATCATAATACATATTGAAATGGCGGCGTCATAAAGCCCTGGAGAATTTCACCACAGAATTTAGCAGAATTTCCTAGTAAAAGGGCTTAAGAGAGCAAACAGCGTCACTAAGTGATGGCTGTAACTCATGGGCAGGAGGAGCAACAGGTCCCCTGAGGTCTGTGAATCCTGAGCATTGGCACATGTGGACTGTTTACCCCATGAGGCTTTGCTCCAAGCAAGAGACCTGTCTCATTATTGTGATCTCCGTTTAGGAGTGAATACAAGAGCAGCTTTGTAGGTGGGAAAAAATCAGTTTGCCAGTAGCCTCAGGTCCAGCTAGCTCACTGCTTCCAAGCCATTCATCCTTCTGTTTCTCCCTAGGACTGAATCCAACAGGGAAGTGTGAAGAATAACATGGTCCTCATGGCACTCAAAATGAAAGTATGAGTTTTTACCAGAAAAACTAAGTTGTCTCTAATATTGAGTGCAAATCCACTTCATTACAAGTAAAAATCCAATCCATATTTTTCTGAGGTGCTAACATGGTCTTGTCATAGTGGAGGTAGAGTTGATTAAAAGCCATTAAATTTTTTTTTTAAATTGATTTCACAGAGGAAAGGAGAGGGAGAGAAATGGAAATATCAATGATGAGAAAGAATCATCGATTGGCTGATTCCTCACGCCCCTGCTAGAGATCGAGCCCACAAGCTGGGCCTGTGCCCTGACCAGGAATCAAATAGTGACCCCTGGTTCATAGTTCAGTGCTCAACCATTGAGCCATGCCTGCTGGGCTAAAATGCCCTTTAATATAGATCCCCCCCCTACACATTTTTCATAACATAATGGTACTTGAACATGAGTTCTATTTAAGATGCAAAATTGCTTTTCAAGAGACCAAAGTCAACTTTTCAAATTACTATAGTTATGTAAGGAATTGCCATGATGAAATGAAGCAATCAAGGGATGTAGTTTTCTCTATTTCTATCTACTAGAAACTGGGGAACCTGAGGAATATCACATTCTTGAGATTATTCATTTCAAATACTAATTATGGTATTCAAGAGAATATAAGCTCTAAACTAATTCAATACTCTTGTTAAAATTAAATAGGAAGCAATTCAGAATTTTAGGTACTGGGTGAATGAAAATACTTAGTGCTATTGAGTTAGGTTGGGGTCAAGAAACATTTTTTCCATAAGGGGCCAGATAGTAAATATTTTAGTCTTTGCAGCTGTATATCTTTGTTGCAACTATTCAAGTCTGTCACTTTAGGAGAAGTGTCTTGTCCTAAATAGAAGAGAAGTCTGCTATTTAAACATTATTTATTTTAACTCTGATGGCAATCTTAGGAAATGTATATGATGATATGACATTTTATACATGAGGAAACTGAGCAATAGGAAGCTCTAGAATAATCAATGAATTTAAACACTCCTATAGAATGCACTATAGTTTGATCTAGCTTAATCAACTGTTTTTATTTGGTGAATATTTTCCCACATTTATTTTGAGATTAAGAATTGTACCCCTCAGTCTAATAGAAGTCTGGTCAGCAGTCGTCTTCTCATAGAAAACACTGTATTCCTTTAAGGAAAGCTAATTGCTTGATTCCTTTTCTGTTATGAATTGCTTAAGATTTGCCTAGCATATTTGAGATTATAAAGTTCAATTAATTTTATGTATGAGACCAAGGGCCATTTACTAGCTTAATTTCATAGGTGTTTCTGCCTTTGCAGGGTGAAAAGAGTTATATGTTTCATCTTTCCATCCTTGTTTCAGTCCTGCCTGAAATGCTCATGTATTCATTTATCCAACAGGTGTTTTCAAAACATCATGATGAATCATGTGTTAACTTTTCCCCCATGATCAGTTCCTTTTCCCCTAGCCTGCCTTGTCATGAATCCAATTTGGCCAAGCAATAGTTGGAGCTCTAGACTCATGAAGCACAAAATTCTTAAGAAATTGGTCATCATGAATGATAGTATAGTCACTCCTATTTCCATCTCATTGATTCCTGGACTTAGTAGTCTAATTACTGCAGACATAGTATTGTATAATGGCCATTAATTTGAAATGAACCTTGTCTTAAAGTATTGTATTCTCACAGGGTACTCTGACAGCTTTTTCTAAAACTGCTTAATGGATAAAGCACCCCTGACTACTTCCTTCTCCATGGTTAGCAGACTCCTTCTCTTTCCCTATACAACCACAAACAAGTTTGGTCAAGGGTTTGTGCTTCCGCATTCCACCACGGTAACTTCCTCATAGTAACAAATTTGAGCCTTAAAAAATAATTGCTAAAGAAAATCCTATCAATTTGTAAGCAGAAGTAAAACAAAAAGTCTTCCCAACCACACCGAAAGCTAAGAAAAGTTTGTAAGGTGTAGCCATGATAGTAAAAGCAGATCTGCCATGTTGGAGAAAGGGAGGAACAAACTTGCACATGCAATGCTCTTCAGAGCCAACATTCAACTCTCTGACAGAAAGTCTTCCTGACATAGTGTGTAGATGATATCTTAGAAATAAGAAGAAAGGCCTCAGACACTTGATCTGTAAAATGAGATATTGGCTTATCCTCTCCAAGGTTATTTTAATATTCAATTATTTAAAAATTATCCTTCATATCCTTAAATATTAAGTATATGGTTAATGGGGACACCCAATAAAATACATTTTTATTATCTGTGAATCCAATTTGGCCAGGCAATGGTTGGAGCTCTAGACTCATGAAGCACAAAATCCTTAAGAAATTGGTCATCATGAATGATAGTGAGTATAGTCACTTCTATTTCCACCTCATTGATTCCTGGACTTAGTAGTCTAACTACTGCAGACATAGTGTTGTATAATGGCCATTAATTTGAGATGAACCTTGTCTTAAAGTATTGTATTCTCACAGGGTATTATCTCTAAGCTGGAGCCTCAGCTATGCTTTCAAAAAGCAATTCGACTGGTGAATCAGGCCAGCAGCTTCTGGACAGTGTTGTACGATGTAGGCCATAGTGGAACTCATAGTTGTTGTCCACAACTGCTTATTTTTGGGTGGAAATCAGGTCTTTTGTCTAAGGATTATTTGTCATAACCTCATGTCAGTAGCTCAGTCCCTCTGTGAGTCTTCAAGTGGCTGAGAAATCATGGGAAGGAAAGGCAAAATCATACCCAGAGCATCTTTTAATTTTAGCCAGAATGAATTTTGTATTTCTAGGGAGGAAGGGGTTGAATCTAATCAACTTGCCATTAAGTGGCTGAGATTTATTGACTGAATTCTTCATATGCTATTAAGGGGCTTTGGCATTAGTCTTTGTTTTGGCAAGCTGGTCATTTCATTATTTGAGAAAAGAGGGAAACAATTTATTTAGAAGCTGGACAGATAAATGAAAGAAGTTGCCTATTTATGAAACTTTTACTAATAAAACTATTACCTTGGTATAGTTGATGAGGGGAAATGTCTATTTCTAAAAACATTCCAATTAGAAAGTAGTGGATAGTAAAATTAGTATTAATATATCATCATTTTTAAACTTTTAAAGAATTAATTTATTGATTCAGGCAATGTTCATCATTGGCTGCTAACATAATGAAAAGAAAACCAGAGAGTAAGTCAGTATCTACATTAGGATAATACCACCTATGAAACGTTTGGACACCAACCCCCCACCACCAAAAAAAGGTCACCTGAAACAATTAAAAGCTGAGGTCTGTTAAATGAGTGGAGACTGAAGGTTGTTAATTGACACACAGGGAATGAAATCAGTACAATGCATTGTGGGAGACTTATAGGATACATGTAAATTACTGCAAGGAAACAATTTCAAGGAAAAATAAACCATCACCAAATGGAGCTAGGAAACTATACATAATTAAAAGTGATCAACCAAATGTATGGATCTTGTTTAGATTCTCATCTAAATACTCCAAATGTTAAAAATCATCACACAATTTGAAAATGTGAACATTGGCTATTTGCTGGCATTAAGAAAACGTTTTTGTGTGTGTATGGATGTGTTTAATAAAAAAATATTTCATTTTTGTAAGGAAAGTATTTATTATCTAGAGATACATACTGAAATATATATTTAAAATGATAAGATGTTCAGAATTTCCTTAGTAACAGTCTGGGTGAAGAGAGCTGGAAGGTTGAGATTTAACAGGAATGACTATGAGTTGGTAACTGCAAACTGTATGAGGGACCCCGTGTAGTTTGTTTTATTTTGCTCCCCCATTTTTTGGCATACGTTTGACATTTTCCATAAGATAGGTTACAAATACAAGAGAAATATCATGCTTTTTAAGATAAAATATCTCATTCTATCTTTTGACCTTTTCTTTAAATTGCAATTAGTAGAGTAAAGATGGATAGAAAAATTGTAAGGATTTTCCTGTCTGCTTTTAGCTTTCCCTTCAACAACCTGCAGATCTACCAGCCAGTGTTTTACACACTTAATAAGGACCTGACCTTGTTTTCTTCAGTTTAAAGGGCTCTCTGTGGCATTACATGTCTTCAGGAAATCATGGTTAAGTGGTTTCACTTCACACATCACCTAACCTCCCTGGAGAAAAAAACCCAAAACACAACCACCTCTTGATTTAGATGGAATAAATATGGAGGAAGTGGGCATATAAATTGTCTTTTTCACAACTTTTCTCTTTAACATTTTCACAATTTCACTTTCTCTTTATACCATAAGCTACTTCTTGCCATTTTCTTAATCACTTATTTTTACCAAGATTCCTAAACAACAAGAAATGCTTGATTCTAAGTGACCAAGTATAGCTTTGGCTTGATGTTACATGGCTATATTGAATCACTCAGTCAACACATATGATTAAAAGCACTGAGGGGATCCCTGAAATTATATAACATACTTCTGCCTATCAAGAAATTGATCATTTAATGGAAGAGAGAAAATAAGTATGCTTACATATGCAAATAAAGGAGAAAGCAAAGAGTTTTATTCTAAATCGACTGGCAGTGACTTTTAAACAGAGCATGATGGATAAAATGGTTAAAACAGTGCAAGTTAATGTAATCGTAAAAGACTTAGAACTTTAGCTGAATTCTCTTTAAATGGATGGAATTCATATAGTTGGAATTAGAAAAGAAAGGGAGGAGAATGTGAACAAAGATACAGAAATGGGTTGAAATGACCATGTAAGAGATGGTTAGAACTTATTTAACTGGGAAGGAAGTGAAGTGAAGAACAGAGAGAAATTGGGCTGTGGAGATTGCAGAAGTCAGATTGTGCTGGGTCAGGGAAAGCAGCTAAGAGGACATAGTGTTAGACATATGTGTAAGTGAGATATGAAGTCAAATTTGAAAGTGATCCATTCCTCTGGGGATGAATATGTGGATTGTTTCTACATTTTAGCTATTGTGAATACTCCTGCAATAACTTGGGGGTGCAATTATTTATTTGGTTCCTGTTTTAAATTCTTTCGGATATACATATAGCCAGAAGTGAGATTTATAGATAATAAGGTAGTTCTATTTTTAATTTTGGAGGCAGACCCATACTGTTTTCCATAGTGGCTGCATCATTCTACATTCCCACAGAAGTCTGAAAGGGTTCCATTTTCCCACATCTTTGCCAACACATTTGATTTTTACTTTTTTGGTAATACTAATTCAAACAGGTATGAGGTGACATCTCACTGTGGTTTCGATTTACATTTCCTGGGGGATTAGTGATACTGAGCCTCTTTTTTATATTCTTGGCCATTTGTATATCTTTTTTGGATGAAAGCAATGAGAAGAGACACAAATAAATAGAAAGACATCCTGTGTTCATGGAGTGGAACACAATATTTCTAAACTGCCAATTTCAAAGAAGAATAAATAGAATTTTAATTTGATAGTAGATTTCTAAAAGATGGAAAAAAGGCCAAGAATCAAAGAGTACTTGAAGGTGTCTCTGCTTAAAGACTGGACAGTTATGTTAAGGTAGAAATAACTACTCATAGTAGAGAAGAAATACCAATTTGGGGTTACAAATATGTGTTGGGAAATGTGGTAAATTCTCAGGAGTAAAGGTCAGTTATGAAACTCTCCAAATATCCGGGAATAACATTTGTGTCTTCTTTCTCATATGAAAGGATACTGGAATCTACATTGTGACAAAAATTTCATACATGACATCAGAAGTTGAGAGTTGAAATTTGGGCAAATTAGTTAACATTGCTGAACCTTGGCTTTATTCCATATGAGTAGAATAAATAGTATTTCCTTCATAATACTATTCTGGGGCTCAAAAGTGATAACATATGTGAAACTGCCTAGCAGAGCATCCAGAACAGTCAAACTCAACAAATGTTTGTTCCAGTGAAATTAAATGAAACCCTCTAAGGTCAAATTGCTTTGTGGTTCTACCAATCAGATAACCCCATCCTCTTGTCACACCGTGACAGCGGCTCATCTATCACAGTGCTCCTTTAGGCCTGGGACCCGAGTCTCTGGCCATTATCTTTAGGACAGCAGGATGAAATTTTTTGTAACTGGACAGTGAAAAATAGAAGGTGTTCACAGCCTCAGTAAGTACACACCTACACTTTGGAAGTCTGCTTCTGATACTGCTTGAGATGCAGGCACCACTGATATCACATTTGTATTGTATGGTGAGCATTCAGTGAGCCTTTGAAAAAAAGGTGATGGGAGTCAAGACAGAATTTAAAATGTAATGGCAACTCAATGATTTATTTGTTTAACAGTGTTTGGCAGCATGTGAGGGGAGGGCTGGGAACACAATCTCTTCCTCTCTGCCTGCCTGTTTTTATGGTCTTTGTTTAACATGATTAAGTACCTGGTCTATGCTCAGAAGCATCCCAAGGCCTTAGTTTCTCCCTGTGCCCCAGCCCTTCTGTACCTGTAGTTTGGATTTTGGGGAAAGGAGTTTGGACTTATTGGCCCCAATGGAAGTAGTGGTGGCCATGTAGCAGTTCTGCACTCCTTGAACCTCCTGGTGAGGGGACAGTGGCCTTGGACTTTGTAGGGTTGGCGCTGTGTGCTAATAGGAAAGCACTTTCACTTACTCTGTCTCTGAGGTAGATTGGAAATGCTTTGTCTTTCAAGCAGGAGGAAAATATGCTCATGGTGACTTACTACTCAAGGGTAATTTATAAAATCTAAAACGTGATTGGAAAAGGTCCTTGGAGAATTTACTTGTAGTATAATAGCTTGAAGTTGCTTAAAGCTGAGGAGAAAGGGGTGAATTTTGTCATGATGAAGAGGCAAGATGTGATGCAATTACAGTAGAGATGGTTGGAGTAGTGTAGTGCAGGCCAGGCATGGGGACCAGGAGCCAGGAGCCAGGAGCTAGAAGCCAGGGGCCAGGGCTGTGTCTCCAAATGCACCCAGTAGTTTTGCACTCTGATGTGATAATGAAACTCCAAGTGGGAGCAGGTGATCATTCCAGAAAGTGTATGTGAACTGATTCAGTAATTTCTTCTCTATCTTCCCCCGTACTTAGAAGAAGATACACATAAAATCCTAGGGTCTGCCAGTTAGAGGTTTGCTAGCTTTAATGTTTATCATTGTTTGTTGTTTTATTTTCCACTAATGATGAGGCAATTAAGACTCATGTTTATCCATTTACCTTGCAATCTCCCTTTAGTTTTCTTTTTTCACTCTCAATAAAATGGAAACCATTCATGCAACAGTCTGTGTGCACATAGACTTTTTAAAAAAATTCATTGTATGTTCTTGCTTTCTTCTCACTTCTCTTTGTATGACCCACACTTTTTCCCAAAGACAATATGCATAGTCATCTTATTAATACATCCACAGATCCACTTAGATTTGAATTCCAGCTTGTTCATTTACTGCCTGTGAACCATATAACCATCTGCTTATTCTCTCCCATCCTCAGCCTTCTCAACTTCTCCGAGTGGCTCTAAGGATTAAATGAGATTTGCTTGTTCGATCAGGAATACTAATTGGGAACCTTTAATGTGACATGATAAATGGTGACTGGGCTGGGGACACAATGGCTAGAACAACAGCACAACAACAACATGTCTCTTCTGATGGAGCTAACCCCTGATCTAGGGAGATAGACAATAACTAAATATATAAGTACAAAAACAGGTTTTGGAATAGTATTACATGCTATATAGGAAAAAAAAAAAAAAAGAATTAGGACAGTGGAGTAGGAGGAGCACGAAGTTGCTGGACTGAACTGGCAATGTAAAAGTCTCTTACGGAAGCAGAGGTCTCCATCGAGTGCCGGGATGATCTCTGTAAACATCTGAAGAGAGCCTGGCAGGAAGAGACAGAAAAAAAAAGAGCAGACTCTCTGGTGAAACATGCTGCTCTCTCACACTGAGGAACAGTAGGAAATGACGGTAAGGCAGAACTCAGCTAAGTGCCTAGTATATAGTAATTGATTAGAAAACTATTTTTAACATCATAAACAGAGACCAGATTTTTCTATTCACGGAAATGACCCTGCACACAGCTCTTCCTCTTTGCAGCTCCTTCGAGCGAGTTAAATTTGTCTGGTTCTTGTGATGTCTAAGTTTCCCTTTTGATTTTTATTATTTTCTGTAGAGTGGGAATATAACCCTGAAGCCTGGGCTCCACATCCAATTTGCATATGGTTGAATTTAGGACCGGGTGAGGATGGCCTTCAATGTGCTACCAGCTGACTCGGGCATGTTCTCACAGGCCACTTAATATACGACTGTGTGGGTTTTTTGTATCTCATACTAATCTGTCTTTTCTGTTTACCTTTATTTCTCCCAAGCCATCAACTTCTTGAAAGGTGGAACTGTTTCATGTTCCCACCAAATTCCCAAAATGAGGCACAGGGCTTTGCCCACAGCAAGTACATGCTACATTGATTGAGCGTTTAAGAGACTGGGGAGAAAACTCAGGCAGAAGTAAAGCCTTTAAAGGCTTTGATGTCCAACAGAGATTTACTCTCTGGTAGGCGAGAGATTCATGTCTATTGACTTACCGAGTAAATGTGTGTAGGAAGGGTGTGGCCTGCAGCCACTCGGTCTCTGGCTGGCAGTGGCTCCAGTCCAGAGGTGGGGGGTGCGCATCAGTGTGAGTTCCTGTGTTTGTCTTCGCCTGCGCATCATCAGGGTGGATTTTCCCTAGGAACAGGCCCAACTACCCATTTGCGTTTACTGTACAGATCCTGGCTGAGGAAGGCAAAGGAGAGCTAGTCCTAATTCCATATCCGTGACTTAACTTAGAATGCCTGCCCATGGTATCTAGATTGTTCTTTTCTTAATATATACCAAAGATACAGCCATGTTTTTGGAGCACAGTCTTTTTTTTATACAGGTGATTTTGTCTTTATTTGGTTAAGACTTTGAAGATATGGCATGTTTTAGAAATTATTATAATACTAATTAAGATAATTAAAATGGGTTATTTTCATTATGCTGTTGTATTACAATACCTTTCTAGAATGAATTTGTCTTGCTTTGTGTTCAATTAGACTATAAGAGAAGCTTCTAGTCAATTAAGCAAATAAGCTTAGTGTGTAGTTTTTTCTGTCACCTTTTTCTGACTGATTACAAAGTTATAGTACAAGGGGGTGTTAAATCTAATCAGAAAAAAATAAACTTTTTAAAAGGAAGTCACAGGAGAATACTCATATCTTTTGGTTAAATTATTTTTTTAAATGTTCAAGTTAGCAAATGGATACATCTGTGTTTTTAATCATCACCACTATTATTTGTATTATAGATGGCCTATGAATGAGAGATTGAATCAGACAACCACATATTGGAAGAACTTTACCAAGTACAGAACACAAATATTGAACACCTGGTGATGTTGTAAGATATTTCCTCTTACTTAATAAAATAAATAGTTACATAAAATAAGGATTGTGGAAACAAAATGCTTGAAATCATAGGAACAGGTCAAGCCATGTGGAAAGGGCAAGTCTAAGAGAGAGAGCATTGATAAAATCATACAAATGAACTTTGATGCCACATTGTACTGTTTGGTATATTGTTAGAACATGGTAAATATGCATTTCCACAACACATCCATCTGGTTTACCTGAAATCTATCCAGTTTCTGGGACAGTTGGCACTTTCTGATGAAGCTCCATTTCAGTATTTGCCTTGGATCCTCTGCAAGGACCACATATATGTTTGTCTTGGGCTGGATTTTGCAACATTTTCCCAGAGTGAGATGGCAGGCTCTGTAGAATGTTCAGATGCTGGCCAGGATTTCTTGGCCCGGGATTATGGCACCATTTCAGTCTACCTTGGTAAGGCCCATTTCATCAAGATTCACCCACATAGTACTATGCTAATTCTTCTATTAATCAACATGGAACAGGAAATTGCTTGTCTGCAGCCTCAGCTACACATTTTTGCCCCTTGGTTAAATGAACAACATTCAAAGAGATAAACACTATAATTATCTACCAAAAGGATGCTCTAGACATCCAAATTGTTTTCCTGGGTATATTATGGTATATTAATGTGTCATCAAGCAAGTTTTCCTTTAATAGGAAAACTTACATAAAATAAGGATTGGGGCAATTGTTTGCTTTGCTATATCTAAATCTAAACATGATTTTATCTATATTGTCTTAGAATGATATGTATTTAAAAATATATTTTATTTATTTTTTACAGAGAGGAAGGGAAAGGGACAGAGAATTAGAAACATCAATGAAAGAAAAATATCGATCAGTTGCCCCTCCTGCACACTCCCCTCTGGGTATGTGCCTGCAACCAAGATACATGCCCTTGACTAGAATCAAACCTGGATCCCTTCAGTCCTCAGGGTGATGTTCTATCCACTGAGCCAAATTGGTTAGAGCAGATCTTTCTTGGAGTAACTATAATAAGAACATATATAGTCCTAGTTGATTTGGCTCAGTGGATAGAACATCAACGTGTGGACCAAAGGGTCCCAGGTTTGATTCCAGTCAAGGGCATGTACCTCCGTTGAAGACTTCTCTCAGGGCCAGGTCCTGGTTGTGTCTAATGCAGAAGGCAATCAATCAATGTGTTTCTATCACATCAATATTTCTCTCTGTCTTTCCTTCTCTCTTCCACTCTTTCAAAAAATCAATGGAAAAATATCCTCGGGTGAGGATTAAAATAAAAAAGCATATACATTTCTATAGACCTACTTCTAAAGACTGTTACTGAATTTGCTGAAGAAATTTTTGCATTTTTAAATTATTGCAAGATACATTTTAATTTGATGTTTTTTTCTATTGCAGTTCCACTTTCTTTATGCAGTGCACTATACAGTTATTTATAAATTTTAAACAAGAAAAATATTTCCAGTGATGCACATAATGTTTTGAATTATGTAGCTAAAACTCATGTTTACAGGCATAGCAGTCAGTGGTACAGGTTCTGCCGACTACCTAAACAAATTCAAATGATTATGATAGACTCATAGTGGGATATCATCATGGAGTCAACAGTTAGCTATTAATTCCTTACCATTCTGGCTTGCACTGATTTTTTTCCATGTAGAAATTCTCTAGCTGGAAGGAGACTGCAAACATCTATTCTAAAACATCAGCTTTACACGAATAGATACTGAGATCTAAATGGGATTTGAGAATTTATTCAAGGTCACCCAGCTTGGCAGGCATAGATTAAAAACAAATACTCTGGCTCTGGTTAGTAGGACTCATGGGCTGTTGAGTCAGCCAACCCCATATTTGATTTTTTATTTTTTCCTAGAATCACTTCATTTCTTCATCCATAAAATAGGGATAAATGACATGCTATACAAGGTAACATATAAGAAGCTATGTAGGCAGTGCTCAGCATATTGCCTGGAGTACTCAGCAAGTTTGGCTTTCCTTCTCTCCAAGGTCTTTGCAGGATAACATTGAGGAGCAAATGTTTCTCTCAGCTCTTCTTTCACTTCCCACTGGTTAATCTCTTCTAAGATATGATTTCCAGCTATATTTATAGGTTTCTCTAAGCACCAGAACTATAAGAATTTGATCTATACCAAGCATTATAAATCACTCTATTACCATTTGTGTTGACTTGGATTTATCTATTCTAAGCTCTAAAATACAACTTCACAGACATTTTCAAGAGCTTCTGAAGCTTAATTTTAGATTTGGTGCTGAAGTTTAAATTACCTGAGGTGATAGCATACTCTTCAAGTCTAGTTTAAAAGTCCTGACCAGTGTTATTTATTCTGTGGCTGAAAGTTCAGGAATCACCAAGATGAACTAAACTAAAAGAGTTTCTAAGTGCCCTGGTTGTAGTTTTGTTATTAAGTAATTAGAGATTTTTCACACCAGTTAAAAGTAATCTTTTGTCATGTAAATAGCTGGCAGGATGGGCATGGGGTATAGCAGCCCCTGCTCCATATAAGTCCCTTTAACCCAAAAAAGGGAAAGCTTTATTAAATACCAGATGAACTTTGAGGAGTATTGCCTATGTGTCAAGTTTTCTGCTAGAGAAAACCTACTCTTCTGAGGATTAAACTGATAGCTAAAGTCCTATTCCAAAAACAAGGCTAAGATAAGGTTTAAAAAAAAAATTAGCAGACTCACAAACCAATGCTCATTCCTCTTTACCAGTTAACTTTCCAAACCAACCCTTTCTTTGACTCCCTTTGCTACATATAAAATCATAATTCAATCTAAAATACTATAGAATCAGAACTAAGAAGCTATTGTATAGTAGAATTAAAATAGCAATATCGATTTCTTTTTATTACCCTGGGCTTATGAGTTTGCAAGCTATAAATTTGTTGCTCTTGTTCTAAAAAAAAAAAAAAAAAAAAATTAGGTTTTCAACTAAATTTGTTTGAGCTGCTAGTTGCTCAAATGTTGGCATAATAAAGTAGTCGGAATGTGGCTTAGTGACAAAGGGCTGAGGAAATTCTAGCTTTTTAAAGATTGAGCTGTAAACATTCATGTCCGGGAGAAAGAAATATGACAATATAAATAGATTTTTCAAAAACAAAAAAAATAAAATAATGGTTTCGAGTCTAACATTTAAGTTTTTAATCCATTTTGAGTTTATTCTTATGTATGGTGTAAGAGGACTTAAATGTTAGACTCAAACCCACAAAAACCCTACAAGAAAACATAGGCAGTAAAATCTTGGACATTTCTCATAACAATATTTTTTTCTATGTCTCCTCAGGCAAGGGAAACAAAAGAAAAATAAACAAACGGGACTACATCAATCTAAAAAGCTTTTGCACAGCAAAGGAAACGATCCTCCTGAATGTGAGAACATATTTGCCAATGATAGATACATCTGATAAGAGATTAATATCCAAAATTTATAAAAAACTTATAAACATCAACACCAAAAACAAACAAACAACCCAATTAAAAAATGGGCAAAGGACCTGAATAGATACTTCTCCAAAGAGGACATACAACTGGCCAATAGACATATGAAAAGATGCTCAACATCACTGATCCTCAGAAAGATGCAAATTAAAATCACAATGAGATATCTTGTCAGAATGGCTATCATCAATAATTCAACAAATACGTGTTGGCTAATATGTGGAGAAAGAAAACCCTTGTGCTCTCTTGGTAGGAATGCAGACTGGTGCAGCCACTGTGGAAAGCAGTATGGACTTACCTCAAAAAATTAAAAATGAAACTACCTTATGACCTATGATTCCACTTCTGGGAATATATCCAAGGAAACCTGAAACACAAATTAAGAATATATGCACCCCTATGTTCATTGCAGTGTTATTTATAATGGCCAAGATTTGGAAACAGCCCAAGATCCCATCAGCAGATGAATAGATAAAAAAGCTGTGGTACACTTACATAATAAAATACTGCTTGGCCATAAAAAAGAAGGAAATCTTACCTTTTACAACAGCATGGATGGACTTAGAGAATATTATGCTCAGTGAAATAAGTTAGTCAGAGAAATACTGATTTCACTTATATGTGGAATCTAATGAATAAAATAAACAAACGAACAAATACAGAAACAGACTCATAGATATAGTGCACAATTGACAGCTATCAGGGGGGAGGGGGGTTGGGAGCTGGGTGAAAAAGGAGAAAGAATTAAGCAAGACAAAACAAAACACATAGACCTATACAACAGTATGGTGATTATCAAAAGGAAAGGGGTGTGTGGACAGGTAGAAGAGAGTAAAGGGGGGATAAATGGTGATGGAAGGAGAATTGACCTGGGGTGGTGAACACACAATATAATGTACAAATTATGTATTATAGAATTGAACACCTAAAACCTATATAATTTTATTAACCAATGTTGCCCCAATAAATTAAAAAAAATGATAAACTAAAATTATGATTCAGGTCTGTATTTGCTAGGACTGTGGTAACAAAGAACCACAAACTTTGTGGGAGGCTTAGCACAACAGACATGTATTGCTTCACAGTTGTGGAGGCTAGAAGTTAAAATCAAGGTGTTGACGGTTACTTCCTTCTAGGGCTGTGAGAAAGGATCTGCTTCAGCCTCTTTAGCTTCTGAGAGTTTTCTGGCAATCTTTGACTTTCCTAGGTTTGTGGCAACGTAACTCTAGTGTCTGCCTGGGAAGAAGGGCATTCTCCTTGTGGCTCCACTCAGTCTTTGCTCTGTGTGGGTGCATGCCTCTTCAGATAGCATTCTTGTCCTAACTAATTACATCACAGTGACTCTGCTCTCAAATTCAGTCACATTATGAGGTACTGAGGATTAGGACTTCAACTAATCTTTTTTTAAGGGAACACAATTCAACCATAACAAGGTTTAAAAAGCCAAAGTGAAATGGTGTGTCAAAATTAGCTGATGATTTTAAGTCAGATTAAGAAGAAGACACTGACTATTTAGAACAAAACAAAGAGCATGCTTGTCTGCATAATTAGGACTGCAAGAGTCTGGAAGATCAATTTGGATAATGCAGGGCAAGAAAGAGAAAGGGGTAACAACATGGACACCCAAAGAGCATTATGCTAAAGTGAAATAAGCCAGTCAGAGAAAGAGAAGAATCACATGATCTCACTCATTTGTGGAATATAATAAACAATATAATCTGATGAACAAAATCAGATCTAGAGACACAGAAGCATCAAACAGACCATTAAATCTCAGAGCGAAGGCAGGGGAGGATGAGGGAGGGGGCCAGGAGTGTGTGTGTTGGTAAGAGATCAACCAAATAAGTTGTATGCATATAAGCATAACCAATGGACCCAGAAAATAGGGGGGTGAAGGCCTGAGCTAGAGGGCAGAGACGGGCTGGCAGGGGACAATGGGGATAAAGGGGACATATGTAATACTTTAAAAAACAAGAATTTTTTTTAAAAAAAATGTACAAATTGGCAGGTACAGAATAGTCATAGGGATGTAAAGTACAGCATAGGAAATATGGCCACTAATATTGTGATAACTGTATAGTGTTGGATGGTACTGGACTTATTGGGATGATTACTTTGTAACTTATATAAACGTCCAATTACAGAGTTGTGCACCTGAAACTATACTGTACCTCAACTCTAATTAAAACAAACAAACGAATAAGTAAAAGACAGAGAAAGGGAAGTAAAGGAAGGAAAATGAGGCAAAAAGGGGAAGGAGGAGAAAGGAGTATAATTGAGGGAAGGGAGGCAAAGAGAACTAGGAGAAAGATCACATCAAGCAATGCTCTCATTTGTAGACTGGCTCAAATACTCCCTGTTCTAACTGAGCCTGAGTACAGAGCTCTACTCTCTTGAACCACCTTCCACATCATAGCTAGTTTATGAATTTAATAATTACATCTTGTGTCCACTCACTGAAGAGAAATGTGTCTTTAGAGTCCTTTTAAAATTAGATTGCTTCTGTGGGTTTAAACCTACAGGAGCTTGTAATTTGGACCATTTGTTTCCTAATAAAGAGACTTAGTTTTTGTGTTTTTTGTTTTGTTTTGTTTTGTTTTGTTTTGTTTTGTTTTGTTTTGTTTTTCATACCTAGAGCCCATAGAAAAAGTCACAATGTGCCCACTCCTGATGTGAAGGAGCTCAGTAGGACATTCAGGGCATATGAGAGCTGGGTGCTAGGATGCTATTGTTTCTACTGCTTCAAAGAGTAGAGCTGAAAATGTCCTATTCATTCATCCAATACATCTTTCTGCCACAGTCAAATTACTGTCAGCACTCTTCTTTCCAGGACCTTGTATAATTCATGTTTTAAAGCATCAAGATCATATAATTCCTGTAAAACCTGGCCTGTCAATATACTTTATGGGGATGTGATTAGAGGACAGGTATATTATGATTCATCAAGGACCAATGTAATGAGAACAATAAAGATCAATCAGTTTTTGGACTCTTAAGATTACTATACAGTATTTTGTATTGCTTTTTGTTTACCAAGGTACTTTTTTTTTTTTAATATATCAAGATTTTTTTCTATCTATATATAAAAGACTAAGTGACCATCCCAACTGAACAGGTTACCAAACAGGCTGTGTGGGGCAACTAGAACAGCAGGAGGTTAGTGATGGGTGACTAAACAACCGAGCAGCAGGCTGCGTGGGTGACTAGGCCGGCAGGGGGAGGGAAGTTGGGGGCGACTAGGCTGGTGGTGGTGGGGCATTTGGGGGTGACCAGGTCAGCAGGGGGGGCAGTTAAGGTGATCAGACAAGCAAGCAGGTGAGCAGTTAGGAGCCAGTGGTCCTGGATTGTGAGATCAGGCTTAAACTAGCAGTCAGACATCCCTCAAGGGGACCAGGATTGGAGAGGGTACAGTCTGGGCTAAGGGGACCTCCCTCCCATGCATAAATCTCGTGCATCAGGCTGAGATTCATAAAACAAAATATGAAGCCTAGAACTGGATCACTTGACCCTTTCTCTTCTTATCTCCTCCCAGTTCAAAATGTTTGCACCTCTTAATAGCCAGCATTCTTTTAGGTCTGCAGTTAAGCTCAATGCACTCAAGCCTCAGCACAATCTTTTTGTAGTTTTAGCCTTCCCCCCTACTCCTCGAAAATTGCCTTAGCCTGCCCACCATAGCCATTCTGCTGCTTGTCATATCGCTGCTTTCCCTGTGCACACAGAGAAGCCTTGCCCTTCTTGTACTGTGTTGCTTTGTGGGGCTGATGCTTGCCACAGTTCTTACAGAAAGTTCGGTGGGTTTTAGAAACGTTCACCATGTTTGCAAATGCTATTGATCTACCACGATACTTGTAAAATATATTTTCACAGGTTTTTTTTTTGTTTTTGTTTTGTTTTTTCCCCCTGGGCTTCAGTTTAATGATCAAATTACGGGGGGCAGGGAAGGGGCATTCTTTGCAGTCAGCTACAGTAGAGGACTTAGGAGGCGGCACACAGACTCCCTATGGCTCTCCGGTAAACTTGCCAGGCAGTTTGGTCTACATTCTCACTTCACCTTAGTGACTGTACCATGACTGAGGGAGCAGGCAAGGTTCCTTCCTCCCCCACTCCCAGCATCCTCCCCTTCCATTCTGACTGCATCTGACAGATGAGGGCTTGAAGGCAGAATGAGGTTGTATTAAGGCAGATCCACAGCCACAGTTCAAGTTCAAGGGATAGGAGTGCAAGTCTTCTGCTTCTCGCAGGGGTCTTCAAACTACGGCCCGCGGGCCACATGCGGCCCGCAGAGGAGTCTGATCCGGCCCGCCAGGTTTTTTGGGCAGTGAGCGCAGCCGAGGTGTTACGGTAGGAATTAGTAGTTCATATAGTCCGGCCCTCCAGCTCTCTGAGGGACCGTGATCTGGCCCCCACTTTAAAAAGTTTGAGGACCCCTGATAGAGCTTGCGCATTTCCAGGCCTGTTCAGCCCACCCAGCTTCTGCTCCTGAACAAGTGGGCGTGGTTTGAGAGCTAGGCCCTCAGCTCGGGGGGGGGGGGGGGGGGGGGGGGGGGGGGGGGGGGGGCGGGGGGGGTGTCTGGCTGCCGGCAGGGGTGAGACACTTGGAAGGCCTCCAAGACCAGCAGCACCTTGTTGATACGGCTGATGGTAGGGTAGGGAGTGAAATCCACCTTGTACCTTTCAGCATTTGCCATCTGAGGCACTAAAGCAGAGGTCTGCCATGGACACCTCATCTCCCACGCAATATTTCCCTGCTGTGCTCTGCAGGATCTGCTCCAAGGCGCTAAAGCCAGAATTGATGGCCTTCTGGGCCCATGCCAGCTGGTTCTCCTGTCCTACTTGCTTCAGGATAGACAGGTTCTGCAGGGGCTGGATGCCACCAGCGATGAGGTCGGAAATCATGCGCACGAGGACCCTCTTCTTTGGGCCCTGAGGCAGGAGCTGGGGAGTGGGCCGAGTCTCCTCCAGGTACTCGATGATGGCCAGCGACTGGCCAATGGTGATGCCATCGATCTTTAGGGCTGGCACCTGCTCCATGGGGTTAAGTGCCTGGAATTCTTTGGAGAACCGTTGGCCCCCATCTTTTATGAGGTTGACGGGTACTGTTTCATAGTCGATGCTCTTCAAGGCCAGAGCGATTCGAACTCTCCAGGAGCACGAGCTTCCGAAATAGGAATAGAGGATGGGCTTAGGCTTTTACAGCTCCTCTGATTTTCCTTCTGGTTTTATCTTTCCTTCTTGTTGTAGAATTTCCAATCAGTAGACTTTCCTGTAGTTCTGGGTGATGTCCATTTTGTATTTTGGTTGTATTTTATTGAAATTGTTGTGTGAGGCTGCAGTTAGGTGTCACCTATGCTGCCATCTTGGATTCTCTCCTATTTTCTCAGTTCTTACAGCATTCCTATACGATAGGACTCATTGGTCAGCAAACTCATTAGTCAACAGAGTCAAATATCAACAGTACAATGATTGAAATTTCTTTTGAGAGCCGAAAACTGACTTCTGTGCCTGGGCTATGAAGTTTCAATCGCACAGATATTTTGTGGAAGAGCCACACTCTGAGGCATGAACTAGACCATGAACCCATTTAGGAAGCAATATGTTCTCCACAAGGACATTTACTTAAATTTTAGATATGAACTTAAGATTCCATAGATAAGAAGATAGGAAAAAAGGACAAATGTTGGAATGCCAGCCATTTATGTTGTCAAGGAAAGATATTAAATACTTCCCAAACAAAACCATAATTTACTATCACTTTCAATTCTTTAACAAAAGGATATGAAAACACCCTCTTTTCCTCAAAAAGGGAGGACTGGTTCTCAGAATAAAGCTAGCCATGTAAACAAAATCTTTTTGGCTGGATAAAAGACTCACCATCTTCTTTTCTTTCTTCTTGGTTCCTTTGCTGAACACTTGTGTCATTTCTCCTTGTACACACTCCTCAGGCACTGGCATCAGTCTATAAACCACATTTTTGAAACAATAGCAGGAAACACTACAGCTGCAGCTCTGTGATCTACCAAGGGGCTCATATCTCAATCTAGTCTCAGGCACTAATTAATGTCAGATGTTGGTCAAGCGGGTTTCTGTTGTTCAGCTGTTAAAAGGGAATTCTAATGGAATTTGTAAGGATTAAATGATATAACCCATGAAAAATTTTTGCAGTATCTTATAAGTTCCACCAAGCTAAAAGCCATTGTGGCAACATATCTAAAGTAACTCTAGATTAGGGGTGTCGAACTCAATCAGAGAAGGGGCCAAAATCTAAAATCCAGCCTAAATCGCGGGCCGAATGATTTACTGAACAGTCATAAACTGACAATGTCATAAACTGACAGCGGAGTGCAGTGATGACAGCGCGGTGCGGGCCACATTGCAAGGCCTGGCGGGCTGGATTTGGCCCTCGGGCCTTGTGTTTGACACATGTGCTCTAGATAATCCAAATGCCCACTCTATGCCCTTCCTATAAAAAATTGTGATGGAGTCAGAGTTTATACTTTCAGGCTGGCAAATTAATATGTTGCCTTTTTATGGATGCCAGCAGAAAACACCACTCTTGGTTCAGACACAAAGACAGTTCATTACTCAGCCAGAGGAGTAGCCAGAGTATCAGCATTTATGCCCATTCCTGAGGCTCAGTTTCCACAGCATGATGTTAGGAAAGCCAGGAGACTCTTGAAAAGTGCAGTGGGCTACATTGAAAAGAGGAACCCTGGCCTAAGAGAACCAGAATTTTATATAATGCGAAATAAGTCTCTCTGACTTTTGCCCTGGAGATAAAATTATATTCACAAGAGGCCTGGTGCATGAAATTCATGCATGGGGGGTGGGGAGTTCCTCAGCCTGGCCTGCACCCTCTCCAATCCAGGATCCCCGAGGGATGTCTGATTGCTGGTTTAAATATATTTTTTTATTGATTTTATACAGAGAGGAAGGGAGAGAGATAGAGTTAGAAACATCGATGAGAGAGAGTCATCGATCAGCTGCCTCTTGCACACCCCCTACTGGGGATATGCCCGCAACCAAGCTACATGCCCTTGACCGGAATTGAACCAGGGACCCTTCAGTCCCCAAGCCGACGCACTATCCATTGAGCCAAACCGGTCCCGGCCTGACTGCTGGTTTAGGCCCTATTCCAGAATGATGTCTGGAAGGTAATTCTGCTGTCTGGTCTAATTAGCATATTATACTTTTATTATTATAGATAGGAAATAAGTATAGAAGTACACAAATCATATGTGTACAGTTTGATGAGTACCTGTATAACCTCTACTCATGTCTAGAGACAGAACAATATGAATACTGTTATAATCCAGTAGCTTTAGTCCTAGATATGTAACATAGAGTACATAAACTAGGACACATGTACAAGAATGTCTATTGCAGCACTATTCAATCTTGTAGAAGTGAAATAACCATCTGAAGAACAGTTTTAATATTACCCTTATTATACACTCACTAGAGGCCTGATGCACAAAATTTGTGCAAGGGGCTTGGCCCTCAGAGCCGTGGCAGAGGCTTGCCTCGGGCCTTGTAGCTCTGGCTTCGACCTTCAGGTCATCTGGAAGGTCATTTGGCTGTCTGGTCTAATTAGCATATTATGCTTCTATTATTGTAGATAATACTCCCCAACAAAACTTACTTCTCCTATAACCACTGTCCTAGCATATATGATAATAATGCTGTTACTATTCTTTCAATTTTACCAATATACTTTAGTCTTTCCTGGTCTTTGAATTTTATGAAAATAGAGTCATAATTTGTATTCTTTTGTGTCAGCTTCTTTCACTCAGCATAAGTCTGAGATTTGTCTATATTCTTGGGTATACCTGAAGTTTACTGCTGTAGTTTATTCCTTTTCATTCTGTTTAGTATTTTATTGTATGTGTCTTCTAAAATTTATTTACTTATTCTTTTGTAGATGATTGCTTCCATTTCTGTGATGCTAAGGAAAATCACTATAAACATTCTTATAAATGTGCCCTATTGTATGTATTCTAGATTATATACTGTATTTTCCGGTGTATAAGACAACCCCCCCTAATTTTACAGTTAAAACATAGGTTTAGGCCTATATTCGCTGTATAAGACTACCCTCCACTTCCGAGGCAACACCAGTTCTTTTTTTAATTAAATTTCTAATGAATGACCCCCGATTTTCGGTTGACTTTTTTTTGTTTCAAAAGTCGTCTTATACGCCAGAAATATGGTACTAGAAGCAGGATTGATGTTTTGCAGGCTCTATGTATCTTTAATGATAATAGATCATTGCCAACTGTTTTCCAAATCTTCACTCCTACCAGCAGAGTACTAGGGTTTCTGTTTTACCACATTTTATTTGATTAAAAATTAAACACTTTAGCCGAAACCGGTTTGGCTCAGTGGTAGAGCATTGGTCTGCGGACTGAAAGGTCCCAGGTTTGATTCCGGTCAGGAGCATGTACGTTGGTTGGGGGCACATCCCCGGTAGGGGGTGTGCAAGAGGCAGCTGGTCGATGTTTCTCTCTCATCGACATTTCTAGCTCTCTATCTCTCTCCCTTCCTCTCTGTGAAAAATCAATAAAATATATTTTTTTAAAAAATTACACACTTTAGTAATATATGTCAGACAACATTCTCAGCACATTAATTTAAGTTTTATAATATTATAAAGATGAGATAATAGTGTTCTTCCCACTTCCAGATAATGACATCGAGGCACAGAAGTGAAGTGACTGGTTTCAATTCACACATTTGAAAGTGGTAGAGAATTCAGTTAAAGAGATTAGGCACTATTCTGATATGTGCCTCTCTCTTCTATGCTCACATTTATTTTCATACTTCAAAATTTTTGACAACCCTGTACATCTGTAATGGCAACTTTATTTGTGATTTTAATTTGCATTTCCTCAATATAAGTGGATTGAGCAGCTTTTTAGATCTTTGTTAAGTATTTGGTTATTCTCTTTAGAGATTTCAGGGGCAAGTATCTCTGACCTAAATTTCTATTGGATACTTTTCTTTATCTTATTGATTTGTAGACATTCTTTCATAATCCAAGTCCTGAATATTCTGTGTATCTATATATAATTTTTCCTACTCAGAGATTTTCATAATTGGTCTCTCTTAATGAACAAAAGTTATCAATTTTAATGTAGTTGAATATATAAATTATTTTCTTTACAGTGATACCTTTTTTGTTCTACATTATAAATTATACCCACCAATAGATACAGATATAGATTATATTATTGACCATATTATCCTCTATACATTATATTTTTATGAGATCTCTAATACATCATGAATTCCTATTGTATATGTTATGATAACTTTATGAGTCAACTTGTCTAGGCTATTGTGCACTTGTCTAGATGTTGTGAATGTGTTTTATAGATGTGATTAACATTTAAGGTCAGATGCTGTAAGTAAAGGATATTACCTTTAATAATGTAGATTAGTCTCATTCAATCATTTGAAGGACCTAACAACAAGAACAACAACAAAATTGAGATTACCCAGAGAAGAAGGAATTCTGCCTCAAGTTTGTAACGTAGAAATCCTGCCTGAGTTTCAACCTCCCACATGTCCTATGGATTTCAGACTCAAGACAGCAGCTCTCACCTGTGTGTCCAGACTTCTGGCCTGCCATACAGATTTCAGATTTGCCAGGCCCTACAATCACATGAGTCTGTTGTTTAAAAGTCTCTTTATGTACAATATATTCTATTGGTTTCTTTGCCTGGAAAACCCTGATTGATACAGATTTTGGTATCCAGAAAGTTCTAGAGGTGAGTTTTCTGAGTTGGTTCTGCAGTTTCTGGACTCCATTCTCTACTACAATTAGATTCAAAGACTCTAATGACTCATTGTCATTAGTAAAGAGAACAATGATATTCCATGGCATGATATGGCAATGGAGATATCATCATTTGGTTGCTACTAAGTGTACTTAAATAAGTAGGGAAAGAAAAGGATGAGCTCAAGTGCTCGTTAATTGTAAACTCAAGTGATGTGTAAATGAGCTAAAGTTTCAGAGACTGTTCTGAAAGAAAGCATCATCTGTATTTGCAGAGCCATTACTTCTGAATATTAAACCCAGACTGGTCTCGTGATTGGCTGAATTATAGCACAACATAACTGAGGTTGAATTTCCATGCTCACAAGATATCTATTATTAAAGTGAGGGTATTGATTATGAAGGAATGAGTTCATAATGAGTGGGAAAATATTGGCAGTTCTTAAATTCTGATGCATCCTCTTTGCCAATGGAAGCAGCCACTCTCTCCCCTTCTGAGGTTGATTGTGTTTTGTCTGAGGAACCTGTAAAAGCCTCTCCTCAAAGAGTTGACTTGCAAGACACTGTTGAACCTATTCAGGATGCCACCATCTATCTTTGCTTCTTCACCTATAAGTAAATGCAAGTCCCAGCAGATTTCTGCCCTCTTGATCCACAAGTTCATAAAAATCACAGCTCAGCCCAGTTCAGTGGTTGAGCAATGACCTATGAAACAGGAGGTCATGGTTCAATTCCTGGTCAGGGAACATGCACGAGTTGTGGGCCCTGTCCCTGGTATGGGTCATGCAGGAGGCAGCAATCAATGATTCTCTCTCATCATTGATGTTTCTACTTCTCTCTTCCTCTCTAAAGTCAATAAAAATATCATAGCTCAGTATTATAGTTCATTTTATCCTGGATGGATAAAAGGCTCTGGGCCAAAGCAGGCTTTGAGTGCTCCGGTTTAACTAGTTATCTGTGTTCTTGTTTTCTCAAAAGTTTTGAGTTGATAATTCTTTATTATATTGTAAATTCTTCAATAGCGAGAAACTATTTTATTCATCCCCCCCCTTATTTTTAGGGTGGTATGAGTGTGTGTGTGTGTGTGTGTGTGTGTGTATAAGAGACCTAGCCTGCCATGACTAAATAGAAGCATGTTAAACTTAGATTTAGGGAAAGATGAAATCTTTCTTTTAGCCATGAGAGTTGGCAACCATATATTCCTAATCTTTCATTCTATATTGTAAAATGATGGTTCACTTCTGGTTCTTTTTCCCTAAGATAACTCTTTTTAAGGGGTAGGGTACATTTTTAATGATAATCATAGTGAAAAAGAAGTGTCTGAAAAATTCAAAGTGAGACTAGAAATAAAATAGTCAATCATTTAAAAATATTCTAGTATAGAATTGAATTAATAAATAAGGGTGAAAATGTGTCATTAGCTCTTTGGGACCAGAAGCCATTGTTCACTTTATCTTACATTGAATACCATATAGGTTTGAAATCCAAGTGATTATTGAGTTCTGCCATTCTCATGGAAGGTTTATTGCCATGACCTCAGAATAGGAAAACGGTCTTCCTTAAATTATGACTGCATAGAAATCTGCAGCATTCAATTATTTTTCTATATACTATATGGAATATATATATACCTATGATACATATTTATAACAATAGTAATATTGCTTATATTACAACAATATTGCTTATAACTATCAGAAATAGGTTTTAGTTATGTACTGAAAATGTTTGACTGCTATAGTTTTACACTTGATTCATTTCTGCATATAAAGAAGTATTTGGCAAATTACACAAGAGTAGTAAAATAATTAAAGTAAACATTTACAACTCTGGGAGAAAGGTTAAAGGCTCTAGGGATTATTGGGGGGAAGAGGCAGCTAAAGACAAGATACCATTCATCTGAGAAGAGACACGGGCAGTAGATTGTTTCTTCTTCTAATTATTATTAAAATTATGTAAAGTACTAGAGGCCTGGTGCATGAAATTTGTGCAATGGGGCGGGGGGGGGGTGTCCCTCAGCCCAGCCTTTACCTTCTTCAATCTGGGGCCCCTCAAGTGATGTCCTATTGCCCATTTTAGTGGGATTGGGCCTAAACAGGCAGTTGGATTTCCCTATCACAATTCAGCTCTGCTGACTCCCAACTGCTCGCCTGCCTGCCTGATTACCCCTAACTGCTTCTTCCTGCCAGCCTGATCACCCCATAACCATTCCCCTACCAGACTAATTGATGCCTAACTGCTCCCCTGCTGGCCCAGTCACCTCAACTACCCTCCCCTACCGGCCTGGTCACCCCCCCAACTGTCCTTCCCTGCAGGCTTGGGTGGCCTGGTAACCCCTAACTGCCCTCTTCTGCAGGCCTGGTACCCCTCAACTGCCCTCCCCTGTAGGCCTGATACCCCCTAACTGCCCTCCCTGCAGGCCTGGTACCCCCTTCCCCCAATGCCTATCTCTGTAGGCCTGGGTTCCCCCACCCCAACTGCCCTCCCTTGCAGGCCTGGGTCCTCCCAAACTGTCCTCCCATGCAGGCCTGATTCCTCCCAACTACCCTCCCCTGCTGGCCATCTGTTGTTAGCCATCTTGTTTCCACGTTGGGACAGCCATCTTTGACCACATGGGGGCAGCTATTTTGTGTGTTGGAGTGACGGTCAATTTGCATATTACTCTTTTATTAGATAGGATTCTCTCACTTGGCCTCACACTATAATCACCAGAAAACCTTAAAAATATACTGATGTCTTAGTTCCATCTTCTGAAGTTGAAGGCTTTCCAATTTCATTGGTCTGGGATATAACTTAGACATCAGGGTTTTTATAAAAACTCTCCAGGTGACTCTATGGTGCAGGGAATTCTTCACTATAAAATGAATTTAAGTCAAATTTCTGAAGTGAAATGGCTCAGTGTGTAAAATTTAAGTACAGCTGTACTCAGATTTACCATGAAGTAGAGAATACTAGAAGATGGGATTTTCATATATCCACTATAAACAGAAGAAAAGATACGGTGCTTCAACTGTAGCAGAAGAAATGCTGATTGAAGAAGAAAAAAAAATTTTTTTTTTTTTTTTTTTTTTTTTTTTTTTTTTTTTTACAATTTGACATGCAAAATTGTGCAATAGCTAACCAAGGCATGTGTGGCATCTTGTAATTTATTCACATTAATTTAAGGCGGTTTTGCCTTAGGCTGTAAACTCAGACATAGCTGTGTTTGAATTCCTATTCCTAGACTACTTAGGTGCATAACCCTTGGCAAATTTAACTCTCCATGCCTTAGTTTCATCATTCATTCAATAATAAAACAAATATTTATCAAATACTGCCAGGCAGGCACTGCACCTGGTACTGGAGATACATCAGTGCAAAAGCTAACTGAATTACACACTGACTTTATCAGGCTATTTGCAAAGATTACATGAAAATATATGTAAAGTGCTTAGTAGAATACCAGGTTATTGGTATAAAAAGTATGTAAAGTATTGTCTAATAGGGATAGGTAACATTGGATTCAAGGTAAAATGAGTGGGGATTTTTATTAATGGTTTTTGACAATGGTTATAAGTTTTGCTACCCTCTGTATTTAAAGTAGAGCTTAAACAAACAAACAAACAAAAAAAGTAAAGAAAGGCACACCCTCTCTGAAACAACCAACTACTACCACCACCACCACCAACAACAATCCCAAAGCATATGCTATATCCTGGGACAATGAATAATCAAAATGGCTCAGAACCACACTTTGGAAACTAACCATATTATGTTCAACACAGGATATAATCAATTACTGCTCTCCTCAATCTCCTTTCACTTCTTAGAAAAGAGGATGTTACTAATAACAAGAAATAAAATCCATTTCTGTGAACTTGATATCCCCAGAGCATTCCCACAAAGTGTGGAGTTGAATAACTGACTTAGGGTCAGTCTGTTTACCTCATTAAAATGTTGAGAGCTCTTCTTTCAAAAGGATGTCCTTAGAAGAGATAGAAATTGAAAGCCAAAAAATCTTTAGGAATGTCAAATTTGCTCTTTAAGATGTTGGCAACATACTTATAACTGAATGGAATAGAAATCTAGAGTAGAAATCTGCTATGTAAAGCCAGCAAATATCTATAGAGCTCTTCATTAGCCACCATCACTGGGAGATGTAAACCACTTACCCCATTTACAGATATGGAAATTTACCACATAGTTAGACACTTAAATTTTCATGTAAAATTTATTCTAGAGCTAATAGAGTGAAAACATTTAAATTTTCTTCAGAATTTCACAGCTCTGGGCATACAATACATTCTTAACAGTGTTATTTTCTCCCCCCCGCCCTTTCCTCCACTATCTGTACACACTGTCTTCTATGCAATAGAAGATCCCATATTTATGTTCATCAGTTTATAAATGATCTTATCCCTAAACCATACCTAACCCTAGCCCTAATCCTACCATATCCCTAGACCTAAACCTAATCCTAACCCTAGCCCTAGCTCTAACTATAACATTAACTATAACCCTAGCCCTAGCCCAAACTATAACACACAGTTAGTCATGGAGAGTAACATACTTGCTGGTGAAACAGGTCATCCAAAACAGAGATGGTGTCAACCTAGTGGTCAAGGACTGATTCAAAAAAAAAAAAAAAAAAAAAAAAGGCAACTCTTATCCAGGATTAATTTCATTTTTAAAACAAATAAACACATACAAACTATTGATTCACTCTTTTCAACTGGACAGTCTACTTATGGTATAACTGCCAGGTAAAAACACATATCTTTACAACTTGGTGTGAGCATCAACCAAGTGCTTGGTTTGGAAGTATTGTTTGAATGAGTATCCCAGATCATAAGTTTCTGATCATCAGCAGCTGACCCAAACAGAGCTTCATGGGGTAGATGCGAGCAAATATCTACTACTGACTTTCGCCCTGTGAAGATGGCTTCACATCCACAACTTTTCCTTTCTTTGGAACACCACTGAAGTTTCAAAGGCAGATGGTGTGGCCATCTGAAATAATAAGTGAGTGCCCACTGAGATTTGGGTTCCAAGAAAGCCCATAGCCTTCCTTCTAATGTCCACAGAGATTCAAGTTTGGAGTGCACTCTTCAGAAGGATCAGGATTAGAAGGGTGTTTTGTATAGTCAAAAACAAAAACATCATTGGATGGAATCTCTGTTGCAATGATGCAAAGGTTCTATAGGATAAAATGTGCCCTGTTTAATTCTCTCTCATGGTTGATTTGATTTCTATTCCAGTGTTTCCACTAACAGAGCAAACCCTCCTTTGTCACTGCTGTAGTGTGAGGAATCACACTGAGCGTTATTATCAGGGAGCCGCACACTGGCTACACAGGTGGCTTTGTTCATCCAAAGTGTGTGTCCCCAGGACAAAGCAATGAATGACAAAATCTTTCCCTTCTGGTCTGGTTCCATCTGGAAGCACTGTGCAGTTAAGCCAGACCACTCCAGAGCATGGGTCCCCACCAAAATATAAAAGATAGGGGTGTACTTTTAAAATACACAAATATATATATATATATATATATATATATATATATATATATATATATATATATATTTTTTTTTTTTTTTAATTGATTTTTTACAGAGAGGAGGGAGAGAGATAGAGAGCTAGAAACGTCAATGAGAGAGAAACATCGACCAGCTGCCTCTTGCACACCCCCTACCGGGGATGTGCCCACAACCAACGTATATGCCCCTGACCGGAATCGAACCTGGGACCTTTCCACAGACTGACGCTCTACCACTGAGCCAAACCGGTTTCGGCTATAGGGGTGTTCTTGTATACTCTTCATTGATCATACATTCTTCTATTGCATCACCAAAGGCTGCTTCTTCATTGGCCATCGTGGGCAGGCAAGCCAGGGGGTCTGGGAGGCTGCAGGTGCTCTTCTTGTCCTTATATTTTAAGCTATTGTTAATTGTGGCCTTCCTTTATGGTTCTGCCTGTAATTTTTGTGCAAGTTGGAAGATGGTCTATCAAGATACTAACCCAGAAGTCAGGGTCTTTAGGTGTAATTAACAGTTTAAGGAACGTCCTAGTCATTTTACTATTTACATGGAAACAATGAATAAATGCACGTGGAGGCAATGTTATTGAGTGTAAAGAATGCCACTGTCAAGAAAATTTACAGTCAAGATTTTACCCCCATTTGTTATTAATTATGTGACCTTCAACAAGTCACGTAAACTTTTGGAGTCTGTTTTGTTTTTCATAAAGTGACAATAATCACATTTGTCCTAAGGACCTCACAAGGGTGTCCTGAGGACCAAATGGGCCAATACTTGTCAGACCTCTTTTGTAGTCATTAAAATTCTAGACCCATGACCTTGGCATCAAGAGTGGCACATTGAAAAAGCTGAGCTAACTGAGTTTCCAGCTCACAGAGTGATTCATTAATATTCACTCTGATTTTTTTTTTTTTAGCCATTACTGAATGTAGGTTTTAGACATGAAAAATAAATGGCAATTGTGAGTACTCTAACCTCTGTCACTTAAAAAAAAAGGAAAAATAGACTTTTATTTTTTGGCTAACTAGTTAAAACTACACGAATTTTACCTGACACCTCCTGGAGTTTTACAAATAAAAGCTGTCTTTCATAATTTTTTTCCTTTTTATCTGTAAGAATATGTGAACTTTCTGTACTGACTCCTAGCAGCATAAAAGATGGACCGAATGAGACCAAAGAGTCACAGTTAAACTTTTGCTGCTGTTATTAAAATTGATTAGAGCAAAAGAGTAGGCAGTTAAAATTGGAAAGCATTGTGTAGAGAAGGTAACAATGACAAATTGGTCTTTAATTGTCTTTAAAGCTAATTGAACACAGGGACTTCTAAATAGAGTTATAATTTACAGGCTAATAAATGCCAGCGACATCTTGTTATTAACATGAAAATCAGCCAATATACAAGGAGAATGGTTTGAATATGTCAACTCTATGAACAAGGAAATAAAACATACATCAATTATATATTTTATTTTTAACTTATGTATAGTGTTCTTCTCTAAATGGAAAGAATAATAAAAAGTTCCAGGGTTTCTGCCATCGAATAAAATGGCCTGCCTTCATGGCATAGCAAAACACTTATTTTAAGAAGCAAGGTTCTTTGTTGGAATATGGCAAAAACCTTCTCTTTATTTTTCTTTAGCATTAAGCTATGAAAAAAAAATTCTGTAAAACTATCTTTATTTTCTATGTAATATGACTTTCCCCTTCCTTTGCAGATAGGAAAACTGAGATAACGAGAAATTGAAGAATATCAATGTTTTCCCATTTCCCAGTTTTGTGTTATTTTTGCATGTCTTTTCTTCCTAACAAAGTAATTAGGTCTTGAGGAAAGACCGTGTCTTAGCCATCACAGACCACCGAGGCCTTGGTTGGGGTTACTGCCATGTGCAGTCACAGAGCTCCAACCTTCTAATGCCTGTTGATGCGTGTAGAAGGAAATAGTTAACAGTAGGCCTATAGCCTCTGGGATTCCTTGAAAGTCATCTTAGGAAATTATAGGAGGATGTTGCAAGTTTGGAGGTTTCCAAGAGCACCGCATTCAAGGATTTGCTAAAAAGTCTGATAGAACTAAGAAAGACTGTTATACTCACAGCTACAGTCTATTATAGCAAAATCGGCAAAGAGAACAGACATACAGCGAAGGTTCCAGCAGAGTCTCAGGGGAGTCTTGTTACAGTGCTCGCTTCTACCAGTAATGATGTGTGAAAGTACACACGGAGTATTGCCAGGGAAGCCCACTCAAGCCTCAGGGTTCAGATTTGTTTCCAGCTTTATTGAGGAATAATTAACAAATAAAACTGCAAGATATTTAAAGTGTACATCATAATTAATTGATACATGTATACACTGTGAAGGGATTCTTCCCAGGTAGTTAATCAACACATCTATCACCCTATTTATTTATTTATTGAGAACACTTAAATTCTACTTTCTTTGAAATTTCAATGATCCAATTCAGTATCATAGAGAGGTTGGTAAAGGAATACACACTTTGAGAAATAAGCTGAATAAGGGATGCGGATCTAATGTATAACATGGTGACTATAGTTGATAACGTTATATAGTATAGGAAATTTTCTAAGGGCTTTAGAAATGTTTATTGGAGATCAACGATATAGACAGGGCCACTAGGCCACTACCCCTAGCTGACCTTAGTCCCAAGTCCCTGCAGAGATCTAGCTGCTACTGCCTGGCCCAAGGCTCCCGCCATGATTCGCATTGTGACTATAGACAGCCCACAGTAGCCTCAGACCTCCAGTTAAACAGAGATGTTTCTGTGAGCCATACCATTCCAAGTACTTCAGAGTTTTTATCCCAAGAGCTGAGGACAAGGGCAGGATAAATCCTTTATTGCTTATACACACTGTACCTGCTATTTACATGATCTTTACTATATTAAGACTACTTACTTAGTGCATTGTAATCAAAATAAATAAGAAATGGTTACAGTGCTAAGTACCTCATTGTTGAGATTCTACATGAGGTAATTGGAGCTGCTAATGATGAGATGTGGCTGCACTGGAGCTAGACATAAAAGCTCAAGAGATCCCAGAGTTGATGGCTTCTCCAAGCTGAAGTGGTCCATGTCTGTCTACTTAGCCTCTTCTCTTGTGACCACCGGGCCCCCCATGAGGAGGCTGTTGGAAATGTATCTGGTGCGAGTAACAGGACCTCCCCCTTGCTGTTGCCAGTTAGGTTTTTTGTTTTGTTTTGTTTTTTGTTTTGTTTTGTTTTGTTTTGACCCCATAGTCTTTATTCCAGCGAAGTAAACATAGTATTAGGGAAAGTCTACTGTGTCTCATGGATTTTATTATCAATCCAAACCTAAGATACATGCTGATGGCTGAGCAGAGTGGATATTGGATTATATAGCTAACAATTTTAATGCCTAGAATATTTTGACCTCTTTAATTTGTTCAATTAATTGTTTTAGTTTCAACCAAACTTTATTAGCAGTAAATTTATTAACTCTCTTTTGAGATCTTCCGCATTACTATTCTCTTTTCTGACCCGGTGAATTGCATAGGAAATCTAGTACCACTATGTTCATGCTAACCCACCATAAATTGGGAGAGATTGCTATGGCATAGATGAACCTTGAGGACATTTGTGCAAAGTGCAATAAACCAGGAACATGCAAAACAAACAAACAAACAAACAAAAATAAAACAACTCACCTGTTTTAATCCACTTAAGGGATATAGTGCATGGAGTAGTCAAAATCACAAAGACTGGAAGTATACGGGTGGTTGGCAGGGGATGGGGAAGTGGAGATGCAGAGTTATTGTTTAATGCACATAATTTTAGTTTTAGTATCAATGAACTGTACAATTAAAAATGGTTAAGCCAGCCAGCATAGCTCAGTGATTGAATCAGTCAGGGCACATGCCCCAGTTGTGGGCTTGATCTACAGTGGGGAGCATGCAGGAGGCAGCTGATTGATGATTCTCTCTCATTATTGATGTTTCTATCTCCCCTCCCTTCTTGAAATCGATAAAATGTATTTTAAAACATGCTTAAAATGGTAAATTTTATTTTATGTGTATTTTGCCACAATAGAAAAAAAAGTGGGGGAAAACTCTACTGTGATAAGTCAAGAATGATACCACAAAAGAAAAGAAAAAAAATTATATTTGAGTATCTATAACGACATTTTTTCTGCTTTTTATCAAGTGGCCCTGCATTTTTATTTTTTAATGGACCTTGCAGCATATATAGAGCACCCTGCAATAAAAATTTCACGCAGGCATTTAATATATATATATATATATATATATATATATATATATATATATATATATTCTGACCGGATCAGCTAAGATAGAGTTGAATTAGCAGACAGAATTCTTCAACAAGTGCAGAAAAATAGAACCAATGTTACAAACATACAATTCAACTGAATTTGCCAGAGTCTTAAACCTGCATCCAGTAAGTATGGTGGGATCTGGGTAGCCTTTCTAGCTAGCAACATATCTTAAACACTACTCATTACTGTCATTTTAAGTGAACTCAATCACATATTTTAAAAACCCTCTAGCACAGATTTTAAAAACAGTATTTTGGAAGCAACAGCAGCTGGAGTGTGAATTTCTGATTAGGGCACTTTGAAATTTAACCAACCAGCCCTAGAGTAGAGATTAACATTCAGTTGCATGTACACATACATTCAGCTGGTTCAACTGAAGTGTTGCTTTGATGATATAAAACCCAGCCAGTCCCTCGTGGGAGCTCTAGATGGATTCTCTTCATTCCTTTTTAAAGGTGTTTAAGTCCAAACTATCTTTAAAAACAAAAATGATCCCCATCCCTATCTGACCTCTCCCTGTCACACACACACACACACACACACACACACACACACACACACACACCACACAACACACAACACAAACCAGCTGCCTTGACTCCAAGGTCTCACTCCTATTGCCACCAAACCGTTTAACCTCTCCATGCCTTAGTTTCCTTCCCTATAAAATTAGACACTAATTTTTACTCTTAGAGAATTTTATATTCATCCTCCCCCTTTCAGTTTAAATATTACTTCCTGTGGGAAGCCCTCCCTCATTTAGTTATTCTTGCTATTTCCCTTATAATACTCAATCTCCTCTTTTATATCATTCATTATGCTCCAATATTCCTGGACTTGTTTATGTACCTAACATACCATAAGCTTTGAGAAGAGAAAATTAACACGTGTTACTCATATCTGCCTTTCTAGTACCTGGTAGAATGCCTGCCTAATATGTAGTAATTTAATATATTTTTTTATTAATTTAGAAGTTTCTTTTTTTAAATATATTTTATTGATTTTCTACAGAGAGGAAGGAAGAGGAATAGAGAGCTAGAAACGTTGATGAGAGAGAAACATTGACCAGCTGCCTCCTGCACATCCTCTACTGGGGATGTGCCCGCAACCAATGTACATGTCCTTGACCGGAATCAAACCTGAGACCCTTCAGTACGCAGACTGAGCCAAACCGGTTTCGGCTAATTTAGAAATTTCTGTACGATTTGTAGTAGAATCTATTGCTATATAAAAGAAAAGTTTCTTATTCAGTCTGCCAGTTATCTTTTTTTAAAGATGCAGAAGTTTCTTGTAGCAATTCTCCTCTCTAAATATTAAGGGCTCATAAGGTTTAGAGATGCCTTCTGGCTAACTTTTTAAAGGACGTTTGCAATATTATATCTATATATCTTCTTTTCATCCATATTCTACTCTCTACTTCTCCTGCCCAATGATATACATCGGTTTGCTTTCTCTGGATGTCCATGATTGATAGCTACAGCCAGAGACTCTCTACAGGCTTGGCCACAGCAGTGAGACTGTCATTCAACCAAGACTAGTGAAAAGCTGAATATCACTGTGTATTGAGTTTAATTGTCCCTGTAAAACCTTTCCAATGCTCCCTATGGAAAGACACAATTTGAAGAGTTTAAAGCTGCTGTATTCTCAGAGTTTGAGTTCTTTCTCCTTGAAAACTGAAACGTAGGTTATAATATATAATAATTTAAAAATTCTGAACTATTCTATAACATGTTGAGGTTTCACCATTTCTATCAATAAGCATGAAAAACACATAAGAGAAAAATCACACAAAAGTAAAACATTATGCCCAGGCCAGGTGGCTCAGTTGGTTGGAGCATTATCCTGTGCATCGAATAGGTTGCGGGTTTTTCAGGGCACTTGCCTAGGTTGTGGGTTTGATCCCTGGTTGGAGTGCATGTGGGAGGCAGCAGATTAATGTTTCTATCTTGAATTGCTTAGTTCTCTCATTTCCTCTCTCTCTAAAAATCAATAAATGTATCTTTGGCTGAGGATTAAAAAACAACAACACTAGAGAAAATAACACATCCCAGCCAACATGGTTCAGTGGTTGAGTGTTGACCTATGAACCAGGAGGCCACAGTTCCATTCCCAGTCAGGGCATATACCTAGGCTGTGGCTCCACCCCCATGGGGGTTGTGCAGGAGGAAGGTGATAAATGGTTCTCATCATTGATGTTACTATCTCTCTCACCCTCTCCCTTCCTCTCTGAAGTCAATAAAAATATTTTTTTTTTAAAGAAAAGAACAAAGATTCCTCAAAAATTTTTAAATGAAATACCATATGATCCAGCAATTCCACTTCTGGGTATCTATCCAAAGAAAATGAAACCACTAACTCAAAAAGATATGCACCCTCATATTCATTGCAGCATTATTTACAATAGCCAAGATTTGAGAATAATTTAAGTGTCTGTCCATGAGTGAATGGGTGAAAATAGAATATTATTCAGCCAAAATTAAAAAAAAAAAATCCTTTCATTTGTAACAGCATGAATGGACTAGAGTAGGGGTGTCGAACTCAATCAGAGAAGGGGCCAAAATCTAAAATCCAGCCTAAATCACGGGCCGAATGGTTTACTGAACAGTCATAAACTGACAATGTCATAAACTGACAGCGGAGTGCAGTGATGACAGCGCGGTGCGGGCCACATTGCAAGGCCTGGCGGGCTGGATTTGGCCCGCGGGCCTTGTGTTTGACACATGTGGACTAGAGGGTATAACCTAAGTAAACTAAGTCAGACAGAAAGAGAAATACCATATGATCTCTATTATATATGGAATATATTAAAAAAAACACACACACAAAAAAAACCCCACAACACACAAAAAACAAGCTCATGGATACAAAGAACAAATTGCCAGAGGTGGGGAAGAGGTGGGAAATAGGGGGCAGGCAAATGGGTGAAGAAGGATAAAGATGTAAACGTCTAGTCCTATATAATAAAATAGTAATATGCAAATTAACCATCACTTCACTGCACTCACAAGCCATGCTCACCAGCCAATCAGGAGTGAGTATGCTAATTAACCCAACCAAGATGGCTGAAGCCTCAGAGCAAGCAGGAGGCTTGGGTTTCCCCAACAATGGAGGAAGCCAAGCTTTCTGAACACCCTGGCAGGCCCAGGCCTCCATCCAAGGCTACAAAGTTTCAATTATAGAAGATAAATAATAAATCCCAGATACCAGGGCCTCCATTTGTGTCGCCAGGGGGCATGGGCAGCCTGCAAACTACCACAGGTCCCTCACCCAGGCCACCGCATGCTCCAAGGGAACCCCCACCCTGATCCAGGAAACTCTTCAGGGCAAACCAGTTGGCCTGCACCCATGCACCAGGCCTCTATCCTATCTAATAAAAGAGAAATGTGCAAATTGATCATCATTCCAACACATAAAATGGCTGCCCCCATGTGGTCAAAGATGGCTGCCCCCTTGTGGACACAAGATGGCTATGACAAGATGGCCAGCAGGGGAGGACAGTTGGAAGGGACCAGGCCTGCAAGGAAGGGCAGTTGGGGACAATCAAACCTGCAGGGGAGGGCAGTTAGGGGTGACCAGGAATTCAGGGGAGGGCAGTTAGAGGCAAACAGGCTGTCAGGGAAGCAGTTAGGCATCAATCAGGATTCTGGGGAGTGGTTAGGGAGTGATCAGGCTGGTAGGCAGAAGCAGTTAGGGGCAATTAGGAAGGCAGGCAGGCGAGCAGTTGGGAGCCAGCAGTCCTGGATTGTGAGTGGGATCCCAGATTGGAGAGGGTGCAGGCTGGGCTGAGGAAGACACCACCTTGTGCATGGAATTTTGTGCACTGGGCCTCTAGTTATAAAATAAATAAGTCATGGGGATGTAATGTATACAGCATGGTAACTATAGTTAATAATACTGTATTGTATATTTGACAGTTGCTAAGAGAATAGGTCATAAAAGTTCTCATCACAAGAGAAGAATTTTTTATAACTAAGTATAGTGATAGATGTTTGCTAGACTTATTGTGATCATCTCACAATATATACAAATATCAAGTCATATTGTATACTTAAAACTAATATGTTATATGCCAATTATGCTTCATAAAATATATATGATAAATTATTGAAAATAATGAAATTATGCCATGGACAAAAATGAAGTCAGACAATGTCATGCAAAGTCATGTTATTCAAGGAAATAACCCACTAAAACTAGTATTTTTTTCACAGTGAAAAAAATGATGCAATAATATAACCCTTTGGTATTGAGTTAAATTGAATAGGAAGTATACTCATAGAGTTAATTTATCTAATCACAACTTTTCCATTGTAAGAATTCTTTTACACTTTATTATATGAAAGATGTGTTCCTTAAAATCTTTAATCAAGCTCCATAATTCATTTCATCAACATAGTGAAACATGTATCATCAAACACAATGTGCCATAGATCATTCTACTGACAGAGCTTCCAAGGAGTCCTGGAAAATAAATCACATTGTCTTCTTTGTTGCCTTGAAAGTAAACATGAATACATATAGAAAGGAAATACAAAAGGAAAACCACAATCAGAGGATAAAATGTAAAATATAATTACAGACTTTAATTAACATTCATGCACTTGTGTGAAAATAGAATATATCACATATTTTTATTCCCTTTTAAAGACTTCCAGGCCTAATTCATAATTATTACACATTTCAATTTTGCCACAATATCCAACTAACTGCCTTGGTTCTAAAATGAAGATGAAGGATAATGCAGTATAACTGAATCGCAGGCGATCCAGACACTGCTGCAAAGCTAACCTGCTTCCAGAAGCCAGTTCCATAAAGTCTCAGGGTGGAGTTGTTTTCTCTTACCCTATGCTCTAGTCAAACTTCTTTATCCCCTTCCGTGCCTTTTCCACATGGCTCTCTCTGGCAACAATTTCTTTTCCATCTTTTCAAATACCAGCTTTGTTATGAATCTTTCTCTTCAGACAAAGTTCTTTCACACCCCTGCCTATAATAAATACTTTCTATCCTCAATCATATTTTTTTCATACTGACCTTAACTTCTTTACAAAACCACAAGTGTTGTGAAAACAGGATCCATAAGAGATTAATTTTAGAATGCCTTAGAATGTATTCAATGAAATATTTGCTAACTGAAATTAAATTTTATATCTTTCAGATTGAAAGAAGAAATTGATTCTCATTTCAGTATTTATCTCCTTTCAAGCGTACTTGGACTGGTGCTTTTAAGAGCTCAGAGATGGGGTAAAGAAGGAAATCATCAAAAGCAGTGAGTTCTCTCTGGGTTTTGTTTTTTTAGAAATAGAAAAATGGCGTAGCTTTCTGCCTTTGATCCAACAATTACCTGACTACTTACCCAAATGTCTGATTTTGAACTGGCACTAAACCTCAAAAATAAGTGAGTTTAAGCAAAGCAAATATCAAACAATTGTGTTAGAAGCAATAAGAAATTATTCATTTAAGCTCAAGGAAATATAAAATGGAAATGGAGCAGAGTCAAACAAATTCTCACAGTTTCTATGAAAAAACCCTATGTTCTTCAATGATGAAAAGTTATAAGAACACTTTAAAAGGTTACAAATGTATAAAATTGAAGAAGACATGATATTTATCGCTGACAGTAAAATTCCTACCAAAATAAAACTGGAAACAGTAATTATATAGCTCCACATTTTGGAGGGAGGTCACATTTTAGAGTCCAGAATAAAGGTAAATCCCACACTCCCTAAACAGACATATATTTTTTTCTAATTTTCCAAACCATTTATCAACCTGTTCGAAACCTCAGCTACAATGGATTACAACATAGAAAAATCACACTCAGATTGGAAGCAAAGTGAGATTAACCTGGTAGGTCATATCTTATTTTCAAGCACTCACCTCCAGCATCAAATTAAAAAATAAGACTTTTATTACCTTGACATTGATGAAAGCAGAATTTGTTTTGGTGAGTTTTCCTTCTCTTTCAATCTTTTGAGAGAAATTTTTCAATTATTTTAAGTCAGCAGAATAACAAAATCCCAAAATTTTTACTATGTAACTCTTCCCAAAGCACTGTCAAGTTTATATGTGGAAGCTTAGGAAATGTAAGGGTTCTGTCTTTGAATTGAATGATTATGAAATTTGGGTCTTCTCTGGTATATCAAGGATATCTGTTTGACTCTCATTTTAATAATAACTTTCACATGATCTAAACTCCTAAATCCATGCGCTATGTAATATATATCTTGGGAATAACTTTTAATAAATTTCACTCATGAAAGTGGTGATATGTTCTAATTTTTCAAAGCTTGAGGATTCAAATTTTATTCTTTCTTTGTACTTGGGACTACATGACATGATTAGTATCAATCCAACTAAATGTAGCCTTTGACCCTGTTTTGCCATCTTATCACACCTTGTTTGTATTCTTCTGTATATAACATTTTCATTAACGTATCTACTCTCTACATTAATCTTCCATAGCTTCTGAACCCATTTTAACTTGGTTCCCTTCTGCCACCACTCAAATGAAATTCCTCCTTCAAATGTTACTGATGAGTCCTTCAATCCATTCTCCTGGGCCTGTCCACATTACTTAGAAATTCTAGATCTTGAAACATTCTCTTCCTCAATGAATCAGATTGCTCCTATGTAGCTTCCACGATACTTCTCCTATGAATCAGATTGCTCTTTCTCATTTCACTTTTCTAGACTAAATGCTCCCTAAATGTTGGCATTTCTCTGGGTTTAGTCTTGGTACTTTCCCTTTTATACCTTACCTCCTTGAGTAGTATTAAAGAAAATTTAGAACTGAACAGTAGTTAAAGCAGTAAAAACAAATTTTGTTAGGAAATACAGTCATGCACTTCATAATATTTTGGTCAAAGTCAGACTGCATATATGATGGTGGTTCCATAAGATTACTGATATAATGGAGCTGAAAAATTCCACTGTCACCTACTGACACTGTAGCTAACATAATGTCTTAGCACAATGTATTACTCATGTGTTTGTGGTGATGCTGGTTTAAACAAAGTACTTTTCTCAACCGTATTTGTAGTAATTTTATTTCTACAACATTGCAATGCATGATAGCTATCCACTTTATAAAATAATAATTTAAATTAAGCCTTTCAGTAATGGCAAAATAAAACGTACAAAAAATTATAGACATTTAATTTCTTGTTAAAAATAAATTTTCAAGTGACATTTTGTAATGTAAGTTTTACTAGAATTTGGCATTCTGCAAGTAAGCTTCAAAAGAGTAAGAACACTTGGGCAGAAATAGAATCATGAAACCTCAGTTAACTGTTCTTTGACAAAGAAGCAAAGACAATACAATGGAAAAAAAGATAGTCTTTTTAACAAATAGTTAATGTGAGTTAATAAATAATAAATGTGAGACTTGACTTGGGGTGAACCCACAATACAATATACAGATGATGCGTTATAGAATTGTGCACCTGAAACCTGTATAATTTTTTAAACCAGTGTCACAAATTCAATAAAAAGCAAAAAGAAAAACAACAAAAATAAATGGTGCAGAAACATCCAGACATCCACAGGCAAATAAGAAAGAAGAAAAATATTGACACAGAAATTACATCCTTCACAAAAAGTAACTTAAATTTAATCATAGAGCTAAAGCTAAAATGCAAAATTATAAAACTCCTAGAAAATAAAATAGAAGAAAATCGAGATTACTTTGAATTTGGCATTGACTAGTATGTAACTACAACATCAGAGGCCAAATCCATGAAAGAAATAATTGATAAGTTGAACTTCATTCAAATTAAAAACTTTTCTTATGAGAAAGACATTGTAAAGAGAATGAGAGATAAGCCACAGACTGGGAGAAAGTATTTATCAAAGACATATCTGTAAAGAAATGGTATTCAAAATATACAAAAACTCTTAAAGCTCAGCAATAATAAAATAAACAACCCAATTAAGTAATGAGCAAAGACCTTAACAGATACCTCACTGAAGATATATAAATGGCAAATAAGCAAATGAAAAGATGCTACATATTATATGTTATCAGGGAAATGCAAATTAAAACAGCAAAATACCACTTCACACCTATTAGAGTGGTCAAAATCCGAATACTGACAAGGGTGTGGAGCAGCGAGACTCTCATTCATTGTTAATGGGAATGCAAAATGGCACAGCCAACTTGGAAGACAGATTGTTAGTTTCCTACAAAACTAAACCACTATTACCATACCATCCATTAACCATGCTCCTTGATATTTACCCAAAAAAGTTGATCACTTAGTATTACACAAAAATCTGCTAACAGATGTTTATGACAGCTTATTTATAGTTGATAAGTGCCAAAATTTGGAAGTAATCAAGATGCTCTTCAGTAGGTGTGGCCAAGTAAACTGGGGTACATCCAAATGGAATATCATTTAGCACTAAAAGGAAATGACCCATAAAAAGACATAATGTCTATTACTAAGTGAAAGAAGCCAACCTGAAAAAAGCTGTATACTGTATGATTCGAAGTATATAACATTTTGGAAAAAGCAAAATTATTGAGATTGATCAATATGATCAGTGGTCACCAGGGATTATCACTATTGTGTTATTAATGTCATCATAATAATATAATTAATGTCCTATTTTTCTATTACCCCCTCACAACCAAACTTTTTTTTTAAAGCACCATAAACTCTATTTTGGTCATTCCCTCTGTAAAAGCCTTTTATGACTAACCTTGACACATGTTTATGAACCAAGAAAATGAAATACTTCAAGGATCACATCATAAATCCCTAGTGTTCTCTTCTAATCCATGCTCTGGAGTTGCATCCTCAACTAAATTCCTCCTTGAGCCTTAGCTGAGCTACAGCTAGACTTGAACTTTAAACAAATAATTCTTATATAAAGTCATCTTTTAAATGTGCTTGCATGCAGAGAGAAGATGGTATCTCAAACTTATAGCTGGATATTTAAATTTTATGGAAAATTTCAAGGAGGCCTCAAGACTCCTGACAAGCATATTAAAATTTCTGATAATTTTTCAAGGGCTGTTTTTTTTTTTTTTAAGAAAGTGTGAGATGAATCAGTTGACTTTAAACAGTGACTGTTTTCTTTAACTCCTCTACTCCCTGAAACCAGCACTAATTGGGCAGGTTGTAGCAGCAAGTCTCCTTCAACCCTGGCTATAACGCAGACTGGTGGCCGTATGCACCTGAATTTCTGAAATTCATCTGGAGCTTTTTAAAATGACATTCCAAGTTTCATGAAAATATCCACTAAGATCAGATTTGAACATCCAAAGACAAGTCTCCTGAATAATTACCTTAGCCTCTGGCTAATGCACCTGTCCACTTGTCCTCATCCACATTAGATCCTGGGCCTCAGCTTCTTTCTCCTCATCTCATTCACTTGTACAAGAAATACCTGAGTGCTTCTCTGATGTATGCTAGGGGTTGTAGGTTGCAGAGCATAAACGAACACAGTTATGCTCTTTAATCTGTAGTTCTGGGGAGAAGTTCCATTCTTCCTATTGCAACCTCCCTGCCTCCTCGGTAAGTCTTTTTGAAAGGATATAACAAATGATGAAACTTGTTTCACAGCTGTAACGCTCATGGCCACAAAGGCTGTGAATGGTGGCTGGGAGTGAATGGGAGTGAGAAAGGACTCCTGAAGTCCAGGGGTGAGATTATCAGTTCAAATTTGGATAACATAGATAAAAACAGAGAAGCATGGGCAGATTTCAGTATTGCTTTTGTGCTATGTCAATAGATTTTGATGAGTGATTTTACATGTATAATGACAAAGAAGAGTCATTTTGCTTTCATTTATCTATAGCATATCAGGAAATCTACATAACAGAGAGGATTACATTTTCTTTTGTAGAACTAAGAGAAAAAAATAATAGAATGCCATATTTGTATCTAGTGCTTCTTCAGTCATGCTGGGATTAAGGAACATATTATTCATGAAATCAATATATAGCTCATAAAACATATAAACTTATTATCCTTACAAATATGTTTGCCAATAATTATTGATATAGCTTAGTGCTTAATGGTTTACAGAATATTAATACATATTACCTCATCTGATATTACCTTTGCATCCACATAAATATGCCAACTTCTTTCCCACACAGTATGTTTGGTCAAGTTGCTTTTACTGGGAAAGGCTCAACTGTATTCTTTATATGGTTACTCTAATTATGCTTAAAGTCTTGGCTTCCTGTCACTGTCTCATGGACACCTCCATGTTCCTCCATTCTCAATTATGTCTTTCTCAATAGCCTACCATAATATATGGAAAAATACTTTCCTTCAGAACACTTATCACTCCTTGTAACTGTGTATTTATATGTGTGATTCTATTGTTAATGGCTTTCTTCTCCACTCCATAGCATTCATGAGGTGAGTTTTTTGTTCTCTACTGTATCTCTAGGCCTGACCACAATTCCTGACTCAGTAAAAGGTAAATAAACATTCTTTCTTTAAGAATGAAGGAAAATAATTTTTTAAATTCCCATTTATATATAGAAGACATATGGCACATTTTTCATTGTGTTTGACTTGAGATACTCTTAGGACTGTGTTACCATCATTATTATTAACAGCATTCTGTACTGTAACTTTTCTGGGACCACTAGAGCATGAACTCCCGGAGAGAATTTATTTATGTTCTATTAACCTTGGCACTCATTCCTTAGTTGAGAATGTAAAATAGAGTAGGTACACAACTTGCTGACTGAGTGAGTCATTGAGACCATAAGGATATTTTCTAATAATTCAAGAGGTTATAATGACTTGAGCTATGGTTGTAAATTGTATAAATTGAGATAAAATAGAAACAGAGATTCTGTAGAAGTAGAAGCAATAGGCTTGGACAACTTATCAACAATTATAATAGCGAATGAAAGAATTATGAATGGGCGGTGGGCAGTAATGGAGGAATAAGGGCACATATGAAGTACCTTAATAAATAAATAAATTTAAAAATAAATAAATAAATAAATACAATTAAAAGAACTTAAAAAATGAAATTTCAAATACAAGGACTTAAGTTTGAACAGGAAGATGTTACATTTTATTAGATTGAACCATGTGAAATTCTTGGTAAAAGCAGTCAACTAGTATTGTCAATTTCACATGGATCAACTGATACATTTGAGTTTTATGATGTTGAGTTTGAGACATTTATAGCATTTTCACATTCATTCCATATTTACATGGAAAATTCCCCCAGGTTTTGGAAATACTTAGAATTTGGGCTAGATTTATCAGTTTGGTAGTCAATTGAAATGTAATTTTAGGTAAGTAGGAAGGAAAAAGAAAATAATATAGAAAAAAAAACTTTAAGAACACATATACTAGTACTGATGGACTTAAGCCATTTTTACATTTTTCTGATTATGAACAATGTCCTATATTTATATATATGTTTGAAAAAACATTTTAATTTTTTGGCTATATCCTTTTTGTACTTACTAAAATGTCAACAATGTCAATACATAAAAGGTAATTGAAGCTAATCCAATTTTATAAATATATATTTGCCTACTACCATGTGAAAGGTATGGGAATACAGTAGTAAACAAAAGAAATATGGTGGCTGTCAATAAGAAATAATGATATTTGTAATACCTGAATCTGATATAACGAGTCCTTTATTAATTAGTAAAAGTTATAGTTGTCGTAGGTAAAAAGAAGAGAGGGTTGAGCCTTAAAAATACACTCTCTGTTTTTTTTAATATATTTTATTGATTTTGCACAGAGAGAAATTGAGAGGGACAGAGAGTTAGAAACGTCGATGAGAGAGAAACATCGACCAGCTGCCTTTTGCACACACCCCACACCCCCAACTGGGGATGTGCCCACAACTAAGGTGCCCTTGACCAGAATCGAACCCGGGACCTTTCAGTCCGCAGGCCGACGCTCTATCCACCAAGCCAAACTGGTCCTGGCTCTCTTTGTTTTTTAATTCTATTCATTGGAATTCTTTAATGGAATAATAAGAAATTTGTGCAAAGATTTATGTGACAATAGTGTGGTATGAGTATTATGTATAATAGTGGAAACTTGGAAACAAATGTGGAAAAGAAAGTATGAACATTCAGTTGATGAACTACTATGAGGCTTTTAAAATTCGTATATTTGAAAAATATTGGCATGAGAAATGTTCATTATGTAAAGTTAAATGAAAAAAAAAGTCACAAATCTCTGAATAATGCATGATCTTAATTTTTAAACACACCTGGGGAAAAAACTTGCAGAAATGGGCCAAAATGAGTTATTAGTGGTTCTTTCAATGGTGTTGTGTTATGAGCAATTTTAATTTTTCTTTCCAGTTCAGGTACTTTCTCAATCATGTAAAATGAACATATATAATTTTTGTAATTAGTTAAAAAGATGTACCATATTGATTATTACATGCAATGCCTTATATTAGTACACAACAGCAATGTTCAACCTTTTTTATTTCCTTGCACACATAAATTATTACTAAAGTTCTACGAGCACACCAAAATATATCATACATTTTTTGCCTATCTGACAACAACAACAAAAGTATGGTTTCGATTCAGTCACACCAGATGGCTATTGTTGTGTTGGCTGTTGTCATATTTTTATTTGGCAATCTAAGAGAAAAGAGGTCAGTGCTTCTGACTAAATAGGTATTTTGTGTTTTAAAAATTACTGTTGCACAACAGTGTGCCACAGCACACTTGTTGAAAATTGCTGCTACAGAGGAAAAATGAGATATATTTATTATACTCTTCAGCAGTTTGCACATAAACTTAAAGAGATGAGCTATACATTCATGGGAAATATATATTATCTATCTATCTATCTATCTATCTATATCTATCTCTTTATATAAAATAGAGAAATATGCTAATTAACTGGGATGCCAAAACGGGTTGACCCAAAAGGAGGTTGTGCATGCAATGTTGAGGGCAGGGGGAGGGGGAAAAGGACAAGGAGTCTAGTCAGCAGCAGCTACAGCTACAGGGCTGCAGAGGGAGGCAGTGCCGAAAGGCGACTCCAAGATGGGCAATGCCGGCGTGATTTCAAATCACGCTCTGGGTTCCTAGTAATAAATACAACAGTAAAAGAAAGATTAAAAGGAACCTAATTTGAACACCTGCTGGTCTGGTACTGTGCTAGTACATTCACCAACGCTTTCACATTTCATTGTATCAACAGTCCTGTGACGATTATCTTAGCGATGAGGAAATTAAGCTCATTGAAAGTAAGTATCTTGTCCCAGGTCACCCAGAGATATAAAGTGGTCATGCGAGGATTCAACACCAGAACTGAGTGATTTTTGTAAAAATTGATCTGATCGTCTCCACCCTGTGTCCTTGTCCAGTAGAGGGCACAAGAAGAAATGAACATAACCATTAACCTAAGCATTTCAGTGGAAGCCATGAAAACTCTCATTTGTCTCAAGAGATTTAGGGATTGCCACCGAAAGCTGAAAAGTATTTTTAATCCCTACAAAGAGTAGTCAAGTGAATGTCTTATATACTCAGTGTGTGATGAGTAGAGAATTTTTATGTTTCTGTTAGTCAATTACTTTAAAAGATATAACATAAATCGCTGTATAATCATCAATTGCTCCCACAAAAGGGAAGTTCTTAAACACCACAGATAAAGCAGCTATGTGTGATTAATGGCTGTAAGTTAGATTACTTTTCTAGCCATTCTCCTTATCTACAAGTGATATAAGTTGGCAGAAAGTCAGAAAATGGATGTTTCAATCAATCCTGCTTCCATCTGTGACAGATCTCTGCTTGAAAGGAGTGGGAAGTCCTGTGTCTTTCCTCTCCTTTGTCTCTATTACAGGGTCTTGAGCTGCATTTTCTCTGACACCGGAGAAGAATTTATTCAAAATAATGGTTCTCATTTAGATAGGGGAGTTAGATCTATCACTATGCCCAAACAGCACAACCAGACCTAATTCTCCCTCTCTATTAAACACATAAAACATCACCCTTGTGTCTGCTACTGAAAAATGTCTTCCACCAGCTCAAGATTTATTAGTTTGCCCAAGCCACCATTATAAGAAATCTAGAATTTCTTCGGTTGTTTGATTCAGAACTTTAACCATGTAAAAGGGTTTGGGAGTAGAGAAAAGGGAGAAATGTGGGATATGTTTATCTAATAAAAAAGACATTAATTTATTTTTATTTCACTTTAACTACTATACATTAAAATGCAAGTTTACAATCATTAGTTTTATTGTTTTAATAACTATCTTCTTTCTATTTCTCCCTTAATGTGATGTTAAATGATTGATTTGAGGAAAGAGTGAGTTTCTTCACCATCAGAAAAACTGGAATCTCATGTGGAAATTTGCCAGTATGTCTAGTGTCTTGAATGATACTATTTTCTGTTATAATATTATGAATAATAACCATTATTTGTGCATACTTTAAACTCTGAAAAACAAGTATTTTTTTCCTTACTTTCTAAATGAGGATTGAGATTCAAAGAGTTTGAATATGTTATTCTAGGTGGTAATTATTTGACTTGGAATACTGAGTCCTTCTGAATATAGATTCCATACCTCTTGCTCTTTTCAGTAGGCAATGCTCTCTTTTATGTAAAATGTAATTGTTGAAACACATGAAAATATGCTCATTTCTAGTCATTATGGGAATGCAAATTAAAACCACAATGAGATGCCCATTGGATGGCTATTGTAAAAAAACAAAAACAAATAACAAATGTTGGGAAAGATATGGAGACATTGGAACTCATATGAATTGCAAATGAAAATGTGAAATGGTACTGTCACTGTGGAAAACAGTATTGCAATTCCTTAAAAAGTGAAACACAGAATTACCATGTGATTCAGCAATTCTACTCCTAAATACCCCAAATAATTGAAAGCGGGGGCTCAAAAAGATTCTTGTACACCAATGTTCAGAGAAGCATTACTCACAATAGCCAAAAGATAGAAACAACCCAAATGTCCATCAACAGATACATGGATAAATAAAATGTGCTATATACATATAATGGAATATTATGCAGCCTTAAAAAAATAATGAGCTTATGATACATAATACAACATGGGCGAACAGTGGAGACATTTACTAAATGAATTAACCAGACACAAAATGATAAAGGTTGTATAATTCCACTCATATGAATACCTAGAATAGAAAAATTGTTAGAGATAGGAAGTAGAATAGAAGTTACCAGGTGGTGTTGGGAGCCAGCAGAGTTGAGGCAAGCAACCCAGTCTTAAGGAAATAGAATTAAGTTCCTTCTAGCAGAAGTTATGTGGTGCCCTGAGGGCTTGGCCAGAAGATAAGATAACTTGCAGCTTAATATCTTCCTGCTTAGCATCTTCCTGCCTCTTCCCCTTCCTGATCCTCCCCCATAGATAGCCCAGCCTTGGAATGTTGCACCTTGGAATATCACACCGCCCCTGGCAGTTAGCCAATCCTGTGTTGCCAGGTCGCCCAACGTGGGGCGCTCCTGAGGACCGCTGACAAGAACATCTACCGGAGAAGCCCTGGCCAGGCACCCCCCAGAGTCGCCACGAGGACCCGAGAGTGAAGACTCGGCATTGGATCGCCACGGTCACACCCGCCGTGAGACAGATCGGAGTAAAGGTAGGTAGATGATTTTTCAAACAAGATTTCAGAACATTTCACCCCTTTTTTGCTCGATTGTAATTATTGGTTCTCTCGGTCGATTCCTTTCTGTCCACTAATAAGCACTCACTTGCCAATCTGGGGAAGAGTGAAAGGTACCCACTTTGGCTGTGAGAACTCCGAATCACTTGAACTAGTACCGTCTCCCGGTTTTTTTGGCGAGAATTCTCTCCAATTAGATCTACTCTTAAAACCTTGAGCTTGCTTTGAACAAAAGGTCGTCCAACCTCACAGACTCAACCACGGGGAGATCTGCGCGCCTGAGGAGAGCAAACGGGGTCTCCCTGTCTGTGAGGATCCGTGTAGGCGGATTATACCTACCGACTGTTTCACGCAAGCAAGGGAGTAAAGGGTAGAGTCGAAAAGAGAGTAATTCCGCCTGAATTCCTGGGTTGACGAGAAAATTCAAGCTGACCCGGCACGGGGTTTATACGTCCCGGAGGCTTACGTGGAGAAGGAATCTCTTAGAGAGCCATCCAATCGACCGATAATGGGGAATTCTCTAAGTTGTCATGAAATGTTCCTTGACGGTGTCAAGATTTCCCTCAGAACGCGAGGAGTAAGGGTTAAGAAAAAAGAATCTTAGAAAACAGACTCAGGGAGTCCCCTCAGGCACGAGGAATTAAGGCTAGAAAAAAAAAGGATCTTAGAAATGAAAGTGCTCTTTAGAGTGAATGTTGAAGTCTATGTGATCACAAAATAATGTTGTTTTTTGTTGAAATTAGAATCTTAGTATATGTATGGAATTTAAAATCTATAATAAGTGGAACTCCACTGCTGAAACTACCTCTGACTTAATGCCTTGTTTAAAAATTATAAGAAAACTCACAGGGAAATGCAAATCTTGGCCAAATTGGGTATTAATTATTATTTCAGAAATCCAAAGGGGGGAAAAAAAAAATTGAGATCTGTCTATCTTTAAAGCATGAAAAGAAATTCAGCCAGATCTGTTGCTGATGCTTCCCCTGAAGTAAGCAGAATGTGGGGGAAGGGAGAGACATGAGGTGATCCAATGTAGAAGCCCGCTCTCCTAGTATATTAAATTAACAATTTCCTTTCTTGCCATAAAATTTTAAAAATTTAGAAATGCGTCTGGGATATCTGTGCACGTGTAAGGAGTAAGCTAGTATAAGACTAAATGCGCTCACGTCCGATTTTGGATATTAGATAAGTCTTGAACTAGCCTTAACTTTTTACAAGGGCTACAGAAATGAAAAACCCAGAACTGATTCTTTTTCCTGAGAAAAACAGCTAAAAAATCTTCCTGAAAGAAATTCAAGCTAATTCCAGCAACAAGATTCGCATTTCCATAATAAAGAATAGTTTTCAAAATGCTAGTGAACCTTATTAAAAAGTTAACTTTTAAGGCCTTCAAGAAAATAAGTAAATTTGTCTCTGACATAGAATTTATCCAAAGTAAATACTTTAAAGATCTAGTCCAGATAACTGGCTACATCCTTTGTTGAGGGATAAAAGGGTAAAGGCCCTTCCCCCAGCAGACAGTTAAGATAGTATCCTGCCAGTAGCCATCTTAAAGAATGTGACAGTCGAATAAACAAAACCTAGTTTCCCAGAATCACTGGCAAATAAAAATTAAAGTTCTAATTTGCCTCATAAAATCCTAGAGGACAGAATTGAATCTATTGATTGATTATGTCTTGTATTTTTCTTAGAAATATAAAGTGTTAGTTGGTCCGAAGGTTGTGGGTTATTGTTAAGCTGACTAACATGAAGTGTTATTAATCTAAGAACTACTAAATATATTTGACTTGCCAGCTTTAAAAATTCAAAGTTCAAATTAAATTAGGAGAAATTATAATAGAGTTGTAATGATTAGGTACTTAAAGCATAAAAACTTATTTTTAAGATATTTCCTCTAATAATTAGGAATTCAAAATAAATTGCTTATTATTGATCTAATTAAAAAAGGATTAATTCTGTGATCTCCACCAAAAATGTTTTCTATACAAATACTAGTCTAAATCTAATTGATATCTTTAAGATGTAGATATTTATTTGATGATTTTTTCCATGTTGGAATTTCAAGGCCTTAACAGAGATAATTCTTGGAAAGCTCCAAGGGCCCGGAGTAATACAAGAAATTTATTCTCTCTTCTTATAGGAAAACTTTTTAAAACAGATCTAATATACTTAAAATTGCATGGAAAGCCTTATCAAATGAAAATTAATAGATATATATTAAATATTATGAAGGTTTTCACCTGTGGGAAAGGCAAGGACAATATATTTCTTAAATATAGCCAAATTTTTCAACAGTAATAAAATTTCAAGAAAGATAAAAGCCATGCTTTTGAATCAGACCAATAAAATCTTTGCCATTATTTTTTTAAATTAAAAATACCTATTTAAGTTACTTTATAAATTAGCTTTTACAATATAATCAATGTCATATAAATTAAGTTACATGAGAAGCCAATGTTTTATAAATAATTGAATCCTAACTGTATATTGCCGCCTACATTTTAATCAAGCTAAAGGCAAGGCAACATTTGTGGCTTATGAATTCAGAAGTAAATTTGCTTTATTTTTAAAGTAAAGATACCTTGCTATGATAGCAGTCAGCATCTGTGCTGCCCAGGACAGGGCAAGGAAGGTCGGTGTACTCACCCTTCTACATAGAAGTCAAAATACTTAATATTTTATATTCTACCGGGAACCCTAGCTTAGGGGCTTAATTTATATCTAACACAGAATAGTATTAGCAACCACATTAAAAGAAATTTTTTATCTCAGGTATTAACCATTTTTACAGATAGATCCAGTTCTAGAAAGGCTAGATATACTACAGCAGAGGAGCAAAGGTCCTTCAAACCTCTTGTATTTCAATAGAAATACAAGCTCTTATTTATACCTTAACAGATTTTACTACAGAGCACATCAATCTATAGTAATAGTACTTATATGGTAAATATAGCAAAAATTATTAAAACAGCTACTATAAGGCACATTGATTCAGAGGAACTTTTCATTTAATTTTCAGTCTATAAAATGTTATTTGAGAATGGCAATTTCCATATTTTATTAGAAACAATGTCCTCAGTATATTATCCAACTTCCTATACCAACCTTAGGAATAAATTCCCGAGGACTTAACCCTAATCAAGTCTGGTAAAATAAATGTCACTCAGTGGTAGAAAGAGCCATTCGTACTCTTAAGATCATTTTAAAAACAAAAAAGGAGGAGACAGATATTGTGTGTCACCTCAAGAGAAGCTCAGTCATACTTTTTATACTTTAAGAAATTTTTAAATTGTGATGCAGAAGATCGTACAGCAGGCGAAAGGCATCAGGCCTCCTGTGCGGTAGCCTCCGCCAAGTCAGCTAGGTAGAAGGAAGCATAAACCAGGAAAGAGTTTTATCAGATTCAGTAATAATGCGGGGCTAGGAGTGGCTGTACATTCTTATACTAAGTTATCTAATCAATTAATCAACCAAATTGACTCCTTAGCTGAAGTTGTTCTACAAAATAGGAGCAGGTTAGACTTACTCAGAGCAGAGCAGGGAGAAATATGCTTAGCCCTACAGGAACGTTGCTGTTTCTATGCCAACAAGGCCGGAATCGACCGAGACAAGAAAGCGGCGGAAAGAACTGTTCGAGAACCCTCTCTGGAGCCAACTAAACGGACTTCTCCCCTACCTTCTCCCCATCCTGGGCCCCCTCATAGGTTTCTTATTAATCCTATCCTTTGGCCCCTGGGCTTTTCAGAGGTTAACAGATTTTGTAAAGAGTCCGACCGGACACCCCTTGAGTCGCCATGCAGTATTGACTCACGAGTGAAGACTCGTTTTCCTGAAAATTCTCCCATTCTCCTTTTCAGTCTTATCAGAATCTGAGATCTTTATCTGTAGGAAAAATGTGGCAGTTTAAATAGGCTGGAGGCCTGAGAACAGAGTGCTAGACCTGCTCTCTCTTCCCTCTGCCTTTCCTAAATATTCTGGAATAATAGAAGATTTGAGGTATGGTTGTAGATTTTTGAAGGACATAGAAAGAGGGTTTGGAAGCTAATGTAGAGTGGTGAAGGTTTTTATGAAAGTTGTGCATGTGATGAGAAAGAGAAACAGGGAGAGAGGGAAAGAACAAAACAGAGACTTAAGAAAGAGACTCTGGGAGTCCGAGAGGGATGGATTCAGACAGAAGCAGAAACAAAGATTGGAAGAGAAAGTGATATGAATGTATAAGTGTAAGTATGTATGTGAGAAAGGGAGGAAGAGAGATATAAGCTAGAGACAGGAAAGGACAGAGATTAGAGAGGGAGAGAGACAGAAGGTGAGGCCAGAAGAGACAGAGACAATCTGAAAGAAAGGGAGACTTAGATTCCAAGGGTTTTTAACCTGGAGCCCTGACGAGACCAGGGCTCCTTTCAATTAAGCTCCCAAGGGTAAGCAAGAATAGAGAGACCCCCTGGGAATTCGGGCCCCAAGGAAATTCCCTAGGAGAGCATTAGAAGGTTGGTTTCACAGAGATTAAGCCACCAGCATTAAGGTATAAGTACATGGTAGTTTTTATAGAGACCTTCCCAGATTAGGTTGAAGTGTAGAATAGAAACTGCCTCTATAATAGTCAAGAAATTAACAGCATCTTGGCCAAACCCATCCAGGTACATTACCACCGTTTAGCCGTAGCTGACCATGAGCAAGATTATGAACTTTACCATCGCTCCCTCCCTGCGGGGACAGCATGATGACCAGAGGAATGCTTACCTACTCCTCACCAAGGAGAAAGGTATGGGTACCGATATGGGTGCAGAGCAAAGCATTGCAAGGGAAGGTCCAAAAAATTTTCCGACCCCCTCTTCCCAAGGGAAGGTCATGGGAAAATTTCGACCCCCTCTGGATTTCCCTGTGAGCATACCTGGTTTGCATAGAGGTTGGTATCAATACAAATCCAATCGGCTCTGCCTCTCCTCCCCAAAAGATACAAAGAGCCACTAACACTGGTGGGCCTGGGAAGCTCACGGGAGGAACCAGGTCACTACTCCCCCAATCGGTTAAGGCCCACCCTCAATTAAGACAAAGGGAGGAGGTGTTGGGAGCCAGCAGAGTTGAGGCAAGCAACCCAGTCTTAAGGAAATAGAATTAAGTTCCTTCTAGCAGAAGTTATGTGGTGCCCTGAGGGCTTGGCCAGAAGATAAGATAACTTGCAGCTTAATATCTTCCTGCTTAGCATCTTCCTGCCACTTCCCCTTCCTGATCCTCCCCCCTAGATAGCCCAGCCTTGGAATGTTGCACCTTGGAATGTCACACCGCTGCTGGCAGTTAGCCAATCCTGTGTTGCCAGGTACCAAAGACCCCCCTGCATAGGCAACCCTGCCCCCCTTTGTTTCTGCTGTATAAATACAGCCATTTCAGAGAATAAAAATCGGAGCTTGATCAGAACCTTGTCTTGCTCCCATTCTTTCGCGTTCCTTGTTTGCCTCATTCTCTTAGGTGGTTCCTGCGGGCCCCCGTTGTTGTCCCGTAGGTCGGGACAAGGTGGGAATGAGAAAATCAGGAATAATTATTTAAGGAGTATGAAAAATTTCTGGAATTGGATAAGGTGATAGTTGCAAAATATTGTTCATGAACTTAAACCCATTGAATAGTACACTTAAAATGGTTAAAATGGTAAATTTTATATTATGTATATTTTACCACAAAAATTATAATTGTTGAAAAATAATAAAATTTGAGCTTATAAAGCCATCTCTCTGATATATATTAGAAGTTCTGTATTTGCATGGCAGTAAGATTATATCCAAAATATCAGACCAAGTTCTGAAGGATGCTGCTGACTGTATGAAATATGAAGATGTCTGGCTAGAGAAAGACAAATAAATACATCAGTATAACTATATCTCTCTAGTCACATATATTCCCCAAATTTGAAAGATGGGAGAATTCAATACAGCAGTAATATGATTAGTTGAAGGAAGTTACATAAAGCTTCACTGAGGAAACAGTTTAGTATATGCAAATGAAGTAAAAGAACTGGATATGAGTGTGAATTTAAAGCCCCTGATCACATGGTGACTCTAAGGAAGGGCTGATAATGTCAGTTTGAAGTTAAGATGGACACTGTTTATATGTTGTTCTTACATTTTGTTCCTGAGCTCCCACCCTTAAGTAATCATATTATTATCAGAATTGTCAATCTTACTTCTTTGAAATGCTAAATATGATTTTCTTGATGATTCTGTAGTTTATCAACCACAGAAACTTTTATATTATATACATATATTATGGAGTGTATTAACCCAAAATCATTTATACTTTGAGTCCAAGGTTTGAATTAAGCTTTTAACTATTGTGGTAGTTTTATATATTTGGCATCTAAAGATGTTTAATAGAATCTGGTAAGTGAAATAATTTAAGATCTGTAATAGATTTTGGAATTGTGCTTTTAAGCTAAAACTATTCCCAAGATTTTGACTAAAGTTTGCAAAAACTGGAGATGCATTCTATTATAATCATACTTTATTTTATTTACAAGACTTTAAGATGTATACACAGACTTTTCTTGTTACAGTTTTGATTGAGCTGTCAGGAAGTTATTAAAATGCTGTAAAAATAAAACAAATTTGTAAGTATAATCTAAAATATTTTAGAAAATGTAATTTACTAAATTTGTCAAAGGGATTAATTATTTAAAGTAGTTTAGTCTATCCCATTTGAATTAATTGAACAATCATCAAAGAAAATGTGAAAATAATTGCTCTTTGCTTATTAGTTTTATGGAGTAGAACAAGATTTGTTAGTTAAATTAGAGCGTAAGATACTAGTAAACTAGTTTCCTTTATAATTACAACTTTAATAAAAATTATAGTAATCAGGCATAGTTTTTGCCATGCACAAAGACCCTTTCAAGACAGTTAAGAACTAACATGAAAACTACACTAAAATTCTCAACTATCTATTCCCCGTTCCCAACTTCAAATACATTATCAAGATACAGCCTGTATCTAACCCTAACCCTAACCCTATCCCTTAAGATACCAAATATATAGGGGAGCTCACCATCATACTATTATAGAAGTGAATCAGAAATTTTTGCTGTGGGAGCTCCTTGGGTACAGAATAAGTCAATGTTTCAGACCAGAAACATACATCATCTTCTCTTCTTCATTTTCCTTCTCTTTTTCCTTCCCTCCTTCTCCCCTTCTCTTCTTTCTCCTCCCTCACAAAGATAATTTTCTTAACATGAAAGATTTACACCATTCCAAAACTTTTTGCTCACCCAATTTTCTGTTGGCAATTCCACAAAACAATGCCTGCAGGTTGAATTGATTTAAGTGTAAGGAAGGGCCATTCTGGAAAGTATCAATTTTATGATTTTGTTTGTTAAATTGATTATACTTTTAAAAGTCAGAAATAATTTGAATGGTGGAAAAAATGCCAAGAAAGCTTGGCATATGAAAAAAATAGTGTAAAAATAGTAAATAAAAATTTAAATTTTAGCATACTCTTATAACCCTGTTTTCCTTTCTCATTGACCAGAATCATATTTAACAAATGGATCTGATGATCTTGAGTAAAAGCTATAGAATTCATTTTTTCAAATGACTTCATTTCTTTCAGAGGCTGATTTGAGGTAAATTCTCTGCAAATTCCAAGCTCTTTGGAAAGACTTTTCACTATTATTGGCCAAACTCCTTAGACTGTATAGCTAATGCCATGGGCACCTGGATGAGTCTGGTTTGCTGAAGCACCTGCTGGTTTACAAATGCCAGACTTAAAGGCTCTTCTGCTTCTCCTTGCCGTGTCACTTGGGCACATCTTAGTCTTTGCATGTCAGGGAATAAGGAACCTGGAGGACTGAATCAGCTTTGTCTATATCACTGTGTCCAGCTGCTGTCATTGCTTCAAACCATGTTGGATGAGCTTCTGGCTGACAATCTCTCCCTACTTCTCTTGGGGAAGCATACCACTACCTTTGTCATGCCTATATTAATGTTTTAAAAACACTAATTTTTAAAAAGCAGTTCATTTTTGCTAAAATTAAGTTGCATAACAAATAACCAATAAATCTTAGAGGCATACAAAATTATATGTTTATTGCTCACATGTCTGAAGTTAGTTAGGGATCTGGTACCAAGATGTGGGAGATTGCATCATTTGACTGTTAGTTCATCTCTCCCCATATCTCAATCCTTTTGTCATGTAATTTTGCAGCACCCATCCCTCTAGACAGAATGACCTTCCCTGCTAAGATAGCTAGGGATCAGCTAGACAGCTTGTTGATCTTGGTTGGGCTCACTCATGTGTGGGGGTTAGCTGGGTGTTCATTGTTCTAAGCTGCGTTGACAGGTGCAAAGCAATTCACTGTGCTCCATACATTGCTCCCCCTCCAGCAGGCTGGCCTGGGCATGTTCTCATGGTAATAGCAGAGGCATAAGATAACAAGCAGAGACAGGAAGAGTTTTTGAAATTTAGGTTCAGAACTGGCTCACTGCCACTTAGGGTTTAATCTATTGGCCAAAGCAAGTCCCAACTCAAATAGCAGGACAGGACATTTTGTCTGCAAGGCAGATGATTCTGTCTGGGAAGTTACATGGCAAAAGGATTGAGATATGGGGGAGAGATGAAGTAACACAGTCAAATGATGCAATTTCTCACATGTTGGTCCCAGACACATTTGGAGTTCAGTGAGGGCAAACCAGAGCCTTACTGTTGGACTTTCCTAGTCTCCTTCTGCTGCCTCAAGTTTGTACATTCACCAGGACCCGAAGGAGCTGGCCCCACCTCCTCATCTTCTTATCATACGGACAGGATCTCCCTTACACATTATTGTATGATCTCTTACACCAAGCAAGCCTCTCCAGTTACGAAAGAGTGAAATAAAATAACTTAGGAAATTCTCCCATGACTAAATTGTTACTAGAGAAACTAAGAAATTTAGGTTTGAATCTCAGAGTTGACTGTTGGCCTTCCTGCTTTAGGCAGTACCCTTGCTCTTCTTCCCTTGAGAAATAAGCCTTAAGATTAGCTTCGAAAATTTAAGGCTGCTAGTAAACACGATTTAATGGAGAAATAAAAATGCATCAGGTTAATATTTACAAAATATACTCCCATTACATTTTATTTCTAACTTCAGGTACAGATTTTACTCCAGGCAGTGGATTTTATTGCTTGATTTCATAGTTTATTTCAAAGATATTTACATTTTGATACAAGACCTAAGCTATTTCACATATCTGGGTTTCTACTTCCTTATCTATAAAAGTAAAAGAATTGGGACTGAAATGTTTGAGCTTGATAAAGTTACTTAACTTTTCTAGGTTTTAGTTTTCTCATCTATAAAATACAGGCTGCCAGAAATCTCTTACAAGCCAATACTCTGTTATACTTAAAATTCCAAACACTCTCAAGACCTAAACTCAATATTCAAACAGGAACAGTGGAATATTTTAAAACTGGTCAAATGGTAAGCTGACTGTATGGAGATAAAGGCTTTCTTCAAAACAGTTCAAATCCAACAAAAGGAACCATAATACAAGTTCTAAGGCCAGGAGACTGGAACACTGCCTATGTAAAGACAGGGAGAATGTTGACTTCCTAAGGAAGTGAGTCAGAGATACTCAACCTATGTTTACTGAAAGCAGCTCCAGGGGTCCTCAAACTTTTTAAAATGGGGACCAGATCACGGTCCCTCAGAGAGCTGGAGGGCCGGACTATATGAACTACTAATTCCTACTGTAACACCTCGGCTGCGCTCACTGCTCAAAAAACCTGGCGGGCCGGATCAGACTCCTCTGCGGGCCGCATGTGGCCCGCGGGCCATAGTTTGAAGACCCCTGAAAGCGATTAAAAGAAGACTGACAGACCATTTAGGTAGAAGGAAAGTCAATCGGGAGCATATGAGATAGCCATAGAGGCGACAAAAACAAAGTTTGTTTATCAATAATGCTGTAATTTATTACACTTCAATATTTCAGCCACTATACCTTAATTTCTCCACTAATATTCACAAATACTCTGCTGTCTGTCACTTGCAGTAGAAGCATCCTATTGATACACTCAGAGAGATATTAAGAGGATTACTAATAATGTGATAAATATATTTTTAATGTAAATAAAATTACTAATATGAGCAATCTGTAGGCATTTTGATGAGATACATGATTCCCTGTAACTATCTACACTTTTAAAAGAGAAAGATGCCGAAACTGGTTTGGCTCAGTGGATAGAGCGTCAGCCTGAAGGGTCCCAGGTTTGATTCCTGTCAAGGGCATATACAGAGAGAAAGATGAAAATTGACCATACTTTTGCAATGCCCACCAGCCAATCAGGAGTGAGTATGCAAATAAATTCAACAAAGATGGAAGATTAATTTGCATACAAGGCACTGAGTGGCTGGGGGTGGGTCTAGCAGGGTGTTCCTCACCGCCCTAGCTGCTCTGGGCCTCTGGGCAGTGTGGGAAGGCCAAAAGGTGGCTCTGGGCCAGAGCTAAGGTGGTGCCAGCAGACAGGGGAAGGAAGGCCCATTTTTGCATGAATCTTCATGCATCAGGCCTCTAGTTAGTAGATGTAAATGTAATTAATATTGCTTTCACCTAAGTCAGTTTCTTTAGAGTGTTAATACTGAGCACAGTAAAGGGGCTTTATATTTTGACTAGTGGCCCAATGCATGAAATTTGTGCATGGGCATGGTCCCTAGGCCTAGCCTGTGATCAAGGCCATCTTACACAGCTGCCTGTAGCTGTCTCCTCCCCCGCCCTCCAACCCCAGTTTCCCTATCCCCATCAGATGATCAGAGACTGCTGGCTGGTGAGAAGAACCAAGAGGTTGGCCATTCTGCCTGCTCACTGGCCCCAACTCTGCCTCAGGTTGTCCTCTGTGTGTGGGGCAACTGGTGGGGTGGGGGCCTTGGCCTAGAGCCCCCCACACCCCCCACTACCAACCTCTGGCTTCCCATTTACCATTGGGCAATCAGAGCCTGCTGGCTGAGGAAAGGGAGCGAGAGGTGGTCAGTGCACCTCATAGTGACTGGTCAAACAGTTGTTCTGATCATTCTGCCTTTAGGGTCAATTTGCATATTACCCCTTTATTATAAAGGATAGAGGCCCAGTGCACAGGTGGGGGCCTGCTGGCCTGCCCTGATGGGGTCAATAGATTGTGGTTTGGGTCCCTGCCGGGGGTTGGAGCCTGCTGGAGCAAGGGGCCATGGCAGTTTGCAGGCCAGCCACAACCTCTATCAGGTGGGGGTGCCTGCTAGGGGACAGGACCAGGTAGGGCAAAGGGTTTTCAGGGAGACCATGCTCTCGATCAGGGTGGGGGTCCCCGCTGGGGCATGGGGCTGGCTGGGGCGAGGTACCAGATGGAGTTTGCTGGCTGGCCCCACCCCTGATCAGGGTGGGTGTCTCCCTGAGGGGCAGGCCAGCTGGGGAGAGGGGCTATGGGCTGCTTGCAGTCTTTCCATGCGCCCGATGGGATAGGGGTCCCTGCTCTGGGGCAGGGCCAGCTGGGGTGAGGGGCTAGGGGTGGTTTGCTGGCTGGCCCTACCTCTGATCAGGGTGGGGGTCCCCTGGGGGTTGGGCTGGCTTGGGTGAGGGGCAGTGGGCTGTTTGCAGATGGCCATGCCCCTAATGGGATCTCTATTGGGGGAGTGGGCTGGTGGGGGCAAAGAGCAGCAGTTGTTCTGGTCTCTGGTCATACTGGTTTTTCCTCTGTTTCGGTCACTTGGCTTTTATTATATAAGATATTACATACCATACTTTTATTTCATTAACAAACATGGTTAAAAATGCCTAAATAAAAAATTAGCTAATTAATTCCAACCATATGTTTGTTTGTTTTTCATCATGATTAAGTACAGTTACTTTTAAGGCATAATAAGCATTTTATTGTGCTCTAGACTTTATGGGGTCAGGATGTGGAGAGGACTTACTGCAACAGTTTTCACTAGGCATCTCTTTCCACTATGGAGAAGATGTTAATCTACTTTACCTAATTGTAAAAGGCTGTGAACGTCCGCTTGGCCATGCATTAAGAATAATTCTGGTAATTTAATTTTTTTTTTTAAACAATCTGATAAGAGACTTTAAACACTATTGTCTTACATGGGACTCAAAAGTCCTATTTACCTATCAAAGCTGAGAAACTACTTTATTGTTCTTTTTAGCTGTCTTTCCACCAGAAAAAAGTTGTGAACCACAGAACAACATAGTCTACAACTTAACCTGATATGAAAATGCTAAAATAAAAGCAAATGGAGATCCGTTTGGAAAATTCCTTGATTCCTTAGTCATACAAGCAAAGCTTAATTCAGCTTACTTTGCTAACTTTTAAAAATTATTATTATTGATTTCAGAGAGGAAGGGAGAGGGAGAGATAGGAACATCAATGATGAGAAACATTGGTTGGCTGCCCCCTAATGGGGATCAAGCCTACAATTCAGGCATGTGCCCTAAACAGGACTCAAACCCAGGACCCTTCAGTCTGTAGGCCAATGCTCTGTCCACTGGGCCAGACCAGCTAGGGCTGGAATACTAACTTAACTTGAGTCATTTATTGCTATGTCTCTGGAATTAATAAGCAAAACTACTTTCTTACTAGTTAAGCTGCTTCATCCCATATACCCTTGGGCCTCAGTCCATGTTTTGATTTGAGTACTCTTGATTTTTCAAGCTGTCTTTTTGATGTGCACACAATAAATTCTTAGCAATTACCACTTCAGGGATTTTTTATTTACTTTAGCTATTTATGGACTTTTACAGAATTTCACATCTATGTTTTATTTACTACCAATTTCACCTAAGTGCTGTGTTACACTCTTAACTATGGAGATGAATAAGATAATATTTCTGCCCTAGAAGAGTTCCTAGCCTTAGGGCATAGACACCTGTGTAAAGAGCTAATGGCCATTTTACATAAGTAGTCCTATAATGATGGCATGAGGAAAGCATCATGAGAACACAGAGAAAGCTCTGCTAACAGTACTCAGGAAATTGTTATCACTTTAAGCCTCAAGGTAATACTCCTGCTAAAATAGGACCATTTCACTACAAATGATAATACAATTTAGAAAAAGTAATGTGGTATATATAGTATAACCACAGGACAGAAACTGTCAATATCCTTTACCTTAAAGGAAAACCATTTCTTGCCAATTCAAGATTTTTGACCTAGGGTCACCTACGAAAAACCAAACATCTTTTGGTATTCTTGTTTTTTTGTTTGCTTATTACTTTTTTTTTTGTTATGGTTTGGTTTTATTAATTAAAAGATTACTTTGTAAAACTTCATTGTCCTTGCAAATCAAAACCACAATAAAATATCAAAATCACACCTGTTAGAATGGCAGTTATCAACAGACAGGTAAAAACAAGTATTGGAGAGATTGTGGAGAAAAAGGAACCCTCATGCAATGCTGGTGGGGATATAAACTGGTACAGCTAAAAGGGAAAACAGCAAAAAATTTAGAAAGGAGTTACCATATGACCCAACAATCCTTCTTTTGGATATCTATCTGAAACATTTGAAAACATTTATTTATAAAGATACATGTACCCCTATGTTTATTGCAGTATTAGTCACAGTAGCAAAGACATGAAAACAACCTAAGTGTCCTTCATTGGCTATTTGGATAAAGAAGATGTGGTACTAGTATACAATGGAATATCACTCAGCCATAAGAAAGGATGTTGTTCCATTTGCAACAACATGGATGGATCTCGAGAGTATCATGCTAAGCAAAATAAGTCAGGCAGAAAAGGGCTAAAACCATATGATTTACTTTTATGAAGGATATAAAACTGAACACAAAAAATGAACAAATAATTAGATTCATAGACACGGACAATAGTATGAAGGTTATCAGAGGGGAAGGGAGGTTGGAGGAAGCTGAATGAAAATGGCAAAGAGTGCCAAACATATGGTGACCCAGGGAGACTAAACTATGGTGGTAAACACACAATGCAATATACCGATGATGTATTATAGAATTGTGCCCTTGAATTTATGTAATGCTATTAACAAATGTCACCCCAATACATTTAACTTAAAAAACACATCATTTTTCTAAGATGATTTAGTTAAATATACATATAATTTTGTCTTTAAAAATTAAATGGATCTCTTTTTAAAATTTAAAATCCTCTTTGATCATTATTTATGATTGCCTGTTATTTGTGAGATGTTGATGAAATGCTGTGGAACACATCAAGATAGAAAAATAATCAGTTTCAGGCCTTATGAGGCTTCTATTCTAGTGCAAGAAAAGTGGTGCAAAAATAATATTAGGTAAAAGAAAATAAATTTTATCAAAATGTTATGAAAAATGTGGTGAATGTGCTTTGATTTTTGATCTTCATGTTTATTGTTTTTTGTTACTGCCAGTCATCTCAACAACATAATGTAACTTCCAGTTTAAGTTATTTTTATACCTTCATCCTTAGAATAGAATTTTATAGCTGGAAGTAACTCTAGATGAGGACACTGAATGTCAGAGAAGTTCAGTTATATCTGTGGTCATATGGTTAAGCCACAAGGTTCTGACAATGTCTTACAGTGCTTACTCTCTAAAGCAGGGGCAGCAAGTTCGTTGCTAAATCTGCCTAACAGCTATGTCTTAATGTGACTATTTTTAGAAACTTCAGTATTTCAGAATAACTTATTTGATTTACTCATGGCAGGACATGCTGTACACATATGAATGATTTGAGCATTTCACAATGGTGAGCCTCCAAGGGCATCTGAGTCTGAAATTCATGTGGAATTTAGGCTCTACAGCACATGCCATGTACCACATGAAATGTACTACTTGCAGTTCCCAAAGCCTGCTAAGTTCCAGTTAGCTGCTGGGTCTTTAAATTTATAGCACCCACTTCTTGGGACAAACATTCCCATCTTATCTTTTCTTCAACTGAGTATTATTTATATCAAGACTTATAAGGAGCCACTTCCATAAAAAGTTGGATCTGTCAGGCTTTGCCATGTCTTCTACTCATGAGCATTGCATCCTGAAATTATCTCTCACAAAGCATGTCAACTCCACATAATCATCCATTTACTTCCAAAGAAATTGAGGACAGGTACTATCTGTTCATCCTAGAATCTCTGGTGCTGTGCAACTTCTCTGGCACATTGAAATATTTTAATAACTGTTGGAAAAGGACTCTAGCACTTAGAAAAATACTCCAGTATAACCACTTTCTTTGGATTTGTGATTTAACATTGTGTGCTTTTTAGTGTTAGATAATATGTTAAAATATCCTAGGGAAAATAATTATAAGTCTTAAGTTACGTAGTCAACATAATATTGCAAAAGATAGGAGAAGCATAGAAGTTTTGCTACCTGAAAAAGAAACATTTTTGAAAGTATCCTGTATAATAAAACCCTAATATGTAAGGAGAGAGGGATTTGGACTGTGAGAATTCCTGACTGAGAGAGGAATGTCTGACTGCTGGCTTATGCCTGATCCCCAGGGGGATAGAGCCTAAGCTGGCAGACGAACATCCCTTGAGGGGGTCCCAGACTGTGAGAGGGCACAGGTCAGGCTGAGGGATCCCCCCTCCCCCCAAGTGCTTGAATTTTGTGCACTGGGCCTCTAGTGGCTTAATAATGTTTGATATAGGTCAAAGGGAAAGAAAATATACAGAGTGTAGAAGAAGAAAATCAATAACATTTAGAGTGAAGGATCCTGTAGTAAAGTCTCTATTGAGCTGTAAGTCTCTCCGGCTGAAGATTTGCCCAACTGCAGACTCTGCAAAGGGAGGCAGCTTCCACTGGGAGGTACACCTTGGGTTTTGGGTTTATCATTCCAATCACATCTAGCTTTGAGGGCTCTTCTCAGTAATGAACTTCCAACTCAAGGACCTCTTCTGTCTCTTTGGCCTATTTCCATATAGAGGTGGTTCAACTCAGACTCCATTGTTGAAAGGTGGAAAGGGTACTTATCACGTGGAAATGGTATATTCAAGATTGCAACTGGCCTGGCTCCAGTGGCTTTTTGACATTAAAAAAAAAAAAAAGGCAGCTATTTCATTGGGATAAACATTATCCCCAATTAGACTGCTTAAAGAAAAGCTATGATTCATGAGATTCCCTTAAATGCCTAAAACTTATAACTTGACCAAGCTGTAGCTTGATGATATCTACAGGATTGCAGCCACATTTCAGCCATAGTCCCAACTATGCAGAATAAAAAATGGACATGATTACTTTGCTCTGTTGCAGGACTCAAAACATTTTTCATAGCTCTGTCCAATACTTCCCTCAGTGAACCTTGTTTTACTTTTATTCAATGGCCTGCCTGCATGGTCTGGCACTTCCAAAACTATACAATGGAAGATTAAAAATAGTTTTCTTTGGGGGTCATAACTTTATTTTTTAGAAATAAAGTGATGATTAATGATGATACTTATCTGGGTCACACATGGAGGCTTCTCCACTCAGATGCCACCATTGCTCTCTGATTCACATATACATTGAGTGGCCAGATTATTATGATCTCTGAACACATAATAATCTGACCACTCAGTGTATATCCTATATAATAAAAGGCTAATATGCAAATTGTCCCCTCCTCAACCAGGAGTTCGACCAGCAGGTAGGCTGGCCAACTGCCCATGTGTCCGTCCCCCTTCCCGCCCACCCCCCCCCCCCGCCCCTGGCCAGGCTGGCCGGACCCCACCCATGCATGAATTCATGCACCAGGCCTCTAATATATATATTGAGTGGCCAGATTATTATGATCTTTGAATGCATAATAATCTGGCCACTCAGTGTATATCAGACAAGGCAATACATTCACCCTTAGAGACTTGGCTGAATTTAAAGGATTCTTGCTTCAGAGGGTACCACTATCAGACTTGTGACTCCTACCAAAGGTGACCCATTTGTCTTGCAGTGAGGGAGATTATCACATAGGACATTGTACCCGCTATTCCTAGATGACTAACTATATTAGATCTTTTAATGTTTCAAGGCTATCAGTAATACCTCACTGCTGTTGACATGTTTTTAAGTAACAATGTTATTTTTCCAAGCCAATCACCCAACTCTAGTCACTTTATTGTATCCCTTGAAACCAATCTATATCACACTTCTAGCTTTCCGGACCATTTTCTTTTGAGAAATGATGCACCTTTTATTATAGAGGCCACTCAAGAATGAGGAATGATCACAGCATTCAGAGGACTTTCCACACTCTCCGCCATCCACAGATACCTGGTGTTTATGAGTGTTGGAATAGTTCCTCAAAAATAATCTCAAAATGATTTTTAGATTCTCTCATATCCCCTCCTTGTCCACAAATCTTAATAGATGGTTTGATCACCAGATGTAACTCTCCCCTCTCAGCCACTTCATGAGAATAATGATCAGGACAAAAGGAAAGTGAGAGTATATACACTTATTATTTATTTATTTATTTTAAAATTTTTCTTTATTGTTTGAAAGTATTACAGATGTTCCCTTTTTTGGTCCATTGATCCCCCCTCCACCCTGCAACACACTATTGTCTGTGTCCATGGGTTATGCATATATGCATATAAATTCCCTGTTAATCTAACCCCACCTACCTCCCCCCCTTCCCCAATTCCTGCTTTCTCCCTGAAATTCATTGGTCTATTCCATGCTTCTATGTCTCTGGATCTATTTTGTTCATTCATTTATTTTGTTCATTAAATTTGAACAAATGAGTGACATTGAGATTGTGTGACATCTTTTTCTGACTTATTTTGCTTATTTTAAATATGAAAAATGTTGGTGAAAGTAGGGCATTCCTAGACCACAAGAAGTACCTTTTGTAAGTTGTTAGGTCTAAAAACTAACACCCACAAACTTAGGGTCCATGCAAAAAATATATATAATATGAATCACTTGAAAACATTTAAAAAATTTTAATTAAGTAAGCACTATTAATCATTAATGGGATGTGTACACTCATTAAGCATGAAATGTTAAAACCAGACTGGATATCACTACTCTCATCTCCTGTTTCACATTATTGCACTGCAGAACTTTGTTCTTATCATTTCAATCTTGGAAACTCAGCAGTTTTGGAAGCTATATGTCACTCAAAGGAATTTAACAATCTAAAGTCAAAACTGAAATTCCTTGAGCTTAGTAGTACAAAAGTATTTAACAGATTTCAGAACTTAGTGTTTCCACTGAAAAATCTAAACACCCTCCCCTCTACCCTTGTGAGTTTTCAGCAATGGACCAGGGCACAAGGACCCACAGCATCTCATGGTTTGCAGGGCTCCTTCAACTCTAAGATGCTAGAATTCTATGTTGAGAGAAGATTCTTGCACAAGAACCATTCTGTGTTTACAGCAAGTAGTTTTGAGGACAGCATTACATAGAGGAGTCAATAATTTGAAGCCAGGCACTTATGGATTTGTATCCTGCATCTACTACTCTCTGGAGGCCAGCGAGTTGTTTCAATTCTTTCAGATTCTTCAAGCGAAAATTAAGATGTTATGCACACCTCACTGCAGCGCTGTGATGATTAAATAATGTAAAGTTCTCAACCAAATGCTTAGTACATTATATAAGTGCTCAATACATGCTAAGTTTTAAAATGAAAATTTTAGCCATTGGCTGAGAAACTCTTTTAATATTTAATAAGTAAATAAAGTATATCACTAAATTAAATTAGAGAATTAAAACTGAAAAATAAAGATTTATGAACTTATTTAAGCAAATATTATTTTTTTCTGAGTATATTCTATCTTGTTTAAGAGCATACAAACTATTAAAAATATAAATATGCATAATTTCTCCTTTTTCATGAACATATAACCCTCCAAAAAAATTCTGTTTTTCAGATTGTACAGATAATTACAAGATGACACAATCCTAGGAAGTTATTAACAGCACTGATCACTTATCTTTTTAAAATACTTATAAGACCGTATTTAAGTTAATTATGTGATTTACATAAAAGTTTTGTTTAGTAAAATTTTATATTAATATAGCATTCCATTCATCAACATAAAGAGTAAAAGATTATCTTTTTTTTTTCTTCATTTAAGCTTATTGCCAATTTCTGAAGCTTTCCACTCTGTGCCTGTCAAACATTGTTTCTCAATATGAGCAAAATAGATCTTGAAAACTATGGCATGTCTCATTTTCTTCCTAAAAGGAGAGTAGAACTTGGCAAGAAGAAGGGAGAGAGGAAGGAGGGAGTGAGGGATGGGAAAAATAAGCCTATACTTGTATTATAGAAAGATACTCAGGGGTAAAAGAAAAACTTGTTATACTGGCTTTTCACATTCTTATCAGTTTACATATAATTTGTGATAGTTGTGCTTGGTTGAAAAGTTATTTAAATATCCTTGAGTCATATCTTAATTTCTAAATAAGCTTCAGATCTGTGGGAGTACAGTTAATACCACATTTGACAGTCTTGCAGCTGTGAGACATAATGAGTTTACAACAGGACCCAAACTTGTGATTTTTATTGAGCAGCATTGTCCCTATAAACTCTGACTTCATGGAATAGTAAAGGGTAACAATCAAGGGCTGGAACGGAGCCAGTCAGCAGTGCAATAACATTATTGGCGAGTAGCACCCCGGTTGATTTGGTGGGGCAGGGATTGCATAGCTCTAGTGAAGCAATCACCTCTGATACAGTAGGCAGAAGATGATCTGTAGAACTGAATCTGCATGCTGAAGCACACGAAACTGGAGAACAATAGCAATGGACCAGAATCAACTAATATTCTTGGCAAAGATAGTGCTGAGGAAGGACAAAAACAATAGGAATATCCACAACATACTTATTGAGAGCCTCCTGTTTGTTGGGCCTGAGCTGATATACTCATGTCATGTCACTTACTAACAGGTGAGGTCAGCATTAGTTCCCCAGTTATATAAGAGGAGATTAAGCCTAGAGAAAGGTTTACTAAAGATCAATTAGTTGGAATTTGATCCCAAGATTTTCTGATTCAAATGTTTAAACTGTTTATCTTTCCCAATAACATCAATAAAATTAAAATTCAAGTCACTTTGGATAAGGGAAGAGTCACTTTGTATGCATAACAGACAAAATCAATGAAAAAAATATTAAAATTTTATATTCCAAGTAATATAGCATGGAAATATTATATATATGTGCATATATCATATAGATCAAAGGAGAAAATAAAGCCACCAATATAATTTATGAGTGTGCATGCAGAACTCTAAAATAAAATCAACAACTACTGAATTCAGTAGTTGAGTTGCAAAAGAACAAAAACATGCATTGTTTAATCTTAAAATTTATATAATATTTGATTTAGATATGTCATGGGAGAAAATGTATTATAACATATCATTTATATAAACCAAAGAAGTTCAATTACAAGGTAATCTCAGTTGTACCCTAAAGGCATTTAATAACTTAAAACTGCTCTATAATAAAATGACTTAATAAATGAGAATATACTTATGTGTTTCATATGATGAAGAATATAGGGTGTCCTAAAAATGTATGCATACTTTTTGAATAATTATAAAGGCAGTGTTTATTAAAATACATTTTGTTTTCAAAATTGAGCTATCAACTGTTAAAGTGTGTATACATTTCTGGGGACATCCTGTATTTTCCTAACCAACAGCCAAAATTATATTTTAAGGTTAAAATATCAGAACAATTTCCAATCAAATCAAGAAACAAGGGGGTGCTGCTCCTTCATGCACTCTCCAGGGAAAAGAGTGTCTTGATAAAATAACAGTCATTTAATTGTATTTGAAAGGTCCAGGGTCTCAAGGTCAGGGCACTTCTTACTAAATGCTATTTTTGCCAAATGTTAAAATGTATCACAGTATTTTGCAGATGCAGCTGTAAACAAGATGAGCTTGAGAGGAGCCCAACAAGATAAATGTAGGCAACTACAAAGAAGAAATTAACAGGTAATTAACCAACTAGTGTATATAAGCAATGGCTAAGCCTCCCTTTCCTGAGGCAGAACTTTGGAATGAATCCCCTTTCTTTTACTTGTAAGTAAATAAGTGACAACCAGGTCTCTTTCTTGAGTAGAGCACCCCAAGTGGGGAACCCCATTGAGTTTGGTAACAATTGGGCTACTGAGAAGCAGGACAAATGATATTATATTATTAAGCACTCGAATATAAAGCCGAGCCTGTACCCTATTAAAATTGCTGAATTTAATATGGTGAGGCCTCCTGACAACCAAACAGCTGACCTTTGCTGGTAACAGCCTAGCCTCAACCTGTTCACCCTGAAGAAAACGTGATCATGTAAATTATCTCTTTCTTACTGATTGATTTGAGAGAGAGAGAGAGAGAGAGAGAGAGAGAGAGAGAGCCAGAGGCACATTTAAAGGGACAGAAAAGTAGGAGGTAGCCAAATGATGTGTTCTTAAGGGTAAATATAATTATACACATTTATAAAGAGAGATGAAACTCAGTGGTTCAGCTAATGAAAAGCTAACCCTAAGGAGCTAGTGTCTGATTTTGTAGGCTGTTACCCTAAGGTTCATTTGTGTGTGTTTTATTGAAACCCAGGTGGAAATATAAAAATGTTACTTTATGTTATTTATTTAGCTAAATGTCCTTTGGCACATTATTTATTGAACCCTACCTTTGCCGTATGTAAATTGAAAATAATAACTCTGACCTTGTTGAACTTAGTTTTAGGATTAATGATAATGCATATTAAGCCACAAGGATATGTACAACTGCCGTATTTAGGCAGTGAGTTAATATAACCATTGTTACTCATAGAGGGGCTGATGTTCAGTGAGTTTGCATAATATTAGGAAAGATGTGGCTTTGCTAATCGAGATGGTTTCAAATATTGGACTCATCACTTAATTTCTGCATGATCCTGGACAAGTTTATCTGTGAGTTAAATTTGTATGGTTAAAGGTACTTGCTTAAGTAGGTCAGACTCTTTGAGCCTCTAATTCCAGGACTCCTTTCTCTCAATTTTTGAGTACACAAGAATAAGTATATATCTGGCATGAAAATTCCCATTAAACCATCCTATCAGAAAAAGTAGCTAATTCAGCCCTGGCTGGTTTTGCTCAGTGGATAGAGCTTCTGTTGGCCAACAAGGGGGTTAGATTCCAGTCAAGGGAACATGCCCAGCTTGCGGATCAATCAATGATGTTTCTACCTCTCTCTTCTTCTCTAAAATCAACAAAAATATATAAAGTAAAGCTAGCTAATTCAGATGATATTGTGATATTACCTCAAAGTAATTGTGATATAAAATACTAGCAAAGATTTTTTTTTGTATAGGGTTAGCTGCAAATCACTATGTATAATCATATTAACCTACAAAAATCAACCACAACACATTGCAAACTTAATATGGCAATTATGTCACATATTTTCCCTTTGGACAGGAGGGATTATACCTTATACTGTCCTACTTCATAAAAATCTGTGGCATGTAGCAAATTCTGAATGCAGAGTTAGCAATCAGTAAATGCAAGGGAAAGGATGATTTGATAACATCCTTTAGGCCTGTCGAAGTCTATTTTGAATCCACAAATTTTGGATTTCCCAAATTACACATTTTGTAAATGCAAGCGAAGGTAGGTTTTAAATGGAAGATCTGTGTTTTTAGAGGCTAGACAAGCAAAAAGAAGGAGCAAGGCTTCCAACACAATTCACATATCAGTAACTAGCTCTTCATGTATGGATGAAAGTACCTTCAAATGCTATACATAGTGATTTCCAAAACTTCTATTTTCACTATGTGTGAACATAAAAGTAAGCTTTGCAAATGTAAGATTTTCCTTTGCCTGAACTATAAATTAATTTCTTACGTATGTTACAAATAGAACAATATTGCCAACCCTCCTGTTTGAAAGTAATTTTTTTTCTTTTAGGGAAATGGCCATTCAATGTTTTTGTGAATTTCTGACTTTATGCAATCAATAGTAAATTTTAAAATGCTTTCTTGGAACATAGCACCATTTTCTATGTGCAGTATTGGGCAAGAATCTAAATATGCATGATATTATATCTACCTAAAATTTTCTTTGTAGTTTCAACTGCTTGGGGGTGGTTATTTCTGTGGTTTGTTTAATTAACACAGTGTTTATTGACAACTCTTTCTTGTCTGGGATCAATGCTGGTTTTGGCTGAGTCCTTGAAGGGAATATTTTAAAATGTAATCATTATTGTATAATTTAATTTAAGATCTACAGCTGAGGAATTTTAGTGATATCCTTGTCACTTCTTAAGACATTAATCCTGAGGTCCGCTATTACTTAGATATTTCATTAGATAAAATGAAATATCTAGTTTCTCTGTGCCCCAGTTTCTTTCAAAATAAAGTAGAAATATAGGCTGAGTTTCTTTGTAAGACTAATGCCTCTTCCTGGCAATTCTATATTCCTTTAACTAGAGTTTAAATTTGAGATTTTCCAGAGAATGTTTACATGATCTTTGCTTCATTTTAATAAATCAAGCTGTAAATGACTATTAGTGGGTAAATAGTAAAATTGTACAGCTATTATAAAATACTAGAGGCCCAGTGCACAGATTTGTGCACTGGTGGGGTCCTTTGGCCTGGCCTGCAGGGATCAGGCTGAAACCAGCTCTCAGGCATCCCACAAGGGTTCCCAGATTATGAGAGGGCAAAGGCCAGTCAGAGATACCCCACCAGTGTGTGATCAGGGCCTTGGAGGGACCATATCAGAGCTCCAGGGTGAGTCTGGCCTGTCTTGCTCAGTCCCAATGGGCCAGACCCCAGCAGCAAGCTAATTGGTTGAAGCGATTGCCCCCTGGTGGTCAGTGCATGTCACAGTGACTGGTTGAACTGTCAGACACTTTGCATATTAGGTTTTTATTATATAGGATGTAGGTGAATCAAACACAGAGCATATACCATGACAAAAATCATTATTTGATGATTGTGGCTTTTCTCCCTCAATTAGCATTGATAATTTATTCCAGAAGCAAGTAATGTGTCTTTAATAACACTTTGCAAATGTTTTTCTGGAATACAAGTTCTATATATAATTAATTGGTTCTTAGACCAATATATGTGAGAAATAAGTCAAACAATATCAAACAGGATTTTTAATTGCAGGTTTCCCTGGAATTTTTAGTATGCTGGTAGTCATTTTGGACTTTTTAAAAAGAGTTTATATTTTGATGAAATCCAATTATTCTTTTTTTTTCCTTTCATAGTACTTTTTTATGTTCTGCCCAAGATATTTTCATTTACATAAAGATTGCCAAGTTTTTCTTCTATGCTTTCTTCTAAAAGGTTTATATTTTAGTTTTTACATTTGGGTTTCTGAACTACTTTTGTGTTCGTTTTTATGAGTGATATGAGTTTAGAAATTGAAAATAATTTTTTCAACTAAAAATTTAGTTATTCCTATATTGCTTTTTGAAAGATAATTATTTCACACTTATCCTGCCACAACTGCCAAAACCAAATGACCATGTGTCTGTGGATTTTTTCTGAACTCTTTATTCTGTTCCGTTGATTTTTGTGTGTATTTTTATGCCAGTATTGCACTGCTCGGTTTTTTTTGCAGCTTTATATTAACTCTAGATATCTGGTAGTATAAATCCTCCCATTTTTAAAAAGTGTTTTGCCTTTCCTAGGTCCTCTGTATTTGCATATCAGTTTCAGTCAGAATCACCTAATCAAGTTGTATAGGAAAGCCTGTTGGATTACCTTGAATCTATGGATAGGTTGGGGGGCAAGTGGCATCTTAACCTTGAATCCAAATTCATATTCATGAATATGGTATTTCTTCAAACATTTAGATAAAGGGCTGGCAAATGTCTTCTGTAAAGTGTAATGTAGTAAAGATTGTTTATGCTTTGCTAAATTATACGGTCTCTGTTGAAATTTCTCAACTGCCAAAGCTGCCATGCCCAAATGATACAAATGGGTGTGGCTGAATTCTAAAAACAAAATAGGCTAAAAGCTGTAGGCCATAGTTTATCAATCTTTGATTTAGGTCACCTTCAGTTTCTCCCAGCAGTACTTTGTACTTTTCAGCATACATGTTGTTAAATTTATGCTTAAGTATTTTATGTTGGATATTTTTGTAAATTATTTTCTTAAAACTTTTAATTTCTAATTATTGATTGATGTATAAAACATATAATTTGTGTTTATATACTTATCTTGTAACCTGCTAAATTCACTTACAGTACTAGGAATTTTACTGGTGGATTCCTCAGGAATCTATTCTCTGGAAATAAAGACACTTTAAAAAATTATTTTATTGATTAAGGTATCACATATTTGTCCTCATCCCCCCCATTCCCATTCCAAACCCCTCCCCCACATGCCTCCACCCTCCTGTTGTCTGTGACCACTGGTTAGGCTTATATGCATGCACACAAGTCCTCTGGTTGATCTCTCTCCCTCATCCCACCCTCCCCTACACTCCCTCTGAGGTCTGACACTCTGATTGATGCTGTTCTTGTTCATCAGTCTATGTTGTTCATCATTTCCCCTAGAAGAGTGAGCTCATGTGATACTAGAAATACACTTATAAGAACCTAAAATGAGACAAGCAATAATCGTTATGCTGAGAGGCAAATGAATCATTCTATAGTGAGTTATTTTCTGGGCCAACAGTTCTTTTGAGTCCCAATTTCTATGTCAAACAGTTCCTTATGTGTACATGTCAGCAATGATATTTCAGGTCTGGATGGTGGACAAATGGTGGTAATGCAGGTCCGACCCTCTCTGGTTTGGTCCTGGGCAACCTGCAGTGATGCACAGCTGCTGACTGCTAGTATGGCAAGGCATGGTCAGTGTCTTCCTTCTCTGGACTGTTTCTCTTCTGTCTTCATGACTGGAGCACTCCTGTCAATTCCTCTCTGTTGCAGGAATCCACAAGGTCTCAAGAGTTGTTTTCTAAAAATATATAAACATATTCTCGACCAAAAGTTAATAAAGGAATCTTTTCTATAAATTTGACTTGCGATCCTATTTCTTTCCATTCTTTACGACTTTTTTTTTTTTTTTAATCTTATTGCACTGTGTAGGTTCTCCAGTACCAGTTGAATAGGAGTGATGAAAGCAGAGATCTTTGGTCATAGTTGATTTTAGGAGTAAAGCATTCCTCTTTCACTATCAAGTAAAATGTTAGCTACAGATTTTTTTATTGTTTCCCTTTATTAGATAGTTTTCCTCCATTTCTTGTTTGCTGAGAGGTTTCATCATGGCTGAAGGTTTAATTTTGTCAAATGCTTTTTCTTTCTTTGTTCAATTACTACTGAGATTTAGATTGATTTGCTTTTACTGGCAACTGTTATCATTTTTATACATTAGGTTAGAGTTTTAATATTTTGTTAAGAAATTTTGTGCCATGTTCAAAAATATTCTGCTGAAGATTTCTTTTCATATAATATTTTTGCTGATTTTGCCAAAGCAATTAATGGCCTCATAAAATAAGTTCCTCCTATATTTTCTTAAAGTTAGTATAAGATTGGCATTATTTTTTCTTAATTCTTGAATGGAATTTGTCAATGAATCCATTCAAGTCTAGAGTTCTATTTGTGGGAAGGGTTTTAATTATGAATTAAATTGCTATAATGGATATAGATTAATTTAAATATTCTCTCTCTCTGTGTGTGTGTGTGTGTGTGTGTGTGTGTGTGTTATCAGCCTGCAGCTTTCAAGGAACTTATCTCTTTAAGGTGTCAAATTTATTGCCACAAAGTTGTTTTTTATATTCTTTATTTATTTTTGTCTATAGTGTATGTAGTGATGTCTTCTTTTTCAATGTTGATATTGATAATTCTGCATTTTACCTCTTTTTCCTGATCAATTTCTCAAGAGATTTGTCAATTTTATTAATCTTTTCAAATTAATAACTTTTTTCATTGATTTTGATTTTCTGTTCTATTTTAGCTTTTATCTATTGTTTCCTTCTTTATCTTTTTGCATATTTTCTTCTTTTTCCCCTATTTGTAGTGGCACTGTAACACCCAGACCAGCTTCATTACAGAAATACATTGAGATCAGGAAGCATAAATTCAAGGGAACTCATGAGTTCCCTCCCTGGTTGGGGCTAAAACTACTCTCAGGAACGTTTTGTGTTGGAAGCCATGGTGAGTAGGTAACCATTTAGAGGCTGCAGAGGGTAGGAGATGCATACTCAAGCCAGATCTGAGTTCAAATTTTTGCTGGGCCACTCAATTGCATGTGACCTTAGGCAAATCATGTAATTTCTCTGGGTCTTGGTTTCTCCATCTGTAAGATGGACATAATAATAGCTCATTTCTCACAGCCTTGCCATGAGGGTTTAATGAATTAGTACTTGTGCTTAGCAAGTACCTGGGGACACACCATAGAGATTATAGATATATTAACTGGTACTGCTATAGCTCCAAAAAAGCGGTAGTTTAAGAAGCTCTTGAAAACTTAAGTCATCTTTAAGAGGAGGAATATTACTCTATTATCAGGACCACCAAAAAGTCAGAGGTGGGAGCAACCTTGAGGTAAGGCTGCATTTCAGGTCTGTTTTAACCAAAATGAAACTGGGAGTATCATGGGTCATGTTTTTCAAAGAAAGACCAACTTGTTCCTGACCTGTGATTTATTCTTAGAGGAATCATAAATAAGGTCATATTTATGGACTTTGAACACCAAACCAGATGAACTTTCAACTTCTTCCTCATAGTCTCAGAATCTATAGAAAATATTTACTAGTAATTTATTTTAAAGACTACTGCCAAATTGTTAAACATTGTCTTTGGATGAAAAAACCAGACACTAAAATTTATTAAACTCTAATTTTATTTTTAATTCTTTAAATTAAAAAATATATATTATGGTCAATTCTCTGAGTTTAGTTAAGTTTTGCTGTTTTCCACATTATAATTATATCAGTTATCTTCAGGCAGTTTCAAATTATTTCATCAATTTTGGTCTTTGCTTTTAATTTATATAGTGGAACATGTTCATTGTTGTGAGTAATTTTCAATATCTTGCCAAACAGCCTGTGGCAACTGAAAAGCAAGATGCATATATTAGATTTTTCTGTTTGTGCTCAATGCAGCAAAAACAATTTATGCTGAAAACCCAACTTTATTGAATTGCAGGTACTTACTAGTATATAACTAATTCAAAAAATACTTCTCTTTCCGTAATTAAGGAAGCAATATTGACCTATAAAGTTGGCAGGCAAGTGGTAGAGCATTTTTTATGGCTATAATTATTCCATTTCACTTTATTGTTATTTTATCTCCCCAATCTGACTAAATCTATTCTATATCATCCCGCCTGTCTTGTAAGCTTGATCAATATTTGAGACCAATGTTATTAATCTATGTACTCAGATGGTGCTTTAAAGCTCAGCTCTAGGAAGAAAATTCCCATCAGTTTCAGGGTTGTGCAAACTTTTCAGTAGCTTAGAACATTCAAGATGGCCCTGTACTCAAAGTGCACTGTCAGCCACTGATCCCCTCAGCCATGGGGACCGCTGACAAGGTTCTGGATCCCACCAGCCCAGTGAGCCCAGCTATGTGTGGAGTCTAGTTTTCCCAGGTACCCAAACAGCAGGATTCGGGATGTGAAAAAACTTCCTCTGGCAGCAGCCCTATCTGACTCTGCTACTTGGTACTGAGGTAGCCAGTGAGGGGCCTTACTGTCTGGACATCTACTTCTGCCCCCCCCCCTCCCCTGCAGAGCACACAACAGCATTGTCCACAAGGGGTACAGCGGGAGTTCATTCTGCAGGAGCTCATGGAGCTTTGCTGTCCTCCTAGTTGAGGCTGGGGACACAGATCCATTTCTCCATCCTAAACTCTAGATGCACCTGGGCACACACTGTAGTCCTTTTGTGGCTATCATATCTTTTGCAACGGACTCCAATCCAGATGCAGGCTTCACAGAGCGTGCTCATGCTGCAAATCCAAATCAGAACTTCAGCACACTGCTATGAAAAAATCTGATCAGATTTGAAATCATTAGCATCATCACCAGAAAATTGAACATTACATTGTCTTGGACAGGAAAGAATGATAGTTTCATTTCCAACTATGGTGGAATTTTGAATGATTGTAAAAAAACTTTTTACGTTTTGATATTTCATTTATTTTGTTGATAGTGATTATTTAGAGATCAACTTTTTCATAAAGATATGATTTTTATGTAGAATTTTATACAATCTAATATTCAAATCACTTCTAATATTTTTCTATTTTATTTTTTAACCGTCAGAATGACCTAGAACACATCGAGTCAGACAAATATTACTAAGCTCCAGGGAGCCTTATCATTTTTTTCTATGACATAACCCTTAAAACTTTGGTGGAGTACTTTGCATTTGGGATTTTCGGTGGCTCACACAAGAAAATGGGCACGCAGATCCCTCAGCCTCGGCAATAAAATGCTACAACAATAAAGTTTCACAGGACCGGATGAAATGGGGCCAAGTGTAATGTTTACACTCAGCTTGATCAGCGGACAGACGCCCTTCGCGTTCAGCCTCGGTGCCAACTGCCTTGGACAAAGTAGTTACCCAACATTTTCTCTTTAAGACTTCAGAGCCTTCCTTCTTCCACCTTGCGCAGCCAGCCAAGGGGCTGGTCTGGAGAAGCCGCCCACTGTGATCCACACATTTCCCCCTTTCCTCTGGGCAGCTTGGACAAGCACCACGCCCGGCCTCCAGGCTTCTTGGGGGCAGCCTCCCGCGCCATGCCTGGCTCTGTGGCAGGTGGGCTCCAGCCATCGCCTCCTGCTATATGGGCAGATGCCCAAGGAGATACCAGATGCCCAAGGAGATCCCGGCCGACACCGAGACCAGCCCTCTCCGACCACATCCCAAGACCCCTCCAGGCTGTGCGCCCCTGCAGCGCGGTGGTGCCAGAAACCTGCCCGGCGCTACCAAACCCAGGGGAAGCGCAGCCGACACCTGGGGTAGTTATCCAGGATCTGCCCTCCCCCTCCCCCATCGCCTTGGGTGTTTATCTTGGCTTCTGCTCCTCACCAGTTTCTCTTTCACTTTCTTTTAGCTGGGGCGTTGGAGCTCCTGGAGTTCAGAGCGCTCACCCAGTTCCCTCGCACCCCCGGCGCAGTCGCTCCAAAGGAAAGGCAGTCGGGCGGCCGCCCCTCACCCTGCAGCCCGCACTCGATGGAGGTACAGAGTACAGCCTCTCAGCTTTGGGAAGGGAGGTGTTGGTGGATGAACCGGCGATAGAATTCCCCCAAGTAGTCTGCGTCTTGGACCCCTCCCACCTCCAGCTGGACCCACCCGTCTCTGAAGGCCGGCTGCCCCGCCCTCTTATCGGGAACACTTGACTTCAGTTTTCAATTGCACTTCGTGCAGAGGTTTTTCACCTTCTGGCCCTTTGTGGCCTCTTCTCGCCATCCTCCGCTTCCAGAGGAGCACAGATCGCCGGCGTCTTGCCCGGTCCCCGGTGCGCTCCTCTCTCTGCGCGTTGCCGGCTGCAGAGGAGGCTCCAGGTGGGCTGGCGGAGAGCAGTGACGCGCGCCTGACCACCGTCGCCAAGCCGCCGGTTCCCAGAGAAGACTGCATCGGGCTGCACAAAGCGCTGAGTTTCTCACCTCATTGAGCTCAGTAAGTTTAAGAAAGATACTTCTTCTTCCCGCTTCTTCCCTGTTTCCTCCCAAACCTCCTGCAGGCCGTGTGAGCCTGCGCGCGCAAGAACACACAGGACTCTCTCCAGCTTTCCTGGCAAAATCAAATTTCCCTCCTTTTCTTTGGTCAGGAACCTTGCCTTCCAGGGAGAGGAATTTGTAGGAATGGTCACTTTGGGGCTGTCAGACCTGGGTCTGTGTTTTTAGGTCCAACCCTAGACAAGACATCTGTCTCTTAGAAAAGCAATGTCAGAAACTTGGAAGAAGTGCAGGCGATTTGCATTGCATTCGAATATTTGTTCAAGGTGGTTTTAATGAAATTCCAGTGAATTTCTTCAAGTGTTGTTGAGACGGCATTTGCAAGTGTATACAATTTATTTGAATTTAACTACGTAATTCCATGCACTTAAGGGTTTCTAAACGTCTGTGTATGTACAAAGTACACTAAGGTTATTCTTCAGTGATGCTTATAACAGATTCTTAAATAGTGAGTCAAACGTTTTGAAACTAGGGGTGAAGTGGTTGTCACTAGCTATTATTTACCACTGTGTTTTGTTTGTTTTTAAAGCTACTTTCCTTTTTATTGAATGTATTGCGGGTGAATGGTTAATAAAATTATATAGGCTTTCGGGGTACAATTCTATAATACAGCTTCTTCCTCATATTATGACACTGGTGATGGCATCAACTTGTAGCTGATAGGCATCTTCATCTTGTCCATGTGCCCGCAGAGGCTTTACTCAATCTGGATGTCACAGCGCTCTGCTGGGTGAACTGGGCAATGTAGATGAAATTTCGAAATCTTGCCCTTTTGTGAAAAAGCCGGGTCAGTGGGTGTGATTGACAGAAGGGGGAGATACTAAAGAAAGAAAGAATGTGGGGGGAAAAAAAATATACATATATATATATATATATATGTATATATATATATATATATATATGAAAGAAAGGGCTGAAGACAAAGCAATAGCCACTTTAGATTTTAAAAGTGATGAAAACTTTCCTTCCTATATTTAAGAAGTGTCAGAAAGTTCTGAAGTTTTCGTGGTAGTGTTTTAATATCATATTCTTATATCTCTCCCTCTGTTTTATGTTCTCAAAACAGTTTTAGTCATACTTAGAATGGCCTTCCCTGCAGCCCTCTGCTCTGGGACAAAGTGACAGAAAGGGGTTGGGTTGGCCACTGGTCCAGAAGCTTGTACTAGGCAGAGTGTTATCAAGATTCTACTCAGCCTTTTAAATGGGTCTCAGACCTCGAACAGTTTTTGAATTCACTGCTCTGCTGATTAGGAGTGGAAACTCCAGAACCTGATTTGAAGCTATAGTTCTGGACTTTGCAATTTTCCTAGGGATTACTGGTGGGTTTTAGAAAACCAATGGGTTGCTTTTTGTCCTAATCCATGAGATTCAGATTTAAATGTGAACAGCTGTATCACAGACTATGTCTGTCAGTGAATGGCATGTTTGTAAACTTCTTTGGAAGATGGGGGAATAGCAGTTTAAAGTTTATTGGAATAGTTTGATAACTGGAGGATTTTAAACCCTACGAGGTCCTCAGGTTTGCCTGCTCTGAGTAAACCTCAGGAAGACTGGCAAGGAAGTCCTGAAATTTGTGTATAAGTGTATTTTTCCAAGGACAATACCCATAATTCTAATCAGCTTTTTAAATGGGTCTTGGACACAAAACACTTTTTAAAATATTTTAAAATTTAGAAGACTGTCCCCCCGCCCCCCCCCCCCCCCCCGTATACTTACTGTTAAGTTTTGCTTATTCTGTATCTATTCTTTTGAATGTTAGCTAATGGTAATTCAGAATACTGTCTTTGAGCCCATAACTTGAATTATGGAAAATAATACTAACCCTAGCTAATTTTTTGAAATCTTATTATGTATCAGATGTTGTTCCAAGAATGGATGTATTTTTTAAATTGTCATAGTAAACTTATGTGGTAATAAGGATTGTATTTCATAGCTCAGGAAATGGAAGCATAGTACAATTTATAACTTCCCCAAAGTTACAGCTTAAAGGTGGTAGAGCTGTGATTTGAACCCAGATGGATTTGGACACTGGTATTTATGAAGTGTGATATTATTTCCATAGAAATACTTCCCACAATTTGACAGTGACAGTCAACCCCTATTTCATTTTGATGCAGTGTTATAATTATTGAATGTTGAGTTTAAAGCAATGCTTACATGGTTCTTACATGATTGACATCATATATTTAAGGATTGCCTTTAAAACCAAATAATATTCACAAGAGTGTTTATATGTGTTTGGTTATTTGGAGACATTTCATTTTATGGTTCCTGAATGAAAACATTTGTTTAATTTGTATCATTTTTTTTCTGACAGAGCTTGACAAGTAGTGGGAAATGTGGATTGATCTATATGGTTCTATCTATTGATCTACCTATCTATTCATCCATCCAAACAGAAACCTGGGATTCATGGGGAGATCAGGACAGAAGACTTTCCCATTCTATCACTACTGAAGTGGTAGAGTCAGCTATTTGAGAAGTCTGCTTTCAGAAGAATTTAAGGTATGGCAGTTGGCAAAAAGCCAGCTTTTTTCTTCAGCTCAGTATTAGCTCTTGGATTAATTTACCTAGTAATTGCAAATTACTGCATGAGACTATTGAGACTGAACATTGCCTAACTGCTTGCTGCTACCCTAATGGATGGATGGGATGGGAAAATCCCATAGGAGAGTTGAGAGAACATCTGGGGTTGTAGCTAGTATTGGAATGCGTTATAACTATTGTATTTATTACTTTGCTCTATGTCAAGGAATGGTTTTCTAAAAAAAAAAAAAAAAAAAAAGTTGTTTAGTGCTGGAATCAGAAATAGAAAATAAAAGGCCCTTTGATCTCACTTGTACATATTTTATATCAGGAGGAGGGTATTTGTATACATATATTTTCCGGTGTTTTTATCCCACTTTGAGTCTATTGGTGTCTTGCCAGTCATTTTCAGAAGAGCAGAGCACTGTATATAGACCACATAAAAATGGACCAAGAACTCTGAGTCCCTATTAGCTGATCATGTTTAAATAATACACAATTGTTTCTTCCACTAGTGCTGACAGGATTCAGGAAGATCAGGAGAATGACAGAAAGTGTTTACTCAGATAAAGGAATTGAAACTGAAAATATATCCTCGAAGAAGAATATATGACTATTGTAAGGTGGGGGGAGGGAGGGAAGCTCTACTTATCACAGGGACATGAGAGAGACCTGTGACACATTCAAGGATCTCGTGTCATTTCTCCCCTTGCACACTGTTAGCACAGACTTCTGAAAATTTCAAATAATTATTCTTCAACTGAACATGTTACAGTTAGAAATCTTACAAGATAGCTTTCCTATTTCTTTGACTTCCTTCATCCTCTGCAGCAACAAAAATAAGTATTGAAATGTAATCACTTAAAAAATAATTTTAGCCAAACCAGTTTGGCTCAGTGATAGAGCCTCAGCCTGCGGACTGAAAGGTCCCAGGTTCCCATCAAGGGCATATACCTTGGTTGTGGGCACATCCCCAGTAGAGGGTGTGCAAGAGGCAGCTGGTGGATGTCTCTCTCTCATCGATGTTTCTAGCTCTCAATCTCTCTCCCCTCCTTTCTGTAAAAAATCAACAAAATATATATATTTTAAAAATAAATAATTTTATTGTTGAAAACTCTTATTTATGTTACTTTAACTATTATTAGTCCGTAATTAACCAACATAACTCATTAACTTTTGATAAGAAATTATTAGGCATAAAACTAAAGTACATTGGAAGTGTATATGTGTACAGAGGTAAATATGGGTGGTGTTGCGATCAAGGCTTTCTCTGGAGAGGGTTTCGCTAACATCCTTTTTTCAGATTGCCCCTTCATTTGGCAGGAGGCAGGGTGAGATTCTGGAGGGGGAGAGAGATGCCTTTCTTTTGTAAAATGGGAGGAGGCTGATTATGAAAGGGGAAGAGGGAAAGGAGAACTTGCTAGAAATCTGCTTGCCTCAGGCACATTTCAGGCATACCACTCATAAACATAGTGAGTATGGAAATAGGTTTCTTTAGAACTCTCTATGCCCATACAGACCTTGAAAAGCTGCGAGCCTCCCAGGAATGCCTGCACCTCACTTTGAAGGTCTCTGATCTTGTTCATACTTGTTGCCAACCCCCCACCTGTTTAGAGGGAGTAAATTCCAGCGGGGCTTGGGGGCTTGGGGGTTTGAGGTCTTGGATGGCTTCTGCAATCTAATCTCTTCCACCGTCTGCTCTGGTCACACTTTTTCTGGGCTCTGTACACACATGCTATGTGTCAGCTTTCCTGTGTCCTATTCAAAATGCCCACCCTCTGTAGCTTTTGCTGCCCCTTCTACTTCCCAGGCTGAATGATTTCCTCCCCTATATGAATGTATTTGGTGCTGCCTGCATTCCTCTATAATAGCTTTTGTCTCTGTAGATTCATCTTATTATGTGTTTGTTTCTGCAGTTATGTTTTAAATAAAGATAGGACAGTGTGGCCTGTAGGCCCAGCCAAGGGCAGGTCACATAGTTGACTTTTATTGACTTCCGTGAGAGTAAGTCAGGTCACCCAAGAGTTTGCCATCTCAGCAGAGGAATGTAAAACATATAGAAAACATAAGTAATATAGCAATGTTACAATATTATAATTAAAACAGTATTTTAGGAAATTTGGTCTGGGGTAGGATTTATTGAGGAAAAAACACATCAGAGGTAAGGGAGCGAGCCATAAATTCATGGCAGTCTTTCAGGTGTGTAGTCTCCTTCCTATCACCTGCTCAAGGGCATAGCTCTAATAATTCATCCTTTCTCTCCACCATCACTACTTTTCACTCTCTGATGGGTCTTTCTCATCACTATATATAGCCATGCTATATTTTTTCCCCATTTAAAGACACACACACACACACACACACACACACACACACACACATACACGCACACACACACAAATGCTCATGCTTCTTGCCCTAGTTTTTCTATTTTCATTTTATGGAAAATTTTCAAAATCAATTCAGTTCTCTGTCGCCAATTTCTCTCTTCTTAGTCTCTCTTGAACCAGCCAGGTTGTGGTCCCCACTGCTCCACTAAAAATGTACTTGTCAGAGGTTCTAAGAACCCCCAGGCTAAATTCAGTGGTCAGTGCTTGACCATGAGAGATAGCTCTTGTTAGCAGTTGAGAAGGCTGCTTCATGTTCATAGAGAGTTAGGAATCTAGAGACCTTTTGTGTTCTCCCTTTTGTTTTGCTGGTGGTACTTTTTTTTTTTTTTTTAAGTATAATTTTCTTATAAATCTTAGGGGCTTCCTGTAAAGTTTTTCATTCCTTGAGAAAAAGACATAGACACAAACCTCTTAAGACAGGCTCCTCTTGACTTTGGCTGCAAGTCAGAATGCTAAAGGAGGAGCCCTTGGGGTTTCAGAGGTGCTTCTGTCTTCCTGACAGAGGCTACGAGGCACTACATTTTAAATCTTCCCGAGGTCTCAATGAGAGATTTTTTCCCAGCCACACACTTGATTTGATCTTTAACCTGAGAGCATGTGGTGCTAATAGACCCCCGGATGTGATTTTTGCCCTAAAACGACTTCTTTCTTTAATAATCTGTTTGCTGTTTGCTGCCTAGACAAGCAAGCATGACAATAAATTTTCTTTTCCAACTTATCAAGTCCTGATTTCCTCTAAATTCTGCTGAACATTTCACTTCATCTTTCTCTTCCTGTAATTAATCCTAGGCAGCTAAATGATGTCAGTTATCACATTTAGAAATCTTAAGCATGTCCACAGTTCATGAGATACATTTCCTTAATTCTGTATTATTGCTGGTGACAGTATTGCCAAACATCTTACTATTATATAACACTAGAGGCTTACATAGGCCTGGCTGGCAATCAAGGCTGATTAGCGCCTTCTGGCTGCTGGCTGGGGCCTTCCTCCATTTCGCGCCACACGCTGGTGGTCAGCACATGTCACAGCAAGTGATCAAACTCCCAGTCTCCTGGTCAAACTCCCGAGGTGACAATTTGTATATAAGGCTTTTACATGTATAGATGAGTACTCCTCTCTCTGATAATAATTTCATCATTGCCTTTCTAGCTGACAGTGTCCTTGTTTCCCTTCAGGTGTTTCTCCACCACCTGATCTCTTACTAATTTTTGTGCCAGTTCTTAATTGCTATGTAATAAACTACCCCCAAATTTGTTCAAGGTTACCAACTTAGAAATTTGGGCAGAAAAAAAAAAAAGGAAATTACTTATCTCTACAATGTCTATGCTTTCAGCTGGTATGACCCCAAAGCTCAAGGACTGTCTGAGATGGCTTAAGACATTGGGTAATACATATGGGTCTCAGCTATGGCTGTTGTCTTGTTTCTTCTTCTCACTTGGCTTTTCCACCAGGCTAAACTGGACTTTCTCACAGCATGATGTTCTCGTGGTTGTCAGATTCCGTACATAATATCCAGCTTCTAAAATAGGAAGTGGGAGCTTCAGATGCTCTTAAGAGGCCTGGGTATGGAATTCCTGGGCTGTCACATTTGTCTCACTCCATTGGAAAAGCAAGTCAGAATGTCCTCCCAGAGAGGAAATTCTCTCTCTCTCTCTCTCTCTCTCTCTCTCTCTCTCTCTCTCTCTCTCTCAACTTCATCTCTTGATAGGTAATGTTGCCATGTTTGTTCATGGAAGGAAGGCATTGATTGATGGCAGCTATCTTTTGGAAATCTGCCACACATTGTGATCTTGTTTAAACAATAATTCAGTCGTGCCATTCCTCTATTCAAAACTCTCTACTGCTTTCTCACTTCACTTCACTTCATTAAAAACCAAATTGCATTGCAATGGTCAGTGAAGCGACAAGTGATTTCTATCTTCATAATCTCATTCACTACTTCTCCCTTAGCTCACCAATTCAGTCACATTGGTAAGCTTTCTATTCCTCAGCCACACTGCTCTATCCTTATCTAAGGGTCTTTGAACTTGGTGTCCTTCTGCCTAGAATGCTGTTCTCAAAGATCTGACCCACTCCCTTAACTCCTTCAGAGCTTGGCTCAAATACCCCTTTTGAGTGAGGGTTTCCCTGATTGGTGTACTTCAAACTGTACTGCCACCAGCACTCTGGGCTTAAACTCTGCTCCACACACCTATTACTATTTGACATACTACCAGTATTTTTAAAAATATTTTTATTGATTTTTCAGAGAGGAAGAGAGAGGGATAGAGAGTTAGAAACATTGATGAGAGAGAATCATCAACCAGCTGCCTCTTGCACACCCCCTACTGGGGATATGCCCGCAACCAAGGTACATGCCCTTGACTAGAATCGAACCCGGGACCCTTCAGTCCACAGGCTGATGCTCTATCCACTGAGCCAAACCGGTTTTGGCACATACTACCAGTTTTTTACAGTGTCACAGCCAAAACTCTTAGAATCAGATATGTTTAGCATTCAGAATCTTTTCCAGATTTTGGAAAGATAATTGTTATAGACTGAATTGTGTCATGCCTTTCCTTCCTCCCTCCAATTCATATCTTGAAGCCCTAACCCCAATGGGACTGTATTTGAATAAAGGGCTTTCAGAAGGTAATTAAAGGTAAATTAGGTTATTATAATGGTAGGCCCTTAATCTGATAATGCTGGTGTCTTTATAAGATTTGGAAGAGATACCATGAGTGGACATGCAGCGAAAGACCATGTACAGACATACTGAGAAAGTGGCTCTCTGAAAGGCAAGAAGAAAGAACTCACCAGAAACCAGCCCTTCCAACATTTTGATCTTGGAGTTCCAGCCTCCAGAATTGTGGAAAAAAAAAATTATTTTCTATAGTGTAAACCATCCAGTCTGTGGTATTCTGTGATGGAAGCTCTAGCAGAGCAGACTGAGAGTGATACAAATGCCTTTAATATACACCATGCAGCAATCAAGCTGATTCAGGTACCTCCCCAAAAGTGAAATAAGGGCAGATTATAGTCTTATGTCAGTTCAGTGTATGTTAACCTATGAATTAAGTAAAAACTTCCAGTTTTTAGAGCCTTTTTGACTTAAGTTTTCAGATAAGAGATTTAAATACATTTTATTTGATTCTTTAATACATGCCTTCTCTATTTGAATGTGAGCTACAGGAAAGCATGTACTTTTGTTATTTTTCTCATTGCAACAACTATCATTTGTCATAGCATATGGTAGGCACTAATAAATTTTTACAGAATGGGTGTTAAAGAGGAGGTATGTTAAAAGTAAAGGGGAATAGAAAGAAGAGTTATTTCAAAGAAGATCAAATTTATTTCTCCATTGAGTTGATCTGTTTCCTTTGGCAACATAATCTTCAGTTCCAAGTATGGGCAAGAGGCTCTTCTAAGTGTTGAGAGGCCTTGATTCAGTGAGAGGGGCAAAGTGCAAAGAGAGCCCAGTGACCTCATCAAGATTTTAATCTTGGGAGACAGAATAAATAAACATTGGAGGAACAGATATTGTTTATAGCTGGGAAAGGGATGGACTTGATTTTGCAAATATTAAGACTGAGATAAAAGTGGAAAATGCAGTTGCATACGTCCTGTAACTTATTAGAAATACTGGGCTGAAGATTGGGTGAGTTATTTGTACAGATGTTTTGTTTTGTGACTTTATGGTAAAGAATGATTGCCTGAAGCAACTCTGAGTATTTCCTCAGGAGGCCAAAGCATGTATAAAAGGTTCTGGGAAGAAGACCAGAGGGGCCTTTACATCACTGTGCTGGGCTCTGACGGAAGAAATGTTCAGAAAATGCCTTCAGGAAGGTGTTGGCCAGTTTTTGGCCTTCAGAGAAAATGTCCCGCCTTTGCTTCCCTGTCATACTTACTCTGCCTCAGGCTCTTGCAATGGATTTTTATATCCTCATATAACTAATCTTGTGTACTCATCTTATCTCTTTTAATTACAATATAATTGACATAAAACATATTAGTTTCAGGTGTTTAACCTACTGATTCAATATTTGTATAAGTGGCAAAGTGATCATCACAATAAGTTTAATTAACATTCATCACCACACATAGCTACTACATTTTTTTCCCTTGCAATGAGAACTTTTAGAGACTTACTCTCTTAGCAACTTTCCAATATACAGCACAGTATTGTTAACTATAGTCACTATATTGTGCATTACATCCCATGCCTTCTTTATTTATCCGGAAGTTTTTTTTTAAATATATATTTTATTGATTTTTTACAGAGAGGAAGAGAGAGGGATAGAGAGTTAGAAACATCGATGAGAGAGAATCATTGATCAGCTGCCTCTTGCACACCCCCTACTGGGGGTGTGCCCGCAACCAAGGTACATGCCCTTGACCTGAATCGAACCTGGGACCATTCAGTCCGTAGGCCAACGCTCTATCCAATGAGCCAAACCGGTTTCGGCTTATCTGGAAGTTTTTTATTTTTTAACAACCTTCAGTCATTTCACCCACCCCCAACCTTGCCTCCAACAGCCACCAATATCTTCTCTACATCTATTTGCTCATTATTTTAAAAACATATCCACTTTAAAGAATCACTTCCTTATGAAGTTCTTCTGGCAAACCCCTAATTTTGCCACTTCTCTCCCCCTGAAAAATATTGACCACATCTCTCCTTTATGTTCCCTCCACTGATACTTTTCTAATACTATGTGCAATATTTTACAATATTGACTTGTGTTCACATTGCCTCTCTGTGGTAATTGGTGAAGGGGGTCCTAAGGATGGCCAGAATGTGATGATGGAGTTGGAAGGGCTAAAGTTTGGGAAACATTACATCCTTGTGTGACTAGCACCTTGCCCAGCACATAGCAGATCTTTAATTATTATTATTATTATTATTATTATTATTATTTGTTATTGTCAGTAATTATCATATATTGCTGAGGGGCCAAGCAATATAAGGTTCTGAGAAAAGGAGCTTGACTAGATTTAATTGGAAATAAACCATCAGTGATCCCATGACTTTGGGAAACCATTCCCAGCATACTAAAAATAAGGCAAATACAATTTCTTGAGGGTTGAGGATCTAATTGGGGCCAAGCTACAGATAGAATCCTTACAGTTATTATTTGGATGGTGCTTATGAGCTCTTTAGATTAGTATGATCTTCATAGAAAAAAAAAAGACCGTTTAACATTGTGTGCCAGTTTATTCACTGAAGAGATACTTTTACAAATTGCAAAATAAGTTCTTTAATAAATGCAAGGGGAAAAAAAACAAGGCACACCCTATTGTATAACTTGCTTCAAACTAAAAACCTTTCATTTTCCTAATTCCAGTTACCAAATGTTTTGAAAAAAAAATTCAATAGACAAAAACAATGAATTTTATAAAAATAGTAGTAGCCAATATAATAAAAGCCCAAAATGCTAAGTGTTTGGTCATCTGGTCATTCATTCAACCAATCAAAACATAATATGCTAATGAAAGTGGCTAAGGCCACTCAAGTACTCGTTATGACATGAACTGACCACCAGGGGCAGACAGTCGACCAGTCACTATGATGTGCACTGACCACTAGAAGGCAGATGCTCTGACCGGTAGGTAAGCTTGCTAATCAGAACTGAGCAAGGTGGGCCAGACATGCCCCAGAGCCCTACCGAAGTCTCTCCCAGGCTGACCAACCTCCCGTGTTCCTCCCCAGCCCAGATCATGCACTGGCGGGGTCCCTCAGCCTGGCCTGCACCCTCTCTCAACCCAGGACCGCTTGGGGGATGTTGGAGAATAGGTTTTGGCCTGATCCCACAGGCCAGGACAGGGACCCCACTGGTGCACGAATCCATGCAGCAGGCCCCTAGTAGTTGATAATTATTTAATGCTTCTTCTCTTGAGAATGCAAGAGAACAAATACAAGGTCATATCAACATTACTCTGTCATTTAAAAATTTGTAATAATTCCAAATGTCAGATTTTAAAAATCTATTTATTTATATCTTTGGAGAGTACCCCTAGGAAGTAAGATTCTAGTTCTTGTTGTTTTGTGAAGGGCCTTTAAAACTTCAGACATGTGACTTTATGATGATTTTAGGTTTGATATTGAGGTATTTATCTTCTAAAACCTTGACCTCTCTTAATTCAAGGCATATTCAAAGTTTATAAAACATTTGCTTTCAGGCTACAGGTTTGAATCCAGATAGGCTGGCAACAGACCAGATTGAAGAGCCTATACTATTGTATTCTGGATTTAACAACCCCATTACTCTCTACTCCTCTGATACCTCATTCCCCAAGGTTCCATCCCAGACTTTTGCTCTAGGTACCCTTCTGTCATGTGGTAGTGATGGGATGAGCAATTGCTTAGATCTAAGGTATAGACATAGGCAGTTGTGTTGCCAACTGCATATGTTCTGTGTGCCCCACAGTCTAGGCCCAGACTGCAAGCACCAGTAAAGGTTAAGACATGCAGTGAAGCAGGCTTCTCCCAGGTCCTTACCTTTCACGGAACATGAGGGTGAGAACAAGATACTGTCATTTAGAACCCTCCTCTCCATCTCCCCTCCACTTCTGGGTTATGGCCAGCTCTGAGCTGCCAAACAGTTCCCTTCTCCTCCCAGGGGGTTTTCACAGATGTGATATCAGTTCTTGAGCATTCCACAAACCACCTTATTTCTCTGGAACCTACAGGGCAGATTTCCAAAGAGGGAGCCAGCTGTCCTTGCTGGTTTTTCATTGAACTGATTCACACAAGAAATAATAGCTATATAAATATATGATGCTATATATCAACCCACACTCGGCAAAGATCCCAAAAATCTGGTGTGAAAGCAAGAGTGTGGTAGCTTAGCCACAGTGAGGAGATTTCCATCTTCTCATTCATCCAAGGTGGAAAGGTGGTAATTGCACTGGGATGAGTTATGAGGAAGCAGAACTGTCTCAGAGCAGTTGTGGATGGCATGTTTACTTTATTTGTTCTGACCCAGAAAGTAGTGTTATACAAATAAGTGGAATGAAGTAGATTGCATCATAGAAGTATTTCGCTGGCGAAATACATCATAGAAGTATTTCGCTATCCTGCAACAACTAGTGTTGTTGCAGGATAGTTACATCTAAGATTGAAAATTAAAACAAGCCAAAATCTACAGCCCTTCAGTTATTGTCAATACATATGGGATTATGAAACACCTTCCTGGCTTATTGTAAGCCTAGATTTTGGGGATAAATTGACCTCTTTTGAAATTGAAGCTAACGCAGCACCACAATGGATCACGCATGCCTTGTGCTCTCTGTTCACTGAATGAGCTACTAGTGAAGAATTGAACTGGGAACACAAGACACATAGTCAGCCCCTATATTACCTCTTTGTGTAAAGCTGCAATAATACACTTAGTTTCTCCACACTTTGGTTCTCTTCTGGAAAATTAGGATGATTAGAATGGACGCATTGACTCAGGTGTCAAATCTGAGGGTTTTGAGGCTTAATACAAGGTAGATGAAATTGATCATATGCTGCTACCTACTCTGTGACTGTCACAGATGAACTTAGGCACTGGAAAGGACTTCAGATATGGACTAATCTGGCCTCCTTATCTATACTAATAAAAGTATAATATTCAAATTGGCCATGACCCCTCACAGTAACAACCAAACAGCAGGCTGCATGGGGTGACAAGGTCAGCAGGGATGTTAGCGAGGGACGACCAAACGACTGACCAGCAGTCTGCCTGGGGTGACCAGGCTAGCAGGGGGGTTAGCAAGAGATGCTAACTACTAACTACAACTGACCAGCACGCTGCGTGAGGCAACCAGGCTGGCAGGGGGGGGTGGGGTGGGAAGGGGAGACCAGGCCAGAAGGGGGAAGTTGGGGACAACCAGGCTGGCAGGGGGGGAAAGGAGAGGACAACCAGGCTGGTGGGGGTGGGGAGTTAGGGGAGACCAAGCTGGCAGAAGGGAGTTGGGGGTGACCATGCCAGCAGGGTGGGCAGTTAGTGATGATCAGGCAGGCAAGAAGGCAGGTGAGCAGTTAAGAGTCAGTGGCCCCAGATTATGAGAGGGATGCCTAGCTGAGGTTTTGACCTGATCCTTGGGATTGGGCCTAAACCGGCATTTGGACATCCCCCGGATTAGAGAGAGTTCAGGCTGGACTGAAGGGACAAATTTCAGTGCACAAATTTCATGCACCAGGCCTCTAGTTTTAAAGATAAAGAAACTAAGGCTAAGAGACATGAAGAACCCTGATAAAGCCACTTAGCTATCTAAAGACGACCAGGAGCAGGCAAGTCTCTGGCTTCCAGTCCACTCCATGCTTTTGTAAATTTGGAAGGTTCCCATTGTCATCAAAGAGCCTTTACTCTCAATATTGCATGAACTATGGTTTTGGAAATTATAACATGCTGATGATACATAGACTAGAAAGATGGTAGTTTGCATGGAGACTAGTAAATGTCAGGATGGTGAACACCTCTGTCATGTTTACACAGTCCAAAGTAGTGATTCTATGTATGTAAAAATGAATGTTTGTGGTCCAAGCACATGTCAGCAATACCTTTAATGTTAATTGTCTAGAAGTCTATCTACACTAATAAAAGAGAAAGATGCAAATTGACCATACCTTTGCGACACCCACCAGCCAATCAGGAGCGAGTATGCAAATTAACCCAAAAAATGGTGGGTTAATTTGCATACACAGGCATCCCACATTGCCCTAGCTGCTCAGGCCTCTGGGCGGCCTGGGAAGGCAGAAAGGCAGCTTGGGGCCCAAGCAAAGGTGGAAAGATGGCTCTGGGCAGGAGCAAAGATGATGCTGGCAGCCAGGGGAAGGAAGGCCCGTTCTAACACGAATCTTCATGCATTAGGCCTCTAGTGTTCTATAACTGAGTGAAGATAACTTTCTATTTTGTATCCTAACCTAGATGATATATTCTACAAGACTTTCCAGTTTCCTTTGTTCTCACTCCACTGTTTGTCAAGAAATCTTATTAGTAATTTGATCATTTAAGTTAATAGTGTAGCCTTGGTTATTTAAGGATGGCCCTGGTTCAAGAAGTGGCCACCCACTTTTAGCCATTATACCACTCCACTCCTTCTAAAAAGTAATAAAAACCCCAAAAACACCCAGTAGAAAGGGTCAAAACCTTAAAGACTGTAACAAATGTGAAATCTTATAAAATGAATGAGGCACATTGGATGTTTGAAAATGTCTATCAGCCCATTTCCCCCCTCCCCCCCCAAAAAAAAAACTGACGATCATGAAAGAGAAACATGAAAAGTGAAGAATAGAAAGAAGAAAGATATGGTAATATATTAATAGTAGTAGTTTTAGGAACTACTATTTAAATAAGAACATTTCATGAGACCCATGAAAGAGGAGGTAAAGAACTCAAACTGTCTGTCTCCTAATGTAGCGGCAGGCATTTTGATAGCAGTGTCCCAGGTAATTAGATACAGCTCTGGGGGGTGAAGAAAGAACCAGCAATGCCTTGAAAGGCAGACAAGTCCTGCTGTCCAGTCCAAGGAAAAGAAGGCCAGCTACCACATGGACCACACTGCAACTTAAGGGTCCAAGCACTCGACCAGTTGCCAAAATAAACTACACTACTAGAAAGAGCCTGCCCCTTAGTGGTTGTATAAGCACTGTTGCTTTGCTATATAAACTGGGGAAGTTTGTTTACTTGTCACAAGCAGCCTGTCAAGCAATGCTTTAGCAACAAGACCAATGGGACTTCTGAAAATTTGTGGGCACTGTGTTGACTCAGAGATCCAAAGTTCAAGGTACATTTTATAAAAAGAGCCAAGTATTTGGAGTGGGAGACACCAGAGGCCTCGTCAGTAGGAATAATTAAACCCTGGCAGAGTGACAACCAGCTCTAGTGAAAATGTCTGGAGACGGGACTGAGGGATTATGTGGTCTAAAGTACATCTGCATTTAATAAAAGATCAGCTTCTCCTTAGACTTTTTAACTTAATTGTAAGTGTCATTTCTGAGGATTGTGGCAATGGTATCCCTTTGCTTCTAAAAGGGATGGGTGAGGAGCAATAGAAATGTTAGAATCCAGAGGGAGATGTGTGGTGTAATTAAGCTGTTGCTTTCACTAATAGGCTATTATCAGCAGGTAATAAGGAATGTGCATGCATCATTCCAAGTTGTCATACGTCATCGAGTGCTGCAATAGATGAGGTATGTCTTCCGTGGCAGCAGCAAGCAATCATATAGAGATGGGTGCCATTATGGCTGTTATAAATCATAACATACATTTTAATAGTTAAACAATTATCTATAGTGTCAGTACTGGGAAATTGTTTGGTAATGATTGGCTGACTTTTATGTTGAACAATAATTTTTATATGAATCTTTTTATATAAATACCCGAGCAATTCAAAAGAAGAAAATTCTTTTTAAATCATATATTTGGGAGCTTTTTATTGGTTGGATCATTTATCTTTAACTAGAAACATTTGAAGGACCAGAAAGGCATCAAAATAACTTTATCAATATAGGGTGTCCAAAAAAAGTATACACATGCTTTGAATAATGATAAAGGCAGTGTTTATTAAAATACATTTCATTTTTAAAAATAAGCTATCAGCTATAAGATGTGTATACATTTTTTGGGGAAACTTTTTATATAGAATATCATATATATATATATATATATATATATATATATATATATATATATGTAGTATTCCTATTATATGAAGATGTTGCATTGTAGGACCAAAGAGGTAAAAACTGGCCACTAGATTTAGACCTCTCTAGTTTTCTGTTGTTGGAAGCCACAAGTTAACAAGGGATGAAAGGAAAATCTTTTTTCTTGAAGGACTAAAACGACTAGGCTTCTCTCCTTTCTTTCTCTTTCCTTTCTCTTGTATTGTTTCTTTGTCCATTTATCTCTCTTTCCTCACCATGATTTTCATATTCTTCAAATCTTAACTCAACATTACCAGCAGTAAAAACCTGACCTTGACCTACCTGGCTGTCTTCTTCCGCTTCAACTCTGCTGTACTAGTTGTGCCTTTCCATGACCGTTCGACAGCCTTTTTTCTCTGTGAGAACTTTAAAATGATACCGAGGGGTATGTCTTGCCAAATGTTCATTGCAAGAAAAAGCTGGCACCGGGGAGTAAGTCAATTACATCACTAACACATGGTTAATTTGCCAACATTTTTTCGTAACAAGGTTTCCCTGAAAAAGAAATTAGTGCAAGTTTTATTCACTGTAAAGTGGCACTTTAATAACACTGATCTAGGTGGTAAGGGTGTTAATGGCCATTTTCTTCTTGCCAGTCCTATCGGAGGGTAGAACAGCCTGATGTGATGGATCCGATGACTGGCACATGGTGAGGTGTTATCTTCACAGAGAGATAATCAATAATAGGAGGTGAGACTTTTGAGTGTTCACTCTATGTCAAGGCCTGTTCTATGTAGTTTGCCTGAATGAGCTTACTTTAACCTTACAATGACCAGTGAGGTGGGTACTCATATTGTCCCCATTCAGCATAGGGAGAAACTGAGGCCCCAAGAGATTCATTAACTTTCCCAAAACCTTAATGTTAGTAAGTGGCTATGTCAGAATTCAAATCTAAATCTGTTTGAAACCAAAGTCATGCTATAGCTAGATCACAGTTGTACAACAGAAACTTCTGCAGGGATGAAAATATTCTGTGTCTGGCAGATGTGGCTCAGGGGTTGAGCATCAACCCACGCACCAGGAGGTCACCAGTTCGATTCCTGGTCATGGCACATGTGTGGATTGTGGGCTTGATCCCCAGCAGGGGGCATGCAGGAGCAGCCAATAGATGTTATTGGTTCTCACTGATGTTTCTATCTCTCCTACTCCCTTCCTCTCTCTCTCTAAAAATCAATAAAAACATTAAAAAGTGTTTTTAATCTGCTATGTGCAGCATGGTAGTCAATAACCACACGAGTACTTAAAATATGGCTAGCTCAAACTGAGGAAGTGAATTTCCAGTTTCATTTTATTTTAATTAACTTATGATTATAGTTAAGTAGCCATATGTGGCTAGTAGCTACTAAATTGGACAGCACAACTTTGGATACTTTTTGTATATTGCAGACCACAAGCTAATGGGAAAACCAACCCAGGAAAATACATTAATAGAATATGCTATTCTTTCTCCATTTCTAAAGTTACCCAAGAAAAAAGACTGTCAAATCTGTTGCCATATTGAAGATTTAATTTAAAAATTAATTAGTGACTTCCTCCTCTGGTTCAGGCACTGTACTAGGTTTTAAGCATTCTAAATGACTAAGCTATGGTTCCTGTCTTCTAGGAGCTCATTATCTCAGTAACTCTGAAGAATAGGTTACCCATTTTCCCCCTAGAATTTCTTCATAGATGATACCACAAAAGTTTAAATCTCTCCTCTCTAATTCTTTGCAGTTTTGCCTTTATTTTTTAACTAGAGGCCCAGTGCACGAATTCATGTACCAGTGGGGTCTCTTGGCCTGACCTGTGGGGTCAGTGCAAAACTGGCTCTCTGACATCTCCTGGGGGGTACTGGATTGGGAAAGGGCACAGGACAGTCTGAAAGATCCCACTGGTGCACAACAGGGGCAGGGGAAGGATGCGGGAGGTTTGCCAGCTGGGGAGGGACTGTGGGAGGGTCCCAGGGTCTGTTTGGCTCATCTCTCTTACCGTATTTTCCGGCGTATAAGACGACCCCCTAATTTTTACAGTTAAAACATAGGTTTAGGCCTATATTCGCTGTATAAGACTACCCCCCACTTCAAAGAAAAGACTTACTTTGCTGTCAAGATCCACAGGTAATTTTGTGTAATTTTGGTCTTCTGCCCCCGATTTTCGGTTGACTTTTTTTCCTTTCAAAAGTCATCTTATACGCCGGAAAATATGTAGTCCTGATCGGCTGAACACCAGCAGCAAGCTAACCTACAGTTGGAGCATCTGCCCCCTGGTGGTCAGTGCACATCATAGTGAGCAGTTGAGTACCTTTGCATATCATTAGCATATTACACTTTGATTGGTTGAGTGGCTGACTAGTTGACTGGACACTTAGCATATTAGGCTTTTATTAAATAGGATATTTTTGTAACAAACATAGACTATTCTTTTCTTTAGTGCAAAATAGACTTATTGATGCCAACTCTGAAATGTTGCTGGAACCACTCTCCTCAAAATCTATTTACATTATCCATTTGAGAAGTGTCAATCCTGTAGTGTTCTGGGCTCTCTCCATGTGAGTCTTCCTATTTTTTTTCCTAGTCTGATCTGTGTGGAGGTAACTAAATGCGAGGATGGGAGAATTGTTCAATACATAATTTTAAATCATTTTACCTCTCCTTGACTTCTACAGAATTCATTTCTTCATCCTGCCATCTTGTTCTTTGAAGCAATGTCCTATCATGTGCCATGCTGGTAATGTCACAGGATGCAGAGAAGTCCATGTTAGCATATAGCCAGCCAATAGGAAGTCATGTAAGTAATGTTTTAAGAATTATATCAGGCAATATAGAAGTTTTAATGTAAGTATATAATGAATGATAATGAAGATGTGGCAAACCAGGTGAAATTATATATAGGGTGTCCTAAAAAATGCATATAAGCACTTTTAATATTTATAAAGGTAGTGTTTATTAAAATATATTTCATTTTCAAAATTGAGCTATCAGCTGTTGACGTGTGCATACAATTTTTGGGCACCTCTATATACTCAGAAATTTTTAAATGATCATCTTGGCTAAAAAGGAAAGTGCCATTTGTCATAGAATAGTTAAGGCATTTTCTGAGGACAGAGAACATTGCATATATCAGAGGTAGGCAATATATATTTTTTCTGAAGAAAGCCAGGTGGTAAATATGGTAGGCTTTGTAAGCCAAATGATCTTAGTCATAACTGCTCAACTCGGCCTTATTGTTGTTTGGCAGTCGTAGACAGGATGGGCGTGGCTTTCTTCCAACAAAACCTTATTTACGAAACAGGTGACAGGTTTGGCCTGTGGGTCATAGTCTGTCCAGCCTTGGCACGTAAGATGAAGGTATTCTATATTTCATTTTCTGTTATTATTTAGGTTAATTTGAAAGGAACTGGAGAGCTTAAAATTAAATATTGAATACACTTCATTATTACTCAATTTCTGAGTGTTTTTTTTTTTTTTTACCACTGTCAAGAAAGTAGAGCATAATGTAGATTAGGTTTTTTGAATGGCATATTGAAACTTTTAAAAAATATTTTGGAATAATGTAAATTGAAGTTCAGCCTCAAGAGCTAAACAAAATAAAGTTACAGACATGGAAACCCAAGAAACTGACTCTTTCTTGAAAAAGTGAACACACACGTTTATTTTATTTTTACTTTCAGTAATTTTAGCTCCTTCAGAAAAAAAATCCTGGAGCATGTGTATACATCAGAGAAAAAAATATGAAATAAAGGGTTTATGAAAACTGAAATGCTTTACAAGAATCTTAGGAGGAAAAAGTAAATTCCTGTCTTGAGCAATCATTTCTGGCATCAGAACATAAGTAAACTGAAAGGAAAAGTAGGAAGAACATGCTTTTTTCCTATAATTACCTAGAAAGTAAAACTTATCCTCTAACTTCATATTCTTCCTTGAAACTGCTCTATTTCCAAGAATTTTAATTAAGAATTCTCCAAACTCAAGAAATGTACTGACAGTCTTAGGGATAAATACATATTAGGTATTGCTACCATTGAGGACTCAGCAATCATTAAAGAAGTAATATATCAGGATAAACTAGGGTTGATTCTAGGGATGAAATACTATGATTTCTATTAGAGTAATTCATCATATTCATTGATCTAAGGGATAAAAAGCATATGTTAATCTTTATAGATATTGAATAGTCATTGACAAAATTCAAGTCATTCTGAATGTTAAAAAAAATAAAATAAAAGATGACTCAATAAAGTAAGAGTTAAACATATTATGACCATGAAAAAATGACAGACTATTTATGCAATAGCATACATATATACAAACATCTGAGCCCAGACACAGTCTTATAAATAATGTCAAAATGCAGCAAACTTTCTACTGTTTCTGCTATAAATACAAATAAATTAAGGGAGCATAGTTCTCACCATTAGTGATGTTCTGCCTGAGTTATTAGTCAACCAAGCCAGATAGGAGAAAGGAATGTGAGGATAACACTTAGAAAGGTGAAAGTAAAACTATTATTTGTGGATGATTTAGTACTTAGAAAACTGAAAAGAAGCAAAAATGTTTTAATTTCAACATCTAAAAGAGAAAAAAGATAAATCTGACACTTAAAAAAAAATCTTTGATTGGCAAAAACAAAACAAATCAAAACAAAACAAAAAACCTCAGCTACTCTGAGGAAATTCTAAAGGAGAATGATAAGCTAAGAAAAAATACCTGCCTACTTCTCGCTAACATGTTAAATTGTGGGGGTGTGGGAAAATACAAAGCAATAGAACAATGGGCAAAGATTATGAAGGGATAGTTTGCCTTAAAAGAAACACAAATTCCATTTCAACTCATAACAATATTTAACCTCCTATAAAATACTATTTTTTAAAAAAATTTTATTTACGAACTATGGGAATATAAGTATATACTTCTAAGTTTGCTTGCATTTCATAAGGGCATTTTTAAGAACCCACAGGAACTAATAAAAATGGTTGTCTGAATAAAGACAAGAGGGTGGAGGGAAAATAGGGTGGATAGGGACAGGAATCAGAGCACGATCTCTAAATGAATACCTCTCATATTGTTTTGTTTTTCAACCATGTGAATAAATTACCTTTATAAAAAAAATATTATGAAATGTATTTTTTAAAAATATCTTCATTGATTTTTTTTTACAGAGAGGAAGGGAGAGATAGTTAGAAATATAGGATCAGCTGCCTCCTGCACACCTCCCACTGGGGATGTGCCCACAACCAAGGTAAATGCCCTTGACCTTTCAGTTCACAGGCCGATGCCTATCCACTGAGCCAAATTGATTAGGGCACAAAATGTTTTTTTTGTTTGTTTGTTTTGTTTTTGTAAATGTGTAAATCAAGGAATTGCATCTCATTTTATTTTGTATTCTTGATTATTGTAGACATGGAATTTCTTTAAGTTTTCATTTGTTATTCATATTTTCAGTTTTTGAAATTATCTCTTCAATTTCCTACATTTAGAGATGTTTTCATTTTTGTAAACAAAATTTTATAATTTCCTAGTAAATAAGCAACCAGTAAATTTTAACATACTTATTTTACTTTTTAAAAATCTGTTTATCTTATCTTTTTGTTAACTATACATTAACTTAAGGGACTTGGTGATTTTTATTTTGTCATATCTATCAATCTTATTTTCTTAAGTATTTAAAAAATTGTTTTAAGCCTCTCCAGAATGAGATACTTATAATATCTTTTTCTTTTTTAATCCTCACCTGAGGATATTTTTTTCCATTGATTCTCTCTCTCTCTCTCTCTCTCTCTCTCTCTCGAGAGAGAGAGAGAGAGAGAGAGAGAGAGAGAGAGAGAGAGAGAGAGAATGAAAGGGAGGATGGAGAGGGGGAGAGAGAAAAAAAATCAACATAAGAGAGACACATGGATTAGTTGCCTCCAGCTGGAGGGTTCTTTTTTTTATTTTTATTGATTAAGGTATTACATATGTATCCTTAACAACCCCCCACCATACTCCATACCCCCTCACCACCTGCTCATGCCCTCACCGCCCCTGGTGTCTGTGTCCATTGGTTATGCTTATATAGATGCATATAAGTCCTTTGGTTGATATCCCCCCCGGCTGGAGGGTCCTTGACCAGGAATTGAAACTGGTCAAGACTGAGGGCTGATGCTCTTGCAAAGGCAGGGCTAGAATGCCTTTTTTTTTAAAGCTGGAATTTGTCATATGATGTGAGATGAGAATATTCTTCTTCTCCTAAATAGCTAACCAATGGCTTCTCAGAATCTTTGTTAAAAATGTTCCCTTACCTGCAGTGTCATGATTCAGTGTTTCATTAAGTTATCTATTCATACTTAAGTGACATATTTATTTTTATTTGTGGTAAATTTTAACATCTACTAGGTCTAGTTCCTATTTATTACTTCTCAATCTCAAAATTATTTTTGCCAGTGGATTTTTCCACATCAACTTTAAGATCATAGTGTCAATTTAACTTTCTATATCCACTTTTATGTCAAGTTCATTTCCAATTTATTTCATCTGAGATATTTTGGAAAAAATAATAGCTCTATAGTATATAGTGTTCCCATCCAGGAATAAAGTACAATTCTCAAATTATTTAATTGTCTGATTTTTATTGACTTTTATGTAAATTCACTACATTCCTTGTATTCATTCCTAAGAATGATATAATTTTGTCTTTAATATGGACTAAATAATTTTTCTATATATTGCTAAGATACAGAATGATGAATATAAAATATTTTAGTTATTTAATCTTACATTTATTTTGTTCTAAACCATCCCATAGAACTTGCTATTTTAGTTCTTAGATGCCTCATGTAATTTGCTTAGCTTTGTTAATTAAATAATTGTAGAAGAATATACCAGAAGTGGTTTTATTATTTTGAATAATTATAAGTATAATTTCTATTTTTTTTTTTTTGCCATTATTTGTGTTAATCAGAAATTCCAGAAAAATGCCAAATAATATCATCAGGATATCTTATTCTGATTCCTGAATGCAATAGGAATATCTATTGTGATTTGCTAGTAAACTTGAAGTTGGTATTAGATTAAAAGAGATTTTTATTATCTTAAGAAATTATTATTCTATTCTTTTGATTAAGAATTTATTATTGTTTTTTTAAAAAGAACAGGTGCTGAATTTTGTCAAATGAGTGTAGGGCACAATTGGTACGGTGTTTGGAGATTGGCTCATTAGAATTTGAAGCCCTATCTGCCAATTAGTAGCATTGCTCTCAGTTTTATCATTTGTCAGATGGACACAGCAATGAGGTTCTATAAACAGCACATGAGCTAAGCCTTTAACCTGTTATACGTGGCCTTTGGATTGCAGTAGGCACTTAATAAGCAATAACTACTATTATCATCTATTCAGATGATGGCACATTTTTTATAGAACAATTTAAAATGAAAGAATGTGAACACAGCAAGTCTGACATGAATCAGAAAACAGTGACTTACCTTATGAAAGCATATATTTCTCTACGCTGTGTTGGAGTACCTATGGTTCAATTCACACCCTGTTCTCTTCCTTCTCGATATGTCACTTACCTTTAAAAAATGGGTTTGCTTTGTCCAGTCAGCAAGATTAAGAATCATGTTTGTTTTCTGCTCTTTCTAACTCTTATTTATTCACTTATAGGGAGGTAGGGTGGAGTTAAATCAAATACTAATTTTTGAAACTCTTCTGATTTTTTAGTTATAATGTGAGATAATGTGAGATGTGTTTATTTTTTGTCACGTGGCAGTGTATATTTTATCACATATTTTTGTTTGTTTTGTTTATTTTTGGTTTTGAAAGGCCAGGGAACAGAGAAAGGTGGAGGAGTGTAATGAGTTTGGAGAAGAAGACAGGAACTAGAACATGTATTGCTTTAAAGGTTATTCCAGGTATTATTTTGGAATGAATCCTAAGGTCAACAAAATCTTCTAGAGGATTGTGAGCAGGGGAGAGACATGATACAATCTATGTTTTACCAGGATCTCTAGTCCAAAAAGAACAACCTTGGGAGGAGGGGTTCTTGGATAGTGAAGAAGGCATTAGGAAGTAGTCCAAGTGAAACTATATGGTGGTTTGAACTCAGATTCAAGAAAGAATGTGATAGGTTGAGAATAATCAGCAGGAGACAGAATAAAATGCTTGAAGTGACATATCATTGAAGTTAACAGGCCCAAAAACTACTGTGAAGAAATCTGAGACATACAACAGATATTGAATAACTAATGGGACTCCCAGAAAATGAAGGCAAACATATATTTTTAATACCACTATGGAATTTATCAGATCTAAAAGACATGAGTCTCAGGATTGAAAGATTCACCAGATATTCAAGTATAATCAATAGGGGGCGGGGGGGGGGGGAGAGAAGAACAACAATCAATACAGTTCATTGGGAAATCTCAAAATGTGAACGATAAGAATGCCTTTTGACCTTTCTAAAGTGAAATTCAGAAAACTAGAGCTCATGTACCAAATCTGGTCTACAATGTGTTTTTTATAAATAAAGTTTTATTGGAACAAATATATCTAAAAAAACCCTGTGCGTCATTGACTTGGCTCAAGAGAGATAGCCTTTGCTTTAGATAATACTTGCTGTCCAGAAAGGCTGGCTTAAAGTTTATTTTCTATGGAGTGCTCCTAATTAACCATTGACCTCATGTACAAAGTTTGAAATGCAACGTCACTGTGATTGAGGATGGATGAAAGTTGTGATATGGGAGAATCACACTTCGTTAACTGCTTTGGGCCCTGGTGGGTACTTATTGCCAGGCCCTAGCATGCTGTAGGGCTAGCCATTATTTTAGTTAGTAACTTACTTTGGTTAAGAAACCAGCTAACTAAACTTGTTAGGAAGGTATGTAATATAAAAAATAAAGACTTTTTGTGCATTGGTTTTGTGATATTTTTTATTTGTTTTTATTTATTTTATTTTTATCTTTTGACCCCCTCACCCACCTCTTTGCCCTACCCCCTGCCTCTGGCAATCACCAATCTGCTCTCTGCAGCCACAAGCACCTGTCCCACTGTGCCCAACTCACCCACTCAATGCAATGCCCCCGAGTGTGGTGTGTATATTTTGTCTCTACATAATATTTAGAAAATTGTGAATAGAGTATGAGGGTTAGTCACTTACACATAAAAGCATGAACCCCACTGTCACCATCTACCATTAGTAAGGTTATTTACTTAATCCTCAATTTTAAGATACAATAGGTTATCTAAATATTCTGTGGAACCCTAACCTGATATTGTTAACATTTTTTAGGGGACTTTAAGTTCTGTCTAGTGCTACTGTTAGTAAAGTTCACTTTATAGAAATGAAATTTGTGGACTAAAAAAGTATACAGGATGTGTGACTACTTTTTATTAATGCACATTTTATAATTGTGGTTACATTGTTTTATAATTTTATTAAAAATTGTTGATTTTATTATAAATTGATTTTGTGATAGAGGTAACATTTAGTGCCACATATGCTGGAACATCCTTGTTCAGTGATATTCTTTAGAATGGAGGGTCTTTTGAAAGATGCTGTAGATCCTCCATCTACCTTACCAGGTCATGCTGTTAAGGTATCTGTATTGGGTTCAGCTCTCTTTCCATCACCTCCTCACCTCACCTTACCTCACCCATGCAAGCCTCTGGCTCTCTCTTCAGCCATCTTCTATATGGACTTTGACAGAAACTTCTGGATTCCTTCCAAAGAGGAAGCTTGAGTGTGTTAACGCAGTCCTCTCCACTTAACTAATTCTCAGCTTTGTTTTTCAGTCACAATTTGCTACCTCTTGATTGTGGCTTCCCATTGTCCTGTTGGTATTTATCCACGATCCCAAGGTGGGATGGGGATGTAGGAGGCAACACTAAGCCTGCCATCAAATACACTCTCAACCTGCTCCCGAGGAGAGTATCAACCCTTGCTTGGAGGATTTATCACAAACATGTCTTCTTCTACCTCTGTTTCTATTAGCCTTCCCACTCTCCTGGCTGAAACATCTGCTTATGACATCTTTTTTATCCTCAGGGCAAACTGTCTTCTCACCTCTGCAAGAAACCCTATAGACCAAGTTTCATTTTCAAGGGAGTGGCCTCTGGAAAGTGGGGCGGTAGGGATTTTCCAAGCAGAAGGTGACTTTGCTTTAATTTCTGAGGAGCGCAGTCGAGTGGTAGAAACATAAGTGCAAGCTGGGCTCTCTGGTTCCTGCTGTGAGGCAGCCACTTACTTACTTGCTGTGTAAGTTTGGGCAAGTCCCAAAATTTCTCTGGTCCTCAGATTTCTCATCTTTAAAATGATGATACTGGCAGAACCTTTGTTATACAGTGTTTGTAAGGGGGAAATGTGGAAGTAGCTCAGAACAGTGGCTGATAAGTAGTATTTGATAATGGTTAGCAGTTATTCTTTTATTATTATTAATAGTAAAAATTATCTTTCTTCTATATTTTTGAAGACATAATAACAATAGAATATGGCAAAGTGATAATTTTTTTCTATATAGAATGGCTGTTATATATTTTTTGTATTTTAATAATAATTACTAGCAACTAATGATGTGAAATAAGGTATAGTTGAAGGCCTTCTATCTGGTTCAGAGCCATTTTTAAATCTGTAGTTGCTTATAATTAAAGAAAGATGGCAACAACTTCTAAACCCTGTGTTGCATCAAGGGTCTGTCTGTATATATGAGAAAATCTACCAGTTTGAGAGGGTTAAAATCTCATTATTGATCATTACACTGTTTCCACTGGCTTAACAATAAGAAATAAGTGGTTTCTTAATACCTGTCACTTTTATTTCTTCTTGACACTAAGATTATATTTTAATCTTGTTTTCTTTTCATCTCAGTGCTTAATGGAGTCTCAGAGAGCATAGCCGTTGGAATGAGAAGTGACTTTGTTTTCTTTTTTGATTCAATCTAGTATTTTCGATGCCATTTCTTACTAATTAGTCTCCTTTCTTTTCACATGACCTCACAACAAAATATTATTTTGTGTCATTAATCCATCTTTGATTTATAATCTCAGTGACTTTATCATTTATATACTATACCACAAAATCTTAAGGGTGTGTATGAGAAAACAGAAACACAAACTTTTATATGTTGCTCAAAATAAGGGATTTCAAACATTTGTGAGTATCAAGAACTTTCCATTGACAAATACTCACAGGATTGAGATTGAACAGGAGACTTAATACATTATAACAGGGAAAACTCCTAACCACTTATGGTTTGGTATTGCCTGTTTTTTGTATTTTTTTTTTTAAATACATAGAGCAGTGACAACAAAGTAAAAATAATTCTGCTGTATACCATTATATATGTTGATTGTAATCTCTAGCTATAGGGAATGGCTTTGATTATCTTGAAAATACAATGCAGTTCCTAATATTCTAGCTTTTAGCTACACAGCCTCTCAACTTAGAACATATCTACCCCTTTTCCTTTCAGGAATAACTGCTTGCCCTGTAGGTCCCAGCTTCCTTGTTATTTCCTCCTGAAAGTGTCATCTCTATGCATGTTTTTATAGAATCCCCCTCGAACATGTCCACTATTATATAACTAGAGGCCTGGTGCATGAAATTTGTGAGTTGAGCAGGGGGGGGTCCCTTAGCCTGGCCTGCACCCTCTCCAATCCAGGACCCCTCAGGGGATGTCTGACTGCCGGTTTAGACCCAATTCTGCAGTCAAACATCCCTCTCACAATCTGGGACTGCTAGCTCCTATCTGCTTGCCTACCTGCCTGCCTGATAACCCCTAACCACTTTGTCTGCCTGTCAAATGCCCCTAACTGCTCTCCTGCTTGCATGATTGCCATTAACTGCCCTCCCCTGCTGACCTGCTCACCCCTAACTGCCCTCCCCTGTTGGTCTGGTCACCCCTAACTGCCTTTCCCTGCTGGCCTAGTCACCCCTAACTGCCTCTGCCTTGGCCCCTGTCACATCCAGATGAATGTCTGGTCTAATTAGCATATTACCCTTTTGTTAGTATAGAATGCTATGAGTGTATCTGTCTTCCTCATTGGACTGTGAAGAAGACAGACACACTCAGCTCAGTGAGGACAGGCATGACATTGGCCTTGATCACATGGTAGTTTCACTTCAAAGCACAGCACTTAGAGCATTTCAGAGGGCAATTGATATTTGTTGAACAAATTAATTTGGAGTAGACTGGAATAAAATTTGTTTTTATCTTTGTGTATTCTTTATCCAATTACTAATACAATAGAAGCTCCCTTTTCTGGATCAGGACCCATAGCTGTTTGGTACTGAGAAAGAGAAAACACACAATGAACTATGTTTTTCCTGTGTGCAACAGATCAGACATTCAGATCAATATTCAAATGGTCTCTCATTAAAGTGGTTGCTGACTAAGATCAAGGAGGTAATATGATTTGATTGACTTTGTATTTTGGGCAGTTCCCTTAGCACATTCCTATGGGGATTATGTCACCCAGATCAGATACCTCAATTTTACCTTACCTCATCACCATACTTCCTGCTTTGATGATATCTTTCTGCTTCCTATAGCTTTTCTACAGCTTCCTTGGGACCTCTGGAATGGTACTAACATCAAGGTCCCACTGTTCTTAGAGCTCTACATTGTTAAATGGAAGCTTTTCGACCACATCTGCCTCCTGTGACATACATAAGAGATAGCATGTTTATTATCATCTCACAACATATTTCAACTCACATTCTGCAGTTTACCACCTTTCCCTAACTTTGGTCTATTTATCTCATGTATATAAAAATTTATGCTGTCCTTCTAATAATGGTCTCTGAGATTCACTCTTTTTAATTATATTATATAGTAGTTTATCTTCTCTCAAGACAAATGCTCTAGTTCTTTATCCTCTTTCTAATATTCCAACATAATGAATAATCTGCCCTTTTCTATCAACCTACATTTGCACTTACACACCAATGCATTATTTGGACAGTCAAACAATGTAAGCAAATTGAACATTCATAAGGAACTGGATCTTCCTGCTTTGGGGCTAAATTTAGAGAGTTTTGCTAAAGTTGGTATTAAATATGTGCAGTTTTCAAGTAATTTTTCAGCTATCCTTTATGGTAATAGAGACCCACAACCAAGAGCATTTAGGACCTCTGTTTACTTATTAGGATACTAACACTTTAAAAAATATATATTTTATTGATTTTTCTTACAGAGAGAAAGGGAGAGGGATAGAGAGCCAGAAACATCGATGAGAGAGAAACATCGACCAGCTGCCTCTTGCACACCCCCTACCGGGGATGTGCCCACAACCAATGTACATGCCCTTGACCGGAATCGAACCTGGGACTTTTCAGTCCACAGACCGATGTTCTACTGCTGAGACAAACCGGTTTCGGCGGATACTAACACTTTTAAAGGATATTTAGTTTTTGTTATTGTTGTGTTGTTTTATGCTCAACTGGTGTAGCATGTTTAGGATGGTAATACAAATTAACAAGACTTATTTTCATATGTGCTTTGTGGAATCATCTGGTTAATTTATTGTGATATCTTATATGAAAGCTTATTTTAATTTCACAAACCTATAAGTCTCTTCAAGGTTTAGGTGAACCAAGGCAGTAGTAATATCCAGCAGTTTTGCAGGGTATTCCCAGAAAGGTTGACTTATCAAATGTGTCAGAAATCTCTAAGTTTCATAAAATAAAGTATTTATTTAATCCTCAATTTTAATTTTCTGATACAATTTAAAGGCACAGTAATTGCCTCTAACATTACTACTGCATGCTAAATACTGTGGTGGACACATTGCATACATGAACTACTTTTTTCTCCTTACAACAATTTATGATTCATACCATCTCTGTTTTTCAGAAGCTCTAGAAGTTAAATAAATGTATTTGTTTTCTCTCCACTTTAATAAATCATCACAAACTTAGTGACTTCAGATCACACCCATTAATTATATCACAGTACTTCAGAACCAAAGTTCACACATGCTCGACTGGGTATTCTTCCCAGGGTCTGACAAGATGATAAGGTGTCTGCCAATCTGGGCTCTTAGCTGGAGGCTCTGGCTGGAACTCACCGCCATGCTTACTCAGGTTATTGGCAGAATTCAGTTCCTTTGGTTGCAGGTGTGAGATCCCTGTTTCCTTGCAGCCTGTCAGCAGGGGCCACTCACCACTCCCAGAAGCCACCAGTGTTCCCACTTACATGGCTCCCCCACTCTTCAGACAGGCCAAGGCATGTGTAGTCTTTCTCATGATTTCAGTCTCTTTAGGTTCCTTTTCTGCCACCACCCAGGAAAAAAATGTTCTCTGCTTTTAAGGGTTCACGTGATTAAATTAACCACTCCTTCCTCCCTCCCGACCCCAATAACCTCCCCACTCTGCCATATAACATAGCACAACCAGGGATGATACCATGTGCACAGTTAGGGTGGGATTTGGGGGTGGGGTGGGGTATGTAATTTTGCTTGCCACACCCTACACAAAACAGTAATTGACAGGTTGGAGGTCAAGCCTAGGTTGGTTGAACTACAGAGCTTGTCCCTGTACCATAGGCATCAGGGAGCCTGTTTTATCCACAGGCATTCGTTATGGAAACCAGCCTTACTGCTATGGAGCCAGACGGTGTTGGTACCACAGAGTGCTATTAAAAACGTTGCCTTAAAGAGTTCCAACGCAAGCTTTACATGCATACTGGTCCTATAAAATATGAGATCCACACCCTATTACTTAAAATAGTAATTGACAAGAATCACACAAATTAGATTTTATTGTACATACACATTTCTATGAATTGTACTTGTGTCAGTTCAGTTTGCCCTCTTTCATTTCAGACTTTGATTTGTACTTTGCACCCTGTCTCTCCCCTCTGCTTATTTTATGAATACACTTTTAAAAATTGGTCAACTACGAATCTTAGTTTTTCTCCTTACTTAATTGCTTTTCAGATAATTGTCTTTAATTCCTATAGCAATCTATGAAGGGACATGCTAAAGCTATAAAGTCAATCAAGAGAAATCCTATTCTTGATCATATAAAGTTGCCATTAACTAGAGATCACATGGACTTGTAGGAAGCATAATATTTGATATAGTGCATGCAGGGACTAAAAAACAGCTAAATGTCATTTTGTTGGTTTTAAACAACTCAAGCACATATATGGCATATATTTCTTCAGCTATCGAGTGTATAATTTTGTTTTTGAAAGAACCATTGATTTTTTTTTTTGTTGGCAGCTTTTGAATCTTCTTTTTTTCTTCCTTAAAATAAGAATAGGAATTTTCTTTTCCCCAGGGTTCACAAGGTTAGGCAACCTCACAAACCCTAACCAGCTCAGTAGTATTAGGAACAGTGTAGATTGTGTGTGAAACAAAAGCCAGTCCTGGGTTACTCAATCACTAAGTCATTTGGGACAAGTCACTACGCATCTCTGAAGTTCATTGTCTCCAAATGAGCAATTGTAAGATTCTATTCTTTTCAACACATGTTTTTTGAAATGACACTTTGGTCAGTGTCCAGGTCTTTGGAAGTATTTAATTTATTGCAGCTCCACTGCTTTGGAATTTGTTTGTTGGGTCTCATAAAGACACATGAAAAACATTTATATTGTTTGTGTGAATATTATAGTAAAATTGATTGGAATGTGCTGGGACTTACCATACTTAATCAACTATGGGATTGTTTTTCTATTTTTACAAAGTAAAACTTCTTCTTGGGTTCCAGTATTTTATACACTCTGCTCTTCTCAAATAAATAAGTTTTCCATTTCTTTTTCCTTTTTTTTTTCCTCTTATTTCACCAGAAATACCTTTCACAGTATTTGAATATTCTTTGGTCACAATTTATGCATGATTGTTCTTACTTTAATGAGTCATTACTATTACTGCTGCCTAGGGTAAATTACCAAAACACTTACACACAGACATCATGAGGGTTGACCGTGGACAGGGTGTTTAGCAAAGTTTTTTTGTTTTGTTTTTTTCCTTTTCTTTCTTTCTGTGTGAAATAGGTTGTATGAGACACTGGTGTTGTCATTCTGATGGGTTCTCTTTGAAATTGATGGCCCAGTTGTGACAAGCCAAAGCATCCATATGATGTTATAAAGTGCTAAAGAAAATTAAATGAACAGTTAATTTAGAAATGGGGTCTGAGCTATAACTCCTCTCCCTGGAAGGGAGGATATTATGGGCAGCATGCACATGGGGAACGATTTTTCTGGTAATAAAGTTGGGAAAATAGCAACCAGAACAGAACAAAACTATTCATGATGCCGTTCAGTATGTAAAGAACAAAAAGAATTTTCACTATGCAAGAACCTCTACTACTATATGTTTGCAATGATGCCTTCATGCAAAGGGAAACAGATGTTTATCTGTTTTTCTTTTGGTTTTATTTTCTCTTAACACTGCCATTCTGTCAGTACGTGGTTTCATAAAGCTGTAGGATTCTCATAGGAAAACTACCGAGGCCGTGTGCTTTGGAAGCTGATATGTTGATTTCCAGGCTGGATAGCAATATTTTATTGTGGCTGGGGGGAGAGTGTGACTAGGAGTGTTAGAAGCAGGAAGCCTAACACTACCAATACCATGTCTAGAACTGAGCTATTGCCGTGTTTTATGTGCTTCGTACCATTGAATGAATATTGTGTTACCGTGGGTTGTTCTTATCATTTTGTTGTTTGAATATCAGAGGTTTATCAGATGGCTCTGTTTCTTTGGAACACTTGATGGAAAGTTTTGTTGCAAAGCTCCTTTCATGGCGATAACTTCATGTCTTGGTGATAAACTCCCATAAAACTTGATCGGAAATAGTTTTATGAGTTGCCGCCCTCTGTGCTATTAAAAGGTTGGAAGTGGAGCATTAGTTTTAACTCAGAGCTGTTTGCCCAGTGTGTCTTTTGGCTGCATTCTTCATCTTACCACTTTCTGCCTACAAGACATCACTCCCACCAGCTTTTCTTCAGGGACTCAATAGCCTTGTATGACCCATCCCTGCTGTACATTACAACCAAACTTTGTGGGCATCTTCCTTGGCTATTTGCATTGCCAATACTATATACCATTTATGTTCAGTCATTCACCTCTCCTGTCAGGGAGTCCTCAATGAGTATTAATTGAACATTTGGAGCAAATTATATATATATATATATATATCTGAAATGAGTATACTGTAATGCCAATTCTTCCTTATTAAAACTTCTTTGTTTCCACTTGCATTTTGCACTTACATTTTGTAGCCATGTTACCCTGGTTTTATCTCTACTGGTTGGCAACTTAAGATATTCAGTTCAGTTGGTACACACCTATATGTTCCTGTAATTTTGTGACTGATTAATGTTCTGTCGTATGTAGTTAAGCAGATCCTGAGTGTCTGTCTTCCAGTATTGTGTACCGTTTTCTTTTTTTCCCCAAAACATTTTTTTTAAATCTCCACCCAAAGATATGTTTCTATTGATTTTGTTGTTGTTGTTGTTGCTATTTGAGAGAGAGAGAGAGAGATCTATTGATTGGCTGCCTTGTTGGGGAGCATAAGAGACTTAGTTGGAAAGTTGTAAGGAGGACATTCTGAGAAAAGGCAAGTGTGTGGAAGGCCACCTGCCCTGTTTATAAAAATATCAGCTTAGGGGAGATTTAGGGAGTGTTGAAGGCAGCTCCCCTAATTATTCCTTGACTTTTCCAAACAAGTCTGTGCATGTGTAGATCCCCTGGTATTTACTGAAATCCTTATGCTTAATCCCTGGATTCCCTTGCCTAGAGAAAAATGTAAACGCACGTGTCCCCCCCCAGATTACCTCTTCACCCCCCTGTTGTTTGTGTCCATTTGTTAGGCTTATATGCATGCACACAAGTCCTTTGGTTAATCTCTCCCCCTATCCCCACCCTCCCCTACCTTCTCTCTGAGGTTTGATGGTCTGATCGATGCTTCTCTGTTTCTGGATCTGTTTTTGTTCATTAGTTTATGTTGTTCATTTTATTCCATCAGTGAGTGAGATCATTTGATATTTATCTTTCTCTAACTGATTTATTTCATTTTGCATAATGCTCTCCAATTCCATCCATGCTGTTGCAAATGATAAGAATTCCTTTTTTTTACCTCAGCATAGTATTCCATTGTTTAGCTGTACCATAGTTTTTAAATTCACTCATTTGTTGATGGGCACTTAGGTTGTTTCCAAATCTTAGCTATGGTGAATTGTGCTGCTATGAACATAGGGGTGCATATATCTTTCTGACTGGTGTTTCTAGTTTCTTTGAATATATTCCTAGAAGTGGAATTACTGGGTCAAATGGGAGTTTCATTTTTAGGTGTTTTTTTTTTGTTTGTTTGTTTTTTTGTTTTGTTTTGTTTTGTTTTGTTTTGTTTTGTTTTTTGAGGAAACACCAGTCTGCATTCCCACCAGCAGTGCACCAGGGTTCTTTATTCTCTGCATCCTTTCTCAGGATTCCTGCAGCTATCGAAGGTCTTTTTTTATTCCAGATAAATTTTTGGAAAGTTCATTCTAGGTGTGTGAAATATGCCGTTGGTATTTTAATGGGGAGTGCATTGAGTCTATAGATTGCTTTGGGTAGAATGGACATTTTGATATTGTTTATTCTACCAATCCATGAACATGGTATGTTTTTCCATCAGTTTATGTCTTCTTTTATCTCTTTTTTCAGTGTCCTATAGTTTTTCGCATATAGGTCTTTTACCTATAGTTGAGTTTATTTTTAGGTACCTTATTATTTATTTACTTATTTGGTACGATGGTAAATGCGGTTGCTTTTTTAGTCTCTCTTTCTTTAAGTTCATTAGTGGTATATAGAAATGCCATAGATTTCTGAGGCTTAATTTTGTATCCTGCTACATTGCTGAATTCATTTATTAAATCTAATAATTTTTTTAAAAAATATATTTTATTGATTTTTTACAGAGAGGAAGAGAGAGAGGGATAGAGAGTTAGAAACATCTATGAGAGAGAATCATTGATCAGCTGCCTCTTGTACACCCCCTACTGGGGATGTGCCTGAAACCAAGGTACATGCCCTTGACCCAAATTGAACCCGGGACTTTTCAGTCTGCAGGCCGACGCTCTATCCATTGAACCAAAGCGGTTTCAGCATAAATCTAATAATTTTTTGATGGAGTCTTTAGGGTTTTCTATGTACAGTATCATGTCATCTGTGAATAAGGACAGTTTTACTTCTTCTTTTCCAATTTGGATGCCTTTTATTTCTTTTTGTCTGATCACAGTGGCTAGTATTTCCAGTACTATGTCAAACAGGAGTGGTGAGAGTGGCATCCCTGTCTTGTTCATGTTCTTAGGGGAAAGGTTTTAGTTTCTGCCCATTGAGTATGATGTTGGCTGTGGATTTGTCATAAATGGCTTTTATTATGTTGAAGTATTATCCTTCTATTCCCACCTTGCTGAGGGTTTTTATCAAGAAAGGATGTTGGATCTCGTCAAATGCTTTTCTGTGTCAATTGATATGACTATGTGATTTTTATCTCTCAATTTGTTTACGTGATGTATCATGTTTATTGATTTGAGGATACTGTACCATCCTCTAATCCCTGAAATAAATCATACTTGGTCATGGTGTATGATCTTTCTGATGTATTGCTGAATCTGATTTGCTAGAGTTTTGTAGAGGATTTTGGCATCTATGTTCATGAGGGATATTGGTCTGTAATTCTCTTTAATTGTGTTATCTTCATCTGGTTTTGTTATTAGGCTTCATAAAATGAACTTGGCAATGTTCCTTTCTCTTGAATTTTTTGGAATAGTCTGAGGAGGATAGGTTTTAGTTCTTCCTTGAATGTTTGGTAAAACTCCCCTGTGAAGCCATCTGGCCTCGGGCAAGAATTTTCTTTCATCTTCTTTTCTCTTAATGGTGTCTATTTGATGTAAATATTCAGTAGTTAGCTTGATCATGGGTGTCCCAGGAAATCAAAGAGTTATAAGAGGATTCTTAACATATGTTTATTCCCCTTTAATTTATGTTTTATATCTTTCTACTGGAAACTGAAAAAATAAAATGTATCCCCCCCAAAAGCCAATTACTCTGCATGGCCTTTACCCCAAGGTTGGGCTTTCTTTCTTTTCAGGTAATAACCCACAGAACTGGCTTTATATAAGGGGTTAGTGCAGAAAGCTCATCCTCTCCTTTGGTTATATATAAGTCCCAGGCATTAAGCAACCCATTTTTTTTTGTTTCTGAGGCCTATAATCATTCTTTTATTTCTGCATTTGGCAGGTTGTGGATTTCAATTTAATTCATAAATGTATAACTTGTGTTGAAGTAATTTCTGCTGAGAAATGATTTTGCTAGCCAGTTGTTCAAATTTTTCAGTTAACAGTCAACATTCGATAGAACATTTGAATGGGTATACTGGGCTATAGATTGTCAGTATAAGACTTTGTTCTTTTAGTCTACCTTTTCTCCTTAAGAACTGTAGGATTTCCTGAATATTTGTTCAGAGTTAATCAAGACAAGTTTAACTATTATCTTCCCATGTATATGATCAATGCATTAATACCGAGCTTTGTTCTCCTCATTTATATCTTCATCTACTTAAATCTAGATCCATATCTGTTAAAAAAAAAAAAAAAAAGTGAACACTAGGAAGACTTTACTCAGTGATGACTAACTGAATTTTTTTTGCTGAGTCTAACCTTGAAAAACAGTGATAATTAAATTCTACAAACAAAATTAATCATATCTACTAGTAGTTACAGATTTTGCCTTATCAAACTTTTGACCAAAACTACTTAAAGTATAAGGTACTAGCTAGAAATTTAATCAGATAGTTAGTGCTAGTTTACCTCTGCATGTTCATAACCCATACACGTAATCTATAGTCACATTTAAAAATATATAAGTTCTATAAGAGCAGAGATGCTTTTCTCTCATTCTCTGCAGCAGCAAACGTGCATATGTGTGTGTTCAGACTCACACATGCGTGCGCGTGCACACACACACACACAGGCACATGTACATATACTAGAAAATCAACATTGGAAAGTTCCCTGAACAGTTAGGGAAAGGAGAGAGACATTGTGGTGTCATAGAAACAATCTGGACTTGCTAAATGCTATGGGTTGTTCTACTAACTGGGAAACTGGAACAAGTTATTGATAGCTTCTGGCTCACTTTATCTTGTCTTTATATTAAGACAACATTTGAAGTTTACTTTTACATTAATTATTAGTATAATATTTGTTTGAAGGTAGAGAAGATGATAATGCTGAAGGGAAAGAATAAAGCTTTAGGCTGGAGAGACAGTGGTCCAGATTTACGGAGGGAGGGGACATTTCTCACTTTTCACTCTTACCTATAGTTTGAGTTCTTTAGGGGGGCTATAATTCAAACTTACTGTGAATGGATTTGTACAGAGATTGAATATTATCCAGCTTTAATAGGCAGGTCAAAATGCAGAAACAATATGGATATTTGAAAAAAAAATTTTGAAAATACAGCAAAGGAAGCAACAGTCACAATACAGGTGGAAGTTCCTATCGGGCATATGTGCTGGGGAGGCTGGGAAATTTCATGTAGGATCTCAACCAATTGTGATCCAATCCTGAACCTATCCAGCTAATAATTAAGGCATGGGCTCATCATGCAATCAATTGTAAATCCTCACTCTTGAAGAATCAGCAGTCTTTCCTTTCCCATAAAAGGATGAATGTTGATGACTAGGAATCATAAATTAAGTTATGAAAGTAAGCTCATTTAATGGGTTAGGGTCATAGTTTTTTTTTAATAAGTAAACAGCTGGTCTGAGTGTTTATACTAGCTGAAGTTAAAAAATGATTTGTGATTTTTTTCCCCTTTGGTTACATATTTAATTACTAACTGTTGTCAAGTATATTTGTTAGGTGACATCACTAAGAATCTAAAATTGTATTCCATTGCCCAGAAAATTAAATCAGATTCCTTAGCTTGATTGAACATCACATGCAATCCAAATGCCTCTTCAAGTGCATTTTCTTTCAATACTTTCCAGTCAGTGGTGCCTCGGGTTTTCTTACTCTCAGATGGTATTATTTATGCTGGATCTGAATTAGCTGGAATATGCTCCTACTTTGGCTTCAAATTTTATTCAGTCTTTAGTATTAACCTCAATTGCCACCCCATCCAAAGCCTTCTGTTTGCAGCAGCATTTATTCATTCTTATTTATTATTCATTTATTCATGCATTCAAACACTCCACAAATATTTACTGAGTACCTTCTTTGGTTGTCCTTTCCTAAACATGAGTTTTATTGCAGGTAGAGTCATATCCAAGTAATTATACTGAGATTGTATTTTAATGTTTATTTTCCCGCCTCTGTAAAAGTGATCTCATTATGGCAATGATTATGGGTTGTTTGTTTGTTTTTATAAGGAGAGATTATGATAGTGTAAAACATGTCTAGGCAGGGAGTTAGGAAGCTGGTTCTCTGTCTCCTATTGGCTACAACTTAATTTGGGGCTAATTCAAATAAGACATTTATTAAGCTTCTCCCAAGTTTATTGCAGTGTTAGGCATATTGTTGCTACACAAATACATGTATTTTATGTATGTTTGTTACTGACATACATTACAAATTTATTTTATGGAGCCAGCGATCTAAAAGAAAGACCCTTAACCTGAGACATTAGAGGAATAATGTTTTAGCTCCAGATGATTTTAATGTAAATTTTTTTGATATGCACTTATATGCATTTTTATGAGGAGATGGTGAATAGCTTTTAGATGTTAAAAGTGTCACTGAGCCTTAGCTGGGTGGCTCGGGGTTGGTTGGAGCATCATCCTGTGCACCAAAAAGTTTCTCATTTGATTCCCCATCAGGAAGGGTACAGAGGCAATGAACTGATCTCTCTCTCTCTCTCTCTCTCTCTCTCTCTCTCTCTCTCATCTCTTTCTCTCTCTCTCTTTCTCTCTCTCTCAATTAACCAATTGAAACATAATCTTGGGTGAGGATTTAAAAAGAAAAAGGTGCCATTGATCATTAAAAAAAAAAAAAAAAAAGTTAAAAAGCTCATGATCTCAGTGACCCAGCTAAAGAACAAGAGCCACAGGAGAACAACAATATGCTAAGCTGAGTTTGGAAAAAGGTAAATGGTACCTGACTGTGGTCATTTAAGGAAAGGCTTTCTGAAAAAATAACTCTTGGAATATATGGCATGTATCCTTTGTCTTCAGCATCCTTGTGGGAAAAGAAGATAAACTATAGAATCTCCGTTATTCTTCCAATTGTAAAATTTGTTTTTTCTTTGATTAGATTATGACATGCCTATCAAAATGCCGGCCACATCATGGGGATTCAGAAAACATCTGTTCATTATTCCTGAAATGAAACTTTTAAAATGTGTTGTCCCAAACATATCCACTATCTTGAGTTAAAATTGCAGAATATTATAGCATTAGCTCCCCAATGTTCCATGAATGAAAGGAAACTTAACAGATGTTTATGTCATTGCTCACACTCTTTCACTTGGCAGATCAGAAAGTTTAATTCTTTAGTCTCCTTTATTGATTCATAGCATTTTTAATACCTTGATATTTTTATTATGCTTTCCATTGTAGCATTTTGGGTCTCTTCATTATCTGTATGCTTTGTGGGGGTTGGAACTATCTCAAATCCATTCAATATTATCCAGCACTTAACACATTTAACCAAAAGGGAGCTTAATAAATAATGAATGACAAATGAAATACAATGGGACCTCGTTTCTGGACCTTAATTAGTTCTAGGAGGCTGTTCCAAAACTGACTCATTTATTCCCATTAGAAATAATGTAAATTGAATTAATCTGTTACTGACCCCCAAATGATTCCATTGTAACCTTTCTCATATACAGTACATGTCTATTGTACTGTTTAATCTATAAACACTTTAAAAACAAAAAGTACACTAAATGTAAATGAAAATGTAACAAAAAGGAAAGGAAATGTACAGTAAAAATGAAAATGTAAAAATAATTATAGGCAGTGATAAAAGCAAAAAAAAACAAAAAAAAAAAACCCAAAAATATTCACAGTACAACATCCTGAGATTTTAACAGTGGTAAACTGACTCATATCCATGCATTCTCTGCTTTGTCACCTGAGCAGTGTGTGACTGATCATACAGATATCAGCATGAAAGAGTTGTCAGGTTGAGAAGCGAGTTGTTCAAGATGGGAGATGTTTGAGAAACTAAGTTATAATCTGTAAATTGCTTGCTTCAGTATAGCACAGATGGCAGGTTCAAGTCCCCACACTGCCTTGTCCTCTGTGAGTTACTATCGGTCAGTTTCTTAAACTCCCTGCCCTCAACTTCTTCATCTGTAAAGTGGAATAATTTTTCCTGATTAAAATTAATTAAGTGCTTGGGAGAATGTCATGAGTGAGGAAAATCCAGGTTTGTGGGAACCTCAAGCTTGTATATTCCTCATTCTTTTTAAGAGAGTATTAAAGGTGAATACAAAATTTGCCAACTAGAACATTTTTATGGCTTTATTTAAATTGGGAGAAGAAATCATAAATTACAGAAACAAAAACATTGAAAAATGCCAAAACATTCCAAAATATTACCATCATGGTTAGTAAACATCCGAATTCATCTTTATATACTTTATTTCTTACAAATTTTTGTCTGCATGCACTCATACTTCCTCTTTTATGTGATAATGATTTTTAATATTTTCTATAGAGAAAAGGGAAAGAAATGTTATTCTTTTCTCTACCAAAGTAAATTGGAAGTTTATTACTATTATTGATGGTTTAGGAAGTATTTTTATTTATCTTTATAATGCATTACCGGAATTAACACATTCTCACTTCCTCCAGGGCTTCACCCTCAGGCAGTTCTTGTTTGGAGGGAAGTCTGGGAGAAGTCCATTTTTGGGGTTTCACTTGGCATGATCTCAGAGTAGCATATGGTTTTCACTGCTTCCTCTTGACTCCCCATCCCCACCCTTGTGAGAATTTCTTGTTATGAGAGTTGAGGGAAAAGTGGCTGAGAGCTTAGGTCACAGTGACCCTGAAGTATTGTATTTACATCTGGAGTGTCATGGATAAGGTCCAGACACTCCTTGAGGTCTCTTGGGGATAGATTGTCCATGCAGACTGAAGGAAGTGCTGGCAGCCTGCTGGCTGATTATACTTGCTGGTAGTACCTGCTCAAACCATGGATGACTTCTAAGAGGTATAAGGTGACCACCTCTGGGGCCACCTTCTATGTCCTCCTAGCCCCCTGAGCTATGGCAGTTGCTTCTTCACTCACTACAGGCAATGCAAAATTCAGGCATTGGAGCCCCACTGATTCTGTGTTAAATCTGCCTCTCATCCCAGGTGCTCCATAAGTTAGAACTTACCATTGTTATTTTGCACTTTCATTGCCAAATGATTTTTTTTGGTAAATGCCTAGGACTTGTGCAGTGAATATCATTTGTGATTGCATATACTTTTTTTTTTTTAATTTTAGGAATAATTATTTTTCTTTACTTTACCCAATCAGGGGAGAATTTAGATGACCTGAACTTTTAATGTAATGGATTTTTTAAATGGGTTGCACCAGACAAAATTTGTGCTTAATACTTCATGAGTATATTAATATAAATCTTATTGAAATAAAAATGCTTTATTTTATGTATTCTCTTTTTTTAAATATCTTGTTTATTGATTGCAGAGAGGAAGGGAGAGATAGAAAGATCAATGATGAGAACTGATCCACGCCCCACACTGGGGATTGAGGCCACAGCTCAGGCAGAATCCACCTGTGACCTCCTGGTTCAAAGGTCAACACACTCAACCACTGAGCCATGCTGGCCGGGCTTTTTCCTTCCTTCTTAAATATCATTTGTAGAGGATGTCATTCTGTGGCCATATTCTCGTTCAGAAATGAAGAACTTGTTTTCTCACCTAGTGGGAGTGCTACTTGCTAGAGTTTTCAGCTGACGGTCTTCTCTGGGAGAGACTTTCCTTTCAAAGAGCACATGCAATCCCCAGGGCAACCAGTGTTCTTTGAGCGGAGGGGAGGGTCATAAAGCCATTGTTTCCCCAATTTGTACAACTGCAGAGGGCCACCCGGCTCCCCAGCTCCAAAAACCCAGTCACTTCTTCCTCTGCGCATTTTTGCTTTCTAGCCTTCCCCCACAGGTAGTGATTCTGCAAACCTTCCCCAATCTACCTCCTGCACGTGAATCAGTCAGAATATCCTTCCCAGAGAACCTGCTGTGAACCACCATCAATTTATTAAGCACAATCTTTTTAATAACAGCTTTTCTGGGGATGAGGATAGAGATCATTTCTATGATGTGACCCAATTTCAGAAACATTCAAATTGAAAAAAAAAAGCTTCATACAATCAAGGAAGGGCAGTCCCCACACGTGCTGTAATTGCTTACTGTGTGAATAGGCTGGCTGCCACCAATAACCTGAAGCACTTAGAAGCCTTTCAGGGAAGCCATTATCTGAAGAAAGGTTAAAGATAGTTGTTCTTTCCTTTTCTCACTGCAGTTTTCTCTCTACATGCTCTCCCAACTTGATCTCTTCTGAACTCAAGGTTTTGAGCCAATGCATTATTTCTCTAGTACTGCCACCTCTTGAGCTTCTAATTTGCATATTTGTCTGTCTGCCAGAGCATTTCTTTGATAGCCCTCCAACCTCGCAAAATTAACATGTCCACCACTGGCTGAGTCATCTTCCCTCACACCAGACCTATCTCTGTCCAATCTCAATCATCACTGCCCTGATCTTCCAAACCATAAAATTTTTCAGTCATCTTAGACTTTTCCTTTTCCTCCCTCATCTGACATAGTACTTGCCAATTTTGCTGGGACATAGTACTCCAATAAGCAATACTTTTCAGTTCCTATTGCTACTTCCTTAGTTTTGCTCCTTAGCTGGATTGCTACAATAATAATTGATTCATTTTCCTACCTTCAGTCTTGATTCCTTTCAATACATCTTTTGCACAATGGTCAAGATGAATTACATCACACACTCTGTATTTATTGCTCTCCACACCATCAGCCATACTTTCTAATTCCTCGTTTATTTGTTTTCTGACTTTCTGGGCTGTGTCCTTAGAAGAAGAATGACTGGCACATAGTAGGGGCTCAATAAATATTTGATGAATGTGTAAGTGAATGAAGGAACCAGGACTACATTTCAGTTGTCTTCCTTCTTGGCATGTGTAATGGGCAAATTACTTACTTTCTCTGGGTTTTACTTTATTTGTAAAATGAGGCTGATATTAATGATGCCTCCCATATTTTTCTCAAAGATTCTTTATGAGATAGCAATGCAATATTAATAGATGGTGGTATAAGTCCTTATGCCTCTTGCACAATCTCAAGTGCTATACATGTAAAATTTAATCTTCACAATAATCATATAATATATGTTCAATGAGTAGCTCCACTTTGCTGCTTTTGGGTGGAGGAAATGAATCAAGGTATATCCACGTCTTGAAGTCACCTCGAGAGTAAAGAAGAGCCAGGACTTAGAGGCACATAGCTGGGACCACAGCAGCCTTGACTGTGTGCTTCCTCATCCTGTGCCTATACTGAGTGAAAATGACCCTGGATAGGAATCCTATGGCTTTAGGATATTGAATTGAATAATATTGAATTACAGTAGTATCAATTACACTGAAAAAAATTTTTCATATAAATCAATATGTTTTTAAAACATTTTTTAGACTTTTATTATTGATTTTAAAAAATCCTTACCCAAGGATATGTTTATTGATTTTAGAGAATGAGGAAAGAAGAGAGGAAAGATAGAGAGAGTAAGGCATAGATCTGAGAGAGAAACATCCACTAGTTGCCTCCCTTATGTGCCCCGACCAGGATTGAACCTGAAATTTAGGAATGTGCCCCTACCTAGAATCAAACCCACAACCTTTTGTTGTACAGAACGAGGCTCCAACCAACTGAGCCACCTGCCAGGGCTTATTATTGATTTTTTTCAGTATACTTTCTAAGAAAAAATATATTATCAATAGTACCAGTATTATTGATATTATTGTAATTCAATATTATTCAATTCAGTGGTCCAACACACCAATACTGGCTTGTGATCACAAAATGTGTCAGGTATAATTTCAGATTTTTATAATTTTTTGAAGCTTTATTTTAAGTCTAGTACATAGACATTTTTTGTCTAGGTCATTGATGACATGTTATGAATGTTAGATGTGTTCATTTTTTTTTATGTGCTATTCATGTAAGGTAAAATGTTTTCCTCTATTTATATATATTTAACCTAATATACATATGTACTACATACAAAATTGTTTATTCTTCTAAAATTTGCCATAGGCAGTGGTCAATTGGCACCAATTCTAATTGGCTTGTGAGAGCCAATGGTTCAGTATTCAGGCATTTTGTGAACCAGTTGTTAAACCACTGGCTGGAAATCAGTGTAGTAAGATACTTACATAACATAAATTGGCAAATGTTACAAATCAGTGTGGTGTTTGTTTTTATTTCTGAGAGCCAGCTTACTTGCCTACCACAGACCATAGCCCTTTCATTTTTGTTTAGTATAAATTTCAAAAAAGTGTTTAAGATCTTTAATAACTTCTTATTTTTCCTCTGTACAATTTTAAGCTATATTGTTAGGTGCATGAAGGTTCATAATTAATATATCTTATTTTAGGTTGTAAATTTTATACATGAGCATTATCCTTTGTATTGCTTAGTACTTATCATTTGAATTCTATTATTCTAGTATTAGTGTTACTATACTTCTTAATTATTTGCATTTTCAAGTTTTTTGTACCATTTAAAAACGTTTTTATTAAATTATTGGGGTAACATTGTTAATAAAATTATATAGATTTTTAAATGTACAATTCTATGATACATCATCTGTATATTTCATTGTATGAATACCACCTAAAGTCAGCTCTTTTATCATTATGTATTTGACCCCTTTTATTCTCCCTTTCCCTTTCCCTTTGGTAACCACCATACTGTTGTCTTCCTCCCCTCCCTTTCCCTTTGGTAACCACCATACTGTTGTCTGTGCCATTTTATTTTTGTACCATTTCTTATAAATGACATATTTTAAACTTTATCTCCATGTCTTTTATTTTTAAAACGCAATCTAAGTCTCTGTCATTTAGTAAGCAGATAAATATTTTATCCCATTTTTTCATGTGTGGGTGTGTATACATGCATGTGTAGACTAACTACTGCCACATTATGTTTTATGTATATTTTTACTGTGCATCCTTTGTTTAAATTTTCTTTTTTGCATACCGTGGCCTTCCATTAGATAGGTTACGTGTCATTTCCTTTTGGTTCAGAAATTAAAATGATATATATAGGGCTTTCTTTTCCTGCAGTAAACTTTTCTTTTGAGTTTTGCAATTAATCATCATGAATGTATTTCACCTTCTTTAAATAATCTTAACATGAGTTTACTTCTCCCCCATTATTTTCCATATGGAGATTACTTCCATTTTGCTGGTTGGAAAGGTGTATGTTAGGTCAGTGGCTGCCCCTCGTGGTGGGAATTGGGAATGCAGTGACTGCAAGTTGGCATGAGAGAAATTTGATTATAGATGTTTATAATCATGTTGGTGATGGTGCTTTCACGGATGTATAGACTTGTCAAATTTCTGCATATCATATACCTAAATGGGTGTATTTTATAATCTTGAAATTATACCTCAATAAAGTTGATATTAAACGTGTGGTGGAGAATGTCAGCAAGAGCAAAGCTGTGGTATATAGAAAAGGCCCATTACTAGTTGCATCTCAGGTAATTATAATGATACATATAAATGTTCCAGCAATACTTTGTAGCTTGGAATTTGAAATTGCCAAAATAGATATAGCAGAAAAATAAAATGTGGGGGAAATTCAGGGTGCTTCTTAGAATATGACAGTGACTAACTGAGCCATCTGCTGGATAGGGAGACAAGTGCAGCTAAGAGGCTAATAGTTGTGACAATGAGGACAATGTAGTTATAAATAAATTAAAAATAAAATCCAACAAACATTTGATATCCACTTATCATGCATCATGGATACTTTTCTGTGTCGGAGGTATAGGACGAAACGAACTAAACAAGGTTTCTAACCTCAAGAATATCAAATTTTAACAAAATAAATAAGTGAATTAGGTTTTAAAAAAGTACTTAGATCCAAATATATTAAATGTCAACTTGTTTAATGCCCCAAAGTTCCTTAAATATCACATTATACCTGCCTTAGAGAAGCGTACTAACTAGCATTTTTCAAAAACCCACAAACCCTTTTCAAGAATGTTTGCACCTAATGATTAAAAAAAAAAAAAATACATGCCTTGGTCAGTATCGCTTAATTGGTTGACTGTCATCCTGTGCACCAAAAGATTGCTTGTTCAATTCCTGAACAGGGCGTGTACCAGGTTGTGGGTTTGAATCCCTAGTCCAGGTGCATGTGAGAGGCAACCAATTGATGTTTCTCACACTGATGTGTTTTTTCCTCCTCTCTCTCCTCTCTCTAAAATCAATAAAAAAAAGGAAAAAAAAATTTAAAGCACATGAACATATTACTACATAAAACTATACTAAGAGATATGCCTTCTAGCTTCATGTATGCATCATCATTTTCTATCTTATATGATAAACTTCCGAGGTGTTTTTTTATTCACCTTTTATGATACCATCTATTTAACAAAATTTTTTTTAAATAGTCATGATAACCTAGCTATCCAAATTTTATCACTGTCTTTGTCCTTGGCATTATAGATATTTAAATGTGTACAATTTGCTTCGGAGACTTTCCAGTATAATTTAGCAATTTGTATTGTTTTAAGTATTCCCAAGAAAAACATTTTACTTAAAAATTTATATTTAAAATACATATATTTTACAAACCATGTATGAAATTGTATTTTTTTTTTAAAAAAAGAAACATCCTACCTAATCATTTACTTTTGTTGTTTTTGATAAGCAGAGATTTATGGGCCCTATTATCATGTGTGTGGCTTTACGAGAACATTAAATACCAACTTCAGATCTTATCTTTGTATGGATTACTTTTTCAAAATCACTGTAGTAACCATGGTAATATAGTTCATATATATTTTTTAACTTACTAGTGAACACAGATTATTTCACAAAATTTTATGCTTGACATTTTCATAATATGGGTGTCAATTAATACTATAAACACAATTATTGAAAAATGCCAGTACCCTTAATTACAGCCAGGAAAATCGGAGACATCTGAAGGTATCAGTTTATCAGCTGTACTCAAATGGGACTGATTAAGAGATCCACTGGAGTCATAGGTCTTCAAACTATAAGCTGTGGGTCAAATTCACCAACTGTTTTGATAAATGAAGTTGTATTGGAACATAGCCATACCCATTCATTCATGCATGGTCTATGGCTGTTTTCACAATGGAATAGCAGAGTAACATCCTCAAGACAGACCCTATAAAGATTTGTTATTAAGAAAGCCTTATGTACTGTCTGGCCCTTTAGAGAAAATGTTTACCAATTCCTGCTTTATACAGGGGCAACAGATTTGTCCACTCTTACCTACCACTACTTTCAGACTGTTACCAAATGACTGCCTTTTCTCTGAATACACAATGTACTGTTTTGTGTATGTTCTTGCTCAACTCTTTCTTCCAACTAGAACGTTGTTTCCCTTTAAAAACTCATGTGTAAAATCTGCCCATCCTTTACGGTGTGATTCCAATATCACTTCCTCCATGAAGTTTTATAATAAAAAGAAAATAAAATTCCATGAACGAAGCTCCCTTACATCCCCTAACATATTTGCTACAGCCCCTGCTTTTCTCTTTCTTGCGCTTGCCTGGCATACACAGCTATGATCTGTGATTCAGTCCAGCTTTCTACCTATTCCAGGCCTACCTGTTCCTTGCAGCTTAATGTGGCTGGAGAAAACACACACTGATCTTACCTCCTGGCCATTCATGACCACAAACTTCCAATAGGCATGGCTCTCATTCCATACTTATTTTAGTTTATTCTCTTTATTACCCTGATGATGATTTCTTTCATTCTCCTCTGTCCTCAACCCTTAACACATCTTCCCCATCGTCACTCTCTGCTGATGACTGTTAGTCTTAATTAACTGGGAAGACCAAAGCCATAGTTGAGAACTTACACCTCCACATCGACTTACCTTCCAATAAAGGACAGCTACCCTCCCTTACATCCTTTATATTATACATTCAATTTTGGTTCGCCCTCATTTTTAGTGTGCTTGAGTGAATCGATAAATGTCTCTACCGTATAAACTTATATTTAGAACTCTTGTTGTTAAGTCTATGAGAATTTATTTTACATGTGCAACGAGGCAAGTAAACAAAGAGAATAAAACAAAGCAAAACAGGCAAGTGTTAGATTATATATTTTCTCCGTGGGATATTCAATAACGTTGGTATAGAATGTATCATATTTACAGCTCTTTTCACAAGTCACTGCAGAACTGAAGCTTTTAGAACTGGCCAGATGTGTTGATGTGCCTGTCCACTCTTCTTGTGTTGACCCCTGGGCAGTCTCAGTGCCAGTTATCAGGTCAACAAGCACTGTGCAGTGAGACCCAGTCACAGGACTGCCAAAACTTACGGTTTAAACTCTGTGAGCTCTCTGAGGGTCAGGCTAGAACTTAGTCTTTTTGTAATTCCCAGCTGCAGGCATCCAGGTGAATGAAGGACAAACAAATGATACTGATTAAGAGGGAATTTTATACATGCAAATCGTATGCCAGGCTTAAACACTCTTCAGTAGTTCTCAAAAATTATGGCAGCAAAGGAAGTGACAATGTATTTCATCCTTATGTTGGCCTCTCATAAAGTAGTGAACCTGGCTTCAGCCACTTCCCTCTGACAGGTTTTTGGTGAGAGTCAACTGAGATAATGCCCATGGGAGAACCTGAGTTCTGCTTTGGAAGACCTGCTTTTATGCTAGCAGAGACGGTGGCTTTTTACTTATTATCCACTTGGAGTGGGCCTGGTTCTTCGTACAGCAAGGAGCCTACACTTTCCAACCACAGAATTTGTGAAATTCCTTGCATGCCTCCTCACCCTGTCCAACCTGAATTGTGAGGTCTCATTTTATGGCCACATGCGTGATATTTACCTGACGCAAACTGCTTAATCTCTCAGAACCTCAATTTCTTCACTGTTAAATAAGAGTAGTATCTTCCACATTAACAATATTGCCAGGATTGAATTTGATAATGTACATGAGAATAATTTGGTAAATCTGAGAGAACTAGGTAAGCAATACATAGCCCAATTAATATTACCATCATTGATAATAATTATATTAATAGTACACATTGAGTCCTGAACAAAGAGAAAGGAATAGAATATTTTATCTTTTGAGGTTTTTTTTGTTTTTGTTTTTGTTTTTTACCAACATGGATCACACACACACACACACACACACACACACACATTTTTTTTTCAGAGAGAGAGAGGTGAGAGAGAATCATGTATTGGTTGGTCTCTAATCTTGGCTGTCTTAGACTTGCTGTGGGGTCCAGATAGCTTACCAAATGCTGCTAACCCTACCCCATAGGATTTTTGTGAGGATTAAATGTGATGCATATATTCAGTGACCAATAGAGTGCCCTTGGGGAAAAAATAGGTGCTTAATAAATATTAATTCCCTTTCCTTTCTTCCCCTCACCCCTTGTATTTTATTTGTGTTTTTAATGGATCCTTATTTCCCCTGGATTTTATTATAGGAAGTATTCTGGATGGATGGCTGCTGGAAACTCATTGCCATAGTCAGCTCTTCTTCAATATTTAAGGCTTTATCTGGGCATTGAGTAATGAGAATTTCGGTAAGAATAATTAGATGAAGATAGTACTGTATATGGACTTTTCTAAATGGTCACTTAAATATCAGATATTTCATAATGTGACTCTTCTATAGAGATCTTGGGATGTAACAGATTTCTGTTCTCACATGGATTTTTCTTATTTTGAAAGTAAATATAATGGGTTTTTTAACTCTCTTAACAATCTTGATATACTCTCTGTGTCTTGCTTGTAAATGTATTATTTCACTTACCTCACTCTTGTTTTTTAAATATAGATATCCTCAGTGAATTGTGCAGTATGGGTGTTTGTTACTCATCCCTTCAGCATAGACTAAATTAATCACGGAGTCTTAGTGGTTAAGATGACAGTCAACACTGCCATCTGAAATTCTAAAGCTTTGACAACATGGAAGAGGCAGACAAAAGTATCTAAATTCTGGGAGGTCCTAAGAGAGGTGATATTTCTAAATTACCAAGAAAGGTTATTATACAGTGGCTCTCATGATGGCATGAGTGTCTTCAGTTGCTTCCATTTCTATCCAATTTGTTCTCCAAATGATATTAATTTATAATTAATTTTTATACAGTTGCATGAAGTTAATCTAGAACTATAAACCTAGGTTAGTATTTTTGTTATTAATCTATGCTACATAAAATACATTGAACTATTTAAAAATGAAAGAAGGATGAGGAGATTAAGGATAATAAAAAAATTAGTGGTGATATTATTAGATTTGAACATTTTCTTAAAATGGCATGTATTAAAAACATATTAAATAATTTTGCCCCCAAGAAACAAAGCTGGAGGGCAGGCAACACAGCAGATAAATTCTAGTTTTATTAATTCTGAAAAGGAAGATTAATTCTTAAATTTTGATTTACAGATATGATAAACTATTAATTTTAATATTACCTTTTTAACTAAAATATTTAATCATTTTCTCTATGACTTTTTTTCCAGAAACCATATTTGAGGAGTACGTCCATCCAGTGCTATTTGTGTTTACTTCTGAATAGTCATTTCTTAACTGAGGCTGGCATTCATGTCTTCATTTGGGGGTAATTTTATCTTTAGGCATAAATATCATCATGCTAATTGCCACACTTCCTCATTATCTTCCCTATGAAAAGGTGTATGTTCAGTTGGCTTACACCTTAGGTAGTCAGTATTTGGGGTATGAGAGAGGGCTGATTATGGAGACTCAGGAAGTTTGGTAAACACTGACCATTTCTATATTCTAATAAGATCTTGAAGAATATTAACATTCTGCAGATAAAATGGATCTTTTGGTATATAACTACACTTGAAAGTACCTTCCTTATTAATATCCTGCATGATTTTCATGGCTGTAACAAAATATATATTTAGGATTCAGTCACGTTGCTTTTTTTAAATCTATTTCCTGACACTGGCTTCTGCTATCCTATGAGCCCTATCCTAGTTCATTTGGAAGCATTCCTTCCTTTCTTTCTTTCTTTCTTTCTTTCTTTCTTTCTTTCTTTCTTTCTTTCTTTCTTTCTTTCTTTCTTTCTCTCTCTCTCTCTCTCTCTCTCTCTCTCTCTCTCTCTCTCTCTCTCTCTCTCTCTCTCTCTCTCTCTCTCTCTCTGTCTTTCCTCTTAATAAACATTTGTATTTTCCATGCCGATTAACTTTTTCCTTCTTTCTTAGATACAACTAATAAACCACACGGCTTGACCTAAGCACCCAACCTCTAGCTCTGTAGACTGACTCAGGTCAGCCTTTATCTCACAGTGTGGGGAACCAATAGATTTGCACAGGTAAACCTTCCTCACAAGAAGGATTAGCGTTGATTCAGTGCTTCTATGAAAATCCATGAGGGTGCAGCTATTTTTAGTGGCGCTTTCAGAATCATCCCATAGTCATTTGGTCAGTGTACGTGTCTTTTGTCCAGATTCAAAATTTCTGTTTTACCAAAACGAGTAAGTATATGATCACTCAACCTAGATTGGGCTTAAAGTCTGTCATGTTTATGGAGAAGGCAGCTACAAGTATAGCAATGATGTGCACAGCATACCAAGGGCATGTTTAATGTACTATAAAGAACATATCAGTTCAAAATCATTATATCAAAGTGATTATTGCTCACTTTAAACATTTTACCTATTTATTTGACTTAAAAAGTCTGATAGGACCTCTACTTAAAAAAAAAAAAGTCATTCACTCAAAAACATTTACTGAGCCATACCACACATTAGGTACTGCTTGTATTCATTATAATCAATTGCGCCCTGTTTTTATGTTATGTCTTCATAACTTGGTCAATCCCCAAATTAACTTCAAATTAACACGAGGTTGTCTTATGTGTTCAGTGTTCCTGTTCCTCTACAGGGATGTTGATGCATGAAGGCAAGACTAGCACTCATCTTTTCACTCATTAGGACAAAACATTCTTGCTTGCTCTTTTACCACTAGTATTTATCATGACAGTATTATGTTAATTAAAAATGTTTTATTTCTTGATTTTGCTTTCAGCTGTATCAGTGCAAGTCTTCCCAAAACAGAGGCACACTGGCAGGATGTAATAAGGGATTTGGAAATCTTTGAAAATCTTATTCAAGTAAGTCCTGAATTTTCCGTAAACTATCTGATGTAATTGTTGTGGGGTAGTCCTGTCCCTGGGTTTTGCTATCAATCTTAATACAATCTCACTTAAAACAATATTATTTTTTCAGAAATTAGTGGGCCTTGTAGAACCTCAATTGAAATCTTTCACTTACAATTTTTGGATCCTAACTATCTTTAAACTCAATTTATAAAAGGCCCAGCATGAAGAGCTCTCTGTCACAACAGCCCAGAGATTTCCTTCTTCTATTAGAGAAACTAGACATCTTTGGGGCAATAGCAAGAGGAATAGCCTGACCCTGGGAAAGGCTGTCTGTCTGTGGGCTAGAGCAGCGTTTTTCAACCGCTGTTCCGCGGCACACTAGTGTGCCGCGAGATGTTGCCTGGTGTGCCGTAGGTGCAGACAAGACAAGAATTTTATAATTTTTCACTATTTTGTTTACTTAATATTTCATAATAAAGTAATTATAAAATACTTTATTTGTGTTTATTTGATTCCTATTCAAGAGAATTACTTTATATATAGTCAATATAGGCACAGAGTTAAATTTTTTAACATTTTCTAATGGTGGTGTGCCTCGTGATTTTTTTCATGAAACAAGTGTGCCTTTGCCCAAAAAAGGCTGAAAAACACTGGGCTAGAGAAGCCCTCTCCAACCTAATGTCACCCACTGGCCCCATAGCCCTACAGGGTGTAGGGGCGGAGAAGAGGAGCCTCTGACAACTGTGTTTGATGAAGTGTACTCTGTCCCACTGGGTGACGGCAGGGATTGAGGGAGTCCCAGGGGCATGAAGTGAGCCACCCTTCCAAATTAGCACAACAAAAATTCTGAAAACAGAACTTCATTGGAATCAAAGCACACAGGTCAGACCCCACAGGCTAAAACTAATCAAGGTGACTGCAGGCTAAATTAGAACATTTAAATAGGACCAAGGTCTCCTAATGTAATGGCTAAAGTACCTGAATACAATTGAAATTCACTCAACATTTTGAGAATCAGGAAAAATTACAATTTGAGTGAAAAAAAGATAATCAACACATTCTGAAACTGACATGAATTAGATGTCAGAATTACTGTATCACACAAGGATTTTCAAGCAACATCATAAAATTGCAGCCATAAGCAATTACAGATATTCTTGAAACAACTGAAAAAATAAGTTTTGGCTCCGAAACCGGTTTGGCTCAGTGGATAGAGCATCAGCCTGAGGACTAAAAGTTTCCAGGTTCAATTCCTGTCAAAGGCATATACCTTGGTTGTGGGCACATCCCCAGGAGGGGGTGTGCAAGAGGCAGCTGATAGATGATTCTGTCTCATCGATGGTTCTAACTCTCTATCCCTCTCTCTTCCTCTCTGTAAAAAAAAAAAACACAATAAAATATATTTTTAAAAAATCAGTTTTGGCAGAGTAATATGTTATATAAAAGGAACCAAATAGAAATTACAGAAATGAAAATATAATAACTGAAATACAAAACACTGATACAATTGCACAGAACAACACACACACACACACACACACACACACACACACATGCACACACACTTTACTGCACATAAATATGGTGAAATCTGAACAAGGTGAGTGAATTGGATCAATGTAATTTTCTGGTTGTATTCTTGTACTGTGGTTATGCAGTATATTACCATTGGGGGGAAATGGTGAAGGATATACAGGCTCTCACTGTAATTTCTCTTATAATTATATACAAGTCTAAAATTATCTCAAATAATTTAATTTAAAAAGCTTAATTTAATATTGTCCGTAGGTTGTTCTCATATCTAAAGCAGTGCATAATTTTTTATATTATCTACTTTTTTCCCCTTTCAGTCTATACATATTGATGCCACTTTATATACTGAAAGTGATGTTCAGGTGAGTATAGTTTTTATTTCAAAATTGCTATTTTTTCCAGTTTTCAAACTGTAAGAAATATATTTTTATAAATTTACTAAAATATGTAGTTTTAAAATCTAAATTTTGTGTGTTTTCTTATATAATCAATAAATTTTTATAAGTAATTGTTGAGATTGTGGGGCTTTGGAACAAAGAACCACATAGATGCTTTTTTGGTACAATATATAAAAGCCTTTTCCATCAATGTCAAACAAAATATATCATATAATTTTGTGATGCAATTAAATGCAAGAATCAGGTTAACTGATTTAATTTAAAAGTATCCAACATATCAGTTGCTTTAGTGCTGTAGTATATTACCATCGTTAGTCATATTTTCTACAAATCGCTTAAATGCATTTTTGACCCACATTTTGCATGAATCTCTACAATAGTCAGAAAAGGATTCTGGCTGGTTTCTTTCTGAGAAAAGAAACAAACACAACACAGAAAACCTATCAGAATTAAAAAATAATATTGAATTTGTTACATAAATACTCTGGTATTGTCCAAAGCATATATGACTTCAGGCATGTTGCTGTTCCTTTTCTTGATTGGTTACTAAAAATCAAGAAACAATCCTTGACTTCTTCACCTCATGGAAAACAAACTATGTCATGTATTGCTCAGAATAGTGAGTCCTTTTTGTTATTTCTCAATTAGAACTTCCCTGAAATAGAAGGGTTTGCCCTCTCCAGGACTTTCTAAGTACTATTGGAAAGAAGCCATAGCCAAAAACTAGGAAAAATAGATATTCACTGACCATTTAGATAGTGCAGTGCTCACAAAAATTGTCTCCCTCCTTTGACTTCAGCATGCTTTCCATTTTTTTTTGCATTTATTCAAAGTAGACAGTAGTCACAGCATCCTGAAGTTGCTTTTTTATTTTTTATTTTTTATTTATTTATTTATTTTTTTTTTACAGAGAGGAAGGGAGAGGGATAGAGAGCTAGAAACGTCGATGAGAGAGAAACATCGACCAGCTGCCTCTTGCACACCCCCTACCGGGGATGTGCCCGCAACCAATGTACATACCCTTGACCGGAATCGAACCTGGGACCTTTCAGTCCGCAGACCAATGCTCTACCACTGAGCCAAACCGGTTTCAGCATCAATCTCTGAATTTAAGTTGTATAAAGTGGTCTCTTTCCCAAAATATCTTAATGCACTGTATTCACCCTTCTTATGATGATGTGAGATATACAGTGCCTCTGTGATCAGATGAAGTGAAGAAATTGAGTGTTATTAGGCTACTTTTTACCTTCTGACGACATGTCAGGAGGATCATAGAGCCATACCCTATGAATTGTTTTTTCCTGGAATTTCCCATTTAATATTTTCAGACTGTGATTGGCCACGGGTAACTGAAACCATGGAAATCAAAACCACCAATAAAGGAATGACTATTGTGTTGCCAGTGCCAGGCACATGAGTGTGTTTTTCTTCCATTCACCTGTGCAGTAAGCATTGTTCAGGGCCTGCAAGATCCCAGCACTGGGCAGCTCATGGAGTCAAGCATCACATAGGCAAATCCCCAGGTGTTCATTAAATGCCTCTTTTCTTTTAAGTTTAGGTTTTTGTTTAGGTAGAAAACATATTTTTGTGGTACCTAGAAGGTACTTTAAAAAAAAATACTTTATTGATTTTTCACAGAGAGGAAGAGATAGGGATAGAGCATTAGAAACATCGATGAGAGAGAAACATGGATCAACTGCCTCTTGTACACCCCCTACTGGGGATGTGCCCGCAACCAAGGTACATGCCCTTTACCGGAATAGAACCTGGGACCTTTCAGTCCACAGGCCTACACTCTATCCACTGAGCCAAACCAGTTTCGGCTAGAAGGTACCTTTCTGATTTGGCCAACCAGGTACTATCCCTGCTTTGGTTTTTCTAACAAATTTCCTGGAATCCCATCTGCCTCTGAAACTTGGGAACTTGCAGGAATAGCATGATTGACAGCTACTACTATTTCAAATGTTAACAGTACCACCTGATCCTAAAAGTTCTTTCACTGTAGATATTAGTGTTTTCAAAGTCTCAGACAGTATTCTCACCCTGCTACACAGAGGAACTGTGCTCAGTGAGTAAAGGTGGCCTAGGATTTCCATGTTTTCCAGTTTCATTCTTTCTTCTGCACAATATCACCATACTCCTTGATTGCTTTGTTAGCAGTTTGCTTTGGTTTCAATTTCAGTGCTAAAAAAAAAAAAATCAAGCTGCTTCCTATGTAAAAAAAAAAAAATAGGGGTATTGTGTTTCTTCATGAAATATTTGGATTGACTTTTTATAAAAATCAAAGTTGTATCTATGTGAAAATGAAAAATGGAAAAATAATGTGTTTCTCAAAGTGGTTCTTTGTAACTCTATTTTCAGCCCAATTGCAAAGTCACAGCGATGAAGTGCTTTCTCCTGGAGTTATGTGTTATTTGGCAGGAGTCAAATAACGACATTAGAGAGGTGATAGGAAACATTGTCTTCTTAGCAAACTCCAGTTTACCATCTAATGGGGTGAGTTACTAATAGTCGTACAATTAAGGCAGATGCTTCTGGCTTGACTGGGGGAAGTCATGAGCTGGATAGAATGGACAAGCAGTCCTTCCGAAGGGAGCGGGAGTTAATTCCCGTGGAGAGGCATCCAGGATGGCAGCATCACTAGGGTGCACACAATCCTAAACTGCTCATTGACTTATTCATTCAAAACATGCATGCTGCATGGTGCCAGGCAGTGTGCTTCGATGCTAGAATTACAGTGGTGAACCAGTCAAGTCACTGGTTTTTATCAGCAGGTGCAGCAGCTAGACATTATTCCACATAATTAGGGGTTTGGCATGAATACTAGTAACCCATGTTTATTGGATTATTACTCCACCAGACACGATCTTCAGGGGTTAATCATCGAGTCCTTCCAATAAATCTATGAGATAGTTATCCTTGTTTGTTTCAATGTTGAAGAAATTGGAGCACTGAGAGCTTGAATTACTTCTTCCAATTCATGCAGCTAAGAAAACAGGGAGCCAGGATTCAGACCCGAGCAGTTTCATGTCAGAGTCTGTCTTCTTATAAGTGCTGTAAAAGGATAATAGTAAAAATATGAACAATTTGAGTATTAAATATGAATAATTTAGGCTATCTCAGGCAACATAAGCAATATGGGGTTCCAGGAAGGCAAACACTGGGGAGATCAGAAGATACAACAGATTATGGCTGGAAGATCAGAAGGTACAACAGATTATGGTTCTCATGGCAAAACGCTAGTGGCCAAAGCAAAGCGGATAGAAAGTTTTATGAACAAAGAAGACATAATAAATAAATAAATAAATAAATAAATAAATAAATAAATACTTTTTGAGCCCTATTGTAGGCCTTCAGGAAAATATAATAGAAGTGAAAAAACACATATGGGTTCTGCTCTTAAGGAGCGGGGAAGCATAAGTAAATTGATCAATAAGCAAATGAATACATCAGTTACTCACTAAATCCAATGGCCAAAAAGAAGGCAGCTAAAGGCACTGGGATTCTACTTTAGAGAAGGCTTGCCTACCAAGCTGACATTTGGCAAAGGTGTAAGGGAATGAGCATTAAATCCATTAAGGATACTTAGGGATGTATGTTCAGGCGGAGGGAACTCTAAGTGCAAAGAGCCTAAGCTTGTGTGGTTGGACACCTTGGATTTTTCCCTAGGAATTCCAGGCTGCTTTAAGTCTTTACTTAAATGTCACCTTCTTGGTGATGTCACCACTTTACAGTTTGCAGTCCATATCTATGTCAGCATGTTATGTCCCCTTCTCTGCATGTACTACTCTCTCACATACTGTGCATTTTACTTAATGAATATTGTCTGCTTTCCTCCACTTGAATGTCCGTTTCAAGGGGGCAGGTTTTGTGTGTTTTTTGTTTGTTTGTTTGTTTTTCAGTGGTGGATCCCAACTCCCAGAACAATATACTTCCTGCTCAATATATTTATGAACAGAATATGTTAATGTTTAAAATAGTCCTGCGATGTGTCACTTCTATCTTATTGGTAGAAAGACTGAGTCATACAACAAATAATTCATAACAATATCAATGGTCAGCTCTTTTATGCAATGCTCATAGTCTCTCTCATCATGGCATAGTGTGGCACACGTAGGGGAAAGAGTGGGTGGAACTGCACAGTCAAAATACCTGGATGTGGAGAATTTCACTGATTATGTCAACTGAGCTGTGTCATTTAATGCCTCTGCTTTCCTATCTGACATGATTATTTTTGGGATTGAATCAGTCAGCGTTATATGGAATATGACAGTGCCTGGCATAGAATCTGTGCTTGATGAATACTGGTGAATCTGAATTTCAAGAGCTTAATGGATATCGAATCTAATTTTGTTTTTTGCTGGTAGAGCTTTCATGGTTCAGCTGATCTCAAAAAGTGTATTTATGACTGCTACATTTGAAATATTTTAGTTCTCTGTGAAACTATGTTTGAATTACAAGGATTTGTGGTATTCACCTAAATAGTTCAATTCAACCAGCAATGATTTCATGAATACTATGTGTACAGCCCTGTGCTAAATACTAGGGAAACAAAATTTCATGGCTGTGCTATCCTGGAAGCATTTAAGAATAGTGATGTAAAAAGCATAAAACTCCCTAATGTCATTGTCATATACGATGCGCTGTAAGGAAGAATCCAAACCAGGCATCCTGATGGGACATTTAGGCTAATCATGGGAGCTCACAGGTTTGGGAAAAACTTCCTAATCCAGACAGTGTGTAATCTCAGCTGAAATAAGAAGTATTGAACAGAGAGAGAAGCAGAGGCAGTGAGGCATCTAATAGCATGGCCTGCATGGGGATAAAAGTGTGAGCTCAGTGTTCCTAGGGCAAAATGTTTGAGACAGTGGGGAGAGGTGCGAGAAATAGGTAAGGCGGGCCTGTGTGCCATGCTGGGAGGCATGGACTTCATTCGAGGGTCTATGAGCAGAAACCATTGAGGGCTCGAAGTAGAGAGTCCATAGTCTGATAGACATGGCTTACTTTTGTCAAAGTCATTAATCCATTATAAAAATAAGCCCACATCAAATGTCTCAGTTCTTTCTAATATGATATTAACTTGCTCAAGTTTTCACGTCTCACGACCTCACTGTATGATTTGAGTGATGTTATATTCCCAGGAAAGAAATACACCAGACTTTCCATTCTAATCCTTTCTATTTATTTTGCAGACTATAACTGAATCTGGATGCAAGGAATGTGAGGAACTGGAGGAAAAAAATGTAAAAGAATTTTTGCGAAGTTTTGTAAATATTGTGCAAATGTTCATCAACACTTCCTGATTGCAGTGATCCTCTTTAGCATTTCTGTTATTTACAAACACTTTTCCATTGCTCAGAGGCACCGAAACACTTTGCATTTCCAGTGTGCTACCAAAGCAAGTTTTTCTAGCAAGAAGATGATCAGGATCTTGCATCAGTTGAACTCTTAGAAATGAAGGCAGAAAAATGGCATTGAGTAACCTGATGTAAATGAACATTTCTTTTTAATTTATTGTTGAAATTGTACATATTGTAAATTGTTGAATAAAATTATGTACATATTTTATCCTTTGAAATTGCACTGATGTTTTACTTCTTATAAGAAAATAAGGGCCTAAACCGGTTTGGCTCAGCGGTAGAGCGTCGGTCTGCGGACTGAAAGGTCCCAGGTTCGATTCCGGTCAAGGGCATGTACGTTGGTTGCGGGCACATCCCCGGTAGGGGGTGTGCAAGAGGCAGCTGGTCGATGTTTCTCTCTCATTGACGTTTCTAGCTCTCTATCACTCTTCCTTCCTCTCTGTAAAAAATCAATAAAATATATTAAAAAAAAAAAGAAAAAAAAAAAGAAAGAAAATAAGGGACGTTTGTTAAGGGTGATAATCAAATTATTTAACAACTGCTGGGTCTGGGACCACTGACTACCAGTCTTCATTTACTTCTCAGCTCGGTGTGGCCCCCAGAGGGAGAATTGGCTGACTGTCAACAAGATAGCAGGAACTAGGTGCTAAATCAGGGATTTCCTCTGTAATTTGGTTATTAACATATAAAGAATTGTTATGAAAGAAAGAAATCACAACTTCCTGGCATGTACCAGTAATGTGGCAATAAAACCTTCACTGAGAGGTAGAATGGTATGTAGAAAGTGAATTGTTGCAATGATACTTTATTTCATGCTTTCCCAAGTACAGGTATGTAGGAACCCCTTTCATGTCCCACGTGGTTCAGGGTTCCTGTTCAGGGTTTGGGTTTTGGAGAAGGCCGCACACAAATGAAAAGAGACTAGAAAAGTATTAATTTGGAGATAGTGAGGGCCAGGTGGAAGCCCACCTCTAGTGGGAGGACTATCCACTGATCTGGCGTTGCTACCCCTTTTACTGAGATTATGGGAAATACCCATAGCCCTTAGGCAGGAAATTCCAATAACAGAAATTTACATAAGACAACAGAGATGGAGGCTTCTTTAGCTAACAATGTTTCAACTAAGCAGTGAGCGAACTAGCTCTGACCTTTCAGAGCAATGAAGGTTGTTGACAATGATCAGTTTCCGGCACAGGTACTTTATTTTCAGTGTTTTTTTGTTTTGTTTGTTTGTTTTGTGTGTGTGTGTGTGTGTGTGTGTGTGTGTTATATTTGAATAATTAACTGACTTGTTAGAGCCAAAACTTTCTGTCATAAATTAATTATTTATATAGCTTTACAATATACTAAGATTTGTAAGCTCTCTTTTAGTGAACTATGACTTAAATGTTCTTGTCTCATCACAAATTTCTTTCAACTCAATTCACTTCTGACTCTTCACTGAGAGACCATAGGGTAGGAATTGATCTTCTATAGATTTGTTTTCTCTCCATTGCACAGTAAAAACTGGTTCTCTATTTCAACATTCTTTTGTCACCCAGTGCACCATCCATGCTCATGTAGTTCATCAATATACACTTCACATTTTCTTTCAAGATAGTTTTGGAGAAATCTGTATCCTATTTGACCTTCAGAGTTATGTGTTGGCTCTCAGTTTCTCTTTGATCTCAGTCCAGACAAATAGTACTTGGAAGCCACACTTTAAAGTTTAGGGGTTGGGATGGTGGCAGTTGTTTGTTGCTTGTTTTTGTTTGTTTTGATTCATCTGAAATGAAATTTTTAAAATTTATCTTTTGTTTGCCTCTCCCCCCTAGATTTCTGTTGATAAAAGGTAGGGAAAATGCACCATTTAAACTTTAAGTTTCTAATTCAATCCTTAAAGTTAGCCTTCCTTCAGTGTTTGCTGAGATGGGGGAAGGAAAATCATAGCAGTAGTCACATTACCAATAATAGCAATGGATATTATAGTGACCAAATATCCACTCTGGTGTATAAATAGGCAAGTGGGTTTAAAATTTGGCACTTTTTAGTCCTCAAAAGTAGGATTCCTCCCCATTAGTAACTTAACATGGATCTTAAGAAACCCAAAGCAGCCCAGGCTCTGGCCAGAGCTAGGGCAGGAGGCAACCAATCAATATGTTTCTCTCACATTAGTGTTTCTCTCTGTTTTCCCCTCTCTCTTCACTCTTCCTAAAAGTCAATGGAAAAATATTCTCAGGTGACAACAACAACAAAAAAAATTATGCAGAGAGAGAAGCCGAAAGCATAAATATGCAACTTCTTAAAACACTCTTAGCTAACTTAAGAACAAAATAACAATGTAAAACATTACCTTTTACTTTTCATTTCTATATTCTTAACAAAATCAGTCTTTCATTTTTATTTCAAAGTTTTTCCTTCTTGAGTTGTCCTCCGCAATTAACCAGTCAAATGATATTTACCTGAACAAAGACACTGTGTTCCTGGCTCACCTACTGCCCTAATTGCTGAAAGTGTTCACTGAATATCATATAATAAAGCACACATCTGTAGGCTTAGAACCTCACATAGTAAAGATAAAGCTAATAAAGGTAAGGTTTACAGTCCAAAGTACTATTGATGACTTAAAATCTCATCTTTTCTTCATTGCAGAGACAGAAAAAGATATATGAGAAAATATTATTTCTAACCTCTCCCAGAATAAGCAAAGAGGACTAGAAGGCAGAGGACATGGAAGTGCAAACAGGAACAAGACAGAATTGGTGAGCACAGGGATTTTTAAAACCCAGTCACAGGTCTAGTTTTATATACTCTCATTCTTTATCCTAGAACAGAGATTCAATGGAATTACTTTGTTTTGCTGCTTTTGTGCAAGGAGCTTTTATTTTGATGTGTTACTGTTTATGGCCATCAAATTTAATGGCTCATAGGTGAAACTGACGTACACAATAATAAAATCAAGCAATAATTTTTAAACCAAGTAATATTCTCCTCCCAAAACACAGACATACTAGCAAATGCATTTCTGTTCCTTCATCTGTGTTATATCAGGCTTTGTGTAAGCTTTCTGCATTCATGTGTGAGTCACAGTTAGCAGATGCATACCATGTATAAACATTTTGCCCAGGGGAAAATTCCATTTCCACAGAGATTTAGTTCCAAGCTTCTGAGTGTGTCTTATGGATGAATTTTTGTTTTGACTAAGGAATTTATTATGCAAGGTAAAATTTAGCTTCATTGAAAAGCCCCCAATTGTATAATCTATCTGATGCAACACAGAAGAAAAATTAATGAATCATTAATGAAGAGTCATGATATTTTACTTCTTCAGTCCCAGACTTCAAAATAAGCTTGAGAGGAATTGCAGAGGAACTCATTACACAGAAGCAGAATTGAGAATTGCTCATTCAGTTTTTAGAACCTTGTCAACACTTCCTGAATGTTATCAGTACCTGAAATGTTATAAAAAAAAAATCACCTACAGGTGGTTCATCATCATCATTGTCACTGTTTCTTTCAGTAAGGAATTCACTCCTTCGGGTATATTGTAATCCATTTTGTTGAAAACCTACTGTGTGAGCATAATGCCAGGTGCTGCAGTTACAGCTGGGAATAAGGCAGTGGTAGTCTCAGACTTCATGTAGTTTATGTTCTAGCAAGAAAGGCATATGACCCAATTAATCACTTGAGTGCTCATTCAGTTATACCAATTCTATGAAGGGCTCCAGCAGAGCATATACAGGGATTGGTTCAAGAGAGAGCTTCTTTGCAACAGTGGCATCTGAATTTGACTATAAATTCCAATTAGGAATTATTTGGAGCAGGGGAGGAGTGGGAAGGAGCATTTGGAGAAACAGCCTGCCAAAACCTGGGCCAGGAAGGATTATGGCATGTTCAAAAAGTGGCAGGAAGGCCAGAGTCACTAGGCTCAGAGAAAGCATTGTTATTTCAGTTTATTTGCTGGCAAATGAAGTATCATCTGATGGGATGGGCTCTGGTAAGGATTTTTCTTTATATTCCAAGAGAAAGGGTCTTTTATTCTGACATGTAAAAAAATAATACATGTTTCTAGTATCCAAAGAAGAGTAGAAGTAAAAACCTCCTGACTACTGAATCCCACCCAAGGTAAAAACATATTTCTGATAACATCATTTTACAGGGGCCTTATTATTGCAGTCATTTAATGAATTCCTTGTAACACTTACTGGAGAGTGATTCATTGACTGTCAACTACAACAAACCTGTTTACTGTTCATGAGGATCAACACATAAGCTTAGAGTTGGGTTCTGCAATAGTCAAAATTGAGCTGTGGTCTACATCTTAACACAGGGAAGGCTTCTTGTAAGAAGGATTTTTAAAATCACATTTTAATGAGAACCATGTGATGTAATGGAGACAGGTCCTTCTCATCCAGAAAAATAGGGGAGAGGAAGGGTCCAGGATATGTGTAAATGATACACTCTGCTGACTGGTGATGGGCATGTTTCAAACCAGACACGGAAAGAAGCAAGATAGATGTGGTGGGGTGGAGAGAAAGTGCAGTTATACTCCATGAAGTCAGGAACTCATGGGATCAGGGTGTGGAGTGGCTTAGAAGAAGCAAAGCCTGGTGCATTTAAGGAGAGGATGAGAAAGGAGCAGTATTTCTGAATAAGTGACAGTGAGGAGCTTAAAGGTGAGGCTAGAAAGTTGGTGCAGTGATGGTCCCACTCAACAAGTACTCTCTTTTTAAGGGTATTAAAGATCATGATCATCAGCCACATTCGGCTTCCTGAGTTGATTTAATAACACCAGAGCTCTCAAGGTGGCTCTCCGAGGACACACCAGGCTGATGGAAATAATAACCCTCTTGCACTTTTATGGTTCTTTAATGTTCACAAAGCACTTTCACCTGTATTATTATTTTATCTTATAAGAGGTTCTGTCCCTCATGGGTATTGATGAGAAGAGATGCAGAGCCTGCCAAACATTTTGCTTAAGTTACTGATGTGTAAAAAAAGAAAAAGGAGAAAAATCACCTGAAACTTTTGTCCATGTTCAGCTGGGTATTTATTCTATGCCCTATTGCCTTTTATATTTTCTGTCAAATAAAGCATGAACATAATACTTGGGGTGGAAAATTGTTTGTAGTTAAAGAAATCAAAATACAGTTTAAGCACATATTTTTATCCCATATTTTGATTCTTTTACTTCACACAATTTTATTCGGGTGTTTTGTTTGTTTTGCCCAGATGGCAAACACACCATTAAGTTTATCCAGCCTGAATTAATTATCTTTTTATAGAAAAAGAAAATCCTTTCCTTTTGACAAGTAAGATGTTGGTGCTGTTTTTATGAATAAATATAAGCCATTGTTATACACAGCATTATTAATAGCATTGCTTTAAAGACTGCTGCAAACAGAAAGCTAACATGCAGCCACAGGCAGACTTTATCTCCAAGGCCACCATGATGCTATTACCTGCTTTTCAGCTGGGTGGCTTTTGATAGGTGACATGGGCATTGGAAAGGGGATTTTTCTTTGGTAAAGGAAAGTAGGTTTACAGAACAGAGGAACCCTTTACCATGCCCCCCTACCCTCCCCCTCCAAGAGATCTTTTGAACTCTGAACCAGAAAAAGGAAGACAAAGTATAACTAACCCTTGTCGCCACCATGATATATTTTCTCTTAGAGACACTTGTTTGGGCTTCAGACTCTCCCTGGTTGAAGGAACCTGGTTTCCCATGAAGCCACATGGGTTTTTTGTTGTTTGTTTGTTTGTTTTCAGCAGAGCTGACTTGTCCCTAAGGATTCATTTCATTCCTTCGTCATCTTTATTTCCAAAATCAAATATAAAATGTGCCCAAAGGAATGAGTATTTGCAAATAGTGTTGTTCTGAAGTCTGGCTGTGGGAGCCTCAAGTGCAGGCTTTAAGGGGGTGCATTGTCTATAGAGAACTGAAAAACAATAGTAGAATTGTACACTTGAAACCTATGTAATTATATTAATCATTGTAACCCCATTAAATTTTAAAATTTAATAAAATTTTTCAAAACCTGATTGAAAGTCTGTTTGCTTTTATGGATTTTAAATGATGAAAGTGGTAAAATACAGACAGCCCCGATTTCCTGATTTATAATAGTTCAGCTTAATGATTTTTTAAAAATTTTTATGATGGCATGAAAGTGATAAGCACTCAAGTAGAAGCCACACTTCAAATTGTGAATTCTGTTCCTTTTCCAGGTTAGCGATATACACCAGAATATTTTCATGATGTTGGACAGGGATGTATTTTTTGCCTTTGAAATTCTTTATACTGCTTTGATTTCTCTGTCATCTTAACACCTCTCAACAATTAAAAAAATGTTTTTATTGATTTCAGAGAGAAAGGAAGAGGGAGAGAGAGAGACAGAAACATCAATGATGAGAATGAATCATTGATTGGCTGCCTCCTGCACACCCCCTACTGGGAATGGAACCCACAATCCTGGGCATGCGCACTTGACTGGAATCAAACCTGGGACCCTTTGGTCTACAGGCTGATGCTCTATCCACTGAGCCTAACCAGCAAGGGCTCAACAACATTTTTAACCTGGGGTCTACAGATAGCTAGGTTGTCCATGTATAGGTTTCAGGAACAGTGGTATATACATTGATTTTCAGTAGAGGGCCCATTGTTTCCATCAGATTCTTAGATTGTTCCATGAATCAAAATGATTTAAAAATGCCATTCTAAGAACCCCCTTTTCTCCCTATTAAGTTGAAGGGTCAGTCAGTATTATATCTTGTGAAACTTGTATCATGTTTTACTGGGCGTCTCAGGGTCTTATTAGAATGCAGTTTCTGACTCATTAGCTCCCAGAAAATCTGTTGCTATTGGTTCATGAGTCACACGTTGAGCATTAAGGATATAGAACTCATAATGTTTGACATCAGATAGCTCTTGCCTCTGAGCTATTCCCGGAGCCACAACCATGAAGATGTGAAACCAGATGTGGTCCCAGCCATCTGATCTTGGGCAATGTGCCTAACTACTCAGAGCCTGTTCTCTTATCTCTAAAAGAGAAATTACCATATTATCTGCCTGCTGGAATCCCTGTTACATTAGATGCTGACTACAATTCTTGGTACAGAATAGCACTACATAGCTTTCTCCCCTCCCCTGTCCCCTAAGCACGTTTTTGGCTTCCTTTTACTCTGGTGATTGTTACAGAGTTACAATCAGCAAAACGGAGTGCCGTATATTATATGTCCCAACTTTTCTTGAAAAATCTCTTTCTATTTTAATGCCTCAAGAGAAATAGCATTCCAGCCTTTTCTGCCCATCATATTTCACCAGGCAACTGCCTATTGGTCTATTTTCTGTGCTTTTTTGGCTTAGCAGCTGGTTGCCCTTGGAAATGCTGTCTATAAGCCAATTTGACCAGTGCCTTCTCTCACCCTTATTCCGACTTCAGCACTCAGTTGCACCAGTTATATTGGTTAACTCTCACCTACTGCAGCGAATCCTACAATATTACCATGTTCTTATCCTTTTCCCAATTCATTTTCAAGCTATCCCACCTGCTAGATTTCACCTATCTCCCTATAGCAACAATTGCAATTTTACCTTATTAGTGCCCTGAACGTCATAGTTTGCTTACGTTATTGACATTAATTATTGAGTTGATGTTTGGCCTTGGTTACTCATCTTCTTAATTTTTGTCCTCAGATAGTCAAGAATCAAATATGTCTAGGTTGCATTGCATCCCAGCTCCCATGTTAGCTGACGCTGGGGGCTCACATGCTTTGGAATAGGTCATGGTTATTCCTTCTTGTACTTTAGATCATTGCCCTTGCTAATAAAGGACTCCAAGCTCTCCTCATTAAGCCAGAAAGGCAGGATGATTTGGTCACTATTCTTTTCCTGGCAAAACATCAAGGTTGTGATTAACATGGAACTTATATTAATCTGACCTACTACAAATTCTCATCATTGAAATAGTCTCTCAGCAGATAGTAATGGACAATAGTGGTAGAAAACAGAGGTCCTAATTTATAATTTTTCAGTTTTTTAACTTGCCACTTATATAAAGAGACTATAGTGTGGGGAAAAAATGGAGGGAAAGGAAGACTGTTGTGTTTTTCTTGAAGACTATTAGGCTCAAGGTTAGCAGCCAAGTATAATTGTCCCGTTACCACCTAGTCCTGTTTATGTCAGCAACACCTTTAATAGAATGTCACTTCAAATCACTGCAATACAAAGACAGGCACTTTAATTTACATTAGCTACAAAATGAGTACCCTTTCCAAAGGAACCCCTGAGCTATCAAGTACATCAGTGAGGATGCATGTTGCCTCTGAGATTTCTCTAGAAGCCACAGCCACTAATGTAATGGATACCACCCACCTGGGACATGGGTCAGAGTGCTTTCCTCCCCATTTGTGAAGGAGATTTTGGGTGCCAATCAAGTTTTGTGGTTTCTAACACCATTGTTTTGTTTTAGAGTCTCTGTCTTAAAAAGGGAGGATTTTATTTCTTGGTGTTAGTTCTGCAGTTCTGAGTGTTTTGATGTTGCCAAGGGCCTATGATTATCTTTGCTGAGTAGTGTGACCTCATAAGAACTCCCTAATGCTTGATTATTCAGATGTAATTGAAATCTGTGTTAATATCATTAACATTGCACTGCTATATATATATGTATATAGTTGTCCATTGACAGCTAGAGACAAGAAAATACAACAGTAAAATTCATTCAGAGTACATCAAAGAGATGATTTGAATAACAAATCTCTAAGAATGAACCCCCTTGTAGTAATATCATATGATTTCATCAATAAAGAAAGGATATAAATTTATGATTATGCCATTTGGTGCCAAAAACAAACATAATGATTATTGTCAGCCATAAATTAGGGCAGTAGAATATTCTTTAATTCTAGAAGTAATTGAAATGTATGGAAATCATTGGTAGGATGGTTAGCAGAATTTGTTGCATGATCAGCAAATTCCCATAATGAATTTACCATCTTATAGGTAACTTACCATTGGACATACTTTATAAATGCAAAGCCACAGCATTTCCCCCTTGTCTCTATAATGTCTATTGAAGAACTTCTACATTTCTGAGCTAAATTGCTCAGAGCTCAAGAAAGACGAGGTGGGGCAAAAGGAGGCAGAGTCACATTTCTGTCTATCTCTAACTCAATAGAGCCCACATGGAAGTCTAGTATCCTATCTAATAAAGAATGAATATGCTAATTGACCCTCACACTGTCGCAAAGATGATAGTGCCCATAGCCATTAGGAGGGAATATGCTAATTGGCCACCCTGCCCTCAAAGATGGCGGCACCCACAGCCAATAAGGAGGAAATATGCTAATTGACTGCCATGTCCTCAAAGATGGTGGTGCCCACATCAACAAGATGGCAGCACCCAGTCCCCTCTGCCCCACTGGAATGGCAGGAGCACAGCAAGGCTGGGCCTGCCCTGCACACCTGCCTCCGGAGTCCCCCCAGCCCCCATAGTCCCACAACCATCTAGGGCTAGCCAGAGGCATAGATAAGCCTCAGATGGCAGCTACCCAGCCACCCAGAGCGGCTTGAGGCTCAGGTAACCAGGGCTAGCCAAGGCTTGCGTTGTTGACAGTGGCAGCAGCAGAAGTGTGATGAGGCATTGCCTTCCCCTGATCACTGGGTCACCTCTGCCCATGAGGACTCCTGGACTGTGAGAGGGGGCAGGCTGGGCTGAGGGACAAACCCCCTGCCTTCAGTGCATGAATTTTCATGCACCAGATCACTAGTTAGATATATTTTTGGGAGTGTTATGGGAACTCAGGAGTCTGGAAAGGAGCCTGGTAGAGGTTAAACCATGTCTCTCTCGAAGCAGCTAACATCAAACATTTCATGGATGAGTAGAAAGTTTACAAAAAAGGTGATTAGAGAAATCCATTCCAATATCTTTGCCCTGACCTCAGAATTTTTGCTGTTGCCACTTTACCCTCATCACTTTCACCTGTTTTGAACTCTCTGCCTCTGCTACTGTTTCAATCTTCCTCATTTTTACAACAATGCATCTATTTCTCATTCCAGGCTCATTTTGGAGTAAAGTTTTTACAATCTTTTGACCCTAAGTGCTTCACAGATTGTTCTGTCAGAACAAGGACAATGTTACATTTTCAAACCACTACACTTTCCCCAAGGACTAAGAATTTGATCTTTTCCATATAGCTGTTTTCACACATAACTTAACAAAATTGTTACTCTGGAGTGGCAATTTTTAACCTTTTTTTTATCTCATGGCACACATAAATTAATTGCTAAAATTCGGTTGCACGCCAAAAAACACATTATATATTTTTTGCCAATCTGAGAAAATAAGGTATAATTTTGATTTACTCACACCAAATGGCTATTGTTGTGTTGACTGTTCTAATTTTTTTTTTAATTGACAATCTGAGGGAAAAGAGGGTTTTAAAAAAATCAGTGAGGAAAAAATAAAAGAATGGAAAATTTCCTTAATCTTCAGTTGGAGGAAAGTTTGCCTACATAGCCCCAGAATTCTTAGGGTTGCTTATATTGCCAGCTACAAGAGAAGAGAGACCCTTGAGTAGAGTACAAAGGACACCCCTACACACACACACACACACACACACACACACACACACACACACTGACTCAGACCTTTAATTTTTTCCCTATCACATAAGCTTTGCAGCATTTTTTTTTTAGCAGAAAGGTCCAATAGAACATCTTTGAGGCTAACTATAGCATGTCTTCCAGTTATGAAGATGTTTCTGTGTGGCTGAAGAGCGGTGTTGAGAGGTCCTAGAGAGGATCTTGTTAGTCAGGGGTGATATTGCCTAGAAATGGTAAAATGGAAAAGAAGCAGCCTTGAACCCCCTTAATGAACCCAACAATTGGCTTTAAGGAAAGTTGCAGGAGGGTTATGGAGAATTGAATTATTGAGACCAGCTCAAAAATTTCTCTTAATTTTTTAAGTTCAATAGAAATTCTTCTATCTGGATTTGGAGGTTTTCTGTCAAATGAGCCCCCTTTACTTTTCCAGCCTCATCTTTCTCTCTAATTCCCTAAAAATTTTCCCTCCCCTAACCTCATCAGTTGTGCCATCCTGAAATAATTAAATTCTTCCTTTCTTTGGGTCTAAATCCCATGTACTCTGAGGTTCATGGTAAGCAGCACCTTCTCCAATTCTTTTATCACAACATTCCAATATGTCCCAGTCTTCATAATCCTTGGTAAAAACCTATGCATCATGCCACATTTATCATATTATCTTGTGAGTGCAATCAAGTTCTCTTCAAGCAGGTATGATTTGTTTCTCAAAATAGGCATCAAGTTGGCAGCAAGTTTCTCTCGGGAGAACTCTTTTTCTTTTTGCATTCCCAGGGCACTAGTAGATCATGCATTTATTCTGCTTGCAAATGTGTGTGTCCAGGTGGATAGATGAGCAAATCTACATATCTCCAAAATTAGTTCACCTTCCAGTGATAGTGAATAATCTAGGGTCATAAAAAGAAAAAGATAAAGCCAGATGACATTCAGTACTTTAGCAGAAACCCATTTGAGAGAGTCGGATAACCATTTAAAAAATATATTTTTTATTGATTTTTTACATAGAGGAAGGAAGAGGGATAGAGAATTAGAAACATCAATGAGAGAGAATCATCGATCAGCTGCCTCTTGCACACCTTCTACAATACTAGAGATGTGCCCACAACCAAGATACATGCCCTTAACCAGAACCGAACCTGGGACCCTTCAGTCCACAGGTTGATGCTCTATCCACTGAGCCAAACTGGTTAGGGCTCAGATAACAATTTTTAATAGCAGGCCCAAATTAAGATTTTTGAGTTAATTACTGAGTAGTTGAGAAGTGGTTCCTGCATAAACTATATACTTATATTGTCCCTTAATTCCTGACACAGCTATGCCTTTCATTATGATTGATCTAATCAACTGTTTTTTAATTATTTTTTAAAAAATATGTTTTTATTGATTTCAGAGTGAGGGACAGAGAAGAAGGAGAAACAGAAATATCAATGAGAGAGAAACATCAATTGGCTGCCTCCGGTGCAACCTCTCCTGGGGATCAAGCACGAAACCCAGGCATGTGCCCTGACTGGAAATTGAACCTGTGACCTCCTGTTACATAGGACGATGCTCAACCAACTGAGCTACACTGGATGAGCTTCTTTCATTAATTTTTAAAAAAATTATATAAGGTACACATGTTTTTTTTTATGGGAAGACTGGATAATTCAGATTCTAGTAGAGAAAAAAAACTTGAAATCCTGCTTAGTACTACCATTTAGAAATCATCACTGTGAACAATGCTTTTTAAAATAATTTGATTCTCTATTTTCAGTTAATTATTTCTCCCAAAGTTACCAATTTCATTTCATTAAATAATTATTCTCCCACATATATACTTAAATCCTTTTCTAGATGCTAAGGTTTTTCTTCATCTGCCTGTTAATCTTAATATATGAGCAGACCAAGACATTCTGAGGATATTGGCAATATTAATAAGTAAAAATGTGGACAATAACACAAAAGGTTAGATTGGAGGAAAATGTGAAGGAAAAGTTTTACCTTGCACAGAATGAATGTAAAGTTTTGCAAAGTCTTAAAAGAGGCACAGAGTGGACTATAAGTGTAAGGATAGAGTTAATATAACTACAAAAGGACTGAGTCTGTGATAAGAAGTTGGGGTCAAAAAAGGGACAAAGATAAAGGAGTGTCACAGAGGCAAACAAATGCATTGGAAGCTCTACGTTTGCTCCCTGGAAAACGGGTTCTTTGGTTCAAGATTTGAATTATTCATTGCCAGAGATAGCTGTAGTATTCCTCTCGCAGTGACATGTATACCAACCTCTCAGAGCCTGACCTTCACTAAATGTTTGAATTTTACTTGTTCCTTTTTCTCTGACTTAATGAGCTAACAAGTAAAAGCTGGCTTCCTATTGGCTTGTTACCAGGAGAGAAGGTGCTGGCCTGAGGATGCATGTGTCTGGCCCCTTGGCATTTATTTATCTCATTATAAATGCTTAAGTTACCATCCTCTTCTGAGTTAGTTTATGTTGGTGTCACTGAGATTTGAGTCTGCACACATAGAAGCAGCACAATGACTTTAAAATAGCTTTTCTCTGAGCAGAGCTAACAAGACATGTAATAAATAGATATTCAACGTAGGTTTCAACTGAACCAAACAATTTAGATACCTAAAAGAACACTTTCTGTATTTCCATAAATTAATGTTCACCTCCACCTTTTTCTATTTTAAATAGGAAGAAAAGAGGGTCTCTAGGACCCTCACTTAATGCCAAATGACTTCAAGGAAGATTTAAGAACTTACAGATATCAATTATTTATTCCAAAAAGAAAGCATACTCATGTTAAAAATACAATAGATGAACTCCTCTTAGAAAGAGGATAGGCTGGCTTAAGAGTTTGGAAACCCTGAGTGTCCTGTACACAGAGCAATCTACACCCCCTGCCAACCTCTCAGCACAGGACTTCACCAGAGAGACTGGTGGCAAGGCAGAACTGAGAGGCCTTCCACACTCCAGGCTTTCTACTGAATATGAGATAGCAGCAGTCTATGACAGGGTGGGGCAGGACAGCTGAGAAAGACCCTTCTGAGGCTCTATGGCTCAGGTCTAATTATGACCTAAGATAAACTTCACAAGAACTCCTACCCTCCTACCTAGTACTATGTAAAGGCCTTCAATCATTGGAGAAAGACTAAAAGCTGAAAGACCCTCTCCCTCACCATCACCACCCTCCCCCACACACACACAGGTGCAAAGGCACTGTGGTTGAGGAACAGAACTGAGGGGAACCCCTAGCACTCTAGGTCTTATTTGTAAACAGACCTGTATGTAATAAGTTCAAATGTTTTCAAACAAGGATACCAAAGCAATTCGATGGAGAAACCAAAATCTTTCAACGAACAGTGCTTGAAGAAGTGGATCTCCATATAGAAAAAAAAGAACATCTGACACCATGCATGAAGAACAATTTGAAATGAATTGTAGTCTTGGACCTAAAGCTAAAAGTTTAAAGCTCCTGTAAGATAACATAGGAAAATTTTCACTACTTTGATTTAGGCAAATGTTTCTTAGAGCAAACTCACAAAGAAAAATATTGATCATAAACTGCACGTCATGAAAATTAAAACTTGTGTTCATGAAAGTGCACGGCTCAGAAAACAAGTAAGCCAGCCTCAGACTGGAGAAAACATTCTTTCAAATTATTCTCTTTCCTGTCTCCGCCCAGGCTATGCCGGTGCCTTCCCCTATCCAATCCCTTTCCTGGATCTCAAAGGGAGGGACTTCCTGCCCTTATCCTATTGGCTCCTTTCCTCAGGCCAGACTCCCCCCCTTGATGGTCACCATTTTGGTTCCCACTGCTAGGTTGTTTCCCAGGGAGACTGGAAAGCTGGTCTTTCCTGCCTGCTGCGTTCATGTCCCTTTAGTGAAGGATGCGGCTGTAACCTCTAGTGTCTGTGAAGCCGTAGCTTCCAGACTTAATCAGGCCTAGCCAGTTTAACTCCCTTCGCTTTTGTTAATACCTACCTAGCTACCTAGCTAATGCTAACACCTTGATGGAGGTGTGGATTATACAAATGTATGAATTTGTCAAAACCCTGGACGTGTACACTAAGATTTCATATATTTTTAAATTGATTTTAGAGAGAAAATAAGTGAGAAGGAGATTATATATATATATATATATATATATAGAGAGAGAGAGAGAGAGAGAGAGAGAGAGAGAGAGAGAGAGAGAGAGGGAGAGAGAGAGAGAGAGAAAGAGAGAGATGTGGGAAACACTAGTTGGCTCTCTCCCCCACACCCCCTACTGGGGACCAGGCTCATAAGCCAGGGCATGTGCCCTGATTGGAAATAGAACCTGCAACCTTTTGGTGTATGGGAGGATGCTCAACCAACAGAGCCACACCGGCCAGGGCAACACTGAAGATTTCTGTATTTCACTGTATGTAAATTACATTCAACAAAAAAATATTTTGAAAGTTTTTCCAATCTTACTTTATATCAAATACACATGACTTGAGACACTTCCCCCCTTTGTGGAGCTAACTTAATATAGTCAGATTTTATCAATCCTTAGAGTCACTTTTAAAGAATGTCTTTTTCCTCCCCAGACTTTGGGAGTATAAATAATTCATGTTCACAGGTAAGAACCCAACCTTAAATTGAACTAAGCACGCTTAGTGAGTGAAGTTCACTAGCTGTACGGCAGCTGCTCTGCGGGGAACTGTTTGAGGATTACAAGCAGCCTGACTAATGGATTCATTATCACATGGAGCATGACTTTACAGTGTGGCAATTGTGTTAAAATTTTTAAGCCAGAAGAGTACTCCCTATTTTGGTGTGATGTCTTAAACAATGGGATATTTCAAAATATTTAGTCAACATATATTTACTAAGAACTCTCAGAAGACACAGTCCTCCTCAGAGCTGCCAATGAAGTACCAAAACTAATTTGTGAACAAGCATATCAATCTCATTTATCAAAGTCAGTGTTGTCCTTGAAAGTCTTTGGATCTAGGTCCTTATTTAAATGATAATCTTTTTTTGCTTAAAATCTTAAGAGCTAATTTTTTTAAATTACAGGAAAAAATGTTTATTGCAGATTTCTTAAAATTGGCTTAATCATATTCTTTATTCAAATATAGTTCCAAATTACACTTGATTATTATTTTTTAAAATTCTACCCTGAAAAGATGGTGATTTGCTACCATTAAGAACATTTAAGAGCCCCATTTGTAGGTCCTGGTATTATTTCTAAAAATTGTCTCTATAATTTAGTTGAAAAATATTAAAGGAGTACTTTCAAGGTAATTGGCATGATGATGGGTGGTAGGAAGATAATATGAAAAATATACAACTTCTATCTACTCTTGCTGCAAACCTTAAAAAAAAAAAAAAAAAAAACCTCATAAATACCTTGAAGGGACCAAAATTCTGCCACCCTCAAAAAAAACCCTTGGATCCTCCTCCCATTCCTTCCCAATAAATTCAAACAGAGAAACTTACTTCAGGAAAGAAGTCTTAGGATGCTGCCTTACCCTATTTTAAATTAAGTATGGTAAACAAGAGGGCTTCAGGCAGGTGCCTCTTAGCTAGGTATCCTTTGTCCCATGTTTCTGAGTTACCTAACAAGGATTTTTCTGCCATGTGTATTCCATTGTTCCTCAACTACCTGTAAATCACCCACTCTCACTTTTGAAATATAATACTCTGTTGCCCCGTTTTATTCTTTGTCCAAAATGTCTTATATATCCGATGTTGCCTCACTGTCTTTGGAATTTTCATGGATATATCATGTCTACGTGAATTCCCCATGCACGTGTATTGCATTTTGATTTTCTTCTGTTAATCTATCTCTATTAATTTGGTGATTAGCCCAGCAAGAAGAACTTAGGAGGTGGGAGGAAAAGAATTAATATTTTTAGCTCCCACAACCTCATGATAGTACAATTTTTATAAGACCATACGAGAATCATATAAAATGTGCTATGTGATCAATGAAGCAGTAAATAACTTCATCTGAGATAGGCTCCTCAGAGGCAATAACAAACAAGAAATATGAGTTTAGTAGGCAAACAAGGCAGGAAAACATATCCCCAATTGAAAGGTCAGCTTGTATGATGGCGTGAAGGCATAGAGCCAAGGAAGATATGCTATGTTTAGAGATTTGCAAAAAATCCAAAAGCATAGAGCACAGAGAAGTCATTAGAGCTGCATGATAAAAAAAAAGTCTTGGAGGACAATGTTAGAAATTTTGGTTTTATCCTACATAAGTGCAAACACCAAAGATTCTTAAGCAGGGAACTAATATATTCATATTTGTATTTCAGAAAGATTACTTTACTGCTGGTGACCAAGAAGGCCTTAATAGTTTCCTTCAGCTTAACTTAAATATTAGATTTCTTGAAATATGTTATTGGAGGAGAGCTCTTCGGATTCCCTGGATCACCAGAAAGATGAGCAAGCGGGTCCTCAAGCAAACGAAGCCTTCAAACATTGTTGGAGGGAAAATTGGCAAAATGGAAGGTGTCCTATTTCCGGCACATCATGAGAAGGCAGCATTCTTTTGAAAAGACAGTGAGTCCGGAGAAGGTGACAAGCAAAGAAGACCCAATATGAAATGGACTGACTCCATAAAAGAAGCGTAAACATGAGTCTAGAGTAGCTGAGCGGGCTGTTGAGGACAAGACATTGTGGACATCATTTATTCATAGGGTCACCAATGCTAGAGACAACTCAATAGCATAGCATGTAGCACATGTAGGTTTTGGACCTCCCTTTTCTTTTGTTTTTTAAAATACATGTTTTTGTTTTTTTGTTGTTGTTTTTTACAGAGAGGAAGGGAGAGGGATAGAGAGTTAGAAACATCAATGAGAGAGAAACATTGGTCAGCTGCCTCCTGCACATCCCCAACTGGGGATGTGCTCACAACCAAGGTACATGCCCTTGACTGGAATCGAACCTGGGACCCTTCAGTCCGCAGGCTGACACTCTATCCACTGAGCCAAACCGGTGTCGGCTTGACCTCCCTTTTCATAGAGCATTTACTTTAGGAAATTTATAATTACAAATTATTTTCCTGTCCCTATGAAATATATGTAAATCCCATTAAAATCTCTTGCCAATTTTACAGCACAAGGAATATCTTTCTCAAAAACCTAGGAACCATCCCTTTGAAATATAAGCATCAAGAAAGATAGCTACCATATCTCTGTCTCTGTGGTAGGTAAGAACGTAGCTACCTTGGGCTACTTGTTCCAAATTATAAAACTATGTCCTGTTATGTAAATAAGAGTTTACTTTTCAATTGTCAATTGGCAAACATAGGTGGCATATAATTATTCCTATGTAAGCTCTTAAAAAATGTCCAGCTTTTTGTGTCAGTCTCTCTTTCCTGCCGCAATGGTCTGGAATAAAGTCTTCCTTGTCTGTTTAACTGTGTCCAGTGTAATTTTTTTTACTTTGACAACAGTGTGGACAAATATTTTACAGATAAGAGGGAGGGAGCACTGAGTGCAGGTGATTAATTATGAATATTTATATGTAGGCAGAACTATTAAGATTCCACTAAGAAATTAGCAGAGGAAGAGACAAATAAAAAATATTTAGAGCCCTAGCTGGTTTGGCTTGGTGTCAGATGCCTGGACTGAAGGGTCCTGGGTTTGATTCTAGTCAAAGGCACATGCCCCGGTTGTGGGTCTGATCCCTAATGAGGGGGTTTGTGCAGGAGGCAGCTGATCAACGATTCTCTCTCTCATCATTGATGTTTCTATCTCTCTCTCCCTCTCCTACCTATCTGAAAACAATAAAAAATATATTTTAAAAAAGAAATATTTAGAGAATAGAATCTATAGGATTTGGTGACTATAGATTTTTAGATATAAATGGAAAATGATTCTCAAGGTTGTTTTTGTTATTCTTTTTATAAGAATCAAACCTTTAAGATTCATTGATGAAGAATATTAAAATTTATGAAAATGGAGATGGGTAAGTACATTTTCCTCAACCCAACTTTCTAAGTTGATATTTGGAGGCCTGCACAAATTATATACTTCAGAGAAAGTTTACCTATGTTTGTTGAAGGCACAGTCCTCAGAGAAAAGAATGTGGTAGCAGGTGAGATTGACAGACCTCCTCTTGAGAAAGTGGAATTTCTCTCATAGTTCTTCCTTTCAGTGCCCACCATGAGCTCTTGTAAATACATTGCTGGTTGTGAGTATCAGGAGATAAACATCTTGACTCTGACCACTTCTACTATTTGATTAGATTTAGCTTTAGAAAAAAGAGTCCATTTGAGAGATATTGGCTAATAATAGCATCAAACAGATTTAGTTTTTCTGCATATTTTCAACCAGAACATAAAACTCTGTCTCCAGGGCCATTCTCTACATTTCATCAACAGACGGTGTCACAGTTGATTGCTGTGCTCTTGTACCAGCATATAAAATCTAAAGCAGCTATCCAAGGGAGCATTAAATATAAAATGCCTGAGTCATTCTGTCTTACAAGGAAACATATGGGGACCTTTGCTTCCTAATTAAAAAAAAAAAAAAAATGGGGGTGGAGACAGTAGTCACAGGATTAATCTGAATCACAAAGCTTTCACCCTCAGCAAACAGCTTGAAATGTTTAACAGTTTTAGGCTGTTAAGTTTCAAGTATAATGGAATTTTGGAGGTGGGGGGTAATTCATTTTTCAAAATTTCTGATAAACTCTATCATTGGGCCCCAAAGGCCCAGATGAGTTCTTAAACTTAATACTCAGCTTCCTGAATCAATACTTTATTAGTCTTGTTCAGCACACACTTTATTTCCCCCAATAAAACCCCAGATCACTCCCAAATTTTAGCCATCTTCCCAACAAGAAAAATCCAAAAGGTGTTTAATTTCATCTTTCCATGCTATGTTTAGAGATTTGCAAAAATCTCTCAAAAAACTCAGAAATACCTTGAAGGGATCAAAATTCTGCCATCCTCGGAAAGAACCTTGGACCCTCCCCTCTTCCCACTCCTGCCCGAGATTCAGAGAAACCTACTTCAGGAAGGAGGTCTTAGGATGCTGCTTTACCCTAATTTAAATTAAGTATGGTAAACAAGAGGGTTTGACTAAACATCAGATTTCTTGAAGAGTCAGTCTGATGTGGGAGAGGCCATTTGGCTCTGTCATTGAACTAAATTGTGCTTGGGATGGAGACAGAAATGCAAGCCAGAGGTTTCCTCTCTGCCTTAGGGACTACTTAACTGCTGGCATCATATTCCATGGACTTGGGATTGAACAGCAGCATGGGGAGCTATGCTGCTCATACTTGGAAAAGTGCAGAAAAGGGAAAGAACATCTTTTGCCTTGTCAGATGTAAACCTATGGAAGTGTATCCTTCCTGCTAATTCTGTGAATTTATGCAGGTTCAACATTAACCACATGTTAGAGAAAGGAGCTGCTTTGTATATGTGGACCCTCCTTCCCTTCTCCTTTTCTTTCTTTTATCCTTCCATCTGCCCTTCTTCTCTAGTTCCTTCCCCAGTAGCTAGAGACCAGTTATCCTCTTGCTGCTTAATGGTGTTGGCCAATCATTGAGATCTTTAAAACAATTCCAACTTACTGGCTAAAAATTTCATTTCTTACTAAAACCAAGATGACACTTTTAGGCTTCTTGTAGATATCCCCTCTCTTTGAAGGTCTAGACATAAATCATATGGACAATATCATTTAGTATGTCCTAGTTCTAACATATTAATAAACAGTTAATATCATGCCAGTAAGTCATAGAACCTGTGTGCTCTAATGATATGGAAAATTCATATTTCCTCCTCAATTCTGTAACAAATTCAAAATGACAAAACTCCAAACAGTTGGATCTCAAGAACATATTTAGGTAGAAAGAATGTGTAATTCTAAGTTGGAGTATAGAAAAATGTTGATATAGATATATGCCTTAGTGACCCGCCAACTGGCCATCAGGCTGACTAACTGTCCAGTAGCTATGACACGCATTGACCACCAAGGGGCAGACACTCAATGCAGGAGCAGAAACCACAGGCATAGAAACATGAAACAGACTGATGAATCTCAGATGGAAGGAAGAGGGAGGAGGCTGGGAAGAGATTAACCAAAGATCTTATATGCATACTAGAGGCCCAGTACATGGATTCATGCACCCGTGGGGCCCCTCGGCCTGATCTGTGGGTTCAGGCCTAAACAGCCTCTCTGACATCCCTCAAGGGGTCCTGGATTGCCAGAGGGCATAGGCCAGAGTGAGGGACCCCACAGGTGCACAAATTCATGCACAGAGCCTCTAGTTTTTAAATAAAAATTTTAAAACAATTTATTTTGAACAATTAAAACTAATAACATAATAATTAAGTGAGAATTTTCCTTTCACACAATCTTCCTGCCCATTCTCCCCTCATTCTACTTTTTGAAGGGCCCCTCATCTTCAATGATCACATTCCCTCTTAGCATCTCCTAGCAAGGAGGTCAGCCTCACTCCTAAGTGAGCCTCTAGAGATAAATCCAAACAAACATCCCTGCATCTCTCAGAGTCTTTGTGGTTTGTGGGGTCAGGGTCTAGAGATTTGCTTATTCAAAATTTTTATATTTTCTCCAATGAATGCATTTTCAGTCTGTTCCCTATTAATTACTACTGGCTTCTAATCTGACTTTTATCTGTTTTTAAGATTATATTTTTACTTTCTTTAATAAAAAAAATAACTGTTTTTATATAGGCCAGACTGAGGGACCCCACAGGTGCACAAATCCATGCACAGAGTTAGTTCAATTCCTAAGCTGAACTAGTTACCGTATTAATTTTGTGATTTATTAAAAATTACTAATTTTATTATCTCCTTTTAGAATTATTTTAATGTGAATTCCCACCCCTATCCCCCCCTAAAATCTGCTTTTGCAAACCCAGGGTTTATTTCTTTTCTGACTGAAATCATATGGTGACTCTAATTTGAGTTAATTTCAATAAGCAAGAAAAAGATTACTATATACCCAAATCAGCAATCTGGTCCTCTTTTACAGCCTCTCTTTCCAAAATGCCTCCCTTTTCAGCCCTCTGCCACTGGGCATGGTATTCTGATTTCACTATTACCTCTACAGCATTGGGCTCCAGTGGCACAGACATATTTTCCCAAATGATTTCCAAACTCAATCCATCCTTGAGTAATTACATTTGTAGATAATGGAAAAGGAACCATTAACCGTGGAGTGCTTTTAAATCATAATTAATTGCACATGCAAATGCACTGCTAAATTTGGATGCTCAATTAGACAGCTAATTGCATCCAAAATGAAAGTGCGGCCTTAAATTGATGACATGGGCCCTGGCCCTCTGTGTGCATCCTCACACTTAAACAAACAACAACCTCCCTTCTTGATGCAATTATAGGTGTGGAAACAGGGGGAAATGCCACCTGCAGAAGGTGGAAGATGTGGCCCGTCATCACTGTCCCACAATTTATATCTGTAATACAGATGGTCTATGGTCTATTTTAAATCAGATCCTCGGATGATGAGGCACCCCGGAGATAGAGGAGTTTTAGGGCTCTTGATAAACATTTACTCATGAAGGAAATGCTGTACTTATACAGTAGCTTATTCTTTAAAAATGCAGGAGGCATTTTCCTATGGGCACTTTAACTAGCTCGTATAATGTTTAGTATCTTGAAGCTCTGTGACAAGGAACTAGGAGTTAAATTGGAAAATTTAAATCATTATAACCAACATTATTGCTCATAGGTACATTGTCTCATATTTGTAGAGCGGTAACAATTAATGTTTGAATATATATTTGCTCATCTCATCATAGCTCCATGAGATGAGTAGGCTATGTGAAATTATCCACATCTGATGAGCAAGAAACTACCTTTCAGAGAAGTGATGTGATTTGCCCCAGAAAGCCAGTGGTGTTTTCTCTATTTTAAAACTCAGTCTGGTGGTCTTTCCTGAAACCAGCAGTGATATACTTTGTGAAATAGGTGAGCCTAAAATCTCTAGCACTCTAAGAGAAATTTGAAAAATTTCAGATGATTTTGTAATTTAAAAAATAAAGCATCTTAAGAGCAAAAGTAGTATCTTAGGCAGAATAATGGCTGCCAAAGATGCCTACGTACTATTCCTGAACCTGTGAATATGTTGGTTATGTCATAAAGGGGAATTAAAGTTTGTAATCACGGATCTTAAAGTAGGACCTTAAAATAAGTCCTGGATTATATAGGTGGGCTCAGTGTAGTCATAGGAGTCCTTAGACATGGCAGAGGGAGATGGAAGAGAGACTGGGGGAGCTGTGACTACAGCAGAAAGGCGCAGACAGTTGCTACATTTTGGGCTTTGAGGATGGAGAAAGGAAGCTGGGAGCCAAAGAATGTGGGTGTCTGCTAGAAACTGGTAAATAAAATCAACGACATCCGTTCTCCTCTAGAGTCACCAGAAAGGAACACAGCTCTGCTGACACCTTGATGTTGGCCCAATGAAATGTCAGACTATTGACCCCCAACATTGCAAGATAAAAATTTTGTGTTGTTTCAGACTATTGACCTCCAACATTGCAAGATAAAAAATTTGTGTTGTTTCAAGCCACTTAGTTTGTGGTAATCAGTTCTGGCAGCCATGGGGAAACTAATACAAATTATGTTTACTCAGCTGAACTGTAAACAAATGCTTGCAAAATAAATGAAAAAATGTCTCCTCAATGTTTTGTCTGTATCAGTATGATCTAACGACACCTGGCATTTGCCTCTCAGCCCATGTCACCCCATTAGAGCTCAGAAACCATTCCTGATCTTTTCCTGAGAGTTTAGCCATACTTATTGAAATTGCTGGTTACAAGAGATTCATGAGCCCTTGATCTGCAAAGACAGTTCCTTTCATTTTCTATTTTACCTAAATAAGTCTTGTTGGGCTCTGTCAATGTCGATGTAAACCTCTTTGATGGCTGACTCTCAACTCAATTTTGCACATCAGACTTAGTATTTTGAATTGATTTTTTACTTATTCTTGAGAAATCCTAAACATAGTGTAACAGAAAAGTTGCTTGAGGGTATAACAAGTGAGGTAAAGAGGCTTATTTGGATTTAGCTAGATTGAATTGAAATTAACCAAGTTGTGTCCCAGATAACCACTGTTAGAGTAAAACTTGGCCAGTAATAGAATTTCATTGATTTTAAGACAGTTAGCCTTTCCTATTTTGACATATTAGAAATCAACATTCATTATAGAACCGACAACATTTTACCACCACTTCCAGCCAGGTGGGTATGTACAACTTGGTTCTAATTGTTCTGATTTTCATCACTATAATTAACTTACTAAAATGTACATTGTTCAGACAGCAGATCAAGTCTAATTAGCACTGAATGAAGTTGTTGTGTAAACAAAAAGTTGAAGAAGGAGTAGTTGCTCTTAGTGAAACAAATATTCATTGCTGATTGAATAACTAAAATTATACATTTATTTTTGTTCTAATTGGCAAAGCAAAGGATTAAAGAAATAAAATACTGACAAATAAATAATGACCCTATATTATGTCCTAATGGGGTATAAGCTAAAAGATTGCCTTTAAATTCCAAGCAATACAAGTAAAGGCAGGGAAAATTGACAAGTTCCTCAGGAGAGATGAAAAAAATAAAAATTCAAGGCAATGAAGGTTAGTGTGACTAATTCATGAATTGTGCAGGACATTCATTAGCATTGATTCATAATTTCATCAGCAGCATTCTTTCCTAGTAGGATAGTCATTGATGTCTCTGATTAGGTAAACAATAATGAGAAGGTGAGAAATGGAGGAATAGGATGGGTCCTTTAGTTTATATACTGCTCCTAGAGGTCATTTAGGATAACAGATTATGGAGACATTTGAAATCACTATAAATTAGGTTTTACTTTTTAGCCTTTTTACATAACTAGAGCAAGGTAACTTCTCTGACCTTTATTCTAAAGTATAAAAAAAGGGCTGTAATGCAAGACTTCAATACATTTTTCATCTGCTTCTCTTTCCCTATAACCAAAAGGAATGTTTATGGGTCTGTTGTAGAGAATTTTCAAGGAATTTGAAATCAGAGATAGGAATTCAATTCCTGGATCCACCTTTCATAGTGTGACCTTATCCACAGTTAGCCAGCTTCTCAGTTCTGATGACAGTCAACCTCCAAGGTGGCCTTCCGTGAGCCCTTGTGTAATCCACTCCATCACTCGACAAAGTTTCATTTGTGTAATCAATGGCAGAAATAATGTTAGTTCACCTTTGAGTTTGTTATAGAAACTGCAGCTTCTGTCTTAGGCGGTATGTGCTTTGGTGGAAGACAGCTGCCTTGTCTTGAACCTACTCAGGCAACCCTGTGGAGAGACCCGCAAGGCAAGGCTCAGAGACTTCCAGACAGAAGCCAGCAGGGAACTGAGGGCTCACTCCAGCACATAGCCATTAGGATAAGCCTTCTCAGAAGCAGAGCTTGGAATTGTAGTCAAGACTTCCCAATCCCAAGTGATTAAAATCAAATGACAGAACCTGGGCCAAAATCATCCAGCTAAGCCACTCTGGGACTTCTGACTCGGAAACTGGGAGGTAATACTTGTTTCCTTTTGAATCAAATAAGTTTCTTTTTTAAAAAAGTATATTTTTATTGATTTTTTCACAGAGAGGAAGAGAGAGGGATAGAGAGTCAGAAACATCTATGAGAGAGAAACATTGATCAGCTGCCTCCTGCACACCCCCTACTGGGGATGTGCCCAAAACCAAGGTACATGCCCTTGACTGGAATCAAACTTGGGACCCTTGAGTCTGCAGGCTGATGCTCTATCCACTGAGTCAAACCGGTTTTGGCGAATCCAATAAGTTTTGAGGTAATTTTTTCCATAGTAATAAAAATGAATACAGTCTCTCATCTGAAAATAAAAAGAAGATAATATTCACTTCATAGAGTTTTGGAAGGATCAAAAGAGAGCATATGGTAAAATATCAATATAAACGCTAATTACTATGATTTTACAGGTCTATTTATCACACCTCAGGTAACCTTGGTGCCCTTAGACTTCCCCTTAATTCTGAATAAGCCACTAAGAGGTATTGTGTCAGGGTTTCCAAGCCAAGACCTTCCTTAGGTTTAACGATTTGCTAAAAGGATTCACAGAACCCTGATAAAGCTGTTATACTTATGGTTATGATTTATTACAGTGAACACAGATTAAAATCAACCAAGTTGGAAGGTACATAAGGCAGAGTCCAGGAGAAACCAGACACAAATGTCTGGTTGTTCTTTCCAGTGGAGTTGTACAGACAGCACTTAGCTCACTCATTAACAATCCTATATAATAAAGAGCTAATATGCAAATCGACCATCACACCCTCGCACAAAATAGTTGCCCCCATGTGGTCACAAGATGGCTGCCCGAAGATGGCTGGCAAGGAAGGGAAGTTGTGGGAAACCAGGTTGGTGGGGGAGGGCAGTTAGGGTTGACAGGGCTGGCAGGAAAGGGCAGTTGGGGGCTATCAGGCCTGCAGGGAAGGGCAGTTAGGAGCGACCAGGCCAGCGGGGAAGGGCAGTTGGGGGCAATCAGGTTGGCAGGGGAGGGCAGTTGGGGATAATCAGACCTACAGGGGAAGGCAGTTGCGGGGGACCAGGCCAGCAGGATAAGGCAGTTGGGGAAGATTGGGTAAGTAGGGGAGGGCAGTTGTAATCGAATCAGCAGGGGAGCAGTTAGGTATCAATCAGGCTGGCAGGGGAGTGGGTAGGGACAATCAGGTAAGCAGGTGAGCATTTGGGAGCCAGCAGTCCTGGATTGTAAGAGGGGTCCTCGGTTAGAAAGGGTGAAGGCTGGGCTGAGGGAACCTCCCCCCAGTGGATGGATTTGATGCACTTGGCCTCTAGTGGGTAATAAGACATGTAGAATATTGTCAACCAGGAAAGCTCATCTGAATCTTGGTGTTTAGTGTTTTAATCAAAGATTGATCATGTCTGAATAGAGCACCCATGTGGCTGACCTTAGTTACTCTTCAGCTTCTTCAGTGATCAAACAGATACAGTATGGTTCAAGGTCCTCACCATATGCCATTGTTAGCATGAACTCTCTAGTGTATCCTATGGCCCATACAAAGACACTAATAAGGAAGGATATTCCAAGGCTGATAATATACCCTCTCTGATGTCCATAAATGTTATTAGTACAACAATCCTTAAAATTCCAAGCAATTTAATGCTTCATTTGAGGTATAGCAAAAAACAAACAAACAAAAAAACACAAAAACAACAACAACAAAAAATGGGGTACTGAGGTGAATATACTCTACGCCTCACTTCATCTTTGAAGAGAACAAAGAAATAAATGGCAAAGCAAAATCACCAAAGCTATAAAGGAAAGCTCTGGATACTTACAAAGGAAGAAAACAGGCGACAGGAAGATAGTGAAAGGGCTTGATTAAAGTGAGCATATGTTCTAGTTTTCTTGGGGCAGAGTTTGTTTATAGATATTACCCTAGAATGATTATTACAAACTCCGGTCTTGCTCTAAAAAGTATCCTGGTTTAGGTAATAGGTTATATGGTGGCCCTAAAATTAACTGGCAAATGGCCCACATATTCACATGTAGAAAACTGAAAAGCAGGTGGAGCATTCTGAGAAGCAAAGGTGTGTGATCCAGAAGTGCCTGAATGTTCCAGGATAAGGAGAAAGAGCAAGAATTCTGAATAAGAAAACAAAATTAATGGAGTAATTAGGAGGTCACTGGTGACTTCTAGGAAAAAGCTTCTGAGCATTTTTTTTCCCCAGCAGAAGTTGCAATTTCAATGGAAAGGGAAGTGAGTTAGAGGGTCTGCACTGGCCACCAACTCCCTAGAAAAATATGATAGTTAGATAAAGAAAAAGGAAGGACAAATGGTTCAAGTCTATAAATGAATTGATCTTAAAAAAAAAATGAAATTCAAAAGGCTCTTGAACATATGGAAAAATGCTTAGGATAAAAAGGTAATTGAAATTAGAATTGTGCTGCAATATCATTTCATAACTGTCACATTGGCAGTGGTGAGAGGAAAGAGGCACTATCATATCACTGTTGGTAGAGAATAAATTATTATAATCCGAATGGAGAATGGCTTGGCAATATGTATGAAAATATCAAATGCATGTTCTGTTTGACCTAGAAATTTCTACTTTCAGAAATTATCCTCCAGATATACTTGCATAAGTACAGAATGACTTTATGTGAGGATATTTATTATTGAATTATTTGTAACACAAAAATATTGGAAACAGAATGCCTTACAATAGGGAACTGTATAAATAATAGAAAGGTATGGAGTGCTCAGCATGCATATAAAATAAAACACTTATTTTAAGTGTTTTATTGGTAGTGTCTATTTTATTTTCTCTAAACCTATGATAACAGATGACAATCACCATCTTTTTATAGATGTGGAACTGAGGCACAGAGAAGGAAGTATCTTACCCAATGTAAAATGGTAGTAAATGGTAGATCTGGGATTTGAACTCAGAGCCTTGTCTTATAACCACTGAAATAGACATGCCTGTTCTATAAAACAATGAGTTCTTTTATTGTTTGTATTTTTAAAAAATGAGGTAGACCTATAGGTACTTATATGGAATGATCTCCAAGGCACAATTTTAAGTGAAAAACACTATATATATCTATCTCTCTATCTCTATCTCTATCTCTATCTCTATCTCTATCTCTATCTCTATCTCTATCTCTATCTCTATCTCTATATCTCTATCTATATACATATATATAAAAGGAGAAATATGCTAATTAATGGGGACTCCATAACAGTTTGACAGACAGAAGAAGGTTGTGCATGCAGCATTGGGAGCAGGGCAGCAGGGGCCTTCCTGTGCCTGCTCTGGAGGAGGGCCTGATCAGCAGTGGCTGTGGCTGCTGCAGGGCCCAGGGATGGAGGCAGGGGTAGACCTGTGATTTGAGGGTGGGTGGCGCATAATTATAGAGAAACATGTAAATTGACCATACCCTTCCGCTATGTCCACAGCCAATCAGAGTGAGTATGCAAATTAACCCAACAAAGATGGTGGTTAATTTGCATACATACCTGGATCCCAGGAGCCTCCTTGCACCCAGGTCACTCCCAGCTAGCATGGAGGCTTTAGGTTTGGGAAGGGGCCAAACCTGCAACCAAAGGCAAACCATCTGGAAATTAGGGCTGGGATGCCCAGCCACAGCCTGGGACCCAGCACTGACTGTCCAGTGGCTGAAACTCAGAAAGTGAGTCAGAGTTTGATCTGCAGCCTCCCTGGAAGCTGTTGATAAGTGCTCTTACTGCTCTCTTTCTATTCCTCTTTCTTTCTGATCTTTGCCAGCAGCCAGGCTTTTCTTTCACTCCTGTCCTCCAGTTAAGCCAGGAGTGAAAGAAAAGCTTACCTGCTGTTAAGCCCCACCTCTTTGATCAGGCCCAAAAATAGGCCTGGAGATGCTGACTGGCATAGGAACTGACCAATGAGAACCAAATCTGGGTGCTATGGAGAGCCAATGGCTGTCTAGGAGATGGAACTTTTGATGCAGACTGGCATAGGAACAAACCAATCAGAGCCAAATCTGGATGCTATCGGGAGCCAATGGTTGTCTAGAACAGCGTTTTTCAACCACTGTTCCGCGGCACACTAGTGTGCCGCGAGATGTTGCCTGGTGTGCCGTAGGTGCAGACAAGACAAGAATTTTATAATTTTTCACTATTTAGTTTACTTAATATTTCATAATAAAGTAATTATAAAATACTTTTTTTGTGTTTATTTGATTCCTATTCAAGAGAATTACTTTATATATAGTCAATATAGGCACAGAGTTAAATTTTTTACCATTTTCTAATGGTGGTGTGCCTCGTGATTTTTTTCATGAAATAAGTGTGCCTTTGCCCAAAAAAGGTTGAAAAACACTGGTCTAGAAGGAGGTGCTTTTGATGCTGACTGGCATAGGAAAAGACAAATCAGAACCAAAGGTGGGTGCTGTGGGGTACCAATGGCTGTCCAGGAGGCGGAGCTTCTGATGCTGACTGGCATAGGAACTGACCAATCAGAACCAAATCTTGGTGCTATGGGAAGCCAATGGCTACCTAGGAACTGACCAATCAGAATCAAATTGGCTTGCAGAGGAGGGCAGTTGGGGGCAACATCAGACCTGCAGGAGAGGGCAGTTAGGAGTGATCAGGTAGGCAGGCAGGTGTGCAGTTAAGAGCCAGTGGTCCCAGTGAGAGGGATATCTGAATGCCGGTTTAGGCATGGTTCCTGGGGTTGGGCCTAAAATGGCAGTTGGACATCCTGCAAGTAGTCATTGATTGGAGAGGTTGCAAGCTGAGTTGAGGGAACCCCCATTCCATGCACAAATTTCATGCACCGGGGCCTCTACTACAGTGGTCAGCAAACTCAGTCAACAGAGTGGCAAACCATGGCTTGTGAGCTGCAGTTTGCTGACCACTGCTCTAGTATATTATAATTTGATTGAAAAAAATATTTATGTCTGTCTTTGCAGAGACTCCCTCTAGAAGACCACACAATAAGTAAGGGTTGTCTCTGAAAATACAGTTGGTGGCTGTGAGAGGGCAGTAAGAGGTAAAAGATGCTTTACTGTATTTTCTTTTGTATATTTTGGATTTATATCATATGTTTCAATTACTTTTTAAAATAATTTTTAAATTAAAGTACAGTTGGCATACAATATTTTATTGGTTTCAGATGTAGAAACAGTGACTCAACATGTATGTAGTTTATGAAGTGGTCACCATGTTAAGTCTAAGAACCATCCATTACCATACAAACCCTGATGCACGTAGGAATAGGACAGGGGCTTAAAGGAACACACTGGGCAACCTGAGGCTTTATAAAAATACCACTACATATTTTTTATTGGATAAAATACGTATAAAATGAGATAGACCCTCTTTACAAAATTTAAGTATACCATATAATATTGTTAACTACATGCATGCTTTGTATAGCAGATTTGTAGAACTTATTCCTCCTTCAAGACAGAAACTTGACATTCATTTGTATTATTCAGCTCAAGCTTCTGTAACAAACTGCATTAGACAGGACCGCTTAAATAACAGACATTTATTTTCTCACTGTTGTGGAGACTGCAGGTCTGAGATCAGGAAGCAAGCATCGTGGGTTTCCTGTGAGGTCTCTCTTCTTATAGGTGGCTTATGGGTGGCTGCATGTTGCTCTGTGCTCATGTGGCTTCTTGGGGCTGCGGGAAGAGAAAGAGAGAGAGAGAAAGAGAGAGAGAGGGGGAGGGGGAGAGAGAGAGATAGCTCTTGGGTTTCTTCTTCCTATAGGACATTAATCCCATCAGACTAAGACTCTATTCTAATGACCCAATTTAGCCATAATCACCGCAAAGGCCCTGCAATATAGTCATAGTCATGCAGGGTTTAGGGTTTCAACACGTGAGTCTGAGTGGGACACAATGCAGTCCATAGCATCCTGGAAAAAACAGCTCTGCACTTCCCTTTCCACTCAACCCCTGGAAATCCCATTCTACTTTTTTCCTCTATGACTTTGGCTACTTTAGATAACCCATAGAAGTGGAATCATTCTGTGACTGGCTTATCTCACTTAATATAATGTCCTCAAGGTTCAATCACATTGTAGCATATGATGGTATTTCTTTCTTTTTGAAGGCTGAATAATATTCCAATATTTGTTTATACCATATTTATGTATCCATTTAGATATCTTTGGACATTTCAGTTGTTTCCATAGCTTGGTTGTTGTGAATAATGCTTCAATGAAAACGGATGTGATTTCTCTGGATTTAGGCAGGTAAATTCCCAACTAGAGGGGTTTGCTGATTTCTTTTTTAGGAGCTCATAATCACTCGATCCCCCTGGTGTCTGCCTACAGTACTGCAGCTTTGGTATTACAGGGTTTTGTATTTGTCTGTGTCAGCAATTTTCAACCAATGTGCAACAAGACTTTTTTAAAACATGCAATACCTGACTGCCTTTCCCTTAGAATGTCAAATAAAAAAGGACAACAGCCACTACAAGGATAACTTTTTGTGTGTGTGAATGAGTCACAATTATAACCATTTTTGTCAAATTGGCAAAAAAATATATATTTTTGATGTGCTGCAAGATTTTAGTAATTAGTTTATGTGTGTTATGAGATGAAAAAGGTTGAAAATCATTGGTCCATATATTTACTTTTAATGCAGATTTTCTGGACCTGCTGCAAGCCCTCTAGCTCTCTTTTGTTCTCAGCAATCCCAAGCTTCTAGAGTATGCTGGGCCCATCAGCTCTGAGTTGGGTATGACTCTTAATGACTTTTTCTACATGTTAGGTTACTTTTCTAGGGCAGTATCTCAAAATATTGTGTTTAAAAAGTATACTTATTTTAAAATTCTTATTAGTAATTTTGCTAAACACTTTAAGCACATTAAAAAAAAAATACTAGCTCTATATTCAAAGTTGGTGTTTTAACCCCATATCTGTCTAGGTTATCTTAAGCTTAGAGAAATGGACTGGCTTACTCAAGATTACACAGCTGGCAGATGGGTGAAACTGGATATGAACTCAAAGTAGAGAACCAGAAATTAGAAGCTAGAACCTTGTACAAGTTGCAATCCATTAAAGAAGGTGGATGTGGAGTTTGCTGTTTATATCTGCTATTTCAATGCTCTAGGGAAAAATCAGCCTTTGACTTCAGTACCATTTTGTTTTGTATAAGGAACCTAAAAGACTCTATATGCCCCTAGCAACTAAAGAATAAGATCAAAGCATTCTGTTTATCATTCATTCATTTGAACTAAGAGAGGATTGTATATAATGTTGACAGCTGAAATAGACACATAAGGCATTAAGGTGGCTTTAATTATTGGTTTAATGAATAACCATATATGTCAAACCAAAAGCTTTAAGACCTGCATTTCAGATTCACTTAATTCACTGGTACCCCTTTTAATCATAGATATCTTAGAGATATAACTCCCTCTAGAATTAAACTTCTGTCAATAAACTGAACTAAATAATAACTATTGATTTCAATAATGGATTCCAACCAGTATAAACATTGAAATGCCATGGTTAAAATTAAGTAAAAATGTTCAATGATATGGTCTTAAAAATGATATGTTTATTTAAATGGGGGTCTCAATAAATGATTATGGACAGTTAAATCAAAATTCCAGAAGTATATTATGGACAATAACAAATACCCAGGGGTTTTTTTTGTTTTGTTTTTTTGTTTTTAACTAGAAACTATTATCTGTACTTTAGTTACAAAGCTGAGTCAACTCTTGCCAAAGACTTTTTGGTTCTTGTATTCTGTACATTATTGATGAGTCAAAATATATGATCTGGACCCAAGCCTATATACTTTTTTTTCTGCTTTCTCAGAGGGATTCATCAGAAGCAAAATTAAATCCAATCCTATGAAAAGAACTTTAGAAGCATTTGCAGTGAACTGAAATAATATGGCAGGAATGGAAAAAAATAAATTATTCACCAGAAAAAGAAGAATAAGCTTTTAAAATCCTAATAGGAAAATATGCTGCTGCTCCCTAAGAAATGGATCACTAAGGTGTGTCCAGGATGTGGGGAAGTTATTCCTTCATCTTTATATAGAACATGTCTAAGGTAGACTTTATTTTTCTTTATCAAACCTGATATAATTCTGTTCAAGTCTGGAAGAGACTAACCTTTGTCTCTCAATACTCTTTGCTAGATACTTTCTCAAGGTGCCTCAACTTAAGTTTCCTTACTTGATGTTTTTATAAGATTGTAAATGTAAACATTAAGGATAAAAATTTAAAGAGCAAGAATCCATAATGCTCATGAATATTTAAATGAAATATATATCCTGTACCAAATATAGCAAAAAGCTTTTGCTATTTAAGTGGATACACAGCAAATGTCCCTTCATAAAATACCTGTGTTCTGCAAAATGCTTTTCCAATACCTTAAATTCATATTTATCAGAACTGACTGAACATTCTGTGTTTGACTCTGTCATTTCACAGCCATACTTGGAAGTATGGAAATATAGCTGGTGATAAAATTAGAACAGATCACATAGGTTTATATTGTTCAAGTGACCGAGTGACTGAGTGGCAAGGTCTGGAAACTCTGTGAAGGCACATCACAGTGGGAAATGTAACCCAAGTGAGAAGTCCCCTCCCATCTTTAACCAGCCTAATATACAAGACCAGGACTGGAGAAGCATGGCCATCAGAAATAAAGGAGGAATGAAGGCTTGTGTGCCACCTACTCAGTCAATGTTAAATTGCTTGTGAGGTTGATTTTACTTGTTGTAATATCTTGATTTTTAGTGATTACATGAACTAGGTTCATTTTATATATATTCAGGTATAAACCATGCTAAAAAAAAATGCTAGATCCTTTGTCAGATTCAAAACCAAGTCCCTCTGAGGCAACAATAACTGATACAGAAATAATTTCTGACATAGTAAATGCAGGTGAATTTCAAAGCTTAATGCTAGAAACACAAATCCATAATCCCAAAGTCATCCTCTCTCACTGGATGATTAATGGTAGATACCAGTGATGTGTTTGTTATTACTTGCACACATAGCTTTGTTTATTTCTATGAAAATTTTATTTAGGGATGCTTCTGTATTAAGCTATGTATTAAATTACCTAAATTTTATTAAAATGGGGAAGAGAGGCAGGGAATAAGCTTTATTTCATTAAGATACTCTGCCAAATGTAGGGTTAATTTTTATCCCATACATCAATTCTTGACTTCTGGGAATAAGATGTTGTAGACAGAATTAGAAGTTAAAGATGTTGATTGGGAAAACATCTGTGAAGCTTATAGGAGAGAGAGAGAGGAGAGAGAGAGAACAGAAGTAGGCAGAGAGAGCACTCAGACTGCTGTAGGTGGTGGGAACAGCACTGAGTGTTAGACCAGTGGGGTCAGACCGGACCTGGGTTCAGCAACCTTGGTACTTGAGTTCTGGCTAGGAAGGAATTCGGAGCCAAGACCCAAACTATAAGAGAACATGTATTTATGAAATCACAGAGGTAGAAGAAGTAATTCCTAGAAGAAGTAGGCTTAGGAACAAGTTATAGAGGCAAAGGAAGGCCCTTGGAGCTTGGAGTGAGGGAGGTAATAGTAATGCCCCTGGGAAGGGGAGGAGGAAAGGAAAGGCTTGTGTGTGCTCCCGGGAGGCAGAGCTCACTGGGTCCTCTGTATTAAGAGTTTGTTGTTTTGAAAATATGTTTTTATTGATTTGTTGTTATTATTGTTTTATAAAGAGAGAAAGGGTAAAGGATAGAGAGATAGAAACATCAATGAGAGAGAAACATCAATTGGCTGCTTCCTGCACACCCCTTACTAGGGATCTATGCCTTGACCTAGAATTGATCCTGTGACCTCTTGGTTCATGAGTTGAAGCTCAACTACTGTGCCATACTGGCCAAGCTGTCATAAGGCTTTTAAGGGTGGAGATTTTAAGAGAGGTCCCAAGGAAAGATCTCAATAGAATATTCAGCAGCTTTCCAGGTGTGTTCTTTCAGGGTCTGGGTCTCCACTGACTGGTTGGTTGGTGCCAGGGAGGGGGTCATTATTCAATGTAGCTGGTCCCAATGTCAGCCTTAGCACAGAGTTGCTTATCTGGTTCTGCTGCTTTTCTGGGCCTGAAGCTGAAATACAACTGAAGCCTGCATGTTATCCCTAGGGAGGAAAGGTTAGGGGTTCAAACCTCATGAACAGCTGCATGCTGGGGAGGAAAGGTCATCCTGGGATCCTACCAGATAATTGTCTGCTGCTAGGCATCCAGGGCTTTCACCCTGGTGAACTTCATTAGTTGGCCCTACTCACACTCTAGCTGCATACCATACAACTATTCCCAAAACCTTGGTTAAGTCTAGACCAGAGATGAAAAATTCATAGTAAAGTTTTCCCTTGTGTGCCATGAAAGACATCACTAATCAATCAGTGTAATCTTTCCTGCTGATCTCAGATATAGACACAAGACTTCTTAACACAGCTTTTTAGGAAACTACTATTATAGATTTGACATGTGACATAAAACCCAACTGCTACTTCTGGTTAGATTTCTGGATAGGATCGAACCAGGATGGATATATATGAATAGGAGCAGCAATATATGTCAGCATAAAATGATACAAAAGTGAAATCTGGGCTTTCATTAATGGATGCTCTGCTGGACCTCAATACATTTTCAGTGTCTCAATACGTGAATTGTCTTAAAAGATGTATATATATATATATATATATATACACACACACACACACACACACACACACACACACACTATGCTAAAGGTATATGTATATATGTGTGTATACATTTACATGTATGATATGTATATGTATCTATATTTTTACTTATCTATATGAGATACTTTTTTTTTAAAATCAAGGAAGCCAAATTTATAATCTTTTTATACTTTGTGTACCCATACCCATTTGGTAGACAAATTCTTCAACCTCCAAACAACAGTTGTTGTTGTTTCATACATACATACTTTATTTCTGTATTTTGGGGGTAGGACTCCACTACCTATTTCTTCAAGCTTCCAGCTCCAAAAGCTTTGCTGACACTGCACTTCTCGGCATATCTTTGTGTGTGTGTCATTTCAAACACAGCTGGAAGCAAGTCAGAGATGATTGCCTCAAGGTTTGTGTCCTTTTATAGAGCACTTGGCATAATCTTCACATTATGGATATTATTCTTTAATGTAAAAATGGGATAATACCATTACAGTGGAGATCAAATTGGGTTTTGCCTATCCACTTCTAGCATCTCTTTGAAAATTTTCATTTCCTCAAGTTTCCTTGGTTGGGGAGGGGGAAAATATCCCTCGAGTATGAGCTCTCTAAGGAGCTATGCTTATGTATTAAATTCTTGCCACTAGGCAAATCTTCTGACCCAGAAAGATTTATTCTAAAACTTTTATAAATAATCCCATCCCTTTTCAAGTGCTTCTCCCTGCATTTTAATTATGTTTTTGAGAAACGCCAGAAAAATTTGATTGCTACTATTCTTATAAGAAATGATGCTGGTTTAGCTTGAGACCAGCCCCATTGCCCTTCTCAATATTTTCCCCCCAAATCTTTATCAATGTGTCAAGCATAATTTATTTGACCTGATTTGATTGGATTTTTTAAAGGAAAGGGATTTAGAAATGCTGAATTATCATTCACAATTTAGTATGGGTTTATTCTGAAACGGGACACTGTGATTCAAGTGGATCCAGGGATGTGGGCTGAACACCAATTTCAATTGGGTTGTCTGAGAAGTGAATTTGTCCCCCAAATCACCACAACTGGAGGCACGAACTAGTAAATTTCCATGTGACTATGTGCTTAAATCTTAACAAATTAAGGTCAGAAAGGAATCAGGGAGAAAAGAGGGAGTGAAAATGCTGGGCTGAAGCACATCTCCTTGACATGGGGGTACTGAGAAAAACAAAATCAATGCAATGTTTTCTTGATTCATTGCATCTAAACTTGGTGAATTGCTGTGTCTCACATGCAAGTTTACTGTATAGATTCCAACAATGTGTCAAGGCTTCCTGTAGAGCATGTCTCAGAAAGTGCAAGGGGGCGAGTGGAGGTAATTGTATTGAAAGGAACTAGTGCCTCTCACTTGCCAGCATATCCCGTGTTGTCTTCAGTGGTGCACTTCTGTGGTCAGCCCAGTGACCCTCATATTCACTTGCATTCATGGATTACACAGAATCCAGAGAGGCTCCCACAATTGGGAAAAAAATAAATCAAAGATCTGGGTTTTGTTTTAGAGTAGGCTTTAAACATACAAACACCTTAAATGTTTGGTTAAGTAACATCCTTATCCACTTGCAGTAGGTGCCTTAGAGTGAGACACAGGGACCAGGGCACAGGGCCGAAGGAATGCCAGATGGCCAGAAGGAACATCAGATAAGCAACCATAATTCCACTTCCTAGAAAAAAGGTAACAGTAGTTATTTTTATTTCCCTTCTAACACTTTCCTCCCTGTGTGGTAGGCAGTTAGACAGACTTGAGCAGAGCAAGGAAGATGGACCAGGAACAGAAGGTTACCAGGGTGAAAAGCAGCAGACAATTGTAGGGTGGGACCTCATCCTCAGGGTGACCTTTCCTCTCTTAGCATATCACTGGTTATGCGGTTTGGACCCCCTGACCTTTCCTCCCTTAGAGACAACATGCAGGCTTCAGTTGTATTTCAGCTTCAGGCCCAGAAAAGCAGCAGAACCAGATAAGCAACACTGTGCTAAGGCTGACATCCAGACTAGCTGCATTGAATAATGACCCCTGCCCTGGCACCAACCAATCAGTTAGTGGAAACCTAGACCCTGAAAGGACACACCTGGACAGCTGCTGAATATTCTATTAAGAATTTCCCCTGGCCCTCCCCTAAAATTTCCACCCTAAAACTCAGTTCAGATCACCAAGGGAGCTCTCTCCCAGGTGCATTCCCACGCCTTTCCCTTCTCTTTCCCTTCCCTTTCCCTTTCCCTCTTTCTACCTCGCCAGGCATGTAATCTTTACCTTCCTCACTTCTAAGTTCTTAAGCTCGAAAGGCCCTTCCTTTATCTCTATAACTTGTGCAGTCACACAGGGACCCATGCATGGTCAAAGGAGCCCAATACTTCATTGAGTGCTCTCCTGTTACTGCATTACATTTTTGAGCAAGAAACTCTGCATTTTCATTTTGCACTGAGCCCCACAAATTATACACTCAATTCTAGCAGCAACTCTCCCTCCAGTTCTCCCCAGTTTCTATTAATTTTAAGTAGGCCTGCACTTAACTGGTTCCTCCCCTAGAGGGAATGCTGCATGGTGGGGTAGGGTTAAAACTGGACCCTAACTGGCTTATTACTTCCTAAAACTCCATCAGAAAAAGGATAATTGCTCAGGGGTTGGGGAAAGAAGTGATGGGATTACTATTGGATTACCTTCTTGATCTTTCATAAGAAAAATGACACATTTAAAAATCATAACAATTTTCTCACTAGGTTGCATTGATCAGGGGTAAAAGAACCATTTTTCATTTTAAATTAAGGAACACAATTAAATTCACTGAAATACCTTCTCTAGCACAGGAATGCCTCACTTCTTATGTTTAGCCTAAGTTGTCAGTATGTGCTTTTGACATCAATTTCCAAGAGAAGTAAAATGTAATGATCTGCCAATATAAAATAAGAAAGTAGATTAGAGACTTCTCAGTTGGGCCTAAGTTTGGACAAAGTATGAAATGAAATATAATCTTTAGGTCCCCCGTAGAAGGAAAGACTGATAAAAGAAGGTTTTAAGCGAATGTCTAGATAGCTGGTACCTCACAAACATTATGAACCTGGAGTTTTAGTTTCAATAAATATGTACGTCCCCACCCCCACCCCCTCACCCTCCCACCTCCGTTTTCAAAAGTTTGCATTTGCCACTTTGCTTTTACAAAAGACCTACATTAGTACCTGTTTTTGCTAACCAAAATAAATCCAAGGATGATTTTCACTTTCAGGAAAAAAGGTGAATAACAAAATTAGGGCTCAGCATTTGTTTTGCAGGGAGCATTATAGAGGCAGCAGCACCCTAAGCAGCAAGAGAGGCCCCACGAAGCTCCTTCCCAGAAACCACACTCAGCATCTCCGCATCAAGCCCCTTGGCTATGAACTGTGTCTGTGAGCATCTGTGCTGCATCTCGGCTTATCTTGTGCATCTATGAGCAAGATGTGTCCTAGGGTATCAGAAAAGCCTAAGAGAGCTCATAAGGGTGTTATGATTAACATGAAATTAGACATAATTAAGCATATGTAGTATCATTTGAAAGGTTATTTTTTTTGGGGGGGGGGTTGTCTTGAAATGCTAAACAATTTGTCAAATAAATTAATGGCCATTGCTTCTTTATTTTACATGGTTTCAGCTTAGGAAAGTTTTCATAGGAATGCTGCACTTTCAGGAAACCTAAATACTGACCCAAGCTTACATCTGGTCAAAGTCTGTACATTCTGCTTCATTTGCACTGTCACCCAGCTGTCTCTCTTGGTTTTTCAATAGGTAGTCTTTGTTTAGCTTTTCCAAGGCAAGGGCTGTCTAAGTCACTTAGTTTAGTACACATGTTCCAACATCACAGATTAATCCGAAGTGATGTGAAGCCATCTTCCTCCTCACTTCAGGCTTTACTTCTAACATTTACAGGGATAGTTACAAAAAGAATAAATATAATACAAAATCTTTAATAAAACAGAAAACACTGTTTTAGTGTGTCTTTGTAAAATTTAAGCCAGATGAATATCTTTCTCAAAGCTTTCAGTGGAAGAATTTTACACATGAAAGGCATCTAGTGCAATAGCCAGAAATGAAATATTTCTTTTGAAGGAAAGAAATTGTAGAGAGCATAGGAGAAAGTCTAAGGGGTACCACCATCAGTAGTGTCAGGCTCTGAAGGGAAATTGCACCCACATGATTAGCCACATGGATAATGATCCTCTGCAGGAATTCCATCACAAAATAATGTAAGCATTATGTTTTTCTCATATTGCTTAATGAACAGATTCTCCTTTCACACTTTAGACTTTGGAAGAATACATGGACATGAGAAAATTTGAAAATTGTGGGAGAGCTATGTAAAATGTTGTGTTTCTTCTTTTATTGCTGGAGACAAGAGACAAAGAAAGCAAGATACTTTGACTATAAATCAGAAGCTTATTTAAAACAGCAACGTTAAAGTCTCGAAAGTATTTATAAAGTATCTACAGAGGCATGTTTAAAGGTGATGGACAGAGACTTGACTTGGGGTGGCGAACACACAATACAGTGTTCAGATAATGTATTATATAATTGTACACCTGGAACTAGTATAGTTTTGTTAACTAGTGTCACCCCAATTAATTCAATAAAAAGGAAAACAAAAACAAACCAAAATAAAGTTCCCCCCAAATTATCTTCAGCTTTTTCAAAGCCCTAAATCTGTAGGAATGGAGATTATCAGAACAATTGCAGAAACTCCTACTTAAATCCTTTCTCCTGGCTTCTTTGCTCCTCAGGGAGAAGTTCTTGTGTTGGAGAGGGTATTTCAGAGAATCTAATTGTGTTCCTTATCCTAAAATCAGACCCGTCTGCAATAGTTTGGAACAATTAGCAAATTGTTATCCATTTTGTTCTTCTTAAGCACTGGCCCCCCAGGGGGAAATGGAGAACTGTCACAGTGGTAATTGCAGGCAATCTTTTTTTCCTTTACCTTTTCCTGCTGATTCCTAATCCAAGCCTCTTGCAAATACAGTTTTTAGGGCTTATAGAGGAGGAGCAAAATTTAGACTTCAAGAGCCAAACCTATTTTCCAGTTTCATGGTTTACTCCCTCTCAGTATTTTATGAGGGAGCTGATTTCCATTTCATATCCTCGAGAAGAAGCATTATCACATCATATCGAAGAAGTAAATTAACTCCCATTAGCCCTGCGGTTGGCCAATTGGAATTTACCCTTGTTAATGGTAGAGCTGGAGCTGCTGAGGAACAGTGAAGCCAGGCAGTGAACGAAGAGGTGCCTGGTATTTTCCTGAAGAACTGAAAAAAAAAATTACTATCCTTTGAGTAACTATAAGGAGAAGTAATTTCATGCCAAATAACATTAGCAATGTGATCAGAATCTTTTATAATTAATTATTATTTCTGAGAGCAAATGTGCTTGAGAAAGTTCAGTACCCCTCACTTTTCAGCTCTCCTCATTAGGTGTAGCTCTAGACTCAATGGCCTCGGGAAAATAGCCCAGGAATCATCGCCACCAGATGTTACTTTGCTTTGTATCTTCTCTCTTTCCCTAGAAATTTTAATTTTTCTGCCTAGATACTGTTTGTGCCAGGGTCAGGCACAGGGGCTGGAATTGGTGTTATTTGCAAGCTAGCAAGGTGTGCAGAGCTAATGTAACAGGTCTGAGCCTGCTACCCTTTGGATAGCAAGTTAAACCTGCTTGCAAGGTTGGCCCTTGGCTGACGTCTGGGACTTTGGATTTTGGGAGGGTTCCCACCATTCCAAGAACTGCTAAAACTGACTCATTGTGCCTAAAGTGTTTAATGTTATTTACTTTGCACACCTGTTTTCCTTTTGGGTGTCTGGAATTTTGTCATGTACTAGCCAGAGGGTGCATATGTGGCAGGAACTCAAGAAAAGCCTTGGATACTGAGTCTCTAATAGCTTCACTGGTAAGACAATAGCAATAAATTAACATGTATTGCTAAAGAAATTTAGTGTATCCTGTGTTAACCTGCTGTGAAAGAACTCTTGGCAGGTTGTGTCTGAGTTTCCTACAATCCTTACCTTATCCTTTGGTGACTTGGCTTTGTATCTTTCACTGCAATAGGTGACAGTCATGAGTACAATGATCAACACACAAGATGTAATAAAGAGAATGTATGCTCAATTTTTCATCTAGACTTTTAAAATTAAAGTCTTATGATGCATCTTTTTATTATTTGCAATTACTTTAGAGAACCTCTAGAAGAACTCAAATAGCAGTATGATTTGTCAGTAAGCTTGCAAACAAGCTATAGTCTTGGAAATAAGGCATTAATTATTGATTCTATATTTAAATTCATTATTTTCATAACAATGTAGTGTATTCTATTCAAATTGAATATTGTGACAATTTTTATTTTTAAAGAAGTTATCATGTGGGAAGTAACCAAGATGGTGGCATAGTAAACACCTAAACTGCTGCCTCACACAACAATTTCAAAACTACAACTAAAAGACAAAACAGACATCATACAGATCCACAGGAAAGCTGGCTAAGTGGGAATTCTACAACTAGAAGGAAAGAGAAAAGCACACTGAGACTCCAAGGAGCTGCAGGAAGCAGAGGTACTGAGATGTGCGTGTGGAGAGGACTAGAAACTGAGTGCACGGTTGGCTTTCTCAAGCAGGAGACAGACAAAAGCTCCCAATGGCACCAAACTCCAGTTCTGGGGGAGACTCTGGTGACCCAGACTCATTGGGGGTGAAATTGGACTGTCAGGAAATAGATAAGCACACTGAGACTCTGAGGAACTGTAGAAGGCAGAGGTACTGAGGTGTGTGTGTGGAGAGGGCTGGCAACTGAGTATACAGCTGGCTTTCTTAAGCGAGAGGGAGACAAAAGCTCTCGACTGCACTGAACTCCAGTTCCAGATGAGACTCTGGGGACCCAGACTCATTCGGGGAGAAACTGGATTGTCTGGCAGCGGGCAGAACTCAAGGGGGGGGCTTTCTCTCAGAGGTGCTTGCAGCAATTACCAAGCCGAGCACAGAAGCTTTTGCAAGTCTTATCTCATAAGGGTGTCTCCAGCACAGAAGTTCTCCCAGAATAGACAGAGCTGATCCTCACAGACAATTGGCCTGGAGGTCAATTCCTCCCAGTGATACCAACAACAATCAAGGCTTAACTACAACAAGACTGTGCACACAGCCCACAAAGTGGTGCACCAAGAGTGTCCACCTCAGGTAACTGTGGAGGCTGAACCACTGGGCCCTATAAGACACCTAGCACACAAAGCCACTCTATCAACTCAGGGAAGCAGCCAAAATGCAGAGACAAAGAAACAGATCACAAATGAAAGAAACAGAGAAAAATAAACGAGTGGATAGAATTCAAAACCACGGTTATAAGGTTTTTCAAGAATTTTCTAGAAAAGGCCAATAAATTTAGCGAGAACCTCAAGGATATAAAAAAGGACCAACTAGAAATTAAGCATGCACTGACTGAAATAAAAAATATTATACGAGATCTAACAGCAGACTAGAGGATCACAAAAATCAAGTCAAAGATTTGAAATACAAAGAAGCAAAAAACACCCAAAGGGAAAAGCAAAAAGCAAAAAGAATCTAAAAATATGAAGCTAGTGTAAGGAGCCTCTGGAGCAACTTCAAGCATACCAACATCAGAATTATGGGGGTTCCAGAAGAAGAGAGAGAGCAAAATACTGAAAACATATTTGAAGAAATAATGACTGAAAACTTCCCCCACCTGGTGAAAGAAATGGACTTACAAGTCCAGGAAGCACAGAGAACCCAAACAAAAAGAATCCAAAAAGGACCACACCAAGACACATCATAATTAAAATGCCAAGAGCAAAAGACAAAGAGAGAATATTAAAAGCAGCAAGAGAAAACAGTTAGTTATTTACAAGGGAGCATCCATATGACTATCAGCTGATTTAACAACAGAAACTATGCAGGCTAAAAGGGAGTGGCAAGAAATATTCAAAGTGATGAATAGCAAGAACTTACAACCAAGATTACTCTACCCAGCAAAGCTATCATTCAGAATTGAAGGTCAGATAAAGAGCTTCACAGATAAGAAAAAAAATAAAGGAGTTCATCATCACCAAACCAGTATTATATAAAATTCTGAAAGGTATTTAAGAAGAGGAAGAAGAAAAAGGTAAAGAGAAAAATTATGAACAACAAATACATATTTATCAACAAGTGAATCTAAAAATCAAGTGATTAAAAAATCTGATTAACAGAATAAACTGGTGAATATAATAGAATCAGGGACATAGAAAGGGAGTGGACTGACAATTCTCAGAGGGAAAGGAGTGTTGAGGGTGTGGGAAGAGACTGGACAAAAAATCATACATCTATGGATGAGGACAGGGGAGGGGTTGTAAGGGCAGAGGGTGGGGTGGGAACCGGGTGGAGGGAAGCTATGGGGGGAAAAAAGAGGAATGATTGTAATAATCTGAACAATAAAGATTTATTAAATTATAAAAAGGAAGTTATCATGTAAAAAGTTGTTTCCTCAGTAACACCACTTGTTTTGAGAATGCTGGCTTAAAAACTCTTGAATTGGTGCCTATGGCTCTGTTCACCTTGTAGGTTGTAATCTTATGGGCTAAGAGTTTAATTCATCTTTGTATGTGCCTGACACAAAAATATATTTTAAAAACATGGCCATTTGCATGCAAAAACACAACAAGAAAGGGGGAAAAAGTCAAGAAATGAAATAAGGAATGAAAAAGATCTCATAAATTTAATAAAATTGTAGAAAAGTAGTATTTTTATTACCTAGGTTTACCTAAGCTATATGGGAACAAAAGTTGCTCCTTTCAGGCCAGTGTAAAACAAACAAAAAATAACTAAAATCCAAATCCTGACATTCACATTTTTTTCTAATAGCAATTTTTTGAAAATGAAGATAGTTCTCAGACATTTCAGTTGAAAAGTCCAAAAACCAGGTAGACACATACACTGAGGAGGTTTGGCAAGAGGTTAGGAGACATTTTGCTTTCCTCAAGACCATAATTAGCTCCCAGAATTTTACCTTACTATTGTCTACCCCTTTCACCTATTTTTTTACTCTGAAATTACATTTTAGCACCAGTGGTTTTCCATGATATTAAAAAATGGGCTTGGCAATCATGGGTCCTAAGGCCATCAGAGCTCTGCACTCAAGCATCAATCACAGGAGAAGTTTATTGGCACCAAGATACATTTTCACTATGAAACACCCAAGAGAAAATGCTTCTTAATGTATCAGAGCTGGCAGTGTTAGTCTTGAAGCAAACTACAAACTTTCAGCAGTCTCATTTTATGTAATTATCACTTTTGAAGTTAGGCCTACCATTGGGCATAACCAAACATATGGATTTGCTAGCTGCTGAGACTAAGGAGATTTTGATATGCAGTCACCATCACCTGTTCTTATTCAATAGTCCTCATGATCAATTATTACATAGCTCTTTAATAATAAAGCTGTTAAACTCTGGTTTTGTAAAGTAAAACTTGAACAAAATATTTTATGTTTTTAGCCTGTCTATTTCTTAGTTTACCACTCCAAATATACATTATCTATAATTTAACTAGAAAAGGGGGGTTAAATGTATATTTATTCAATTCAAATACACCCATATTAAATAACTATTAAGTATTAGAAAGTACACTAAGAACTTAACGAGATGTAAAAATGACTGTTACCCTATTTCTGCTCTTAAGAGCGTGCAAACAGTGGCTGAGGAAGAGAATGATAACAGTGAAATGTATAACTAAAGCAAGAAGGAAAATGATAACTTTAGAGCCTCAACTATTTTTATAGGGGGTTCAAAAAAACAGAAATTCTCATCAATCTGGGGATGAAAGTAAGGGGATGGGAAATAGGAATTAGAGCATGGAAAATGTGAGATGGATGTTGAGGATAAAAGAAGATTTGAAAAACCAAAGGAGGCCTTCAAAATAGCATATGAGTGTTGGAAGGGCTAATGAGCTAATACAGGAGAGTACTTAGAATGTTGTTGGGCAGAGACCATTCATTATCATTGCCATCAAATAGGTTATAAAATGCAAACTTAAACATGTGAGTATGACATGTGCAACCTTCTCCTGTGTCCTTTAAAGTAAGAGATGGTTTTTCTCACTGCTCAGGCTTCTATTGGGCACCTTTCACAGCCAAGGTTGTATGGAAGCTGTGAGGCCTGAGCAAAAATGTGGGTGTTGTGATCGTCCATGCTCCTCTGTGCCATCACTACCCTGTTTTTCGTCTGTTGTTTCTTTGGGACCTGTTATATCTAAGAGAAAAAAGAAAAACATGTACAATATAAATAGCTTCAGGTTGGGTTAAAGTAGCAAGGGACAAAGTATTCTTCCAACAGTAACATGAGGTGATATGAAGTTTTGCTTGCATTTTCTCTCTCTTCTCTCAGACAGGGACAGAACTTAAAAGGACATCTTTTATCCAGGGCATGATAGCTGTTTTTCAAAGATGAGCTATTAGGGTGACATCCTTTTCTAGTTGTCACTTTTCCTTGTGTCAGCTCTGCATAAGCTGACAGAATCACTTGAACCATTCAATACAAACATCAGACACTGGATTAGGTAACTTTAAGGTGTCTTCCAATTCTGAGATTCTATGATTTCAGCCCATAAATATAATGTTGGGAATGAGTTTATTAAATTTTATATTTCTATTATAGTGACTGGGTCATTTTTCAGACAATAATTAATGTTTTTCCTAATTAATTAGGAAAACAAATCCTTATATACATTTATGATAGGGTTTAATATTCTGAGGTATCATTTGGCCATGTCTTTTGGTGTTAATTACTTTTCTAAATATAAGAGCAATATTTGATGCTTGGAGAGAAAAAAAAAATTGGCAATCCTCCCCACAGCTATATCAAAGCTACAGTTTTTTGTATATTGTATTATATAAAACCTACATACTTTTATTAACCAATGTTACCTCCAATTAATTCAATAAAACACTACAGTTCTCTCCATTTCCAGCAACAGTGCTGTCTTCTCTCCATGTTGCCAGCCTCTGTATGCTCAATCATTCCCTCTGAGGTTCCTTAACTCTGACTCCACCTTTGGAAATAATGGTCTACTTTAATCTCTGTCTCCCTTTTCTATGTAAAGGGATAACTGATTTACTGAAATATTATTCAGATAGCATATAATTCACTCATTTCAATTATATAACTCAATGATTTGTAATGTTTTTACAGATTTGTGCAACCATTACCACAATCAATTTTAGAATATTTTCATCACCACCCTCCAAAAACCTTGCACCATTTAACATCATTTCATTTCCTCTACCCACCCAGGCCTAAGCAACCACTCTTCTATTTTCCATCTGTGTGGATGTGCTTAATGAGGACATTTTCTATAAAGGAAATCATATAATATGTAGTCTTTTGTGACTAGCTTCTTTCACTTAACATAATGCTTTCAAGTTTTATTCATGTTGTAGCATTAATCTGTCTTTTTTGTTTTAATAATTTCTAAATATTATTTTGTTTAAGATACACCACATTTTCTTTATCCATTTATCAGTTCATGGATTTTTAGGTTGTTCCCCTCTATTTTTGGCTATTATAAATAATATTGCTGTAAATATCTTTGTACAAGTTTTTACATAGATCTATGTATTTATTACTCAGAGTGCACATCCAGGATTTTAATTGTTGGGTTATATGACAACTCTATGTTTAACCCTTTGAGGAACTGCCAGGTAGTTTTCTAAAGTGACTACACCATTTTATCTTCCCACCACAATATATACAAGTGTTCCCATTTCCCATATACTTGCCTACACTTATCTGTTTCTTCTTATTATAGTCATCTTAATATATGGGAAGTAATGTCTCATTGAGGATTTGATTTGCATTTTGCTGATGGAAAATGATGTTGAGCAACTTTTAAGGTACTTTGTTATCTTTTTTTGAGCAATATCTAATCGATCTTTGGCCATTTAAAACTCCCAATCTCTTAAATACTTCATTTGTTTTTGTCCAAATTTTTGTTAGGATCCCATCTGATAAGTATAGCAGGACCATTAGACTTATAGATCAGGCCCTACTTCAATTTCATGAAGGATTTAGGGCAAGCTACTTGTGCAAACATAAGGAAGAAAGTCATGTTTATATTACTATACTGACCTCAGCAATTTCTTTTGAATTGAGGCTGTATCTCAATATGGTTTCTTAATCATCTACTTTTCATTTGAATCATTTATTGCTACACTATCCTAAAAAATGGAAGACTAGGTACTTCTTGGTCCAAGTCATAGATAGTGGAATTTTAGGGCTCTGATTTTCCCAGCATGCTTTAAAAAGCCCTGGTGTTTGAAACAGCTTAATAAGAAAAGCTCTAGGTGAGAGTGAATATGGCCTCTTCTTATAAAAATAATTCAGACTTCTGTAAAACCCAGCCATTTCAATAAAGTTGGGGTTTGGAGCCACACAGAACTGGGTTTGAATATCTACTCTACTATTTATAGGCTATATTAGTTTGGACCAGTTACTGAGGCATTTCAGCCTCAGTTTCCTTATATGTATATTGTATATAAAATATTTGTAAAATGTAAGTAAAATAATATAAATGAAAAGCTAGAAATAATAATGATAAACAATTATTTCTTTATCTACTGTTCTTGCCCTGTGGTTTCATGTTAGTTTGGTTTTGGTTCTGAAAAGTTTCTTTTTTCTTTATAAGGCTAAGCGTGTGACCAGAATTAATGCAGTTCTACCACAAAAGTCACATTTTATCTTTGGAATATGTGAATACATTTAATTTTATGCTTTATAATAAAATTGGAAGATATATTAAAAATTTATTTCTTTTTTAAAAAACAACAACAGTAAATAAGACAAAGTGATAGACCTCATAGAGTTTACATTCTTATGAATACAAAAAATCTTTATATTTATAAACTAGAGGCCCAGTGCATGAAATTCATGCACAGAGCGGGTTGTCCCTCAGCCCACCCTGTACCCTCTCCAATCTGGGACCCCTTGAAAGATGTCCGACGGGCAGTCAGACATCCCTCTCACAATCTAGGACTGCTGGCTCCCAACTGCTTGCCTGCCTGCCTTCCTGATTGTCCCTAACCACTTCTTCCTGCCAGCCTGATCACCCCTAACTGCTCCCCTACCAGCCTGATTGCCCCTAACTGCCCTTCCCTGCCAGCCTCTTCTCCCTTAACTGCTCTCTCCTGCAGGCTTGGGTCTCCCCCAAACTGCTCTCCCTTGCAGGCTTGATCATCCCCAAATGCCCTCCCTTTCAGGCCTGGCCACCCCCAACTTCTCTCTCCTGGAGGCCTGGTCCTCCCTACTGTTCTCCCCTGCAGGCCTGGATCCCCCCCAATTGTCCTCCCCTGCAGGCCTAGTCATCCCCAACTTCCCTTTCCTGCAGGCCTGGTCTTCCCCAACTGCCCTTCCTTGCAGGCCTGGTCCCCCCAACTGCTCTCCCCTGCAGGCCTTGGTCCCCCCCCAAAATGCTCTCCCTTGCAGGCTTGATCACCCCCAAATGCTCTCCCTTTCAGGCCTGGTCCCCTCCCCCCCAACTTTCCTCCCCTGAAGGCCTGGATCCCTCTCAACTGCCCTCCCCTGCTGGCCATCTTGTGTCAGCCATCTTGTGTCCACATCAGGGCAGGCATTTTTGACCACATGGGGCAGCCATCTTTTGTGTTGGAGTGACAGTCAATTGCATATTACTCTTTCATTACATAGGTAGTGTAGAACAAAAAATAAAATTGTGCTTAGGGGTCTCTCTAGAAATCTATAAGATTTAGAAATAGCCTTGTCATTTATCTAAAACATGAATTTGATGACATGGCTGGAAAAAGTAACATCATATCCTCTATTTATAATTGTGAGCATGTTAATATTTTGTATTGACAACACGCCAAGTGAAACAGAGCAGTTCTCTTTTCAATTTATTTCTATAAGCTGATGAATTATGAATATGAAGTGAGAAGCCTGTCTTAGGATATTCATGTTATATCTCAAAGTAGCAAGAGAAAAAGCTCTGACCTTTAGGAGCACAATGAATTCATAGAAAACCAGTCCTTCAAGCATCCACCCTGAAAAGTGCACTCTTATTTACAAACCGCACAGATGAGGTACCTCCTTAACTCAAATAATAGCCATGTCTCCCTCCTGAAAATTGTGGGACTGCTTAGACTATAAAAGAGTTCAACTGTGCAAAGAGCTATGAATGAAGCTACACAGGCATTTGGATCCTGCAAGTGGATATTTTTTTTCCCCTGAGTGCAAATGGAACATCAAACAAGCACATTTTATGTACATAGAATATTGGCAGGGGCAGAACCTGGTTCTGGATGCTCTTATCCTTGAATTATATGTAATCACTTTATTATTTATTTTTTAATATATGTTTTTCTTGACTTCAAAGAGAAGAAGGGTGATAGAGAAAGAAAAACATCAATGATGGCAGAGAATTATCAATGGCTGCCTCCTGCACACAGTCTGGACATGTACCCTGACCAGGAATTGAACTGTGACCTTCTGGTTCATAGGTTGACCCTCAACCACTGAAACTCACTGGTGGAGCTATCTAATCACTTTAGTTAAAGTGAGTCCATTTGTACTGACTTTATTTTTTTCTTGCCAGTTCCTACTAAATTCACTCTGTGGAATATCTTTCTTACCCCTGGATTAAAATTCATGTAAATTCCTTAGTGTTCCCAATCATCAGATGATAAAACCTCTCTCTCTCTCTCTCTCTCTCTCTCTCTCTCTCTCTCTCTCTCTCTCTCTCTCGTACTAGAAAGTCCTGTCAGGTTAACATCCATCAAATCTTTGCTCAAAAGTTATCTTCCTTGACCATCTTATTTATAATTTCAAAGCTCCCTTCTTCCCTAGCATTCCACAATCTCCTTCGAGTTGTCTTCTCACCTTGTAATAAATAGTTTACTAGTTTTATTTATTTTCTATCTTCACTAGTAAATTTCTGGAGTTCAATGACTCCCTCCCTCTCCTACTCTGCCACATGTGTGGATGGTGTTTACTGATTGTGTCCTTGAACCAAAAACAGTGGTGGGCACACTGTAGGCATTCACTCAACAAATATTTGTTGAAAGGGAGAGTGCACCAGAAATCTAAATTCTCACTTAGTTTAAATCTTTTCTCCTTTCCCATTGTGGGCTCACCTCAAGAGATGACCAAGGAAGCTGCAGGCAGCTTTTCTATTCTTCACTCCCTCACTTCCCACAATGAATTAGCTGCTGCTTGTGGCTGCAAGAGGCAGGGTGGGAGAATACAAAATTACCTATGGTAGTAATTTGCATTCAGGCACAATTTAATCACAGTTGTAACATACACACAATTTGCTAATACTTTTCTTTGTTGGGTGATTTGTGGGTTCTTAAGAGATGTCACATTGCTGAAATTCTCTCACCTCTGAAACAAAGGTGATGCCTTGACCAATAGGTAGGCTGCTTGTGATTATTCAAATGAGCCAGTCCTTAGGAAACCTAGGAAGCCTAGGTTTTTTTTTTCCTGAGTGCAAACGGAACATCAAACAAGCACATTTTATGTATATTGAATATTGGCAGGGGTAGAAACATTATATAAAATCTAAATGTTTTCCTTTCTTTACTTTATATTAAAATAATATGAGCTTATTATAAGAAGTAAAATTATTATATAACATAGAGGTTTATAAAGGCAAGACAAAAATCCTCCCTTTGTTTCCCAAATAAACCAAATCAATGCTAATAATTTCTTCCCATAACTTGCTTCTTATTTTCAAGCATACATGCAAATATAGAATGTTTTTTATATTTATTTTTACTTAATTGAACCATGCTCTGCTTATTACATTGATAAATTGTTCATGTTGTTGTTCTACCACTTTTTCTAATGTCTTATTCAGATAAAACCAGCAAACTCAACAAACATGATAAATGACATAATCAAACTTTGTTTTTTTGTCTCTTGTCTCCTGTTTCTCAGTCTTCTTTATCAATTATTTAGGGTATTTAATCTTTCCTTGCCCCTGGATGAAGACTAAGGTCACTTTAAGTCTCAAATGAGACTCAATTAGATAAATATAATGTTTATTTCTAGATATTAATCAGATATTCAGAGTTGATTTAACATTAAAATCTTCTTCCCTTTCCCTGTTTGGATCCACCTTATTATTTTATTTCCATTTAAGATTTGAATCTAGATGAGATTATTGTATATCATTTGAGAAGGCTACCAAGCAGGATCACACATGGGGTTGTACTTGGGGACAGGTGACAGTAAGCTGGAAACTTAGGGATGGGCTTTTACATAGCAAACAGGGGAGGGAATCTAGGCTTCCCAGGTTTCCTAAGGACCGGCTCATTTGAATAATCACACAGTCTCTGAGCATAGAAGCTGTCCCTAGTTGTTTGGTACCTGGTCCAGGGTGCAACGGGAGTGTGTGCCTCATAGCTGGGAGTCTGATAGGGGAAGTCGTTGTGGTGGGGGCTTAGCAAACTGACCACAAAAGGGAATTGAGAGTTTTAGCAACAATTTCAATGCTGGGTCATGACAGCACTTGTAAAATATTATAATACCAGAGACATCACCTTTCCAACAGTGCAAGTGGAAGATTTCCAGTTCAGACTTGGATGTTCCTGCCCCTTGGCAGAGTGAGCAGAGTTTTTGCTGGAGGACCCCAGTGGTATATTGGAGCCAGACTGTGTGTCTCCAAAACCTGATTCTATGGGCCTCCTAGAGATTCTCAGAGACATCCTGTGTTAGTCAGGCTTCTTCCTATGTATGGAGAGGGTTATAATAAGGCAAGGTTCATACATATAGCTCTCGCTGCCGCCAATCACACATGTGTTTCCATCTGTTATGGTCGATCATGAATTTGGTTGACAATTCTATTATAGAGAAAGAGTAAATAGTGATATTAAAATATTTCTTCTAATTAATTTCCTTTCAATGTGCATGAATTCAATCACTGGACCATTAGTATTATATAAAAAGAATAAACTATTAACTCCACACAGGATACTTTAACTTTCCCATCTCCTCCCTGTTATGTCTCTCCACTCTCCTTTTTCTGCCCAGTATCCCCCAATTTCAAAGTGTTGCTGAGCAAGCTTTGTACTTTGAGGTTCAGACTTTTGTTTTTTAATTCTTTGGAAGTTTCTCACGTCTATTTTTAAAATTCCCATTTAACTATTTATAATTTGCACTTCACTTTGGTGAAATTTAAACCAAAATATTTTATTATATTTTTGCAAGGCAAAGACCAGAGAAGTCAGTGAAGAAGTCAGAGAAGTGGATAAAGAGTCAGATCAAAAGCTCGGAATTCCTGTAGAACTTGGGGACTTTGTGCAGAACAGAACATGAAGGTAGGGGAAAGAGAGGCCTCCAAATGAAAAGATACAGCAGGGCGAGTTTCTGTAGTTACGCTTAAGCCATCTACTTCTTGCACATTTCAACTCTGCTTGTTGAAGGAAAATGCATAGAGTTCCTGATAAATCCTGGCCATTTATATATATAAAAGCCCAGCAACCAAACAGTAGAATGAGCAGAACAACAGGTCACTATGATGTGCACTACAGTGGTCAACTGGCCCAATCTGGCCCCTAATCAGCCCCCCTCATCCCAATCAGGGGCAGGGCCACTGGCCAACGGCCAGCAGCCCGGCCCCCTGGCCGGTCTTAGCCCTGATCGGCCCCATCAGGGCAGGCCAGCCAGATTCCACTCAGGTATGAATTCGTGGAACAGGCATCTATTCTATAATAATATAAGCATAATATGCTAATTAGGTTGGACAGCCAGAAACCTTCCAGATGTCTGGATAACATTCTGGATGAAGCCAGGGCTGAGGCAAACTGCCTCGGCTGTGAGGGCTGAGCCCCTTGCATGAATTTCGTGCATGGAGCCTCTAGTAGATTATAAAGGCAGGAGGAGCATGGGATTTATAGCCACATTGATTTGGTATCAAATAACTCCTCCACTGCTTCTTAAGTGATATCAGGCAGTCACTAGCCTATATAGCCTCAGTTTTTTATCTGTGAAAAAGGAATAACAACCATCTCACACTTGCTATGAAAACATACATATAAGTCCACAGCACTGTGAACTGGGTACTATTAGGCATTCAAGTAACATTGGATCTCTCTTTCCCTTGGGCACAACTGATATTTGCCTCAAGACAATGAAACTAATTTGAAATTCAAGCCATGCATCTCTCCTGCTGAGAAGAGGAGCAACTGGAAAAACAACACCTTTCCCCTCCAGCCAAGCATGTTAGTTTCCATTTTTGTGATCAGTTTCTGTTTTTGTCCTGACATACACATAGAGTGGAAAGTACCTTGAACTCGCAGATTTGTATCTTGCAAAAATATTATTTTGGCTTTGATAAGCAGACACTTTTTGGCTTATCTCTTCCTAGTAAGAGGTATTTGTAAATCACTAGAGTGTTCTATGTGAACTCAAGATCTAGTCAACTACAAAGTGAAACAAAACCTTAAGATAGCTGAAGGACAACATTAAATTTTGATTAATCTGGTCTCTTAGAGTGTCTCTAGGCAACTCTAACCTCCTTACAAAATGATTTATTGCCTGACATGTTAGATTGGGAAATACACAAGTTTTCCACTGAAAGGAATTTTTATGAGGTAGCATGCCCACATTCTGCCTCCAAGCACAGAAGTTTCTAACATTGTCACTCTATTTTGTCCCTCCTTTCTTAGATCTTGGGTTTAAAAACTATTCTCTCCCCTCACCCCCCCGGAAGTATATTAAATAAAAGTTTGTTTCTCAAGTAATTTATCAAGGAGCCCTGAGTTAACCTCATCTAACCAGTTATTACTCTGCTTTAGGCTTAACTATATGGCACCTGCATTGTGTATGTATGTAGGTATATAATCCTTTAATTGACTTTAAGTTTTGCAGCACACATGGCCATATTAGAATCATCTCCTCCAGTTGTTAGCTGTGAGATTTTGTGCCAGGTTTGTAATTTGGTAACTCCACATAGGGAAATAGTATTCTTCATATTATGGTCCCCAGACAAACATTATCAGCATCACCCGAAGCCTATTAGAAATGAATATTTTCAGCCCTGGCCAGGTGGCTGATTTGGTTGGAGTGTTGTCCTGTACACCAAAAAAGTGGCAGGTTCGATTCCCAGTTGGGACCCATACCTTGGTTGTGGTCTGATTCCCAGTTGGGGCTTTTATGGGAGTCAGACAATCGATGTTTTTCTGTCACATGGATATTTCCACTCCCCACCCCCCCTAAAAATCAATAAAAACATATCCTTGGATTAGGATTTAGAGATTTACAGATATAATGTAATACAATATTACATATGCTTTTTAAAGCCTATATACATTTTTACTACTCCCAACATATACTGTTATAGGTTGTTTTTTTTTTTAATATATATTCCTTATTGATTTTTTTAGAGAGGAAGGGAGAGGGAGAGTTAGAAAGATCAGTTAGAGGAAAACATTGATCAGCTGCCTCTTGCACACCCTCTACTGGGGATGTGTCTACAACCTTGACCAGAACCAAATCTGGGACCCTTCAGTCTGCAGGCCGATGCTCTATTCACTGAGCCAAACTGGTTAGAGCTCTGTTATACTTTTTATGTTAGATACCTTTTACCTAACTTTAGATTCCCTGCTACACACACACACACACACACACACCAATTGCACATCTCCTGTCAATTGGGGTATATGCAAAATAATTTACATGCTTTCTTCTTAGCCAAATTTCTGGCTGTATTCATCCAGAATTTATAGTATTATGTGTTTTGTAAACCAAAACCCTAACAAAAGCTGAAATTGATATCCCATTGCAATTTGGTTTTACTAGACCATTTGTAAATAATAGAAGTTTACAATGAATAAGCTTGCCATATAACGGTTATTCTGTTAACTAGGTCTAGTGCAGGCAATGAGCAGGTAAGTAAAAATATCTGATGCCATGAGATTTAACCTGAGAAGGTTCTAGAGAGTGTGAAGAAGAGGAAGAATAGTGAACTGAAAGTAGTACATTAGTTGGATGATTAAAATCTTAAAATATCTCAGATGAGCAACAAGAGTGAAGTCAGTTGGTCAGGGAGCTGATATACATGACATGGGATTCCAGCTTTGCTCTTTTCAAAAGACCCGGTGTTTTGACTACATCCTAGAATATGATATCAGAACTCCAGGAACCCAGACATTAATATAATTTTTAAACTCCTCAGATGATTACAAGATATAGCAAAGGTTTTAACCCAGTGCTATCATTGAAACTGACCTGAGTGCAAAACCGTGCGCTTGGAGAAAAGCCTATGTTGGTGGTGAGCAGCTCAGTGTATGAGAATGGCTTTGATATCATGCCTCCAGAGGTGAAACTCTCTTAGCCCTTAGGTGTGTTATGACAGAAGCCACATTTTTAAACCCTATTCTTGGCAACTTTTTATATTATAGAGTTTATCTGGTGTAGGAGGAAAACTATGACCTGGGTAGGATGAAAGAAGGAAAGCCTGGAAGCTGAGGCAGATATCTCAAAGAGCTCGAAGGCCCCCTTCCCCTGGTGCTGGGAACAGGGAGACTTCCTCCAGACATCCAGGTAAGAAGGGAAGCACAGCAGATGTGGTTTGCATTGAATAAAGATCACAGATTCTTCTTAATCACCACCTTGCCTTTTTATGGAGTAAGTGTAAATTATTGTCAGCTTCATCATTTGTAGTCAGAGCGTGAACAGATGCTGAAGGTTTAGTTTAAAATGATATGTGTCTCTTATAACAATCTGCAATATGCTCCCCAAGGACTATTTTCCTTCCACATCCCATAAACTCAGCACAGGGGAGCTGATTCTGAAAAGCATTTGAGGTAAATTAAGCCCAATGAATGCAGCTTTCTTTAGAGATAACATTTAATAGAGTTATTATAGGGCTTCCTTTGTGGGCTTTGAGTGGGCATTTGCCTTAATGACTTTGTTTAACAAGCTTTCGTTTCCTGGTTTGTGTGATTTGAAGTGTTATTACACAACTGTTTGCCCTTAAGAATTTTTCTACCAACATGTGGCAATCAATCACATTATGACTTTCCTGATATTTAAAACTTCGACAGATTATTAGCTATAATCACTTAAAATCAAATAGTAAGTCATAATAAAATGCCAATAAACTATTAAATATTTAGGGTCAACCATTATAAGAACTATGTGGGGAAAAAAAAAAAAAAAAAAAGCCCTGAAATTTTGTTTAGAACATAGAGAGTAACACATTCTTTCTTTCCTTTTTTTTTTTTTTTTGTTTTGTTTTGTTTTGTTTTGTTTTGTCTTGTTAATTCTCACCTCACGGTATTTTTTCATTGATCTTTTAGAGAGAGTGGAGAGAGAGGGAAAGACAGAGAGAAACATCAATGTGAGAGAAACACATTAATTGTGTTTCTGACCCTGACCAGGGTCCCTGACTGGGAGGAGCCTGAAACCTTAACTGGAATCGAACCCAGGACCCTTTGGTCTGTAGGCCAATGCTCTAGCTAGTGAGTCAAACCAGCTATGGCCACATACCTTATTTCTTGATGGCAAAACAATATTTAAAAGAAATAAATTAATATCCAATTAATGTTTTGGCTTACTGTAATTTTAATTAAATATTAGCTAGATTTATTAGAGTTTTACATAATAACCATTTGAAAGGATAAATAAGCAAGAACTGCTAAGAAAAAAAACAGCCTAATATTAGAAAGATCTAAAATATAAACTGTGAATACTAGTAAAAAATCAACAGATCAATAAAACAAAGTAGATAACCCCAACATTCATAATTATTTTGTTTGTGATAAAGGAAACAACTGCTAGAGAATGGAGAACTATTCATTAAATGGTTTCAGGCAATAGATGATTATCTAGAAAATTATAATATTTGATTTTTATTTCACACCATATATCAAAATAAATTCTAGCTATACTAAAAAGTTTATATAAAAAGTAATTTTATAAATAATAATCATAATTTATATGAACATTCTTCTAATCTTTGAATGGATGACTTCACAAACATACAAGACATTTTTTTTTTAAATTATAAAGAAAAATCCCTATATTTTTCTACATAAAAATTAAACATTTCATAATAACACTGATGAAAATGAAAAGACATTTTAAGCACAATATTTGTTATAAACATGATGGATATGATTTTTAACTTTAATTATGAAATAGAGATGTTATTTTGCCCTTATTAAGTCCTATTTCTGTTTAGTGGTACTTCACCTAAATATTCAGCCAGAAACATTAAACTCCTAGAGAGTAAATGGGAAATGTTTGTAGAGAAAGAGGATGTGCATTCCCTTTTGGCCCAAGGAATTATGGGTATGACAAAAAAGATACAAGAAGTAAAGGTAGACTTGTAAATTATCAATCACTATCCCCTTCCCTATCTCCACATCCCTTGTGTCTACTTTTTGACGAACAGATTTAAAACATCCAAAAAGTTATGGAGTAGACCATGTGGTGAGTGGCTTGCAATATACTGGGAGAAGAATTACACATGACTCCTTCCATCATGGTACTGGAATGATGGCACAGAAGTGACATTAGATGGTGAGAGAGACACTCAAAAAGTATTTCTGGTTCCCACCAGCTTATGCGTGTCCAGCAAAAGACACAGAGGTGCCCATGTGTCTATGGAGGAAGTAGAAAGATACTTGGATTGGATGAAGAGGCACAGGGGGCCAGGATTTATAAACCAGTGGCAAATGGCAAGGATCAGAGACTTCCTTGAAGGGTGCCAGCACATTAAGCTCAAAGTACTAAATGGGACCCATCACACTCAGCATCACAAGTCCAAGGAACACCCAGCCCAACCACTCCTCGGTGGAGACTGGGGAGGATCCTGAAAAGTCAGGATCAATCTGAGGACTCAGCACCTCTGAGGTTCTGAGAGCATAGAAGATAGAGATGGCAGAAAGCACAAAAGAAAAAGAACTTGTGAAGATGAGAGTATTTGTAGGTAAATAAGGGGCTTATGATCACTTCCTATATCTGTAACATGAGTAAATTTCTGGTCTAATTACATGTGTTGCTTATCTGTATATTTCTAAAGACAATAGCATTACTCTCTGGCAGGTGAACCACTGAGAGCCTGGTGTAAGGATAGACTCCTTAGGATCATCTTCTTCCTCCTTTGTCTATCCTTTCTTTCTAAACACCTCTTGTTCTGGGAGGGAAGGTTCTTCCATTCTCCTTGTTATAGCCTCTAATGCTATGGCAGCAAGTCTTCTGGCTTAGCTCTTATATGGAGAGCGAAGGTGGAAATTCTCTCTGAAGTCCATGGTATAAGTACATATGTGTTTCTACAGCCCCTAGGTGCATTCTAATTGGGAGCTCTGGAGTACAAGGAAGTAGGGATCTATGAGAATGAAAATTATTTGGTTTACTAGCTTCTAAATATTATCTCCATTAAAAATAGTTGTAAAGAACCCATGCCAAGTGATAAGAATTCACCAAAGAAACAACAGAAAAAGTTGAGCAAGAAATTCTCAAAGGAAGAAATAGACATATTAGAACACATTTAAGTTCACAAGTAATTAAAACTAGACATTTAAAATCACAAAGCCTGATTAAACTGACAATTAAAAGAAGATCCTTCCCAATGTTGGAGGGAATGCTCTGAGAGATAATTTTTATATAATGCTTCTGGCAATGTTAATTTGTTCAAAATAGCTTCAAAGCAAATTGGTGATACATTTTTGTATTCTCCAAATTATCTCCTAAGATCATATTTTTTATTATTAGAAAATTAAGTAAATATGATTTTAAACAAAGCTAAGTAGCTTTCCATGGTCTCAACCACTGTCAACCATGGTTGACTAAGTGGGGTTAGTGAGTCTTCTACATGAAATTTCATATAGTCCTCATCTGAGTCCACCGGACATTTATATCAGTAACTGATCACAGGAAGCCAGGTACAGGGATGTTGTACTCTGAGTTTTAAGTAGCTTTAGTTTTTGTGCTTCTACTGAAATTCTATGTCAATTTTTTTTTCAAACGTGTATAAATAGTCAAAACATAAAGCAAAGCAAAGTACTAAGTTAAAAATAAGAATATTAAATTATTTATAAAGAGTATTTAAACTTACCAAGTCAATGAATGGTAACAAATGGTCAAAATCTTTTCCTTAAAGACCTGGCAATGTGTTGTCCATATAACAGTTCATAAAGCAGATTTTGTAAAAGAACCTAACAATGACAGTGACATGAAAAATGATAAGAAATGAAGATGGAATCCCAGATGAAGGTGGCAAATGTTCAGTTGAATTGCTGTCTCCTCTGGCAGGTGAATTCTCAGGGAGAGCGTTAGCATCTCAGAAAAGCAACCAGACATCTCTTCTTTCTTGAATATCATGATGCTTTCCTCACAAGGGAATTAGTACAAAGCTATCATACACACATTGAATGAAGGATTCAGAAAGATTGAACAGATCCAGAAAAATACTATCTTTACACCTTTAACTTTTCCCCAGGAAACTTGATCTCTCCCTCTCTCTCTCTCTCTCTCTCTCTCTCTCTCTCTCTCTCTCTCTCTCTCTCTCTCTCTCATTGACTTTTTATTAAAAATTGAAATTGTGAAGAGATACCTAGCTGGGGAGATACCATGATCATAAAGGTGGTTTTCCCAGGGTGGGGCTCATCCAAAAGTACCTTTGATTTCCCTAAATGTTGGAAACTCAACTACATAATTTGTGGTAGTGAGGGATTACATCTGTGCTCTCCCCTAAAAAATATTGTGAAGAGATGTTTTCCCTGGGCTCTTATATGAAGCTAATGTAAGGGGTCCTATACAAAGAAGTGTACATTTATCTGTTTTATAAAATGTGGCCAAAAGAACTTCTGTTTCAATGGGGGGAGGCTGGGAAAGGTCGATGGGAGAAAAAAGGAAATATATGTACTACTATATGTAATGCTTTAAACCACATGTGTCAAACACAAGGCCCGCGGGCCAAATCCAGCCCGCCAGGCCTTGCAATGTGGCCCGCACCGCGCTGTCATCACTGCACTCCGCTGTCAGTTTATGACATTGTCAGTTTATGACTGTTCAGTAAACCATTCGGCCAGCGATTTAGGCTGGATTTTAGATTTTGGCCCCTTCTCTGATTGAGTTCGACACCCCTACTTTAAACAATACAAAATACAAAACTGGATTCCTTTAAGCTAAATGAGGTATTCTCTCTTTAATGCTATGATCCTATATAATTAAACCCTAATATATAAATTGACCAAATGGTGGAACGACTGGCAGAATGACCACTGACCACCAGGGAACAGACACTCAATGCAAGAGCTGCCCCCAACCCACAGGCCCTGACCAGTGGTGGTGGCAGCAGGGGGGGCGGGGGCGGGGCCGACGAGCTGGTGGCTCCAGGCCAGCCAAGGCAGGTGCGAGTGGGGGCTCCAATCACTCTCTGGTCATCCCACAGATTGGCCTTGATTGCTTGCCTGGTCTAGGGACTCGACCTGTGCACGCATTTTGTACACCAGGCCTCCAGTTTTCTATAAAACATTAAAATATTTGGTTCTTTAATGTAAGATTTTGTAGAAATAAAGAGTAAGACTAAACAATATTTTGTGGTCAAACTTGAGAAATACTTATTATGAAGCTTATGTTCAGGATTAGCAGCACAGAATGCTAGAGAGTCTGTCAATGCCTTTATTTTATGAGAGAGAACCCAGAGGGTCAGAAAGCTCAAGCCACATTTTGGAGGTTATTCAAATAGTCAGCACCAAGGCAAGACCTAGCCTAGGCAGATCTACTATGCAGAAAGAATTTATGTCTTCCTTTTTCAGTTTGCCAGGCAATGATGTGCATATGGTACATGACTTCAAAATGGGTCTAATGAAAGGGAGGTTGAAAGTGCATGTATAGTGTTTTAGGCTATAAGCTCCTCTCCCCCACTTCCTCTGTCCTATCTAAGACCACTGACTTGTGATAGTGTCTGTTATTTCAAGAATCTGATTCTGGTTGTAACTTTATATTTTATACAAGCTTGTTGTGTAATATATCATGGAACTAGATTTTTTTTTTTCCACAGAAAAAACACTTCAAATAAAAAATCTTTCTGTGTCTTTTCCCCATCACTCATCACTTAATATCTATCATTATATGAGATAATACATTTGAAAGGGCTTAACTGAGTGCCTGTTGAACAGATAAAAAGCCAGCTGGCTGATGATAAGAAGCATTTATTTTATAACTCTTCTGCTAGTAGTCCTGGGACTTGGTGATGTTCATGGTTTTTATGATCCAGACTAGGAGGTTCCCACAATATACCTCTTAAAATTCCAGAAGAGCAGAGAGATTATTTTCTTTTTTACTTTAGTTTATTTTTTTTAAATTATTTTTTAAATCCTCACACGAGGATTTTTAAAATGGATTTTAGAGGGAGGAAGGGAAAGAGAAACATCAATTGGCTGCTTCCCATACAGGGCATGTCTAGGAATCAAACCACAGTCTTTTGATGTGAGGGATGATGCTCCAACTGTGTACAGCACAGGGGCCTATTGGAGTAGCTCTGCCTCAGGCTGGCCTGCAGTGTGTGGGTCTTTGACTTCCTGTAAGAAAGATTTCAAAACACAAGTCCAGGTGAGTTTGAGAGTATGTTTATTAATGTTTGGGACAATGAAACAAAGGAAGGAATTAGGGTAGAAGAAAAATAGGGGAGAGCTTAGGCAGTGCTTTGGCCTCTAGAAATGTTATGAGCCAAGGTGAGGCTGTTGTTAGTTCACTGGGAAGTGAAGGTCACAGTAATAGAAGTGAGCCAAGGTGAAGCTGTTTTAGCTCAGTGGGAAGTCAGAGAGAAAGGGGCCTTGGACACAGGATCAGGGAGTGAGCCTGGGGCCCAGCTACCACTGCCCACTGCTCCTCCAGCTGTAAGTCTCATGGGGACCCTTAGAAATAAAAAGTTAATGCCTGGGAAGGGGCATGGGGGCATACTCTAGAGTGAGTCCACATTGAGTCTTTGTCCAGAGGTCTTTTTATCATTTTTATCTTTCTGTAGGTGAGAATCTTAGGGGAAGGTTTCAGTATAACATTCATCAGTTTTCCAAGTGTATTTTTTAAATATTCTGATGCATCAAAATGAGCACATAGGGGAGTTTTGGATTATTCTTTGGTCTGTTTTACTTTTTTCTTAAATCTGTTTGGCTTTAATGGGGTTTTTGTCATTTGTTCCCCAACTTCAACGATTCTTGGATTTAGCTGGCACAAATGGCATTAGTTGGATTTTTGTTCTCTATTTCCCCAGGCCAGGGTGATTTAAACTATGTATTTTCTGGTTAGGGAGGGCTGGTATAAACCATTTGCTTCCCCTGGCTAGGAAAGACAAGGTCTTGCAATTCACAAGCTGCCTGCAAGCTGCCCATACTGTTTGGCCTTGTTTAATTTTTTTGTCTCAGTTTCCCTATTCCACTTGCTCAGGGATTTTCCTAGCTTCTTATTGTCCTGCTACACCACCAACTGAGCCACCTGGTCATTTTATTTTTTACTGATACACCCTAAACCTATAGCAGGACCAGGCACAGTGTAGACACTCAAAAACCATTCTCAATGAACAAATAGATGAGTGTGGGCAGGGGAACCACATTGTAACATAAATCTGGAGTCCAGCTCTGATGCCTGAAGCCCAAGCTCACAGAAAAAGCAGCTACCTAGGTTGCAGGATGGAATTTATTATTTAGGGGCAAGAAATCTGACTAAGAAACAGCTTGTGAGAGGCATTTCATTTCACAATGTTAAAGGAAGGTAAGAAGATGAGATATGTCAGTAAGGATTTCTGTAGCATTGCTTCAATTGTAAGAATTTTTCAGATTAATTCCTATCCCAGTCAAGATGACTTGTCTTATATTTTGGGCTGAGTTTTTCCATGATATTATTTTTTAAAAAGAATTGAATAATACTGGCCTCAAACCCAGCAACAGATTTGGTACAATTTCATTAACTTGAACCACATGGATCTTGGATAATTGCTCCATTAGCCAGCATAATTTTAACTTTCTTTCTCTTTTTATTTTATTTTAAATATTTTTATAGGAAGTCCTCAAGGAATAAAGATATTTTTAAAAGAGACTATTAAATGTACCAATGTGATTCAGATTATTTAGAGATGAACTTTAATGAGTAATAGTTCTAGAAACTTGCCCTTAAGATAATTTAAAAAGTAATGACTAGAGCAACCAGGGAGAGGTCAATAGGGGGGGAAAAAAAAAGACATATAATATTTTAAACAATAAGAAATTTAAATTTAAAAAGCCATAGCCAGTTTTGCTCAGTGGATAGAGTGTTGGCCTGAGGACTGAAGGGTCTCTGGTTTGATTCCAGTCAAGGGCACGTGCCAGGGCTGTGGGCTCAGTCTTTAGTAGGTGACATGCAGGAGGCAGCCGATCTATGATTCTCTCTTCACTTATGTTTCTATCTCTCTCTTCCTCTCTGAAATCAATAAAATTACATCTTTAAAAAGTACTGACTAGATTTACTAAGTTAATTTGAATTCCTTGAGCTAATTTAAATCCTGTTATTAACAGCTATTATTAGGAAGATGTTTTTAATTTAAATAAATGTTTTTAGGCACTAATTTTGGTTTTGGCCCAAACCTATGAGATTATAATGGTGAAGATATCATCTGTGTTATGGATCTTTATAGAAGATAATGTTGTGTAGAGCAATGCTGCCCATAGAAAAAAAATGTGAGCTACAAATAACATTATTTAACTTTAAATTTTCGAGTAGCTACATTAAAAAAGATGAAATTAATTTTAATACTGTATTAAACCCAAATATCTAAGGTATTATTTTTTTTTTATCAGGTAATCAATATAAAATACTCTTTATCTTAATCTGTTCAGGCTGCTGTAACAAAACAGTATTGAGTGGCTTATAAACAATAGAAATTGATACCTCACAGTTCTAGAAGTCCAAGATCAGGTCACCAGCATGGTCAGGTGAAGGCCTTCTTTTTAGTTTCTATTATAGCATCCTCACATGGCAGAAGGAGCATGGAAGCCCTTCTGTACTGCAGTGTTGGGAACTCAGGAGCCGGTTGAAATGGGGTCTGTCTCCGGAGATGCATGAAAAGCGTTACTCAGGACCCACGCATGGAAGATAAGGTGTAGTGGTAGCATGTATTAGAATAGAAATAAAAGATTGCTCCCAGGTTCTGGAGTCTACTCTCTGTCATTTCGCTGTGAAGAGATCCAGCCTTGTCTTCAAGCCCAGAAAAAGGGCCAGAATCCAGTGATTCTGTGGCAATGGTTCAGTCCATGCCAAAGCTTAGTCCAGTTTGCTCTCTGTCTCTGTCCGGGTAGCTTAGTCTCTATTCCTGGCTGAGCTCTAACCACTGCTGAGTCATTAGCTGTAACCAGGCTTGTGCTTTGAGCCACGCTTGGAGCCTGCAAGGCTGCCAGGAAGAGAGAACATGCAAGGGCGCAGCGAATGAATTTGTGTTACCAATGAGAGGCCTTTGTTATGTTCTGATTATATAATCTAAAGCTTGGGAAGGAGCAGGTACTCTTTCCTTCCAGGATTTGTGCTGTGTCCTCCCATTAACCAGCCCATTTCCTAGACCTTTTGTGGGGAAAATGGGGGGTTCTGTATTCCTTATCCAATCCCATATTTTCCCCAGGCTAGAGGCTTCATGATTGCCATCTTGGCTCCTACAAGCATGCCTCAGCAGAATGACCTCTCCCTGAGCCATGTTGGCTTCTACTGGGCACGCACGCAGCAGAGCTGGGTAAGAATCCCCCCTGCTATGTAATCCCTCCTTCTTGGTGATCCCAGCTAATGGCCCTTAACATCCTTTCTGCCCTTTTTGGGGATTGGGTCCTGAAGGGCTAGGGTGCACTGGTTCCCTGGGGAGCCTATGAATGCTGCAACTTCCTAGTGAAGCAGGCTTATTTTCTGACTCGGCTTCCTCTTATATCATGTTTAGTGTCTGATTTGATTATTTGCTCCCTTCCTTTATTTATGACTAACTAGCGACCTATGCTAACACTTTGGAGCTTTGTCTTTAAAAGGACAAAAGAGAATTACAGAATCATGGAAGTAGTTGGAAGTCCTAGTGATTATTCCATCTTTCTCACTTGACAGCTGAGATCCTTAGAAATTGAGTGACTTATTTATAAGCAAAGTGATAGCTACGGATAGAGGGAGAGTGTGAACCCAAGTAGTCTGATTCTTAACCCAGGACTCCTTTCTCGGCAGGAAGTTGCCACTGAGGAAATGATGCACAGGCTGGGGGTAGGAGATAGTAGCTGAGCAGAGGAAATGGGATATTTTTTGATATTTTATCCCTTGGCTGAATGTGTTCACATGTGGAGTAAAGAAAAAATTAAAATGATACTTTATACTCAAGCATTAGAAAGCTTCAAGCTGAGCAATGGAAATCATGGGGATTTTTTTTTGGGGGGGGAGATTATAATTCATTCCCATAATTATTTCAATGGCATGCTTTATTTCAAATGAAGATGTCATTGTAATATTATCAGTCTCACTTCCCTTTTCAATTGTTTTGTTATTCATGGATCATAGGCAGAGGAAAGCAAGTTGTTACTACTGAAGCATCTCTAGAAAATTCTTCTGGGCTATTAAGCAACCGTTTCCATTTCCTCCCTCCCTCATGAATTGCTGTGAAGCCACAATGTTTAGGAAATGGATTAGATGAATGCTGGTTAAGAAAATAACCCGCTGGCCTTCCGATGCCTTATACTTCTAGTAAGAAATGTGTCCTCTCTATATTATTATTTCACAGATCCATATGTGGCTTGTAAAGGGGATGCAAAAGCAGATTCTCACACCTTACCCTCAAATGTAAAGATTCTGTTTGGTCTGGCTATAGGGACTTCTCACTATCTGAGGTCCCATTGTGCTTCCTGTACACAGGAGTCACCAAATTGATAGTAATTTTATTTTTCCCAGGCATATAATATGTTAACATAGAAAAATGTAAATGCCTTAAAGCTAAGAAGTAGAGTAAATTTAAAACAAAGATAAAAATGCATATGTGCTTAAAAGTACAAAAGGGAAAAGTTATAGATAACTGTTATTTAACTCTTGAGGCTGATAGAATGAAATGGAAGATTAAGTCTGATTTCAGTGGCAGCTTTTAATCTGCTGATAGCAAAATCAAGTCCGATGAGGGTAGTCAAAGTAAAATAAATGCCTATCAGTCAACCAGCATTATAGATCTTCACTAGGAGAATTAATAAAGTGGAACTTTCTAGGTTTAAGAAGTAATTTCTTTTTAGTTTCCATAAGAGAAACGGCACTGACTAAATTTCAATTTTCTTCTATGATGACACTGTTTCTATGAGCAGCTATTTCTTTTACTATTATTGTATCTTTTATTGTTTCTTTTGTTACTGACATTTCTCAGTCTATATTTTCTATTATACACTTTTTCAACAATGCTTATTTAATCCTTAGCTAGGCTCTCTATGTCCACTGCCATTCATATTCTTTTGATTTGTATAATTAATGTTGGTCAAAGTTAAATTTACATATACAATATCCTTTTATAGCATTCTTTTGTTTTGTTTTTTTCATCTATAAGATTGGGACATTAAGCCTCCTTGTTGGTTTAGCCCTTCCCAATATTCTGGGACTCTTCTTGCCTGAGGAGAAAGAAGAAGTAGAAGAATACTAAAATCAAGAGTTTTTTAGAGTCAGTTCAATCCTTTCTAATTCTGTTTCTAATCTAGTTGCACAGTGTGGTAAATATCAGCTAAGTATTCACCAAAGCCTTGTTTTCCTCCTCCTGGGCACATAGCTAATCACATTCCCCATCATATCTGTCATGGATACCTTTGGACATGCCACTGAGGTCTGTGATCAAAGTTAGTGTATCACCTCCATTCTTTTTTTAAAATATATATTTTATTTATTTTTTACAGAGAGGAAGAGAGAGGGACAGAGAATCAGAAACATTAATGAGAGAGAAGAGAGAAACATCAATCAGCTGCCTCTTGCACATCCCCCACTGGGGATGTGCCTGCAACCAAGGTACATGCCCTTGACTGGAATCGAACCTGGGACCTTTCAGTCCACAGGCCAATGCTCTATCCACTGAGCCAAACAGGTTTCGGCTCATCTCCATTTTTGGCCCATGAAAATCTCTTAATCATGATTTCTTTATTCCATTCCCCCTCTCTTGCCTGCTGTGTGCAGATGGGCATGACAACCTTGAAATCCTCATGATAAAACTGACAGTCGTAAGAGGGAAAGTGTATGGGTTTCTGAATCACTGCTTGAAGGAGAGACACTCATCAATCAGAAACATCCATGTAAAATTTAAGTGTAAAATAAAGTCCCCTTATAAGAAACCCACTGATATTTGGTGCTTTATATATTACAGTGGCTGTCATTACCTTATTAAAACTGAGACACATGCTCCTGCAATAAATTATAGTCCTAATATTATAACTTGGTTCCTGTTTACTGGCCCTAAATCTTGGTTGCCTATGTGGTACTTGCCTTCTCTCTCAGTCCTTCAGGAAATTGAGCTCTGCTCTGGAAACCTGATCTATGGAGCAGGCATTGGATAGACCTTCCAGTGTGAGGATCAGACTAGAACTAGGTGCTCTCTTGTTACCCAAGCACAGGTTCAGAAGCACCATCTGGTCTTTCAGGATTCTACTGCATCTGCTCTCTGGATTCCTTTTCTCACATGCCTGACTCTGGAGAGTGTAACATCCCTCACTCTGGTACTACCATATCCTTGTGGTTATATGAGCATTTTACATTTTTAAGGTTTTCCTGCTGTGGAAAAGAAATGGATACTATTTTGTGCTTTAAAAGTAAATTGGCAGAATTATTTATTTAAATGAAAAAAAACACACACAACACATACAAGGAAAAAAGTCTTTCACATGGTTTTCAAAATGAAAAAAAAAATACAATTTTTAAACTTATTGAATAAATTGTGATACTTTGAATGAAATCATAATCAGCATGTATTTATCATAAGATGGGTGAGGAGATTTCAGTTTCCTTTGACAAGCAATTAGTCATTTTGGTGAACAAATACATTTCTCTCTAATAAACATCCTAATAAAAATGAAGTTTCCTATAACAAACATGCATGTTTTCAAGATTACAGGTGTGGTTAATCCCTCCCTCCCCCCCCAAAAAAATGCCCAGTGTACCCAGACTCCTGGAATCAGTGTTCTCCTACATGAGTCTTGCCTGGTCTCACATACTCTGTAGAATGCAGCAGAAAGATGCTTCATGACTTCCATATCTAGGTCAGAAAATGCCTTATGGTGCCTACCTAGTTCTCTTGAAACTCATATAAAAGGAGAAGCCAATCACCAAGTAAAAAGTCTACCTACCAGGAGATCTTTATTTCCTCTTTGTGAGGAAGCTCTTGTGGGTGACCATGTGGAAGGACCCTATGGACAATGAGAGCTGATCTTGCCATCCCAACAGAGGTGCCAGGCTTCTGAGTCATTTCATGTCCAACTGCAGCCACCCTGTGACTATACCTATTTGAGAAATGCTAAGTAAGATATGCCCAGCTGAGCCCATTCAATGTGAAGGTTTAAGACTAAAAGTAATAAATCATTTTACTAGTAAGCCACTGAGTTTTGAGGTGGTTTGTTATACCAAAGGAGACAACTGGATAACAGTGTAACAATTCTTTTAAAATATAAAAGGTTCTTGCAGAAACCGGTTTGGCTCAGCGGTAGAGCATCGGTCTGCGGACTGAAAGGTCCCAGGTTCGATTCCGGTCAAGGGCATGTACGTTGGTTGCAGGCACATCCCCGGTAGGGGGTGTGCAAGAGGAAGCTAGCCGATGTTTCTCTCTCATCGACGTTTCTAGCTTTTTATCTCTCTCCCTTTCTCTCTGTAAAAAAATCAATAAAATATATTTAAAAAATAATAAAAAAATAAAATATATATAAAATATAAAAGGTTCTTGCCATCTTAGATTTGTTTTGTAACTTCAGTGTACTTAATCTCTATATCATAAACATGATTTCAGGAATTCAAGGAATTGGGGAAAATGGGGGAATCTGAGGTTCTATTTAGGCTAGAACCGATAATATACCTTCATGGTGCTAGGAATAGAATATAAGACAGAAAAAACAATTTTGCTTGGAAAATGAATTTTCCTAGAGCTAATGAGAATGTAAAATCTAAGTAGGTGGCCATTAGAACTGTATGAATAGAAATGATTTACTGGAGTTATTTAAGAAATTGAGACTTGGTGTATAGCTATTCCAAGGTTGTAAGCTTTGAAAAAATACATGAAAATAAGAATTATGTGTTATTAACTATTGATTCAGATGCAAATTATACATTATCCAACAGTACCCATCATCTTTGTGGAGGAAGGAAGAATGATAGGTGTTGCTAGAATGTCCATGGCTTGTAAAAATAAATCCAGGATAATTTTTATTTTACAGTTGCCCATAGTTAACATGCATTTAAAGGAAGGGTGCTGTCTTTGTTCTCAATTCTTTCATACATAAACTTTATCCTTGATTTTCCTCTATATTACATTAACAAGCAAGCCTCTTTAAAGCTGTAGATTTATTTAACACACTGTAGGTTTGTTTAACTTCCCCTAGCTGTATTTTACTCAACAATATACTTATATTTCATCACACAAATGACTGCTCTGAGAGTTCTCTGACTCCCTCATGACCAACAGGAAATGTAATGTGGTTTATAGTTAGAAAGAATAGTTAAGGATCAACTACTTATAGCTTGAGTATTGCTTTTACTGCTCCCAGGCCAAACATAAAAACTGAGCAGCGAGAGCTTATTCAGTAGTATTTAAGAAAGAAAGAAAGAAAGAAAGAAAGAAAGAAAGAAAGAAAGAAAGAAAGAAAGAAAGAAAGGAAGGAACTAAGCCATGATGCCTGGATAGCTTTGGGATTTGGGAGCTGGAATGAGGATAACATTCTGGATCTTGGGACCACCAATAAATACCTTAGAAGTGGTAAAATGGACAAATCAAACTATCACCACATGTAATCTACTACCATAGAACAATGAATCCTGGAGGATTATAACAGAGTTATAATGCCCAATTCATATGTGTACTAAACATTTTCTGCATGCTAAATAATTAGAATGAGACAGACATACATTTACTCCCTCCCACAAAGTAGATCTTACTTGGATTAATAAATACACTTGTAATATTTAATAGCTTTTAAATTTTATTATAATATCATATATATATATATATATATATATTTTTTTTTTTCTTATCAAGGAATTCTAAAATCTAGCCATGACAAACGAGAGTCTAAAACTGTTTAATGTAAAATGGGAAAAACAGTTTCCACAGTAAAAACTATTTATATTTTTTTTCTTCCTAACGTATAGCACACTGTTCATCCCTAACTCTTTTATATCAACAGAAGAGGTTAGCACTCTATGCAATGGAAGCACATTTTTCTTGAGGGAGAAGGGGGACTCAAGGAGAGCACCATTAAGCTGGAAATGAAGCCCTAAGGTGAAAAAAAAAAGTTATCTTTGCAATTCCAGGCCAACCATGAACCAACCTGCATGATTCACTTGAATCTGCAGAAAGTAGGTGTGTCTGGGACAACCTACAGACAGAAAAAAAAGGCATTAAGACTTCCAAGAGACCCTCAAGGAGTGATTGTCTCTCTTGGTTGCATATTAGAATTACCTGGGGAGGTTTTAAAACTCTGGATGCTCATTAGGTCAATTAAACCAGGAGCTGGGGTGTTGCGGTAGGTAGGCTGGAAATCAGACATCAATCATTTTTACAGCTTCCACGTGATTTCAGTGTGCTCCCAAGGCTGGACTTGGGGGAAGTCAACACATTATGCACTGCCTGATGAGCTCCTCAATGGGAAAACAAGCTTAAAGACTTCACATCTGCAGCCTGTTACTCAATCATTCTAGTCTCTCAAGAGATGGGATAACAGGATTTGTTGATTTGGCAAGAGAAGTTGTTATGGCCTCTGAGGAAATATTAAGCACATCTTACTATGTTTCCATAATCATTTTGCCTAGGCTTGATTCCAAACACACTCCCATTATTTTACCTCACAGCAGATATGGCGCACCGGAGTCTGATTGAAATCTGCTGCTTCATGAAATATAGTTTTATTTTCAGATTTTCCATAATATGTATTTGGCATGTTGTTTTTCTCCTATTTCTAGAATTATTTAATTGGCATTCAACTCAATTACTGTGAAAAACTTTTCATCTGGTAGAATCTTAATATCAATAAATATTTAATGTGCTCACTTTATGCAAAGCATGCTATTATGTGCATGTGATAAAAACTAGAATTAAGACATGACTCTTCCTTTTAAAGTAGGTCATTCTGTAATGGGGATGACCAAAGAGTAAAACATGTAAGTCAAATAAAATACAATGGAACAAGTTATCATTAGTTTTAGGAAGACATTCTGGAAAAAGAAGAGGGCAATTTGTGCAGAAAGGAGAAAGAAACGGCAAGTTATGGTAACAACTGAACTTAGAATTTTTAAAACTGTAACTTATTTTTCCTGATTAATGAATTTACATAGAAAATAATTAGAAATATAAAATGTACAAAGAAAATAAATAAAATATTACTAGTAATCCCACATATACATATATGAGACATTGATAAATATATATGTACATCTATAGTATATTTGAATACACAGTTGTTTGTATATTATATACAGACTAGAGGCCTGGTGCATAAATTCATGCACTGGGTGGGGGGGTCCTCAGCCCAGCCTGCACCCTCTCCAATCTGGGTCCCCTCAGGGGATGTCTGACTGCCGGATTAGGCCTGATCCCATTGGCAGTTGGACATCCCTCTCACAGTCTGGGACTGCTGGCTCCCAACTGCTGCCTGCCTGTATGCCTGCCTATTTGCCCCTAACCACTTGTGCTTGCCAGCATGATCACCCCCTAACACTCCGTTGCCAGCCTGATCATGCTAACTGCTCCCCTGTCAGCCTGAAGATGTTCCAATCTTCCTTTTAAGCCCTCTAACAATATTACATTTCTAGGGAAAAATTAAAGTTCAAAGAATATCTACTTTTGCAAGTTAAAGCCAAGTGACACAAATTCCAAGTCAAATTCATTTGACTTTTAAAAATAAATTCCAGTCCAGCCAGCATGGGTCAGTGGCTGAGTGTCGACCTATGAACCAAGAACTCATGGTTCAGTTCCTGGTCAGGGAACATGCCCAGATTGTGGGCTCAGTCCCAGGTAGGAGGCACCCAATCAATGATTCTCTCTCATCATTGATGTTTATATCTCTCTCTCCTTCTCTGAAAATCAATTAAAAATATTTTAAAAATAAATTCTAGCCGAAACCAGTTTGGCTTACTGGATAGAGTGTCAACCTGCAGACTGAAGGGTCCCAGGTTCAATTCCTGACTAGGGCATGTACCTTGGTTGCGGGCACATCCCCAGTAGGGGGTGTGCAGGAGGCAGCTGATCAATGTTTCTCTCTCATAGATCTTTCTAATTCTCTATCCCTCTCCCTTTCTCTCAGTAAAAACTCAATAAGATATATTTTAAAAATAAATAAATTCTAAAAGTAATCCTTCCCTATTTATAATTTTGTTTATTTCAGTCAAAGGAGTTCACTACCCCTGAGGATAGTTGGATTTTTTTCAGCAGCTGCAGCCTGGGAAGTGTGAGGATCTCTTAGGGCCTCAGAAATTCTTAAATCAATGTCAAGACTCATCATTCTCACTTCAATTGGACTCTAAAATAGGACTTAGAAAGTAACCATAACCCCACACTCACAAAATTTAGACTATAAACCAAAGCAATGATCCATGGTAACAATTCTGTTCCCTTACACCCCATATAAGTGTTGTCAAAGGACATTCTATTGGTGTCTAAAAAACAGATAGTACATAGTGACTATCTTGACTTCTTTTGGGGCTTCCAGCCAAATTACTTTTCTGCAATCTTTGAATTTAATTGATAGGAACCACTCAGCAAATGATCAATTCTGTCACTACGAATTTATCAATATGTGGGTCCCAGGGGAAGGAGGACCCACATATTTTCCATTCTTACCCAACCTATTAGAAATCTTCTAACTTCTAGGTCCCTTTAAGCACATCCCCCCTGAGGTGAGCTTTATGGTCAGTATGGACTTTTAGGTATTCCATGAGGTATTGTGTGCCTATGTATAACGACACATTTTCTTTGCTTCTTGGAATGGTACTAATTCAGCCTAAACAAAAACACCCAAAGAACCCTGCCTTCTAGAAAAAGATTTCACCTTAGAGTCACATTTGTTTCAGCTGAAAAAGTACCCTCAGAATTTCTGAACAGAAGTTGCTGTTGAGGCTGCTGGAGCGGGTGCCCCTGAGGTGCTAGTGACAGCTGGTGCCTCAGCCTCTTGGTCTTCTAAAATCTAGACACTCTTCTGCTTCTTTTCCCTCCTACAAACCCCTTGGGCACTGTGATCTCCACATGCCCAGCTATAATAATTATCATTTTGAAACTCACCCAAACATTTTTGTCTACTATTTTCATTTTTTATGATTGAGCCTTTGAACCAGACACAAATTTAAGATTAGTGCTTCACAGTTTCAACCTGTGCCCTGTATACACAATGGCATGGCACTTTACAACCACCTCAGGCAAAAGACCTTAAGCCTTAGCCACAAGATATCTTAACACTTAAAAGTTAGACACTTCCTAGTGTTGTGGCTCCTGTGCAACCTTGCTGACTTGCCTATACTTGCAGGTACTAATCTCACTGTTCGCCTAGCAGTAATACCAGGCCAAGCTATGCCTGCACCTTAATAAACTACAGCAGTCTGCAGCCTAAGGCCTTAGCACCTTAGCACCAAATGCACTGCTTTGCTGAAGCCCTTGCCTTGAACTACAAATTCAAAGTCAAAATGCTGCAATTTGCACTGTTGGGCCATCTGTGCTGGCTAAAGGCCAATAATACCGTTGGCCCCATTTCTACAAAAAGTCAAAAAGTCGTTTAGGGTCAGAGCCATAGTGAGTTGCAACCACTTGATTAAGCCAAAAACATCTAGTGACTAATGCTTAAGCACTGTTAACTGGGTGTCTGCAGTTAAAAGTTAACTATGCTAGTTGAAAATCTACCTGACCTCTGTCTAAACTCTACAGACCACAAAATCGTCCTGCCTAGATACTATATACTAAAGTTGCTCATTCCACATGAAATTAGCTTTCCAAATTTTCTTGTCTCTTTTTTCAATGTTGTCAGTCACCATAAATGGCTTTAACTATATATATTTCAATTTAGTAAATTATATGTATATAAGTTAAATTTAGTAAAAATAAATAATACACATACATATTCAATTTAATAAATTTTAATAAATAAAATAAATTACCTGACATATGAAAGAAAAAAAATATCAAGTATTTATTTATTTTTCTAAATTTAGATCATAACATACAGAGTAACATGCATTTGGTGTTCATATATCAACAGTATTTAAAATCTTTCCTAATATTACATATTACAAAATTTAAACAATTAAAATATTTAAATCACAATACATTATAAACCTGGTTAAAAATACCAATTAATACAGTAAAGCTCATCTCCATCCTCCAGTTTGACTCTAGAGGCAATCCCTTTTAATTCTTTCAGCTGATTCTTTTATGTTTTGAAATGAAATAAAATTGACATATATTAGTTTCAGGTGTATGACATTTGTTTCTATTGAACATAACAAGTCTAGATAAAATATCGTACATCAAACACACAAATTATGTTTTTTTCTTATGAGAACTTCTAAGATCTACTCTCTTAGCAATGATTAAATATGCAATTCAGTATTAAGTATAGTCACCATACTGTATTTTACATACCCATGACTTATTATTTTATAATTGGAAGTTTGTACCTTTGATTCTTAACTGATTCTTTTTGTTGCTCTTTTCATCATCTCTAAAAATACTACCTTTTACTACCATGCTTCAATTACTCATTTTAGGAGTTATTTATTTATACTTTTGCCTCTTAATCTACAACCTCTTAGTATAGTTAAATCTCTATTTTTAATTAAATCAACACACTAAGTGTAGTTTACTTGAAAACTTACTCTTTTGTAACTTTTTCATATATCAAGAGTTTCTAATTTTTTTCTTAACCACTATAGCCCTTTATCTTAAGATTATATTTCAATCATTTATTTGATCAGACATTTTATGGAGTATTTCTATATGTTTTCTTACTGTTTCTCCTGGAACATTCTGTCCCTCATTTGTCATCTAGACATTCAGAGTGCTAATCCTGGGACTTCTTCTTGGGTAGGAGGCCTCCTTTTCTAAAAACCTGTCTTTGTCTGTCTTGGATTAGACTATTTCTCTAGTTTAACATGTGTGGGAAGTGATATTTCTAAAAACGTGTATGTTTGACACTGTGTTTATTCCAAACCTTTGACTGAAAAACAGGCCAGACATAGAATTTTATCCAAAAATCTATTTCTTTCAAGTCTCTGAAAGCTTTGCTCTATGACTATCTAACATCAGTTTTATTGGCCAGAAGGCTGGTACCAATCTGATCATTCCTCTGTACATAACCTATCTATTTCTCTCTGGAAACTATTAGAAACTTATCTTTATTCCTTTGGTTCTAAAAATAAACAAATACTTCTCTAAGAATGGAACTTTTTCATTTTGGAGGCTTATATCTTTCAAGAATCAACTCTGGAAAATTCTCTTGAATTGATTATTTGATAGATTACAGCCTTCTGCTTTCTATGCCCTCTCATTATAAAACCAGAGGTCAACCAAGTCCAGGACTCATGCTGCCTATCAACCATCCAGCCTAAAAGCAGAGAAAGGGTTTGGGGTGTAAGTGTGTGCTTAATAATATCAGATGCTGGAAATCTGGGAAGGTCGCTGGTTAAAAACTCCATATGTACCATCCCCTTAAGCTTGATATATAGAGGAATCAGGGAAAAGGAATATGGGCAGGTAGAAGAAGGGGGTTTCTGGTGACTTGTACTTCTGGAATTTGAGTTCCTGTAGATGTCTTGTGTCTTGATAAATGTCTGCATTACAGATCCCTGAAACAGAATGGTCAGTGTTCTGAAACAGGTCAAGCGGTGATTGCATCATTCTGGTCTTTTTGAGACCTAATTGATCAGCTTCCGAATTCTTGATGGCCAGAGTTGTAAATTCAGGGCTGGATTATAAATCTTTTTGTTCTTGCCTGGTCAGCTGAGAACTGTGGCAAATCTTAGCCAGAACATAAGGTTAAACATATACAGTTGATTAGTTAATTACACATTCGGTTAGTAAAAGGGTGGGAAAAGAAAGAGAAAGGAAGTGAAAAGGAGGAAAAAAATAAAAATCACATTTTTATTCTATCCTCGAACCTCTATCAATTAAGAATTGCTGTTAATCATATCAATGTTTATTATTTGCTATTCAATAAACAATTTCAAAAAACAAGGTGCAAGTGCTTGGTTTAGATTCATTATCTTGGGTCTAATAGAAATAAATTCTTAACAGTTCTTTGAATGTTGACTCTTCAGACCTTCTCTTAGGAAAGGTCACGGAACCAGTAGTTGAACTTCTTCGAGGTCACAGAGAGGCCAACCCGCTTATTGTGTAAGTGTAGACACCTGGATAACTTAGGTAAATTAGTCAAGGTTTTACAGCCACTTGGTAGCAGAGCTGGGATCGGACTGAAGGATTCTCATTTCCTAGCGAGGTTCCTTTTCCATTGCATGCTTCCCTAGTTCTGTCACAACTCAGTGGGACTGAAGCACAAATTCAGACATTGTAGCTCAAACACGATGGGTATGGTTTCCAAAGGAAATTCTAGGGGCTGTTATAAAAACAAACAAACACAAAGTGTCGAAGGGCTACTGAGATGGCAGACACTGAAGATATCCTTCAGAGGGGTGGGTTTTATACCCCCCACAGTCACTGTTAACTCCTATAACTGCTTAGGGAGCCATTTGCTAAGATACACAGTGGTCATCAAATATTTACTATTTAAATATAACATTGCTTCCTTAGAAATGATTATCAAAGAATTGTTTAAATTATACAAAGTTTAAAATGCACATGAAAAAATTTTTTTTATAGTAGAACAGGGCCCTTAGAATAAGCATTAAGAATGAATAGTGGTATTAAAGAAAACCCCAAATGGAACCCACAGTTTGAATATACTGCTAATCCCATAGCCACAAAACCAGGACTTTAACTGTCAAGATTTCCTGTTGACAAATGAAATTCTGGTTTGGAACCTGAGAGTAAAGTAATAATTGATTCAGGAATGGTAATGATCCAGACACTTGCAGTAAGAGTTCCAGCAAGGCCTTAACTGACAGATCAGTTGGTCAGTATATTTTGTCTTCTGATAAATTTTTGTATCCCGCTATTATCCTGCAGGAAATGGCCCTAATCTGAGGCTTCTGGAAGGAGACATCCATGAGTTTGCATAGCTAGGTGAATTATATGAGGTAGGAAGAAGAGAAGAAAGAGGAAAGGAAATGTTTAAAGTGCTTTCCTACTGATATTTATTGGCTCCTCCCAAAATATTTTTAAAACTTCATAATGTAAATATCAGAACGCCCAACTCATTTTCCATTTATCACCAAAGATAATAAGTGTAACAAGAACACTGACAATTTTTGCAACATAAGTATATTTTAATCATAAGAACAAAAAAGTGTAAAATGAAGAGAATATTAGCCAAATTAATTCTGATAAAACAGAATTAAGCCATTGGATACAAAGTTTATAAGAAAATATTGTAATAGCACACATTTTATGTTTATTTTGTTTTACAGACATCATTTTCTTCAAATGCAATTTTGGGAAATGTTTTCACATTTAGAGAGTACACATGTCTTTTGGTAAGGCTGATCCAAGAATATTCTATTTCTGCCACAACTCAGCCCTTTATTGCAGAAACAAATGCACTGATTTATTGGTTCAATTGTTAGTATGAGATAGCTCAAAGAAGACAAAAATGGAAAATTCCATCTTAGTCGTTGGAGCAAAATGAACTGTGCATTATTCCCTTTCTTTTCATATTAATATAATTATATATTTTTTTCTGTTCTGTTTTCTTTTAACATCTTAGAATTTTAACATTTTTTCTCCTCTTCTAAAGGCAGATATTTATTCTAAGTCTTGATATTTCCCAACTAATATTTGAAATATTCATGCCAACACATATATAATTTCTTCATTTCTTTTAGTTTAATAACTAAATGTCAGTTATAAATGTCAGTTCATTTAGTTTAGTTTTTAGATAATTGAAGTGGATATAATAATGGCTATTAAAACAGGTTTAGGCGAAGATAAGTAACTTGTCTGAAGTAGTAGGTAGGGATTTTAGTATTTGAATATACATCTACCTAACATCAAAGCTGTCCACTTCCTATTATATGACAGTAAGTCTATATCCATTGCAACCGCTACTGCCAAAGTCTTAGACATATGCCTTATGAAAGATTATTTGGAGATCCCTGTCACCCTACTGCAACAGAGGTAGGAAGAGTATGGGAATATTTGAGTTTGAACTTCAACTAAGATACTGCTCTCATTTCTTACACCTTGATTATTCAAAAACAAAAACAATTTCAGTGTTTCTTTTGGAGAAGGCAGTAGCATTATAACTATGTATACTAGTATATGTGCCCTTAGCTTCTTACAATAAATGAGATTTAGATGATAATATTTATTTATTGAAGAAATTTACTTATACCTCAAATATTTCAAAAGTCCTGAATTTATTCTACAATTATATTTCATGGTACTGATAGTCTTGTACAGGGATTATTCAACACTTTTTCCATTTCTTCTAGACAATGAGAATTGAGAATAGCCATAACACTGAAAAAAAGTATTTAAACAGTGGTAAGAATGAATTATACTTTCATCATTTTGTAACTATCATTAAGTTGGAAATTGGAAATGCTTCCATATGTTAATGTTTCTACTAAAGCCAATTATCTTGCCTTTTAAAATATGTTATGACAATTTCAATGCTTAGGACATTTTCAAAAGTATCATTATTTGTTCATTCATTTATTTTCTTTTATAATTGCCTATAAATTGTGATAGGTTGCCTTTTCAGCTTTTTCAATGTAAGTGTTCATTAACTCATGTAGGAAAATAAGGAAGCCAGTTTATTAGGTAAAGAATGCTATATTGTTTTTGATATTCCACAAACAATGGGAAAACCAATTAAAATTTAACATTTGTCTGCTGTGGACTTAAGTATTTTCTGTCAAATAATAGTTCCTACAGGAATTCAGTCTTCTACCCTAAATTTGCCTCTATAATTATTGAAAAAAAAATTATTTTTATTTTTATAGAGAGAGAAGAAGAGGAAGGGAGAGGTAGAGAGAAAGAGAAACATCAATGTGAGAATGGAATATCGATCAGATACCTCCTGCATTCTCCTTACTTGGGATCAAGTCCACAACCCAGGCATGTGCCCTGACTGGAAAGGGAACCAACAACCTTTTGGTGCATGGGACAATGCCCAACCAACTGAGCCACATGGGCTAGGGCTGTCTCTATGATTTAATATTTTTTCATTCTTAGCAATATGTTTGAACAAAGAGCAGAAGAGATCTTTTTTTTTTTGGTTAAAATATTTTCATGAAAATAATTAAGCATAATTTGGAAAGGAAAGAAAGTGGTCTGTACTGCTAAAAAGGCTGAGATTGCATTTGTTTGATTATACAGTCTTGGCAGCTAAGTTTAAATTAAGAGAATATTTGTCAAAAAGTCACCACTCATGCCCTGGCTGCTTTGGCTCAGTGGATAGAGTGTCATCCTAGGGACTGGACAGAAGAATCCCGGGTTTGATTCCAGTCAAGGACATATGCAAGGGTTGAGGGCTCGATCCCTGGTAGGGGCCTGCAGGAGGCAGCCAACCAATGGTTCTCTCTCATCATTGATGTTTCTATCTCTCTCTCCCTCTTCCTTCCTCTCTGAAATCAATAAAAATTATTTTTTAAAAAGTCACAACTCAGCATGCTTCAACATTTCTATTAATTCTGGATAACCCTATTAACTACTTCAATAAAAATAAAAAAACAACCTATGCTTACATAAAACAAAAAATATGTGAGACTTATTCTACATTGACATTCTTTTGAATGCATTGGTACCTTAAAACATTTGTAAAATGATGAAAATAATTAAATCTGCATAAAAAGTCATTGTCATAATAGAAATTTGTCTGAAAACTAATGAAATAAACTATGCATTGTAATAATTGAAATTAGCTATGCAACTTAATACACTTTTATTTGGTTAGTTGACTAATCAAGTGAATTAAGAGATAATAAAATTGACCTTAAAATTTTACCTTAACCTATGTTCTAAGGTCTCTCTTAAAAGTACATTATGAGATAAAATGTAGCCATTGAAATAAAAGATATTAAGTAGGCAACTTACCCTTTCAAATAGGTGTTGTATGATTCCTCAGAACAAAAATCTGTGGCCTAGAAAGCACAGATCCAGAGAGATTACTGAGAGGGAGATAATTCCAAATTTAAAGATGGCTCAAAACAAGCTACAAGCATGTATTTTAGCGAATAAATGATCTTACACACTGAATGGCCACCCCACTTAAGGTGCTGAAGGAGAGGACAAAGTTCTCTGTAACATGAGCCCTGGTGCTATCTAATCAAAGCAATCAATGAATTGAAATAATAGCTATTGTAAATATGTGCTTTGATTAAATTGGACTATAGGATTGGCAGGGTGCTGTTTCATTTTATTTTTTTATTAATCCTCACCTGAGGATAATTTTTCCATTGATTTTTTAAGAGAGTAGGGGAGAGAGAGAGAGAGAGAGAGAGAGAGAGAGAGAGAGAGAGAGAGAGAAAGAGAGAGAGAGAGAGAGAGAGAGAGAGGTAATGGTTACCTGCTGCGTATACCCCCAGCCAGGACTGGGGATTGAAAGTTGCTCAGGGCAGTGATGTTGTTTTAAAAACAAGCAAAGTAGTAAGGTAGATATAGTAGTATGCAGCCCAGAGGAAATTTATCAGGCTTGTCAAGGAGTAATATCGGAGGGAGGCAAGATAATAATGTAGATGAAATTATAGGGTGACATAATTGTAATTTTGAAATCACTCATGATATTACTGATTCGGGTAAAAATTATCACCTAAAACAATTAGGTGATTGGTTGATGTGAAAAGCCACAATGCAATACCTTTCTAAGTATTTCTGGCTTGCAAAGGAGGAAAATAACTACAAGGAAACCAGTTTGGCACTGCCTTAATCAAATGTTTAATCTCCACAACACCAATGACTGATCAACCAGAAAATAGGTTTTCTTATGTGATGCAATGTAGTATCAACATTACATATTATGCATACTCACCCAAAAAGTAGTTCTAATTTCTGGTTTGTGGAAACCACAGGGAATAGAGAAAGAAACCAGACAAACAGAGTTCAGAAAATGCCCATTGTAAAACTCTGAGCAGAATATAGCAATGCTTTCACATTTGCTTTTGGAAAACTTAGGCCAGTGAGGTTTTCTGGAGATTGACATGACAGGACAATTTCAGCTGAAGTCAACAGTTTCTCACAACCTAATTTAGCTTAACTCCCCTCATTTTTGAGAAAAGTTGAGTTCAAAGGTCACCTGAGATAGTAAGTATGAATCAGCATTGCATCCAAGATTCTAAATCTATAGCTTTTTTGTGTGGCTTCATGTTATTTCCAGGGGTGTGGTGGGACTTCATTATGTTCCCTGACACTACAGATGTTACAGAGAAGTCTGCAGGGATAATTTAAAAGATGATACAAAGAACATTAAACATCAAAGTTGAGCCTAGACTAGATGAACATCTTTATGATCTTCTCTAAGAGTACATAGTTTTATGAACAAGTCACAACTAATCTAGCAGATTTTAGCTGAATTAACTTCGGAATCCTACTCCCTTTTCTACTCTTGTCTTTGCATGTAGTTTTTTTGCATACGGAGTAATTTTAAGAAAAGCCTGACAGCCAGTGACAATTTCATAAAACAGATCAATTTTTTAGCTTCCTAGGAATGAGTAAAGAAAGCATTATTGTTGCTTGTTTTTCATTACCTTCAGATAATATTCACATAGAAAAATGCACTTCCATTCTGCTGTCAAACTCAATTAAGTAATCACTTCATTTGTGCTCCCTTTATGAAGAAAAAACACATTTAAAGTATTTGCAAGCTATCTGTAACATAGCAGCTACATATTCTGTGAAAGATTTGTTTGTAAACTGTAAATTGCAACACGGATAATTATTGCATCCACTTCCACAATGACCTTCATGTCTATTTGTACTAAAGCATGCTGGGTAGCACTAGCTTTCAAATGGGTTAAAACAAAGAAAAGTCCTGAAGTCAACATTTTCCTCATGGGGCTAATGAGAATCAGTAGCAAAGATAGGTCATGTGTGAAGATACTAAAATGGCTTTAACAGATTAGGTCATGAGTCTCCTCATGAGATTATAATAGCCATGTAAAGCAAACTGTTGTTGGAGATGGCCCTTTAAATCTGCTGGTAAACCAATAGCCTAACAATTTTATTCTCTTTTACTCCATGTGTATTGAAGATCTGTCCTCAAGACAGGCTCTTCAGAGAGGTGGTTCTCATACCCACAGAATAGAGGAGCATAGTATTGATCTGTTTTTCAGGAACAGAATAATGCCTAAAACCCTGGGATATAAGGCCTACATCCCATTTTCTGCACCCAGCAAAACAGAAGAAAATAGGTTCAAAAAATCACAAACCACAACAGGGACAAAACCCTTATTTTCTACATTAACAATCTATGTCTCTTTTTGTTGTTGTAACTATAATTATTGTTCTGACAGGGAAAATGCTAATTAAGAGTTAAAACATTTTTTCTAAAGAAGGCAACAGCACAGGGAGAATAAAAAAGCAAAGAAGGAAGAAAAAGAAAAAGAAAGGAAGAAACCCAAGAACATGAATATTCAGATATTCTATATATCTAAATAGCTTTTCTACTCTACTCCCCTTTATAAACCCAAAACAATAATGTTCTGCATTCAAAATAAAGAAGAATGTTAGATTGTTCAATCTTTTGAATTGTAGGTCTTACTTTGCTACTTATTTAAAATAAATATATTAATAACTTATTTTTATTTTCAGAATCATCCTGATCATAAATATAACTATATTTCCTATTGAATAAGTATTGTTTTTTTTTAATTATTGATTTTTTACAGAGAGGAGGAGAGAGAGATAGAAAGCTAGAAACATCGATGAGAGAGAGAGACATCTACCTGCTGCCTCCTGCACATCCATCAGCTGCCTCTTGCACATCCCCCACTAGGGATGTGCCCACAACCAAGGTACATGCCCTTGACCGGAATTGAACCTGGGACCCTTCAGTCCGCAGGCCGATGCTCTATCCACTGAGCCAAACCGGTTTCGGCATGAATAAGTATTGTTAAGGGTCAAGAACATGTTGTTTGTTATTTTATTTAATCTTCATTATTATTCCATGATATAGACATCATTGTCCCTGTTTCACAGATGAGGAAACATTTTGTTTTTGCAAGGTATCCAAGTTCATACAGCAAGGAAGTGAAAAACTGGGATTTGATTGACTCAAAAGTTACATTATTTAAAATATATATATATATATATATATATATATATATATATATATATATATATATATATATATATTATTGATTTTTTTACAGAGAGGAAGAGAGAGGGATAGAGAGTTAGAAACATCGATGAGAGGGAATCATGGATCAGCTGCCTCTTGCACAACTCCTACTGGGGATGCGCCGGCAACCAAGGTACATGCCCTTGACTAGAATCTAACCTGGAACCTTTCAGTCCGCAGACTGATGCTCTACCCACTGAGCCAAACCGGTTTTGGCTTAAAGTTACATTCTTTATTCTTCCTCTTTTCATAGTCTTATTTCCTTAAGATACAAAATGAGATGTGGTGAACAAATGCGCTAGATTCTTACTCTATTACAACTCTTAAAAAGTATTAATACTATTTAATTTGGGTTTTAAGTTCTTGGAATTATATAAGTTAATTCCTTAGACTAAGACACACTAGGAAGCTTACTAAATAGGTGAAGTTCTAAATAAAATAATCTCTTCCAAATCTGTGACATTGGCTGTAAAAATATATTCTCATCATAGTGGTATTAGTTTAATATTAAACTCTAGATGTTTAGAGCTGAATCTCAATTCAGGTGCATATAAAAGGTTTGTAAAATGTTGATTAAATGAAAAAGATCTGTAATTTTTTTGTTTCCCACTCATATCTTCTGTCTGCACGGACCCCTCACATCTAAGGCTGCTTGTGATTGTGCCTTGCATTGTGTGGGGGAGTTGGGAGGAGGCTGCAGAGTAGTTGGGAGCCAAACAGGTTTTGGATTCACTTTTGAGGGCAAATGTCATATTTTCCTCTCACTGGTATAATAGTCTACCTCATGCAATTATTTTGAGGATTCAATGAGAGAATCACCGTAAAGCATTTAGCACAAGGCCTGGCAGGAGGTAAATGATCTATACTTGTTGACAATAAATACATATTCAAATTTCCTATTCAGATTCCTTTAAAATATAACTATCTCCCACTTTTTCTATCTTCTAAACTTGGGTGTTCACTAATTTTACTTGCTTGTGGGTGCAGCTGAACCATATCATCATCATTCACTACGGATGGAATTGCTCAAAGGAACAGTGAGGCAGCCATTGTACAGAGAGCATTGGTCATGGACTCAGAAATCTTCTGTGTGTGACAGGCAGTAACCTGCTTTCTGAGTCTTATTTTCTCACCTACCAGTGTTCTGAAAAAAAAAAAAATGAGGACAAGTTATCAACATGCCTTTCAGTGAGTCAGCATATAATAGTAGATACTCTGCAAATAATAGTCGATTCTCCTCATCTAAAGTTTCTGGAGTAGGAAGTGTGATTTGGATTTCTCCTTTTCCCTATGTAGCCCATCCACCAGCACACCCTGCATGTCTTCCTAACAATTACATACTCCCAGCCTTTGTTAGTAGAATGTATTTTCAACTTAATTTGACTGCATGACCGAAGAGCTGAGTATGTGAATTTATTGGATTGTTTTTTCACTGAAATGGCTGAAATGCTTTTCTGCATCTTTTAAGTCCCAGGGTGCAATTTCTTTGTTAATGATGTCCAAACAAACACAATGTTAAAAATAAATGGCAGGGAAACACAGTGGGAAATGAAATCTACCAGGTGGAAGATCAAAGAGAATTAAGTGCCAAAGCTCTAGCTCACATGTCTGTAAAATTGATCTGACTTAATAAGTTTAATGGAAATAGAGTTGTATTATTTGGGACATACACATCGTTAACTGTGTGAGCACATCTTGAGGTTATCAATTTAGAATTCTCATGAATAAATAAATATAAATAGGTTGGTTTCACTTTTAAAGATTAGCTTTTTATCTGACATTTAAAACTGAGCGTATACTATCATATGAGCAGACTTTAAAAAACATGGTCAGTTAGGGCATGCCCGGAGACAGCTCAGGATTGCTGTATTCTCGGTCCAAGAAGTATTTTATCTCTTGTCTCATCATCTTGATTAAACCTGTTTGCTTTTTAGATAATTTTTTTTTGAAACCACTGCTAGATTTAAAGCATGGAACTTCTAGTAATCACACCAATTTTTCACTCCATGGCTTTACTAGGTGATTTGATGCAAAATATTTCCATCTTTTCTCCTAGCTAACCCTATATATCTTTTAGGATTTAACTGTGGTGTCCTCCAGCACTCTTTCCTTTATCCCTTCTTCTTATCTAGGACTAGCATAATACCCTGCCTCCATATTCTTAAATCCCTCTGCATAATATTAAAATTGTGACTTTCCTCTCTGCCTGATTTACTATGTTGTGAAAACCTTGTGTACTGTTGAATACTGCACACAGGGCCCAGTGCATGGGACATGCTCAGTAGATAGTTGATGAACTAATCTGAATCTATTCTTGGATTCCTTTGTGTATCCAACTTTACTCCAAAATGATCCCCAAGTTTCTACCAGTCTAAGAAGAATGTTTCTTTATATAAAATTTACATGAAGGAGGCATTGATACGTACTATTATGAAAGCAAATTCTGGTTTGTGTTGCAGTGGTTGGTTTCCATCTTCTCATTGCTATCTGAGAGAGTCATAGATACTCAACTCATTAAAGTTATAACATGCAATTTGCAATGGGATGAGTTATGAGATGTGAGCTCTTTATGAGTCTGGAAAGTTCCACTCTGTGTTTTTGGTTTTTCTGCTTTGTAAAATAAAAATAACGACTGATTTTTTTCTCATCTCACATAGGGACCCAGACATTTGCCCTGCCTAATCAGACAAATAAAAGATGATTGTTTTAATTGATTACAGCTCATCCTCTCTGAAATGAAATTCACCAAAAGAAACATTACCTTTAAAGACATAGGAATGCAAGTAAGCCAATAGGAAAATTAACCCATATTACATTTTTACTACTTATACATATGGGGTTCACTTCTCTAATATAGTTATTTTTAAATTATACTCAGAACAAATGATAGAGCAAAAATGGAATCCGTTTTTGGTGGGCCATTATATTTTTCAGATAAAACAATACCTGCATCATTTTAGGCAGGTGACTGTCTGTCCAAGATAAAACAAACAAACAAAATAACTAGTTAATCAACTTTAAAAAAAAAAAAAGAAAAACAAAATCTAGGAAAAATATTTTATATGTCCTGATATTGAAAATAACCTTACAAAGATTTGCTGGGCAATAAACAGTACTCTACAGGAAAGGATATAGTGGCATTAACAATAAGACAATAGGCCCAAAATGGATTTGCTTATGGTAAGCCCCATATTAGTAAACCAAGAACTAATTTAATTAAGGTTTGGTTCTCCCAGAAATGGAATATTGAACCAGTCCATCAGGAATCACCTGATCAGCAACAGTTAGGTCCCCTACCTGATAGATTCCAGCCGTCCCCTGCCTAAAGGAGAGTGACCTTGCAACAAACAACCTGCTTTTTTTGTCCAGTATAAGTTCCTTGTCCCCATTCGCTTCTGCATATAAAAGTCTTTCATTTTGTACTGCTCCTCAGAGCTCCTTTCTATCTATTAGGTTGGGTATTGCCTGATTCATGAATCATTGAATAAAGCCGATAAGATCTTCAAAATTTACTCAATTGAATTTTGTTGCTTTTAAAAAATAAGTTTCTTTATTGCCTTTTTCCCATTAAAGAAGAAATACATTTTATTCTATACCTTAGCACTAACGCAGCCTTTTCTGACGAAAGGTCAAGTCAGCAGTTCTTGAATACCTATAATGTATTAAAATTTACATCAAAGTCCACGTTGACCCTTCTAGATAGTTAAAATTGTGTTATGTAAGGAAGCAATCTCTCTCTGCTCATCTCCCTGCCTCTAGATTTAATGGAAGTGGAATTGCCACAGAACAGCAGCAGGTGCCTTTTAGCTTCCTTGGTGATTGACTCTATCTCCTTCAAATGTTTTTCTAGGGCAGCATCTGCAAGCAAAATCAATTGCACATTTCCTGCAGGTTGCTTTCCCCCCCCCCTCCTCTCCCTTGTCCAGAACATTTTTAGCATTTATTCTAAGTTGATTTAAAGATTTAAAGCCATTATGTATGCACTGTTCATGAAATTTGAATTAATTTACATGGAAAACCTCTTTCCAATCCTCTCAATTGTAAATGTGGAATGATCATATTCTTTAAATGGAGAAAAATCCATGCAAGAAAATATATTAGTATAGAACACTATAAAGGCAAATAAAACAAATGTGTTTATCTTAAAAACACAGTTAAAAAGTAATGTCTACTAGTACCTTTCAGGTATAGAACAAAATCAATTTTCTTCCTCAGAAGAATAGTCCAAGAATGATTTATTTCAAGAAATGCCTCAAAAATATAATTTTTCTCATAGGTCATATTCATACTTTAAGAATTTAAAAAATCACATTTAAATTATTAGTTTTCTCTCAAGTCTTTATATATTATCTCTTGCTCTAGCCTTTTCCTAAAGCTATACATTTAGAAAAAGACATTTACTTAAAATGTTTTAGAAAAAAAGAAATACAAATAAAATTATCATATACAATTTTCTTAGGTATCCTGACAATTTTTAAAAAGGTGACTGATAAAGGCTGCGCTAAAAAAAAAATCACTGAATCTTTACATTACATAGTTATAAATTAATAAATCCCACAGAAGGGATTTTTAAAGAATTTACATATAGTATCTCTTTTTCCTGTCCACATTCTGAACAAATGAGCAGGTAGACACGATAGAAGGCTGTTGAAGATGAAGATATAACATTTTTACAATTTTTTGAGATACTTTTAGGCTTACAGAATTGTAAGGGTGGTACAGAGACTTCCTGTACAACTTTCCCTGGCTTCATACATACCATCGGTACAATGCCATTAACTAAACCAGAGGCATTATTTAGAGTTCCCACTAATGTCTGTTTTCTGTTTAGGATTCAATCCAGAATTCCACATTTCATTTAGTCGTTATGTCTTCTTTGTCTCCTCCAACCTGTCACAGTTTCTCAGTATTTCTTTATACCTCAAGACCTTTGCAATTTTGAAAAGTACTTGTCAGGTATTTTGTGATTGTCCTTCAACTTGGATTTGCCTGATAGCTTTTCATTAGTAGACTGAATTTATGGATTTTGGGGAATGCCAGAGAGGTGATGTGCTCATCTTATTACATTACTAGAGGCCTGGCTCATGAATTTGTGCATGGGTGGGGTTCCTCAGAGTGGGGGATTGGCTCCCAGCTTATGCCCCCAGCCTCCCAGCCCCACAGCCCCGCCTGGCACCCCACGTGGCCTGGCACTGCTCCCTCACCTGCTCCACCATCTCGCCTGTGGGGTGATCGATTGGGGATGCCCCCCCATCCGGCTCCTTCAGTGCCTGGGAGCCAGGCAGCGGCCCTGCCCTCTGCCAACATGGCTGGTTGCCATCTTCTGGGCGATTGGGCTCCAGCTCGCACCTGCCTTGGCCTGGCACTGCCACTCACCTGCTTCACCATCCTGCCATGGTCCCACGTTTGTCAAAGCCCATCAGAGCCAGCAGCACCTCCACTGCCACCAGCTGCCAGTGCCACGTTGCTGACACCTGCCATGTTCTGTGTTGCCCTTCCTAGTGGTCAGCACACGTCATAGCAAGTGGTCAAACTCCTGGTCCAACAGTTTACATATTAGGTTTTTATTATATAGGATAACAGAGCGTATGTGATATTTTATTATTAGTGACCATTGGAGTAATTTTCATAATGGTGGTTTTCTACTCTCATTCTTTCTATATTAATTAATTTCAATTTCTCTGAAAGGATAAGTTGTCTCTTCTCTATCATTTATTGATTTCTGCAAACATTTATTTTTATTACAGATGCTTGTTTTATTCTTTGGTTAATTCAATACTATCATAATTTTGTGGTGCTAATTGTCCAACTGTGGACATTGGGGTTCTTTCAAGTTGGCCTTTTTGTTCTTTGACCATGCTCCCTCTGTGTTTCATTTTTTCATCTTTATTTTATTTGTTTTGTCTTTACTTTCTGGCATATCAAGATGATCCAGGTTCATTCTCATTCATCAAGACACTGAGAACAGAGGACCCAGTGTCTGTTGCTATAAAGGACTACAGAATCATGTCCACATAGTTACTTGGCTCAGGATAAGTGCTGGCTTGACGTGCTCCAACTATACTCACCACTCTCTTGACTCTACTCTCCGGAGACATCAAGATATAGCCCACCCTGGAATAAATTTTCTTGACTTTAAGTGGGAGTGTCAGTCTTCTGCAACACTCAAGGAACTGTTGCATGGATGTTTAAGATAACAGAGTATGCTTCCCCCAGGCTACTCTTCTGGATTTACAGCAGGCAGCATTTTGTTATAGTTCATTAGCTTGCTTTACCACAGGGCTACCTACAGCACTGTGCTTGCTCAGATGTATAAAGACATGTTAGTTAGTATGAACATATAGTGATGATGATAAATACAGAAGGGGAATGTTTCTTGCTGTAGGATATGTTCTTGAAATTCTCCAGATGGACAAACTTTCTTCTTACTTTAAATGAAAAGCAAGGGGCCTCATTTCATTAATTCTTTTGCAACAAGACCTAATTAAAACTCCCTGGGATTTGCCTTCTACTATCAACTGTTATAATGAGTTATATATAATCATATCCAAATAGCTATATGGAAAAGTTATCATCTGTGCTTACAATGACTCCGCATATATTCTTGACTACAAAGATCAGTGACTTGCCCAGTGTTGAAGCATTGGCATCTGGTTCTTGGAACTTTTTAGAAACTGTGATTGATCTTGCTCCCACAGAAGAGGAACCCTGAAAGGTGCATTCTGCTGGTGTCTATGAGATGAGCCTTGTATCAATGCAAAATTTGCATTGTAATTGTGGTCCAGCATAAAACTAATCTATTCTCTTTGAAATATTGTAGACTACTCTTTGAATACTTTCATTAATTTTTGGAAATTGCTATTTTGATGAAAATGAAAAAAAAAAGTATAATAGGGAGAAAAAGACAGAAACATAAAAAATAAAAATCACATTTATTTAAACAAAAAATACACACAGTGTACAATGAATATGGTTTCCACAGAACAATAAAACAAAATAATACTTCTCCGAATGCAAATATAAAATAATCTAACCTATTTTTGCCTCATTTCCTAGCAATACACATCTAGAATATATACTTAACATAAGAAAACACATGTCAGAGTTTCAGATAAGTACCACAAGAATCTGAAAATTACATGTTAGATTAAATAAAATAATGAAATATTCACATGAAAAGTATATGCGTGCAAAGGATTGCACATGTGCAGTGACATGGGTATCTTACATAGTTATAGACGTATGGGTGTGACTTTTAAAAGTTTGAAAGTTCTTTCACATGAAATGTTTTTAAAAATTGAAAGTGATATAAAAGCACCACAAAACTATACAGATAATATAGCAATCTTGCCAATAGTTGGGTCAATATCGCTTGCTACTTAATAATACTGCATCGAGTCATCATTAAAGATGGACTGTTGGATTGTGTCCTTTGGAATAATTTAGATGGTTGTAAGAAAATTGTGAATGTATTCATACTATGAGTGTAAAAATAGTTATTTAAACATCTTAAATAACTCTGTTTACTACATAGACACGATTTATCAGGCAACATCACTTGAATTAGGTCTTCTCTTCCTTAATATTCATTCTCTCTGGTTACTCTATTTAATTGTGAGTCTTGTTTTCTGTTTTTAATTTAAAATTCTAAATATTCATGTAATTTATAAAAGTTCAAGCTTAGGCGAACTTATTGCATGTACTTTTTGGGGGCTATTATTACCTTACAATGTTTTCCTATTTCCTTGTTATAGTAGCCAGATATGATTTGCTTCTTTGACATCAGAAATGCTTTAGGCTTTCTCTTACTTGGCTAGAAATAAAAATCCAAATTTCCACATCTTACTTCTGTACCTAATTGGTTTGCAATATTATATCTAAAACATTAATTTTATTTTCCTGTTCCGAAAGATAGTTTTTGCTAAAGGGAGTATCTGTTTGGAAAGTTCTGACTTAAAACCACCAAAAAAAAAAGTTATATGTTGGAACTTTTTTTAATATAGCAATGAAACATAAATATGGGGCTGAGGGAGAAGCATAGACTTTAAAGATTATAGGTGGGCTAAATGAATATGAATTCACACTAGAATTTTCAATCCATTCTGAGCAAATCATTCTCTTCAGTAGTGCATAATTTGTAAAGCCCCCAGCTCTTAAGGACAATGTAGGTTCAATAAGTTTGATTCCCTTGGTAATTGCTGATCACAGCTTGTCTCAGATTATCTTAAATCTGTGATAAAAGTTAATAGATTTCCTACAAGGTTACACAAGGCGCCCTGAATATGGAACTTAACAATTGATACACCATCCTATTTGGAAATCAAACACCTAAAACATCTGTGGTGACTTAGCATCATGCCAGAGTTAAATCAACAGTTTGGGTTTCAGTTGAGCGGTGTTTATTAGAATCTGGGCACAGTAATGTGCCACTATTTTTTCCTGCTTTTAGCAAATGCTAAAATTATAAACTTAAAAATTGGTGCTAAAACACATTTTCACTGATACTCTAATTAGGCTAACCTTTCCCTGAATTTAGCCTGCAGTTCTTCTTGCTCACACTGAGGCTACATTGCCAAGATTTCCCTTGCCAAACACTATAGAGGGATTTGTTTTAAACACACGTCCCTGATGAAACAATTTAATTATGAATAAAATATAAATGTCAAATGTTACTGAGACCCCAATCAGAGTCTTCAGAGGGGTTAAAAACTAAAACAAAATTGCAGCCATCTGAAGATGAATGATTGCATTTAATATCATTTTAATAATGTTATCCTGTTTCCAATTATTCATTTTCCAGAGAAAAAGGGATGGTGGCATTCAGTTGTGTGCCAGTATATTTTTAACATCGGGATTTCAAGGAACCAAAGGCCGTGATTTGTAGCCTTTGGAGATTTCTTCAGGGTAAATACTCCCACTGTGGTCAATTTCAAGCTGCCGATGTGATGTTACTGAACATGGAGCCAGGAGGAAGTGCATATAGTAGATCTCTATAATACTGTATAGCATTTCAACTACAGGTACAATTGACCTAGCCTCAAGAGTAGAGATAAATTGAAAATTATCTAATAATAGGGTAATATGCAAATTGGTCAGGATACCGTTACAGTAACAACTGATCAGCAAGCTGGGTGGAGCCTTGCAGCATGGGGGACAGAGGTGGGGCTGCGGCAGAGGCCTTTCTCTCTCCACACGCCTGCCTAACCTGGCACAAGCATGTGGAGTCAGAGGCCTCGGCTGCAGCCCTGTCCCCTTGGGTCCTCAGGCCTTTGCTATGGCCTAGGGTCTGCAGGTCTCCCCCACCTCTGGCCTACCTCTTTGGGGCAATCCATCGAGGAGCCCTGGATGGGTGGGTGGGGCCTACCTCTTTGGGGCAATGGATCATGGGGCCCCCACATTGTGATAGGGCACAGGCCAAGCTGAGGGCTTTCCCGGGCTCCCCCCCATCCTGCCCCAAGTGAACAAATTTTGTGCACTGGGCCACTAGTAATAAAATAATTAGGAAGTGGTAGTTTTGACTATTACCTTTGTTTATAATAAAATTTATTTCATTTTTTAATAATTTAATATTTAACGATGGTCGTTTTTAACAACTAACATAAAATTCCTGAAAATTTAATGATCCACTGTCATGAGTCAGCACAAGCCAGTTCCAGCACAACCACTGGGGCAGCCTCCTCTGAGCACATGCCAAACTCTACATAGGGAGGGGTTTAATCTGCCTGGGAAGAAAATTACCAGTCTACAAATCTTTTTCTTTTCCATCTTGAGTCTTATTTTATGCAAAATGTCATTTTAGTTGAGGGAAAGAAAGGAAGTATCCTCCATGCAGGTGCTAGCTTTTCAAGACTTCACAGTTACTCTGAGAAAGTAAGCACTTGCAGTTAGTCATGTGGCATAGTGCTGCAACTGGGCATTTGGTCATTTCGTTATAATTTGTCAGCTGCATCAAAGGATCAAGCATTCTGATTCACCAGACACCCAGACTGACCAAAATATTTATATCAAAGGATTTGGCAGACTCTAGAAACACTCATGGCTGGCAATTTTTACAAGAACCAAAGAACCACCTGAGAAACAAATGAGTGGGTTCCCTTAATGGTGGGGCTGAATCAAAACAATACTTCAAACTTTTATGATCAACTGCTCTGTGGAACACTTCCAGGCCCTGGATCTTTTGTCACTAGATCAAACATAATCAGGATTTTTACCTTCCCTTGTTTTTAACTATGTTTTCTGTAGGACTTTGTCAATAGTGAATAAGAAATTGATATCTAAATTTGATTATATTAGAGGGGAAATATTTCTGAGCAAAATTTTATCTTGTTTGAAAATTTCATTTTCTTGGTTCATTTTCTGGCTTGACATGATCTCCTAAAATCAGCCTGCTACTATATGCATCTTTAAGTGAAAATGTAGATAATAGAAAAGAATGACTGAGGCTATGTCTGTAAAAAGGAGATTTTAAACCTTTTTGTTTAACCTTGGCTCTTTGATTTAGAAAATCTTAATAATTTAAGAAATAATGAAGTTGTTTTCCAAGGATACTTGGAATATATATTAGAAAAGGGACAATATTGTTGTTGGTATGAAACATGAATTTCCTTGAAGAAATCCATGTTTAAAAGTATGTACAAATATTGGCTTCCTGTAGGGAAATTCAGATGACTATGTTAATAATAAACAAAAACTCATTTGCATTTGTAGTACAGTAACTTCTACACTTTGAAACATCTATATTATTACTTATTATAAAAGAAGAAAATACTTGAAATGTTCCCTCCCCCCCAAAAACAAAAACAAAAACAAAAAAACAAACCCTATTGTAGTTACATATGTTTACCACACTTGAGTCAAGAGTTTTCATTTTTACAAATGCAAATAAAAATTCTTGTTATAAGAGTATTTATAGGATGATAAGTCAGTCTCTTAAACTACCACTACTAATACTACTACTGAAGGAGGATTCAAAGAAACCTCTCTCTTCTAAACTTTTACTTTACATCCAATGGGACAATGAAAATAACCACAAACCCTACCATTTTCAAATGAAACCGAGTAAGTCAAAGATTATATGTAATCCCTGAAATAGAGAATGAGGTATAAGAAAATAACGCTAAGATAAATTTATCCATGGATCCACAGCACATAGCCTCATTTTATTAAAAAGGCTGTAAGTAGTTTGACAACCGCCTTATATAAATAACGCCCATAGCCATTAGTTAAAATGATAGATTTATAATTCTAGTATTAAAAAGCCCCAAAGAATTTTCTAAAATTTTTTATTAATTTGAAAAACCTAGGAGCCTAGAGATCTGTTTTGAATCCTTATTTCAATTAGTGTCTTGGTCAAGGAGCTATCACATTAGCTATGAAAACCCCACAATATCATCCAATGAATGTGGTCCTAGCTAAGAGATGTCTATGTAACAAGCCTGTGGCATTTCTGAAGGTGATTTATCCTATCAATGTCACGCTCCTCTGAGGAAAAAGAAAAAATAATAAATTCTTAAAATTTAAAGAAAATAGGTTTCATTTATTCAGAGTGTTGCAATCTACGTTTTAATTCCACTAATAAGATGTCAATTTCTATTTAACTAACTAGAATTCACCTATAGTTTTCATGAGTATTTGGCATGGCAATTTGGAGAAGAGATAAGCCACAGGGAAGGACGGTAAGAAGAGATTGTAATCATGGTTCTAAAATTATCTAGCTGGGTGATTGGGGGTATATCTTTCCTGTGCTTTAATTTACCATTTATGAAGGTGTTATACAAAATTATCTCTAAGGCAGATTCTAATTTAAAATTTTAGACAATTTATGGTGTTATTTTACTGAGTAAGACCAAATTTGAAATTCAGGCTAACAGAAGTAATTTCTTTGGTTTATCAATAAGTCATAGTTGTATACATATTAGAAGATTTATTCACATATATTATTCTATGCAAGGCAATGCATACTTACACCATCTATATTCTGCACCAAAACGACCACTGGAAAACATCTCAGAAACATTTTCTTGAGTGTCATGAACTTGACCACATAAAGTTCAGGCCAATGGGAATTTTCACTTTGGACATCAACAGGCTGATCAACTTTAGGTTCTTTTCAGTTTCTGTTTCTTGTGGTATTTTGCCCATAATCTGATTAAACTTCCTCTCCTGCCACTTTTACGACAGGGCCGTATAACCCAAGCCAGAGCTTTGAAAAGATACCATGCTTTTGGAAAGTATTTTCACTGCTTTACTAACACTGTCCATCCACCTGTATAGGAGGAATAGTCGCATCTTGGCTGGGTGACAGAGTACAAGGTACAGGCATACCTGTAAATTGTTCTGTGACCAGGATCATGAGTTAACGCTACCTAATTTTAAATCACTAGAAAAGTATTTTTTAAACCTCTGAAATGGGCTCTCAGAGTATGTGTGAGAAAACCTGGGACATTTCACAAAGTCCCTCTCCCTTTCACACTCTCCTGGCTTCATTTTGGAGGGACAGCACTGCTCTCTGAGTCACCGCTAGTGCCCCATCGCACCTGTTATCTCAGAATGTCTTTCATTAAATACTCCATGAATGAAAGGCACACGTTCTGAGCTGATCTCAATCAGCAAGAGTCAACACACAGAAGCTTGGAACTGGGAAAGACAATATTATTTAAGATTTCTAAAAAACGAATTTCTTTCAGAGTAATAGGCGGATAACTGATTCAAGTAATTCCTAGACTTGGGCAAACATCCCTGATGATCGCCCTCCACAAATTCACGAGAATAAAAGAAAAATGAAAAAGTAGAGAGCATCCAACTGAAGCGTATTTGTGTTCCTGTTTATTTACATGTTGGAAAACTTAGGTGTCAGCTTTTCCATAAGTCCCCTCTGGAGGTCTGTAGTACTTGGGGAAAGCCATCAGCTGTAGCATGTTGAAAGCATACTTTCTGCATTTGATATTCTTCAGTACATTCTCTATGCGGCATCCTTCTCTGGTAAAAGGGGAAAAAGTACAACTTCATGAAACAGAATAAATAAATATGCTTTATTTGTTCAATGCAGAGTTGCAGCAACAGTCCAAGTAAAAATAACAAAGATTCAACTCTACATTTGTTTTTTGTTCGTTTTTCACAAATGATGATACATCTTACAAAATTAAATCCTAGGCCAGGCCCAATACCATTATTGCCCTCAGAAAAGAGATGATTCAAGTCTCTTTTTGCTCTTAACAGGTATTTAAGGTTAATAAACTCTTTAAATATAATTTGCTCCACAATACAGCTTCACTCTAATCTCATAAATATATCTGCCTTTTTAATAACTCTTCCACAAATTAATTTCTTTAAAACACATTAAAATCTATATGTAGCCCTAAGGATACAGGTTCTAGGAATAAGGCATTTAATTGATTAAGTCTGGCCCTATAGATTTTTAAAGGAAAGTTCAATCTCTATTTTACTTCATTATTTTAACTGTGCAACGACGAGAAAAAAATGGCTTCTGGAACAGCCTGGTCCGAGTCTCCACTTTATAGAGGAGAAGTGCTATGCACAGACAGTACAGTCACAGGTGCGGAAACGGGGCATCAAGACACAGACAAGACCTTGTTAAAAAGAATCGGAAAGTACTCTCCAAGCCACATCAACCCAAACCATAGTTACAAACAGGTTAATTTCATTACAAAACAGAAATAGCCATTCTCTTCATAGAGTTACTTGACAGAAGGGGGTTAATGGTAGCAAAGAAATGACAAAACGAACAGGTTAAGAAACCAAACAGAAGGTTCCGCCAGCTGACGGCAACGGTTTTAGCACAGTGGAAATAACGTCTGGAACCTCCCACATGTCTAGGACTTGTCTCAGAGTTTCAGTGTGTTGTGCAAATTCAGTCTTAATTTCTTTGATACGTTTAACGGGAAGAGGAACAGGAGGTGTAGACCTTCAAGCTTTCAGGATTCTGTTCTTTGTCTTATTCCAAAGACAGTAATTTAAAAATTCTTCTTGGGCGAGTGAACAGAGGGAAACACTTCTCCATGAACAAAAGAGCAAAATAATTCACTTAATGCATAGTACTTCTTCTTTTAGATTTTAGGAAAAAAACAAAGGAAACACAATTCAAACATCTGTTTTAAATTCTCTGGATCTTAAAATGTAGAAATATTACAGCATTGTCCCCATAATTTAAAGTCCATTATAATTTGTAGAAAAGGAAGGAACACAACAGTAAAAGTTATTGGTATTTGGCTAATAATAATGCGAGACTTAAAATAAGCCACACGACTAGCAGGTGTGAGCTGACAAGCAGCAAGGCGACAGGATAGAAGTGTCGAGAAGTTGGCTTGTTATCAGATAGACAGCCTGTTTCAGGATCATCGGATTCATTCAGGGCTCCCTGGGTTTGTCTGCTGTTAAACAGGGAGGGGGAGTAAGGGGAGGAAAGAAAATAGAATAGCATTCACACAGTAAAGAAACTCAACCTTAAACATCCTGAAGTAGAACACATTATCTTATACAATAAAGCTTCAGATGGAAGTTTTATGCTAAAGAGCCCTAAATACACCCTGCATATTTTTTTCTCACTGACAAATGTATTTCTCATTGATAAATGTTATTATGAAAGGAGATTTCTTTTGCTTTTGGTGCAAGAGAGAAGGGAGAGACACTCGGATAATATTTCACATGGTGTGAATCTGAACGTGCAAGGAAGAAGCAAATAAGCATAATAGCAGCAATAAACAAAATTCCATGAATAAAACTAAAACATGGATCAGCCCATATAAATAGTCTGATAAGTACCTCTTTGGCAAATGAAAGAGAAACTGTATGTAGTGAAGCAAAAGAATGTGTCTGACACATTTAAGCACACTCTCTGCTGGTCTCGTACCTATTTAATGTATTTAACATTATAAAAATGATTTATAGAAATGGGTTGGTATTTAAAATGAATGAAATATCTGACATGTCATCCTTGGTAGCCATAAGATTAGTTTAACAAAACCTGACTCAGCATCCTTCTTACCCCTTCAGCTCGTAAATTTCATGGTCTCCTGCTCATCTTACTTAAATATCTATCTCCTATGGACTCCAAAGCTTAAAAGAGATCCATCTTTGCAGAGTGACACCTTAAACAATAAAATATTCTACATTTCCAGGTTTTGTATTTTCTGTTTAAGTAAAAATGGGCACTTATAATTGGCTTAAAAGCAGCTACAATTATGGCAAATAAAAAATATGCCGTAGTTTAGTCCTAGCTGGTGTAGCTCAGTGGTTGGAGCATCAGGCTGGGCACCAAAGGGTTGTAGTTAGATTCCTGGTCAAGGGTGTGTATCTGGGTTGCAGATTCAATTTCCATCCATGACCCTGTCCCCTGTCAGGGTGCGTGTAGGAGGCAACTGATTAATGTGTCTCTCACATCAATGCTTCTCTTCCCCCTTGTGCCCCCACCACCCACCACTTCCTTCCATTCCACTTTCTCTCTCTAAAAAAAAAAAAAAAAAAAAAAAAAAAAAAACCAATGGGGAAAAATATCCTGTGTTGTGGATTAAAAAGATTAAAAAATAAAATATGCCATACTGATATATGTTGAAAATAAAAATTCTTCTCTATGGCATATTTCATCAGTACTCAGATTATTCAGAATTTCAATCATGCTCAGTTGTAGTTTGAGCTCCATCAGCTCCTCCATGGTTGAAGGCAGGAGATGGGTGTTGGGTCAGTCTTATGGAAAGTGCCACGCAAAGCTAACTTATCAACAAGCCCCTAACTTATGCTAGTACCCTCTTTCAACCAGGCGCAGCCCCTGCAAACTCCCTACACAGACATTGTGAGCAGGTGTCGACCACCTTAGTGACCAAACTTGGACAAACAGTAGGGATCATTTTCAAACCGTAGTTTAATACACCAGTCAGTCAAAGGGAGGGTTATTTTAGACTTGCATAATTTCTGTTGTCAATGGTACATACACAAGGCACTTGGTTACTTGTTGAACTTTCTGCTCCTCATTAGGTAGTGAATATGCAGTAGGTTTTAAGGTATGTTTATCTTCGAATGTGATTAAGGAAAGCTTCCTTGTCCGATGTTATTTTTTTATAAATAAAAAAGGAGGCTTGAGATCCTTACATTGCTCATCCCAGAGAAATATTTTATCCTTTTGTTCAGCAAATTATTAACCAATGTGTTTCTCATTCTTTTACAATGTCTAGTTTTCATACACCCCATAAAGAATATAATGTATCAGGAGAGAACACACATAGAGGCAGCTGTGATAGCCATGGTCCATGAGACCACCTGGCTTCAAGCTAGCTACACTTTTTAAGTAGGGCACATTTTTAAACACTTAATGTCTCAATTTTCTAATCTTTCAATAATGTTAATAATAATACATACTTCACAGAGCTGCTATGAAGTGTTGTAAGCCACACTTACACACTTAGAACAGAGCTTGGCATATAGTAAGCTTTCAATAGTGCTTACGATTATTAAATAATTTGTAAATCAAGAAATACACACACCTTTCCAGCTAATAGGGATATGTAATCAAACAAGGTTGCGAGTCACTGTTGCAGCCCACTGGTGTTCAACTGCAGACATGCCACTGGGGTGGTGTTGGAGGCGCAGAGGGCCAAATAGAGCAGTTGGCTTTCACTGATATTACTTGATTGTGCCTCTGCAAAATAATTTGTGTGTGTGTACGACCACAGTAGCCACATCTGGGCAAACAATAATCACAGTTATTTCAAACATACCACAGAGCAATCTGAATTAGTTTAAGTCCCCTAGTCAACCATGCTGTGGTCTGGTTGAAAAGAATAGTTGGAAATAAGTGATCTAATTCATGTTTGTACAATCCTGGGAACAACGGGGGAAAAAACAAAAACACTTTTCAAAGAAGTCTATTCTATACACTGAGAGTGGTGGAGGGTGTTTGGTCATAAAACGTGTTGGCCATTGGGGGAAGATGGGATAAAAGGCCGAGGGAGACTGTGTAGGTGAAATTTAGGTCTCCTTGCACATTTTAGAAGCACAAAGTAAACAGAAAAGCTCTGAAGTAATGCTTGCCCTTTTTTCTACCCTCAGTTCCAGCACATACAGCTACGAAACTTGAGCAAATACTTAATCTTTTTCCGTTCAATTTCTCCTTATGCACAGGAACAATGAGATTGTTAAAAGAATTAAGGGAATACATTCAAAAACCTTAACATTGGAGACTATTATACTAATTGAAATAAAACAGTCAGAGAAAGATAGGTATCACATAATCTCACTTATATGTGGAATCTAATGAACACAATAAACTGACGAACAAAATAGATCCAGAGACAGAAAGCATGGAACATAATAACAAATCTCAGAGGGAAGAGAGGAGGTGGAAGGAGATCAAACAAAGAGCATATGCATACCCCATGGACACAGACAATAGTGTGGTGAAGCTATGAGGGGAGGTTGGGAGCAAGGTGGAGGAGGTCAATGGGGTGAAAAAGAGGGACATCTGTAATGCTGTCAACAATAAAGATAAACTTTAAAAAAGCTTAGCACAGTTCCAGGTATAAAACAAGGCCTGGATAAATGTTAGTTATTGTCATTACTGTTATCACCAATCTCATCCTCACTAACACTCCCTCCTGTCTGGTTTTAAGTTGAAGGTGATCTGTAGTTAATCTTAACAACCTTGTTGAAAACTTGGTTCCTCTACAATGTTCCCTGTTAGGAGAGAAGTACTAACTCCTATCTGTCTATCTGTCTATCTGTCTATCTCTCTATCTACCTACCTACCTACCTACCTACCTACCTACCTACCTATCTATCAATCATCTTTCTACCTATTATGTATGTATGCATGTATGTATCCAATTATGTACTTATCACCTATTTATCATGGTTGCAAATGTTAGATTTTGATTACAAATGTAGGTTAAATATTAACCACAATCTATCAATATAGTACTGCAGAAATAATCTTTCTAATAATCACACATAGCTAGGTAGAGTGGATACAAGTGGTCTTGCCGCTGTTTCCTTGCTTCCTGCTAAGAATAGCACAAATGATAATTTCTTTGTGGGCACAAGTTAAATTTTCTAATTTATTCAGATATAGGTTTCAAGTGTACAACTCGATAAAATGCCACCTGCACACTGTATTGTGTGCCCATTCCCCAAGCAAAGTCTCCATTCCCGCCCCTGGCTCCCCACCCCCCTTTGCCTATCTCTGATTACCCTCCATCCTCCTTTCTCTCTGGCTATCACCACACTGTTATCTGTATCTATGTGTTATATAAATTTTCTTGCTTAACCCTTTTACCTTTTCATTTAGTCCCCACTCACCCCCCCCCCCCCCCACTCCTCTCTGACAATTTAGAAACACTCTGCAAGTGCAAACTGCAAAGGATGTGTTAAGAGGCAACATCTGTAATTTCCTCTCTGGGAAATGATGACCAATAAGTAATCAGTGGTACCCTGCAAGGTTCCATGACAATCATGTCACTAGTTGCAGCCATCACTGACTGTGGCTCTCCATGGAAGCAAACCACAGTGTTGTCTTCACTGAAAATGTGACATAATCAGACATTTAAGGGCAGTTACTGAATCTGCAGGAGAGAAAATGATTTTTTTTTTTTAAATCAAATGACCTGTCAAAGCAATCACTTAAAATAGAAACAAGTAAAAGGACATGTCTCACTTTTAAACACATCACTGCCTACACAAGGAGACGTTTCCTTAAATAAAACCCAATGTACGTGACTTGATATTTGCTTATTCCCTCTCTCTTCTGTCAGTGACGGCTGCTGCATCCTGGAGGGCACAAGTTTCCATTGCGGGTATCCTCTGAAATCTTTCTGACCATTGCAAACAAAAGTCAGAATCCTCCTATCTCCCCAGGCTAGTTAATTCGTTAACAGTTTTGTCATTTTGTTATTTTATTCCTTAAACCACTATCAAGCTCCTCCAAAGGAAAATTACCAGTTAAAACTGAATAGACAATGGGACACTACTCAGCCATATGAAAAGATGAACTACTGCCATTTGCGCCAACATAGATGGATCTTGAGAGTATCATGCTAAGTAAAATAAATCAGATGGAGAAAGGGCAAAAACCATATGATTTCACTCATAGGTGGAATAGGAAGCGCAAAGCAATAAACAAACAAGAAACCTCATAGATACAGACAACAGAAGGGTGGTTACCAGAGGAGAAAGGGGGGAGGGGTGAAGTAGATTAAAGAGGACAAATGGGGTCAAATACATGATGACAGAAGGATACTAGACTTTGGATATTGAGCACACAATGGAATATACAGATGATGTATTATAGAATTGTGTACCTAAAATACATATAATCTCATTAACCAATGTCACCCCAATCAATTTAATTATAGAAACTGAGTAGAAAAATCTTTTCTTTTGATCAAAAAGCTCATTTCCTCCCATGTTAAAATGAGACCATTTCACATTTAATTACACCAAGTTTGAAGCTATGGAGATACCATCTTGAAATCATGAGCCACGGTTTTAGAATTAATATCTTCCAGAGCTTTATTGGACCTACATTCATCTGCTGAATTGACCTTAATAGAGTATCATTTTCAGGCCATGGACAGCTGGACTGTGTCAGTTTTTAAACTGGCAGATATGTGTAAAAATGCATATAATTTACCTCTGTATCAGTAAGAGCTTTGGGAGTGGTACAGAAACCACAGAATCATAGATTCTCAGATTTAAAAGTGACTTTAAAAAATCTTCACGTTGACTTATACATTTTCTAGATGAGGAAATAAATCAAAGGGCCTCACCTATGCTTCTGCAACAGCAAATTGCAAGGAAAGGATGCTGAGAAGGTGGTTTCCCTGTTTTACAATCTGATTATATCATAGTCTGGTGAGATAAAGGGAGGAGGACTATTTGTTTTCAGTTTAGATTAAGGTCCATGAAATTCAATGACCGAAAATACTCATAGATGACAAATTATCTACCAAATCTTTAAATTTTTTTTTGATTTGTAATTAAAATATTAAAAGTAGACTTCTGAAACTTAAAAAAAACCCACCTGTGCAACTATTTAAATGCAGGGAAAATTTTCATAAAAGCATATCAAGTGTGGCACAATTTCTGGACGTCAAAAAGCAAGACTGGCCTTTGTGGCCACTGGATCACTAGACACATTTAAAATGCCTTCTTTGTTCTAACTGGAGTATGGAATCTTAATTCAAAATATATTGGGTAAACCACAAAAAAAGTCCCATGGTTATGAAATTACTTGAAACGCATTCTACCATGTCACTGCTTTGAGTGTCCGGGTAACATAATAATCCTGTACAAGTTGGTTATATAAGAAAGCAGCATTAAGCAAAACATACACTCAGAGGAATGGTGGGTCCTACCACAGGACACTGCACACATGTCATTCAAAGGGGGGGCCTCCTGTGAACTAGTGGGTACCAGCCATGGTAACCAGGAAGTTGGTAGTGAACTTGGGAACTTGACATAGCCAAAAAGACTGATGACAATGAGAATGAGAAGAATTCTATTGGCTTGGAGAAGAGGAAAATTTAGGGTTAGATGGTTGTTGGTTTGAATAGTCAAAGGTTCTGTAGTTTAAAGTCTGGGGTACCCTGAAAGGCAATGGCAATGCTTGAAGTAAAGAAAGAGACCTACTCTGTGACTTGAACTATTGATTTGATAGATACTTTATAGACATTATCTAATTCATTCCTTATAAAAAGTCAAACTGTTTGGTGGTATTATCACCACAGACTCAAAAGGGTTGCAAAACTTGCTCACAGGACAGATAAAAGATTTTTATCTCTGGTTGTCTAATGGAAAAAACACATTCCTTTGACTTTACTGATTTGGGATCATCTAATCACAGGTTTCACTCTAGGTCTCAGAAATAGCCAGGTGTGATTTCTTGCCAGTTGTTAGATTAGACTAAGCCCTCCAAAGCTACTTTTATCTCTACCTTTCTGTGGTCCTTTGATTCTATCACAACATAGCTGCAGTACTCTGGAGATGCATATTTTTTTCTACTAATAGGACAGGTGACATTTCAGTAAGAAATAATTGGGGAAAAGTGCCAAAATCAAAGAACGCAAAAGCATGTTGACATTGTATTGGATCTCTCAAGTTGTTATTGCTCACTCTTATCTATTTCATATTCTAGTTTAGAATTAAAAAACAAATGCCTGACCTATTTGATGTTCCAATTTAATTTCTCTTTGGTATCATGTTTTGTCCTTTGCTTCCCATGTCCCTCTTTTAGTTTTATAAAATACCTGAAAAAATGGACATATTTTCTAGTCAGAAAAAGCAAGGCTCCAGGAATAATACTCTCAAATATAGCACATTTTACTACGAAGAGGAAGAAAGTACATATGCCCAGAAAACAACTCAAGAAAATATAGGAAAGTGTCTTGGTCTCAAATCTAGATGTGTTTTATAAAATTAAAAAAAAAATGGAGAGAGAGATATATGAGATGAAAGTATAATTGGTTTATTCAGATCATTATCATAGAACTGATTCCAGTTTTGATCTTTGGATTTTAAAAAGGAGAATATTTTAGATAAGGTCCAGAAATAAATATCATAAATTATTAAAGAACTGAAGAAGAAAGCTTATGAGAAAGTGTTTAAGGTTAATTTTATCTGGGTACTGGAAGGCTAATATGTGATCACTGCATTTAAGTGTAGGTAAGACAGTAGTAAAATAATTCTTGAGATATTAATTTGTGTGTTTTTCTCTCATATATTTTAGGCTGTCGTATAAAGCATGTGCCCCAATGGGTTGAGCAAGGTTGAAAGCAAGACTTGCCTGAAATAAATAGATTTGTCCTTTAATCTCATGAATGAGAAAATGTGAGGTATCTATTGAGGGGGAAAGGATCTTCGAGGGCTAACAGGGAGAGGGAAAAGGAAGGAAAGGATAAAGAAGTTCTGAGTGGTGCCTAGTGAGGGAGTAAGGGCTATGAGATGCATCCCAGGAGATTGGCACTAAATCACTGAAGATTCCCAAAGATTAAAACCCAAAGATTCCCTTATCTTGGATACAATGCAATGAAGGGGCTTAAAGGTGCCATAAGGAATAGAAAATGGGCACATCAGTGGCTGGTGACTGATACAGATAAGAAGCCTTCTAGAAGTTTCAGTGCAAGATAAGGGTGCAGCAAGAGGAGAGATCAAAACACTAGACTGACTTGCGCGGCTGGATGGGAGCTGAAATGTGGACTGAAAATTGTTTACAGAAAAATGTTAACAAGAATCAAAACAAAACCTCAAAATATTACATCTTACATACTCTAGTTAGTGGATAGGTAAATAGGCCAATTCTACCAAAAGGTAAGTATGTAGATTTAGAAATATACCAGCAACTCATTTTCTATTTCCCACACAGTGTAATTAGCTTTTCTTTGTACAGGATCTCCAGATGATTTCATTTTAATTGCTTCAAAGTGGCAGTCGAAGAGGAGAAAGGAGACTAGTCAGGAAAACATTCTGTATCTGTCGCTAAAGTACTTAAAATATAAACAGCCATTGTCCCAGTGCTCTTGTTGTCACTCTCAGGAGTGTGAGATCGCCTTTATCCCCCAGCTAAGAGGAAATTAATATGCATAAATAAGACTTCTGATTCTGTTCTTGCTACAGAGGACAGAGAATGATGAGGCATGTCCATCGCCAACGGGCTCCCTGGGTAAGTAAGGACCTGGCAGAGCCTGACTGACTCAGGAGCCAGCTCTTAAGCTCTTCAATAAAAACAGAAATCCACATGGACCCATGGATGGTAGCCTGTGCTATTCTAAAAGCAGCCTGGGATCGAGGCTAAAACTTGATGGGCAATTTCAACTAGTTCTGAGACTTTCCTATCATTTTATGCTGATGCATCTTAAGTTTCTCTCTAGTTGAGGCTGCTTCTTTGAATTGCAGACACATACGTTGCATCTTCACTTGGATGCCTTACGGACAGACACTGAGATAGTGAAGAGTGCCCAAATATTCCACAGCACAATATGCCACATTGAAATAAGGATTATTTTGAGCTAAAGGCACTTGAAAAGCAGCAGATACAAGAGGGTGCTCTGACCTCCGCTTTCCTCCCTAAGAGGAAGAGATTAACATCCATGTAAAAGATGCCCTTCCTGTATCAGGAGGGAGGAAACATTCTTATCACCAGGGACAGGGAGTCGAGAGAATTCTATACACAGACTCTGTTAAAATAACTCATCATCCTTTAGCTCCTTTCCTCTTCCCATATATATTTTAGCTCCTTTTTTATAATTGCCTCTCTTTGTTCAGCCTAGTATAAAAGCCTTTAGGTTTGGCACTTTCAGAGTTTTTATTATCTTACAAATTTTTCCATATACATGTAAAATGTGTATGCTTTTTTCCTGTTAATCTTGTCTTGTGTCGATTTAATTCTCAAGCCCAGCTGGAGACCCTAACAGGGTAGAGGACAAGTTTGACCTCCCATACAGTTTCAAGGTCAGGTCTTAACCCGAGTTGACCGCCTCTGCCACCTTTCCTCCCTTCATTCTCATCACAGGAAAGGACACCCCTCCTCCCCCCTCACACAGTCATGTTAAGCACTTCCTTTCTCCTCTTCTGCATGTTTGCACCCCACATCCATCCATCAGCCAGTCAGACCACTTGGCAGCATCTCCAATGCCACCACCTGACTGTGACCCACCTTCATCTTGCTCTTCAACTAAGAGAAGCAGTGTTCCTGCCCTCACCAATCCTGCCCCTCTATTGAGTTTCATTCAATCCTAAGACATTCATTCAGACACATGACAATGCAGCCAAGACACATTCTAAAACCATTTCCATTTCCCCAAGAGCTTCTATGGAGTGAAAATCCAGCTGTGCCCAGCTGCCCACAGGGAGCCATGCTGCCAAAATAGCAGTGGTGCTTCTCCATCTGCAGGGAGGTGGAAATATCTAGCACTGCTCAGCAGCCAAAGCTCCCGAACTTCAGCTACATCTTCTTGCTTCACAATCCCCCAGGTTTTCAATGCCCTCCCCCCACGGCCATTTCTGTGATATCACAGGAAGCTAGATGAATACCGCCAACCTTTACAGAGATGGAATCCTGCTTTGGGCCTTTTTGTTGTTGTAACTGAGGTGTCTAGTGCTGAGTATGAAGCAGCTCAACAACAGACACCACCATTCCTGGTATTGTATATTCTCAAACATTCAGTCCAACCCACTCCTTCAATAGGACCCTCTGAATGAATCAATTTAGAGTTTTTGCTTTTGGAGCTGTTAAGAGTTTCATCATTTGCTTAACAATAATAGGGTTTCTTTATTTTCTCCACTTTCCAATCTCTTCCCATTCCCATTTCCCAATTCTCTACTTAATTCCACCATCCCAGGCAAATAGCATGATGTTACAATTTCTGTTATCTACTTCTGGAAGGAAAGCATTCTGAAAGTCCTAGGGGAAAAGATGCATTCCTGGATATTAGAGCTTAGATTTGGATACAAGTGCATGGCTAAAAACAACAATAACTACACAACCATGAAACACAGACTTTACAATATGAAGTACACCAAGGAGGAATAACTCCAGGGTGGCATTCAAAGTGCTTTACATATATTATCACTAATCTCTGCTACCGGAAAGGTGTCTTAGAAAAAGATTCTGTGATGGTCAATGAAGACTAAATAGCATTTAAATGGCCAGAAATAAGATGGTATTGGAGGATGGGAGGTAAATAACATGGAAAGGATGGAACATGAAAGTACCAGATGCATTTGGAAATGACCCAGTCTGCTGTGGTTATGATAATGAGGCAGCAAGGGAAATTAAATTTTGGATACTTTCTTTTTTTTTTGCTTACATATATTAGATATTTTCTAAAATGAACATATATTTTTCAATAAGAAATTCAACCATATTGTTTAAAAATGAGACAGAACTATGTTGCAAATGTTCATGTTTGATGGTACAAAAACTATTCCAAAAAACTATCACAAGTGTGATTAGCTATGTGCTGTATGTAGCTAAGCACCCAAATGCAAGAGGTAGGATGGTTTGAGCCAGGACTGTAACAGGAAAGGAATAAACTAGAGACAGAAACCAATTAGGAGGTTATTATAATAAGGGGGGAAAGTGATGAAGGATTGAACTTGGAGTGAGGGAGAGGGTGAGGAAATTACAGATTTTAAAACAGATGTACTCTTAAAAATAGAGTATACGTTAAGAGTTTAAATAGAAGATCACAGAGAGAAAACAGTAAAAAATGATGTACAGGTTTTAGGAGAAATGCATTCTATTTAAGAATGCTATGTTTTCTGCAAGACTTTAGTTAGAGATGCATAATAGATAGGTCTATACAGACTCTATGTCACAGTTCTATAGTCTAAATTTGTAAGTTTCCTGCAAAATGTGGGCTAATCAAATGAAGTCATCCATGTAAAGTGAATATAATGAGTAGAGATGAGAGGGAGGGCAAACTAGGGAATGCCTGCATTTGTAAGGCCAGTGAGGAAGGAAGCAGACATAGACAGTGATAGAAAACAGTCACAAATTCAAAGAGAAAAGGTGTTAACTAAAGTGACAAATGCTGCAGCAGCAGGAAGGAGGCTGCAAAGTAAATAAATGTCACTGGATTTGATTATGAGACTTGCAGCCTCTGACTTTCAGGAGGATTTTGGAAACAGAAATTAGTTTACAAGCAACCGATGAATGAGTGATGATGCTTGGGAGGCAGCATCCTATTCTATTTTAACTACCTTGTCTAGAGACTGGACCAGGAAAGGAAGAAGAAAGACAGCACAGAGCCTCAAAGAGTGAGCAGGATTGATTGAAACTGTTTTAGGATAGTAAGGTAAGCTTGCTTGGAGGCACAGAGGAAAGAAGAAATGGGGGAAATTCAAGAATATGGGTTGGTTGGCCATCTTAACTGTTTTCAGGGGTAAATATGTTTATGGATTGAAGACTAGCTATAAAAACAGGGAGGTTTTACTGTTGTCAGAAAGTCCGTATGAAGTGGGAATCCACTAACCTCAAAGCATCCCTGACACATTTGAACATTGAACTAAAAATAAAGGTGTTTAGCTGTTGGGATGTAGGAAATGTGGGAAAGTAAACTAATAAGAAGCTTAATATCTTTGCATTTTATGACACAATAGTAACTTTTTTGCAATATATTCTCAGTGGTTTAATAAGAAAATAAAGCCAAGATTGAATTTCTGTCTCCTAACCACTAATTCACAATAAATTAGGACATCTATGTTGCTGCTAGTGAGTTTGGAGCAGCATCTTTGCATATAATTTTGAAGCCCAATGTCATGTAGATCCCAAGAGTTTATATTTAATACAGATTTCAAAACAGTATATTTGTCTTCTGAATGGATTCTTTTTTCGTATGGTAGTTTGGATTGAAGCCTTCCAATGATCATATCAACATAAACACTACTAATTATAAGCACTTTATCAACACAAATACTATGCTAGAATTCATTTTTCTGTTTCCTTTTAAGTTTCTAATACAGCCAATGACTTTAATTATCTGACACTAGATTTTGTGTCCAACATACTGGTACCATTCCTGATCATGGTCACTGGGAACACTTTACAAATGGCTTTCCAGAAGTAACTACTTGGGGTGAATCAATGATTTTATAAGATGCCCAGTTGTTTTCTTCTGACGAGATAGATACTTCCTCTTATTTTTCTGTTTAATGCTGAATATTTTCTTTCCTTTGTAAAAATTGGTACTGTCCTAATATAAGTTATATGTCAACTGATTATGGATCTTAATTAATTTTCCTTTTCAAACTGTACTTTTCAGCTCCTCTACAGATATAAACTACATCTCCTTGAAAATAATAATTCTCAAGATATCTGTGATGAAGGAAGTTTGGAAAATACTAGGTTAAAAAATCAAACAAGAGTTTTATTTACTTATTTATTCAAGGAATATTTTTACCTTCTTGTGCCTTGAATAGTCCAAATTGACTATAGTCTAAAGGTGATAAGAAAGAAGAGGGACGATGACGTAGGAAAAACTGATTGATCCTGAAATGACAGAGGATCCAAAATTTCAAACTAAAGAATTTTATCATTACTCTCTATGTGGTGGGAAGTGGCATGATCACTGTTGAACTGTAGGGGGGGAAAACACCTTGGCAGAAATGAATAAAGTACAGTGCAAGGTAATGTACCAGAGAAAAGAGAACTATTGAGAGACTATAGCAGTGGGTTAGGTGAAAAGTAATAAAGGTCTGTAATAAAGCAACAGAAAACAGCAATGAATGAGAGAGCATATATGAAAGATGAGGAATCAGAGTGAATTGACATCTTAGAGAAAATTTAAGAATTAAAGACAGAGGTAGCAATTATATATTGTAAGAGGAAAGAGTATTCTATCTTAAATTCATTTTATCCTCTCTGTCCCATTTTGTAATTACACTGATGGAGACAATCAGACTGAGTCTAACAGAGCCATCATTTCTGACACTTGCAACAACTTTCTGCGATAATTCTTGAAATGGCTGCATTGTTTGCCAAACAATGGCTATCAAGGTAAATATGAAATATCACTCAGAGCCAATTTTGGTAATTGCTTAGAATTAACTTTTTCGATTAAAAAAATATGTTGGTAGTTTCATTCTAGTAGAACCAAGAGAATTCTAAAAGTACCCCCATTTCTTTTTCTGTCCATTTGGTTTGTGCTTTGTTGCACATCAGTCAAAAGTCACATTCTGTACAATCGACTCTTTAGTACTACATAAATACACAGAACTTACTTTTCATCCATTTTGGCTACTTTTAAATTTCTTAAAGCTTTTCTTCAATTCAGATGGTTGGAGCTAGAAGAGACCCCCTAGAGATCACCAGGGCCAACCCCTTCATTTTTCAGATGAGAAAGCTGAGGCCTCCAGAGGAGGACCAGGATCTCATTAGCAGCCCAGCAGTGTAGAGCTGGGACTGTGTGCAGAACAATTAGATTAATGATATTCTTCTGCTCCCACACAATGAAACAATCTCCCCTAGCCCCATCCCTTACAGAGAGGAAGGAGTCCCTTTCTCACTCCTCAGCATCCTGTATCCTCTCATTATACATCATGAAGATAATTCTTTTGGGAAAATGCTCCTGGGGATGTAGGAGGGAGCTGAGCTAGAGACCACATTATGATCTCTCTGCTTCCTATGGCATTGGTTCTTCTTCTTTTTTTTTCTAGACAATTAGGGTATGAAATTGGCCTTTCTGAACCTTCCACTGTGGCTGATGCTGCTTCAACTTACAAACCACAGATAATACAAGGAAGGAAAAAAATTAATGAATGGGTTCATATGACATTCATAAAGCATTAACTAGGCTCACAGCAAATTCATGATAAAAGTTACCACTACTTAGTACTATTTGTTTGAGTTACTCTTGTATATTGATAGTGGAAATTCCAAGGCACTACTCAGTGGAGGAGAATATGCACATATATCATAAACTCCATATGCTTTCATTATTTCATCTAGCAATCAGATATCTGAGAATATACCTGAACATACATATACCTCCAACAATAAAAAAAATGCAGGAAGTCAATCATTACAGCATTATCTGCAATTGCAAAATACTGGCTAATATATCAAGTGTCCAAATCCTGGTGATTAGTTTATTTCACATTTCCTGATCACTTCACCCTCATGATCTTTAACTTTCATATCACGACTGGGAGGTAAGTATAAGGATCCACTTGGCAAATGGGAAAGCTCAGATATTCGGTTGAATCTCCAAACTTACCTGGGTAATAAGAGATAGAGATGCAACTTGAATCTGGTTCCTTCTGAGTCCTAAGTCTGTGCTTTTAAGCTCAGTGTTACACTATCATTTTCTACATTCTGCATTGTGTGAGAAGTTATGTAGATATAGTATCTGCACATGCACATAAGAGGACAGCTCAACATGCTTAGAATACTTAGAGAAAAAGATGCAGCATCACCATAAATAAAATGAATTTAAGGAGTTCTCAGTATGGGTTTAGGCTTAGAGTTTCCACACACTCCAGTTTGTTCCAGTTTATGCTTACTGCCCCAGCAGGATTTAGGTGGAGCACATCTAGTTAAAAGGGTATAGTATAATAAAGGAAATAAAAAGAAAGAAGACAGAAGCACAGATTTGCAGTGTTTGCCTCTGGGTGAGTATTTATGTGACAGAATGGTAAAGAATGAGGGGGAGATTAAAACAGAGAATGCATGGTGGGACAAAGAGGTGAAGAGGAGATTAAGTGACATTTTACAATCATAGGATAGATTCTACGTGATATACTGAGTTTTAGAAAAATTAGTTTGAAAATACCATGCAGGTAGGTTGAAGAAGAGAGATTGGAAACAGCAAAGACAGTGGGGAGAATACTGAAGTAATCAATGCGTGAAGTAAATACCATAGGATGGTAAAGACAAATTGCCAAAGTCAAAAGACACATTAAGGGGAAGAAAAGGCAGAATTTCAGTCTACAGACAAGTAATTGAGATCTGCATGATTATTATGATCACATTGGCTCCAACGTTTAGATGCCATTATTGTGGGCAGTGAAAGAACAACAGAAGTTGGCTTAGTGCACTCAGGAAGCTTTGTAGCTAAGGGATGGAAGCCAAAAGTTTTTATGCTTGTTAAACAAAAGTGATGGGAGAATTGGATCATATACCACAGAAAATACAGGCAAACTGAACTGTTGTCACATCAGCAAAACAATATCATGTCACAATAAATGACTCAAATTTTGTTGGTTTTGATCTGTGTCATTTGTACATTGGGTTCAGCTTTATAGTTTTACTAGAGGCCTGGTGCACAAATCTGTGCACTGGTGGGATCCTTTGGCCTGGCCTGTGGGGATCAGGCCAAAACCCGCAGCCTGACACCCCCAAGGAGTCCTGGATTTCAAGAGGGCTCAATCCTTCCCCCCTTCCCTCTGAAATTCATCAATCTGTTCCATGTTTCCATGCTTGAGCATTAAGTATCTGCCCCCTGGTGGTCAGTGAGCATTATAGCTACTGGTCAAATGGTCAGACACTTAACATATTATATATATATATATATATATATATATATATATATATATATATATATATATATATATATATATATATATATATATATATATAAAGCTAGAGGCATAGGAAGTTTATGCCTGGTTTTATGTTTGGGTATATATAAGTAGCTTCATATTAAAAATAGTTTATGTTAGAAAGGAAGGCATGCAATGATTGTTTCTCTTAAAGAAGTCAACAAATGGCTCAAGTTTGAGAAATAGTCATCAATACAAATAATATTGCATTTTACATCCTGGCTTTGACAAATAGGTAGTTATTGGCCACATGCAACTTAACAGTTTAAGTGGACTAATGCACTAGAAATCAAATGGCAAAGGGATAGGAAGAAAATATAGATTAAAATGTAACAGGAACAGTTGAGACCACAACAAGAAGTATTCACCATGTATGACCAATTATGGAGAAATACCATAGAATGAATAAATACAAGTAATAAAACTAACAGTATAGGATTTGATTGATACTTAGTACTAATAGCTACACTTGGCTAAAATATAAGCTTGTAGTTATGTGGTGAACTTTAAATATATATTTCTTTCCAGAAAGATGAATATAGCAATAGGCAGGGATTTATTTTCTGGCCAGATTAATAAAAGACAACTTTCAAGATGCATTAAAAGAAAAATTATTAATAAAAATTACACACAATGTAGATGTAATCTCTAACTATCCAAAACCACAGATTAATTAACAAATGGTCCAAGGGTTGCATCTATGGATGTAAAGAGTTGGATTTAGACTTTTAGTCAGGTGGTGTTGTTGAGCTCCAAAACTTCATGTTTCCAATATTTACTTTCATTCCTTTTTCTAAATAAAAATAAATCATTGAAAATCATCTGCCAAGAAATTTGTTATGGGATCACAAAGAACTGACTTTGTATAAAGAAGATTCCAAAGTTAAACTAATAGTCCCCTAAGATATTCTTATATACATACTAGAGGCCTGGTACATGAAATCCATACACTCGGGGTTGGGGGGAAATGTGTCCCTCAGCCCAGCCTGCACCCTCTCCAATCTGGGACTCCTCGGGGGATGTTTGACAGCCAGTTTAGGCCCAATCCTGGGAGCAGCCATCTTGTGTGTTGGAGTGATGTTCAATTTGCATATTACCTCTTTATTAGATAAATTACTTGCTATTGAAGAAAAATTAATAAGAAGTCAACAGCTGATTAAATACCAAAATATTAATTATTAACCTATAGTTTCCTATAATTCTTTAAATTAGTAAGGAGTTTAAAAAAAAACACAAAAAACTCCAACTAGATCACATAATGAATCATATAAAAAGAGCCTATATCTATCTTTATAGAGCACAGTGCCTATGTACTAGAGAGTCAGGCAATTCTAGATCTGAATGTGGCTTTGACTCTTGCTACCTGTGTTACTTTGGCAAGCTACATCATTTTGCTAAGTAATCACTTCTGTTATTTTAAAAATGGGGATGATAATAGTATTGTTATATATATAGGTTGATAGGAAAGTTAAATAAATAAACAAGCATGCACCATATAGTATGTTTAGCCTCCCAGCCCTATATTAAGTACTAAATAAGTGGTTAGTATAATTATTAGTGTCATTACAAATGTCATTACCTTTATTTATTGAATAAATGACAATGAAATAATCTACAAGACCTCTGAACCGATGGCTAATTAATTTTGAAAAACATATAATGTAACATAGAATTATCTCTGTAAAAGTCATAGTCCATTATAATGATTTCAAGGAAAAAGTATTTAGTTATTATTTCCAATAATACTTTGTTCTTATAATTATATATATATATATATATATATATATATATATATATATATATGAATAATGCATATTACATTACTCCCTTTAAACTTTACAAATCCAAATTTGATGGGCAGTAGAACAGAGTTTGGTCTTTTTAGCCAAAAGATGAGTAACTTATAGAATACTGCTTGCTTGCTTTTATAATTACACATTATGAAATTTATTTCTCTTATATTTCTATTCCATGTCTAATTTAATAATATGTATAACAAAAAAACTCAGTCACTGAACCTTATAATTTATCTTGGTCTACCTGAAATAATCATTTAATTTTGATAATGTTTTGCTATAATACTCTCAATAAAAATTATTACGATATATTGGAATTTTTGTTCAAATATTTACACTCTGAATAATTATAAGTATTTAATTTCTTATAATTGAGATAATGATAATTAGAGAGGTTGATGCAGACTAAATTATTGAAATGCTTAATAATTTCTAAAGAGAAATGATGTTGCTTTTGCATTATTAAACTAGCTTATTTATTCTCTAATTATAACTTAAAATTTCTTCTTTCAGAGATTGCTACCTATACTTAAGCATAACCCATGTTCTTCTGATAATCTACACTAATAAAAGAGAAAGATGTAAATTGACCGTATCTCTGTGATGCCCACCAGCCAATCAGGAGGGAGTATGCAAATTAACATAATGAAAATGGTGGGTTATTTTGCATACATAGTCACACAGTGGCTGGGGATTGGATGCTTGCATCATCACCATGGCAACTATGCAGGCATTTTGCACTGCCCCAGCTGCTCTGGACCTCTGGGCAGCATGGAAAGGTGGAAAAGTAGCTCTGGGCCAGAGCAAAGGCTGAGCCCGCAGCCAGGGTAAGGAAGACCCATTCTGCACAAATCTTCGTGCATCAAGCATCTAGTAGTTTATAAACGAGAGCAATTGCACATACCTATAAATTAAAAGAAATACATGTGTTTCTTTCTCTTTTCTCCACTGCTCCATAAACAGACACATATTCACAAAATAAAATTATTTCTCTGAAAAATTCTAGTTTAAAATACATTGAATACTTTCATTAAACCTTCTTTTGAATGTAAGACCTTTATTTTACCTACTGGCTAAATTTTTTTATGCTTAAATTATCTAGTTTCCTAAGACACAATTTCTCAAATGAGATTCCATAAGGTATTGATGGATGAGTGGTGCTGAGTGCACAAAAGTCCAGCTTCTCTTTGGTGGAATTTTCCCAAGGCTAGTTTATAAAGGTGTCAGGGGTTTTTGGGAGCTGGTAATACACAATGTCTTGTACTTGGAGGGTTTGTCAGGTGTTCACTTTATAATTATTTGTTGAAATGTACAGTTATATTTTATTCACTTTAATATTACTATTCATACCCTAACATTATACACTGAGTTATTTGGAGGGAATCTGGTGAGAAATGATAATGCTTAATCTAAGACAGACACTGTGTGGATGCTGACATTCTGTGTTATTAACAGGAAGAACAGCTGTGTGCTGCTGGATGCTAGTGATGTTGGTGCCAACGCTGGTATTTTTTCAGGAAAAATGAAAGATCCTTCTCCTGTTCTTTGTCTCACTGGCAGGCCACCACATCTTTACACAAAGAAAGTTAAAATCTTACCATAGTCATGGTCAAGCTTATCAAAAAATGCTTTAGATAAGTTTTGAGTGTTTAATTCAGAATTTATCTGAGTCCCTCAACTTATCTCTAAGTAATCATGGAAGTGATAACCTAGATCTAGACAATTGTGGAAGGACAGTGAGTTACTAATATCCAACCTCTCTACTAGAGAGCAAGAATGTTATAAGAACCCAAGTTCAAGTATTTCTTGTGTTGATTTTTACCAGTCACATAGCCTCCAGCAACCATTCTCTCATTCTTTTAAAGTTTAACTTATTCCTATTTGAATGCTGGGTCTACAAAATATAGAAGTAGACACAATCATTTATTCATGTTCATGGAGTACAAGTTGGTACTTTAATAGTGAAATAATAAATGATGCCTCGAATAAAATGAATGTGTATTCCCAAAAGCCTAATGGTTTTAGGAAGTTATATGGACACTGGAGACATCTGTTCTTTTTCTTAGAAATATTTTATCATCCTAATCAACTTATCACTTAATGTATTTAGTTATATATTATTACACATTATCAATCTTTGCCTTTATTTTCTTCAGATAACATTGCTGACCTTTTTTTATGTATTAATTTAGGAGCTTCTTGTGGAAATGTTGCCCTATGGGTCATTTAAAAAAATCCTTTGATCATCCTATGTGCTGCCTGTCATCCTCTATTATGCATAAAGTAAAGTACAACAAAACCTAGCTGACTTCCCTGTGCTCAAGGTAACCGTATGCTGAGTTATAATACTCTGTTGTCTATGTTACCATAGAAGTGATGCCTTCCAAGTAGCAGCTGGAAACAGCACTATTGCATCTGAATGCTTTTACATGCATGTATGAAATAATCACTGCTGCAAGTTCAAGTTCATTACAGCCTCATTTCAAGTTCCAGCTGGGAATTAAACTCAAATGGAGACTAAAATGGGTTTTGTTATCCCTATTGTGCTGCTTAGAGGAAGATGGTGCGTGATGTGAGAAAGAGTGATTGCTGCTGGGGCTCAGAGCACAATTTGAAATAGTTCATCACATGCACACAAGAATGTAAGAATCAGGTTATTCCAAAGAGAGTCCTTATTTTTCTTTTATTAAGGACTGAGTTATCATGGATGTCTGCTTGACTGGATTAAGCATCTGCAACATTTATTTTAATATCTTGTGATCCATTACTAGTGCTGTGATTATAGGAGGCTGGACAGTCACAAAAAGGATTCCTAACACACGCTTAAATATAGTCACAGATAGGAGAGGGCATTGTTGGGCATCAAGGATTTAGAAGACGGCTATGACCATGTACATAACCGTGTACACAATCTTTATTATGTACTGTCTATAAAAAGGAATAGATGAAGGTATTTATCACTATGGCACATTATTCAGAATAATCTGTTGTACTGGCCTGGTTAAGGTGGTTTAAATCAGCTAACTTAAACCATAATCGTTAGCTAGAGATTGCCTACTAAGACATGTTAAGACATAAAACTGACCCAGTACGTGTGTGTGTGTGTGTGTGTGTGTGTGTGTGTGTGTGTCTGACCCCATTCACTAGCTTGAACCTTCTAGATTTTTGTCTTTGCCTCATTAATTCAATAAATATTTTTGTAGAACCACTCTATGCATTTCTAATTCCAAAGTCATAGTAACCATGATGCTATTATACATCCATCTTCAATAACATAGTGAATTAAAGTTGGCTTGACCGTTAAATAGAACACTATTAATACTGACAATCACTAATTTGTAAGAAGCCCTTAAAAGATTCAGACTCCTCTTTCCTTCTTTGACACAGGACTCAGAGGTACAGATGGACTTGGGACTGCTCACTCATACAGAAGAGGCCATGACATATACAACCATCAACCCAAATTCACAAAGTAAATCAGGTCTTTGTCAAACAGCAAAGTTCTTTTCTATCCTTTAAGTGATTCTCACATTCTCCTCAAGACTAGATGAGATAATGTTCATTAAGTTCTTTAAAATAGCATGAAAAGGGAATTACCTTTTTATTTGAGTTCACTCAAGAGACTTTGCTATAAACATCATATCTGGGGTCAACAGAATTTTTAATTATAATGTCATCATTTTAAACCATAAGTGTTGTTAATAGCATTTGTTCAATGTTATAAAAATCTTATTTAATTTTCTACAAAAATGTCTTTTTCTTACAGAAAGTTTTGTTCTTTGGAAGGTAACATGAATAAACAAAAACAACTACAAAACAATTAGTATTTGAATAGTTTATGAGTTGAATCCTTCCTTTTAAATGAGAGGCTTAAACTATATACACTGCTACTGTAAGCACATTTTGTTTTAAAAATTCAAGTGACAGAAGATAAATAATGGTATCTCCCTTTTTCAAAATATTCAACTTTCAAAGAAACTGTGATTAGTAAATTAGATGCAATGGTTTATAAAACAGATGATGTTGAACCTATGAAAGTTTAATTCTACAAAGGAAGGGATAGGAAGATGAAGAAAAGGAGGAAGAAAGACTTTTGATCCCCAAGACACTCCAAGCTACAGGCCCCAGAAAGAAGCTGCTATTGGATGTTTTGGTTGGTATCAAAATTCCAATATAAGTGGAAGCAACTTAGCCTAAAGACACACAGATATTTTATAGGGAAATGGACAGCCTCAAGTACTAAATTGGAAAATATAAATCTACAAAGGGTTGGTAACATTAATATTTTATGATCATGTTATAATAAAATAGATACACTGATTAAGTTGGAAGTCTAATATCCTCAAGTTGCCTCTGGAAATGTTAACAATAGTAAAAAGGAAAAAAAGGAGAAACATCAACTTTGAGCTCAATTTTGCAACTCAAATGCACCTTTTGTCTTATCCTGGTTACTTAGGAACCCTGAAGGTTCAAATCAGAGAAATTTCTCATCCCTTTCTTGTCAACCACACAAATGATTAAGAGGTTAAAAAAATTCTAAAAGAAGGCAAGTTTTTCTCTTTAAACTTAAAACTTATTATCCCTATTATGTTAGGGTATCTGTATTTCATAATGACAGGCACCATGGAAATAACTAATTACAGATGGGGACCTATGAATACATCATTACATAACAAACCCACAGTTAGAAAATGTAGCACATTTCATTGCAATGTTTATAATAAAAATATTCCATTTTAATTGGAGGATGTTAAAAATCTATCATAAGATTTTTTTATATGCAATGTTTTTTATGTTTACCTCATTATAAAGCTACAGAAACTTCATTCTATAATTAAATTCTTCATTCCCTATGCCTGTACAATTTTATTATTCTTCCTTTCCAGTATTGGTTAATAATTGAAGGTGAGAACTAAAGCAAGTAGCTGAGTTGATCTATTTCCACTCACAATTCAAAAAGTAGTCTCAGAAGCTATTGCATATGTAAAAGGCATCTTGACACATACACTCTCAGGGTTGTACTCGAAATTAAGAGGTCTGTCAGTGCTGACATGCACATTAACAAAGACTCCTCGGCCGCCAGAAATAAATCTGCCTGGGCACAAAGAGTACAGAAGTTCTTACATACCCACAGGCAAAAGATTGAGTCATAAAATCCAGAATGGGTAATATTCTATTTCCTTGAGCTACTGAGGCTTGAAATTATATCAAAATTTGCTTTCTTATTCCCCAACTTTCTGCAAATCCATTTTCTGTTTGTATAGTGCTCTTTTTGCTTCTTATTAGACACTTCAAGAATCCACAGTGCCTACGATATGGTAAAAATAGAATATTTACATATATAATCTGTCCACTATTCCTCAAGATGCAACTCGAAGGCCCCAGACAAGGAGCACATCAGAGGATCTCACCCTCCTGGGAGCACTCCTGTACTTTCTGGTTCCAACCAGGCAGACCTCACCACATGCAGCCCTGCATTCGGGTTTGGGTTTGTCTAGTCTCTCTTCCTAGACTGGAGTTATTTTAGGGCAAGGAACATTTTATCTTCCTAATGTGCCTTATCCTGATGAATAGCCTCTAAAAATACCACTTGAGTAAGCCCCCACTAGAGAGACAAGCACTGCTCTCTGATAAGTACGCTGCATTTGGGCCATGTTCGTGTTAAATAATAAATAAACTTGTTTGATTAAAAATTAATTATGCTTTAGCCTTAGTAAATACCAGCAGCTCATCAGCACAATACAGAGAATTTGAGTAGTAGTTATTTGTTTACCGGTTTGATATTTTATCTGTTATCACTATCAAAAAGACATTGAAAATGAGGCTTAATTCTGATTTCATGGATTCCCTTAAATAAATTAATCCCTCATTTTCACAAATGGTGTTAAAATAAACATGACTCTATCATTGGGCTGTTATTTCTCAGATCGTGACTTTTTTTCTTTTGCTCAGAGCGTCCTCCAGGAAACTATTTTAGGTCCAATCTGGTCTACATTCCACCAGCATGTTCTAATCCAAGAGGCTAGACACTAGATACTCCCCAGTTCCATGTTTTGATTAAAGCACTACAGACAGAATTCACACCCGATTCCCACCTAAACAATTATGAATGACGCACTCAAAAAGAAGGGTTTGAGATTTTATAAAACCAAACAGAAAAACTAAAACTTGGAAGAAGTACTATTTTTACTCTAACTGAAAAATTTATTCCCATATTAGAACAAATGGGGAGGGTTCTCAACAAAATCAGCTTCTGATGATCTGTTGCTAGATGCCTGCCTCCAACACAGCTTTCTGTCAGTCTGGGAATAAAGGATGCAGGTTATTTTGGGTTGAGTCGTAATTGTGTTTATAAGTATTGAGAGGAAGTCAACTAAAATGGAAAGAAACGGCAGAGACCAGGTTTGTATTTTTATCACAGGCATCTAATCTAGCCCACATTCTAGTACTGTCTCGCCTGCCTGATGAAGACTGTCATAATGGGGGAAATTGAGGACAAGTTAGAAATCACCTAGGAAACCAAGGTTTTTGTGCAAGCATAAGGGCTTCTACACCTGGATACCCATAAAAGTCACTTTCTAGTTTTCCTTAAGGTCACTGCCTTCTCTGAAATCATAATTTGATAAAATTCTCTACTTTTAATAATTATTTCCAATATGTCCCAAACTTATGCCTCTAGCAGAACATGCTGAAATTTCTAGATTAATCAATGGCTTTTCTTATTTTATTTTATTTTTAAAAAATTTCTTTATTGATTTTGGTATTACATATGTGTCCTTATTCCCAATTCTCCCCCGCCCCATTCATGCTCTTAACCCCCTGTTGTTTGTGTCCATTGATTAGGCTTATATGCATGCATATAAGTCCTTTTCCCCCATTTTTTATTAAGGTATTATATGTGTTCATATCTTACCATAGGGGACATCTGTAATAGTATCAAAAATAATTAAAGTGTTAATATATAAGTAGAGCAGTAGTATGTTTAAAGAAATGGGACTGAGTTTAAGAATACAATAGAACATACTTCTACAGAATGACATCTGATTAATATATAATTTAAGGGCTTTTCAACCAAAGATTTATATAAGTAAGTAAAGAAATGAATATTTAAGAGAGAAATGTTATGAGGCAGTTTCTTGGGGTATGGTGAAATGTTTTCATTGATAAATCATAGAAGATGCAAAATCAAGCATTAGTCATATGTACATAACAACATGTAGTTGCTCTGAAACCAATTTGTGGTTGATTATTAACTAAACCAGAACCCAAAGTCTTGACCAAGTTACAGATTATTGAAACAGACAAAAATTCCAGGAACAAAGAGATAAATATAGATCAAGAGAGGCAGCCTAGGCTCTTAGAAGCATGGAGGTAGAGTAAGGGCCTCACACCATTTCCCAGCTGTGAAGTCTTGGAGCAAGTCATTTAACCCCTCTGTGGCTGTTTCCTCATTTTAAGACTAAATCCTTACAATTAAAGTAAGTTTTGGGGAGATAATATCTGTATAGTGCTTAGGAAAGTACTAGGCACATAGTCAGCATTATATAGTGGAAGGGAGGAAGGGAGGGACCTGTAGACATTTAGCCTACTTTACTTTTTATTCTGCATATTACATTTAGACCATGGTGTCCATTTTTATTTATAACTAGAGGCCCGATGCACAAAATTCACTCATGGGTAGGCTCCCTAGGCCTGGCTGATGATCAAGGTCAATCGGGGCCTTCCTTCCCTGGCTTCCAGCTGCTGGCTGGGGCCTTCCTTTATCCCATGCCAAACCTGGGGGTCAGTGCACATCATGCAAGCAATTGAACTCCCAGTCTCCTGGTTGAACTCCCGACACTTTGCATATTAGCTATATATATATATATATATATATATATATATATATATATATATATATAATTTATAAAGGGTATTAAAAACAAAGACTGCATGGGATATGGTAGAAATATATTTTAGGACGGTCAGGAGTTGTATCTATTTGCACATCTTAAAAGGGATTAAAACAAGCAGTGCTCAGGCTGGGTACTCAGATGGTGAGTTAGAGCATCATCTGATAATGCCAAGGTTTTGGGTTCAATCCCCATCAATAAGTGGAACAACAAAACTTGATGTTTCTCTCTCTCTCACTCCCTCTCTTTCTCTCTCTCTCTCTCTCTCCCCCCCTCTCTCCTTCCTCTCTTTCTCTAAAGATCAATCAATCAATAAAATAAAGTAAAAATAAAGCAATTAAGCAGAACACAGCAACCACCTTTAAACACACACTGGGAGGCTGACATAAGGAAAGAAATGCTGACTTCCATTATTTTGGTCCACACACTTGAGTGCATCAATGACTGGAAGTTATAGGGTGACAGATTTCAGCTTAACATGAAGGTGAGTTTTATAAAATGCATAGCTGTCTAACCACTGAATGGGCTGATATGCAAGCTCCCTGCTATTGGACATGTGCAAGTAAAGGTTACCTGACAATCTGTCAGGGATATTGTATAAAGAATCCCTGCCTTGGCTGGCAGGGTCACTAGATAATCTCTAAGGTCCTTTCCAAATCTTGCAGTCTCAAAATATCATTAATATGAAAAGTCACAAGTGTGCAGAAATAGAGGTAACTTGAAAACTGACTTTCAGGAGGATAACAATCAGGGCTCGAAAACATTTTATTCTGTACCAAAAGCTTGTGGTCCTTGACAAAACTCATAGAAAATAATGAGCAAAGCAATCAGTCTGGAATAGGTGAGGAAGCTGATATGTCAACTTACAGTTATTCTTTTCTGTTTGTGTTATTTTAATGAGACAACACAAAGCTGGCATATTATTCCTTAATATTAGACTTAGCCGCTGAAACAATAGTTTCAGGATATGCATATGTCTCACATGGCCCAACAACGGGATCATGCGAATAAAGTGCAATTTACAAACAAGATCAGATTAGGTCTAAGAAAAACAAACACTAAAATTATATCTATAAGACACACATATATTTTATATATAAACAAATGTATATAGTCATATATGCATATATATACCTATCTATAGTTATATATACATATATATACACCCATACACACACACACATATATATCATGTCATTTTGTTTTGCTTAGTATCTATAACTTTGGCCTCTAAAGTAGGTCAAAGAGCAATGTTAAAAAGGTTCATCAGAATTCACTTTTCCACTTCAGTTTACTTGAATCATAAGTCTTGCAAGGATGCCAAAGTCATTTTGTTAAAAACAAAAACAAAGACAAAACCCAGGTGGGGGTAGGGGTAAGAGATGGCAAAGGGGAAAAAAGAGACATATGCAATACTTTCAACAATAAAGATTTGTTTTTTAAAATGGTGGCTTTAGATTATTTCTTCAAACACCGAGATCTAACCCCGCTCCAGTAATTGTGTATAAATTCTCAGGATGCTCAGAGAAGCATATCTGCTCACAGCAGAACCATTTCTGACTCAAGAAGGAAATGTCCGATTGCCTGAAGCTTGTTGGCCCCTTACCACCATCATGTTAGATACAAGAAACAGAATCTTCAGTTAAAATGCTTTCCACAAAAACTAACTGAAGGGCTGTTATAACTTAGGAGCAATATCTAGATTTAAAAAGAATTACTTTATTAGACATGTCTTCATTAATACACAGTTCTGTGAGGTATTGGACCAGATGATATCTGGCATCCCTTCAAACACTGACCAACAGAAAAACATATTTATAAACCCAGGTCTATATTCTGACTGAAATGGAGAAAACAATGTTAACTATACTTGTTTAGATTCTTTGATAAAACATTTGTCCTCAGTTGAGATACTATATTTTGCCCTTACGTATCTTGGTATCAGTGGAGATATTAGAACACAAAATGATAATGATGCAAAAGTTTCTTTTATATGTGAACTAGAGGCCCACTGCACAAAATTCGTGCACAGTGTGTGTGGCGGGGTGTCTCTCAGCCCAGCCTGCACCCTCTCCAATCTGGGACCCTTTAGGGGATGTCTTACTGCTGGTTTATAGGGATCCGGCCTAAATAGGCAGTTGGACATCCCTCTCACAATCCATGGCTGCTGGCTCCTAACCACTCACCCGCTTGCCTGATTGCCCCTAACTGCTTCTGCTTGCCAGCCTGATCACCTACCTAACCACTCCCCTGCCAGCCTGATCGATGCCTAACTGCTCCCCTTCTGGCCTGATTGCCCTTAACTGCCCTCTCCTGGTGGCCTGATCACCCCTAACTTCCCTTCCTTGCCAATCTGGTTGCCCCTAACTGCCCTCCCCTGCCTGCTTGGTCACCCCTAACTGCCCTCCTCTGCCAGTCTGGTCACCCCTAACTGTCCTCCCCTGCAGGTCTGGTTACTCCCAATAGCCCTCCCCTGCTGGCCATCTTGTGTCCACAGGGGGGTGGCCATCTTGTGTGTTGGAGTGATGGTTAAGTTGCATATTACCGCTTTATTAGATAGGATAAGAACTTTGCTTTAACAGGGCTATGGCAAGAATGTCAGGTTGCCATTTTCCTTAGTGGGAAAAAATCAACATCTCTGGGGACTGCACACTACCTTCCTTGTAGCGAATTTCTTATCTGCTGGAGGAATATTCAGTCCAGATGATCTGTGCAAGCAGAAGGCTTGCTGCTGTTGGGGATAGAGCCCTGCATGCCAGGAAGGCCATCACCAACACCCTGGCCTTGAGAGCAGCCTTAAGGGACAGTGAGAGTCAGGGATGAAAGTTGACACAGGCCTTTAGCTCTTCAAACCCTATATTATTCAGAGAGCTGGTTTTCCCTTCCTTCCCTACACACACACACACACACACACACACACACACACACACACACATATCCAGATTTTTCAAGGTTCTTTTAGTTCTGCTTTTTTTTTTATGGACTGTGCCAAAATTAGGTCAAAATTTTGCTTTCATTACTAATCAAACTCCAGGAGGAAATTAGTGGAGTTCAACAACATATTAGCAAAATGTGCTGATACTATTTAACATTTAGATGGAGGTGAGAATATTCAAAAAGTAGTTACTAATTTACAAATCAAGCCTAATTTTTTTTTAAATACATACACATAAATTCACTTTCATTAGTATTAATATTTCAGTATCTCAGAATTCTTAAGGATTTTTAAAATATAAAATATTCTTTTTCATCTCAGAATCCATACCAAGATTGTAAGTGTTTCCTACTTTTGTTACTCAAGAAATATGGGCAAGTTGAAACCAGTTTGGCTCAGTGGATAGAGCATCGGCCTGCCGACTGGAAGGCCCCCTGTTCGATTCCGGTCACGGGCATGTACCGAGGCAGCTGATCGATGATTCTCTCTCATCTATGTTTCCAACTCTGTATCCCTCTCTCTTCCTCTCTGTGAAAAATCAATAAAATATATTTTAAAAAAAGAAATGTGGGCAAAGGTGGCAAAATAAATAGGCACACATTTGTTATAAAACTATATGAAGCATACAGTGAAGAAACATGACTTTCTTTTACCTTATCACAAATGGAAATGGGACACAGTTTCCAGTTTCCATTATGGTCTGAAATCATAACCTTGGTAACAGAAAGTTTTAGTTTATAGAAGAATTTTAAGGATTGCATTTTGGGGAGGTTATAACTGAGTACATGAATATCACATCATATTATTTTTCTAAAAATAGATGCATTAACCCCCTAAATAAAGCCCAGTGAGTTAATTTCTAATCACATACAATATCTATAATCTGTACAGGAACTACATAATTTATTAACAACTTTAATGTTATTAAAACACACAATAAAATTATATTATATAGTCAAATCAGAGAAGATAAGAAAATAAACCAGCAAATGTTTTTTGGAGTTGGGGGTTTTCCAAAGGCTATGAACCCATGGCAGGTCTTCATAGCTGCCTTAGTTGCCTTTTGTCTTTATGACCATGACTAAATATATATATATATATATATATATATATATATATATATATATATATATATATAATTGATTTCTTTTGAGAGAGAGAAATATTGGTGTGAGAAACATCCATCAACTGCCTCCTGCAAGTGCTCTGACTGTGGATGGAACCCAAAACCTGGGTATGTGCCCTGACTGGGAATTGAACTGCTCATCTTTTGGTGTATGGGACCTCACTCCAACCAACTTAGCCACCCAAACAAGGCAACCATATGATTTTTAATAATACATACTTTGTATATATGCAGTGAGATTTTCAGGTTATAGAAAAAATTATGTTTTTGTGTGACTAGAAGTTGTAGGAATGTTCAATAAATGTATCTATTTTAAGAGCAGCTGCTGTAAAATCAGTTCAGTCTTGTGAAGAGGAAGGCATTTCTCCCTCTTTTTCTGGCAAATATAATATCTCTTGACAGCTCTAATATGCTTTTCTCTCATTGTTGTTCTAATCTTTCTAAGAGAAAAAAATCCTTATCACAAAAATCAAATAAAACTATCTGTGCTATACAAATTTCATCTCTGAATTTATGTTATGAAATTAAATTATGAAACAGAAACTGAATAGAAGATGATATCTATTATATTTCTATTTTATAGAATGAAAGATCGGTCAAGGTGATTTGCAAACTCTGAAGCATGGAAAATATGCCATTATTTTCTCAAATTGTTGAGAAGATTGTTATCATTTGAAAACACATAAATTAAGATGTTAGAGACTAGATTTTGTTTTCATTTTATAAAAATGATAAATCAGTATTACCTAACTTGGTTTGATGAGTGCTAAGAGCAAATTTAGGAAGGGTCTTGAGCTTAGGACAGAGGGATGCTTTATGAAATTTAATTTTTAGTCCTTAAATCCTGCCTTATTTTAAAAAAAATTTAAGCCAGTAGATACATTATAGTCAGTAAGATATCAAGAATGAAAAGTAAGAAACAATAAATGCAAGGGTTATATTATAAAACTGGACTAAAATGAAGCTACAATATATAGATATATGTTTTAAAAACCCATTAAAAATGCTGTACATTTGAAGTTGATGAATCACAATATTGGCCCTAAGCTTTTTAATAGTCTCTATAAGAGGGAAACTGCACAATGAAAACATAGACAATCTCTCCTGATCCCCCTAAGTTATATCCCCACTTCCTCACACATGCACCAGAGCTGTTCTGAAGAATTATAAGGGAGCCTAATGTTAATGCTATGAAAATGAATACAAAGACTCTTCACAAAGAGGGAACTTATAAGGTAATGAAAATTGTCTGACAATATAGACGAACCTTAAAAGTATTCACAACATGGCCTGTGAAGCTACATTTCTAGCAAGTCCTTAGGTGAGGCTGACGCTGCTGGGCTGAGAGCACTCTGAGACCTAGTGCACAAATACTAGGAATAATTGAAAGGGCTATTCCTCTTTCTTTCTTCATAGAGTTTGAGGATATCACAACAAGCCACAGTTTAGTAAAAACAATCGAATGAAAAGCCATTATGACAAAGGAAGTGGCAGCAATAATTGCAATAAGAATAATGACAATTCCCACCACAATAACATCAATAGCAGCCATAGCAGCATTTAATATTGACTGATCCTTGCTACGTAACAAGTTAAGGGCTTCCATGATCATTATTTAATCCTCACCACGAGTCTATGAGATGAGTGAAATTGGCACAATATTTGTCAAGTAACTGTCATATCTTATCATACTGTATTCTCTTTCCAGCTTCCTTTCTGGTATTTTTCACCTTATAGACAAAAAAGCTAAGGGCTCTTAGAATTTCATCCCTACCGCTAAGAAGTGGAGAATCCGATGGTCAATTTCCAACATCCTTGCTCTTAACCATCACCCTGTACTCAGCCTACTTTCCACTGGATTGTTAGACTTCAGAAAATTCAAATCATTGTTTCCACACACAACAATACTGTGATACCTGAGAAGTGATTTGTTGCTACTAATAAACTACTAATTTTACAAATGACATGCTTTAGAAATGAAACTCTCAATGCCTGGAATGATGTCATTCATAATTACATGAATTCTGAGAGGCTCAGTGAATGGCTTATAATTGTGCATACTATATTTTTTCCTTGGAACTTGAAACCATTATCCTTTGGGCATGAACTTACTAGTAGCACTCCGGGCACTCGGACTTTTCTGTCATCTGTGATCTTCCAACCAGGAGAAAAGATTGCAGTAGTTTAGCTGATTTTCCATAAAAATGATTGCCTTAGAATGTCCCATGAAGGGTCTAGTTTGTTCTCCTGGGCTAGAGACTGAATCACTATAACTAAAATTTAGGTAGAAGGAGGGCTGAAACACCTCTCTAACAGTGTTTGTCAAAGGATCATAAGCACTCTGAGGAAGGCAAAACAGTACCAACAGTACATAGACAATAGTTTTGGATTTACTTTCAGGGCGTTAGGACAAACATAACAGACCCATCAGTGCGTGAATCCCTGGTGGCTAAATAAATGACTGTCCACGTGGCACTTATGAAAGAATCTTTTGGTGGTTAAATGAATGACTAAGATTTGGGAAGCATTCTTATATGGAAACAGAATGCCCTAATACACTTGTAAACTCTAAAAGTAAACAAGGCTAGAGATAGAATGCTAGTATTTGTTCCACATTCACATTTAATCCAAAGGCTTTTCTCTTTGAACACTGTGTAGTGTTCAGGTTTGCCTTGATTGCTGTGCCAATGCCTTTCAGGGACGTAAAGAAACGTTCTGGGTTTTGGCATTAACTGCTCTGTGCAGATCATTCAAGCCTGAGCTGTCTTGCATCTCAGGCTTCTTGAATGAGAACAAGTCCTTTCTAAGACTAGGAAGTTCCCGCTACGCCTCATTTTCCAAGTGCAGAAGCATCAATCACCTTCCTAATCGCCGACAGGTTTGTGTTGTGTCTCCAGAGGAGGTTTCCTTCCCATGTCTAAACAGAGCTCTGTCCCCATCTCTGCTATAAAAGCCCATATGCCAGCAGCTCCTGTGGAAACACCATGAATTTCTCTGTCCAAACTCAAGATACCCTTATATCCTGTTCCACCGTACTTCCACTTTAAAAACCAACACACAAAACAAATAAAAAATGCTTAGAAAAATATCACTCCTGAAACCTTCTTTTCTAGAATTTGACTTAAACACAGTAACCTGATGGTTTCTAATGGCTGGAAGATATCACTTTTTAACTCATCAGATTGGCAAATACTCTTATAATGCAAATATTGGGGCATATGGAAAAACTGGAAGACATGTCTGCCTTGTGGGATATAAATTAGTATAGCTATTATGAAGAGAAATCTGTTAGCAGACAGTAAAATTGAATATAGTCTACCACCCATTCTATGTTTAGGTTTATAAACTAAAGAAACTCTCATACTTGTGCTCATGTATATACATCAGAGAATGTCTATTATCCTATTGTTTTTATTAGCAAAATATCAGAAATCACCTACAGTTTCTTAGATAAATTGCATTCTATTTATAAAAGGGAATATTATACAGCTGTTAAAAGAAGAGGGCTAGAGTCTATGAACACAGATATCAAAAACATGATATAAGCTATGTTGTCAGATGTGACTTACATTCTGACACCACTTATGTAAACAAAAACATTTAACAAATGTGATGAATCAATAAACACTATTCTTAACCATAACTGCTTAGATATTCCTTGTCAAGAACCCCTAACTCTTCCTTGATACTTACCTATATCATACTCAGTTAATATCTCACCTACCCCAGAACCACCCTAGGCCACAGTGAACCCTTTTATCCTCTGAACTACTCTAATAATTCGTACTTACTACATATGCAGCCTCATTTGTTTCATACTAACACTGTAGAAATTAATAGAGGTTCTTAATACATGCTGCTTAATGTAATTTTAGTGCATAGCAAGAACTCATTAACTGTTATCTGCTACTACTGTTACAAAGTCGTTTCTCCCTTTGTTCAGCATGGTACTACACTGCCATAGTACATACTAAATAAATGTTTACTTTTAACTATAACTATGACGTTGACATAATTCTGCTAATGATATATTTGCCCACGTAGTCTACCGAGGTGGGGTTCCTGACTCGTTATTTAGTGGATATCCTAAATTTCCAATGAAGTCTGTGGACACTCAAGAACTGGACACCCACAAGTTCCACTGCATGAGTGGGAAGACCCTGTTATCTGTGGACCACAGATAACCCCATGTTTCAAGCTCAGGTTACTCCTTGATTCCCAGACCTTCTCTCACATAATCATGGATAGTTTAAGCCTTTTAGAAACCAAGTGTTAATCCTGGGACTTTTCTTCTCAGACATTGAAGACTAGGGAAATTCCTCAATTTTAGGAGTTTCAGAGAAGGTACTTACTTACAGAGAAGCATGGGACAGGGAAGAATGCTCAGGGTAGACAGAGATGGGGACAGCCTGGGGAGCATGAGTAACATTGATTAAGCAGAGCACCTGGGCACAGAGCCTTTAAATAAGTGACCTCATTGGACAACACCTACAGAACAGAAATATATTGTTATCCTAGTCAACAGATTGGAAAACTGAAGCTGCAGAGATAAGTGTTTCAATATGGATTTTTAACCCCAGGTTTTCCCGATGTTGAAAGCCTGTGTTTGTGGCAGAAGTCAAATCTACTTATTTTAACGAGCTTCATTTTTATTTATATTTTATTTCATTGAATTGAATAAACAACATATGTTCTATACACTTACATGTCTACGTCCTCAGTAATTTCAAGAATGGAAAGAAATGACTTATTTGGAATGGTGCATATAAAATTGGTAGCTGCTCTGGATGACATGCTTGATACAAGGTCTTCAGTTACTAATACTTAGAAAACAAATATTCTACACCAAATAACTTAGGGAGAAGAAACCAAACTCAAAACCACTACTTTTAAAATAATATTTTATTGATTTTTTAGGGAGCAGGTGAGGGAGAAAGAGAAAAACATCAATGTGAGAGTGAAACATTCACTGGCTGCCTTCTGCATGTCCCTTCTGGAGATCAAGCCTGAAAGCATGTGTCCTGACCAGGAATCGAACTGGCAACCTTTTGGTGCACAGAATAATGCCCAACTGACTGAGCCACACAAGCCATGGCGAAACCAGTTTTTTGTGTTTTTTTTGTAGTAAAATAATATGACAAACATAAATGTATGCAGAAAATTACCTAAAATTATTAAGTATACATTTAGTTCTGGAAGGTGAAAGTTTGTTGCATATTATTTTAATCACTCCTGTAAGATCAGTTGGTGGGCTCTCCTGTTAACAATTACTTGCTCCAATATGATTCCTAAAGAAGTGTATTCTTTGCAGTATCTTTTACCTCAGTGTTAGCTGAAGCAAAAACATCCTAAATGGGGTCAGTTTTCATGTAATTATTAGCTGCCCTAAGATGACAGTGACTCCATTTGGTCTTATTACTGTTATTTGTCACAGATATGAACTAAAGCAACGCAGCAAACACACCACTGAAACTCTTGAGGGAAGAGAAAACAGTGATAATGGAAAAACTATTCCTGCTAATGCTGTTCTATCCAATCACATCCCTTTCAAGGAGTCAAGAAATAACCGGAAGCTTCCATTACCTGTGCCTATGATGCTTATTATTCACTTTAATATTTGAAATAAAGAGTAATCTGAAAAAAAATAGCAGCTCTTCTCTGTCTAGTCCAATCAAACAAAAGCAAAGGAAAATAAGCTGAAGTGGAGATAAGACTAAGGAAAGAAGAAATACATTTTTCTATTTCAACACAAATGAATTACATAAGTCAAAAGTGATATCAACAAAGAAGCTATGAGAAATAAAAACATAAAACCTTTACTGATATCAACTGGTAAAGGGTCACTTATTTATAAAACAGAGCGTTACGTAAATTATGCTCCCCCAACATAAAAATGTCAGGTGCAACATGTTGAGAACATGACATTCAACAAAGATAATAAAATTCAATAGGGCTGATGGGCCTTTTAGTCTCTCTCCTATGACTTAAGTGTTTACTAAAATAGAATGATTAAAGCCCTGTATCTTAAGGGTGATAAATATGTCGTAGGCTGTAATGTTCCCTGATTAATTTCACTAATGACATATCAGCTATCTTCATTTTAAGCAGCCATTATAAGAGTGACAGATTGCAGCATAATGTAGCTTGAGGAAAATAAAAGTCACAGGCAGACAACTAAGGAATATGGTGTCACATGTTACACTGTATAAACACAAAATGCAAGACTTCCTGCAAAGGAAATAACTGTGCACCGGCGTGTTCATTTTAATTTACTTTTTAGTGCCAATTACATTTCCCAACACAATTATTTTGGGATAAAACATGACATTTTACACTCCATTCAAATTTTGTATTTTAACTCCAATCCTAATCATTTATTAATCAAATATGTTTTAAAATTCCTACGAAAATGTTTTCTGCAAACGCACTGGGACAAGATGGCATTCCCTGGAGAGTTCATAACTGAAAATTGAATGCTGGCACTGCATTCTCTCTTTCTTTAAGAAAAATATCTGCTGATTATGCAGCTACCATGTTCTAAATTTCTGCTGTAGATGATTAAGGGGGAATTTGACAATACACATACTCCTCATAATGCAAAGAAAGGGAATGGAGACTGGGCTTATAGTCTTACCACAAAGCCATTAAAATCAGTTACTGAAGGTTTAAGAGAGGCAGACTTATTCAGGTGGTTTCCGCCTTGGCTCCATCCCAGAGGCTAGTCTGTGGTGGGGCACCTACCATTCACCACCAGCCTACAAGGTTTCAAATGGGCAATGAGGGTTGAGAATCATTGTTTTGGTCTGGCAATATAGGCAACTACTAAGAGCTCCTTACAGAGTCAGATCTAGCCAGGCACCTTGCTAACTTTCTAATATGGAGAAGACTGTCTTATTCTTCCATTCCAGACAAACAGACTGTAACCAGAGGCTCATGTCGGGAGTATGCAGCTGCAAGGAAACACTGGGTGTGTAGGAAAATAGAGAATGAACATTTGAACACTGTACAAAGGGTGGATCCAGACTGCGACTTAAGGCAGGCCATCTGTAGCCTGTTTGTTTTGCTTTTGTATCATAATTTCTCCCAAACTCTTACTTTCATCTAATGAACTTTTTGCTTATTAAATATGACAGAATTGAAAGATAATTTGATGTGTTTAATTCCAAATGCCCATGTGCATACAAAACTTCCTAATACATATAACCTAAACTTCATTCATTCATTTTTCACTCATTCATAGTATACTTATTGAGAACCCACTATCACTAGGCATTGTTTTAGGTACGGCCTTACTGCAGTGAGCAAAGGAAAACAGAAATACCATTTTTCATGGAGCTTATTCCTGACATGGGGTTTCTGAAAAAGCAGGTAGATTATGTTTCATTTCTCTTTACCAACAATGTTTTGCTCATCTATATATAATAATTTGAAACTTTTACAATGTTAAACAATAAAATGGGAAAATATAAGATGAAGAAAAATAAAAGTCAGAAGCAATGATCTTATAACCTTGGTAAATGCTAAACAAATAGACTAAATAGCATGAAGGGTGGTTAGAATAATTCACAGGTAAAATAAATTACAACAGCTATTAAAAAAAAACTTCAATACATTCAAAACTATGAAAATTAAACTCCTTCAAAACAGTGATTCTGATGTGCATTTTAAAGTCACTGGAGGGTGGCGCTCCCCACATGTCAGAGTGAGAAGCTTTTTAAATCCTCTCCCTTCCCAAACACCCTGGACACTGGGAAATACTGTTTAAAATAACCATTACTGTCACTTTAAATAAGTAACAATTTCCCCTTCCAGATAATTTATGTTGGTTGAATCACTGTAGTCCTTCAGTGTCTCTGATCTATAACATCCTATGTTTCTGTTATTCCCTCTAGCCCTTTGCTCATCCAGAGTGACACATTTATTCTTTTTATGCACTTTAGATGGTTTCATACTCTGATTCTGAATTTCCCCCATTAGTACTGGCATATTATTTTTGAAAAGAGAGATTATTTAAAAAAAAAATTTTTTGTCAACCCAATGTGTTTCATATGGCTCAGATGTTCATGCCAGGCCTCTAAGACATCCTCCTACATCTATCAAAAAATTATGATAGAATTCCCCCGAACAATGGAAATGCCAAGAGACATGGAATGGGGTGAAATCGAGGCCTTCTGAAACCTCTCTCATTAGTGGGGAAAACATATAGGCACAGAAAGCGGTAAAGCCTCCACTGGAAGACTACAGCAGTTAAAAGCAAAGGGGAGACTAATGACATGGCAGCTCTGAAGCAGCCCTGTCCAGAGGATCAATGGCATTCCTTCCTGGGAACAAGGAGCCTGTCCCACGCTTCCTGGTGTGCTTCTGAACCAGTGTCTGCAGCAAAGAGACTCTTGCATTTAACTTTTTAATTAATGTGTGTCCTTGCTGACAGACATAGTGAATGGGGTGCTTTTCCCTTCCCATTATGGCTTTGACTTTAGATTTAATTACTGTGGAAATGAATCAAGAAACATGACTTCAGGCACTGCATTTTAAATGCCAGCAGAGTAACAATGTGACTTCTCTATTTTAACGTACCAGTGTCATCCCGTCTTCATGATGAGTGATATCAAAATAATTTTAGGAAGGAGCTACCCACCTGGAAACCCTGCAACCCATGGGAAGATCACCTGTTAGTTGCAATTTGGAAAGGTTTTCTTTGGATAATGACTGTTTTTTATTGTGTGTGTATTCATAACTACTCAGATATAAAGAAACTGTCCCCTTCAAGTGTTATATATGAAAAGAAAAGAACAGAGCCTGTTCACTTAGGTTTAAATGAGTTAATGAAATAGAACCTCCATGCATGTTATCAAAATTTAGCCATATTCTCTTCTACTGCCTACAATGAGTCTGAGGAATATTTGAAATTATATTATCTTTTATATCATGAGTGATAAGCCATGGAAATGCAATGAAGTTATTAAGTGGTTAGTTCTTCAGTAAAATATGCATTTGGAAAACAAACAAACAAACAAACAAAAGAACAACAAAAGCCTTAAAATGATTTTGAAAGAAAGAAAGTGAAAGATCCATGGATACCTTCTCATGCAGTCCAGTGCGCGGATGAAGAAGTCCTTGTGCAGCTGGTGCTCGTCTCTCAGGATGGAGCACTGCTCAAGCGTCACTGACATCGATGTCCTGTCTTTGGCACTTTTACAGCAGGTGAAACGAATACCATTTAGTTTACGACAAATCTGTAACACAGAGGTATAAGCCATTTATTGTTCCGTGGTTGGTTACTCTACAAGGGTGGGACTCCTAAACTCTTCTTGTCTTAACACATTAAATTTATGCTAATATGTGAGTCGGTTGGTTCAATCTGCCCTATTGAATGTAAAACCACACCTGGGTGTTTCAAAAGCTAGTGGAATAGATTTCACATAGTTCTTTGTATGGTGTGAGGCGTGGGACTGCTGAAGCCACATAGGATGGTCAATATTCAACAGAGGCAGCAATGCTTCCTGGAAGGAAGTCCAGCTGCAGTGGATAACCATAACCATTGCAGCTTAGGTACAACACCTTAATTGTGAAGGGGATCCGACACTTGATTTGAATCCTAAATAACTAATGTTGTCTTACTTTTAAGCACCCTTTGCCAGTCTTGGTTTTAATGTTTGAAATTTCAAACATCTACATGGTACCAGCACAGCAGATGATGGAACCACTAATCACTTATCAATACAACTAATAAGAATAAGAACACCCCCCCCCCCATAGCCACTGCTAATTGCACGTCTACTGGGTACCAGATACCTTGCTAATACATTTCATACAGATTTGAAATTTAATTAACTTCACATGAACCCTGGAGGAAGATATATAATTATTCTCATTTTAAAGGCGAGGACATCGAGATTTGGAGAGGTTAAGTAACTGCGTACAACACTGTCCAGCCAGGATGCTAATGCAAGTCATTCTAACTCTAAGAATCAAGTCGTTAATTTCCACTCTATCCTGTTTTTATATGTAATTCCTTCTTTTTGTGATTCTGACATAAATAAGGAGAAGCAATAATTTCTTTTTTCATCACCTCATGGTTAACAGGTGAATCATTCCATCCTTTTCCATATCCCTTGGTAGGACCCTGATACCAGATACCAACAATCAACTTTAGCATCAATGTGTAGTCAAAATAAATTTCATGTGACATAATATAGGCCTGCTTTATTATCTTCCATCAAGGAGGCCTTAACAGTTGTCTGTTTTGAGAAGAGGATATAATAATACAGTTTATCAAGGCTTTATACCATATATATTTTTTAAAATATATTTTATTGGTTTTCCACAGAGAGGAAGGAAGAGAGATAGAGAGCTAGAAACGTCGATGAGAGAGAAACATCGACTAGCTGCCTTCTGCACACCCCCTGCCAGGGATGTGCCCGCAACCAAGGTACATGCCCTTGACCAGAACCGAACCTGGGACCCTTCAGTCCGCAGACCGATGCTCTATCCACTGAGCCAAACCGGTTTCAGCTTTATAGCATATTTTAATGGTGATTCTTAGCCTAAGATTTACCAGTCCTTATTAGATCTTTGGTAATTTCTCATTATTTACAATAGAAGTGACTAGAGAAATGTGAAAGCATGATTTCACCATACAATACTTTTCCATCTAGACTCTAGATTCTAGAGAATTCTAATCCATTCGAATAAATAATATTTCAAAAGTTTTAATATAAAATGACAGGTTGACTATATTCATACTAATAAAATATAAACCTTGCTATCTACTTATCAGATATGAAATTTTTTAAAAGAATAAATTTTCAAATATTCTATTATCACTGTTTTTTGTGACATCCTACAAAGGATACTGAGTGTTCTAAATTTAAAATGGAAAGGAAGCAGGGCTATTTCATCAGAGTAAACAGGCTGCATTTCTACAACCTTTTCAACTCTATGAGCTTAATTTAACACATCTGATTGGCATTTGATCTCCAGATTCTCATTTTTTAAAATAAAAATATTTTGGTCTTCAGATTCTCATTTTTATTTTTAAAAATTTAGTTAAGGTAAAACCAATAACTTATCTTTTTCAATTAGAATGTTAAAGTTTATCAAAAGCAATATTTTCATCAATAGATTCATAGAAGGGGGAAAGGAAATAGAGGCAGAAGCAAAAGCTTTTTTGAAAATGTCAAAAGGGATTCCTATATTTCTTCATTTTAAGAGTATTATCATGGGCCTTGGTTTATAGGATATTAAAACTGAGGTATCAGCCTACAGATACATTATTAATAATAAAGTTAATATTCCCACAGAATGCTAACTTTACACACTGTGCATATGTGTATTTATCAAGGTAGGTACTTTCTCACAATGGGACTTTGCAAGTAAGCCATATTTGGCCAGTATATGCATTTTAGAACAATATTTAATAAATGAACAAAATTAATGGGAAAACCATTTTTATATATTCAAATGGGAAAGTACATATACTAAGAAAAATATACATTTGCGTTTGCATGTGTGCATCCTTCACTTTCCTATTTATATAACTGCATGGTATGTATATAATGACATGTATCTGTCTCCAAGATAAATTGGTAAATTATCAGACTTCCTTCACGCTACCATGTTATTAGGGAAAGAGCAAAAATAACTTACAATCTGCCTTCGTGAACTTTTTGTGAGAATTAACAACCACAGTAGTGTTTGATGATACAAAGAGCAGTCACACTGGGGAAAGAACTATTAAAACAACCTTCCTGTAATGCACTATGGTGCTAAATGGGACCAGTGTAAATGAGCTGCCTGAAAGCCATGTTTCATATTGTTACCTTTGAAGTTCTTCCCTGGGGCTCCAAGGGGGCATGAAGGGAAACTAAAGCTGCTTTCCTCTGCCTTGCTCTTGGTAAATTATTTTATATCTCAACTTATGGTAAATTAGCCATTCTTTTTCCACAGAAGAGAGGAAATAATATTGGATTATAACGTAAGCACAGACAGTAGGAGGAAAGGCTCTGTCTGAAACACTATTGTTGGTGAATGAATAGAGTATGCTAGCTGTTGGGTTAACCTAACTCCAAATTACAGGAACAATGCTGAGAATAACTACAAACATGCAATTCATCATAGAGATCTCCAAGGTTTGCCTTTCCTGATGAAAAGATCCATTCCTTAGGGTCTGAATGCTTAGCAAAATTTGTAAGTTTATCAGAGCTATGCCTGAAATGGTTGCCAGATAAGAGAGCTTGCAAACCACGGGCAAGATTCTCTTGCTCACTCTAGTAGGAATCTGGGTTGGGAAAACAGGAAGCTCTTCTACCCTGAGGGTGCCATTAACTGAGAAAGAACCATACCTTATACAGCTCATTACCCTGAGAGCAATCTGCCAGTAATACATTCTATGCCAATATCTAAATTAACAAACACATTTACAAACTCATTAATTGAACAATATGTCCAGGAGCCTTACTGGCTGTAAGTCAGAGATCTGATAACTACATTCTGTTGAAATCATACTTCTCTAGAGCATGATATGGGCTGAATCACGCAACATCAGGAAAATTACAGCCACTTCCTTTTAACCTCAAAGTGTCAAACATATCCAAGATTTGTGAGAAAAGCCAATGGGAAGGATTCTTTCTCATTCAGTTCATCTTCTTCCAATTTGAGTTCTAGTCTACTGGTAGCACTATGACAATGCTTTATCTCCCAGACAACGGAGGATGGCATCTGGTAACTCAGAGTGCAAACACTGACCCCAATCTAGCAGATACCCAATATTGCTTGCTGGTCTTCATGATGACAGCGAGTAAGGTTTGGCAGGACAGCGCTTACCTTTGCAGCCAGCCACATGATTTCTACATTCTTCCTCTTTTTGGCTTGGATATTTTGATGGAGATTTTCTAGTAATCCTTTTAAATCATTTTGTTCATGAAAATGTGAAATGTCTGGGGAAAAAAAGGAGAGGAAAAAGAAACAGTATTAATCTGCTCACAAAATTTTCCTCAATATATTTGCAAATGCAATCTATAACAACAAACGTTATTTGGAGCAGACTATGTAAGGTTAATCATACTTATTAATCCTCTAGTTTTGTTCTTTACTTAACATGATTCAGTTTCTCTATTCTGTATAATTGTGTGTAATGTCAGCTAGTCTTATAATCCTATTATACTAATAAGAAAAACATACTTTTTTTTTTTAATTGACTTGAGAGAGATAAGAAGGGAGAGGGAGAGAGAGACACCAATTGGAAACCAAACCCACCACCTCTTCCTGTATGGGATGAAGCTCCAACCATCTGAGCCACATTGACCAGGACAAGAAAAACATTCTTAATGATGATGACTGCTTCAATCAAAGCATGGTATACATGGATATAACCTTCCATTGTTATTACTGAATAGCTAGTCTGAATCAAGAGACCATACGGGGTAAATATAAAAATTCTGCAAAACACTGATTTAAGGCAACCTATGTCAAGATACATAGGTGATTTTTTTTCCCACAAGGTTCACAGTCAGAGGCAAAGTCAAATAAAAATAACCTAGTCTTCCAACTACTATGCCAGTAATTAATTTTCCCCAAGTCTGTGCTAGTGTCATTACAATTGACTTTTGGTTATTAAAAAGCAATCGTCTTAACACAATGGACCAGCTTCTTCAGAATTCTGAGACTCCAGAATAAAGCATAATGATTTTTCAAAATAATTTAGTTTCATTGTTGAAATGGAGGTTGTTTTTTTTTAATCAGCCATTTTAAACCAACTATACTGCTCCTAAATACAAACCAAATGGCTATCCTTTGCCCATAAGGATAGTGCTCTAGCATAGATGGACATGATGTTGCTTGTCATTTTACCCACTCTCCCCATTGCATGCTTTTTAGAAGGAATCATTTTGATGTGCTTACAGTTTTCAAGTCACTATTTCTATTCCTGTCATGACAAAACTTGCCTTATTCAGAGCACATCCCTATCAATCCAACACTTTACTTGCTGCCACGTTTTTTCAACATGACAAAAATCTTGCAGGCCACAGATCTGATTCATGAAAGTAGTATCATAAGTAATGAGTAGTTTGTAGATTAATAGAAGAGCTGTCGAGATATAATGATAGAACCTGATATAGCCACTGAAAACCATGGTATCTATAGAAAATGTATTAGTTTTATACTGAAAATCAGTCTCCTCAAAAGTATACATAGCCAATAAATTTTGCTTTTTGCTACTCACTCTAACACCAAACTTAGAGAAACTAATCTCAATGCCTATTTTCACAGGAGTATTCTCTATTCAAATGGGGTTGAAGAATGTAATGCAAAAGGTGAAAGTACAAAAATATCCACAGCTTTATTATTTAATATTTAAAAATATTTTAAATTTCAAAGAGAAAACAGTAAACTGTTATATAGTGCTGCAATGTAATATATAGGTAAAATGAATAAGTGCTATATTTATCATCATGAATATATACAAAACCTGTTGAGTAAAAATTGCAAATTATTGCAGGATTCATATAACAGCAATAATATAAATGTGCAAAGCTGTACCATATTTTCTATGGTTACATACATTTGGAGTAAGAATGTGTACAAGAATACAAAACACCAAATTCAAGGAATTGATTTGCTCAGAGGCAGGAAGGTTAGAGATGAAAACCAAACAGGGCTTCTCCTTGAACTGAAAATATTTCTTTCTTACAAAATCTGTGAGGCTGAAGGACAAGTTCCTTAGTGTTTGTTATTTGATGATCTGGTTTTTGTTTGATTGAATTAAACTTTCATAATTGTTTTTAAAGAAAGCACCCAGCCAAAATTCCAGGAAAGTGTTTTCCAGTGCCAAATCTGCCCCAGCTTTGATGTGTGGTCATGGGCAAGTTGCTTAACCCTCTGTCTCAGCTGCAAAATAAGGACAAGAACCCTGTCAAGTTTCATTGACTTGCAGTGGAAAACAATTAATAAAAGTCTTGGCAAAAGAGGCTACATCATTAAATTCTGTGTCAACTCTGAAAAACAGAAGAAAACATTAATAGCTCTTAAAACAGTTCATAGCCTTGGATAGGATGCCAAGCTTCTCAGAATTTATCCAAAGCAAAAAACGTTCTCTTACACACACACAGGTGCACACCATGATCATGATCAAGAACATTCACAAACCCAGTGACTGCCTCCCACACCCTCCCAATGGAACAGACCAGCCAAGTATATGTGCACTTTGGAGTACACCCTTTCTCCTTGTTTTGTCAAATAGGGCTTCTTCAACAAGAGTTCTGAATCGGAAACCGACCTGAATCAAAGACAGGGTGGTGAATAATGAACAGGAATAGGATTGTGAACTCTCAGCTGATCTAACAGTAACACCAATAAGGCCAATGCAGTAGCCTCATCCCCTCATTGTCAATCACTTTACGTTGTCAGAGTCTGAGATGAAATGGAAATGAATCCCAGCACCAGTTCCACTCTTTTCCCCACTGCATAGCAGGCATAAAATCTACATGGAATCAATTATGTTCTCACTCTGAAGTCAATCGATAAAAAACCATCACCCTTGAAATCAGGACTAATTCAGGGATGTGCATCTAAATCCAAGCCAGTCAGAACTTGTCTCTGACCTGGACAATGGTTTCAGGGGTAGGCAAGTGATCTGTGATGTTCCAGCTGAGTGAGGCTCTGGAGCCTGTAAAATGCAAAGGGAAAGAAAAGCCCTATGGTTGAGCATGGGAATAGTTCATGGCAGCCATCCTTGAGTCACAAAAGGACAGTGACAACACCAGGAGTGGCAGAGTAATGAAATGGGTTGGGGAAATCATTTTAATATTGCGGAGCCACTAAACCAATTACATATTGGGCAGGGATAGTTTACAATATTCAGGTCACAAAGGGCCCTCGGTGTTTTTTCTTCTTAGCTCACAGGGCCAGGCAGCCCTTCTTTATAGGACTGACACAGCACTCAACTAGCAGAAGCATTCCAGTAGACATGGATGACAATAGCCTTCTCCTTTGTTTGGGAAAAGTGCAAGAAATGGACACTATCAAGAGACAACAGAGAGGTCTGAGATGATAAACTAATACTTTCTTACTCCTCATTTAAAGGGTAGAGAAAGAAGCATTTCATCCAATCAAATCACTATCACATTTGCTCCAAATCATAAAGCAGATGGTGACTCTAAAACATAGAATAGTTTGTGCTGGTGATTTATAGAAGTGCTTTATTTTATTTTATTTTATTTTATTTTATTTTATTTTATTTTATTTGCTAACCCCAAATTTAGGTGTCTCAATGATCTAGGTGGGCATGAAAGGGGCCTTGAAATGTTTCTGAGATCATGCAACCCAGTGGGAATATTAGAGCAAGAAGAGAGGGAGCACTCATATCTGCCCCACCAGAGTTTCTGCAGTTGATCAAAGAGGCCAGGCAGAATGTGAAGGGAAGTAGGTCCTGATGGTTTAGTGTGCCTTGGAGTCAAATCAGAGAGAACCACTGCCTGAGAGCTACATCACTATTCAAAGATATGGGGGGAAAAATCCATAGCACACAGTACCCAGGCAGAGCAAACAGACCTCCCCGTTGTCAACAGTTCTGGCACCAACTTGAGATATTTACTTCTTAATTCAGATGAAGACAACATATAGGAAGTAGTTTTTCCATTCTTAGGATCGCCATACCTGGCTCAAATAAACCCCTTTTGCCATTATTTACTAATGCAGAGTAGCTTTTTTATATTATTAAGTTTTCAAATAATTAACAAATTTGAACTTTATAAGTATGCTGTCTGCCAAAGCATTTCCCTCTACTAAATTTCATTCGGCATTAAAAATGTTTTATATGAAATAAAACTGCAGGTGGAATTTTCTAACTGCATGGATATACCTATGCCATTATGACATTTTAAGTCAAGAGTCACTATGTTACGAAAAGATCTAAACACTTCACCACCTAAGATGGTTCAAGCTAAGTGTCAGAATAGAGACCAGTGAACAGAGTGTGAGTGATTCAGTGACAGGTAGACTTTTATTACAGCTTTTGGTTAAAAATATGAAAATATTTCTTACTTTATTAAAACTTCGTATCTTATCGTTATGAATACCTCAATTTCTCAACATATTTATACTACTTATGGATGAACTCCAAAAATTCTTAATTATCTGACTTTGGACTATTCAAATTATATGTGTTTAATTTTATAGGGAAAAAGAACTGTGGAACTGAACAATGGAAAGAAAGAAAGAAAGAAAGAAAGAAAGAAAGAAAGAAAGAAAGAAAGAAAGAAAGAAAGAAAGAACAAGTGTGAAACAAATTTCTATAGGCTTAAATGCCTTAACAGTTTTTCACATAAATATTGCAGTAAGTATATGTGTTAAACTGATTCCTTATTTTACATCATTTTATACCCCCAATAGAAGTTGTAGTCTATCTGATTTTCTCCTTGGATATGCATGATGCAGCTTATAAATAAATTAAAAAAAAACCCCAATCCTTTACTAAGTCTTTTACATGGTTAAAAATGACACAAAATTTATATTGGACTCAACTGAGATTTCTAATGATAAGTTCCTTATTTTCACTTTTGGCATTGCTCATTGACAATGACCTAGCATGACCAGCTAGACACATTCAAGAGAGCAATCAAGGCAACGAGGCAGGTGTGGACCAGGCCACCTTGGCAATCAGCTATTTTGGTTCAGAAATCTCAAAATTGCTCTCACATCACCAGCACATGCTTCTTTCTTTCATTGACCTCTATATCCGACCTCTTCTGAAGATTTATAATCAAGCAATTATTACTGTTGTTTTCTATAACTCTCAGACTTACAATCAGGAGGCATCTTTTCCATAAATATCATGTAATATTCTTTTAGAAGTTCAAAATTTTCCTGATTAATACTTTCTTGCAAAGAAACATCTCCAAACCTAAAAAGAGAAAAAAAGAAAACAGTAATAAATCATAAAATAGCACCTGAAAGGAACACATTTTATCTTTTCTTTTTAAATAGATGGCTAAAGTTGCCTAAGGAGTCACCTTTGAGAGAAAGAGAGAGAGAGAGAGAGAGAGAGAGAGAGAGAGAGAGAGAGAGAGAGAGAGAGAGAGGGAGGAGAGAGAAGGAGAAGAGAGAGAAACATTGATGTGAGAGTTTAACATTGATCAGGGCCTCCTGCATGACTCCTACTGGGGATAGAACCCACAGCATGGGCATGAAATGGAACCAGTAATGTCGTCACAGTACACTGGACAATGCCCAACCAACTGAGCCACACTGGCCAGGGCAAGAGTCTCCTTTTTTTCAGCAACGTTGCACAATGGTGATTTCAAACACATTCCAGTCACCATTGGCCCTGAGTCATTCCATCCATCCCTTTGACACACCAAAATATTTTCATAATCATCAAATGTAAATTTTGAATGAAACATCAAGACTAAAACACGAGCCCCTGCCAAAGCCGGTTTGGCTCAATGGATAGAGCGTTGGCTTGGGGACTGAAAGGTCCTGGGTTCGATTCTGGTCAGGGGCATGTACCTTGGTTGCAGGCACATCCCCAGTAGGGGGTGTGCAAAAGGCAGCTGATCGATGACTCTCTCTCATCGATGTTTCTAACTCTCTATCCCTCTCTCTTCCTCCCTGTACAAAATCAATAAAATATATTAAAAAAAAAAAAAAAACAACACCAGCCCCTGTTCTTGTACATAACTGATATTCACTTAATATTAATCTCCCCACCTCTGCAGGACTATATCTCTGAGATATAGATAACTTTCTTCTCTCTTTTTATCTCTCCAATCTTCCTCTTTACTCACAAGACTTGAGGAGAGGCCCAGCAGTCCAGCACTGGACTCTGGGCTGCGTGCAGACTTACAAACGCTGACAAGGGCATATGCAGAGCTCTCCAACCTGCCGGGGAGTAGTTCGGCCAGTATTTTTTCCTGTCTATTCCGTGAAGGCCTATACCCTCTGCACTGGTTCTCTTCTGCCTCTCTCTCGAGATAAAACTTTCTACATGTATATCACAGATGTTGTGTTTTCAATAAACATTTCCTAGGTTTAAATTAGTGGCGGGGCACCTTTTCTCTGCCAAAGGCCATTTAAATACAGTATTTATAACATCATTCAAGAGCCATACAAAAATTTTAACTTAAGAAATTAGCCCACTATATTTGGTCATACATTTAATGAACTCACCCCTAATGCCTTGGCAGTGCCTGGCCAAGTGATTTTTATAGGCCTTCTATGGCCCATGGGCCAGAGATCCCCCATCCCTGGTTTAAACTAAAAACCTGCTTGCCTCTCTGTAACAGAAAAGAACTCACACCGAGAACATACTGAGGGTTGCCAGCAGAAAGGGGGTTGGCAGACTGAGTAAAAAGGTGAAGGGATTGAGAAGTACAGATTGGGAGTCACAAAATAATCATGGGGATGTAAAGCACACCAAAGGGAATATAGTTAGTAATATTGTAACAACTTTGTATGGTGCCAAGTAGGTACTGGAAATATCAGGGCAAACACTTTGTAAAATATATGATTGTCTAACCACTATACATTTGAAACTAATACCAAATAATATCTATAATAATAAAAGCCTAATATGCTAATTAGACTGGACATCCTTTAGGAAGACCTTCCAGACAAAGCTGCAGTGGTGGGGGCTGAGGCAGAGGCGGCCACCGCCACACACTTGTTAGATGACATGGCAGTGCTTAGTGTGATGATGCAATGGCCCACAAGGGCTGATGTTACTCCCTCGGGTGCCCAGCACCAGCAGGGGCAGGAGTTGGGGAGGAGGGCGAGGAGAGGGGGGCAGAGGGCCATGCCCCCATGGAGGCAGCCAGTCCTTACACAAATTGTGTGCATCAGGCCTCTAGTTTAATATAAATGATAATTGAAAAGAAATTAAAAATAAATAGAAAGAAAACCTGAATATCAATTTTATACCTGAAGCTTACCTCTCAGCAAGTGTTTGCTGTTCATTGATTCCGACATTAAAAAGTACAGGATGCACATGAAGTAACTGCCCTTCTTTAATCTGCAGAGGGAGAGCCTCAAACAGCCTGGCTGGAAGTTTCACCTCCACCACGTAATGCTCACTGAGGCATGTGAAGGGAAAGGAGAGGAAGCGTGTTACTTTAGATCCATTGGAAACAAACAATAAAACAGTTGGAATATAGCACTGGTGTAGGTTTTTGGCTGCTATCTGCTTATTTTCTGTTATTAATTCATTCAATACTGGTTGCATTCACTTCTGTACTAAATTACTTGGCATAAATGATTGTTTACATGTTTGATTTTTCTCCGTTATTCCGAGTTCCTTTAAGAATGGAAGAGTGTTTCAATTCATTGTTGTGTATCAGTGGTATGTGCATAAGAACCTCAATATTTGTTTTATTGATTTAGTTATTTTTAAAACCCAACAAATACCAAGAACAACAAAGTAATTCGTGGTACATTTCTTAACATAGTGAATCCAAGAAGCCAAATAATTTATAACCTTTTGAACAATTATGACCTGATATTATTATTGATGAACCTCCTTATTTGTGATGGCCTGATGCAAATGTAATAGTTTCATTATTTAAGGCCAACCACTGGAGTTCCTTATCATTTTGCAACATTGGCATATCACAGGTACATATTTTTGGATACTGGAAAGTTTCATTAAAAATATTCCTAACAGACTGTCCACCTCAGAGGGTGGGTGGGAAGAGATCAACCAAAGAACTTGTATGTACAATATATATGTATCACCCGTGGATACTGACAATAGTGTGATGAAGGCCTGGGGCAGGGGGTGGGGTGGGCTAGAAGGGATCAATGGGGAAAAGAAGCGGACATATGTAATGCTTTTAACAATAAACATTAAAAAAAAATAGCCATAGTGTTTAGTGTTGAAAATTTAAATTAGGATTATAAAATATGGTCACCATGAATATCTACTTGTATATTTTGAAACTGACATCTTGTGATGCAGTGTGAACTGAATATAGAAATAAAGGCAGTCCTTAGGTTACATTGGACTCGATGCACGTCGTTTCGTGGTTATTTTGCCATATCCTATTTATTTATTTAAAAAAAAAAAGCTCCATCATTTCAATGTATGTGCATATGTGCTGTATGGTTTTTATTAATTTACCACAAGTAAAGGTCAGGAATGTTATCTTTCTTTCTTTTATTTTATTTTTTTTACTGTGTCACTTCATTACTGCTGTGCATGTGCTCCATGTGAGTGACGTAGGTGCTTATGTAGGTGGGTTCCGACTTAGAGAAAATCATGTTATCTCCGATATAACCCGAGGACCTACTGTATAGAGTTTTACCCAGAATTTAGGAAAATCCATGTGATTCCAGGACTATATAGACTGCTGGGATTGTAACACATGTTTTTTGAGAAGCAAACGCAGGACAATCAAAGAATCTCTGAAATCTCTGTAGTTTCTCCTATGCATGTGGCTAGCCAATTGTCGCAGCAACGTTTTTGGAAAAGATCCTCCATTGATTTGTTTTGGCACCTTTGTTGAAATTGACTGACCCTAAAGATAATTATTTCTGGACTCTACATTCTGTTCCACTGATCTATATGTATATACTTATGCCAGTAGTATATGGTCTTGATTATTGTAGCTTTATAGTTAGTTTTGAAAACAGAAAGTGTAAGTCCTCCAAGTTTGTTCTTCTTTTATAAAATTGTTTTTGGTTCTATGGGTTCTTTGTATTTTCATGTAAAGTTTAGAATTAGACTGCCAATTTCTGCAAAATATTACAACCAAGATTTCAATTTGTGGGGAATTGCCATCTAAACAAGATAGAGAATTCTAATTTGTGAACATGGACTGTCTTTCTACTTACTGAATCTTATTAATTTCTCTAAGCTGTGTTTTGTGTGTTCTGCATATAGTTCTTGGACTACTTGGTTCAATTTAGTCCCATGTAATTATTCATTTTTGATGCTATTGTGAATAAAATTATCTAAATCACCACTGTTTCTGACAACTTTTCAGAAGTGTACTTTCTTTCTGTTTTCCAATCCAAACTGTCAGCCCCCTCCTCTGGTAATGAAAGTGCTGGTTTTCATGGGCTATCTTCCTCATGGGTAATGTTGTGCAAACAGAGCTAGGGTTGCCGGGAGCAACCTTGGCAAAAAGGCCACAGACTCCAACTGTCTTATCCCAATGCTCACGAGTTTTCCATGAATGAATGCTTCTACATCTCTGTGTGCATTACTCCCTTAGTCCTAAGAGGACAGTCTTGGACAATTCTGTCCTTTTGTAATGTTGCTTTCTGAAGAGAGGATCTGCCAAGCTGTGCAATTAGCCACTCTAGAAGTCCACAACTGTATGTAGACTTCTGAATTTAGATACAGCCTAAAGAACCCCCTCAGAAACAGCATCCTGTTCTCTGTCTATATAAGATGGCTTGGTAAGCTTCCCTCATACAAATTTTCCCTCATAGAAATATCTGTTTCTCCCTTTTGATAGTAATCTTTATAATATTATAGAGTGGTACTATTTTTCAGGTATGCGCATGAGCAATTTAACTCCTCTTTCTTCCAATGAATGGTAAATTAAGCATTAGTTGGCACATAAAATATTTAGTTTTATGAGAATGTGCTATTTCTTTATGTATAAAAGTAGCCACCTTTCATTCAACCATCTCATCATCCATCACACAAAATTATCATACGTTTACTAAAGTCAAGAAAACATGATCAGTTTGTACTTATTTAGTCTCCTCTTGCTCTCTCTCTAGCATGAGCAGGACTCTATATATAGTGCCCTCATATTTATTCACTGTGCTCAGAAGATGTTTTCAAATTTCAAATACCCTCAGGAAACATTGGAAAGTGCTAACAGCAGAATGGTTAAAACTTGGAGGACTTCTTATTGAAATGATTTACCATAGGATATAATTTTTCTGTTTGGAGATCTATACTACACAGCATCATTTTCTTAATTATTTCCGATATTCTGCCTATCATATGCTGACCTTCGAAGCTATTCATTTAAAACCATTCTCAGAAATCTCAGCCTGGGGGTGAATTCTCAAAAATAATTAAGAAAAATGGTGGCATATGACCCTGATATAGAAATACATCTTTTCTAAAATGTTGCTGCCTCTAACAGAATTTAATATGAAGTCATCTCAAGAATTATGACGCTATTAACCAAATGATTCTAGCAAAAGTAAAAATATCCAGAGCTGTACACTGGATAGCAATAAAGAGGAAAATCTTCTCTTCGTGCAAGCTGGTATTTTGAAGTCTTCATATTTCACGAAGAAGCAATGCCATACTCACCTCACTATGGTACAATTTACAGTCAGGAGACTTCTAGGAGTTTTTAAAGATCTTCCCCTGCCATGTCACCTACATTTATTTCTCACCAACAAGAAGAGGAGAAAAAACAATTTCCAGAGCAAGCCTTACTTCTTGGCTCCTTCGTCAAGAGCCAATTCAAATATCTAACAAAGCTTGGTCTTGGGAAAATGGGCACCACTTACCGTCTCCCCGTTATAACTGGCAAGACATCATTGGAATTGGCTTCAATTATTTTAAATGCAACTTTCTTCAAATCTGAAATGCCAACAGCCATGTCCTCCAGCATTCCGATTTCATCACCTAAATTGAAGAAAAGAGCCTGGTTACAAGTGTACTATTTTTTTAAAGATATATTTTTATTGATTCAAAGAGGAGGGGAGAGGAAGAGAGAAACAGAAACATCACTGATGAGAGGGAATCATTGATTGGCTGTCTCCTGCATGCCCCCTACTAGGGACCGAACCCATAACTCAGGCTTGAGCCCTGCCTAGGAATGGAACCATGACCTCCCGGTTCATTGGTTGATGCTCAACCACTAAGCCACACCAGCTGGGCACAAGCATACTATTTGAAGAAAGTGTCCCTGGGTAGTCTACCTCACTGCTGGGATTTGTTCTAGTATTTTAGTAAAGGAGTTTCTGAGTGCAGAGAATCCATTCTCAATGCTTTTCCTCAGAGGCTGAAGGTTTTCATCAGTGAAATAAGAGCCATGCCAACGGACTCCAGCAGTTCATGGGCCCTTTGAGGGAAGAAAGAAAGCACTCATTTGCTGGGAGGCAACAGAGATGTTTTGACTGTTCTATGAAACAAAGTGTCCTGCAGATTCTTTCCACTGGCAGGACTGATACTTGATTTCTAGATATAATGGAGATGGCTGAATTGAAGATCCTACCTAGGCTCATGCTAGTTTTATATCTCAATACACTGGCAAATAAAGCCTAAGAAGGAGGTAATAAAGCACCGGTGCCATTTTAATTAGCATTGCCCGACAGAAATAGAATGTGAGCCACATATATAATTTTCCATTTTCTGAAAGAAAAAATTTATTAACTTTCTATTTATTAATTTCAGAGAGAGAGGAAAAGAAAGGGAGACTGAGGAAAAACATCATTTTTTTGGTTCCACTTATTTATGCATTCATTGGTTAATTCTTGTATGTGCTCTGACCGGGGATCAAACCACAACCTTGGTGTATTAGGAGGATGCTCTAACCAACTGAGCTGCCCAGCTAGGGCTCAGTAGTCAATTCTAAAAGATTAAAATTAAAAGGTTGAATTCATTTTAATAATATATTTTATTTTAACTCAATATCTCTAAACTATAATTCCATTGATAAATCAATATAATCAACATAAAATAATTAGTTATTAATGTAAAACTCTTTTTTTTAATTAGTTGTTAAATCTGGTATGCATGTCTTGTACATATTGATTTGAACCAGGTACATTTCAAGTGCTCAAATTGAACAGTTCAGTTCTAGGTATTAGAGGGTTAGACTTTAAAAACCCAGTTCTTTAAACTATGTTGGCAAAGAGCCTTTTCTATTAAAAAGCCAAATGGCTGCTTAGGTCTCCACTATGAAATAATTTATAATTCTATTTTCATAACATAATGGAAGGGAGTACAGTGACAAAGTGAATGCAAAGAATGAAAAGTTACATTAATTCTGGAATGCTTGATGCAATAAAGTTTAACTTTCATTTTCATGTTTAACTGAGGAATCCAAGGACCAAATATCCTATGAGTAGGAGTATGACTTTCACATGTACCGACCATCCATACTCACTGTATGTACTTAGCAGTCCTTCATATTGTACTATCAATCCCACCGTGTGAAGCTGCTGTAGGAAGCCAGGGTCATGCAGACTTGTGTGTAATTTGATGATAAAACCACAGACCAATCCAGCAAGCTAAAAAAAAATAATAATAATAATTGAAGAAATTGATGGGGGTCAGCAAACTTTAATTTAAAAGTATTGAGGACTTCTGAGGCATCAGAGATTTAATTTAAAAAGTTCAAGTACGTATAACAAAACTCTATTTATATATCTATGTTGAAACCAGTTGGCAGTCTTTGATCAAGTAAGGCTTGGGGCAGGCAGCTTTGTGAAAGAGGGAAGAGCATGGGCTCTGAGTCAGGTTGACATGACTACAAATCCTGTCTCTACCACTTAAATAAAAGTTATTTAAAATGTACAGATATTATTATTTTAAAAAATACTTTTTGCACATACAGAATAGAAGACTACTCATTTCATAAAATCATTGAAAATACTCAATGAGGAAATGTGTATCAGTCAGAGCACATAGCTCCATTTATCACTGGAGCATCCATGACAAGGGCAGTTTGGTTAAAATATTCCATTGGCCTTAAATGTTTAGAAAGAGAGGCCTTCTGTCTCTTTCCCTCCCTGTGGCTGTTTATAAAACTCATGGGGTGGAGGCAGGAGGGGAAAAGGAAGGCCCCTCGCACAGCCACTGTGATGGAGGCTGGCCTTGGTGTCATGGAATCTGGTTGGGTGTAGGCAAAGGAGGTGCTCCTGTCAAACCTTCTGTTCAAGCCTTCCTGCTGGCCAATTTACTCTACATACAAAAGAAGAGACTACAATGAGGCCCCATCCCGGAATCCATGAAGGAGCTGTATAAATAGTGGGTTGCAAATAGGCCCCTTTGCCAGTCCTAGTTAGCCACCTGCAGTGCAAGGCAACTTTCCTTCCATTGTGCCCTACAGAGTCCCCAAGGAACGATATGATGACAGCATGGGTGACCCTTTCCTTCACAGACTCTCTGCTCTGAAATTTCTACATCTACCTTTCAGAGACTTGGCCACCTCTGCAGAAATAAACACTAAGGTGTTATAAACTGTTTCTATGTACTTTTTGGTTCATATCACTCTATATAAAAGCCCAGGTGACTGGCTGACCAGCTGGTAGCTATGATGCACAATGAGCACCAAGGGGCTCAATGTAGAGGCATGGAAACACAGAACAGACTGATGAATCTCAGAGAGAAGAGGGAGGGGGAGGACAGGAAGAGATTAACCAAAGATCTTATATGCATATAAGAGGCCCGGTGCATGGATTCTCACACTGGTTGGGTCCCTTGGCCTGGCCTGCAGGGATCAGGTTGAAACCAGCTCTTCGACATCCCACCAGGCATCCTAGATTGCAAGAGGGCACAGGCCAGGCCGAGGAATCCCACTGGATTCATGCACTAGGCCTCTAGTTATGAATAAGAAAAACTGGGTACCAAAACTACCAGGAAAGAATCCCTTTAAAAATAAAACTGTCCAGGAGAGACCCTTCTCTTCACCAATGATAGCAGCTAACAACACAAGGGGCACCTACTGCTTGGCTGAAGACGATGTCCCTTCTCAGAGTCAGCATCAGACACTGGGGCAAGCTGTAGGCAAGTTCCTGAAGGAGCACGAAGGTCAGGGATTGCTTGGCTCGGTTCACCACTTCCCCCATGCTGTCCTTCAAGGTAAGGATGAGGGGGTACAACTGTTCATACCAGTCCTCTGGGAGGGGATAAAAGGGTGTAAACACAGTGGGATAAGTGACGGAAGGTTTTGCAAGATAGAACCAATTGGTTGTTTTCCTCAGTCAAGTTATATATATTATTAAAGATTCACAAAGCTTAGATTTGAAGATCTCCAATTGAAATATCTCCTCTGAACACCAGATGAACAGTCTTAGTGAACTGAACAACACGTTTCCTAAAACTTGTCCTCTTGCATCTCAGTGGCTCTGCAAATCTTGTCTCTACTTGAAACACCTTTCCTCTACTTCCCTTCCTGACAAACACTTCATCTTACCTGTAGGCTCAATTCAGTATTTGTCTCTTATAGGATTTCCCCCTAACTAGCATAAGTAACACAATCCATTTACCAAAGTTTGAGTTGAGTTCCACTTCTTTTCCTGCCCATAGCAACTTTTTGTCACTGTTCTAGAACTATCTATGCACTATTTCTCAGCAAGAAAAGGAGCTCACTGAGGACAAGGGATTGATTTTTTAATTACTAAGTCTCCAGAACTTAGTTTGGTGTTTAACATATAACAGGTATTCAATTAGTTTTCATTTAATGTTAAAAATATATATAAGAAAACCCTTTTAAGATAATGACAAGCATGAGAAAATCACGTTTTTGACAGTTTTTGGAATTTGAGCAGATTGCTTTTCAAACCAAGACACAAAATTGGAACCCGCTGTACTTTTCATATGTCTAGATTTTGATTGTGTTTCAATTATAAAATTATGACTTTGGCATGTGACATAGTTATGATTTTCAATGTGTTAGAAAATCAAAGCCCTAACAAATGTCAAAAGTTACAAATTCTGGGCTGTGTGATATTCTATTAAAATATAAATAAATTGCACTAGCTGGTTTGGTTCAGTGGATAGAGCATTGACCTGGGGACTAAAGGATCCCAGGTTTGACATAGGCCAAGGACACATGCCCAGGTTGTGGGGTCAAGCCCTACCACCCAGTAAGGGATGTTCAGGAGGCAGCCAATCAATGATTCTCTCTCATCACTGATGTTTCTATCTCTCTATCTCTTTCCCTTCTTTTCTGAAATCAATAATATATATATATATTACTATAGATATGATTTAAAGAAATGAGTGTATGTTGAAAAATTAATTATGAATCAGGATCTGAAATGATATGGATTTCTCAGCATGGAAGTGTAAGTTTCACCTTAATTAATGTCAGTGGTCAATAGCAGTTAAGACCTTGGGAGAGTTATAGGAAATGAGAAAACAATAATAATCAATTTGTCCCATCTACTGTCACTTATTGATGATGTGGTGTAATACACTAAATGAAATAAACCAAAATGGTTGGAAGTGTAATTAGTGACCTCAACTTAATAAAAAGATATGCTCTTGTAAATGTTTATGTGATGCTATGACAAAAATATATTAGGAACATTGAGAGTTATTTAAAATATTGTACAATTAATTGTTGTGCTCTGAATAAAAACACTAGATAAAGGGGAACGCAATGAAAGCCTAATAAATCCGTAATCATTTAATAAAAGGCTCACTTTTGGGCAAACTAGGATAAACATGAAAAATGGTTCAATTTAAACAAGCTTGGTTATCTATTGATTCCTATGTGATGACTACACATAAAAAAGCAAATGGACAACATCACTTAGTTTCAGAATAAAAGACACCAAAAAGGAATAGTTTATATTCCCATTTTTTTCATATTTATATTCTTTTCTCTCCCATTCTTTTATTTAATAATTATTCTCAATATGAATGTATAGACTAAAACATGCACACACACACACACACACACACACACACACACACACAAAACAAATATTTCAATAAACTCACTCCAATGTAAATCTTAAAAGACAACAACAGACCAATACTTTGTGCTTAGGTCTGTAAAGATCAGTTTTCTAAAAAGAATGCTCAACCATAAACTAAAGCTCAAGCAGTAGGTGGCGCTGCTTCCTCAGGCTGAAGCAGGACCACTTTGTCACTCCATTCAAGCAACTGATTTAAATGTCTTTATACACATATGTGGTTCCCAAGCAGAACTATGTATATTGTAAAGGCACCTTGAGTCATGCTATCCTGTGTCAAGTGGTCACAAACGTGGTCATGGCATTTGAGCAGATTTCTCTTTCTAGTGAGATCATCTAAAATTTACTTCTTCTACCTTCCCCCCTTGTTAGATACAAAGTGACAGCTCAAGTGAAACATGGCTGTTGGGTTTTCTTTTTGAAGGTATTTAGAAGAGTTATCATCACAGATTTCTCCATTAGCCTCAGGATAATTTTTAAATTAATTTCTAAATCTATTCTCACATTTATTTGATCAGTTGATTCTTTTTTTAAAAAAATATTTTATTGATTTTTTACAGAGAGTAAAGGAGAGAGATAGAGAGCTAGAAACGTCGATGAGAGAGAAACATCGACCAGCTGCCTCCTGCACACCCCCTACTGGGGATGTACCCACAACCAAGGTACATGCCCTTGACCGGAATTGAACCCGGGACCTTTAAGTCCGCAGGCCGAAGCTCTACCACTGAGCCAAACCGGTTTCGGCTGATCAGTTGATTCTTAATCATATATTGCAATCAGATAGTAAAAAAAAAAAAAAAAGTCTGATTTCTAGTCCCACTAGAATAAAAGTGAAACCTGGAAAGAGAAATATGCTGTTATTCTAAACCGAAGAGCATTGCTATAATAAATACTTGTCTGGTACACAGTATTCCAGTATCCCCATTTATTATAATTATATTTTAGGAAAATTTAAAGAAAATGACAGTTTAGGAAAACATTAATTACGAATGAGAAAATTTTATAAGTTTTTCAGTAAGGTAGAATGTCTTAAGGTTAGTAGTCAGTTTCTTTTGGAGAAGCATATGAGAGCTAAAAATAGGTGTGTTTTTTTCCCTAGAAGAGAAACAAAGTTCAGCAGCTAAAGAAAACCTGCACTGGCAAATGCAAATTGCAATGACTCCGGGTTTGTTTCCTGTTGCTCTCCACTCAGTGTGACTCTCCAGTTCTGAAATAAACACAATGTGGTATGTCAGGCCAAAGAAAGGCCCCGGTCAGGTCATAAATGGCCTTTTTGCTCCAATGAGCAGCCAAATCACCCTCACAAAGAAACAGCCAATGCTTTACTTCTCTCCTGAAAATGATTTTTTTGGGGGGAAAGAGAAACACTGCAGCTGTTGATAGTCCTGACACTGTTGTCATTTCCGCCTTACCTACCTGTCTCTCCATACATCACAACTGACATAGTGTTTACATTGTCCTCATGATAAAGCCATGTCTTCATAGGGATGGAGATGGTGTACCTTCGGCCCTATTTAGTCAAAGTAGGAAATCCTGAAATGCACAAGTCCACGCTTCTGAGGCGGGCGCGCGCGCGCGCGCGCGCGCGCACACACACACACACACACACACACACACACACACACACGCCCCACAATTTTGTCACTGCACCAACACCTCTCCAGGAGCTGATTGATCCACCTGGCATCTACGTGCCCATCCTTCTGATTCTATCACTGGGCTCTTTTCAGTGATAGAGGGAAGAAAAAACAAAGCACATTTTTATGTCTGTATAACAACTCGCTGGAACTCCTTAACCCTGACAGCAACAGGCAGAGTCTTTGCTCAGGAAAACAAAAAGTGTGTGGCTTCGCTGAGCTTTTCCTTGAGCTTTGTGAAGAGTGCTGGAAGCTGGCCAAGTGGAGCTTGTTTTCCAGCCTTTGACTCTTTCTATAATGTAGCCAAGTGGAGCTTACTGAGGGATTCAGAGAACAACTGCAGGAGCCCCTCACCTCCTCCACACACCATCTATTTTCCGCACAGGATGCTCTATCCTCTGAGCTCAACGGCACTTATGGCACTCAGGAGAAAAATTAAAAGAGCCAAATACCAACCAACTGGAGCAGGGCATAATGCTTTCCTTCCAATTCCTGAGCCATTTTCTTTCTAAGGTGCTTGGTCTTCTTTGCTCATTTAAAATAATTAACTTCAAACAAGCCTGTAGCCTCTGTTGTTTTTGTTATCACAACTTTTCAGACATAGGAAAAAAAAAAAGAGAGAAGCTAAATATTGCATGCCCGTTAATCTTTATGAAAAGAGATCAGAAATGAGTCCAGCGTTGAGGTTTTGCCGGAGTTAAGGAGATGATGAACTGTGACGCCTGGCGATTAGAATGGCCCTTAAGGAAGGTGATAAAATGTCCAAAGTTGTGAGAAGAGACCAAACCCACAGCCAACAGGACTTTTCTATCATCCCCAAACTCAGGCTACATGGAACAATGCTGGTGGGCACCCCTCTCATAGAAGGCCCCGTCTTCCAGGTATGAATTTACAACATGAATCTCATAACTAGAGGGGTCAATTAATGCTAAGGCTTCCTCTCCCCATACCTTAGAGCTAAACTTCTGAGTAAGAGTATAATATAGCATGGCCACCTTTGGTAAGAGTATAATATAGCATGGCTCATACAAGGCCCCCAGTATCCAGACATATCCCAGGGTTATGGAGCCCAGAAATGAGGTTAACCCAGAGAACAGGGGAAGGAAAGCATCTGCTGAGGCTTAATGCCCTGGTCACTCAGAATATCTCCCTCTAAGTCTCCCTACCCCTTGCCCATCTTCATCAACCACCTCCTGGCTTTGGTCCAGGATAATTGAAAATCAATCTGCATATATCATTTGTCAACAAATGTTAACCCATCTTCCTTATGCCACTTTTTCTCCCCCTTTTTTACTGCCACCATGAAAAATACACTAATTTGTAATACTTATAACTCATGGCCTCTGCCCTCAATGAGGTTAGAATGGAAAGTAAGAGGTATAAAATAATACCTACAATATCAGCAAGTTTGGTTAGTGCTATAAAAGATGGGACAGTGGCAAAACACATTGAGAAGAGTGAAGAGAGAAGAGAGTACATCTCTGGTGAGAAGATTATATGTTTTCCTTGTGTCTTTTGCTGAACACTTTAAGAATGTTCTCGAAGAAGAGAGTTCAGGAAGCTGATGGCCTGCAGGTAGTGAGCACCTGAGTGTGAGGCTTTGTAGGAACAGAGTCCGGAGGGGCGCCTGGTTTGATGATGCCAAATGCCATTAACAAGTGCCATAAACTGAATGGAAGGGCCATAAGGGGGAGAGCAGGGCAGTAGGAAGGGGCTGAAATGATTCAAGAACTTGGAAAAGGATGAATAAAATGAAAGTAAATGTTGAGTCTCAAGCTCTGAGAAAAGAAAACAAACAAACAGGAAACAACAATGGAAAGCTAGGTGGGCAGTTGCCATAGCAGGGATAGGGGATGCGGTAAGTAGGGGTGGGAGAGAAGGAGGAAGGTGCAGAGAATATATGAGCAGAAGAGCCAAAAGCTGAAAAGCAAGACCAAATCTGCAAATAATGGGTCTAATGTAGGGAGACAAGCTTTATTGTAGCCCTGGAGTTATGGTGTGCCTTCCTTTACCTCTACCTCAGGGCAGTCTTAAGGTACCAAGGGTAGTACACAAAGGACATACATGTATCTAAAATGTATTCCTCATTGTGTCTACTGAACTATGACCCAAGGCAAATGACTGATCTGGGCACTTCCTGATGTATAAAAGTATGAGTGTACTATTCAACGGGAGACAGACTGCTATAAGAACAAAGGCAACCTTTCCTCATGTCAAAGAAGCCTTGTTTGTTTAAGCCTTGCCAGCCTGAGAAAACAGTGTCATAAAACTTTCCGGTCTTACTCTTAGAAAAATAGCAAAGGAAATGCATCAACTGATATCCTGGCTAAATTTCTCATTTCGAAGCACAAAGTTGAAAGCTTTAAGTAAATTCTGCTAAGGCAGTTTCCAGGAACTAAATCCATTAATTAAACAAGCTCTGTATTTGGTATAGCACCACAGTGAAATGGGGGTAGGTGGGGGGGAAGGGTTATGTTGGATCTGGAAGAGTCACCCAGTCACATGCATTAGGCGTATTTTGCCTTTCAGTCTTAATAAAAGCTGTACCCTCAGGACTCTACCACTACAGTGGGCATAACAGGACACCAGTGACTTCAATTCTACTTCTTTGCCCATTAAATGTGTACATTACTCCTATAAGTGTTGAAAGAATTACACAATACAGGCGATATTTTAATTTTTATAATATATTTTTGTTGATTTCAGAGAGGAATGGAGAGGGAGAGATAGAAACATCAATGTTGAGAGAGAATCATTTGATCAACTGCCTCCTGCATGCCCCCTACTGGGGATCGAGCCCACAACCCAGGCATGTGCCCTTGACCAGAATCGAACCCTGGACCCTTCAGTCCACAGACCGACACTCTATCCACTGAGCCAAACCAGCTAGGGCCAGGCAACTTCTTTAAAGAAACCTCAAAAATGTTAGCTTTCATATGAATACATGGCCACCCTACTCCTCCAGTTTTGCTAACACCAAAAATTGTTAAATTATTCTTGAGTCCTCCATTCCTCTTCATTCTCCCATTCAAATCATCAGAAAATTCTGTTGGCATTACTTTCAAAATATGTACAGGATCCAAATACTTTTCATCACCTCTACTGCCATCTTCTTAGTCTGAGCCACCATGATAACCTCTATAGATAATTATTACATTTGCTCTCTAACTGGTCTATACTTGGTTATACCTTTCCATCTATAGTCCAATATCAACATAACAGCTTAGGTGTTAAAATTATATCAAATAAGGTTAATTCTCTGCTCAAAACTCTCCAATAGCTTCTCTTTTTTCTCAGAGAAAAGACAACATCAATACAAAGGATCTACATGATCTTTCCCCAAAGTTATCTCTTTGAATTCATCTTCTCCTCTCCTTCACTTTATTAAAATCAAACAGGCTTCCTTGTTATTTCATGATCATGGTAGGCAAATATCTGCCTCAGGACTTGTGTACTAACTGTCTTCTATACCCAATATAGCCTTCCCTCCATATACACATGGCTCACTTCCTTATCCCTTGTGTCTTTGCTCAACAAGGAACTTCTCAATGAAGCTAACATTGACTAGCCCACTAAACCTCAACCCCTGCCCTCCAACAATAGTCTAAGCCCTCTTACTTCACTCTATATTTTTCCCCACAACATTTGTCATCATTAACATATTATGTAATGTCCTTATTTCTTATATTATTATTTTTAATATCTCCCTGCTGCAAGGAGATACACTTTAGGAGGGCAGGTGTTTTATCTGTCTTGTTCATTGTTGTATCCCCAGTGTCTGGAATAGTGCCTGACTCACAGTAGGTGTTCAATTAAAATATGTTAAATGCCCGAAATGAAAGAAAAAAGTCAGTTTAAATAATGTGGCATCTTTATTATCATAAAACTTTAGAACTAGAAGCAGTTTTAAAATATTGCAGATGACATTTATTTTACCAACAAAGGGAGGTCCAGAGAATTTACGTGATCTGCCAAAGGTCATGTAGCCAAATAAGTAAATTGTGGACTCGCCAGGTATCTTGGCTCTGAGTCAAGTGTTTTTTGCTACATCATAGTTCATTGTACAATTTTAAGGGAAACATTATTTTTATGATAACAGCAGACATTTAAAAAGTCATCATATAAATTATTATTGGAATTCTAAGTTTATAATAAAGATATCCATGGTCACTTTTGCTTATTTTTTTTTCACTAAGGTTTTTTAAAGTAAATGTATTTTAGAAGTTCTTTTACCTGCTGAACCATGAGTTCTAAAGGATCTGGTTGATTCATGTTTATTTCTCATGAAATTCTAAATGTTCATATGTAGAAATTAATGGAACTAAAAAAATATTAATATTTAAGCCCTTTGATGAAAATGATACTCTGTGCTTGAATCTTTGCACTTTACAAAATAAAACAGATTTGTTATATGTATGAAATAATTGCTAATTTGGGGATAGGTTCTGGAATATAAATATTTTCATGCTGGCATGCATATATATTCACACATGTTAAAGATATTCACTTAATAATATCAAGAAAATGTGCTAAATTCAAATAAATCATGGAGCTATAGTGTACAGTACTGGAAATATAGTTAATAATATTGTAATTTATATATGAGGCTAATATGCAAAGTGTCCCCTCAGAGTTGGACCAGAGACAGGAAGTTTAATCACTCGCTATGACATGTGCTGATCACCAGGGAGCAGCGTGGAATGAAGGAAGTCCTAGCCAGCCACTGGCACCTGGGGAAGGAAGGCCCCAATCAGTCCTGATTACCAGTCAGGCCTAGGGACCCTACCTGTGCACGAATTTCATGCACTGGGCCCCTAGTATTGTAATAACTGTGTGGTGACAGATGACTATTAGACTTAGTCTGGTGAGCACATCATAAATTATATAAATGTGGAATCACTATGTCATACACCTGAAAGTAATATAATTTTGTACCCCAGCTATTCTTGAATTAAAAAATAATTTGCCAAATCATATGTTGTCAGGGCTTATAGCTGGGTACATTAGGAAAAAGTATTCAATGACATATTGTATGGTCTTTCCACGGGGATTTCTTGATATTATTTTGAAGACAAATATATATATATATATATATATATATATATATATATATATATATATGACATGCAATAAGATGAATGCATACACAAATGGTTAAACACACATTCCCAAAAAGCAGTGATTAATCAGTATATTTCAATGCATACAGTTTTTCTAGTGATGTTCCACAAAGAGCTGTTTTTATCTCTGTTTTCTCATCATTTTTATCCATTACTTCTGTGAATGGACAGAAAATATTTATAAAATGTGAATAAAATAAACCTAGGTAGGACAGTAGATGTGATGGATGAAAGAAATAGGTATTTATTAGAGTGTACTGAAAAGTGTATTATGCTGCAGTCATGGGTTTAGAGATCAATCTTTTCAGTAGAATTGAGATAGACTGTGTCTTAATCTCCTTGTGCCCCTACTATTTCACAATTTCTAACACACAGGGTGCTTAAATATTACTTGAATCTGGAGAAGCTGGAAAGGTAGGTCAAATTTAGCAAGAATTGTGGATATCAATGGACTTCATAGTAAAATGTGGAGATAAAACTAGCTAATGTGAGTTAAGATATAATTAATAGAATTGTATCCAAAAGGAAGAAGGTGGTGCTCCTGTGTCACTCTGTGTTTCATGCTACTGCTTTGAAAAATGACACCAAAATGGACATGATGAATGCTTTATGATACGTTACATGATAATGTGGAAAAAGGGAAATAAATTTGTCCTGTGTGGTGCAGAGGATTAGATCTGGGCCAGTGGATAATGTGAAAGGAAACACATTTCAATCAACATCTGGAATCTGCCACTCAAAAAAAAAAAAAGGTTTTCTATCAGTGAAGATGTGTATCACAGGTTAGGTGAGAATTGGCAAAGACACTGTAGGTAAGCTTCTTAGCATAATTTAGAAGGTTTAATTATAGAATCTTTTAAAATATATTTTATTGATTTATGAGAGGAAGGGAAATGGGTAGAGATAGAAACAACAGTGATGAGAGAGACACATTGATCAGCTGCTTCCTATACCCCGCTACTGAGGACCGAGCCCACAAACTGGGCATGTGCCCTCTCTGGGATAGAACTGTGACCTGCTGGTTCATAGGTCAATATTCAACCACAAAGCTACACTAGCAGAGATAATTATAGAATATTTAAGGGCACACCATAGCCTAACATTCTGATATTTTCTGATTTTATCCTGAGTCTTTATTATGAAATTGAAGTCATGTGGTATTATACATACAGTAGATGCTTATAAGCATGTTTAAGTGTATAAAAAATAAAAGGACCATTTTGTTAATAAAGAAAACATGTAAATACATATGAGCATGAATGTTGGGACCAGTTACTCTATTATTTGTGTTGAGAATAAGAGAGAAGCTTTTACTTCTTTCAGAATTATTGGCGTTAATCCTCAGGGAAAAAAGGTAAGAAGTAAGACATATGGTAAAATCCTGGACCTAAAACACATGAAAACACTTCCCTTCAAAACCACAGATTTAAAACACTATTAAATACCTGTAAAAGGAATATCTAATACTTGAAAAGAAAATTGCAGTTTAGAGAGGACCTAAAATATGGATAAAGGGAGCAACAATTCGGAATACCATGACCATGTTAGATATACACTAGCAAAACCAACACAAATTATAGCTAAAATGTAAAAATAAAGGCTGGTGACGAAGAAAGAAAAACTGGCTGTCAAAGGGTGACTTACCCTATGAGATTTCAAAATGTATCTCAAATAAAACATAAATTAACAGAAGACAAATTCCAGAAATTGAATAAAATGTTTGTTGAACTTAATATATAAAGAAAAAAACAACAAAACAAAACCTACACATGAGGAAACAAATCACTAATAAATGATGTAACAAATGCCCATCAGAATGCACCATATAATACATTCCAATAAAGTATAGATCATTAAGATCATTCACTGACTCTATATCAATTAATTGTAAGAAAAATAAATTAAATGACTTTTCTAACCCAGGGATGGGCTGGGTATAAATTTAGGGCTATTTGATAAATGAACTTTATGCCTTGAAAACCCATCAAGGGGCAGAACAAGTCCCTAAAATGGATTATGCTTCCTTACCTCTTTTTCTACAGCAGTGTCTGGCTCATAGTTAATAGTCAAGAAATGTTCAATTAAAGAAAATAGAAATATATGATTTTTATCATATAAATTATGACAAGCTTTCATTCTGATTCATGTAAAGTTATGAATCTGGATTAGATTCATCAGCTAATGAAACTAACATTATTAATAAAGAAAATTCCCATTGACAGTTAAACCAAGGAGGTCTAAACATAACATTAGTGTAAACTATCTACCTATGTCAATGTACATAGAAGATGAGGACCATCTACAATAATTTTTTTTGAAAGATTGATGCTTCACATAATTAAACCCCTGATGAAAATGGGATTAAGAAAAATCATGAAAACAAGTTGGAAAAACAAATGTAAAGTATAAGCATCTATATTTTCTTATAGCTCATTTTCTTCAAGTGAGAGGAAAAGCAGATTGCAGAAGAGTGCAGGGCAACACTGTTTATTCTCTCCAAACACTTAACACATCTAGCAAAAGGGCTGGGGCAACTCTCACAGCAGGTCTTATTACCATAAAACCCCCACAGATGTTTGTCTTGTTTTTTGTTGTCAAATTAGTCAACTTATCTAAAAGATTTAAATAAAATCCATTTATAGAAACATAACTATAGTTGAAATTTTGATTATTATATTTGCTAGTCAACCTACTAATAAGCCATAGTTTTCAAATTATTTAATTATATACCTATCTATCTATAGACACACACATTACATACCCACAGGTATATATATATATATATATATATATATATATATATATATATATATATATATATATATGTGTGTGTGTGTGTGTGTGTGTGTGTGTGTGTGTATAGGTGTGTACATGTATCCATAAAAATCTATACTTTCTGATATGTCTTTGGAATAATTTACAAACATATTATTCTTATATGGAATCAGACATTCTTATATCTTTCTGAAATTATTCACAAAATAATATCCCTCAGAATGAGGGAATAAAGCATTTTATCTATCATATTGCATTCTTTTCAGGAACCATTATTAGATATTGTGTCCTGATATCTCTTGAGGCCTCTAAGAGTTTTAGGATCAGATGCTTGTTTTTCTTCCTAATAAAATTTTGTAGGAATGCATAAAAGTAGATTAAACTATGTCAGATTCTTTAAAGGAAAACACTGTTCTTCTTTGACAAGGTTGTTATGTAGCAAAAAAAAAATGAGCATTGCAAGCAGTTCTGAAAACACAACTGAGATGCAATTTGATAAGTAGCCTTCCATCATCCAAGCCAGAGCGGTGGAAAAGCGTGCTATCAGCACTTTCATCAAAGGCACTATTGACTCTTCTCTTTCTGTCTCATTTTATCATGACTTTCTCATTTTGTTTACTCAGTCAATTATTGGAGAGAAAAGATTCCTTACCCCTTGGATGAGTTTTAATGGAGTCCACGACAGAAAGGTCCTGTTCTCCATCTCTGCTGTCACCGCTGTCTTCACTACCACCATCACTTTCAATCAGTTTGTCCACCATAGCAATAATGCAGTTCAGGCTCTTCCCCACGTTGGCCCACACCCTATCCTGAAAAGAGCATGAGTATCAATACACATTTTTTATTGCAAAAAAAAGATAAGGCAACATCTTGATTCATCATTTTAGAGAAGCAAGTAGAGAAACCATCATGACAATGCAGACTGACTAGCTCTAATACCCCCATTAATTTGGCCAGACCATGGATACGCAAGAAATATATTTTCTCTTAATAAAGCAAAATTTAAGTGTTATAAATTTTTTTCTATAGTTGATTATCTTTCTCTGTCATAAAACAATGATAAATTACCATACAACATTAATCCACAATTGAGCTCAAACTATGAAATTTTAAATTGGATATAATATCATTTTCTTATAATTTTCCTATCAATACTTAGTAAGAAAGCAAAGACATAGCAATATTTTTATTTTTTTAAAATTTATTTTAATTAATTAATTAATTAATTAATTTTTACATTTTTTACTAAATTACTATCTGTGTACATATTTTAACATTGCCCCCCCATACATACCCTCCCTCCCCAGAGTTTTGTGTCCATTGGTTGTACTTATATGCATTTATACAAGTCCTTCGGTTGATCTATTATCTCCCCCAGATCATAGCAATATTTTTAAAGAATGCCCACCACTTACATTAGAAATTCCTGTTTTTCTCTTTATATTTTTATAATACATACACAAAAGTTTACCATTTTTACAATGTTTAAGTGTACAGCTCAGTGGCATTAAGTATATTGTGTGACTATCACCACCATCCATCTCCAGAACTTTTGGGCCTTCCAAAATTGAAACTCTGTACCCTTTAAACATGAACTCTTTCTTTCCTCTTTCAGCCCCTAACTGCCATCATTGTCCTTTATGTTTCTATGAATTTGTCTTCTCCAGGAAATGGAAGTTCCTAAAGTATGGTCTCTAGCTAATGGGAATGAACTCTGCTATTGAAGGAAAAGGGGGGAGAGGGTTGCTCATTTTCCAGATTGGCTTTGTAAGTGAGATACATTTTCAGCTCTCTTCTATTTTTTTTTAATCCTCACCCAAGGTTATTTTTCCACTGATTTTTAGAAAGAGTGGAAGAGAGAGGGAAAGATAGAGAGAAATATCAATGTGAGAGAAACACATCATTGGTTGCTTCCTACAGGAGCCCTGGGCCAGGCAGGAGTCTATAATCGAGGTAAATGCCCTTGACTAGAATTGAACTAGGGACTCTTTAGTCTGCAGGCTGACACTCTATACACTTAGCCAAACTAGCTGGGTAGGGGTCAGCTCTCTTCTTGTTACTCATGTTGGGAGAAACTGAATTTTTATTAAAAAGCAAGCAATATTGAATGCTGCTTTTCTTCCTTCTTTCCTCCCTTCTTTCTTTCCTTCCTTCCTTCCTTCCTTCCTTCCTTCCTTCCTTCCTTCCTTCCTTCCTTCCTTCCTTCCTTCCTTTTTTTTATTCTTTACCTGAGAATATGCTTTTTGATTTTAGAGAGAGAGGAAGGGAATGAGAAACATCATATGTGCCCCACCTAGGAACGAACCTGCAAACTAGGTATGTGCTCCGACTAGGAATCAAACACACAATCTTTTGATGTATGGGATGATGTTCCAACCAGTTGAGCCACCTGTCCAGGGCTGCAAGCTGCCTTTCTTCTTTTTAAAAAAAACTACATTTATTGTTGAAAAAATTACAGATGTTTATGCAAAGTAATACAAGGGATGGGTCCATTTATCTTAATCACATCTCTGAAAAGCGTGAACAGAAGATGATTTAAAAGGATAATTTTACAGTCTATACCTATAGCTACTCTACTTCCTTTACTTATATCTCACATGATAGGATTCAATTGATATAAAAAGTAGCCTTTGCAGCCATTAGAGAGATCTTTATTGACATAAGGAACAGAATCAAGCAAGTTTATCAATCAAGACCAACAACCATATACGTAGTAAACGGTTATATGGCAAATAGTAGAAAAAACATTTAAGTCATTAAATGCTTAGAGGACACATAAGCTGGGAGAGTGTTTGTTGGGGGTGAGAAATTGAGCAGTTTCTTATGCACAGTTCATGCATAATCAGATAATCCATTAAAGATACACTCATTCTATTCTTTTCCCTTTGGGGAGAATATCCTATCTAGCTCATAGTGAGAGAACTCTGAACTTTGCTGGTCATGCTTCCTTCTCTTTTATGGCATCTAAATAGTATATTAAGGTTATTTATTAGGTATGCACTTCTGTCTCTAATACCAGATTATAATTTATTTGGGACCTGTGTCCTCAATAAATTATTGCACAGGGTCTGGAAGAAAGGCAGAGAGAGAAGGAGGAGGGAGAGGAAGGAGAAGTTCAGCATTCCTTAACTGATCATCTTTTCTATATCTAATTTTTTTTATCAGCAAAAATGTGAAAACTAAACCAGAGCTGGCATGGGGAGTCCAAATTAGCCCTGGCATATCTATATCTCTGTGCACAATTTCCCACTTGTCATTACCAATTTCTGAGGACATTGATTAGAACAGGCATATGGATTAGCAGGGCCAATCTTCATCTTTAAAAAGAAGCTTTGGTGTATCCTTGATTGAATGCAATTTGCACTATATTGGCCCTGCTCAACATAGCAAACCTGTCTTATTTTAATACCTTGATAGTTATTTTCTCTGATCCAAAGTTTACAGAAACTGCTAGATGAAAGGAGATGTACTTAAAATACTCCATGGCACAAACTGCAACATATATGCCTCAAGCTATGTAATACACACACACACACACACACACACACACACACACACACACACACACCGTGTCCACTAAAAATTGGCATACATTTGACATCCATCAGAATTAAGTGAGATTTCCCAGTGTTTGCTTCCTATTGATCCTCCTGCTTAACTTCACTTATTTACTTATGTAAAAATCCCTGACCTTCCTTTCCAATAACCACACTGCTGGTCTTATCCCAAAATTCAGCCCTTATTTGCACAGTGGATTCAGATAAGCAGCCAGTTTCTCCAGTATTGATCTCTCTACATTCCCGTGGTTTGGACCCAGACCTATATATCAGCTATCACACAAACAGGTCTACACATGAGTGCCACATTTATCTTAATTGATTACCATGTTCAAGTCATTAGTCTTCGGTCAAAAGCAGGCTAAGCACTGCAGCTAATCTTCATTCTTCTCTCAGCCTAGAGTCACCTCTCTAGTTGAGTCAACCTAGAAAATTCTCCTTATTTCTTGCTACTCTGAAAACTTTACCAGGTCAGGCATCTTGCTCTCCTAGCAACATCCTATTAAATAGCTTAACATATATTTTCTGGGCACCTACTGCATGCCTATTAGTGCTGATCATTGGAGACATGAAGGAAACCTTCGAATAATGTATATTTCTACCTGGACACATGATGCTTTTTATGCTTTGAATACCTTCCTCCTTCTCTTCCTTCAACCCAAATACTAACTTTTTCAGATCCCACCACTTCCAAGAACTATCCGTGCTACCCTTCCTCTGCTTAATGCATTTTTGCTGTCTGACAGACAGAGGGCTCTATGAGGGAAATAACTATTATTCATTAATCCTTTTATTCTCAGGTCCTTAGGTGATAAAGAAAGAAAGAAAGAAAGAAAGAAAGAAAGAAAGAAAGAAAGAAAGAAAGAAAGAAAGGAAGGAAGGAAGGAAGGAAGGAAGGAAGGAAGGAAGGAAGGAAGGAAGGAAGGATAATAGAAGGAAGGGTTATATATTTTTTTCTAACTTTCATATAATTTTTCTCTGACTCTGTTCATTATTTAAAAAAAAATATTTCAGAGAGAGGAAGGGAGAAGAGGAAGAGAGAAACATTTATGAGAGAAACATTAATCAGTTGCTTCCCACATGAGCCCCAAAACAGGGGATAGCACCATGGAGGATAGAACCAGCAACCTGGATATGTGACATGATGGAGAATTGAACCCGCCAACTTTCAGTATATATTGTAGGATGACACTCCAACTAACTAAGCCACACTGGCCAGGGATCTTTTCAACATTTTTTATGTGTATCACTCAACCACCTCTATTCTGGGAACCTTAATATATTTGCTTGTTTTATGAGTGATGGCCATTTACTTGAATTAGATGATATGGTTGTTGAGATCAGAATCCACATTTTATAGTTACCAGTAATTTGTTTTCTCCCAAGTACCTATAGCATTGCTACACACCACTGGTGCTTAATTAACATGTGTTGATTGACTGAATAACTAGCTACTTAGGAATAAAAAGAAATTAAGATACAACTTTAAGTATTACCACATCTTCAAATTAAAGTTATAATTAAGATCAAACTCACAGGCTGAGTTCACTCTAATTAATGCCACATCATGCTAAAGCTTTCAATTCAGGAAAAATATTAAATAAAGCAATTGTTTAATAAAAATTTTTCTACTGATTGGCTAATGCTTTTAATGTTAAGTTGGTAATTGGTTGTTATCTGTATATCATTAGATAGTTGCACTAGTTGAATTATATGACAATATCAGTCAGTGTGCTACATACCACTAATTTCTAGGATTGATTTTTTAAAAATGAATGTACCCCAGCATATTAACATTCTGCCTGTATATGCCTTAGCATTTCTTTTAACAATTCATTAAATTTGGGGTATTCAAAGATTTCTATTTAGGAAATAATGTCTGACTATTCACATTAAAATGTATTAAAGATTAAGGACACTTGATTTAATGTAATCATACATTTTTAAAGTGTGTATATAAGTTTTCATATTTATTATTCACTGGCACTTCAAAATATTTGACATTGAACCAGGCATTATAAAAATCAGGAAAATATCCAATGAAGAGGATGATATCTAACATAAAACCACAGGAAAATTACCAATTCTTTAACAAAAATAAAATATCTCTGTTAAAAACTTTGGTTTGAGTTGAAGGATGAACTGCTGATTCTGCAAATCCCTCCATTCATTCTGAAGAAATACATTGAACCTGAATAGAGGAAACACTGCATTAGGTGCTATAAAACAGGGGAGTGAAGGTGAATGTAATAACTGCATGTGGGAAAATCTAGAATTGGGCAGCATTTCATGAATATGCATGCCCATAAAGCTCTCATTTGGGGCTTCTCTTCTTTAATAGAACATTTGTGCATTTTAATGGACAATCATGATCTTTGCTTAATCACCTTTTGTGGACTTTAATATAAAATAAGTATTCAAAGCTCATTTCTCCTGGGTGAAATGGACTGGAGAAGTTCAGGAATGTTCCCATCCATCAAAAAAACAGATGATAGAACCCATTCAGTTGCCATGTCAGAAATTGGTCTAATTCTCCCTGTCTTTTCCTGCCCTTTCTGATGGGGAGAGCAGATGCTTTGCTTTCAATGTCCTGTCTTATTACAAGGTTAACAAAATCCAACAATCCTACTATGTGTGACTTGGGGAATAAAAATAAAAAGGTTGAGATAAGGAGAAAATAGCTGCTTCTACTCATATTTGTTGGGAAATATGTAAGTAGGGCTTTGTAATTGCCATGTGATAATCAAAAGAAGTTAAAATGGCCACCATTGTGTTTCTGGAAGCTTCTGGAGACCCTAACTCACCATGTTCTTAGCTTTGGTCATTTTTGATATTCTGTGTCCATCCTGAATTTTACCACTTTCCATGTTTGGTGGTAATTTAAAGTTACTTGAATAGACACCTCAAAGTTGATTCTGAAATGAAAATATGCACTAAAGAGAGAGGATATAACTGGGTGTTTTGACTGGAAGAGAGAAATAAAACCCTTAAAATAATTCATGAATTCCAGTGTGTGTGGAGGGAGGTGGGTAGTGGGGGAGATACCTAGCATAGTGCAGTTATATTAAATAGACATAGTCTGTGTTTCAAAATAAAAAGGTAAACAAGAACAGTATTTTGAGGATAAATTTCAAAGTCATTAATTTACTCTACAAATGAGTATCCAGCACCTTTTTATGTGCAGGTGTTCTGTTAATTGCAGCTATACAACAGTGAACATGACACTGTCTTTGTCCTTTAGGAGCTTATAAAGTTCAAGAACACAAGGAAGAAACAGATTGGTTATAATTCAGTGTTCACAAGGCTGAGTAACCATGGGATGTAAGAATAACGCTTTTTATACAAAAAAAAAAAAAAGCATTTTGTAGTTGAATGAATATACACAAGCATACTATATATCTGTCTGTCTACCAATTACATAAAATTTGGAAATAATTGGTCATATTTTAGTGAACATTTTATTCATTTTGATTATTAAATTATAAGGTGTTGCTTGAGAAAAGTTAAATCATAGGTTGGTATCTAGTTGTCCATAAAAATTAATCACCTCTAAAAATTGAGAATGATTGATTTCCTTCTCATTAAGATCAGGTCAATGGTTTCACAAAGCATAATTCTAGCTAGTCAGAAAACTGAACAGATTCTTTTTTGAAAATCAATTTGCATAGGTACTCCTGCGTTATGCATGGCCTGAATGATTTTCCCTAGAGGTAAAGTCTAAGATGAAGACAGAAGCCTGCAAGAGATGCTGAGAATACAAATCACTGAAGACTGCTTATAGAGTTATCTGGCAAAAATATGTTTGTCCTCAACAGTTAGTAATATTTTGAAACTATCTGTGATCTTTGCTACCAATTATGGTAATATAAACTACACTTTTAATACTTCTGTTAAAATTAGGCATTCATATTTGTTCTAGACATCATTAGAGAAAGATGTAATACCAAATGAACTGTGAGATGTTGATAACAAACATATTAGAAATTAGTATAAATATTATTCCAAAATGCAATCTTTACAAATATTGAGTTATGGAGAAATCACTTTTTTTAGGATATTAATGGAGTTTATTATCAGGATGCCTGACATAAATATTACTGTGAATCTGTGCTATTGTTTCTATGATCTATAAAATTCTTAAAAAGTTATTATGGATTAATGTGGATCATCTATTATGTTCATGTGACATAAACACATTTTACCTTAATAAGGCATAGCAAATGTTCTCCTAATTTAAGAATGCAACTAAAATTTAAAATTTGATTTACATTTACAGCATGAAGTAGAGAATTCTGATACAGAAATGTAGTTCAGCTAAAAAGTAGGTTTGGGATAAGTAATAATAGTTTTCCTATTCTTCTCTTTGCTAGAATATATCAGTATATAAAGGTTCAGAAGTTTCTTTTTATAACCCTTTTTTTAAAACCATTTTTTAAATGAAGGTAGGGAGACTTCAGCCCAAACACATCAATGTACTAATGTTGCCATTAAATCATAATGATACAGAGAATAGTATAATTACTGGAAACTCCAAAACTGGGTCAACTTAATCCTTTGGTTGGATGACATGCTTTCATATTTGGACAAACTAATCTTGGAATCCCAGCTGTTGGAAGCATCTGTTGTAGAAATGGAGAGGAAGACAAGCAGTATGTCATCTTTACCAGCTCAAAGATGAAGAATGCTATATTAGCCTACTTGCACAGATTGTCATAAAATCTCAATATTCCTTTGGAATTTAATTGTTTATCAACTTTTCAGGAAATCAACCTGAAAAGCACTTAATAATTCATAAGTGAAATTATGCAAATAACAGACTTTTTTGGTCAGTGATCATTTTAGTTTCAATCTCTTCCATACTGACTAGATAATTATTATCTAGATTCATGTCACCAATTTTGCTAACAAAAGGAATTGAAAAAAGGCAGGCTCACACTGATTAAGAATTAATAAAGATTCAATCTCATGACCTCAAAAAGAAAGATTCTGCATGTGTCAGCAGAGTATTCAGAAGTTATTTACTAATATGCATTCACTTTCAAAATATTTATTGTAAGAAGCTCCATGCAGTTGCTCATGTTAGGCAACTGTTAAAAACCACAGTCACTACAGGAAATTAAACAGAACAAATAGAGTTTTAAAAAATGGAGCTACAGTGATCTTATGTCTAAACCTAACCCAATGTAAGTGATCAGAGAATACTTGCCTATGATATCACAGAAGCCCAATTAAATTTATTTAAAACATTGAATTAATTGAGGAAGTAGACTAGACTTGTAATCAGCGCTGAAACTTTTCTAATACCTAATTAGCTAGAAAAGTGGTACACAGACTTGTTTCCAGTTCATTTACTAGCACAATCTCCAAAGGCATTTTCAATTGGCTATATTTTCTTTGAATTTATAAAACTTTTCAAAGTTAGTTAAAGCTTTGGAAATAATGTTAAATGTCTTTAGCTTTGGTGAAACTTTTTTTCTGTTTCTTAAAAGAATTTTCATGCCTTGACAAAGCAATTTTTAAAATAGAAAGTAGTTAACAATAAGAATCTATCTAACAACCAAATTCTGTTATTGCTGATAAATAGAGTAGAATTATTTTGGAATTAGAGAGTTAGAAGTAACTTCTATGAATGGGAAATATTTCCCTTGTAATTATGGTAAATTTAGACCAAGTTTTATATACTTTCTAATAACAATGGGATCCAGAGATGGAGTCCTTATGAAAAGGGGAATTTGGAGACAGAGTAGCACCCCAGAAGAACATCATGAGGACTTGTAAATGACCACCTACCAGCCAAAGAGAAGGCCCGAAAAGTTCCTTTTTTTCACTTCCCTCTGAACAGCTGCTCAGTGACCCCAATCAACTGAATGGTTCCCTGGACATCTGCTCACCTCACCGTATGTTTCCCACTCCTTGCATCTTTGCCTGTCATAGAAGGTTCTGAGTATCAAATCTGGAGTTGAAGTCACATTAATGGAGCCCACCTTCTACCATCTGTCTCTCTCCAACCTTTGTCGTAACCTTTGCCAGTATTTGTCAACATGTTTTTATCTACCACTAGACTGAGGACCTCTTACCTTCCAATCTGAAACAGCTACGATTTAGAAAGTCCCCAAAATTATGTAAAGTAAAGGAATTTGGAGGGAGACAGAAGAGGGACATTTTCTGTGTAGCAGGAGGAAGGTGAGATATGAGGGAAGATTAGCATAACACAGTGAGGTAAAAATTATGAAAACCAACAATCCTCCAAATTCTAAAATTCTCACTTTAGTTTACATACCGTGTTTCCCCGAAAATAAGACATCCTCCGAAAATAAGACCTAGCGCATGGAAAGATAAGACATCCCCTGAAAATAAGACCTAGAGCAACTTTGGGAGAAAAAATTAATATAAGACACGGTCTTATTTTCGGGAAAACAGGGTAAAATGGTTATTATTTATGAAAATCTTAAGTTCTTTTCTATATCTACCCAAACTCTTAAAATTCATAATATACATTTTTTGATAGAGCAGTTTATAATATGCAGTTTTCTTTTTTATCACAAGAAATTGTACTGATCCTCATAATCAGATTATTTAAGTTAAATATCCTAAAAAAGAAAATATAGAAAAAATTCTACAGTCATCCAATGCCTCTCCAGGTAAATTGTTTATCTCATGACCATCCTAAGCAAAACAGATGTTTGCAGTTGAGAAAATTGAACTTCAGAGAGGTTAAAAGGGGCGAGTGCCTTGGAGCTCTCAATAAATTGAAGGAAAAGATGAGGTAAAAGGCAGAAATATTAGATTTGCTCTTTTGAAAATGCTTCCGTGAGAGGAATGCAATCTTAATCAGCAACAACAGATACTTATTCAGCATTTACCTCTTGGAACCAGCTCTGTTTTTCCTGTGATAGAAATTTTATCAGAAGAAAGAGCAGCCATCACTTCACAGCACTTGAGACAGCAATTTTTTTTTTTTTTTTTTGAGAGATCTGGGCCTTTCCAATAATTTACTCCCTGAACACTTTTACATTTAGGGTGGCAGGAATAGTAATTATTAACTGTTTAACATCTAATACAGCTGGCATACTCTTTTCTTGGTTAAACATATGCTATAGTAAAGAGCTTCCTTCCGTGTGGGCATATAATTTGGATGGGTCTTAGAAAATTAATAGGTATTGATTTAGGAATAACACACTGGTCTCCCTCACCCAGCACCTTCATGTGTCTCCTGTCTTATCTGCCCAACTAGTGTTCCCATCCAGACCGGCTTCTATTGTTTACTTAGCTTTAACTTTAAAAAAAAAATAGTATGTTTTTATTTATTTATTTATTTATTTATTTATTTATTTATTTATTTATTTATTGAGAGAGAGAGAGAGAGAGAGAGAGAGAGAGAGAGAGAGAGAGGTAGGAAGTCCGGGGGAAAGAGAAACATCCCTGCAAGAGAGAAAAATTGATAGACTGCCTCCTCTATATCCTCTACTGGGAATAAAGCCAAAAACCAGGGTATGTGCCCTGCCCAGGAATTGAACCAGCGACCTACTGGTGCATGGGATGATTCTCTACCAACTGAGCCACACTGGCCAGGGTACGTGACTACTTTTTTCAGATGCTTTATGTGGTCATCCTTCTGCTAATTTTTGAACACATAGAACATCTTTTTAATCATAGAACCATGAGGAGAAAGATTTAAGAGATCTTAATGTCCACTGCTATTTAAATGCCAATACATCCTAACCTATATTTGGACCTAAAACACTGGATTACAACAATGAAAATACTTCTTGTATCCGAGTAGTGCATTATAGATAATTACAGACTCTTTTTCTAAAGCACTGTTGTAATGGTTTATATTATCTTGGCAATAAATAAGAAAAGGTATTATCAAATCTAGCAATTATGGCATCTTTGCTTTGATGACATATTCTTGGTTGTATAAATGTGATTTATTTGACATCAAATAGATTTTTATGTCAAATAAATGTGATCGAGGAATAAAACTTCCATTTATAATTTGCCCTGAAGTAAAAATGAGACTGATTCACCCACAGTCTGTATTGTGACTGCTTTCTACCTTGTTTGGATAAAAAGCAGATTCCTAATTATGCTGACTTAATTTCCTAGGACTGAACATTGGGAAGGAAGTAGTGTGCAAGAGACTTACCCACTCTTCCTCATCGTAGTCCGAATGATGGGGTATGGAGTCCTGCCTTCTCATTGGTGGGGGTAGATCCTGGGGACTGCTCTCCTCTGTGCTGCTCTTGGGCGATGGTGGCTTTTTAAGGATGCCTCCTGGCCTGGCAGTGTAAAGTGCTAACAGAGCGCTTCTGACCAGCTGATCCTTAAAAGCATGAACAAAAAGCTCTGTCTGGAAAGAAATTGACAAGGATTAGAAATACCATGGTAAGCATCTCAGCATAGAGCTATGAAAAGGTCAATTGCAGACTTGTTGGCACTTGAGAGAAAATGATTCACACCAATCAATGGAACATCGTTTGGTGTGGGGATGTTGCCAAGGCCTTGAGTCCTATGGCTCTAAAAGTCAATGTGGAGGTTCCGTGTGCACTATAAACACCATCTGTCTCCTCAACCCCTCACTTTTAGTTCCACATCCTATCTTCGGAGATGGATTTCACTGGGAATCATCATTCAAAAACCATCAACCTTTCAAATAATTACAAATAGACCTTAAAGGAAAATGCCATCAGACTATGGATAGTCTACATTTGAAACAATGTTAACGGATAAAGAAAGACGTGTCTTTTAGAGGCAGACTTGCTTTTTACAAATTTCAACAGAAGAGATGACATAAGCAGTCTTCTCATGAAAACATTTGGCTTTTATTCCTTATTATCGCCCCCTAACTGTCTCCTCCACCAAATGGTTTCAGTAGTGCTCGATGTTAGCGAGGTTACTGTAAAGCCTACGTTGGAGGATTTTGTAGGCTGATGGTAAATAACCTAGTGAGTACTGGAATAATGACAGCTTCCCAGCGATAAAGAGCTTCACAGCTGTACTTTTCAATTTCCCGATGAAATGTTTAACAGCTTCACCCCATAATATACTGGAGGGGGCAGAGATTGATTTTCTGTGTCACAGTATACTTAGCATGCACATGGGCTCACAATCTGTTCGAAGAGTGGAGAAGTCACTCACGCACTGACCTATATTACAATATTATCATATTTATCCTTTGTAATCTCTTAGGAAGGGGTCCTTTAAGTCATAGCATTATTTTTAATAACAGTTGATATAATTGCCATTTAATGTAACTCTTGACTAGAATGCTGACTGCGGTAAGTCTGTAGCTGTAAGTCTGGGTACCTGTTTATTGGTGCTCTCTCAATGTACAGTCAACACTGCCATGTCTAACTGGTGGTTACCAAATTGTCTCTGTCTCCCTGTTGTGTCCACACAATTAAAGAAAATCAGTTAAACCACGGGTAAAGCAGGGACCTAATAAGATAATGTCATAGCTTCTTTGCAATAGAAAATGAAATTCTAGAACTGAAATGGACTTTAAAGTGGACCTCTTCATTTACCAGATAAGGAAACTAGGAAACCAGTGTGGTGACCTGACCAAGGCAGATTGCATATTAGCAGCACAAATGGGACAGATCCCATGTTTTGACAAATTCAGTAGTTTTTTTCTTAATCCACACCACCTCCCAGCCACTGCAACTATGGTAGAAGTTTCTGTCTTTCCTCTTCTTCCCAACCTCAAACTTTCCAAGTGTATTGAACAGCTACCAGCCCTCAGAATTAATTGTGTACACAATTGGCCATGTAACTATCTTCACTGCCAAACTTTATTGGATATTTTAATCACTCCTTTAATCTAGAGGCACTTTAAAGGGTATTAAACAAGAAATATGGAAAAAAGATTACATAAGAATAAAATATTGGAAAATATTTTTATGATATACTTGGAATCAAAATAAAAGCACCTTTTTATTTAAAAAGCGCTTGGAAAATTTGGCTTGACAGTATTCAAACAAGTCAGTATAGCTATAGCAAAATGGGGAAATATGTTGTTTATATAATATTCCATATAACATAAATGTGTCTATCAATGTTAATGTAAATATGAAAAATGTGAATTTACTTCCATTCAACTTAACTAGATTATTTCTCTGTTGGTAATTTCAATAAAGTCTTTTGATTTATTTTTAGAGCAAAACAGCTTGCCTTCTTTGAGTTCCTGCTACCACATCTCTAGTCCTATACCACTCACATAATTACCATGTAGCTAAATATCTATTCACATGCAATGAAATCTTGTATGGTTCTTATCATTGCAATCATTTTCTTCCCATATCATGCACACACTTCATTTATTCAAATCTCATTTGGGTTGATTTATCACCAAGTCATGGGAGATAATACAGTAAATTCTTATAATTTTACAACTCAGAAATTTTGGGTTGTAATAAAATACAATACACAAAATCTTAAGAGAATACAATAATAGCTGATCTTTTACTTTGTGTTTATACTGAAAAACTTATCTGACTCCTTGGAAACTCCCAAGATCCTGTATGTAGAATCACATTCTGTTAGAAAATAGAAAGTACTCTATTCACATGACCTGGAAACTAATTGTAATTTTCTTGAGCAGCATTACTTAGTACAGACCAATGTAGACCCTGATATTTTAGTCAAATAAGTAAGCTTATAGAGATTAATATAGTCCACAGAATTAAAAAAACACCTGTATTTTGTTGTTCTTGCAACTGAGAGGATACTAGGGAAGCTAAAATTCATGGCTAGAATGTGACCATGTCTCTGAGTTGCTTCTTGCCTTGGAGTTCTGATAAGCTATTTTCTTTTCTGACTCAGCTCACCTTACGTTAAGTTAAGAGAGAAAGGTTGTCGAAATGTTACCATAAAGATAGACAAGACAATGCACTTAAAGTATCAGTTCAATAATACACTAAAAAAGCATAAACTTAAGTAAAGGCAACCCATTTCATTTGTTTGATATTTTAAAAAGAGAAATGTTACCTGAAAAATGAGATGTTTTTCTGCCTTACTGACATTTCTCCAATTCATATTCTCATATATATTTTCAAAGTAACTTGAAATATCAGCAAGTATAAAAGTACTAAAAACTAGTTCTCCTGGGAATAAATTTCCTGACCATTAATGGCAGAGAAATTGTTAGGACATGTTCATTTAAAGTGACTCTTTTTAACTAGAAATCTCAACAAATTAATCAAAGTCCCCTTCTATTTAGAAGGATCTTATTGTCACTGAAAAAAAATTCAAAGCTGTCTAATCCCACCTGCAATATGGAATTAGCCAATGGAATAAACAAGTAACTATCATTTTAGTTGTCATATAAATGGCAAGAAAGAATCCCATTTATTTTTAAATTTGATATGCTTTAATTATTTTGCAGGGCATTGGAAAATGGGCAGTATAGAGAGATAAACTGTATGATTTTTCTATCTAGCTTACTTTCAGAGGCAGTTTCCAGGTTATGGCACAAGGAGGAAGAAGCCACACATGAAGCCACAAACTGAGAAAACAGAGATTAGAGCTTGGAACTGCTCACAGAAGAGCCCTGATGATCTGTAAATGGGTGCTTTTACATCTTTATGAGTACTGATCTGCATGTGCTAGAGGACCAGGGGTCATAAGGGCTGGGAAGAGCTCATCTTCCCACCATCAGAGTGGGCTTTGTAATACAGAGGGCCTTGTGTAGAGCCCTCAGGATGGTGCGGCCCTAGTGGTGGGGCTAAATTACTCCTATGTTAAAGGCTGCTCTATCTCCTGCTCTAACAGAGGTTTAAAAGAAGGCTTGGAAGGATCTTACTGGTTGCTAATAACTCAACTTCACACCGGCACAAAATTCAACATTATTTAAAGGAATATAATAAAATCCAGCAACCAAGAATGTAAAATACAAAATTCCTGTTATTCAATACAATATACCAACCATATAATGAAGCAGAAAATTTCGAGCCATAATTAGAAAAACACACACACAGAGGTAGCTGATTTTATCTCCCTCCCAACTGCCTGCTTCCTTGCTGATGTTGAAACTATTGACCCGCATGGGCATCATATCAAGGTTTGGCTGCTCTATGACCTTCCTAGAGTGGCAGAAATAAGTGGTCTGCCATCTTGCCCCACAGCACAGGCACTGCAAAAAAGAGGAAAGTCACCCTGAAATGGAAAGTTCTGCAAGCTTGCTTTAAAAACAAACAAATAAGCAAAGACAAACAAACAAACAAAAACGTTTTGCTCAAACTTGCAAGTGTCCATTAAGTCATTAGTAGCAAATTTAATTAATTAATTAAAAAATAGAGGACCAGTCTTGGGGCATGGAGTCTGAACCACCAGCAGCATAGCTAGATAGAAATGAATCATACTTTATTTTAAATCGTAAGTTACAAATTGTCTTCATAGACCACGCAAAACTCTGTTAACTTGGATAAATATTTGAACTTCCAGTGACACATTCTTAAAATGAAAATGCATGGCTTGAAAACCTAAAAAGATCCTTCTGGTTTCAAGGGCTGACAGATTTATTAGTAGACGAAGCGTGTCTACTCTCTCTCTCTCTCTCTCTCTCTCTCTCTCTCTCTCTCTATATATATATATATATATATATATATATATATATGAAAAAGTTGGAGCGATGCTGAATTAAAGGAGGTGAAAATACATGCCATGTCCCCCACCCAAATCACTGCAGCAAGTTGCAAATGATGTATGCAATGACAAGGCCCTGCTTAAGGCACAGGAAGAACATAAATCCTGCTCAGTGATCACTGAAGCGATGTGCTACCTACTGACATTTCTGCTTAGGTGAATCCAAAAAGCCTCACCTCCACCCAGAAATTCCAAAAGGAACTGGACCAAAATGAAATTATATTATTTTACTGTGTATAACACTTTCTTCTTCCCCCTTCTCTTTTCCCTGGCCATAATATATTTATTGATGATTAGATATATTTATTGACTATCTGAATACTTAAGCATTGCTGACGAATTTGTCTAAAAATTTCTTTGTAATTTTAAAAATGTGAAAGTCAAAATGCATATATTACATAGAGGATACTGGAAAGTTTCCTCTCTCCTTGGTTTTTCCCCCCTTGTGCTATCGCCTGAAAACTGCCTCTGGAAGTGAGCTAGACAATCAGTATGTGCCCACCACTTCAAAATGAAGTAAATTAACACCAGTCACGAAGCCCTTAGCACAAGATTTGGCGAAATCGGTACTTATAAATTTGGGTCAGTTTTTCTCTCCTTGGTCATGATGGAGGCACCTGATATGACATAGAAGGAATGCTGCATTTCAAACTGGAAGTCTTGGACTTTGACTTTTTCCCTTTTTAATTAGTTAGATAATACACTTGACCTTTCTGAACAGGTATTAGGTAATTTTTTATGAAAATAGATATTACTTATATCCTATGAGAATAATATTATAATAATATACTCTTTAAAATGTTAAATAAGTAAAAGGTATTATTATTATAAATTAGCATATCTTAATAAAAAATATATACCTATCATATCCAGGTTTCTATTATATAATCTGTTCTATAGGGATGCAAAAAACTACACTGTTATTTTATTCTAAAACTAGAGGCCCAGTGCATGGATTCATGCACATTGAAAGGAAATTAATTAGAAGAAATATTTTAGCCAAAACCGGTTTGTCTCAGTGGATAGAGCGTCGGCCTGCTGACTGAAAGGTCCCAGGTTCGATTCTGGTCAAGGGCATGTACCTTGGTTGCAGGCATATCCCCAGTAGATGGTGTGCAAGAGGCAGCTGATCAATGATTCTCTCTCATCGATGTTTCTGACTCTCTATCCCTCTCTCTTCCTCTCTGTAAAAAATCAATAAAATATATATAAAAAACAAAACAAAAACAAAAAAAGAAGACATTTTAGAGGCCAGGGAGGAACATGAGAGATTGGTCAGCTAGTCAATTGGACAGGAGGGCTCCAGGGCATGTCCAGTCACGATTGGACAGACCCCAGAGCAAGCTAACCTACCTACTGGAGCATCTGCCCCCTGGTGATCAGTGTGCATCATAGTAACTGGTCAAATGGTTGAACAAATGATGGGACATTTAGCATATTAGGCTTTTATTATATAGGATAGATAACACCATGAGAACTTTCTTTAGTCAGTTTCTTTAAGGACAATTTACTGAAAGGATCTTTTAATAAATTGCAAGGTGTCCTCAGAATGCAGAGGTTAAGGATAATTGTATTGGAATTGGACATCAGGATACCTCATTTTATATTTAAAATCAAACAACAATTTGTCGTTTTATGTCATTCGGTTGCCCTGATTAGTTATGGAATTGATGTAGTATCTATCTTTGCCAGGCTACCTGTCCTCTCTGCATATAAGGTGCAAGTCACCCTTAGAAAAATTAAGGCTTAGGTCCCACTAACATTTCAAACAATAACTAATATCTTTGGAAAATTTTAGAACCTTTTCCCAGGAGATAATGTTGAAAATGAATCAGGCAGAGAAATTACCCCATGTCACTGATAACAATTCACATCCTAGTCCTGTTTTCAAATGAATTCCCATTTAAATGTATAGCTTCATATGCATATAATTTAGGTGATCACCAGAGGAAAATAATTTTCAAAATCTAATTTAATTCATTTGAGAAGGCCATGAACCAAAGAAAATGAAGGATGTCAAGGAAAATTAAAAAATATATACCAACCAATAACAGGTTTCATTTCCTACCAGGAAAAAAAAATCAGTGCTCAGTAAGTTTTGAAAAGAGAATGAGGCCAATTCAGTTTGATCCTGTGGCAATACTTTGAAGCTTACTTTTTAACTTAGTCTATTTTACATTTCCAGTTGCTAGGAAAGGCAAATGTATGCAATAAAGCAACACCCATGTGGATTGGTGTATTTCATTTTCCCCACTGTAGGAATGATTTGGATCTTACTTTTTCTGAAAGCATCTTTAAAGAATTCTTCAAGCTGTCTGGAGAATGCTGGCTTGCAGAATCAAGCAGTAGGTCAGCATGGGTTGCTATCAGAGGTTGTAGTTGATTGATGTTGCTGAGAACTTCCTTTGCTTTGGCTGTGTTTTCAGGTGAATAGTAAATAAACTGGTAACCAGTACTACAACAACAAAGAGAAAGACAAGTTATACACAAAGCAGAAAGAATTTGTAGCCCTTAATATCAGATGGCAAATCATAAACATAGTCCATATGTCATTACTTCCTATTGAACAGATAAGAACTCTTCCAAGAGATTTTTACAGTGCCCTAAGAAGAGTTGTTTTTTAAAAAGTAAAATGAACAAGGTATTTTTTAAGACTAGGTACAATAAATCTTGTTCTTACTCACCTACTAGGGACATTCTTTATGTTTACACATATCAAATATTAACAATCAAAATAAGTTAGAATTAGTATTAATTATTAATAAATTTGAGGTCACACAGCACAGAGGAAAAAGACTGAATATAAATCCCAGCTCTTGTACTTACTAGCCGGTGACCTTGAGCAGCCTTCTGCTCCCTCATGAGGTAGGTGGACATAATTATCCAAACAATTACTTATAAGAGGTGGGTTGGGTTGGTGGTCATTCATGGGAAGTGCCTAACAGAGAGCTTGACACAGAGCAAGCAGCCAGAAACTACTACTTATATCTTCCCCCATGATACTTGGGACAAAGGGAATACATTTTAATAGCTGAGAAAAGCATTTAATGCCAAGTGGGCATATGGAGAATTTTATTGTAGAGAAAAAAGGCATTTCCAGCAAAATAAAAAATACATTATGCTATTTTACCATCACCTTTAAGTTCCTGTGGTTTTTCATTTGTTATAAAAAAATCTAAAATTGATCTCTGCCTTTTAAAACCATCATCTAGGAATTGGTCAAGGAGGTTATGTGATGGAGTTGGATTTCCATGGTGGGAAGAAATCTATGGCCACTTTCATTAGGAAAGATAAAGGAGGCATTCCCGCAGGGAAAGGAAGAAAATAGCAAAGCACTAGGCAAAGGGGAAAAAGAGAGAAGTCATGGTTGTTGCATTAACATGGTTGGTGCAAAGCACGCTTACATCCATCCCTTTGTGTCCAACTGTCAAAGCACTTTTCACAGTACCTTGCTACTATGTTGGGTACTTATTGAATATTTTCTCTATATTTACCAGTTACATTATTAAAATTCTCATCATGCCATTTCTTATTTTGAAATATTAGAACCCAATAAGAAAAATTTTACATCTAGGAATCATTCTTCCCTTCCCTTTAAACACTAAGGATTTTCAGGAGAAAGTATCCATTTCTTCAGGAGATAATATTCCTTTGTAAACATAGAATGACTATCATGCTACTTATTTAATTTTTTCTTGCATGCTAATGAAAAGGAATGTCCTTGCTTGCTTGGACTATTCTTATGACAGGACAAGAAGTCAATGAAGGGCATAGGTTTATGAAGAAAACACTTTGCTAATCTGTGACACTTAGGAGAATTTTCTCTCAATTTGGCATATGACTTGTAATTTCAGAAGCATAGCTTAAAAATGAAATAGACCTTACCTACTTAACATGTACTAGTAGCCCTGCGGCGAATCCATGCACTATGGTAGTAGCTCTCTGCCACCCTCCCATAGCTCTCTGTCTGATGCCCCACCCTCTTATAGTTCCTCTCACTCCTGTCCTCCATTCCCCCCTTTTAGCTTGCTGTCCTGCCCCCTCCTGTAGCTCTCCACCACCCACTTGTAGTTCACTGCCCCACAGTCCTGCAGATACATGATCTGGTCATTACAAAGTCGGTCATTATGCCTCATAGAGTAATGGATAATTAGCATATTCCTCTCTTATTATATAGGATATTTTAATGCCAATTAAAGCCCTAGACAAATAACAATGGTGAGGAAGAGAATGGAAACTATGTCCCTGTCAATTATTTATGTCTCTTTATGGCTCTTCCAATCTTAGGCAGCACTAAGGCCCTTAACAAAAATTATCTGTACTCAGATTTGGTACAAAGTTCAACCCACCATGCTCTTTTGTAAATCAAACAACCAGGTGCTATTTTTGTAAAAATAATGATAATATAAATATATTGATGGGACACTGGGGTGGGGATGATGTTCGATGCCCAGCAGAGAGTCAAGACTTACTACTCACCCGACACAGAAGGCAGTGTGTAGTGGCTGCTCCATGATCCCTTTCCAATGCTCCTCTGGCATTACACTTTACTCTCTGGTGTCATCTTATGGGTATTTACAGGCCTCCAATGGTTTAGCTGTTACTTGGAAAGCTAGCCTTCTCAAGATTGAGTGTGCTCTTTCATTTTCCTCTTAACATAACTGAACTCTAGTTGAGGTTGTCATTCCTCGCCTTTCATACAGTCACTCCTGTACATTATTTTTTTTTTTCTATGTATTTCTTACTCTGCAAATTCCCTTAGTGTCTCCTCTCCATTTGAATGGAGCATGTACATTTATTTCTCAAGTGTTCATTTCATCTATCCTAGTTCAGCTGTGCTCAAATTTTAGCAGACATAAGATTGACTTGGGGATGAGGACAGGATCTGGGTGTTTTGCTTTTATTAAGTGCAGATTTCCTGGCAATGCCATGAGGTTCTGCCTAGTAGGTTGTAACATTTGTAACAAAGGGAAATCCCCATGCAGGTGGAGAGGAGAGCACTGGCAGGGACACCTGCTGTCATTGTTTTGACCTGTATCCCCTCTGAACCCTTGATCTTCTATACAATAATTCTGATAAAAGTTCAGTAATCTTGCCCTAAATTCCTTATCCCGAACTAATTTTAATTTTCATAAACCTTTTACAAAGCTACTTTTGTACTCCATTTTTACATTTAGCATAAGATGCTTCGGTTCCTTTCCCATTACCAACGTTGCCTTCCCTAACTTTTTGCACCAGCCCTTCCTCTTTTCCCTCCTAATATACCTCCCACCCTCTTCCTTTCCTCCCCTCCAATACATTCTTCAGTCCCTGTCCTGGGGCATCAGCATAACTCTGCCTTGCTCCTAAGTTGTTCTGTCGAAGCAGAGTTAGGCAGCAGGCTTCGCTTCTCCCACTTTGGTCCCATAACCAGGAGCACCTTACCTAGTGAGGCTGAAAGATTCATTCCCCACAGTAAAAGCCAGTGTTGGTGTCTGGGGTGAAATAGTGTGGCATGGAAAAAAATATCGCCGCCACAAAATAAGTTTAAGTAGATATAAATTTCACCTACCTATTCAGTGCCTTATTCTTATACATGTCATATATTTTCACAGCTATAGCTTCTTAAATGGAAAGTTATGAGTACAATTTAATTATTGAGATAAAAAGAATATAGCAAAACTCTGTTTTATAGTCGTCTGAAATTTAAACTGAATCCAAACACTTGAATTAAGTACCAATCAGACAAAACCAGCAAAAGTGCAATATATCCGCTTGGACAAAAAATATTTTATAGGGTGTAAATACTATAGCAAATCATGGACCATGAAAATTGAAATGGGCTTCATAATAGTTTTCCACTGGTAAAACAATTAAAATGTATATATGTGAATATATACATTTTAGTTTCTATTTATTTAAATTCTTTAATATCATTTAATTAGAACACACACATATTAACATGTAGGTGTGTGCATGTTGTTTATGGGGGGTGTTATGTTTTGTAGATATAAAGAAAAATAAAGCAGGCAGTGAGTTAATATTCATATTGATGTACTCTAATTAGTACCACGATACAATTTGGATAAGGACTGTATATCATGAGGGAACATCCCACTTGGGTTGCTTTTCCTGGTCCTCCTGCATCCCCATCCTCTAGCGTTGACTAGCTTCAGGGTACAGTCCTTGGAACTCCTGCTTTTTAAAAAAATCTACATGTCCCTCCTAAATAATCTCATTTAATCTGTTGATTTAAATACCTCAGTTGTGCTAATGACCCCCAAAATCACATGTCTAACCCAAACCTATTTTCTTGAACTCCAATAACAAACAAGATCCCTGGTTCCCTAGAGTGGCCACTAGTCAGGAGGCGGTGTGCTAGAGGAGAGGCCAGGTGAGTTGCCAACGTGGTGTACCTGATCCTGCATTTGCACAAGGTGGATGAGACCATCCTTTCAGAAGACCTAGTGGTTGACATTTGGTTCAGGCACAATTGGGACATAAGTGCATGAAAGTGGACAAGGTTCTGGACAGCACAGCAAAGGAGCTTAAACATTTGGCAGTTATTCATCTTGTGGAAACTACATTAGTACCTGACTTCAACAAAATATGAGTTATACGATCCATGGACTATCTTATTTTTCTTTAGTGAAAGCACATCAGGATAGGCCTGGGTACTGGCAACAACCAGATCAACCGGGTCAAGGAAGACAAGCAGGAGATGATTGACTTCTTAGAGGTTCTGTACCAGAAAGGCTGGCCTGGTCGTGTCCCTGAAGGACTGACTTCTCCACAAAGTACAGATACTGAATGCTTGTCCCAGGTTTGCTGTGCTGTGCTGTGGAGTCATGTTCACTTCCCCTTTGAGGAAGTGTTTGTAGTCAGCCTGGCACTGTACGTTAATATTTTCAAATGTCGGTAAGTCTCTAGCTGAAGTAAACAAATACATGATAATGGGAACAGTCAAAAAATCAAACTAACAAACAGAAGCTATCCTCTTGACACCTCCAACTCCCGATGTCCCCAGCTGGGTTTCTCAGATCTCCATTCTTAACCCCCAGCTCCTCCCAATCCCCATCCTCCCAAACTAGCTCCCAGCAAGTCCATCTGCTATGGTCTATGTCTCTTCTCTTTCTCTCCTACCATTTCTCCAATTTTTTCAGAAAATTCTGCCTTTTCCTTCGAAATTCATGCAGAACCCAACCTCTTATTTTCATATTCACTACAACCACCCTGGTGCAAGCCACCATCACCTTCTATCCTCAGATCATTGTGATAGCCTTAAAACTTCGTGTCCTTACCCTAAGACATTAAAATTCTTAACTTATGCTTAGATTTGAAGGAGGCAGGAGCAGACAAGGAGAGAGAAATAAAGCAATTCTTCCTTAGTTCCCTGCCCACACCCCAAATTCTGGGAATCGTTCTGCCACTTATCTTTCCACCCCCATGGGCACTGCTCCCTCCACTCCAGAGGCCATTTGCTCAACCAAGCTAGTCCTGCAGTAAATGGAGGCATGGACAAATACAGATGAGAGATGATGAATAGGCAAGGATGAAAGGGAAGGAAATGATAGAGGAGCAGGCGCCTGGGCAGGAGACCAGCATAGAAAAAATGCCATACAGTGATGCGCTTCTGTTCCGGTGCCAGAACGAAATCTCCAGAGAAACATCTAAGGGACAAACTCCACTTTTTTTCCCAACTCAAGCACTGCTTGTAAAACAAACAAACAAAAATATAAAATTAAAACATAACAAAACAAACAAAAAATGATCCCTTGAGTCAAGAGGGAAGGATAGGCAGGTTCTCAGCTCTAACTGAGAAGAAAACCATGTGGATAATAAACGAAAATGAACCCCTTAGTGAATTTGAATATACCCTTCTGCTTCACAAGGTTTAACAATGTGTTTCAGGAAATTGTAGAAAGGAAAACACAAACAAACCCAGACTTCTCTGCTTTTCACCAGGCAGCCTTTCTATTTTCTATCCCCCCCCCCCCCCCACTCCTAGAAGTATGGCTTAGAAAAAAGAACTAGAGGAATACAGTATTTGTTTTGTTTACTGCCTATGAATTTCACTCATATAATTAAATGAGTTACATTATCTAAGCTTAAATTGATGTTTGTCTTTGAAACTACTCATTTTAGATAATATTGGTTTCATGTTAATTTTAGAACCAGCAATTTTGAACAAGACTTGGTTCTGCCATTTATTAGCTCTGTGACAGGTGATACCAATTAAGTGGAATAAACTTAACGTTCATTTTGGTTTACTTTCCCCTCAAAGGAAATTTGCCGGTTGGCTCTGATCACAGTAGCTCTACTATCCCACTTTTTATGTTGCAAGCTCTTATCTGTAGTTTCTTGACCAATAATGCCTCTTTTCTTTTTTTCTCTTTTTTTAAAATATATTTTATTAATTTTTTTACAGAGAGGAAGAGAGAGGGATAGAGAGCCAAAAACATTGATGAGAGAGAAACATCGACCAGCTGCCTCCTGCACAACCCCTACTGGGGATATGTCCACAACCAATGTACATGCCCTTGACTGGAATCAAACCTGGGACCTTTCAGTCTGCAGACCGTTGCTCTATCCACTGAGCCAAACCGGTTTCGGCAACACCTCTTTTCTATGTACACCCTTTCCTTAGTCCTAACCCTGCACTAAAAAATTTTTTCCCAGGCACAATTATATGACCTTCAAATAAACAGTGCCTAATATGTTTTCACTTTCTGCATTGCCTATCCCCATTTATCTTTAAATTCAATTGCCCTTATTTTCTTTGTTGACTTCCAAGGGGCTGTCCAGTTCGTTCTACTTCTCATAGTTTGTCTACTGGTATTATCATGCTCACTGCTCTAGGAAGACATGATGGAGGAACATCCAAAGCAGTCTACCAATTGCTCCCATCTAAAATATTTCTCAACTCCAACCTGGACCTTATCCATTCATGGACCTAATCAAAGTAAAGAGTAAGGTAGGGTATAATAATAGAAACTATTCCAAAAATACACCGTAAAAGCAAAGACTCCCTTGACTGCAAATTGGTATAAGAGACCTTTCTGGGGAGATAGATATGTCATAAAATTGAATTGTGATGATGACTGCACAATTCTATAATTTACTAAAAACCATTTACTTGTACACTTAAAATAGGTCAGTTGTATTGCATGCAAATTGAAGGAGAGAATGGAATGGTGGTTGCCAAGGGACAGGCAAGAAAAACATGGAGAGATATTGATTCAGTGGTACAAAGTTTGTTATGTAGGATGTGTATGTTCTGGGGATCTAATGCAGGCAGGGTGACTATAGTTAAGAATACTGTATTGTATGCTTGGAATTTGCTGCAAGTATAGATCTTAAGTGTTCTCACACAAAAACAAAGAAAAGAAAATGATAACAATTTGAGATGATAGATAACTTAATTAGACTGATTATTTCACAATGTATACTAGTACATATATCAAAGCAACAAGTTATACACCTTGAGTATATAAAATTTTCATTTGTCAATTATACCTCAATAAATCTGGATTAAAAACAAAAATGAATATTCCCAGCAGATATACTATTATAGTGCTGGTGATTATGATCCTGAGATAAGAACACAGAAAAACAACAGGTATATTTAAGAGTAATTTTCTTTCTTTTTTTTTTCTGTGTTAAAGCTGATATTTGTTGGAGGTTTATAATAAAACCAATAATTTACACTAAGATTTAAGACTAATAATTCAAATCTATCCCTTCTCCTTCTTCTGTTTCTCATTTTAGTAGCTAATACTTATTGTGACTATACTAAAGACCTAGCATTATGCTAAATTCTTTTTAGGGATTATTGTATCTGATCTTGACAACAATTCTCAGAAGAACAAATATTATTCCATTATACAGATATGGAAATTGAAGTTTGGGTGAGTTAAGTAAATTGGCTTGGATCACACAACTAGAATAGATGTTAAAACCAGGGTTCAAAACCAAGTTCTTATTATTACACAATTTGAACTCTTAATTATGTTTTATAAACTCATGAACATGATATGCAAACATTTTAAATTTAGAAAAGTTATAATATGAAAACTAACACAGAAAAGATCTTTTATTTAGTAATGTAATGGTAGGTACAGCCAATAAATATCTACATTATAAAAAGGACAGGGGTTGTCATGACCTAAATGACCAGACAGATGATCAGTAACCAGGAAGTACATGGAGTACCTCTTGGTTCCTCCCCTGTGACTTACAGGCTCCTATAAAGAGCAAGGCTGGTGGCCAGTGAACAGGTGGGATATCAGGGGGTTGAGCTGGGCTAGGCAGGCATAGTGAGGTCATTAGCCTCCAGCCTGGGTCAGACTGGAAGTCTAACGATCTCACTGCTTACTCAGCGGCTGTGGATCAGGCCCAGAGAGAGGAGGCTTAGAGAAAGAGAGAGAGAAAGAGAGAGAGAGAGAGAGAGAGAGAGAGACAGGGCCTGATCTGCAGTTGCTACAGAGGCTGTGGATCAGGCCCAGAGAGAGAAGCAGGGCCTAATCCGCAGCTTTTGTGGCAGCTGCAGATGAGGCCCAGATATAGGTCCAGAGATAGGCCAGGAAATGCTGATTGGCATAGAAACCAACCAAACATAACCAAATCTGGGTGAATTGTGAGGAGCCAATGGCTGCCTAGGAGGCGGACCTTTTAATGCTGACTGACATAGATACCAACAAAACAGAACCTAATCAGGGTGAACTTCGAAGGCAGAACCTAAGGTGGGGCTGAGGAAGGGTTTAAGGGCAACAGTTGTTTGGTGTAAGGTGTAAGAAAGTGGTTCAATTTTTTAATGACCAGTTTGGCAGTATATGCATATGGTTGGCTATCAGTCCAGATATAGGGATTATGTATTTTTTTTTTTTGTCAAGAGCATCTCCTCCTGCTGAAAAAGGCTTTCCCCCATTTAAGCAATCCTATCCTAATTAGATGGGGTTGAACAGCCATCTTTTGGATGCTCAAATTCCTTCCGGACAAAGCCACACACTGGGGGCCAAAGCAGAGGAAGTTAGGGTTGATCAGGCTGGCAGGGGAAGGCAGATGGGGGTGAGATCAAGCTGGAAGGAGGTTAGGGGAAATCAGGCCAACAGGGGAGGGTAGTTGAGGGTGACCAGGCTGGTGCAGGAGGGTAGTTGTGGGCAAGATCACGCTGGCAGGGGAGGGCCATTGGGGGCAACCAGGCTGGCAGAGGAGGGCCATTGGGGGAGACCAGGCTGGCAGGGGAGGAAAGTTGGGGGTGACCAGGCAGGCAGAGGTGGTTAGGGACAACGAAATAGGTAGGTAGAGGCAGTTAGGGGAGATCAGGCAGGCAGGCAGGTGAGCACTTAGGAGCCAACAGTCCCAGATTGTGAGAGGGATGTCTGACTGTCAGTTTAGGACTTAGGAATCAGGCCTAAACTGGCAGTTGGACATCCCTGTATGGGTCCCCGATTGGAGAGGGTGCAGGCTGAGCTTAGGGAATCCCCACCAGTGCACAAATTATGTGCACTGGGCCTCTAGTTAAAATATAATTTTTCAAAGTTCTCATTTGCTTATTAAGACAAAGCTCATTAGAAAAGATATATGATTCTATTTTATAATACAACTTACACTAAAGAAAAATTTGATAATTATCTTGCAGTAAATTGCTCTCAACAAATATTTTATGAGTGCTACATGGTCAATGCAATGAGGAATGTGAAAGCTAGAGTAGCCAGCAAGATAGTCAGTGGATGAGTGTGATGATGTCTGTCCTCTAAATGCCATAGCCAGGGGCTGGTACCAGAGAAGGAGAAAAAGGAAATAACTCTTTTGCCTCATCATCTTCCCACAAGATCTTGCAAACCGAAGATTCTGTATTCTTGCTGTGTGCATGTATCCTTCAGGGTAGCCATAGATGCAGGACTTTCTTACTAACTTCAATTCTATAGCTCCTTATATTTCCAGCTTAGACAGTTATTTAAAAGTAACATGAAAGGATAACACATTGCAGCCACCTTTTCTAGATGTTTGTAGTTGGTTTCCTGTTAACTAGTTTCCTATATGTGCTGGTAGTATCAAAAGGCTTTTTAAAAACATTTCTCTTATTCTACAATTAGATAAAAAGGAGTTAGGGAAAAAAAATATCCTAAAAATATAGAACTCTGGCTGTATCTATCTGTCCCATTCAAAATAAACATATTATTCTTTCAGAAACATTCATCAGTATGTTTAGATCGATGTCTTTTGTTTACATTTAATTTCATGTATTCTTTTGGGTATTTCTGTATACATCCCTACAGACCTCATAATCAACATACTAATTAAAATAACTACACGGTGTTCTACTCTAGTGATGCAGAATAGTTTGTTTATCCACCCACTCAAGTTGTTTCTAATATTTTATTATTATGGATAGAATAAAAAAACATCTTTGATAATTTTACGTTTTTCTTTTATTTTATTGTAGCTATACCCCTAAATAAGTGGTTTCCCTGAGTTGTATTTGGGAGGATTACAGAAAATCAGATAATGTTCTAGAAATATTTTTACTGATTACTGTGCACAGCAATTTTAGGCAGATTAAACTAGTAACTGATCTGAGTGCAAATCACCACATTGATTCATGATTTTTTTAATAATAAAGATAATTTACTTTCTTTATAATAAAGTTATTCTATATTATAAAGAGGTAATATGCAAATTGACACTCACACCCTTGCACAAGATGGCTGCCGCAAGATGGCCGGCAGGGGAGGGTGATTGTGGGAGATCAGGCCAGCAGAGCAGGGCAGTTGGGGGAAGACCAGACCTGTAGAGGAGGTCAGTTAGGGGTGACCAGGCTGGCAGGGGAGTGGTTAGGCATTGATCAGGCTGGCAGGGGAGTGGATAGGGAGTGATCAAGCTGGTAGTCAGGGATCAGGTCTAAACTGGTAGACATTCCCCAAAGGGTCCTAGATTGGAGAGGGTGCAGGCTTGGCTGAGAGATACACACACCCCCTCCCCAGTGCACAAATTTTGTACACCAGGCATCTAGTCCACAGTAATAAAATAGAAAGATTCAAATTGATCATACCTTCTCTACATCCACCAGCCAATCAGGAGTGAGTATGCAAATTAATTCAACAAATATGGCAGGTTTATTTGCATACACAGGCTCTGAGTGGACAGGGGTGGGATGCTGTTGTTGTCATCATGGCAATGATGCAGATATTCCACACCACCCCAGCTGCTCTGGGCCACGTGGGAAGGTGGAAAAGCGGTTCCGGGCAGAGCGAAAGCAGAAAGGTGGCTCCAGGGAAGGTGCCAGCAGCCAGGGGAAGGAAGGCCCATTCTTGCACGAATCTTCATGCATTGGGCCTCTAGTCTATATATACACAAAGCTAATATACTAAGTGTCTGACTGTCCGACTGGTTGCTATGACACACACTGACCACCAGTGGGAAGATACTCAACACGGAGCTGCCACGATGCACACTGGCTATTTATAGAGAAATAGCACCATAGACCTGGCACCCACAAAGCAACACTCAGGTTCACCCAAGTGGAACAGAGGCCCCACCCACTCCCTGGAGTGACAGCCCACCAAATTGCAGATGACACTGCTGAGACCTCAATGCACAAAATGCAGCCCACAGTGCAGCCCCGCCTGAAATAGTCAACTTTGGGCTCTGGGTAATGATGTCACATAGCAACACCCAGTTTCCTTTCCCTAGCGACTAGCCTCCTTGCAGTTTCTTCAGCCCAGGAACATGACTTGCTTTGTAGTCAGGTGGAAACATTTTACACTTTAACCAAATGTCTATGAAGCATTTTTCTGTGCCTCATCTCATTTGATTCTCACAGAAATCCTGGAGTAAGTAGATAGGAGACTCAGTAGAATCCTATTTTCTTTTCATTAAACAGAAAACAGAGACTTAAAAAGTTTAGAAACTTGACTGGACTGAAAAGAAATCAGAAATGGTGGAACTTGAAAGTTACTTCAGGTTTTCTCACTGCACAGAATACAGTTAAACACTGCTGCAGTTAAATATTTTACCCTTGTTCTCACTGTGTGATCTATAATAATAATCTCCTTTGTGTTGATATTTACCGCTGTGTTGCTGACAATATCTGAAAGAGAAGTTGGGGTGCTTCACTGGGTTGGAAAAAGTTTAGCTAAATCAGAAAGCAGGTCTAATTAAGCAAGTTTATCTCTCTATATAAAGTTCAAACACTGAGTGACTCCCTACATATTTTTGCTGGCACCAATCGCACACGTGTGTTTCCATCTGTCATTGTCAATCATAAATTTGGTTGACACTTCTATTATAAAGGGCAAATAATAATATTAAAATATTTCTTCTAATTAATTTTTCCTTTCAATTTGCATGAATTCATGCACTGGGCCTCTAGTATTCTCATAAAAGCCTTAGAAAAATTGAATGGAGCAACTTTTATAAATTTTTGCCTGGTGGGTTGTAAAATCAATTCCTAGAAAGGTAATCTATTACTAATATTATTGGTTAGAACTAACATTGTTCATTTATTAAGAGCATGTACTTAGGGTTGAATATATACTGATTATATCAGGATAAATTTGCATGGAAAAACTTGGGGGAGGAGAAGTCTAATTTTCTATCTCTGGCTCTGTCATTATTAGTATGAGTGATTCACTTTTTGGACCTCTGTATTCTCATTGATAGCATAAATAGGGGAGTTTGTGATCTCTGACATTCCATGTTAACTCCTAACATTTAAAACATTCTTTATTGAGAAAAAAAGCACTGAATCAACAAAATGATTTTCTTATTTCCCAGAACTTATTATTATATTGAATACTGACAACTGACTTTATTAACTAAGCAATGAAAATAAATAGTGTATGTCCTGTACTCCTTTTTCCAGTGACCTTGGCATCTACTCAGTTATAAAAGCAAACACCTAAGACTCGTCAGCCCTGTCCAGTCTCTCTCAAGTCCTCAGCCAGTTGGATTTAAATCCTCTTAAGTTTCCTAAAAATCTCCTTTAACTTAGTAGTCACCATTTCCTCTCATCATCACTGTTACGATAGTCTAATTGTTTATCCTTCTTAAATTCTCTCCACACTGTCACTCCAAATGCAAGTCTGATTATGTTATGCTAGTGGCCCAGTGCACAAAATTCCTGCATGGGGGGGAGGGAATTCCCACACCCCAGCCTGCACCCTCTCCAATCGGGGACCCTTTAGGGGATGTCTGACGGCCAATTTATGCCCAACTCCACAGGGATTGGGCCTAAACTGGCAGTCATTCATCCCTCTCACAATGTGGGACTGCTGGCTCACCTGCCTGCCTGATCGCCCCTTACTGCCTCTGCCTGCCTAATAACCCCTAACTTCCTTCCCCTGCCAGACTGATCTCACCCCCAACTGCCCTCCCCTGCTGGCCTGATCTTGCCTCCAACTGCCCTCTTTGCCTAGGCTTCCACCACCATGGCTTTGTCTAGAAGGAAGTCAGTTGTCTGAAAGATGGGGGGTCAACCCAGTCTAATTAGCATATTATCCTTTTATTAGTATAGATGTTAATTCTCAGACAAAATCTCTATCCATGAGTTTCTATAGCCTATGGATGAGCTGCTAGAACTTGGTATCCCAGCCTTAGAGTATTCTCCCCCCACCCTTCCTCCTCCCCTCCCTCTCTCCCTTTCTAAAAATCATGTCAGGATAAAAAATTAAATAAATACATAAACTCCAAAAAACAACAGTACTTTTAAATGTTCTGAACACTTATTTGTAGATGACTTTCCCCCTGCTGTTTGCTGCCTTTGCAATGATGGATATTAAATATCTAAGCTAATAGAGAGCTTTAAAAATATGCTGGGAGTCACTCAGTGTTTAACCTGAGTACAACAGTCTTCCTAGGATTAAACGCATACTGGTTGAGATGACATAACTGTGTCATGGTTTAAAATATTTTCTAGTTTCAGGCGAAGGAGAAATGCAATTCCTGACTTACGGAAGTTAAATCCGCAAATCATTTTACCTATTTATAGTTAGTTTTTTTTTTAATTAAGCAGAAAAAGGGTTTATTTCTATAATTTGCTTATTAGATTTCACATTCTGCCTTTTAAATTCTAATCTTCCTATTGATTAACTATTTTTTTTTTTGGAGATAAAACCACAGTCAAATCTTATTCACTCTGTGAATTTAAGACATTTATTTGTGAAGTCAATTTATCCAAATTATCTTTCTGAAAAATTGTAATGATATACTTAATAAGTCTTTCCTCAAAATCTCAAGATTTTAACTCCTCTTTCTAAAATGTAATTATTTCAAGAGAGATCAGCTACAATCTATAGTGCAAATAAGCTAAACTGAAGGGTGAGTTCAGTGGCTTCTGAAATCCCAATAATCTTCTGAAATTAAGATTATGTGCTTTATTTTCATTCACTCTTCTTGTCACCAAATTTATCATCACTATAAATTCTAGGTATTTTAGCAAACTTTTTTTCATTTATAATTAAAGTCATTTTCTTAAAAGAAAAGATTTCATTTCTAAGGATTCTGAATAGTCACACTATACGCAATGTTCCTTGCCTTAGCTCAGATCATAACTTGCTTCACAAGTTTTTGGGTAGGTTATGGAAGAATGTCATCAATTTTTAAATGTGAAATTATGCATTACTAATATTGAATTGGACTTTAGGTTGAATATGTGTCATTGGTTTCTTCTTGTATATGCCCGGACCATAGTTCGAAACCTGCAACCTTGGTGTATTGGGAAGACATTTTGACTAACTGAGCTATCTGGCCAGAGCCTTAGGTTGTCTATTTTTATAAAAATTATCACTTTTCTTGTTTCAGAACACATAAAAGTATATTTCCTCTTCCTCCTGAGGTGCAAGCAAACACGAACATTTTAGTACCTGACAAAGGGCTGTTTTAAAACCACTACAAAACATTTTCCACAAATGCCTCTATGCCTCTGTTTTCTATAATAATTCCTAGGTCATTCCCTATATTTCTGTAACCTAACTCAGTCACACTGAGCTCTTTGGGCAGAGAAGAGATATTCCTATGACAGGTGATCCTTACACTTCTTTCCTTCAGTCCCTCATATTTGTTCAATATACACTTATCAAGTTATTTCCTGGGGATACTGGACAGATTCAGTATCTCCCTTCACAGTACACACTATCTACAGGAGAAGACAGATGATTAGAAAGCAAACATGATCTAGCCAAGAAGCCAGAGAAAGTTCTCAGGCAGAATTGAAGCTAAGAAAGTTCAGTTTGGTTCACTACAGAAGGTGGTGTGAGAGGCAGTTTGAGAAGAAAGCTGGGCCAGAGTACACATGAATATAATAGGCATCTTGGACTTCATCCTCCAGGCAATAGGCAGCAAAGAAATGTTTAAAATTATGAAGTCACTAGGCTCTATTTGCCTTTTACAAATGTTACACCAACAACGTGAGAAAATGGATTGGATGAGAGACTGCCTGATTAAGGAATTTGCCAGTAGACATTTACAAGCTGGTGATTCTATAATTAGGTTTATCCTAAGCCATCATTCATTATTGAAATGAATGACTTCCTGAGAAATAAGAAGCTAGATTTGACAAAACTGATTTTTCCCTTTATTTGAAAGTGGAAGCAAGGAAAGAAGGGTAATCAGGAATTTCTAGTGTCTAAGTTGAACATCCGGATGAATGGTGGCAACTTTTATTAATAAAAGGAATCCCTGAGAGAAATTTGAGGGTAACAGGGTGAGTGATGACTTCATATATTGACTTTGAAGTGTTTTGATGATTCCATTAATGGGGAACTGTCTGGACCTCATGAGCCATGCCTGAGCTTAACACAAAGATGCTGCCAAAAACTCTGTTCTCAAGAATATGTGACAGTTATGCATCTTATGTCCATTGGTACCACTTTTTTTTGAGGATAATATGGCAGCATCTTAACATTTAACAATCTCAACTAAGAAATTCTACTTTTAAGAATTTATTCAAAAGAAACAGACAAATTTTCAGAGATATAAGAATGTACATTGATTGCAAATACAGTTGGTTATAGCAAAAGTTACAAAGTGTAAACCATCATCAATATTGTTTGTATTGGTTAGGTGATTATGTTACATTCAGTAAATAAAATCCTACTTAGCTTTTAGAAAAAAATGAAATCTACATGTATTAAAATTGGGAAGTTGTTAAACACATCTTTTAGTGAAAATATACTTGTTTATTCATTTTACATAAATAATAGGTAATATTATTAAGCCCTCATTATGTGCCCAGTAGCATTATAAATTTTTGGTGTATACTATTATAAAGCATCACATTTTCAGATCAATACTATAAGCTAATAAATATTATTTTTATGCTACAATGAGGAATCTAAGGCAGAGAGGAGAGGTAATTTGTCTAAGGTCACAAAGCCAGTAAGTGCTCAAGCCAGGATTTAATTCACATAGAGAATGGAATCTGTTAACTGACAGAGATGAAAGTTTTTGCCTTGCTTCAGAATGGGGGCCAGAAAAATTAAACTGAATTATAGAAAAGTTAAAAACATCACATTCCCATGACCCGAGTTTGTAGACTGAGTCATAACCACTGAAAACCAGTGTAGCTCAGTTGGTTGGGTGTCATCCTATGTATTGCAAAGTTGCCTGTTCATTTCCCAGGTTGTGGCTTGAGTTGTGGTAGGAGATGTGCAGGAGGCAGCTGATTGGTATTTCACTCTCACATCGATGTTTTTCTCTCGCCCTCCCTTAATCTCTCCCTGAAAATCAATTTTAAAATCTTAAAAATAAAGAGTCATAATTACTGAAAACTGAAATAGTTGGATGCCTTGAAGAAATTGCACAGAGAAAGGCATTAAGCTGTACAAATTGGCTTATTCTAGGGAGAGAAAATGAAAAGGCTTTCCACTTTATATGCTTCTTTATTCTTTGAATTTGTGCATTACTAGCACATTTTACTTGTATAGTTAAAATGAGAATGAAGGAGAAAAGCTGCATTACAAATTCATTTAGGATCATATGCAACTCAGCAAAAATCCTTCCATTTCTTTGTATCACATTTAGTTCAGTGCTTTGAAAGCCTCATCATTTAGTTTTTACAGTATGCTTGTCTCGACATGACTATTTTATTAAAAAAATTTATTTTCTCCATAGTCCAAGTTTTAGATGTACAAGAGAAAACCCACTTATTCTCAAAGACTGATGTATACAGGGAGCTGAATGCAGGGAAGTGCACATGGAGAATACCAGCCTAGTACACAGTATTTTCAGACCTACCAATGCATTTGCTCCAATATGAATTGAACTGAGAGCTAAGAGTTGCTGAGGAAGAAGTGGCTCACAGAAAGAAAAGAATAAATACCCAGGCAATCAAACTGTAATCTACACAGATTTAAATTTCTATCTCTGTAAAAATGACAAATTGTCTGCTTCTGGACACAGTTCAAGAGGAAAAAGTAATGGCTAGGATTTTATTCAGACTTATTCTTATTTCCATGGGGCCTGTATAACATTTATTTTTGGTGATATGCTTTTTTTTTAAAGGAAAGAAAAAATTTATTTGAAAGTGATTGGGACATGAATTGTACTTATAACCTAATATTTTTATGGACAAACACAGATATTTTTAAAGGGAGAGTGTTTATACAGAGTGGGGCAAAAGTAGTTTACATTTGTGGGTACGCAAAACACGATTTATTCTTATATTATTATTTATTAACTAGAGGCACGCACATGAAATTCATATGTGGGTAAGGACCCTAGGCCTGGCCTGCGATCAGGGCCATCTTCTCCAGCTGCTCACAACCAGCCCCATCTCCCACTACCAACCACCCCTGGTTCCCCATTCGCCATTGGGTGTTTGATGCCTAATGGCCAGGGGAAGGCCATTTGAAATTTTGGCTGTTCTAGCCCACTTGCTGGCCCCGCCCCCACCCCCACCCACTTCCCCACCATGGGTGGCCATCAGAGCCTGCTGGCTGAATAAAGGGACCAAGAGGTGGCCAGTGTGCCTCATAGTGACTGGTCTAGCAGTTTTTCTGCCGTCAGGGTCAATTTGCATATTATCCTTTTATTGTATAAGATTACTATACTATGTTCCAAAGGAACAACTGTAAACCAATTTTTACCCAACCCTATATATTTTGGAGAATTAGTCATTTTAAGCCATTTGAAATTTTTGAATTTAAAATAACAAAAAAATAAATAAAAACATAGGTCATGAGCAGAAAAACAAACGAGAAGAGACAGCTCACACCCATATCCCCCCACTAACTGCATTGTTAAAAGTTATGCGTGATTGTAATCTCATTTTTTGGACTTTACTACATTTCCAATAAACATATTAGCAAAATTGGAAAAATTTCAAAAGAAAGCATTTATAAAAAGTACATAATTTAAAAAGAAAACAATTTCTACTTAAAACGTATGATATGATCTTAGAATACATACTCTGCCAAGTTTCTAAGAAGAGATCAGTCTAGATTCAGAGAAATTTCAAAGAAAGAAAAAATTCTTGGCTTCCTAAAGCAAAGTATGGATCCAGTCTTATTGCTTGTATTAAATTGATTTGAATCACTCATTCCCTTTCATAAAATCAAAGAACGTTCAGTCTTAAGCATGAAAGTGAAGAGTTTTCAAAGAAATGTTTTTGTAATTGCTCACGTTACTGGAGAGAGTATAAAAAGGTAAACGATGCAAAAACTCTTCAACAGCTTACATGTCTCATCTCTATATCACTAACAAAAAAATGTTCATTTGTTTCCTTGCCTCCAAATTAAGCAGTGATTAGTGATTCCATCAGAAATATATATATATATATATATATACATACATATATATATATATATATATATATATATATATATATATATATATATATATATATTCAAAGCTTTGCATCCAGTTCTCTCATTTCTGGTTCATTGAATGCTGGCTGCACCTTAAGCAAAAGAGCTCCCTGATGCAGTATTTCCCCTTTTATTGAGGGTCTCCTATTTATAATAGAGAATGAGGAAACATCTATTTATTTCTCTTTACAATAAAAAGGAAAATGTTCCTCAGAGTTTTTCCCATGGGATTAGGTACCCATTGATTTCATAAACAGTAAGGCTGATTTGCTTAACTTATTGCATCATTGTTTTACTTTCCTTCAGAAATTTCCCTCAAAATCTAGTAAAGACTCTAATACTAATTTCTATTAGTAAAATTTTAGTTTGTTTTCCTTATGACTTTTCCAAATGATTATTTTTTCCTCTTCCATTTGAAATTGTGGGGTAGTAAATGTTGACTACGGTCATCTGGGACAGATGGGGGTAGGAAGACAAACCAGGGTACATATATTCAAGGCAGGCATGTGACAGACATTGGTATTCTTTTCAGGGAGTTAGTTCCGAGTCCATTCCAAATGAACTGGCAGATCACAGGGAATTAATAATCTCAGAAGTTAAGACTGTCCTTCATTGTTTTTTTTTCTCCTTTTTTCTTTACAAAGGCTCTTGGTCTTCATGAGAAGTCTTTTAATCTTAATGAAAGAACTATGCTTTCAGGTCACAGACCTGCACAGTGAAGATTCTGGCTGAACTGAAGTTCCTGCTGAAATCAGAAATGATCAAAACAGACAAGTGTTGTGGTAATTTTTATCTTTCTCTAAAATAATACTGGAGGTAAAGAATTCATTCATATTTTGAAGAAAAACTACAAGCTTTCAAATAGTGTCATAAGTAAACCACTGCCTCCAGGAACACATAGATATTTGATGTGATCGGTGAAGACAAAGGTTACAAACATCTGGTTTTTAAATAAAATATACTGGTACTTAGCCTTTTCATTCCCCTAGAAAAATCTCATGTTTATAGCATGAAAAGCTCTATCACATACTGGATTGTTTTTATTTCTTTGGATGCTACTCAGGTTCAAATTTTCCAAGATCAAAATTTTTATAGCTTTACTCCCATCTTCCATTCTGTTTTGCAACTTTTTAATGAGTTTGGGATTTTTTAAACAAAAACTTCTGGTAAGCAAATTATAATGCTTTTCTTCATTTCAGCAAATATTCCTTTGTGTGGATTTCTTTGTCCCCAATACATACCAATTGAGTATTTATACATTTTTCAAGTTCATCTCATCTGTGTCACTATTCCTCTTTCTATTCTCCATGCCCTTCACCTGTCCTCTCTCAGAACTATTCACTTACATCTATAACAGTGTTCTCAGCCATAGCCATACATTAGATCCACTTTGGAAGCTTTTAAAACATACCAATGCCTGGGCTCCATTCCCAGGACTTTCACTTCATTTGTCTCGGGCAATATACTGGCATACATAAAATGTTTCTAAATCTCCAAAGGTGATTCTAATGTGCAGCCAAGGTTGAGAATCCCTGCTGTCTCTATTCATCATATTGTATTATGAATATTTGTGAAATTTTATTACTCACTGGAGTTTTCAGCACTTTATTTTTTTTAATCCTCTCTGGGGGAGTGAGGATAGTTTTTAGAGAGAGTGGAAGGGAGGCAAGGGGGGTGGGGATAAAGGAGAGAGAAACATTGATGGGAAAATAACACTGACTAGTTGCCTCTCACTCGTGCCCAAAATGGGACAGGGGATCGAACCTACAACCGAGGTACATACCTTTGACTGGGAATTGAACCTGAGAACTTTGGTCAGAGGGCCTATGCTCTAACTACTGAGCAAAACTGGCCAGGGTTGGAGTTTTCAGCTCTTAAATCAGAAACTATATCTCATTTATAAGGTGAATCCCAATGTCCATTGCATTTGGTCTATGGAATGCTTGTCTGCTAAGTACTCTGCAGAGCATTCCAGAAGACCAATAATTCAAGAGAACATCATCTCTTACTAAACATATCCCAGTGTTATAGGAAATGTCAAACAAGGGCAAACCTAATATACCATAACTGTGACCCAGTAAGGCTGTAAGAGAATTAAAATATTAGGACAGAGAGTCAAATCAACTTGATAAATCAGGAGGACATAATGAAGAGGGTAAAAATCTTAGGATCGGACCATGTGTAGAATTTTGAAAGGATTAATCAAGTGTATAATTTGGACAGAAAGCAATGTAAATAGTGTGGAGATGAGAACAGAAGAATTTCTAGTGAAAGAGAACAGAATGTGGGAAAGGGAATAGGTGGGCAAGTGTGAAGTCCATGGTTTCATAGCATTTAAAAGAAGCAATTATAGGGAGAGCAGAGTGATGAAGGTAGGAAGCCAGTGGGGTGAGTACACAGAGGCTTTGAATGGCCAGTGGATGTGACTGGACTCCATGAAGGGATGTGAAGTGTTCTGAGCTGGGGAGTATGAACTTTTATATTTGTTCTTTAAAAAAAATGAATCTGCCTAATTAATTATCTTTAAGCTTTTAAAAATACATTTTATATGATCTGAATTATATTATATAATTACTACAAGAAAGTAAGGCTTCCTAATGCTAAAATCCTTTTCATTATCTGGTCAATGAATTCATCAAACAATAGATCAATAAGGACCAGACACGTAAATTTACTGTGCTCTGGAGACAATATTTTATTGGCTTAGTGAAGAAGAAAATAGAAAAAGGTGAAGACATATAATAGCTGTAGTAGTACTCTTTAAAAACTGGCCCAAAAGACTTAGCTATTTTTTGGTGGGGGTGGGGAAGTAGCAAAAGGAAAATGAGGTAAAGAAAATGTCCTTCACTTAACCTGATTTTCTTCACTTCTACATGTATAGGTCTAAGTTATTGATTTCATAGTCATATTGATGTCTCCATTATTGCTTTTGATGAACAGATGCAATATTGTGTGAAAAAAAACCTCAGAAAAATAATTTTCATAGTGTATTATCACTTTAGGCATAACATGTTTGCTCAGGTCAGCTCTTACCATGATGTTCAGGCTGATATTGTACTTATTTATGTATTGCCTTAACAAACCACATTTGTCCCTTACTACTGCCCTAAACAGAGTACTTTTAAGATATACACCAGGTTATTTTTTTACTTTTTAAAAATTTTCACTGTATTTATCAATAAAGTTACCCATAAAGGAATAGGATACATAACACGTATTTAAAAACCCTAAAGCAAGTCAATGTTTAATGTATTGGATATACTAATATCTTTTATTTTAAGTTTAATCATATAGCTACATGTGTGTTTGTATGTATATAAATATCCCAGTGAGAAGTGAAGAATACTAAAGAATTCAGATATCCATGAGGATATTTAAAACAAGATATATTATTCAGAATCTAACCATACAACTCAACATTTGTCTTTGCCAGTAGCACACAGTGGTATCATATGATACTCTATGGTGAGGTTCCATGCTTCACATACTGATGCTCTACTCCTTCAGCTAGAGTCTTTATGCCCTGGGGGCAGTTTTCCATTTTTTAATTGTGTCAGGCACTTTAAAATTGGATTGAGAAAAACAAATAAATTAAGTAAATTCTCAAGGTAGTGCTGCCCAGTTCCAGACAAGATGGAGTACACACAATCAATTTTCCTTTTCCTGCTAATCACAAAACATACTCTAGTCACAACATGTAAGTCATTTATCAGAAGACTCTAAGAGCAAAGAAGGAAGATTGGCTGGGAGCCCACAGGATCTGGGGACTTATATGACAATGATAGTGAATTCTTTGTGTTTTGTTTTTTCTTCCCTTGACTACTATATATCCCAAAGTGGGTGTTAAACAAACCCTTAGTGCTTGTAAAATGCCAAGTGAGATATAGAAGCCAAGAAAAACCAAAGGCCTAGTAAAAGGGTAGCCCAACAAAAATAAAACTTTTAAATACACCTGCCTATTCTGGGAGTGAATAGCACATAATAGCAGTGTCTCTCCCTATTGGAAGGCTGGTACAGCAGAGGGAGAGGGTCAATGAGAAACCATGGGGGAAACCTATATTCTACTGCCATTCCCATTTTAGAAAAGAGATAGCATCCCTTTCCCCATAGATTCTGTTAATGAACCAACTTCCTACCCCCATGAATTATACAGGAGGTGCCTCTCCCCTCAGAGCCCCTGGTTGGAACTCTGACTTTCCCTCCCTGTTACAATCATATGGAAACAGAACTATTTTCTGCAGCAGAAGGGATAACCAGAACGAGTGTCTTTGTGGTCATGGAACAGTTTTTTGTGATGATTAATCTATACCTATGATACAGTTTCATAGAACTATATAGTCTCTTCACCCAAAACAAAAACAAAAACAAAAAAAACCTGGCAAAAACTCACTAAAGGCTATAGCTGAGTTAATAGTACAAGTATTGTATCAAAGTAAATTTCTTTAAAATAAGAAATAAAAATATATGTGCCTCATAAGCTTATATCTATATATATAAAAAGTCAGCAACCATAACACCAGAACAACTGATCATTATGATGCCCACTGTGGTCAGTGAACCAGCCTGATCTGGGAGTGAAGCTGGCCAGCCAACTTCCTGCTGCCCCTTTCCCAACTGGCTCCACCCCAGATTAGCCCCCCAAACCCTGATCAGGGGCAGGGCCGGCCAGCCAACTGCCTGTGGCCCCTGATTCCAGCCTGCCCTGCCCCAGATGGGCCCCTACCACACCAATAGGCCCATGGCCCCTCCCCCCAGTCAGCTTCACCCCTGATTGGCTCTCCACTCAGATCAGGGGCAGGGCTGGCCAGCCACGCATCCATGACCTCTCCCCCAGGCCACTGGCCCCTAATCAACACCTCCCAACCCATTCGGGTCAGCCAGTCTATTCTCCACAGCCCCCTCCCCCCATGGTCAGCCCAACCCCTGACCAGTCCCCACCACCCAGATCGACCTGTGGCCCCTCCCCCCATTCATCTCTACCCCCGATGATCACCCCTCACAAACCAATTGGAGGTGGGTCAGACCAGCCCACTGCCCACAGCCCCTCACCATGGCTGGCCCCACCCCAAATTAGCCCCCTCCACCTCAATTGGGAGTAGAGCCCCCTAGCCAATCACCTACGGCCCTTGCCCCCAGCCAGCCCGCCCCTGATCGGTCCGATTGGGATGGGCCAACTGGCTAACCTCCCACCATTTCCTCCTTTTGACAGGCCCAGCCCCAATTGAGGCAGAGCCAGTCAGACCCTATCTGTGCACAAATTTGTGCTCTGAAACTCTAGTATTTATATAATAGTATGTCAGTTATTCAATTCTTCTGTTATTTTTATTTTATTTTTTTTATTATTTTTTTTTCTTCTTCTGTTATTTTTAATGCTTTTGTCCTGAACATTGGAAACCTAATAATACATGTGTTATGTATATTATAAATGTGATAAAACTTTTTTAAAAAAGGGTGATTTTGCCACTTGAGTAGATTTTCTAATATTACTACTAAACCAACTATGACAACCGAATACTATTTCCCCCTAACTTTCAAAATTCGGGTTCTTAATCTAAGAAGAGTAACTACTTAAAAAGAAAAGTTTCTATTCACATCTGGATAAAACTTTTTATGGTTTACTTAAGTGCAGTCATAGTCACATGATATTATAAGATAAACTCTGAGACCCCTCAGGGGAAGTTGAAGAGCTGGCTTCAGCCTGATCCCCACAGACCAGGCCGAGGGACCCCCCTGGTGCACAATCCATGCACTGGGCCTCTAGTTATAAATAATAGAAACAATACTTTGGGTTTTGTGTTATGCCTTTTCTCTAAGAAATGAATGTTTTTTCTTTTAATCTCATCATGTAACTGATAAGAGTTCTGTACTGATGTCTCTTTTTCAAATGGCATAATTAAATGGCAGGGCAGTTCATATGCCTTGCCTCGGACCACAGTGGCGAAATCACCAATAGTGTAAGAGTCATAAATTAGGCCTCATGATCTCTCTGTCTGGCTTTTCAATTACATAAGACAATGCTTTTAGCTAAATCTCTACCTGAACATCATTCCACTGAATATGCAATAGTTGATACTAGAATACTCTTTTTTTTTTATAGCTGTGTTCCCACAAAAATTTTCTGCCTGCACAACACTATTCAGGTACTTAATTTATCCTAATTTCATTTCTATTCAAGTATTTTTTTTTTTTTAGAAATTCAACATCTTTAAGTTATTAAATAGGTTGCGATACAAGAACTATGCATTGTGACGGACCAAGTTTCTTTATTATAAATATGTATGTAGACTTTTCCAAAGGGAAGATAACCATTAATGCATATTGTCATCACTTACTTTCTTCTTTCTGTTTCAAATCTGTGGAGTAGTTTCCGAAGACCACCATTCTTAAATCCCTGAAAATGGGCAGCTGGGGCTCCCACAGTGATAACATCATAGAGGGCATCTGGAACAGGAATGGACAAGGAGATGAGCACTTTGCAAACATTTCTCTACAGCTTGCTGTTTGCACTGGAGCATACATAATGTTGGAAGTCTAAGACATTATTCTGTTTAATTTTGCAGGAATCACTATGAACTCGCATCTCAAGGGGGCGAGATGAGCTAATTTATCTTTCTAAAAGCCACCTGTGCACCTATACAAGTTATAATATATCCTTGATTTATGACTACATCTTAATTATACGCTACTGTGTAGAACAGTATGTTCTCTCATTCGTCTGTATACTTACTGAGATAACATGCTAATTGGTCTTTTGTGTATTTTATTTTATTGAGTTTTGCATCATTTAATTAGCAATCATATTGAAATTCAACAATAATGAATCTTTCCACCGAAATTTACAGAGAAAAGAAGCATTTTGGTTCAAGGCCAGAACAGTATCAGTGTATTGTAAAAAAAATCTAACTAAAGTAGTCTCTGCCTGTATATACTAAATCTTATACAATTTTAATGCATGCTTTTGCAATTTCCTCAGGTGACAGAAGAATACACAAAATGTCTCCTGATCTATTTTCCAGCAAGATATTTTGTGTGTGCTTTTTTTAGCAAATAACCATACATTTAAATTGAACCTCAATCCCTTGATCTTGAAAGCCATCAGGCTTCATACATATTAAGTTTATGGCCTTAAAACATGCCATACATTCTGATGAAAAGTATCCCCATCAGAAAGAAGACAGAGTGAATGCCCTCTTATTGGACTACATTTTATTTGAGAAACCTAATTTCATAGTAGATCCTTTTCATGTTAATTTTGGTATTGACACATTGACTGCTTTTCAGATCTCATTTACAGGGAAAAACATGAATTATTTTATTAGCTTCAGGTAAACACCATAACTTTTCCAAAGTAGTTCAATCTAAATGCACCAGTAATATCTTCCTTAACAATAAATATCTTTAAAACTCAAGGTCACAAAAAAAGCTGAATACAACTCAAACTAACCCATCAATAAAGTAAACACTAAACAATTATTTAATAGATTGCTGGAGTGATAATCTGTTGCCCTTTTTTAAAGAAGTCACCAATAAAGTAGAAGTCAGCTTACCTTAAAATAACAAAATATTAGACTTCTGTGTAATTAAAAAAAATTGCCTAGGGGTCGTTAACCCAGGACTAAGAAAAGGGTTCCAGATATAAATTTTGTAAGTGCATCTGTTCCACTTCCTGGAAAGGAATCACAGCTTTCTTAAAAGGCCATGAGCTCACCCTACTAAATAATCCTATTCCTAATGGCCTTTAGGAACATCTCTGAATGTCAGCCAGCTATTAAACTTAACTTGTTCTAAGGCTTTCAACCTGCCCTACCTCCCTGGTTTCCTGTGACAAGTATAGGCAACACATTCCTTTAAATATTCCAGACTAAAATTCTCAAGCTCTCAAGACCAGTTGCTTTCTTTCCCTCATCATTTTATCTGATCAGTTTCAACAACTCTGCTCCCCAAATTTTATTCTCTCTTATCACTGTGAACTATCTTTATTTTAATTCTAACCTTCCTCAGCTCCTGTCAGGATTATTACGGTCTCTTCAGTCTTAGCCTCCCTGCATCCACAGTGCAGATTGCTTCTCCTGTGTTGGTGGCCCAAAACTCTGCCCAAAACACAGGCTTTAATGCTTCTCATATATTTCAAAGATTAGGAGAATATTCAAATGTGTGCATGTTGTAGATGCTCAATAATTGCCAATAAACAATATTTTGAGGATGAATTGTTTGTCTAATTTGTCTTTAGATTATATAGGGAATTACTATTCTTAATTGAAGAATAAGTTTAAGTACACTATCCAGAAAAAAAAAATTGAAATCTGGAATATACTTATCTCTAGGGGAAGAAGATAACCACATATCCCTCCCTGAAACACACTCAATAAAAGAACAAGGAGAGCTTATGATTATCTACATGGAAAAGATGGAATTCAGACCCTTCATGCACACAAATCAACTCAAAAGGATTAAAGACTTCAACATGAGAACTAAAATCATAACACTTATAGAAAAAAACTTAGGGACATTTCATAATATTGGTCTATAAAATTATTTCACTAAAAACACAGGTAACAAAAACAAAAATAAACAAGTGGGACTACATCTAACTAAAAAGCTTCTGTTGGCCCTGACCAAGCGGCTCAGTTGGTTGGATTGTCATCTAGTACACCAAAAGGCTGAGTGTTTAAATCTCAGTCAGGGCACATATCTAGGTTAAGGGATTGATCACCAGTATAGGCATGTATGGGAGGCAACAGATCAATGTTTCTCTCTCACATCGATATTTCTCTCTCTCTCTCTCTCTCTCTCTCTCTCTCTCTCTCTCTCTCTCTCTCTCTCTGTAGTGAAAAAAAAAATATCCTTGGGGGAGGGTTAAAAAAAATTCAATAATGTAAAAAAACAACATAGAAAACAGGAGAACAAGAGAAAACATTTGCAAACCATATATCTCATGAGGAGTTAATCTCCAAAATATGTAAAGTACTTCTATAACTCAATACAAGGCTCTAGGAAGTCTTAATATTTTGCAATTGTTATTTGATAACTATCAGTTATTATATCACTGTATTGAAACAGTTATCTATTTTGCCTCCTTCATCTTTGAATTTCACTTGCCATTAATTATACTACAAAAATAGTAGGCAGATCTAAGTACACCATGGGATTTACTTTCTGGTCTCAGTTTAGTTAATGAAGAATGATATACACTTAAAGTACCATGTTCATTCTTGGCCAGAGCAGATGCACTCCTTTGAATTTAGTTAGAATTAAATTCAATTGATGAATTTCCTTTAAGGAAGAACAGATATTAAAAAAAGGCAATAAAAATAAAATTCTAAAATAATCTGATCAGTAATATTTCTATCATTTTAAAAACTTACCTATTTTATCCTGCTCCTTAAATTAGTTAATTTTGTGACATAAATAGCCCTTAAGTGTGTATAATAAAATCTTTCTGATTTTTTTGTATTAAGAGACAACTATAAAAATGTAGGTGAACATTTTATTTTACAAAAAATTTAAGCAAAAAGAGTTGAAGGTCCTTTTTCCTTTCTTATAAAATATAATGTGTATTTCTACCACTGATATTTTTATACCTCAAAAAATGTCCTTGGTTTTGTGAAAATTGTACAGTATACATTATAATAGGAAAGTGAAATTCAAGTTGCATTTCATCAAGCTACAGATACTAGGTTGATTTGAAATTTAATAATAGGGCTGCTTCATAGTCTTTTTAAAGCCATTTAATAATAGAAATGAGATAATAAGTCTATTTTCCCCATAAGATTTCTTTAAAATTCCTACAACTATAAAAATAGTGCTAATAAAAAATGTAGACATGCTGATCTCATTTCAAGGAACAATTTAAGCATAATCCCTGACTTCAAAAATGGCCCACAAATGACTTTGACATTATTCACAAGACCAAGGGATTTTTGAGGAAAATCTGTTTCAAAGTAGTCCAAGAAATTTGGCATCATCATGAAACATATCTAAAGGTAATTATGCTTCATTGATGAGGTGATACATGCAAACTCTTGAAACGCAGAAATCAAGAACAGCTCCTCTTAGTTGTTCCAGCTTCAGTGTAGAGATTGGAAGTCTAAGAAGCGAAGAGGTCAACTGATTAATCCATAGTTACACAGAAATGCGGGTGACATTGTACCTAACTCCAACTACAGTTTTATGATATCATATAGTATATGTTCTTTCATTTACTATTTTTCTCTTTCCTCTTTCTTTCTTCCACTCTTCCTTTTCTCCCATCCTAAATCATATTATAGATACTATAATAAGATTTATACATATAAAAGGCTCATATGCTAAGTGTCTGACCTTTCAGTAGACTGTTTGATCAGTTGCTATAACATGCACTGACCACCAGGGGGCAGATGCTCTGTTAGGCTAGCTTGCTGCTGGGGTCCAACCTATTGGGACTGGGTGAGATGAGCTGGACATGCCCTGGAGCCCTTGGGCTGTTCCTCCCTGGCCGGCTGGGCCTGATCGGTCCCATTGGGGACTGGATGAGATGCTCAGGACACTCCCTGGAACCAACTTTCTGTGGTCCCTCCTTGGCCTCTAAAAATTTCTTCTAATTAATTTCCTTTCAATGTACACAAATTGGTGCACTGAGCCTCTAGAATTACACACACACACACACACACACACACACACACATTATGTACAGTAACTTAAACATATAATATTACAATATCTCAAGAATCTGGATGTTATACTATTCACAACTGATTTTCTAATAAAATAAAATTTACTGAGATATATCAGAGTGGAAAATAGTATTCTTAATTTCAGGGTAGTTTTTTGTTATTATTGTCACTGTTCTGTAAGATCTCTATTGTGGTGGGTACTCTACTGCATTTAATTTCAATAATGAGTAAAGATGAAAATTTAACTTAATGGGTCTGGGGGCATCAGAAGTTAAATGGAGGTTATTTCACTTGTCAGTATGAGACATGACATCATTAGTTCTGCTCAGTTACTTATTTCAAGAGCTAGACATTAGCCTCAGATTTGGTAAATCTGCCTGCTATTGTTTGTAAAGCTGCCTCTCCAAATATAGCAGGCATATTAATCAAAGGTGAATGGATGTAATTTACTAATGGTAAGAAGGAAAATGAATGTAGTCTACATTCAATAACTCACCAGTGAAATACCAAGGCTTGGCCAATCTTACTTGCATCGTTACCTTACAAAATGTTGTCTGTAATTCAGCTAAACACTTAAATCAGCAACCACGGATCTTAAATAAATTAAACTGCAATTCAAAATCTGCTAAATACATGTTACATAAGTAAATAGGAGATTTGATTGACTACCATCTACAACTTTTAATTTTTATTTTGCAAGTAAGTAAAGCAAAGCTCAGAGTGGTTATTAACTTGATTACAGTCAAAGAAATTATAAGTCCCTAAAAATTCAGTCATTTTCAATTTCTACTGTAACATATAGTTGTTACAGTCTAGTCTATAACATCTAGTCTATAAAGCACCTATTTTATTTGAAATCCATAACATCTAGTCTAAAGAGCACCTATTTTATTTGAAATCCAACTTCAAATAACTTTTAAACTTATAAAAATAAATATTTTAAAACAAATATTGAATGTTATACATATTTTATACATGCAGTATACATACTAATATAATATAATACATTATGCAATAGATTTCAGTACATTCACCTTAATTCTTGGCTGTAGGAAAACTTGTTCTTTCCTAAGTTTTCTCCTTAAGTACTTTAAAGGAAGGAACCAGTCTTTCTGAAAACTATTTATTATGTTAAAATTCTCTAGTTTATAAGTTGTACCTTAGTTCTAACATCAAAATCTTGCTTTTTTCTCCACTGCTTGATTTTATTATCACATATAAAAAGTTCCTCCATATATCTTCTTATGGGTAAATTATTTTAGAAACCAACTTTATTTGGAAATAGGGTCTCTACAGATTAATCAAGTTGAAATCAGGTTCTTAGGATGAGCCCTCATCTAACATAACTGGTGTCCTTAAAGGGGAAATTTGGGCACAGAGAAGAACATAGAGGAGAACACCATGTGAAGATGGAGGATCAGTGTGATACTTTGGCAAACCAAAGGAAACCAAAGATTGCCAGGGGGAAAAAAGGACTTAGGATGAGGCAAGAAAGGATTCCCATACAGTAGTGGTCAGCAAACTCATTAGTCAACAGAGCCAAATATCAACAGTACAATGATTGAAATTTCTTTTGAGAGACAATTTTTTTAAAGTTAAACTTCTTCTAATGCCACTTCTTCAAAATAGACTTTCCCAGGTCATGGTATTTTGTGGAAGAGTCACACTCAAAGGGCCAAATCGCTGCATATCGCTCGAGAGCCCCAGTTTGCCAATTATGGACCTACAAGTTCCAGAGGGAGCTTGGCTCTGCGGACACCTTGATTTTAGACTCCTGGCTTCAAGATAGTGAGACAATAAAATTCTGTTGTTTAAGCCAACCAGTTTATGGTGCTTTGCTATGGCAGATCTAGGACACTGGTACATTTCCCAAACCAAACTAAGTAGAAGAAATTTTATTTGCTTTTCTAAATTTCTTTCATTTAGTTTCTAGTTTCTTCATGTTAAATTGGAGAAGCAGAAACTAAAGGCATTGCATTCACCTAGCCCACTCTAGTCTATTTTTCAAATAGTATCTTGGCAAAAGACAGCATAATGTAAATGGTTCTGTCATTTTTAATAAATAAAGATGATGTACAAAGCCACTTAGATAATAATTTCTCTTTGTTTGGCGGAAGTATTTTAAGGATCATCACCAAATATTTTAATGTATATTTAAATACAAGCTCCTATCGATTTGGCCATGACAAACCACCTGGTTTGGTGATACTTCTATCATCCACTCATGGCAACATCCCAGGTCACCCTTCTCTCCCATTTCATCATCCTATCCATCATCAAATACTTGCATGTGATGACGTTTCCAAAATGCCTCTGCCTCTCTAAATCATCTTCCCTCTGCATCTGGCTACCTCCTTAGATATTATTGTCTCTTTACTGATCACTTTAACAGACATGATAGAGCTGATAAACCCATTTTGTTCCAGTGATGACAAAGGCCATATATATCATGGAAACTCTTATCGTTCATTCTAGGTGTTTTACATACTCTAATTCACTTCGTTTGGAAGAGAACAACACAGGTTAGAAAGAATAAATAACTAGCTTAATAAAAACTGGTGAAGCGGCAATTCTATTCCATTCCACTCCAAAACATATAAACTTTTTACTGTATCATAAAGGCCTATTTTACTGTATCATAAAGGCCTATTCATATCAGCCATTAGAGAAAAAAATCACGTTGATTGTCAGATAGCATTTAAGTACTCTAGTTTCTTTATTACTTGTTGATACTCTGGTTTTGATTATTTTAAAACCATTATATGTTACGTTCAAATTGCTGACAGACACTCAGTAATCAAAAGTTCCTAACTGCCTTGGGCCAATCCATATAATTTTTATTTCAGTTCTTTCATTTGCCAAATTCTTGGTTAAAAGGACGGTCACCACCAAGACAAACAGCTTGAGTCCAACTTGTGGCTTTGGTTTCTCAAGGTCAGTAAATGATGAACAATGCTTGTCTTGCCTTTTTCTTTTTTTCCAATCCAAACAGTAGCATGATTGGTAGCTATTAGGAGTCATTGACACTACTTAAAGAAGCTAATATTCATTTTGCATATTCACCTGCAACTCCGTTTAGGTGCTACATTGACAAAGTAGTACTCAGAAGCATAGGAAAAACAAAAATAATAGTTCCTTTTGATAGATCCTCCCTTCATCCCCCAACTGGTGGGCAGAGTATGACCTAACCTGCGGCCTGGAAATATCTGAGTACCTAACCATGCACATTATATGGATTATGCATTGAACCACCAATCAACACCTGCCAGATACCCTAGCCCCTTGTTCCTATATGACCATATATTAAGCCACCAATCAGAGCGTGCCGAGTACACTAAGCCCCCATTCCTTCCCATTCCTCCCCTTAAAAGGTGTGCTCACCTCTGCATGTGTTACTGTTCTTCCCAAGTGAGACAGCCCCACAGGTCTCTTTCCCCTAATAAAGCCTGTAATTCTGGTTTTTGGCTCCCAACTTATTTTCTCGTCTTTTATAGTATTCAGGGTTATTATCAGCTTCAACTGTTTCATCTCTACTTCATATAAATGCTTAAATTGTAAAGTCTGCCAATAGTGGACATTTTTAAAGAAACACCCTAACATAAGTTGCCTATTTTGAAAATAATACTATATTATACCCTACCTTTCAGGTGAGGGCTGTGTACGTGCATCCTCTGCAGGTGTAGATTTATTGGAACAAATTCTAATGTTTTCTCTCCTTTGCTGCTGCTTGATTTGAAAGAGGACCCTAGGTGGAAAGAAACGTAATTATTACTAGTAAGTAAATAATGAGGACATGTGTGTGTACATTTGCTGAAAAATAAATTTGACATAAAGAACGGTTACAAAAACTTTAGAAAGAAAATATAACTGTATAATTTGCTTTTCTTCTCAGATATTTAAATTTTTTAAACTCTCAATTACCTTTAGAATAATACCATGAGGTGAAATAGTGCATTTTTTCTTTGTTATTTTTCATGCCAATATGGAATTATAAGATGCTTTAAAAAAATACTGGCTCTTCTATATCCATAATAATGTTTATTATTGTTTCCATATAACATATATGAAATGCAGCACAGGTTCAATATGTAGTTATGTAGTTATTGCTTTCACACCTGTTTCCTTGCTGAGTTCTGTCAGAATATCTTGGTACATGTTGACCATTTGATCACAGTGAGTGAGGACATTTTTCCGTAGATTGTCCCAATGAGGAGAGAGTTCACCAAGTTCTTTTAGCTCCTGGTTCCTGTTAAGAATAGGAAAGAGGACAACATTTTTATGTAAGTCCATATACATAAACTGCTTAATTAGGGTTGTTAAACCAATAAAAAATTGATTTGCCATTCCTTTGGGGAAAGCTCTATGTGCTTTTTAGGGGGGAAATAATCATTTTAACACAAAGAAACACATGAATAATTTAGGTCACACAAACATTAAACATATCAAAGAGAAAAAAGTACAGGTTAAATTCACTGATAAAAATTTCACAAAGCCTGACCGGTTGAGTGTCGACCTATGAACCAGAAAATCATGGTTCAATTCCCTACTAGGGCAAATGATCCGGTTGTGGGCTCAATCCCCAGTGCTGGTGGCGGGGGTGAGGGGGATTACAAGAGGCAGCTGATCAATGATTGATTCCCTTTTATCATTGATGTTTCTATCTCCCTCTCCTTTCCTCTCTGAAATCAATAAAAATAGATATTTAAAAATTTTTTCCCAAAGATGGCAAAGACTAGCTAATATACATAGAGACCATTCAGTTGAAAAAACCTCAACAGAAAAATGCTAAGTTCTAGGCTTTGACCATCCAAACTGAAATCAAATGAGGACAATCAGACTATGCCTGAAGGAAGCATAAGATATCCAGGTAATCTAATTTATGTAAAATATGTATATAATTTTTAAAGCCAATAAATAGAATGATCAGGTATGTTTTTATTGGTCTCAGTTTCTCCCATGAGTCCAATTTAAGTAAATGTTGCATAAGTTTTGCCCCTTCTTTATCAAAAGGAAAAGCTAATCATGCCTTTAGGTTTTAATTATTAACTTTTATCTAATTCTCTACCCTTTATCCAAGTTAATTTAAATAATCAGAATGCCTTTTCAAATTATAATGATATATGGTTTTAATATGCTGCTTGGTTAAATCTCTTATTCATTTCTGTAACCTTTTACCAACAACATTTTCATGAGGCTAATTTAACCAGCAATAATGAACCTTCTTTGCTATTTTGTCTGTGAAACATGCTAAATACCAAGCTAATAAATTCAGAAGAAGAATCTTTAACATCCTGTTAAATGCAAGAGTAATGGATGGTGTGGAAAGATGTGACTTGGTTCCAAATGTTTGTTGCTGTCTTTGTTCTGTTTCAGTGGGGATGCAGTGTAGTTTTGCTATATCTTTCATTTGAGGTCTTTATAATTTTTTGAACAATCATCTCATTCTCAACCGATCCACAGTTTAGCTGTCATCACACAGTATTTGTGGGAGAAGGAGTAATTAATCAATAGACAGTGAGAGTAAAGAAAGTTCATGACCAAAGATGAGGTCAGAGGGAAGGTTGAAGAATAGGTGAGTCAAGTTCTCTGCGTATAAGCAAGTCCCAGAGTATTTAAGTTCAAGACAAGCAACAACCACCACCAACGCAAACAAATAATCCCCCAAACTGGAGATATCCAAGTTTAGAAAGACCTGGACAATTAGGTCAAATCAAAGGATAGTATAATATATCAATTTAATTTGTAAGCTTTAGGCTGTACTTCCAATATACACTTATGATAGAAATATCAATTACATATTTCTGCTTAATAATAGATGTTTAATACTAGTAGGTTTAAAATTTATGTTGCCTCTGAATCATTATCAGAAGCAATAATTAAAAGGAGGTGATTAGGGAGATAAAGAAGGAGATAGCAAAGATCCTTACTATGGTGTGGAATCTGGAGATGGTATACACCTCCTTGCCTAAGAGAAGCCTGGAAAAGTGTAGTCAGAAAAGTTTAGTGATCTGTGGGGAATGACTTAAACTATGCTGGGATTAGTCCATAGGTTTCATTTAAATTTTACTACACTCTTCCACTATGTCAAAATTTATACACAGAAATACATAGAGAAATATGGCATTCACAGCTTTTTTGTTCTAAGAAATGGCATTGCAAAACTACACATTCTGAAAGAGACATATAACCAACATAAGATACCTTTGCATTAAAAACAGTCAAATATAAGGGAACTACAGAATAAAGGTGTCATAAACAAAGTGGAGTAATGAACAAGTTGTAAAATAAAGTGAGGCAGAGAAAGAAAGTAGCTGTAAATTTTAAAAAATTTAAATAAATTAATTAGATTAATACATTAATATAAATAAAAATAGAAGATAATTAGGTGTACCAAAATCAGAAAACTTCAATATTTCACAGGTAAAGATTCAGCCTGTGGGATATTAACTCCTTTGCACTCGGTTGTGTAATCTGTCTCTTTGGGTAGCCACTGGGGAAGCAATATCCTGGTGGAGACAGAACTTTCCTGGTTCTGGTCTGATATGACACAGGTGCCAGAGCCACTCTGGATCTTTCCATGTAGATGCCATTGGAGGCATGCTAATGCCTGGTTATAACCTTCAGGGAGGCTAATACAGCTGGTGGAGTTAGGAAATTAAGTGACAGTGGAAACAATATATGGGGATCTCCATTGAATAAGTGATAAAAAATGAAGACACACTAGAGTTGAGCCAGTATAGGAAAGCACATAAACTGGGCACCACCTTGCACAACTCCAATGCACTTGCATCATTTTCTGATATCCAGGGAGCACATTACACAACATTCCTTATATCTCCCAATAAAGAGAAGTTCAAGTACAATTCTTCAAAGTCATACTAGTTGCTCTTCCCAAAATTTAAGGAGGGGCAATAACCAAGCTACAATATCTAATACTCTAGCTGATTCTTGGGGCCTAATTAATAATAATCATCATCAATCTTCTCTACCATTCATTCCAGATTTTTTTCATATTTTACTGGCACTTCAGCTGGTCTGAGTTACTGCCTTGTGAGGTATGGGGTTAGGCCCTTAGTTGTCTTGCTCATATAGAATCCTGGTTGCTGCAATTGCCCACTCATATCTGAACTTTCCAGACATTTTTTCCTTCAGGCTGTAAAACAGCAGCCTTCTTTCCTTATGATGATAAGAATAGTATCTCTTACTGTCTTTGCTGGACCATTGTAATGAGGAATGTGTGGTAACCAGATCACTTGTGAAATCAATCATAACTTCTAGTTAAGAGGGATTATGAATTGGTCCCCTGACAGAACCACAAAAACCCATAGCCCAAGAACCAGAATTCTAACTGGAAAAGTCCAAGGTTGTAGGAAAAGGCCCACTTTTTATCTAGATGGTTTGTTTTGTCTTGCCTTGTTTAAATGTTTCAAAATAATACATGCTTTTCTTCTTCAGTAAAATAGCAAGTTATTGTATGTCACTAAGATCCTCTGAACTTTCCATAAAATGAAACACACTACTATTTAAATATATAGTTTTAAACACATACAATGGAAGAACATAAAGGAAAAGTTAAATTTAAAAAACAACCCTATGAAGAATGAAGATAAATAATTGAACACAAAATGAGTCATAGGGGAACTGAAAAATAAATATCCAAAGCTGCTATAAAGTTTTTTTTATATATAATGAATAAAACATGGCAAGAATATTAAATAGATAAATTGTTTAAAACTTTATTTTTTATACCCCTGGGAGCGTTGTGGCAGAGGGTCAAAGGGAGGATGTTGAACAAAAGGGAAGCCAAGTAACTGGACAGGCATCAGGCCTGTTTCCTCACTCAACCACCCACTAGAACAATTGGCTGCACAGGAATCTCTTTGATTTACATGGGAATTTTGTGTACAGTTTGGTTGGAGGGGGGAAGGTGTCTCTGCTGATAAAAAAATAAATTATAAAATTAAAATATAAAAAAATAAAAGCAAGTTCAGCCTCTAGTTAAAGCTTTTTAAAACAACATTTGAAAGCCTATACAAGGAGGGAATTTCAACCTGGGGAAAACGTGCTCTGAGCCTTCAGAGACTTGTCTCACTCGTCTTTTCATCCTACCACAGTTCTGTTTGACTGAGGTTTGTTGATTGAGCAAATGAAAGGTTTGCTTACAGGTTGTTATTCTTAGTTTTTCCTGAATTTGACAAAATATAAAGTAGGATGCTGATTTCTCCCCTAGTTGAAATGGAGAGATCTGAAAAATAAACGAAGTACTACTGAGTCCTCTAACCTTGTATGATCTAGATCTCTAACCTTGGATTGGCCAAGTCTTCCTTAGGAATACACAAAGATTAGAAATTACATCTTCATATAGAATTTCTTGTTATGATGGTTGATATTATGTGTCAACTTGACTGGATCACAAGGTGTCCAGATATTGGGTCAAATGTTGTTGTAGTTGTCTAGGAGGGAGTTTCCAGATCAGATTAACATTTGAATTGTTAGGCTGAGTAAAGCAGATTGACCTTCTTTCTTTGGGTGGGCCTCATCCAATCGACTGAAAGCCTGAATAGAGCAAAAAAGGGCTGACCCTCCTGGGGTAATAGAGAATTCTTCCTGCCATACTGACTTTGAACTTGGATACTGTGTTGTTGTTGTTTTCAGTTTTTGGACATGAATTGAAACTTTGGCTTTTCCTGGGTCTCAAGCCTCCTGGTCTTTGAACTAGGAATAAGTATGGCCTCTCTTGAGACCCCATCTTGCCAACTTATCTTGAAGATCTTTGAACTTGTCAAGCTATCATACTTTACACACACACACACACACACACACACACACACACACACACACACACACATTTTATGGTTTTGTTTCTGTGGAGAACCTTTACCAACATACAAACTATGCAGGGATTCTATCACAAAGATTTCTCTCTGCTTGGTGCAAAAGAAGTTAGAAGGTAGGTTGAGATAAAAACATCTGGAAGATAGTTTGGGCTCTTTCATAGCTTTTTATCCCTCCCACAACATTTTACAAAAATTCTGTTAACTTCTTCAGACAAAAAAAATGAGTATAAAGATGCTTAGCTTTTTAAGAGAATTACACAAGAAATCTCTCTCGTTCTGAGGTCAAAGCTTCACATGTGAGCCCCTTATTTTATTAGAAGTCTGAGTCTAAAATGATAAACTTTAAAAACTTGGGCATATTAATTCAAAATTATGAAAAGTAGTTGCTTTAATAAAGTGTCTGGAAATGATATTAATTCATTTATAAGAATTTTAAGACCAAATAAAAATTTATATGCCAAAGGATATGACCCAGTAAAAAAGATATTAAAACGTCACTTGAAATTATTACCTAGGTAAATAGAAATATTTCCCCCAATAAACTGTACAATACCATTTTTAGAATAAAAACAGAACCTTTTATAGCTATCAGAGTCTAAAACTACATGTGGGTATAGATGGATGGAAAGTTTAATGGTCAACTGCTTTCATTCATTATGCAAAATTAGACCTTAACTCAAACCCAAAAGAATTAATAAAGAATGTACCCATTAAGAAAAATAATTAAATACTAAAATTTCCCATGGAGAATAGACTACATAAATGACCAGTGGTGACTTCAATTTCATATACCATAAAACTAAACAAAGTTCAACTCAATGTCAGGTTTCACAGTATTTTCAACCCACAATTCAAACTATGCTTTAACTAGACAGGAATAAAAACTGCATATACAAATCAATGCCTCCCTCCCTCCCTCCCTCCCTCCCTCCCTCCCTCCTTCCTTCCTTCCCTTCCTCCCTCCCTCCCTCCCTCCTTCCCTCCCTCCCTCCCTCCCTCCCTCCCTCCCTCCTTCCTTCCTTCCTTCCTTCCTTCCTTCCTTCCTTCCTTCCTTCCTTCCTTCCTTCCTTCCTTCCTTCCTTCCTTTCTTTTTAAAGCCTTTTTGTAAATGACAATGTCGTTAATGTTGCAATCCATAAGCTACTATTTCACTGAAAATTGACTAGAATGGTCATTCACTGATTTTCACTTGACATTAAAATAAGTGGATGTTGTACTATGTAAGTGGATTTGTAGACTCAAGAAGGTTTTAATTTATAAGCAAAGACTAAGAATTGGAGCACAATAGCTACAGAATTCAGTTGAAATCACAGAATCAGTATTTAGTAAACAGCTAAATTCTGTCACTTAATTTTAGGTAACTGCATTAAAAAATTAGAATTAAAAAGTATGTCTTATTCCATCTTAAGAGTCTATTTGTTGTCCCTTATAAAGGTGATTGGGTATTTTCCTATAAATAAATTCTTTTTTATCCTTTGAAGTTTGTTTTAAAGTTATCAAACATGGATAGTGTGTGTGTGTGTGTGTGTGTGTGTGTGTGTGTGTGTGTGTGTTTGTCTGTCTATAAGTTTATTTTTTTAATCTTATAAAGCTCAGAGTTCCACTTATGTTTAAAATGGTGGCACATCAATGAAGTTACTCATAATTCCACATGTATTAATATGTGCCTTTTCGTTGTGGACAGCCATAAAATTACCCATTGCACAGGAAGGCTGGTTAAGCAAGGAAGAGTGCTAGAATGCTCATTCTCTTTTCATTATTACTGCTCAGGCTTTTAGAAATTGCAAGCATTTCTGGGCAGTTTCCCTTCCTATTCCCGCCCTTGGGTATGGAGTGCAGATGGACCCACTTAAGTTTCTTAAGTAGATGGAATTCAGGAGGCCCCACAAACACTTAGTGGTAGGGCCTTTTGGTGGACACCATAAGCCTTTTCAGGTACAGAATTTCTCTTTTGTATTTTCAAAAAAATCCTCTGAGATAACTGTTCCAGAGCTGGACGAATAAAAGTTAAACATTAGGTTGCCCTAGGCACATTTCAAGTGCTCAATACCCTCACAGCTATCATATTACACAGTGCAGTTTAGAACATTTCCATCATGGAAAGTTGCATTGAACAGCATTGCTTTAGAGTTTAGACAAATGAGAAGGATGTAACTAAGAAGTGAAGTGACCTGTTTAACGCTATTTTGCTACAAAGTGGCAGAATCAAGACTTGTACTCAGGGCTTGTGATAGCAAATCTTATTCTATTTTCCATTTTAATTCCTGATGAGTATGGTTTCTTCTAAGATAGTGACCCTTTCTTAGGAGGACAAGAATGGAATCTTCCACCTGAGGGACTCATCTGAATGTAACTTCCACCTAGGTCAACAAAGAGCTGGTTCAAATATTTGGCTCAGGTGTGCATTATAGCCTTGGCTACCATAACTGTTAGAAGATCAAACACAGAAAAAAAGTCTTATTTATTTTCTATTCATTTAACAACAACATTGACAAGTTCTTTTTTTTTTTTCCGGTGGCCCAGAAGGCTCTAACTAAACAGAAGCCTTTCATTCCAAAACATTTGTCCCAGCTACAAGCATCAGCTTTGTGGGAGAAGATACACCTAGTCTGCTTTTCTGCCCACTTGGAGTTTGTGGCACTTTATATTGAACATACTTATGAGGTGTGCTCGGTTAGAAAGCTAAAGGAGAGTGAAATGAATTACAGACTCTTTTGTATGAAACACTATAAACTGTCAGCTAAGATGAAGAACAACAATAACAGGTTATATATATATATATATATATATATATATATATATATATATAGTTTATTTTTTAAAGAGAGGAAGAGAGAGGGATAGAGAGTTAGAAACATCAATGAGAGAGAATCATGAATCAGCTGCCTTTTGTGCTCCCCCTACTGGCAATGTGCCCGCAACCAAGATATATGCCCTTGACCAGAATCGAACCTGGGACCTTTCAGTCTGCAGGCCGACCTAACACTCTATCCACTGAGCCAAACTGATTTCGGCAGTTTTGATATATTGAGTGTCTGCTGTGTACATGATTCTTTACAAAATTCTTTATAAAAGGCCTATGTATTTATGCACCATGGATTTTCATCAACAGTTCACAATAACCATGTGCATTTATTTTTAAACTCCTCTTTACAATAGAGAAAATTGAAAATTAAAACAGTCAGATAAGTTTGCCATGTCACATAGCTATGAAGTGGAGTTGGGGTGCTAAGTTCCAAATCCATAGCCAGACACACACACACACACACACACACACACACACACACCAAGACTAAAACTCTATAGTTGTTAAGTGTTAGAGTCTTCTGATTGCTCATTTAATTACTATAGTAGTCCTGTAGGACAAATAATGTTATTACATAAGAAGTAAAAAAAAAATCTAGAAGTGGAGAGATTATATAATGAAATATATATATATATATATATATATATATATATATATATATATAATCAGTATATATCAAATGGCAGATGTAGGTTTTGAACTCAGATCAATGATGATTCTAACCCTGTGCTTTCACCATTACAAGACACTTTCCCCTACTCATTTCATTTGAAATAAAGAATCTTGGCACCATAGACAAAAATGTTTCTGCATGAGTTTTGCCTTTTATATTTCTGTGGGGATATTGTAATAGCCAAACAGCAAAACCAAACACATATTACTGTTGCCAGCTTGGATGCTAAGTGCTCTACAGGACCTCTCATTAAATGATCCCAAGAATCCATAACAACGAACCTAATGGCACACAACATCTGCCTTCAATACTAGGAGTTGGGAGGGCAAAAACACTTTCCATGATAAATAACATACCATACAGTATTCCAACTGAGCATCAACATTCTGTTCATGGAAAAGATGAACAGAAGAAATAATACTAATCAGGTGTGAATGAACAGTGGAGTCCCAATGGGATATTTTTATGCATCCTTTTTGGATCTATAGGACTTGAGATTTTTCTCAAAGAGAACAAAGAAAGGAACACAAAGAGAAACAAATTGGAAAAGATGCAACACTATAAAACACTCATGAGCCCTGGCTAGTGAGGCTAAGTGGTTAGAGTGTTGGCCATGCACTGGAGGGTCTCTCTCACGTATCTCTCTTGATTAAGCTCATCTTCTAACATTGATTTCATTCTCCTTTAGTTCTCAGACTATCCAAGTGTCAGACAAAATAAATAAAAAATACTCTCATCAAGAAACATCACAAAATTCTGATTATTGGAGATAAAAGGAAGTTTCTTGAATTGCTGTAAATTATCACGTATCAGAATGGAAAAAAAAAAGAAATCAAAGAAGTAGAAGTTAATGAAAATGAAAACATAAAATTCTATAAAATACATATTAAATATATATATTTATTCATTAAACACATCAAAATACAAATCATAAATAACTCAGAGATTCTTCTGAGAGATAAATATTCTAATTATAACCAAAATAATTTTCATATAACATTGGCAGATGGGTTAGATCTATGGGGCATTGAATTTAAAATGTCATAATGAAAATGTTTTTATTAATCTATTACACATGAGATAAATACAGAAATATACAAAAATACTTTTAGATTTTTATAATGATTTTGCCTAAGAGACTAAAATGGTCTAGGTCTATATTGGGTGAAAACATTTATTCTCAGCCCATTTTCATGTATTTTCTAGCCAGGGAAAGTAGAAGAATCTTTTAAGGTTCAATAAAAGACTAATTCCACAAACATCATTATCTGGGATGAGGATAGAGGTGGGAAGGCTGACAGCTCGAGCATCCATTTCCAATATGGACAAAACCATGCTCACTAACAGGAATGAAACATGAACTGTTTCCAGAAAATGCCAAATAAACAAGCATCTGTATGTAAAAAAAAAAAAAAAAAAAAAAGATTTTTAGTGTGCTTTTATTTCTTCCAAGTATGCACATGCAAATGCTGATAAACATTGTAAAAGGCATAGGTTTCAGCCATGCCAAGATGCACAGTGCAGAAGATGAGGCTAGAGAAGTAGATAGGAGGTCCTGCTTGCCTCATAGTCCATAGGAAGGGGAAATTTTGTCTAGTGATAGATACATTTTGAAGAAAACAACATAAATTATATTTTAGAATGACAAGCCATGTTGTATGGAAAGGCTGGCCCACTATGTTGCAAAATACTACTGTATATACTTTTGTATAGTGAGAATTTTTTTGAAATAGAATTTAATTTGGTATATTCTAGTTGTAGTTTATAATTCCTAATATATACTTTTATCATTGTTTAAAAAGGCATTTACATAGTGTTGTCAGTTTGAAATAATATGAACCCTTTTTTAATGATGGTCACAGAATGCTTTAATGTAAGGTTTAAAGTCAGACAATTAAATATCTTCTGCATTTCTCTATAACTAGATATAGTGCTTAGAAAACCAAGTTAATGGCATAAGTAAACATGTAGAACATGTCTCTGAAACCTGTATTTCTATATAGCAACTAGGTTTTCAATCTGGGATATTTAAAATATCTTATTGACTGACTTTTCTTTGATAAGAATACACTATATTCAAGAAATAGATGGATGTATAAATATGTAGACTCATCAGAATTCTAAAATATAACTCTGAAAATATAAAATATAGAAATATTCACAGTGACTAGCGAATCTTCAGAATCTACATTTTATAAAATATAAAACATAGTATTCACCAAAAAAGCGTTTGCCTTCATTAAAATAAAATATTTATCTCCATGAATTTAATATATGTTCAACACAAATATCTAGATAATAAAATATCTAAGACATAGCATGGACATTTTCTCAAAGAAGTAGTAATAAGACTTTTAAAGTTTACTAGTATATATCCCAAACTCTATCACATTTTCCCATTTAAATACTTTGCTTCAGATTTTTTATATTTAATTTACAAGATTGTTTTTGTAGATACACACAATTATTTGCATGCTTTATATGAAACCAAAGAAAGTATTCAAGTTAATTGTTAAAAAATATTATTAATCTTTCTTCTAAACTTATAACACTATCATGCCAGAAAGTTTCTCTCTTTCTCCACCTCTGGGATCATGAAGAGAATATATATAGGAAAGAAATAAAGAAGGAAAAAGGAGAAAAATACATGATATATCTCAAACTAATATTTTTCTGGGGAGTATTATGGGTCATGAGGATCATTTTTTCCTGAAATACTTCATTTAAAAAGAGACAAAAAACTTTGTTCCATTATAGGTTTCAAATATCATTTTCTAGTGTAGAAATGAAAACCTTTTAGATAAAGCCAATCACTGTACGGTGACCAGAGCCTCCCATATAGACATGTGCATGTGCACACCATGTTTAAATACTACATTCATAGCTGTTACAGAGCGTCAGTTCTATGGGTGCAATAATTTTACCTAGTAACTGTCATATTTCAATGTAGATTGAGCACAGAAAAACTTTGAAATAATACAAAAGCTGAAGAAAATACTCAAAATAAAATATGTGGCAACACTAAAACAAGCAGTAAAAAACTTTATAAGTAGTAGGTTGGCAAAACTTACGTAACTTGTCTGCAAGCAACCCAAGTTGAAGGACTGTAAAGCTTAAAGCATTATAAACACAGGCAAACACACACACACACACACACACACACACACACACACACACACACACATACGTGCACGCGTCCCTTCTATGTATTTAGGATCTCTGAGCTGTCTTCATCACTCTCCTTTTCCTTCCGTTATAATAATGCCATAATAAACCAGTTGCCATGCCCCCCTGCCCCAACTTTCAAGTATGCTTGATCAAGACCTGGTCTGCTTTTTAATGTCAAATCCCTGATGTATCATGGTTGTAGAGCAATTCAGTAAACTTTTCAGAAGCAAGGCCTTATACTGAGTATTTTGCAAGCAGAACCTCCCCTCTTCCCTTCTAAACACGTAAGTACAGTTTTTCAAGGCTGTCTCCAGAAAGTTCCTTCTTATAACATTTTCAATTAGGTCGTGTGACTCTGTAACCTGAGCCATGGATTCCAAGGAAGTTAGGCCATTGGCAGGAAAGTCATTAGTGGACCACTGTGTTATCACAGGCCAGAACTCATGGTGGTTAGGATCAGAGTAGATGAATTTTTAAATGTAAAAAAATAATAAATGCGTTTGCGAGAAAGTGTAGGGATGGGAAGTGGGTTGAGGCAAGCAAAATCATTTTAGGGATCTGAACAGACTAGGGTTAAAAGAAGCTGAGAAAAGAACTTCAGAGCAAAGCTCTGTCCAGACTGGAAGTTCCACCCAACCAAGAAAAATATTGCTAAGTCCTTTTGCAAGGCAATGTCCCAGGCTCACATTCTTAATTTAATTGATTATATTATGTCACATCATGTTAATTTTACATTTATTTGTCTATTATATTCACTTGTATTCATTATAAATATAATTTTTAAATTACTTTTTCAGTAGGATGGCATATAGCTTCAAGTAGATTTTCAAGCAAGTTTTGTGGGTGACCTTCTCTGAGCTCCTGTGTATTTAAGTATGACATTTCTGTTGCCTTCATTCATAAAAAATTCATCACCTGACCCTATATAATAAAGCGGGGTCACAGACTTTTCCTCTCAAATATCAGTGGGTGTTATTCCATGGGCTTCCACAGAGAAGTGTAAGATTATCCTGATTTTAGATTGTAAAAGAGAAAAAAACAAAACTGCATAAGTTTTCATTGTTTTGCTTTGTTTTTCAAGCTTTAGCACTAATTGTTCTTTCCAAAGATCACTTAAAATTATTTGGTAGTTTACTGCTTTGTGCCCTGAATATCTAACACTTTTTTCACCATTTAAACATTTTTTCACCTTTGTTTAGCATTTGAGAGAAGCATACCATGTTTGCCTTCCACATTACTGAGATGATTTCTCAGTGTCAAATCTTCTCTGCGGGCTCTGTGGATTTAATTTGGCTGCTGCAATTTAAAATTTCATCATTCCCTACATTATCCTTTCCCTCTCAGCATGCTCCCTAAAGGGTGATGGTTCTTTTTTTATGGCTTTCTCATCCTGTTCATAACAACCACACCTTCTTATACCATACTCTACTGAGATGACTAGTCAATTTTCCCTTTTTTCCCCCCCTGTATTTCCCTTTTGAGTGCAGCATGATTTTTTTTCTCCTTTTCTTTATAAAAATTACAAGATTCATTATTAAAAATTTTAAGCTCATTCTAACAATGGGAGATTTATACAGCAAAAAAGTTGTGGAGAAACCAAAATGTATATGGAATAGGCTGTTCATCACCATGCCTAGCGAATCTTCAGAATCTATCAGGTGTTTTTAGTTTCTTTAGTTTCATAGGATTGAAATGGGATTTTCTTTTCTGAGCAACTCCCAGTGTACACTGGCACTCCCTAGTTCTGCCCCTTGAAGGAACTTAATAATTTGGAAGCATTGTTCCTCTGTCTCCACCAAAACTGCTCACTATCCCCTTCTATGTGCTTGCAATTTTTGTTTTTGCTACAAATGCATAGCAAGAAAGAGATACAGAGAAGGCAAGAGAACAGAATGGACAGATGACACTTTGGTGTGTTAAAAGTAATAATTATAGAGGCTATGCATACACAAATTCCATGACTTAGTGGTTGCTTTCTCCTTATTTTCTATTTATCATTACCCCCCCCCCCCCTGTAATTTATTATCAGTGACTGGACAGACAGAGATATTAATGGGGGTGGGGTGCAGCGAGGAGTTAGCGAGAGCACTGGGGAGGCCTCAGAACCAGTAGAAGGTCAGCTGCTCAGCCTTTATGGGGTTTCCAAACTGATGACAACAGACAGATTGGGGCAGCAGTAGGGGTCTGGCTTTTGGCTTTCTTTCTCACTAGCTTGCTGTAGTTTTAGGTGAAATGGTATTAGTGGTCCATCAATTATGTTCTATATAGTATTGTGTTAATCATAGATTTCAGTGTTTTGTGAAAACTCATCATTTTTCATTCGTGTCTTTATAGATATCTTAGTGGGAATTTAGGACTGGCTAAGTTAGATGCAGTTTCAAGTCCATTTTATAGGGTAAGGCTTAGCCCTGCCTTCTTTAACTCTCAGAGTCTTGTTACAGATGAGTAGTTCTTGAGTGATTCTCAGCAGAAATAAAGGTGCTGGCTGGGTTCTGCCTGACGCCTCTAACTCATCTTGTCTATGGTGAGTCCTTCCTCATTCTACAACCCCTGTGAGGAACAATTATTCTCTCCATCCTCTATCAAATGTGACCTTTACATGACTCTAGTTGGAGTGGCTCTTAGTGTTCAACAATCTGATTCTTTTATGACTTCGAAGATCCAAACTCTTGCTTCTTTAATGCATAATCTTGATTATTCTTCCTGGAATTTGCTTTGCATACCACCAACCAATCTTAGTACTATCTCTAGGAGGGTAAAGATTAAATAATTTGGCTTATATCAATTCATTCTTGCAACTGGCTCCTATAAATAGTTTGCTTAACTTCTGTACATCTTACAGCTTCTCTTGGCCTCAGTCAATAGTTGTTGCCTGATTTCTGTGGTTGATTACCTTCACTTTGCTACTCTCAAAAATCACCTTCTTGTCCCTCATTCGATCTTTATTTCCCTAGATCCAAGAAGTTTTCTTATAATCCAGGTTCATGTCTGACTTTCCCTAAGATTCAGATTCTGTTTTCTTTTTCTTTTCTACTCACTTGTGCAGCCATTCCTACCTACCCTTGTAAATACAATTACGCATCACTTAATGACGAGGATGCATTCTGAGAAATGTGTCAATAGGTGATTTGGCCATTGTGTGAACATTATACAGTGCACTTACACAAACCTATATGGAATAGTTGCTACACACCTAAGTTATGCGGTCTAGCCCATTGCTCCTAGGCTACAAACCTGTATAGCATGTTATTGTTCAAAACAACCGCAAGATTAAATCAAGCGCCCTAACCGATTTGGCTCAGTGGATAGAGCATTGGCCTGAAGACTGAAGGGTACTAGGTTCGATTCCAATCAAGGGCATGTACCTTGGTTGCGGACATATCCCCAGTGGGGGGTGTGCAGGAGGCAGCTGATCGATGTTTCTCTCTCATTGATGTTTCTAACTCTCTATCCCTCTCCCTTCCTCTCTGTAAAAAATCAATAAAATACATATATTAAAAAAAGATTAAATCAAGCACAAGAGAATATGATGCAACCAAGAAACACAGAAAAGGGATATATGAGATTGCTTTCAGCATAACATGGCATATTGTTTTACAGAATTTTAAAAAATAAGTAGAAAGAGTAGACTCTCAAACAACAATAAAAGTATCTATATTAATAATAGAGGAATATGCAAATTGTCCAGTAATGACCAAACAGCAGGAACACCAGGCTGCATGGAGCTACAAAGCCAGCAAGTGTGTTAGTGAGAGATGACCAATCGATTGAACAGCAAGCTGTATGGGATGACCAGGTTAGCAGGGGAGCAAATGGGGTTGACCAGGCTGAATGGGGAGACAGTGGGGGTGACCACACTGGCAGGGAGGTAGTTGGGGGTGACCAGGCCTGCAGGAAGGGGGGAAGTTGGGGGTGACCAGGTCGGCATGGGGGAAGTTATGGGCTATCAGGCCAGCAGGCAAAAGTGGTTAGAGGTGACCAGGACAGGGGGGGGGGTGTGGGGGGAGACAGTTAGGGGCAATAAGACAGGTAGGCAGGTGAGCAGTTAGGAGCCATCGGTTCTGGATTGTGAGAGGGATGTCTGACTGCTGGTTTGGGACATCCCCTGAGCGATCCCAGATTGGAGAGGGTACAGGCTGAGATGAGGGGAGCCCCCATGCACAAAATTTTTTCACTGGGCTTCTAGTGGTATAATAAATACATAAATCAGTATAATTTATTACATTATCAAGTCTTATGGACGGCAATGTTGTACTTTCCTACGACTGGCAAAACAGTGTGCTTGTTTATATCAGTGTCATCACAAACACACAAGTAATGCCTTGTGCTGGTACGATGTTCTGACTGCTGTGACATCACTAAGCAGGCAATAGGAATTTTTCACCTCCATTATAATCTTATGGGTCCATAGTTGTCTATGCAGCCTATCATTGACTGAAATGTTATGAGGCTCATAATGATATTGTCAATATTGCCAGGTTTAACCAGCCTTGTCATAGTGTGCTCACTGGTTTATGCCAGTCAATATGGCATCCCTGGAAACTGTAGAGACTACCAATACTCTTAAGTAACTTGATGTATTGTGTGCAATATGCATAAATCCAAATTTTGAACATTTCACAATCTGCTGTGTATTTCAGCAATTAAAAAATGTTAACTATTAAAAAAAGTATTTGCTAATTTTCTGAGATTTGGTGCCTTAGCAGTGTTTAGTATAATATAGTATTCAGCATTTTTAAAGTCACTAGAGGCATATAAAGCAGGAAACAGATTAGTCACGGCTCAGAGAAATTCTCATCAATTACCCATTCTCACATCCTTTTGTTTCATTATTGCAATGGATTTAATTTTGTTGTACAACAAGACTGTCCATTCACATAGCATACTTTATCAATCATCTTGAGTTTTTAACCAACAAATATCTGAGAGTCTTGTTATAGATGAGTAGTTCAAAGAAAATCAAGAAGGAAGTTTTTACAGAAAAGTAACCAAAAACAGATGAGGTAAAGACACAGGGATTATTAGCAAGGTCAAAGCTTGGGTTATTGGCTGGATTTCAAGCTATTTAATAGAAATATAATGCACACCACAAAGGAGAGTCACATATGTTATTAAAATTTTTCTAGTAGTCATATTCAAAAAATAAAATACAGCAAGTGAAATTAATAATATTTTTATTTAATCCCAATTATGAAAGCAGTCTTTGTTTGGGTACTAGAAACTCAAAATCTGCTGTGTATTTTACATTTATATAAGATCTCACTTGGACTAGTTACATTTAAGGGATTAATAGTCACACAAGGCTTATGCCTGCCACACTGAACAGGTCTAGAATTTCATGTTATCATGATCCTTTAAGAAAAACTATTTTATAGAAAAAAATGATTATTAATGCAAGAGACAATCATAATTATTTTCTCTTACCTACACAAATCTTCTTTTATGTGAAGAGAGATCAATTCCTTAGGAATATGAAAAGAAAGTATGCTCTCTGACATCTGCTCCCGGATTTGCATCCACTTATTGTCAGATGTGGGAAATCTATATAATTTACACACCGGGTTCTTTAACACTGCGTAGAAGAAAGAAACAAAAGCTTGGGGGTTAAATTATAAAGATATGCACACTATATGAAGATGAATTAACAAAATCATTAATCAAAGTATTTTCTAATTATTTATTCAATTGGAATTTGTTTTTAAATAAATCATAATCCATTAGTGTTTTTGAATTTCTAATAATTTTGTTCTTTTATCCATATTATTTTTTCAGTAGCTTCTTGAACATATAGTCTTTATCAAATTAAAAAATAACACATCAAATGCTAATTCATAAATATGACAACTGTGATCTCCAATTTACCACTTATTACTTTATTTTTCTTCTAAAGATTTCCTTAACACATATGTATTTATAGATAGAGATGAAAATACACGTATTTATATATAATACACACTTTGAAAAAATATATTTCTGAATTTCTTCTGATCACTCTTAGTCAGCTTTACCTATTTATATAGTACCATGGTCAGCAAACTGCAGCTTACAAGCCACAGACAGCTCTTTGGCCCCTTGAGTGTGGCTCTTCCACAAAATACCATGACCTAGGTGAGTCTATTTTGAAGAAATGGCGTTAGAAGAAGTTTAAGTTTAAAAAAATTGGCTCTCAAAAGAAATTTCAATCATTGTACTGTTGATATTTGACTAATGAGTTTGCCAACCACTGAAGTAGACGACAAGTATAATATAGTATTCAGCATAGTAAGTTTTATAGTATTTTTTTCCCCGTGGGGTTTTAAATGACCCCATTCCTAAAAACTATAGATTTCTTAAATGTCAGAAAATTTATTCCATGGTTTACGATCTATTAAAATTCAAATATTATACCTAGTTTGGTGCCATTGAGTCAATAACACACTTTCCCGGAATTGTATATTATCAGGATCAAGATAGGGAGACTATGAACAAACTGTATATTCAAAGTAGTGGGCAGTGATTAGGGGAGAAGTGACAAGATCATGCCATCAAGGGCTTTAAAGATTTAAAGAAAAGGTGTAGAACCAAATATAAAAATAATAATTGATCAAATATAATAATAGTTGCCAGCACTTCTCCCACATTCCTAAGCCATGTATTTCAGGGTAGAATTTTATTTCTCTTCCCTCTGGCAACCACCACACTGCTGTTTGGCCAATACTTATTCCTTGTATTTTTTTTTTTTCATAATAGTCATGCTAATAAGTGTGAGGTGATATCTTATTGTGATTTTGTTTTATATTTACCTGATGTTTAGTGATATTTAGAATGTTTCTATCCACCTGTTGGCATGATTTATTTATAAAACTATTTTCAGATAATCTACCCAGTTTTTAATTGGATTGTTTGTTTCTTTTGCTATTGATTTGTATGAGTTCTTTACATATTTTGGATATTAATCCTTACCAGATATATTTTATTTTATTTGAAATATTAAAACTTACAGCAAGACACTAAAAAAAAAAACACTATTATATTTCATTCATTTTTAATGTGACAATGTTTCAAAGATATAAGAATTTTACTACAACATCTATTGTCATATCTCTAGAGTTGGAAAAGGAAAAAAATGTATTGAATTCAATATAGTGTCAGTCAGGTTAAAACACTCCTGAGATCTCATGAATTCTAATACAGTTAATATGATCAAGAATATAAATGCATCCTTTTATAGTAAGACAAAAACTCAATCTCAAAATATCCAATTTTTTTCTTACTAACCTAAGTAAGTATTCAGCTATTTGGTTTATCTATACTCAGTATATGTGCAGCTTTTTAATCTTTATTGTTAGGAGTATACAGAATCATGGCATCCTTCAAACCGTGATTAAAATCCTTGCATTTTTCTTGCCTTTTATCCTATCTAATAAAGAGGAAATACACTAATTAACCATCACACCCTCACAAAGATGGTGGCACCCACAGCCAATAAGGAGGGAATATGCTAATTGATTGCAACACCCTCAAAAATGGAGGCACTCACATCCACAAGTTGGTGACTCCCAGTCCCATCAGCCCCACCAGGGCAGTAGCCATGCTGCACAGCTGGGTCCTCCCCTAGGCGGGTCTGGCCACTTTGAGCACCTGCCTCTTGAGTCCCCCCAGTCCCCTCAGCCGCCCAGCTGGCCTGAGGTGCAGGCAAGCCTCAGATGGTGGCTTCCCAGCTGCCCAGGGCCACCTGAGGCTCAGTAACCAGGGCTGGCTGAGGCCTGCACTGTAGGCAGTGGCAATAGCAAAGGTGTGATGGGGGCGTTGCCTTCCCTTGATCGCTGGGCTGCCTCTGTCCCTGAGGGCTCCTGGACTGTGACAAGGGGCAGGCTGAGCTGAGGGATGCCCCCCTCCAGTGCATGACTTTTCATGCACTGGACCTCTAGTAAAATAATAACCATATTTAGAAAATTTATATTTTATATTAATTCATAAATGAAACATTCTTCATTTCCTGTTATCACAAAGCTAGTCTTTCAACTTTTGGTTTTATTGTTTTTGTTTTAATGCTCTTCATTGCATTCTAAATATAAACCATTGTTGAAATGACTTCAGCAGAAATCAAGGGCAGTTTGATTAATGAGCTCCAGAGCTATCCTCTGACCATCCGGTGCATGACATGCAAGGATCCTATGGTAACCTGCTGTTGATAAGGGAAACACATGGGGCAAATAATTTAAAATATCAGACAATCTGATCATCCAAAAAAATTCCAAGTACTGTCTCCTGTCTAACTTTTATGGTATGAATTTTTGAAACTCAGAGATCTCCAAATACTAGTATTAAATTTTATATATTCGTCATGATCTCAACGTAGATATAGTATAGATTCCTTATCAAATACCTACTATATAAGGCAAAAACACACCTACTCTGTATTCTGAAGTAGCATAAAATGGTTCATGACTTAAAAAATAATAATAATGGCCTGACTTAACTTCCATGAAAATTTGTTTCACTGGTTACAAAAATGACCAGATAAGATATTCTCAACTCAAATTTCTTATTGGGTGGATAGTGGGGAGATTTTGACATCATTAAATAAAAGAAAGGCATAGTATTAATGCATTAAATATTGAACAATGAGCCATAAGTGATGAATGTTTTTGTCATTTTTTAAAAATGTTTCTTCCCTATTGCAGAAATAAAATTCTGACAGTTCTGCACATACACTCTGGCTGTGTACTAGTAAATGAGTCTGTCATGTTCAGCTCTGACTTTCCACAGATGCCATGACTTATCTCCAGAGCTTCCCAGACAAGAAAAAAGCTAAAGGAGTTCATGACCACCAAAACAGTATTACATGAAATGTTAAAAGGTCTTCTTGAAGAAGAAGGAAAAAAAGATAAAAAATATGAACAATTAAATGGCAATAAAATACATATTTGTTGACAACTGAATCTAGAAAACAAAATAAGCACGCAGAACAGAAATAGATTCATAGATACAGAGAACATTTTGATGGTTACCAGATGGGAGTGGGCTTGGGGGATGGGTGAAAAAGATAAAGGGATTAAGAGGTACAAATTGGTTGTTACAGAATAGTCTTGGGCATGTGAAATATAGCATAGAGAATATAATCAATAATATTCTAATAACTATGTATGGTGTCAGATTGGTATAAGGTTTATCTGGATGATCACTTAGTTATATAATATCTAATCACTTGGGTTTACACCTAAAACTAATTTAATATGCTAAGGTAATAGAAAAATAATAAAATGATTAAAAAAAGAGATATGTTGCTGACCATAAAATAAGCTCAATCCAGCAATAATATCTATATAACATCTATTATAAGTTCTTCTTAAAGGCAGCCCTATGTATATCAGCTGCTTTTTCCAAAACAATTACTAAAAATATCATGTGACATATTCTACCAAGAGAAGAGTGGTAGAGACATTCTGGACCATACCTTGGTCTTGTATTGACTTAATAAAGGTAAAGTTCTAAGCTGGTCCAGATAGAGATTCATTCCCCTTCAGACCTACCCCATAAGGTGAACAAGCATAGGGACAGAAAGTAAATGACATATTTTCCCAATAAATTGAAGCACAACTGAAATTTTTGTATTGTCTCTTCCAGACACTGTAACAGGGTGTATTTAACAAGATAATGTGCCACCTGTTTTTTTCATGGGATTTACAAATTATGAAAGCCCAGCTGCTCCAATTCTGAATTTTCAAAGTAAAGATGTCAAGAAAATGGTCAAGCTACCAAATTGACAACATACACAAAAAATATGGCTGCTCAAGCAACCTGCAAAAAAAAAGATAATCCAGAGAGCTATTACGGGTGTGATTTTTCTCTTTTTTGTGTCTCTGTTAGCGCTGTCAGAGGATTGGACAAAACAATTTTAGAAATCTGGATTCTGGGTCAAGGGAATCATCAAAAAGCCTCATTCTATCAGGTTGTCTTTAACATATTTCTCCAGAGGAAGCTCATCTGTGATTATCTTCATATAATTTCTTGCTTTCAGGAGGTGGTTGGAATCATGTATTTAAATGGAATCTGACTTTATTGGCTTTAAGCCTTACAAAATCATTATTTTAATGTAGTACAGGTTCTTGTAGAGAATTTATTCATTCTGTAGCTTTTAATTATGCACTTGTTTAATAGTTCAATTATTCAGCTGAATGTACATGCATTGCCTATTCTCCAAATGCTACCTTCTACTTACTACAGATAAGTCTGAATAATCCAATTAGACATTGACACTCTGTATGTATACTTGAAAATATCTTAGATTTATATATCTTAAATGTACGTTGGTTCTGTTTAAGAGTGGGCAAGAATTGAAAAACCTAACAGAAATCACTAAAACACATAAAACACTAATCATGGCTAATAGGAAAAAAAAGGTAAAAAAAAAAATATGACAGGAGCTCTGAAAACACATAAAAGAAATATATCTTTAAGAATACTAAAGATCACCGAAAACAGTTTGGCTCAGTGCATAGAGCGTCAGCCTGCGGACTGAAAGGTCCCAGGTTCAATTCCGACCAAGGGCATGTTCCTTGGTTGCAGGCACATCCAGTAGGCAGCTGATCGATGTTTATCTCTCATCTATGTTTCTAACTCTCTATCCCTCTCTCTTCCTCTCTGTTAAAAATCAATAATATATATATATATATATATATATATATATATATATATATATATATATTTTAAATATATTTTATTGATTTTTTACAGAGAGGAAGGGAGAGAGATAGAGAGCTAGAAACGTCAATGAGAGAGAAACATCGACCAGCTGCCTCTTGCACATCCCCCAACGGGGATGTGCCCGCAACCAACGTACATGCCCCTGACCAAAATCGAACCTGGGACCTTTCAGTCCGCAGACCGACGCTCTACAGCTGAGCCAAACCGGTTTCGGCGAAAAATCAATAAAATATATATATTTTAAAAAAAGAAAATATCTTCTTAAAAAAAAAGAATACTAAAGATGAGGAAACAGGCCTGAGGGGCTGGGTGAGATGGGTGAAGGGATTAATCAAAACAAACAAACAATCTGGCTTCTTGGCTCAGTGGTCCCAACCTACAAACCAGGAGGTCACATTTTAATTTCAGGTTGGGGCACGTGCCCAGGTTATGGACTCAATGCCAAGTGTGGGGTGTGCAGGAAGCAGGCAATCAATAATTCTCTCATCATTGATGTTTCTTTCCCTTTCCCTTTCTCTCTGAAATCAATAAAAATATATTTGAAGACAAATAAACAAAAAAAAAATCTCATAGACAGACAATAGTATGATGATTATCAGAGGGAAAGTAGGAAGTTGAAGGAAGTTGAAGAAAGGAAAAGGGGCATAAATGGTGATGGAAGGAGACTTGACTTTGGGTGGTAAACATACACTACAATATAGAGATGACATATTATAGAATTGTATACCTGAATATAATTTTATTAAGCAGTTTTACTCCAATAATTTCAATAAATTAAAAAAATAAAGATGAAATTGTTAAAAAGGCACTACGAAGAAATTTTTAGTTACTATTCTCTAGGTTTGTCATAAAATCTAAATTTTTATTGTAAGTTGTGTTTAAAACACACACACACACACACGCACACACACACACACACACACACACACACACACAATAGAAACAGGATATAAACTGAGTTGGATAAAGTGCTAGTCTAGCTAAACCCATAAATTCTTGACCCTCCATCTTCAATTCAAGTCCAAGAATAAGAAAAGCTATAACAAATATCAGAATAAAACATGAAACACTCAGGTGTTTCACAGCATTGCTACCCTCAAGGAGAACAGTGAGAGTGCCAACTGTGCATGAACAGGGGGAAATGAAAGAGGGAAGGACATAAGTAAAACCTCACTTCAAGGGAGAGCACAGGCATCACAATGAAGAAAAGAAAAACCTGCCGAAACCGGTTTGGCTCAGTGGTAGAGCTTCGGCCTGTGGACTGAAAGGCCCCGGGTTCGATTCCCGTCAAGGGCAAGTACCTTGGTTGCGGGCGCATCCCCAGTGGGGGTTGTGCAAGAGGCAGCTGGTCGATGTTTCTCACTCATAAAATAATTTGTTTCACTCCTTCTAGTTTGATTTGTTCTCTCATCATTGATGTTTCTGTTTCTCTCTCCCTCTCTCTTCTCTGAAATGAATAAAGTATTTTAAAAAGGAAAAACCATAGGAAAGGCCTCTTTACATTTTAGCCACAATATTTGTGGAGCTTGGTCTCCAACTGGAGATCACATGTCAGTTTAGTGTGCAGAATTTAGATGTTATATTTTTGGTGGTCAAGAAAATAATTTGTTTCACTCCTTCTAGTTTGATTTGTTCTGTTTAATTCTAGTTCAGGCATTAAATCAGGGACAAAACTAGAGCAGGTAGAAGTTGGCTCATATTTCATGCTGAGCAACCCGGAACAGCCTGTAGTACACCAAACTCATATTGCTTCTTGCCAATGTGCCTCTGTTTAGGCATTCCCTGCAACTCAGAGAAGCATCCCTCTTTCATGGTCAACTTCCTATACACTCAGCTCAGCTAAAGTCTCCCCCAGGAAGCCTCCCTTGGCTTCCACCCCCTGCCTCCCCACGGGTGTCTCTCCTTTGTACTCGCCATCCCCATCTTTGTCATGGTTCTTACCAGTTGTGCTCCAATTGTCTGTTTACATTTTTGTGTCCCCCATGGGAATGTAAACTTTGTAAAGGCCAGGGCTGTGCAATTTTCCTCATGCAGTAAATGCAAACATTCCACAAAAATGACCTTAAACCTTGCAACTCAGGTGTTTCACAGCATTGCTACCCTCAAGGAGAACAGTGAGAGTGCCAACTGTGCATGAACAGGGGGAAATGAAAGAGGGAAGGACATAAGTAAAACCTCACTTCAAGGGAGAGCACAGGCATCACAATGAAGAAAAGAAAAACCTGCCGAAACCGGTTTGGCTCAGTGGTAGAGCTTCGGCCTGTGGACTGAAAGGCCCCGGGTTCGATTCCCGTCAAGGGCAAGTACCTTGGTTGCGGGCGCATCCCCAGTGGGGGTTGTGCAAGAGGCAGCTGGTCGATGTTTCTCACTCATCAATGTTTCTAGCTCTCTATCTCTCTCCCTTCCTCTCTGTAAAAAATCAATAAAATATATTTAAAAAAAAAAAAAGAAAAGAAAAGAAAAACCTCCTGGCCAGCGTGGCTCAGTAGATGAGCACTGATCTATGAACCAGGTCAGGGTTTGATTCCCAGTCAGGGCACATGCCCGGGTTGCAGTGTGGGGCCTGCAGGAGGCAGCTGATCAGTGATTCTCTCTCATCATTGATGTTTCTGTTTCTCTCTCCCTCTCTCTTCTCTGAAATGAATAAAGTATTTTAAAAAGGAAAAACCATAGGAAAGGCCTCTTTACATTTTAGCCACAAAAACTCTTTTGATTACATCATCTTCTTGCCTTTATATTTTCTTCTAGTTTACCTAAAATGGGCAATGGAGGAAATAATGTACTTAGAAACATAGTGGAAGCATTTAAAGGTGTTTAAGAGATCACTCCATTGATTATTAATTAGATAGTGAAATTTACTCTTCCATTGAAGCTACTTAACATCCTAAATATATTAGCACATAGTAATGAATATATATATGGGAATTCCAAAAGAGCAAAGTTAATGGACTCCATCGCATTTTTTAAAACAGCAAAGGGCAAAGAAATCTGTGGAGTAAGCATATAGGATCAATGGCCAATGTTATATGCCAAAATGACTCCAAATTGTACATATCAGATAGTTATAAATCCAAGGGCAAAATCTATTTGAACTAATGTGGATGAAATAAAAGAGATATTTTTGTTGATATTGTCTAAAATTTGATAAGGTAGTAAATTTAGTGCCTAATGAATGAAAAGAAAACTGGGGATTTGTTTTTGCCTGGAATTCATCAGGGTGCAAATAAGTATAGAGAAAAATTTCTAACAATCTCTTAAAATATTCTTGTCATGCATTGCTTTTGATGGGGGTATAGTGAGGAGAATGTGACCCCAGTATTTATTATAGCTCAGTTGTGTGATATTGTTAAAAGCAATTAAAATCTATGTTGTCATATGAGGCAAAAAACATTTCATAACTGAGACTTTGGGAGTGATCTCTAAGAAAAGCAATAAATTATTTTATTTGAAACCTAAATAATTACATTTGAACATGTTTCTCATGGAGGGAATAACAGTGCAGCTTTTTATTACCTAAAGAAAATAGTCAGAGGTATGCTTGTTATCAGCCATTCGACAAGCATTTATTGAGTTCCTATTGTATTCTGGCCCTCCAGATACAGAAATAAATAAGCGATGTTCCATCTTCTTAATAGTTAATATCTAGCATCTGCAGCAAAGCAGCAGCAGTAGATGACTTAATATACTTTGGGGGGAAAAGAATCAAAGATATGGTGGCCTATTTTGAAAAAAAGGTGTGATTCGTCTGTAAAGCAAGGAGTAAAAATACCATGAAATTCTCCAAATCGGAAGCACTGCATGGATTTAGGACTGAGGGCAGGACAGTCCTCTCTCACCTTTGCTCAGATCCTGGCTTACAAGATCATGAAAATTATCACTGTCAGACACGCCCTTTGTGAATGTGAAGGACAGTATCCACGTTGATGCTCAGTATGAAAGTGGTCTTTAGAGAATAGAAACGATAATTTCATGACTCAAGAACTAGGGAATTCAACCGAGGAAGATGCTGTATCAGATGTGATGCTTGCTGACAGGGGGAAATGCACTCAAAATGTGAAGATATTAGGAAACTTTGGGATGGGGACCATTGGCTCCACCGTTCTGGCATAGTAATAAGGGTCTACAGAAATACTGTTACAGGGGAAATTGGGAGAATTAAATACAGAGAGAATTGTCATCCTGACAACAAGGTAAAAAGATGTATCTGTCTGTGGTAAGACTTATTAAACATAAATAACTCCTGAGAAAGACAATTGTCAACGACAAAGAAGTGATATATGCCTCCATGTGCAACTGATGGCAAAGAATACCTGTATGAGATATTTATAAAAAAGAAGAAAGTCATAGCAAAAAATAAACTAAGCTATATCTGTTCCAAACATCTGTGAGCCAAAAAGGAAGTCAAAGCCTGTCCAAGTTGATCTAGTTGTTTTTTGTTTTTTAACTGATGAGTAGAGAGGTTGACCCTTCTGCTGGGGTCACACTGATGGTTGGCTAATCCAGGCTTTCTCACCAACAATCACAGCCTGTCCATGGCTTACATTGTAACCGCTGCAGCCCGCTAGTTCCTGTTTTGCTGGTGACAAGGTGTCTCCGTTGCTGTGATTTAATGGGACAGATGAGAGACCTAACTGTCTTATGCTTGTCTACATTCAAAATTAACTCCCCCTATGTCCCCACCCCAGCAACAAATAGATTTAAGTATTCTTACTACCATTTTGCATGAGCAAATAATTAGAGGTAAAGCTAGTGTTTTAACAACTTTATGAGCTCTATAGTTAGAAAGTCCAACTATAATAAATAAGAGCTTTACATTTCTAATACTTGCTGTCTTGCAGTGTGTCTTGTTTCAGAGAATATAAAATCAAAGAGCTAAAAGGAATTTGGTTTCTCCTGTAGTTAAGGTACTGCTATATCTTTTTTATGGAATTGTCAGTTCTGCCCACTCCTCCTCCTCATATTTTCTCTCCTTCTGCCCTCAATTCCCCAGACTCCCGAGTACATATTCAACTTGCAAGACAAAACAGGGCACGGAAGAAGTGAGACCATAGAGGGGGAGAGTTTTTTTTTTTTTTAGTCTTACAATAGATAAGTGAATTTCCTGAATTATAAATGAAGCCTCTGGAGATATAAATAGAAGAGGGAAGAGCTGCTGAGAGATATGACATTCTCTTCTTCTCACTCAATAAGTGCTTCATAACTCACTGGAGGCTGGCAAGTTCCACACAATACATGAAGGCACAGGCTGAGAAGGATGTCAATAGATCCCTTTCCTTCAGATTTTTAAAAATGCCATATGGGAATATAATGGGTTTATTCCAAAGTCGCTGAGTGTAGATGGATAAATAAATAGAACAAAAGACAAAGGCACACACAGGCCAAATTCATACATATTCTATACCTGCACAATGCATTTTTACATTCTGTACAGGAACATTTTATGGTTGTACTTAGTTGATTTGTAATACTTTTAAAAATCTAGTGCACAGTGAATTCGATGGTTGATGTATCATAAAATTGCACACAGCCTATATAACTTTATTAACGGATCCATCCTAATAAATTTAATTTTTTAAAAATTTAAAATAAGTGAGATCATGTGATGTTTGTCATTCTCTGGTTATCGTATTTCACAGCCTATCCATGCTGTCTCAAAGAGTAAAAGATGCTTACTTTTTACAACTGTGCAGTATTCCATTGTGCAAATGTACCTGTCTTTTAACCCATTCACCTGCTGATGGGCACTTAGGCTGTTTCCAAATCCTAGCTATTATAAATAACTAGAGGCCCGGTGGATGAAATTCATGCAAGAATAGGCCTTCCTTCCCCTGGCTGCCTGCACCGGCTTCCTGCTGGCACCTGGGACCCAGGCTTCCCTCATGGCCCCGGCTTTGTCCAGAAGGTCCTCTGGAAGGATGTTTAAAAGGAAGTCTGATCTAATGCCCATATTACACTTTTATTATTATAGATGCTGCTACTAGCATAGGGGTGCATATATTCTTTCTGACTGGTATTTTGGGGTTTTTAGGATATATTCCCAGGAGTGGGATTGCTGGGTCAAATGGCAGTTCCATTTTTAGTTTTTTGAGGAAACTTCACACTGCATTCCCACCAGTAATACACTAGTGTTCCCTTTTCTCCATATACTAGCCAGCACTTGTTGTTTGTTGATGTGTGTATGTGTGGGGGGCTGGGGATGTATTTAATTTTCCTTGTAAAGTAGTTCTGTGGACCCTTACGTTACTACTAGAAGCCGGGTGTTTTTGTACACGGAGGTGAGAGGGTCCCACAGCCTGACCTGTACCCTCTCCAATTTGGGAGCCCTCAGTGGATGTCCAACTGCCCTAACTGGCAGTTAGACATCCCTCTTGCAATCCGGGACTTCTGGCTCCTAACCACTCACTTGCCTGCTGCCTTAACCACTTTACCTGCTGGCCTGATCCCCCTAACTGCCGTTCCCAGCTGGCCTGGTCACCCTATTATCTTTTTCTTTTTAATTTTATCTCATTCACACACAATTGTATTTGACTTCCTTACTGGCTTCTCCCTCTCACACAATTTTTCTCTCTCCTTTATGTAACACTTTTTCCTACTGACTCATCATTTATAAACTTTTCTTTCTTCCTTATTTCCTACTTCTATTCCATCATCCTTCTTCCCATCTTTCTCCTACCCACCCTCCCTCCCCACATTCCTTCTTTCCTTTATCCTACCCCTTTCCTCCCTCCCCTTTTCCTTCCTTCCCACCTTAATTTTTTTCTTCACTTCCTCCCTCAAACCTGCTTTGCTCCCTCCCCCATTTCTTCCTTCTTCCCATTCTCCTTTTAAGCTCTACTGGCTCCTCGTTAAACCTTTTCTTTTCTCCCTCTTTCTCTCTCATCCTATCTTTCCCATACATCCTTCTCTACTTACGTCCACTGTTTTAATATCTATCTACCTGCCTAATTATTCACTATCATTTATCTTTTTTTTTCTTTTCTGACTCCTACTTTTTAAAACCTGTCCCCAGTACACAACTATACTTGATTTTCATTATAGCTCCTACATTTCACTCATACATCCTCTTTCATTCTTTAATCCTGCTCTCTACTGACTCCTTCATAAATACTTCCCTCCCTCCCTCTCTTCTTAAAGCTTCTGTTCGGGGAGTGGGGGAAGAGTTAACCCCCAGCCCAGGGCTCAGCCCCAGCCAGGTGTTCGCTGCCCCCCCACCCTTCCCTAGCCTTCCCACATCCGTCCTGCTCCCATCCCCTGCCCAGGATGCCCAGCCCAGTGAGGGTGGCCCAGGCCTGCCTGGCTCAGGCACTGCTGCTGCCACCTCAATGCAGGAGCTCCTCCATCCAGAAGGCCTCAGACCATTCACCACTCCATCCCATACCTGTGATGCCTCCCTGCCAATGGCCCACGCCGGGGACCATCGCCCTCCTCCCACATCTGTGCTTGTGCATGGCTCCCAACCCACCCCGACAGGCGCACCTGCTCCCCACCTGCTCTGCACTCCCCGTGGTCGCCAGCCCCTCCCACGTGCAGCCCTGCATCTCCTTCCCTTTTCCATTCCTGCATCTTTTTCTTGTTTCCTTTCTATATTTATGTTTCTCCTCTAAGCCTGCCTGTATGCAGGCCTGCCTTCCTCTCCCTCTCCTTTCTTATCCCCTCCTATCATATCCTATCCTACCCCAGGCCTTTCAACTGCCTGAGCAGAGGGCGGGAATGCAGCCTGCTGATCTGATAGTGATGTGATGCTGTAACGGGTAATTTGTATATTTCTCTATTATTAGTATAGATGCCAGATTGTTTTTTTTTGTTTGTTTGTTTGTTTGTTTGTTTGTTTTTTGTGTGTGTGTGGTGTGGGAGGGGATGAGAAGAGCTAAACCAAAGAACTTATATACTTACTAGAGGCCCAGTGCATGGATTTGTGCACTGGTGGGGTCCCTGAGCCTGGCCTGTGCCCTCTCACAATCCAGGACCCCTCAGGGGATGTATTAGTGCTTGAAGTGGCAAGCGGCCAGGGAGGAGCAGGAGCCCAGGCCTGGCACCACACCGCTCCTGCTCAGCCCAGCCCCACTGCACCTTCCACAGGCTCACACTCAGTCAGTCCCAATCGGAAGAGGCTCAGCCACCACAGCAGCGCTCGCCAGCCATGAGCCTGGCATCTGGTACCCATCAGTCAGCTAAGCAGTGCTGTGGGAGTGCACTGACCACCAAGGGGCAGCTTCTCTGATGAGTGTCTGCCCCCTGGTGGTCAGTGTGCCTCAACCAGTAGACCAGTTGCTTAGGCTTTTATATATATAGATATGCATAGCCCATGGACAAAGACAATAGGATGGTAAAGGCCTGGAGGGGGATGGAGGTGGGGGAAGGGGCTGAGTGGAAGAGGATGAGAGGATGGGAGACATCTATAATACTGTTAACAATAAATATATATATATTTTTTAAAAACACAAAAAATCTAGCTTGTATACAGTTGACTGTCATTTAGTCTTATCTCTGCTTAATAAAAGAAGGCTAAGAGAAAATGTGTGTGGCAAACTTCCTTGGTTCTGAGTGCTCCTCTAGGTTTACTAGACTAAGGAGATTGAAAAGTGTCATGGAACTAAGTGGAGCATCACCACCAAAACTGTCACTTCCATGAAAAGAGAAAAGCAGTAATCAATCATCTCTCACCCCGTGAAGGAAGTACATTTGAATTGCAGAATGCAGCTGCTCCCATCAATTCCATGGCAGCTGTCTTTATTATATTGCAATTTACACATTAGGAATAGTACCCTCATAATTTGGAAGAGTTACTGCAATTCCAAGACTCATGCCTTACAGATTTTACTGCCCAAGTGCTAGGAGGGGCTGATTTATTTTTCACTGCGTTCCCTCTGCCTCTGCTTCCTCAGATAATATATTCCCTTACTTAAGACATTTTTCTCTTTCTCTTTGAAATTTATATTAAATCAATCAGTATTTCAAAATGGCATTTCTTTTTGTGTGCATAAAAAATTACAAGGTTTGCATAAGTCATTTAAAAATCATCGTGTAGTGTACATGATTTTGGTGTACAGATTCATTCAAATTGTATTGAAAATGAACTTAACATCTCCCATACTCAGTTTTGTTTCTCAAAATTGACTTTTAGTAAATTAAATAGATTATCTGGATATATTACAATAAAGGACTAACGGTTTATTTAGCATTCAAGTAGAAAAATAAATGTGAGGAGGACCCTTTGAGAATGCATTAGATATTTTAACCACATGGATAATGTATCAAGTACTTTTATGGTTCAGGGCTGATCTAACTGTTGGGTAGACCATTCACTTTTTAATGACTATCTCTCTACTATTGAATCCTAAGTAAAATAAAAACATTTTTAAAGAATGTCATTTGGTTATAAGTTGAGGAGCAGCTGCTCTTCTTTGGTATAATCCCTCATTCTACATAAGTGTAGTTAATGTTTTGTTGTTATTGTTAAATTTTATTTTGAGTTCTCTGTACATATAAACAAAGTCAAATGGTTGCATTCTCTTTTTCCATTCCCATTCTCTATTTTTAGTGTCTTCCTTCAGGGAGCAACTGTTAACAGTTTGGGGTTATGTACTAGTGAGCCTTTGAAGTACAGTATCATTCATTTAGCTGATTATAATGCTATGTATGTCTTTGTTTAAATGTACATTAAGGCAGGGCTATAAAAACATTAAAGCTTATTCTGTTGTTATGCCAACATATTAATTAGTGGGGTTTTTTTGTTTGTTTTTTTTTTAGTAATAGCATAGCCTAGTAATTATGAGCAAAGGCCTTGGGATTGAAACTGGATTTAAATTCTGAACCTGCTATTTACTAAGCAGGTGAACTTGACCAATTGCCTTATCTGTCACATGGGGATAATGATAGTACCTACTTCATAGCACACATCGGACATCAGAAAACAAGGTGAGAGCCGAAGCTGGTTTGGCTCAGTGGTAGAGCGTCGGTCTGCGGACTGAAAGGTCCCAGGTTCGATTCCAGTCAAGGCCATGTACATTGGTTGTGGGCACATCCCTGGTAGGGGGTGTGCAAGAGGCAGCTGGTCGATGTTTCTCTCTCATCGACATTTCTAGCTCTCTATCTCTCTCTCTCTTCCTCTCTGTAAAAAATCATTAAAATATATATATTTTTTTTTAAAAAAAAAAAGGAAAACAAGGTGAGAGAGGCATACAAAGCATTGAGCACAGAGCCTGTCATTGCAATAGTCATTATTTACTATTTTAGTGGTATCATAATTTCTATTATTCAAATATTAGTTTCATAATTTACATATACATTTTATCACACACTTTTAACTGTACTATATATCTCAGTTTTATTCACAAGATCATAATTTAGCACGTTGTTTAGTGCCTTGCTAAAATTCAAATATATTACTACTAGATGCCTGGCACATGGAATTCTTGCATGGGTAAGGTCCCTAGGCCTGGCCTGCAATCAGGGCCATCTTCCCTGGCTTCTGGCAGTCGGCCCCGCCCCCTGCCACCACCTACACCCGGTTCCCCATTCACCATCAGGTGATCAGAGCCTGCCTGCTGGGGGAAGGGACTGAGAGGTTGGCCAGCAGGCCCCAATCGGACATTGAGGGCCTGTGGGCTAGAGCAGCTCCTATGTTGAGCGTCTTCCCTCTGGTGGTCAGTGCGCAACATAGTGACCAGTAGTTCGGCCAGTTCATTCGACTTATATATTACTCTTTCATTATATAGGACTAGATTCCCAGTGCACAAAATTCGTGCACTGAGGGGATGTCCCTCAGCCCAGCCTGTACCCTCTCCAATCTGGGATCTCTCAGGGGACATCCCTCTCATAATCTGGGACTGTTGGCTTCCAACCGCTTGACTGCCTGCCAGTCTGATCATCCCTAATCACTCCCTTGCCAGCCAGATCTATGCCTAACTGCTCCTCTGCTAGCCCAATTGCCCCCAACTGCCCTCCCCTGCTGATCAGATTGCCTCTAACTGTCCACCCCTGCTGGCCTGGTCACTCCCAACTGCCCTCCCCTGCTGGCCTGGTCACTCCTAATTGCCCTCCCCTGCAGGCCTGGTCCCACACAACTGCCCTCACCTGCTGGCCTGATCATCCACAACTACCCTTCCTGATGGCCATCTTGTGGTGGCCATCTTTGACCATATGGGGGCAGCCATCTTGTGCGATGGTGTAAGGGTCAATTTGCATATTACCTCTTTATTATATAGGATAAGTAAAACAGTACATACATTGACACCCAAGAATGTGTAGATATGTGTATGAATTTTTCTTACCAGGTCCATATATCTACTGTTTTAGCAACTTCATTTGAGTTCTATAATTAGAAAGTCAAACTAAATAAGAACTTCACATTTCTAATATTTACTTTATTTTCCAGTGTGTCTTGTTTCAGGGAACATAAAATTGAACATTTAATAAGAATTTGTCATTTAGCCAAAGTATTTATGCATCATTCTTGTGGAATTGTCAAGTCCTCCTCCCCCCCTCTCCCTCCCCAATCTGCTGGCTGCTCACAATTACTGATTCAATGACTAAGTTTTCACAAACAATTCTATGAGAATGCTGCCCAGACTCAGCATTGACTCCACAGGAAATTAAAAGGTATGCTAATATGAAACTAATGCACATTTCCATAACGAAGGTACATACCTGCATTCAGAAAAGGTAAATTGTCTTTTCCACTCAAATTCTCTGGTGCTGAACATTCACATACAAGTGCACACTAGGAAAGAATACAAGAAAAAGGAAAAGAAAACAGTTGAAAGTAATCAAAATAAGAAAATTATTTTGTTTGCAGAACAAGAGACTGTGCGCATAGTTTTAAAAAATTCTGAACAATATATTTTGTAACACTATTTTCAGCATTATCTCTATTATGAAGCTTGCTTAACTTGTGATTATTTATGTATAATATGATTGTATTAGATGGTCACAGAGTACATTTTGGTTCTAGTTAATGACCACTAAGGAAAGAAAGTAAAAGCTGGGAAAGGACTGTCCACGAATGTTTCTAGTACAGCAAATTAGATTTGACAAGCTGAAGGATTTTGTTTTTCTGACAGCTGGAATGATTTTGAATCAATAAACAGCAAATTATTTTCTAGAATTTTAAGTAAAGGCAACCTTAAATAAAAAATATATATGTTGTAGCATTTAATTACATAGAGGAAAAGGAGAGTTTTGTCTCCAAAAAATAGTGCAAACACCTGCTCATACAGTATGAAGACACTATACAAATGAGCTAATCCAGAGATGGGCAAGGCCATGAGCAAGGTGCAAAGCCTACACTTGTCTCCACAGAAGAGAAGAGGCCCGGAGGAGCACACTGCCATGTGCCTGGTGAGCAAACCTTCCGTGAGAGACAGTATCCCAGACAATCTATTAGTAAGCGTGGGACTGTCCTTCAGCTTCCCATGAAACTGTAACTTGTAACGGAGGAAGCAAAACTCTTCTGACCCCAGAGACCTGTTTTCACACAAACACCAGGATTTGTTTCTTCAAATGAATTTTCTTCTATTTCTAGCCAAAAAAAAAAGGGGGGGCGGGGGCAGGGGAAGGAAAACAATAAATTTCCAGAGCAAATATTTCAAACTGAACAAATAAATGCAGATAAAAAGAAAACAAACAAAAACCCAGCAATTTCTTCTGGTGATGAGTTCTGTGGGAAACAGCCACCCTTCTGGAGTGCTTGGCATTCCTCAGAAGGTTCCACAGACTCAGATCACTCTCCCCAGAAGAGGGTGTCAGAATTGCTTGGGCTATTTCCTAACTGTCCAGTCTATCTCCCTCCATGCTTCCTTCCCCAGGCACTGCCCCCAAAGAGAATCACAACCACTGATTCGCCAGTAATGATGGAATATATATATATATATATATATATATATATATATATATATATCTATCTCTCTCTCTCTCTCTCTCTCTCTCTCTATATATATATATATATATATATATATAGAGAGAGAGAGAGAGAGAGAGAGATGATATAGATGACATACAGCTGTATATATATATATATATATATATATATATATATATATAGATATAGACATAGACACAGATATAGAGATAGAGATATATTGATATAGATCTATCTATCTATATATAATATATAAATTCATGAATATATATATACACACACACACACACAACGTTCATGAATTTTGAGATATAGGACTTTAAGTCAGGTCACTGGAAGGCTTTGGATTCATACTTTCAGGGAGTTAAGGAGCCAGGAGGAATGTCACGTTCTGTGTTACATAGTCTGCTGAGAATAGACTATGGCGGGGGTCAGTGCTGGGATGAGGAAGGAAGGAACCAGGGGGACATATAAGAGACTCCTGTAAAAATGTAGGTGACAGGGAAATGTTGGTAACAGAGAAAGGGTCATGAGTTCTTGGATTCTGGATTTACTCAGAAGTCAAATCAACAGGATTTACTGACATATTGACTGTGAATATGAGACAAAGAAAGGAGTAAAAAATGACTTCAATTTTTTAAAAAAAGTTTGAATACCTAATGCAATATTTCACCTACTATATTGGCTTTGTAAAAGGACAGTGTTAGTAATTCTTTTGAGAATTTTTTTCTACTGCTATGTGATATTAACACCTTGTCTTCTAGTTCTATGTATACATACAGTATATCAAGTAAAAGCTTGAACCAGGGTAATATGGTGAATGACCATCTGCTCTATCTTCCCTGAATGAGAAACATACATATAATAATAAAAATATAATTTGAGGAAACAAGTAAGTAAATGTATGTGAGAGGAGAAAGTTTGTATTTTTTTAATTTATATTTTACTTCATGCTCTGAAAGCTATGTAAACTTCAAAATTAAAATGCTGTATTTTATATCAGAGGTATTATTATGAACTGAACTGTGTTCCTTGAAATTCATATGTTGAAGCCCAAACACCCAATGTAGTCATATTTGGAGACAGAACCTTTATGGAGGCATTTAAGGTTAAAAGAGGTCATAGGGATGGGGCCCTAGTCTGATGGGGCTGGTGTCCTGAAAGAAGAGGCAGACACCAGAGCTCACCTTCCTGTCTGTGCACCTGCACCAAGGAAAGACCAGGTGAGAACACAGCAAGAAGCCTGCCGGCCAGGAAGGGAGGTATTGCTAAGAAATGAATTATCAGGCATTTTAATTTGGAACTTTTTAGTTCTGAGAACTGTGAGATAATGTCTGTGTAAGCTACCCAGTCTATGATATTTTATTATATCAGCTGAGCTGATTAATATGGGTATTCATGTTTTATCTGCTTCAGTATACATGAGAGATGATGTGTCATGTACCCACATGACGACCGGTCTAAGTGTAGTTTCATTTCTTTCTCCGCCAAAAATGCAAACCAGAGAAAGGGATATTATTTTCAGGATATCCTTTCTTTCAGTGACTTTGTCCTTTCATATGTTTCAGTCATTCACTAACTTTGGGACTTAAATCCCCATCAGTAACAAACTGTGTTAATACACTTCACTGATTTTGAATATGTGAATCTGCAAAAGGGTGTTTGCGGTTGTATTTCTCACAAACACCCCAGATGATTCTGACCACGCTTTGAAATCACTGAGATAAAGTTATTTCCACACGACTCTCCTAAATGTCATGCAGAGTGGGCTTACTCCATGATCTCTGTTCAATCACCAATATTCCCCAGGACTGCCAACTGAGTTTATAGAAAATTTTATTTAAAAAAAAAAAAGGTCAAGGTTTACTGAGAACCAGACAGGACGAAGGTACTGCCTGCCGACAAAGCTCGCTGTGTTTACCATTTCTGTCACCTGTGACTCGTACACGGTTTGTGCTGACACTGCTACCTCCTATTTCCAGAACAGCTCAGTAAGGTATCTTTTTAAGTTCACATGACTAAGTCAGAAACATAAAGCAGGACTTGGGTGGGGCATATTCCTGCGTATCGAGTTCTCCAGTTATGAAAAGATCATGATTCAATTTGCGCTACCTCAGAATAGAATAAAGAAATAAAGGGATAGATGAACTTGGAGAACAGAGAGGCAGCTAGTAATAGAGTCGGAGGCAGGGGAAGTAGCCTAACTTAGAAATGGGATGTGTGTCTGCTCCTAGTCTGGCTCATGGCCGCAGGTCCAGGCACCATCAGCTGCCTATTTCTGATCTCACACCCTGTTTATCCTCAAAATCTCCCTCCTTAATCTTGATACACATGGTGCTAAGTTCTTATATAGAACTCCAAAGGACACGAGGACCAAATGAATGAATTAAAACAAACCCTCAGAGGATCTGCTATGAAACTTCATCACAGCACTGACATTTGGAAGCCACCTGATTCAAACTCCAGGCCTCCTTGGAATATTTTCATGATCCAGAATATGCTCCAGGGGAGAGCAGGGGAACAGAGAGAAACAGACTTTGCCTATCCTGGGGCCAGAACTCTATATATTTGAAAACAAGTCTTATATTTTGTAAAGCTAATGGTTCATTAAGTATTATATAAACACCATCTTCCATGTAGATGTTTCCTTACCAACAAAATTTAAATGTTCCCAGATAAGAGTCACTAAGCTAAAAGTTAAGTCAGAATGAGCCTTGTCATTAAAAAAATGTTCATTTCTGAAAAGGCAGGGATTACAGTATGTATACAAGCTCATGTTCTTGAAAAGAACTATTAGCAGTTTTGAAGCCTGTTCCCTATGTCTCCATAAAATAGGCAATTGCATTCCTGAGACAGGAATTTGGGCTAATACTCAATATCAAGTTTTCATCTCCTGCAGAAGAGGGAGTAGAAAGTAAAAGTCCTGGCCACATCTTGAGAGGCACTGGAGCCTTTATCCTGGGCTCCAAGGAAGGCCCTTGGTCTCCCGCAGGCATCGCCCCTCCTCCAGAGCTGTCCCTCTGCTGTGTACAAGTCCCTGCTTCTCTCTCTGCAGTTTCATAAGGCACACTGTTATTAAATCTCCCTCCTTCACATAAGAATGAAATCTAAATTCAAGCTGCATCATTTTACAAAGAGGGTTTTGAGAGTAGGGAAATGGTTACTTGTGGTAATGGTCCTCCAAGAATTTCCTGGGCATCTCGTGAAGGATCAATTATGGCAGAATGTCACAGTGTCAACTGAGAAGAGGCAGCGTGGACACAGCGGGGGGCGGAGAAGAGGAAGAGGTTTCTGAGTGGCACCTGGATTTGCACAGTTCCATGCAAACAGCCTCAGCTTCAGAGGAAGAAACACACTTCTGGCGCACAAATTGCAGAGCTGATTTCTCATTTAGCTCTTGAAGAATGAGATTTCATACCCCACAGAGGTGTTGGTGATTCAGACATCTGGTGAAGATGATCATTTCTAATTTAATTTGTGCAACGAGCTGGCTGAGACCCTACCTTTTGTCCCTGCACATCTGCCGTGATGTGGTCGGCTTCCCCATCCTCAATCTCCCCCATCTTCACGACGCTGACTTCTATGGTGCCAACAACTTTGCCACCATCTGAAGTTCTGCAACCAAAAATAAATCACATGGAAAGGTAAGACTCTTCTCCCTTCTTAAATTGCAGTAATCCCCCCTTACCTGTGGTTTCTCTTGCTGTGGCTTCAGTTACCCTGCTATCAACTGTGATCCAAACACATCATATAGAAAAGTCCCAGAAATAAACAGTTTCTAAGTTTGAAAAATGCATGCTGTTCTGAGTAGCAAGATGAAATCTCGCAGAGTCCTGCTCCATCCTGCCCAGGATGTGGGTCATCCCTTTGTCCAGCCTCTCCATGCAGTGCACACCGTATAATAAGGTATTTTGAAAGAGAGAGACCGCATTCACGTAACTTTTACTACAATATATTGTTTTAATTGAATAACACTATCAGTGTTATTCATCTCTTACTGTGCCCACTTTATAAGTTAATCTTTATCATAGCTATGTATGTTCCAGTAGAGGAAAAAACAGGAGAACAGCATACATAGGGAGTGGTACTATCCACAGTTTCAGACATCCACAGGGGATCCTGAAATGCATCCCCCTGTGGATAAGGGAGGGCTATGCCCATACATGTCTGTTTCTGAAAACCACTAACATTGCTATCTACTTCAATGGTTTTAATTAAACAAATCTGCTTAAACCACAGCAACGCACGTTAATGTTGGTGTTGTTTTTAATTTCAAAAGAAAATGAGCCATGAATTTGCAAGGTTAAGTACATGGATTGTCAAAACTGACTCCACGAAGGTGAAAGCCCCTCCAGGCTGGCAGGAGTGGCCTCAGCATCACGGGTCAGGGCCTTGCTTGGCAGCCTCCACATCTCTGCAACAGCGTAAGCCACAGCCCCTCTAAACCAGCTACATAGGATGTTGTGTGCATCTATTACAGAAAACACAGCTGAAGAAAAGGAAAAAGACAACACACATCCCTGTCTTCCTCTATGACTGGGCCATTGTCTACAAAATTTGATTTTGTATCATTTTTCTCTCTAAGAGATCAGGTAAAGAATATTCTCTGCCAGCAAACATAAGAAAGTTAAGAAACATGCAGAGCAGAATTTAATCATAGAGATTGGTTAGTACAACTTTTTATTTTTTTCAGATAAAAATCCTGAGACTCGAAAAGATGGAAAGACTCGCCCAAGGTAACAAAGCGGCAAAAATGAAAACCCAGGTTTCCGTCTTTTCCAAATGTTGGTCACTGAACAACTAACTCTTCCCTATTTAGTGATGATGGTAATTTTATTATTAAGATTCTATCACCATTATTGTCTTAAACATGAACATTTTATGGTTGATAATAATAATGAAAGCTAAAAACAAAATGAACCACCACCATCTTTTAAGATTCTCTAATTTCTTTCTCTGGACAAGAAAATATACAGAATAAATGATGCTATCCTACCATGGAAAGACTGTCACAAATAATGGATATTTGTCCCTTTAGCCTTCTTGGAAAATAGGTAGCAAATTACCCCATAGCTATGATGTACTGATATAACTTCTAAGATTAACTAACAAATAGTAGTCACATGACAACTGGTTTTCTTTATATAGTCATGTTCTTTTCTGAAACTTATTTTTAACTTTAATTTGAATACCTATACTGTCTTTCAACCAATTCCTTCTACATGTCACTACATTATTGTTACAGGTGTCAGAGAAGAGGAAAGTTAGTAAAAGGAATTTACCAAATGCTAATAAAATAATGACTAAGTTAAGTAACAATTATATCACTAGATAATTAATTATGCTTTTGAGAAAACTGAAATAGAAAATTCTGTTGCACATATATAGCTGGTGTTATAATGTAATAAAATAAAGATTATGTACATAAACGGTTATTTACTTGTTAAATAGCATATTAAGATTTCATATTAAAATATAAAATTCTTCTTGGCATTTTTTGAAATCACTAAATCATAACATTGACTCAAGTATTTAAATTAATATATAAACTTAATTATTCATCACAAAAAAAGATGTGTATGTAGATGACAGTATAATCTTTTTAGTGAAAACCTATATTAGCTTCAATTCCGGAATGTTATAAATAATTCATTATGCCATTTTCCAGTTGAAAATGACATACAAACTTTCATAAGTTATGATATGACATAGCTCTGTACAAGTTTTCAGTACCTGATAGTAAAACAGTTTATTAACAAGAACCTTCATTGGCATTACCCATAATTATTTTTCTAAGAGATCTGTAGACTTTATCCCCCTATTTAATGATAATGATTGTTATCATTAATAACAATTAAACATACCTGTTTCTTCTTTGAGAATTGTTTAAAAATTTATGCATGAACAAATTGAGGTAGCTTAATACAAAACCTATATATAACATTCTAATTTTTTCCTTGAACTAAACCAAGGAATGCACATAATGATTTGAAACAGAAGGCAGATGTTTCCACAGCCTATCCCAGGACTGCATAATAAACCAATATATGCCATAATGGTTAAAAGTGTGAACTCAGAAATTTGAGCTATCTGCTAGCTGCATAACTGTGGGCAAGGGACTTAGCTATACAAAACTTTCTTTGTAAAATGGAGATGATGATAACTTTGTTATAAGGATTACATTGGCATTTTTGTAAAGAGCTCAGCACAATGCATTATACAAGCGTTTCTTCCTTTTCCCCCACCTCTTTATCCTAGTAGTAGAAGTAGTAGCAGCAACATAATTATAATTGCCATTAATGTATTATATGATATTTAATTTTATTCTCTCCAGAAATATTTTTATTAAAATTGGCATTAAATATTATAGAAAAAGATTATAGGATCTTATGGCATATATGAATTTCAACAGTGATTATGTACTCTCTAGAGACAGAAAGCCTTACTAATAAGATGATGCTCTAAAGCTTACATTCCTAACAGTGCGAAAAGCACAAGTGTATAAATTACAATGACAGCAAGCATTTCAAAGAGCCAAAGCAGATGACTGAGCAATGTCTGGTGGGAGTAAGCTTCTGAACCATATTTCTATCTGTTTCCTTTGAAATAGTATCCGGCTATTTTTTCAATAATTTTTATGCCTTTGGGTTTCCTACTTCTATTTATCTACTAAGACTTCCACTTATTCCCAGAGCAAACTTAAAGCAAGGGAATTGGTTAATCAATATTCCACCTCCCCCTCAACCATTTTGTTTAGAACACTCTACATATCCTAAAGGATGCCTCTTCATCTGATATTTGTGGGAGACAGAGTGGGAAATCCAGGATATAAACTATAGAATTGAAACCAATGAACTGGCATTTAAAATGCAGAACAGTTCATTATTCGTTCTGTATCAATTTACCACACCCAGGGTGTGGATATTCAACACTTCCCTCCAATCAGGAGAATCACAATTTAACTATCTATTCCTTTTCTCCAAAGGCTATTTCAAAGATCATTTAGTAGAAATTTATGAAAAATTTATATTCTTAAACTCTTAATTATGCTTTCAACCCATCAGGTTGGAGAAGCTAGTGATAATTGCTTAGCCATTATTCATCACAAAAATTCTGAGTTGTCTGGAATGGAAATTCATCATATCTGTATGAAAGACATATTGAAGAGAGTTCTGGATTTGGAAGCAAGTAACCCAAGCACTAGTTCCAGCTCAGCTGCTAACTAGCTGTGTGAGGAAAAACATATCACTTAAATAATCTGATTTTTAGTTTCCTTAAGGCAAAACAAAGAGTCAGTTACTTTATGTGCATACATCTGAGCCTAACCAGTGGTCAAGGACAATAGGGGGGTGGGGACATGAGTGAGGGGGATTGGAAAGGGGGGTTGAGGACAAATATGTGATACCTTAATCAATAAAGAAAATTAAAATAAATAAATAAATGAAAGGGTCAGTTTCTAATAGTTGTTCTATAATATCAGCAGGAATCACTAATCATGCACTAATCACTCCTGTGGTTCTATAATATTATTCTATCATAGGTATATAGGCCTTCATAGGCTGGTTCAACCTTGGGGAAAATCTGAGACACATTCTAACTTATCACGCTCACTTCCACCTTCCTGTCCAAACTTTCCTCAAAACAAAGTACATGATAAACCTGGGAAGAAATTCCAAACTCATAGCCCAATAAAAGAGTGACTTTTTCTTATTTTATCCAAGTATACATATACATTTTTTCTGACATTATGTTATTTTTACAAGGATACAAACTTGACTGAGCCAAGAAACACTTTTCGAAAAACGTATTTGGCAATAAAAACAGGCTGTAGTAAGACATAACTACCTCAATCTATGTGAAGGGGGGAACAACACTCTGCCATTTCAAAACAGCAGGTCATTACCACTAGTTAATGCAGAGAGCTGGAAGAGAAATAAAAGATGGGGTAGTCCATGGCTGCTAAAGTATTTCCATCACAACGCCAAGTTCCTATTTGTTTCAGCAGGTACACTTAAATATTCAATCATGCCAACAAGATGAAAGACAGCAAAGAGGAAAATTTCTTCAACACAAATCCATACTCTCCCTTCTCTCTTAGGTTTTCAGCATGCATAATACATTCGTGATTAAAGCTCTTTAAAAATCTGCCTTTAAAATAACTCCCCTAATGCTTCCTAATGACACATTCCATTTCCTATGCTGAAACATACAAACATTTTTACAAGACTGAAAAAAGGTGATGGAGACAGTCTTCTAACAAAGGACAATTTCATGACATTCTTCCTCTAAGCTTCTTTACCATCTACTATATCTTTCTTAGTAGAGCAAAAAGAAAAAAAACAAACCTACCACTGGAAATGTGAAACAGTAACATGTAAATAATTTCTCTACTATGGAAAATGCCACAGAGATACAAACCAAAAAGTGACTTTGTAAATATCCAAGGAAAACCCATCATTAGCACTGTCAGCCTGTGTGCATGTAAAGTAAGCCTGGTGCTATGCGCAGGACTATTCAGCTGTGAGATGTGCCTTGCATTTAAACCACCTAGACAAGTACCTGGGAAACGAAGGCCTCACCTGGACAGAAAAATAAACAAAGGCCATAAGTAAACAGAGTGAGTGAGTACTTCCTGATGATCTTTCTGGTGAATTTATTTACCTGGAAATGCTAGATTTACTTAGGGCTCACAAAAGTAAGAGTTCTATTTAGGTATGTATAACTAAACATACCTCTATCCTGGCTGAAATTCAAAATGCAAGAAGCCATATAATGCTTTCAAACTAGAACTCAAATAAAATGTTTTGGTAGTTTATTAGAACTTACACAGTAAGGTGTAGTCCTTATATATTTTTTTCTTTTTTCTTATTACAAGCTGGCCTTTAGAAATTCCATCCATTATTATGGGATTCAACTATCTCTTCTATAAGACTCTACAATTCTATATTCTCTACTCTGTCCTGATTTCCTGACTTAGAGCTCCAATTTCCTTTGTCCTAACATCATTATTTCACACTCTGTAAGCCTGAAATCTATCATTTCCTTTCTTTAAACTCAACTCACATAAACAGCCATAGCATTCTCCAAAGACCAAAAACCACAGACTATTCCAACTCTACTTTTGCTTTGTCCTATCTCTACTTCCAAGAACTCACCCCATCCTGTCCATAAAGTTTCTTCCGTGTGTTCCTCTCCAATGGCAAGATCCCAATTAGTTTCATTACCTCTGTTATGTTGCCCTTGGAGAACCTACCTCCCATCTGCCGGTATCTTTCTCTTCTATTCCATTCATGCCAGGTTTTCTTCTTAAAGCTTTGCTGTCACTATTTTAATTCCTTTCCTGTGTTCTTAGATATTGTTCAATGCTGATCTAGAGAGTCTGAAGTATATAGCCTATCTTCAAAGACCTTATATCAGGACTTGTCATGAGATATGAACATCTCAGTGTCTTTGGTTCAAGTTGGTTCATATCATCACACACCATTAAATAACAGATTGTGTTTTAGTGGAAAGTGCAGCAGCATTAACAAAGTTCTTAGTCATGGTGTTGGCTCTTTGCAGTGAAGAGCCATGTGACCATGAGCAGGCAACTCAGCCTCTATAAAATTTTCCAAATTATATATATGAAGATAATAAACATCCTACTTATCTCAGATTGATGTGACCAAAAATAAAATCTTAAATTTAAATCTAAAAATGCTTTAGGAGTTCTATAGTTACAGAGTGTGGGCCATGAAGCTTCAAGAGCACACGGGTAGGTTGACTGTTTTTCAGACTAATGGACTTATAGAGTTCTCTTTACTGCTAAATACTGCTAAGTTCCCCCTATAAAATTAGCTACAGCAAATCTTTCCCTCCTTGTGACTCTATTTGGAAACTTCTTGTTTCACTATGAAATGTGAAATACAAACCATCTCCTTGAATGTAAGAAATATATTGCTGCTTAACAAAAAAACCACAAATTCAGTAACTGAAAGCCACACCATTTGTTATCTCACGGTTCCTACAGATCAGATGTCTAGGCCAGGGTCTCACAGCCTAAAATTTATGTCAGCTAAGCTGCATTCTCATATGTTAGATCAAGAAAATAATCCTCTTTCCAGCTCTTTCAAATTTTGTTGGTAGAATTCATTTCCTATGGCTGAGATATGTCTCTTTATTCACCCTAGTTATTGCTGGGATGACACTCAGCCCCAGAGGGCACCCTCAAGTTCTTACCATGTGGCCTTCTCCATAGGAGCTCACTGGATGGCAGTTTGCTTTTTCAAGGTCAGCAGGAGAAGGTCTCTCTCTAGTCTGCTAAGAGGGTGTCAGTCTGATATCTCAGATACCCAATGAATAATATGTTTTATGGAGGGAGTGATCCACTGGGCAGATATGCTAAGAAAGAGGAGCATGGAGAATTTTCCATTGGATTCAACAATATGGAAGCCATTCCTTCCTGATCATGACAAAAGCTATTCAGGTGAAGTACTAGGGATGAAAGCCTGATGAGAATGGGTGCAAAAGATAATCATAGAAATCATAGTAGAGACAGCTCATAAAATGGTTCTTCTATAAAGAAGAGCAGATAAATGGAATATAGGTTAGAAGGCAATGTGAAAGATTTAATGATCTAGTACAGAGGAAATAATTATAATACAAAAGTAAAAGGGGATAATTTTTGGAGTAATGTCTTGGATAGGTGAGAAAAGATTCAATCTAAAATATGAGTAGAAGGGTTGACTTCAGACATGAAGCAGAGTTCATCAACAGTAACAGAAGGAAGGCAAAGTAGATGCTGATAAGTTGGTAAATAAAGCGTGAGAAATTGTCAAAATCCTCTTCTCAGTGAAACAGAAACCAGATAAATCCACTGAGAATGAGGAAGAGGGGAGATATTTTGGAGGTCCTTGGAACAAGGAGGTATGAAATAATGGTCAAAAAGGTTGGGAGGGCAAATAGACCAGGGGAATCAAGTAGGAAAATAGACTAGTAGTGAAAGCACCCAGGAAGTTAGGGGTCATGATCCCTAATGGAACCTAGAAGCATGGAAGTTGGGCTACCTTAGCCCACTTGAACAAAATGTTGGATTTAAGCAGCTTTTGTTGTTGTAGCTTTTATCTTCCATCCATCCATCCATCCATCCATCCATCCATCCATCCATCCATCTTCTGCTTCGAAAATATAGTAATAGAAGAGGGGCACAGCAGTTGAGAATGTTGCAAGAAAATTGTTTTGTTATTTCTCAGTAATAGACCATGTAACCTCAGCTATGAAAGAAGAATTCTGAATATGGGGGAGGAATCTGTGAAGAGTGAAGACATGATTTTAGATCAATGACTTGATGCAGTCAAGGAGCAACTAGGAAGATACTGGAAAGATCTGATGTGGAAATTAGAAAATAGAATACAGTAATTAAAATCAAGATTCTGTAGGGGTGGAATTAATGACAAAATCTAGAGAATGGCTATGGAGTGGGTTGTGAAGGAGGGCAGAGAAAATCCTGAAAGCCCAGTAAACTGAAAAGATCAGCTACATGGCTATGGAATCACAAGATGTGTAAGAGGAGCAGTGCTGAAGAGGACACAGTGAATTGCAAGTTAAAATCTTCATCAAATGGTGACATCTTTAGATCATTTCAGTAATGAGGAACCCAATGGTATATTGGAGGCTATGAGCCTCAATCCAGGAGTTTTTAGAGGATGCTCATCCTACACCAGGTAGCCACTTAGTAGAGCTGTCAGGGAGAGTGAACCAGCTCCCAGTTAAGTAAAGAATAATGATCTAGGAAAGTGAATGGGGCTCAGGGGGCATCTCAGGTATCAGAATAGAGTTGGGAAGCAGAGGCCACCAGGGACAGATTAAGAAGTGTACAAACAAGGAAAATGATGGGCGGCCATGTGGATGAAGGATATCTGCACGGGGACCTAAGAATGAGTAAAGGTTATTGACACAAGAAGGAAATTCAGTTTGGCTAGGCAACATATACAAGGACAGTCAGAGCAGCACTAATTTAAAAAACTATAAAACCTGAAATTTCCCATTCTCTGATTTTAACTTGTTTTATTACATCATATTGACACTGCATTACTAAATCCTCTGGTAATTATTTCAGAGGTCAAAATGTGACTGATTCACAGTTAAAGCAATGTAGGTAGAACAATAAAGGTTCCTACAGAAATTTTTGTTCAAAGGAAGAAAAACAATTAAAGCAAAGTTCAAGATATACTGTTGCATAGAAATTACATATCATTCTTATTCATGCTAAACAGATTCTGAAGGTCAACAGGAATAAGTCAAATGCCCTGTACTAATTTTTCAACATAAAGTGTATGAGAAAGCAATGCTTTTTATCCCAAAATATCCATTTTAAAGTATTATTTTTAATTTTTTTATTATAAGAGAGCATATAGGTTAATAATTTTTAAAAAATGTTTATCACATCTCTAAAATAATCCATGTGAGAAAAACATTGGGTTTGGGTATTCAGTAGGCTGAGGTTCTCAAAGAAAGTAGAAAGAGTAAAAATGAAGTTACAGGATTAAAATTTTCAATGCAACAGAGATTTCTCTATATCCATTTGTAAATTTTTGATAACTGAATTGAAGTTAGTATTCTCAATAAAAGTTTCACTAGCTTGAAACGACTCTGGATATAACTATTTTCTCCTTCATTCTAAGATAAACTCCTGAGAACTCAGTATCAAAATTGGATAAAATCTGAGAATGCTTGAGCAGAAAGTAATCTTAAGTATCATCCAGTTCATTTTGTAGAAAGTAATCTTAAGTATCATCCAATTCATTTTGTAGAAACTGAGGCCCTGAGAGGTTAAGTGAAAGGTTCAAAGCCACCTCACAATTCCTCACAGTGATGGAATTTGTCCAAGAACACTAGCAATCAGAAGGCTACATCTGATTTTTTAAAATTTATTCTGAAATCAAAATATTAAATGGTTATTTATCAATTTATTTTTAGCTTCTTGATTAATAAGTAGTAAGGTTACTCACAGCTTCTGTCCAAATGTGCTACAAATCAGGTTCTCATGATCTTCTTGGATTTGATCATTTGCTAGAACAGTTCACAGAACACCGAAAAGTACTTATTTCACCAGTTTATTATGTTATAAAGGATTTCATAAAGGGTATAACCAGATGAAAAGATACATAAGGTCCTGGGTGGAGGAGTTTCTGTGCTGTGGAGTTGAAATGTACCACCCTGCCACAACATGAATGTGTTCACCAACCCAGAAGCTATTTGAAATCAGTACTTTTGACATTTTTCTGGAGGGTGCTCACATAGGCGTGATTGATCATTCATTCAATTTCCAGCCCCTCTCCACTTCAGGGATGATAGGTGTGGAGCTGAAAGTCCTAAGCTTCTAATTATGTCTTGGTCTTTCTGGTGACCAGCCAGCACCCAGGAGTCCAACTGTCTCTTACTCAGAAGAAAGATATTATAAGATAGTTCAGAAAGCAGTTTCTTAAGAGCTTTGAAGTGGGCTGTTGGGAGCTGAACTAAACCAACAAAGTCAATGATTTTTTTTTTCCAGAATAGGACAATAAACATATTGACCAATATTGAAGAACAACAACAAAAAATTTACTTCCTGTGATCATATGTCTAGTTAATGCTAGAATTTGGACCACAATCCTAAGCAGTTCATATGATTTGGTTTTTAGTACTAGTTAATGCAATTGGCAATCTACATGGCCATCCTACAACCTGCACTTAAACTTCATGAATCAGCATTATACACTGATTATTAATATGCATGACTCAAACAGAAGGGGAAACTCTTGTCCAGAATGGGTAATCATGAGCACTTGTGAAATGTTACTTGTTCCATTCTCAGCCTCTCCTCTAGCTTAAGAGTTGCCCAGGATTCTGTTCTTCAGATTAGTTCCAGAAGAAAACTCTCCTGATACTTGGAAATTCATTAGCCTTCCTTTCTGACTCTATCTCTCTGTATCTGTAGGTGGAACGTTTGAAACACTTTCACTGAGGAATGGACCTATAGGTGTAAGAAAGGAAGAACCACCATCCAGAAAATATAGATATTCCTATTATTTATTCATTTTAGCTCTGAAATGCAACAAATATTGGACTGTCTCATTTTATGTCCATGACTAGCATTTTTGAACTCAAAGAATTTACAAAAACAATATTTGAGGGAAAGAAGTAATTTCATAACAAATATTATAAAACCAGTTACACATATTTTTATTCTTTTCCCCTCGCTGGAGCTCAATATATCTCTTATTATCTCAATGTATTTTTCAAATGAATGTGGCAGGAAAGATAATGTCACTCAAATAGTCCTTCAAGGACAGGAGGGGTTTGAGGAAAGCAGAGATGGCATGAAAGAAAAATGGGGAATAAACTTTATTTTCTATTAAAGTATGAAGGGATCTGTTCCTTAAAAGCTGTGATAAGATCCCATAATTTAGTTCACTTCAGTGATATTAATTTCATTAGTAGGCAGGTGGGAAATTTTAAGCAAAGGAATTAACTCCTGGTGACAGTTAGAAAACTTCATTTCCTCCAATGTCACAATCACAGGCTTATCCTTAAAGTACCTTAAAGGTTCTGACAATTGGTCATAGAAACAGTTCATTTCTACTAGTCTTAGAAATGAGGCTCAATAGCTAGGAAATTTAGTGCTAGTTGGCAGTCGGCAGAACAGTCAACCCCAAGGATCCTTAAGAACTGTCTCTCTTATTTACTATGTAAATCCCTGGAAAAACTTCAATTTGATTCTAGATAAGAGAAAATTAATCCCCATTATACATCATTTCTAAATTGAGGATTGAAACTTATAATCTTGCTTTGAATTAGAGAAACTCCATCAATATCAGGGAAGATAAAAATAAAATAAAATTTACATTTTCTGCCATATCTTTGATGGAAGGTTGAGTATTAAACCAAGTTTATCATGGCACTTTAAATTTGTTTTTAGCAATAGTAAGTTTTAATGGAATGAATGTGATTGTTTACTTTCCCGTTTACATATGTAAACAATAAAAAGATGTAACATTAAAATACACACACACACACACACACACACACACATACACACACACAAACACACACACTAGAGGCCCAGTGCACAGGATTCATGCACTGATGGGGGGCATGACCCATGGGGATCGACCGATGTGGAAGGACATGGCCCATGGGGATCAGCCCACTGGTGGTCAGTGCACATCATAGCAACTGGTGGACCTGTTGTTCTGGTCATTCTGCTATTAGGTCGCTGGGCTTTAATAATATAGGATATATGTGAATTTGGTCATTTCATTTGCTATTATAATAAATAACGTAATATAGGCTCGATAGTACTTAGGACAGGTCCAATTTAACCTGCCTTCAATCATTTCAGTTAATTTTAAAAGCTTTCTATGCAAGATGCTAAAATTGTCCCATAATATAACAAAGTCATCAGTGCCACACAATGTTATAAAGAAGAATTCTAAGTTACCTGATTATCTATTGAATTCTAATAAGCTTAAGTATTTTCATTAAGGGACCCAATGGATCACCATAATAAAGCTGGACAACCTCTCCCCCCATTGTAACACAGCCTTGAGAAAAATAGTTTATTTATATTGGTACAAAATGTAATAATGTGAAGTAAAATAAACTTGCCTATTCCTGTTTATCTCTATCATTTTACCTTTGATCCCATCCTTCTCTTCTGCCTTGTTAAAATCATTTGTCATATTATTTTTGTGTGTTTTCTATTTCCTTATCTCACATTCACAAAATAGCCTTCTTTCTTTTCCTGACTCCATTCCTTATCTTAATGAAGTCCTATCGCAAAGAATCTCTTTCAACCACACTTTTACCACGAGACAGCCATGCTGTGATGCAGAACCAGAGGCATAAGTTTATTTCATTTAATGGGGTAGGGTAGAAAATCCTGGGGTAGAGCATCCTTATAGAGGAAGTGCATTGTCAAGGAGCAGGTCACTTTCTATATTTTCTCAGACATGATACCTCCAGCACAGCTTACTCATATATATAAAGAATTGACAATGTGTTAATAGGAAAGCAAAGTCAAACCTCATTGGAAACACAATTTAAAAATTATGACCTTCTAGGGATCATTAGTCTCTGTTAGCTGGAGCAGGAATGATTGCCTCTGACCTGCTTCTTCTGGTACCCACTCCCAAGCCTGATGATAGAAACATGGTCCTTTGGTGACCGAGGAGCTGATGGTGAGCCATCGTGGGGGATGGCGGCCTGACCTTGTCATTGACATGTTCGGCGGGACTGGTGTCTCAGTTTTTAATGACAGTAAATTTGGAGGACACCAGGGTCTTCTGGATGTGCTTATTCCTTGGCAAAGGGTATCACAAATGGAGGAAAAATAATCCGAAGGCAGCATGGGCAAGAAGCGAAGTTGCAACACTGACACACAGTCAAACATTGTTGTGCTCTCTTGCTGCCCCAAGTTGAAACAGGGCTCAGGGAAACACAGAATTCTGACTGCACATTTAGAAAATGCCAAGTGCACAGAAGTCACTATAAACGAGGGAGGAAGTGGGAGGAAGTGGTGATTTAGTGTCGAGAGCAATGTGTGTGGTGACATGAGGCTGAAAAGCAGAGGTGCTGTTTTGTGTATCTTGGCCAAGGTTTTTGCATATATTCATGTTCACATTCTTGCTTATTTGGGAGTGAGGGAACAGTAGGAAGGAATATAAAGTTTAAAATAGAAGAAAAACATGATCAGATAAGGATTTCCTATTATTAAAATTATTAATATCAGCCAGGCCAGCGTGGCTCAGTGGTTGAATGTCAACCTATGAACCAGGAGGTCACAGTTTGATTCTCGGTCAGGGTACATGCCCAGGTTGTGGGTTCGATCCCCAATGGGAGGCATATGGGAGGCAGCAGATCAGTGATTCTTCTCATCACTGCTGTTTCTATCTCTCTTCCTCTCCCTTCCTTTCTGAAATCAATATATTTTAAAAATTATTAACATCAAAGGAGGAGTTAAAAATTACGATTCTTTGTTTAACCCAGAAAGAAAAAGCACCAAAAGGTAGAGCTTTCAGGGAAAGAGCTAAGCTAACTTTGTGATAGTTATATTATTAGGTAATTTGTGAAAATAAGTGTATCCACTTATGCAAGCTTAACAATCTGTCAATGGACATAAAAGATAGAACATGTCTTTTGTCACTCTTTTTCTATATGTTTTGTACAAAGTTCACAAAATGATGTCCATATAGGACATGACATGAATGGAATGTAAAATCCCACTCTTGGCAATGCCTGTGGATTTGTGTGGAATGGGAGAAACAGCACTGAGTTACTGGCATGGTGTGTAGGAGCTAACATAGCGTGCATAAGAGCGAGTATTCATTTGGGTGAAGACTACATGCCTGTCTATTGACATGCATGTTAAAGAATGTGCTTATGGTGGGAAAGGGCGAATCCGTAAATACAGTGACACATGCATTTCTCTGGAAAATAAGTTGTTCTTGTTTTAAACCAGCATTTTCTAAATTATGTAGCTGTGTTTCCTGGGACACCGTGTCTGCTAAGATGTGAAGAAAAGCTTCCTGGTTCAGATTAGTTTGGAAAAGCTGCTGGTGACATCTGCCCACTGAGAGTCCCAATGGGCCAACAGGACTCATTAGGCTCTGAGAAGTCCTGCAGCAAGAAAACCCACCTCACTTTTCTAAAATATAGCATTTTCAAAATTATTTGGTCATAAAACTTCTTCATTCAATAAACATATACATCTCACTGAAGGATACCTGTGTTCCAAAAAATAACCTGTTTGGAAAAGCTGCTATAAATATGTCCAGAGCAGCAGAAACACAGGGTGATAATAATGAAAGTGACTTTGGTAAATGTGGGCAAATCCAATATAAAATTTTCCAGTCAAACATAATTCCTTGCAGGTCTAATCACTCCTGAAAATTATCTTCAAAGCTAAATTAGCTCTCAGACTTCCTAGGCAGGTAGGTCTGTGTGTAGAGCTATTAACTAGAAGTGATTTGCATTTTAAAAGAGGGAAGATTTCAGGCTTTTCTATACAAATGGAGTTGCTCTTTAAGTACTCTAGGAATGGGCTGTACCTCCAGTGACTGAAAACTCTACTTTGCAATCTGACAAATACCATGTCTTTTGAATAATGCAAACTAAGAAAGTGCTATTTGGTTTCCATGGTCATACCTACAAAAATGGATTAGGAACATAAAGACAAACTACTTAATGGCAGAACCATTTAAATGATAAATAAAAGGCAGTCTAGTTGAATGAAATAAAAATAATAACACTGATGATGATAATTTTAACAATAGGAAATGACCATGGTGAACACCTTGCTTTGCATCAGATACCATCTCAGGTACACAACATGGGTCATATACAATCTATCTAACCCTCACGTGAAAACAACACACACACACACACACACACACACACAGCCTGAGGCTAGAGAACTAATCAATCTAAGAAAGGAACATAAAAAAGTATAGCTAGCATTTATTGGGCACTTACTATGTGTTAGCATAATTGTAAACATTTTACATTAATAATTCCTGTGAGCCTAACAACAACCTGGGAGGTGGACACCAGTGTTGTCTGCATTTCACAGATAGGAGCACAGCAAGGGAGTCCTGCAGAAAGGAAACCCACCTCACTTTTTCTAAAATATAGCATTTTCAAAGCAATCTCAGAGCAATCAGCCATCCTACTGGGCAACAGAAGAACCGGGGTTTGGTCTCTGGGCTGTTTCCAAATAATGTGTTCTTCCCACTTTTCTACAATCCTAATTTGAAAATATCTGTATACTTTGCATTCTCTGATTTTGTGACAAATCAATGTAATTGTAACAGTTATGACAAAGTGGCTCATGTAGAGACTTTTGATCATTTTAAACAATTGTGTCTCTAAAGGACATTATCACAGTTACTTTAGTAAAAGAAAAAAAGATCAGTTTTAGAAGCCAATACCCCTACTTCTATGCTTCCTTCATCCTCCCAGTTCAGTCTTGAGAGGTGTTACTTGAATTGACTTCTGTCAGTTGCTTTTGATGTATTCAGCAATAAAATGCATCAGTAAACTCTAAAAGCAACTTACACTCTGTGATGCATTTATGAATTTCTGTCCTGAGTGCAGTGCTATATTGCTAAAGTATTAAGTCAAACAAATTTGATTTCTCCCCCCTCCCCCCAAGTCTATTGCGATGCTGCCTGTTTCAGCCGGATAAACTGCTCTCCGTAGGCCTCTTGCTGGCATCTGCACTTAAGAAGTCAAGTCTCACGTCACAATGATTAAAGCCGGAATTCAGTTTTCAGGTAAGCATCCATTCCTCGGGTAATAGAAATGGTATGTCCAGACCGAAGTTTAAACCAACTCCTCGGCCACTGACCAATTTGGAAATTTGTAGATGTCAAACTAAGCAAGATACAAGGAAAACAACCTCTCTAGAGCATTTTTCGCTAGTGCAAGGAAGTGCACACACATGATCACATTTATTAATTGCCCAGAATCACCCCGGGAGGGAGGTCATTACTACGTCTATTAACAGACGTTAAAGAGTAGATAAATCTGGGGAGACACAGTTGTTGACAAAGCTGGGACTTGAACCAAAATCTGGTATGAAACCTGTGGTGCTTTCTGTTAAGTACATTCTTTTCTGGGAATAAAAAGGAGGAAAGATTTATTGTTGGACAAAATAGCTGCTTTCAAATGTGATCACAGAGAAGAAGCTGGAGACTTGTTTTACTTAACACCATGCAAGAGAGCTGGGATCGAGGCAGGGCAATAAAACTTGGGATAAAATAAGAATACTTTTCTAACACTGACCTGTTTGAAAATGGGGGGGGGGGGCGGGAATGCATGGCTTCCTGAGTTTGAGTCTCTGCCACTAAATGTGTCCAAGAAGAACCTGCAGTGCCAAGGCCTCTTCTGGGCTCTACCATCATTCCATTCTAAGGTTCTAAGCAAAATGTCTCTTCTCTAGGAAATCCTTGCTATGAGAATCCTTCTCTCCCAGCCTCCATGTTTCCATCCCATCCCAGCTGTGTGACCTTAACAAGTCCAACTGCCGTTCCTCAGCTTACTTATGAGTGAAACAGGAATAAGAGCATTTCCAGGCAAGGTTATTAGAAGATCAAAAATGACAAGCTGTTGGAAATGCTAACCCTCAGAAAGCTCAAATAGTGTTAGTTACCTCTTTCTACAAGTCTATGAGGTCAAAGTCAGTGTCAGTATCAGAGGATCCATTTGGGGAGAGCTTCAATTGCACCAGAAGCACAGGGAAGGAAGCTAGCCAGGATGCGAGGTTTCCCCTTAGACATGTCTCGATCAATCATGAGTATGTACTTGCTACTGACTTGTCTGTGTTTCTGCTTGCTCATGCCCAAGAAAATAGTGCCATGTTCTTATGCATACTGCCAGACTTTCTGATATGCATTTCTTAGTAAATTCTACATAAAAACATCAATTAACTTAGCTTTTTATATGCCATTCACATCCTCTAACTTTTCCCTTGATGCATTTAATAAAATATAGCATAATTCTGTTTTATAATTAATAATGAATATTCTCTCTCAAATAGGGTTTGTTGGCCACCAGTCAATGTCTACTATCCTTATCCGATAAAAATAAAAGGCTGATAGGCAAATTGTCCCCAAGGGTGGGAGTTAGATGTTCACTGACCACCAGGGGGCAGCACAGAGCATGACGGGTGTCAACTAAGTCAGTGGCTCTGGCAGTGGACTGCAGTGGAGGCACTGCCAGCTCTGATGGGCCCCAAGGAGAGCAGGACTGCGGTGGGATGGTGGAGCAGGTGAGGAGGCAGCGCCAGGCCAAGGCAGGTGAGAGCAGGGGCCCCAATCACCCCACTGGTCACCCCACAGATTGGCCCTGATCACCAGCCAGGCCTAGGGACCCTACTGTACATGAATTTCATGCACTGAGTCTCTAATTTAATATAGAAAATGTTTTAGATATACAGAAAAATTAGTGTTGGCAAACCATCAGAACTTTCGGCTGCACTCCTGCTTTGTAGTACCAAAAAAAGCTAACTGGAAGACTTTCAAAAGAGAGTGGAATGTATTCAAAACAGATATAACAATTAATACACATGGATGTGATTTTTAAAATTCAGCTCTGAGGTTCAAGTAGCTGTTGATCAGAAAAGGTGCTGTTACAGAAGCATTCCATCATACATAAAACTCTAAAGAATACAACTGGTGTTTAAAGTAAGACAATGTCTATAATCTTTATCGCTGTGTAGGAAAAAACATAGTAGTAGGAGATTAAAACTCTAAGCAAGTTTAATTCCATTTGAACAGAAAGAGAATTTATCATTTAAAACTGTATTGTCAGACCTTGGCCAAGGTGGGTCTCGGGTTACTGTGGGGTTCACAGGCACTCATAGGACTCTCAGGACAGACTTATTCTGATTCACTGCCCTCGGGTGTCTAGAACACACATGGGCTCCCAACATGTGAGATGATGGTGGCAATTCCGTGTCTCTCTCACGCTGAGTGCACCGTGGAGAAAACCATATGTCATAGTTTAAGGAGCCTTTCCTCATCATTATTTCCAGCTCTGGAGTGAAGAACAAGCCTTTGGGGATTACATTTCAAATAGGTAGGGTTTACCTGTTGTTCTTTAATTTTTACAAACAATAAAAATAAAGTGTGTATGTGTGCTTATGAAGGTTAAATTAATGAAACATCAAATAATAAAAATTTAAAGACATCATAATTTGAATCTTAACTTCTCTAAGCACAAATATTTGATGGTAGAAAATAAGTAATTAGAGAAAGCAAAATAGTCCTAAAGTAAGATGTATAAACAAGTACATATGCAACCACACAATCTGTGATACCAATGTATATGCATGACTATGTACACCTATAAAAGTTATATAAAATAGGGAAATCTTAAAAATAAATAGAAGTCTAATGTTTATTTCTTAAATAGCCTCTCCCATACATCTCTATATTTTAAAACATAACAATCTGAGAATTCTATTGCATTAAACTGCCTGGACTATAAGTGGAATAAAAGTCAGATATAATCAGTGCAAGGAAATATTTAAAACAAAACAAGCAACCAAAAACAAGCTTTTTTCCCTGACCTAATGTTCCCCAGCTCTGTACCTCAGTGACTCTCTAGTCAGTGGAGCGAAGATGAATTACATCAGAAGTAAAAGACATGAAGCACCAGAAATCACAGGCTATAAGTCTACTGTGTCTGGTTCATAGGGAGGGAAATAGAAAAATTTGGCAAAGCACTAAAGGAAAAAAAAATAATAACCTCAGTATTTCAGAATTGATTTTCAAAAATTATTTATTCTAGAAAATACAACTCATGGTTGTTCAATTTGTTTTCCTTAAACACAATCAAACTCAACTGAACAGGAATTAGGGGTATTAAATCAAAAGTGGAAATTTGTCTTGATAGCCTCTAAATCTGAAATTATTATATTCCTATTTCCTTCCAAGGGTCATACTCTAAACTTGACCATTCTGTTCTTACCCTCCTTCAAAGGCACTGTATGTAGTCACTAATTTTCATTTTACCAAAAATTTCCAGTCCCGATTTCAGTTTCCCAGGCAGAGTCTAAATGCTGGGTAGCACAACGCTGTTAGTGACAGTTAAGATAAAAATCACAACTGTTGATTGTGAATCAGCAAAAGGAGGAATAAAGTGTTCAGCTTCTTATCTAGAAAACATGTGACCTGCTGCTACTTCTAAGTTAGCTCCGTGCTTGAACCTAGCAGCACTCTGGTCAGATCTAACCACCACGCTAGGCTGGTAACAGGTTTCTCAGGGCTCCAGTGCCTTTGAAAGCTAGACTATTCAGCTGGACCATACACCCTTCAGACTAAAAATAAATGCAACAAAATTTTATTGGGGATAACACTTCCCAAACTATCAATATTTTAAATGTCTTCCCAAATAAAATACAACAAAATAACAGATGTTTATGAGACAGCCTGAGGGAAGCCAGAAAGAAAATAATGGCTTCAATACTTATTTTTTGGCATGAATATAAATTACTTTAAATTGTGTGCTATCTATTAAGTCAAAATGCAAAACTATATGAACCCGGACAAACCAGAAAAGGGGACAGCCAGCAGTACAAATTCCAACAGAAGTCATAGCATTTTTACTAAAATAAATTCTTGGTAATAAGTGGTCCTTAGGGCTGGGCCAGACAGCAAACTTAAGATACTATCTTTTCCCCAATTGTCTTTATATTTCATCAAAAGAAGGGCATCCTAAGTTTACAACTAGGATTCTAAATAATTTTATGCTATATAAACATTGCAAGGCAGTATTCTCCACTCCATACACACATAATTGTATAAGTTAGAATACAATTATATAGTAACATAATATTGTCTCAAATTTATTATAAACTTAAACATAAATGTTTATTTTTAACACTCTTTTTAGTATTAAAACACTATAGAACTTCCTGAAGATTATCACAAGAAATTGTCCTTATACTATAAATCAGCTCTATCTATTGTCTGTCTCAATATGAGTCTATTTTAACTTATGTTTATATTTAAGAGGATAGCAACAAAATAAGCTCTAAAAAAATAATCATCTTACCCTCTAGTATCAAAGAATCTGCAATGCCTCTAGCCAATATATTTCGATCCTAGAAATGCACTTGATTTTAAAAGTAATATTTTGATAAGTAACACAAATTATTTAATAACACTGCTCATCACTTCTATTGCTTTCTTACTTTCAAACAAATGTCATCCCTTTAATGATAAGGCTAATAAACTTTGACAATCTGAAACATCAACTTGAATGTGAGCTTGAATAATTGCTGTTTCAATACAACCTGTTGCAAAGGAGGATGTAAGCCCCTTGAGAACTGACATCTAAGAATCTGCAAGAACCACGACTGTCAAACCCAACCAGCCCTCAGTAAATATCTCGGGCCAGTCCCCGTAACCATATTATTGCAGACAGAGACACCCACCTCAGGCTCAGGGCTAGCAGTTGCTCCTTTGATCTCAGAAGCTCCCCCACTTTAAAACTGGCATAGCCCAGGAAACTCCACTGAAAATGAGAGAAAGAACAGTTTTCATTAACTTCTGAGGTTCCTAATACATCTGCTGTCATAGCAATCACACAAAATTAGTCTCTAGAAGAAGAAAATCTTAGATCTCTTAGCCTGATAAACATTTCACGGACAGAAATACAATCATCGCAGATATATCCACCTTATGGGGTAAGTCCCAGCGGTGCAAATGCATCTTTTTCATTAGAAACAAAGACAAATAGCCTGGAAAATAACAAAATGTGTGACACAGAAGCCAGCTCTGTTCCACTAGCTAATTTTCTCCCCATATGAAAGCTGGTGCAAAAGAAAGAGGCTAAACTTTCCATATTTACCAACGCCACTGTCGTTCTTATTAGAATTCTTCGTCACTGGCAGCAACAACGTTGAATTCCAGATATGAGCAAATCTGGTTGTTGGGGCTATTTTTATGTGGGACTCTGGACAAGTTATAAATAGAAATGCTCTATTCCCCCCCCATCACAGCAATGTTTAAAAGCATTTGTTTCCTTTGTTATTTCTATACTAGCATGGGACAATTTCATCCTGACACACAAGAAATAATGGGACTTGTTCAGTTACGTTTTCTAAAATTGCTTTTTTAACCTATCGTACCAGGTGTTGACTATCTATGAATATCTACTTTCTCCACTCTTTGACTCATAATGTGAAGAATAAAACTCTAAAATTGGTTGTTCTTTTCCCAAATAAAAATCTTTCATCTCTTTTTAACATTCCTGGCTTCTTCTGATTTAAAAGTCACGGTATTGTGGTATACCATAAATACGATTTCTCATTCTCCCCTCAAGGTCAAGAAGTAAAGATGAAAATATCAAACCCATATTATTGCCTGTGCCATTGCTGCCCAACACACTGTAATATGCTACATGATCAGCACTACATCTTCCAGAACATTCTGCCTTCATAAGTCTGTTATCAGCCTTCCCTAGAATGAAAGACTGGAGGTCAACTGGGTCTTTTCAGGGGAAAGTGTGCAATTACTCCATGCATAAAAGGCTGCATCTACACTGAGCAATTGTTGATAACAAGAAAGGAAAGCTTCTGGTCCAAACATTTCTCCCTCTTTTCCAAGTTCTAACCTAAAAGAACTGTCCCAAAAGGCTTCAAGGCAAACGTTTGAAATAAACTCAGTTTTTAAGTTAGAGATGCTTATATGTTGGGGATGATAAACCCAGTTCATTAACTTGAAACTCAAAGAAATGATTTAGACATTGAGTCACCAAAGCCAGAAGCATATGATGCTAAATTGTTAGGTGGAGACTGTTAGGCGAAAATAGGGGGCTTGGGAGAAAATACTGGGTCATGGAGGGATGAAATGAGAGTAAACCGAGGCACAGAAGGATGTCCAAGAGCCATATGATCAAAGACTGAAGAACTGTAGGGTGGAGCGAGCCCACGAGAGATCAGTTGAACAGAAGCACTTATGTGACTTCATCAGAAATACCAAGCACAACATTCTTACATACAAGAGCATAAGATGCTGCTATGCCTGGTTCCTTGTTCTGTCTGTTTTTCTTTATTAGCACTTATCACAACACATACACACACACACACACACACACACACACACACACACACACCTGCTTATTCTGTACCACCCAAATAAGTGATATTTGAGGCTCCTCCAGGAGCTTTATTCTGTTTTTTGAAAGCCCCCCACAATCTAGCATACAGTAGGATTGTGATAAATATTTACTGTTAATGAATGAATGAATGGAATAAGCAGAGCTTCAAGTAATTTTATTAAGTAGAGGAGAAATGCTCTTTCTGCAGATATTTATAAACTACTATAATTCACTGAAATGTGAGAAATCAAAACAATGCTAGTGTGTAGATCAGTGTTTCCCAACCTTCTCTCATGATGAGAATCACCTGGTGGAGTTGTTAAAACACAGATTCCTGAATCCCAACTAAGAAGTGCTAAACTAGAATTTTTGAGAACATATAGGTAAAATTGCATACCTAACTTAGTGCTCTGTATATAAAAATCTGTCTTAGAGCACTAGTTAAGTATACAATTTTACCTATATGTTCCCAAAAATTCTAGTTTAGCACTTCTTAGTTGGGATTCAGGAATCTGTGTTTTAACAACTCCACCAGGTGATTCTCATCATGAGAGAAGGTTGGGAAACACTGGTGTAGATTGTATGCTGTTGTAGTAAATTTCATTTAACATTTTGTATTTTAAAGAGGTTTCACTTTCTCTTTCACTGATAATCAGTGTCTTTCATTTACATCCCACTTCTCACTTATTATCCTTTCCCAAAGAAGACCTTTAACTGATCAGAAACTTCAAATTACCCCAGCATTTGCCTTTTGAGATTCTGAAGGTACAAAGCGTTTTGGAATAAATTAAAAACTACACGTGTCATGAATGTTACTGTAGTCTCTTCAGCAAGGAAAAGAGCAAATGCCCCAGACTGGAATGCAGCAAGGAGACAGGTGGAGTGGCTATTTCCAGACATGGGCAACAGACACGCCACAAGGCACAGCTGCAAGTAGAGATTGTGATCATAAGCCACTGACTGTCTCTCCTGTCCACCAGGCCAGGAGCTGCTGTGGAAGCAGGACCTTGGCTTGACCATCTTTGAGTCAAGCCCAGCACCTGGAACATAGGGCTGCCCTAGCAGTGTCTGCAATGTGCCAAGAATGCCCATTAGTCAGTCTTTTCCATCACAACTGTCAGCCACATGCCTAATCTCAACGGATAATAAGAGATCTTACAAAATAACACAATATATGTTAAAAATCAATCTGGGGAAAAGACATTCTAGTATTACATTATAAAAATGTACCAAAACCAGAGGACATGTCATTTAGATATAAATGCTACCATATTTATTTTTAAAATAATTATCCTGGGACTACATGTTGCATAAAATGCATGAATGAAACCCCAAAATTTCATGACAATGTATAATTGTTTCACATTGCAACAACAACAATGGTATTGCCTGCCTATACATTTATTTTCTAGAAGGTTTTTATGTACTAGTCTTACTTCAAAATAAATAAAATTAGGTTCCTCTGCACTTGTCCCCAAACCCCCCAAAAATGGAAACCACATCATTCATTCCCATGACTATTCATTGGTTTCCAGTAAAATAATGAATTAGAGGGAAAAGTCTTTATTTCTGAAACCTGAATTCCCATGAGGGGAAATAGCAGACAGGAATGTAAAATAAATAATTTTGTTTAACCTGATGTAAAAGAATAACACCATAAAATTATTTCATCTTTGCTATTACTGTAATCATAATCATAATTTTTTTAATTTTTTAATATTTCAAGTAGAACTCAAGCAAGGAACAATATTTTCCATCTCTCCATCAGTGCTATTTCTAAAATTCTCACCTTAAAGGTTTTTAAACTGGAAGCTCCAATATCAGGGGGAAATTAAAAGGACAAAGCAAGCATATCAGACTCACTAGAGCTGGAGCTCAGAGGTCTGAAGTGTAGTTCTAAACCAATCATTCTGTTTCAAACAGAAACCAGGCAACTCCATCATCCACCCAGGCGCTGGGCGGGCTGTCCACTCATGGCACCGCCAGCCCTTGTTTCTCTGTCTTCTCTTCTACAAACCTGTGCTCTTGGACAAGTTACTCCACCACTCTAGGCCTTAGGCCTTAGTTTCTGTATTAAAAAGGTGCATATGATCACTGTGTATCTTTCACACACACACACACACACACACACACACACACCTGCTTATTCTGTACCCCCACAATAAGTGAGATTTGAGGCTCCTTAAGGAGTTTTATTTTGTTTCTCATAGTCATTGTTTTGGAGTCGGAGCTATCCAGGAAAAGCACTTGGTTTGCTGCTCAGAAAGAGGAGCATTCCATAATGTCAGCTGTCACAGTGATTAAGACAATACACTCAAGCCCTGGATGGGGTGCTCTGTTGGTTGAAGCATGCTCTTGTGCACCCAAAGGTTGAAGACTTATCCCCCGTTGAGGTGCATTTGGAGGCAATCAATTGATGTTTTCCTCTCATATCAATGTTTTGTGTTTCTCTCTCTCTCTGCCTCTCTCTAAAAAAAAAAAAAATCAATAAACATATCCTCAGGTGAGAATTATAATAATAATACACTCAAAAATCCAATGACTTAAAAGTGTTATAGGTCTACCTTAAATTCTTTTGGGAAAAGTCAGAGTATTTAAAAATATACACATATATTTTCTCATATAGTCTATGAGAAATTCCTACAATAAAACACACACATACACAATACACACACACACACACACACACACACACACACACATATATATATATATATATAAATAAACAATAGGCTCAGAAAAAATATAAATTAAAAGATATACTCGATTACAAGTGCAAAAAATACCCCAACAAAAAACAAGACACGAAGTTTCTATAGTCCTATACAGTTACTGTTGTTGCATGTTACCTATGATTCCTCATAGCTCAAATGTTTGTCAGATCATGTGGAATGTTCAGTAGTGCCCAAGAAATGTCAACCTGGAATCAAAGAATGTCAGGGCTTGTTAAGACACTGCCTGTCTGCAAGAGAATAAACTGAGGCCCAGAGGAGTTAACTGCTCACACCTGGTCACAGGCCAATTCAAGTCCAGGCTTCCTGCTTTTTGGTCCAGAATTCTTCCACCCCAATCACACTAGGCATCATTTGCAAGACAGGTGGCAATGCCTTTTCTTCTGACAGCACTCTGCCTGCACTGCACGCAGCTCTGATCTTTCTAGCCCGCTTTTGACAGGGCAACACATACCATGATCGCTCTGTTCCAAGCACACAAAGCCAAAGCAAATGACCATTAAATGGTTTCATGCACGATTTCAATCACTTACTTGGCTGGAGTGTGTGTTATCAAGAGGAGGAAAAAAGGGGCTATACAAGTAAACAGTTTGCCTCACCAGCCCTCGCAGGGACCCTGAGCAAGTCACAGATAACCTGGATGCTCAGTGGGGTTGTACACCCCCCTGAAGCAGGTCCTCAATGGTCCCTTGGTCGAACACTACTACACAAGGTGCCAGAGGATGTACAACCTCATACACGTGGCCATGAGCTGGGCAAACCTCCATCAGGTACATTCATCTAACTAAGCCTTGATCCAGAGTACAGGTCTTTTTTATACTGAAATTTGCAAGGTTTTCCAAATACTGCTTAGAGATGCACTATCCAATGTGTAGCCACCAGCTTGAGCCCTAGCTTGAGCCGTAGCTCTAAATTAAGATGTCCTTTAAGTGTGAAATGCACATCAAATTTATAAGATATGGATTGAAAAAAAAAGAAGTGTGATGTCTTATTGATAATTAATTATATTGATTACTAGAGGCCAGGTGCGAAATTCATGCGGGGACTGTTTCTCAGTCCAGCCTGTACCCTTTCCAATCTGGGACCCATCAAGGGATGTTCGACTGCCTGTTTACAGGGATCAGTCTATGGGGGTGTGGCCAGCCTGGTTGAGGGGCTGAGGGCTGTTTTCAGGCTTGCCACACCCGCTTCAGGGTGGGGGTCCCTGCTAGGGTGCCTGGCCAGCCTGAATGAGGGGCTGATGGCTGTTTGCAGGATGGCCACACATTCCTGGTGACCCAAGCTCCCAGCCCTTCCTTTTTTTCCAGCACCTCCTTGAGTGAAGGCCAGGGCCAGTCAGAGCAGGTGGGAAGCTTGGCTTCCATCATCACTGGGGGCAATCGAAGCCTCCTGCTCACTCCAGCTCCATGGCTGCTGCCATCTTTGTTGGGTTAATTTGCACACTCACTCTTGATTGCCTGTTTTGTGTAGCAGAGTGATGGTCAATTTGCATGTTTCTCTTTTATTAATGTAGATATTTTGAAATGATATTTTGCAGATAGTATTGGGTTAAATGAAATTTTAAAATTAATCTCATCTGTTTCTTTTTATTTTTTTTAAAGCCTGGGCTCCTAGGAAATTTAAAATTATATTTGTGGTACACATTATATTTCTTTAAATAGGGCTAGCTTAGAGTTTAAATAGGTACAGCGATAATACTTTGACCTATTATTATAGAACTACATACAGGAACTGTGGCGTAAGTTTTCAAAGATCTTTGAAGAGCTGACAGCGATGTCACAAGGCTGATACACAACATCTTCCCTCACATAACCTACAAGACAGGTCCTTTTTCAGAGCCCGGGGATTTTTTTTTTCTGTCAAGCCTAATAGTTATGTTACACCATTTCCCACCCCACAGGAATAGAAAGTGGATACATGACCTATTCACACTAAAAAAATAAAAAAAAAATAATAATAATAAATCGCACCTATGTCTTTGCCCCCGAGAGAGCCAGCATTTCAAACATCTGCCACGCAGAGTACTCTGATAGCCATCATTGACCTGAGAAACATCAGAGCCAGCAGAAAGGGACCCTCACCCTCACCATGGACAAGCACAGAGGAACCTGTCCCCTTGCCTCTCCCCTCACCATAGCATGAGCAACAAGAGCAGGAAAGGGTAGGACATGAGTGAGTCTCAGACTATGCTCGCTCCCCACCACAGGCTGCCAGAGGCACAGAGATGTTTAATAGTTACAAATTTCAAAAGGCCTTACACTTGATGAAGGATGAGTGAAGGGTGTGAGGACAGTGTGCAGTGGAAGCCCTAGCTTGAAGGAGGCCGCCTGGGGTGAACATAAACAAAAGATATCTGACCTCAGCTCAGATCTGGGAGGGAGACAAACACCTGAGCAATGAAGGCCTGATGCTGGGAAGAACTTGCTAGTCCCGTTGGTGAAATTAAAACGAAGCCCCTGTAGTCTGGGCACAGAGACTGATAGTGAAAGTGAGAGCAGAACAAGAGGTGAAGCAGAAAACAAAGCACAGAGATTCTCTTGAGTCAGAGGTGTTCAGCCAGGGCCCAGGAAGAAACAAGAAGCCTTGTGTTAGGCAAGAGAGAGCACCAAGACGCTTCTCTTTCTACCCTACCAGATTCAGAGATGGCTGGCATTCTTCCAGGTCATATTTTTGAAGGGCTGCCTTGGCAGGTTCAGGCGACATGTTTTGACATGTTTAAGCAGCAAGAAACCGAAAGCATCACAGTCCTGTGGCTGGTTGGTTCTCTGCCTCCTTCCTGAGGAGGTAGAACTCACATCTACAATTTGCCCAGCCTCCCGGTGGTCCAGGAGTATTAGCTGGGAATTGCATCTCAGCTACCTGCATGGCAATCTCTAGACTCCTCTCTAGCCAGCTGCCCTAAACACCGACTCAATGGAGGATTATTTTCAGAAGAAATGTATTCCATGCAACTCAGCAAATATGTGCCAGCGCTTCCTCATGTGCTCACACCCTGTTAATTTAACTCAATTTCATTTGTCAGCCACTAGGCAGGAAGCCAAGGAAAACCCAAATCATTAACTTCGAAGTGATGTGTGTGCCTTCTGGAAACAAAAGAAACACTTACCCCAGTCTCCGGCAGGGTATCCTTATGTTCAGGCAGGACACTGGTTCGAACCTATGGAGAAAAACAAGCATTCTCTAGGTGATTCTGGAGTAGAAACCAGTGCAGAAGCTTCCCAGGTGCTGGTTTTTACTTTGCTTCGCCTGACGTCAGTCCAGACGCCCTGGTTAATCATTGCTGAAGTACCTGTGTACACCCCCACTGCAGAGCAAGGAAGCTGTCCTTTTATAGCTCCCAGCTTTCCTACTGTTCCCGAGTACACAGAGCTGCCTGGATCCTCATCCACCACCACCTGTCAAACACAGAGATATCTGACCTGCAAGTGAGTCACCTTTAATTTTCATGAAAAGCAACCCCTCATTCAATATTCCAGGGAAATGATACAAATGTTGTAGAAGAAGTTATTCTTATCTGCTCAATAGATATTCATTCTCTGAATGAGCACCCAAACCACAGTTCTTATAAGTTATCCCTCCCACTCGAGAATTCTGGGCCAAATTGTCAGATACCATTATCTAGATTCACTTGAAAACAAATTCTCAATTGGGGGAGAGGGAAACAGTGTAAAATAATTAGTCATCTGAGTAGGCTTTTCACAAGTTTAAAAAGCATTCCAAGCGAAATATCAACACCTTAGATAATAAGTGTGAAAAGTGTTCCAAGTGAACTATCCGTGTTTCCCTGAAAATAAGACATCCTCCGAAAATAAGACCTAGCGCATGGAAAGATAAGACATCCCCTGAAAATAAGACCTAGCGCAACTTTGGGAGAAAAAATTAACATAAGACACTGTCTTATTTTTGGGGAAACAGGGTATCAGCATCTTAGATAATAAGTAGACACCAGCCTTCTGCTGAGCGGCCATGCTTTGCTTACCCTGGCTGGGCATTAGAATTACTGGGGACCTTTTCAAACTTTGGTGATCTATCCCGCTCTCAGACATGGTTTCTTTTTCTTTCTTTCTTTTTTTTAATCAGTACAGAGGTCTTTTATTTTTTTTACACTTGGCATGCCATGAATTCATAGGGAATGGGCTCCTGCAGCTCAGGCTCCTTTCTGTGTGCTTCTCTGGGTAGAGCAGGCAGGCACTTCAGTTGAACCCAGGTACCTTTCTCTTTGGCTTCCTTCTTTTGCTGATCATATTCCTTCGCATGTTTTAGGAGGGTATCTCGGCTCGAGTGCTTACTATGCTGAATCCATATGTTAATTCTTTTGGCAAGAATCTTGCCCTTGTTTGTTCACAACAATGCCCATTGCATGCTGGGTGATACTGTAGACTCTCCTGGTTTTGCCACAGGAACAGTTGTGGGGCCTTCTTTTTTGAGCAGTGCCCATCCCTTGATGTCCACAATATCACTTTTCTATAGATGTGCATGTACGCAGCCAAAGGAATAACCCTGAAAGGCCTAGAGAACACAGAGCGGGTGCCTCCCCTCTTTCCCTTTGTGTTATCATTTTGGCAAATGAATGGAAGATAGTGGTTCCGGCCGAAAAGCCAGATGCGGATTCTAATGTTCAGCGGCCAAATCTACGTTCTTTATGTCGGTGAAAGAATGTTCAGCCTAAGAAACGATTTTATAAGAGTTCATCTGATCCTGACTGATGACAACTGCCGGGAAGCAAAATCTCAACAGACTGAGAAACTGCTCCAAAGAATGGCAGTTTTGCAGCTTATCTTATACATTAGCACTAAAGGAGGAGACATAAGGAGGGTTCCATGAAATTCATTGGTGGTAGATTAAGGGGGCAGGAGAAAGCAAAGCAAGAACTCTCTGGGATAGAATAAAAAGCAAGAGGGAGAAACACTTCTTTGATACTTTGCGTGCAGGACAGTTAAGGTGACAGCTCACAGAGAGGATATGTGGGGGACAAGATAGCAATGTGGTGTACCACTTGCCCTGCTGCTCCTGGTTGTGCCTTTGTTTGGGCTAGAAAAGAAAATGACTCAGACATTTCAAAGGTATGTTATCTTAGATTCTCAAAAACAAAGTCTATGTCAAAAGTAAAGGTCATGACAGGGAAGTTAAAGGCCCAGGAAGTGCCTACCACTGTGACCCACTTTCAGTCAGGAATGTCTACCTGCAGGCTTCCCTGCGTGGTCCTGTTGGGACCCTGGGTTTGAAAAGCCACCATGTGGGACTTGCAGGGTTAGTATGTGGCCTCTTTTTCATCCACATCTACGTAACACAAAAATGTTTCAAATGAAAAGAAATTATGACTATCTTTCTCACTTAATCAAAAGCTGATAAAAAGCAGGAGGAAACATGAAGCCTAAATTTAACATTATTTCAGTTGAAGTAAGGATGAGATAAACAAGGTAATTTTGTGAGCCAATGTCAGCCCAATAAATTCCATTAAAATAAATAAATACAGATCTACTAGTACATATTAGCACACTCTGTTCAACTGGAGAACAGAAGGTTGGGAGGGCCGATGGAACAGAGGGACACAGGACACCTGGACCAACGCTGTAGGAAATCCCTCTGGAGGGACAGACAGTATTGCCGATCACATTGCTTTTCAAATCCTTTCACCCCTGACATGCCTGACCCTGCAAGGTCAATGTTCCCTGGTTGAAGGGATGTGTAAAATGACCCTCCCCATGCCCAAACACATGAACCAGCTCCTAATGGCCTACCATGGTTTCCAATTCCTTGGGAAAAAACCTGAGGCCACGGTGAAACAGTCCATTTTAACTCACAGCTTAGCACTCTTTCTCTGCTTTATGACACATCCAGCTCTATCGCGGGCACAATTTGTCAGTCATTATGACACAAAATTGTCCACCAGAGCACAAAATAAATGACAAGAGAGATGGACCAGAGTAAACAACACAATTTGCAGAACACACTCGAGTTCATGAGGATTTCATGACGCAGCGCTCACTGGAGAAGCTCACTGGAGGACTTCATGACGCAGCGCTCATTAGCAGTTTGGTAGCTGCATCAATGTTCTTTAGTCCACAATGTTCAGCTGCACTATTCAGCCTCATTAGAGAGAAATCATTAGCTGGCCTCAAAGGATGAGGAAATTACAAATTAATAGTAGCCTGTAGTGGACCATACAGTGTGTATGTGCATATGGTGTCTTTCTCTCACTCTCCCCCATCCTCTTTCTCTCTCTCTCCATATATATATTATGTATATGTGTGACATACATATATATGTCAGAATGGACTTTATAGACAGTGGGTAAATATATATCAGAATGGACTATAAGGACAGTGAATAAATATTCACACACATGCAACTCATTTTTTTGCATGTGTATATTTATGCATCATTTAAAAATATTTTAACACTCAAATATCATTATCCAAAGGGATATGCTTGAATTTAGAAATAAAGTTAAAAAGTCAGAAGCTGATGAGGGTCAACATATGCAGAAATGCATAAACTACATGATATATAATGTTGGAGAAGTTGGAATTAATAGTAAAAATTCCTGCAACATAGTCATTAAACTCCAAAATTTATATTGATTTTATCAGAACACTGATTCCTATAAATATAAATAAACTAGAGAAACAAGATTCTCAATCCAAATTTGTGCGCAATTTAAAAAAAATTAAAGATATCCACAGACAAGATTGCCATATCCAACATGTGTGTGAAACTGTACTACTTTACTTGATAGAAGCACTTTTGAAAAGTACACATTTGAGCATTTTCCTAAATTGAGTTAGGTTTACCAATAAATCACTGATTTAGAGTTTCTGATTTTGAGAAATTAAAAGACAAAACTTTTGTAAGCCAATTTTAAATTCTATAAAGTCAGATTTTCATATGAAACATTTATTTATATTAGTATGTATATATATTTCTAAAACATTTATATTTAAGGCAAACACTACTGATATTGTGACATATAAGTTACACATCAATGATGCATTTCTTTTTTATTGATTTCAGGGAGGAAGGGAGAGGAAGAGAGAAATAGAAACCTCAATGACATTAGAGAATCACCTATCAGCTGCCTCCTGCATGTCCAACACTGACTTGATGCCCACAACCCAGGCATATGGCCTCACTAAGAACCAAACCCATGACCTCCTGGGTCCTCGGTTGATGCTCAACTACTGAGCCAGGCCAGCCAGGCCAATGATACATTTCTTATGAAATATATACCTCTCATTACAGTGTACTCAAACTAGGTGGCCAGCACCGGGTTTGCTAGTGAATAAGGTCCCATTTGGGGACTTCAGTGTCCAGTGTGTGAATGATCCAGTACAATGTAATAAAGGCTATACTGGAAATGTGAGCATTTTCCTGTGTGCATCCAGACAGAGTAATAACTAATTCAGGCTGTGAGTGTCAGGAGAGGTTTCACAGGAGAGGTAGTATAGGTTCTGAAGGATGACTGGGAGTTTTAGGCAATGAAGGATATGACAATGCAAGCCGGGTGCTGTATAAAAGGCATGCATCATAGAGTTATAAAGCCCATTTGTGGTTGAGAAAGAGTGGGTATTCCTTGATTCTTATAACATGGGGACCTTCATGAAAGGGGCAAGATATAAAAATACTCCAAGATACAGGTTGATATCATTTGCCTTAAAGGGCCATCTATCCAGGAGCTTTATGCAATGTATAGACAACAAGAAATCAGGGAAGACGTTTGGGTAGAGGAGTGATATGATCAGAGCTTTGAATTATCCCAACTCTGCTCCCAGTCCTGCTGGGAGAATTATTTAACCTCTTTATGCCAGCTGTCTTTTACCTGGATGTCAGTTATCTTTAACATAGAATCAGTTGTCTTTTTCATCTTTACAGGACGTAGGAGGATACCTGATACAGAGGAAGAGAAGAAGTAGTGAGGGAGATAGGAGATGAGGGAGGAAGGGAGAAAAATAAAGGAGAAGAGAAGAAGAAAGAAGGGAGGAAGACTGAAAGACAGGGAGATAGATAGGGAGGGAGAAATATTTCAGTGGTGGGAAAATTTAAGCAAAGGACAGATTTAGAAGAGACTTCTTGATGAGGAAGGGATGAAGCAATGGCTGTCACTGTAGCATTTGGAATATTTCAGTTCATGGATAACATCAAGCCTCCTGAGATTTACTGACCTTCCTCAAGAATTAATTTTTCCTTTTTTGGTCTTATTACCAGTTCTTGCCCATGTTTGTCTTCACTATAGCCCTCCCTGGCCCTCCACAGAACATAAGAATGTTTGACTACACATTTAAAAATTGTATAACTCCCTTTAGTCTAGACTTTTATGATATCAAATAAAGCAAGACAGAAAAATTAATATGAGTAATCATGTAGAAGATTATATATTCCATCTTGAATATGTCACCAGGTTCATGTAAAACACTTTCATTTCTTTCTCTATCAACTTCTTAAGCAAAATTCTACATACTAAATTTACCTTGAAAAAAGAAAAATCAAAAGGTAGCATACAGTGAGTTTATACTCCCTGTTTCATCAAATCCCTGCAGACTGGGTCATAACCTTTAATTGTTCCCAAGCAGGAGGCTGCTTGGACTACCATAGCAGTGGCTGAATATAGCACTATTCCAATGCTCAAACCCATGCAGGATTCTCTAAACTAGTCAACCTTGTTACAAACAGCATGGGCACCACTCCCCTGAGGGTGGAAGGAGGGTGAGGATTGTGATGCTTTTCATAGTAACTATGAATGTGGCAGTGCCACTGCCTCAACTGCCAGGTCATCATTGGGTCCCTAGATCAAGAGAGGGAGAGCCATGCTGCCTGGCCTCTGTGTAGCAGTGTCTGTGCCCTGGTCTCATGCAAATACATCTCCTCATTGGTCGGTGAGGAAAGAGAAATCTTCCCCTGATCATTCAATTGGGTGAGGGCAGAGCAGAAGATATTGGCAATAGTAGAGGAATACCCTTGGGACACAGAGAGTTCAGATGCTATTCTTAGATTATTGTCACATCTGGTAAGGTCTCTGATAATGAATATGTCATTGAAACACATAACTTTTCACTAATTAAAATGTTACTCTAATTCTCTATGTATTTCAAATTAGAATGCATAATATCACATTTACTGGGTATGAACACATAACTGCCTTAATATTTAAACACATAAAAACCTGAAATGTTTAGCCCCCTTTTACAGTAGGAATAAGTTGCTCAGTCAATATTTTATTTCCTTGTATGAGAAATAGACAAAAATATTTTTTTTAAAGGTTAACAGAGTCTCAATGCTGGAAGAGGTCTTGGATATTATCAGACAATGTTTCTTAAATGTCCCTGTGTATACTCAACATCTACTGGTCAGAAACTTTTAAAAATACAGAATATCAGGCTTACTCCAAACCTACTGATCAGACTCTTCACTTTTAACGAGGTTTCCAAGTAAATCATATGCACATTAAATTTTGAGAAAGTATGACATAGAAGAAAGTTTATGAGTGAAATAAGTCACAGATGAGAATGGTAGTCATTTGCACATAAACATGACTGGATAAGGAATGGGCTTTGGTTGTCTGGTTATGAAGGTGTTTAGTAATTTTTTTCAGTGTCAGGCATCTGTAAAAGCACCAGATGATATTTTTGATCAGTGATGGCCTTTCCTTTGTTATACAAATGAAAGAGATTGCTCTGGACATGAAATCACTGATTGATTTGGGTCAGAGCTAGGCTGGAATTTTGGTAAGACCCTGTGTTAAAGGCTAATTCTCCACCTCCATACCTCCACATCCCAAATTCATATGTTGAAGCCCTGGACACCAATGTGACTGCATTTGTATTACAGTAAGTTAAAATGAGGCTTTAGAGTGGGACTCTAATGTAATATAGTAAGACCGCAAACCGCAGCTTGCGGGCCACATGAGGCTCTTTGGCCCCTGGAGTGTGGATCTTCCACAAAATACCACGTGTGGGCGCGCACGTACAGTGTGATTGAAACTTCGTGGCCCATGAGCAGAATATGGTTTTTGGCTTGGGTGAGTCTATTTTGAAGAAGTGGCATTAGAACACTCAAGGGGCCAAAGAGCTGCATGTGGCTCATGAGCCATGGTTTGCCGACCACTGGGGTAGGACAAAGAGACACCAGTGATGCAAACACAAAGGAATGATTACATGAAGTGACACATGAGGGTGGTCACCAGCAAGCAAAGGAGAGAGGCCTCAGAAGAACTCATCCCTACCAGTGCCTTGATCTGGGACTTCCAGACTCCAGAAGTGTGATAAAATAAACTTCTATTGCTTACACCACCCAATCTGTGGCATTTTGTGACAGGAGACTTAGAAATTTAGACTATCGTTGTTGTAGGTTACGGCTTTCTGGAACTTTCAACTGAGAGCACAACTCTTCTTTGCTCTTCAACCCTGAAAGAATGCCAGATATTCTCAGAAGTCTCAGAGCAGTCTTCTGCACTGTACCCCATGAGGCTTGAAAATCTGGCAAAGGTTTTTATAGGCAGATGAGCTGTGAGTTGGAGCTCCCTGCAGTCTCCATATTTGTCACTTCAACTTCACATAAAAACAAAAATCTCTGATGGGTTCTCTGTGTTTAGCTGCGACCTTATGTTTATAAAGCCCTGATACTCTGACTTCTGCTCAAGGGAGAATCTGTAAATGCCATCCATTCTTAGGACTTGTCTCTCACTTGTTTTCTGTGGTCCCTGGTTTCCTGAATGGTGAAACAGTGGGAGGTTTCCCTCAGCTTTTTATAGGCATTTAGCCTGGTTCTTTAGCACCCTCCCTGCAAAGCTCTGAGTTCAGAAAGCCTCTTCTGAGAACAAATGACATTGACCTGAGGCACTTGAAGTCATGATTTCTCATTTAATTCAATTAACTGCTTGAAAACTGCTGATTCTCCTTCTCTGAGCAGCAATAGCCCTGTGTCCATGCAAAGGCCTGTTCTTATTAATCAGCAAATGCCACAGAGGAAAATCTGCAGGCTCCTGATAGCTCAACTCCCAAAATCACTCCTTTCTCTGGAATTTTAGTTCATCTCAGAATTATTTTCACAGCTTGATGATGTTTTCAAACGTGATTTCTGTAACATGTCATTTATAGCTTGTTGTCAGAGGGCTCATGGCTTGTCCCACCCCCCACATTGACCCAAAGTAAATTTTTTTAATATATGAAAGTTACTGGAAAGATAAGAAATCTTCCAAATGTACTTGAGAGATGAAAATTAATAATTAACAGAACATACTGAAATATGTTCAGAGGAGAAAGTTCCATTATATATTGGTCTGCCAATTGAGGGAAGTCTTCGATAAACTAATTACAAATGCATAACTGCAGGGAGTTCTCTTAGTTAAAACAGGGTTTCCCCTAAAGGCTGAGCACTGTCCAGAAATAACCCAATTATTGTTTAGAATGGCACGCTGGTTTGGTCTTTATTAAGTCAGTATGATTATCTTTCACATGTCAAGACACATCATTCAAAATTATGTACACAAGAACATTCTATAGACTTTCAGCCACAAAGAGATAACAGGAAGACAAATATAAGCACAGTTTTAGGTTGGATGCATCTAATCTTAGAGGCTTTCCATTTCTCTAAGGCAGTGATGTTCACATCACAGCTCTCTGGTCACATGGGTCCCGTTATGCTTAATTAGCTGCTCTTTAAGACTTCTAATTTTGTGATATGAATACGCCATTATACTCAATTCAACCAATCATACAGGAGTCATGTGGTTCTTTAGGTTAATGGTGACTGCAAATGCAGCTCCAGAGGCACATAACTCTGAGTATCCCTGCCATTACCCACATTTTATTCCCTTTCCCTTTTCAACTATTACAGAGATCTATTACAAGCATTGAAAAATGACCGAAACAGCAAAAATACCTTTAGACATTCCCTTCCATTGTCAGAAAATCTCTAAAAGATAAAGGCTCTGCTAAAACAAGAGGTACTGACATTGAGGTCTGGTTTTCATGGTAGTCGAAAAGGTCTCCTTGAGAGTTTAGTCTATGGCCTGCCTTTCTAACACGTGAGTTCCGCACCTTCCTGAATGGGACGCTGGGCTGAGAAAGGCAGCCTTGTTCAGACTCAATCAGGTTGCTTGCTCTGTGGGTACAAGCCAACACCTGTCCTGGACACTCACCTAAAGCCAAAAGGACGAAGCTCTAAAGAGCTGCACAATTTAAGACCACAGACTTAAGTGTTAAGAGATGTTTGGGTATTTCTACAATGAAAATAAAGAACAAAGGAGCTCTTTGCACTGCAAAAGCTCTGTGAACTGATACTTTGCTAAACTGTTCCTTATAAGTTGAGTACTCTATTCCTGTTGACTTCCAAAGCCCCACCTGAGGAAATTATTAACATGTGACATATATACAGGGTTCAATTCAAATGTGGTACATGTGTATTAACAGTTCTTTGTCATGTCAAATCTCCATTACTGCTTCTTTCTCCTCCTTTCCCCCACCCCCCTTCTCCAGTATCCCCATGTACAAGCATCAGTGGGTCATTATTCAGAAAAGTGGAAAGAGAGTCACTGGAACTGATCCCTTGATCCCAACGCTAGACCTGGACTAAGTATTTACTAGCCGAGAAGGAAATAATATAAAGTTTGTAATTAATAAATAAGAATAACGGAGTCAAATTTCCAGGACCTATTGGTTATTTCATAAATACACATATTTATATTTTCACTTGTTAATGAGTGTGGAATTAATGTTTTGCCCATTTTTACAGATTAGAAAACTAAGTTTCAGAAAACTGGAGTCATTTGCTGGGACCACTTCAACAGCAAAGCTGTAGATCAGACATTACAGGGTCTGCTTCAAAAGTCTGAGCCTATCCACAGCAGTGCCTCTCCTGAGCCCAGACTGAGGCGACTTTAATTGTCTTCCTTCAGGCAGTTTCATGAGAGTTTTAAAAACAAAAAAATCTAATCGCCTCAAGGAATAGAAACACACACTATCACATTGCCAGACTGAAAAACACCATCCTTATGTAGTATCAGACCTCAATTAAGACTACAGTTATGAATTAATGAACAAGCTATTAGAGAATAATAATATCAACACACACAGACACACACACACACACACACACACACACACACACACACACTAATTAATCTGATACTCCCTGAAAGTTATTAGTCCCAACACTATAAGGCTAAATAATTCTATGTAGCTATAAAACAAAATTGTTGTAATATTACTCAGTGTTTTAAGAGATCATTTACAACCCGGGGTTTTGTAACCCCAGTCAAAAAAAAGATCAATCACCAAGCCCTGGGTAAAGATCAATTGACTTATACAATCAACCCACAAAGTATATTTTTTATAAAATGAGGTGAAATAGTGTATATAGGTAGGCAAAGAAGAAAAGAGTTTCCACTGCAGCTGTCCAATGATGTATTTGTCACCAGGCCAAGATGGGACAACTGCAATAGCTCTATTCTACTATCACACAAGTTTCTTTCTCTATGGAATTTTACCAACGTATCTGCATCCAATAACTTGAACAATGGGCCTCAATGTTGGCTGCACATGAGCATCACCTGGAGAAGCTTTAAAAATGTCAATGCCAAGGCCCCACTTTTTATGTTCCTTTAATTGATGTGTTTCTAATCACTCAAAAAGACTGCTTACAGAAGCAGACATGACAGTGCAGTCGTCCCATTAATCAGACAATAAAGAGATTTGCAAAAATACTAAACAGTGCCACTCTCTCAGTATATAGTATATAAATTTCCTATACATGTTTTTAGTTTTTCAAATTACACCAATTTTAAAAGCATGTATTACTTCTGTTAGCATATTAGGGTTTATTATTAGCTATTTTAAGTGAATTATCAGGTGCTTTAAAATTCTCTTAGTTTTAATTTCTAATGTGGTAAACTCCACATTAGAAATAGTTTTTAAACTCCACACAAACAAAAGCCCTTCGGGATTCTTGATAGTTGTTAAGAATATAGAAGCGTCCTGAGATCAAGAATTTGAAATCACTGCTATTGGTGAGCCTCACATTTAGGATTTGTCTTTCATGTCTACTAGGTCAGTCCTACATTTTAAAGAAGACCGCAGAGTCTCTTTTAGAGATGGATGTCATGTTTATTCTATGCACCCACTAATCCAGCCTCTCTAAGTCACATGGTTCCCTGAACATGCCTTGCTCTCACCTCTCTCCATGCCTTTGCATATGTTAATGTGTCCTTGTAAGTGCTAAGGCTATGGGTTGAGGAAGAAATAGTCACTTGAACTTACAGTCTAGCATCAGGAAGAGATTGTAAATAGCAAAATGAAAGTAAATAGGGTAACCAAATAAAGTGTTAACGGGTGTATTTTGCCCATATTGTTGAGAATGGTTTTCTCTGAGCAAGTAATTTGATTAAAACCTTCATAAAGAAAAGGAATCAACTCAGGAAAAAAAAAATGAGGGAATAGTATTTTAGGCCAAGACAATATCAAGTGCAAAGGCCCTGAGATCAAAACGGCTGAAAACAGTGATTGAATTTAGGAGAAAGAAGTGGAAGATAGAGTCAAAGAGAGGCAGGGCTCTAGCAATACAGGCCCTACATTCTATCGAATAATATCAATGGAAACTCTAGTGGAGTCTTGAGCCAAGAAGTTATGTGATCTTCTTCATGCTTTAAAAATATTACTCTGATTCTATATGAAGAACAGACTACAGAAGGTCAAGATTAAAAAGAATGAACAATTTGAGTCATTTGCAAATTAGTTTTATTATCAGAATTCTTCTTTTTCTCCCATCCAAGTACTAACCAGGCCAGACCCTGCTTAGCTTCTGAGATCAGACGAGATCGGGCACTTTCAGGGTGGTATGGCCGTAGACAGAACTCTTCTTTTTCTATAATCAAGGTCAAGCTAAATGTTTAGGTATTACAGAGATAATCATTGAGTAGCCTCGAGTCATTTAATGTTTCTGAATATTTATGAAAAACACTTTGATAATAACAGAGAAATAAAATCATTATATAAATTTCTTGTATGTACAACTACATTAATCTATAAGGATAACAATGCTCAACTAGTCACGAGACTATTTGTGGATGAATAATTAACTAAATGCATTTAGGTATAAATAAAAAAATGTTGTACTATTTATATCCTATTTATCTTATGGATATTAAGAAATAGCACAGCTATTGAAATACAAAAATATTAAAAAGAAGCACGGTATCTTAGAGCATGAGGGAACTCAATTCCCTGAAAAAAAGATATCAGCAACAAACTGAGTGATGACAATCTATCTATATAATAGAGGAATATGCAAATAAGCCAGGACACCACACCGTTATGTCACGACCGAACAGCAAGGACTTGAGGCTGCATGGCACATGGCCTGGGCAAGGGACCTCAGGCTATGACCCCCACCCCAGTGCCTAACTGAGGGACCTCAGGCCACCCCCCCACCAAGTGGGGCTTAACAGGGGTCCTCAAGCAGCGCCTCTACCTCAGCACTGGGCTGAGGGACCTGAAGCTGATCCCCCCCACCTGGTGGGGATTGATGGGGGACCTGAGATTGTTCCCTCCACCCAGTGCTGGGCCAGAGGACATGAGGCTGCACCCCTCACCCAGAGGGGTTTGACAGACATGAGGCCAGCCAGGTCTGGGTCTCACCTAATGGGGGAGGGGCCAGCTGGGTCTGGGTCTACTGTGTTTTTGAAGCACATGTGGGTGGTGGGCGGGGACTTGACTCTAGGTCCTGTAGCGTGTCCCAGACTCTGACAGGAGGGAGATTTTCATATGCATTTTACTAATTTTCTTTCACTTCTATTATAGACAAAGGTCAAATAGCAATATTAAAATATTCTGCTAATTAATTCCATTTTAATGTGCACAAATTTCATGCACTGGGCCATTAGTCTATAATAAAAAAGCATAATATGCTAATTCAACTGGACATTCTTCCTTCTGGACAATGCCACAGTGGGTGGGGCTGAGGCAGAGGCAGCAGAGTTCCACAGCTACCGTGGCAGGCAGAGGCCAAAGCGATTACATGAATTTCATGCATCAGGCCTCTAGTAGAATTATAATTATTAAAGAAAGCCCTATGAATAAGATTGTTTAAGGATGGGTTGAGCACTTCTGGCAGGGACATATGACAGCAGTATTGAGAAAATACCTTCATTCTTACATCTTTGCATCTGAACCATATCAGCAAGCAATGATCTGAAGACTCATGAATAGCAAATAGTGATGCATGTTTGAAAGAATATAAAAGGGAAAAGCAGCCCCTTTAATTGTCCAACCAAACCCTTTCTTTCCAGCACAAGAGACCAATTAACAGAGCTTCTGAACATCATCTTTCCACAGGGCACAATTTTGCACGTCATTGGGCCCAACTTAAAATACACTTTGGAAATCCAACTCTGGGCTTTTTAAGTTAAGGTTGCGGAACATTTTACATCTGTACTGGACCACTAGCTGCCTATGAGATGGCTCTTTTCTATTTAAAGTTTTTTTGTCTGTTTTACAATGTAAACTGGCAGTAAGAACCAAGTACACACACACACACACACACACACACACACACACACACACACACATATACGTACAGACGTACACACACTCACAAATGCATAGAAGTATTTGGCAAAACAATTCAATTCCATTACACTATAACCAACAAATGCCAAAATAGTCCTAGTCTCTCAAACCATTCAAAGCTTTTAAAATATATCTTCTTGGATGTCTAAACACTTTACTGTCTCAAGAAAGCATCTGAAACCTAGTATCTTAACAGATTTCTTAGGAGTTGGAATATCTCTGTCATTTATAATGGCAAGCTTTACACTTAGAGTTTCTGCTTGGTATTTTTGCTGTCTTCGTGCCAAAAGTGACAGGCAAAATTGAAGCTACTGGGTTCAGACATCTGATAGGAAACTATTTAAAACCAGGTGCTCTAAGCAAAGTTCACTCAAAGAGATAAGAGAAACAAGGGGCATATTCATATACTCTCCAAATTCAAAGTTGTACTTTTACCTTTTGCATTTCTTTCTTCGATGCTGCCAGAAAGAAACTTTCAAACCTTCTCAGATAGGGGTGTTCAGTATTGCACAGACAAGATGAGACCGCCATCAGGAAATGCAGAGTTTAATCATGCGGAGTGGGATTCTGCCTTCAAGGACAGTGGTGTGCAGGTTAATGTTTAACAACTGAGGATGGGGATGGGAGAGAAAGCTATGGTTGACAGAGTGGGCCAATTTCTGTGGTGTAAATACTCCCACCCTGGCCCATTTCACTTGAGACAACTAACTGTAGAGTTGGGAGATGCACAATGCTAGCTCCCTGGGGTGTGTGGAAGCAGACTGCAGCAAACCACCACGGGGCCAGATGCAGAAGTCAGTATAGCAGAGGGCCTTCAAACCCAGACACACTGATATCCCAGTGTATTGTGAGCCTGGCTGAGGCTAGCTTAAGTATCTATTTCAGGAAGAACTTAGGATAATGCAATTCTATTCCCAACAATAATTTTAAAGTAAAACCACCTTTAGCCTCACATGTCAGGGGATTAAGATCATCTCTCAAACCCCAATAATTTCTATTAATTTTAATCTCAGCAGAATTCAGTTGTGTGTCCAAGAGGACCAGCACTATCTATTCCATCCAATTCCCAGTAGCTGCTGAGGAATTCTTTTCAAATCAATGGAAACTTTGGCCATGGGAAAGATGCAGAAACACACTAAGAATCTGGCTCGCCAGAGTTGGTCTCATGACATCTCTGGACTCCAGGGTCAGGTTTAAGTGCCCTGGCAGCGAGTACTGGATGCTTCAAAATTTTCTCTATCTTCAGAGTTTGTGATTATGGTCTTCATCGTTTGACGCATCAATGTTTAGAAAAGTATTTTCACTCAATGCACCACAAAGATGGGAAAAAACCGAGGTTGTCAGCTTATCCCTGGTCCATAAATAAACTTACTCATAACCAGGTCTTCTAAATTATTGTCTAAACTCTTAAGAAGTCTTCTACTGAGGAATTTTAAAGTTTTATTCAAACAAATTTCTTTAAAGATAATTAACTATTCCTCATAACTCCACCTAATTAAGTTCGTTTTTAGAATAGTTGTTTTGTATAAGTTTTACTTCACAGTTTATTCCGAACTAAGCTACATGATATGATAGTCTGCTTATATGACCAGGTCTGAGACTTCAGACACTATTACATAAAAAAAGTATGACATTATAATGAAACTTTATTCTTGTTTATTTTCCTTCTTTTCTTCAAGTTAAGCATCAAGGTAAGCAAGTAAACAAAGCTAGGCCTTACAGGTTTTGTAATAATAGGTTACTAGCCTTCATAGACACATCCATATTCATAAAAAGAACAATGGAAGAGTATTAAATGCTATTCTTAAAAAAAAAGAAATAAATACTTCTCAGTGACGTTGGGAAATGGATATTTAAACTTATTAAACAGGGAGAAAAATAAAAAAGCATATAGGAAAAAAGTATAAAAAAAAACAGGTAGGAAAAAAGATAGGGTCACATTCATCATCATGAAAACCCACACTGGGTGCTCTATCCTTTATGCTGTGCTACAGGAGACATTAGGGATAATTTAATCTAACACCTTAAAATTTGCAAAATATAATTTTTCCAGCTCTACTGAGGCATAATCAACAAAGAAAAATTGTATATGTCAATTTGATAAACATATACATTGTAATGATTTGATATATAGTGAAATGACTACCACAATCCAGATAATTAACACTCCCATTCCCTCACATTAGCTACCATTTTTTAGTATAAAGAGAGCAATTAAGATGTACTCTCTTGATACCATTCAAGTACACAGTGCAGTACTGTTAATTATAGTCACCATGTTTACATTAGATCCCCAGAACTTCATCCTATAACTGGAAGTGGGGATACCTTGACAAATGTTTCCCTGGTCTCACAATTAGCTCAGAACAGAGTAAGGCCTAGACTCAACGCTCTATTGTTTTCCTTTAAAAAAAATGAATAAAACCACATGCATGTGCCTCTAAGAAAACCTCAAAACACAATACAGAATACCATAAGGTACACCCTTATCACAGCTGTGAGGAGGGCACGTGGGCTTGTCTGACTGAATTAACTGGGACCTTACATTTGATCTCTCTGCTCTTTTCCCTGAAAGTCAGGCCCTTGGATCAGCAGCTTTGGGACCTGTGGGTACTTGTTAGCAATGCAGACATTTAGGTCCTGCCCCAGACTGCTGAGTGAGAATCTCAGGTGACCCTGAGGCAAGTGCATTAGGTTTGAGAAGCTTGGAAACAAAGGGCACATTCTTTCAAAATGAAGGGTAGTTTGCTAAATGACCAAATCTTTCCTTTATATCCTTTACCTTTTTCAAATTCTATTTTGCAGAAATCAGGAGGATTAGAAAATAATAATATATTTTGTACAATTAGTTAAAATATATAAGTATGTATTTTATATGTTATATCAAATAGGGTTTTCATATATGAGAAGAGGGGAAGACTTGTTCATAAACACCATATAATTCAATAGCATAGCTTCATTGCATGATCTTTTATTAAATTCACGTGATTTTTTTGTTTGCTTTGTTTTGTTTCTAATAGATACTATATTAGGTAGTGCATGAACTGCTTCTAAATACTGAATGGGTAAATTATTTATGGTGTAACCACACCTGTGACAAATACTCCTCTGAAACCCCTCTAGAATTCTGGTCTCTCAAGATCTCCCAACGATGATGCCTATAACTAATGCTCTGTCTTCTAATTCCTGGGAAAAATGCTGAAAAAAGTAAGTCTCTGTAGGGATCCAAGAATTTCCAAAGCCACTGAAAGTTATAAAAAGAAAGGCATTTGTCCATTTCCATGGGAGCTTCTTTGCTTCTCCACTTTCTTTATTAATAGGAACTGAGATTTAATCTTTCAACAACAAAACAAAAACTCAAGTGGACTGGTCCCTGACATTTGCTTGGGGTCCAGCTTGCTTCTCTTCTAGCTTCAAGCCTGTTTTTTTTCTAGTCCAAACTACCTTGTGTTCACTTCTTACCTCAGCTATCTTACTCTTCAGAATTAATTCATTAATAGTAGAATTGATTTTCTTCCTCATAACCACAAGTTTCTCAAAAATGCCTTAAGGATGTCTTTGCTTTCCATATGCCAAAAGGAGAGAAATACAGATGCAAATCTAATGGATATTTACTGTATAACCACATTTCCTGTTATGCCATTCATGTTTAAATTTTCAACCATGAAATGCAATTTGAAATTTAAGAACAGTGGCTTTCAACACCCCTGGGAGACATGCAGAGTCAATCATAAAACTGCAGAACATGAAGAATAGAGTCAATTGACTTTTTAAAATTCTTTAATCTATTTTTATCAGAAAGAAAAGTGAATGATTATGCACATATACAGTTTAATAAGTGCAAATTATCACCTAGTGTAACCACCACCTGTGGAAGAAATAATTTAGCCAGCAACCTAGAAAACCTCCTTTTTGAGCCTTCCCCCAATACAACCCAACCTTCACCAGAGTAACCATTGTCCTTTTGTAATGATTTCTTTTCCTTATAGTATTATGATTGCAGACTGCTCCTGTACACAGAGTGTGGGCTTTCTTTTTGCCTACCTTTCCACTTAACATAAAATACAGAAATACTTTTTGTATTCCTTTGTCTTGCTTTGTTTACTCAACACATTTTTGATATTTATCCAAGTTGCTGCATGGAGCTAAGGTTCATTTATTTTCATTGCCAGATAGTAATTTCTTGTAGGACTATACCACAATTTATTTATCCCTATTTATCCCTATTACTACTAGTGGGTATTTGGATTATTTCCACATATTGGCTGGGATGAACTAGAATGAACTGCTGCTTTGAAATTCTTACACATATTTCTGGAGCATATGTACAAATCACTTTCTAGGGGAATTTCCCAGGAGTTGAACTACCAAGATAGGGTCTTTAGAGATCACATCTTCAACTGGACCAGAATGCAAAACAGTGCTTCAAAATGGTTATATCATTTACTGTCAAACATATGAAAATCAAACATATATTTTTATACTTAAAACTATTCAACATTTTAATGTTTTTCACCTGTTGACATGCAATTACATCTCATTTAACATTTTCTGCCTACTATTAATGAGAATGATTCTCAAATGTGTACCAGTCACTTGAATGTTCTTTTTGGTCAGGTGCCAGTTTAAGTAGTTTGTTATTTTTTTTTTTCTTCTATAGTTATTTGTCTTATGTTTGTTGCTATAGGGGTGGCTTTCTTTTTTATTCGTCTGCTAATCCTCACCTGAGGTTATTTTCCCATTGATTTTTAGAGAGTAGAAGGGAGGGAAGTAGGGAAAGAGAGAAAGAGGAGAGAGAGAGAAACATCTATGTGAGAGACACACATTGATTGGTTGCCTCCTGCACTCACCCCAACTGAGGCTGAGGATCAAACCTGCAACCCAGGCAGGTGTCCTTGACCAAGAATGGAACCTTTAACCCTTTGGTGGAAGGGCTGATGTTCCAACCACTGAAAGACACAGGCCAGGACTGTAGGGTGGTTTTATACTTTTCTTAAAATTGATTTTGAAAGCGATAAAGAAGGGAAAGAGAAACATTGATTTGTTGTTCCACTTTTTTAAGCATTCAGTGGTTGATTCTTACATTCTTCCCTGACCGGGGAGCCAACCCAAAACCTTGGTGTGTACAAACTAATCTCCAAACAACTGAGCTACCAAGCCAGGGTATATATTTTATATATTTTAAAGACACAATGGGTCCTAGTCCTTCATAATTTATATATGTGGCAGATATTTTGCCCCACTCGACAACTTGTCTTTATTTCATTTTATTTTTTTAAATATATTTTATTGATTTTTTACAGAGAGGAAGGGAGAGGGATAGAGAGCTAGAAACATCGATGAGAGAGAAACATTGACCAGCTGCCTCTTGCACACCCCCTACTGGGGATGTGCCCGCAACCAATGTACATGCCCTTGACTGGAATCGAACCTGGGACCTTTCAGTCCGCAGACCAACGCTCTATCCACTGAGCCAAACCGGTTTCGGTGACAACTTGTCTTTTCACTCTTTCTATGGTTCCTTTTTCACCTGACTCTCTTAAATGTCCACATTTGAAAACATGACAATGTGAGGGAAAAGAATTATATAATCATACACCTTTCAAAAACTATATCTCAAGAATGTATCCAATATCATTATCCCCAATTTTGCATCCTAGAAGTGATCTGTCAGCACTTGCTGTATCATCCTAAAACTGCCTATGTGTTACTTTGCAAATGCTTTCAAGACTCTCCATGTGTCTGAAACCTTCCCTTTTACAGAACCCTAATACCTAGGCACTAACCTATATATCTAACAAATACTCTCATAAAAGCTCCAGTTGCTTAAGTGCCACTGGAGGGACTAGCCATCTGACTGTCCTAGTAGATTAGAATTGCAGAAAACTTCAAAAGAAAATAACATACCCTTGCTTGGAGAAATCTGCTCATTTGCCTTGACATAGGCCCAATAAATGAGGGAGGATTTTTTTTATTTTATTTTTTGCTTTGCTTTGTTTTGTCCTGCCTTTCTCATTCAACAAAGCAAGGCTCTCAAAGCCTTTTAAAATGCCTCATAAGTATTAAATATTTGTTATTAATTGAGTCTGACTATTACAACCTAGAGAAAAAACTTGCATTTCAAATATTCTAATTTCCATACATTGGAATTCATGCCAAATCCTATTTGCTCCTCCAGATCCTACTTTTCCTTCTGCCTCTGAGCTCTGTGTATTTCATCAAGTGGCGTCCTTGTCCTCTGACTGTCAGTTGGGCTCTCATAGCGGGGCCCAAAGGGAACGGGGAGGTGGGGATATATATGCCTTTTATTCCCTTCCTGCCAGGTAGCTTCTGGTTGGCCACATCCTTTCACCAAACTGGCCTTCTCCATGCACGGCCCTCTGTTTTCTGAAAGCTGCTTCCCCTTCTCTCTCTTAGGCCCAGGAGTGATAATAGCTCTATCATTATTAGACCAGGTTACTGTGCTACCTTTTGCAAACAGTCCCATTGTACATAAACCCTCCTGGAATTATCCTCATTTGCAAGTGCCATCTGTTTCCTATTGGGACTGTGGCTGATACAGGTTTAATAGCCATGCTTGTGAGCAAAAAAAGAAAAGCAAAACAAAGCATTAAGGTAGATTACCAAAAGTGCTGCCTTCCTGAGCTCCTACGGTGCAGCACACAGAAGCAAAGTCCTCTTTTCTATGGAGCTAACGCCATAATCAGGGAACACAAAAATTATGTTGGGCCCTGGGAATATAATAAATAATGAAGAACAAAATTATCCTTCCCTTGGAAGGACAGGTTCTTTATACCAGGACTAAGTTGTAGACCCTAATCATTACCTGCAGCTGCAGCCTGAAAGCACTGAGAAAAGCGCTCCCCGCACACAACAACGCTTTGCACCCTCTTCTCCAGCTTATTCATTCTCACTGCCACGTTTTTGAAACATTATTTAGTGCAGGAAAGTGAATTATGTTTCCAGTGACCCCCATGAATCCTGGATCTGAATGTCCTTCAGTGTGCTTTGTTTTGTTTTTTCTTTCTCACTGTGCTTTTTTCTTTTTCCCTAAAGTAAAAAAGGCCATTCAGCTGATGCTTATTTATCTATTAAAGGCCCGGTGCATGAAATTGGTGCACAGGTGCAGTCCCTAGGCCTGGCTGGCAATTGAAGTGCTAGCATCTGATGTGGAAGGGCTGACCTCTGGGCCTTGGGCTGCACCTGGGCCCCTGCTCACACCCATCTTGGCCTGGCACTGCCTGCCTCCTGCTCTACTATCCCGCCACTGTCTTGCTCTTGTCAGGGCCCATTGGGATCTGCTGCCAGTGCCATGTCGCCGATGCACACCATGTTACATGCTGCCCCCTGGTTGTCAGCACACGTCATAGCAAGCAGTCAAACTCCCTGTTTCCGGTCAAAGGATTGCCAAAGGGGACAATTTGCATATTATGTTTTTTGTTTTTTTTTTTAATATATTTTATTGATTTTGTACAGAGAGGAAGGGAGAGAGATAGAGAGTTAGAAACATCGATGAGAGAGAGTCATCGATCAGTTGCCTCTTGCACACCCCTTACTGGGGATATGCCTGCAACCAAGGTACATGCCCTTGACCGGAATCGAACCCGGGTCCCTTCAGTCCCCAAGCCGACGCTCTATCCATCGAGCTAAACCGGTCCCGGCTGCATATTATGTTTTTATTAGATAGCATTTCCCATTGTATATAGCTCTTTTATTTTCTCATGCTCTGTGATAGTATTTAATAACAAAAATTTCTCTTATTCATAGTTCATACAAAACTAAAAAAGCAATGATTAAGCTAGAAAAAAAATGGAACAACAAGTTATAACTAGTTACACAAACACATGCCTCAGGGTGCTACAAAGAAATGGTTTTGTTTCTCAGTTACAAGTCTGTTTTTAAGAAAAAGCCTTATTACTTATATTCTGTGGAAATAGAAGTCCCTCCAAACTAGGGTATGTTTAATACCACAAAAAGCACATCAAATAGAGATATTTCATTAACTTAAATTACTAAGTGGAAATGCATATGGTGTATCTGATGAAGGACATACAGTGCGGGCTCCTGAGGCAGTATCATTTCCATGCTTCCATTGAAAAAGATCAGAAAGGCTAAGTTTCAGGATCTCTTGGAAGACTTCAGGGTGGCTCTCATGGCACCTGCCCCCTGGTGTTCCTGACCTGTGTAATCCCTTGCCTTGGGGGTGGCCAACAACCATAACTTACCTCTAATCTAGAATGTGGCATAGTAATGATAGAATAATAAGCCTTGAGATTGTTATATTGCATGATAAAGGTGCTAAGATGCTGCCCTGTGATTACATTGTGTTACATAAGACTTTTTTAGTAGATGGCAGCCAGATACCCTTTTTGTATGGAGTAAATGGCCATGTTGGAGAAGCTCCCAGGCAAGAATCTGAAGTCAAGAAACCTCAAGTCAAATGCTGACAAATATCAAAAGCCCACAGTCATATAGCCATAAGGAACCAGATTCTGCCAAGAACAGGAATCAGTAAGGATCAGTTCTACTCCACTTGGCAGCCTAGCCAAGACCTTGATTGCAGACCCTGGCACTCAGCTAAATGCAAATCCTAACCCAGAGAATTATGTATTGCTTTAAGGTGCTAAATATGATTTGTTATACACTTCTCTGGCCCTCAGATTCCTTGCATGTAAAACAGAAATGATTTTCATGAAAAACAGAAATGATCTTCCAGAGTGGTTGCAAGCTTTAAATGCAATACTGTGTCCAACACACACTTCCCAAGGACCTAGCTCCCCAAAATTGGTAGCAACACGATTACTATTAGTATAGTAGAAAGTTAAATCTCAGAAGAGTGAATACAAGATGACGTCTCAGAAAGAGGTGAGTACTACTAGTGTTAATAGTGAAGATGCAATCAAATAGAGTAATGATTAATCAAAACCTTAACAAAGTTAATTTTATTACATCAGATTTTGGGAATAGTACTAAACAAAATCGAGAAATGGGAGACATTGGTCTTGAGCACCCTCCTCTTATCCTTTCAAGTGCTCCCCACTGTGTTCCTACACTCTCAGCTCTCAGGTTTCTCCCTAGCAGTGGCGATTGTTGAGGATTGGGAAATCTATTTTAAGGTAGGTAATCTCATAATCGCTTATGCCACACCAGAAACACAACTGCCTCTTCTGCCCGAATATAAGAATTGTTGTGTTTTGCACATGTTCAATTAAAATTACAGAGAAATGCTTTTAAGAATGTGAACAATTTTATATATGACAATTCAGAAATAGAATTCATACATTGCTGAAAAAGCATTCATGTTACTTAATAGCAGTCTGAACTACTTTTCTTACTGCCTGGATCTCTGAAACTGAGCTTTATTTATGATTCTCATTTTGATTTCAGATCATTTTAATTACCCATAAAGAGCAAGTACCAACACTGAATGTGTTACTACTTATGTTGATGCTTTTAAAGCTAGAATAGCTAGTGGCCTCATTCCAAAGGTTCTATAAACCATTTCTATATGTGCGTGCTATCATAAAATAAATTGGATAGAAAACCTATTATTAGTGGAGAAATGCAAAGCAAAGAATAACTAGTACTTTAAGGGTGTCAAGTACAAATCAACGCCACTAACTTAATAGTGTAAAATTTCATCCATCCCTCAGTTTCATTAGAAGAAAAATCATCAGTGAGGAGATGAAGGATTTCATTTCTATCCTGCCCATTCAACCATCTGAATGAGAAGAAATTTGAATATTAACAGCATGGTAACTGAAGTGAAACATTTTTGTAGTTTCAATTTATTCCTATAAGGCAAACAAGATGTTTTCCAACATAACCATTCAATCAGGAACCACTGAAATTGACAACCTAACTGGTCAATTAACCAGACATCTCACGAACTGAATAGACTACATAGCCCATTCTAAAGGGTGCAGTTCACATTTTGTAGTGACAAAGATATTGATATTCTGGAGACCAAGGAATTGACAAATATAGGACATTTATTTAATGTATGTAAGTGCATCCTTTACTTCTGAGTTCACATAAATTCCTATACCTGTGAAGGCTTTAAAAACACCTGCAAATTTGTAATAAATCAAACTAATATAAATTGGCCTTTCACTAAACTGAGGAATTGGAGTTTTGCCTGTTTTTTAAAAATATGAATTCCATAATCAGGGTTCCTAGCTGACTTAAGAGAATAATGATTAATAGCTCCAAAACCACTCCAGTTACTTTTTATGCCAACTTTTATTTACCCTGTAGTCTGATTTATTTACCTCCTCAACAACTAGAATACTAAATTCAAATAGTGATTAGCAATAGCTCATATCACTGATTAACTGTAAATTTGGCCAAACACCTTGGACCCTTTGCTTGTCTCCAGTAAAAGAGAGAAACTATTCTTTATTCTTTCCTTTGCTTAGAGACTCAGATGCAAGACTACATGTGAAAACACATTGAGAACAATAAGGCACTATACAAACAATATAATGTTACTATAAAGAGTAATACTACATTTCTGGCTCACAGGTGGCTCAATCACTTTGATAAATAATTAAGCTGCAAGCTTAATAATATAAACAATGAGATTTCCTGTGCTTTCAAGATGTTATCATTTAGCTGTTTTTAATATTGAATATGCTTTGGTTATCTTTCTAATAATTGCTCGAGATTAATTTTAATCCATTTACATTATATAAAACTAGAGGTCTGATGCATGAAATTTGTACACTGGGTGGGGGTCCTTCATAGTCTGGGACTCTTTGGGGGATGTCTGACTGCCAGCTTAGGCCCGCTCCCCACGGGACATCCCTCTCGCAGTCTGGGACTCCTCACTCCTTACTGCCTGCCTGCTAGCTGCTCCTTACCACTGGGTTCACTGCTCCTTAGTGCTGCTGTGAGCCTGGCTTCTGGCTGAGTGGCACTCCCCCTGTGGGAGTGCACTGACCATCTCGAAGCAGCTCCTGTGTTGAGCGTCTCCCCCCCTGGTGGCCAGTGTGCATCATAACAACCAGTCATTCTGGTCATTCTGCCATAACAGTCGCTTAGGTTTTTATTATATAGAACAGTGTTTCCCAACCTTCTCTCATGATGAGAATCACCTGGTGGAGTTGTTAAAACACAGATTCCTGAATCCCAACTAAGAAGTGCTAAACTAGAATTTTTGAGAACATATAGGTAAAATTGCATACCTAACTTAGTGCTCTGTATATAAAATCTGTCTTAGAGCACTAGTTAAGTATACAATTTTACCTATATGTTCCCAAAAATTCTAGTTTAGCACTTCTTAGTTGGGATTCAGGAATCTGTGTTTTAACAACTCCACCAGGTGATTCTCATCATGAGAGAAGGTTGGGAAACACTGATATAGAAGATAGCCCCACCTCTCTTGTGAAGTGTACCATGCATTTAAAGAGAAATAAACACAGAAATAATAAAATAAAAAAACTTTGCAGATGGGAAAGAGAGCATTAGTCTCCTTACCAGAAATATAATATAGCCAGATCCAGTTTGTAAAACAGGGAATCCAAGGGGGAGGGTAAAAAGTATTTTTAAATAAAGTGTTGCATAGACTCTCTACTCAGACTACAAGGTTTAGCCACCCAAAGGATGGCACTCTAGTTGGGGAAAATAGATGTGGCAAATTTTTCTATTTCCATCATGCCTGTCCCTAGATAACTGGCAACAACATTGCTTCTACACGGTGTAAATTTGCAAGAATGGAAAAAGATATCAATTAGAGCAAGAAAAATCAACTCTTTTTCCAGCAATACACTCATCAGTCACCCAAGAAACAAGAATATAAAAATTTTTGACACGATGACAACACTCACATCATGAAGATGTTGATAGTTTTTCTTTAAAACATAAGGATGTAAAATATTCCATAATTTCTACATTTTTTGCCATTTTGTGTCATTCAGTTAGCACATAACACTATTTTCTCTAGGTGGAGTTCTTTAAAATAAAACATTGTTCTCTTGGTGTCGATCATCTCATTTGATTTGTATGGAAGTGCTTTATAAGCTCGCTTTAAATTATTCTATGCTAACTTTGCTTGGCTCTACTTATTTCTATGCAGTCTCAAATTCACAACTTAATAACACTGAAGTGCTCGTAAATCACTTATATTTGGGAAAATATGCACAACAATAAATTCTTTATGGAGGTATCTATGCATTGCAAAATCATAATGTCATTCTTTAATAGAAAAAGAGACATTATATAGCCACAGAAATACTTATAACTAATTAAATTATATTACAAGTCACACTAAAAGTGACAAACCTCTTGAATAAAGAAGGCATTTCTTGGTTAAAAGGATTTGTATTTACTATCACATAACTCTTTCCTCATTTTTAAAAATGCCAGAATGTTTTTGTGTGAGGAAATAATTGTTTGAAAATCAAGCACTTGAAAATAGTGATAATGTACAGAAAAATACAGTATATGCCATACATACATTCATAGAGGTGTGACAGGAGAACAGGAGATAGCTATGGGTAAAGGAATGTGGTTACATACTCAATGCAGATAGACTTTTGGATCAGAAATAGTATACATGCATACAAACATCAAACCATTAATCACAGCCACATTAATTAGAAAGGGTAGAATCTGATCATTAGTAGATAATGCAGTGAATTCAAGTCAAACTTAAATAGCCCAGTTCCAGTGGTATTCATAGGAAAACAGTCACAGTAATTCATATTTAATTTAGCAATGATCAAAAGAACCAGAATGGTCAAAGAAAATAGAGGGCTTATGCTTACATAGATTTAGGGCTTACAACTGTCCATCCTACCTAATAAAAGAGTAATATGCAAATTGACCATACCTCCACTATACCCACCAGCCAATCAGGAGTGAGTATGCAAATTAACCCAACCAAGTTGGCTGCAGCCACAGAGTGAGCAGGGGGCTTGGGTTTCCCTGGCAATGGAGGAAGCCAAGCTTCCTGCACACTCTGGCCAGCCCAGGCCTCTGCTAAAAGCCACAAAGTTTCAATTAGAGACTATAAATAAATCCCAAGAAAAATGGCTGTGGCCACAGAGTGAGCAGGAGGCTTGGGTTTCCCCAGTGATAGAGGAAGCCAAGTTCCTGGCCTGCCCTGGCCTCCACTGAAGGCTACAAAGTTTCAATTATAGAAGATAAACAAATTCCAGATACCAGGACCTCTGCTTGGCTTACCAGTGGGTGTGGCCAGCCTGCAAACTACCATAGGCCCCTTGCCTAGGCCATCCCACACCTCAAGGGAACACCCACCCTGATCTGGGACACCCTTCAGGGCAAACCAGCTGGCCCCCACCCTTGCACCAGACCTCTATCCTATCTAATAAAAGAGTAATATGCAAATTGACTGTCATTCCAACACACAAGATGGCTGCTCCTATGTGGACACAAGATGGTTGCCACAAGATGGCCAGCAGGGAAGGTCAGTTGTGAGTGATCAGGCCAGCAGGGGAGGGCAATTGTGGGTGATCAGGCAAGCAAGGGAGGGCAGTTGGGGGCATCAAGCCTGTAAGGGAGGGCAGTTAGGAGTGACAGGACTGGCAGAGGGAAGTTGGAGGCTACCGGGCCTGCAGGGAAGGGCAATTGGGGGGGACCAAGGCCTGCAAAGGAGGTCACTTAGGGGTGACAAGGCCTGCAAGGAAGGGAAGTTAGAGGTAATCAGGCTGGCAAGGAAGTGGTTAGGGGTGATAAGGCTGGCAGGCAGAAGCAGTAAGGGGCAATAGGAAGGCAAGCAGGTGAGCAGTTGGGAGCCAGCAGTCCTGGATTGTGAGAGGGATGTTTGATTGCTCATTTAGGCCTGATCCTACCAGGACAGTCAGACATCCCTTGAGGGGTCCCAGATTGGAGAGGTTGCAGGCTGGGCTGAGAGACATACACCCCAGTGAACGAATTTTGTGCACTGGGCCTCTATAATTGCTAGTACTTTTCTCTATAATTGCTAATACTTCACCTGCCTTTGTATATACATAGCCTGGTGGGTGAACTTTGGGGTAAATGGCTTCTAGATCCTTTGTTTTCTGTTATGTGGTTGTGGCAGTCTAGGAAACCATTTTCCATCTCAGCTGTCTACCTAAGTTTGCTGATGTAAAAATACAGTAGCAACTCATTTAAGTCATGCATATATAGCCAGGACAACAGGAAATGGATTTGTAGAAAGAAACAACTGTAGAAATAGCTCTCATTTATCAGATAGCATTATCATCAAGTTATGTGCTGAGCTAGACACTTAATTTAAATGGCGTGATCTCTGCAGCTTAAGAATTTATGAACTAAAGCATAAATAACACACTCTTTTTCCTTTGTGAGAGAAGAACAGTGATCTGCCCTGGGAGCTTGCTAATTAAATCCACACTTCTAGGATAAACTGGTAATCAGCTTTATTTCACTTTTCTCCTTTTTAACTCTTGCCCTCTGTCACCCCATAATTTAAAAAAATTTTGGTGACAAAAAACTTATAGAAGGAATAAAAAAGGCAAATAATCTCAATCATTAAATAACATGAACAACAGACGCTGAAATGAGACTAAAAAAAAGTGACATATTGATGATGTGGGAAAGGATAAAAATCTCTTTCATTAACCAAACTGGCATCTAAATAAACAAAGGTGGTAAGAGTGATGATCTGGATGAACAAAGATAATAAAAAATCGTACATTAAAGTGAAGAACAAAAGAGAAATAAAAAATGTTTTTTGTTTAAATTAAAAGAGAGTGTATGAAAGCTGTTTAGCAAAAATAAATTGTCCTACATGGAATTATGTATCCAGCAACTCAGCAAAACAAACAAATATTAATTTAAGCATTCACTATCTAAAAAATTGAAATATTTGGCTTAAATTGGATTTTTTGGATTTTTAACATTAAAAAAATACATTTTTATTGATTTTTATAGAGAGAGGAAGGGAGAGCGAGAGAGAAACATGGATCAGCTGTATCCTGTACAACCTCTGCTGGGGATTGAGCCCACAACCTAGGCATGTGCCTTGGCCAAGAATCAAATCTGTGATCTCTCAGTGCATGGGAAGATGCTCAACCGACTGAGCCACAATGGCTAGGGACTTTTTAACATCTATAATAATAAAAGTGTAATATGATAATTAGACTGGATGTACTTCTGGATAACCTTCCACATGAAGCCGGGGCTGCGAGGAAAGCCCGGGTCCCGGGTGCCAGAGGGAAGTAGGTGCTGGCAGCCAGGGAAAGGAAGGTCTACTCTTGCATGAATTTCATACATCGGGCATCTAGTTTTTATATAAAGTTGCAATGTTAAGTAGCAGTAGCATAAAAGTGCTAAATAATGACAGACAGAGCAAATCTCCAAATGAAGGTCCCCAATTAGAAGTTACATAAAAGGTAGGGCCCAGTATCTTAGGGCCCAGTATCTCTGACCTCCATAGCATTGCCCAGGTTTAGTTTCATAACTGATCCAGATGGAACAGATAAAGATACCTTGCTCAACTAAATTATATTGTTACTTTAACTTTTCATTTCACTCTATGTAGATACAACCAGTCCTCCTTTACAAGAACATTGAAGCATTCCATATTTGTACATCAGGAAAGTCCTGGTTTCTAATGGATTTGTGGAGTAACTGAGTGTGAGACTACTTGTGTTTGAAGAAAGATCTTAAAACTCTTCCATATTTGTACGTCATGAAAGTCCTGGTTTCTAATGGATTTGTGGAGTAACTGAGTGTGAGACTACTTGTGTTTGAAGAAAGAACATTGAAGCAATCTTTCTGTTAATTAATTGTTTGGTCATGAAATGCCTAGATAAGCAATCATGTATTCAAAATGTGAAGAAAAGACTGAGTTTTGATAATTGATTTCATCACACTGAGTCCCATTCCCTTGTATGATAAATAATCTATTCAAATGAACCAAATCAGTGCTTAAATAAAAGATTTATATCATTTTAATTTCAACTTTAAAAAGATATTCAACAGATCGGAAGCCCAGCCTTACCTTCAATTGGGAAACCTCAGATACTTCCTGAGACCCTACAACCACATCACTCAGGGACCAGCTGCTTCAGTTGCAAACCCACAAACACCAAGACTCCAGCTTCCCCAGCTGTGGGCACCTAAAAAGTTTGTCCTGGGGGAAACAAAGCAGCACCGAATAGGCAGACAGGCCCTGCACCTTTTCACAGAGCAGATAGCATTTAATCTACAAAATTTAGAAAACTCATACAACCTAACAAAAGGAAGATAAATGATTCAATTAAAAAAAAATGGGAAAAAGATCTAAATGGACACTTTTCTTCAAAAGAGGACACACAGAAGGCTGAAAGCATATGAAAACATGCTCAAAGTCACTAATCATCTGAGAAATGCAAATTAAAATGACAATAAGGTACCATCTCACACCTGTCAGAATGGCTATCATCAACAAATCAACAAATGACAAGTGCTGGCGAGGATGTTGAGAAAAAGGAACCCTCATGCATTGCTGGTGGGAATGCAGACTGGTGCAGCCACTGTGGAAGACAGTATGAAGTTTCTTCAAAAAGTTAAAAATGAAACTCCCATTTGACCCAGTGATCCCACTTCTAGGTCTATATCCCAAAAAAACAGAAAAACAAATCAGAACGGATACATGCAACCCTATGTTCATAGCAGCACAATTTACAATAGCTAAGATTTGTAAACAGACTAAGTGCCCATTAGCAGATAAGTGGATTAAAAGACTGTGGTACATTCAAACAATGGAATAATACACTGATATAAAAAAGAAGAAACTTTTTCCACTTGCAAAAGCATGGATGGAACTGGAGAGCACTGTGCTAAGTTCACTAAGCCAGTCAAAGAAAGATAAATATCACATGATCTCACTCATATGTGGAATATAATGATCAACATAATTTGATGAACAAGAATAGATCCATAGACAAATGGCAGGGGAAGGGAGGGGGGATAGAGAACAACCGAAGGACTTGTATGCATGTGTATTAGCATAACCAATGGACACAGACACTGGGGTGGTGGGGGCTTGTCTGGGATGGGAATGGCTAGGGGGGCGAGGTCAAGAGGGAAAAAAGGAGACATATGTAAAACTTTAGACAATAAAGAACAAAAAGACAAAAGATATTCAACAAACATCTACTGAATACCTACTATGTGCCAGCCATGGGGACCAATATTCTTCACCCAACTGCTTAATAAGGTAACACAGAGAGTGTTAAAGAGCCAGGACTAGTAGGCATTAGTTTTCAGATGAAAATACCACATATATTCCAATTACCTGATTATTATTTGGCCAGTGCTCTGAGGGGGAAGTGCGGCCCTTCTCAGTGGGAATCACTCACAGTGTTACATCATGGCTGACACCAGATGAAGATTAGAGTAAGCCAAGTCAATATTGGTTTGACCAACTCACACAGGGGTCAAAAATTCATAATAAAATTAATATATTTACCTTTTGCTAAATTATTAAAGATGCTATTATGTTTGTCTAATTTCCAAATTGGAAATATCAAAATAAAAATATTAAAATTCAATAAAAACATTATTATAAATAACCCATTAATTAAAATATCTGGTTGAATACTTTCAATGTGGACTTTTCTTCTGAGACCTCTCCAATACCACAATATAGAAGAATGAAAATGAAATATGAATGAATTTATGAGACGAAGAGGGGTCCACTAGGTGAATTGTTTTTTCTAGATTTAGGTCCATGTATAACAGCAGAAGTGGTTTAGAAAAGCAGGACAATCTTCCATAAAGAGAAGAAAGGGTCTTAGCACATACACCTCCTTGAGGTTAAGTATTTGTATCCTAAATCACAACAATTTCATAATACTCTGAGAGAAAGAGAGAAGATTCAGAGAATTATAATTGTCAGAAACTTGACATAACATCTGAATGGGACTATCTGTAAACTCTGCCTCATAAATTATAAGACAAAAATCAGAGCTCCATTATGTGACTGCATACCCATCTGAAAAATATACAAAATATACATCCATAACAAAGATAAACTATGAGCTTCAACTTGTGAATGATAACATTCTTCCATCCTGAAGCCTTTGCTTATGCTATGGTGGCAGGGATGGGGAGGGGGGGAAGAAGGAGGGGAGGGTAAGCCAGAGAAAGAGCCATTGTAAAGAGACCAATGTGAAACCTAGAGGTCACCAAGGAAGAACCTTTGTTTCCATTGGCCTCTATATGAACTGTTCCATTATCAATTCTTTTGGATTAATAAGAGGATAAGAAATGGGTGACTTTTGCCATTTTAATGAAGTTAAAGCAATCACCACCTAGTCACTTCAGCATTTAGTCTCATTTAGAAAGATATTTTCTTTCTGATATATTGTACCTCAGAGGAAGAATCATTAACTAGTCAACTTTTGAACCCAGATTGTGGACCCAAATTGGGTTGAGCCTGGAGCCCCAGTCCCAGCCGCTAACCTTGTCTTCTAATTCTTCCTCAACATAATTGATGAAGGAGACACTAGAAATCACTAGCATGTGGGCAGCTCTTTCCCTAAGTTCTTTTTTTTGCATTCTCACAATTGACAAGTGCAAACCTAGGATATAAGGAAATGAAAGAACATCTCTCTTAGTGTGAGTTCGGTAACAGCCATAAAGGTACATGGCTCCAGGCCTGCAAAATAGAAAGAGCTCTACCCAAGGCAACAATTGTCTAAAACATCCCTGGTGGACAATTGGAAGTAAGAGTCCTTTCCTCTGTAGCCCCAGAAGATTAGCAGAGCAAAGCCTTGCTGTGTAAGAATTGCCCGTGTCCACTTCAGTGAGTGCCCGCTCCAAGAGCTATTCCGCCAGAGGGAAGACTGACTTCAGGCACTTAACAGCCAGCTCAGTGCAGAAGCCTGAGGCTGCTGCTCTGGGAAGCTGGTGTTTGCAGCTCAGCCTTGCCAGCACCACTGAGGAACACAGAGCAGATGCTATTTTCTTCACCTGTTTACCCTCCTTCAGGAAGAAAGGCTCCTGTCCTTCCAAATTTCTACCTTATTTGGCTCTTTATTAGCTATCACTACATACTCTGTCTAGTAGCCAAGACTGCTATAGCAAAAGCCTTTTATTGACAATCTGAGTAAAAATAAATTAAGTTGGGTCCATTGTCAGCAATAGATCTTCATCTAGATATAAACTTTGATGTCACCGAAGATAGCCCATTCTCAGCATACCTCTTTTTAGTTCTCCTCAAAAACGAAAAACAACTGATAAAAGATAAAAGAAACATTTGAGAACTACTTTCTAAATGAGGGTTATAAAGAAAAATGACATAAAGGGGAAGCTATTTTTTATGTTGTCTGTTGGCTCTCTTGGTAAGTTAGATTCTTGGGAAGAAAGATTGACTTTCTCATAGTAGCTTGGCACTAAATGGTCCTCCAAGAGAATGAAAGTCAAACTACTTTTTCAGCAAATACATAGCCGAAGAGCAAAGACTGATTTAGACACAGGGAATATCTCATGGATCAGGTTTTCCATTGTTTTACAGAGGCATGAGAATATTATTTTCCTTAAAAATATAAAACATGAACCTTTTTTCAACATCGATAATTTATTAAAATAAAATATTTTCTAAACATTACATATCAACACAATACTCTCTGAAGTAGACAATGTTGTGAGAAAAATAGTAATCACTTTATCTGAATGTAATAGCAAGAATTGTCTTCCATAAAAATCGCATCATTAGCCGAAACCGGTTTGGTTCAGTAATAGAGCATCCGTCTGCGGACTGAAAGGTCCCAGGTTCGATTCCAGTCAAGGACATGTACATTGGTTGCCGGCACATCCCCGGTAGGGGGTGTGCAGGAGGCAACTGGTCGATTGGTCGATGTTTCTGTCTCATCGACGTTTCTAGCTCTCTATCTCTCTCCCTTCCTCTCTGTAAAAAATCAATAATATATATATATATATATATATATATATATATTTTTTTTTAAATCACATCATTAGATTCCCCGATCCATCCACAACACCAAGGGGTCAAGGAATCATACATCATTTCTTTATTTTTCAGCTATACTTTGCCTTCCATATGCATCTTCACCGGGGATCGAACCGGCATCATTTGGGCATACAGGATGACACTCTAACCAACCAGGGCTATCTGCTCATTCTTTTCAATGTAAACAGAAATAAGAGTTATATATATATATATATATATATATATATATATATATATATATATATATAATTGATTTTTTTACAGAGAGAAAGGGAGAGAGATAGAGAGCTAGAAACGTTGATGAGAGAGAAACATCGACCAGCTGCCTCCTGCACACCCCCCACCGGGAATGTGCCCACAACCAATGTACATGCCCTTGCCCAGAATCGAACCTGGAACCTTTCAGTCCGCAGACCTGCGCTCTACCACTGAGCCAAAACGGCTTCGGCAAGTTGTTGTTTTTAAGATCCTCAGTGCACTCTAAAAATAATCATGCTCTAAGACACACACTGTTATCATCCCAATCAAAGCCATTTCTTATGCTCTTAGATTAAATAGGCCATGGAAAGAAAATTAACAGGAGATGTGGTGCTATCTGTTGCTTAGCCTTTCTCTGAGAAATTCAGGGAGGTATTACATCAAGAATATATGGTATGTCCTTGCTTTTTTTAAGTGGAATAATTGTTACATTCTCTGTTCAATAATTAGTGTCCACATTTCAACTGTCATTTCTATAAGATAACATAAACCAGTGCATAATAAATAGTCAGCTTCTTGGTGACTATTTTTCTATTTTCTTTAGCAAAAAAAAAAAAAAAACCCTAAATCACCAATACTAATATCATTGAAATCCACACCCCACTTCCACTTACCCTGGATTAACCTCATTCTGTGCCAATATTGTAATTCTTTGTTACAATAACATAAGCATATTACTCAGAAACCATGGAGTCTCAACCCTTAGAGGGCCCCGTGTGGTGTAAATATTAAGTGCCCTGCTATTGGTAAGATATGTGACGGTATAGAAGTTGTTTAAGAATATGTAAGCCATTATTATTTTTCACATTTAAAAGAGCAAAATGTTAATGCTTATAGCATAAATAATAAATCCTGCTTTTACATTGCAAAACTGTACTCTATATTTGCACCTCAGTTTTCAAAGCAGTTTTACATACAACCATGCCGGTGATGATCTGTCAGCCCCTAATCCACTGCCTACACTCTGCCTTGTGAAGTTGAGGCTGGGCTTCTGGAAACCACATTTTTGCTTTCCCAGAGTGGCTCTGGGTTAGGCTATTCTAACAAGGAGTACTAGTTGGACACTGAGAAGTCTGGAGGGGGAAGAAGAAATAGCTAGCCTGGGGACTAGCTGTCAGTCTTCTTACTGTTCCTAAGAGCTTTGCCCTAGCTATACTTCTTTACCCAGGGAGCAGGTTTGTGGTTATTTTCTGTAGCGGGAGCCCAAACAGCCTGCAATACCCCCACCACTTGCAGCCCTGTCGCACCCTCTCAGAAACACAAGCGCTAGCCTTGCCTTCCGACAGCGGAGTGGGTCTCAGGCCTATGGGGCTTTTTTTTTTTTTTTTTTTTTTAATCTTTATTGTTGAAAGGATTATATAGTTCCTCCTTTTCCCCCTATTAGCCTTTTTCAGCCCTCTCCAGTTCCCTCCTCCACTTGGCTCCTCACCTATGGGTGAGGAGGAAGGAGGCAGAAGATGGCTGAAAGAAGTTAAGGGGAAGGGGGGGGGGGAGGAGAAGGACCTATGTAATACTGTCCACCAGTAGACTATTAGCTCACTATCAATAGTGAGCTAATAGTCTACTGGTCCTTTCCTCCAAGGTTCTGTTTTCATAATTCCAAACTCTTTCCTTTGTTCCTCCAGCTGTAAAGGTGATGGCCCTCTTTCATAGTTGCCAGCTTTGTGATCATTTTGCTTAGTTAAACATGATATGCCTACTTAGTTCCTTATATGCCATATCTATGTCCAAATAACTGGTGTGGTTTCTATCTCCCGACTGAGCCCAGGTTGATTCAATAACCTTATGGGAGGCAGATGGGCAGGCGTTATTGTTACACATTCACAAATGTTCACAAAGTTGATTCTAACCCTGGGAAAGGAAAACCAGGGAATTGAACTCGTTCTTCAAACGCCCATCCTGGCACCCTTTCCATAGAAACTGCTTCCATGCACAACCTGCAAAAAGTATTTCTCAAAGACACTCTCTATGTGCAATCGAGAACCATAGGTAGAAAGTATGCAACGTGAGTCAGATAAGCATGGCTATTTAACATCGGCTGTCTCCTACAAAGCCCCCGGTGAATTTCTACATCGAAGTTCTTTCATTTCAATCCATTCTAATAGTTTTAAGAATCTGAGTTAAGACATATACTTATTCCTGTAGTATAACAAAGAGTCATGACCCATTAAAATCAAGCCCATTAAAGAATGACAAAACCATACTTATGAGCTGATTATTTCCTGCGGAGTTTTAAGAGTGAAATTCCAAAAGCAAAAGCAAAATACCAAATAAAATGTAGTTCTGGGCACTGCATTTGCTTACTGCCAGATAGTCTATAAATATGAAAATTGATCTGGGGAGTTGCTGCTTAAGATGAAAGCAGCAAACGTTTCCTGATGGGGTGCTCAGCAAGGTTTTCCAGACACGGGCTTCCTTACTCTTGCTGGCCAAATAATATGTATTTTCCTCCTGTCTGCTCAGTGAAATGTGTTTCCAAAGGCTGCTTTGTGTTCCTGTAAATCACAGGAATTCCTTCACGGTACAACCGGAGGACCAGGCGGCACAGCCCGACCAAGCTGAAGAAAGCAGCAAATAGTTCCCAAATGGCCTGCCACTACTGGCCGCCTCGTGACGGCAGCAAAAAGTGAAAACAGAAACAACACAAGCAAATACATCAGCTTTTGTTGTTCCCTCATTTCTTTCTAGGTTGCCAGAACTGAAACATGGGAAAAAGATTATGGGGACAATATCTGTAGTGCCTATGCTACGTAATATATTAATATACACATTCTGAATGACATAAATATAGCAAGAGCAAGGAAGAGAAAACTATAGGTGTAATTTTTCTACACTAAACAATATTCCCAAACCATATGTTCCTATGTCTCACCAGGAAAATTAAACAACATTACCAGCTAATTTATTAGGATCAGATTTCACTTCCCTTTTGGAGGCTTCTGGCACATCACTCACAGAACAAAGTAAGAAATGCAAAAACAAAAGGAACCCTCTCACCTCTCTCAACTGCTATTACTTAAGCCCCTGTGAAAGAGCAACCTTCATTTTATAGCCCCAGCATCACAGGATTTGCCACTGAGAAATTCATGTTAAATGACCGCGTCTGAGTTGCCTCTGTTAGTGGCTGAATCCCACCTGCTGTGAGCGGGGCAATGTCCTACAGTGGCAACATGCCAGATCATCCATGGAGCTGGAGCTGGTGACAAGTGGCCTGTTCATTACCCATAGAATAGCTTCCATATAGGTGGTGTCTTCCCAACTCACTACTCAGATGACTAAACCCTTGCACACTTGACTTTGGAGATTGTCTGATACTTTGAATCACAGAACTGAAAAGTGCTGTCATAGAGCACAGGTTTAAAGGTGAAAAGTCCCTGTCTTTTTTTTTTTAATATCAATCATAAAAGAAACAACATCTATGTCTTCAATCTTTAACTGATGAGATATAACTGTGAATATTCTCCCTTTATTCTGTTCAAATTGGTAATGGTAGTGACTAGAGATCATGCTAATATAGTCAGTAGGGAGTTGTTAAGTCTGAAAACACTAAGATACTTATACTGCGGGGGTTTTGTTGTTGTTTTTGTTTGTTTGTTTGTTTGTTTGTTTTGTGTGTGTGTGTTTTTATGTTGTTTTGTTTTGTTTTTTTACATCATGTGTATAAATGTTAGCCTCTAGGGGGAACTCTAGGCTCTTCACCTTAATTTCCCTGAAGGCTATGTCAGGAAAAGAGGAGAAATCTCCAATCCTCTAAGGGGGATGAGCTCATTGGTCAGATTCCAGGACATTGATTGGAGCATGTTTTATAGGACTGGAGCTTTCAGGGGGGTTAAAAGTCAGCCTAAGTGGAACAGATTGACAGAGGTCAGAAGGGAGGGAGATGGGGGGTGGGGGGAGGGCATCCTATAGGGATATGGGATGGGGCTGAGTGGAGGTGAGTAAAAGGGGGGTGGTGTGTGAAATAAGGAACATTTGAAATAGTGTCAACAATATTTTTTTTAATAATATGTACATAGATAAAAGTCAGCATAAAAAATTACTTTTTTTGTTTATCCTTTATTCCTTTCACAGGGCAAGCTGACTGAGTCACTGTGCTGGCAATCTCTCTCTTCCTGTATATCTGTATACCTAATATATATACATATATAAATATGTGTATACACACACATATGCATATTCACACATATCTGGGGTTATCTGATGACTGCCTTTGCTCAGCCATCCATGTCCATGTTTCTGAGTACAAATATTATGCAAAGGAATATTTGGCATTCCTGATGCACTGAACATAATGTCAGAGCACTCTAGATTTCTCTTTGACTGCTAGTATGCAGGAATATTCCAGAGTGTTTATTTTTAAACTGCACAGAATATCATTAACTAGTTTTGTAACTTTGGGCATCTCACCTTGTTCTATGAGTTTAGAAATGTAAATGGTTTCCAAAGTGCTTTCTGGCTCTGAAATGTTATGCATTTTATCTCCATCGGGTTCTTTCCAATGGTAAGTGAAATTTAGTTCAACAACTCTTGGCAGTCTGAGTAATTTGCCTTCTGGGTGATTTCAATGGCATAATGCCATTCAAGGTGATAGAGCAAAAACCCCAAACATCCAGCAAATCACATAAGAAAGAACTCAAGTCAAATGCATATGACCAGTTGGTTGTGGAGTCTTGGAATACAACAGCCATATCCAACCTAACCAGGCAAATCTCAACAGCAAAGCCGCCATATACCTTTAATCCAGCATACTGGATAACATGGGCGAGCAGCTTCTTAGAGTCCGGGACTTGGGCTCAGCAACTGTGTCTGCTGACTCTTTCATCTACACATTCAGTGGAATGCACTGGCATAAATCATCTTCCTGCCTGTGCTAGCAGCTTTTCATCCTCCAATTATGCAGCAATCCAGATCAGGGCTGGATGAGCACAACTCATCTAAGTATAACAGGAACAAGATTTTCACAGAAAAGGCAGAATAAGAGAATTCTTGTCTCTTCCCCTCCTTCCCCCACAAACTTGGAGCTCTCACATTTCCATTTTGTACATTTTATATATCTGGACACTCAGGGAATAAATTGGCTAGAACAATTCAGGCAAAGGACAAAGAAAAAAATAGAATTATGAATTCCCTAACTATCAAAATGAATTGGCATTATGGAAAGTAGACCAGAGAAAGATCTTAAATGAATTTAATCTGATGTCCTCACTTTACAAACTAGGAAACTATAACTCAAAGAGGTCCAAACCTTCACTGGAATAATTTTTATTTTGGATTTACTGTAGATGGTATGATGCAAATGGAAAATCTTGCTTGTGCAACTCCAGAGTTGAGAGAAGAAAGTGAAAATAAACCTAGCATTAGCCTACTGTATCAGTTATCTATTTCTGCAGAGCCAAACATCTGGATATTTAGTTGATAAAAATAATTACAATGCATTATTCATGATTCGAGTTGACTGTGCAGTTCTGTTCATTTCACCTGGGCTCACTTGGGGGGCCTGTCAGCTCAAGGTGTGGCTAGTGCCAGATGCTCTAAAATGGCCTCACTCCCATACCTACGGCCTCATCTAGGATGGCTAGAACAGCTGCAACTTCTAGGACTCTTCCCATGCCATCTTTTATCTGGGTTTTTTACATGATGCTAGACATACTCCATGAGGACAAAAGTAGACATTGTAAGTCCCTTTATGTCACTTCTGCTGAGTAGACTCAAGAGGTGGGGAGGTAGACTCCACCTCTTTACAGGAGGAACTACAAAGAATCCAGACATGTGATATGGAATCAACCTAGGTCTCCATCCATAAATGAATGGATAAAGAAGATGTGGTACACATAAACAAAATAATATTAGTCATCCATAGAAAAGAATGAAATTGTGCCACATATGACAACATGGATGGGCTTAGAGGGTATTATACTAAGTGAAATAAGTCAAAGAAAGGCAAATGCTGTATCACTTCACTTGTATTTGGAATCTAAAAAAACTAAACAAATAAACAAAATAAAATGGGTATGTCCATCTATCTATGCAGTTATTTTATATAGTTTCTGTGCATGTGCTACTTTTTGTATATATTCTTTGGATGTCATCCTTGATGCTTGCTCTTTACTTCAGCTACTTTATCCTATAGCTCACTAAGTCTAGTTGACTTTGTCTCCTGAGTTTAGCTACAATTCAACCACTTCTCCCCACTCTGCTGTGAAGATGCTGATCCAGCCACCATCATCTATTCTACTTGCTCAGTCCAATCCCCTTTTGTCCATATTCCACAAAGTAGCTAGAGTTATCATTTAAAAATACAAATAGGATTATATCTCTTAACTATTAAAGCATTTCAGTGATTTCCTAAATCAGATAAAATTAAATTATCCGAAGATAAAATTGAATTAAAATGTCTTCAGACTAATATCTAAAGACCTTACTGGTATCACCAGAGTGATCCCTAACAAAGGTCATGAATGGTTTGAGTAGTTGGACACTGCTAGTTGCCCAACTCTTTCAATTTGCCACTTCTTCCTTACGGCCACACCCCCAACTTTGTTAGGGTTGGCAATTCTCCAGTTTTCCTTGTAGTTAGAGTTGACTGCCAGATTTTAGTCACTAAGATGAAAATGGATGTGAATGCTGAGGAACTTCCTTAAAGTTTCCAATTGAATGTCTTCTCAAAGATGCTTTCCTAATTACCATTTATAGGATTAAATTCTCTCCTATTAATTTCTGTCTCAGAGTCCTATTTTGCCATAGCATTGATTGCAAAGTGTAATTAGATAATGAATGTGTTGGCTGGTTTGCATCTCTCTGACTCCTCTGCAGGTTCTGTGAGAGTAATGAACACTTATGCCTGATTTACAGCTGTGTGTTGTCACCTCTCACAGTAGTCAGATTTAGTGGACAAGAGAATAAATAAAATGATAGGTTCTGTAAGTTTTTATCAACATTAAAAACTATTATTAAAAATCCATTATGTCAGCAGACATTTATCTCATTTTATTTTGTTAAGGTATCATGCTTGGTGTTGTGAGAAATGTAACAGTAAACACAGCATGCCTTTAAATGCATTCCTGATGCAAAAATAACCATAAAGGGCAGCAGGTGGCATCAACATGGCAGAGATGCTGTGCGTGAGCTCAGGGAGAGGGAAACCCCTAATGATTGTAGTGTTAGGAACATATTCTGGGAGACTGTTGACCATGAAGGTGAGCATCATGCCAATGGAGGTAGAAGATGAGGGTGAGTGGGGGGAGAAAAAGCAGCTCAGACAGAGAAAAACTCCAAAAGCACTTCCAAAAAGTGCAGGTTGGTGTGAGGATAAGAAGTACCTCATTACAAAAAAAAAAAAGGAAGAAAGAAAGAAAGAAAGAAAAAAGGAAGACAAGAAAAGAAAAGAAAGGAAAAGAAAGAAAAAAATATGCCAAGGAAATATATCTTTCCTAGTTGTATACTTCCTATAACACTTTACTTGAGGCAGCAGCTGGCAAAGACTCAGTTTGGTCTTTGGAGTAAGGAAAACTACACTTAGATAAAGCTAATTTAAGAAAACACACCATAGAGATGGAAGAGAGAAACTGGAAATAGAATATGCAATTCTGTATAAATTCTACCAAAATCTTCATGGGGGGGAGGGGTGTGGTATGTAAGAGGTGGGAGTAGTTAATACAAAAATTATGTATGTCCAAATTGGAAATCAGTAAAAACAGAAAAGAAATCAGTTAGTTATAAAGGTAAGAACACTGATTAGACATTTAACAGAAAGGTAAAATAAGAAAAATGAAACAAGTATAGTTTAAGAATCAATTTTAGTTACCTATGAGAGAGTTTAGTATTACCAATACACGAACATGTACATACACACACACACACACACACACACACACACACAAACACACACACACGCACACGCACATGCACATACACACATTCATGGCAGATTTTAAAATTACTATAAATGTGTGTCGCAGTGAACTATGTAATTCCAGTTTACCATGTGGTTGACATAAATGCAAAGGATTAGGTGACATGTATGTGTGCATATAGAAAGACATAAAGTATCCTATCTAATAAAATAGTAATATGCAAATTGACCATACCTCCGCTAAACCCACAAGCCATGCCCACCAGCCTATCAGGAGCAAGTATGCAAATTAACCCAACGAACATGGCTGTGGCCACAGAACTGCAGCAAGCAGGAGGCTAGGGTTTCCCCTGCAAAGAAGGAAGTCAAGCTTCCCTGCTGCCCTGGTCAGCCCAGGCTTACAGTCAAGGCTACAAAGTTTCAATTATAGAAGATAAAAAAACCCCAGACCAAAGCCTCCACTTGGGTCGCTGGGGGGCATAGACGGCCTGCAAACCACCACAGGCCCCTCGCCCAGGCCACCCATGCCCCAAGGGAACCCCCACCCTGATCTGGGACACCCTTCAGGGCAAACCAGCCAGCCCCCACCCGTGTACCAGGCTTCTATCCTATCTAATAAAAGGGTAATATGCAAATTGATATCACTCCAACATACAAAATGGCTGCCCCCATGTGATCAAAGATGGCTGTCTTCATGTGGACACAAGATGGCCACGACAATATGGCCAGCAGGGGAGGGCAGTTGAGAGGGACCAGGTCTGTAATGGAGGGCAGTTGTGGACAATCAGGCCAGCAGGGGAGGGCAGTTGGGAGGGACCAGGTCTGTAAGGGAGGGCAGTTGGGGGCAATCAAGCCTGCAGGGGAGGGCAGTTAGGGGCAATAAGACTTGCAGGGGAGCAGTTAGGCATCAATTAGGCTGTAAAGGAGTGGTTAGGGGTGATCAGGCTGGCAGGCAGGGGCAATTAGGTTAGGGGTAATTAGGAAGAGGTAAGCAGGCCAGCAGTCCTGGATTGTGAGAGGTCAGTCAAACATTATTTGAGGGGTTCCAGATTGGAGACGGTACAGGCTGGAATGCACAAATTTCATGCACCAGGTCTCTAGTATTATATATAATTACAAAGAGCTATATTATTATATATATATACATATATATAAATACATAGACACTCATATATCTCAAAATGCATTATATGTATCACAGACTACTCTTAACCCTTGTGTCATTGACCCTCACTATGCCTCTGAGGGTAATAAAGTATTCCACTGAACACTTTATAAATATGGAAGTAAACAGAAAGAGATGGTATAACTTTCCTAAAGAAATAGCATCAGCTAGTGCTCAATGCGAAAGAGAACCAAGATTTCAAAACTCGATGAATCCATGGGACTTTCCGTTACATTTAGGACAGGATGAAGACATCTTGTCTTGTAGCAGGTAGAGGAATGATTAAGGTGGTGTCTCATATATAATACCGCCCTAGATTTATACATCACATTTCTTCCAGAGGCTTTTCAGATATGCTCTCATTTGTCTTCCAACAGCACTGAGAGATAAGTCAGAGCAGGTAGGTTCATCTGCATTCTCCGAGACAGATTATCTGGAGGAGGGAGGGGTGAAGCCACAGTGAACCGCAGAGCTCTGCAGTGTTCAGAATGGAATCCGAGACGCTGTTTTCCTCCCAGGGCTCTGTCTACTAATCGGGTAACAGGTTGGGGAAATGCCAGAACAGGAATATAATTCTGTTATTTCACTGTTACTCTTTTTAAAATCTCTCTCTTGTGCCTCTGCCTATAAAAATATGAAAAGACAGGTAACAGGAGCTTAAATGAGACTTCTTCTATTACTCCAAATTAATGATTAACACTTGGGTAATGCTAACAATCTAAATATCCCATGTTCTAAAGATAACTGCAGACAATAAGGGCTTATTCTCATCTCCAGAGCTTCCTAAGGTGGCTGAAGTAGCCCTACTACCCCCAAACATTTACTCTGCTGATGTCTTTTGCCTGTCCTTTAAAAAGAAATTGGGAAAGGAGAGAGCAAAGAAGTTATCAAGCACCATAGATGCTTGGCCTACTGGGAAGTAAAATATCCTCCTGTCAAACAAGCTAAGTAAGAGGAATCTGAGAGAATTACTTAATAGAGATGGGAATTCTAGTACTCGTTGGTTTCCCTTAGTACAGAGTATTCCTGATCTTCCCTGTATTATCTAAGAAGAAGGAAAGGGAACTGACAAAGGACAAAAGAGAGAAGGAGGTGATTTTAGTGTTTCATTTGTACTTTCAGTATTGGGTCCCACTGTCAAGGTATCTTGGAAGAGAGCTGAACTGGAACCATCCAATCAGCACCCCAGAGAAAAGGACTGCTCACCAGGGGAAGGGCCTCTGGTAGTGAGAGATATAGAACCAGGATCAGGTTCAGGAGATTGTGCAGAAAGGGAGCCCCCACAGAGCTCTCTAATAAACTCTGCATGTTCCCCCTCTGCATGCAGCCAGCACTGCAGTAACAAGAGAGGGATAGAAAGCCTGGGAAACAGCAGCAATCAACAAAGAGGAAGTTAACAAAAGCTCCAATCAGGAACAACCATTCTTTTTCTTCCTATCTCAGCACACAAAACAGAGTGAGAGGAAGAATGCCCAAAGGCTGATCAACCACTCCTGCTCTGGCTTCCAGGTGAGGAAGTGGTAGGCAAAGTAGACAAGAAAGCCATACTCCCCTTCCAGGATGTAAACAATAACGTTGGAATTTCCAATGAGAAATGACTTGAGAGTCATGGTATCTGCCTAGGATGTCTTTTTTTTTTTTCTTTTTCTTTTTTTATCTTTTTTTTTTTTTAAATATATTTTATTGATTTTTTACAGAGAGAAAGGGAGAGGGATAGAGAGTCAGAAACACTGATCAGCTGCCTCCTGTACACCTCCTACTGGGGATGTGCCCGCAGCCAGGATATATGCCCTTGACCTAAATCGAACCCGGCCAACGCTCTATCAGATTAGGGCTGCCTAGGATGTCTTAAGGGATCTGCAACCCATCTGGGATGAAAAAATTGACAACACAACAGGGGAGCAAAGACTGGTGAAAAATAAAACCATTTCATGTGTGTTCCCTAATGAGTATACACAGATGCAAAAATCAACTGAGACAAGAAAGGGTTTAGTAGCAAAAATAGAATATTATTTATACTCCTCTATGAAGATGATTTACTAGAATAAAAACAACCCATAAGCAACAGGCAGAAGAAGAAATACAATGAAGGGGACATTCACAGTCCATGGTTTCAGCAGAACCTACAGTTTTCAGATTCCTGCCTTTACACTCAGATGGGAGCAGTGTACAGCAAAGAATCTAAAAAGCTTTACACTTGACACTACGGAGAACATTTATTTCAGACTTGCAGCTACATCAATTAAATGCAATGACTATTCACAACATTATTCATTTCACCCAGCAGCTCATTATAATGCATGCACCTTGCAAAAGCAGCCAAGATTCAGTGAGTCAACAAACCACAAAGCAGCCTTGTAAATCACCCATCACTACTTTTTAAAAATATTAAATCTTTACAATGATCTCCAAATAACTAATAATGGTCAGAATAATCAATTACTTTCCTACTTACTCAGAGAAATTTCCATTTGATCTAGCATCCTGATTATACAAATTGATCCTACAATTATCTTCATTCAAAAATCATTTTAAAAACTGTTTTCCAACTTTAGGAAATAACAATCATAATTTTTGCATAACTATTAAAGAATAAGTGGTTCTAATAAAATGTTATTAGAAGCAGTTGTTTTTTTCTTAAGAGATCATTAATTAAGTTGCTGCATGAGAATAAGGTAAATCACAGAAATTAAAAAGAAGAAATAAAATGCAACATGATTATAAAACAACTATTTAGTGTTGTGTAAGCAACTTGTCACTCAATAAACCATGTGCAGCTTAGCATTATTGCTCATGGTAGCTGATGCAATACAAGTAAGAATTCAATTCAGTTTAACTGAATAAATATTTCCTAATGCAGCCTGTGAGGATACAATGTGTTGAGGGTTGATGTTGACTCAGAAATGCAAAGGTAAATAAGGCATAGTCAATAAGGAGAAAATAGAGGAACAAATATGAATGTCCTAAAGCTTGAAGGTATCACCATCAACAAAATGTTAGGTAACAAACAATGCATTTCCTGCCTAAAGCAAGTCATATATGCTGTATCAGTCAGGGCCTACTAAGAAACAGATGGCAAACACAAAATGTTTTAACTGAAGAGGATTAGAGAAAGGAACCACTTAGGCATGGGAGGGCCAAAAGATACAAGAAGATCCAGGAAAGCATCTGGGTATCGTGGGCCCTGAATAAAAAGATTCCTACTAAGAAGGGCTCCCAGGAGCTAACTGGGCTCAAATTTTAAAAAGAGAGCCCAGCAGCCCTTTCTACACAGTTGCTTTCACACAAACTGCACTTTAGAGAGAATCCTCTATTGAATTATCTACCTCTGCACTGAACTGCCTGCCTGCATTATGTTTCAGTCATCTGAGCCAGCCCTTATGAAGACTTCCTGGATTCCTATTTCAACCAATAAGACTGAGGCTTTCCCCATCCAATCAGAGCTGCACAGCTATATTCTTCCCCCCCCCCCCCCCCCCAAGCAATATCTTCACCAACCAACCAGAGAACTCCATTCTGACCAATCAGAACAGTGCCTTTTGGACCAATCAAACTGTGAGGGTTTGAAGTCCTCATTTGCACAAGGATGGACCAATCGGGGATGAGGGGTTGGAACTTCTGTCTATATGTCAGTTCCCCTCTGGTTCTGAGAGTGCGCTTTCTGTTTCTACCAAAGATTAAAGGCTGCATTTCCAGGGGTGGAGCTGAAACACTGGAGCTGAAACACAGAAGACTCTCACTGGACCAAAGCAGACACACACAGAAAACAGTAGGTGTGCTGAGCAGAGGAGCGCAGGGCAGAACAGAGCTATGTAGCCAGAGAGGGGCCTGGCTCCAGGACCACCTCACTCCCAGGGCCTCCTAACAGTCATGATGTTGTGCTTTATCAAAGTTGTGCTGTTTGCTCTCAATAAAGATCCGTTCTTCACAGCACCCCAAATTGGGCATTCCTGTTAGTGTTGAATCTTCACTGATGACCTTCAGTTGACATTCTATAGCCACAGTAGTTGGTCTTCCTCACCCCTAGTGGGAAGGGATAGGGGATGGACCATGTTACTGGGGAGCTGCTGAGAGATGGGCCAGAAGTAGTGCTGCAGGACTGAATAGGAACTTTGGAAAGAGGAAAACAGCCAATTCCAGAGCCAAAGCTAGGCTTAGGAGTGGGAATGGAGGCTGTAAATGCCAGGTTTCTCTCTCCTTCCATGCTCTGGTCACCAGCAGGGCTGCACCTTGGCTAGACTCCATTGAAAGCAGAAAGCAAGGGAGCTCGAGGTCCTGAGATTAGAGCAGCCTGAGCAGAAAAGAGTCATATGAGAGGGGCTATACTGGAGCAGGCACATTCAGGACAAATAAATAGCCAGTTTATTTGTGTTAATGTGAAATTTAAGATACAGTAAACCAGGCTTGTCTTCATTGACACTTTGAGGTTTCAAAAACCTGTTTTCACAATGAATGAGGTGCAACATGGAATATAGAAAACTTAGAGATTAAATTAAAATATTAAAATGCTGTAGTCCCCCAAATATATCTAACATTTGACATTCAGAGTTCATATCACAAACCATAAATTTAAAAGACAAGTGCCATATTGCATGAGCTTCCTTCTTCCTAGTGCTGCTAGGAAAGGGCTATATAGATCTAAGCTTCTTTGGTACAAGAGGCATTTTCTCATCCCTAATTCCACACTGACATCCTTAACTCCACCTTTCCTTATTTTTAGACAATGAATCTGTTCACACAGTAGTCACATAAGTGACCATTTATTCTACATACTTTTGTTGATTCAGGAAATGTATAGAAAATATAGAGTGCTAGAAAATATAATATAGAATTCTGATTAAATGAAATATTGATATTAAGGACAAAAGATGGTTAGTGTATTTAGGATAAGGGAAATGAGAGTCAATCTTGAGAGCTGCATATTTGAGTCAAAGAAGGATTTAGCCTAATACTTACACCATCGTACCTTCCTGTCAGCAAAGGTTTGGTGAAGAGACTAAGATGTTGGAAAATTTGGGAGATTTTTTTCATTGTTAACCCTTCGCTATAAACAAACCCTTTCCAGTAGTTATTAGCTTTTATGATAACCATTGAATTCCTTAGAATGTTGATAGCCATATTTCCTGTCATCAGTCAACTTCTTGCTCTCCTCATTTCTTATTTCTCAAAAACTATGAAGCTTTTGCCAGTGGGAAAGGATCAAGGCCATGTTCCTTATCATGAATGAGTAGTGATAATCAAGAGGCATGTTACAGACTTTCCTCGGAATACACTAGCTACACCTCTATGTCATAGAAACAAGGAACACAGGATATTCTGCCAGCCATCTTGGGAGGATTCTGGTCCTGCTGGCTGATCTATGGCATCAATTTCTGTCAGGAGATTAATTCTCTGGGGATAATGACACAGAACATAAGAGATGTAGAAAAATAATTACTCTATACCTTAGTATTAGTTACAACTATTAGCTCTTAATTATAATATAGGTACATAAAAATAAGATGAAATTCTGTCTTGTAGGTGATTTGATCTAAACAGAAATCATCATAGAAAACACAAAATTCAAATATTAACTGGCCAATTATATTAGAGGTCTTCAAAATTAACAAGGCCCAATAATTAGTTTGGTAATATTTCATAAAGCTCTATAAATAAGCCAATAATTTATAGTGGTAATAGGTACTATATAAGCACATTTAGAAAAAAGGAATACTCACTGGGATTATTTAAAAGGTTGGGGGTAAAGACCTCTTTTGTTGATTTTTCATTCATGAATAGATAATGTCAATCTCTGTGCTCTGGCAGGCTGTCATTCAAAATCATGTTATCTAAAAAGTACTGTCATTCAAAATCATGTTATCTGAAAAGTACTGACTACGTACAGTTTCTAATTCAAAGAAATACAAGGTAATGAATATAGCAAATGTTAATGCAGTTTTTAAAAATATTTTGAAACAACCCTTAAACCAACAACATTTGTTAACACAAGGATTTACATTTTTAGGTTTTCTCTCAGGGAAAATGTTGATTAGATAACTAATAACTTTCCTTAACCAACTTTTTTTTTTTAAATCCCTGTGAGAATATTCTTTTTACACCATGCCATGGTCCCTGGTCTTGGCTTCACTAAATGCCATTAATTTCTTCTTGTATTACATGAGAACCCAAGAGGAGATATGATGAATTATATAATAAAACAAAAGTATCTGCATTTGGAATGTTTTTAATTTGCTTCTCTAGGATAAATGTCCTATATCTATTTATTAATTAACATGTTAGGTTAGTTTGTTCATCTATGTGAGTATATGTACATATGCAGTTATTAGAGGATGTCTAATTTAATTCCATTAACTCCTTTTCCCTCCCAGTTACTTTCAGATCCATCTAGATATAAGAGCTCAATAGCTCTTATATATTTAACAACTGCATGATTTTTCCTACCTTGGTTCAAGCCGATTAAAAATAGAAAACTAAAATTTCTTTAGTACACAATTTCCTGGAACTTCCTCTAATTCTCAAGCTCAAACTTTATGTATAATTTTTAACAGATATTGTCCAAAGTTGAACAGCAATAGTAAAAATAATTATATGGATGGAACCTTGTGTGCCAGGAACTCTGCTAAAGGCTGGGTATGACTAATACTCTAAATCTATGAGGAGGATTCTATTCCTGTCTCCATTTTACAGAAGAGGAAAGTGAAGCTTTGCTGATGTTATTGAACTTGCTCAAAGCCACATGGTTAGTAACTAGTAGTGCCAGGACTCAAACTCAGATTTCCTTATCACTAGGGTTTGTATTCTTTACCTTACATTCTACTGCCCCCAATCAATGCATAAATTACAAACCTCATGAGTCACACTAGAATGTTTGGCTGAAAGCTTCAGAATTTGTGCCAGTTCCTGGCTCTGGCACTACAAAGGGATTAGAGATTAGCCATTGCTACGCATTGCCTGTAGCTTATGTATTTTGCTAGAACCCTATGTGTTCTCTGGGCTGGGAAATTATGGTTTGACCATCCCGTATGAGTTTAAGATTGAGCTAACAGCAGTGAAGCATGATGTACTGCCATGTCAGGCCCATCAAATGAATGAATGAATGAATGAATGAATGAATGAATGAGGAGCAGCCTAACATCCAGTATATATCCTGTCCTTCTGAAACAAAAGGCTGACCATTGTCTGAAGTAACTCTTCTACTTAGCCACGCTGCCTCTGCAACCACAAGAGCTCGCTAAGACTGAACAACAGAAGTCATTTACAGATACAAAATAACCCATTAAAATACAGATCACTACTTCTAGAGTTGAAACACCTAATTCCTCCCTCAAACATCTTCCAAATAATATTATAAAACAAAGACATAATTATAATTAAAGTAAGAAAGGATTTGTATCTCTAATTCTAAACTTTGAGTTAAATTTTGGTATTTTCATAGTAGCATTATCAAATTAAATTCACTGTCTTCAAACCCCCAAAATAATTTCTTTTATAATATTCAGCATTTTGGACAATGGTATCTCCATTCCTTCAGCCATGAAATGTTAGTAATTAATGTATTTTTCTTTCATGTTTGGTATAATAGCATAATGATGCGTATGTAGCATGTAACCATTTACTAAACCAAAGTTGTGCATATTCATTTATTTATTCATTCAGAAACCACATAATCTGAGAGATAGTAAAGCTACAAAATGGTCAAAGATACTACCTTTAATTCAAAAGGCATATCATCTAGTTAAGGAGGCATGAAAGGAGACAAGGTGTTCAGACTACTGTACTTAAGTGATTGTTGGGATGCATGTCTGTACAAACTCTTATGGGATCAGAGAAAATGATGACCTAAGTCCGTGGTCTGCAAACGGCGGCTCGCGAGCCACATGCATGCGGCTCTTTGGCTCTTTGAGTGTGGCTCTTCCACAAAATACCATGGCCTGGGCAAATCTATTTTGAAGAAGTGGCATTAGAAGAAGTTTAAATTTTTAAAAATTGGCTCTCAAAAGAAGTTTCAATCGTTGTACTGTTGATATTTGGCTTTATTGACTGATGAGTTTGCCAATCATTGACCTAAGTGATGAAAAAGGACATGAAGAGTGCTTCCCAAAGAAACTGCATAGGACACAATAGGAAGATGGATGTAAGAAGAGAACTGGTGAGAGGGAAAAGACTGACAGCAAAGGAATAGAGACACGTCGGATGTTCACTCACTCAGGAAAAACAAGCCTTTTGGGGGAAATGTAGGACACCAGATCAGTGCAGGGAGTAAAAGATGGCATTTGCTGGATAGTAAGCCTGGGTCATGTCAAGGAAAGTTTTATATGCCAAGCTAAGGAGCTTGGGCATTTCTTCATAAATATGACAGGAGGAAGGGAAAGAAGTGGGATGAGGAGAAGGAGGAGTCAAAAGGAAGGAAGAAATATATCAGGGAAGTAAAAAAGAAAGAAATAAAAATGAGGGGATCTTGAAATTTCTCAGCTCACCCAAAGTATTCAGGGATTACTTTTGCTCCTGAGCACCTGATGCTAAAGTAGCACATGAACTCTTGGGGTTCTGACTTCCCCCCTTTGTGCATTTTCTGATACTTCCCAAGAGACACTAAAGCTTTTGAGAACCACACCTCAAATCCTAAGGAAGGCTTCTTCCTCCAATGCTTCCAGGAAAAACAAAATCCTGCTATATCAGACAATGTTTCATTGGCCTGCTTAGGTCACATGCCTAGGAAACTTATGATAGAACATGCTGAGATACCACTAGTAATAGATACATTGATTAATTAGTTAGACAATATCAGAGCTTCCATTCATGCTTTCATTTATATCTCCATTTATAAATGAAAAAAACTTGACACCCAAGATTAAATGCTAAAGGTCACTGACAGCCAACACTCAAACCCAAGTTTATTCATCTACAATGCCCATGTTCTAGATATTAATAAAATCACCTTCATTCTAGTCAATTACCAGCTTGAGACAATGTCCAAATATATGCTTTAAAAATTACCCATTTTCACCTGACCAGCAGAGCTCAGTGGTTGAGTGTCCACTATGAACCAGGAGGTCATCGGTTTGATTCTTGGTCAGTACACATGTCTGGTTGTGGGCTCAATCCCCAATGTGGGGCATGCAGGAGGCAACCTATCAATAATTCTCTCTCATCAGTAATGTTTCTATCTCTTTCTCCTTCTCCTTGCCTCTCTGAAATCAATAAAAATATATATATTTAAAATTACCCACTTTCATGAAGCTCACCAACTATTGCACATGAGTCCCTGTGAAGTTTGTCCAGAGTTCTAAACTCTTTTAGATGTTCCTTAAAAACAAGATACATTGATAAAACTAGTTCAGACTAAATAGATCCCCTATGTCTTATATCTACATGATAAAATGCTGTATATTAAAAGGAAAGTTTAAAAATATATAATAAAGGCATCAAATATCACTTGGATTTGGTTCTATAAGTGTAGAGCGGTTTGGAAGGCATTTCAGTGGTGGGCAAATTTCCCTCCCTAAGTCCTTCCTTCATTCCCAGTCTGACTTCTAACAGTCAGTGGGAATGTGTTCCTCTGATTGAACAGCTTGATACATTCCCAAGGACATTAAAGAAGGCTGATGACATCCTTTCATTCCTAGATCTGTCTTCTAGAACTGGAAGTGAACACAGTTACTTGACTACATTGACTACTGCCACCGTGACATCACCACAGAATGTGTCACATGATGGCTGAAGAGATTCTTCCTCCATCTCAGCCCTGAACCAGAGGTTAGCCTCTGATTCTGCCTGCAGATAAATAAAATACAGGGACATGCAGTGCACTTCTCTTCTGAACTTGAAATATAGAGGGTTTTAAATGAAATAAAACACCCCTCCCATCCCCAAACAGGATCAGTCTCAAACAGCCACAGGCTCTAATAATTCCTATTTTGAAAATATGACTCTATGTTATGCAACGTAGAGGAAAGAGCTCTGATGGAAGAGGCAAGACCTACATGTGTCATAAATTCTATTTTTGCATCTATATTGAATGGATTGGTGCCCTTTCATAAAGCGGAAAGTGTTGGAGAAGATGAATAGAATAACGTTTGACCTTTTCAGGTGCTGAAAACCTAAGATCATAAATCTCAAATGCTTAGAGAAAAAATACATCTTACTAAAATTGTTAGAATCACTCCCTTTGAGACCTAAAGATTTACAAGTAAAAGCACCCTTGTGGTAAAATGTACTAGGCAGTAAATATTATTTACCAGGTTATTTATGGTCATTTAAAATGTAGTGATTAAGAGGAGCGCTGACTCTGGAGTGAAGCATCCTGGTTCATGTCCAAGCATTTCTACTTAGGACTTTCTTACCTTTCTGTGCCTCAGTTTTCTCATCTGGAAAATGGAGATGATACTAATAGTACCTGTCTCTTTGGATTTTATGAAGATTAAATGAGCAAATACGTAAAACCTAGAGAACAGTGTGTGATACAGATTAGTGCTATTAAGGGATTGCTGTTTTTATAATAAGGCTGCTGATGATTTCATATTAAGAATATAAATAAACATATTTAAATATAAATATGTAAGGTAAAGAGTCATTTAGAAAATACTATCTTTTATCATAGTATAAGACTCACAGTTGGGAGTCTTTCTGCAGTTATTGTTAAAGCAAACAAAAAATAAAACTTTTTCTGAAGTTAATTATGATACTAAAATATAAATATGCTTATCATCATCATAATATTAAGAACAGCAGGAAGAGCTGCTAAGTAGGAGAAGTAAAAACTAAATATTTAAGCTACTATTTGACAGTGGTTTCTAAACAATATAAATCTTGTCACTTTCCCTTAATTCTATGCACCTATTTCTAAATGATTGCATAGATTTTTCCACATAGATATCCCCCCCTACATGTTGAATTACCCATAGCAAAAATCAAATTGGCATAAAGACTGTGTATTTTCCATCTCTTTAAGTTCTGTTAATACATGCAACCTTTGCAGAATAAGTATACAGACATTTAAGTGAATTAACAATTTGTGACATGACTAAACATGTTATAGCAAATAATATCTAGGAACTTCCAATTAGAAGAAAAATGTCATTAAAAAACATAGTTCTTCCTTTCATGTAAATATTTTTATCTTTTTTAAATATATATTTTTATTTTTATTTTTTTACAGAGAGGAAGGGAGAGGGATAGAGAGTTAGAAACATCGATGAGAGAGAAACATTGATTCAGCTGCCTCCTGCACACTCCCTACTGGGGATGTGCCCGCAACCAAGGTATTATACATGCTCTTAACCAGAATTGAACCTAGGACCCTTCAGTCCGTAGGCTGACTCTCTATCCACTGAGCCAAACCGGTTAGGGCTAAATATTTTTATCTTGATCAGCATTCTGGGATAAGATATCATGATGACTTGACCACTTAGCTCCTGAATGTCAGTTCATTAACACTGAAGTCTCATATGCTGCATATAACTCAGCTAACCTAAGACAGGTACCAAACAATAGAACATATAATTGTCACAGCTATTACACAGCAAGCTAAGCTAGGCTTATCTAAATTAAAATGAACAATCAAAAGGCTGTCAGGAACGCTGACCCCAAGAACAAGATGAACTAAGGAAGTTAGTTACTCCTAGGTATTCACAGAACCTTCAAAAAGTAAACTCCCCCTCTATTCCTTACTGAAGGTTAACTTAAAGAGGAAAATTTTTACTATATTTACAAATGTAATTATCTTCAACATTGGTTTGATTGAAAGTAAAAATAAAACAGAAATTATTAATAAAGTTAGGAACCATAATACTGCTCCTGAGAAATTTGTGCAGTGGGATTCAATATCAGAAGAGTTAGATTCTAGTCAATATTTCAATATGACCTATAACAAATTATTTACATTTACTTTCCAGTATTGTGACATAACAGGGACCCTGTGAAGATCAAATGTGATCATGTATATATAAATTCTTTTAATTACTGAAATTTTATGTTATTTATTTGTTCTTTGTTTCATGTGATGTCCCAAATACAATTAGCACTTTTGTAAAGGGTGAGTATATAACTATAAGGTAAGGTAATCCTTTTACTCACTTAAAGATACTTTGCCATCCAGTAACAACACTTGTACTATGGTCTGATGTTTTTTCTAAAAACACTTAAGCCTTTTTTTCTATTTTAGCTTTGCTGTTTCTGAAGGCCTAAATGGTTAAATCGTTTTCTGCATAAAAGAAATGTGTTGGGTTTTGGGGGGTTTTATGATAAATTTTAGTTGCCCATGGTCTTAGACATTCCTTCAAACAATCTCAAATAGCTGGGCATTCAGGAATCCCTTAAGGTCAGTCTAGAGAAGACACAGTGTGCTCATCTCCTGTCTAACAAGTGTCCTTAGAAAGAAGGTGAAAACAGTAAGGAAGGTGGACAAGAATTCTTTATTCACTGCTTTTACTTTCTGCTAAAAGCAAGGTCAAAGAACCCTACAAAACCCTTTTGCTTGCAGCAGTTTGAATGACATCTCAGAAATCAAATTGGATGATGACTCAGAATTGGAAGAATTTGGCAGAAGGACAGGGTAATTTGCTGGTCAGCCCATCAGGAAAGAGTGTGATCTGAAAAGTGGATCTTAAAAGAGAGGGGTATTTTCCTCTCTTATTCTTTGTCATGTGTGACTTCTGAATCCAAGTCAGAAGATGAAAATCAGGCAGTGAAATGACTAGTACAATTGAAACTGGGGACAGGCCTTCGCAGTCATCATCTTTTCCAGTTCTTTTTCTCACCTTTCAGAAAGAAATACTCAGGAAATGAATGCTGCAGTATCAGAATGCAAAGAATCAGATTAACAAAATACTAAAATAAAAACAGATGAAATAGCTTCTTATTCATTGCTGTTTATATGTTTCAATCAGAAGCATCTCTGGAGTGCTAGTATAGGCTCTGCAGCCGGCCACAAACCACCTGACGAGAACAAAGATGAGATATTCAGACTGATCAATTCACTGGAAATATATTCAACCTTGTGGAATCTGATACCATGAAATCAATAATCCTTCTTTTGGAAACACAGCAGTACCATGCAACAAAGGAAGTCCTGAGTCCAAGAATAAAATCTGCAGTAAATAGTGCAGTCACCTGCATTTCTAGTTTCCAAAGTACTGTTACAGGTGTTAGCCTGCTTTCCTCCCTCCAGCAGTAGGCAGAGCAGGTATGGGGGTCTCTGTTTTAGAGCTGGGGAACGGGAGACAAAAAGGGGTGACTTGTTTAAAGCCACACAACTAAGTAACAGATCTGAGATGCGAGCTTCCGGATATGTTCTTCGTTCTCAGTGAGGCATCGCGGTTGAGAAGGAACCCTTGTGGGAACAAAGAGTTGTATTCTTGATTCCAAGTTTGGAAATGTCCTTGCCACAGCTGTTTCCAGCACTGTATGTACCTCACTGCCCCACAGTGGCATTCAGGAGCCCCGTTCTTACATCCGCTGGAGGGGTTTTCAAACACCTCATATGGTCTATTGTCACTGTTGATCTCCAGTTTTGTAGTGTCTTTTCTCAGATTCATATTCAGGTTGCAAGTTCAAAGTCAAAGAAGCTCGTACCAAAGGAAAGCAACTTATTTATTCCAGATGCCCGCTGAGGAACGCAGAGTAGGAAAGGCAAGAAAACAATCTGAAGGACATGCTTTTGCCTTTAAGCCCACACTTCACAGAGAAAAGAAAATGCCTGTGAAGATTAACACTGCCCAGAGGGTATTTTTGGCTTTGGGGCGCAACAAGGAAGCTGGTCCTGGAATGTAAAGTTTAAAGCCTTACTTAATGCACATGCATACACATGTTTGTAAGTCTTACTCAGGGCTCATACTCACAGGTAAAGCTGCGTGCCTGTGTACTTGTGAATACGTGAGCACATGAGTTCAGCTTGGGATAAGTGGCCCCAGGCCCTTGTTGCTCTGAGGCCAGAGCCTGCTGCCCTGCCCAGGTCACTAAGCCTCCGCTTCAATTCAGGAACGCCAAGCCAAGGCAGAAGCTGTGCCATCTGCCTCAAGTTCACTGAGAAGGGGAGGGCTGGGTTGGAGGAGGGGGGTGAGCTCTTGTTTATATTGGAGTCCTAACCAATTAAGATTGTCTTGAGAAACTGCCTTCACACATCCCAAAACACTATTATGGCTCTCAGTGTCCTTTGCAAAGAACCCAAATAGCAGTTTAAAAAGTATTAGCATCCTCTTTAAAATTGTAAACACAATTTTATGACCCCTTATCTGATTCAATGGAATCTCTAAAGTGCCTTCCAGATGCTGCTTTCTCTCCCATGGTTAAACACCATCACCCACCTTTGGGTGAAAGAACAATATGTGACTTCACACACTCATCTCCTTAGGACATGGCCCAAGGAGTCGCCACCACCTCAGCACTTATTAGCTCATCCTCAGTGATTACATCTTAAAAGACAACTTGACTGGATGCCAGGACACCAAAGTAACCTGGCTCTGGAAACATGAAAAGAGAACCTTGGCGATGTGGAAACAGATGTCCCTTAACATTTTTCAGCGTGACATCATTCTCTGCCTTGGCTTACACGACTTTTCTCAGTAAGTTTAAAAATAAATTTTCACATGAATTTGAATTCCAGCCCGAACCTAGCTGTGGCTATCATCCATTCAAACGACTCTAAGGGAAGTCTGTGTTTCTATAGAAGTTCCCATTGTTGGCGCTGTGCAACAGCGAATATAAATGTAGGGTAATTAAAAGCTATTCCTAGCTGCTGCAGACTAACCTTTTAAATCACTGGTTGCTGCTCCTTTCTAATCAGAAGAAATGTTTTGGCAACACCTGACATTTCAGCTGTGCAAAGCCAAGAGGGAATGGGAAACCAGCACAAGGCCCACGTCCTCGGTGCCCACGCAGGTCTGCTTCAGATCACCCCCGCCGGATAGCATAGCGCTCAGTAAGCCTCCACCTGCACTTGCAGCTGTGCCAATACATGCATATAAGTATTATACAACCAATGGACACAAAACTCTGGGGAGGGAGGGTATGTATGGGAGGGGGGGGGCAATGTTAAAATATGTACACAGATAATAATTTAATTAAAAAATTTTAAATAAATAAAGCAGAAAGAAATAAGTAATAAAGATAAGATTATAAATCAGTAAAATAATAAACAAATTTTCAATAGAGAGAAACAAAAAACAAAAAAATACTGCTGTTGGAACCAGACAGAGCTGGTCAGTCAGGAGCTGCCGGTTTAAGCCACCGGACAACTGGTAACCACTGGGAAATGCTGTAAAACTCTGAGAATGAGGTAAATACCACAGAGTAGAGAGAAGTCAGGTCAAGCAGAAATACCTCTCAGTTCAGGGTCCAAGTTAGACATCACAAATCTCAGTGGTCAGCTCTCAGATCGCTTGATTGCTGTTAACAGGTAAAGAGACAGATGCTCCTACCTGGGCGGTGAAGCATGATTTCATTACCCAGCTTCCTGACACAAACACCCACAAGAAGCTCCCACTGGATACTGCAGATCCTAGAGTCCCCTGAGAGTTCCCCTTGTTATTTTGGGGGAGTTCCCAAAGGTTTCATCAAGTATGGCAAATGATTGCCATTTTCTTCCTCTTCTGCTCTGGGTGATGATCCCTGATAGCAGGTCCCTCACATCTCCCCAGGCACTGAACCCCTCCCTGCCCCACCCCACCCGCCTCCAGGCTGTCACTTGTTCCTGGCAGTTCCTTTCTCCCAGGACTACTGACAACAGTCCCCCTGTATAATATCAGTACTTTCATTAAAATACTTAGATTCCAATACTTTGCACAATTTTTCCACCCTTCTTCTGAAGAACTCTTTAAATGCTATAGAAATTAATCCACAACCTCTGACTTGCATATTATTTTTTATCTACCTTTTCTCTTTTGTATGCTCATTCAAAATGTGTAGATTTCACCTGGAGAGCATTATGTTAAGCCCGTGGTCGGCAAACTGAGGCTCGTGAGCTACATGTGGCTCTTTGGCCCCTTGAGTGTGGCTCTTCCACAAAATACCATGGCCTGGAGAGTCTAGTTTGAAGAAGTGGTGTTAGAAGAAGTTTAAGTTTAAAAAAATTGGCTCTCAAAGAAATTTCAATCGTTGTACTGTTGATATTTGGCTCTGTTGACTAATGAGTTAGCCGACTTCTGTGCTAAGCAAAATAAGCCAGTCTGAGAAAGATAAATATCACATGATCTCACTCATTTGTGGAATACAATGATCAACATAAACTGATTAACAAAAATAGATCCAGAGACAGAGAAGCATCGAACAGACCTTCAAATCTCAGAGGGAAGGCAAGGGAGGGCTGAGGGGGATGGGGGAGGGAGAGAGAAAGAGATCAACCAAGGACTTGTATATGCATACATATAAGCTTAACAATGGACATGGACACTGGGGCAGTGCGGGCTTGTCCTAGGAGGTGGGAATGGCTGGGGAGGGGTCTATGGGAGGAAAAGGAGACACACGCAATACTTTAAACAATAAAAAATATATTACTTAACAATATAAGGAAGATTTGCAATTTAATTGCATCCACAATTTTTTCTGTTTTGTTTATACTTTACATAATATTTGTAGATGTCTGCAATACATATCACAATAAAGTTGGACAATTAAAATAAATATAAATATATAAAAAAAAGTGTAGATTTCTATCTAATCAAATGCCAGCCTCCCCACCCCCAGCCTCTAGATGGTACAGTCTCTTCCATTATTTTACCAGAGCTTTAATGTAATTTAGTCTATACACTTAATTAATCCACTTGAAATGTATTTTTATAAGTGAAATGAAATGAGACTGTAATATTATTTTCTTCCAGATCGATAGTCATTTAATCATCACTTTTATATATTAAATAATCAATTCTATACCCGCTGAGTTAAAATCATCTGAATCATAGAGTTAATTATTGTGTATCCTGGCATCTGCTTCTGAATTTGATATTTGACCTCACTTCTATTTGTTCATTCCTATGATCAAACCATGTATATTGGATTACAGTTGGCTTAATGTTATATTTTGATATTTTCATGCCTGAGAGTCTTACTCAGTTTTTAAAATGTCCTTGACTATTATTAGATATTGATTTAAAAAAATAAACTTTAACATCATTTTATCCAATCCCCAATAAAAATACATTTGACATTTTATTTGGAATTATATTAAAATTATAAATTGAATTTGGGATAATTTCTATTTTATGAAACTCTTTTCTTCCAACACAAGTATGATTTCCCATTTGTAAAGACATTATTTTATACTTTCCAATAAGATTTTATACTTTTCTATGTAATTTTTGCTATAAAAGAGGGAAATTATTGATTTTTAACTATATCTTGTAAGCAATCAACTTACCAAATTATCATATTTGGTCTCTTAGGCTTTCTAGATATTTTAGAGAAATAGTTCTGTTCCTTGCTTTTCAAATTTTATATAAGTAATACAGCTTTCCCACTGTATTTTCTACAGCCTCAAAGAAAATGTTGAATAATAATAATGATAGTGATTAGTTTGGTCATTAGTTGAAATGATTTTAGAATGTCATTGTTCAGAACATTGATATTATCTTATTAGGACATATTTTTATTATATTCCTACAATATTATCTATTTTATGTTAGATACATGGCAACTAGATTTATTAAATGCCTCTTTGGCATGTATGACATAATGAAATGAGTTTTCTCCTTCAGCTATTAATAAAATGGATTATATTGGTACATGTACTTATAGGAACCATATTGCTTTCCTGAAATGAACCCTACATGGTCAGAGCATGTTTTGATTTTTCCACATAGATGAACTCTGGGTATTATATGTAATCTTTGTACCTATGTTTTAATTGAAATTTGTGTATATATATTTAAAAAAAAAAAACACTCATTAGAATTTGGCATTAAACTTATCTAGCCTTCAGAAAATGAATTGGGGAAGCTTTCCATTTCTCCCCCTGCTATTTTCAGGGTATATTGTTTATGAACCAATGATTCATATAGACTTCTAGCACAATGCCCACAAAAGTTCCCTGGCAGAGTAACTGCTCCCCACCTAGGCTGTATTTCTGGGTCAAACCTAATTCCCTAAATATCTGTTTCTTTATGATGAGGAATCAGAGACCTTCTAAAACTTCTGGACAGACACTCATCAAATTAGATTTATGTTGATATGACTAAATTCCAATCTGTGGACTCAACAGGCTCAAATTAGAATCGCCCTGCAACTCCCCCAACCACTTTTTCGAAGATATCTCACGATGCTTCAAAACAAAAGTGCTCACTGCTCAAAAACTTAAAGAGAGCAAAAGATTAAAAGTCATTCTGTGTGTTTGCTGGAGATAAGACTGAGAGGAATAAGAAGAGCCCAGCATTCCATTAGGAAACACAGTCTGATTAGGCGTCTCTATGTTTGTGATTAACATTAATAAAGTTGCCAGCCTGGAAAAGAGAATGGGAAATGGCCTTCCCTAATTGTTTCTGCTTTAATTGGAGAAAAGCAAATTAATTGTAGATATTATTGTTTGTCTTTTTAAAACTCGGTTAAACAATGTTTCTATGGCTCACACATCTGTAGACAGTGAAGGGTGAACATACTAACCTACACTTCTGCTGATCTCCAGGAATGAAAGATGTGGCCACTTCACAGTCAAGTAGCTGTTCTGCTATTAATGCCAAAAAAAAATTTTTTTTGTAGGAAACTTGTTTTGCTTCACGAGTAAATTCATTTTATTATTTCACTGTAAAAAGCCAGTCTTTCTTCATGCAAACAGCATCCTTTTCTTGGGGGAAGTGAGGAGGTATCCATGACTACCCTTTCCTCTACTGTGAGAGCCCAAACAAAAAGAAGAAACTAACAAAAGCCCTGAATAGATGATACAGAACAAGAATTGTGTGAGTGCCCATGACAGTAGCACAGAGACAACAGGAGGAACACACTAGAAAAGAAAAAAAAGATGTCAAGAGACTCATAGAATGTAATGCACTTGATATGCAAACTACAGACAAGGGGAACTAAAAGAGATAGAAATGCAAATTTAAAGAGAGTAGCATAAATGCTAGAGAGATGGATGAACTTAAATATGTAGCAGCATTTTGCCCTTTGAAACACTGAGAAGTCAGACACACTACCAACACTTTTGTTAAACCCTTCAGAAAACCGAGGGTGTGAAAAAAACAAAATGAAATAAAAGTCAAGGGAGTGACAGATTCGTCCTAGAGCAGTGGTCAGCAAAATGCGGCTCTCCAGCCTCATGCAGCGCTTTGGCCCCTTGAGTTTTTAGCAAAGGCCAGCTTAGGAGTACCCTAATTAAGTTAATAACAATGTACCTATCTATATAGTTCAAGTTTTAAAAATTTGGCTCTCAAAAGAAATTTCAGTCGTAGTACTGTTGATATTTGGCTCTGTTGACTAATGAGTTTGCCGACCACTGTCCTTGAGGAAGAAGTGCCTGTGGCTGGTATTCCTGGCTGAGCTGCAGAAAGAAGAGGGTTCTCCACAGAAACCAGCTGGACTTGGAATGACTTTTACATGAGTACATGTGACCTAGCATAAGAGGTCTGAATCCTGCCGAACCGGTTTGGCTCAGTGGTAGAGCATCGGCCTGAGGACTGAAAGGTCCCGGGTTCGATTCCGGTCAAGGGCATGTACCTTGGTTGCGGGCACATCCCCGGTGGGGGGTGTGCAGGAGGCAGCTGGTCGATGTTACTCTCTCATCGACGTTTCTAGCTCTCTATCTCCCTTCCTCTCTGTAAAAAATTAATAAAATATTTTATTTTTTTTTTATAAAGAGGTCTGAATCCTGAGGTGCCTCAGCCACAGCCTGAGTCTCACCCATCCACCTACTCTTTCCAGACTTCACACAATGAAGGAGGGTATTTCGATGTGCAGGAGAGCTGAGAGAGTCACCACTCAGCTGCTCAGGGCTTTCTCCAGTGCAAGGGCAGGGGAGCAGAGCTTGGTTTGCCCATGCCCTAAGCTGGAGCTCAGAAGAGAAAAGGGGGCAAACTGTGAGTTGAAAACATTGCCCCAGGAATCTGAGTTTGGTTTAACATGTAAAAATGAATTAACATAATTCACTACATTAATAGAATAAATAATAGAAATATTTAAGCATCTCAAAACATAGCCAAAATTATCTGACTAAATTAAACATCATTCATGATAAAAACTCACAGAAAATCAGGAACTGAAGGAAATTTCTCAAGCTGATAAAAGGCATCTATGAAAAATCTACAGTTCAGATTATAATTTAAGATGAAATATGAAACACTTTCTTCCTAAGTTTGGGAACAAAACCAGGATTTCCACTTTTCCACTTCTATGAATATTGCCCTGAAAGTTCTAATGCACTGAGCCAGCTCAATAGGAAAGATAAAATGCACAATGACTGGAAAGGGAAACACAAATCTTTCATTATTCACAGATAACATGATTATACATTTACAAAATTCTATGTAATCCAACAAAATCCTTTAGGATGTAATACGTGAATTTAGCAAGGCAGCAGGATACAGGTAAATATAAAAATTATTTTCTACCTATTAGTAAACAAGTATGTTTTAAAAATTATCTTGTATGATAGCATACAAATAAAATATATATAGAAATAAGTCTAAAAAGATATGACCACACACAAGTGATCTAAACACAAATACATTGCTGATAAAATTTAAAGATCTAAATAAATGAAATTTTATATACCTACCAAATTTATAGATCAACAGATTATATATTGTTAATATGTCCATTCTCTCCAAATTGACCTATCAATTCAACATAATTCTAATAAAAAATTCCAACAAGCTATTTGAAGAAAATGACAATTTATTTAAAAATTTAGAAGCAAAGACAAAGTGTCTAGAATAGGCAAAACAAACAAAAGAACCAAAAACCTTGAAGCAAAGAACAAAGCTGGCAAAATAGAGGACTTATGTTCTGATTTTGGGACTTACTATAAAGCAAAACTAATCATATTATTGTCACAAAGTTAGACAAACAGATTATTGGGACAGAACAGAACATCTAGAAATAGACCTGTATCAGTAGACAATTGATTCTCTGATCAAGGCAGCAATTAAATTCAGTGGAGGCAAAAGAATTTTTATTTATTTTTTTGTTATATTTTTATTTATTTCAGAGAAGAAGGGAGAGAGAGAGATAGAAACATCAATGATGATAGAGAATAATTGATAGCTGCCTCCTGCACATCCCCTACTGGGGATCACGCCCACAACCCAGGCATTGAACCTGGGACTTTTCAGTCCACTGGTCAACACTCTATCCACTGAGCCAAACTGGCCAGGGCAGAGGCAAAAATATCTTTAACAATTAGTGTTATAATAACTCGTTATCTACATAGGGAAAAATAACTTTGATCCCTATTTCATTCCTATCACAAAAACTAATTTGAGATGGATCTTATATCTAATTATAAATGTTAGAACTACAAAATATTTTGAAGGGAGACATTGGAGAATATTCTAATGGCCAAAGGTAGAAAGATTTCTTAGGGCACAAAAAGCACTAAGTATGAATGAAAAAAATCTATATACTGGATTAATTACAATTAAAAATTTCTGATCAATAAAATATATCTTTAAAGAAATTATAAGGCATGGCTAAAACTAAAAACAACTTGTAAAATATATGTTCAGCAAAAGCACTTATATCCACATATATAAATTCTTAGAAATCAACAATAAAAAGAAAACTTAAAAAAATTAAGAGACTTGAACAGACACTTATTTTAAAAAGGTAGATGAATAGCCAAAATCACAACAACAAAAAAAGGTGCTCAATATAATCAGTCCTGATGAAAATGTAAATTGAGACTGTGATGAGACACCGCTTTACATAGCCATTCAGAATACTAAAGAAAAAAGACCGACAATATCATTGTTGGTGGAGTAACTGGAGAATAAAGTCATAGAATAACTATGAAGAACAGTTTGACAGTTTCTAGAGAAGTTAAACATGCATTTGCCCTGTAACCTATCAATTATAACTCTTCAATGTTTACCTCCAAAATAAAACAAAATATCCACACAAATATCAACACTTTATTCATTGTTGTCAAAAACTGGAAACAATTAAATGTCTATAAAAAAAGAGAGAATGAATATTACTGTGGCATATCACTACAACCAAATACGGTTCAGAAATTAAAAAAAAAAAAAATTAAAAGTACCACTGAGTCACTCAGTAACAAGAATGTATCTCAAACATAATGTATCATGTTGAGCAGAAGACACCAGATATAAGAAAGCACATAATATGATTCCACTCACTTACATTTCAACAAGCAAAACAAATCTATGTTGGTATTTATGAGAAAGTGGTTGCCCCTGGGTGTATAGGGGGCCAATTGACTGGGAAGTGTTACAAGGGAACTTTCTGGAATGATGGCAATGTTCTATACCTTGCCTAAGAACTGTCTGTTTTAGTGTATGTAAATTATACCTCAATAAAATACAAATATGCTCTCAGTAAATATATACTACTTGTCAACTACTTGTCACTTTGTTCTCAAAGTGAAGTTACTTAGGAAGGGCAGCAATGTTTAAGAACCCCGAACCACTTCTCAATGAAACCCTAACTCCCCGTGCAGACAGGGTCACCACTCAGACAGGAGCACGCCAACAGGCAAAGGCTGAGTGAATGAATAGATCGAGTGGACCACGAAGTACTCATAAAAGGAAGAACAAGATCAGGGGATGCAAAAACAAAAGTTTAAGAGCTAAACTGAGCCATTTCATATCAGGTGACAATAACTGTTTTTTTCATGAACAGTAGTTGTCCACTTCATTATAAAATTTATTCAGATATCAGCAATTAGTTCCATGCTTAATAACGGTGCTACAGAAGTTTGGACATGAGTGTTTTTCCTATAGTTGAACACTGATCTTTTTTTTTCCCACTTAATCAGTTTTTAAGCTATAAATCAAGAGTACTTTAAAAGTGTCAGTTGAAATAAAAATGGGGGAAATCCTATAAATAATATATGTATCACAGCACAGCCTGGAAAAAACAAAGGTCTTTGACTTGCCTACTTAAGTTTTCAGAATCACAATTTCTTCACTTTTTTAAAGGGCAACATGATACCTCCCTCAAAGAATTTTTTTAAACATATTCATCGATGAGAGAGAATCATCAGTCAGCTGCCTCTTACACACCCCCTACTGGGGATGTGCCCGCAACCAAGCTACATGCCCTTGACCTGAATCGAACCTGGGACCTTTGAATCCGCAGGTCGATGCTCTATCCACTGAGCCAAATGAGTTTCGGCTCCCTCAAATAATTTTTATGGAGACTAAAAAAGAAAGTATACATAACATATTAATCAGAGTGTTTTGTGTGTATTTATTAATCAGTAATCTCAACTTCATTTTCCTTACCCAATACATCATATCTTTTAGATAGAGAAGAAGGCCAGCTCACAGAATCTGCATCTCAGCAGTCTTAAAGTTGTAAGAAGTCAGTGTAGAAAATCAAGCCAAGTCAAAGGGTATTAAATGTAAGTGATTTTATTTTTCCTAAAAGTGAACTGGATGCTTCTGTGTAGAAAATTGTACTAGAATTGTTTTGGGCATAGAACACACAATGCAATAAATTTGCATCCAGTCTTGATGAGTGCACATTTTCTGAATGACCAGATTTTTTTTTTTTTTTTGGGGGGGGGTTGCTAGTAAATGGTATTAAAAATGTATTCAAATATATATCCTCCTCTGAGAAATGTTCTGTGTCTACTGGACATGGAAATCTGTCCTATAAGCTGAACACCTAACAAGTTGGAGATTCATTCACCCCCACAGCAAAAGCAATGGAGCAATGTGCACTCCTGCAGAATACATGAGAAATTCCAATTTCTACCATGGGCAAAACAATTCTGTAGCCTAATCAGGCTTTGCAGAGCGATGGCTGTGCTAACCTGGGTGTTGTACGAGCCCTGTTCACTACCTTCCAAAATATCACTGCATGGTAAGAAGGGAAAAAGAGACAAACGTTGATGGTGGTGTTCTTTTCCTATAAGAACTTCTTCCTCTGAGATTTTTTCTGTAACTTACGAAAAACCCACTTTAGTCCTTAGGGCGGAGCACTGTGAATGATGTGCTGAAAACACTCCTGTCTGTGCTTTTTCAGTTTCCAGGAGCTTTAAAATACAACCAGCATATCCAGAAGGCAGAGACTTCACCACGAGGACGGGGGCTCTCATATTCTGTCACTGGGCTCTAATGTCAAGCTTTAAAATCCCCACCAAACAGCTGGATGTTTGATTAGCCCATTGTTAGAAAACAGATAATTTCCTCATGGTGAGGGAAATAATAAGCCACTCTAATTCTCATAATGACCTTCCCACCCCCATACCGCACCTCCTCATACTGCAATAAATGGGAAGGCTGAAAGATGGAGTAGGAGGAAACAATAGCCAGTCTCATTCAGCAGTTAGACCCTTCTCATTTGTTACAATGATTAATTGCATTTCTACTAACCTTAGTAAAATAATCAATCTCAGCTCCAGTTGTGTAGAGGAGTACAAGAACAACAACTAGTTTGATAATGGCTGTATGGAAGGCACAAATGACAAGGTATCATTTCTCTTTAGTAAGATATATTAATACTTCTGTAAAAGAATATGTAATGGCATAGTAACAAATTTATTTGATTGCTTATATAATCGTAAGCTCCGTAGGAAATAATCATAAGCTCAGTAGGAAAAGATAAGCAACTTAATCACCGGACTCAACTAACTAAAACGCAGCAAATAAACAGACTTCATTGTCCTGAATTAGCCTAGTATGATCAATGGTTACTAGGAGCAAATATTAAAGCTACCTTTAAATCATGCACACAATTCATTAATTTCTCATAACTATGCATAATCTTACTTCTTAAGCCTTCAAAGTAGTATGATCTTAAAATACTTAGGTTATTAAGTGTTCCTAATCATAAACTGTACTTTAAACACACGTTCTGCCTCTTCCTTCCCCACCCCATTCCCATCTCAAAAAAAAACTTCAGAAATGAAAGAAAAAGGCCAGTATGGAAAGTCTATGTCCATGGGGACTACTAGCAAATTGATAAACTGTGTTCCTATTTACACTTCCATCACCAGAGCTAATTGTTAGTTATTTTAAGGAAGAGCCTATGCCTTAATTAACAGCACTTGGTGAGTGAAAGCTGGTGGCATTTCTCAAGCATGTTCACGTTTCACAAGTCTTATTTCACAGCAGGGATTCCAGTTCATCCACTACTCTTATGTGATAATGCTTCTGATCAAGGAAACAAGTCTCTAAAAGACCCTAAAGAATTAGTTTCCAGAAATAGAAGGCAATACGAAGCATAATGAATGAGTAAGCTGATTATTTATCCCTAAAGCAGCAACATACTGCACACTGTAAACGAGGGAGATTGAAGGAGAGAGACACACCTTTGGTGTTTAATATTTCTTATGCTGATATTTCTGAAAACTTCTCAAGCCCAAGAATTTAGGGGCAACATAATAATTCCTGTAGCAGATCCTTTCTGTACCTCTGTCCCTTCCATATCCTCAATCCTGTCTATGCCTCAGGTCTGTAGGGAAGGTTGAATCTGATCATGTGCTTGGAAGAACATCAAAACCATGGTTACTGCTTTGCTTTCCCTCTCATCCTGATCATTTCTCTGCTTATTACTCCTCTGCACAGTTATATCACCTCTTCCCACCACCCACTGGAACCATCTCTCTGTCCTTCCCAACTTTATGATTCCTCCCAGTCCCTTCATTTTTCTGTTCTCTCCCAGAAGGCAAAAAATAAAAAAGGGACAGCCATCCATCTGCACCTGGCCTTGTGCATAGTCTACCGAACCTGGTCTAGATCAGTCCATTCCTTTTCCACAGGTGGCCTCAAAAATCAAGAAAAATAAAAAGAAAGAAAGAAAAAAATAAAATGCCAAAGAAAACATTTTTAGTTGCCAGTTTTAACCACAATTTTGTGTTGCAAAGTATTTTTATCTTTCCCTTCTTCTTTAAGAAAGTCAGAAATAATATAATGCCACTTAAGAAAACTATACTATAAAAAAGAATTTAGTTAATATCCCCTTGTTTGAATTTTACTATTTATGAGCGATTGTGAAGCAGCAGCAAGAACAATAACAATGATAAAAGCAGCAATATAAACTTATTAATTAATCTATAACAGTTTTCTAAATAATTTACCTATATGAACTTATTTAACCCTTACAACAACCCCATGAGGTAAATACTATAAATGAAGAAAACACTGAGAATAAACTCTCCCAGCTTCACAAAACTTGTCAACATAACAGGAGCCAGACAGTCAGCCTTCGTAATAGACTTACCAGACCACCACAACTATTTCTATTGCACACACATGCCGTGTATTTCATTGAACATTTTTGCTGCAACTTTAAAGAAATGAACTTTTCTGGGACTAAGATGAGTAGAAATTGCTTCAGTGTAGAATTCTTTTTTTAAATATATATTTTAATTGATTTTTTACAGAGAGGAAGGGAGAGGGATAGAAAGTTAGAAACACTGATGAGAGAGAATCACTGACCAGCTGCCTCTTGCACACCCACTAATGGGGATGTGCCCCCTTGACCAGAATCGAACCTGGGACCTTTCAGTCTGTAGGCAGAGGCTCTATCCACTGAGCCAAGCCGGTTTCAGCTGTGTATAAGTTTTCTCTATTAAATACCCCCACCATTCATCTATACCGTATATGTTATGGTAAAGAATGGAAAGAAAAGGGAGTCAGGAGCAAGACAGAAATGCGTAAGTGAAGGCAGAGTTTCAAGTTAAGTTCCCTGGACCAGGTGCTGTGTGGTTCCCTGGGTCCAGCAGCATCCCTGAACTTCATCCAGAACCCACTGGCCCACCTGCTTTCAAAGTGTCTCCTTGTTTGTGCTTCCCTGTTGATCATCAAGACACCCGCCTTGAAAACAGACTAAAATTCATGCTAAAGGGAGAGACTTAAAGGAAAAGGCTCATTTTTTAAATTTCCCCCTTATCAACCAAGCCTACCCAATAGCATTCTCCCAGTCCAGAAATTTTAAGAAAAGCCTCCAGAAATATTGCCTGGGTACTTCACTGTCTATCCAGGAAGTCTGGTTCAAGTGGAGGAAAAGTCAGACTAGGTAGGAAGATTTGACGAATCTAGGACAAAATAATCATTGGGACTTTATATGACTTTCATGGAAAGAGGACAATTAATGCTTCTGTCTAGTACTTGCATTACCTTCTGTTTGCTTTGGTGCCAGGAATAACTTCCGGAAATACAGAGAGAATGTCGCTCTATACATTATGTAAAAGAATAAATTGCAAAAGTAGAACACTTTGTCAATCCGTTTTAGAGTAATTACAATACCAAGACAGTTTTAAGCCATTATTTCATTTCTTCTACTCACATTCTACCCTTCAGCAACTTCTTAAAACAACAACAACAAAATTATCAACAAAGAGATCAAGCCAGCCTTCCTGAAAAAGAGAAAAATCTGTTCTGGAAGCTTTTGCTCTAACCCAATTGACAATTTGGTGTTAAGCCAAATGAATTTTGGAGAAAAAAAAATCCTAGCAAACTACAATATAAGCATCAGACAAGCATCAATACAATACAAACACCATCTTTGAAAAATGCCAGTTACATTAAAAAAGAAAAACTACACATACACACACACACACACACACACACACACATTTAATAGTTGGGAAAAGCACAACTCCCTTTCCCAAAGAAAAAAAGCAGTACAAGTACTTACGGTATCATGAGACTTATCCTTGACATCATAGACTGTGAGTTTTATTTTGGTCTCCTCATAGATGGGATACTCAGATGGGAAAGTGACACCCGTCAAAAACAGTGGGTCTCTTGTTCCCTGTAACAGCACACGCAGACAACTTTAATTCAACAAGGCAGCAACTGCAGTGGGCAGCACACAGTGACACATGAGAATGCAGAAAGTGTGTCTGGGTGCTTGTTTTTCTAGGAAATAGTTCTATGAAGAAAGATCTGAATTACCAAATAATGCTCAGAGGCCACAATATGGCCCAAGGCCCTAAAGAACTAATATAGCTGTTGATAGTAAATGTCCCAGTCTCCTTGTCAGAGCTGCTAATAGTTTGAAAACCAATGTTATTTTCATTATATGCAGGACCCTTCTTTGGGGTCAGCTGTTTAGTCAATTTAAAGTACAGTCCATGCATATAACCTGTAATTTATGCATATAAACTAAGATATTGACTGATCAAATTAAGATGAAGCAATTTTCTCATGAAGAACTATTTGGGAAGCGTATGCTGTCCATTTATTTCCTTTCTGAAATGATGCTATGGAGGGCCATGCTCTGATAATGCCCATTTGATTTTAGACGTTCTGCTGAGTGTGTTTTCCTCAGACTAGAAAACTAATGACAGAAACTAAGTGTGATGGATTTGAGCTATGAAATGTCTAGCTCAGGATACGGTGCTCAGGATATCTCAGTGTCTCATAAATTATATTTAGAGAGTTGATATCCAACATTAAATTTTATATCTACATTTAAATATCTATACAAGATGGTGCAAACATAGGTTCACAGTTGTTAATATAGAAAGTAATTAATAAATAAGAATACAAGAATAAACTGTTTTGTGTAGGTACTCACAATTGTCAACCTACTTTTCACCCCACCCTGTACTGCTGAATATTATTAAGATGTTTGCTCGAGTTTTGCAAACCATACATCTCTAAAAGTTTCTGAAAGCCCAAATAATTAATTTATTCATTCATTCTTTCTTCTTTTTATTCAGTAAATACTACTTTTGTTCCTCACTGTGTCAAATGCTTTAGAACAGGAAGTGAATAAAACAGCCCCAAACAACTATAGAACCAAATATAAAAATTGGAAGTATGTCAAAATAAATAATTTCTGTATTTTGGCACTATTTCAAAAATAATGAAGTTGAAGTAATACTTAAAATTTTTTCACATAAATGAACCATTTTACAATTTCAGTTTTCTTTAAATGAATAGGTCATATTTTGCTTGTTTAATTACAGCATTCACCACAAATTATACCAGCATATTGGAAGCCAAAGTTTCCACAGGGCAGACTCAGGGCTGTGTGCAGGCCCTGGGTCATTGCCATCAGAGAAAGGAAAGGAGTTCAGTCTGAATCATTTATGCCACCAACTGCATCAAGACGTGAGGTCAGCACTGAACCAGCCGGGCCTGAGGTCACTTCTTACAGAGAAACTCATTCTAAACAGTCAGGGCTCACTAGTCTAAGAAAGGCAGGCAGAGCTGAAGGAGTTCAAAACGCACTTTCTTTAGTCCCAGATGGTCTAATGAGTCCTCTCTCATTCATCAATGTTGTAGAATATGTGTGATAACAACAAAATAATCAAAAGGGAAACACTTCCTTGTTTGAGTCTGATCAAACACAATAACAAGTTTCCTATCGACACAGGTTGAATGTTATATTAGTAACAATAAATGTAAATAGGAAATCTCTCATCTGATGAGTAATATTTACACCTTTTGCCTAGAAACATTACAGTTTTAAAAAATCATTATGGACCTTTCTTTGAAAAATATTGTCCTTTCAAAAGACAGTCACAAACAGTTGAGAATATAGTTTCCACAGACAGACTGAGGACTACAGGAAAAATAAAAAGGGGAAAAAAATTTAACAGGTTTAAAATTTCTCTGAGTACTTTCATTTCATAATTTACATATATAACACTATATCTATGACATCCTTTTGGAAGATTCCAAGTGGGAGATTTTCTTTCTATTTACTAAATAAAAATAAGGTCTTTTATGAAAAATGCAAATTCTTCCCTCACTAGTTTATTCTGGGAAGTTACCTTGCATGCTGAATGACCTCAAAAATGCTTTCCTACATGACAGGGGATAGTAACACAGCATAGCTATGCTATAGGGTGAGCTAACTGCTTTCAGCTGCTTGCTCAAGTCCAGAGAGAGATTGAGAAAGAGAGAGAGGGAGAGAGGAATGCAGGCGAGGAATGCAGGCGCGCAGCATGCTCACCTCCACAATTTCCGTGCTGGAGTATCTTGTCAGCCCCTGCTCCGAGGGGTGGATTACGGAGATCTGCACCAGAGTATTCAGCTTCCGATCACGGACGGGAGCCACCAGATCCTTGCAAGCTGACGGAGGCAGGGCAAAGAGAAAGAAAAGAAACTGACACCGTGTCTCAGGGAAAAACTTCTGTCCTGAGTTGGAAGTAAAAACTTAGCTGCGGCGCTGAATGAAATCTCCCTCCTCCGGGCACTTGGCTGATTTTACAGAGGAAGTCCCTTGGAAGTACCTTACAGAAATAGGAAGTCACGTGCTGCGGAGCTCAACTGAGAGTTCATTTCCACTGACCACATTTGCAGCTCTTGCAAGTCTCTGCCCTGGGATCCCAGCTCCACTGTGTGACTGCACACGCAGCCCAGGGACGTGAGTGACTTTAGTCATGAACACCTGGGCTTTAATTCACACTCTTACACCAAGTAAACAGAGTCAGGCGCTATCTAGGAAACTAGCTGTCTGGTGTTGACACTGGTTGGATTCGTTCAAAGGTTGGAAGGCACACTTGCTCCTTACCTGGCTATTGCCTAGAGCTAGCTGGCCTCCGATAGTCCTGCACATGGACAGACACAGTGGAGGGGCCAGCCCCACAGCAGCACAAGCCAGAAGAGAAAGGCAGAGGAGGGATTTAGGGAGAGAGAGAGAGAGAGAGAGAGAGAGAGAGAGAGAGAGAGAGAGAGAGAGAGAGAGAGAGAGAGAGAGAGAGAAAACACAGCCCTCTGTCTGGGATTCCAGCCAAGTCTGGGAGGGAGAAATGTGGAGTAAAGATGGGTTAAATTTCTGCCCAGGGGCCACAAATGTAAGAATTTTCCTTTGAGACACCAGGTTCATATTACAGACTCTCGTCGCTATACCATATTTACTGGAATATTTTCTCCTCCCACATATCATGCCTGTAATTTGATCAAGAAAAATAAAAGGATTCTTTTGCAACTGTGTTTCCTCCCTTGGCTTTAAAACAATGATTTTACTATAGACTGTTGCATCTTGAAGTATGATGCAGTTTCCTCACCAGAAGGGGCTCAAGTTAGGCTCAGATGATGGGGAGATGCAGGCTGGAGCAGTGATGGGGAAATGGAAAAGCAGCCCTGGTCCTGGGTTCATGGGGGGTGCAGGGGCGGGGGGAGGGGAGCTGGGCTCTATAGCATGCCTACCCCATGTCTGGACCAGCAGAGGAAGAGAAGGAGGGATGGGTGTATTAAACTACTGCAACAAAGGAATTAAGGCTTAACTTTGAAACTTGAAAGCAAAGGTCATTATCACCTTTCAATGGCTTACAGATCACCTCATTTTGTAACTGCAGAATGGGAGTAGCAGGAGCTTTGGAAGAAAACAGGCCAGGTTTTCCTCTAGGTACCCCAGTTAACTCCTTCCTGCCAGACTTGGGAAATCTTTTCACTCCTGTACGGTATTTGGTCATCATTTTCCTAATTTAAACCATGCTGCCGGTTATGGAAGCCTGTGTGGAAAGAACAATAGCTGCAGCTCATGTAGCGCTCACTATTTTTGAGGCATTTTGGTATTGATCTCTTTACTCCTCAAAATGGTGCTTTGAATTACTTTGGTTTTGCACATGAAGAACGAGTAGCGTGGGAATTTCACATGCTCACGTTTACATTACCAGGCTCTCATCACTTGCTTACATCATGGACTGTTAGCTTTGTTAGCTTCCTTTCCTTTCCTGACATCCTGCATTCCTCTCCCACACAACAGCACTGCTCTCTGGAAGGCCTATTACCAGGATTCTTTATTGCTCAACCCTTGATCTACAGTTTTATAAAGTACTGATGTGAGGTTTTTCAACAATGTCAACATATCGCCGGAAGGGGAAAAAAGTTAGATTTAGACTGTTCTGTTCTTTGGTGGTTATTTTGATCATTTCCTCCACTTGCCTTACGAATATGTTTAATTTATCACTCCCTTTTCTGCTCACAACATATAGCTCGCTCTCTTTCTCTTTCTCTCTCTCTCTCTCTCTCTCTCTCTCTCTCTCTCTCTCTCTCTCTCTCTTTTTCTTCTCTAACTGATACCAACATATATCTGTCCTTGGATTTTAAAGCTGAGGTCAATGTTTCCAACACATGCATCTCACACTCTTTCTGCTCCGAGCCTTGTCGCTCGCTACCTTATGACACTTTTGCTCAAAGTAAGTTACTACTTTGGTGATTTCTTATCAGGCGTGAGTGTGGGCTGTGGTTATTTCCCAGAAGTGAGCAGCTGTTCTCTGTTTTATCAGAGACACTCTCAGACTCACTCCTCATAAAAACAGAGAAAAGCTCCACTCAACAGCAATGTTCTGTCCGAACAAAATTTCAGATCCCCCAATACTGATGGAGTAAAAGCAATAATGGGATTTTGTGTTTCTTTATATTTTACTAGAGGCCTGGTGCATGAAATTCATGTACTCAGTGGGGGAGGGTGTCCTTCAGCCTGGCCTGCACCCACTCCCAGTCCAGGAGCCCCGTGATTGATCATCCTGCAGAGGGAGACCACGCCCACTGTTACTGGCGGGATAGCCTGGGCCTCCCTCTTCGGGGCAATCATGGAGCCCCCCAACCAGTGGCCTGGCCTTCCCTCTGCAGGGTGATCAAGGGCGATAGCAGGACCCTGAACCAATCACATCACACTTGCCTTGGAGGCGGCAGTTAGTACTGAGTCATCACCGTGGTGCCCACCACCCAGGAGGGACAGGGAGATCAGCAGGTTAGCCTGCTCACCAGTCCCCACCCACCCGAGCCTGCTACATATGCAGTCTGGCATTTGGTCGCTCAGTCAGTCATTTTGGACATTACAGATCCTGGCTCTTTATATATTAGGATAACTAAAAACAAGTACAGAAAACAACTCAAGTCATAATCTTGGGGTACACATATCTCTCTTCTTCTCAACAGCCAAAATTACTGTTCCCTTATATGTGTGCAGCAAGATGTCATGCAAAGACCCTCAGATGGGTCAGAATTCCTGAGCTGTACCCCAGATTCCCTGTTTCCTAGGTATGTGCCACTAAGTCCCAAACTCTTAGACACTCAGTTTCCTCAAATGTCTATTTCTCAGGGTGGAGGTGAGGAAGAAATCATACCCTTCTTATGAATAGATTTCCTTTTCCATGCAAAATAAAGTCCACTAATATTATTATACTAATACTTATTAGTACCTACATTCCACATACTTGACTTCACATAATATTTATAACAAATCTACAAATTTTTAAAGATAAGAATACAGAGGCTCAGATAGAGAGCCATTTATCCAAAGGCATATAGCTATTTAGGCTAGATCCAGATCTCAAATACAATTTTATCTCAAGTAGAAAAAAGAATTCCTTTGTTCTATATATGTCATTTAGAATATGTGTGGTTTCTCCTCTAAGCTGAACTTTCCTTTGGCTAATTGAAGAACAGAATTGTCGCGATGTGGACCACTCACTAAAGTGCTGCTCCCTCATCTCCTCTTCTTGTGACCATTGCTTTTTTTTGAATTAATACTAATAAGCAGGAACTTTGTTAGATGTCACTAATACTGAATGGCAAGAAGAGAGATGAAATAGATCGAAGCAAGAACAATGAGCTGACTTCCCAGAAGACCGAGTTCTGAAGGGGAAAGAGATGCTTGCTCGGTGTCAAAGGGAACTCAGGCAGTGCCTGGCACCAGGAGGCACAGCCTGAGGTTCCCAGTGAAGCCCCGCTGGGTGGGGGGGGGGGGGGGGGGAGGCAGTGTCAGATCCCCCGACCCAGTCCAGTGCCACGCAGCCTCAGGTCTCTGCTGATCACTCGTTATGGCAACCCTGCCTCCACTGTGGGCACAGCCACCTTATGTTACAGGCACTCTGCCTCTGCTGTGGGTGCAGCCATCTTGTGATGGCATGAGGATTAATTGCATATCATCTCTTTATTATATAGGATATATTCCTGTGACTTTTTGTAACTTCTTGTTTTCATATCTATAAGTAAGGAAATAGAAAAACCCTTTATTGGATTATTTGTTGAATTCAGCAATCATAGGTATCATGAATATACCACCTTCTATGCAAACAGATGGGCACACTCACATTGGTTCTTTCACTTCTGACTAGGCACTTCCAAATGAGAAGCCACGAATAGCAGAAAGCTTTGTCTTCTGTCTGCCTCAGATGTGCTACATGTAAGTGGTCAGCTTCCCCGCTAAGCATGGGGTTGGCTAGGAAGTAAGTTACTTTGGCTCTGTGGATAATAGCCCGTAGGACTGTATTATCTTAAAACTGCAGTATCCCAAGGGATCAGGGAAATACTTGCTCCTCTGCTCTGTATACTCCCTTCATCAAAAAGGAGACTGTTAATTCTAGCAAAGCTTGTTTTTCTTATAATTAAAAATAAATGGTACAGATCGATCCCAATATAGCGTGATGGAAGCACACCTTTTATACCATTTAAAGACCTTCCTGGAGAAAAAAAAAAAAAGTCATGAATCCATGTTCCTCAAGGGCAATGAAGGACAAGGTACAGAGGACTGAAGACATACTGAATAGAAAAGTAGCCTCATGCAAACAGGGCTGGCGGGAAATAGACATCTGGTTCCAGGCTCCCCCAACTCATCAGTCCTCTCCTCCCACCACCAAGAGAAGCAGCCACTTCCCTAAGCCTGTAGTGTGGGTAAGCCCCTTCCAGCCTAGAAAATAGTTTTTTCTTTACTTTTCAAATTCTTAACCTTTGGTCAGGTTGATAAAAAAAAATTTTTAAAGTCACATATATGTCCTGTTACTTGTACTTCAGAAAATTAGATGCCACTGATCAATTGACATACCAATTTAGGTTATGTTTCCAATCCAATAAATTACAGGACTTCATTATATGGTTTCCCAGTTACCATTGTATACCAGTGATTACATCTAGATTAAATCAATGTACACCATACATTAAAAGATATATGTAGTCCTTAAAAAGCCTGATAGCCCTTCTCTTGACTTATTTGCCATTTTAAAATGTTTTCCTTTATAAAATGTATTCTGCCTTTGTTTTGGTGTTGTTTTTCTATTCCTTTTTCTCAGGAATTTTAATCTTCTGAAGACTAGGATCTCAACCTTGACAGTTCATATCCTCTGAGTGGATTCAGTCCCAGGGCACTGCAATGTCTGGTAATTCATTTGTGTGTAGTAAAACGACTGCATACACAGTGTTCCTGCTTCATCCTAACATCCAGGCAATGAGAATTTCATGAGTAGTTAGGAACACTATTCCCTCTTAAATATTTTCTTAAGGCTATTTCTTAGAAAACTGTGGCCATAGAGCGAGCATGCTTAGCTAACTTATAGTCATTCATTTATATCCTTCCATTTCATTCTGTATTCTCTGCAGAATCTGTACATCTCTAATTGATTGAGCTAAATGTCATACTTTGCCCTCCTTGTTCATTTTAGCTTAATTTCAACTGATCAAGCCTATTTTCTATAATTTTTCTGATTTGGTATTATTCCTTCATGTTCTCTGCTATTTCAAACATTCTGTCTTACATGTTTTTCTCATCAGTCTGAAAGGTGAGATTATAGAAGTCATCACTTGCATATTCATAAGACTTGGCTGCTGAGGTCAGAAATACATCTTTCTTAACAAACCACAACTTCTTCCTTCAGTTAATAACCATTTTTAAGCCTTTATAGAAATTTTAAAAAAATGTGTCATTATTTTTCTTAACTACCGTGTGGGAGATTTTAGTTAAGACACACTTCCTTAAATAGTTTGTGAACCCTGCGTAGCTGCCAACATAAGCAATATTTTTTTTTTTTAAATGTATAAAAGTTGTGTGGAAAAATAATTTAAAATTTGGAAATGTTTTGTTTTTAACACATTTTATTGATTTTTACAGAGAGGAAGGGAGAAGGTTAAAGAGTTAGAAACATTAATCTGCTGGCTTCTGCACACCCCTTACCAGGGATTCAGCCTGCAATCAAGGTACATGCCCTTGACAGGAATTGACCCCAGGACCCTTCAGTCTGCAGACTGATGCTCTATCCACTAAGCCAAACCAGTTAGGGCTCTTTCTTTCTTCCTTTTTTATTTTTAGGCATTAAATTCAAAGTGTTAATATCCCAAATTCAAAATTAGGGTAAAATAAATTTACTCACATATCTTGAACAAACACCATTAATTTTAGGTGTCCAGGAACATATACAAACTCAAACACACAGAGAGACCAAATAAATAAAAAATAAAGCCATCCTGATGAAAGAATTTCTTACACATATTCAAATAATGCTAGATTTTTTTTTTTGCTTCTATGTGATCACAATAAAATGTTAATATCATAAAACTTTTTTCTAAATTTTTAGAAGAACTCTGCTGTGAAGAAAAGGCAAAGTCTCTCTTATGCAAGTTATTTTATTTTTTAGATTTTATTTGAGAGAGAGAGGGGGAGAAACATTTGTATCAGAGAGACACATCAATTCCTCATACACACTCCATCCAGGACCGAACCCACAGCCTGGGCATGCGCCCTGACTGGGAATGGAACCCAATCTGACACCCTCTGGTGCACAGGACAACACTCAACCAACTGAGCCACACTGGCCAGGGCACTGTCACATAGATATTAAGGTTTCTCTCATTTAAGATTATACATGAAGCTTGCACAGAATATAGGGATGTGGAGCAGGAAGCACATTTTACTGAACACTTACTATATACCACGTGGCATTGGGCTTACACTTTGCTTGTGTTAGCTCACATCCAGAACAAAAATGTGCCTATTGCTGCCTTATGGGTCCCTTAGTTCCATATCCATATTTTTAACTAAATAGTAGTCATATTTGTAGATCACAACATATGGCTAAAGATGAAGGCTATTATTTACGTTTTGTTTATTTTGTTTTTACCAATAGTTCAGCATTCAGCAGTCTGTGTTAATATTTTGTCAGTAATATCATTCTATCGCATCTGGTCCTATGTGTGGTCAGCGGTGATTTCACTATGCAACAAGAATTTCAAGACTGCCAATACTCGGATAATAGAATTCAAGTAAAACTTGAGGAAAGGATGAAACTGATGCCATAGAGAGAAACCGGGAGACAGAGCTATTGAGGAGTATCAGTAATAATTTGCAAGAAGGAATTGAAGAGATTTTGTTACAGAAATAATGCTTTCGAATTCTTGCTACATTGAGATTTGAGCACCACTGCTCCTAAATTTCATTTCAATGGATTTACTTGTAAATTAAACTGATTTCTTTTATGTGGATAGTTCGACTTAGGAAAAGAGAAATAGGACCGGAAATAAAATGTGCTCCTTTGCTCCCAACCCCATAACAAGACAATATGAAAATATGCCACCATATTTTATATGGATCTGGGTGTGCTAAATCAAAACATGTTGGCCTTTTACATAACGTGGCTGAGAAGATGACATTCACTTCTTTAGTTGGGACATTATACATACTAAATCCTTAGTGTCGTTTGCCAGTTTCTGCATCATTGAAGAATCTAGAGGGAGAGACAAAAGGAGCCTGGGCCAGGAACAGTGGTGCACCGGGAACTGCTCTTTTCAGGAGCAATGAAGATGCCAGCTGCACAGAAGACTGCACAGCTGCATGTGAAAAGAACAAATGTGGTCTAAGTCACTATTGTCAGTACCAGAAGATTCCCATTCTCCAGCTTGTCAAGGCTCCCTCAGCTTCTCTAGTGTCAAGCCTCAGCAATTTCTATTTTGTCCTATTTTCATGAATGTTACCTAGCTGGCTGAGACTCCGTCCTCAAGCCATGAATTCAAGTCTATGCCTGTGTCTCTCCTGGTGCTGATATCCCATGCTCAATGCGGTGAACCTCACACTGCTCTGGCGTCACCGCCTAGCTCTGTGTACAGAGCTGGCCCTTTGTGTGTGAGCTCCAAATCCACGTTCCACTTCAGAAACAAGTGCTTGCAGCTTTCTGCTGTTCTTTTCAACAGGAGCATATGTGCTGCTTCAGAAAAAAAAATGAAAACGTTATTCCAAGAGTGGGAGCTGGTCCCTCTGAATACTAAAAGAAATATCTGGCAAGTCCGTAAATGGAAATCTGTTGTGTCTGACGTAGGATTGCAGAAGTAAGGGGAAGAAACACAGGAAACAACCGTAAGCCTTTTATCTACTCAAAGGCCAAGAGGAGAACGTTTCTCCAGAACTACCAGTTTAACACCAGAGATAATAGGATTCCTGTTCAGGATTCCTGTTCAGGACAGGCATAGAGCCCATCAGTGGTGCATGAGTGAGTGGGAAGTGGCTACTTCCCAGATTTACTTCTAAACTAAGGTGACCAGATGTCCCGCTTTTGGCAGGACAGGCCCAACTTTTTACAATTTGTCCCGCGTCCCGCGGCATTTTAAAAAAGTCCAAATTTTTGGAAAGAATCTTCTTTAAAACGCTGCATGATGCAGACTATTTTTTTTTTTTAAAGTCCCGATTTTTGGAAATAAACTTTTTTAAAATGCTGCGGAGCGCGGGACAAATTGTTGAAAATCGGGACTGTCCCTCCAAAAGCAGGACGTCTGGTCACCTTATTCTAAACATAAAAATGAGGCCAGTGTGGTGGGTGGAGATAATAATTACAGTAGGGGTGGCAGGAAAGTCAGGACCCAAGTAGCCAAAGGTAGATGACTAAGAGATCTGTGCTCAGAGCTGTTGAACTCCAATTGAGGACACAAAATGATGCCCAGAAAGTGTTGGGGAGTTTGAGAAAGAATGCTAATAAAGGAAATAGGACCCTGGAATATTGCCTTCAGGAGTTGATTCTCTATTGAAGGAAGCTAAGGTCCATTTGTCTGGGCAGGAAGTAGTAAGCATTTCAGAAAGCAGTTATTTAACCTGGATGACTTCACGAGTAACACACAGACTCGTGGTCTGCATTCCACCCAAACCTGACTGAAGCAATTTTCAGACATGCTTCCCCAAACTAAAATGTTTTAGACAAATTTCATAGGAGCTTAAATGTTAGAAGGTGGTTCTTAAATTAAGATAATTTTTAAAATTTCTTTAACTTTTCTCCTATAGATGTATTGGGCTTAGTAATTATATGTGGAATTATTAAATGTCTCTATGAAATTGCTGTCCTTCTAATGCCAAATATTTTACCAAGTCAATTGGAAGTATTAAATCAAAGCCATATATAGAAAGAGTAGGAAATAAGGGGGAAAGGAAAGAATAGGAGAACTGAAGATTCTGATAGAATAATCAGCTTCTCATTTTATTGTCTTCATCTAAAACATTCTTCGGGGGCAGACAAATTTTGAAGAGCCCAAAAAAGATAACTCCTGTTTTTCTTGAGTCTTTAGAGTCAATCATGTATGTGACTTTCCTGTAGAAAAGAGAAAATCTCAATATTCATGTTCAGCAGAGGGCTTTAGGACAGTCATTCCTTCCATGGTAAGATTGTTGACTCACAGGAAATGAAATAAGGTTGGTACAGAAAAGCTAAAGCTAGATATGACTAAAGATCTAGGAGGCCTGAGACAAGAGGGGCAAGACCAGAGAGTCTGAAGGTGAGAAGACAAATGTGGTCTAGCTGGAGGACACAAAGGGTCTAATAGTCAGAGCAAAAGCTATGAGTTTAACACTATGTCTAAACAGTGTAGATCAGATAACTTGAAAGTGGGAGAAAGTGGTTCTATGAGAATCAGAGTTTGAAGGGAACAAAGAACATGTCTCAGAATATTCAGGATCTCCAAGGATAGCAGTTCAGAACTAAAGCTCAGCAGAGTGCCTGCTGGGTGAATGGAAAATGCTTCAGAGCCCTAGCTCTACAGGAAGTTTCAGATAGAAGGAGAAGTAGACTATACTACCCAAATTACAAGAAAGAAAAACCATCTTCTCAGCTCTTTCAGGACATGTGGTAAACTAGATAAGGTAAGAATATGAGACACCGTCTATGTCCCCATGGCAGTTCTTACTTGCTCTGTGTAGTAAATACCCAAAGGATCAGAGTCAGAGACTACAGTCCTGACTGGGTGACTTTAAATTTGTGTTGGAGTCTCAGTATCTTCCTCTGGAAATGGGGACAATAATTATAGTTATTCCCACTGAGTGTTTGTGAAGATCCAATTGAATGTGTGCGTGGGGGAAAGATCTATTAAATTCCTAATAATGTATTAATAAAGTATTTCTCACTTTCATATATATTAGTTCAAATGCCCTATGAAATAGCAATTATCAACAACTTACTGATAAGGAATCAGAGTTTCTGAGAAAGTAAGGGATTTATCCAAGATAGAAATTAGAATAACAGCATTAAGAGGTCACGTATGCCTCTAGCATTATTCTTAGTGCTTTAAGTGCACTACCTCATTCAACCCACAAAACAACCCCATAAAGATAAATTGTTCAGAGTTGCACAGGTAGCCAGTAGCAGAATCAGGATTCAAACACTCTCAGGATGGCACTCTGCCCATGCTCTAAAACACTGCCCTCATACTGCCCTCTCTCAGGGTTACATATATAGGCTAAAATGTGACTTCAAATCTCTGGATCCAGTTGATTTCTACTATTTTAGTTGTCTGCTATGCTACTTACTATGTGTATATGTATGTTCATAAGAACATCTCCATAAAAGATTGCTGCTTCCTGATGCTGTCATAATATCGACATCTTAAAGTGATTTTGTGAAGAATTTTAGGTGGAGACTTCTACACAGGCAAGCAATTGTCAGCTATCCAGTCTAGTTACAGAATTCATTTGTTCAGTTCTGCCTATGACTGACTCATCAGTTTTCTCTAGAACAGTGGTCAGCAAACTCATTAGTCAACAGAGCCAAATATCAACAGTACAACAATTGAAATTTCTTTTGAGAGCCAAAATTTTTAAATTTAAACTTCTTCTAATGCCACTTCTTCAACACAGACTTGCCCAGGACATGGTATTTTGTGGAAGAGCCACATTCAAGGGGCCAAAGAGCCACATGTAGCTCAAGAGTCGCAGTTTGCCGACCACGGCTCTAGAAGAACCCAAAGGGCAATAAAGCTCTATCTTTCCTAAAATAATTTGCTAACAATAAAATATCAATGGTTAAACAATTGGATTTCTTGAGAAATTTAAAATTAATTGCTTTTACAAACCACTGTTTTAATGATAATTATGAAATGTTTCAAAGGTACAGCTACATATATAAATTTATTTAGTAAGCAAATATGAGCAGAACAAAGCAAGGGCACCCATGCATGCATTCAGTTCATGGATATTTATGGACTGTCTACATGTGCCCAACATGATTCTACAATAGGTGACAGTTTCATAGCGATGAACAAGAACACAAGTTCCTTATTTTATGGAGCTTATAAACTTGTGGGACATGAAATTTAAAAAAATAACTTAGTGAGAATTTTAAACAGGATGATTTAATAGAGAATTTTAGAAGACCATGGATCGGGGAAACCTTCTCTGATGAGGTAACTTTCAGCTTGGAAGGTGGAGGCAGCAATGCAAAGACTCAGAGGTTGGCCTATTTGAGAAGCAAAAAGACCAGTGAGGTTGCTGAGTTAAAAAATTAGCACAGGAAGGTGAAAATGGATGCTCAAGATCCTTGTGGAATGTGGCAAGGTGTTTCAATTTTATTCTAAGTGAAATGGAAGCCAATGGAGGATTTTATCTAGGGCAGTAAAGTAATCACATTTACATTTTTAAAAGATTGTACTGGGTCTACTGGCAGGAAGAAGATGCAGGGGCAAGAGCAGAAGCAAGGAGACCTATGAGGACCTCCCTGACTTTTCCTAATCAGCCCTGGTTAGAGCTCATAGTGGCTTAGAATTGAAGGATAGTGGTAGCAATGGAGAGAGGCATTCAACTTCAGAATGTTTTTTCAACATGGAAATTATAGGACATGATGGGCTTGATGTAAAGTTTGGGAAACGGAAGAATTGAAGAAAACTAATAGTTTGGGGATTTGTGTAACTGAATGGGTGATGATTTATATTACAGATGGGTATCAAGGGGGCATAAAAATGTTTTAAAGGGCAGGAATGAGAATTTAAAAAAATCAGGTTTAACTATCTAAAATAACTCCTAGCTCAGCTGGCGGAGATATCTACTAGCCAGCTGAAAATGGGAGCAGAGAGCTCCAAGGGAAAATGAGGGCAAGTCACCAATTTTGGAGACAAAGGCTCATACTTGTTATTTAACATTTATGTTGGAATTGTTTAGAGCAAGATTGTGTTTAAGTTGTTTGTTTGTTTGTTTGTTTGTTTGTTTTTGTTGTTTTTTTAGGATTGGGATAAAACCTACATTCTGAATGGCACAAGTTTTGACCTGGGATATTTTTTTCTTCTCAAACTGACTCATGCCCCCTCACCACTACAGATAATGGCCAAGAGCAATCTGTGTCATTGATAAAGTAAGAGGTCATGCAGGAGTAAGGGGCACAGCACTTGAAAGTTTGGGGCTTTCTCCTACCAGGCAAAGCATTCAACTGCAGGCAAGTCACTTAACCCATGCGGCTCTTTGGTCCCTTAAGTGTGGCTCTTCCACCAAATACCACATGCAGGAGCACATGCACAGTGTGATTGAAACTTCATGGCCCATGCACAGAGTTGGTTTTCGACTCTCAAAAGAAATTTCAATCGTTGTACTATTGACATTTGGCTCTGTTGCCTAATGATTTTGACCACCACTGACTTAACCCTTCTGAGAGTCAGTATCTTTGCTGTGAAATGGAGACAGCACCTCCTTTGCCAGCTGCAAATGGTCAAAGTCCGAGCAAGACACCTTTGGGCTTTTGTATGATGGAAAAGAGGGTGTTTTTTTTTGGAATTCTGAGCTCCATTCCACTAGGTCGCTTCTCTTCCCCATGGCATGGTTCCCAATAGGGTACATTCGGATACCATCTGCTCCACAAGAGGGCTGACTGACAAATTTCAGCCCCACAGACAGCAGCAGCATCATAACCTTACACAAAGCAAAGCCACCTAATGAACAAAGCCTGATCCCTCAATTACTCATCCATAGCAACAGATGCTGCAAAGGTAGACCTGATCAACGACCAGCCGCTCCCAGTAATGAGACAGTGGAGGGAAGAGTGTAATTAGGTGAATAACACAGAAAGAGAAAGAAACTGGATGGAGCATGTTGATAATGGATAAAAGACACAAATAAAGACATTAGAAGGTGAATATATAAAAAAATAAAATCTAACAAATAATTTGTTAAACCTATGTGGAATGACCAGTGTAGGCCTATGAAGTTAAACCTGATCAAAGACCCCCTTTATTAAAAGCTTCTATGATATATTACTCAGAAAGAAATTTGATAAGAAGAGTAAATATATTTTATCACAGCAAAAATTCAGTTAAATGATACAGTAGTGGCAAAAAGGAAAGAAGTTTGCTATCTCATGTACTTCTTATTTATTACTGATATCTGAGCCTCCTGAAGAAAGCCAAGCTGCAATTTAGATCAATGTCAATAAGAACATTCCAACCATCGCACACATTTCATCTTCAGTCCCCAGAAGCCACTAGCCACATGACAGATCTGTTGAGACCCTCTAATTGGTTCATTTTTCTCTTCTTTCAATAAAATCTCTAATTATTGGGTCGGCAGCTAAGTAATTGCGGGTTTCACACATATATGGCTTCAGTTGAATTTTTAGGTTTGCAGACGTAGTACAAATGTAAAACACATTTTGTTATTGATAGTTGGCTATTCAGCTGTTAATCAGTAAAAAAAGTTTTTTGATCTGTGTTGTAGTTTTCGTTTGGCGTTCGTTGAAAAATGGAAAATCAAAAGGAACATTTTCGTCATATTTTGCTTTTTTATTTCCGCAAAGGGAAAACGCATCGCAAGCTCATAAAAAGTTATGTGCTGTTTATGGTGGCGAAGCCTTAAAAGAACGGCAGTGTCAAAATTGGTTTGCCAAATTTCGTTCTGGTGATTTTTCACTCAAAGATGAAAAACGCTCTGGTCGTCCAGTTGAAGTTGATGACGCCCTAATCAAAGCAATAATCAATTCGGACTGTCACAGTACAACACGTGAGATTGCAGAGAAGCTTCATGTATCACATACATGCATTGAAAATCACTTAAAACAACTTGGCTATGTTCAAAAACTCGATACATGGGTTCCTCACGAACTGAAAGAATCACAGTTAACGCAACGCATTAGCAGCTGCGATTTGCTAAAGAAACGTAATGAAAATGATCCATTTTTAAAACGACTGATAACTGGCAATGAAAAATGGGTTGTTTACAACAATATCAAGCGGAAAAGATCGTGGAGCAGGCCAGGTGAACCAACTCAAACAACATCAAAAGCTGATATTCATCAAAAGAAGGTTTTGTTATCAGTTTGGTGGGATTACAAAGGAATTGTCTACTTTGAACTCTTACCACCCAACCGAACGATCAATTCTGATGTCTACATTGAACAACTAACGAAATTAAACAATGCAGTTGAAGAAAAGCGGCCCGAATTGACAAATCGAAAAGGTGTTGTATTCCATCATGACAATGCAAGGCCACACACATCTTTGGTCACTCGGCAAAAATTAATGGAGCTTGGTTGGGATGTTTTGCCACATCCACCATATAGTCCTGACCTTGCACCATCTGATTACTTTTTGTTTCGATCTTTACAAAACTCCTTGAATGGTAAAAATTTCAATAATGATGATGATGTCAAATCGTACCTGATTCAGTTTTTTGCTAATAAAAACCAGAAGTTTTTTGAACGTGGGATTATGATGCTGCCTGAAAGATGGCAAAAGGTCATTGATAAAAATGGGCAATACATTACAGAATAAAGTTATTTAGTTCCATGAAAAAATTGTCTTTGATTTTCTTTAAAAAATCCGCAATTACTTAGTTGCCGACCCAATATTTCAGGATTACAAAAACATTATGCAGGTCTTAGATAACTTTTTATTGTCTGCCCTTTTCCATTCCTCTACTTTTAATAATCCACTTCCTGGCCTCATGCCCTTGGGCAAATGACTGAATTCATCTGTGAACATGAATAGCTGGAAGTCTGTGGGAGGAGCAGAGATAAAAAGTGAAAAGGGTGCAACCTAATACCTCTCCCTAAGTGGTATTATGCACAAAATTATTTATTATGCACAAAAATGCAACACCAACACCCCCTGCTTCAGGAAATATTCACTGTGATGAAGTGATTCATCCAACATTATATTCAAAACAATAAAGGTTAAACAATCATTAATTGCATGTCAAATACAAGTTTTATGAATATTAACTCATTTAATCCTAACAAGAACTTTACAGTTAAATACTGTATTTTCCGACGTATAAGACGACCCCCTAATTTTACAGTTAAAACATAGGTTTAGGCCTATATTCGCTGTATAAGACTACCCCCCACTTCAGAGGCAACACCAGTTCTTTTTTTTAATAGACCGCCTCTCTGACTCTGGCCAATCTGAGCAGGCTTTTTTTTTGTTTCAAAGGTCGTCTTATACGCTGGAAAATACAGTACTGATATCCTTCCCATTTTACAGATAAGAAAGCCGAGTCAGAAACAACTGCATAAATATTGTGTAATATTTCTAAGGCCACAAAGCTAGGTAGTAACAAAGACAAAATTCAAATCCTAGCAATAGGCTTTGCACTCCTCTCTTTAGCAGATGAGCTATAGTGCCTCCCCACACAGATTATAAACTGAAATCTGAGCCTGAAATGCAAATACATATCTATTAGTTGTCTATTATTTTTATTGTTGTGTTGTCAATAAATGGTTGTTTTGGAAAATATCTCCTAAAAAGTACAGTCTGTCCACCATATAAGGAGTTTGTATCTTTAGATTCAACCAACTTCAGATGGAAAATAGTATTTCCCATTTGGGGGCCTGGAATTTGCAGAGATCCAGTTGTATGCATTGTTCTGCACCATTTCACATAAGGGACTTGAGCATTCATGGTTTTTTGTATCCAAGGGGGTCCTGGAACCAAAGCCCCACAGGTACCAACAGACAGTCAAGACTAAGATAGATCAAGGCAGACACACTGGGATGATTCTTGTGTGTGAAAAGTCTGCAGAGGTATGCAATTTTCAGGAGCACAGCCAGCACAATTCTGCAGGGTACAGCTCAGCACAGCCAGAGCTTTCTGAGTTTCATATCCCCAGTGCCAGTAAGACTCAATGAGTTCTTTCTGATACCTAAAAACAATTTGCTAGCAGTAAAACAATGTTTAAAAGACTTGTGTTCATTTAGAATTTTAAAACAAATTCCTAATATGTATGTAACAATTATAAAATACTGCAAGAGGATTTCTAGAGACTTAATTTCTTCTTAGAGTGGGATTAGAAGTAATAAAGAGGGAAATGTAAATGAGTATTAAATGCATCAACTTGGAAAATGAGCTCTAGGATTTTGTTTCATGCATTTAGCTACTTCCTTTGCCTGAGCTGTCCCTATGCTCCTTCTCAAATCAAATGAAACCCTGTTCATCCTTCCAGACCTGGTCCAAAGGCCACTTCCTATGAGATATTATTTCCAGTGCCTCTGTTATATTTAATCACTGTTTGTGCAGTCCTTCTATAGTTCTTGGCTTATGCTGTTATTTTGCTCTGATTGCAATCTTCCTGGCCTTACAGTTGTTTGTCTTACCAGCTCCTGGAAATCCCTTGGAAGTGGGACTCAATAAGGAGGGTATGCAGGCTGATGGTTAAAAGCAGGAGCTTTCAAATCAGAAACAACTCAATGTGGATTCTGTCACTCAATTTCCATATCTGGAAAGTGGACCATTAGGAATCTTAGATTTTTTATCTTTTGAGATAATATGGGAGAGCTTGCCCTATACTGTGATCTCAAGGTTCAAATTTAGGGCTAAGTTACCTTACCTATTCATGTCTAAGTTTCTTTTCCTGTAAAATAAGGATGATAATAGAGCAATTATCTCATAATGAAAATTAAAGTATTTAACTTATGTAAATTATTTAAAACAATGTTTGGTGAGTAAATAAGCTCTCAATAAAATGTTCCTTATTTTTAATGTTATTACCCTGCAGAGTTGTGGTGAGAAAAACATCGCTTCCTGTTTGTAAGGAGGTAAGCGATGTTGGAACAAAACTATTGTTTAGTGGAATGCAAGTTTTTCTAAGGAAATTATAATGCTCTAAGTATTAAGAACATGATAATAAATTTATAATAGACAACAAAATAGGGCCAGCCAAGGGCTTGTCTAATTCTTAGTAGTTGTTTCTCTTATCTCTTGAATATTTTCTAGCAGCTTGTATGAAGCAATATTTTTTTTATCAATACATTAAATATAAAAATATACCTTTGTGCTTGGTATTCCCTTTACCTGGCCCTGCATATCATGTAGAGGTGGAAAATACTGAAGAAGATGTACTAAAATCTTCCACTCTCCCTCTGGAGTTCTAAACAAGTCAGAGCTTTATGATCATTTATAGAACACAGACCCTCAGAAGTAGAAGTGTGGACATGGGAAAATCAGTAAGTTTGGCCTCCTAAGATTTTCTCTCTCAAAGAAACATATAAAACTATGACTGATTCATAAAGTATAAATGGACCTGACATATAGGTTAACAAAGGCACTAGCAAGCTATAAAAGCTGTGTCTGTAAATAGATGAGACTGGTGCTGCTTATCAACTCGGACATATTCTTATACATATTTTCAAATTCTGAAGACAGAAAACTGATCACATGATTGACATGACTTTGTTTCTAACTGGACCTCTATAATAACAAAAGCATAATATGCTAATAAGACCGGATATCCTTCCAAATGACCTTCTGGATGAGGCAAAGGTGGGTGGGGAGCTGCAGAGACAGGGGCTGCAGCAGCAGGGCCAAGGCAGTGGTGGCTACCATGGTGGCAGGGCCAAGCCCCTTGCACAAATTTCATACATCAGGGCCTCTAGTTTAGGGATAAAAAGGCTCTATATCCAAAATCCAAAATTACTATGCATAATCTAATATGCAATCCAGAGGAGAATAGAACACTTGGAATCAGTGTTTTCTTGGACAAAGCCTTAACAACTACAGAGGATAACCTCTCCTTACTAAAGCTACTCTAATATTTGAAGTAACCTACCTAAGGATATCTTGTCATTGACATGCTGTGATAAAACTGAATTTTAACCACTAAACGCATTAGCCTTATTGTTTTGAAATTATGACATATATGATGTCCATATAAAATATGAAACACATTCTTATAAGCTTTTTATTGACACTGGGATGAACTTAAATAATTCATAGAAATTTCTTTTATCTTATTGTCAATATTAGTCTTCTCTATACATTTTCAACATTAGATTCAAGTACCCAGATTTTAAGAAATGATCACTCTTCTTAAATGCCAGCTTTGTTGAAATGAAAACAATTTTATTAAGCTATAAACAAAATAAGCATTCTCCGGGGTTTTTAATTATTTCTCCCTTTGTGAACATAAAAATGGTTTCAATACACTCAAATGAAACAACGAAAGAAATGTGGAAGCAGATTTGCAGTTGTAAGAGTGAATTATTTAATTTAAAGGCAGCAACCATGAGATATACAGTTGACAAAAGACATGCGATACTCATTTTTTCAGTACATGCTTATTTTGTGATAGCAAGATATTTTTAGTCAATTAGCTTGCTCAATTGACTAAGCATCTCCTACCTCATTTAGCTGAATAAAGACATAGCAGAGGAACTTCAGCAAGATATAGTGATTTTATAGTGGCATACCAACAAGGCAGAAACAAATCCTCCATAGAAAATAACTTATTCAAGGCAATAGACACCTAACAAAATCAATGTAGCTGTTTTCTAAATGTAAAAACACAAAGCCATTGGAATTTCCAATTTATTTGAGTACTTTCGTAAAAACTCAAGAATCAAATATCAAAAATTTTTGAAAAATTAAGTGGAGCTGAAACCGGTTTGGCTCAGTGGATAGAGCGTCGCCTGAGGACTGAAAGGTCCTGGGTTCGATTCTGATCAAGAGCATGTACCTTGGTTGCGGGCACATCCCCAGTAGGGGGTGTGCAGGAGGCAGCAGATCGATGATTCTCTCTCTCTCATTGATGTTTCTAACTCTCTATCCCTCTCTCTTTCTCTCTGTAAAAAATCAATAAAATATATATTTAAAAAAAAGAAAGAAAAATTAAGTGGAAAAAGCTCCCTACCTTGTTTATCCTATTTTTTATAATATATTTTATTTTTATTTTAAGACACTATGATTTCTAATTAAATAAATATGTGCATTCTTCAATAATGATAAAAATATTTAAGAATTTATTACTCTCATTATTCCTTATGAATGAAGTTAACTACATAACAAGTGAAGTGTTGACAATTTGTGGAATTAAGAAAACAAAGAAAAAAGTGATAAGAATATACACTAAAACATATAGTATCCTTGAAAGAGTAGTTTAATTTTTTGTTTTTGTTTTTGTTTTTGTTTTTAAGAGATAAAAACATCAAGGATCTTAACATGCTAAGAGATGTAAAGATAAGTTTGGGGAATTTATCTTTCAAGATCAACAATTCAATCACCTGAAGACTCTAAATAACTTTCTTTTGTTTAATCATCAGGCATTTCTTGCCCTGTGATAAGATAAAATTATCTATTGTTAAGAAATCTAATGTACTTATTAAATAAACATAAAAAAGATATTTGATTTGTTTTTAATGGAAGGTCAATCATGAATCATTTCCTGCAGCTTCTCCTCTTTCAGATCTATGATCTAAAGCCAGAAATTTAAGTGACAACAGCATTGGTACTGAACTTGACTGGTATTTGAACAGGACAGATCACTTAAATTCAAATAGATGATAGGTACTTGGCCCAGACATGCTGTCTCTTGAAAGTTGGCCAACAGGTTTATCAAACTTCCTCTACCCCAACTGCTTCTGCCTCCTTCAGATTACCCCTGTTCTCCAGGATGCAAATAAGAAGGCTTATATCTGTGTTTTGAAATACACCAAATAATTCAAACAAATTTTTATTTTTCAGAAGTCCTATCAAAAAATGTAAAATAATTATTTTTTTCATTAAAAATAAAATATGGCTAGATGAAGGCTCAAGTAGTGAGAGTTACTATCAGTGAGTCAAGAGGTGCTATGCTTATTTTGCTTCTCAGCACCCTTTCTGAAAATGAATTGGTTTTATATCTGAAAACTCTAGGGGGGGGGTGGGAATGTATAACTTTGTTGATATTACCACAGATGTTTCTTGAATTTTCACATCTCTGTTTCTCAACATTTGAGAAAGAAAAAACCTAGAATCCTTAACTTACAGCACCTTTTAGCTACATATGTAATAAAAATGAAATGTTAAAAAATAAATTACACCAAAATCAGGAATACTGATAACAATAAATTCAGGTAAAGCTATGGAACAACAGGAACTATTACACATCACTGGGAATGCAAAATGGTACAGTCATTTTGGAAGAGAGTTTGACAATTTCTTACAAAACTTAAATATGTTCTTACCATTTGATCCACTAATTGAACTCCTTGGCATTTGCATAAAGAAGTTGAAAGTTATGTGTATACAGAAACTTGCACAAGATATTTACAGAACTTTTATTCATAGCTAACAAAACTGGGAAGAAATCAAGATGTCCTTCAGTAGGCAAATGGATAAATTGTGGTACCTCCAGAAAATAGAATATTATTCAGTGCAAAAAAGGAATGAGCTACCAAGCCATGAGAAGATGTAGAGAAAACTTAACAGCAATATAATTAAGTGAAAAAAGGCAATTTGAAAGAGCTATATACTTTATGATTCCAACTATCTGACCTTCTGAAAAAGGCAAAACTATGAAGACAATAAAAAGATTAGTTGTTGCCAGGGTTTAGGGGAGGGACAGATGAATAGGTAGAGCATAGAGGATTCTTAGGGCAGTGAAAATACTCTATATAATACTATAATAATGGAAAGCCATAGAATGTGCATGCCAAAAGAGAATCCTAATGCCACCTATGGACTTTGGGTAACGATGATGTGTCATGGTAGGTGCATCAACCATAACAAATGTACCACTCTGGCAAGGGATGTTGAAAATGAGGGAGGCTATGAATTTGTGGAGGTGGGAGTACACGAGAAATCCTTACACCTTATATTAAATTTTGCAGTGAACCTAAAAACATTCTAAAAATTAAGCCTATTAGAAAGACAAACAAACTATTAAAACAAAAAATTATAAATAGCTATTTTCTCAAAAAATTATACCACAAAATAAAAGCATCATCCCATTTTCAAGGTGGAATAATGAGGAGGTAGTTTTGGTGAGTGAGACTGAAAGGAGCATAAAGGAAAATAAAGAAAAACTCCACATTAGGTAGGCCAAAGGAGTAAATAAGTAGACATACCGATTTCCAGACATACAAAATCCAGTCACTGCATGAGAGTGAATTCTGGGCATCATATTTGTGGATGTCAGACTTGGTTGAAAGGCCCAGCTTTGTCATTACTAAACTCTATGTCCTTGGGGTAGTGAAGTGACCTAGTCCTCAGCTCAGATTCTTTGTGTAAAAATAGGGAAACTAGCATTTACCTTATAGAACATTGTTCAGAAAAGATTATAAAATGTATAAGGATATAAGCAATGTACCTACAACTTTCAAGCTTTATATACAAATTATTATATTTATTGATATAAATCAGATGAAGTTTCTTACCAAGGATGAATTCCAACTGTGGTTCATTTGGCGTCTTCTGAATACCTATAAATAATAGGTAAGAATTCAGATTAAAGATATTTAAGTCATTATCAACATTATCAAAAATATGTCATTTAATATTACTATGTTTCACCATGCCTGGAATATATTAAAATATTAGTTTTCAGAATAAATAAAGTCAGTTGATCAGATTTATAAGCAGTGGGTTCTCAGGGGAAGACATAATATTTGAAACAGAACTAGATATAATTAAAAATTTGAGCTATTTAGCTCCATAGCCATAAAGAATCTCAAATTTTGTAAGCTGTGACAAATATGAAACGTTTCCCACTGTGTCTGTTTCTTTTAAATGCATGGAGACAGATTGGAACTTTCAAAAAAGGACAACCTCTCCAAGGCACTCTTCCATAGAGTTTTCTTTCAAACCACTCCAACCTGCTATACACAGTGAATTACTAATTAAAAGGATATCTCTACTTAGGTTATGAAGGATATTATGCTGGTGGTTATACTGCCAGCTTACTGATAGCTCAAATCAACAGTCCATTAAATGCCTCTATTTCTCTTGCTGGAGTTTTTTACAAAACCTAATAACATGGCTCAATGATTTAAGACGCAGTAGAAGGGAAAGTAAGTCTGAGAAGAAAGTTAAGGAAACGGGAACATAATAATGATTAAAGGTGGGAAGACCAGGCTGTGATGAGTGAGAATGGCAGGCAGATGCCTGAAGACCACACACAGCACAGGGGCTTCCTAAACAAGAGTGGATGAGGCCTGGGATGCCATTTGTTAGCTCTCATGGTGGCCAAAGAGGCAAAACTAAGCTATGGACAAGTAAACCATTAGGCAGTAATGTAAGAATATTATGCAAATCCTTTTCTTCTTTATTTTTACTGGTGGATTCATCAGACACTATTTAAATTTAATAGCTTCTGGTCACTAATATGCTATTAGAACCACCTCTCCATATAAAAATCATCCATTTTGTTATTTATAGAGTTCACAGGCTTTGCATGGTAACCATTTTATTTTTCTTCCCGCTTTTATTTAACAATGCTATGGTTAACAATTTTAGACTTTCCAAGAGAGGCTAAAGTGACAATCATTATGTAGGCCTTTGTGCATTTTGAATAGTGTAGATTTTTTTAAAAGGTTATTAACAATTAACTCTGCTATAAGCTCTGACAACCCAATTTCTCAAAAAATGCATCCAACCAATACCATTTTCTAAGGATTATTTTTATAATGTAAATTAAGTGAGAGGTTAGGCATATGTTTGCCAGTGTTAATAACTGGGCAATAAGAACCATCTGAAAAGAAAAGAAAGAAAGGACACAATTCATGCTAAACAATAAAACCTGAATCCTAGAATTTTGAACATTGGAGAAAAACATATAATTCTTCCAAAGATTTTAATTATGGGAGTAGCACAAATCCTGATTGTAATGTTCAGATGTAAATCTTGCCCCAGTCTCCAAGCTTGCTCTCTCTTTGGGACTTGGTGCTCTCACATAGGGCAGTGACAGCCGTGCAACCATTTCACCCTAAAGCTTTCCACTTAGTCCTTGGTGTCAAAGAGAAAATGTCTATGTTCTGAAAAATAATTCCACATGAGATTATACAAATGATGAATAGAAGGGGTACTTAAGACGTATTAGTTAGTGTCTTAATGCACATTCAGCAACTTTGATTCTACCATTTGATATTTAACAGTTTCATGGACTCTCATCAATCTCATATATGATGATAAAAGGCAAGAAGCATTTCATAGAATCACAACAACAAAAGAAGCAGTGCAAAGGGAAAACATTTTGTTAACCTTAGGCCATTTGTTAGAACCCCAGTTTCTGTGTGGTTGGCCAACCCAATGCACATTGTCAGAGAGTTCCAAGAAGGAGCACACACATACTTACTTGTCAGGTGGAAGTCCCCACTCTCATTTGCCTGGGGTATGGGAAGGAAGTGCTGGCCTTCTTCCGACGTGCCTTCCTCTTTGATTTCCATGATCACCTTCACAGTTGCTTATTTTTTTAGTTTTCCAATGTTTCGTGTCCAAATGTCACTACCAATGTTTCCTGGTTTAGTACCGACGTATCTTCACACTAAAGACCTAATATCCCACTTTAAAATTCTGCATTGAGGAAACATCAACAGCAAAAATGTCAGTTACTCTAGAGTTCAATCTAAAGCTAAGAATTAAAGGTGGGTAGAGACTATAGCTACCTGCCTGCCTATACCACTTTTATATTCAAAACCAATCCACCCGGTTAATATATAATACGAAGAACTCTGGGTTAAATGGGCATTTTCCCTGCAATTATTTTATGGTCATATGAGGGAGTTCTAAATCCTGAAAGGTATATTTGTTCTCTTTTAGTTTATTTTGCAAAATAGCAGATAGCTACAGGGGATGCTAACTTAAATGTACCTAATTTACCAGCAAGGACAGATAGCATCTTGTCGAGGCGTTAAAATGTTTTGCCAAGATGAATATTACTTTCATTCTTTCCATTAGAAATGCCCTTTATACTCATCTCTCTAACCATCCTTGTTAGAACATTATTCATGAACACATAAAGATAATTTGGCATGACATTCTTCTTCCAAGATGAGCCAACAGGTTGTGCAGGGGAGTTTCCAACTCATCATTATCCACAGAGTCTGTTGCTGCTCTGCCTGATAAAGGTGTAATTGTTTAATGATCGAGGTAGAGGTTGAACAGAATGAATAATAATCCTTAAAAGCTAAAGCTCAAGGGGAAATGAAAGCAATAGCAAAGTGATGAAAATTAGCATGGGGAAAGGAACCTTTCCAAAAACTTACTACCCTGTTAATACAGCCAGCCACCACGTTTCAAATTCATTTTGATATCTAGCATCATATCCATGACCAAGAATTAAATAGGAAAAAAATCAATGTAGTTAAATCAAGTGACCAGCTGAATTAAAATGTATACAATCTTTAAATGTCTACCCAATGCTGCTTAATGAGATTGCAGCAATAGGGTTTGGGTTTGGAATACTGATTTACTCTCCAACTACACAAATCCACAGCCTTACTCTTTGTTGTTCTTAACAAAGCAACTTAATTTATAATTCAGCTCTAGTTTTTAAGATCATCTGGCAAAAATTAAATCCAGAAAGCATCTGGAATCTTTAGAAAAATAATACAATAAAGTTGCAAATAAAGACATAGTGGCTTCTAAAGATATAACTAGGAATACTTGCTGGGGCAAAGGGCCATTGTACCATATTCTGTCAATTTGAAAATTGTATTTTGAATTAATACAATGCTTTCTAATTTATTTTTACTATTTAAGTTTAATAGTCTTTCTGGAAAGGGCATGTAGTCACTGAACCACATTCTCTCCAGAACCTATGACAAATGGATGAGCATTAGTTGGGGTGATATCTGTGGAAGACTACTATGTATAGCACTTAGATACAGGAATTGGTTGACTTTACTATATTTCTTGACCAAAGATTCAACCCTCAATTCTAATCAGTCACCTTAAAAATTGAAAAGGAGACCTTAATAAGGTAATACAAATGAATCCTAACAAAATCTCAACTCTGCACACTAATGGTGAATAATAAGATAATGTAAACTCTATGTGTGGGAGTGGGTAATTTGGAGGTGAGTGGAGAGGATTAAAGTAAGATGCCTAAAAGGACTTGTTAATATGGTCCAGTTTTAAGCGTAATATAACCCATTCAAAGCTATTCACTACCTGAAAAATAACTTGAATTTTAGAGAGAATAGAGCCACACATACAAAACTGAAAGAAGAAATCAAATCCACAATGATATACATTTTCTCTCAGTAATGGAGAAGAAAGTAGACAGAAAAACAATTGAGGATATATAAGATTGAACAATACTGCCAACAACCTGGTCTAATTGACATTTTAACACAATTCATCCCACAACAATAAAATACTGATTTTTTTTCAAAATATACATGAAAAATTCATTAAGATTATATGTTGACTCTAAAATAAACCTTAACAAATTTAAAAAAAAACTAAAATAAAAACAAGCATATTTTCTGACCATAATAAAATTAAACTAGAAATCAAAAAAATATCTGGAAAATCCCCAAATATTTAAAAATTAAACAATACAGTTCTAAATAATTTTACATATTCAGAGATTATTCATAGGATATATACATATATGCACATATTTGAATCAGAATGAAATCACTGCCCTACATATTAAAAAATATCTGGAGGAAATTTTATATTAATGCTTATATTAGAAAAGATCTCAAATCAATGCTCTAAACTTTCACCATATAACTAGAAAAAGGGCAAATTAAACCTAAACAAGCAAAAAAAGAAAATAATGTGTGTGATAAGCATAACTGATAAAGATTTAGTCTCCAGAATATATTAAAAATGTTAGCAAAACAATCCAATGGAAAAAAGCCTATCAAAATATATAAACAGATAGTTCAAAAATATCAAACACAGATTGCCAAGAAACAATTTAAGAGAGCCTCAACTTCACTAGTTATCATGGAAATGCAAATTAAAACCAAATGAGATGTGATACAACATCAATAAGTAAAAATTTTGAAGTCTCAAAACTTCAAATATTGATGAGGATCTAGAAGAGCAATATAAACTTTTATGCGCTGTGGTGTTCCGACCACAATGGTAAATAATTTTGTAATATCAAGTAAAGTTGAACAGCAATTCCACTTCTAAGGTATATTCTAGGGAAATTCTTGCAAACACATACCAAAACATAGAACGAGGTTCACAGCAAATCAACTTCTAATAATAAAATATTGAAAACAGGCTAAATACTCAACAATAAGCAAGTAGATAAATATATTGCTGTCTATTCATTCTATATAAGATGAATTGTCATCTCACATAACAACATTGATCAACTTCACAAACCAAGCATAGAGAAAAAGAGGAGAAAGAGTGAGGAGGAGATGAAGGATGGGGTTGGGTGGGTATATGATGGTATTTATGGAAAGCTTTGAAACGTATAACATAATACTCTAATTTTATATTATGTAGGGTTTCAATTACAGAGAAATGCATGATAAATAGTGAAATCAGAAGAGTCATGTCTGGGAGGAGGGTTTCGGGAGATGTGATCAGGGAGGGGAACACAGGAGCCTTAAAACCAGGGCTATGACTCACATGGGGATTCACCTCTGTCTTCACTGCTCATTTTCCCTCCTGGGAAACGTCAGCATACTTGGGAGGCTATAACCACCATAGAATAATTATATTCAAAGTTTTGCAACTAAGCCTTATTCTCAGGAACAGGGACCTACCCTTATTTTATATCATTCAAAAACAACGGCAAAATAAAAACAAAGGTTTTGGGAAAAGGTTCCCTTTGAGAAAAATGGACATAAATTGACAAATTTGATATTTTTACCTGAAAAAAAAACAACAATAATTGGCCATTTTTTAGAGGTCAAGGCCCTCCTGGCTTCTTGTGAGGCCAGGCAGAGGGTAGCTCCCGTCAGAGCAATAGATTAGCATTCAAGAGCAACATTTCTGCCCAGGAAAACCAATTGCATCAGAGACAATTGAATTGTCCAGGCCTTCAGTATGGTTTTGCTACCAATATTAAATTCAGTGAGGATCTGCTTTGTCACAGAAGAAAAAAGATGAGAGTCGCCAGGGCTCCAATTTTATCAAAAGTCCAGCTACTGGGGCTCAGTTCTGAACCAGCTGGCAATGTTGTTCTCAGCTTTTTCCCGAGGAAGCAGCCGTGACATGAAACAGAACAGAAGACCCGGGGATTTAGCAAGACCAAACAGCAACAGTCTTTTAAGGCTTTGCCACTTAAAATATGGTCCCTGGGCCTGCAGTGTCTGCATTCCCTGGAAGCGTGTTAGAAATGCAGACCCGTTGGGCCAGACCCAGATCCGCAGAATTGGAATCTGCATTGTAGCATAGGTAATTCCTGTGCACATTCAAGCTTGAGAGGCACAACTTTGAGGCATAGAGGACCACAAATTCCAGATTTGTAAACTAGGAGAGGAGAAGAGGGAGTTCCAGCAGATTGAATTAAAAAAAAAAAAAAAAAAAAAAAAAAAGTCAACATGGACTAAGGGCCATGTCACTTAGCCAGACTTTCTAGAAGGATGGGCAGGGGCTTTCATAGATCCTGGCCTGGACTTGTTTCCCCAACCACTGACTCACTTCCAACCTCCACCGCTCCTTTCTTCCCAGGATCTCCTAATCTCTGTATCTGCCTAGGATCCCTGAGACCTACCTATTCTCTCACTACCCAGCCTCTCGGTGATGGACTCTTGCCAGTGACCAGTCTTAACCTGGCCTAGATTCCTTCCCCACTCTTACTTCATTTTTTTTTTTTTCTCTCTCCAGCCTCAGCTCTGCTGCCTGACTCTTGGCAGTCTACTTAGCTCTTGGCAGGTTAGACCCAGGTACCTCCGGGGCTAAACAGAGCCCAGTCATGGCATGCTACACTTTGAAAAGTGTGGGAGCTTGGCAAGGACACTTGTATGGCAGCTTACAATGAGAACTGGTGATTTAATGTCCATCCATGCAAGAGCATCATCCAGAAATTTGCGGAAAATGTCTGGACTGTGGGTTTTAGGGCACAAAGCAGTTCAAACTACTGTGACACAATGAAATAGGGAGAAGGGGATGGGATGGAGACAAGAAAAACAATTCAATAAAATATAATTGACAGCACCATTCACTTCCCTTTGCTCCCTACAAATACCAACTCAAAGGGGCTCTGCTGATACCCATCCAGTCTCCACAAAGTTCTCTCCACCACCATTTCTGAAATTCATCGTAGCCAAAGTTTCTAAGGACTTATATGCCTTTCTGAGTGCACATTGTGTGCCATTCTCTTTGTCATCACTCTATATGCATTAAATTAATATTCATAACAAATTTAAGATCTTAGCTCCAGCCTTACCAATGAAAAACTGAAGGTTAAGAAGTAATTTGTTTCAGGACTTATGTGTAATTACAGAACCATGGATGTGAACTTGTCTGATTTCAGAGCATTCTCTCTGTCCTTTTTACCATGTCATTTAATTTTGCCCTACCAAAATTTATAAACTTTTATTATCCCTTAATAAATAAATTAGGGCAATGGTCAGAGAGAAAGAAAGGAGGTCTAGGAGACATTTATTTATGCTTTCATTTATGTTACTTTCTTTCTTAAAATAAAAACCTCTGGAAAACCTAGTCTGTCAATATAGCATTTAATGCCTAAGTGCTAGAACCAGGGAAGAGAAAACCAGGTCATGATAGATGTTTTATAATTCCATTTATATTGTTATTTCTGGTGGAGACATGCTCATCCCTTGTTCTTTTACTTGGTCCAGATATGAATATATTTTCAGTGGATAACCAGCATGAAAAAAAAATCAAGTATAAAAATTCTAAATAATTGAAATTTGAAAATAGAAACTAATGATTGAATGCATCCAATTCTCCAGGTCCAGCATTCTGGTTATTTAACAAAGGAAAAATGTTTTCTTCCTTTGCTTCTTTGAATCTAGGGCTCCCTTTTGGAGATCAGTAAAGTAATAACCTCAAATTGTGATGAATATTAAATGATCATTGAAACTAGCAAAATCATTGTGTTCAAAAGGACAGAACACAACGCAGCAATGGAGAGAGCTCCGTTCAGCATGCAGAGGGACTATGCCTTTGGTTCATTATAAATTAGAGAGCAGTCTGTTGCTCAACTGTTTCAAATTAGGATAAGAACAATGTTGGTGTTCTTATATAAAAAGTAAAATCGAGTCTGTTTTGATCCCTGTGACAAGGCAACCCATAATCCTGAAAACTCAGAGGGCCCTGCCTCAACACCGCATCACATCTGAGCCAGAATTTACATTGTTTCCCACGGTGACCTAATGTCCTGAGGTGGGGGCGCCTGGACCAACTTTGGAAATACAGCTATCTGATGTGTGAGCAAATATTCTGTGTTAGTCATAAAGATGAAAGCATCCTGAAGAATTACAAAGCGAGGATGGGAAGCTTGCTTGATTTGATCTCAGGCATCCCTTTGCAATAGTTTGGTTACAAATGTCTACCTTTAAAATACTAGGATAATATATTTCAAGAGAATACAGCATTGAAGAGACTTTGTAAGGAATCGGGGTCATCCCATGTAGGCTATGAGAACACCCAGGCCCAGAAATGGGACAGGAGAGCTCCTTGTAGCCAGCTTGCTAATGGCCCCACGGGGATGAAAGAGGAGATTTGTGTTCTGAGGTGGGCTTTGTGCCCTTCCCTTCAGCGTGACCCTCTTGAGTGCTTCCCCTATGTTGCCCAAAGGATGAATGAAAAGGGGATGTTTCAGAAAAGACAGATGTCTCATGGAAACTTTTCTATAAATACTTCTTTCGATACATTGGGTTTTGTTTACTTAGGAAAACTTTGTAAAACCTTATCTCAAGCCCCAAATCTATTTTAAAAAACAAAAATTGCTATCAAAAAGCAAAGTTTTTAAAAGCTAGTACAAAAGGGTTAAATAGCAATTTACTAGATGTTTGAGCACTTTTTTAATGGCCTTTACTGTCATTTGAAAAATGAAGTTAAAGACAGGAGTTTATTGTCTACCCTTAAGATAACAGGGTTGTTTTTCTGATAATTTCATTTAGCAAGGGCCTATTCCATACACAATGACTCCAATCTCAAGCCTAGCTTGAGAAGCAGAGATGTATAGGGAGTGTTTTAATTTGGTGGAAGGTTGATTTTTTTTTTTTTTTTTTTACTAAATAAGAGTGCTCTGAGGAAGTGCTGCCTCAGCAACGTCAAAGATTCAAAAACCTTAAGAACACTGTCACCCACGTATCCAAGGCCTGTTAAATACCATGTGCTCAAACAAAACTGAAACCGAAGCTGATTATATCCTCGGGGCATTTCTAATACAGACATCACCTATTAATCCTCAGACTGATTGAATTCCTTATGATGATACATTTCAGGTTCAAATTAGTAGGAACTAAATTATCTATAGTTTCTGATGATTAATGGCTCATTTTCTTTTGAAATTTGAAATTTCAAAGGAAGACAGATAATGAGTTTAATTAAAATTTTATCTTCTGCCTTTTATTATGACAGGCAAGAATAAACGTATATATGTGATTATTCTAATTTCACTTTAGCTCTCAGAGTGAAGTTCACAGAGTGCCTGAAGTTCTCTACAAAGAATATAATATGCCATAGCTAAGTTTTCTCGGTCATACTGTCTATGAGTTTTATTTTTCACTACCAGAAGTTTCCTTAAACTCTAATATGCACCCACTTACACATTCTACCTTAAAATATTATCCAATAACATTGCACTACAGTGTAAGAACAAACAGTAAGTAATAAAAAAAAAATTCAATTCTTAAATTTGAATTGGGCGCAATATCTACAAAAAGAATAAGCCTGATCAGTGGAGTTCCAAGCCATTGTTCCATTTGCAAACTCTTCTAGCATTTCTCTGTGCCTCTCATGGGAACTAGAGAAAAGCATGGATTTTTGTTTGTTTGTTTGGTTGGTTTTTTTATGTGTTTTTTAAATATTGATTTCATAAAGAAAGGGAGAGGAAGGGAAGGATGGAAACATCAATGATGAGAGAGAATCAAGCATGGATTATTTTAATAAGTATTCTCTGTAATCTGGGCTGACATTGGGTGATCATGGGAGTATAAAAAGGATTGCTATTGAGGCAGTATGGTATTCAAACTCAGCTTTTATCTGAAAAGTATGTTATTAATTTATGCCTAAATACTGAATAGGACAACCCATGTGGACTTTCTTCCTTTGTTTCCCATTTTCTCAATCTCAAGCTGTGGCTTCCCAACGTTTAGGATTGTTTTGATTCCAGGTGTAAGGAGAAGTAAGAAAAGGAAAAACCGTAATCATCAATTCATGGAACTTGTACTTATTGAGCATCTACTATACAGGATGTACTATTGTAAATAAAAATGTTTCCTTATATATCTTGTTATTGCCAAAATACTAATTTTCAATGGTTAAATAGCACCACCAAGGTAACACCCACACCCCCACACCCTTCTCTCCTGCCTGCTTCCCACCCTTAACCCCCACCTCCCACCACCCCACTAATTTTAGCACTTACTCCCTGACTTTTTTCCCTTTAGTGAACTACTTTGAGAATTTCTCCACCAGGTTTTGTTCCCTTGTCTGGAAACTTAATAAATGTGGTTTTGTTGGACAATTTCTTATTGCCGTTCTGTTCTGGGTCTTTCTTTTATCATTTAACTCAATGTTAGCTTAGTATGCACATCTGAGTCCCTCTCACAAGCACTTATTATTACAGTAATTTAGCGTGAGAGAGGTGATATAGCGAAATGGCTAAGAGGCCTATTATGAATCCAGGCAGCTGAGGCTCTTCCACTTATGCTGGAACATTGGGCAATTTACTTAACCATACTGTCCCTTGGTTTCCTCATCACAAATGGAGCCTATGCTAATATCTGCCTAATTAATTGTGAAGAGGAATAAATGGGCATATGAAAAGTTTTCAGGTGTTCCATCTTTTAGCAGAAATGGAGCAAAGCAACTAAACGCTATATCTCCCATTGATTTGAGTACACACACACACACACACACACACACACACACACGCTACCTGAAGATTTTGAAAAATAAGCAAAAGCAGGAGAATCATGAGGAGCTAAAACTTGAAGAAATTTTAAACCACATGAGGGTGAGTTTTTCATTTTTTCTCTCTGTTTTTCTTGTGGTTTTGACCTGAAAGCAGACCCTAGTTTTTCATTTTTGTTTTGTTTTGTGTTTTTTTTTTTTTTTACATGGCCATCAAAGTCTGACAGATGTAAAAGGGTTAAAATCATGCAATTATTTTCAGAACATAATGGTGAACCTTAAGCATATTAGGGTAGGCAAAGGAGCCAGACTCAAAGGGTACATCCTGTGTGATCCAACCTGCATGGCATTAGGAGAAGGTGAATTACAGAAACAGAGAGCAGATCAGTGGTGTCTGGTGACTGGAGGAGCATAGCAGACATTGCCCATAAGGGGGAAGAACATGAAAGAATTTGGGAGGATGAAGTGTTCTGGACTTTGATTATGATAGAGAATACATGATTGTTTCCATTTGTCAAAAATTCTAGAACTGGCCGAAACCGGTTTGGCTCAGTGGTAGAGTGTCAGTCTGCGGACTGAAAGGTCCCAGGTTCGATTCCGGTCAAGGGCATGTACACTGGTTACGGGCACATCCCCGGTAGGGGGTGTGCAGGAGGCAGCTGGTCGATGTTTCTCTCTCATCGACGTTTCTAACTCTCTCTCCCTTCCTCTCTGTAAAATATCAATAAAATATTTTTTAAAAATTCTAGAACTGTACATCAAAATATGTGAATTTCACAGTGTAGATTCTAGATAGTAAATGTAAAACAAAAATATTAGAAGATATAGCACATTGTTAGTAAATATAACTAGCATTATTAATATTAATATTTACTATTATTAGACATGGCTAGACTAATGGAAAAGTACCCTAAAAGAGGTACAATTGGACTGCTTTGATAATAACTAATGTGACTTAATCAAGAGGAATGCAGAGACATAAAAGGAAGCAAAAAAGAAATCTGCTCCATGAAAGACTAAGCAGAATAAATTGGGAAAGAAATATTAATTTATAGGGGCTAAGAATGCAAATTACTAAAATAAATCATCACTGGAGGATATGATTCCATTAAATTTTAGATAGAGGAAAAGAGAGAAAAAAACATGGATGCGAGAGAGAAACATTGATTGGCTGCCTAATGAATGTGCTGCAATTGGATAGTGAACCCACAAGCAAGGCATGTGTCCTGACCAGGAATCAAACTTGCATCCTTTTTTTGTGTACAGGATGATGCTCCAAAAAACTAAGCCACCAGGCCAGGACCCAAATTACTAATATTCAATTGATAATTTCAAGTTTGAGCCTAAGGGCATTGATACATATGGATCCCTTGGCCTTGTGGTTTGGAATAAGGAAGCAGTAGAACAGGTTCTATGGAGAGGCAGTGCCCAGCATGACCTGTGTATCCACATCATAAACCAGGGGAGGTACCTAAGGTTACAGGGAAAGGGATGCAGTGTGTTCTGGGAATTGAGCATCTAGACCACTGGTACAGAGCCAGGCTTCTGACTCAGAGACAAAGCAGCCAGAACTAAGGATACATTCAGAAAGTGAACTGGGCTCAGACAGTGGATGTGACTGCAGCCTGGTGTTCATGCCACCAGTAACCCAGACACCAGCATGGAAGAAAGCAGCACACTGTGCCAGATGTCCAATCCCATGGTGATTTTTTTTTTTAAATAAAGGTAACAGGATGGAGTAGAGGATAGAGGATAGAAGGAAATAGCCATTAATATAGGTGGCTGGGCTTTCACTGGCTCAGTGTCAGGAACATAGATGGAGAACAGGAATAGTACCTGAAAACAAAACAAACAAACAAAATCAAAGGGGATAAGATAATAATACCAGGAGATAACTGAAACCGCTTCAAGGAAGAGATGATATCTGTTCGGACTTTAAGAGATGTGTACTTTAAAATTTTGGAGATTGATTAAGGGAAGGGAAAAGAATGAAGGATGAAAACAAAAACAAAAAACAGTGGAAAAAATACTGAAAATGGAAGCAATGCAGGCAACAACAACAATTAGCCACCATGCAGAATAGACATAAATAACAGGAAATGAACTCATGTGATGGGAGCAGAGTATGCTGGAGAAGCAGCAGGAAGTGGGCGCACTATCGCCACATGAAATCATTCCTGCTTCAGATGTTAGAAGGGAGTTTGTAAACCAGGGAACATAACAAGCTGGGTGATCCAGCTTCCTGGTGCTGTTAGTTCACAGCTCCATTCAATTAAACAAATATAGTACTAATTGAGCAACTATCATGCCTAACAGCATATGAAGTGTTGTAATTCTGGTGCTATTAATTCACGCTCCATTCAATTAAACAAATATAGTGCTAATTGAGCAACTATCATGCCTAGCAGCATATGAAGTGTTGTAATTCATAAATAATATGTCACTATGCCCTTAAGTGGGGTTGACAATCTGGAGAGAGAATCCAAAATATCTACGAGGAAAAAAAAATAGCTTGAATACCAGGATTTGAGGTTTTTGCCTCCAAGGTACAGAATCAATAAGCACAGACTATTGCAAATAATAAACTCCAAAAGTTTATTATTTGCAATAGTCTGCGCTTAATATTATAATACTAAAGGCCTGGTGCTGAAAATTCATGCATTGGAGGGGGAGTCCCTCAGCCTGGCCTGCCTCCTCTCACAGTCCAGGAGCCCTCAGGGGCAGGAGGTGACCTGGCGATCAGCAGAAGGCGACACCCCATTACACTTCTGCTGCTGCTGCTTTCAGCAGTGCAAGCCTCAGTCAGCCCTGGTTACCTGAGCCTCAGACGGCCCTGGGTGGCTAGGCAGCCACCATCCAAGGATTGCCTGTGCCTTGAGCCGGCTCTGGGTGGCTGGGAGACTGAGGAGACTGGAGCACTCCAGAGGCAGGTGTATGGAGTGGCCAGGCCTGCCTTGCCGCACACCTGCTGCCCCAGCAGGGCTGAGGGGACTGGGCGCCACCACCATGTGGCTGTGGGCACCACCATCTTTGAGGGTGAGGCAGTCAATTAGCATGTTCCCTCCTTATTGACTATGGGCACAGCCATCTTTGTAATGGTGTGAGGTCAATTAGCATATTCCCTCTTTATTAGATAAGATATATCCTCAAATTTAGCTTTGTTTCTTTTTTACTTTCTTTGTTTCTTCTTTTCTAGACCTTCATATATCTAGATCTGCTACTACATACTGGTCAGTGTATCCTGTCAAAAGATAAATCAGAGAGAAACCACATTGCAAAATGGGATTTAGAAATTCTATTTTAGAGATGGGTTTATTGATATTGAGAATAATTAGAAAATTTGTACAGATAGGGAACAAGTTAAGGGGCTGGGATTTAACTCAGTCCTCAAAACTTTAAAAGCACTGTTTTTACACAGAGCAAAATATGACCCCTGAAAATTACAATGTATAGAGATTAAAAAGACTTGACATTTGGTTGAGAAAATTCTCCTGAAAGAGGAAGCAGTGAAAGTTCAATTTCTTGCCAGTTGGCCCTAGGGGCCAACTCATTTTTACATAGGTGATGATCCAATTTGGCTGGAATATTACCATTTCTATTTATCCCCTTATTTCTATGTTCCATGTTGGTCTTTTTGCTTTTTACTTTGTTTTTCTTTTTTAATCTATTTTCAGTTAAGATTTCTAATTATATTCCAAATTTGAAACACATCTCTAACAGAAAGCTAATGGCAAGAGTAGTAATTAAGAGACAGCTGTCTCCTGTCTTTCTGGGGATGAAACAGGCTTTTTTTTTTTTTTTTTTTTTTTCCCCCTCTCTCTCTCTAATTTATGAAATCCTAGGGAATTTTTCATGATTCTTTACTTATTTTTGAATAATAGTTAACTGAATTGATTTTAAATAGTCAATGTCCTTTCCATCACAGATGCTAAGCACCTTTCATCTGAAATAAGTGTAGGTTAACTCTTATATTCTGGGCCTTTATTGCTGCAAATACAAAATCTCCAAATTTCATATAAAATCAAATCATTCCCAGGTGCTACATAGGCATTATCCCAAGTCGTTTTTCTCACTTAAACTATTTTTAACTTACGAAAATTTTACAGATCAAGAAGAATCAGCCTTTTCAGTGGAAAGAAATGATTCAGAGCTGCTGAGATGTAAACAGTATTTTTTTTGTGTGTGTGGTTTTCCTTTGTTTAAGAGAACAAATATTACTAATATTGATATTGAAAATTACTTAGTAAGCTCTTACTCTAGTGCTCCTTATTGGTACTTAAGGCTCTATTGTCATATGTAAAGTATAACCAGACTTTGAAGCAATTCACCATATAATTCAGGTCATGAAAAATCTTCTGCCTGAAAAGCTAAACTATTGAAGCAAACGGACTTTTTGTGGCTTGAATTATCTAGATTCTAGAAAATTATTCTTGTAATTTAATATGCAGAGCCATAAAATAAGTCAATTACTTTAAAGCAGGTCAGCCTCAACAGTATAAGGAACCTGTTAAAGCACATAGTTCCAAGAAAGAAACTTTTTAAATATTTCCTAGTTAACCTGGCAATAACTTTGTGAACTCTCAAGTAAAATTATGGTTCATACACATATGTATACCTATATCATATATGTATTTATTTTAGAACTTCCCAGAAACTATAATATGTTAATGTGCATTTAAAGCTCATGAGAGTGTAACAGTATTCAGAGATTTTCAAACTTTCTTGACCCCAAACCATTTTATGCAGAACACATCATGGAATCAGTGTCCAGAGGAATGAACACATTTGAGAACCTCTTTGCAGAATAATAACACATATACACTATTCTTTGGAAGAGGATGAAAGAAGTTAAGGTTGGGTGATATATTTAAAAGCATCTATATTCTGGGGACCAGTAGAGAAGACCAGATAACACTGCACTGAAATGCCAAAGGCAGGAAGTGGCCAGGCAGAGCTGGTCCCTTATCATGGCCGTTAAGGCCCTATGCTTAGGCCAGTTCCCATATTCATATTCATCCTATTTTCCACGCAGTTTCCTCCTATGTCTCTCTCTACCTCTGAGACTTTGCTACAGCTACGTTCCCCTTTTTTTCAATCACTTTATTTATTCAATGCTGTTTCATTTGCCTAGGACTCTCTTCCTCACACTTCAACTCTTAGATCAATGTCATCTTCCCGAAAAATACTGTGTGTAGCCAGTCCACAGTAGACTCCGCCCTTGCCACCCAATATGTTTTTCCCATAGAACTCTGCTATTTCTCCTCCCCAAATTAATCAGTTTTCACTCACACATTGATATCTACTTGTTTATTTCAAGTCACCTCCACTGTAAGCGCCAGCGGTCAGGACAGGACAAGACCCATCAGATGGGTCAGTTCTACAAAATCACCAAATATCTCATAGAGGACTATTCACCATCTAACAAGCCTTTAATAAACATGTGCTGATATAATAATAAGTAATAATAATTACTTAGTTAATTCCTTCACATTTATGTCTAATTTATGTCTAGGCCTAGCCTAACAAAAACCCTTGACATTAATTAATATATTCATGGAAATCAGTCCATCTTTAGAATATGGTCAGCCACCCATAACACATATTCTAGGACAACCAACTGGTATTTTTTGCAAAATATTTTTTAAATAATAGGGGCTATAAAATTGAATTAATCTTCCATCTAAATGAATATTATCTTTCAGTTACTAAGAATCACTCTTTTACCTGCTCTCTTGTATTCCTCAAATAGCTCCACTCTTCGATACTGCTTTGCTGATTTCAGAGCTCTGTGAAGGACAGAAGGACACAACGTTAGGGCCGGTGTTTCACTGGGAAGTTTCTTACAAAAGAATCTCTAGCTAACATATGTTGGTTATGCCCATTGTTCCAAACTTGAGGACTTACATCATCAGCATAAGATCCATGGAACAGGGCTAATTCTTTGCATTCCAAATGAACCCACTTCATTCAGTTCACAGAACACCTCCGGAAGAAATTATAGCTGACCCTTATTTGCTTCCATAAGCCGGCACTATTCTAAATTACATGGATTAACTCACTTACTCCTCATAACCACTGGAAAGGCCAGGGTCACCTCAGCAGTTACACGTTAGGCAAACCCTGCAGATTCCAAAGAAAGGCCTGCCATCCGCTCCCGGAAGATAAGCTCTGGAATAGTCTGCATGGTAGAGTTTTTGTATGCCTGAGGCTGTGGCCTATGCTGTTCCACTTTGACCAGATATATTTATGGTGAGTACCTGTGTTTTGCTTGGGGGAGCTGGAGCCTGAAGTTGGAATAGCTGAGGTCAACCATCTAGTGCTGTAAGCTTATGTGACTGATCCCTAATAAAACTACAAGTGACCCCCACTAAAACTCTAGAGACCAAAGCTCAGTTGAGCTTCTCTGAATGATCACAAGTCACTCATCTTCACAGGTATGGTTGCTGAGAGAATTAAGTATTGGGTCGGCAACTAAGTAATTGCGGGTTTCACACATACATGGCTTCAGTTGAATTTTTAGGTTTGCAGACGTAGTACAAATGTAAAACACATTTTGTATTTGATAGTTGGCTATTCAGCTGTTAATCAGTAAAAAAAGTTTTTTGATCTGTTTTGTAGTTTTTGTTTGGCGTTCGTTGAAAAATGGAAAATCAAAAGGAACATTTTTGTCATATTTTGCTTTTTTATTTCCGCAAGGGAAAAATGCATCACAAGCTCATAAAAAGTTATGTGCTGTTTATGGTGACGAAGCCTTAAAAGAACGGCAGTGTCAAAATTGGTTTGCCAAATTTCGTTCTGGTGATTTTTCACTCAAAGATGAAAGACGCTCTGGTCGTCCAGTTGAAGTTGATGACGCCCTAATCAAAGCAATAATCAATTCGGACTGTCACAGTACAACACGTGAGATTGCAGAGAAGCTTCATGTATCACATACATGCATTGAAAATCACTTAAAACAACTTGGCTATGTTCAAAAACTCGATACATGGGTTCCTCACGAACTGAAAGAATCACAGTTAACGCAACGCATTAGCAGCTGCGATTTGCTAAAGAAAAGTAATGAAAATGATCCATTTTTAAAACGACTGATAATTGGCGATGAAAAATGGGTTGTTTACAACAATATCAAGCGGAAAAGATCGTGGAGCAGGCCAGGTGAACCAACTCAAACAACATCAAAAGCTGATATTCATCAAAAGAAGGTTTTGTTATCAGTTTGGTGGGATTACAAAGGAATTGTCTACTTTGAACTCTTACCACCCAACCGAACGATCAATTCTGATGTCTACATTGAACAACTAACGAAATTAAACAATGCAGTTGAAGAAAAGCGGCCCGAATTGACAAATCGAAAAGGTGTTGTATTCCATCATGACAATGCAAGGCCACACACATCTTTGGTCACTCGGCAAAAATTAATGGAGCTTGGTTGGGATGTTTTGCCACATCCACCATATAGTCCTGACCTTGCACCATCTGATTACTTTTTGTTTCGATCTTTACAAAACTCCTTGAATGGTAAAAATTTCAATAATGATGATGATGTCAAATCGTACCTGATTCAGTTTTTTGCTAATAAAAACCAGAAGTTTTTTGAACGTGGGATTATGATGCTGCCTGAAAGATGGCAAAAGGTCATTGATCAAAATGGGCAATACATTAAATAATAAAGTTATTTAGTTCCATGAAAAAATTGTCTTTGATTTTCTTTAAAAAATCCGCAATTACTTAGCTGCCGACCCAATACATCCCCATGTAAGTCCACTGGGAAGGGACACCTAAGAGTTCGCAGCTGGGTTTTTACTTTATGTGTGTTTCTATTTGCTTATTTGAATCTGTTTTCTTTAGCTGTAATTTACAACCATGGCTATAAATACCACAGCTTTTCTGAATCATAGGAGCTCTTCCAGACAATCACCCAGCCTGAAGGAATCATGAGGTGTCAAGAGAGGAAGAAGGTTCTTTGAGGTGTCACAGGAAATAATTCAGAGACACACACACAACGTTGATGGTAAGATTAATTAAAGTGAAAGTACACTCCTGGAGAGAGAGCGAGCATGGGCAGCTTCAAAGAGCAGCTGTACAGCTCCCTGGGGTTATGCTCCTTTTATTCTCAGATGTAACATGGAATTAAATACAAATAAAATAGAACACAAAAAATAAAGAAAACTGTAACTGATTATTTGTGTATGTTTCTTGAAGAGATCAAATGTACTTCTGAAGCTTAAAATTTCTAAAAAAAGTTTAGAAAGAGCATGCCTGGCAGATTAGACTACATTAAAAAAAAATAAGTCAACCTGAGTTTTAAAAAAATGTTTCAACCAAAGCAGATTACAATTATTTATAACAAATGTAATACACCAAAAATCTACTCCATATAAATAATAACTACCAAAATATCAAAGCATACTTCACAACTTATTAATGAGGAAACTTATTAATGGACATAGGGGAAAATGTCCAACTTCATTAGTACTTAAGGAAGTTACCATTAAACAGTGATCGACAATATCTCATCTAACAGATTGGCCAAGAAGAAAAAATGTTCATGTTTGATGCCATTTTGATATTGCTCTGCGGGTCACTTTCTTACAACTCCTAAGAGCTCTAAAGTATTCCTACTCTTTCCCAGAAAATCTAGGAAGCATTCTCACCACACATTATTTACACAAGGTGCCCATTTCAGGCACATCCCAGTTTAACAGCCTCAAATATTAATAATGGGATCATGGGTACCATGCCCAGGACGTAGGAGGAATGCAATGAATGTGTTAAATATATCAATGAATTAATGAGCTTATTTTTTCATTACTAAAGTAAACTACAGTATGGTAGTCTTCTCAAAAAATGTCTTCATACCCTTTGATCTAAGATTACTATGCCAATTCTGAGATTCTATTCTAGGGAAGTAATGTTAACTATATTTTTTTAAAGTTCTATACATAAAGAATTAGTACAATAGATTACTTAAAATGGCAAAAATATAAAGATTAAATATAACAGAGAAAGTTTTGAAAATATTGTTATAACAATTTAGTGAAATATTATGTCAGCATTAAAAAGAAGAGCTTAAAGTTCCTATTTTTAAAGGCTTATTCCAAAATGTTAAATGTGAAAAGCAGGATTTAAAGTTGTATATTTGATATATAATAGGCATAGCATGGTGGTTAAGACTCAGCATAAAATCTCACCTTCACTAATACTTAACTATATCTCTATGAACAAGTTACTTAGTCTTCTTAAACCTCAGATTGCTTGTTTATAAAATGGATAGTAACAATATTACCTATATTAAAATGCTATTTTCATTAAAAATCAAATTAGATGATTCAAAGTGTTAAGAGTACCTATCATATAAGTATTCAGTAATTGCAGTTATAGTTGATATTTAAACTATTAAACAGAAATAAAACCTATGCATTTCAGATAGTCTAGATACTACTATATCAATGTGTGGGCAGTAGTCTTTGGTTGGTAGATTTCTAGCTTTTTGGAGCCTTTGGAACACATCCCCTATGTTTGGAAAATATCCCACCTTACAAGTTTACACATCACTAGGATGGACGCCAGAAATCAACTTCTCATTCTTCATTACATGTTAAGAGCCTAAGTTATCCTGAAGAGGTGTATGTTGAGAATGTTTGGTTGGAAGTGAAAGGCCTGGACTTTTCTGATAAGATAATGTTGTACAAGGCTTCAATTCAAAAGCACATGCTTCTCAGAATCTCTCTGACAACCCATTCCAAAAGCTGCCATCTTTGCTAGCTCCCAGAGGCATTGGAGGCACAGTATGCAGCATCAGGCCCACATCAGCAGTTGGGCGGTGGCACCTGTGCCAGCATCAGTAACTGGGTGTGTATGCTGGAGTGGTGCTCAGATGTGTGTGGTTACACTTGGAGCTCCTGAGCCAGTGGATGGGTTGCCTCCAAGTCTGAGCTCCTGGTCATTAAGACTTTAATGGATTCTATGCACTTTTGCCTTTAGCAGCCCTTTTCTCCATAACACACACACACACACACACACACACACACACACACACACACACACAGTGGTATATGTGCATATAAATAGAGTTTATAACTGCATTAATATAAAGATGGATATAACAATATTGTGTAATGAAATTTTTCACCCCAATATTTTTTTCTTCAGTACTTAAAAGAAATGAAAACATTTTCATGGACCCCTAAAGGCATTGCAGGTCATTGGCATTTTGTCCAATGTGCCTGATAGAAAAGTTGGCCCAATGTAATGCTTTTAGATTAATTCCTTTTCTCTTTCAACCAGCTTGAGTCTATTCTGTTTGCAGCTATGAACACTGATGGTACAGATAGCAAAATCAGTGAAATCTTTACTTTTAAAACTTTTCAAATTTCTCCAATGCTTAAAAAAAAAAGCATTACTTATGAAAGGAAAGATAAAACACTAAAAATATCTGACTGGTGAATATCATCACCAATTTATAGCATTAAATGACATTTTACATGTATATCTCAAAATCTCAAGCCAGAAGGGGACTGCAAAGATCATTGTGATCAATTACCAGTCATTTGAATCATCTATAGTTTATATCCTGACCAAATTGTCACGTTCGGCAATACTAAGCTCAGTAGTTCACTATCTTAGGGAAAAAATGAGATATTCTATATCTTCATAGCTTTGACTGCTAGAAAGTTATTCCTTAATACTAAGTCCAAGTACCTATTTCTAAACTTTCTTTTTCCTCCCTGTATCTGCAACATCTGGTATTTTTCATGCTCCCATTTTAGATATCCAATATCAGTGCCTTGGAATCATTGCATTGCAACTCAATTCAAAAGACCTCTATATCTATTCCACATACTTGATACTTTGATTCTGCATCAGTCTGTCATTTCCTGGGTAACCTGTTGCTCCAACACAGAGATGTGAATTGCTAAATCAGAGGCACTGTATCTTCTCTTCAGATCACAAACTCATCATTTCTTTGACTCCCATCAAAGGAAAACAAAATTGCACTGGTCCATAGTTTTAAATTAAAGCTGGATCTCAATGCAAAATGTAAATATTAATGTTTTGGAAGGAAAACTCTTCTACGTCTTTGTTTTTCTTGAAGAAGCTAGCCAAAATGGAACAGTGAACATTGTACATAACTGGGAATCTAGAAATACTGATTATAAGTATTCTAAGTCTTGATTCTGCTATTAAATTCCATGTAATTTATAAAATCCAGATCCCTCTGTCCCTTTAGGAATAATGTAGGCTCAACATTTGATGACTTGATTTCTAATAAAGAATCCAATCCCTATGTCAATATCTAAACAAAGAAAGTAAAATTAAAATAAAACTATTGAGCAATACTATGTCATTTGTATGTAAGATTTGGCTTTAATCAACAAACAAGAGAAATATTAAGTGTGATTCAAATCAAAAGTACATCATCATTAGTTATCCCTTGATTGCCATGAACTCTGCATTTTTTTCTGCTGTTAGAAACCAATAGATCTATATGTTCCACACTCACAGATAAGAATTCCCATCATCCCCCCCCAAAAAAAAAAATACAGAAAGAATCCCTAGACATTAATGATGACAAAACCTGTGTCTACATTAACTGAAAGTCCTTTCCTCTGATTTATTTGTTCAAAACATACTGGGTTCTTATATAAGTTGTGGTAATACTAGCTTTTGTAATAGTCAATCATGAAATCTCAGTCACTTGTTTAAATTATTAATTCACTGATCCAATTTTTGGCTGAAGGGCCAGGAAAGGAGTTCTGCTTTATGAAGTTTTTCAGGAACCAAGGCTGAGAGAGACCCACCATCTTGAGAGCAACCTGAATATGAGCATCCATCAAGAGGACTAGAAGAGGGAGAGAATGAGGATGACATGAGAGCACTGTATGGAGCAGGTCTGGAAGTGTCACATGATCTGTACCTTGGAAAGGAGCCAGAATCTCTGATAGTTGCCATCTCCATCACAGTTCTCTATAGTTAAAGATTGTGGCCCAGTGGCTGAGCATCAATATATGAAAAAGGAGGTCACAGTTCCATTCCCTGTCAGAGCACATGCCCAGGTTGTGGTCTCCATCCCCAATGGGGGATGTGGGAAGGAGGCAGCCAATCATTGATTCTCTCTCATTATTGATGTTTCTATATCTCTCTCTCCCTCTCCCTTCCTCTCTGAACTCAATAAAAATATATTTTATTTTTATTTATTTTTATTTACTTATTTTATTATCTAAAGTTTTACATATGCCTCCTTTTTTCCCAATTGACCTCCTCTGGCACTCCCACCCCCAAGGGTTAACCCCCCACTGCCCCAGTGTCTGTGTCCATTGGTTACGCTAATATGCATGCATATTGGTTGACCTCTAACCACCCCTTCCCCTGTCATTTATCTCCGGATCAATTTTTGTTCATCAGTTTATGTTGATCATTATATCCCATATATGAGTGAGATCATGTGACATTTATCTTTCTCCGACTGGCTTATTTCACTTAGTATAATGCTCTCCAGTTCTATCCATGCTGTTGCAAATGGTAAAAAGTTCCTTTTTTTTTCAAACGGTGGCATAGTATTCCATTGTGTAGATGTACTACAATTTTTCAATCCACTCATCTGCTGATGGGCACTTAGGCTGTTTCCAAATCTTAGCTATTATATTGTGCTGCTATGAACATACAGGTGCGTATATCCATTGTGATTGGTGTTTCTGGTTTCTTGAGATATATTCCTAGAAGTAGGTCAAATGGGAGTTCCATTTTTAACTTTTTGAGGAAACTCCATACTGTCTTCCACAGTGGCTGCACCAGTTTGCATTCCCACCAGCCGTGCAGGAGGGTTCCTTTTTCTCCACATCCTCGCCAGCACTGGTCCTTTATTAATGATAGACATTCTGACAGGTGTGAGATGGTAGGTATCTCATTGTTGTTTTGATTTGCATCTCTTGGATGATTAGTGACTTTGAGCATGTTTCCATATGTCTCTCAGCCTTCTGTAGGTTCTCTTTTGAAAAGTGTATATTTAGGTCCTTTGCCAATTTTTTAATTGGATTATTTATCTTTCTTTTGTTAAGTTGTATGAGTTCCCTGTAAATGTTGGAGATTAAACCCTTATCTGAAATAGCATTGGCAAATATATTCTCCCATTCAGTGCACTTTCTTGTTTTGTTGATGGTTTCTTTTGCTGTGCAGAAGCCTTTTATTTTGATGTAGTCCCATTTGTTTATTTTCTCCTTAGTCTCCATTGCCTTAGGAGCTATTAGTAAAGATATTGCTACGACATATGCCTGATATTTTGCTGCCTTTGGAGTATTGTAAGATTTTTATGGTTTCCCATCTTACATTTAAGTCCTTTAGACATTTTGAGTTTGTTTTTGTGTATGGTATAAGTTGGAGATCTAGTTTCATTTTTTTTTTTTTTTTGCATGTATCTGACCAAATTTCTCAGTACATTTCATTTATTGAAGAGACTGTCTTGACTCCATTGTATGCTCTTGCCTCCTTTGTTAAATATTAATTGAGCATATGGTTTGGGTTGATTTCTGGGTTCTCTGTTCTGTTCCATTGGTCTATATGTCTATTCTTGTGCCAATACCAGGCAGTTTTGAGAATTGTTGCTTAGTAATATAACTTGATATCTGGTATTGTGATCCCTCCAACATTGTTCTTCTTTCTTAGAATAGCTGTGGCTATTTGGAGTCTTTTTTTTTTTTTAAATCCCAGATGAGTTTTTGAAGAGTTTTTTCTAGGTCTTTGAAATATGATGTTGGTATTATAATGGGGATTGCACTGAATCTGTAGATTGTTTTTGGGAAATATGGACATTTTAATGATATTGATCCTACCAATCCATGAACATGGTATGTTCATCCATTTGTTAATGGTTTCTTCTATCTCTTTTTTCAATGTCCTATAGTTTTCCAAGTACAGGTCTTTTACCTCCTTAGTTAAGTTTATTTCTAGGTATCTTTATTTTTTTGGTGCAATGGTAAATGAGATTTCTTTTTTTTTTTTTTTTAGTTTCTCTTTCTGTGAGTTTACTATTGGTGTATAAAAAGCCCATAGAGTTTTGGGTGTTAATTTTGTATCCTGCTACATTCCCAAATTCATTTATTAAGTTTAGTAGATTTTGTATGGAATCTTTGGGGTTTTCTGGGTACAGTATCATGCCATCTGAGAATATGGACAGTTTTACTTCTTTTCCAATTTGGATGCCTTTTATTTATTCTTGCTGTCTGATCGCTATGGCTAGCACTTCCAGTATTATATTCTCTCTCATCATTGACTTTCTACCTCTCTCTCCCTCTCCCTTCCTCTCTGAAATCGATAAAAATATATTTTTTAAAAAGACTGTGAGAGTCACCGAGTCCAAGGCAGACTGTATACATTTGTCTATACAAATCCCAGATGCCTAAAGAATAAAGTAGGTAAAATGATTTGGAAATAAAGATTTTGGTAAATCTGGCAGCAGAAGTAGGTGAAGACAAGAGGATAATCAGAAGAATGTGGTGATTACAAGCTGCAAGTACTTTAGGGAGGATAAACAACAGGGGTCCAGGAAAAATGTAATCCTGGATCAGAAGCATCAGAAATATCTTTAGGGCCAGAGTCATAAAAGAAAAGGGAATTTCTAGGGGTGTTATTTTTATACTCACAATAAAAGATCAAAATACTCCTCTGGCTGACCTTCAGGATATTTTATGATCTTCCCCTTTCCAGTCTTCTTTGATAATTTTCTACATAGATTTGCCTCAGTGATTCCAAAATGACTTCTGTTCTGAGCTTCTGCAATTTCTTCTACATGCCAGGAAGAATATTGTTTTCCCTTGAATTCCCCATTTCATTTATGTTATTGTGGCTTGTTATGTAGTTAATCATTGTATATTACTATTGTATGAATCTATTGTTTTTTATTCTTTATACGACCATATCTCTTTTTATATAGTAAAAGGTAAAATGTTATTGAGTAAATGTCTAAATAAGTAACCAGATTTATACATTTATCTAGTTGTTTTTAAACATTTTACATACCAGAATTTCTTGGGGACTCAAGAGTCTCAGTCAATATAACTGGGTCTTCTGCATTTTTGAAAAGCTCCTGTTGAGTTGGTTTCATTAGCTTTTGGAAAAACGTAAGACTCAATCTACTGAATCTCACGTAAAACTATCAAATCACATTTCAAAGACACAGTGATTTCGGTGTTTTTAATTAGCCACACATAAACTGACAGGCATATGATATAGCACTGGAAGTTTTTGAAAGAACTGAGATCCATTTCTTAGAACAAGTAGTTAAAATTGCTCAAGAAGGGAACATCTATTCCATTTGGCATGTAGTGCATAGGAAGTCAGGAAAGAGATGACTGTGAGGAGCCCCAAAGTCATAATCATCACAATAGCATTACCTTTAGTACTCTCATGAGGGTGAGGAAACTCAAGAAATCGTTAAATGTTACAGGAAGAGACATGGCAGTAATGTGTAGGTACTAGTTGGGAAATCTTGTTAAATTTAAATAGAGAAAGTCAATAAGAATTCTGGTGATTGCTTACCAAACCCCTTCCTCTGAGCCCAGGAAAAATGCATGCTATGGGTGAGAACCATAGGCATGGCTAATAAAGGGAAATAACGATGTCATTGTCAGAGGAAAATACATGGTTTTCCTTGTTTAAACTTCAACCAACTCTATCAATTTTGAGCTAATATAGCTGTGAAATTTTGCTCTTTTGAATGGTTTCATGCACAAGCAGTAAACAATACCAGTCAAATGCCATAAACTGTCACGTGTTACAAATCATCTTTCAAAACCTGGAAAGTCTGGCAGAGTGAGGATGACAGGGAAACTTTCCAAATAGCCTCCAGATCAACCCTGACTAAGAAACGTTTGTTTGTTTGTTTTTTACCAAAACAACTTACAAGATTATCTTTCAAGGAATGTCAAAGCAGATAAAAACACTTTTTTTTTCAATATATCAAAGGAAAGGAGACAGTTGGAGACTCAGTGAACTGATGATTTTGGCCTTTCAAAGAGAACACTAAAGACTTAGAGTTCTGGAAAAAAGGACAGACTACGTCTGACAGGCTGCTTTTTCAAAATAAAAGATTTTAGGAGACACCACATAGTCACCCTAAAATGACTTCCTATGCACTAGACCACCATAAAATGGTAGGCATGCAGAATAAAATAATTATACACTAATCTAACCATAAAAGTTAGCATTTTTATGGTAATTTATTAGAATTTATTATGGTCAAGGCCTATGCCTAAAAACACTGTCTCGTTTTCATTCTTGCTTTAATTATTTAGAAAGGCCAATTGAGGCCCTAAGCACTGAGGCCAAAAGAAGATTAAGAACTAAGAATAGATTTTAAAAATTAATAATAAAAACTGAGGTAAAATATAAAAAAACAACAATAAATACAAAGAACAGACCAGAATAACTTCCTCTAAGGGAGATAGATCTAATCAGGTTTTGAGATATAAGTTCTTGCAGAGTTCATAATGGGGGCAACAGGGAAACCACACCTTGAATATCTAGATGGCTCTAGAAAGAAATTTCAGAAACTGGAGTTATATCTGAGCAACAATGACACAAAAATTGGGTCAAAAACTCAGGTTGCCATTGGGCCTTTTCAATGTGGCTCCATAATTGTAGATGACAAGAAGTCTGGTGTTACAGTTCTGGGAAGCAGTGTTTAATGCTGGAGAAGCTCATCCAACCCATGAGAGCCACATCTCCACCAAATATGCACTGTGTGACATCCATGAGTAGCATGAAATCAGCTGCAGTAGGATTATTTATACCTGAAAAATGGGCAAACATAAAAAATCAGAGCCTCCTGTTTTCCTTTCTTTTCACTCAAGAGATCCAGTTTGCAAGCACACCAGCACCCTAATGGAACGTGTTAAGACCTTTGTGAACTATGACTCCAAATGAAGGAACAATTTAGAGGAGACAACTGAAGAAAATCCAAGCAGGAGGATGATACAGCTAATCTAGGCCTGCGTTTGATTTCTCTAATCAGATGACAAAATACTGCTGAAATAATGTTATCTCATTCTGAGAGGTGATGATGAATGACATTTATATGACTATTAGTTGCTTTTGGTATATCCAGAAATAGATGACTTTATATATCTCACTCTAAGAGCCCCTCTAATAAAAATTCAGAATAGTGTGTTAGAAAATCACATGCCTGGACCAAAATAAAAAAGAAAGAAGATACTCAGATGCAGCAAACTATACCTGTGCTATGTGAAGCAGAGAACAAAAATGGCCAATTTAAGAAACAATTAAATGGTTTAATCTTCATCTGAGTCTTCCTCCAAAGTGTGAGGGATCAGTATGGGGGATGAACATTAGAGATAGATCATTCTCCTTTAGAAAACATGATGCAAAAGAAAATCTTTCTACTGTCCCTAAAGAGGTAGAAAATACTTAAGGCCTGAAAAATTGAAAAAGGAAACCAGAAAAATAATTGTTAGAACATATGGTCATCACCAGACTGACTGCTACAATCATTAAGGAAGCCAATTCTACCCAAGCTTCTGAGTGGACTCTCCGAGTTGAGATTGAACAGAATGAAAAATTGAGAGAAGACAAATTTCAAAGTTTAATTTATTTGGGTTTAACTTCATATATTATTTCTCCTTTGTTAATGGTTTTATAGCATTTAAAAACTATTTACATATTATTAGAGCATCTTTAAGTTGTCTTATGTTACAATTGTACAACTTTGATCAAATATATTGCACATGTAGCTCAGCATGAAAAATAAGTACTGAGTAGATTTTTAGCTTAGAGCACAGTAAGGTTCTGGAATTCATTAATATACAATACCAACCCAATTCAATGCCCTTTAGAATACTGCTATCCAATACATGATTCTGGAAGGTGAAAATATATTCTAATCTGTTCTTTTTTAGGGTGCATCTACTAGTTACAACAAGCTATGAGTACATGAAATGTGCCTAGTGTTACTCAGGAACTGAATTTTATTAATTTGACTTTAGTTCATTTGAACTTAAATAGCCACGTGTGGCTAATGGCTACTATATTGGACAATGCAGCTTCAGAAGTAAAATTAAATTCCCCACCAGCTTAACAAAGAAGCAGTATCTTTCTTAAGTAAAGAGCAGGACTTCCTACACCCCAACAGTGTCTTCTTTCATAAGGGTTGGTTGTTAAAGATTAAGAGTATAAAAAGAACATGGTTGAGGTGCAAGAGGCTTCCATCCCTCAGGGCTCTTATTTCTAATAGAATCACACTAGAATGGCACTCCTGCCTTTCCCCTCCTTCCCCACTCACTTGAGTTTCTCACTATGTTTTAAATTAAAAGACATTGTACATTCTTTTCTGCTTCCCACTTGTGGTAAGTCTAGAATAGTGGGCTCTGTCCCAGGCAGGAAGCCTGCACTTGTCTAGCTCTACCTGAAGCCTGCACTTGTCTAGCTCTGCCAAGTTTAATTCCATAGTGAAATATTGAAAGCTCAATCTGACATCAAGTATGCTATATAATCCAGTTGATATTTTATCAATAATACAGCTATTATTTAGAGCTCCATGTTTCGGATTTCTGTGCTTACTAATCACTTCCTTCCAAAATATGGAGGGGAAAAAATAATTTACTGACCACCCCCTCCTTTCTCAGAATTTTAACACCAATATTGCTGATTATTTAATGGCATCATAAGTAAAAGGTAGAATCTGTCTTTGTGGTGAACTCTATTTGATCTGAGAGGGCCTACCTGAGTGACACTTTTAGGCATATATACAAGCTATGTGCGAATTAGCTGTATGAAGGCCAGAGGCATAAGTCATATAAAAGTGCTTTGTACTGAGATGAAAGCCTTTCCTGACCTTCTTGCATTGGCCCAATCTTGCATTATTTGCTTTCATAGCATCGATATCTTCTCCTTTGTGAAACATCATATCTTAATTTGTGCTATTCATTAATGAATAGTGTACAATTCCCACTAGATTGCAAACTCCATGCTTCATAAGGGAAGAGACTACACTCATTTTTTATAATAATTTAATTTCCAGCACTTGTTAAAATGATTGGCACAGAGATAATATGCTCAATAAATGAATAACACAACATTTTATTTGATGACATAAAAGATTATTTTAGTGTGAGCGAAATTATTATGTAAATTTAATTTTTGCCTTCTTCTCTGCATTGTCCCAAAAATAAGTGTACTATAAAAGGAGAACTCTTGTTTGGAGGAGTGCAATCATGCCTAAGAGAAAATTAATAATGATAGGAACTAATAATGATGACTGAACTCTTGCTATGCTTCTGCTTCCATTCCACAGGTCGATGAAAATAGAGTAACTAGATTATTCAAAGTACAAAATCACAGTGATTGGGCCAGAAAAATGGCCTCCATTTATTTGGTGTCATTATGTTCAGACACTGCTGAGCACTCCAGAAAATGTGAGAGAGGCAGAATAAGAATGGTTTTGTGAGCTAGTTTAATCTCTACTACTTTTCCAGAATACCTCCATCTCATGGCCATTCTTTAGGTGTCTAGAGGAAAGGTCAATGAGAACTCTCTGTGAGTAGATATTACTAAGGACTCAGTTTTAGATTTTCACTTTAGTATCAGTTTCCAGAGGTCTCAGGTTTGTGAATTTGAGATCTTGTGCTTTATGGACTAATGTAGAGCCTGTGGATATATTTTGCATCAAACTGGAAATCAAGAAGCTAAGGCAGGATTGATACAATGATGAGAGACAGTGGGAGAGGCACCTGGTCTAAAGTGATAGATGAGCAGCAACCATAACAGATCTGTGGGATTCAAGAACACTCACAGATCCAGAGACAGAGAAGCATCAATCAGACATACAAACCTCAGAGAGAAGGCAGGGGAGGGTGGAGGGGAGGGTAGAGAGGAGGAGGAGAGATCACCCAAAGGACTTGTATGCATGCATATAAACATAACCAATGGACACAGACAGCAGTGGGGAGAGGGCATGAGCAAGTGGGGTGGGGGAGCAATAGGAGAATATCTGGTAAGGACACATGTAATACCTTAATCAATAAAGAAAAAATAAATAAGAATAAATAAAATCCTTAAAAAAAAGAGATAAAAAATAAAAAGAAAATAAATAATAATACAGGAATTAAAAAAACACACACAAAGTATTGGTTTTCTTATCATCATATAGAATAAGGCCTCGAGATTACTGCTACTTAGAGACTAAAGGAAAATGTGATATGGAAAAGGCCACCTACCCAAATAATCTGGGCTGTAAAGTAATTAGAAAGGACTAGGATAGGGTCTGAAAATGAACTGAGACTGCTGCTTGGGAACAAGGAACAGTTTATCAGAACTAGAGAATGTGGTGCATCATGAGAGGGTTTCTGTACAAATATCAGAAAATAGTTCCTGCCCTAGGACATCGTTACAGTTCTTAACACTGTAACTTAGGAAGATGCAGAGAACAGCACCTAAAGCCATCAGGGGAACAGAGTATGAAAGCTGTCAGATGCAGTCAAATTAAAAAGGAAAACTCTGCTAACTTGAAAACAGAAACTCAAGAAGAGCATCAACATAAAAATGCGCCACTTAAAAATAATATAACTTACAAACTTAATATAGATTTGCTCAACACATTTCAATATATTAAGGCAAAGAAATAATGCTTTAAGGAAATACGATCACCAGCATTTTATTGACACCAATTAGAAATACATTCTGGAAATATACATACATCTGACAAGAATTGGTCAAATTTGTTGAAAACGAAGCCATAGGCAGTTATTAATAAAAACCTCAGATATAGCCTCTCTTTAGGGTTAAAAGCTACAACTTCCAATAATCATACCTTAAGGAACCCAATGTCAATTAAACATTAGAATTAGAATTGTCTGAACACATCAGCAATTAAATTCTAGAATATTCAGGGGAGAAGGATCAATTTAAACAAGAGCTGATATCTAATTTTTTTAAAAAGAAAACATCTGTAAATTAAGGAACTCCTCAGGGGGGAAAAAAGGTCTTTATTCAGACATAAAAGGAATTGAAATTGGGAGTTTTTAATAGTTAATTAATAATGATTTCTCTTTTTAAATATCTATGCCATCGATATAGATATGTCACTTGGGGCATAAAGCAGAGATCCCAGACTACTCATATGGGAATCCTGGCTCTGCATGGGATTTCAGGAGATTAGTCTGCTCTTTTCTGGGGGCTGGAAATAGCTTTCAGAGAAGGCATGCACAGATACATTTTTTAAGTTGACATCAGGAAGATATAAGGTTACTTTGGTAGAGGAAACTTTGATCTTGGGCCAAAAAGCTGAGAGAAGAGAACAAAGCAATCAGAGTCCAGGCCTAGTCTCAACCTTCATTTACATGTTTTTAGGAACACATCACTGGAGTGGAAATTTTCTCATTAAAAAAAAAGAAGAAAAAGGAAAAGAAAATACATGTATTTACATTTCAGACTAGAGTCTATCTCTGAGTTACCAAAATAAGGTAAATTATGATATTCAAAAAGGGCTAAGTTTTATGTAAACATCACATAGATCAATACTCCCCTGTTGGCTAAGGAGTAAAATAATTCCTTTTTTATAGCATCGTTCAGAGATACTATCTCATTTGACCTTCAGAATAATACTAAAGTGCATAAAAGTGGGTGTCATGATTTCTATTTAACAAAGGTAAAAACAATCCCTAAGAATGAGTAAATATATCCATAGCTGCCTATTTTATATTGTCCACTGAGTGAACGGGTTCAGTTAGAAACTCAACTAGGCTGAGAAATTGGGATTTAAATAAATCCGTCTAATTCTAAATCCATGCTCTTAATCCCTATATTTTAAATTTCTTGTCTAAAGAAACACGTTTTTGCTACTGGAACGAACAATTAAACTCTTAAACTGGTGTTCTCTGTATACAAATTGCCTCCCATATCCTTTCACAAGCAAACAGCCATGTGAATATGGGTAAATATTAGACATTCACCAAACCCTTTACCTTTGCACCTAGGCCCACACCTAGACTAGCAGGAATCCCAAGCCTTTGGTGTAATTGAGTGCAGCCACATGACTGAGATCGGGCAATGGAGTGTAGATACATGCTTCGTGCACATATTGCAGACCTGGACTCTGATGTCTCCCATGTTCTCCCTCCCTCCCCACACCAAGGAGTACAGAGCCACCAGGGCAAGGCTCTTGGTTCCTACATGATCACACTGAAGGTCATTCCAGACTCACACCAGCAAAGCCTGAGAATTCCACTTGCTTCACGTTCTCACCAACATTTGGGGTTATAAATCTCATTAGTGTCAGTCCACATGTACTGACAATAGTGGCTTTAATTTGCCCGATAACTTATAAACTTTATCATTCCTTTTTGACGTGTTCCTTCGAGACTATTTATTCTAATCCTTTTCCCAATTTTAATGGGGAAGTTTACCTTTTCTTTATTGTGCGATAGCAGTGTTTATAATCTGGATATATTCTTTTGTTAAATACATTTTTGTTGGAATACATTTTGTTAGGAATGTTTTCTTCCTATCTGTGACTTGCTCTTTTGTTTCCCTAATGCTATTTTTCAAATAGAGGTTTTACATATTTATAAACTTTAATTATCAGACTTCCTTTTTATGGTTTGTGCTTTCTTAACATATATTAGAAATCATTTCCTACACAAGTTCATGAGAATAGTCTACTTTGTTGGCTTTTAGAAGGTTTATATTTTAGCACTTACAACCTAGAATATAGTTCATCTAGTGAGAGCAAGAGCTTGTATTCATTTTGTGACATAGATTTATACAGTTCCAGCAACATTTATTGCAAAGAATTTCCCCTCAAGGAAATTCTTTGGTGCCCATTTCAAAAATCAATTGACCATTATATGCAGGTCTATTTCTGGACAGTATTTTGATCTATTGACCTGTTTGTCTTTATTTATGACACTACTGTACTGTTTGGATTAGAATAGCATAAGAGTAATTTTGGTGCAATTTCATAAAATTTTAGTATTAGCTTGTCAATTTCTACTCCCACCCAAAATACAGTCTGCTGATATTTTGATTGGATTGCATTAAATTTGTAAATGAATTTTGGGAGAATTGACTTCTTTTTTTATTATTATTGATTTTAGAGAGGAAGAGAGAAGGATAGATAGAAACATCAATGATGAGAGAGAATCAATGATCAGCTGCCTCAGCATGCCCCCCACTGGGGATGGAGCCCACAATCCTGGCATGTGCCCTGACCTGGAATTGAACCGTGACCTCCTGGCTCATAGGTCAAAGCTCCATCACAGAGCCATGCTGGCCGGAGAGAATTGACATCTTAATAAAATTGAGTTATTAAAGCCATTAATAGGGTTAAAGACCTTCCTTAAATTCTCTAAGAAAAATATTATAATTTTCATTGTAGAAGTCTTGTGCATAATTTGTTAAATCTCCTGGAATATTTTCTGTTTGGGGTTGCTCTTACAAATAATGTATGTAAAATTAGTTTTCTAATTGTTTCTGCATGTATATATAAATAGATTTGTGTAAAATTGGTCTTGTGTACTATGACCTTCCATATTCACTTATTTCTAGTGATTGCATTTTAGATTTGTCAAGATTTCCTACATACATATGTCTTCTGTGAACTGACAGTTTTACTTATTCCTTTGAAATGTTAAAACATTTATATCTTTTTCTTGTGTTTTTTGATTGACTAGGACCTGCAGTACAATATTGATTAATTTGTTTGTTCTCTGTCTTAGCTGAATTTTGCCATGAAAAATGATGTTTGCTGTAGAATTTTTATCATGAGTATTTAATAAGCATTTGAATTGATCATATACTTTCTTCCTTTCTTCTACTAATTTGGTATAACATAAAATTAATTCTTGAATATTACAATCTTGTATTCCAAATACTCAAAATAAATTAACTTTTTTTTATATATAATGGAATTTTTTTGCCAAATTTTATTAAGGTTTCTCATCTCTGTTTGTGGGGAATAATGGAATTTATTTTCTTCTAATGTCTTTAGCTTTGGAATCATGACATCTTTGTTAAGTTGATTGAAAGTGTTCAGTCCCCTTATATTTTATGAAAGTCTGTATAAGAATTGGAATTTTTTGCTCCTTAAATTTATAATAGTACTTATCAGTGACACCATATTGGCCTGGAGTTTTACTATGAGAAGATTTTTAATTATAAACTTAATTTGTTTATTGAATACAAGACTGCTCATATCTTTTATTTTGTGATTTTAAAGAAAATTCTCCATTTCATCTAAATTGCAGATCTAAAAATGGTTCATTTTTCATAATATTCACTTACATTTCTCTTTATAACTTTGGGATATATACTATCAACTCTCTTTCAAATCCAATATTGCTCATTTATACTTCCACTTTTCTTGATCAGCTGTGCTAGGGGTTTATCCACTTGATTAATTATTGTTTTTAAATCCTCACCAAGTATATGTTCATTGATTTGAGAGAGGGTGCCCCAAAAATGTATATACACACTTTGAATAATTATAAAAGAATTGCTTATTAAAATACATTTCATTTTTAAAGTTGAGCTAGCAGCTGTTAAAGTGTACATACATTTTTGGGAGGATATTTTTTATTTTTGTCTGGCTAATTTTGCACAATATCTTTATTTTTAGATATTCATCCACATCCTTACATGTTTTCTCATGCTGTAAAGATTCCATTGCATGATCACACCAAAATGTATTTATACTTTCTACTGTTCAGGCATATTTGAGGAATTTCTACTTTATAGCCATAATGAATAGTGCTGCTTTGAAAAGTTTTAAGACTTTTTGTAAAGAAAAAATAAACAAATTAAAACAACTTTTTGTGAATATCTATATATATAAAAGCCTAATATGCAAAGTGTCCCCTCCAGAGTTCAACCAACAGGGAGTTCAATTGCTCACTATGAGGTGTTCTGACCACCAGGGGGTGGTGTGGAATGAAGAAAGACCCTGGTCTACAACTTGAATTTCATGCACTGGGCCTCCAGTATAAATATATGTTCATTTCAGGTACATGGTAGCACTGAGTCATGGGTTCATGTGTGTTTATCTGTAGAAGCTCTTGCCAAATAGATTTTCCAAAGTAGCAGTTTCTATTTATATTTCCACTATTAGTATAGGAGAGTTTCCATTTTATCTATTTTGTTTTATATAAAGTTTTCTCTATTTTTTTATCCTCATCTGAGGATATGTTTATTGATTTTAGAGAGAGATGAAAGGAGAGAGTTAGAGAGAGAAAGACAGAGAGAGAAGAAACATCGATCAATTGCCTCCAGTATGTGCCTGAATGGGAATGGAACCCGAAACTTAGGCCTGTGTCATCTCTGGAAATCAAACCCACAACCTTTTGGTTTATAGGATAATGTTTCAATCTACTGAGCCACCCAGCCAGGGCACATTCTCTATATTTTTTATGTAAAATATTAAAAGTATATTATAAAAGTATATTTTAATTGATTTTATTTTTTTCTGAGACCCATTGTCATATCTTTATTAGAATATTGGAGGGCTGGTGCACAAAATCCATGCACTCAGGAGCGGGGGGACCAGGTGTGGAGGAGTGTGGTCCCTCAGCCCAGCTTGTGTCCTCTCACAGTCTGGGAGCCCCAAGATGGATTGCCCCTGCAGAAGGAGGCCTAAGCTACCTGTCATAGCCTGCTGGTCAGTGGCCTGGACCTCCCTCTTTGAGGCAATCATGGAGCCCCTTGACTGATCAATTGCCCCACGAGCTAGTGGCCTGGACCTCCCTCAGTAGGGTGATCATGGGGCTATGGCCGGGCCCCCAACCAATTGCATTACACCTGCCTTGGCTGGACTGGTGCTAGTGTGTGTCATAGTGTGGTCATCCAAAAGTTCGTCCACAGGGTCATTCTGCTATTTGGTCGTTTGGTTGATTTGCATATTATGCTTTTATTTTTATAAATTGTGTTTTCTATTGTTTTATATAAATCCTTTATACAATAAAGATATCTGTTAATTTACATCAAATATATTCCCACAGATTCTGTGACTTGTGTTTTAATTCAACTATGCCAAACATAATGTGCAACTCTTGATTGATCATAGTTTGAGTTATTCACATACCTGCTTCAGTCCATTAGTATGTGACATAATGATGTGAAATATTTAATGTAATGATGTGAAATATCACTTTAAGATGGATATTTATAAAATAAATTGGAACAATGCAGATTCACAGTTACTCTTTGGAAAGATAGAAGTATAAACTGGTAAATAGCAAACAAAAAGAGGAAGAACAAAGAATATCTGTATTAAAAAATATTTAAAGGTATATAATTAGAGTAAAATGAATCTATAATGAATAAGATGAGACATTTGTTTGTTTATTATTGTTTTGCCTTTCTTTGGCCTTTCATGAAATACTGTATATAAATGTAGTCACCATGTTTCTCTAGCTTACCCAGCAAAAATGGGCCATTTTAACTGATACTTTATTAGCCATGTCACATTTGTCACTACAGCTGTGACAATGCCAGGTGATAAATAATGTTGAGTCTCAGCTCTCTGAGCCTACTATTAACTGTTAGACTCACAAAATGCCAAACCAACAAACTATGCAATATGCCGAATTTATATTCATCTTGACATTTAGTCAAACCAGTTTCTAGTCTAATATGTTTCATAACATTATCTTCTGAAGAATTTACATTTAAAATTAGAGAATCAAGGAGACATCTGTTAATGATAAAAGCTTCAAATTTATACAGAAAAGACTAATAAGCTCCAAGAATTCCAAGCAGGCTTTTAAATCCACAAAATGTGTCATAGTATTTAATCTCTGTCTCACCTAACTAAAGTATGTTTTAAGCAAATGCTTTATTGGCTAAACACAGGATAAATAAATCAAAGGCCAAAGTTTTACATAGAAATAAAACCATTTCTAAATTCTAAATTCATGGTTTGCTATCAATGTCATTGATTTTTCTAACATTATCCTGAAGCAACAATATTTTCCAATAGGAGACTTCATCATTTCCTACCAGTATATTATCACTGGCTTCAGCCTTTGCACTGAAAGCCTACATTCTTGGCACATTGCCAAACAGAAGGAAGCCAAGATTTATCTCTAATATGTATCCACCCACTACCCACCTAAAACATGTAGAAAAAATGAAAAAAATCACTTCAAAATAAGCTTACATAGATAACTGCTAACTGAGATGAGATTTGCCTTGACTCTTCAAGGACAAAGAAAATATCTATGTACATATAAAACCCTAATATGCAAATAGACCAAACAGGGAACAACCTAACAACCAGTTGCTATGACCACCAGGGGGCATGCGCAGAACATGGCGGGTGTCAGCCATGCAGGATGGTGGAGCAGATGAGTAGGGGCACCAGACCAAGGCAGGGCACTGGTTGCTGTCATCGGGGGAGCCTCTGGTGGTTACTAAAATTCTTTGCTTCCTTGCACCATGGTCTTGCCTGGCGCTCACACCCGCTGCCAGTGCTGGCTCTGCTCACACCCACTGCTGGTGCCAGAACTGCTGCCTATACCCACTGCTGGCACCTAATGCCAGCCCGGTCACTTGGATCCATCAGCAGGTGCCAGGGGTAGCTGCTAGCTCCAATCGCCCCTCAGAGCTTCTCCATCTCCCCCTGCTCCTGAAGGGTGATCAGGGCTGACAGCTGCCTCTCGTACCCACTGCCAGCAATGGCCCCACTTACACCCACAGTCAGTGCCAGACCTGCCGCTTGCACCCGCTGCCAGTGCCCAGCACCAATCCCAATCACTCAGCACCATCAGCAGGTACGAGTGACAGCTGCTGGCCCTAATTGCCTCTGAGGGCATCTCCATCTCCTCCTGCTCCTGAGGGGCAATCGGGGCAGCAGCCACCACTCACACCTGCTGACGGTACCAGCCCGCTGGCACCTGCTGCTGGCGCTGGTCCCAATTGTTCTGTGCCTTAGCGGATGCGAGCAGGGCTGCCACTGCTAGGGAGCAGGGCTACCAGCAGAGAGAGGACTGGGGCTGTTGCCAGAGGGGCTCCGCAGTGGGGGTGGAGGATGGGCTGAGACCTGCCCCTGTGCCCACCCAAGCCTCCTGACTCACAGTCCCTTTCAAGGTATACAAATTCTAGTCGATTCCATAAAAAACATTCAACCCATCTAGGAAACTGGAGTTGAGGTTTTATACCAATCACAAAAGCTCTGCTTCTTTACTTCACTTATCAAGAAGCAAACAACTTAGCAATCTGAGGGGGTTGGAGGGTAATTAATAGAGATCTCAACTATGCAAAATCATAGGAAGCAGATACTTGATATTAGAGAGTTATTTTTGGTATATACCACTTGATTTAAAGAAGGTTTAATCAAGAAATACAATGAGTTAAAGTAATGCAAATAAAATTTAGAATAGGTCTTAATTCTGTTTATTTAAATCTATATATAACCTAATAGTGCATTTTGTTGGAAAAAACTCATGGAGGAAAACTATGGCTTGATTATGTCACCCAGGTTATGAGATAATTTTGCATGTTTTTTCTAGTGATTTTATTTGCAAGCTATCTTTTGCTTAAGATATACTACATAGGAAAAGAAATTGCTTTTACTATGAAACCGAATATGTGACTGTTCGGGCATCTCATGGAATTAGTTAGCCTGAGAATGTTGTTACCATCACTCCAAATGGGTCACTATTGCTGAAAGACACCAATTATATTCAACAATCCTCCAAGTAACCTTCTCTTTTAAAAAGATCAAACATGCAGGCTGTTAGGAAATTATTTAAGTTTTACCATGTCTTGAATGACTAATCTATACACTCCTGGCCTTTATTTTTCCCCCCACACCAACTCTACAATTTGACTAAAACCCAATTGTTCCATGGAATGACTTTCACTGAAATCACTAATGATCAACATACTTCTCTGTAGCACTAGAAAATGTTATTCATTTTCAGAAGTAGACTAGATTCTGGAAACATAGCAAAATAAACTCAGGAATAATCTTTTCCTCCACAACAAGCTCTAAGATTTCTGCCAATTCTGAGTCAAACCAACAGCTAGCACTTTAGAAGCTAGGGAGGCCAAGCAGGGGGAAGAATGCACAAGCTTTCTTCCTTAAGGGGTGGGGCTTGGCAAGATTGTGAGGAACTTCATTGAAGTCCAAGGGCAAAACGCAATAAACTACTTTTTTTAAAAATATATTTAATTGATTTTTCACAGAGAGGAAGAGAGAGGGGTAGAGAGTTAGAAACATCGATGAGAGCGAATCATCAGTCAGCTGCCTCTTGCACACCCCCTACTGGGGATTTTCCCACAACCAAGGTACATGCCCTTGACCGGAATCAAACCTGGGACCTTTCAGTCCGCAGGCAGACGCTCTATCCACTGAGCCAAACCGGCCCCGGCGCATTAAACTACTTTTGAGGACAAACTTGGTACTCAAAAGCCTATGTATTTCTGATAAGGGTGACTGAATGAACTCTGGTTTCTCCTTGACACAATGGAATAGAGAAAATACATCAGGGGGTTGAGTCTCCCTGCTCTTAAGGTCAGGAGATTACAGAGAGACTTAAGAACTGAGTGGGTTTTCAAGAAGCAATTGAAACAGTGAATTCTTAAAGTTGTAAATTCATTTGATACTTCATTAATATATAAATCTTCCCCCAGGCTCTGGCCAATTTTACAACTTAAGAATGTCTTTCTCAAGAACCTGGAAGCAGCCAAAACCGGTTTGGCTCAGTGGTAGAGTGTAGGTCTGTGGACTGAAAGGTCCCGGGTTTGATTCCGGTCAAGGGCATATACGTTGGTTGCGGGCACATCCCCGGTGGGGGGTGTGCAGGAGGCAGCTGGTCGATGATTCTCTCTCATCGACGTTTCTGGCTCTCTCTCTCTCTCCCTTCCTCTCTGTAAAAAATCAATAAAATATATTTAAAAAAAAAAAACAAGAAAAAAAAAAACCTGGAAGCCATCCTTTTGAAATAAAATTATTGAGGGGGGTTGCAGGGCTGGGTGAAAAAGGTGAAGGGATTAAGAAAAACAAACAAACAAACAAACAAAAAACACCTCATGGATACAGACAACAGTGTGGTGATTACCAGAGGGAAAGGGGAATTGGTGGAGGTAGAAGAGGCTACAGTGAGGATAAATGGTGATGAAAGGAGACTTGACTTGGGATGGTAAACACACAATACAATATACAGATGATGTATTATAGAATTGTACACCTGAACTCTATATTATTTTATTAACCAATATCACCCCAATAAGACCTTCTATATAATAAAGAGGTAATATGCAAATTGACCATCACTCCAACACAATATGGTCGCTCCCATGTGATCAACGATGGCTGCCCCCATGTGGACAAAAGATGGCCACCTCAAGATGGCCAGCAGGGGAGGGCAGTTAGGCATGACCAGGCCAGCAGGTCAGGGCAGTTGGATGTGACCAGACTGGCAAGGGAGGACAGTTAGAGCAACCAGGTTGGCAGGGGAGGGCAGTTAGGGGCAATCAGACTAGCAAGGGAGCAGTTAGGCATCAATCTGGCAGGCAGGGGAGAACAGTTAGAGGTGACCAGGCCTGCAGGGGAGGACAGTTGGGGGCAATCAGTCCGGCAAGGAAGAGCAGTTAAGGGAGACCAGGCTGGCAAGGGAGAGCAGTTGGGGGCGATCGGACTGGCATGGGAGTAGTTAGGCGTCTGTCCAGCTGGCAGGGGATTGGTTGGGGGGTGATCTAGCTGGCAGGAAGAAGTGGTGAGGGGCAATCAGGCAGGCAATGAGGTAAGCAGTTGGGAGCCAATAGTCCTGGACTGTGAGAGGAATGTCAGATTGGAGAGGGTGCAGGCTGGGCTGAGGGTCATCCTCCTCCCCCATGCATGAATTTTGTGCACTGGGCCTCTGGTTCAATATAAAGGGGGTAAAAAGAACATTCTATTTCTCAGTCTCTATGAGAAGGTAGAAGCCTAACTACCAGAAGCGTCCATTAGCAAACACAGATAGTCTAAACATATTGCATATGGACCCACCTCCCCACTAATGCCCTCCAGGACTTCTCCAAGGGCTCACTGCAGTTAAAACTCTTCTTCCTTTTGTTTCAGTTGTGTTGAGTTCAATCTCTCTCCCATCGCAATAGAATGCATTAAAGTCTGCCTTGCCTGTTTAACTTTGTCAGTACAATTTTTTTTGACAACCACTGTAAAGCACTTCAACCATAATGTAGTGGTGGTAACAATTATGATTAGTAAAATATTCATTAAGTATTGACCCTATAAGCCAGCAAATCCCAATCAGAGGGAATTTCATACATCAGGGGGCATTTGGTGAAGTCTGGAGACATTCTCGGTTGTCACTATTGGGTTTGCTCTTGGCAAACAGTGGATAAGGTCAGGGATGCTGCTCAGTGTTTACAATGTACACGGCAGCCCCTGGATAATGTGGTGCCAGTGTTAACCATGCATGCTTGAGAAACCCCGCCTTAAACAATAAGAGCACTCATTCCTGATTAGGTTATGCAAAAAAAGCATGCGCAATAATAAGTTAGATTAGTTCCTACAACAAGAGCAGGCAACTGAAAAGAACTATCAACAACCTTCGAAGAGCATTTCATGGGGAAAAATGCATAGAACCAATGGCATTTACAGAATATTGAACTATTTTCATGCCAAATGAGCCCATATTTCACATGAGTATATTGCTCATCAGATGACGAGCAGATTCTACCACTTCCGAACTGTGACAACATGGGCCAGTCACTTGAATCTCAGGCTTAGTTTTCTCATGGGTAAGCGAGGAATAATAGCCCCTGCCTCACAGTGCCATTGTAAAAATTCGACAAACATGATGCATATTCGCTGCTCAGCCTGGTGTAAGCTCTCAGTATATGATGATGATTTTAAAACTGCAATAAGAAAGGAAAATAGGAATCTCAGAATTGACTACTTAATTAACAAATGAGGAAATAAGTGACATCTAATTAAGTCCTAAGCTTATCATTTAATATATTTTGAGACCAAACTAACTCTTCAAACACCATTATTTTTATGAGAATGTAAGGTCTAGATAATCCAATCTGTGGCCTCACTGAGTCACTTTGGACTCATAATCACTTAAAGGTATTTTCTAATAAGAATGTAATTAAATGTTTAATTAGCCTGCATAGGCTGATGAACTGCCACTCAGTCATTATTTCCTTTAGAGGTTCATCTCAATCAATTTATATATACAATGGCAACTATGATTAATCCAATATAGATTAATATATAGATTGCTACCACCTATCACTATCTCACAGATAAAAGAATGACTCTTAAGACCCCTTAGAAGAAATACTAAATTTACAGATGCTCTCAGCAAGTTAACTAGTTACTGTTAACAGATTACTGCTGTCTACAAGATAACTTAAACACATTACCTGATTTCCTTTTCATTTACTCAAAAAACAGTTTTGTAGTATTTATAAAGAACAAGCATAGGTGTAATTACTTTGTGACACGTTGATCTCATTTTATTTGGCAAGCTCACAATAAAAAAATTAAGTATTTTCCCTCCTCTGCTTTTGCATACAGCTAGAAAATTCATATCAGGACAAACTGACTTAAAATGGTTGCATGAAGTTCAAATGTAAATGAATTTGCCTTACTTTGTAATGTAAGGCTCTAGTGCATTCTCAACTACACATTGAGTAATAGACCTAAGGTATTATGTCTTATTTTTATTTATCCTGCATTAATAACTTCTATTATTAATATTTATTTTATACCTTCTTGGCAATGTGCTAAAGATTACCTGAGTTTCCTCAGAGCTATATTTTAAATTTAGAAATGCATTAGTATATGAGAAGTAAAAGCATGAAGTCCCTTGCCTCCACTCAATAATTCACTATCAAATCAATATATAAAGAATATTTTAAAACCATCACACTAAAGGAAGAGCAGTTCAAAAACAATGGGTATCTTTCCCTGAAATTTTCTAAACCAATTTTTCTTTCAGACAGACTTGTCAGCTCCAAACTGAACAGGACTTAGATTCCTAAGATCCTGGGAAATGAGGAGTATCTTGCTTCATTTTCTATTCTATATAAAGTAGAGCAGTATTACAATTTTTACATTTTTTCCTGTCTTTATGAGTTCCAGAGGACATGTTTTGATATGCTATTCCTTCTTCAACTTTCTCATAAGCTCGTTTTCCAATTTTATCCTAAAATTGTGAGTCAAAGAACAAAACCCTAAAAGAGCTAGTCCTCTCTAATGTACTTTCAAAAAGGGGAACATTAAGTGCAACTTCAGAACATAATGCTAAGAAAAACTTTTTAAAAACAATTCTTAAGAGTGGCAAAGCTATAGAATTACCCTTTACAATGACCCTAATATGAAGACAAATGATCTGTTTGGCATTCCATCTAAAAGGGAAAACTTTATCATCTAGAAATCTTCCATAGACATTTTTTGGAAGGAAGTTTTTTTGTAAGACACTTAGTACCAGTATAGATGCTGACCTAACTAAAGCCAGCATGTTCGTTTGTTTGGAGAACAAGACCACTAAGTAGATAAGTGTGTTCACAATTTTATCGGTTGCTCTCATCTTTGGTTGTGAATCATTTCTGAAGTTTTAAATACTAGGATGCCCAGACTTCCCCCAGATCAATTAAACCAGAACATCTAGGCTGGGAACTAAGCATCAGTATTTTATAATGCTCCTCCCAGAGATTTCAATATGCAGTCCAAGTTGAGAATCAATGTTTTAAAGAAATAAAAGATTTCATTACAATTGTGATGATAGCAGAGAGTTGAAAGAAATATTTGGGTATATTTTCATAATTGAAAGTATAATTGATTATAGTAGGACAATTACCTCTCCATCCCCTGAAATACCATTTATAATGAGGTGTAAAGCCACTACTGAAATAGGTTTTTAAATTTCTATAACTTTCCTTATAATAATGCAGCAAAACACTGAGATCATTTCTATATGTGTATATTTAAGTTGATGCAATTTGATGGGCATAGCCCTTTACAAGATTATAACATATGAAAGTTAATATTGTTAACCCATTCAATTGACTCTAGGTGAAATAGAAGATTCAGCCACTGGTTAGGCAACTTTTTCCCTTAAAGCAGAACAGTACATGAAATCTGGCATAAGAATACCAGAATAAAACAGAAGAAATAAATTTTATTAAATCTTGTTTGTAAGTACCATGATAAATATACTTATTAAAAAACTGGGGACACAGGTATCTGAGAAAGTGCTGCACCTGTCCTCACTGACTACTGCTCCACGGGCTGACGTGTTAAGTCAGGCCAACGACTTTGATCCCATTTACACACCCACAATAAGCCCAAGATATTATTCAACATTAGCCATAGATCAAGTTCCAAATGAATTGCCATTTGTCCATACAGTAACATTTTCAGAGCATCTTGGTTGATATTTTTTGTCTTTCTTTATACCTCATTTTCTAAAAGATCAAGAAAAAAATATAAATATTACTAGTTGAGTTTGTGTAGGTTTAAGAAAAAAAAAAAAAAGATAAACAATTCTTATATTTCCACTTCCCACAAGTTTTTTGTTCCTTTTTTGCTTTCTCTGTGTCTTTTTTTCATCACCATCATCATCATCGTTGTTGTCATCATCGTCACGAATATTTAGAGACGCTAATATATAATTTTAAAATGTCTGAGAATCCCTTCAGTTTCCTTGTTTCCTTTTGTTCTCAAAGCCCTCCTCAGATGGCTTTCTCTGCAGTAACACAAATATTTTTAGGGAGGCTGTCTGGAGGCCCAGAACCTGCATTTGGACTAGAACTCTAATGAGATGACTGAGTCCTGTCCCAAAGGAAGGGAGGGAATTCTGAAAGAAATGACTATAGTAGCTTTCATAGTGTCCTCAGAAATACAGCACCCCTCCCTCAGTTACCTCAGAGTAGGAAAAAGAGAGGGCTGACCATGTGGCCTTGACCCAGAAAGTGGGTCAAGAACATGATGTCCATTTTCATATGATATACTAGAGGTCCAGTGCACAAAATCATGCACAGGTGGGGTCCAGCCTGCCAGCCCAGTTCCCAATAGGGGTAGGGAGGGTTGATTAGGGGTAGGATTGGCCAGGGGGAGGGGCCATGGGTGGTTGGCTGGCCGGCTCCAACCCCAACTGGGATGGGGGGTTGATCATGGGTGTGGCTGGCCAAGGGGAGAGGCAGCAGGCAGTTGGCTGGCCGGCCCCACCCACTGGTCAAATTCCCAGTGGAACTCCTGATCTAGGTGGCAATTTGCATATTAGCCTTTTATTATTTAGGATAAGTACATGATGTTCAAAGCATTGCATGGCTAAACCAAAAGCTTAAAAACCTGAGCCAGTAAGTGGGAAGGCCCTTTGTAACAGTACTGTGATTTATAAGCGCTAGTTAGTAGTATTACTACTGCTGTTTCCTGGTTCCTGTGAAATTTTAAATGCTTGTTTTATTAGGAAAATGCTTAATTAGGAAATAAATCTCATGAAAAGGCACTGTTCCAAGTCATATTCATTTTTATCTCTACCATTCTGTGCAATAAGCACATTTAGAGAAATTCCTAAAGGGATTCAGCTAGTGGAGGAAGCAAGAGCAGCTGACTAAACCTTTCTGTCACAGATTTAATTCACACAAGGTCAACCCAGTCAGCCATTGTCTGCAATAAGGAAACTCACCACACTTCCTGGTTGTTATGAGGGTACTCAGGGAAGAGCTTCTGCCTCCTTTGGTTGGAAGATAGTGCCCTAAGGATCTCAATTCTATGATTGCAACATGAATATTTAATCCCAGGTGATAGCCAAACACTAAAGAAACACTGAAAAATAATAACAACAGCAATCCAATTTAACTCAATGTACACTATCTGTCCTAAAATGGAGCAACACAAACACGATATACTGTATGGGACTTAAGAAAATGAAAATAGCCAAGATGTATGTATAGTCCTTACTATGTGTCAGGAATTGGCCTAAGTGCTCTAAATACATTAGCTCAATTATTCCTCACAACAGCCTATGGACTCGGAACTATGATTATCTTACTTGACAGATGAAGCCCAGGAGAATAGGTCACCTGCCCAAGGTCAATGCTGGAGCTAGGATTCAAACCTAGGCAATCAGGGCCTAAAGATAACCACAATGTTTGGAGTTTCAGTGAAGTTAGGAAAAAGACTGTGTATTTTTATCTGAATTCTGCCAATTGTAAGTATGCCTTTGTGTTTGATATCTTCTTTTTGCTCCTCCAGATCCACACCCGGTGCTTTTCTACCTTGCTCTGTGCACCAGAATCTGGCCAACATGGAAAGCATCCAATGGGCTTCAGGTTGGGCTGGCAGTAGCTGGAGACAAAAGGTCAATGGAGAGTAAGGTCAGGTATTTATTTTCCTGGCTCCCTCAGTCTGGTCACTACTGGTCAGTTACAACCTCCTGTGGAATTGGCAGCTCCAGTCAAATGACTCTTTTTTCCACTTCTCCCCTCCTCTGCCCCTAAACCCCTAGACATAACAATAGCTCACTGCTGTTACAATTGCTGGGGCACTGAACTATATGTGTTATTTTCCCTAAGCCCTGACTATATCTTTGCAAACAGGACTTTATTAAACTTTATTCAAATCACAATTCCTAGATCTGAGCAGAGAATTGATTTCTCTATCTAGGTTACATATGACTGGTCAAAATAATCACCACATAACCTTCACTATCCCCATTTTCTAGTCTCTGCACAACAGGTTCAGGAAATAAATTCTATAGCTGCCCCCCCAAAAAATACATTATACCTACTATAAGCATATGTGAAAATTATCTTTCTTTTTTCTTAGTTTTTTTTTTTTTTTTAAGAAACCAGGAATTGAGGTCTACAAATAGAACAGCCTTTTTATTCTAATAATAGTCATAGATTCTATTAAAACATCCTGAGTGTCAAACAGCAGGACAGTAATAGACCTATCCCCGTTGGGGGTTAGTCTCTTTGAGTTGAATAAGCATATGGAAGCCTTAACTTAAGTGTCATAAATCAGACATTTAGCCTAATTAAATACAGAAATATCTGACATCGTGCATCTGATAATACTAGCTAGATAGTTGGCTTCCTGGAACCAGGTAATAAAATATATCCAGGAAATGTGATTCCATGGGGCAGAAAGAGACCAGGTGCATCCTTGTTTTTTCTTTCAACCCAATTAGTCATTTATCAGACACAATGCATATTTATAACTATGTCTCAGACAAAAGCATCGAGAATCTGAACTGACCTTAAAATCTCTTCTTCAAAATATCTGATCTTAGCAATTACTTTAACAGCTCACCTTGTATTAAGAATGTAGATTACCTCTATTGAAAAGATGTGAAAATAACACACTGAGACATAATTCAAAAAATTATATATATGGTTGCCCACTCACTCCTCTTCCCTAATCCTCCTTAATAGTGTTGACAACTCTTTTCTATTCCATTTCTGGTTTCCATTGTGGAAAATCTAGCTTTATAGCTACATTTCTGTTGGCTTGGTTAGAAGGATGCATTTCCTTTAACTGTGACTTGATGTTTGCTAAGTTAAATTATGTGTGGGAGGGGGTGGTAATTACTCACTGTCTTTGCTTATAAACATTATTGGAGCTGAGACCTTTTACTAAGAGCTCCATCATCAGAATGTGACACACAGGTCTTAAAGCTATGCACAACTACTAGTGGGATGAGTGTGTTATGTGCATAGAGTCAGCTCCGACTCCTGGTGACTCTATGATTGAGTGATGTCCCTGATGTCATAATCTCAACAGCCCTGCTCAGATCCTGCAGACTCGTGCCTACAGCTTCTTTTATGGAGTCAATCCATCCTGTATTTGGTCCTCCTCTTTTTTCTGCTGCTTTCTGTTTCTCTTGGTATTACTGTCTTTTTCAAAAACCTTGCCATTTCATGATGTGTCTGAAATAGGAGAGCTTCAGTATTGTCATTTTTGCCTCCAGCAATGTTTAAGGCTTAATTTACTCTAAAACCCACTTGTTCATATTCCTAGTGGTCCAGGACTAGTGGGATGGATACAACAAACTGACATTTCTCTGAAATAGGGTTTCATAGAACAATGAATAGATGCATAATACATTGACCCATCATAGCAATAAGTATTTAGGGACTCTCTTGGGGTACTTCTGGACTGGAAGGAAACAATGACCATGGCCTAATATTAAAAGATGAGAATCCTATATCTCCTCTAATTCTAGTTCTAACACCATGTTAATGTGGACAACAGAGCTCCCCACTATAAAATGACAATTCTCTATATGACCTGGCTCACATAACTCTCTCCCATAATGATTAGGGCTAAGCTGTGTATCCAAAACAATATTACAGAAATGATATGTGTGACTTCCAAGGTTAATTCATAAAAGCCATGTGGCTTCTGTTTTTCTCTTGTGTCACTCAATCTGGGAGAAACCAGTTGATTCATGGAAGAGCCCACATAGTGAGGAACTGAGGCCTCTTACTGAGAGCCAGTACCAACTGCCAGTCACATGATTAAGTTGTCCTGGAAGCATATCTCCACACCCCGGTGAAGCCTTCAGATGAATGAAACTCCAGCTGACATCGTCACTGTAACATTACAAGAGATTCCAAGCCAATATCATTCAGCTAAGCTACTCCTAAATTCTGGGTTTATAGAGACTGTATGAGATAATAACCATTTGCTACCATATCCTTAATAATTTTGGGATAATTTGCTACAAAACAATAGACAACTAAAATGCTCTTCATTCTGATTTTCTACTCTATATAAGGTTTATCCTATATATGTATATATCCTTTTCCCAACCCTGACACACACATATTGAATTCCAAACAAGCCCTCCACACAAAAGTATAGCAAAATATCTAGCTGATGCACACTCTGATAATGGCACAATTTTAAATAATTAATGCTCTAAGCTATACATGTCCATAGTTGCCTAGTTCATGGTACAACCAATAAAGGTTTCTCTGTAAAAGTCCTTATCCAAGACATTTTTTATAAAAAAAATACTCCATGTTTGATCTTCGTAACGTTTAACTTTAACCTATTTGCAACTCAGTAGATCACGCCATTGTATAGTAGTATAAATTAAAAAAAAACAAAAAAGGGTGATATCATTTTATTACACAGAGAACCATAAGTAGTGAGTTAATATCCTGACATTAATTCCTTTGTTAACTGCCAGAATTGAGTCATATTATCTCAGTTGATACTGAAATAAATGAGTGAGACAGTTAAGAGGAACATCTGGCTGTAATACTGCAAAGGTCTAGTTAGTGCATTTAAACCAAGTAAGAGTGTCTCCAGCTGTAGTAAAATTCCAAACTATTATTCATTGTCACTTTTTTATGAGTCATGATGACTTTATACAAAGAGAGTGAAAATATTAACAATGCCAGAAGCACCCAAAGCAGATAAATATATCATTCTTTCCTACCTGTCTTCTTCTCTATATAAAATCAATTTATCATTCACAGATCAGATCAATTTTAAAACACAAAAAAAATTAAAGAAACATATTTACTGTTCATATCACTATATCTCCAAGACTAAAATAACAAAATAGATGAAAAATCACATTTCTAAAACCTTTTGGACAGAATGTTTTTAGTAAAATCAGTTAAAAATGTTTTCTGTATGAGATTCCAACATAAAAATAGGCCTGAAAACACAGTTTATGTCCTTAGATTCGGCATGAATTTCTCATAGAAAATCAGCATTCTAAAAAACCTAAGTAATATTAAAAGTATTGAATTGTAGTTCAAATGAAATTTTACTCTATACAAATTTAGCTTCTGCAAAGGGCAGAAGTTTTCTCTTATATGATCTCATAAAATAATTTTTTAGAGTTGTAAGAATTAGAGAAAAATAAAAAAAAATACAAAAAGAATGATATTCAAATGTTTTATCCTTAAACAAATGCAGCAGAATTACACTAAATATAGGGTGCTATGAAGGTAATGGAATGGGAAGTTCAATGTGCTTTTATGAAATACTCAAATGATCAAGGGTTAACTCATTAATTCTTGGCACTAGATATTACATATCTAATTTTAAAATTTTGTTTGATATTTATACTTAATATCTGTATTTGATACATTTATAAATTATCAACAGGGTAGGAATGAGGAACATTTACTTCTGTTATTAAGTTGGCTGACAGTATCTTAGGTATGGGTCAATAAAAAATAAAGAGTAAGTGAAACAATTTTTGTTTAATCAATTTTATTTACTGTTGTATCAAAATTATAACCTGGTGAACCAAGGAATTTAAGATATACCTAGTAATTACAAATCTATAAATAATTTATTTTTTAATCAAAATTGTGACTGGACATATGCTTAATATAATTTCAAAAGGGTTATTTTACTCTGAGAAATTATTGATTTAATTCTGAGAAATTTTATGCATTGGATTGTATTTACTTCTGATATAATATAAAGCTATTATTTCTCTCTAGGTATCTCAGAATATCTGTTGAAAGAAATGAATGAATGAATGAATGAATGAATGAATAAAAGAACTTTTCATCAATTAATTCTGGCAATGTTTTGGCATGAATATACTCCATTTGTTTAAAAACTATTGATATCCTTATGTTGGTCATTGTGTTTTTACTTGGCTTTTTACTTACATAGAAAATTGCATGCAAAAACTACTTTTACTTCTTCCTCCCTCTCAAAATCTACATTGAGTATAATTATCTGCATAATAATTTATCAGAAAATCAAACAATTACTTTTATATCCATTGCATGCCTAGCTAAAAGGAATGACTTGGGTCCTGGCATCAAGGAGATGGAAAATATAACCAGAGAAATCAAGTTAAGTCATATGAAACAATTAAGGAGAATTAAGTGCTATGATGTATAACAGCATTTTCCAAAAAATCCAGATGTTAATAGATGTTTTATTTATTTTTTAAATTCTCCCTTGGTCAAGTAAGTTTGGGAAATAGTTCTTAAGACATCACTCTCTTGGCAATTCACAATGTCCATTAGCATATTAATGACTGAAAAGTTTTTCAGCAAAGAATATGGTTGTACTTTGATTAACCTAGAATATTCAAAATTTCTTTAACCATTGAAGCCTTAGTTAAAATGTTCCATTTTGATCATGAAAATTTCCTAAATAAAAAGAAAAAATAACACAAGCATTTTCCACATTATTTTAACAAGCATTAGGATTTTATCATATTTAGATATTTTAATCTAAATAATAATAAAAGATTACTTATACAATTAAGGCCATCCTGCCTCCTTTTCTTTCCTCCTTCACCAGAGGTTATTATTATTCTAAAACTGGTGTATATTCTTTTTGTTCATATATTTACTTTGACTCATATGTTTGCACCCATAGACAATATTTAGGATTTGTGTGTTTTAAATTTTTATACATTATAATTTATTAATTTTTTTGAAAATTATATTTAAGAGGTAGATTTGCATAAATAAACAAATGGGACTACATCAGAATAAAAACCTTCTGCACATTTCAATAAAATGAAAAGGAAGTCCACTATATGGGAGGACATATTTGGCAATGATACATCTGATAAGGGGTTAATTTCTAAAATATATAAAGAACTCATACAACTAAGGAAAAAAAAAAAAAAGACAAACAATTCAATTAAAAAATGGACAAAGGCCCTAAACAGATACTTTTCCAAAGAGGACATACATATGGCCAAGAGACATAAGAAAAATGCTCAAAGTCACTAATTATCGGGATGAACATTAAAATGACAATAAGGTATCACCTAACACCTGTCAGAATGGCTACCATTAACAAATCAACAAACAAGTGCTGGCAAGGATGTGGAGAAAAGGGAACCCCAGTACACTGCTAATGGGAATGCAGACATTATGGAAAACAGTATGGACTATCCTCAAAAAAATTAAATATGGTACTGCCATTTGACCCAGCAATCCCACTTCTGGGAATATATCGTAAGAAGCCTGATACACCAATCAGAAAATACTTATATATGCACCCTTATGTCCATAGCAGCACAATTTAAAATAGCTAAGTTCTGGAATTAGCCCAAGTGCCCATCAGCAGATGACTGGATTAAAAAGCTATAGTATATATACACAATGGAATACTATGCAGCTATAAAAAAAAAAGGATCTCTTACCCTTTAAGACAGCATGAAAGGACCTGGAGAGTATTATATTAAGAGAAATAAGTCAGTCAGTGAAAGGCAAGTATCACATGATCTCACTCTTATGTGGAATCTAGTGAATAAAATACACTGATGAAAAAAATAGGTCCGGACCTATGTAGAAGCATAAAACAGACTGACCAGTCTCAGAGGAAAAGTGGAGGGGAAGGGGGGAATAATTAGGGAGCTGTTTGGGAAGGGGGAGGAGACTAACCAAAGAATTTATATGCATAACCCATGAACACAAATAATAGTGCTATGAAGGTCTGGTGGGGGAGGTAGGTGGGAATAAAGGTGGTCAATGGGGAAAATGGGGGACATCTGTAATACTTTCAACAATAAAGATAAATTTTTTAAAAAATTTTAAAGAAAAGATCTACAATGTTATAGATTTAGTTCATTTGTTTTGAGGAATTGTGTTCTTTGTAAAAATACACCACAAAAATTGATTATTCAATAACCTATTTAAAACATGTGACTTGTTCCCAATATTTTTCTACTACAAACATGTGGTGAACATCCTTGTACCTAAATCCTTGGATGTATGTTGAAGAGATGTTCTAATGTATATGGATAAAAGTGGAATTAGTAAGTTATAGGTATCCATATTATTAACGTTAGTAGAAATTTCAAACTTCTCTCTAAAGTAACTGAACTCCGTGACGCAACAACCATCACACTGCAGGAATTTCCAGGCACTCACATCTTTGCAGACACTCAGACGTGACTTTATACTAATCAGATGTGAATGCATTTATATTATGCTGATGCACAATGCTAATTCCCCTTATTATTTTTTAAAGATTCTTTATTGATTTTTAGAGAGAGTGGAAGTACAAGGGAGAGGGAAATATCCATGTGAGAGAAACACTGACCTGCTGCCTCCTGCACTGCCCTTACCAAAGACTGAGCCCACAACCCGTGCATGTGCCCTGACCAGGAATTGAATTGGCAACCTTTCAGTGCATGGGACAACACCCACCCAACCAACTAAACCACACAGGCCTTATTATTCTTAAGACCTGAACATATTTTCATAAACATATTGGCCATCTGGCTCGCCTCTTTTGTGAATTGTGAAGATTTGATAGTGCCAATTATATATTTCCTAAACTACTCTTTCATTGTACAAATTCAATGCAAATGCTTCCCCTAGTTTATGGCTCAATTTTCATTTTGTTTATAATTTCTTGTGGTGTATTTTGAGAGGTTTTAATGCTTATCAATTTTATAAAGTTTTCACTTTGGTGTCTTTTGTCCTAAAATTTTCAAAATTTATTTTTCATATATAAGATTTTATTCCATCTGGTATTTATTGTGTCATACAGGCACTTAATATTCTCAGTGACATTTCTTGATTAATCTATTCTTTCCATGGATTTCCAGTGAACTAGCATTAGAAACTAAGTCTTTTTAGTATAGAGGATATCATTAGCAGTTGAGACAAGGGAGATGATTCACTATTGCATAGACTAGTATACATGACTAGTACAGACTAGAGTAACTACTAGTATACATGAAGGACTGCATGACAGAAGTGGTCTTCAGATAAGGTCTGAATACTGCATTGATATGAGACATAGGTTTTTTGTGTCAGAACTTCATTGATATCCTTTCTGTAATACTTATTGCAAAGGAATTTATCTTGCTAGAAATTAATGTCTTCTTTTGTAAATAGAGACAATATGGATTATCTAATAGTATTATTTAATGAGATAGTATATGTAAAGAGTGGTTACTATAATATCTTGTGAATAGTAGTTGTTCAAAGTTTCTAGTAGTAATAATAGTTTTTGCTGTTGTTAGTCATACCAGTAAGAATGGTAGTGGTGCCACTCTTAGCAGTTGTTAATCTGAAAGAAATTCCTAGGAAAAGAAAGATAGAACGGAGTATTGTCTGACTATAAATGTGAGGATTAGCAATGACTCCAAGCTGGGGTTTGGAGAATACGATGAAAGATTAATTGAAAATACCATTTTAGGGCAAAGGTTCTCAAAGTGTGGCTCCAGCAGCAGCAATTCTTGAGGACTTACTTGTTAGGTTGGCAAAATCAGGACTCCAGACCTACTCAGACAGTCTGACTGACAGGAGGCCCAGTTACCTGTTTTAACAACCTCTCCTGCGCCCTCCTTCCCAGGTTATTGTTTTGCAGGCTCAAGTTTGAGACCCACTGGTTGAGAACAGGATGAGTAAGTGGGATGCTGAGAAAGCAGGTGAACCAGGTGCATGAGAAAATGTCAGAGCTAAAGATGTAGATTTCTCAGCTAAAGAGCTAAAATTCTCTCCCAATGCCTTTACTTGCTTCCCAATCCCAGTCATTGGTTGTATTGTACAGAATGGCTTCCCGATCCCAGAGTCATTATTCAGCTTTCAAGTTCTCCTTGCAGCCCACCTACTCAGCAAAGCAATGCCAAGTTTGCAAAACATAATCATTCCCCGTCCTTCCCACAATCTCCTTCCTACACTGTTCTCCTGCTTTGAGCTTGGAGGCTCCTCAGGGAAGGCAATTTGTCTGGCACAATTTCATCTAACATGAAATGTCATGTACATTTACAGAGCTTTATAAATAATAAATGAGGGTAGTAATGGCCTAGAACTCAGCTTTAATAGTAGGAATCCCTGGCCATTAAATATAGAACAGTTACCAACAGTGTGTGTATATATATATATATATATATATATATATATATATATATATATATATATATAGTGGCCCGTACCAACAGTGTGTGTGTGTGTGTGTGTGTGTGTGTGTGTGTGTGTGTGTATATATATATATATATATATATATATATATATATATATATATATATGTATGTATGTATAGTGGCCCTTCCCAGGTCCCTAAAAAGCAGAAGTCTGCAAAGAACATGCTGTTGTCTGTATTCTTTAAGAGCACTTTTCTTTCAAAAACCAATTTCCTCTTAAATGCAATAGGTGTAAGAAAAAAAAAGAAAGAAAGAAAAAAAACAGAGAGAGAGATGAGCAGTAGCCAGCCACAGAAAACATTTACCTTCTTTCAGATTTCTCCATGGTATCTTGGAGGGAGTTTTATTGATTCTTCAGTAGAAATGGAGGTGAAGAAATAATGAGAGATCTTATTATAATAGCCTACCAGACACCTGAGCAGTGTATTAATTTTGGCCATAATATGTCAATTCCAACTGCACAAGAATCAATTCTGTAGGCCCCTCATGTAAGCAGATGTACTATGGCCTGCTCCAGAGCAGGATGCTTATGGGAATAGCAGCAGCATTTCACACTAGTGCTGACTGCCTTGTAACATCTGGGAATCCATGTTTAATAAAAAAGCAAAACTAATCTTCAGGGACTTGAAACATGGCCCTCCTAATATTTATAAATACAAGATAATTCTGATGTGTTTCTTATTGTGGTTTTCCTTTTGCTTTAATATTTGTATATCGCATGTATGCACACATGTTAACTTAAAATCTGTAAAATCTATAGGATAGCATGTAAAAAGTAGACCAAGAAAGTATATCTTTTATCTTCATCTAGTGAGGGAAAGAAGGAAGCAAGTATTTAGGAAGGAGTCTCTGCTCAACTTTTCAGTTGAAAGATATTTGCATCAGAATGAATAGGTTTTCCTGGAAAATTAATTCCGTGACTTAGGAAAGTCCTTGGATACCAGTCAGAAGGATGATGAATCTTATATAATCAAAACATGCTTATCTAGCATCGAAAATTTGAAGCGGTGTTAGGCAAATCTGCCACCTGCGGCTGCTTGTGTACAGTTGTGTAGTCTATGAGAAGCAATTTCTTTTTTATGAGTCCAAGTTGATGATGTAGCTTTGGGCATTATTACAACATGATTTATTGTTATCTAACCCACACCTGAGGGGGGAAAAATGGCACTGTCATCTGAACAGAATAAAATTTCTTTTTGAGTAAATTTTTTAACAAGCCTGCATGAAGGTCACAATTTCACCATCTCAGTCAAAGGGGAAAGATCACACAAAATAAACCAAGACACGAGTGAGAGGTGGGCTGCCAGGATTTTCTAGTGACATCAACAAGAGTCAGTTCTCAGTTTCTTTTCAAAATATTGATATGAAAGCATAGTTGATTCATCTGAATAGGACTAATATGCACACACATGATTCATTCACTTATTAATGCATGATAACATTTTTAATAAGTGCTAATTTTGTTTTAATGTCAATGCCAGTCATTAAAAATCCCAAATCAGGCTGCAATAAGAACAGACATCAGAAAAATTTATGGATATCCAATTCCTATTTTTAACTCATCACCATATTAATTTTATTTTCTAATTATTATTAAGATATATCCACTTGTCCCCAATGCCCCACCACCACCCTGGTCCTAGCTAGAGTCCTCTGTAGCTCAGGAGTAACAATATCCTCCCACCTGGCCTCTGCATCCATCTTGCCAAGCTCTTATCTTTCTCCGTAGAGGAATCAGATGATCATCTTCAAAACTCAAATTGCATTGTATTTCCCCTCAGCTTATAAACTTGCAAAGATTTCTAATGGTTCATAGCATAATGAAAAACAACTGAGGACCTGCAGATGGCTGCTATTGGCCTGTCCATCCTCTGCAGTAGAACTCTCCAGCTCTTAGTGCTCTTGGCTCTGCCTCTTCCAATACTAGTTCTGTACTTCCCCTCCCCCTCCACTCCTCCCCTGCTGTCCCAGGACACGTAGTTATTGTTCTCTCTTAGTTCACCGTGATCCATCAGGTCTCTGGCCATTCTGCTTTACTTTTTTCAGAGAACATTTCCCTGACAATTCCACTCTATTCCAAACAGACCAGATCCCCCTACTATATGCTCTAATCATCCATGTTCCTATACCTCCTAGCTCTGTAGGAGGTAGCTACTTTGAACTAAGCTGTGCAATTATCTAATTGATAGCTGTCTTCCTCACCAGTTAACAAACTTCAAGAGGGATTGGCCCGTGTTAATTAAAGTGCACCAGCCTGCCACAGAGTAAGACAGTCATTCACTAAAAATACCAGATGTACATATACATTATTTACAAGACAAAATAAAAGAAATATTTCCTAAAAGTTAGAAGAATAACGGTGAAAATGAAATAGATCGAAATACTTAAGTAAAATTGAAATGTACTTAGACATCTAGAAATTTAAATAATTAACTGTCATTGTGAAATGGATAATTGAAGGAAAAGGGGGTTGATAAGTTCAGATCTTTTATTTTACTCAAAGACCATTCATCTGCTGACCTAATGCCTCTTGGGCTTTCAGAACACCTCACAATTTTGATTTGCTGTATGTTAGCAGTTATGAATCATAATGGTAAGCATTAGATTTTTTTGTATTTGTACAAAGAAAGAGATTAGAATGCCAATAACTAATGCACTTAAAAAGCAAATGAAATGCATGTCAAAAACAGCCTCATGAAATAAGTGAATCAGAAAATCATTTCAGTGCAATGGTGCCCAAAATTACAGATCTAAAGAGTGATTGTGCCCTTCACCCTTTTATCTTTTGAGGCCAATGTTCAAAATGTATTATAAAATATCAATCTTACAATCTGGATCAGCCGCTTCTGCTGTATGAACATATACATAAGACAAATGCTCTCTCTGTTCTATAGCAAGGCTCTACATAACTGACAGTCTACTTTCAAAACTGCATTGGACAGATTTGTGTATCCTTCTAGAAGGACTGGACAGTGACTCTTCATCTGATCTTTACCTGGTTTAAGATTTACAGCAAGGAGCTCTCAACCATTTGTCTTGATTTTTAACAAATAGAAACCAATGTTGCCCTGGATTCTAAAATGTACCAACATAGTTCTTGGGGGAAAATACACATAATGTCGAACTTTATAGTCCTAGTTTACCCATCAACTTCCTATGAACATAGTAAAAATTGCTGTTGACATTTTTAAGAAGGAGTAAATTCATTTTAAATAACTCAGCCCTATTGACATATTATACTTCTCTCAGTACATGAGTAGATAAAAAGCTATGTTACATTTACACAATGGAATACTATTCAACTGTTAAAAATAAAAAAGAAGGATCTCTAACCCTTTTAGAAAGCATAGATAGACCGGGAGACTATTACGATAAGTGAAATAAGCCAGTTGGAGAAAGACAACTATCACATGATCTCAGTTACATGTGGAATCTAATGAACAAAATGATGAACCAAATGGGCCCAGAGACATGGAGGCAGGAACACATCTCACAGGGAAAGGGAAAGGAAGGTGAGTGTGGACAGGAAGAGATTAACCAAAGAATTTATATGCATAGCCCAGGGACATAGACAATGGTTTAGTGAAGGCCTGGGATGAGACCTGAGTCTGGCCAATGGGAGTAAAGTGGGAGAAGGAGGTATGGGGCACATTTCATAATACCCTCAATAATAAAAATAAATTTAAAAAAATGACTAACAAAGAAAAACAGTTGGATTTTCAAGAAGAAAATGAGGTGAAGCAGGGCAAAAATATAATAAAAATTTCACCTTGATCTCTTTAGCAAAAGGCTTGAACAAATGAAATAATGTGCTTGTGAGAAGCAACAGGAATATGGCCCATTTTTAAAAGTTGTGAACATGAAAATCCCCCATTTGCCTCTTTGAACACATAGGTAGAACCAGGCTAGTGTGGTAGTCACAGTGCTAGTCACCAAATATTTTCTTTTTGTTTTCCTTTCTGTGCACACTGTGGGATTGCATTTCATTAGAATGGCATGGCCATGAACTTGCTTTGGCTGACAAAATGTTCGAAGTTATGGGTGTCACTTGGGGTGGAAGCTTTGACAGCTAGTGTACAATTTGCAAAGTTCCATTCCCATTGCCACTGCACTGGCATTGCTGCAGGTAATAAAATAGCTTCATCCTAAGCCTCCAATTGTAAAGGTGTGGATTAGAGCCCCAGCTGAACCACTGTGGATGTGTATCTTGAGTGAGAAATATGCCTTTGCTCACTTAAGCTCTTAAAAGTTGGATTTGTTCATTTCTCTAGCCATAACCTAGCCCATCCTATATTATATATACTTGCATACTCAAGCTATCAAAAACAATTTCAAATTTTACACTGATACATTTTATTTATTCATTTACTTATTATTTATTTATATTGATAATAATGAACATCATAGAATAAAAGAGGCCCAGGGATGCAAGAATTGAAGAATGTCATCAAAATTCAATTCATGAATATTCCTTACTCCACGACTCTCTTATCATTTCCTTTTACACTTTTTAACCCGAGAGAGGAAAACTGTATGTATTTGTATAATCATCTAAGAGAAAATACAGCACTTGTATGTTATTCCAAGGGAACAGCACACTTTACTGGTCACTGAAAACAGCCCCATTTGTTCTCAAAATACATTCCTTGGGGGAAGTAAAGGTTCAGTCTCTGGTGTTTTCCATTTGCTCATCTTAAGCTTTTAAAAGTTGAAGTTGTTTGTTCCTCTAGCACAGGGGTCTTCAAACTACGGCCCGCAGGCCACATGGGGCCCGCAGAGGAGTCTGATCCTGCCCGCCAGGTTTTTTGGGCAGTGAGCGCAGCCGAGGTGTTACAGTAGGAATTAGTAGTTCATATAGTCCGGCCCTCCAACTCTCTGAGGGACTGTGATCTGGCCCCCACTTAAAAAAGTTTGAGGACCCCTGCTCTAGCATAACTTAGCCCATCCTAAAAGGTATATGTTTAAAATATCTAAAAGAACATCCTTTTTCAAACGTTGTCTAAAAGAGTACATATCATCTTGAAGGCTTGTACAAATGACTATATTGATGCATAAATCGTGTAGCAATGCCAACTATGAGGAACATCGTGACTCAGATCATGATTCAACTGAAGGCTCTGAGCACCTGGAAGCACATCTTTTGTTTGCTGTCTGATGGTGTCCCTTGAGTTAAATAGCAATGCAGACACAGAGAAAAGCTGGAGAGTTTGGTTCATCCACCTACACAGAGTGGGGTAAATCTTTGCCTTGCTTCCAGGATGAATGTCAACAATGTTCACATCATTTTAGAAAAAAAAAAATTCCAAGCAGGACTTCAAGCTCTTCAGGCCCTCTACTACCTGTTCCTGTGCCCGTGATAGATCTCCAGACTTTTCCTAGGAGGGCTTGTATGTGAGAGCAGGTTAGATGGCAGTGTAGCAAAAGTGAGCAGGGTGCTTTGCCAGGACCACTATTCTCAGGTTATTAAAAAGAAATACAAAGTACTCTCGGGCTACTAATATTGCTTACTTAAAGGGATTGTGAGGATAACATGAGTTAATCTATACAAATTGTTTGATGCACAGCAGTAGCTTCATAAATTATAATTGTTATATGGTAACAATAACGGTGATAGTTTGCAGGGTTATTGATATTATTACTTAAATCAATACTTTATATGTGTGTATTTCCCAAGTTCAATTCTCAATCATCATCTTTTTTTCCACTCCATACTTTTCTTCCAAGGAAATCTCATTTACTCTATGGTTTCCATTATCAACTTTAAAATAAGATTCCTAAATGTACATACTCACCCATGATCTCCAGGCTGAATTTCCAATTTCCTCTAGAACATTTTCAACTGGATGTTCCATTCTTTTCTCAAACTCCTTATGCCTACATCATGCACCATATCCACAACCCAGGCCTGGCCTTACACCTGGGTAAGGATGAACCTTGTCTTAGGGCCTGATATTGAGGGTTTCCTCTAGCCCCTCTCTGACTGCACCCCTCTCCCCCAGAGCAAGAAATCTGCAAAACCATCACTATATATATATCACAAATGCCCTATTTTTCCCAAGGGCAAGTAAAATTACTGACAAATTAATTGCATAAAACTAAATTTCCCAATTATCTATCCAAAAATTAAAATAAATACTCAATAGTAGATTCATGAAATCTAACAAAGCCTTATATTTAATATTTCTATAAACAATGCAAGCTGATTTTCTAAGTCTCATTTTGGTTCCTTGATAATTAGCTGCCCTCCTCTCCATTTTCCACTTCAGAAATAATTTCTGATTTAACTTCTAAAAACTGGAATTGAACTATTTCTAAGCAGGGAAAAGATAAATGACCATTAATTCAACTGATAATTAAACACCTGAAAATCACAAAAGGCTGTATCATCGTCATTTTCTGCCTTTCTACAATTAAGAATTTTATTTCCCTCTAAGTGGAAAAATTATTTTCTCAAGTCAAAAGAAGTGGCAGCTGCACACAGAGTAGTGTGCCCTGGCATTTCTAGAGGTGAAGTCGCCTCTCTCTGCTCTTCACCAAACAGCTCCTATCAGAACTTACTGAATGCAGGCAGCACCAAGTATGGTGGGAAGGGGCTATGTCAGAACCCTCTGTCATCAATGAACTTGACTCTAAGCAGGCAAAAGAATCAAGGTTGGGGGAGCTGCCAATGATTTTCTTTTCAGCTGATGACAAGGATAAGCCAGGTCAATTGGGCGGGTCGCTTAAACATTTTAGACTTTACTTTCCTCCTCTCTCAAATGCATTGACCTCTCACATCTGAAACCCTGCTATGTAAGGGAGCTCTCACTATGTAGGAACTGTAAACACATTATGAACCTGATTTTTATAAACGAGGGTTCACAAAATGCTTCTCTCCACTGGCATGTGTGTTATGGTTCATGGGATCGCCTGATTTTGGAAAATACATGGGTGGATCCTGAGAATATTGTGTTAAGTGAAATAAGTCAGAGGGAAAAAGTCAAGAACCATACGATTTCACTCATATGTGGGATATAATACTTAGAGTAACAAATGAACAAATAAGACAAACAAAAACTCATAGACACAGACAACAGTAAGGTGGTTATTAGATGGAGATAGGGTAATAAAGAGAAAGGGGATCAATTGTATGGTGATGGGAAGAGATGTAGCTTTTAGATGATGTATTATAGAACTGTACACTTAAAATCAATGTAATTTTATTAATCAATGTCACCCCAAGAAATTTACTTTTTAAGTGAAAAGTAACAAGTGCATATTTTTTTAAAAGACGACAGCTAACCAAGTAAAATCACTTGAGCGATTAAATAAAAGCTGTGGTGCCACTGATCTACTGATCATGAGATTCATCTCATCAAGGAGGGAGAGCAACAGCACCCGGGGCCTTGGCCATCTCCAATTACATTCTGTAAAAGCCTCCATTCAGCTTATCTGTTGCACTTTCCAGGCTATCTCATGCTCTTTATCACCCACACAATTTTCTAAATAGTCTCTTTCTTTCTTCAGAGTTGCCCCATTTGTCTAGAAAATCCCTATACCTACCTGTAAATGCAGTTCACCTCCTTCTAAGAGCCCACTCTGATCACTCCCAGGTAGGAGACAATATATGATAAGGTGTGTGTTTTGGTAATTATTCATATGCCTGCCTCTCCTGCTAGACTGAAAGAATCTCTGTTTTTCCAGGCTAACAGTGTTGGGCATAGAGACAGAACTTAATACAATTCAATAAATGATATAAAATTACTCTTAGTGAAAACATTTTTAAAGTCTCTGATTTTTTCCCCCCGGTAGTTTGACATGTCATTGCTATTCCATGAAATTTTTTTTAAATACATTTTATTAATTTTTTACAGAGAGGAGGAGAGAGGGATAGAGAGATAGAAACGTCGATGAGAGAAAAACATCGACCAGCTGCCTCCTGCACACCCACTACCAGGGATGTGCCCGCAACCAATGTACATGCCCTTAACCGGAATCGAACCTGGGACCTTTCAGTCCACAGACGGACGCTCTACCACTGAGCCAAACTGGTTTTGGCTATTCCATGAAATTTCTAAAGGTTAACTTGTTATCTCACTTGTGCTCTTGTCTGTCATTATGATTTTAAAGCAGTTGCTGCCACAAAAAGTAAATGGCTGAGCATTATCTCTATTTAATATATTTGAAATGAGCTATTGTTTTTACTTAATATGTTTTCTGTATTGGCCCAACTAATCAGTGTAGCCACACTTGATATTGTACATAAAAACTGCATCTTCCCTTGAATCTTCTGTTCATGTCAAATAACAAATTATGATACACAAACATATCTCTTAGAATTGAAACTGATGTTTATAAATCATAGTAGTCAATAATTAACACGTATAAGGTAAATTCTGCAGATAAAGTTGAAAGTACTTGAAAAATTTATAGTCTAGAAAATATGCTGTGTTATTTGTAAGTGATTAATTTTGGAAGCTTGATGAAATCAACCATGTTGTAAATGTCAATAATCATTATCAGCTACCTAAAAATAAATTTTTCATTAAAATCAAACATAATATCTATAATAATAAAAGCATAGCATGCAAATCGACTGAACAGCCGAACAGCGGAACAACTGTCTGGACTACCAGGCTATGACACCCACTGGCGCCAGGCCAGTCAAGGCGGGTGAGATGCAATTGGTCGGAGCCTGGCCTTCGCCCCAATGATTGCCCTGCAGAGGGAGGCCCAGGATACCAGGCAGTGGTGCTGCGGGGGGTGGGTGGGACCTCCCTCTGCAGGGCAATCGATTGTGGGACTCCCGGACTATGAGAGGGTTCAGGTGGGGCTGAGGAACTCCTCCCCCCTGCCCCCTCAGTGCACAAATTTCATGCACTTGGCGTCTAGATTAATATAAAATTTAAGGTAAAGGCCATGAGCCACTTCCTCAACACTGAAATGAATCTTTAAAAATACTACATCAGGCCCTGGCTGGTGTTTCTAAATGGTTAGAGTGTTAGCCCAAACACTCAAGAGTATGGGGTTTGATTCCTGGTCAACAGCACATACTTCAGTTGTAGGTTCACTCCCTGGCCCCAGTTGGGGAATGTGCAGGATCTAACTAGTCAATGTGTCTGTGTCTCTTTCACACTGATTTTTTTTTCTCTCTCTTTCTCTCTCCTCTTCCCTCCCTTCCATTCTCTCTGAAAAGCAATGGAAAAAAATATCCTCAGGTGAGGATTAACAAAACAAAAAAACAAACTAACAAAAAAAATACTACATTGGGATTCCTCTATCGCTCCTTGAACTTGATTATGCTGAACTCCAGAGAGAGGAGAGAGAAGAAATGAAATAGCCTATTTCTCCCACACATGCTGTGGTCGTTTTGGACTTCAGCTTGTGTAGCCAGCCTCCATCTGAGGTTTGAATGGAGCTGTCCTGGGAAGTTCGTGGTTATAGAAAGTTAGCCCTCTCTTAATGAAACTTTCTACTTCTGCTTCCCACTCTCTATCCAAAACCACTCCAATAAGTCTCAAATAATTTGCCGGGAGTTTACTAGACATAAGTTCCAGGAAATAGGAGATAATTATGATAATTGTACTTAATAGGGCAATAAATGTGACTCATGGGTAGTAAGGGGAAACTTTCAAACTAAGCACATAGTATATATTCAGATGGAAAGCTCTTGAGTCTTTGGATGATCAGCAGACACAGATTTTCAGAGATGGGAATGGAGAGCAAGAGAAATCGGACCCACTTAGTGTAGGAGAGTGGGTACTCAGGGATCTTAAAGGGAAATCAAGGTCTATGCCTGTGGGGCCTCAGTTCCCCTGACAAGAACCGGATCTTCAAGGACATCTGATATTAGATGGGGTAATCATAGGCATATAGGAGAGGCTTTATTGCAGACCAAGTAGACATTGATTGAAGACAAAGCAGTTCTTCAAAGTAGCCTTACAAAGTAGCCGCACATAGCAGCCCTGGCTAATACAGTAGCAAACACGGGAGCCATACCAAGCAGCCATCTAGGCTGGTCAGTAACACATCTTTATACTAACTTAGACGAAAGAGGCTTCTTGTCAAACAGTGACACCAATATTTGGGTTTCAGAAAGGCATGCCTGTGCAATGTAGGCAGTGCAATCTCTGTGTCCTTGCTTTTGCCCTGCACATGACAAATTGGCCTTGAACATCTGGTATACTTTGATTAGGTCCCCCACATTCAAAGTAGCCTTGATCATCTGGCGTCCTTCGACTAGGGTTCCCACAATAAGCCTTAGGTGGAAGCTGAGTTACATATGTCTAAGATGTTTCCTAAATAGACAAAACAGGAAAAAACAAAACAAACAAACAAAAAAAAAAAAACCAGTTCTTAGAAAAACAGAGACAGACAGGGAAGATGAAAAATACCTTACCACATGAACCCTAGAATATTTCATAATTACTCCAAAATATACCTAGAATTTTTCAAATTCTATTGTACTTTCAAGGGAGACATAAAAGAAAACTGAATTAAGGATGTGTGAATTCTTACTTCAAGGAATTTATCACTTCCCATCTTTTTTGAAAACTTGTACATTAAAAGACAACAATAAAACCCTCACCCAAACTTGGAGATTCTGGGAAATGATCATCATGAATGACTTTTATGGGAGAGGCACCAAAAAGCACAGCTAGTTATGATTGCAAATCATCTCCCTAAATCCTTATGTGACTTCCCATACTCCTTTGTAAGCATTATTTTTTAAACACAAACATATTCAACACCAACTGCTAAATTGGTTAGTTTCACATGGCAAGAGGGGCAGCCAATAATCTGATGTGTATTAAGATGGTAATACATTAAAAAATGTATTACCATCTTGCAAATTCTGAGATATGGCATAAATTTATAAAAACAACATTGATATTCTAATTATGATCTAGTCAAGTCAGATTTCTATGTATGTGAGTACATATACATATTTTTTTCTTTCTCCTTCTTGGCCTCCCTCCTTCCAAGGCCCTTCCCCCTCCCCCAAGTCTTCATGGGCTACAATATTTAGATATATATATATATAACATGAATTTATATAAACATGAAGCTAAATACATGAACTATAATCTTTCAAGCAAACTTATATTTATTTAGTCTAAACATCTGTAACACTGGGTATTGTAATTCTTTGTGATATCATAAAAGAATACCTTGAATAAATATGCCATTAGAATAAAATATGACTCATGCTGAGTCTAACCTTAAAAAATTTGAAGGATCCTCTTATTATAAACACTGAGAAGCAGATAAACAGCATCTTGGTGAATAAGCCACTTTGAAATTCTATTTCCAAGATGAGTGTCTATTTACATATCCATATCGCAAGCACAGGCATGCAGGTTGAGGAAGGTAAAAAATATACTTTCCCCAGAATCCTTTTAGCAAAATAATTTCCTTAAAGGAACAAGACCTCCTTCAACTTAGTTATTGCAGAAAGACCCTTAGAGTCATGAACCACATATTATTTTACCAATGAACAGAGATAAAAAAAAAATCAGTTAAAAACAAAAGAGTGGGATAGGGAGAGAGAACACTGAAGTTAGAAATTATACAAATTTGATCATAAGTTATATGAACTTAATCCTGGCCCCTGTTCAAGTCTCTTTTTGCATAAATGAAAAAAATAAGCTAGCACCCCTCCCATCACACACACACACCACACTGAGGAGACATCTTGCAGCTAAAACAGCAGCTATAGGCCAGAGCTGTTCCTTCATTCATTTCAAACCAGAAGATTTGGATGATCTCCAGGCTGAGAAATGGAGATCTGCTTCAGCTTGCTCATACCACCTGTGAAATGTTTGCTGTGCTTGTCACCCAGATACCTGAGTGTCTAAGAAAGTCATAAGACAGTCAGGTGACATTCATTTTGCATATCTATCTGCCAACATAACAACAACAACAAAAAAAACTTGCACTACTGAAGCGGGACACGTTTGAAAGTATGTTTGAAAGAAGAATTTTACCAGGCAGTATGCTTTTGCTTTTAAAGAGCTATCTGTATTAATTCAACAAACCTGTCAATTAATGAGGTAAATTCTAACAACTGAAAAATGCATTGGAAGGCAGTAGTTGAGCTCAATTGCACTGTCTGTCAGTTCAATCAAAATATTTGATCAGTAGCCTGATAAAAAACACAATTTAAATTACTGCTTCCTTCTTTCCCTTGCCTTAATTTATTCTTTCTCACACTGTGTCTTGTTGACCTAAGGATAAAACCTGTGTTATATTATAGAGACCAGTAAGTTTCAAGGTTTTCCCTGAAAGATTGTCTATGAGAGCCTGGTGAGTAGGAGATGCATCAAATTGAATAAACTACATTATTCCACAGTTGATTTTAAAATTTCCTTTTTGAATCTGTTTTATATTTTGATGGGGAGAGGTGGACTATATACAATATATATATATTGAACTACACATTTGGAAGAACTTTTCTTGGTTGCTCTTTGAAATCATGAGTTGTTATAGAAGCACCTGTCATTTCTATGGCCTATCTTTTTTTAAAAAAATTTTTGTTTAAAGTATTACATATGTCTCATTTTTCAGTGGGCTATATATTTATAAAATGAATTAGTACATTTTAAGTGATTTTCAGAAATACTAACATAATATGTAATAGGAAAAAAATTACTAAGTTTTTCATGAAATCACCAATCTAAAAAATAAATAAATAAATAAAAAAGAATTGTGTATGAAAATAAAATGCCTATGGTAGCTATTGGATCCACTTCCACTCCCTTCCTCTGTTCTGCCCCTTGTCAGAATTGCTGAACATAGAAAACAAAAGTCTAACTTTCTCAACTCCTGTGCTGTATTAGGTGCAGTTTAGTTTCTGCCAAGGAGATGCCTCATGGAAAATGCAAGGGAGACAGTGACACTGAGAGGGACAAAGGGGCTCCTGCACACGCGGGTGTTGGTGGCAGCTGGAGCCATATTTTCCTTTTGGTAGGTGTGAGTGGGAGGCTGTACATTTGGCTGGGGTACCAGCAGCTCCTGATCTGTGAGCTGGTGTCAAACCTCTCATGCAAGAAGTCACATGATGGCCTCCTGACTTTGGCTCCTCTAGCCTGTTGAAGATTTTGTAATTAAACCCTTTTTTGCCTCTGTTTCTTGCACTGAACTATAACTGGAAAAAAAATGCCATTATATAAGGAAATGTAATAGTGTGTTGTGTGCAAGCATTTTTTATGATACTGGAATGTTTACAGAGTGTATCCCTGATATTGATGTTCTGTTCCCTTGTTTTTGTCTTGTATCAGCTCTATTTTTATCTTGTCCCAAAAACAGATCTAAAAATTGCTTCCAATTCTTAAAAATATCTCTCTTTCTCCCTTTCTCCCTCCTCTCTCTCTCTCTCTCTCTCTCTCTCTCTCTCTCTCTCTCTCTCTCTCTCTCTCTCTCCATCTATATCTCTATCTCTCTGTCCCTCATTTCCTCCTCTCCCCTCCTGTACCTCCCCCTACATACTCCAACAGCCTACTCTTTGGATATTATTCTTAGATTTTTCTAATTTTTTTTTTTTTTAGATTTTTCTAATTTTCAAAAGCTTCTTGTAGTCATGCCCTCAGCTGGTACTTCTCTTTCTTGTTCTACCTTCAATTTTTATCTGGCCTCCTCATATGTTTGAGTTTCGATTTTCTCTCTTCTCTATCATTCAGAACAATTCCGCTGTCCCAGCTTCTACCCTCAATCTGAATAATCAAGTGCACTGGATAACCAGCAAAACAAAGGACATCCTTAGAACTTTGAATATGTTTATGTTTGTTTATTTGTTGTTTTTGTTTATTAGTATGTGCCTGAAATCTTTACTCTTTGCCTTATGTGGCTTTTTCAAATTCTTCTTTCAGGTAAGTGTAATTCTTTTCCTAGCCTGAGTGCTATTACAAAAACAGCAACAGAAATCTCTCCTTCTATATAGTAGAAATGACTGACTGATTAGCCAAGATTTGTCCTTCCCTTTCATAATGGATAGTTGTTGATGGGAAGTAGGTCCCAGACAGGAGTTACAGTTCCTGGTCCACTTTTATTTAGGTTGACATTATAACAAGCTTTGGCCAATGGGATGCAGGATGCAGTGATCTGTGAACTAAGATGATTACATACTAGTGTGCATTCCCTTTGTTCCCATCTCCTTCTGAAATGACCTTGAAGGCCAAGTGTTGAAGATGAATGCATTCAAATTAAAGGTCGCAGTAATACCTGAATGACTATGTGGAGCAGAGTTCTTACCATTCATTCCTGCCTACTGCTTTAGACAGTGACATGAACAAGCAATACACTTTTATGGAGCTAAGACATAAGAATTTTTTTTGGGGGGTGGGGAGGTTATGCTAAATCAATGAGCCTTATCACAACTAATTCAAGAACAACTTTTAATTTTAATACTTACTGAACATGAGTATGTGCTTCTAGCCTTGACTATAAAATTTAAGTTAACACTAATCAAAATGATGTTACTAAAACACTGTTGAGAGGAAGAGATTATTGAATAAGTAGATGTACTTAAGAAAATACCATCCCTTATCAAAATAAGCTTATTTTCTTTATAAATAAAATATTTATTTTTTTCTATTAGATGCCTCAAAGTTTAAAATGCTAACATGTTATATGAATCTAAATAAAGCAAGTGATCTTGAAATTCTTACTTTCCAGAGCAATTAAAAGTATTTTACACAATTTGGGAAATAATGGCATTTTAGCATTAGGTTCTCTGGTTAACAGGATTGAAGGAAGGAAACCATGAATTGTGCAGATCTCTACAAAAAAAAAGGGGGGGGGAACAGTAGTACATTATCTCACTCATATGTGGAATCTAATGGACAAAATAAACTGATGAACAAAATAGAGCCAGAGACCTAGAACAGGCTGATGAGCTTCAGAGAGAAGGCAAGGGTGGGAGGAGTAGGGGGGGGGGGATTAACTGGGGAACTTATATGCATATACATATAGCCCATGGACACAGATAATAGTGTGGCAAAGGGTTGGGAGGGGCAGATACAGGGAGGAGGAACTCAATGGGGAAAGGGGGGAGGCACATCTGTAATAATTTCAACAATAAAGATAAGTTAAAAAAAACAAAAACAACTAAGGAGTATAAGCCTTAAAGAATAACATGGATATTCTTATGGGACATGTTTTCTCAACAGAAAACCTGATGATATTTTAGGCTGGATAGCTTTTGGCTGTGGACACTGCCCTGTGCATTGCAGGATGTTTAGCAGTAAAAGTGGCTCCTGCCCACTGATGCCAGTGAAGCCCTCCACAAGTTATGACAATCCAAAACACCTACAGACTCAGCTAAATATCCCCTGGGGAGCTGGGTACAGGATGGAATCATCCCCAGTTGAGAATCACTGTTACAGAAGAAGATGAGCATTGTTTTAATATTATACAAACAAGAAAAGTTGGCGTTTGTCTCACTTTGTTAGCTCTCTTGGTAATAGTTCTTGATAATACAGCTTATTCTTAATAGTTCGGTCCCGTTAAAATGCCTCAGTCAACCATACCCAATTCCGTTTATAACTTAAGTAATGCAGTACCTGTCCTAGTCCTTTTAAAATATTAATCAGTGAATTGAATACAAGCATAGAAGGAAAGTATCTCACATTTACAGAAAACACAAAGTCCTATGCAACATAAAATGTATGAAATGACTGAGTTATGTTTTCCAAAGATTTCCAAAGATAGTATGGTGGGAAACTGAACAATTAATATTCTGATCCAGGCTTTGGTTCTAATACTCAATAGCATATGTATGAGTGGGAAAGCAATTTATAAAGAAAAATGTATAGGTGTTAGCTCTGCAAAATTTTAATGAGCCAATATTTGAGGCATCTGCTAACATTAGTGCAGTATTAAGTTTAAATTAATAAGCATGTACTCTTCAATTCACAGACTGTTAGTCTCATTTGATTCTCCCCAATGATATCTGGAGTATTGGTTTGCTTCTGTGGAGCAGATTCTAATGCTGAAAAGTTAGAATTTGTGATCAAGGAGAATCATTAAGAGTGAGAGGAATACAGGAATTGTAATATATTTAATAGGTTGCCTTTGGGAGAAGTTGCTAGGACAAAACCAAGAGCCATAAAAAGCTTGGAATTTATGTTTTAAAAAAATGACTAACCTGAGCATAAACTGAAAACAAGTTGGAGGAGAGCAAGATAATTTTTTTAAACCTTTTACCCAACCTTTCAGTCCGGGTATGTTGGGGAAACTGAAAACAGAGATCTGAGCCAAGCACTGTATCTGGACTTCTTGGAGGTACATGGGGATTCCCAGACTATACTGGAATAGGCTTCACAGGGTGGAGGAGACTGTGAAGAATATCAGGAACCATATTGTCTGGAGTTGCCACAACCCAAAAGCTTCACAAAGCAGAGGTTGGTGAGAGAATAGGCAAATATTTCTGTGTACCAGAATTATGTAGATCTTAGAAGGGAAGGAGGGTGAGAGAAGGGAGGAAAGGAGGAGAGAGAATATGAATATAATAATGAACCTTAAAGGGGGTTTGGGACCATGGCAACTGATGTTGCAAAAGAAAGAGACATTGGCCATATGGTGAGGACCTGGCAGAAAAATAATCAGAAGATGCCATGCATAAGCTTAGGAACTACAGCCAGATGATTTAGCACGTGGTCAGGTCAAAGGCTAAATGAGGATGGAATCGCCATGTCCCCATTTTATTCCAGAATGTGACATAAATCCTCCCTAGCTTAAGCCTTGGAGAGTAGAGAAGATGTGAATGATTCTGAACTGATTGAGTTCAAACTAAGAGAATTTATGTGGAACTGGCATTGATAACTTTTACTTCTATAAGGCTTAATAGCAGCTTGAAAAAGATTCGTATTGAAAGTCAATTTTGGACCTGTAAAATTTACACCCTCCATTGAAAGCACAGAGCCTCGCCCTTTACCTTCAACTGGTCCCTTGCACTTATACCCATTTACTGGCTGAGAACAGAATTTTGAGTATGCTCCAGACCAAAGCACATCTACTTGGATTTTAACATTTTCCAGACTATCCCCAGGTAGTTCTTTTTAAATATTAAAGTAAATTATAACCTGGCACATGTGCCAGACAGCCTATAAAAACTGCAATAATTAAGAGCATACCCAAAGAAGAGATTTTCTTTCCGCTTACTGAGTCAAGCTTATTTAATCTCCAAAGAGTGGGGTCAGATGTGTGGGCAAAGAAGCAGTGTGATTGGTTACCCAGACTCAGTGCAGCTTCTGTGAGGAGCCCTGAGAGGGTGGTACTGAGAAGCAATACACTCTCGGTAGCTACAGCCTTCCTGTGGGTGGGAAAACTCTGAACTAGAGTTGCAAAGCCCAGCAATCTTGCTTTTAGACTTCCTGTTTCCAAACCAGGGCCTCTTCTCCTTTGTCTGCCTTTCCCACTGTCCTGCAGGTCAGCAGCAGCCCAGGCAGAGAGCTGGAGGCAGTCTGAGGAAGCTTTACTTTATAATAAATTTAACCAGCATATGTTATTTTGCTAGGAATGATGTTTAGTGCTGTATATACATCATTTTACTTACTGCTCACATACACAATGCATGTACCTCATTTATATATAATTTTTTACATATAAATGAATTATGCATACTTTATATACTGTATATTATATGTCACATATATACATGCACTTTATGGAGGAGACACTTGAGTTTAAGTGATTTGACAAAGACCAATCACACAGCTAATAATTGAAGAAGCCCAATGTAGAAGCCAGGTACTCTGGCCACAAAGCCACTATTTTTCCATTATGCTCTTTCCACTTCTTCTCAAATACGTCATTTAAATTAGGAAGGATGATTTACCACTGGATCGGATGGTGAGACTTGGCAGCCAGAGTTTGATGCTGCTAACCATCTACACCCTCTAGGGCTCCTGGGAGAGACTTCCTAATGTCAGCATCTCTTTAGGCCAGGAACAAGAATAATTAATATTAATAATTAATACTGATATTACTATAAAAACTAATATTTATAGAACATCTGGCAAATGCATGGTGATAAATACTTACCTTGAATTAGCTCATGCAAACCTCAGAACAGCAAAAACAATCAGATGGGTGCCAATATTATTGCCATTTGTAAATAAGGAATTTGAGGCAGAGCAGAATCATCACTTAACTGTAAGTCAGATTTCAGCTTGGAATCTAATGAAAACTAAAAATGGAACTCCCATTTAACCCAGTGATCCCACTTCTAAGAATATATCCCAAGAAACTAGAAATACCCATCAGAAAGGACATATGTACCCCTATGTTCATAGTAGCACAATTCACCATAGCTAAGATTTGGAAACAGCCTAAATGCCCATCTGCAGATGAATGGATTTAAAAACGGTTATACATCTACACAATGGAATACTACACTACTGTAAAAAAGAAGGAATTCTTACCATTTGCAACAGCAAGGATAGAACTGGAGAGCATTATGCTAAGCTAAATAAGCCAGGCAGAGAAAGATAAATATCACATGTTCTCACTCATTTGTGGAATATAATGAACAACATAAACTGATGAACACAAACAGATCCAGAGACAAAGAAACAGTGGTCAGACCGTCAAATCTCAGAGGAAAGGTAGGGGAGGGTGGGGGTAAGGGAAAGAGATCAACCAAAGGACTTGTATGCATGCATATAAGCCTGACCAATGGACACAGACACCAGGGAGGAGAGGGCATGAGGGTGGAGGTGGGGAGCAATGGGAGGATAAAGACACATACAATATGTAATACCTTCATCAATAAAGATAAAAATGGCTTAATTTAAAGCATGGTTCAATTAAAATGTTACATATAAATAAAACAATAGTACAATTGATAAGAAAGAAAGAAAGAAAGAAAGAAAGAAAGAAAGAAAGAAAGAAAGAAAGAAAGAAGAAAGAAAGAAAGAAAGAAAGTAGATAATGAAAGAGAAAAGAAACATCTTCCCAAAAGGGGATGTTAGGTAGGCCCAAATTTCTTGGAGGATTCTGGTTGGCCAATACTCCTGACTCAATTCCCCAATATACTCTGAATACAGAGGCAAGAGAGCAGCTAAGATATGGGGCCAGGGCAACAGGTCTGCCAAAGGACACAACCTGAGGGACTAGCAGAGCCAGTCTAATTCAGAACCATCAGACTACAGGCCCTCTTTTCTTGTAATTGTATTTGTGCCAGCTATCAATGCGCTGCCTGCCAGCTCCAAATCCAGTTCTCAGCACCTGCTCTGGGAAAATGGAGGCAAAATCCTCTAGCCTAGTAACATTTGCCCTCCTTCACTGGATGGCCTTTTTTCACATACACGTTTTCACTGGGCAGTGTGGAAGATGCTAAGCGGTATGAGTCAAAGGCAGTGCAGAGATGCTGCAGGAGAAAAGGACCTTCCTTCCCGGTTTCTATGAGCTTGCTTGGCTGGCTCCTATAGCATGAAGATTTTCTCCATAACCAGGTTCCCAAGCACGCTGTCCCTGCTGCACACAGTGTCCCCAGCCTCCAGATTCTGAATTACATGTGGCATCCCCAGCGTCTGGTTCCTGTAACACAGGTGGTTTCTGTGCCTGAGAACTGCATCACTGCCTGCTCCAGTGCCCAACACCTGAAGCTCATGATGGCCAACACCACTCGGAACTTCCCCTGGCACACCTCTCAGGTGGTTTGGAGGCAGCGGGCCTCTGGGACTATACCGCCTGGTAAATAGAAGATGACTTCCCACAAGCTCCAGAGGTCACATTTCCAGCAAGTTCTGCCAAGGAGGCACCATGGCAACTTGTCTGCCATCCTGTGACCATGGCTATGCCTGTTCCCATAAGATCTGGATTCCAGGCTTGGAGGCAGGGGGAGGAAACCCCCTTGCAAGCTTTGCCTCAGTGTTAGAGAGACTTCTCCTCGTGGCTCCTATTTGGATATGAGCAACTCCAATCTTCTGGGATAGTTGATACTTCTTTCCATGAAACTTACTCTGTCCAAACTAGAGTGTGGTTTTCAATGCCTGATTAGACCTTCACTGGAAGAATAATCAAAACTTTTCTTCCCCATTGTAAGAAAATATATCAATAGTATTCTTTATCAGAAAAGGAGATGATTTCATCTCATTTTTTATGGAAGTAATCTTTCTTGCCTTTACTTAATACTCATGAAGCAATAGCTTAGGCTGGTATCTGAAACTTAATTCAGGACTTTAGAGTTAAATATTAAAGAGTTCAATTTATGAAATGCTTTTCCCTTCTTGGGTTACAAATTAATCTTGAACTCCAGCATCAGAGCTCTTTGATTACTTGTGGCTTTTTTTTTTTTTTTCAAATAACCAATTTCATATGAAGTTCATTTTCCTCTCATATTAGGAATACTATAAACCAGTAAAGCCATTTTTCCAAATCAGTAATAACTATATTGTTTTCTTCTAATACACATAACTCTGATGAAATAAGATGCTGTATATACCAATGAAAACTCAATGAATTAATTCATATTTTACACTGTGTAAACACTGTAAATTTTCCTTGTTCAAAATGAGCATCAACTGGTTTGACTGTATAATAAAAAAGGTAGCAGATGTTCAGAGAAAGGGGGAAAATGTATATTTACATGCTCAAAACAGAATCTCTCATTATCATGGGTGAGAAAAACCCTCTAGAAATAATCATACTTCTTGAGTCTAAAAATTATATCACTGAGGCGTGGAAGCCCATTTCTCAAAGTGCTGATTTGTGGCACAATTCAAAGTAAATTTTGTTTACTCTTACAAGCTAATGTATAATATTCCTGCATTTAAGTGTATTAACCCCAACTGAAAACCTTACATTACTGTTTTTCACACATTCAGTCTTCCTATTTCAATCCCTACATAATCACTGTTTTCAATTAGGTGCAGTGGTGCACTTTGTTCTCTGGTTTAACTCCCCCTTACCATTTCCACTTCTTAACTAACTGCAAATTTGGTACATATGAGCATTTCTATTTTCAAGCAAATGAATTTTATGCAAACTCATTTCCACTGTCACACGATTAATTCCCCTTTAGCATTATAATCCGTTATAGTTGTGGATGATAGGCAGAAATGAAATGGAACTTTTCTTTCTGATGGAGCTGAATCCATTAGTGATACTTTAAATGATGTAGTTAAAAGGTCATTTTTACTTCATTGTACTATAAGTGTTCTTTTTTTTTCTTAATCTTAGAATTCAATTGTAGAGTCAGCATTAAAAAAAAAGAAAGAAAGAAAAAGAAACAAAATTCTATAGCCTACTAACATTTTCTCTCCTTCACTGGATGGCCTTTTTTTCCTCCTTAAATCTTCAACTATCCCCTAAAGTTTAAATTGTACAAGTTTTTAGGTGGCTCTAGTTATTTTTAACTGGAACTCTTGACAGATTATATGCTGTATAAATTATAGAAATATTTCTGAAATATTTTTAAACTCAACAAAAAAAAGTCCTTTCTGTTCCATAAAATTGATATTAAACTTGATTGCAAATGAGATACCAAGATACTAAAGATACTAAGCATCAAAATGAAGTGTGGAAGTATCCACCAGGAGGAATCTCAGAAAAGACCACAAAAGCCTGCAGCTACTGAAGTGGCTACTCCATGTGAAGGTCTAGAACAAGAAAGAAGTGAATGTAGTGAAGGAAAGTCTGTGAGAAAGTTTTATTTGAGAACGGTGTGTCCCATAACTGAAACCTAGTGAGGGGCTCTCAAGGGTTTGGCTCAGAATGTGTATGTGTAACTGGTGTAAGTTGTACGTGTGTGTGTGTGTGTGTGTGTGTGTGTGTGTGTGTGTGTGAACATAGTGGACTGAGGGCTGACCTTGTCCTATGGAGTCCACAGAGAAAGATAGCAAGACTAACCAATCTGACAGCATAACCAAAGTGTTACGAATGTGCTGAAATCAACCTGGCTCTCAAAGTTCATCAGAACAAATTTGTGATTGTTTTTCTGTGGATCATATGCAGAATCCCATTGGGGAAAGGCAGGAGAAAGAGGATGGGAAGAGGCCATGTGAAGGGGCCCACCAAAAAACCACAGGTGGGGTGGGTTGCCACAGTGGGATAGAATGGCTTAGGAGCTTTTTCCCAAGACAAAGAAGCTATGGAAGCATCCACTGGAGAAAAAAATATCTTAAATAACCCTTCTAGGACAAGAAAGAACAAAGTAGGTTGTATTATCACTCAAGAGAGAACAATCTTCATGCCCTTCTCTTCCTCTTCCCCATGCTAGTTTGACTCAGAAAGAGGAGGAGGGAGGGAGAGGCCAGTGTGAAGAGAGAAGGGACTGATAGACTTGATTCCCTCAGGCAGGTGGCTCTCTGAAACTGTGCCTCAGCTGGCAGAGGGGGCCAAATAGAGATTGAGTGTTGACTAATATATTGGAGTAGACAGCCTATTTTCTGAATCAAGACTGTATTTTGTGAATAATGTGACCCTAGGACTTTCTATTACCCAAAAGTAATGAACTTGTTGAAGTTTTCATCCAGTAATAGAGGAAAAATTTCTCCTACTGAATAGATTCTACACAGACACTGGAAAACATAACCAAATTGATTTTATAGTTATGTTCCAGGATTTGTGTTTTCCAAGAATATGTAGTACTTATACAAATCTATATTTAAATTTCAGGGATCCTGATTATAGGTGTGTAGAAATATATCTGTATGAATGCCCAAAGTATTATGAGTACACAATATTATAATCCAAATGTGTCAAGAAGAGAGCACCTATGTTAATTCAAAACACAATGAGGTAAAGACTCAATGTAGTTACAGTACATCAGTTTTATACTTAATGATGATGATGATGATGATAATAATAATAATAATAATAATAATAATAATATGAGCTAAGCACTTATTTTGTGCCAAATAGCATCTTGAGCATTTTATGGTGTAAACTTATATAATGTTCTGCTCAATTCTAGTAGGTGGGTAACTCTATTATCCCCAATGTAAGGAGAAGGAAAATGTGGCACAAATAAAGTAACTACAGTAAGTAACTCACTCAAGATCACTGAGTAAGTACTAAGTGGTAGAGAAGAAATTTAACTAATCTCTATAATGACCAAAGACACTGAAAGTCTACTATGGAACAACTCTGACTGAAAGGCAAGCTCGTAAAGAGACAATTACTTATCCATCTTTTAGTTCTCAGAAAGCCCCCTTTACCCTCAACTACATTCATTTTCACATACTGTTATATCTTGCCTGTGCAAAGAACAAGAGATATTAGATCTAATAGAGATACACAAAATGGTCTAAGGTTTAAATAATTGGGGATATAAATTTTAGGAAAAATGACCAAGACATTCACTTTTCAGAATCAGTTTTCTTCATTATATCTAATGTTTATCTGATAGAGTAATGGGGTCCTTTTGATCAGTGTAAACATCCCCAACTGAGACACCTAGGAGTCTGAGGTGACTCAATAATAGGATGTCAGCTAATGTGCCATTTGTGAGTTAGAGAAATTGTAATGTTGTGCTGTCGCAGTGATGTTCAAAGAGTCAGGCTGGAATAGTAAAGGTGGAATTCCTAAAAACTGTTCAGTAATATATGTGTAGCCTAAATTGTTAGCTAGAAATATGGGAATTCTCAAACAATGGTTTAAAGTTTTATTTTCTTCATTAATTCAAAAAGCAAGGTCACACCATTCAACAATCATGCACCTTGGACAACATATACCCTTGAGACAGAGAAGAAGCAGTCCAAGGGAATGCTAAACTCCCAATACATTTCATTTTCCAGTTTCTAAAAGGTATGTATACTTTGTTAATAATATTAAGATACTACAGATAAATATAAAGAATATAGAAATTACCTTAATTTTATCATTTAGATGCAAACATCATTAATATCTTATGCTCTTTTCCAAAATGAAGATCATATTATACATCATTTTGGTCTACTTAATATTTTGAGCGTGTGTTTTGTTTCATTCAAGATTCTTCAAAATCATAATTTTGATCCTCTGTATATTATTCCGATTGTATAGCAATACATACTTTCTTTATTCCCCACTTCCTGATTCTGTTGCCTTTTTGTACTTTTTTTTTTTTTTTTTTTAATAAATCAAAATCAAGCCTAGCAGAACAGTGCATGAGCTCAAAAAGCTGAGCAGGTACTTCCAGCAAATTCAAGAGCTAAACCCCAAATCAATATTATGCAAATAGTATTTCTGGAGTCTCATAAGTCTGAGAATGCTAGCCACACCCTTTTTATTTTTTTATTCTAGAACTGTAATTTTTGTTTTATTTCTTTTTTCCATCACTATTGATCCCTTTTATGTCCTCTTCCACTTCCATCCACCCCTCTCCACACATACACACACCCGCAATCACCACACTGTTTTCTATGTCCATGAGTTCTCTATCTTTTCTTTTTCCTTTTGTTCAATCCCTCCATCATCCCCAATATCCACCTCCCCATCCCCCTTGCCCCATACCAGAGCTGTCTGCAGGCAGATCCTTTTAAATAAAAACCATCTGTCTAAAAAGGAAGCATGCTCTAACCCTGAGATGTCTGGGGATCTCTCAGATGTTTCAAAGAACTCTTCAGCTGCCAGACCCCACTTCCATACAGGATTGCCTGGGCAACAGTTAAACATTGACCGCTTACAAGTGGCTCCAACATTCTGCACTAATTTTCTACAAGCCAATTAGCAACATTTAGCATAACCAAAGAGCCCTTCATCTTGTGGATCATTAGTGAATCAGAGTGAAAGAGCCAAATGGGCCATTGGCAGTCACTGATTTTTAACCCCCTTTTATGTCTCAGGAAAAGGAAAAATCATGATGGCTAAAGTGACGCAGTGTGCAGAGTGAAGCTGGCAGATAAAGACTGCTTTTGCTTTTCCTGAAAGAAAAATACTATCTCTAATTATTTACACTGAAATACTGACTCCTCACATTCTATCGTATTTCTATATTTGTGGAGGACAAATTTGGGGATCAATTTAGGATGTCATATATTCATATCTGGTCTCTTTTTGAGACTAAAATATTCAGGAAGCCCATAAGAAATCATTGGTTGTGCAAAAACTAGATAAGAACAGCCATGCATTTATCACCACTATGTTCTATTTGAAAGCCTGATTACTTAAAGGATGAGAAAAAGGCTAAAATCCTTGAATGTTCTTAGGGACAAATAGAAGCTAAGGATCTTTATGAACATAGGTCACATTTGAGGGGAGAAGTAAGTCTGGACTCTCATCAATGGTAACCCTGGAAAGAGGCCCACAGGAGCAGGTTTGGAAGGCAAGCACATCTCTCAAACTCCTGTCACTACAGAGCAATGAGTCTTCAAGAATGAGCCCTGACAAGGGTCAGGGTCTTAATAGCAGATGAGTGGAAACTGTAAGTAGTAATCGGAGCATTTTAAGCTTTTCTGTCAGTAATGGAACAATAGCCAAAACGTTTCAAAGAATATAAATATCCAAATAGAACCAAAAGAAGTCATCAAAGAAGAAGTCTAACTCCTGAAATATAATTTACTAGAGGGCTGGTACATGAAATCATGCACCGTAGGCCTTTGCAGCCTCAATCCCTCCCACACAGCCCCAGCGGCTGCCTTAATCCCACGGCTGCAGCCTTGACTTCATCCAGAAGGTCGTCTGGAAGGACACCTGGTCTAATTAGCATATTATGCTTTTATTATTATAGATAAGATCAATATAAATTAACAGAAGAGGCTAACTCAGAGGGTCCTATCTTACAGAGAAAAAAGCAATATGACATGAGGTTAACATTATATAATTTAAATGTATATTAATGGGGACACAAACCTAATTGCCTCCATAACAACCCATCTAAATTGATTAACTGGGAAAATTATTCTGGCATTGGCAAATGCTTTGATATGAAGCAATTATTTTGATCAGATGTTTTATAGATACACTACAGCTTCACTCTACAGAATCCTTGAAACTTCAGTCATTCTAGATGCCATGTTTTTTGCATCACAGAGGGGTATCCTTCGTAAGGATCAAGTATAGTATATACTTCTTTCATTTAACATTTTGACAGAAAATCATTCTAAAGTGTATTAAACATTATGAGACCTTCCTTAAAAGTACATTGGGCATAATGTGCTTTTCTGTGATGACCCATCACTGTAAATATTAATTATTATGTTGTGTTATAATAAAATTATGTCTGGAAGGTCCTCAAAAATGTATACTCTTGATTGCCCTTAAAGCTATGGAATGTCAGAATTAAACAGGATGCAAGAGCTGGTCCAGCTTTTTCAATTACAGATGAGGACACTAATGTCTAGAGAGGAGTGATGTAATTTAATAAAGGGGACATAAACAGTGACCCCCAGGCCTCCTATCTAGAATCCTTTTAATCACCTCAAATTGCATACCACAATCTATGCCTGTCATTAGTTCCTCTGCCTGTTTTTTTTTTTTTTTTAATGATTCTTCTCTCTCCTGTTTGTTATACTCTAGGCTCACCATCCTCATTGTGCTGGTGATTCAAACTCCCCCCATCCCGTAAATGTGCACCAATGATGAGTCCTGCAGTCCTGGCACTGTGGGTTGGAATGAGAGCCCATGCTCTCAAATCAGTATGTAGTCGGGCTCCAGGGAGTGCCAGGTTCAATGTAGGAGAGTGTACTAACATATACAGAATAAACTAACCTGGATGGCAATCAATGGGTCTAACCAAATGCTGGAGTCAAATATGTACCCTGACCCAATGTGGGGAGGAGGCACAGAAGAAGTAAGCCCTGGGAGGTAGTCCGTGACAAAGGTGACTTCTTTTATCCCTGTTCCAGGGTGATTATATTTTGAAAATACATTCAGTGGGAGAGAGGGAGGGTGCCTGCCCTTCAACCAATCCTAATCTGAAAGAGGCTTAGAAAAGAATGCACCCCTGGATGGTTAGACATGGGAGACATGAAGATCTGAGTAACCTGGTGGACTGAACGAGGGGTACTATGCACGGGATATAAGACCTGGGTCCAGGCCAAGTCAGAAGTCTCACTAGTTTCCTTCCCAGCAACAGCTTTTCCTGACTTTTTCCCAGAGCCTCTTAGGGTTCAGAACAGTTAAATTCTGAGGTGTTATTGATGCTCAGATTTCCATATCAATAAACAGATAAGGCAATGGCCCAAGGCTGCAGGGAGAGGGGAAAGGGGCATTTTATAAGCCAGCCAACTACAGAAGACTGTCCTAGCAGGATGCTGAATTCTCACTTTCTGAAAAAATTGCCCTTTTGTCTAAAATGAGGTGACTGAGGTTCCCAGGGAGTAGAGGACTTGTCCAGGGAGACACATGGTAAGGCCATTGCCTATGACTGAAAGCACCCAGGATCAGACCCCATGCTCCAAGTGGTGGTCATAGGTCAGGCTTTACCATATCAGAGAGAAAGCCCTCGCCACACAGTGCTTCCTCCTCGCTTTTCTCTGTGGTAGCAGAAGGAAGGCTTGCTTGCTGCACAGTCTGGAAGATAAATTGGTATTCTCTGTAGAAACAGACAGGGTGATTCATGCGATGTGGTACATAATTAAGGTCTGTGAACTCACAATGAGCAAACCAGAATGTTAGTAATCTTGGGTGAGGTGTGGCTCAAGAGGGCAGCCATACCTCATTCTTTAATTTTAATGCCTTTGAGGTAGGAGAGTTAAAAATTCCTAAGATATGAAAACTTCCCCAGAACAAGAAGTTCTTTGTAAGTTTTTTTCTCCCCAACCTCTTTATCTCTCACTTCTATCATGAAGAGAAAAAAAAACAACAACACATACATCTATATGAATCTTTTATTTCACTGCCAAGAAGCTCAGTTTTCCTCTCATCCCTTGTGCTCTGAAGTATTCATTTATTCCAAACAATTATTGGGGTTTACAAGTGTCAAAGCCTCAAATTAAGACAATGTGGTTCTTACTTTCACAGACATGTACAGGGTAGCTAGAGAGATGGAAATGTAAATAAATTACCTGGAGATCAAACCCTTATCAGAATAACATTGGCAAATATGTTCTCCCATGCAGTGGGCTTTCTTGTTATTTTGATTGTGGTTTATATTGCTGTGCAGAAGCTTTTTATTTTTATGTAGTCCTACTTGTTTATTTTTCTCCTTAGTTTCCATTGCCCTAGGAGTTGTATAGGTAAAGATGTTGCTACAATATATGTCTGATATATTGCTGCCTATGGATTCTGCTAAGAATTTTATGGTTTCCCATCTTACATTTAAGTCCTTTATCCATTTTGTTTATTTTTGTGAATGGTGTAAGTTGGTGGTCTAGTTTCATTTTTTGCATGTATCTGTCCAATTTTCCCAACATCATTTATTGAAGAGGCTGTCTTGACTCCATTGTTTGCTCTTGCCTCCTTTGTCAAATATTAATTGAGTATAATGGCTTGGGTCGATTTCTGGGTTCTCTGTTAGGTTCCATTGATCTGTATCTCTGTTCTTGTGCCAGTAATAGGCAGTTTTGAGAACAGTGGCTATGTCATATAGCTTGATATCTGGTATTGTGATCCCTCCTACTTTGTTCTTTCTCAGCATTGCTGTCACTAATCATCTGAGAGATGCAAATCAAAACAACAATGAAGTACCATCTCACATCTATCAGAATGGCTATCATCAACAAACAACAAGTGCTGGTGAGGATGCGGAGAAAAAGGAACCCTCGTGCACTGCTGGTGGAAATGCAGACTGGTGCAGCCACTGTGGAAGACAATAGGGAGTTTCCTCAAAAAGTTGAAAATGGAATTCCCATTCAACCCAGTAATCCCACTTCTAGGGATATATCCCAAGAAACTAGAAACACCAATCAGAAAGGATATATGCACCCCTATGTTCATAGCAGCACAATTCACCATAGCTAAGATTTGGAAACAGCCTAATTGCCAATCAGCAGATGAGTGGATTAGAAAACTGTGCTATAATACATCTACACAATGGAATATTACACTGCTGTAAAAAGGAATAGAGCCTGATGCTAAATTATGGTGCCTTACAAAGAGAAAAGAATTAGTGGGGGATTTCCTTTTGAGTTTTCCTCACTGTGAAGGCACAGAAGTGAGAAGTGAGAGCAAGGAAAGAGAGGAGGATGGAAAGACAAGGAGGAAGCTGGATCACAAGCTATAAAAATGTCTAAGGGCCATTTCACAGCAGGGACTGGCTAATGCTCTACCATTAAGTCACTTGCATTTAAGTCCTTTATATCTCCTCAAACCTGTTATAGTTTCTCCTAGACACAAAGTTGTTGGGTGAGTGTGTCTGTCTGTCTTTCTGGAAAGAGTTGTGCTCAGTTTCTGTGTTAATAAGAGGGGAAGGGTAGCATGCAAACACTGGAAGGGCTGCGTGCAAACACTGGCACTGTAATCCTCAAACTAAGCCAACTCAGTTGAATCAGAAGCTCAGAGAGGTATGTGGTCTGGAGAACATCACTTACATGTAGCAAACTTCAAAAAGTGGTAGAGCAGCCGAAACTGGTTTGGCTCAGTGGATAGAGCATCGGCCTGTGGACTGAAGGGCCCCAGGTTTGATTCCGGTCAAGGGCATGTACCTTGGTTGCGGGCACATCCCCAGTGGGGGGTGTGCAAGAGGCAGATGATCAATGATTCTCTCTCATCAGTGTTTCTAACTTTCTATCCCTCTCTCTTCCTCTCTGTAAAAAATCAATGAAATATATATATTTTTTTAAAGTGGGAGAGCAGAGGACTTTCGTAGGGCATAGAATAGTGACTCAGGCTAATTTCCTTTTCTTTTGAGGGAAGGGATCCCCTAGCTGATGCTGGAGTTTTATTTTAAGTCCTGTTCAGATTTCTTTGAATGCTGACACAACAGACAGTTTACGTCCCTGGTTTAAATCCCTGCCCTGGTTCTGAACCAGGAGCAGATGATAACACACGGTGGGGTGCGTATTTCAGAGGTTGTAGCAATTGACTCAGCATCAACCAATTCGGTTATGGGATTTCTACCACAAATTCAACGTGAAGTTGTGGAAATTACTTGAAATCTCTCTTACAGAATTTGGGTAAGGACGCTAACTAGGATTGAATGCTTGGGGGGGGGGGGGGAAGATGGCCAATGCCAAATGGAGGGGCTCTCAAGAGCATGCTGCTGGAGCTTTAGTATGCACGTGAACCACCCAGAAATCTGTTTAATTGAAGATTCTGACTAGTAGGTCTGGGGCAGAACCAGGGTTCTGCATTTCTGACCAGCTCCCAGATGATGGATGATGTTGGGCTGCTAGTCTGGGGTCCACACTTGGTGCAGAAAGACTAAATTGCTTTGTGAAATAGCAAATATAAGAGTCTGATGTTTATTAAATTAACATCATATCAGTGGGGATTTTTCCTTTTCTGTTTTTGCCTTGATACTTGGAGTCTTTGGGGGAAGAAAAAAAGAAAGTATTTACTGGAAAAGCACACCAACTATCAGAGCACAGTGTCAGAGAAACTGGATTTCTACAGTAGACTGGTGATTAGACCAGCTTTTGAGCCTTTGGTGGCGTCACCGATTACCAAACACTAGGGATCTTCTTGGGACACTTAATACCAAGGGCTAGAGAGGATTTACAGAAGGAGCCACACTGATTCTCAGATAAATAAATAGAATATAACAAATAAAACACTTACTGCAATTTGTTTAATGTTTACCACCTGTCAGGCACCATTTTAAGTATTTTATCACTTAATTATTAATATCTCAGTAATCACATGAGGTAGGAACAATTGCTAACTCTACTGTAGAGATGAAGAAACTTAGATTCAGAGAGAGAAAGTTACTCGCCCAAGGTCACATAGCTACTAATTAGCTGGACAGGTATTTGAACACAGACCATCCTGCTCTGCAGTCCACACTCATAACCACTATGCTGTCTCCACCTTCTGTCTCCATTGCCCCATCAAATCAATGGAGAATTGCTATAAAAACCAACAATCTCCAGGATGCGAATGGACATTTTGGGTCCTCTCAGTAACAGTGGATAATGCACACCTCTCCTTCCTTCTCTGAGTATTATTTTCCCCTAGTTTTTAGGGCATAGACACTCCTCATTAGTGTTCTATTTTTCTATAATCCTTCTGTTTTCAGTATCCTTCTGCCACATCAGGACATCAGAGTCTCTCCATGCCTGACAAGCAGGAAATGCTGGGAATCCACGCCCACTACTCAGCTAATGACAAACAGGAAAGGAGCTGGGCATAAATATCTCAGCTGCTTTTCCTTCAACTGGGGTAACCCTGAGGTGCATGTTCCGTACTGGCTTCTAGAAGTACCCAACAGTTATAAGGTTGTAGACACCCTAGTAAATTCCTCTAAAATGCACCTTCCATGACTCTCCTTCCCTTCTCCATCTCACTTCCTCACTTCCCATCAGTGTTCCCTGGGATCAGCTCCCAAATAAAACACCTGCCCGTAAGCCTGTCTCAGGGTCTGCTTCTGGAGAAGGCCACACCAAGACACACCCTCCACCCGATTTTCTTCAAGTCTCCCCATCCCAGTGAATGGATGCACCGTCAGCCTAATTCCACTGGCTAAATAAATAAATAACTCCACTAGCTAGAAACCCATTTGGCCTTGACCTCTTCTGCCCCCCTAACACTTCAGATCCACTAACAGTAAGTCCTACAAACTTTCTCCATTCAATAGCTTCAAAGTGTCCCCTCCTCCAACTCCTTCATTACCTTCTTGCCAATCGTTTCTCCCCTGATATAGTAAAAACAATTAAAAAAAACAACAAAGAACCTTTACTTGATTTTCTTTACACCCTTGACTCTCAAATCAGTACGCAGTGAGAATACTATGCAAACGTGCTCATGTCACACTCCCCAAGCAGCCCCCCTCTTTAGAGCCTTTGGTGGCTTTGTCTGGCCTTTAGGCTAAGGAAAGACAAGCTCAGCCAGAGGAAAAGGTGCAGCAGAGTTTTGCTTTTCCTTTCGGCTTCATCTTGCATCACATAATTCCTCACACCCTGCGCTCCACCCAGTCTGGACCTTGAGCCAGCGCTGTTGTACTTCTAGCCTCACTAATGGATTTTAGTGAAGTGAGAAAACAATTTAGTTGGTTGAGATCAGCATTTTATTTTAATGAAATGCCAGAAGAGAAACACATCAGGCTGTTATTTGTCAGAACTTTTTTTTCCCAGTGATGTGTGTACAGCATTGTGATGAAAAAACTATTTATAACCAAATATCACAGTCAAAAGGAGTTTGCAAAATGATGCCTTAAACATACCATGTTCTCTCCTGCCACTGAGCCTCAGCAGATGCTGTTCCCTCGGCCTGTAAAGCCCTGCCTTGACTTTGCCTAGGGATCCCTGTGCACCCTCCTGAAAACACCTGTATCCGTGCTGGGTTCTGCTGAGTCCTGATGGTCCCCCCTTCCCAGGCAGCACCAGGTGTAGCAAAGGAGAATTCCCCCTCCAAATTGAGGAATATTACAGGTAAAGCCATGAATAGTCCAAATATTAGGCTGCGGGGTGGCTATCAACCATATAGACACAAAAGGTGCCTGTGGGAGAGAGGGCGGGAGGGGGAGTCTGCAGCGGTTCCCCAGTCATCAGAGTGCGGCCAGTGGGACTTGTACGGGACATTCCGGCACTCTGTAAAGGACAAATCGAAGGTTGACAACATATTGCCATGATATCATATTTAGAAAGCTAGTTCAGCAGGCCAGAGAGAGTCGGTAAGCATATCTGTAAAGACAGCAGCTGTCGGGTGGAGAGGGAGGGGCAGGCAAGCCTGAAAGATAAGGAGGGTGAATCTGCGTGACTGGCTAACCATGCAGTCTATCCCCAGATCTATTCGATCCTAAATAACTGTAAATCAGCATTTTAAAGTTGATGTAGATAGTCTCCGGAGCCAACTTTAATAGGGTGAGGACCCTGCGGCTGGTTGAAAAAAAACAAAAAACACACACACAAAAAAAAAAACACACAATAATTTAAAACATTCTTGTTTCCGCCTACTTGGCAGAAAATGAATATATTTATTTTTTCCTATTCGGTGAGAGATGAGAGTTCTCAGCTGTGGGTGACCTGTGGGGACACACAGGCAGGAGTGTGGAGATGGAATGAATTTAAACCTCTCAATCGATAGGCAAGGAAACTGAGGCTCAGTCAGAAGCCAGGAGCTCGGCTAGCCACAGGAAGGTTCTGTCCGCACTACCTCAGGTGGTCAACGTGCAAATCCTGAACAAGACCCATGTGCGTCTCCTTGTTCTACACCAGCAAAACCAACAGACTTCTCGGGCACACCGTGGGAGGGAGAGGACGGGCAAGCTCTGTGTGCCCTGCCACCAGCTGAGTAGGGGCAGCACCACATGCAGTACCCTTCCGTCACTATGGCAGGCCATGGCTGGGGCCCTGACTCCCGACAGGAGTGCAATATGTATGTAAACGGAGAAACAACTATTGGTTTTCAAATGAGGATGTGGGTTAGGGTTATGGTAACTGAAATAGGAAAAAAAAAAAAAGGGGGGGGGGGAAATAGAGACAATTTGGGGCAAAGGTGAAAGAACTTTGTCTGACTAAGTACAAGGGGTACAGAGGGGAAAAGGAAGGAAGAAGCGAAGGCTTGGGGAGAGGGAAGGAAACGTGTGCCACTGCCCAAAACAGGTCCCGTGAGAAGAAGAGGCATCCCAGGTCCCAGAGAGAAAGACCAAGAGCTCAGTGGGGACAGCTTAACTTTGAGAAGAGGATAGGATATGCATGTGGACATTTCCTGTTGATATGTTATTTAGGGGAAATGTTTTATATCACCTGAGACAGATTTATTTCCACTTTGAGTCAGAAAGAGGAACGTAGCAGTTAGAGTAAGAAGGATAAGGGCCTGAGGAGACGCACCGACTGCTGGGGAAAGTATGGGTGGCGGTTTTGATCATCTCCGAAGCAGCTACCTGGGAAACGTGCCTTGTCCCTAGAGATTCCGGCAGGAGAATAGCAGACAGAGGCTGAAAGGAGCTCTTTCTTCCCTTTTTGCTGAAGTCTCAAAACCGCCCTGCTGAGATCCCAGGGCCTGCAGCCAGCTTCCAATATCACATCCAAGTTGGCCTGGGAGAGCTTTCAAAGAGGCTGCCTGGAGAAGCCTGTGGTGCTGGGATGGATGCAGGGCTGAGGGGCGGGGGGCGGGGTCCATCTTCAGAAGGTGGGGGAGGCTGGCCATCAGCAGGGTGAGGCTGCTGACAGGAAACTGGGAGAAAGAGACATGGACAGGAGAAAATAAAGAATGGATAAACGTTGGAGCTGAATTCAGGTTCAGATGTCAAGATAAACACAAGTAAGAGGCGAAGAGGACTGTGTAAAACTCCCTTAGTTCGCAGAAATGGAACTTCTGTGAAAGTCAGACTCACCACAGAGAATCACTTCAGAGAACTGAAGAGACAACAAAGGCCTTGAAGTTCATCAAGTCCACCACCCCCGCCTCCTCCCCACACACACACACAGAAACACGGCCTCCACCCAGGAAGAAACTGAACCAGAGAGGTCAGGTGACCTGCCGGTGGCAGTGGCAGAATCCCTGTGTAGACACAGGATTATACACACACACGCCAGGTGTCCTCACTGTTCCACACTGCATCACAAAGCCTGTTAAAGATACGGTCGTGGTAAGCCCAAACATGTGGAGTCATAACGTGTATCTGATAAATAGTAGAACTGTACAGGTAGTAATAGGGAATATCTGAGATGAAATATAAGATGGAGTTGAGATAACATCTTACCTAATAATAGACAAACATGTAAATTGACCATACCTCTGCTATGCCTACAGCCAATCAGAGTGAGTATGCAAATTAGAAGGCAAAAAATGACCGATGCCCAACTGCTTCAGGCATGGAGTGGGGCAGGATGCCTGCTATGAGAGGGAGGGCGGGGCAAAGATCTACAGGAGCAGAGTGCAGCAGCGAAAACAAAACTGCAGATTTTGGGAGTCTGCAGCGAAGATGAAGATGGCAGACTCCAACCGGAGTCTGCAGCAAAATGAAGAAGGCAGACTCTGGCTGGAGTGAAGGCCTGGGTCCCAGGTGCCGAGGTAAAACCAGTGCTGGAAGCCAAGGAAAGGAAGGCCTATTGCATGAATTTCTTCACGCAATGGGCCTCTAATATACCATATAAAAGATCAAATGGAAATGAGATTCCCAAGTAGGTGCATCAGAAATGGTAGAGTTGCCCATGACAATATCTAAAGTCTGCTATTGCAGAGCTTCTGGTCTCATCTGGGAGTTCCCCCTCTAGATCTGGTCCTGCCTCCAGAGCCACTAGGAACTCCAAACAAGCAGTTCAGTGGCAGTCAAGCCTGTTTCTAAGCTCTGTGTTTGAAGCACAAGCTGCTTGGGGCTGAAATTAACCTCATTGCCCAGTTGCTCTACATTCCTGATTCCAACCAAGACAGCCATACTGCCCTTTTCAACCCTAAAACACTAGTCACAGTCTTTCCATCGGAATCTAAAACCCAGCCTGTCAACTCAGCTCTAGTCAGGCATCATTCCTCTGTCTGACCCTCTTTCCAACCTTGACCCCAAATTTCAAGTCCAGCCTTGTATTCAGGTCACTTGTTGCCCATTTTGTCTGTTGCAGCTGAATGTCCAGACTGTCTCTACTCCACCATCTGGCCTCATGGCACTAATTTGTCCTGCACCTTATTCTTACACCTGCACTATTTTCCAAATGTCATCATCCTGGCCCAAATAAGACACTGACCACAATTTGATTTTGGCAGCAGAAAATAAGAAAAGAAGAAAGGTGAAAACTAAAAGTTAAGGGGGAAATAGGGTTTCTTTTAGAAACAGTGATTACTAATGTGCTAAATAAGAAACATAAACAAGACAATTCAACCATCCATAGAAATTATTCAAATCCCGCTACGTTATGCTGTTGTTAACAAATTCAACTTGGAAATCTCAATGAATAGTCCAAATATTCAATGGAAGTTTCTTTTTTTAAATTTCTTTATTAATTGAGGTATTACATATGTCCTTATTCCTCTATTACCCCCCACCCCCCTCCACTCATGCCCTCACCCCCCTATTGTCTGTGTCCATTGGTTAGGTTTATATGCATGCATACAAGTCCTTTGGTTGATCTCTCCCCCTTATCCCCACCCTCCCCTACCTTCCCTCTAAGGTTTGAAGGTCTGAACAAAGTTTCTCTGTCTCGATCTGTTTTGGAGCTTCTTGACCAGGAGCAAGTCTCCTGGATTTCCTTGCAGGTGAAGAGAGACTGGAATTCCCGCAGGGCGTTTTCACAGCCTCTGCCTGGAAGTAGTACAGATCACTTCCTCTCACAGCCCATTAGCTAGCCTCACAGGGGTCCTCAAACTTTTTAAAGTGGGGCCAGATCACGGTCCCTCAGAGAGCTGGAGGCCGGACTATATGAACTACTAATTCCTACTGTAACACCTTGGCTGCGCTCACTGCCCAAAAAACCTGGCAGGCCGGATCAGACTTCTCTGCGGGCCGCATGTAGCCCGCGGGCCGTAGTTTGAAGACCCCTGAGGGATCCCCCAACTTCAAAGAGACTGAGAAGCCCAACTTGTCCACTCGGCCCAAAGGAGAGAAGTACTGGGGGCCAGGAATGCTAGAGACATTACACAGATTCCAGCTGAAGCAGCCTCAAAATTCTTGCACTTGTTGCATTAGCAAAAGGGATAATTCACTGGCAGTTGTGACAACGCTTCTTGTTTTAAGTTGACAATAAACAAAGCAGTTGGCAATAAGTCTGATAAAAAGGAAATGATAGTGCATGTGTTAAAAGCTGAGAGAACCAAAGGTACCAGGGAGAGGTCCTACTGCTACAATAGTATTGCACCGTTCCGTTTGTGTTTCTTTTGTTTCCATGGCTTGAGGAGAAAAAAATTTTAATGTCATTTTTAATGTGCACCTTGTATTTAATGAACTAAGATTTTAAAATGGAGCATTTCCTCTCCTTTTTATGGATAATCACATATAATATTCCACAGCATAAGATACCAAAGATGTCATGTCAAAAGCAATTTTTAGTGTTTCAGTGTGGCAGCTGGCATGCAAATAGTAAAATCACAGGCATCAGTTTTATCAATATAGTGATTTAATTCTAGAGTGTCACATTTCCACACATATTTCAACTTGTAACCATAGTCATATGAACCATGGCACGAGTTTACATAGGCCTGGCATTAAAATACTTTCAATTCTCAGTGCATAAATTGAACTTGTTGGCAAGAGTATGCTAAAAATAATGAGGAAAATAAGCTGCTGAATTACCCTCTATTATTGCTCGCTCTTCTTCCCATGTTCTATGTTAAAAAGCTTTTGAGTTGTCTATCTCTATTTAGCCCATGGCATGGTCTTATACACTTTAAAAGCCTATAATTGGATTAAGGCAGCTGTAGTTCTGTCCATCCGATTTGCCTAGGACTGGACTCTATTGAACCTCATCACATCTCCAGACATCACATCAGATGAGCAGCAGGAAATACTAATAAGCAAGTATGTCTCCTCTCATTTGGGGCTTATTGAGCAAGGTTCTCTTTAGTGGTTCCCCACGGAAATGAACTGTTCTGGTGCAATCTCACCCTCAACCCCAGAGGCCTTTGGCTGAAGGACACCTTCTGAAAGCCTCATTTGCCACCACCCTTGCTAACCATGACTGGGCCCCCAAGAGAATGACAGGTTTGCCCGGGTCCTCGCTTCTGCAGCTGGGAGGGAGCATGGATGCAAGGCAGCCAGCCCTGTCTGTGGAATTTAGATCCTTTTTAATCCTGAAAGCTCAAAAATCCTAGTATTGATTTTTCAAAATCAGCCTCACACAGGATGATAAGACCTTTACTGTCATTTTGGTGAAAACTGAAGTGACCTGTCAATATCACCTATTAATAGTTGTCAAACCAGCATTATAAATTCCCTCAAAAAATTTTAATTAGATCACACTTCAATTTAACAGAATGTATATGTTAGAGCTAAACTCACTAATGACATGACATAAATTTTCAGGAGACTAGAACTTAGTTTTTGATGTATGTGTGTGTTTTCCATCAGAGCTGCTGGATGACCAAAAGGTAAAAATTTAAAAAATCTCTATTCACTGGTTTTTATAGATATATCCCCTGGTGGAAAAAAATAAGATATACTTACTACTTAAAAAAAAAAAAAAAAAAAAAAAAAAAAAAAAACACTTATGATAAGATGAAAATAAACTTTTGAATCAGAAATTATTTCACATAAATAGATACCCATTTTATAAATTAAAAAATGGAAGGAGCTCTGGCCAGTTGGCTCAGTTGGGTGGAGCACTGTCTTGTGTACCAAAAGGTTAAGGATTCAGTTCCAGGTCAGGGGCACATACTCAGGTTGTGGGTTCAATCTCTGTCAGGGTGCGTATGGAAAACAGCTGTTCCATGTTCCTTTCTCTTTCTCTCCCCCTTCCTCTCTCTCTAAAAAATATCAATAAAAAACTTATCCTCAGGTGTGGAATAAATTTAATAATATTAAAAAAACGAAGAAGAAAGATTCTATGACTTGCTCAAGTTTCTAAAGGTGATTTATAAATGGAGCAAGAAATAGAATGTTTCCTCCTAACTTTAATTCAAATATCTGATTTGATAATTTGGAGTACTTATAAAGATCTGTAAATGCTGAAATGTGTATTTGTGCATACATTGTAAGAAAGATTCTAGTCCTAGCTAGTTTGGCTCAGTGGATAGAGTGTCAGACTGGGGACTGAAGAGTCCTGGGTTTGATTCCAGTCAAGGGCACATGCCTGGGTTGCAATTGCAGGCTAGATCCCCACTAGGAGGGCAGCAGATCAATAATTCTCTCTCATCATTGATGTTTCTGTTTCTCTCTTTCTCTCTCTCTCTCTCTCTCTCTCTCTCTCTCTCTCTCTCTCTCTCCCTCCCTCCCTCCCTCCCTCCTTCCCTCCCTCTCTCCCTCCCTCTCTGAAAGCAATAAAAATATGTTTTTAAAAAGAAAGATTCTGACTAAAGTTTAAATAACATGTTTTTTTCTCCATAAAGTTTCTTTGTACATTTCAAGTGTCCAGCATCATGTCTAGATTTCTTTCTTTTTTTTCCCCTCTCTCCTTCTCTTTTCTGTTTTTTCTTGAGATTCTAATAGGGGGAGAAAAGAGGGAAAAGGAGATTTTGTCAGACAGTTCTAAAAGAGAAAAAGAAGACCTTTAACATAGAAAAAAAAAATAATAATCCAGATCTTTAAAGAGGGAGTGTGGAAAGATGCAACTACATTATTTTACTTTATATGGATAGAAAGAAAAAAGTTACCTAGCTTGCTATTGCTTGGACAAGGATGGAGATTCTCTTATGAGGCTCTGAAAGGTTTTACAGTTGAAAAGTAATGTGAAAAACAATCACTTTTGCCACTGAATGATTGTTATAAGGCTCAGCACCTTCAATAAAAGATGCTTCTGTTCAATTTCCAGTCACATCAAATTCTCATTACAAGCAGCTCAACCCCATCTCTCCATGAGCCAGACTGTATCAAAAGCAGCAGCTTTATGCATTAAGTTTTGTAACACGCACTTACATCCCATATATCCCAGGTAACAAAGCAAATTCTAGGACTTTCCCCCTCGGTGACTGACTGACAGGCTTGGATGCCAAACTTCAATGAGACCTGGTGCAGAGGAGCACTGGTGACCGAGGTGCCTTGAAAATAAGAAGGAAATGTTGCTGCTTTCTGTAAAACCTATTGTCCGCCTCCCAAATGTTTGCAGAAAATCCATTTTTATGAAAGAAAAAAAATTAAGGATTGAATTCAGAATCCATGAGGAGGAAAATTAGAGAGGCAATATGCTCCCTCCCCCCCCCCAAAAAAAAAAAAAATAATCCCCAGGGCAGAAATCTCTAAATCCTACTTAGTGATTCCCAGGCCATTCTCTCTTCCCATGTTATTTGCAAATAGCGGATATTGCTAGGTTTCCTTGTGAGAAAATGAAATGAAATGCCACTGAGGTTAGAGCTCCAACACTGACCATGGAAATGAGACCAGGGAGGTGCGGAGTGTAATGACTAAGGCGAGGCTCAGAGGGGGAGCACCGAGTCAAGACATAACTCACCTCACCAGCAAAGAGATCAACGGACTTGACCTCAGACAGCGTTGCCCTTTAAAGAAAGCTCTTTTTGAGCGGTGAAGAGCCACTCAAGTCAGCAGAAAGATGAATATCGCTTTCAAAACAGAAAATAGGTCAACTGACATGACAGAATGAAACCTGGAGGCTGTCAATTTTTTGTAAGGCAGTAAAGTTGAAACTGAAAGGTAAAATTTAAGGATCCAAGAATGGTAGGTTTTCTTACTAGCAATGTGTCCAGTCTCCTGCTAAGAGTCTGTAGCTTGCTGTGCCTGGGAATGTTGGCCTTAATTTAAGATTTAACCAAACAGGAGAGATTAAATGGTGCATGCTTATGGACACTGCTCATGGGCACTTCAAAATAGGCTAATTGGAGAGGAGTTAGGTGACAGAGCTGGAAAAGAAACAGCAACATTTGGCAATGGAATGGTTTGAAGGTGAAATAACAGTGTTCATAAGGCAAGAAGAGTGACAGTGATTTTAAAAATTAGAATCCAGTTTATGGTTACGTTATATGTGAGAATAACATAACCAGAATAACGTCGCATACATTAGACCCATGGAGCAGATTCAAAAAATGTCCATAATGCTTTGCAGTGCTTCTGATTGAAGCAGTGGAGTCTGTTTGCTCATCCTCAAATTGAGGCTCATGCTGTAACTTGGTGGGCCAATAGAAAGTGGCAGAAATGATATTGTGCCAGTTCTGAGAATAAGCCTCCCAAGAACATGCAGCTTTCCTCCCATCTTCTCCCTGTTTTACTCTCTCTATCGGAACTTGTTACCTCCATCTGAACGAGCCCCAGGCCCCTATGGGATTAGGGAATCACTGCATAGCGATCACCACTGCTCTGATGCCAGTTCCGGAAGCAGAGCCACCTAACCGTCCAGTAGCTTACTATAGACCCGGGAGCAGCCCTGGCTGCATCAGCAGAAGAATTGGCTGGCTGACCACAGACCAAATTGCCAACCTGCTGAATTATGAGCTAAATAAGAAGTAGTTATTTTAAGCCACAAAATTTGGTGGTGATTTTTTTAATGCAACAAAAGATAATGGACAGAATCTATGTATTATTCTAAAAAAAAAAAAAAAGCTTCACATGTCAAGTATCAGCTCAATTTGACAAACTTTCATTGAGTATTTACTATGCACCAGACATGCTGACCCAGCTCAGTAATTGCTCCTTGGGGACACAGAATCCAATGGTGCGCAGTGCATCCTGGGGGTGCCAGGGAGGTCTGCAGATGAGAACAGCTGAGTGAAAACTTGAAATATACTTATGAGTGGGTCAGGTGAAGTAAGGGAGGACAGGGATTTCAGAGGAAATGGCAAAGGTGAACAGAAGTTAAACAGCAAGGGATAAGCAGGAAGATACAAGAATTTATATTAGTAAGATGTAAAGTGTGTGACATATTCAAGAAATGGCAATAAACAAGACTGAAGGAGTTAGTAAGAGCCAGGCCAGGCAAGGTGTTGGATGCTCATAAATAGATCTGAACAAAGCACTTGTATTGATACATACCCAGGCTAGCAGCTTTCAAACACTGAGGCACCTGAAAGCAATCTAATGGTGGTAAGAATAGAAATGTCTAAAGTCTGTCCATAAATTCTGATCCAGGAAGTATAATGGAAGCCAGACTTGGGACCTCAAATTTTTTAATTTGATATGTAACCCAGGGTTTCTGGTGCATACTGTTCATGGGCCACGTTCTGAAAAGCATCACTAGTCCCAGTAGACATAAACCAGCACTGACTGAAGAGATTTTAAACAGAGGGTTGCTTGTCACTATCTATATTATTTTCAGGTTGGCATTTAAGACTGATGTTTCTGGCTGCAGTCTGGTAGATAAATTGAAAAACCAGAGTGAAAGAGGCAAGAATGAGAGAATCTGAACTAGGACTGTGGTATTAAGGATGGGAAGAAAATGTGTGACATGTTTGGGAGGTTAACTTGCTTGGGATTTTTTTTAATCCTCACCCAAGGATATTTTTTCCATTGATTTCTAGAGAGACTAGAAGGTAGGGAGAAAGAGGAGGAGGATGAGAGAGAGAGGTGGGGAGAGAGGAATACTAATGTGACTGGTTGATTAGAAATACTAATCAACTGGTTGCCTCCTGTATGCACCCCTATCAGGACTGAGGAGCCTGCAATCAAGGTACATACCCTTGATGGGGAATCAAACCCATGAGCCTTCCATTCATAGGCCGATGCTCTAACCACTGAGAAAACTTGCCAAGACTTGCCAGGGATTTTTGATGACTGGAAAGAAAGAGGGGGAGGAAAGGAGAACTATCAAGGATGGCACCCAGATGAAATTAGATTTTAGATATCTTAAAATGTCCAGAAAGCACTGGTTTGGAAGTTAGAGGTATGGATTTAGGAGTCATCAGTATACGGATATAAACTAAACCATGGCAGTTGGGGAGAGGTCTTGGGAGAATAAATAAAGGGGCAGGCCAAGGACAGGACCCAAAGATACATAAAGAACGTCTACAAGATGAGTAGCAGCAAAGGAAGCTGAGAAGAACTACCATAGAGTTATAAGAAAAACAAGGCGATAGTGAATTTATAGTCCCGGTAGCTATAAACTAGCACTGACTGCTCCAGGCTAACCATGGTACATAGTCACCCTACTCAACAGTTAAACTCATCCTTCAAAGTCTCCTAAAATCACTGCCAGGCTCGATTCACTAGAGAGTTGGGTGAAGGAAATTGAATAGAGTGGTTTGAATAGATACTTTGAGATAAACATGTGAAAATAGAATTTATACAACCCTTTTAAGAAATTATAAAGTATGCAGAAAATTATACATAAAAATATATACATGTAACTACTAAGCACTTTGGTAAACAATCTTATGAAATCTCTTTGTCCATATATAATTTAAGTAAATAAGATCTTTAATTTTATATATGAATATCCATATATATTATAGTATCTATACTAATAAAAGGATAATATGCTAATTAGACAAGACATCTTCTGGATGACCTTCTGGACAAAGCCATGGTCATGGGCTGAGGCAGAGGCAGTTAGAAATGATCAGGCCGGCAGGGGAGAGCAGTTGGGGATCAGGCCAGCAAAGGAGAGCAGTTAGGGATCAGGACAGCAGGGAAGACCAGCTAGGGTGATCAGGCTGGCAGGGGAGAATAGTTAGGGGGATCAGGCCGGCAGGCAGGTGAATGGTTAGGAGCCAGCAATCCCAGGATCAGGCCTAAACCAACAATTAGACATTCCTCCAAGGGATCACAGATTGGAGAGGGTACAGACCGGGCTGACCCCCATGCACAAATTTCATGCACTGGGGCTCTAGTCCTATATAATAAAATCCTAATATGCAAATATACCAAACGGCGGAATGACCAGTGGAACAACCGGCAGAATGACCAGTCACTATGATGCACACTGACCACCAGTGAGCATACACTCAACACAGGAGCTGGTCCCAGTTGGGGCCAGCGAGTGGTTGTGCCAGGCTGCCAGCCAAGGTGGGTGCCAGTGGGAGCCCCCCCAATTGCCCTACCCACTGGTTGTCCCCAGAGATCAGCCCTGATCACCAGCCAGGCCCCAGGGACCCTACCCATGTACAAATTTTGTACACTGGGCCTCTAGTCTGTAATAAAATTTGTCATATTTACCCAAAAATATTGTCACCTGCATGCTAGAGATCTATATTAGGGCTGGAAAACTTTTTCCTTAAAGGGCCTGATAGTAAATATTTTAGGCTGTCTGATCCACATGGTCCCCGTTGCAGCCCCATGGCCCCATATGCACTGTAATACACAGCATCCTTAGACAATATGTCAATGAATGGTCATAGATGATCTGACCCATAGGCTGTGTTTGCCAAATGCTGATCTATATCTTTAATGACTTCACACTGCTTACAGCTATACCATAAATTATTTAACCAACCTCACTTCAAGAAACGTAACCCGAGGCGATTTTCAAATGTTTAAAAATGTAAGATCAAATAATATGTTTAATACAGAGTTATATATCATTCTGGAAAAACAGAGACAATGAAAATGTTCATCAGAAAGAGATTAATGACATAATTTTTGGTAATTCATTTCAAAGTTAAAACACCAAGTACACGTTTATTTCTTTTCTGAATTATCTGTACCCTAACTCAAGTCAGTTTCTTCAGTTGCAGAGATCTGAAAAATTTTTTTCACTGTCAGTTGTAATGTGGTTGGTCATTGTTTTTTCTACATGACCACGACAGGGAGATAAATATGTATAAAATTATAGTACACTCTATAATGTATAAAATTATAGTACAATTTAAATGCTATTTAACCTATAGAACCTACTCACATTTCTCCAATGTCCCACTCTTATTATTTTTGGTCCAGGATCCAATCCAAAATCACACTTTTTATTTACAACAAGGGGCCTGCAAATCTGGGGGCAGCTCCTGTGTTTATATTAGTCTCCTTTAATAGAAGAAGGTTCTCAGTCCTTTGTTTTTCATGACCTTGACAATTTTCAAGAGTACTAGATAAGCACTGTGATACCCCAGGACCAATGAACTCATCTAGCACCCAGATCTTGATTTCTAAATACCGGGCTCCAATAAAAGAAAACTATAAGTACTTGGAGAAACAGCTGCAAAAAGGACAAGATGAGCCTGAAACATCTTGTGGTGCCTGGAAATATGAAAGTGCTTAAAAAGGGTGGGAGCATATTCTAAAAAGACACAGAAGCCAACTAGGAGGTGAGTCACAAAGGCCAAATCTGAGAAAACTGAACAAAGTAAATGACTGGATAGATTATAATCCAGGACACAAAATAAGAATTCACTTGTTCATACTAATATAAATAATAAATGCATAAGTGAATGGATGCATCCTATATAATAAAAGCCTAATATGCAAATCGACTGAACAGTGGAACGGCTGGTTGCTATGATGTGCACTGACCATCAGGAGGCAGACGCTCAACACAGGAGCTGCCCCCAGATTTGCAAGCCCCAGGCCAGCCAAGGTGGGTGCCTACGGGGGCACCCTGATTACCCCACCAGTCGCCCCACAGATCAGCCCTGATTGCTGGCCAGGCCCAGGGATCCTACCCATGCACAAATTTTGTGCATCAGGCCGCTAGTAAGTAAATAAAGAACAGTAAACTTTTCCTTATTATAAATTTTCAACTAGTATCTGTAGATTAAGAAATGGTTGCAATTTTTAAAAATCACCATTAAGTAAATACCACAGTATTGTTTTCAGTAGGAATCATCAGCCAAAACTGGTTTGGCTCAGTGGGTAGAGCATCGGCCTGTGGACTGAAGGGTCCCAGGTTCGATTCCAGTCAAGGGCGTGTACCTTGGTTGCAGGCACATCCCCAGTAGGGGGTGTGCAAGAGGCAGCTGATCAATATTTCTCTCTCATCAATGTTTCCAACTCTCTATCCTTCTCTCTTCCTCTCTGTAAAAAATCAATAAAATACATTTTTTTTAAAAGAACTATCAATGGATGCTAAAATTAGTGGGGAAAGGGTGATGACTAGCTACTTAAATACTTTTGGATTATTTCTCCATAAGATCCTTGTTATGTACAAGAAAATACAGTAACTTTTCAATGGAGAAACCCATCACTGTCACCTTCACCAAGTGATCAAAGTTACCATTTTTTGTAATCGAACAAATCAACTTCAAATGCCTTTGAATGTGATTGATGTACTGAGAAGGTCAGAACCTCACTTTCTGGTATCTTTGCCAAAATGCAAAACCTGAATTCAAGAGAAAATTGTATTGATTGTCAGGGTCCAGTTGACCCAGTATTAGACACATTAGGGTTCACCATGTATTAGACGCATTTTCAGTGTGGCCTTTATTCAGTTCACAGAGAGATCCAGCTAAAGACTCTTAGGAAGAAAAATTATAGGCGGTAAGCAGAGCCTCAAGAAGATTAAATTGGCAGCGAGGATAAGATACAAATTGAGGGGAGTAAAATGAAAGCTACAGAAGGAGTCCATGCCTGTGAGGGATCAGCTCCATTATTTCAGGCACATTGTCATAATAATCTTGACTAGGGTAATGGCTGTAGAAATGAAGAAGGGAGAGTAGACGGAGAAATAATGTGAAGAAGAATAAAAATGATTTTCTACTCACGGAAGGCGAGGGTGCTGGAGAGGTGTGAAAGGATGGTCCCTATTTATTATTAGAAGGAGCAGGCAGTGGGAAAAGTCAGTCTGCCGCCTGGGAGAGAGAGATAACCTATAGGAATGTCTGTGTGACCCATTAAGAAACTGAGTTTGAAGAGAACGTTTAACCTGTGCGGTTACAATGCCAGTAAGGGGCAGAACCAGTGCTTAAACTCAAACCTAAGCTCAGAAGTTCCTACAGCCCATAGGAAGTACAGTGTCTACTGAGACTCTCAGAGGGATTTGTTAAAAATCTGCAAACGTCTGCAACTGTCAGTTTTGAAATGCACAAACCAACAGACTTATGTGAAAAATTATAAGCAACTCATAAAAAATGTAAAAGAATAGTGAAGTTCCCTTTTCATCTGTGAGTTGCATTGGGCTATCTTTCCCAAAAGGACCATGTTTCCCAGGCTCCTTGGGGCTTTCAGCAGTCACCTGATGGATTGCCAGAGCCTGTACAACCTTGGAGATCACTCACTCCAGTGTCATCCCTTTAAAGGTCAGGTATCTGATCCCGCACATTCAAATATTTCTACGTAAGTTAGATGGAAAGGACGCTGATGTGTGTAACTTAATTCACATGGGATCTCTCAGCCTGTTTTAAGAGTAGACGGAGGTAGAGTTTTAGGTGTCAATTCCCTATATAAATTGCCAAAGGGTTGCGTCCTGAATACCTGCATTGACTAGAAGTGTAATCCTTGGAATACAGCTGAATCCACAGACAGCAGCATAACCGAGGGCAGCTCTGCAGGTGGGCAGAAGACCCATCGCTCAACCCACGTGGCTGTAGGCACAACAGCCTTGACAGGAAATGAGGGTGGGCAGAACATGCTGATCACTAGCCATAGCTATAACTAGACATCTTCCAGCAATCCACTCCTGGTGACGAGAGGTGTTGTTGAGACCAGAGCCTACCCCTCTAGTCTCTCCCTAAGGGAGATGATGAGGCTGAGAGAAGCAGAGGGCTCATCCTCCCCGCAGAAAGCGTGGAATGAACGAGAAAAATCTCTTCGTTTCCAAAGATTGAATGAATGAAGATGTGCTGAAATAAGTAAGTTTATTCTCACTAAATCTTTTTTTCTTATTTCTGATAGCTGTAATAACAGTAAAATAAATGCATCCACATTGGGAAAAGTACCCATAAAAGGGCAGCGCTTCTCTGAAATTACCACAGCCAAAGTCAACACAATTTTTAATCCTCCTCTAACCACAGTTCATTACAGACTCTAAGGAAGGTTTTTCATCATGGCCATTCATTTGTGTATACTTCTGAAAGGAAATAAAAAAACATTTCTAATTCAGGTACTCTACCTTCTCGCAACTAAAACACTAATTTACTGGAGACGCTGCTTCTCTACAACAACCATGTTTTCAAAATTGACACTCCACGAAATGTGTTAGGAACAGTCGAATGCTTAGGGAGAGACACAGCTTCGGTAAAAAGATTCCAGTTCCGGAGCTAATGTGGGAGAACCTGTAAGCTCAGGGTTGAGCCTTCCTCCTCCGTATCCAGGCCTCGGATTTTAGTTTGGCTTTGATTACCCCTCTTCCCACCCCACCCCTTTTTTTTTTTTTTTTTTCCTATTTGCTGTTGGGTAGAATAGTAAGTCATAGAAAGAGAGAGAGCAGTCTGATCTTACCAAGGAAGTTGTTTTTCTCAAGTCCTTTCCTTCTCAAGTTGGTTCCCAGCCCAACCTTCCTCAGTGTGATCTAAACCTTCTCTTTCACTTCTGGTGACTCACCAAGGTCCAAAGTCCGCCCCAGATTACCTGAATGCTTGACTCACCCAGAAATCCACTTGTCATTGGAACTCTTTTTTTTCTTCCACTCATGTAAAAATAGGATAGAAATGTAGAAGCAATAACTAGACGAAGAAATAAAAGACTTGGACCTGGGACTTCATTGCTATCATCTCTTCCTTTCTCTCTCTCCTTCATATCACAAAAAAACTCTAAGTGTCCCAAAGAAGCTAATGAAAACTTGGCCAGAAGGTATTTTTCTAAAAATACCCACAAGTGACAACTCTCAAAAAACAATGGTCTCTTTTCCATCATTGATATATTAAGAGCAGAAGGAATACATTCATAACCTTGTTAGATAATCATAGATAAAGTAATAGCTACTAAAGATGATATTATTTTATGGGATATACTTTAATATACAATTCAGAACTACTTGGGATTGAGGCAGAATTGCTTCTTAGTTGGAAAAAAATTTCAGAAAGATATTTTTGAATTTTTTAGTATGTGATAATCCAGTAACTCTGAGAAACATTTGCAGGCATATAAAACAATTTACTATGGTACTTGGAAATGGATTATTAATACCTATAGGTCAGTAGTCTTGACCTTTCCAAATGTCACTGTTTTGCTAAAACTTGAACTTAATAATAAAATGTTGTGATATTCACCTTAAAAATTTTAGGTGAGTGAGATAGAAAATTAATGAATTATTTAAATATAACACTTACATAATCAGTCTGTATATAGGCATGAATAAGAAGGAATTTGTTGTTTCATCACCAGGGAATGCACACACACAAACTCTGCCCCTGTGTCTTATAAATTCTAGATGGCAACAGGATGGCAAGAAGGAAATGGAAAACTACAGAGTCTTCCTTTATTTATCTCAATTCTTGACCTTACATGTTAGAAAGGTAAAGGATAATTGTGGCCAGTGTTTCTATAGCCTTTTGGAACAGACAATATCAATTCATAGCAATGTCATCACCATTTATTCCCATCACAGCGGGCTGCTTGCCTGATGAAAATGTAATTGGAAAAAAGTTCTTACGTGGCATTATAAACCATCTGCCATATTCAGGTTTTACAATATGTAGCAAACTCAAAAAGAAAATATATATATATATAAACAGAAGTATTAGGGACAGTATCAGCATCTAAGAACTACAAAGAGATGACATTATTAGGGAAAGATACGCAAAAACTGGCAGCCTATGAACATGCAAAAATACATATCACTGCAAAGACACATGAATTTTTATTGCTTTACACACCTTCTTCTGTGTGCTTTAATATATTCCCAATCTACCACGGAGTGATTTACTTACATTCATGTATTAACAACCCCATAGTGCCATGTGCCATATCCGTTCTAAGTGCTTTATAAATATTAAATCACTAAATTGGCGTAACAACCAATTTTCTATGGTAAGCACTATTATGCCCATTTTACAGATGAGAGAAAGAGCAGAATTGAAACTCGGGCAGTCTGTAACTGGATCTCCACTCCTACCATCACATGGTTGGTGCTGGTGGCTGCTTCCTGCCTCTGCTAAAATAATCATAAAAATTTCTCTAAAATGTGAGTAACCCAAAAAATGAGGATTATATTCTGCGATTAATTTCAAAGTTAGCACTGACATCCAAATTCACATTCTCATGTTGGTAGCTCATGGAATATGTGTTTTCTTTCCTGAAAAGCTTTCCTTTAAAACATAGCTCAATGTTTCCTACAAAATATTGTCTTTCCTATAAAAGACAAAAGATGCTTTCATTTCACTGTTGATGAATACAGTGATTCAATCCATTAAAAATATACACATATGTATTTTATTTATATATACTTAACAACTGCCACCTCTCATACATAAATTTCCTATATGTAGGAAATACAAAGGTAGGAAAATAAAATCACTATAATTTTTCCCTTCCCCTCCAAAAGATGATTGATTATTTGAGGTGAGGAGCTAGGTATAAGAATAAATAACACCCTCCCTTCACACACAAAAAAGTAGGTGAAAGTAGGGAATAAATAAAACTCAGAAAAAGAAATTAGTTTGTATCTCCCACAGGGAACTACAATCTGTTCTAAAGAAGTCATATCATTTTTCAGTGTCTATGAAAGAACGAAAGAAACCAAAATTGCTTCCTTATGTATTTTGTTTCATACTAAATAATGAATTGATGTTCAACGACATTGATGTGTTCCCTTGTTAAACAACCACATCCCAGGAGCCCCACACTTCTTACTCTCTCTCTCTTCTTTTTAATCCCTGAATATTCGTTTGAAAATTAAGTTAGCACCCTCATTACACTTGCTTCTTTATCCACTGAAAATTTTCAACACGTTATAAAAATTAATTAATATTTTACTGCAATTTTTCATTACAAAGTCAGAGCATTAACATTTATTAAAGTGTCATGATTTTTTGTGGAGGGATAAAATACAAACTAGAAGTTTGGAGAAAATAACTTTGAGCTAATTTGACTGGGAGAGGAGGGAAGACTCAGTACCCTACAAGAGACTATAAGCTCCAGGAAGGCAGAATCTGCATTGATTCGGAACTTAGTAGGAAATGGAACACCCAGAAGATGATCTATGATTAAGCCATTTTAAACCCTGCTTAAAAGAAGAAAAATGTATATTAGTAATTTTCGTTCTTACTATTCCTCAGCTAAGGATATTTTTTAAAGAGAGAGTGGAAAGAAGGGAGAAGACACAGAGAGAGAAACATTGACGTTAGAGACATATTGATTGGTTGCCTCTTTCATGCACTTCAACTAGGGTGGGGACTGAGTCTACAACTGAGCTACATGCCCTTGACCAGAATCAAATCTGCAGTCCTTTAGTTTCAGAGCAACGCTCTAACCACTTAGCTCTGGGTAGGACAAGCAATTTTTAAACAGTATGCCATTCCAATATTTCTGCATGTGAATAAATGCTTTACAGACCTCAGATGAAGTGCTAATGGTAGATTGCACTACCTGCCACCCACACATAGCACGCACACCTAATTATTCGCGAATTACACTTCCTTTTCCTTTCATTTCAGACCTCATTTCTCTTTTCTACATCTCATTACACATACACCCACCCTGAGAAAGACATATCCTTTTCCAACCTATAACAATACCAAGTTCCTCATGAGATCTTCTCTCTTATTCTAAAGTTGCACCTGAGAATTACCCTCCTGTTTCCCACCTGGCTCCCATTAAAATATATTCTGTTCACTAGCCCAGCCCCACCTACCCAAAGATTCCTGGGGTCCTCACTCAGTCCTCTGCTGTCTCCTAGAAATTGAAGAAAGCACAGTGGGGCAGCAGGCGGGGAGGAAAAGATGAGGGGGCCTGAGCACCTCCAGATGGAAACCTATTATGCATTTAGAAACATTTCAAATCCATGCAGTGCCTACCCATCTGCTTCATTTTTCCCCCTTTTATTCCTCCCTGATTTTTCATTTTGGCCCCACACCTTGACTTCTCACCCCACCAACCCAGTTAACCTCAGTAAATTTTGATTTGGTCATGTAGAGGAAAATAGCTAACCATTACTCACATATACTGATTAACATTTATGTTTAAAGCAGGCCAACAATAATTATATATAATCATAAAATGCCTAAGAATCTTTTTGTGAGTTTTATTTAATAACAATATTCTTATCACATGTGCTCAGTCTTTATAAATGCTTATGTAAGTAGCATAATCAATTCCTCACAATAAAAAAAATCAAAGATGTATTGTTTTACACGTTTCCAGAGATTACAAACATAAGTCTGTGGAAAGGTAAGTTTTATTAACAGCCATGGAATGAAATAAAATAATAATTTGATGATTTTGACAAAGGGTGTGGCAAAGAGGTAATTCAAATCAGATTTTCCCAAAAGTAACCACTAGAAAGCTAAAGGAAACATAGACCTATATTTTAGCCAAATGATATATTTAAAGGCAATGTTTGTCACTAATGCTCAATTGTGCCTGACATATAGAAAGCATGCAGTAAATATTAATGGAATAAATGAGTGAACGATTGCCTTTCTGGTTTATGCCAGGCTGTTAAAATAAACTTGAACATAATTAGCCATTTTCTACATTCTCCAGTTGCTTATCACTGCTTTGCAGTCAGTCAACACTACAGGTTTAATATTCTTGCATTGTCAGTAGTAGGTCCCATTAATTTTATCTTCTGTTTCCAAATCCCTTTCAGTATTTGAAGACTGCCTGTCATACTTCCCTGTTGTTGAATTCAATTAGGCCTATAAAGCTCTATACCACTGGCACATAAAGTGATGGATTTCCTCTCAACAGCTGGAGTGGTAAGGGAAGGAGGCTGCCTTGTCTCCAGAGAGGTCTGGGCACCGGCATACATACGCCAGGAAGGCCTGAGAGCAAGATGTACCTAACAGACAAGCTCTGAGCTATCTCCACTCAGGGTTTCTCCAGTGATAAGTGAGACGTTACACTGATGCCCGTGTGGCAATGGGGTATTCAATCTCTTAGCGATACTAAGGGGTTGATGGGAAGTTGGAAAGACATCAAAATGCAACATTATTTCTCACAATTAAAACACTATATTCCAGCAAAAGCACAAGCAGTGAGAAATGTGCATGTACTTATTTACACAGAAATGTCTGCTCCTCTACTTGTAGGATTAGAATGGACACAGAGAAAGAAGCAAGCATTTAAGTGATTTGAGATTTTTCTAAAGTATGACATTTTTTATCTGGGTGAGTGTTTTAGCTCCTCTTATTAACTTTCTCAAACTAGATTCTTACACTTCCTGTACCTGAACCTCTCTTTTCTCCACTGTAAAATGTGAGAAAATAATGCTTACCTTCCAGGTGTGCAAGTCCCATGTTGGCACCTAGAAAATACTCAATGGCTGGCAAGCATTGAACAGGTTCTTAATAAAAGTACATATATATGTATACACATTTATATATTATATAGTTATATATATATTATATAATATGCTATGTGATGCATACTATTATTATATTGTATTATATATCATGCATTATATATTTATTATATGAGATAATACATTATAATGATATAATATATATCATACATGTGTATTATATTATATACCTATACATTATATGTAATGTATATATGCTTATATGTACAGTTGATTCTTGAATAATGTCAGGGTTGGGACACTATTACCCCACACAGTAAAAAAATCCATACATAACTTTTGAATCTCCTAAAACTTAACTACTATTAGCCTACTGTTGATCAAAAGCCTTACTGAGAACATAAACAGGCAATGAACATATACTTTGTATATTATATGTATTATATATTATACTAGAGGCCCAGTGCACGAAATTCATTCATGGGCAGGGTTGGGGGGAGGGGAGTATCCTTCAGCCCAGCCTGCACCATCTCCAATCTGGGACCCCTTGAGGGATGTCCGACTGCCTGTTTGGGCCCACCAAGATTGGGCCCAAACAGGCAGTCAGACATCCCTCTCACAATCTAGGACTGCTGGCTCCCAACCACTCGCCTGCCTTTGCCTGATTAACCCTAACCACTTCTGCCTGCCAGCCTGATCATCCCCTAACCCAGGGGTCCTCAAACTTTTTAAAGTGGGGGCCAGATCACGGTCCCTCAGAGAGCTGGAGGGCCGGACTATATGAACTACTAATTCCTACTGTAACACCTTGGCTGCGCTCACTGCCCAAAAAACCTGGCAGGCAGGATCAGACTCCCCTGGGGGCTGCATGTGGCCCACGGGCCGTAGTTTGAAGACCCCTGCCCTAACCACTCCACTGCCAGCCTAATTGATACCTACCTGCTCCCCCGCTGGCCCAATTGCCCCTAACTGCCTTCCCCTGGCAGCCTGGTCACCCCTAACTGCCCTCCCCTGCCAATCTGGTTGCCCCTAACTGTCCTCCCCTGCAGGCCTGGTCGCCCCTAACTGCATTTCCCTGCAGGCCTGACCCCCCCAACTGCCCTCTCTGCAAGCCTGGATCTTCCCAACTTCCCTCCCTTCCTGGCCTGGACTTCCTCAACTCCCCTTCTCTGCTGACCTGGTCACCCACAACTAATCACAACTTCTCTCTCCTGCCAGCCATCTTGTGGTGGCCATCTTGTGTCCACATGGGGGCAGCCATCTTTGGCCACATGGGGGTGGCCATCTTGTCTCTTGGAGTGATAGTTAAATTGCATATTACTCTTTTATTAGATAGGATTCTTACAATAAAGTAAGCTGGAGAAAAGAGAACGTCATTAAGGAAATCATAAGAGAAAAATACACTTACAGTGTTCATTGAAAAAAATTGACATTTAAGTAGACCAACACAGCTCAAAGCCAATTCAAGGGCCGACTGTATTTTAAAGAACTACAGTGGCAGGGAGGGCAGGTTGGTTTGTGTGGGTTAGACAGCTATGATCCTACATCCCCCACAACTGTCTCCACCTGCTGTAATCCTCATCCAAAGGCTCCGACTGCTGCAGGAAGAAGGGAAATAGAAACAATAACCCCAATACAACTTCCTTATCACAGAAATTATGGCCAATAATAAAGCCAAAAACAAAACCATTCTTCTGTCAGCTGGATCATGTGTCCCTTTTACTGCTCTCTGTGTCCTCCTGCCGACAACAGTGGAGGATTGCATATTTATGGGCTGGTGACTAGAAGTGGGGGGATGGCTCTGTGGAATGGCCGGCCAAACACATACGTGGAAACCTGAAGAACAATTAACTGTTATATCCCTATCCGGAGAATGTGATAAAAGCCCACCCACAGAGAGCCCTCGGAGGATGGGGATTCAAAATTGGCTTCTTCAGTCTAGCTGGTCCAAGCTTTCCCACACTGGCACAGCCTCCCGCGGCCCTTCCTCCTTCAGAATCCTGGGCATTATTTTCTCCTGCATGTGGACCTGCTGAGCAGGCATTCCTGCCATTAAATGCTGTCTCCACAGTGACTTCCAACCTTCGCCCGGCTGGAGAAAGTAACATAAAGCGCAGAAATGAGAGTAGCACTGCGATACCATGTTCTCATGTCATCTTCTGTGGTGCTGTCACTGGGGACAGAAAATCACCAATGTATCAACAGAGTGCTTTTCAAACTTGTCAGCATTCAACTTGAATAGCCTCTCCTGGATAAAGGCTTCCCTGACTCCCTGAGTCAGAATTTAGTGAGCTTCCTCAGACCTCAAACAACTAGCACATGCTGCTTACATAGCACTTACTGCAACATGCTGGGAAACGTTTTGTGTGTTCGTTTGTACAGCAGTCCCCTTCCTTCAGTTATGTAGCTCCCTGGACATAAGGAAAATGAGACTCATTGTGACCCAGGATGGCACTGGCTCCAGACAGGCAGGACCCATTAAGTGTCACGTAGCTCAATGAATGAATGAATAAATGAATGAATAAGTGGAAATGCAGATTTGATGGAAACCAGAACACAGTTTCCTATGTGACATCTGGCTAGCCCTGAGGGCCTCAAGCTATTCAACAAAAGCCTGTTAATCGTTAATTTGGCTGAAAAAAAAACTTTAAACTCTGATAAGGGTCAAAAGAAGAGAAATTTGCTGTGAAATACGGTTTCCCCCAGGAAGTATTAGCCTCGTTATTTTGACTCTCAGTTCAGCCCCAAATCCCACTTGATCCACAGTATAGCAGAATCATTATGAGAGGCCAAACGAAAGGGAACAGTATAAAAAGAAAAAGAGAAAAGAGAAAACAAGGAGAATTTCCATTGGACAGAAAGAATAGGTAGATTCACTCAAGAAGAAAATCAAAATGAGAACTATAACAACTTTAAAAAAAAACTGCAGAGGATTTTGAAAACCTACTTGAAAGTGACAGATGAGATGACGAAGGCCCAGAGTGGACTCGGAGGCGACCAAGATTAATGAACTGAATCAGGGTTTTCTACCAACCATCTATTTTCTCCACCGTACCTCACTGCCTTTCTAATACGTTTCTATTGATGCTATGCCATGAATTTAAAAGTTCTACAGTAAAAAATAATAACATAAACATATAATCTATAATAATAAAAATATAATATGCTAATTAGACCAGATGTCCTTCTAAACATCCTTCCAACTGACCTTCCGGACGAAGCAAGCCTGGGTCCCAGGTGCCAGAGGGAAGCTGGTGCCAGCAGCCAGGGGAAGGAAGGCCTACTCTTGCATGAATTTCATGCATTGGCCCTCTAGTAATACTATAAACACCTCTGAGTCCCTAATTCCTCATCAAAAAAAATGAAATGATCACAATAGCTGATTCATAGAGCCTTTGTCAGTATTACATAAAATGAGTGTAAAATACTTAGGGCAGAGATGGCATATTGAAAGCACTCCATAAATATTACTACTATTAACAGCTATCATCTCCTTCAAACTCATGTCCACTTCAATGTGGCTCTTCTGAGAACACCTGACGTGAAAACAGATCTAGTACAAGCATGACATAGTGGATGCCACATCACGAAATTGAAGCCAATGATAATTTGACCATTACACCGTTGACCCGGTGGTTCCTATTATGTATAACCGACCTAGTTGCTCCAATAATTCAAGGTGCTATGCAAAATTACATGTTATGTGTGTCCAGGTTACATTTAAGAAATTATATCTCTGCCTGTGCCCTTTCATTGCTGTTACAAATGCACTAAGTTGCAGAGTAAGAGCTCAAATGCTTTTTAACTGGCCTGGACACCATTTATGACTTCTTAGTGGTCCACAGGTAACAGCTACATTTCCACTCATTATCCAGCTGGGGTGAATTTGTTTATTTAACAAATATTTATTGGGCTTCTGCCCTGGCCAGTGTGGGTCAGTTATTTGAGAGTCATCCCATTCCTGGTCAGGGCACATGCCCTGGTTTTGGGCTCGATCCCCACTAGGGGGCATGCAGGAGACAGCCAATAGATATTTCTATCATTGATGTTTCACTCCCTCTTTCTCTCTCTCTAAAATCAATAAAAACATATTATATATATATATATATATATATATATATATATATATACACACACACACATATATATATATATATATATATATATATATATATATATATAGAGAGAGAGAGAGAGAGAGAGAGAGAGAGAGAGAGAGAGAGAGAGCTTCTAATACGCGCCACACATTTGCTTGGTGTTAGGATACAGCAGTGAACAAAGCAGGCTAAAATCCCTGTCATATTAAAATTTCATCATAGCAGAAGAATGGCTCAGAATGTAAAGGGAAGAAATAAACATGTTTAATCTTTAGAAGTGCCATCTACTAAGCTCAAAGATAGTTGCCCTTACGTTGGAAATAAAGGGATTTTTAATTTAAAAAAATTTTTTTTTTCTTTTGCCTGGCCAACGTTTTCAGTGGTTGAGCATAGATCTATGAACCAAGAGGTCACTGGTTCAAATCCTGGTCAGGGCATATGCCCAGGTTGCGGGCTTGATCCTCAATAGGGGGTGTGCAGGAGATAGCAGATCCATGGTTCTCTTCCATCATTAATGTTTCTATCTCTCTCTCCCTCTCTAAGATCAATAACAACATATTTTTTTTTTAAATTTTCCTCTCTAAAATCAATAACAACACATTTTTTTAATTTTTCTTTTACCTTGATGCTGTGCACACTATCTGGTAAGATCTTAGGCTTCTACATTATGACTAATTATGTTACCTGAGCTAGTTTTAACTTTATTTGCATAAGGAATACCAAATGAGAATAATACATCAAAAAATAATGTGAGAAAAGTCTGCAGGGGATGAGGATAATAATTATAGATAACTTAAATCAGAAATACCCAAGCTTTAAAAGGAGTGTATAAATCATGTCACCAAGGGAAAGCAAAAGGCACAAAAGTCACTTTTAGGGCCCACTCACCTAATCTCCACCATGCCCACCTTCCTCACTGACTCAACTGTCTCCACTTTTAAACCTGAGCAGCACTTGTAGTTTGGGATAACACTCAAGGCTTGGCAATGCAAAATACCACCTCCTCCCTCCACACCTGCTGCCACAGAAATAGAAAGTCCAAATCCAGACTCTAAATATAAGGAACAATTCAAACATAACATGCTTTGCTTTTTGATCTGGCTATATGGAATTTAATAAAACACTGCACATATTATTATTTATACAATTGTGTGCCACCTTTACGTCTGTAAGATTTATAATAAATGCACGCATCTGTATCTATTTATGCACACATGTGCATACACAACATATACTATACAACACACATGTATGTGTGTCGGAGGCTGAGCAGCCACTAGGTGCTCTTTGACCAGAACACTGCTGTTTGGAATGGCAAGATAGATGCCAGGAACAGAGAGAAAAAAGACAGGAAAACTTGAATAGAGCATCCTAAGTGGTATGGCAAGGCTTGCCATCCTTGGTGATGAAGGGCATGGAATTGGATACCTAATCCAGCCTTAGACAAAAGAATGGTCAGGGAAGACATCCCAGAAAAAGTGCCACCTGAACTAGCTTTGATTAATAGATAGAAGCTAGCCAAAAGAATGTCTGGGGGAGAGGGTGCAAAGGTAGAGGATATAAGAGAAAGTGTGATACTGTGAAGAACTAAGAAGTTGCTCAGAACACCCCAAGGGGAGCATGTATTTGAGGCACAATAAGCACTTGCCCCTTTCTATTTCTTTCCATTGTGACCAAGGGCCACACCACTTACATAGTTTGCATGCCTCAGAGTACATGACAAGGTGCCTTATGAATCATAAATATTCAATAAACGCTCTAAGAATTAAATAGCTTATATTCAGTAACACTTGGCCAAATAAGAGTAAAACCCAATAATAAAAATTCCATTTAATTCTTAGTTTTTATATATTCTCACCCTCTATTTTAATTTCTCACTGGAAAGAAAACAGAGAATGTAGGAAGAGCATGTTGCATATTTCTTAGCCCTGTTGATACATTAACTAGAAAGTCCTGCTAGATCTTGAAAGTCCAGTTAGTAACTGTACAAGACTATCTCATTACAGGCATGCTTAGGTCACCTCCTAGGACTGCTTTGGGTGATTTTAGTTCAATTGCCCAAATTATAGTCAAGGATAGCCACCATTAATAAATTCCCATAAAGACTGGTGTTTTCCCTGCAGGTTGGAAAACCAGGAATACTAGTATACAATTTTTACATTTAACAGAGAAATATCAATATAAAAAGGCTCTCTCAGTGTTTGGTGATACAGAAAGGAGGCTCATTCAAAAGGTGAGGCAATTTCCAAAGAAACCTCTCAAAGCAGTATTTGTTATTTGGATGAAGCCATGTTTTGTCCTGTTATAAAATGGTACATCTACCTCTTAGGAGCTGACTCATAGCCACTAAACTTGAAAACCAGAATGACAATCTGTGTGTGTGTGTGTGTGTGTGTGTGTGTGTGTGTGTGTGTGTAAAATTTTACTTATAAAAATAGGTGGCAGGCCAAATTTGGCTCATGGGCCATTGTTTGTCCATCTCTGAGAATCTTTTACATTGTTTACATAGTAAAACCATGCAAAATAGAAAAATATGTCGATAAATTTAGTAAGTAAGGATAACTATCATTGCTTGAGTCAAAGTACATTTAAGTTAGACTGAGAAATGTCACAATTACACTCACTTTGTCCTTTGTAACAAAAGCATAGATAGTACAAAGATAGTATGAGATGGACAAGAACCTGAAACTAGTTTCTTCAAAACCTTTCATTAACCACTATACTGCAAAGGATTTTTGAAATAATTATGTTTTTATTGATTTCAGAGAGGAGGGAGAGGAAGAGAGTGATAGAAATGTCAAGAATGAGAATCATTGATGGACTGCCTCCTGCATGCCCTCTACTGGGGATTAAGCCCAGAACCCAGGCATGTGTCCTGACTGGGAATCAACTGTGCTCTCCTGGTTCATGGGTCATCACTCAAACATTGAGCAACACTGGCTGGGCTATAAATGATTTTTAATTCTGGTAGCCATAGGCTATTAATTTCCTTTGAGCAAAAACTTTGACTTATCACTAATATTAATATATAACATTATTTTAAAATTTCTGCAATAGAAAATTGGAACTCTAACTTTTGCGGTGACACAAACATATATAAGAAAATTTAACATCTTATAAATTTGGGTTTTACTTAATTTTTGATGATTTTTTTTGTTTTATAAAACAGTGACCACAATATAATAATTGTTTAAATATATGTGTAACATAAAATACTAATGTATTTGTTTCTCATTGCAGCCTTAACAAATTAGCATATATTTAAAGGTTCAAAATAACACCCATATATCATCTCATAGTTCTGTAGGTCAGAAGTATTATTACAGCATGTCTCAAATGGTTCCACGGCTTAAAATTTCACAAGGCAGAAGGATAATTTCCTAATTTACAATGAGAACTATAGTGGTTTCCCCAGCAGTCAAACATCCCCATATGATCAATAATATTCAGAATGCTTACTTATTTATAATGACAAATTGCTACCATGTGGCCTAGGATCTTAACATTGGTTTAACCAGTGAATTATTTCCCTATAAAGAGGCCTATTTGTGAAACCAAGTATATTAGTTATCTATTACTGTGTAATACCATTACCACAAATGTAGTGACTTTAAGACACACACACATTTATTACCTCAGTTTCAATGGGTCAGGAATTCTGGCTGTATTCTCTGCTTAGAGTCTCACAAGATTGTAAACAGGATGTTGGCCAGAGACATGGTCTCATCTGAGGCTTGACTGGGGAAGGATCCCTTCCAAATTACTCAGGCTGTTGGCAGAATTCAGTTTCTTATGAAACTGAGCGCTTCAATTGGGGAATGATGGCTTTACCATCTTTTTGGCAGTTGGCCCAAGGCTGTCCTTAGCTACCAGAGGTCATGAGCAATTCCTCACCATGTGGGGTTCTCCAACATGCTGCCTATTTTCTCCAAGCTAGCAAAGGAGACTCTAACAGGGTGGATGCTACAATCTCATGTAGTATAAATACAATATTACACAGCATATTACTACATGTAATAGGAGTGTATATCCTGTCACCTCTGCAATGTTCTATTGGTTAGAAACAAGACATAGATCCCATGCAAACTCTAGGAAAGGAGATCTCACAGGTGTGTGGACACGTGGTTGAGAATCATAAGGGCCTTCTTAAAAGTCTGTTTGCTATACCACATAGTAATGTCTGTTTTGTGAATGATATGAAAATCAAATACATCAGAGCAAGACAGACTAATGAATCTAGCCATCGCATCGCCATCACAGACAGTTCTGCCAACAAGATAAGAATATACAGCATCTGCCAAAACCGGTTTGGCTCAGTGGATAGAGCATCGGCCTGCAGATTGAAGGGTCCTGGGTTCGATTCCTGTCAAGGGCATGTACCTTGGTTGCAGGCACATCCCCAGTAGGGGGTGTGCAAGAGGCAGCTGATCGATGACTCTCTCTCATCGATGTTTCTAACTCTCTATCTCTCTCCCTTCCTCTCTGTACAAAATCAATAAATATATTTTTAAAATAATAATAAATAAATAAATAAATAAATAAATAAATAAATAAATAAAAAAAAACAGGTATTGACAAGGTTTACGTTAGTGACTATCTTATCTTGGTCACTGGTCCAACTTTCCTCTGATTCTTAGATGCTACATCAATTTGCTAAGGTCACCTAATAATAAAGTATTGCAGACTGGGAAACTTAAAGAACAGAAATTTATTTCTTACAGTTCTGTAGGCTAGAAGTGCAATATATCAAGGTGCTGGCAGGTTTGGTTTCTCCTATGGCTTTCGTCCTTGGCTTGTACGTAGATGGACATTCTCTCCCTGCCTCCTCACATGGCCTTTCCTCTGCTTTTAGAAATAATGCAGCACCAATAAGCTTACAATTGGATCTCGTTTGTCTGTAACCTCTTTAAAATTACTTTCCCATCTTGAACTGGGACCCATTAAATTTTTGTATGAAACTTTAACTCTCAGAGAGAAATTACGTTCCTCTTACGTTCCCAAGGAATTTGTGACTGTGGACTCCCTAAAACAGAAAAGGAAACATGCCTTCCTTTTGTGATCTATCCCTACCAAAAAGACAAACACACACTAACAGTAAGTGCAGCTTTGCCAAACCCAATGACATTGTACTGAACATCTGCCTCAATTCATCCAACACAATTTCTTTGGTCCCTGAAACAAAGCTACATGCTCTCTGCATTCACGGAGCCAACATTTTAGTGGAAAACACTGGGTCATGGAGGGGTGGGGGAGGCAGATATAAAGCAAGCAGATAAACACAAATCACATTTGTGATATGAATATGAAAAGGGATAAATGCTAGGAAGGGGCTATGAATGTGAATGGTAATGAAATGTGAATGCTGGCCGGTTAAGAGAGGAGAAACCCACCTTATGTTGGAGGGTGAGGGATGGCCTCTCAGAGGTGGAGGCATCTCACCAGAGGCCATAGGATAAGGAAGAGCTAACCAGGTAAAGAGGGAAGAAAAGATGATTCCAAACCAGGCACCAGCAAATGCAAAGCCCCTCAAAGCTGTGTCTGAGGCCCCGAAGAGAATACGGAAAGCAATGGGCACAGGGACGAAGAATCCAGCTCTTGCTTACACTGTCTAGTAGCTGACACACAAGCATCGTGGTCTGGGTGCAGATGGAATGTTTGGGGACCCATCCCATCTCTGCTGCTTGCTGGCTGTGTTAATAAAGATGCAACTTTCCGCCGAAACCGGTTTGGCTCAGTGGATAGAGCATTGGCCTGCGGACTGAAAGGTCCTGGGTTAGATTCCAGTCAAGGGCATGTACCTTGGTTGCAGGCACATCCCCAGTAGGAGATGTGCAAGAGGTGGCTGATCGATGATTCTTTCTCATTGATGTTTCTAACTCTCTATTCCTCTCTCTTCCTCTCTGTAAAAAATCAATAAAATCTATTTAAAAAAAAAATAATAAGATGCCACTTTCTAATCTCAAAAGCAGTAAGGGGCTGTTGCATCTGCAGGTTGCAAAGACTCCATGAGTTGAACAATGTGATGCACTTGGTATCTGGCACATAGTCTGTGTTGAGCAAATATCAGCTATTCTTACACGAAACAAGCCCAACATCCCATTGTCTCTCTTTGTGTTATCTCCTGTATTAAACCTGCATCTGAAAAACTTCTCACAGTCACCAAGTTGCTGGGTTTTTTTTTATTAAGGATCTCTAATTTATAGAAATAGTTAATTTGGGGAAGACTGAGACTTGAAGGCATCATCTGAGAGCTGTCATTAAAATCCGGATGTTAATTCTGTCAAGAAAAAAAGATCCCAGTGCAGGTCACAAAGAATGTGTTTAAGTAGTCCACTATTTTGTTCAAATATTAAAAGGCAAAAATATGTATTAAGAATTCAATTTCCCCCTTTAGCTCCCCCCTGGCCAAAAAAAAAAAAAAAGACTGATATATTTGTCAGCTTAGAGAAAGCAGAATCTGTTCTATTTTATGGGATAAAGTTAAACCACAGAAAGAGAGAGAGATGTTAAATAAATTGGGTCAAAATAATTTAATCCACCCTTCACACATTTTCAAGTTCTGGGCAGATTAGAAGGTACTGTTTCATAATTCAGCAGATGTGATACACTCATTGTATGTGGGATTTCTGTTATTATATGGCCCAACTTCAGGATAATTCTGAAATCACAGTATGCATAGGACTCATCCCTAGATCAAAGAGGAATTCGGCACTCTTTCACTTCATCGCTATGAGATTTCTGGGGGGAAAATACATCTGAAATAAGTGTAGAATGTGGGATAGAAGGGGCAGAGAGTGGCATGTCTTTTCATTATTTGGTGTACAAAGAAAAGAACCAAAGAAAAGAGCGCTGAGAAAAATCTATCATGTTTAGAAAAATATACTTTTGTTTACCCTGAAAAAAAGGCATATGAAATCTGGGAGGACAAAAATAACATTTTATATTCCTTAACGAGCTTTAGGGACTTTTTCTCCAAGTTTTATACTGAGGCAGGGAAAAGAGCACCTAAGTATTTCTACATCACAGTTATCTCTCAGATCCAGCTTACCCAGCCCTATTGGAAACCAAGGGCAAGCAAACAGACTACCCGACTTCCTGCTTCCTGTTAGGTTAACAGGTTATTGATCAACATGCTATCTTCCAAATTACCAAGGTGAGCAGATGACAATTCTCCACCAGCTCTGGGTTGCCAAAAAAAAAACAAAAAAACACACACTAGTTCTATTCTTTCTATCAGAAATAGTTCCCATAATTCATCTTCCTGATGGGAAAACAGAAATAGTTCCCATAATTCATCTTCCCGATGAGAAAACAGACCATGAGAATTACTCCAAAATGGGCAGCAGTGTAGGCATATTGTTCTTTGTTTGAGAAGACCCCAGAGTCCTACAACCATGTGACTCCCGCACTAGCTGAGCCTGGATCATCGGGGGTTGAAGAAGATGCAGTGCAGCGGATGCTACTTGGAAACTCCTACAGGTAATGGCTGGCGGGAGAGACGCTCACCGTCTTTTGCAATTGTGTTAAAATGAAAGCGTATTACTTATGCCAAGGAAAAGGCCTACTTTCAAAACATAAAAGGATAGGTTACAGCTGTGCATTGTGGGAGTCAGCGATCACTGTAGTATCAGGCAATTTGTCAAGTGCCCGTGGTACATGCTGCTCCTCTTCCCAAACACCTTAACCTGATGCAGCCAATGCGTTCTCACTGCCGAGGCCCTGGCAGCCCTGAGTGCCTTCCCCACGCATTTCCCTAATCTGCTGGAAACAGGAGCATCTAACGGTTAAGAAAATAAACCTGTTCGTGGATAGCTACAGGTTGTGCATACTTGATGTCAGAAAACTATAAATTTGCTGTGAAGGCCTAAGACCAGACTTAGGATTTGCACCTCACATTTATTAAAGCTGCCAGGTGAAACCACCGACAAACAGAAGAGAATCACAAGAACTGTCCTTCGCTTTCCCTGTGTCTGTTCAAGGGGGAAGAAACCCAGGTAGGCAGGACCTGTGAAACTGTAATGTGCTCAAACAATAGTTTGCCATGTGTGTGGGAGAAGCTGGGCAGAAAAGAGGCCACCTGAAATCTGTGTCGCCCCAAACTAGAGATGCTCCAAAAGGAATTTTAATGACGGCGCTGGTTACTAACAGTCACATAATCAATCCATAAAGAATATAGTCTGCCACAGAGAAAAGGAGCTCTTTTGTAAAAAACCCCTGTGGTAATAAGCGTGGTGCGTGTGAAAACAACCCCTTTCTGAAACGGGCATGGGCCAGCTCACTTGTGGGAGGCCTGGTGCAGCTTCCCTACGCGGCATCCTTTATGCTTGTTGATCTGTGCCTGCCACTTACAAATCAGGGAAACGTACACACACACACACACACACATCAAGTTCCCTATAAAACTGAAATGAGTGCTACAGTCGGCACGATCAGGCCACAACACACCAAGGGCCTTCCCTGGACGTTTTGCTACTGATGTTCAGTCAGTGCACACTTTCTCCCAACCAGAGATGAATTACCATTTATATTAGATGATACATATATGATGCACAGAGTAAATTTCTAAGACTGAGTCTCACTTTTACTAGTTTATTAGCTGTGTGCCCTTACTGTGAACTTACCTGAGCCTCATTTCCTTTATCTGAGAAAACAGATATAAGAATAATATTGTAGTTGAAACGGGTTTGGCTCAATGGATAGAGCGTCGGCTTGGGGACTGAAAGGTTCCGGGTTAGATTCCGGTCAAGGGCATGTACCTTGCTTGCGGGCATCTCCCCAGTAGGGGGTGTGCAAGAGGCAGCTGATTGGTGACTCTCTCTCATCGATGTTTCTAACTCTCTCTCTCCTTTCCTCTCTGTACAAAATCAATAAAATATATATTTTTTAAAAGAATAATATTGTACCTCTTACTTCCAAAGATCAAATTAAATGTACATGTACCTCCAGCTAGCTTCACCAACATTTTACTATGAATGGGGTCATATTTATTTTGGGACCAAAATTACAATGATCCTGAGACCTTACCTGCCTTTACAAAAACTCTATCAATGATTTTTGAGAGTTCCAAAAAGGGGCTTTATCAACTCAGTCATTCTCCCTCTCCTCTCCCGGTGCACTGAGCATTTCTGCTGCCCAAATCCTGCTCAGATAAGGATGGAGGGGGGAGGGGGCGCTTCCCACCACACCACAGAAGGGCAGTTGTGGGGATACCTTTGTTCTGGGCCCAGTGAGCTTGTGAAGCTGCTGTCCTCAACTTGCTGAAGCAAAGCCGGGTTCCCTGCGGAGGAAACGCCATCCTGTTCCCATCTCTGTGATGCCTGTTATGCCTGGGGCCTGGGCTATGAGCAGCCCACCAGCCAGAACACCTCACCTTTCTCCTAGACTCTCCCTGTCTCCCTAAGGGAGTCACTGAGCTTCCCCTCTCCTTCCACAGGGCACACCGCCTAGTCCCAGGAACTACATAGAGAAGAAGTGCTGGTCATCGTTTCCAACCCTCTCTCTCCTCCATCCCTCACCTCACACAAAACCTCTGTATAGGTTCTCCAGACACGGAGCCCTGAGCAAACACGCAAATACACACAAATGCTGGTGATGGCTGTGAGGTGGGCGGGATGTACAGCACTGGCACTCAGCTCAGTCAACTGGAAGGCCTATCTGGGTGTGGATGCACTCGTTTATCCAGTAAATACTTCACTGAGCAAGTTTATGGGGCGAGCTGGGTTTATAGAGAGAAATCAAGATATAATATTATTTATGTCATAGAGCAGCTTTCAAATTCACTCTTTTGGACAACTGTTTCTTGATTATCTTTTCTGGTTGTTTTCGGCTATTAACCATTGCATTATTAGATACTAAACAATTCTATTCTAGCTTTTAATCTCTTGGTTAAAGCTTCTCTTGATGACATAATCCCATCTATTGCCTCAGCTCTCATTTCTTTGACCCTGTTCTTTATACCCAAAATAATGACAAGGCATACCACTCTGGCCCATATTCTAGACTTATTTCAGACATATTTCTTCCAGAAAGTCTGACTTCAGAATTGAAGACCTTAATTTTGCCTCTCACTAATGAATTGCATATGTTATATCAGACATTTAGATATTATAATTCTGGCAGGCAAGAAAAGGGAGCATTAATAGCCTAAAATACTACAATATGTCAGCATTGCTTCATTTTTCATATCTTTGACTCTTAGCTGCGATGACTTTCCCATGTTTTTGTTGTTGTCATTATGTTGTCTTATTTGTATTCTCCTTTAAGTGAAATGCCTATCTAAGGATATTTTTGCAATGATTAGTTGAAATTACATTTTAAGTGGGAATATGTGAGACTTGCCACATTATCAAATGTATGCGATAGGGAGATGTTGAGTCCTTGCTCTCCTGGCAGTATCTCCTCTCTCTGCCTAATTCTTTCTGATTTTTGCTCTGGAATGCAGTTAATCCTTGGGCAAATCCAACAAAGAGTAACACTCACCAGGCACCTTCCTGCTAACAGTTTCCACAGCTATGAACTAACAGGTCAGTGACAGAAGTCCTGGAGGTGGTGAACTTTTTCTAATCTGCCTTCTCGGGACACACCCCTCCTCGGAAGTGTCCACTGTGGAGAAAGGTCAGAGGTTTGTCTTTGTGTTTCTTATCACAGCATGGTGGAATCTCCAGGAACAGCATGTATAGCTGAGCCACATTTCATGTGAATGGAAAACTTATTAATCAAGGTTGGATATTTTAAGAGGGAAAGGGGGAGCTGTTTTTATTTTTATTCTGGGCCAGCAGACATAGACAGAACTGTCCTAAAAACACCTTGACATACAGTCATCCTACTGATAGGAAACAGTGAACTTGGCAATGTACAGGTGATTTGGCAGCCATTTGAGGAGCTCTTTGCTTTCCCTATATTGGTCCCTATAAGGTAGTTCTTGAATTGGACTCCCTGATCCTCTCAGTTACTACTTGGGGAAACAGGAGTAAGGACTTTGTTCTGTCTGGTGCCACCTACCTGATGACCTTGCATTATACAGGTGACCTTGCATCACCCTCATTGTTATAAATCCACTGTACTTATTATGAAATGCTGAACTTGATTTCTTCTTCTTCTTCTTCTTCTTCTTCTTCTTCTTCTTCTTCTTCTTCTTCTTCTTCTTCTTCTTCTTCTCCTCCTCCTCCTCCTCCTCCTCCTTCATTTCCTCCTCCTTCTCCTTCTTTTCTTCTTTATTCCATTAAGAGATAGAATTTGTTTTTCCTTTTGTCTTCTCCTTGAGTTTGGGCTGGTCTGATGACTTGCCTTGACCAATATTAACATGTGGAGGAAGTGAGGTGATATGATGTCTGGGGCCTAGGCCTCAACAGATTTGCAGCTTCCTCCTTTGCCCTCTGGGACTTGTGCCCTGACACCACCTTCCTGTGAGGAGGCTCAGGATGGAAGCATCAGCAGCCAAGTAGACGGGCCCAGAAGAAGCCAGCCCTGCTTGACCTACCTGACCGAGCCAGGAAAGACCAGCAGAATGCCTGCCAGATGGCCCACTGAATTGTGAGAAGTAATGGATTACGTTTTGTTTTAAGCCAGTACATCTGGGATTGGTGTGTTATTCAACAGAGGATAACTGTAACACATACTTAAATTATTTTCCCCTCCAGAGCTTTTAGATACTTACAGTTTAATACTTACAATAAAGCTATTTGAGATTTATCCAAGGCACCAAATTTAAAGACTATATAGGTTTTAAAACCACCACACTCAATATCAAAGGCCTTCTCTGCTACAAGCTAAAGCAGCAAGCTTGCCCCGTCACCTCTTTGGTATAAAGTAGAAACCAATAAACCAGGGGCTTAGTTTGCACCATGTCAGGGGTCACTCCCACTCATGCCCCTACAGGCTTCACAACAGCACAGATTCAAGGGCATTATTTCTGCTTTTTGTTCTTGCCTCAGAAAATGACGACATCTCAGTTATCCTTAAACAAACAGCACCTTTTCCTGCCTGGGCTTCAGAGCCTCTGTTCATTTATTAAATTCTTCTATTACGATGAGCCAAGTATTGAGCCAGAGGAATTACATCATGTCATTCAAGCCTCGCCACCTCATCAGGTAGGTGGCACCAGACAGAACAAAGTCCTTACTCCTGTTTCCCCAAGTAGTAACTGAGAGGATCAGGGAGTCCAATTCAAGAACTACCTTATACCAAAACTCGTGGGACTTCCTGTTTCTTTGACTCTGCCTTGATGTCTAAATTAAGTCGCTTCTGATTTCTTGAAAAGGCTTTTCCCTAGGCCCTACAGATTCTGAGATTCCACACATGGGAGAATTTGGTAAAGCAACGGGGCCACCATTTACTGTGGTAAGGGCTTAGATGAGACTGATGTCAGTTCTTAAACATTTCACAATGACATTCATAAGCTTTTCAGAGAATTTCAGAAGAAATAATAATCGAAGTAAACGTGCAAATTTAGATGACTGAGACCTACAGTTTTTCACGTGAATGACTCTGAACCCCTTAGAATTTGCCTCCCCGCCTAGGATGATCCCCTCTGAGATAGGATTAAATTCTGAAAGGTGATTGTCAGCAGCCTTCAAAGCAGATTTGCTGCCATAAAAATCCCTTTATCCAGAAGCATCTTTCCTTTGGGGAAACTGAATGAATAGCATGATAAGTGTCACTTAAGCATCAGTGGTAACTCATTAACAATTTGCATTCGTGGTAAAATATCTACTATCTATCGCTAAGGTCACTGTGACTTTTTCTGGAACACCAAGAGTTGTTAACAGGCAAAGCAATAAAGTACATAAGTACCACCATGCTGGAAACTCTCTTTTATAAAAAGAATCTACAGTTTGATGAACAAATGCCCCTAACTTCACAGTAAATTTGTTCTAGAAATAAGTACTATTCTAATAAAATAAAAGACCAACCTTCCTACCTCAAGAAGAGCTAAACAATTTTAAAATATTAGATTGAAGCACAGCTGTTCAAATACATATTTTCAAATATTTTGTATCTTAAGAATGTTCGCTTGAAGGAACTTTTCAATCTTTTCCCACGCAACATCCTGTCTGGCCAGGAAAGTGCGAAAATTCCTCGAGGAAGCTGCTGGCAATATATCTGTTTCATTAGTAAAAAGAACGCTGAAATCAGTTTACTCTGAACTCAGATCAAATTCTAAATTGAGAAGGTCTAAAAATGATAATTTCAGCTATCTATGGCACATGTACAAACTTTCAGTAAAAGTCAGAGGCAAATTTTTAAAATATAAAGAAAAGTGATGATTAAAATATATTTAAATTATAGTTTTGCTTTTTATCTTACAATAAGAGATTGTATACCCTAGGTAGAAAGTTGGAAAATCTAAAAATATAAACAAATAAATAAATCTAAAATATATATAAAAGCTATATAATTTTATATATTACATAGATTGTTAATACATGTTACATATTCAATATTCTTTTAATTTATATATGTATAATGTGATAATGAAAACATAATATTACAACTTGATTTTTTTACTCAACATTTTGGCATGAGTAGATCTTCATGACCTTCAATAAAAAAATTAAAAATTAAAAACAAAAGGGAAAAAAAACACACAAACTTTAATGCTGTGTGAATTCCACCTTATCAATATCCAGTCATTAATTTAATCATTCCCTTTTGTGGTTGGACATTTTGGAGATATATATTAATCAAGTAAGCATTATATTTAAATATAAAACTAGCTACAAATTTGGGCATATGCGAATCTATAAATAAACCATACTAAAGACTATAGTAGGAGCTTATTTATTACTACACACTCTGAGCACTGTCTGCTTCATTAATATAAAGCATTTATAAATGGAGGGGTTGTGTTTGTATGTATGAGATGGAGCTCCACTTGTCAAGCTGACACCAACACTGGTCTGGCCTTCAGATCTCTTACCTCTGGAGAAAGTGCATGGGAGTCTGGTCTGTCGATCTGACCCAAGGTAAAAACTAGAAAATGCTGAAGTTTTTTTTCAGAAGTCTGTATAAAACAAGTGTAAAACTAATACTGTGTTAAGCCTCAGTGTACAGATTTACTTTTATTTTTATTTTTTACACATGACACTAGCCTTGTTCTACAAAGTCACTACAGGGAAGATACACAGATTTACAGATGAGATATACTTACAAAAAAAAAAACCAAAAAAAAAAAAACCCACATACTAGCTTTCAGAAGGGTTTACGTTATATGACCTGCTAGGGTTGGAAAGAAGTAAAGGTCCTCCACAATTGCCCCCAGTTGTTTGATAATCTGTTTTTTCAGCTTGGATGGTTGTGTCTCTGCTTTAGGCTGCATGTTGTACCAGCCCTCTCCACAGACAAGGGCCCCATGGGGCATGCCCAGGGCCTCAGCATCAAACCTGGTTTTATGCTCCCCAGGAACTCCCCACCTCACACTTCCCATTTCTGACTATTTACCGCTGTGCCCTCAGGGCATAAGGAGAGCATTTAAGAAGTTGTGCATGTTGGGAGGGGTGGGTGGTGGCTGAATGAATAAGTCATTGAGACCCTGTTGCCTTCCAATTATGAGAGCTGCAGTGGCTGCTACACCTGCCATTAGTGCCCAGTGACTGCAACACCTGCCCTTTAGATTTCCTAAAAATAGTGGCAGAGATTTCTTTTTGAAGTTTGCTGCCAGAATTGCCAGGACTTCTTCCCTTCCTTGACCTCCTTACATAGGGCCAGAGCAAACAAAGGAGTAGTTTTTCCCCTCTCACCTGCACAGAAATCTTGTGCCTTCAACATTATAATAATGAATCTGGAGAAAACAGGGATCACAAACTAAAATAATAGCACAAATGGGAGGTGGAAGAGGGCATAGAGGGGATAAATGGTGATGAAAAATAAAATAATAAATAAGTAAAAGCAAACAAGAAAAACCATTAAGGCTGTGAGACTGTGGGAGAAAGGGTCAGAGCTCACTAAGGCTGCGTAATAATTGCTTGAGGCTAATTTAATTCACATCCAGGTCCTGTCCAATGCACAACTTTGCCATGTAAAAGTCACAGGAATGAATCTGAGCATTTCAGCTCAATCCGCATAAAGGCCTATGAGTAAATGATTGTGTGTGATTAAATAAATTTGTGCTTTTTTAAGTATGTTTCCCCCCCCCCCAAAAAAAAGCTCATCTAAAATATCATCTTTAAACATCCATTGTCCTGAGGATTTCTTAAAAACTATTACCTGCTAAGTTGTGCTTATTATCCTATTTTCAAAAATACTCATTTTCTACTGAATGGGACAAATATTTTTTGAAGAGCCAACTATTCTCTAAACCCTTTTGATACTTTCCTGCCACCACCACCCCCCCACACACACACACACACACCTTGCACCAGGTGAAACAGAATGGAAGCATAATTTACCAATAAGCAATGAATATGACAGCCTTCTACCACAGTTCTGTCCATAGAACTTTCTATGATGATGGAAATGTTATGTAATTTGCATTGTCAGATACAGTAGCCATGAAACCTATCTGGCTAAATTTTTCATTTTCTTTCACTGAAATAGGCAGTAGGTACTGACTACCATATTGGACGGAGTAATTGCAATATAATCAAAACTGTTAACATTATGCACTTACTGAAATTACAGAGGATAAGTAAAAAATATTCAAGATAAAATGACATTTATTTTTAACAGCAAATGCTTTTCATACTTACAGTTGATATCTCTGGTAAATAAAAACAAATAATTTGAAAGACTATTTCCCAAGAGTTAGAAGATACATGTTTGTAGCTACATTCTTAACAACTTGTGTGGTAGTGGGAAAATTGCTTTATTTCTTGGGACCTTTAATAGTATAGAATGTGGATCAGCAACTTTGAAATTACATAGATTCTATAGTAGTCTCATACTATTCAAACAACCTTGAGAATATTTGGGAGGATCAAATAAGAAAAAGTATTTTGTGTGAGCACTCAAACTGGAAAGTGGTAAACCAGTGCAAACATGATTAAAGAAAATTATGATTCAGGATCACCAATACTTACATCTCTGTGATCTAGATGTTGAAACCTTACTTCATAAGTTTTTCTGAACCACCACAGAATATATGCTGGTATTTGTAAAAAAAAAAAAAAAATCTATATATTTCAGATCTTGTTTTGTTTTGTTTGCTTCAAGGGAAAACAAGTAATGGCAAACACAAAACACACAATAACTCTGAATTAAACACCTTATCTGCCTGGATATTTATAAAATAAATATCATATTTTTCTATGTATAAGATGCCCCAACCCAAAATTAAGAAATCAATATTTTAAACATGAAACAGAACACATTTTTATTTAGTAATTACCGCAGGTAATGTTTATATACCAGTACTATGATTTATGCAGCATATCACTTTATTCAGCCTCTGTTGCATCACTGCTTTCTGCTTCATCACTATTAGTTCCAGACATATCAATTTCTTCAACTTCTATTGTATCACTGCTGTCTTCTGAGTCACTGTCTATATACTAGTATATGAGATCATCCTCATGAACTGGTGGCATTTTCTGAGCTAATTTTCTTCATGTTCTCATGGCCAACCCTTTTTTCCTCAAGAAATTAAAGCACCATTTTGCCTTTCCTATAAAATCAACACTGTTCATTTCGTTGCAAACATTCTTGCCTAACACTAAATAAGCTTGGTTAACACACATAAGCCACTCTGGCGATGCTCCATAATCCAACTCTTAATCCTTTGCTCCAAGTTTACCCATTTTGCTGGTTTTCCTCTTAAGGCCTTCTTTTTTGGCATCTTAAGAAGTTGTTCTTTCTGTTTTCTTTACTGTCTCATCATATACTCAGTGGAAGGAGGCCCAAATTGTCTCTCTGCAGCTCTATTTCCATGCTCTTTTGCATAGCTGATTACAATCAGTTTGAATTTTGCAGAGTAAGACAATTGCTTACCTGTATTTATCTTTTTATTGTTTTACATCTTTATGGGCTCAGAACGCTCCAGTCCCTGTTGTATCTGCACACTCTCCACCTCCACTTCCAATTACCGCATCAGCTGACATCAGAACAATAAGGCTGTGATTGGAGGAAGCCTGTTTGACAAAGTATGGGCAGCTACACGGTGAGGCTCCCACCTAGGCTGACTTCCCTATATAAGATGCCCCTCAATTTTCAGTCTAACGTTTTGAGAGAAAAAATAGCATCTTATACACAGGAAAATACGGTATCTTTTTTTTTTTTTTTTTCATTTGTGTGAAAAACAAATAAACTAGCTTCTCAAATGCTTTAATTTTCCTCTGAGAGGTCTCTCTTGTGGGTCTGGTTTCTGCAGCCCACAGTAAAGCGCACACTGTCTGCACACACAGGTGTGGTCAGTAGTTCTGCCCAACTAACCACCGTCAGGAGGGGCAGTGATGGGAGGAGGGAGATGTCTCCTGAGTGTGCTACTCACATCGATGGCCAATGGTCTGGGAAGCAGGTTCAGCCTTCCTTCCGCTTCTGCCTCTACTGAAGGGTCCACCCCCTGGTAGGTGCCTAAGATGATTCATTTGTATACAGAAAGAAAAAAAATGTCTCCTTACATTCAGTGCTTATGTAAAAACTAAGAGATATCAAGCTTCAAAAACACTTTATGATACAGAATGTATAGATTACTAATTGCCTATCATAAAATCCACTCTCCTTTTCCTACAAGGTAACAAAACCCCAACATTTAGTTCAATATGCTGCCATTTAAAATAAAAATTGTTGCCCTAGCCGGTTTGGCTCAGTGGATAGAGTGTTAGCCTGCAGACTGAAGGGTCCTGTGTTTGATTCCGGTCAAGGGCACATGCCTGGGTTGTGGGCTCGATCCCCAGTAGGGGGCATGCAGGAGTCAGTTGATCAGTGATTCTCTCTCATTGTTGATGTTTTTACCTCTCTATCCCTCTCCCTCTCTGAAATCAATAAAATATATTTTTTTAAATTTCCTGAACTTCCTTGCAGCTAAGGTTTGGGCACTCTGATGCAATCACAGCACTACTGCTTAAAATGTAAATGTAATGGGACCACTGCTCATGCCCAGAGTATATGTGCCTTCTCTGCAGCAAGACTGACCCAGCATCACGGAGTCGTTCACAGCAGAGAGCCACCTTCCAGCCAGATCTTCATACAAAAGGGGATGTTAAATGGCTATCAGGGGAAATGAGTTTTAGTGACATAATGAGGGAAGGTTCTGCCACTAATTTCATAAAGTTTAGCCTGTGAAGCAATAAACAAAAAAGCTGGCGCTATTCCAGCACTGAGTGTCTACTTCCCAAGCACAGTGTCTCTTGGAGTTCAAAGGAAATGGCACAGATGAATGGGGGGAAAGGCCCTGAAAAAAGCATCTATTAAAACACTCAGCCAACATAAAGCCTATGAAAACCTGGGTGGAGGACCTCACTTTCTTTCACCTTGCCTGGCCAAGATGGATCAAATGAACGCCACTTTCAGGGAATGCAATGGAGATAGCAGCCCGAAAGTCGGTGTTTCTCATGTCACTTGTCATTCCTCAGATTTCACCTTTTGTTGAAGATGGGCTATCAAAAAAGTATTATAATTTATCAATCAAAATACCACATGTAAGTAGAAATATGGCAAAATGTCATTACAATAATAGAACTGTAATTCAAATCATACATTCTAGAGGTAATTAAAGAAAATGTGATCTTGCCCTGGACAGTGTAACTCAGTTAGTTGGGAATCATCCTGTGCACCACTGAGAGGTCACCTGTTCGATTCCCAGTCAGAGCACATGAACCACTGTAGGCTGGATCCCCAGTAGGGAGCATTCACGAGGCAGCCAATTGATGTTTCTCTCTTTCATCAATGTTTCTCTCTCTCTCTCTCTCTCTCTCTCTCTCTCTCTCTCTCTCTCTCTCTAATCAATAAGAAGATAGTTTAAAAAAAAACACACTATGATCTTATATATTTTACTAGTCCTGGTGCACAAATTTGTGCACATTGAAAGGAAATTAATTAGAAGAAATATTTCAATATCACTATTTGCCCTTTCTCTATAATGGAAATGTCAACCAAATTCACGATAGACAATGACAGATCAAAACACACTTATGCAGTTGGCACCAATGAGTCAACTTAGCCTTTTATAGATATTGAATAAATTTGCTTAATTAGATCTGCTTTCTGATTTAGCTAAACATTTTCCAGCCCAGTGAAGTACCCCAACTTCTCTTTCAAGCAATTGTCACCAACACAGCAGTAAATATCAACACAAAGCACATATTGTAGATCATGCAGGGAGAACAAAGGGTAAAATATTTAACTGCAGCAGTGTTTGACTATATTCTTCACATTGAGAAAACCTGAAGTCATTTTCAAAGTCCACCATTTCTTACTTCTTTTCAGTCAGGTCAAGTTCTGAAGCTTTCCAAATCTGTTTTCTGGCTAATGAAAAGAAAATAGGATTCTACTGAGTCTCCTATCTACGTACTCCAGGACTTCTGTGAGGATCATATGAGAAGAGGCATGAGAAAACGCTTCACAAACATTTAGTTAAAGTGTAAATGTTTGCACCTGGCTATAAAGCAAGTCATGTTCCTGGGCTGAATAAACTGCAAGGAGGCTAGTTGCTAAGGAAAAGAAGTCAGGCATTGCTATATGACATCATTACACAGTCAGACACTTAGCATATTTATATATATATATAGTAATCTTTCCAATGGATAGATTAAGTAATCAATATAAATATGAAATTAAAGACTATCTTATGGGTAGATCATAAGAAAGGGATGAAAGAAATATACTTATTTAGAAACTAAAGAAAGGATTATTTCTGAAATGTTTGGGTTCACATGATTAAATGTAGACTCATAATTCCAGAATTTGAAACCAAATAAGAATTGTAGTACTCATTTAGTTAACCTCCTTATTTTAAAGATGAAGAAACTGGGGCTTGAAAAGGTTAAGAGTGTCCACAAAATTACATCAAGTCAAGAGAAGAATTCAGGTCCTCAGATTTTGTTCAAAGTTTTAATCTTTTTTTCATTATTTCCTCATATCTTCCATTTCTTTTTGAATTTAACCTTTTTATTTCCTTTTTTCCAAAGATTCATTTAAAATATGACCTTTGAGTGAGCTCTTTGGGATGATGGAATTGTTCTGTATTCTGATTATAGTGGCATTTATAGAAGTCTATTCATACATTAAAACTTATACTACTGTACACCACGAAAAGTAAATTAAAAACACCTACCAATAACCTTCAATGTTTCTGAAGGAACTGAATTTTTTATCTAATGTTTGAATTTTTCATAATATAATTTCTTAGTTATTTCCAATAGAACCAAGAATAAAATGCAGGATATTTTAACACCTTCGTCCTTTGATTCCATTGTATTTGGTGGCCTACTATTTTATTATATGCAATTTTTCTATTATCAAATGTAAATGTAAAATAAGGAAATAAGAATGAATTCCCTGTTATTGACCACATTTGCTGAGAAAGAATTTTTGTGTGAGAGAGAAACTTATCATGGAGAGGTAAACTGTTCAGATCTAAAAATTTAGAAAATTATACCCATTTAGGTTAGTTCTAAATTGCTCAAGATAAAATAGAAAATAATTGCAACTACCCACCACTTACGGAGTCCCTGTGCATTAGACACTGTGTTAGATAGGTGTCAATTATATCTGGTCCAAAGGGTCATTCAGGAGAAAAATAACATTTTTATGCCAATAATCTGTATATAATGCAAACATAGGGGATAAATTCAGGAGATCATGTCAGAGTGGAAAAGATATAATTGCCAGGATCATGCATTAAGATTCAAATTAAAACTTCACTTTATTTTTCTCACTCTGAGATATTTGACAAGTCGTGGATGGTTTTGTTTTGTTTTTTAACATCTCTGAGTTTTAGTTTTCTCACTAATCAATGGTAAAATCTTCCCTACTTTGCTGGATAATTGTGTGGATTAAATATTATGATGTATGTAAATAATCACATTTAACATTTATTTCATGTTTGCCATGTATAAGACATTATCCTAAGTGCTTTAAGTAGTATAATTTATTGTCTGCAGATAAGTTTAGAAGCAGGTGCTGTTATCCTCAGCTTACAGAGAGAAAAACTGAGACAGAAGGTAAAGCAACTTACTGAAGATCGTATAATTAGTCAGTTGAAAACTGAGACTTGGACCCAAACATTCTGGTTCCAGAGCCTATTTGCTTAAACAACCTCTTCATTATTGCCTCATGTATAAATGAATTGGCACAGAGTGGATGTTTAATTAATGGTTGCTGCTATAACTGCAGCTTTTTATTTTTTATTGCAAACTAATCTCACTGGACTCCCAGAAGCTGGAAGTGGGAAAGGGCTACAAATGTTAATGATGTAAATGAAACCATTTTTCAAACACTGTGGTACTTCTCATTACATCTCGCTTCACCAATGCAGTGAAGTCAGAGATTTCTTTTAAATGTTGATGTTAATCAAAAGTGAAGGCTTACATTGTTGTTGTTTAATGTAAGTGGTTGAGCATTGACCAATGAACCATGAGGTCATGATTCGATTCCCAGTCAGGGCATATGCCCAGTTGTGGGCTAGATTCCCAGTGGGAGTCATGCAGGAGGCAGCGGATCAATAATTCTCTTTCCTCATTGATGTTTCTATCTCTCTCTCCCTCTCCCTTCCTCTCTGAAATATATATATATATATATATATATATATATATATATATATATATATATATATAAATTTTTTTTAAAGTCCCCAGCCTTTAACCTCTCCTAAATTCTGAACCAAGATGTTCAGTTGCTCTCATACCTGTTCGCAATGGTTAGAACAACATGAAACTGGGGTATAGATGAAGAAATGGGAAGTGAAATGGAGAACAAAATGGACGTTTTTGCAGTTCAGTCCTGGTAGATGAATTGCCTTACCATGAGAAGAGAGACCATGAGCCAGGCTGGCAGAAAAGGGGAAAGTAACTCACCTAGAAAACTCCTGGACTAAGGGGAGAGAACAGGTAAGGACAGGAAGAAGAGAAATATCCATGAACGGCAGTGGTGACTGGAGAGAAGGAACAAGATTGTCACAGCAGATCACTGCCTCTGTAGACAATATTGGCTACCAGAGGGTATGGGCAACATCTCAGACCCTTTTTTATTTTTTAATATAAAAATGCCTGTGCTAAAAATATAAAATGTAAAAATGCCTGTATGAATCCCACACAAATTAGTTTTCACTGAATAATACGTTTTGACCCACAGACTTCTCTATAGGCACCTACAGATATCCTTTTATCCCAGATCCTTTAGACTGTTGACGGCCTAAGGCAGCCTGTGGGAACTGTGGCCAGGGCAGAACCATCTTCATTTCTCCTTCTAATTCCCTGGTCCAAGGTCTATCACAGCGTCATGGTGTGTCTATCTGTGCATATTCTCCACTCCTAGTGTACTTGCTCTGATTCAGGCCGATACTGCCTAGTCCCAGGACTGCCTACCTAGATACACCCTAAAAGTGAAGGGTGCTACATGCAGAGTGCATCTGTTGCCTCTCCCCTCTCCTTTGCTCAGTCATGAGGATGTTTCCATCTTGGGGAGCCCTGAGCACCATGCTCCAGGAAGCCCCAGCACATGACTGGAGTTAGTACACAAGATGACACCTATTGGCTCTCTCCTCACACCTTTCTAATCTGTCCTTCCTTCTTTGCTAGAGTCTCACCCTCTCTCGCCCCCTAAAACAGAGATCCACTGTGGTGGCAGGATTCTCAGACTGTCTCCAATATTTCCACTGCCTGCTAATCTTGTGAATGTGGATAGAACGTGAATATGAAGAGCCATAATCCCCATGATTAAGTTAATAACCAGATGGCTTTGAATTATTCAAACGGAAGTGGCTTAATTAGGTAAATCCTTAAAAGGGACATGGCCCTTCTTAGAGTCAGAGAGGACTGATATGGGCGATTTGCCAGAGCTGCCTTTGGAGAAGGAGAAAGTCACATGACAAAGGTTGAGAGCAGCCTCAAAGCTCAGAGCAAGCCCTAGCCAATAGTCAGGACCAAATCAGGGACCTCGGTTACAGATCCACAAATAACTGCATTCTTCCAACAACCATGAGGGCGTGGAAGAGGACCCTGGGCTCCAGGTAGGAATCTAGCCCAGCTCACACTTTGATTTCACCTCCTAAAACACCGAGCAGAGAACACAGTTACGCCATGCTCAGATCTCTGGCCTGCCGCACTGCGAACAAATAGACTGACATTTTTTTTAAGTCACTGAGTTTGTCAGACGTTGTTACACAATTAAAAAAATATACCCTGTCTTTTTCCATTTGAAAACTGTAACTATTTTCCCCAAATGGCAGAATAAAGTTCTTAGCACAATGAAATTTTCTCCGGTATTATTAGGTGCTGTAAAATAAATAGTTCTCCCATTCTGTGGTAAATATCCCTCCGCGCATCACTCTCCCAAACGAAAAGCCCACATGAATAAGGTATGTTTAAAGGAGTCTACTTGGGTAACTTCAGCAAGTGGTTACGTATCCTCCTACTGGAGGTTTTCTACACAGTTTCCTAGTACAGTTTCCCTTCACTGTGACACTAGAGCCTAAACGACACTCTTCTGTCTTGGAACCTCCGTGGGATGTCAGCGCACATCAGCCACCTGCTCCGCTCTCAATTCCAGCACCATTTTCCTGCCGCAGTTATTTTGTGGGTGCTCAAGTTGTTTATATTTTCCTTGATTCACCTTTTTTTGACAGGCATTTCAGAATAGATATGGCCCTCTCTACTCTGCAGTCCCTAATGCTTAGTTTCTGTGCAGAGAAAATATACTCATTCTCTCTGACAGGTGCATCCTTCCCCAGAATTTCTCCCAACAAATGATAAACACAAATGAGTGCCCAGGCTGCCTACAAGGAAGGCACGCTGCGGAGCAATGCCAATGGGACATCAAAGAGACGACACAAAATATTGCTTTCCTAAGAAATAACCCATTACTCTACAGTCACACTATGTCTATAAAAGGACATCTACCTCTTTCACATTTCATTTATTATTCTCTCTTTCGCCCACTTTTTCTTTCTTATGGAAGCAGGATCTCACCAGCTCACCTGTGATTAACAGCCCCAAACTGAGTGTGCTTGTGCACAGAGGAGAGTGTGCTCTTCCAGGGCTCCGTGCTAAAAAAAGAACATGCCCATGGTTCTTCTCTCAGCCTCCTCTGCTGCAAGAGTGAGGGGCTCATGGGCATCTATCTGAACTGCTTCCCAGGAGAAGACAGTCAGTCAATACTGATTGATTATTGAGCTGAGCTCTTAACTTTGGAGGACATTGATTTTCACTTAAGAAAATCGGTCAAGAAAGGCTGATGGGCTGTTTTTGATGTGGCAAAGGGTAAGAGCGGGTAAGTACAAGAAGGAAATGGAAACCGAACTGGAGTTGATCAGAGTTTGGAATAACAGAATATGTATAACAAGACTGGCTTCAACAGGAGGAGTGCTGAGGGGCTGCTTCAGGAAGAAGGGATTATGTATTTACAGGTGAGTGGAAGACAACGCCAGAGTAGCTGAGTGCATGAGTGTGTGTGTGTGTGTGTGTGTGTGTGTGTGTGTGTGTGTGTTTGAGGAGTGTGTAAGGGACAGAACATGAGAAGATTCAAAGATGATACTGGTTCTATGTCTTTTAAAAGGTACAGGCAATGACAAGTGCTGTGGAGGTGATAATATCTTTCACACTGGATAGATGTGTCAAATAATGTGGCAAATAGCATTGAACTAAGGTCCTTGCCAAAGCAGGTGCTGGTAAATGTTGCTTTCTTCTTGTCCTTCGTGGTTTTATTGTTTTCCACCATTTCTAGCAAGTGATTCATTGATTAGTAAATCCTAAATAAATGTCTGCTTATTTCTCTCTTCCTCTCTTCTCTCTCTCATCCCAGTTAGGTTCAACTTTGGACTTCCAACTGCCTCAAAATTTGAAACAAGGTAGAACCCATTTCTTAAAAAGCAACTCACGACTGCTCTGCAAAAAGTTAGTCTGTCTGGCACACTGCTAAACTGTGACACCTTTCCTGCAAGGCTATGAAACTAAATTGGCTCAAATTAGCAGCAAAATACAGATAATAAGTTAGTGAACTGAGACCATAAAAGGCAATGTTCTCTTGGCTCTGTTCTACACAGATCCTTACAGATACAGTGATAATGAATAAATCTTAAAGGAATCCACAAACTCAAAACTATTATAGGATTGCATCATTTCAAAGGAATGTCAAAGGGCTTAGTTGATTATATTTTCTTGTTTCCTAGTCCACATTCTTTTTGATTTTCTAAAGTTCTTGCTTTTAAAACCAGACTTTACTACTTCCCTGAATAGCCTTTCCTAGCTAGTAGTCCAAAGGAGAAGACAAGGTAAGGGGCTACAATTTTATTTTCATTTGAAATCAAATTACTCAAAGTAGAAAAATATTTTGAAGGCATTTTGGAAGAGTTGTGGTCAACAATGAGGTGGATAAAATACTGAATAAGAAAGAGACCCTTTTAAATTTATTTGAGAAAGGGAAGTGGGAAAGGAGGGGGAAGGGAGAGAGAAAGAGAAAGAGAAACATGTACTTAGTTATGCATTCATTGGTTAAGTCTTATATCTGCCCTACCTGGGATCAAACCTGCAACCTTGGCATATTAGGCAATGCTCTAACTAAGTGAGCCATGTTCCAAAGCACAAAGTGATGCAAAATTCCAATCCTATATAATAAAAGCTTAATATGCAAATTGACTGACTGAACAGCAGAATGGCCTGTGGAGCAACTGGTCACTATGACATGCACTGACCACCAGGGGGCAGATGCTCAATGCAGGCGCTGCCCCCAGCTCATAGGCCCCAAGCCAGCCAAGGTGGGTGCCAGCCAGGGACACCCCCATCACCTCACCAGTGTCCCCACAGATTGGCCCTGATCCCCATACAGGCCTAGGGACTCTACCCTTAATAAAATTTCATGCAGCGGACCTCTAGTTAAGTATAATTCACACCATATCAATCCCTGTGACACCATCAGAGAATATCACTCTGATAGCTTCCAAAACCAGATGACATTATTTAAAGGTTCCTGAATCTAGTACTTGCATCAGTCACTTGCAGATACAGTATCTCATTCAGTTCTCACATTTGGTCTAGACTTCAGGTTTTCTGTCTTCTAATCCATTGCATCTCAGCATAGTTTCAAAAATCACTGCTTTTTGAAAAACAACAACAATAAATTTTAGAAACCTCCTGTGAATCCTTTTATCCCGGCTGCATAGCATCAATTTTCCTGGGTAAAATGATACTTATGAAAATCTCTCTCCTGGTGGTCCAGCTCAGTAGGTGAGCTCCATTATCTCCACAGTGGAACAGTTCTTGTCATTTTATTCTCTAAACTTTCACTTACAGAGAGTAGCAATTAACATTTCCTGTCCCCAGTGAATTCTCCTTTTGTTATGGAGAAAGTAACCCCTGATTTCAATGAACTACACTTACTGAGTTGGCTCAAATCTGAGGGAGAGGATCTTTCACATGCTCATTTTTAATATCTGGCTTGAAAATTATCTGACAAGTGCAGCTAATTTTGTACACCCGGTAAGTTAAGGTACCTGAGTGAATTATATTGAACAAAAAGAAGAACCTCGCCTTACATTTTTCATAATTAACTAGCATGAGGCTATGGTTAAGTAACGAGAGCTAAAAGGATTCTGCAAAGTTAATGAGTAGCACAGTTAATTATATAAGTATAAAAATTGGAGTCTATGGCAACATACTATATGGAGTTTATAACAATTTAATTTGGGTTTTGTCATTTACATGCATTAATCTTTTGAAAGTCCACATGAAGGGCATAGGAGCTAACCAATATGTGAGTCTATAGATATTTCACTTGTCCTCTTACTAGATTCCTGCATTGTTGTTGGGTTTCAAAAGCAAGACTATTGTCAGCTAGAAAGCTAATATTATTCCTTAAATCAGGGGTCTTCAAACTACGGCCCGCGGGCCACATGCGGCCCGCAGAGGAGTCTGATCCGGCCCGCCAGGTTTTTTGGGCAGTGAGCGCAGCCAAGGTGTTACAGTAGGAATTAGTAGTTCATATAGTCCAGCCCTCCAGCTCTCTGAGGGACCGTGATCTGGCCCCCACTTTAAAAAGTTTGAGGACCCCTGCATTGACAGTGATACAAAGTATAGACTAATTTGATTGACTGATTCTGAAACGCAAAAATATGGGTAAAATGGATATTAAATCATAATCTGGGGAAGATTTTAAAATTATCCATAAGAGAATAAAAGACATTTGCACAATGATAAAATAAACCTGTAATACTTTCAACAAAAAAGATAATTTTTTAATGCCAAACATAACCAGCAATACTCTCCATTCATAGGATGCTAGCACATGAGGAAATGACTCAATCAAGTACACCATGAAGACTTGGTCAGACACTGTGTGAATTCCTGACAGTCAATCCTTAAAAATGGATATCAATAAGATGTGGTATAATTTAAAAAATAGGTTACAGTCTCAATACTAGGTATCGTTTGAAATTCTTTCCACTTGCAATTTTACATCTTTTGTTATAGTTAAACCACAGGGAATTCTTAATTTAGCAATTCTCTTGGAGTTGAAAAATCCTTTAAAAACACAACTAGACCGTTCTTTCATGCTCTGTCAGATCTTAAGAATGGTTATTTAAAGCAGGAATATTTCAACCCCTATAATACACAAGCTATTGACTAGGGAACAGTGAGGCTGGATTTTCTCCACATGAATCTGCAAGTCTCTTCATCAAAGCAGGAGACTGTCCAACAGGAGTGGTTAGTAGATACATACTAGTAGTTGGAGACAAGATATTAGTAGATGGGGTCCAGAAAGGGCTACCTTGAGCTCCAGACTTCCAGATGGGCAGATGGAGATGGAGGTGAACAAGATTCTAAAATAGACTGAGTGGCCAGATTATTATGATCTCTGAATGCATAATAATCTAGCCACTCTGTATATATATATTAGAGGCCCAGTGCATGAATTTGTGCATGGGTGGGGTCCAACCAGCCTGGCCGGAGGGGGGGGGGGGGGGCAGGCATGGGCGGTTGGCCAGCCTGCCTGCTGATTGAACCCCCTGGTTGAGGAGACAATTTGCATATTACCCTTTTATAATATAGGATATACACTGAGTGGCCAGATTATTATGCATTCAGAGATCATAATAATCTGGCCACTCAGTGTATAACTAGTCACAAGAGTGAGCAATGTAACTCAGCTTGACCCTTTGCACATGCATGGTCACACTCTTAAAAATGCTCTGAACCATCTGACACCTCCTTATTGTCTCATTAAATAGAATCACATGTGTGATCTTCTGGGGATTCCCAGCTTTAATCTTCTGTGATATGGATGCTTAACTATCCACCAAAAAATGTGCCCTTTTTATTTTATAGCACCGTGTTAATGCGGGAGGTTGCTGTCTAATCAGATAGACATTTCAGGTTTGTCCGTGTGACTAGATCCCACCAAAGGACTGTGAGAAGAAGGGGTTGAAAAGCTTCATCCTGAAGCTTTTAAGGAGATGGACTTGAGATACAGAATTCAGAGGATGGTGGAATCAAAAGGTGGAAAGAGCCTGAGTTCCTTGAATAACCCCAAGGAGAAAAACTAAAACTGCCCAACTGATCAGGAATAGCCGTACAGGAGCTTTGGTGCTCCCTGAGTCTGCCCTGAGTGTGTCCCTAATGGATCTGAGGAGTTGTAATCTGGATAGTCCTACTCTGACCCCTGGGTACACTGCTCTTGTATCTCCAAAGAGGTGCTAAATTAGCCTCTACCTGAGGCCACCCAGCAGAAGCTACAGAGAGATCTGCAGATTACTCTTTTTTATTTGGGTTTTGGAGATGCCTCACACAACAATTTCAAAACTACTACTAAAAGAGAAAATAGACATCATCCAGAACCATAGGAAGGCTGCTGAGTGGAAATTCTACAACTAGAAGGAAAGAGAAAAGCACGAGGAGACTCAGAGAAGCTGTGGGAAGGCAGAGGTATGGAGGCTCGGAGAGAGCTGGCAAATGAGTACGTGGCTGGCTTTCTCAATTAGGAGGGAGACAAAACTCCCGACTGCTCTGAACTCCAGTTCCGGGCGAGACTCTAGGGACCCAGACTCATATGGGGAGAAACTGGACTGTCTGGCATCGAGGGCGGCTTTTTCTCAGAGGTGCTTGCAGCAATTACGGTGGGACTCTGAGACCCAGGGGCCTCTTAAGGCAGGGCTGACAGGAAGCCATTGCTTCTTGCTCTGCCCTGAGACTCCACCCCATCCATGCTGAGTGCAGAGGCTTTTGCATATGAATGGCCTGGTCCTTTGAATTCTAAACTGACCTAACAAACTGTAGCTGAGTTAGTGAGACCCAGAAAATCCAAAAGAAGCCCCAAGGCCCCCCAGCAGTTTTCATTGCTTCACAGCTGGGCCTCATCTGGGCACCTCCAAAACTCAGGGCAGACTCAGGGAGCACCAAAGCCCCACTGAAGCAAGTCTTATCTCATAAGGGTGTCTCCAGCTCAGAAATTCTCCCAGCATAGACACAGCTGATCCTCACAGCCAATTGGCCTGGAGGTCAATTCCTCCCAGTGATACCAACAACAATCAAGGCTTAACTACAACAAGACTGTGCACACAGCTCACAAAGGGGTTCACCAAGAGTGTCCACCTCAGGTAACTGGGGAGGCTGAGCCACTGGGCCCTATAAAACACATAGCACACAAAGCCATAAATTAATCTTAATTTTTTTTTAATACAAATCCTCACATTTCATATACTTTTTGTCTCACAAATTTTACTTCTGGAATTTTATTCTAAAGAAATAATAATTGTAGCAACCGATTTAAAAATTATGATACAGCAATATAGTGGAATATTATTTGCTGGTAAAATATTTTTATAAACTACATTAAATAATGTGAAAATTTGTGAATATTTTATTAACAGAGCAATAAAAATTTTCTTCATATCTAGAATATTTATTTTGCTTGATAAGCAAACACATGTGTGCATATATATGAAAATTTGAAACATATACATTAAAATATTTACAGTTAGGGGGAAATTGCTGATTTGTATATAACTGAGCAATAATTTCAAATTATTCTGCAAGAAACACAGTTTTATTTTTATAATAAAAGAAAAATGGTTATATAATCTCAGACTGAGTTAAACATTTTTAAACTATTTATAAGAGATCCACCTAAAGAAAATGATTTTTTTGAAGTTTAAAAATACAAATATGCAGAAAAGTTTAGAGGTAAGTTAAAACAAAAAGTAATCAGAAATAATGCCATCACTTTCCTAGACACATACACAAAAGTTAAATTAGGTAAAAAAAAAATTTAATGGTAATATATAGCCATTAAATCAGATTTTCATTCAATATGTTATTATATTAATGAATATCTTATGTACAATATTAAGTAAAAAGATACAGTGTGTATATTACAAACTCAATAAAAAATGCAACAGAAATATTACATTAAACTAATATAGTAAATGCATGTGTAAAAAAGTTTTATATGACTATATTATGTATAACACATTATGACATATCATTTGGTAAAAAGACTACAAGAAATAAATCAAAACATTCATAATAACTTCCCTGGGTGACTCATTATAAGTTATTTCTTAAATGTTCATAGCATATCTTCATATTTATATACAAATTTATTGTTTTTATAATCAAACAAAATATTTTTATATTAAATATGTATGAGCTATTGAAACTAGTCATTCTATGCAATATCAAAGAGATAAGACTGAAAGAATAAAATAATAAAAAGGTAACAAAAATTAGGCTTTTCTTCTATTTATTTTAAAAAGAATTCACTAGCATCATTGCTCACAATCCAAAAAAATAACATTTTACTAAATCAATCACATGAATTTCCTTTTGTAGCATTTTTTAGACTGTCCTAAGATTCAGCCCTGGAAACAGAATTTTTAACATGAGATTGATACTGTCTGTGGGCTTACTTTCCTTGCTGTTGAACACCTACAATCTATTACCGTCCAATTACATCACTAACCTTGGAAACAAAAGGATAAAGACAAGTGCTATCTATCAACCTTTTAATTTGCTAAAATCCCTTAATGAGGACTAATAACCCTTAATATTCATTTGCTTGATAAACAAGCCATTTTATAAGAATGAAAGGTCAACACAGCATGAGGATATTTTTATTCTACTATGCCAGACTTTAATAGGTGCTGGGGTTCAATTGCTATAAATACACACATAAAATGCCCACCCACATTTTAAAATATAGCTTTTATAAATAAAGGAAATCACTGAATGACATGTTTTTCAACACCTATCTTCTTGAGCCTGTATCAACCATTTTACTTTGGCACTTGAAAGCCTAAATTCTGGGGCAATGCTGACCTTATAATGATAGTATAATGGGCTCAAGAACTGCCACCAGATGGTGGCATCAGAAAGACTTGTTGCCTAAAGGGTAAAACAGGAGATGGCATTCAGTGCTTGCATACTTACCCAACTTAGCCCTTTTATTCAGTCCCTGCTATGCTTGTCTAATCTTTCTCTCTCTCTATTTTTTACTTATTGAGAGAGAGAGAGAGAGAGAGAGAGAGAGAGAGAGAGAGAGAGAGAGAGATATTTACTGTTTCACTTATTTATGCATTTGGTTGATTCTTATTTGTGCCTTGTGCCTTGACTAGGAATCAAACCCAAAACCTTGGCACAGTGGGATGCTCTAACCAACTGAGCTACCCAGCCAGGACCCAATCTTTGTGTTTTGGCTTTTTCTTACTTCCTGATCTGTCCTCCAGTTTGTTCACCTGGCCCACTTGGCCAGGTCCTTGATACCCAAATGTTGGAGGACAGGTATTAATCACAATGCTGACAGAATCTGTCTCCACAGAGTACGAATCCCCAAGCCCAGTAACTGTAACACACTCTATTGGCCCCTACCTGGACATTAGAGAGGTTAGGAGTACAGGTTCTGGAGTTGGGCTCCTGGGTTCCAGTCCTATCTCAGCTATTTACTAACTGCATGAACAAGAATGAGTCACTTAACTTCTCTAAGCCTATGTCTCCTTCTGAGAAAATATCTCCAAGGGCTTATACGGGAATTAAATGAGATTCCATATAAGAAGAAGCATATGCCCAGCACTTCTTCATAAGTAGATCCAGAAGCAAGTAATCTGTGAATAGTATTTTAAAAAAATGTACATATAAGGCCTTCAAGGGCAAGAAGAATGAGTGACAAGAGCTTGCAGATCCTTCTGTCCAAGAAGTTGAATATAGGAGTACAGTACATCTCAGAATAGATGATTAGGTAGAGATAATTGAGCATAGGAGTACAATTCAGGAACTAACCGCTTGTTCAAGGAAAAGCTCTTGCCATGTTGAAATCAATTAATGATGACAATATGAATTTGCCTTTTTTAGGAGAAATATGAATATGAAGGCAGACCACCATGACATTATTTATTAGAATACTATAGTGATGGACTGTGGAATTAAACCCACAAGGCCTACCAACTGGCCATTAGTAATATAATAAGAAGTGAGTCACCCACATAGATCAACGAGGTCAGACTTCCTCTAGTCCTACAATACTTCTAGCTCCTGCCCGATAATAAAACCAGTCTTGTTTCCCTAGAAGAAATAATCAATTCTAAGTATCTGATAATTTTCAAACTAGTAACAAAGATTTAAGTTCCTCTTGGAAGGGGAATTTTTAGATGGTAGTGAGTCTGTGGTTGCATGTGTTTCTCATTAGACAACTAATGTTGTGTGTTATCTTGGGCAAATTACTTTACATCTCTAGGTTTTGTTTCCATATTTTCAAAATTTAGATGTGGGGATAGGTATTCTTTAGGTTTCTTCTGACTCTAAAATGTATTGTTTCTATGATGACTGCTCCACAGATGAAGACTAAATATAAGAGAAATCTGACACCCAACATAAGAAAATACAGAAAAGGGTTAGTGAAAAGAAAATTATATGTCACACACCCATTCATGAGATAAATTTTTTAGCTATAATTTGAACTGGAAGAAATATTAGAAGACCTTTCAAATGGCCTTATTTTAAACATGAATAAATGATCTAAACTTAGACCAGCATTTAACGAGTTGAATGTCTCATCTACTCAAACATCTGTTATTTCTTTAACTGTGCGATGATGAATTATATAAAACAGGGGTCTTCAAACTACGGCCCGCGGGCCACATGCGGCCCGCAGAGGAGTCTGATCCGGCCCGCCAGGTTTTTTGGGCAGTGAGCGCAGCCGAGGTGTTACAGTAGGAATTAGTAGTTCATATAGTCCGGCCCTCCAGCTCTCTGAGGGACCGTGATCTGGCCCCCACTTTAAAAAGTTTGAGGACCCCTGATATAAAACATCCCTGAGACCCCTTCCCATGAGACATTATTATGATTTCTCTAATCTTGAAAAATTCCTTTCAATGGTAAGGCTGAGGGAATAGTTTTATTGTTCTAATAAAAAAAGAGAGAGAGAGAGAGAGAGAGAGAGAGAGAGAGAGAGAGAGAGAGTGAGTTTAAGGAAAAAGCCATTTCCTTACTAGAATATCATATTTCCTTTCATCTATTTCAACTTATTTTTAGCTCCCACGCTGTCACTGAAGCACTCAGGTATTCAGACCCCTGGGCCAGCGATGATGCTTCAGAGACAGCCCCTGAGGTAGACAGAGGTTGGAAAGAGCCATTATCTGCCTGATATACTATTTACATATTACACCTCTGCATTTGACTGCTTTAGAAAATAGGGTCCTGCTGCTTCAGAAGTCAGAAAAACATCTATCTAGAAACCAATGCCTTAACAAGACACCAAATATACTTTCTTTAAAGCAGAGATCCTAATGCGATCAGCACAGTCCCCTAAGAATTTATTGGAAACTAAATTATTAGAAACTGTGGAGCAATTTTTTGTCCTCTGGTAAAGTCCTACATGAGCATTTACCTATTAAAGAACATTATTTGGTGATAACTTACTTTTCTTTTTATTTCACCATTTATGGCATTAAAATGATTTTTAAATTATACACACACACACACACACACACACACACACACACACACGTAAGTGGCATTATTTCTAAATATTATAATACTTCAGGATAGTTAAGCAAGTATACCAAAAAAGTTGTTATAGAAAGGTTGAAAAGAACTAATTAAAGTAAATATAATTAGATGGATCATGTTTGGGGCAGGTGTTTAAGCTTAGGCAGTTTCCTCTCCCAAACCATCAGTTTCAGTTCTAGAAGATGAAGAGTTGAAAAGCCCTCATCTAGCTTTTATAGGAAACACTATTCTATGGGTGGACCTCTCAAGTTATTTAACACTAATGATCACTCTCACTACACCAAGAGAACATTCTTCTTAGTCAAGTGGTCAGTAAGTGCTGTACACCCTGTATAAATACATGGTTAAAAAATAGACACACTGTGGTCTTAGCTAGACATCAGAGACTTGATCAATTGAATTTAGAAATGGATGACAACTTTTCGTGAAGAAGCAGCTTTTCTTCTATCCATCCCCCCTACCCCCCCCCCCCCCCCCGCATTTTTGTTTTTCAGGACAAGCTAGCTGGTTTCAGCTAGTTTTACACTTCATCCACTTCAAGTTCTGGTTTGAAGCTAAAACACCACAACACATGAATCTAATTACAGGTCGTAGCTGGTAAATTCAAACTAGACTTGATTACCTTTAGACTAATTTTAAAATGGCATTTTAACATAATATATTAAAACTTCACATATTCCTATTAATTTGATTTCCTCAATTTGGGCCAGATAGTCGAGCCAAGAAAGCAACAGGAAAGGAAATCAAAATATTTCTTAGCTACGCTGCATTCCAAAATTACCTATTCCATGCCAAATCCCACTGCTCATTCTTACCTATCACATCCCTCAAGGGAAGCTCTTCAACTAACATGATCATTTGTTTTAGGTTTGCTTCCAAATTAAAAAGGCATTTAGTTCCTCCTGCAAAATACCTATTGCTAAATAGCCTTAATCTGTCTTTATAGCTGCCTATTCATCTCTATAACCATGAAAAAGAAAAAGATGGAAAATCGTAAAATCAAAGACTCTTGCTTGACATGTTATAGCAATTTAAGCCTTATTATTTAATAAGTTACCTGAAAGCTATTTAGGAATCGAAGTCACTAAAAGGAAAGGTACCTTCGTAGTAATTGTTTTTACTAATGATATGCTAGTTCACCAAACACAGTGCTAGAATGGGGCTGCTGATACTAGCAGTGCCCTCTCAGCCATCTCCGTGTGTCCATTTCCCAGGCAGCTCACTTGGTTTCTACTCTTGTAATTTTCTTTTGAACAAATCCTTTCTCAGGAGCTAAAGAAAATAATCCTATCCAGCCTCAAGGCTACACATTTATATGGAAAGGCTATGGGCTGACTGAGTTTTCATTCAAGTCCGTATACAATGCATAAATGATATTGTCGTATCAGTTGCTTTCATAAAATTCTACTTTTCTATCATTTTGCTCTGTATATATTCATATTAACTGTAATTACATGGGTCCTGTAAACAGTCTAAAACACACATTTATGGCTATTTTAATAATGCTGCAGTGAACACAGGGGTGCATATATTCTCTCAAATTAGTGCTTTGGATTTTTAGGATATATTTTAAGAAGTTGGGTAGCTGAGTCAAGATAGGTCCAATTTAATTTTTTTAGAAAACTCCATATGTTATCTACAGTGCCGACACCAATCTACATTCCCACCAACAGTGTACATTCTCCACATCCTGCCAATGCTTGCAACTTGTTGATTTATTGAAGTTAGCCACCTGACAGGTGTGAAGTGACATCTCATTGTGATTTTAATTTACATCTTCATGACTAGTGACCTTGAGCATTTTTTCATATGCCTACTAGCCATCTATATGTCTTCTTTGGAGAAGGGTCTATTCAGGTACTTTGCCCTTTTTTAAAATGGATTGTCTGGAAACAATCAAAGTTCCCATGAGTAGATGAATAGATTAAAAACAAAAACAAAAACAAAAAACAAGCCTGTGGCACATTTATACAATGGAATACTACACAGTCATAAAAAAAGAATTAAATATTTTGTGACAGTATAGAAGGACCTGGAGAGTATTATGCTAAGTGAAATAAGCCAGTCAGAGAAAAATAAATATCATGCGATTTCTCTTATATGTAAAATATAATGAACAAAATAAATTGATGAACAAAGTAGATACAAAGGCATGGATACATGGAACAGACTGATGGTTGTCAGAGGTCATGGAAGAGGGTGCTGGATAAAAGAAGGTGAACAGGTTAGCCAAAAAAACATATATACATAACATATAGATACAGATAATAGTGTGGTGATAGCCAGAGGGAAAGGGGTGGGGGCTGGGTGGAGATGGGCAAACAGGGGTGTAGCGGGAATGGGGACAGAAAGAGAATTTGCTTGGGGCAATAGGCACACATTACAGTGTGCAGATGATATTTTATTGAGCTGTACACTTGAAATCTATATGGTTTTGCAAACCAGTGTCTCCCTAATAATATTCTATTAAAAATAAATCCTATATAATAAAACCCTAATATGCAAATTGACCAAATGGCAAAGAACTGGTCATTATGATGTGCACTGACCACCAGGGGGCAGATGCTCAACACAGGAGCTGCCCCCTGGTGACAGTATGCTCCCATAGCAGGGGTGTCACTCACCCAGAAGCCAGGCTCATAGCTGGCGAGCACAATGCCACAGCGGTAGCAAGAGCCTCTCCTGCCTCTGTGGCAGCGCTAAGGATCCCTTGCTCAGACCCCTCTGGGAAAGTCCACCTAAGCCTGCAAGGGGACATCCCCTGAGGGGTCCTGGACTGCTAGAGGGTGCCGGCTGGGCTGAAGGACTCCCCACCCCTGCAGTGCACAAATGTCATGCACCGGGCCCCTAGTAAATAAATAAATAAGGCAACCTAAAACACTATAAAACATAAAATTTAAAAATTAGAAACTCTGAAAAGAAGAAAAATAAATTTTAAAAAATGAAACACGCTTATGTTAGTATCATTTATTCGACACTTTGTATGTCTTTTAATGAGCCATAAATCTGATGTTGCAATCATTTCCTAGCACAGGCATTATACCCCTATTGTCATGTAAAGAGAAAAATATCCTATTCAGAGTAACAGATTCCACTTAACCTGGGATGCCAGGAACAGGTGTCTTAGCAGACATGGAAGAGCCCACTGAACCAAAGCAGACATCACCATATTCTAAATGCAACTCAATCATGAGATAAGAGGCACTGCACCCAAGTGCCACTCTTTCTCTTCTGCTTGTGCTTGCTAATTACTGCCCTGCACTGCTGGGTTAGGCTGAAGGAAAAAGATTAAATAGGCAGAAAAGGTCAGGTGTCTAAGCATAAAATGAAAGAGTAAATTTAAAAGTGTCATTAATTTTGGCATTAAAGCAAACATTTAGATAATAGAAAGGGGGAAGGGAGGTAGGGAGGGAGGAAGAGAGAGAGAGAGAGAGAGAGAGAGAGAGAGAGAGAGAGAGAGAGAGAATAAAAAGCTTTCCAAGGAGGTGAATGTCTGCAAATGCCAAATAAATGAAGATTGTTAATAATGAGGGGGAAAAACAAACAATAATGGGAAGATTTATAGCAGAAGGCAAAGTCTATTTGTTCTAATATCTTTTTAAAATCTGTCTTAGAATTCTTTAAAATTCAACATAACAAATTACATTGTATGGCATTTTAATACTCCATGTGCATTCAATCTTAATAAATATGACTGGCAGATATTACTGTCTATTCTTTTAAAAATTTCATCATGTATAATTATTCCAAATCCACGCAGAAACAACTCAAAAGTCCAATCATAAAGAGCACTATTTTTTCTGCTCAGTGTGCAATTTCCTTTTAATGTATGCCTTTGGAAGGCTCTGCACTCTCCATTGTTCTAGTGTTCTTGCAGTTTCAGCCCCATCCTGGAAGCAGTAACTGTAGTGAAATTATTTCATCTACTGCTGACATTTGAAAACAAATGTTCTAATGATGTGGAAATGATTTTACAAGAAGTTAATTTATTCTATCAATTTCCATGACTTTTCTAGTTTTTTTTGACACTTTTTCCCTGTAGGAGAATATTTAATGTAATTACTTGGCAAATCTCTCTCGCTCTCTCTCTCACTCTCTCCTTCTCGCTCCCTGTTTTAAATATACCTACCCAATTGAACCTTGAACACAGATTGCTTTAAAAAAATAACATAAATTTGGTGTTATTTCCTTTTCTGAATAGTCTGTCATTAATATCAATAAAAATTAAATACTGGAAAAGAAGTGCTATTTGTACAATATGTAGCAAAAATAATGTTCCTTAAGAGTCATTAAGTTATGTGACTGATAACATAATTATAACATTCTATTTTTTTTCATTAAAATAGCATCCCTAATTCTTACCTAAAACAGATAGTGACAATGTCACACAAAGATAGGACTGAGGTGATTTGCAGAGCAAGCCTCACAGAAAGAAATTGAGCACCTAGTTAATTAGGTTATTACCCTGACACTCTCAGTTATATACATCACAGTTATAGAATAACTAGAGGCCCAGTGCACGAAATTCATTGGGGGGAAGTAATGTGTGTCCCTCAGCCCAGCCTGCACCCTCTCCAATCTAGGACCCCTCAAGGATGTCCGACTGTTCGTTTAGGCCTGGTCCCACCAGAATCAGGTCTAAACAGGCAGTCGGATATCCCTCTCACAATCCAGGACTGCTGGCTACCAACTGTTTGCCTGCCTGCCTGATTGCCTCTAACTACTTCTGCCTGCCAGCCTGATCACTCCTAACCACACCCCTTCCAGCCTGATTGATGCCTAACTGCCCTCCCCTGCTGGCCTGGTCACCCACAACTGCCCTCCTCTGCCAGCCATCTTGTGGCGGACATCTTGTGTCCACATAGGGGCAGCCATCTTTGACCACATGAGGGCAGCCATCTTGCATGTTGGAATGATGGTCAATTTGCATATTACTCTTTTATTAGATAGAATAACCTCCTCATCTATCTAACCAGGATTCAGTGCCAGATGAAAACCAAACTTGGTAAGAATTTATAAGACAATATCAATGACTTATTTTATTGAATAAGATAAAGTTATATTGACAAAAATAAATAGCACAGCTTAATTAAGAAAATGAACTAACTTTATAAGAGAAGGTTAAATCAGTATATCAGATTCAGTACTTTAAATTATCCTATGTACAAATGTATAAAAATTATTTTCTTTTTTTTTATAAATATATTTTATTGATTTTTTACCGAGTGGAAGGGAGAGAGATAGAGAGTTAGAAACGTCGATGATAGAGAAACATCGACCAGCTGCCTCATGCACACCCCCTACCAGGGATGTGCCCGCAACCAATGTACATGCCCTTGCCTGGAATCGAACCTGGGACCTTTCAGTCCACAGACCGACGCTCTACCACTGAGCCAAACTGGCTTAGGCAAAAATTATTTTCATTTATTATCTCACAATCGTATAAGGACAAAATAACCAACTACCTTATTATGGAGTAACTATTTTGGTTATGTAAGCAAAATAATAGATTTGGGAGATGAGATAATTTATTAACATGTAGGAATATTATGCTAATGCATACTAAAATACTGTTTTCACGCAGTGCATGACATATGAGGAAGAACAAGCTAATGATAATTTTATGGTGATTTTTAGTTGGTGAAAAATAACCAAACATGACATAAAAGATAGTCTCATAATTTTGTGAGCATATTAAATATTTATTTTGGAACAAAATGTCTTGCCTTGCTTGTATATGAAGGCTACCTTCTGACCCAACATTCTTTTGTATATATTCATCCTTTACAATGTTGGTTTTTCCTCCCAATAGCATCTAGTATTTGCCATGCACAGAAATGGCAATAAGTAGTTGTTGGAGTTAAATTGTGTGCCCAAACATCTTTGTGAACAAAGTGTCAATATCCTGTATTTTCTACAACTGCTCCAATCCCCCCTAGGTTCATAATCGGTAAAGAAAAGTGCAACTCCAGCCATTCCCACATCTAAGGTAGAAGTTTCAAGATAAACTCTCAGGCTCATCATCATTGAATCAATAATTCATTACTCAATAAGTGCACCTTTCTCAGATATAATAAGCACTGTGGCTATTAATATACTTTCTGTTTGCCCTTCCATTTCTCCTAAAAATTATTTTGAAGCCAGTTTATGATTTAAAATGTTAATTTTATACATTTATCATTATGACTAAAAATATCTGCTAAGGCCTCTAATGAAAACATCAGAAAAACTAACCATGAATTTGTAAAGTACACATAAGGATAATTTTTCTTTAAGACCGAATCCTGAGCATTGGAGGTAATCTGGATGGCTTCAAGTTCAGTACAGCACAATGCAAGTGAATGAGTTCTGACTAATTCATCAGTACTGCTCGACACCTGACTTAATAAAACATGGGTAACATCTATAAAACATTGATAGCAAAAAAAACACACACAACAACAACATCGATGGCTCCCTCACTGACAGTTTTTGGCTTCCACCAGGCCACTGGCCCACATCAAGTATTAAGTCAGCACTGCAGTTCGGACAGATGTTACATATTGAACACCTTTCAAGAAGCCATGCTGATGCTTCCCCCAGTTGGAAGAAAGCTGGCAATGCCCCTTCCTTCCTGCAGAAGAGAGATTCCTTGAGAGATAGGTTCCATGCTGCTGTGCAAAACAAATGTGTGTGGCAACGCAAATACCTGCTCTCACTGACTGGATGGATGCAGCCAAACCCTCTGTCTGCATTGGGGCCTGCTGGAAACCCATCACTGGCACTAACAGAGAAATGTGAAAAGGGGGAAGGCTGGTCAACCTTAATTGCTCTGAATGGTCAGAGCTAATCACTCATTGTTTAGTTGAGACATTGGTAGCTAAAGCACCTCCATCTGTTATTCATATGTAAATTCTTGCTGATTGTCTATTATTGGCATTTCCTGCCTAAAGGACATGGGTGTATCTCATAACCTTAATAAGTGGAATAGCAAGGCCAGAGCAGTAGTAGTCCTCCCCTTAGAAGTGGACTCCTGCCTGTCCCCGCCCCCATTTCCCAAATTAATTCTTTTCTAGTCTCTTACATTTTGTGTGCAGCCTTCTCCAAAACTAGAACCCTGAACAGGAACCCTGAACCACGTGGGATGTGAAAGGGGCTCCCACAGGGGCCAACATGGGAGTGGTCAGTTGCACTGCAACATGATTTGGAGCACAAGGAAGTACAAAAAAAAGCACTCAACACATCCCCACTTCAAAATGCTGTTCTTTGCTTCCTTAGCTGTCGACCTCCTTCAGTATCTTTTGTTCGATACTGAAACCTGGAACCACATCTGTGGATGCAAGCTCCAGGTGCTAATCAGTATTTAAACATGTGGCATGATGATAATTTTTGCAGCATTTGTATTCAGTTACTTCATTTTATAAAATCTTCATTCTGCCCTTATGTTGTCTGGCACTTCGTGGGTGTGAGAATTTTAAAATCATTTTAAACTCATTAGAAGGGCTTTCAGCAGATGAGATTGGGACAGGTAGGTAGTTAGGACATTAAAAATCCAATTTAAGGGAAGAACCAGCTGCTCTAAACATCTTATCTTAGCTGAAAATATAGATATGCATACATAATATTTGCCAATCTTCAGAGGTTGGAACAAGGCCTTTTCTCTAAGTACACCTATTCTGATGGGTGAACCTCACTGTGTTTCTTAAATAAAATCCAAACATAAGGCCGCATTTCAACTCGGATGTCTCCAAAGTAAAAAAGTAAAGTCTGAAATAAAAGGCTAATTTACCCACAGGGTGCTCAGATCCCACATTCCAAAGAATAGCTAGTTCTTAACTGACTCCTGGAAAGTAGTTTTTAAGCCCTTAAACTCTCTTGCCTAATAAGAACATGTGTGTATAACTGAGGGCCTGGTCCATGGAAAATATTGTATGTAAGCAGTGTGATATAATGAATGCCTGCTTTGTTTTTTTTCTATCATCTGGAGCCCTGGAAAATAATGGTGACACTTATAAGATATCAACCAGTAGGGTTGGGGGGAAACACAAAAACAAAAGTATTGTAGCTTTTTGGGATGGCAAGAAAAGGTGTATTGTTAAATATACATATCTCATTAATTATATATTACTAGAGGCCTAGTGCACAAAATCCATGCACTCAGAGGTCCCTCAACCAGACCTGCACCCTCTGACAGTCCAGGAGCCCTCAGGGATGTCCAACTGATGGCAGCCAGCAGTCAGACATCCTTAGTGCTGCCCCGGAGAAAGGACAGGCTTCTACCACCACTGTTGCACTCGCCAGCCATGAGCCTGGCTCAGAGCTTCGGGCTGAGCAGCACTCCCCCTGTGGGAGCTTACTGATCACCAGGGAGCAGCTCCTGCATTGAGCATCTGCTCCCTAGTGGTCAATGCACATTATAGTGACTGGTCGTTCTGCCTTCAGTCAATGTGCATATTAGCCTTTTATTACATAGGATGTCTATATGTACACATAGATATGTAATAACAAGTCTCTCTGAAGAGTTTATCTCTTGAAACTTGAGACAGATGGTTTTTCTACATAAGCAAAGTTTAAGTCAGTAAATTTTTTCTCGTTCAGATTTTGGTCCTCTAGCAATCCTGCTCTTGAACTCCAGAGTCACTTTTAATAAAGTACCTGCATATGACACACACAGACTGCCTCTGATGCTTACCTGCTATGCTTTGCTTGTGTATCTGGTAGAGGAGGAAGGGCACTAGAAGAGTTATTTTATCAAAACTCTCTAACGCACTGAAAGCACAAAACAGGACTTTTTGGTGACAGTGGCATAGGCCATAGGAGTGAAAGGCATTTCCCATCAGGGAGGCTTTTGGAGGACACTAGTGCAAAGAGACCATCCTCCCATAGAGGAGAAAAGATAAAGCAAAGCATATTGAGCTTTAGTGACTTCTAAGGGGCATCAGTAGAACACACTATAGAAGAGAAAAATGCTACCTACGCTTGGAAGCTAACGAGCTTATAAGAGACCACCCTTGACAACCAACTTTTGGGCAATATGCCAGTCAAATGTCTTTTTGTCATGTTATTGTGACCCTATGTTTTACTCTCCAGGCTGGGAAGACCTGGAGATCTATGAGTCACAAGGTAGATAAACTAGCAAGTCTTAATACAACTTATTAAGTATTATAACAGGTATAAATAAAGGGAGGTTTTAAACTTGGTGTACCAAAGCCAATCTGTGCTGAGGAAAGAGAGAGGAATTTGGCAAAACTTCACAGAGTAGCTGGTGTTTAAAATGAGTCAAGAACACTGAGTATACATGTACCAGGGAGCATTAGGCTTGGTGGGCATTCCAGGCAAACAGAGAGAGGCAGAAGAGAACAGCACTGTTCTGAGACTGGCCTGATATGGGGAGACTACATCACAGGGCACGTAAAGAGATGAAATGGCAGTAAATGAATATGGAAAGGTACATCTTGGATTTGCCCATTGCAAAACTCTTTCGCTGTATATGCATAATAAAACGTTCTTTGGTATCTTTGCGGTTAGCTTGCTTACAAGTGGGGGAGTAGCCGCCAGCCAACAGGACTGCCCTGCAGATAGGTTTGCCAAGATTTCAGGTGGGTTTTGTGAAGCAATACAAAATGGAACTTTCTTAGAAGATAATATGAATCTTCATGAATGGCTCTGCCATAAAGGATTACACATATTGTCCCTTTGTGGAAACTCAACATATTAATATCAAAAAGCTTCCTATAACTTGTCCCAAGAGGATATGATTGGTTGGTTGCAGAACCACAAGTATGGCTATAGTCTCAGAGTGGAGATCAGTCTCAGTTAATAATGTGAAGTCTTCTAAAAAGAATTCCTTCCCCTTGCCCTGGTCGGTTTTTCCCGGTGGTTAGAGCATTGGCCTGAAGACCTCAATTTCAGGTTTCATCCCCAGCCCCAATGGGGGCACATGCAGGAGGCCACCAATTGATGTCTCTGTCATATCAATGTTTCTCTCCCCGCCGCCCTACTTCCCTTCCACTCTTTCTGAAAATCAATGGAAAAAAATATCCACAGGTGTGGGTTAAAGAAGAAAATTCCTTCTCCTGTACCTCCGCGGCTGCCTAGCCATAGAAGAGCTCTTCTGCCAGTCATTCTCAAATAGCTCAACAGCCACACTGTTGTAATGTACCCCCATCTTACAAAGGACGCCTCAAAAAGCTGAATTATGGAGTCATTTATTAAAAGCCAGTGGCATATGAGGGAGCAAAAGTGCTCCAGACCTCGCAGCCCCGAACAGCTTGCCATGCCTGGCTTTTATCGGCAGAATATCACAAAGGTATGGATTACGTCTTTGGGTTTGGAATGAGGAACCTGTTTCTCAATTTTACAGAAGTGAAACTGAGCGAGTTAGTTATCTCAAGTATCTACGAATCACTGAATCAACAGAAGCACATTATCTGGGACGGACCATCTGGACAATTTAGAGTAATTGTGCTGTCCAGATTCTGGGATCACTGAGTCAACAGGAATGCACTAACTATAGCTACGAAGGCAATTTAGGATAACTGAACTGTCCTAGGTCCCAAGGATGTGCTCCGATGATCAGTGAGATCACAATCAATGATATATTCAAACCATCATGGATCGAGTATTCAATCATACATAAGTTCAGAAAATCAAAATAACTTTTAAATGAGTACAGAACTCAAAACAGCAAAGTTAAAATATTAAACAGCAATTTTACCCAAGTATGGTTGCTACCATACTTCAACACAACTGAGAAAGATCTGAGAATTTAGATGAGTGGCAGAATAGTTTGATAACTTAAAAATGGAAAAGCTGATCATTTAATTATGAATTAGTATGTCTTTTAACATTTCACTGCATTTTCCCAAGTGTTCAGGAACATTATTTGTGAAGAGGTAGCCTTGATGCTCAGCCACAGCCATTTCAGCTTGAAATGAAGAGCCAACATGTATTTCATTCAATACACCTGGGTCACATTACTCCTTCAAAAGAAAAAAGTTACTTCCGTATTACTAGTTATTTGGCAAAACTGTAATTGGACTAAATTGATATGACTACAAAAAATTAGCCAGAGTGATAATCCAAGCCTCAGAAGATCAGTTTGAACAATGCACATTGGTTATTTATTAATAAAAGGGAATAAATCAAAGAACATATGTGTGACCTTGAACATCTCTATAATTTAATATATTTTAAACTGCTGCCAAAAAAGTGGACACTTATTTTCTCTGACATTATTCCCTGACTCAGGCTTAAGTATATCTTCCATAATTCTGAAAGGCATAATAGTCAGCGGTATATCAAAGCAAAGCTGTAGCTTCAGATACGCTGCTCCCCAGCTTTTCAAGCCGTAGTGATAATACTTAATAAGGAGAAGCTGACTTCTGCCAACGCAGTCCTCTACTTGCCTGAGACAGGGAAATATACAGTTCTTTACATGAAGAACATTTGAATAGTTACCATTTTATAGATCCTTCCTGGCTGCCAGGGTGATAAAAAAAATAAAAAATAAAATAAAATAAAAAGCCAATTGCACCTTAGGATAATCCTTCCTGGGGTAGACAGACTTAGAAAATAATATTTCAAAGCTGTTCAAGGGTGAGAAAAATGTTTTATAAACAATATTATAGTGATTTTCATGGTGAAAATTTTGTAATGTGGTTTTTTATATGGTGTAGTGTCATTCCACTGAAATTCTATCTATAATCATTTCTACAAATATAAATGTTCAAGAGTTTCCCTACCAAGCTAAAGTAATATTTATTATACCTTCTCTAGAATCAAATAGGTTTCTACATGCAAATTTATCCATAGAATTTAAAAATATCAAGATAACTGATTTAAATGTGTAAGACTAAGAATCATCTAGATAATAACAAAAGGTTAACTGCATACTCTATATGAGCTATAAAAAAAGATATTTGATTTGAGAAACTAAATGGCTGATGTGAGTAACAAATAGCAGGCACAGCTTCACGGATCCCAGAAGGCTTATTTTCAACATTAAATGTGACTGAATCCCTCAGCTGTTGATTAGATTTTTCTAAACTCTAGAATCAGGTGGGAATCAAGTCTGGAACTGCTTCCAAGACACTGAGACTATGGTTTCCGCTCCCTAGATAAACCATGAGAATGTACTGAATTTTCCAGAATGCTAAAGTTTAAATGCTTAAGTGGTATAGGCTAATATGCTAGTTTTCAGTTAACAGAAGGTAAAAGTTAAGGCAAGTTAGGGAGGAAATGACAAAGTCACCAACTGTAAGTTAAGAACGTTGAGTAGGGAGATAAGCTTATTATGATAACCTTGGCTGCTAACTTGGATAAGCAACACAAAGCTGTATCTTGGGTTAAAGCCAAGAAATAAAATCCAAGTTGAGAGGCAGACCCAGAGGTTAGTTTGCTCTCTGTGTGAGCTGCCCAGACACTCAGTGGTCAGGATTCATCATGAAGACTGGAGGACAGATGAGGTCAAAATAGCAATAAAACACAGGGCACAACCTCATCACACTATTTTCATGAAAAGGGCAGATCAGGGACCCTCAAAATATTATTCATCTTTGACAATTCTTATCAGCCATTATAAATTTTCCTGTAGCATAAAATATGTTTCAAAGATTACGTAACATGCCCCAAAAGACAACCTCAATTATAAATAAATGACAATCTTTGTTTATTCCTCCGTTCCATATGGGATTTAAAATTTAGAACAATAAACCTTTGTTAAGAGAAAATAACTTCAACAGAGAAAAGAGTATGTGTCCCTTTAGTTCCACTCTCTAGAAATTAGGAAGCAAGCTATCTGACCCAAGAAACACTGAATAGCAGAAATTATCCAATCTATCGGAGGTAAGGGATGATGATCAAGACTTGGTACTAAGAAAAAAAAGTGGATTTAGAGAAGAAGAAGAAAAAAAGTATGTGGCAAGGTTTTCTTTCTTGTTCACTGGAAACTGATTATTTCAGGGGGGTGGTCGGGGGAGAAACATAACAGGATTCTTTAAAAAACTGGGGACAAACATAGAATTTTGCCACTAGTAAAATGGAAGATTTTTATCACTATTACTGAAAGCTATGAGTGCTGAAAGTTACTAAAAAAGAACATCAGAGAGAAGAGGTGAAATTAACCCACTAACAAGGAATCAAGAAATTGCTCCAAGGCAGAGGAGCATGAAGGATTACCTCAAAGTATGCATGAGATTAGGAAGAGTATTTGATTACTTTTCCTTATTAATTTTCCGTTCATTTCAAAAATACTTCAAAGGACTTTCTGAAATAGCTACGATGCCAAAGCATAAAATTAACCAATGAAAAAATTCAAGAGCGAAAAAATAATTACTGAAAATCTAGTGAAGCTCTGAAGGCAGTTTGTACACAAAAATGCACAGCATAAGGTCTTCCAGAGTTGAGCTGGGAAGCAAATTCAGCTTTCCATTTTCCAGGATTTGAAACAAAAAGGATTGCAAGGACAGTGAGGTTGCTAACTCTTTCTCTTATACAACCACTGTTCCTCAAGAAAACCCTTGCAGGGAATACAGAAGCCTTGGGCTAGTCCAGATAGCAGGGCTGGGAGGGTTCTACAGGCCAAAACCAGGCAGGGAGGGGAGAGCCAGAAGACTGAGCAAGTGGGAGGCCTGGAGAACACCAGAGCCTGTTGGTTGCCGCAATGAAATGGCTAGGAATAGAAGATACTGTCCTGGGGACTGAACGATTTGGATATTTGCGGAGACACTGCAAACAGAGTGGGATGTTGTGGGACTCTCAATGGCCATATGCACACCTCAGGTCCTACACGTTTTATCCCTGTCACGATCAGGCATCACCTACACAGCGAAAATGACACTGTCCTTGCTCCCATACCAATGATGCCTTGACCTTGCCCCGTTTCCCTGTCTGCCAAGCCTTTTCTACCCTGTTCTGTGGAACCCCTATCTCAAAGGACAGACTGGACTAAACTTTACTCTGTGCCTCTTTGCCTCACAGAAACCATCTTGCCTGACAGCACTATCTATGGCTTATTCATTCTCCCATGGCCCACCATCCATGGATAGATATCAAAGCTGCACTCGGCCTTCTCCTGCAGACACCTGTCCCTTCCAGACTATCATTTTTTTCTTCACCTTACAGCTTTGATTTTTCAGAAAATTTTGTCTTCAAAACATTTCCCTGATTCTTTTTTTAAATATTCTTATTGATTTTGGAGAGGAAGAGAGATAAACATCAATGACGAGAGAGAATAATCGACAGGCTACTTCCTGCATGCCCCCTACCAGGAATCCAGCCTGCAACCCTGGCATGTGTCCTGACCAGGAATCTGGGAATTGAATCACGACCTCCTGGTTCATACATCGGTGCTCAATCACTGAGCACATCAGCCGGCTCCTGATTCATTTCATCACCAGAATGAACCCTGTGATCAATACTCAGTCATCCTCTTTAGTAGCGAACTGAAGGTCATTTTCTTATCTTGCGTATCTCACATCTGCTGCAGGAAATATAATTTGTTTTCTTTATGAATGCTAAAGAGACCAAGATTTTTTTTAATGTATATTTTATTGATTTTTTAAAGAGAGGAAGGGAGATGGATAGAGAGTTAGAAATATCGATGAGAGAAACATCTATCAGCTGCCTCCTGCACTCTCCCTGCTGGGAATGTGCCCACAACCAAGGCAGATGCCCTTGACCAGAATAGAACCTGGGACACTTCAGTCTGCAGGTGGACGCTCTATCCACTGAGCCAAACCAGTTAGGGCAAGAGTAACACTTCTTAAATGTTTTTTTTTTTAATATATATATTTTTATTGATTTCAGAGAGGAGGAGAAAAGAAGAGAGATAGAACATCAATAATGAGAGAATATCATTGATTGCCTCCTGCAGGTCCCACACTGGGGACCGAGCCCACAATGCAGGCATGTGCCCTTGACGAGAATCAACCTGGGACGCTTCAGCCCACAGGCCAATGCTCTTTCCACTGAACCAAACTGGCTAGGGCAAGACCAAGATTTTGTCAGGAAATTCTTCAAGACTATGTAAGGTTCCCTGATACACTATGATATTTCTTGCCTCCACAACTCTACATGTTATTGCCTCTATACTAGAATGCCTTCCCATAACACTGTTCTATGGAAAACATTCCTCTTCCTGTGAGCAGGCACAGCCTACTCAGCTAGGATGACACCATCCTTGTTCTCATACCAATGATGCCGAGGCCTGTCCTGTTTCCCTGTCTGCCCAGCGCTTTCTACCTGTCCTGTGGAACCCCATCCCATAGGAAAGTCTGGACTAAACTTCACTCTGTGCTTCTTTGCCTCACAGAAACAATCTCGCCTGACAAGATTTCTGCTACGCGTCCAGAGCCATCTCAGTAAGCCAGCAGGCCTCTCTGTGTCCCTCTCACAGCAGTTAACTCACATGTCCATGCCTTAAGGACTCTTTAGAAGGGCTACTTCCCAGGACCATGAGAAGTTGCTCAGCCCATTGGCAGACAATAAATATTTGTGAAACGAATACAATTTTCTGAAATTATAGTCTCTCTTGCTCAAAAAAAAAAAATATCTTGAGTGTTTTCAATTGGCATTGTCAAGCCGTCTGTTCATAATCATCTATTTGGTTAGATTTAAGCCAAAAAAAATTTATGATTCCTTCAACAGAATTACCCAGACTCTTGTTTTCAAGTTCAGTCTGAAACAAAAAGGCTGCAAAATGTTTGAAGAGCTAGTGACATTTCTCTATTCAATGCTGTTAATTCTCAAGATCTGCGATGAGAAACTTCTTAAAGAAGCAGCCCAAGCTGACGGTATAGAATGGGCCACAATACAGTTCACATCACAAAGCCTCACAGTTGTTCGAGATCAACATCTGTGAGTAAACACATTCTGCCATACATGCATGCATATGTTCATGCACAGCTGAGCAATCCTTTAGAAAACAATATTTCCTCCTTTACTATCAAGCTAACTTCACAAAGAAATACTAGATTCTGGTTTCATGCAACTTTAAAAGTCAAATAAACTTTCTTTATCTTGCAAAATGCAAAGATAGATAGATAGATATAAATAGATGACAACTACTGTTTACATAACAGAATAAATTGACATTTGAAAATATTTTCCATAGTGCACTATCCTGTATATATTTGTGAAGAAAGTGACATCCTTGCTATATTTTGTAAATAAAAGCTCTAGTAACCATCAGTACCATCTCATTCCTAATATCCTTTTAGGACATAATAAGGAGTCTTTTATTGATCCGTTAATATATGACTCAGGTGTGTTGCAAAGCACGCAGACACTGCCTGGGAGCCTGAGCCAACAAGGGATCATGCAGGTAGGAAAAGGATGAGCTGGAGAGTCTTGGCCTAAATATAACACAGAGAACAATGCTTCAAAGGTAATTTTTGTTCTTGCAGACTAGAGAACAATATTTATCAGATAAAACAAGTAATACAAGAGGCTGTGGTGAGGGAAAAGACATATGAACGAAGGACATCTTTTAAAATAAACATAAAATCCTTTCATTCTGACTTCCCATCCCCAACATCTTCAGGGGTGTTACCTGCTGTCTCCCCACTTCGGTGTCAGCTCCCCACAGGAGGCTGGGCTGCCTTGGAAATTTTCTTCACTTAAAAAGACTAGGCTGGGGCTTACTGTGCTCTTGATTTAGTGTCAATTTAACATTGAAACAATCTTGAAAGAAACCCGGCTCCCCTGCGGGGAGCTGTTGGAGAGTTGTCAAAAAGGACCAGGGAAGGAATTGTAAACGGTTGTCTCCCATTCCTCCAAGAGAGCCTCCCCGGCGCCTCCAGCTTCATTAAAAAAGCCAATTTAGACTTTTCAATGGCCTCCAACACCGCCTTTCCTAGTCCAGTAAATAGTGAAGGGTGACCTCTTTGTAAAGCCCAGCAAGCGGTCAAAGTTGGTCTGGAGGCCCCAGCCCCTCCTCACCCACAGTCAGGACCCTTTCCCTGGAACCTATTTTTAGAAAAGCAAACCCAAAAGCTGTTTATAACCAGCTCTCTTTCCCATCGTGCTGTTTCGTTCTGAATATAATTCTCAGTTATCCTAACGTGTACAATCCAGTCTGTGCTGACCAGCTGAGCTGCAGGACTCCACGGAACTAAGAACTCAGGGAAACCATCTGTTTCATATGAAGCTCCAAGTGCACCTCCCTGCCCAATGGGTCTCCTTTCCTTCTCATCTTCATGTTATCTTTAGCTGTAATTGTCATCACACTTTCTAACAAACCCAAAAACCTCACTGAAAACAATCAGAGGGGAATGATAGCCTTCTGACACCAAGACGTGAGTGTGATTTTGAAACATTTGGCAGCCTGTTGTTGTTGTTGTTGTTAATTTTAGTTTCTCAGGATCCACATAACACAACATATGCCACAAGGTCCATGTTTGGAAAACAGATGGTACTAGAAAAAAATGTCCCCTGATTAATACTCAGGTTGTACCTTCTAAGGTCAAACCCTGTGCATATTTATTACAGTCAGGCAGAGGTAGGAAGACCATTGAAGACAATGTCAGAGCAGGTCCCCTGTGTCTCAAAAGCATTAATAAGATCACACCTGTTTATCCATCGACAATTCAGATTTGGAAAGAAAACTGCATCACTATTCTAGTTACCTGATACAGATAACCTCAGTTTATTCTATGACTCCTGAATAATCTGCTTTTGTTCTCTCTTCTCCAACCTTTCTCAAGATAATTCAGAAAAAAGGTAGGCACTTCTCAACTATACAACCCCTAGACCAGTGGTCGACAAACTCATTAGTCAACAGAGCCAAATATCAACAGTACCACGATTGAAATTTCTTTTGAGAGCCAAATTTTTTAAACTTAAACTTCTTCTAACACCACTTCAAAATAGTCTCACCCAGGCCCTGGTATTTTGTAGAAGAGCCACACCCAAGGGGCCAAAGAGCCACATGTGGCTCATGAGCCACAGTTTGCCGACCAAGGCCCTAAACCAGTGTTTCCCAAAGTGTGGTACGCGTACCCCCAGGGGTACGGGAAGAGTCTGGTGGGGGTACGCGTTGCACCGGAGTTTTGTGGGGATATGCACTGCACCATGCTTAGCTGCACCTATTCTACATTCTCATGAGTACGAGGGGTACTCAGCGTTACGAATATTATAGAAGGGTACACATATGTCAAAAGTTTGGGAAACACTGCCTATTGACCTTGGGGATTACAAAGCCCCCTTTGTTCATGCCAGCCCTTCCAGAAGCAGACAAAGCTCCACTAAACAAATGTAGGAAAGAACCAGGTGAGAGCTCCATTTCCAACTCTGTCACTCGCCAGAGGCAGGCAGACCCTTCACTTTTCTGGGCCTCATTGACACCCCTGAATTAAAGGGATCTATCAGATAACTTGAGCAACCTCTTTCGACTTAAAATAGATGAAGAATTACCCAGTGTTCTCAGGACAGATTAATGCTGGGTCAACACAGAGAGAAGAAAATGGGCATGTGGAACAGCTTCTCTGTCCCGTTAAAGACTTAATTCAGAAGCCACTGGCCAGGCTGGCTTCTCACCTGCCCGGTTGTTACTTGAAATAGATTACTGGTGACAAACAAATAAAAACTATTACAAGATAAAGAAATAGTGAAGGTCAATATTAATAGGAGGCATCCCTCCCACCGTTTCATAATTCACTTCCTTCTATTTGCCAACAAGATTTACAGTGAACCTAAAACTGTTCTCAGATTAAATTTGTCAAAATGTTCTCTGATTAAATTATCTAATGTTCTTGAAAAATATATTTGCTGTTATTATATGCACAGGGATAGCAGCTAAAACCCTTTAGGAAAAACTGTTTCTCTACTAGAAGCAAAAACTTAAGAAACCAATTTCTTAATTAAAAACTACCTCTCAGTGTTGGTCAGTTTTAACATAGGGTATTTGTGAGTAGGTAGAGGAGGAGAAATATGCAAAAATTGTACCTAGAAGATCTTCTTAATCATCTTTTTTTAAGTGTTAGTATTGATGCCTGTGTGGTAAAAATAAATTTTATCCATAAAATATGCAAAGCATTACTGGTAGAATAATCTTCTTTTATGGAAGCATCAAAATCGCTGACCCTCCTTCAGGATTGCACAAAGATAAGATATTCTGAAATTGAGGTCCAGCAGAGAACCAAGAAATGAAAGAGTCCCAAACACAAAGCTAATTCTTAAGCAGCCCTGCCAAAGTTGAAAGCATGCCTTCCGTTAGCCAGGAAGCTCAAAGCGGTTGATTCTGCTAAACTGAATAGATATTTTGTGTCCCTAAAAATAAATTGTAAAAAATTAATATATTGAAATAAATTTTAATAATGCTGAAAACCTTCTTCCCCATGCAAAAGATCTGAATGTCTTAGTTCTCAATACATTCCCCTTTTTTTTTTTAAGCAAGGGATCGAGTATAATGCAGCTGTCACTATCCTCCTGCAAGAATCTGTAAATAAGTACTAGTTTATTGTTAAAATAGTGTGTATATGATTGAAACAGCTATGATTGAAACAGCTGATTGAAGGAAAAATAAGATGTTGCATTGTGTGATTAGCTTAATGCCTCAAAGGCGGGACCCAATCCAATACATATGATTTAATAAACTGTGCTACAGAATTTAAATCAGTTACATAATGCTTATTAAGATGACTATAGTACTGTATCCAGCAGAGCCCTACGTTATCCATCCACAAGGCCAACTGCAACCACATCTTAATTGTCAGGCAGAGGTCTACTGGTCACATACATGTCATTCACTCAATGAAGGCAATGTTTCTTATCAGGATATTGGATTGCAAGGACAGTACAAGACAAAGCCTAGATACTGTCAAGAAGGCCCCAGGTCAAGTTCCCGGAGAGTGAGCTGGGACTATGAGAATTAGACAAGTAACCCAGGTCAAGCAGGAAAATGTTGAGTATCAAAGGAGCCCTCAGAGGATGAAAAGGTTAGAAAGATGCTCGACGTCTAGAAAGACAGTGTTTAGAACCCAGAGTGTCGGAAGGTGACACTAGCATAGAAGAACAGAAGTTCACTCTGATCCTAAAATGAGTTGTTTCCTCTCTGCCCTGTACCATGTTCTCTAATAAGTCAGAGAGAGCCTCTGAGCCCATTACTGTAGTCCTGAAGGCGATGGGAAAGTACCCGAAAACTTCACCTGAGATTCTCCGCAACAACCAACCTCATCCGGTCCACCACCTCGAGGAGGCAATTAGACAACGAGGCTGCCACCCTCGAAGAGCATAAAATCTAGCCGAGGGGACAAAACATATAGGTTCACATTCTGCGACTCTAAGCAAAATGACATATAAAGAAACCAATTTTACTGTAGGCAAAATGATATCAACAAAAGTTAAATTCCTATGGCCTCTCATCCATGTTATAACAAAATGTCATTGTTATTCAAGGACACGCTGCATACAAACATCACTGCAAGGCAATAATTGACCCAGTTCCTAACTTTGTGGATTTGCCCCAAATCCACCTCCTGTACAAACTACACCATCAGTGTCTCCCCAACTTTCTCACTTCACTTCTTAAACTATTCTACCATGGCATCTGCAGTGCCAACTCAACCCCTGTCCCCCTCTGTCTTACCAATCAGCTACTACTTACATAGTTCTCTGAACATTTCAAAACCACGGGCTGCAGCCATCCCCTCCTGCGCCTCACAACTCACCAACCCCTTTCCAGCCAGCCAGTTGAGGGGTCTTGTCAGGGGGCAAATTGGATAACACTGAGGATATCCAAGCAAAAGTAGGCTCATAGTTCCACTCTTTTATTGTAAAATTACTTATTATATGACTTTCCTTTACATCTTTTACTTGTTTTCATAAAAGTACTTTCCTCCAGCAAGGAAGTAGATGAAACATCAGTGTGCAGCTCAGCACACTCCATTGTGTGCATTTATTCTTAGAATGGTTAGGCCGGAGAGAGCGAAGCACAATAGGGACAATGGCAAGCTTTCACTTCCTTTTAGTTTAAAAGTATGTCAGTTATCATTTATTATACTAATAATGATTTTTTAAAAACTTCTTAGAATCACATCTTACATGTGTTAATGTCAGTTGTAAGCAGCATAAGATGTGTTGTTATTTGCTGTACAATACTTCATAATTTCCAGGAAAAAGAGACACCTGGAGAATTGACTTCTAATGACTTCTAATGAAAAGTCACCTCTCTCTAACCCCAATATCCCCCCCTCCTCTGATCCTGCCCCCTGGTGGACAGTGCACACCATAGCAACTGATCGGATGGTCAGAGGGACACTTAGCATATTAGCCTTTTATATGGAGAGATAAGACATTGAAAATCACTTTCTAGGCACTGCCTTACTCAAATCCCTTTTCCCTCCTGCATTCATAGGTAAATGGCAATAATAATGATGATAACAACAACATCCTTACCAGATAAACTCAAAATGATAAAGATTCTATTTGGGAATTTCAAATTCCCAGAATACTGCATATTTAATAAAATAAAAGGCTATATAATTTAAGACTAGTTTGTCAGAATGTGACACATGATTAAATTTACAAAAGGGATAGCGCATGATGAAAAATTCTATTCTGTTAAAATTCTGATCTGTTTAGCCCTAGCCAGTTTGGCTCAGTGGATAGAGTGTTGACCTGCAAAGTGAAGGGTCCTGGGTTCACTTCCAGTCTAGGTCATGTACCTTGACTACAGGGTCAATCACTTCCAGTTCACTTCCAGTCTAGGTCATGTACCTTGACTACAGGCCCTGGAAGGAGTGCACGAGGAAGGTAATCAATTGATGTGTCTCTCTCACACTGATGTTTCTGTCTCTGTCTCTCCCCCACTCTTTTACTCTCTCTTAAAAAAAAAAAAAAATCAATGGAAAAATATACTCTGGTGAGGATTAACCAAAAATTTTTTAATCTATTTATAAATGCTTAATTTAGCATATACCCCTTACTCTCCCTCCCTATACAGTAAAACATTTCAATAGATTTGTCTATAGTCTTGGTCCTCACATTGTCTTTTCCATCTTTTCCTTGAAACCATTCCAATCAAACTTTTGTTTTCATTATTCTATCAAAACTTCTGTTGTCATATCACTAATGACATGTTGTTACATAATCAATGGTCATGCAGCCATGATCTGATAGAGTGATTTTCAACATTTTTCATCTCATGGACACATAAATCAATTACTAAAATTCTGTAGCAGATCAAAAATATATTTTTTGCTGAAATAACATAAAGTAGGTATAATTTTGATTCACTCACACTAACAGCTATTGTTGTGTTGGCTGTTGTCATTTTTTAATTTGACAATCTAAGGGAAAAGAGGTCAGTGTCCCTGACTAAATGGCCAGGTATTGAATGTTTTAAATATTATTGTAGGACACTGGTTGAAAAATCTCTGATCTAATAGCTAAACAATTGGCAAAGTCTCCAGCAACTGAATAGTGATATCAGCATCTCTAGTTTAGATAGTAAACAAAGGTCAAAAGTTGTCTTTAGTCTATGGTCATGGTGAAGCCACATAGTAACTTTTAAAGCCACAAAAGGCCAGAGGCAGAGGGTGTAGAAATCAAGGTCAATAAATAAAAAATCTGGTTTCAGTTCATTTGTATAAAGCTTTTGCTATTTAAAATGAAGGTACAGAATGCTGATCTGCCATTTTTAACTTAAAAATGCACTAGATGAAGAAACTGCATGATAAAAAAAAATTCTGAGTTGAATATGGTTTTAATAATTCTTCTCTGTGCTATACCTAGTATTCCCTCAATTCAATCCATTCGGAGCCAGATATTCAAAAATGGGCCCAGACAGTTAGATTTCTATAGAACTGTATTTCTGTATTATTTTCCATTGTGGGATGGAGAAATTCTTTTCTTTTAATATATGTTCTGAATTCTATTAACACCTATCATTACTTTAAAAAAAAAAAAAGAACATTCTTGTTAAGAAAAATCTAGATTTTGTGTATTTGTCCAATTTATTGATCATTTTCCTCCTAGGCCATCCCCATGGAAGTAACATCTTTAATTCTTACAGCAGGTGCTTTTTTCTACCTCAGACTGTAATCTGTTCTTAGAATCAGGTCACATGACCTTCCTCTGAAATTATGTGTGGTTTTGTGGTTAAGAACCAGTGAAATGTCTCCAATTTATATTTTCAATATAAAAACTATTTGGTCAAGAATATTTAGTTAACGTTGTACCCAAAATATTGCAAAATGTTGAAAAACAGATTTTTTTACACATTTGTTACCCCAGAAAATATTAAGATCATATATCAGTCAGAGTCATTAATTGAAAACAGAAATTGGCTCTGTCAACCTTAAATCATAAGAGAGTTTACTGGGAAGATGTCAGGGCTGGTGAGCTGCTAGAGGGCCAGTCTTGGTGGGAAGAAGCAAGCCCCAGGAAGGCAACCAGAATCACAGAAAAAGCCAGAGAGAGAACAATCTGGTCTATTGCTAGTACAGTTATGGCAGATAATAGCCAAGGTGTGCCGCAGTTACCCACCCCCTGGCTGCTGTAGGACAAGGGGAGAAGAAGCAATACTCCCTATATTACCAGAGTGGTTAGTGGTCATTCCCTTCCACCCAGTGTCTGCACTATAAAAGGTGACCTAAAAGGGTACAGTATAGCCAAAAAAATCATGAAGATCAACCACAAGCCATCTCTGAAGAAATGAGATCCAATAATGATGGCAGTCACAGCCTTTTAGGTACAATTAGGCTGAAAAGATCATCAGAAACACCCTAAAAATGGAAAAGAAAAAAAAATAATAATGGTAACAAGAAGCATTGAATAGCCAGGAAAAAATGTGAGATTCCAGGAAAAGAAAAGGACTCTGCCTTCTCATTCATTATATCTGTATATATTGATATATGTAAAACTGCAGAACTTGTTTTGAACAAAAGGAGGTTAGTGCCCCTCTCCAAAGCCAGTGAGGGCGCATCAGAAGGAGTAACTGAGAGAGGAAGCTGTGCTTCACAGTGAAAAGGACCTAAGTCCTCATCGGCAACACAGGATGCAACATGGTGGCAAGATAAGGAGGCCTGAATGGACACGGAAAGGCAGATGAAGCAAACTTAAAAACAATGAACCAAGGCATTATGGGTGAGGTGTATAAGTACAGGAGTTGGGGAGTAAGCAATGAACTCACCTTGAGAATGTCAATTCTCAGCAATAAATTAGTGGAAGTCATCTGCCATAAGGATGTGAGAATGTTCGAATATTCGTGGTTTAATAAAGAGGGGGGGAGGAGAGAGAGAGGGAGATAAAAGGAGAGGAAGAAAGGAAGGAAGGAAGGTAAGGGGGGGAGGAAGGGAGGAAGGAACTGTGTTTACTGATATGATGATGAGTACAATGATGTATGAATTACATGTAATTTGATAAAACTATCGATATATCCCTTGGGATATCTATTTTATTTAAATCCTACATAAAGGCCGCTGTCTTGGCTGTGAATATTCACCATACCTTGGAATACCCAGAGCATGCGCTGTTGTAATTGTTAAATTGTCTCCCCTTCTCGGTTTTAAGCTCTATGAGAGTGGGGGGCATATGTATCCAAATATATTTTGTTTGTCTTTGTAAATCCAGAAACTAATAGACTTCTTGACTCGCGGTAGGCACTTAATAACAATTCTGAGAGATTCAGTACATGAATAATAACTTAGGTTGCTAAAAGGCCTTACACACAGGAAAGAGAAGACCTGCTCTGCTCCCCATCTAGTCAGGTCAGGAATATGTGTTGTTTATAAACTGCCTCATATTTTATTACATGAATCCTACCCAGAGCGCAGCCACCAGGGCTACTAACCAGACCCTAAAAATCACTAATTCACTGAGCTGCAACCACTCTTGGCTGAGGCTAAATAAATAAATAACCCTAACCATGATTCCCTATTTCAAAGACAAAACCCATAGACTGAGATTTAAAGCAGGAATTTCATATTCATAGGCCCACAGGAGCCAGAAAGGCAACATCTGTGAGGGTCATGGGCAAATGGGTATTGTGGTAACAATGGGGACTGAAATGCAAGAACAATGTAGGCCTTCATCTTTCTCTTTAATGTATTTTATTGATTTCAGAGAGGAAGGGAGAGGGTGAGAGAGATATAATAGAAACATCAATGATAAGAGAGAACCATTGATCAACTACCTCCTACTGGGGATGGAGCCCACAACCCGGGCTTGTACCCCTGACCAGAATCGAACCTGGGACCCTTCAGTTCACAGTTAGATGCTCTATCCACTGGGCCAAACCAACTATGGCCATGCAGGCCTTTTCTAAAGGGAGCAGACACTGCTCGGCTCCAGTGAATTATTTCCAGATCTTCTGTCTGGGTTTTTCAACCTGAAATTCTAAAATATGCTCATGAAACTACTCATTTTTTAAAGCTGACTTATTAGAACAATAGAGAACAAAACAAATCTCTGGGCCTTATCCAGCTGTTGGGAATTATCAATTCATGATCATGGCTTTAAGCCAATGAAGCAGAAGACAGGCTTTGAGACTGCTGATTGATACATTCTATTCTGCCAGGTCTATCAATGCCTTTCCTTGGATCAGCTCCTTCTACTCAATGACAACTCCAAAACTTCAATGCTATCTTCAAGCACCCTCCTAACACTCTCTCTCCTACTCTGAGGGGAAAATCTTGATTTAAATGTCTTTTAAATCAACATTATACTCACCATCAATGAAAATCCACTAACTTTAATAAACAACCTCCTCATCTTCCCACGCTCAGTTTATAAACTATTATTCAAACATCCAAACTCAGAGGGGAGGGGATCTTTCTACTCTTTAAAAAGAATCACCCTACCATTGTCCCTAATAGATCCTCTCCATTAATTACTTCTTTCCTGAAAGACCTGCAACTTCTCCTTTTGCACAACTTAGTAACAGTCCATCTTAGTGGGGGGAACCTAATACCTATAGTCTCCTCATTTAAATTTTCTTTAAAGTAAAGCTTGTTTATCACACTGTCCCATAAGCTTTACTGTTTTATTAGCATGGACTTACAGAACAGGAAGAAATCATTTTTGCTGACCTACTCTAAGTTTTCTGACTTTTAAAAATAAAAATCACTTAATTTCATTGGCCTTCTTGATAAATACTTATTAGCCTAAGATATACAAAGCACTGCTCAAGAACGATCCATTCTATTGTACATCTCAATTGGCATCAAAGTTTGTCAGCACAGTTAATACTCTGGCATAAGTCATGTATCTCCAGCTCACATGTCAGAGCAATAGAATAAAACCAAAGTGGGAAACACAAGTAATTGAAAACCTGACTTTAGAGAAAGGATATAAATGAGCTAATGCATATTACTTGTGTAAAGAACACCTAGTATGTTTATCTCATGTGCCTACCCTCCACCCAAAGAATAAAACAAAACAAACAAACAAGCAAAAAAGAACTAAAGTGGGAAATGAGCCCATATTGTTTAGTTGGCAGAAAAACCATCATCTGTAAGCACAGCCAATGTTTTGCTGCACAATGAGCCTAAGAGGACATTTAAATCAGTTGGGATTAGCTATTCTATTGACTCTCAATTTGTGGCTACAGATGGAAGGGTGAAAATTCCATATGTAAGAGGAGATAATGTTTCTGAAAGTTTCAATTCAAGTACCAAGATAGGAGACTGGCAGGCATGTAGGGAACGTGGGTCTCAGGAGCAATCTTTTATCTTGATTGCTGCCCAAGATCATGTTTTCTGATTCATGCATCAAGACCCCTAGAGCAAGTTACAAAATCAATTTAATGGATTGAGGCAAGCATTTTTTAAAAGAAGTTATATGGAAGAAAATAAAAATAGAGTGCATGTCACATAAAAAAGCAGTAATTGTGTCACAAAAAACTATGTATGTTAGTGTGTGTGTGTGTATGTGTATGTGTGTGTGTTTCTTCAAGCTTCATGAGTGAGTAATCTATACCATCTGTCTTTGCCTTTTCACTTCCCAATGTCAATCTGTTGTTTCTGCTTTGGCAAATCCACTGAAATTCCTCTGGATGATGTCACTGATGGCCTTCTATTGCTCATATTTAATGTACCCCTTCAAATGCTTTCACAATTGAATACTCTGCAGTGTTGAACACTATCCTACCTCCTTCTTAAAACTTGCATTGCTTTTGGTTTCTTCAACTCACCCACCTCTGGCACTTTCCTCACAGGATGACATTAATTTGTACATGGTTACCTTTAATTGAAATGGACCCTGCTTGAAACTTTTGCTCTCCATTTTGATCAACTAAATTCCATGAACTGCATCATAAAAAATTGGAATGGGGCATAGGGTGCTTTTCCTTTCACAGTCTTGTGTGATTGATTACAAATGAGATAAAACTGATGAAAAACTTGTTGGTCGTTGATATTATTTCCCTGCTTTTATTTGTGTGGGTTTTTTCTTTTATAGCTTGCAAGCTCAGTTGTTACAAGAAAAATCAATAAACAAGCTTTCAAGGAAACTTATACCCAGAGAGAAGAAAGGCCCTTTTGCCATAAAGTTATTCTTTTCCTTTCTAAGGATATAATATCCACTCCAAAGCCAGAGTTCACTTGCAAGTCAGCAGAAACCTCGTATGCTTGTGTGGACTCTCTGCTGGGAGAACAGGGCCCCCAAGTATTTTCAGAGGGATATCTTTTGTGAGTAGGATAGCTTCTGTGAATTGAATTGTTCAGAATGTCAGGTAGGATTGAAGAAAGGAAACTAATGTGGACAAGAAAATGAACCATTATCCACATGTCCAGCAGCTAGAAAAAGGACATAGGGCCCTGGGATATCAACTTTACTTTAGGCCAGTTAAAGGGTGCAGGTCCACCCTAGAGGCAGGTGACTTCATCTCATTGCATTTCAGTTTTCTCCCATGTGAAATGGAGATTCCGATAGATTGGTTGCAAAAATGATTCTAATTCTCCCTGCTCCTGTCTCCAACCAATTGCAATGTGATTTTGCAACTCTTTTTGTGCAATGATGGAGTCTACTAGTATTTCTTCATCCCTTGATTCCGGGTTAGCCTTCAGACTTGCTTGGGTCAATAGAATGTGGTAGAAGTGGTTTTATGCCAGTTCTAAGCCCAATCCTCAAGAAAGCTTAAGCATTGCTGCTCTTTTTCTCTCAGAACCCTGATACCACCATAAGGGCAAGCTCAGTTTAGACTGTTGGTGAGAGATCCTATAGAACAAAGCCAATCAGCCCATTTGTCCCAGCCAAAGTCATGGACACGGGAGAGCTCAGACAAAATCAGCAAAGTCAAACCATAGCTGACTTTCCAGCTGGCTTCAAATACAGAGCAAACCCAGCTAAGACCAGTGTAAACTACACAATTTGCAGATTTGTGCCAATGAGTTTTGCTCATTGAGTGTTTGTTAACACAGTATGATTGTGACAAAATAACAAGAGAGATAACAGTGGGGCCTAATTCTTAGTACTGTGGTTAGAACAGTGCTGGCATCAAATAAGTAATCCATCAATATTTGCTACTAGTCTGGTCCAAAATTTGTCAATACACAGAATGAGATTGGGGTAACTTCTTAAAGAAAAAGAGTTCCCCAGACTAAACTCCAAAACCAAACAAAATTAAACTTAAGGTGTCTACCACAAGGTTTGTGAGATTTAAAAATGACAGAATATTGATCTATTAAATGTATCACAATTTTAATAAATTCATAAGAAAAAGTAAGCATATTTTCATAATGGGAAACAGGTAACCTGTCAATGCACTGAAAATAATCAATCTCCAAAGTCCTTCACACTTCCTGTATAAATATCTAATATCCGATCTATGCCCAGCTCTCATGTCACCAATTAGATCAAACATCAAACCTCTCCCTTGCAAATGGACAATAACACTTTTATTACATGATTAATTGACCAGGTAGTTTTGTAAAATGCTGAATTTTATATCTTCCTTCTGTAGTTTTATGATGCTCATTCGAATATTAGTCTCTGAAAATCCTGCTATAATGAAACCTGTTTAACTTTGTTTAACCCAGCATTTCTTAAAATTAGTGAGCCATGAAACCTTCTATCCTTTCATCTATTTTTGTGTAATACTCATTGAATTCAGTAGCACTGTATTCTAGTGAGAAAACTTTGTGAAGAGACATTCGGGATGCAGCTGTGGAAAAGTGATCTTTCAGCATTGGGCTGGGGCATCTCAATTTCTGGAAGAGCCCAGAGAGAACCCAGCCCTCTCTCTATTTTCACTTAATCGTGTCAATGCACAGACAAATGAACATGCTGAGGAAAAACTCACTGGTGCATATGGAAGTGGGAGTCAGTTTCTCAATGTGGAGCTAAAACAGTTTGCTTAAAATTGGCATCGTCTCTCATACAAATACTTCAGGAACATCTGTGTCGTTTAACCATTTGTAAATGATAAGGAAAGTGACAAACTGAGGACAGATTTCTCGGTCTCATCCCAGCCCAACCCTCTAAGGGGGTTAAGTACTGGAAGCACGGGGTTACAGAGCAAGCCAGCTGTGTGCTCCCACACCAGGTTCAATGTTGAGACTGCCTTCACTGAACATCTGGCTAACGATGTGCCTTGCATTTATGAGCAGCACTTACCCACAGCATCTGCTCCCGAGAGCATATTACATGGGTCAAGAAACTGCAGCATGCTTCCAAATGTTTGCCTCATCACCTACAAACATAACTCAGCCACTATCATGCGGAAAATCTCGATAAGTTAATTTTAGTAGTAGTTCTAAAATAGCAACGTGCACAAAAAGTGATAATCTTATGAAGCTAAACCAGTAATTCTTGACTACAACTTCAGTATATATGAAATTATTTCTTTAGACTATGTCCTAGCCCACCTTCCACTTACTGCAGTAACTAAAACATTTTTTTAGCCTTAAAAGTGATAAGGGTATAACATTTACATTAGTATTTTTCTTGGGAGAACTGGTTTCAGTAAAGAACATGTTTTCATAATTCTCTTTCTTAGCTTTTCCTAATATATTTTTTAAATGCATTAAAAGCAGAATTTTTCCAAGGGAGAAAAATGAGAGTAAGGCTACATTTTTAAGTTTTATTTTAAAACTAGAGGCTTGGTGCACAAATTTGTGCATGGGTGGGGTCCCTCAGCCTGGCTGGTGATTGAGGGCTGGTTTTCGGGGAGGAGCCAGAGGTGGAGGGAGAGACCCCTGGAGGTTGGCCAGCTGCCTGCCCAATTAGGGCCGAGTGTGTGTGTGTGGGGTGTGTGTGGGGGGGGGGGGGTGGGGAGGGCGGGAAGGACTGCCAGAGGATGGCTATGGGAGCACACTGACCACCAGGGGGCAGCTCCTGAATTGAGTGGCCAGAGGATGGCTATGGGAGCACACTGACCACCAGGGGGCAGCTCCTGAATTGAGTGTCAGTCCCCTGATGGTCAGTGCACGTCATAGCGACTGGTTGACCAATCATTCTGGTCGTTTGGCTGTAACAGTCACTTAGGCTTCTATATAGATCGATGGATAGATAGATAGATAGATAGATAGATAGATAGATAGATAGATAGATAGGTAGATAGATATGTTTGATACTTGGTCAAATCATAGCCAATCACCTAAAATTGAGTTCTATCTAATGATTAAAATCTAACAGTCTGAATCTTCCTGCTAATGTGAATCTGATTTGACTGGATATTAATAATATTATTTAAAAATAACATTACTAGTGTCTAATAAATATTGGCCAATACTATATTTTTCTTATTGATTTCAGGGGGGGAGGCGGGGGAGAATAAGATGCTTTTTTTTAACCTCGTGCTTTAAGGATTAAACAATTGTGTGTATTATAATTCATGTGAAAATACCTTTTTGTTTTCTTCAGTTTTTAGATTGTTTTCTTTGTCAACTGGTGAGCAAACACCCATAACACTCTTGGCATATTTCAAAATGTTCTGAATATTTTGAAACAACAGAGCACAGATCCAGGAAAGTTTAGACAGTTCTAAGTAAACAGTGTACAGATGTGGATGCTGAAAAATTTAAACCACACCATCTTCTGATGCGTTGAAGCACTGAAAATGCTTCTTCTACAAAAACAGAACGAAACAAACCCAAGGCACAAATACTCCTGCAATCACGGCATAAATCAATAATAAAATATTGAAACAGAAGTTTAGAGCTTTGGCAACAGATATAATTTCTAACAGAGTACTCATCCTCACACATGGTTCTTCATACCATCTCACTGGTGAACAGGATGCTAGAAGGAGAAGTTCAAATTGTTCACCTAAACAGAAACCCCAGTTTAAAAGTTTTTTCCCCAAGTATTTTGTGATGCTTATAATCCTCATATTTCAAGAAATACTTCTTATACTTATAAAATAAGTACTTACTATTCTCAGATAAAGTGCTCTAATAAAGTAGCAATTGTTTTTTGTTTTCACCAATGAAGGCCACAGAAACCCTGGGAGGTTGCTGCTGACATCTAGTGGCATAATTTTAAAAAGGCCAAATGCATTAAAAATACTGGTACCTAGAGATAGAAAGGAACAAACATACATATATATGCACTTGCAAAGTCTAATGGACATCCCACATTATAAATTATATGCGTCTGCCCACACCACTCTGCCTGCAATGACTTGCTTCCCTTTCCAAAGTACTTTGAGTAGCACAAAATCGAAGAAATATAAACTAACGTAAGGGCTAAAGCATTAAAGGAACCAATTCCCTCAAAATCCTTAGTCTTCTACTGGGAATTGCCAGTTCCCTGAGAGCCCCAATTCCCAAAGGCCCTGTCTCAATACCAACTGTCCTAATTTTATCTCAACTTCCCAAATAATCCTAGTCCTTTCCCAACCTCCACACCTCGAGTTTAGGTACTTCCAGGCCCTAGCCTAAAGAGACTCTACTGTGCATCCGGGAAAACATTATTTTATATTTCACATCTACAAACATGCATGCAATCCAAAATGGCCACACAATTCCTAGTCATGAAATTCAACAATTATTGAAAACTTAGAAATAGCTATCATGGACTGCTTTAATGATTCCCAACCATCTACAAGAATGATGATATACAGAAGAACATGGAAGAAATTGACATTGATGTGACAAATGATAGGAACAAGAAGATAGCTTCTACAGGCATGTAGAAGGATGTTTTTGTATTTTTTATCCAATGATATGTTTTTATTGATTTTAGAGAGAGAGGAAGGGAAAGAGAGAAAAACATTGACCTGTTGACCAAGGATCAAACCCTACAAGCAAGCTAGGTATGTGCCCTGACTGGGAATCAAAGCTGCAACCTTTTGGTGTATGGGGAAAAGTTCCAACCAGCTAAGCCATATCAAAAAGGATATATTTTGTACCCTCAGTATGCCTTTATGTATGGTGTACGTGTGTGTGTGCGCGCACGCGCGCGCAAAATAAGAGACTCAAATTCTGCATGTAATTCCACTCCAGCTAGAGCACTTGTGAAGGCAGTAGGTAAACAATGAACTGATGGATGAATGAATAAATGGAAGAGGTAGCAAATTACAATATATTTTTTCTACTGATTCTGATGTTAGATAAGCAATATCCTCAAAAGGCAGTGTTTGCTTTAGGCAAAAGTGCCTTTGTTGAGTAGCTCAAGTTAGATGTTTCTCCAATGACATGTGCCAAGTGACACAAAGCCAATGGGGAGTACAATTAGGCAATTTCCCTTTGGTGAAGAGTGTGTTTCAATAGTTGAAAATTATTTGCTTTATATATTAGTATATTTGAATATTGATTTTATTCTCATTGAAAGAGGATAAAGGGAAAGTAGATTCTCAAGGTATTCCTAATTACAAAGCATAGCTAAATTATAACTCTCATAGTGAGAAATGTTTTAGCTTTTTAAATATTCCTTCAGTGGAAATCGTCGAGATGGAAGGAGCTCATTCATTTCAATTTATCTACTCCACTTATAAGTGGGAGTAATAATGGGTGACAGATGGATCTACTTTAATCATGTTGAAGGGGACAAAAATCTCATATCTGTATGTGTACTTTTATATATCGATATATATATATATATATATATATATATATATATATATATATATATCTGGGAATATGTTATTTCAGACTTCACATCTACAAACTATTAAATACCATTATATGCAAATCAATGTGGCAGATACTAGGTAACCTTACAGACTGAATATAGATTAAGAAAGGGAAATTGATGTTGTATAATGAGGAATTCAGAAGATTCTGTAGAGAAGTTTTCTGATTAATTAGACTTTGAAACATAGGGGAAAGACCAGGCATTCACAGAGGAGTTTTCAGCGTAAGAAAAAGACAAAAAAATGGGTAGGGTCTGTAATGGAGTAGGAGAGAAAAAAATAGGGTAAGTAATATAGGTTGTGAATCGGTGGAAAAACTTCAATATTAGCAGAAGCTAATCATAGACAATGCTATAACTTATAGTCTTAGGAGTGTTTTTTTTAAGTTTTAAGAAAATGAAGTATCACGCAGAATCTAATACTCAGAAGAGTAAAGGCTGATGAGCACTTTTGCAAATAACAAAAGTCATGAGAGCCAAAAAGGCAAATTCATAAAAAATTTATCATAACAATTCTCATGTAAATTCCTCTTTAAAAATTACTTGTTAATCACATCTCCATGAAAATGTTCCAATGCTTTATTCTCCGATTTTCAGTTTAAATTCTCTTTGGGAGCACGTTTGGCCTGATGTAACTATATTTATGCAAAGCATTGCATGTGTCTTACATGCAATCTAATTTAGACAATGTGACAATTACATCACTATTTTTATCACGTGCCATAGAAATGCTTCTAATGCTCATTTAAATTCATGGTCATTAACTTATTAATCAACCTGCAAGTTTTGAGGCTTTACTTTTATTATTATGTTGCAATATGTATGTAATAACTAATATACAACATAATTTGTGGTAAGCTCTTAAAATATCAGAAGATTTTTATCCTTCTAACTCTCAACTAAATCTCAACAAGCATTATTACCACAACATTTTCTACAGCCAGCGATAATAAACACGATGAAACAAATCTCTCAACAATATCTTTATAACTTAGTTTTAGTGCTCTTGAATATAAATAACCCTATACACTAGCCTTATGACAGTTTGTTTCCAATTCTCAAAATTGTGTTTATATTAAACTTAGATTCCAACTTAAAGTACATTAAAAAATTACTGCATCCTTATTAATATAAATTAAAGGTTGATATTATAATTATAATTTCCTGCAGAAAAAGTCATATATGTTTAAGAATAAAACTTAAGAGTCCTGCATAATAAAAATAAATTACAGGCATGACATTTTCTTAATTGAAATTCAATTTATTTCCAGGACCTGTATAAAAATAGAACAGAATAATGGTCTTTTTTTTTTTTCATAATCATACTTAATATAGAGAAGGTTATTCAGTCCTGACTAAAGTTGCCTCTCTCTGGATGACAAAATTAAGAATATTGTTACTAAATTACATAAATAACTTCACTTAATAATATACAACATGAAGAGCTATTTAACCTGTTAACTGAGTGGGACCTATAAATACGTCAAATGTAAACAATATCGGGAATGGGTAGGACGTATGAATACGTCCTGGAAATATATGTTGTGCCCTGAGAGGGACGGTATATATTTCTTGTAATCTTTATAATTGTTTGTAAAATTTTTAATTTTTTAATTAGATGTTTCCATTTTTTTGTTGGTATTCTTTTCTATTTTTTTGTAATTTTGTATTTCCCTTTGTGCTTTATATATAAATAAATGAAAATATATATATATCATTTATTTTAATTAAGTATAAATTAAAAAAAAATAATATGAAATTACATCCTCTGGGCATGACGTACTGACACGTCCTAGTGAAAGAGTAAGCGCCCATTACAGGTTGCATAATTAAAAAGGGAACTCCCCGGTTAACAGGTTAAGAGCCCTTTTAAAAGGGTCAAAAGTAGAACTTTCAGGTAACCTTACACACAAAAGTGCTTGCTAATCCAATAGGTTGCTCTCTGAGCTCCGTTGCCAGACTTAATCTTAAACAAAAGGAGTGGGTTAGTCCTCATGTGCAACTGAGAAAACTGACCAGTCCGATTCATCTAAAAATAGCACCGTCACTAATACATCTGAATAGTCTTTTATTTAAACACTAGAGGCCCGGTGCACAAAATCCTTGCACTGGTGGTGGTGAGGGGGTGTCCCTCAGTCCAGCCTGGGACCCCTTGCACCATACAACCTGCCTGCTTATGCTCCTTACCACTCAGCTCACTGCTCCTTAGCACTGCTGTGGAGGCAGGAGAGGCTCCCACCACTGCCATCCATGAGCCTAGCTTCTGGCTGAGCAGGGGAGCGCACTGACCACCGGGGGCAGCTCCTGAGTTGAGTGTCTGCCTCCTGGTGGTCAGTGCGCATCATAGTGACCAGTTGTTCTGGTCATTCTGCAAAAACAGTTGCTAAGGCTTTTGTTATATGAATTTAAATTTACATATAAATATTACATCTAAGATATTAGAGACACAGCATCAACTCATTAGCATTCATTGTCTAACAGAAGCTGTTTATAAACACCCCTATTTCATGGAATCCAAATGACCAGTTTAGAGAGATGACAATATAAACACCATTTCTCCCATCCCAGGTCACTCCTCCACACTTTACTCCCAGCATTTGCACAAACACACATGTCCTAGAACATCTTCCCTTCAGGAGTTTTACCAGACCAAAACACTTGGATTCTGGCAAGATACAGAACTGTTCCTTTATTCTTATGATGGGAGTAAACACATTTTGTACTCTGAATACACAACGTTAGAAATCCTACCCTTGTAATTGAATTTCCCCTTTCCACCCAACTTTCCCTTTCCTACATTCAATTCAAAGTATGTGTCTCCATGTCTTAAACAAACAAAAGACTAATAAAATAATAGATGTATATGTACTTTTAAATGTACATGAACAAAAAAATAATTTCACAGGAATGAATCCTGGATAGCCTGAGCTCCTTTTATCCTTTTATTCTAGTAGATATGGATCCTTGACTCTCCCACTGGCTACAACTCATTTCATGTGGTTCTTTCTCTCTCTTACGGTGTCATCACCATCCACTCCCACTCAACAAGCACTTTTCTACTCCTTCTCTCTTATGCCTACATCGCAGAGCTCAGTGTGAACATCTTCCACATACAGCCTAGGTATCAGTGCTCATTGCAATGTGTCTCTGTGGGGAGTCAGTTAATAGTTCTATGCAAAATGCAGCTCTCCACTGATGTCATTAGCCATTTAAAAATATTTTATAGATTCCATTAAAATTTTAGTATAGCTAAAACTTGAATAGAGTGCCTACAATTCCAAATCGCCTTTAGGAGAGAGAAGCTGCTTCCTTAGGGATTTACATCTCCTTTGAAGAATCAACTAAAATCAGAAGTATGTAGAAACTCCCAATTTGTAATTCAACCTAACAATTTATTTTTGCTCAGCTGCAAATTCAAGGTCAGAAACAAGTTTTCTGCTGATGTTCATTAAATTTAAATGCTACCTTTGTTTCAACGCTCATTTGTTTTCAGGAATTCAACAATTTGTCAAAACTAAAACCCAATCAGATTCAATTAGTAAACAGTCTAATATACATTTCAATAAATCTCATGCATATACATATGGTAACATCCTATCTTCATAGCTCCATAAATAGATAGATGGGTATATCACAATTCTAATCTTTTAGAAACTTTATTTAAAAAAAAAAAAAAACTCTTTTAGATAGTACTTTTATTCATAAAATATGCACATGTATATCTGTAGCTTACATTTTATTTACCCATATATATCATTAGGATATTTGTATAAGTATTCATATTTTTAAGCCAACATATGTAAATAAATCACATAACAATCTCAAAATTTAGCAACTATATATGCAACTGGTAAGCATAATCAGGCATGCTATTCAACAACTGTGTGATATAATTCAGTCTTTCCAAAGAAAATATGATTTGTATGATGGTGTCTTCATAAAACTCAAAAGAGTTTGAGAGGAATTTGAATGGAATTTTTTTGTATATTCAAAAAGTAATATGTAAAATCATCTGACTAATGCTTGAATAAAAGGAAATTCTTATCACTGTTCTCTGACAAGCATCTAATTCTCTTATTGTAAATTTGAATAAACTAATTGGAGTTATTTCCAAACAAAGAGAATATAATCTCCTAGTCAAGATCCTATTCATATATCATATTAAGATAAATGTGGTGTCAGAAAATTGATCATTACCCACAATATTTTGATAACCTAAAATATGTTTTAAATTTTACTGTTACTTCATAAATATAGTAATCCTTACAAACCATTCCCTCTACTTCCAGATAATGATTTACTATTACGTATTCAATAGCTAAAGCCAGTAATCAAGGAAACCAACGAGTTTAATGTATCAGAGTTAAACAGACTAAAAAAATATATCAATTCACAATAAGTATTACCTTGGTCTGATTTTTCATAAGAGACTGCAGATCTCTTGCCAGGTAACACCATTTCTTTGGGTTCTGTGGGCAAAGAGAAAAGCGATTAATAAAAACAACCTTTCTTTTTACTTCTTAAGTGCTTCTTAAGGAAGATTCATTAGTAATAAAGGTCAGAGAAGAAAATCATTTAACAAAATATTCAGCAGCTGCCATGGGAATCACTTGCTTAAATGCCAAATAACTTCCCCAAAGGTCCCCTCGCCCTGCAGCCCAGAACAGGGGTGTCCGTGGCAGATGCTCAGCCCAGTCTTCTTTGCTTGTCTCCCTCTGCTCACATGGGAACAAGGTTCTCACTTGAACAAGAAGCTTTAGCTCCCATCATGTGAAAAGATCAGATGTAAGCCATGTTGAGACAGAACATTTACTTGGAATACAACTGACTGAAATGGAATTTGCAATTATCTAAACTTACTTTCCTCCATCCTCCAGTGTGAATGGGTTTTTAAATATTCATGAAAGTTTGGTTGTTTTTCTATTCTGTTTTCCACAAAAGTGATAAAATGAGATATTGTGAGAAGCTTCTGTAAATAATTGCAGATTACCCTTCTCATGAGATACAATTTTAGAGCTTTCCCATGCTGTAGTGAGGAGGAAAGTACTTTACAGAAGTCAAAAGTTATGAAAATATATCTTATTCCCTCCCTTAGCATATAGCAATCTTGAGGAGTATCCCATAAAAGATTTTATTGCATCATTATCTGAATGTGCAGATTGGAGGATAAGAAATTCAAGACTGAGCAATAGCTTTCCAGAAAGGACTGTCATGTAGATAGGTGAGACATTTAAATTCACTCCTTAAGAAAGTTATTTGAAGAAATGTTAACAGTTAAAAGCAACACTGATTAATTGGCTATAACAGTCATTATAAGAATAGTCATATAAATGCAATCACCATATCTTACTAGCTGTGTGAACTTGTGCAAGTAAATTAAACTCCGTAAGCCTTCATTTTTCATCTGTAATACTGGTATAACAATTATTTCTACTCCATAGAGTTGATAGGATAAATAAATGAGATAAATATATATATAGGTCATAGAACTAATGAATGTCAGCTAATATAATTATCAACATCATTATTACTCCTTTTTATCATCATTCTCTTTTTAAAAATATGCATCATCTGTATCTTGCATTATATGTTGACCCAAAGTCAAATCTTCTTCCATTACCATAAATTTGCCTCCTTTTCCTCTTACTAGTTCCCCCACTTGAAACCTAAATAATTTTATTAACCAATGTCACCCCAATAAATTTCACACTGGACGTTACCTTATTTGCCTACTGCTTAATCTGACTCTGATGACAAAGGAAATGAAGGTCTTTGGGCAAGTGAGGAGAACAGATTGAGTAGCATTTCAGGAAGATGAGAAAGCTGCCAACCTCTTCACTGCAGTGGCTCCCCTTCATTTTGCTGAGGATTTTAGTTCAAAGAAGCCCTCCAAGAAATTGTGCTAAACTTCAAGATTCACTTAAAGCAAATGACCATTTTCTACTCTTGGGAACACTCAATCCAATTCTGAAGACACCTAGTGACCCTCCACTGCAAAGTAGGGTTTATAACAGACTTTAGAGAAAGAGTAATAAATAAAAATGACTCAAGAGAAATGGTTTAGTGGAGGAAACATCTATAGAGAATTATTTCAAGGAACTGGTGAAAATACTTTCATTAAACAATAATGTGTTGAAGCAACAGGAAGTATTGAAAGTATATTCTGCAATCAGGAAAGAGGTATTTAAATATAATCCTAAAAAATTAATCAGGACAGCTGAACTTGTACTCACTGGCTGACAATCAGTCCTGCTCACAAGAGGGGACTCTGAAAGACTAAGTCTGACAGGTAGATAAGTAGGGATATGTCTTGCAATTATCTAAGCTGCTTGGACAATACATTGCAGGGGTCCTCAAACTTTTTAAAGTGGGGGCCAGATCACGGTCCCTCAGAGAGCTGGAGGGCCGGACTATATGAACTACTAATTCCTACTGTAACACCTCGGCTGCGCTCACTGCCCAAAAAACCTGGCGGGCCGGATCAGACTCCTCTGCAGGCCGCATGTGGCCCACGGGCCGTAGTTTGAAGACCCCTGCATTAGAGGAACAGAAAGTGTACAAAAACATGACAAGCAGCTTATCATGAGGCTAACCTGCAGTGCACACTCTGCTTCTCCTCAACCTCTAATTAAAATTTTCAGTCTCTGCCATATGAGTATTCATCTATATAAAAGCCTAAGCAACAATCGCAACAGAATAGATGATGGAACAGGCTGCATGGGGTGATCAGGCCGGCAGGGGGGTTAGTGAGGGACAACCAAACAACTGAACAGCAGGCTGCGTGGGGCAACCAGGCCAGTGGGGGCGGGCACCCAGGCTGGCAGGGGGGAGGCAGTTGGGGGCAATCAGGCTGGCAGGGAGATGCAGTTAGGGGTGATCAGGCTGGCAGAGGGGGCAGTTAGGGGCCATCAGGCAGGCAAGCAGGTGAGTGGTTAGGAGCTAGAGGTCCAGGATTGTGAGAGGGGTCCTGAATTGGAGAAGGTGCAGACTGGGCTGAGGGGACCCCTTCTCTCCACCCCACCCCTACCCCCTGCATGAGTTTTGTGTACCCGGACTCTAGTACTAGTATAAGAAAAGGGTATTCTGCAGCCCAGCAGGGGGTTATCACCAGAATATAGACTGCATTCCCACCCTGATCTTGGATTTCTAGACTCCAGACTGATGTCAGGAAAGTGTTATTTCATGGCACCAAGTCAGGAGAGTTCCCATGGGAGCAGCAGCCAGCAGCATCAGATGAGGAAAGATTCCAATTTAATTTCCTAGGATGGTGTAGGATATCGGTATTTTTAAAGCTACCTAGGTGATTTTAATATGCATTTGGGGCTGATAACCCCCTGGGCTGGTGGCTACGCTCAAATTCATAACCAAAACTTTAAAAATAAAAAATCCATACACTTCTTTATTCATGGTGCCTATGAATTCCCTACCCTAGATATTTGTTCAGTAAACGAACTGGCTTTAAATAAAATTAAGACACAAAATCAGGACTGAAGAGTGCTCAGGTTCTTGGCATTTAGACCGGTTATTGGTACCCTCCTGTCTAATTGAATATCAAGGGGATCTTTCAAGTCTTCCTAACGATGAGCATCCCTGCACTACTGCAGATGCATGGAGTGCCTCAAGCCTTCCCTGGATGTGCTCATGAGGACACTGAGGCTCAGGCATAGGCTTCTGAGGAAGTGTCCCACCTACACAATGACTTCAGGCTGTTGTCCACCGTTCAGTGTCAGCAATCCCCACCTACATGGTCTATTGCAGAAACAGCATGTGCTAATGAGCATTTCACATAGCTAACTTATTTAACCTTTGTAACAGTCTGACCATACTGGTATACATTTTCTCCCATTATATGGATGGGGAAAATGGTGCATGTTCCTATCAGACAACTGATACCTTGAGATCCAGGGTTTGGTTGATTTCTATGCACTATGTCACGTGACTAGAGATTCCAATTTAATTTCCTAGGGCGGTGTTGGATATCAGTATTTTTAAAATTGCCTGGGTGGTTCTAATGTGCATTTGGGGCTGAGAACCTCCTGGCCTGGTGGCTAAGCTCATATTCATAACCAAACTTAAAAAATGAAAAATCCATACACTTCTTTATTCATGATGCCTATGAATTCCCTACCCTAGGTATTTGTTCACTAAACAAACTGGCTTTAAATAAAATGAAGTTTAAATTATACTGCTACTAAAATTGAAAAAGAGAAGTTTCCGAGAGCATTAAAGAAGAGAAACACTGGCAGCACCACTGGGAAGAAAATGGACAAAATACAAAGAGGTATCTCTAGTAGATGCATCCCTGATAGGGATGATTAGGAAACACTGCTTCAGACTGAAAACTCCTACTGTATATTGTGAAGGAGTACAGCACACATGATTGGAAATCAACTAGGAAGGGACTTCAAGTCACACCAACAATGGCCCCTAACTCCAGGGTTCAGACACCACGTAGAATTACACCTTTGTGGGTTGAACTGTTTCCCTCAACAGATATGTTCAAGTGCCACCCTAGTACCTGTGAATGGGATCTCATTGTAAACAGTCTTTCTAGAGGTAATTAAAATGCAAGTTATGATGACAACATTAAATGGGGTAGGATAAACTCTTAATTCAATATGACTGATGTCCTTATGAGACAGATATGAATACACACACACACACACACACACACACACACACACACACACACACGAGAGTGTCATGTGAAGACAAAGACACAGAGGAAGCTCACCATGTGATTAGGGGGCAGAGATCAGAGGGATGCATCTACAAGCCAAGAGTGCCAAGGAATTGCAGCAACCCCAGAAGCTAAGAGAAAGTTAATGGAGCAGATGATCTCCTAGAGCTTTCAGAAAGAACATGTTGACATCTTTCTTTTGGACTTGTAGCCTTCAGAACTGTGAGAAAACAAGTGCCTCTTGTTCTATGACCAGTTTGTGGTCATTTGTTACAGTAGCTCCAGGATATTAAGGCAACATCTTTTGAGCCAATATGAACTAGGGTCTTATCTATATACCCTGATCAGTTGGAGCTTTAAAAAATTCTTATAGTTAAATTAAGTCACTAAACATATTCTCAATTTGTAAATTAGAATACCCAGCTACATATAAAGAACTGATTTAAAGTTTAAATTGTGTCTCTTCCATACTTGGGATCTGCTGCAAGTGAAAACCAACAGCCAATGACAAGCATCCTATAGTTTTACCCCAGGTCTTTCTTCTCTAATCATTTAATAATCTGAGTTCCAAAGCTTCTGGAATACGGGAGTGGAGTGAAAGAGGGAAGGTAGGAAAAGAGGAGGTAAAGGGTCACGAGGTAAGAGAACTGGTATGTATTTTTAAATTTTATTTTATTGTTTAAAGTATTACAAACAGTGGTACATATATCTCCTTTTTCCCCCAATTACCTTCTCCCAGCCTCCCCTACCCCCTGGCACATGCCCTCATCCCACCCCCACCCCCAGTGTCTTGTGTCCATTGGTTGTGCTTTATGCATGCATACAAGTCCTTTGATTGATCTCTTCCTCCCCTCCCCAACACTCCTCAGACTTCCCCCTGTAGTTTGACAGCCTGTTTGATGCTTCTCTATCTCTGTATCTATCTTTTTATTTGTCAGGTTATAATGTTCTTTATTTCCCATAAATGAGTGAGATCATGTGTTATTTTTCTTTAATTGACTGGCTTATTTCACTTAGCATAATGCTCTCCAAGAACTGGTATGTATTTAAAGCTGATTCTCAACCTTCTCCAATCATTGGGGACTTGATATAAGTCATACTGTCTCACTTTATCACTTACCACAGCCACAGCTCCAAGCAAAAGATTTGGTTTCTATCTGCTGAGACCAGTTCAGTCCCTGGGCAGCCTAATGGGCAGGACATAGACAGCCGCGTGACAGTGCTCTCACATGCATGGGCCACATCTGCTCCACAGGCAACTCTCTCACTAACCCTGGGCAAATAGGTGAATCCCAATACAGCACTGCTCCTTCACTCCACTATAAACTGCTCACTAGCTCATTTCTTGGTCTTTAGATTCATCACTATCTTTATTACAACCCAAAACTTCAGAAGACACACATTATGTTCTCACCAAGTCTCCTTGAAGTGCCTCTTTCTAGCAATAAGAGGGAAAAACAAGGAAACACCCCACAACCTAATTCCTTGTGGATATTCCCAGTGGACCCTCAGTTCATGCCCCTAGAATCTGCTTTAATCTCCAAATATCTCACCCCTGTTGGAGTGTGAATGTGCAAGTTATCTAAAAGTGCTCATGCTCCTACTGGGGAATTTCTACAAGGTGATCTATTTCATAAATCACTTTGGTGTCTGGTAGCTATTCCCTTTAGGGCTCAAAATTTTCCAATTTTACAACCTATGATATTAGTTTATATAATTTGAGCTTTAAGAGGCCCATGGGAGCAGCCGCTAAAAATTGTACAGTATGTCTACTGGATATACTTTTTCTTGAGTTTCCTGAGCATTCCATGAATTTCACATTGTTCTCCAATACAATCTGTCCTACTCAAGTTAGGCAGGGTGCTAATGGCTCCCATGCTGTCTCTCTCAGTTCCACTCTCCTTGTCTATTCCTACTGGTTGCGGTTCAATTCTTTTCAGCACCTTCCAAATTTACCACCCTGTCAAAGCTTTAATGCCAACTCCCCCACAAAGTGATCCCTGGGTACGGTGGCCTCTGTTGATTTATGATTCGCTGACCTCCGTGTAGCAATTACAGCTAATGCCTATAATTTATATCGCCTTCTTGGATAGTCTTATACTGTCACGTCTCCCCAACTATATTTTGAGTTCCTCAAGGTCAGTTATTGTATCTTTTGCCTATCACCTAAATCCTTCATTACTTAATTCAATGTTCAGCACATAGAAAGCTCCCAGTAAGTAAGCACCCACTTGCTATGTATTAAATACCTATCAACAAAGATAAGGCAGACCTAACTTATGTGACATACATATCTTACCATGTTCAATGACAGAAATTACATAGTCAGACCTTACTGTCACATAAAAGTTAAAGAATATTTGAGCAAACTAATATCTTAGAGAGAAAAAAGGCAGCTAACAAATGAATATGAAAGAGGTACAAGCCATCATATAATAAGGATGCTAATATTTGCATATATATCCACGTGTAAAGGGTTTTTTTATTTTTCTGTGTCAATAATTTTAAATCCATTTTTAATAAATAATAATATACATTTAAAATTAAAATAATAGCCCTGGTTGGGTACCTCAGGAGCATTGTCCTAATATACCAAGGATTCAGGTACAATTCCTGGTCAGGACAGATACAAAAATCAACCTATGAATAAGTGAAACAATCTCTCTCTTTCTCTCTCTCTCTCTCTCTCTCTCTCTCTCTCTCTCTCTCTCTCTCTCTCTCTCTTCCTCCCTCCCTCCCTGTGTCCCCCTGTCCTTCTTTCTCTAAATAATTTTAATTAAAATAATGAGCCCACAAAAGAACTATTAGTTTTATTAGTAAATTTAGTAAGGTTACTGAATTCAGAGTCATTATACAAAAATCAATTATGCTACCACATAACAATAAAAAAAATTAAAAATAGAAATTATACATTTAAAATTGAGTTTAAAAATCTCAAATACCCTGAAATAAACCTAACAAAGATGTTATGACCCCTACACCAAAAGCCTACAAGAAGTTATTTAGAGAAAATAAAGCAGACAAATGAATGGAAAGAATTACTATACCTTGCTCATATTGTTAGATTCAATACTATAAAGATATTAATTTTATTATAAAGATTGATTTGTGTATTCAGTATAGTAACAATTGAAATTCCAGTAGTTTGTTTTTCAGTTTTAAGTTAACAAGCTAACATTTCTACAAAAATGCAAAGGGTGGACATATGCACACCATATTGCTGGGCAAATTTCATTTCTAGGTTTATAACGACTTTATTTTTTTAATTTTTTTTATTAATGTATTATATGTGTACATATCTTTCCATTGCCCCCCCTCCTCTCCCCCCCCCCCGCGGTTTATAACTACTTTAAATGCATATGATGGTTAGCAAAATTTATGTACAAGAATGTTTATAATAGTATTCTTCACAGTAGAGATAGCCCAGATATCCATTAATCATAGAACTACTGAACAAATTAAGATCCATTTAAACAATAAAATTGTATATATATATATATATATATATATATATATGTGTGTGTGTGTGTGTGTGTGTGTGTGTGTGTATACACACACACACACACACACATACACACACACTAGAGGGCCAGTGCACAAAATTCAAAATTCATGCACTGTGCGGGGGGGGGGGGGGGGGTGTCCCTCAGTCCAGCTTGCACCCTCTCCAATCTGGGATCCCTCAGGGTATATCCAACTGCCGGTATAGGCCCTGGGATTGGGCCTAAATCGGTAGTCAGACATCCCTCTCATGGGACTGCTTGCTCCTAACAACTCGCCTGACTGCTTGCCCGATTGCCCCTAACTGCTTCTGCCTGCCAGCCTGATTGACATCTAACTGCTCCCCTACTCCCCTACTGGCCCAATCGTCTCCAGCTGCCCTTCCCTGCCAGCCTGATCACCACCAACTGCCCTCCCCTGCAAGCCTGCTCACCCCCAATTGCCCTTCCCTGCCAGCCATCTTGTGACAACATGCGGGTGGCCATCTAGTGACGATGAGGTGATGGCCATCTTGTGATGACATTGGGGCAGCTATCTTGTGATGTAAGGGTGTGAGGGTCAATTTGCATATTACCTCTTTATTATATAGGATTAAAGAGAATGGATGAACTACAGTTATAGGACCAACATGGATAACTATCAGAAACAATGTTTAGGGGAAAGATCATAAATAAAAAAGTACATACTACACTACAGCATTTCTATAAGATGTTGGCGAGGAGAGACCTCTTGTTTGATATAAGTGATGGGGAGAAAACACACAGGGAGCTTTTGAGGTCCTAATACTATTTTCTCTTGAGCTGGCACCTGGATCTTCAGTTGTGTTCACTTTGCAAAAATGTATCAATGCCCTAGGCAGCTCACTAGACACATACAGCTCTTTGGCCCCTTGAGTGTGGCTTGGCATTAGAACCACTTCTTCTCTATAGACTCGCCCAGGCCGAAAACCAACATTTGCACATGGGCTATGAAGTTTCAATCACACTGTGTGGTATTTTGTGGAAGAGCCACACTCAAGGGGCCAAATAGCCACATGTGGCTCGCGAGCCTTGGTTTGCCTACCACTGCCCTAGCTGGTTTGGAGCATCCTGGGGGTGATTCTGAAGGGTCCTGGGGTTGATTCTGGTCAGAGGCACATACCTGGGTTGTGAGCTCAATCTCCAGTAGGGGGCGTGCAGGAGGCAACCTATCAATGATTCTCTCTCTTTATTGATGTTTCTATCTCTCTCTTCCTCTTACTTCATCTTTTAAATCAACAAAAATATTTTTAAATGTATTAAGCTGTACACTATATATTTGCTCATTTTCCCATATGAATGTTATACTTCAATAGTTTACTTTCTTAAGTGGCATTAGAATCCCTATCTGTTTGTACCACTTGAAAAAAAAAAAGGTACAAATGATTTTAAAGATAATCCCTGATTTTAAAGATAATCAAGAAGAAATAAAGGAACAGATTCCAATCTGAAAATTATCTATAGGTGTGATAATTCAGAACAGCACATGGTATGGAACACTGATCTTTTCCCGGGAACATAAGCTATTTCCCATATTTCAACGTATAATATTCCTCCTCAAATTACTTATTCATCGTTGTCTTTATTTAATAAAAAGGGATCTACCACAAAATGCATGGATATTCCATATTAAAGCACACTGAGATTTTTAACATATACAAACATATTTGTATATTTGTATGCATTGAGAAATTTTTCTACTGAGTTATATTAACCAGAAAACATCTAGAGTCAGATGGTAAACATTATACCTGACCTTTGAAGGTATTTCCTTTTGCAAATACTAAAACTGCTACCAGTTGGATTCCTTTACAATTTTCCCTTGTTTATTATTTTATGAAACAATTATTCTGGAAAAGAAAAACACAAAGTAATGGTTTAGAATTATAGGTTTTTATAACTGACTGCATTTAAACTTTGGAAAGGAAATATAAATTGAAAAAAGAAACACAGTAAACACCTATTTATCTCTGTCTGTACACAGTAAGATAGAAAAACCTTTCTTTTCTTAATTATAATTATACCTATATTGAGCATCAATAATGGAAAATCATAGAGGTAATCATCAAGGCTCAGGCATTTTGAAATGCAGGCTGAATCTATGCCAGAGGAAAGGCAGTTACAGCCCATGTTTATTTTGTGGGGTGTGTGTGTGTGTGTGTGTGTGTGTGTGTGTGTGTGTGTGTTTAATTAAATGCATTGGGGTGACACTGTTTAATATGATCATATAGTTTTCAGGTGTAGATTTCTGTAGTATTTGCATTGTGTGTTAAAGCACACCAATAATGGAATACTAGTAATAACTCATTTCTACCCTTTAATTTTAATAATTAGCCCATTTACTCATGTGATAGAATTTTTTTCTCTAATTGATACTCTCATTTCACCAATAATATTATTTACTTAATCATGTTTCATTCTCTGTTGTTTATTCACATAATCAAAATATTTTCCCATAGGCAATTTAGCAATAAAATAACCTCAGGAAAACTGCTTTTTGAAAACTATTTTAAATTTCTAAATTGAATTGTTTTAGAAGTGACTTATTGATATTATTGCATCAAAAAAAGTAAACATTGAGAATTGCCAACTATAGATCAGGTATTGTTCTGAGTTGCTGTTTTACAAATTTAATATTCATAAGAACCTTAATAGCTGGGCATACTATTGTTCCATTTTATAGATGAGTAAACTAAAGCACAGCTTGGTTACCAGAAGTCACCTGAACCACAGAGCCTGTAGGCAAAGGCAGAATTTGAAAGCAGGTAGCTGTCACCAATCCTGTTCTCTTGACTTTTCTGTGGAGCTAGTGTCCCTTTGCTATTTACAAGTGAGTACCTGTTATTATAGAACATATTAGTATTTAATATATTATTTAATTTTTATTGTGAGGTCTCACACTTTATTTTGGATGTATATTTTATTTAAATTTGTTTATTCTGTGTATGCTTTTGCTATTTCCTATATTTTTCATGTATTCACCAGAATTGTGAATTCTATTCTTTGAATTTAGAGGGATAGTATCTCCTAAGAGTGTAAAGAAAATTATGTATCATGCCATTTACATTTAAACACACATACTCACCCAGCATTATTCTCTGAGTTGATTTTTATATAGTTTTCTAGAGGCCCAGTGAGCAAATTTGTCCACCCGGGGTTCCTCGGCCTAGTCTGCGGGATGGGGCCAAAACCAACTCTCCAACATCCCCCAAGGGGCCTGTATTGTGAGAGGGTGCATGCCAAGCTGAGGGACCCCAATGGTACACAATAGGGGTCAGGGAAAGATGGGAGGTTGGCCAGACAGGGAGGGACCAAATGACCAGACCCCAGCAGTAAGTGTTGGTCAGAGCTCTGCCCCCTGGTGGTCAGTGCACATCACAGTGACTGGTTGACCGGTCAACTGTCTGCCCCTTGGTGGTCAGTGAACATCATAATGAGAGGTTGAGTAACTTTAGCATATCATTAGCATATTACATTTTGATTGGTTGAACAGCCAACTGGTCGACCGGACACTTAGCATATTAGGCTTTTATTATATAGCATGGGGCATTTTCTCATCTTCTACTTCCTGTTGCCAAAGTTGGACTCTAGATGCTTTATTTTCAAAGGGTGGCCCATAAGCCACAGCGTCATCATTACCTAGAAGGTTTATTAGAAACACAGAATTGCAGGCACCACTCTAGGCCAACAGAGTCAGCATCTTTATTTTAACAAGAACCTGAGGTGATCTGTAGGCATATTAAAGTTTAAGAAACTACATTAATGATATAATGAAAGGCTTTCTTAATGAAAGGCTTTCTTAATCCTTACTTCAGCTAATTTATTTTCCCAGGTTCCCTGAAAGATATCCTTATCAATTTTACCACTAAGTGTTTTAGTCTTTTAAAATTGCTATTGAGTGTCTCACTATCTCTATCAGCTTTACTGCCTGCAGCATTACTGAATTTTACTGAATTAACCACTGAGGACTTAAAACTGAAGGTCTCCTTGAGGGCTGTGTGAAAAACTATTTGTTTGCATGTTGCCGTATCCTTCACAAGTGACTACAAATACCATGAGTTGGAAAAAGGCAGAGCTGTTCATGCTTTAGCTCTGGTGTGTAGCCTTGTAAATGTCTATGAGAGTTCCTAAGTTAAGAGATCAGAAGAGGAGTATCTTCTGATTTATCAAAATCCTGGGAGACTTTATGCTACATTATGTCAAAATGCTGAACTCATTTCCTTTGTGAATTCTCAGATTTCTTAGTTCTCAGGTATTCATTTATAAGTTGCCTTAGGGTTTTCTGGCTTTTTATATAAATTGACCTGAAAAGGTTCCAGAAAAATCTTTCAGTAGTAATACAGAATTTTGCTTCTGACTAAAACAACCACCCTCAACAAAAACCAAACATAATAATTAATGAAACCCTCAAACAAAGATAAATATCCATGTTGAAAACCACCACAATAAGTTTCAAAAATGGAAATTTTTTTTTAATGAAAAAGAAAACTGATCTGAAAAATGTAAGAGAAAATTCTGGGCTGGTAAATAGTTTTTACTGTTTTAATGAAGTACCAGTGCCAATATGTTAAATATGTAGAAAATAAAATTTGTTTATGCCTTATTTTGCATTGGCTCTTGAATGGATATCCAACATATGAAAGGGAAATGAGGTTAACTTACTTGAGCATATAATATCACGAAATATCGCTTTTAAAATTTTGCTGATAGAAGAATAAAGAATATATGAGTAAGGTCTGGGTATTAGATAATAAAAAGGGATTAATTTTGTTAAAGGTGCAATAATGAAATTGTGGTTATGTAAGATAAACATGCTTATCCTTTAGAAATGTATACTTTAGTAAAATGAACTAAAATGTCAAAAAACATTGCCAATAGGACATATCAGTACACCACTACCAAAGAAGATAAAATGAAAGTTGCACTAACAAAAATAGAAAGAGGGATATTAGCAATCCAGAAGACATTAATAATAGAGAAATTTTAATATCATTATAAAAGGCTTAAATAAGCAATTAGTCCATTGAATAGAAGTGGTGGGGGAAAAATTGTGTGTGGGTTTTTTTTTAATATTCATAATGTCACTGAGCTAACACATTATATTTGAAAAATGATGTGGAACTTTTTAAGGACCCTCTTGTTCAAGCTAATTACTCTAATAACTCTTTTATATATATTATTGCTTTCAATTTTTAAATAACTAACTAACAGAGACATGAAGAACGCTTTACCCATTTTCACAACACTTCTGGCTTGGCCCAAGAAAGAGAGGGGTTTTGTACCCTTAATAGCCTTCTTATTCTATCTTATACTTTACTCCTCCCACCCTCACCCCTGCCTCCCATGGGATGAGGATGGTCTGATTAGTCAGCCAGCCATATTCTATTAGTAAGTGGTTTCTGTGCCTACATGTGTTAGAGCAAGTATAAAACTTAGTCCAAACATTTGAAAATTAACTAACATTTTTAAACTACATTAACTCTTCCTTTCTACCGCCATTCTAGGAACCAAGAATTTTGATAGAGGATATAAAAACCAAACTGACACAATAGAAAAATATTTTCACACTAAAAGTACACGCGCACAGAAAACCCACGCAGTACCTAAAAGCAAGAAACATTTTTAAAAAATCTTAGAAAATAAAAATTATAGTTGAATGACTCCATAGTTTACTGCCAAAATATGACAGAAAAACGGGACAAAATAAAAACTGTATGGTGCTCTATCCGGGAATTTCTGCTTCTGATAATATAGACACTAGTAAATCTAAAACCAGTAAATCTCGGCTTTAAAACACCTAGAAATGCTTAATAAAATACAACAAACATACTTTAAAAGCACTGTAAAGTATTAACTAATGTAGGTGGCGTTGCTAATACAGGGATCTTAGAGCCTGGAATTTTAATAGCCTAATAGTAAACATCTATTAGTAAACATAGAAAGATGGGAGCTTAGAAATAAGAACATGTAGAAGCCAAAAAAGTGTGCAATTTTTTGAAATGCCTTTTACCAAGGACAAGTAACAAGGGAAAAGTATATTACATCTTAGCTTGGAATAGAGGGGAAAAAAATCTATCTTATAGACATGCATAAATTATGGTTCTCCCCCATGGCTTTTGGGCTCACTCTTATCTTATGAGATACTAACCTACTATGTTATAAAGGGAAAATTACTGAAACCATAAAGTAACTAACAGAAAAATAAATTAATAAAATAGAAAAGCTAGTCAAGAAGATAAATTAAATTATTATAAGATTTTAATAAATGCCAAAATACAGTAACACAATAATAGATAAAAAAACTGTTATTAATAATGATAGTTATTCATGAAAATGTCAGTGTGGAAAAGAATTATATAGATCCATAATTCACAACTTCATGGCTCTACATTTCAAAAAGATAAAATAATTTGAACCAATTTTAATGTAAAAGAGTTTTCCTCTCATCTGAGAATGAGATAACTTTTAACTATTACAAAGATGAAGAAAAATCATTAGACAAAAGAGAGATTAATTAAATACATGTTAAAATTGCATATTAACTGTAATAAAATTAATATAAAACTATAATAAATGGAATGCCAATATATACAAAAAATATTTTGCAAAAATATTTAGGGAATTTATATATGACCAATACTTAGATTTTGCCAAGATAAGTGTCAAAGCAGTGAACTAATACTATACAGATGAAAAAATACAAAAAGAAGAAGAAAAAAAGAAAGAAATCACCTCAGACTGTATAGAATGAGTACAACATGACAATTAAAAGTATTCCGAAACAGCCCTGGCCGGTGTGGCTCAGCTATTACACACCATCTCATGCACCATGTGGCAGGTTCGATTCCCAGTCAGGGCACATGCCCAGATTGTGGGCTGGATTCCCAGTAGGGGATGTTCAGGACGCAGCTGGTTGATGTTTCTCTCTCGTTGATGTTGCCCTCTCTCTTTCTCTTTCCCTCTCCTTTTCTCTCTCTCTCTCTCTCTCTCTCTCTCTCTCTCTCTCTCTCTCTCAGTAAAAACATATTAAAACAAACAAAAAATAGTATTTAGAAATAACTACACTATGAATGAGGAATGATAAGCATCCATTTCATGAATGAGGAATGATAAGCATGCTATATCAGGAACAACGCATCTTTCTCATTATTTCTCATGATGCTACAACCAAATGGTATTTGTGTGCCACCTATAAAAACATGTCTTAAAGAGTGCCATCTATCTCTCTCTTGACCCAGCTTTTTCTCATGTTCACTTTTAAAAAAAAATATTTCCATTTCCTCAAAATAAATGTTTTTTCTTTCCATGCAATTCTTCAATTCTATAGTTTACTTCAAAATGTTGTCTACTCTGTTCTAGTCCCTCTTGCTCTTCATTAATAGTGTGTATTCATTGTGACTAGTTTACAAGAGGGGCAGGGAGAGAGAAGAGAGAGAGGAGAAAGGAGAGAGGAGAGAGAGAGAGAGAGAGAGAGAGAGAGAGAGAGAGAGAGAGAGAGAGAGAGAGAGAGAGAGAACAAACCAGGCCTGATGACCCAGCAAGTGATGGGCTGGGCTATGTATGGTAGAATATCACTTTCATCATACATAGTGTATTAGTTGGAACAGTCACAAGCCCCTACTCAGATTCAGGTGGGAATGACAGACCCAATACAAAGCATGTTAGTCACATGAGAAAGACATGGGGATAAATATATAATATTGGTGTGGCCAACATATAAACTGCTGAACCCTGAATAAAGGAATGACAAATACATCATCTTGTAACTGATATATACGAGAGGGATACTAATACTCTCAAAAAATGTAAGAAAATAAAGTTCTTTTTTCCCCCCTGATCATTATAGGAACAGTAATGGTTAAGGCTTTGGCTCTGGAGTCAGACTTCGGTAGGGTTGAAATAAATTACCTGACATGTATAATGGGGCTAGGATTACCTACTCTATATGTTTGTTGCCACATAAGAAGGAATTGTTGTTACTATTATAAAAACACTAACTGCAGTATTTTTGGAAAACACAAATATATATAGAAAAGAAAATTAGTCACTCATGATTGCACCACTCGAGAAAATTGAAACTCATTTCAATTGCCCCGACAAAACAAAATGAGTCCTATTTTAATAAAAAAGGATACAATCCAATATGAAAATAGAAAATAAAAAAAGACAGACATCCTGCTCTGCTCTGTTCCATTTCATGACACCAAATGACATGGCTCTGCAAGACAGTTTGGGGAGGCAGGAGTCTCATACAGCACGTGACAGTATGAGGCGTCTGAGGAGAGCCAGAGGCCGTCTCACCAAGAAGGGGTACTTAATGCATGGGTGGGCATCAGATCACTGGGGAGCAATGGGAAGAGGGCTGAGAGCAGGTGGTGAGAGCAGCGGAGACACAGCAGCCAGGCTGAGGGATCCATGTATGAGGGATCTGGGGAGACAGGTCTGAGCAGATTGATGGGGTCTTTTAAGGAAAGCAGTGAATAAGGAGAAATTATTAGGTCAGATGAGGGGCACGGATGCCAAGTTAAGGAATTTAAACAGTGGCTTTATAGGTCATGGAAAGCATCAGAAGTTTCTGAGGGTGGGAGGTTTATGACCTATCCCATTGTCTTAGGCTATTTAATGTGAAACACGCAGGAGAGCCTGGAAACAGAATGTAAGACAGACGAGAGACTTAATGAGGAAAAAAATTTTAAAAACCAAAGAGTCAGGAATTCATAAGTATGTAAAGGAACTAAATACGAACATTGTAGAAAGGGCTGGAGATTCTGCAGACACGTGCCGTACTTGGAGTATAACTGTTAAAATAACCCAATGTTGAGAAATATAAAAAAGAAATGTGACCCAAAAGGGCCAGAATATGCCATATAATCAGAACTTTGTGGGGTAGTTTCATTCATTAGTGTTAAAAGTGAGATACAGGAATAATATAAGTAAGTGAAGGAGCAAAATTGGAAGTGTTTTGTTGTGGTTATTTTTCAAAAGAGCCAAAACAATAGGGACTACCAGTGAAAAAACAAGCCCAACATGATGATGGCCCTCAAGTCTACAGAGGAAGCTACAGAGGAAAGTGCCGATGAGCTGCAACGGAAAATGGGCTTAAATAGGAAAACAAGATGTGTTTCACTAGAAGTAACAAAGCATTTCCCAATATAGACCTTCTACCCCCTCTCTCCTTTCATGCAATTCCATGAAAATCTTCAAGAAGCAGTAACACTCTCAGTACTTTATAAATTCACCTTGCTCAGAGGCCTCCCTAAGATACTTCCAACCCCAGGAGTGTGTGATTCACTTCTAAGCCCATGGCTTCTGCCTACTACTGTGCATGCAGCTGGGAAAAAGAGAACTCCCTGGAAGTGAACTGGGAGGTGCGGTTCGGTGATCAGCAGTTAAGGGTGACAGCTATTATGGCCTCAGCACTTTTTCTGTATTTGACTCTGATTGTTAGAAGTCATTCATAGCATCACTCAGGGAGGATTGTATAACCTCCTACAAAACTGTTCCTGAGGCCTGGAGGTCTGGGTGCGCTGTTCAGAGAGACAATTAGTTAGAAATCCAGGCTGTCTCATTTCTGATCTTGGTGCTGCTTCACTCTGCACGTTTTCTATTCCTCATGTTTCCACTTGAATATTTTCCCATGTGCTTAGGAAGTTATTTATTTCACTGTCCCCAAAGTATACCATATTGTGTACACATCCCGTTATGGACTCAAAGTCTACGTCCCTCCAAAATTCATGTGTTAAAATCTAATCCCCAATGTGATGGTATTAGGAAGTGAGAACTATGGGAGGTAATTAGGTCATGATGGGGGAGCCCTCACGAATGGGATTAGTGCCCTTATAAGAGGCCAGAGAGCTCGCTCACCCTCCTGCTGTTCGAAATGACAATGAAAAGCTGCCAGTCTGAAACCTGGAAGAGGGTCCTCACTAGAACCCAACCACTCTGGCAACCCGATCTCAGACTTACAGCCTACAGAACTGTGAGAAATAAATGCCTGTTGTTTATATGCTATCTAGTTGATGGTATTTTGTTACAGCAGCTAAAACTAAAACAAATCTGCTTTTAAAAAATTCCCTGTCCTAACCAGTTTGGCTCAGTGGATAGAGTGACAGCCTGCAGACTGAAAGGTCTCAGGTTCAATTCCGGTCAAGGGCATGGTTGTAGGCACATCCCCAGTGGGGGTGTGCAGGAGGCAGCTGATCAATGTTTCTCTCATTGATGTTTCTAACTCTATTCCTCTCCCTTCCTCTCTGTAAAAAAAATCAATGAAACACATATTTTTAAAATTCCATTTGAAACCACTTGATGTTTTTAGGATGTAGAATTCTGGGGCCTGCCTTATAACATAAAAAACTAAAACATAGACACCACAAGCCAACCGACATCTCAGCTGAGATGTCTTGTAAGACCTGCTTAGGAAAATAGACATTTTTTAGAGCTGTAGAATGAAAGCCAGCCACACAAGGTAAAGATCAGTGAATCATATCAGTTGCAGCTGAAAAAGAAAATTACAGCCCTGGCTGGTTTGGCTCGGTGGATAAATTGGCCTGTGAACTGAAGGGTCCCGGGTTCGATTCCAGTCAAGGGCACATGCTGGGTTGTGGGCTTGGTCCCCAATGGGGGGCATGCAGGAGGCAGCCAATCAGTGATTCTCTCATCATTGAAGTTTCTATCTCTCTCTCTCCCCCTTCCTCTCTGAAATCAATAAAAAAGATATTAAAAAAAAAAAAAAGAAAGAAAATAAATTACATTGTTGAATGTTGAGAGCAGAGATTTAGGGAACCCGAGCTACATTGCAGATGGGGGGATGTGGGCCTGGGCAACCACATTCTGATCCTGGAGGATGCCGGCCCCGTAATCTCCCAAAGGTCCGCATGACATCTTACTTGCAGAGTCCGCACGCCACGTGTGTCCTCGGTCTCCCTATCTGTAGGTCTTGTCCAGCGGCAACTTTTTAAATTCAAGAATCACAGCCAGGCCGAAACCGGTTTGGCTCAGTGGCGAGAGCGTCGGCCTCTGGACTGAAGGGTACCAGGTTCGATTCCCGTCAAGGGCATGTACGTTGGTTGAGGGAGGTGTGCAGGAGGCAGCTGATCGATGATTCTCTCTCATTGGTTTTTCTAACTCTCTATCCCTCTCCTTTCCTCTCTGTAAAAAATCAATGAAATATTAAAAAAAGAAAAAAAAGAATCACAGCCAGGTTTCTGCCCAGGCCCCTGGCCCTGAGGCTTGGACTCTCCCTTTTCATGTGTCAGAAGTGAACATTCTACTGGCTGTTGGCAGCACAGGAGGCCTTGCCCTTCCACAACGTTACTGTCGGGTGTTTAAGCAGCTAGCTGGGGAAGTTCTGGACCTACTGAGCCCTTCTCCTGCCCTTGGGAGAGTCAAAGAATACAGCTGTCAGGAGGCAAGAGTTGCACGGGAGTCGCCCAGACCCTCCTCATTCTCCAGATAACATCATACTGTACTGTAGGTTAGCGGTGACTCTACCTCCAGTAAATTCCCCAATGAAGGGGGCCCGCAGCGTCGTCTTTATTGTCCTGCACGTGCTGAGAGGTCTTTGAAGAAAAGCCAGTTTTCCTTTCTCTTGATGAAGATGGGAAGGAACAGCATGTGGGATTGGTAGTTATTAGAATCCAGACACTGGGGAAGCGCTTCCTGAGTACCTGTCCCTTGGAGCCAGGCTCTGAGTGCAGGTCTACAGATCTGTTTGGAAGAGAGTGAGGATTCCTGGCACAGCCCCTCACGCAGGGGACAGGGCTCTGTGCAGAAGAGAACACTGAGCCTGTATTCTGACAGACCTAGAGTAAATGTCTCCATCGGGACTTTCAGTCAGAATAAGCATTTTACTGAGGTCTGATGGTTACAAACCACTCACACTTAAAACAACCAGACTTGGCCTACATCAATGGTTTATATCTTGCTCTATAAATGACATAAATTTTTACTTCAAAACTTTACTTTCTTTAAGGATAAACTTTTAGCTGTACATTGGGGGCAACCAAGATGATGCCCATGGCTTGTCATTCTCATTGTCATCAAATACGTAAGCGTATCCAGCTGTTACTTGGTAACCGGCTTGAGGTCATCAGGTTACTTATGCTCCAGGCTTTGGCACCCACTTCAGCGTAATGTCAAAACTGGTTGGTTGTCAACCTGCTGATTATCACCCTGTCCAGCTGGTATGACAAAGCCCAGGTCAGCCAGGAGAACCCCTCAAGACAAATTTGCATATTGATTCCTTCTCTCCCTGTCTCTTTTTGACGGCATTTGAGGCTTGCTGTGATCTCTTGGGAGTATAAGTCTTTTCAGAGAGAGAAAACCTGAAATATTTCACAAATTTGTTTTCAGGATGAATTTTACTGTTGAAAGCTTATCTATAGCAGAATACGCCGATCAAAGAGGAAATAAGACATTTTTTCAATAAATTGTTTCCCCCAGGGGAGAAAAGAGATGAGCTTTATGTCAATATGTCTATGACAAAGAAAATATTTATGAGCTTTATCGATATTATTTTCTGCTTGTGCTCATTGCTAAAAAACAAAACAAACAAACAAACAAAAACAAAAACAACAACAACAAAAAACCTAGGATGCTTACTGTGCAGAATGTTAATGAAAAACTCTGAAGATGGCTTTACTACCTGCCTGAAGTCCCAAGTAATTTTCCTCTATCCTTGCCTTCCTTCCTTTTTTTCACAAGCGCTCAGTCTAGGTTTTACTGGTTCCTAAGAAAACACTAGAAGGCATTACCTTGGGAACTGATTTCCACCTTCAGCAATTGAAATATAAGAATAATACCGGTACGTTTCCAAGTAAGGTCATATTTAAAGGCATACATGAAAACTGTGCTCATTTCCAAACTAGCTGATCTGGAATGAATTTTTCATTCAGAATTGCCCTTTATACTTTTAGTAATTTCTCTGCATCTCGTCTCTTCTCAAAAATAACTCCAAAATATTATTAGCTAGGGGTTTCTTTTGCCTTCGATTTCTCAAGTAAATGAGTCATGCTGTTCTCTAGGACATCTTTTACTAACGAGCTTCTTTATTTGGGCTGAAGCAATGGTGACCCTGAGTGCTGACAAGCAGTAAAAATAATTGCTTGGAACTCAAATGGTGCCTTTGTATGTGAATAAGCCAAGTGCACTTTGAGGTACAGACCTGTGTTTCCTTTCCTTCTACATCCCCTTTCTGTCCACACCAATATTTATTATCAGACTGTATCTTTTTTAAGTTATTCCATATCTAGATTTAAAAATTATTGAAGTAGTATTTTAAATTCCGTTTCATGCTAATCAGCCTTTTCTAAAGCCAAAAAAAAAAAAAGTTTTTAACTTCAAAGCTATTGAAGTGATTCAGGGGAATTCTATTACATATTGAAGATGTACATATAACTATATTTTATCAACTTAAAAATATATGTATATCTGCAAAATGAAAGAATTCGGTCTCAAGGTGAATGGCTGGTGAATTTGATTTTGTAACTTTTTTCTGATTTATTGAGTTTATTAAATACAATGAGGCTTTGAGAACATGTATCGATAACATTGCTTAATAATTCCCACATTGTTCAACTTTGACCCATGCGTGGGCTTTTGTACACTCACCTTAGATTTGAGACGAGCCAGTATACACAACAATAGACTGACATGTGTGAAAAAAAGAAAAGAAAAAAAAAAGACTAGAAAGGTCTCCTATTTGCCTGACACATTGCAATTTCAAATTATATAATTCCTCATGGTTACACCTGCCTCCATTGTAACTGCCTCAAAGTGTTTGCAAATGTTAAATGAAAAAATGCAGGTAAATTCTGGACATAAACATATGTCACAATGAATAGGAACTCTTATTCTTGTTCCTGATTTCATTTTCTTCTGACACACATTGCTATTTTATATGTTCTCATAAATCTGTTCATCTTTTTTTTTTTTCTTTATTATTGAAAGTATTACATGTGTCCCTCTTTTTCCACCATTGACCTCTTTTAGCCCACTCTGTCCCCCACCCCAGGCCTTCACCACTCTAGTGTCTGTGTCCATGGGTTATGCATATCTATATATATAAAAGCCTAAGGCCAATAGCTATTACATTCCCTGACCACCAGGGGAAGATGCTCAATGCAGGAGCAGAAACCACAGGTATGGAAACATGGAACAGACTGATAAATCTCAGAGGGAAGGGCGGAGGGGGGAGAGCGGAAAGAAATTAACCAAAGATCTTATTTACATAATAGAGGCCCAGTTCACGGATTCATGCACCAGTGGGATCCCTCAGCCTGGCCTGTGCCCTCTCACAATCCAGGACCCCTTGGGTGATGAGAGAGGGCCAGTTTCAGCCCAATCTCCGCAGGCCAGGCCAGTACACAAATCCATGTACCATGCCTCTAGTATGTATATAAGTCTTTGGTGGATGTCTTCCCACCCACCCACCTTAGCCTATCCTTTGAGATCCAACAGTCTGTTCCATGCTTCTATGTCTCTGGATCTATTTTGTTAATCAGTTTATTTTGTTCATTAGATTCCACGTATGAGTGAAATCATGTGATATTTGTCTTTCTCTGACTGGCTTATTTTGTTTAGCATAATACTCTCCAGGTTCCTCCATGCAATCTGCTCCTCTTTCCTTCAAGTTAGCATTTAAACCAAGTAATGAACCCACAGATTCATGTTTTCCTTCTGAAAGGCGTTGAGTAATTCAGGGTGTATGAATTCCTCAGGCTATATTTTGCCCATACCAATTTCTCTCAGTTTCCTGACTCTAGACTTCACTGGGATCAATTAGAAATAATATAATGTTGACATTTTATGAACTTTTCAAACAAATTTTTGTGTTTAATTATCCAGCTCTTTGAAGAGTACAGTATATTTTTTTCTCCCCGATAGTTTCTTCTGTCAGTGATCTCAATTAGTCCTTTTCTGCCCCCATTACTTCCCAATTGTAAAGGTTTAATTTTAATTCTTTTCCAAAGAGTTAGTGTGAGTCTGTCAGAGAGAAGAAAAAAATAAAGGAGCTGTCGCTTCTAAGAGCCGAATATCCCTTCTCATCAAGACAGAGCACTTGTGCATAAAGTCAACAAGCATGACCAGAAGATTAATTTGGAGGCATGTAGAAATTATACAAAAAAGAAGGCTTTAATTAATTTGTTTTAGAGAGAAATAAAGTGTTAACCTGTGGTCAGCAGAATAGTTTGTCCTGTCACCTTTGCCCTATAAAATGGTTCCTTGATCTTCAGCAACCAGCCACTACTCACAGCATCTCCTTATTTGGATAACATTTTCAGTGGCATTAGAGCAGGATCTACTCTCTGAAGAAAGAAAATTCTGTTGAGTTAGTAGTATAATGAACACTAGGAGTTGCCCACCCAGAAGTTACTCCCTAAACTCATTTTTTTTCCTTGCTCACAAAATCCCAAAGTTGTTCAGGCCCTAATTTTTACCAGGCATCAAGCCTTATTAGCTTCAGGGGAGACTGCCCTATTTCTGGAGCCAGCCCCAGCACCAGACCTGGGGGTGAATCGGAATGTGTCCAGTTCTCTTTGCCAGCAATCTCTTTATGCCACAACACGTGATGTAGCTCAGGCTGATGAGAGGCTTTTTTAAAGAGACACAGAAGAAAGCTGTATCGGCTCCTGGATGTTGTCCTGTCTGCATGTTGTTATGAAACTGCAGCACTCATCTTAGACCTTGAGGGAAGTCAGCCTGAAAGGAGATGCTGAGGTTGGCAGAGTAGAAAGATCAATGTGAAGTATGATTTTGATGACACTGTTGTTGGGTTAACTAACTCCCTACATCTGGAGTTTTTGCTATATAAAATAATGAATCCCCTCATTATTTAAGACATGTTAAGTTGGGGTTGCTGATACTTGCAACCAAAATCAGTCTAACTAACCTACAGCAATATCATTTTATGAGATGCTTGCAAAAAGACAGTGTCCATCACTTTAGTGGTAGGCCGGGGGGCTCTGCTCTTGTTTTATAGCATTTTAAGGCCTATTCTCTCTCAGCTTCCAGCCTATAGGTATTATTATGACTTAGAAAGGAAAGGTGAGGCAAATCATTAGGCAAAATAACAAATATGTCAAATATGAAAAGTGAGAGCAATGCATTACAGTCACCAAAAAAGCCTAGTGATAAATAAAAGACAGACCTGAATCTGAACCTTTTGTTATATTTATCATTCAGGAATGACTACTCTGAATGAATGAATCCTTAAAGGTTACCTGAATTAGACATGTGAGGTTGAAAATAATATGGTATTCTATCAAATAGAATGATAGCCAGAAATGTCCAAAATGAGCTGTAATAGGAGTAAGTGTAGTCTTAGATTTAGGTCCTAGAAAATGCAGTGTACAAATTTAGGAAAGGGCTATTAGTGGCTTCAATTGTTCCCAAATTTGGCACAAATGGTGTTATGTGGCCACCATAAACAGTACGAGATCTTGAAGATAGTGTCTAGAGATAGGTAATTTTTATCCCTGGCTAGATATTAAAATAACCTGTGTTTTTTTAAGAATGCAAATATCTTAGCTCAACTGCAGATAATAATAATCAGAATACTGTGGAGTTGGCCCTGGCTTTGTGCATTTTCTAAAATCCCACAGGCAAAGCCAATGAGCTGGTCTAAACTCTAGGTCCAGCAAGATCTGCTAAACCCACCTCTGAATAGGCCTAATCAGTGTGACTGTATTTAGTTCTGGGGACCACAATTCAAAACAGACATTTAAAAGTTGAAATGAATACATAGGAAGCTAACCAAAAGGGTGAGAAGTCTTGTATTTAATTATGTCATATGATTAGTACATGAAAGACTCAAAAGTATTTGATCTAGAAATGAAAGTGCTCGAAGGTACCCATAAAAGAAAATTATTTATGCCTGTTAGATATTTAAGATTTGAGTAAAAGCAGCACTATTGTTTGATAGCTCTGAAATAAAGGATTAGAGGACTAATGGATGAAGTTGGAAAGCCACAGATTTCAATTAATATAAAGAGAACTTGTCAAGCCATAGGATCCAGCAAAGGCAAGAAATGCTTTGAAAAAATAGCAATTTTTCTCATAATTAAAAGTTCTGCCCGCAATGGGGACACCTGCCTTCAATGGGGAGTGAATTAGAATACTTATGAGTTTACCTTTCGTGTGAAGATTCCATAATACGTACTCCGAGCAAATATATCAACATTAAGATCACAGAAACACAGCACAGAAAGCAAACTTGGAATTCACCAGTTGAAGGTCCTTCATTCTATCCATAACAATTGCTAACATTTAGTGAACAACTACTTCATGTTAGACACTTCATATATATCATCCCTACTCCTATTTTTTTATTACTCAGATGGAATAATTGAACATATACAAAATTTGAATGAACCTACAGATAACGTTTTTTAAAAAATATATTTTATTGACTTTTTAACAGAGCGGAAGGGAGAGAGATAGAGAGCTAGAAACATCGATGAGAGAGAAACATCGATCAGCAGCCTCCTGCACTCGCCCTACCGGGAATGTGCCCGCAACCAACGTACATGCCCTTGACCGGAATCGAACCTGGGACCTTTCAGTCCGTAGACCGATGCTCCACGGCTGAGCCAAACCGGTTTCGGCAACATTTTTAAGATAATATGTTAGCTTAATAAGTTTGCAGGACTAAAGACAACTAGAATATGATGTTTTAAAGAGTTCACTTAATAAAAAATCCACAAAGTAAAATATCTAGGAATAAATCTAACAAAAAATGTATAAAACTCTTATGCAGAACTTTATAAAATACTATTGAGTAAAATCAAAGAAAACTTAAATATTCATGGACTGAGACTCAATTTATCTGCAGATTTGGTGCAATTCCAATAAAAATCCCAAAACAGTTGTGTGTGTAACCTGACAAATTGATTCTCACATGTATACAAATTGAAAGAACCAATATTAAGAAGACTCTATTAAAAAAGAAAAACATAGCAAAAGAACTTACTCTGTTAGATGTCAATTGAAAGCTACCACAATTAAGATAATGAGGTGTTAATTTAAAAACAGAACCGTGGAACAGATTACAGGTGGTATGAACAATTTATTTATGAAAAAAATATAAAATTGCAAAGCAGTTGGAGAAGTATTTAATTCTAAAAAATACTAACCATGAAAGAAAAGATAATTAGATTGTAGCAAGAGTAGAATTTTTGGTCACACAAAGACATAATATTCCTAATTCTTACAGCAATCCAAAAGGATCACATTGCTAGTCCTATTTTATATATGAGGAAACCAACTTCTGGGGAAGGTCTCCTAACTTACTTTAAGCATTTAAATAGTAAACAGGAGAGACAGGACTTACTGACTCTTAGCCTTATCTTAAAGCCGTTCCTCTAATTCTAACACCATTTCTTCTATTCTCCTCATCTTCCTAAACTCAAATTCTATTCAAGGGCTAGTTCAAATATTTCCTCAAGTCCCCTTCCTCCTCAACTCAAAGTAAGTTTTCCATCCTGAGTAGCCCCCATCATTCTGTGCTTAGCTGTCCTGCATTAGTAACATTTCCTGCTTTGCTGTGTGTGTGTGTGTGTGTGTGTGTGTGTGTGTGTGTATTTGCATTATAACAATGTTTGTGTATGTCTAATTTCTTCTACTAATTTCTAAAGTTCCTCCCACTAAAGTCCCCACAAAATTGAATGTACCATCATGCACATGATGCATGGTTAATACCTTTTGATTAAATAAGTGAATAAAACATTTAAAAACATGCCACAAAGATTTTAATTGACTGGCCCAGGATCATAGAAGTAATTTGTATGATGCTACCACTTCTATAATAGGAACACCATGCCAGTCACTGCTCCCCACTCACAATTCCTCTCCCCCCCCTACACTGCATAGAACCTGGGCCTATATCTTATAGAGAGTTTCATTATTATTATTATTATTATTATTATTATTAAATTATATCATAAAGTGATTCTGCTGCAAAAATAGATAAACAAAACCAAGAAAAATTGTGGACTTCTGATACAGCTTTCCAAAAGGCAGGAAAAGAAAAAAAAAACATTTTTGGAAAAATCTTCTGTTTTCTTAAAACCAGAAAATATATTTGTTTTCATATTTTTTGAATTATTTTTCACCTTAAATAATTAAAGCCAAGCTCAAGGTGACATCTGATAGGGAAGTCACTAAATATTCAACCACCAAAGTTCTTATACCCAGAGACCTACATTTCTAATTAAGTACTTAGTATCATGGAGTTGGGAACACATTCCCTGAACAAATAAATCTGTAAAATGTTGGAAATTTTTATGTCATCACATTAAATCTGGAATGTGCCATCATATGAAGAATCTTCAATAAATCAATCATTTTGACAGTTTTTCTGCCATATCACATGTGAAAAAGACAAAGAAAATGTCTTTCAACTCACAAAACAGATACATAGAAAAGAATGTAAAATCAGAGAACCTGGTAGAAAAATATAGCAGTACATATATTATGAAATGGTGTTGTTTTATACAAACTGGCAGCAGTATACTTGAAGTTAGTGTCAACATTTATAAAAGCTTTCATAGTCAACTCCAGAGAGGAAAATATGCTGAAGAGCCAAGATACTCTTAAGGAGCAATAAATTATGCTGAAAATGTTTTCAATGCCTGGCTCAAAAAAAAGAAGAAAAAAAAAAGGAGGGGATAGCTGTAAAGAAGCCCAATATAAAAGAATTGTTCATTGTAAAAAGTAAAAGTGAATCTTATCATTTTAATTATTCCAACTCCTCTTATAATAATTTAGTATAACCTCCATTGAAAATGAGTGTTTTATGAAAGAAAATGTCCCTGAACACACGATCCTCTCTTTTGCTTTTGGCCCGAGAATGATGCTACCACTTCTATAATAGGAACACCATGCCAGTCACCGCTCCCCATTCACAATTCCTCTCCCCCCCCTACACTGCATTCATTCTTCAGGTTTCAGAGGTCATTATTACCTTCGAGAATTCTTCCCTGAACAACCTCCTCAAAGTTGGGTTGTCTGTCCCCCAAAAAAGAAAAACTAGCCCTAGCACCTGTGCAGACCACGAATACAGTAGAAAGCTACTGTCTTGTCTATCTGTACTCCCTCCCATCTGGCAACATGTATGTGCATACACACATACACACATTCACATACACATATGCAGACTATAAGCTCCTTCTGAGACAGGATATAGCATCTAGTATCTTTTGAAGCACACAGTACAAACACAACATTTTTATTGAATGAAGACATTGTCATAAAAAAACGTAATTTTTTGCCATTGGCTAAATTAATATCCAAGTCTTCTCGAACATTTTTCATTGCATTCTGCAACATTCCCCATTTTATCTTCTGGTCAGGCGAGCAAAAATCCTCAGGCTGTCCACAAGTTGAAAACCTAGTTGAAGTTTTGTGCATAGGTCCCTGTGGATATTTTTGCATATCAGTTTCCCACTTTGAAAGCAGAAAAAAATGTATAATAGCACATAACTTATTTTAATATATCTGTATTGATTCTAGAGAGAGAGGGAGATGGAGAGATAGAAACATCGATGAGATAGAAACATCGACTGGCTGCCTCTTACATGTGCCCTACTGGGGAATGAGCCTACAACTGGGGCATGTGCCCTGACCAGGAATCAAACCATGATCTCCTGGTTCATAGGTCAATGCTCAACCACTGAGCCACACGAGCCAGGCTCCATAACTAATTTTATTTTTTATTTTATTTTTTATCTTGCCATTCCTGTAACTAACTTTAAATGCTTACCATGAAAGTCTCTACAAATAAAAACATCATGATAGAATGTGGTCAAGACTGAGAAATGTGACACTTTTATCACTCATAACAATATTTCCAGGAGACTGGGTTACCTTTTATCAATTAATTTTATATTTTAAAAATGTTCACAGTCCATCTCATAGTAATAATCTCTGTGACAGATTTTTAAAGCCAATTCCATATTAGGAAAATTCACTTGAAAGTCACGTCAAGCTGACCAAGCACGTGTGATATTTGTTATTTTCTGTTTTTCACACATTGACAGAGGTAGAAAGATTACACAGCCTGCTTTGTCAGATATTATATTAAGCAAATTGCGTTATGGATTCCCTGTTACAATAGAATATTGGGGTAGCTCTGACCTTTTGTCCTTTCAAATATGAATCAGTCACACTATAGGGACAGCTGAGAGATAATAAGAGTCTTAACCAAGGGCGGAACATAAATCATTTCAAAACCTTTGAGAACACAACAAGGCCAACTGTGTAGACATGGAAGCCGGCCAAATCCAGCCTGCTAGCCAAAAACAACCATCTCTGATTGTCTAGATTCAACATGAAACCCTGACACAAGGGAATTTTAAATAAAAATGGTTTACAAAACTTGAGCCCATGGTTTAGGGGTTAATGCCCTTAGTTGTCTCATGCAGAAAGTGTGGTCTGAAACAATATGCTAAGTGCACACATGCACATGAACACTTTTTTTTCCATTTGTTTGTTCTGATGCATTCTATATATCTGTGTTAGGTGCCCCAGACCTTATTCTGCATCCCCCTGTGAGCATTTTAGAGCCTGTGAGCCCCTGAAAATACTCTAGTTGCTATTAGAGTTGAGCAAATAAATCCATGACCACACAGCACCTCAGTTCTCCAACTACCTCCTCCCCATCCACCCATCCTCAAACACATACACACAGAGTTTGTTAAAGTACAGAAGAGCCTTGAGAAGGTATAGATCATCTTAGTGACTTAAAATCTCAGTGTAAATCTGAGAGGCACAATAATCCTATGAGGTGGATTTATTCAAGAATTAAAAATAGCTGGCCTGCGCTAACCCTCCTCTGGTCGAAGCTGGCTTGTGGCACATTTCCAGGAGTAAAGCAATCCTACAGAAACTCTTTGTAGTGAGCCAGCCCAAATTTTTCCATCATTTTCCTTGCCTGGTTAGCCTAGATCTAATCCACTGCAGCACACTGTTCTGAGAGAGGGAGAACAAGATGTTCTCTTTAATCACCGAAGTAGAAGGCAGTGTATATGGCAGGGGGTGGGGAGGATCATACATCTGAAGAGGTGTGAGCCAGAAGAAAGAACATCAGAGCACTTGCCTCTAGATGTGTCCTCTTGGGAAAGTCATTCAAATTCTCTAAGCATAAATTTCTACCTGCTTTCAACGACATTCTTAATAGAAATTTGCATAAACACTGTGAATTTTGGTTAAAAGCTTCTAATTAAACATATTCTAAGTCTCTTTCCAAATATATTAACTTGTCAGTGCTGATGGAAGTCTTTTATAACTTTATGAAACTTATTAATATATTTTACTTATGAAATAAAAATGATAGGTTTAAGAGAACTATGCCTCAATATATATTAATGAACTCCCTCCTTTTTGGACTTAATCCTGAATAACAAGATGTAACATCAAGCAACAAACAATACATTATAAAGCACCAAGACATTGCCCTGGCCAACACAGATGGAAAAGTTTCACCAGAGAAATTGGCACATGATTGAGAAGGGGAATTGAGCTTCCGAAAGGCAATGCAACATAATATCACATCTTAAGGAAGAATGCAGAAACCATAAATAGTCAACTTGAACCTGTCAAATTTTTAAAGAATGAATAAAGATTGTCATGAGAAAATGGGGAACTAGGAACCAGGAATCAAAGTGCTAGCTAAACCACCAGAGTAAACGTGGTGCCAGACCAATTTTACTAGTACTAGTAACTAAGGTTCAATTGGTATGCTTATTCCTCTCTGCAGCTAGAAAAATTTTCAGAGACAATAATGAATTTTGCTTAATAAAAGGAGCATTCAAAATGCAATGGGAAGGAGGGAATCAGCAAGAAAAAGCAAAGTAAATAGTTAAGACAGATAAAATCATTCCAGCTCTTACAAGAAGGAAACAAATTTCTGGAGGAAATTAATGATTAAATATATTCATTGACAGCTCCTTAAAAGCTATAATCTGCTGTTTAAAATTCTTTGAGTATATCCACTTTTAAGATGTTTTATTTCAAGGTCAAAAAGTTATGACAAAATGCTAATTTTGTTAATTTATGAGAGCATACATTTTTCTTTCCTTAAAAAAAAAAAAAGAGGATTAGCACATTCTCAAGACATTTTTCTCTTCCTTTTGAATGTCTAGACAAAATTACATGTGTGTATGCAATACTACATATAATTTACATCCAAAATATAAACCACATTTAATCTGTATGTTGTAAGTAAAAACTTAGAAATAAGCCAAAAACAATATTAACAGCTCTTTTCTTACCAAAATCATTGTGTATCTTTTCTGACCCTTTTAAAATGGTGTTGAAAGGTATGTGAATGAACACATACATCAAACAGATAGTGAAACCCTCAAAGGTCATTTCTTGCTTTCCACAGTAATGAAAAATTCAAGGCAACTGTCAGAAAATAGCTGGCACAGCACCATACTGGGCTGACATCAAAGAAGCTGTTGATTTTATGGTTACTTTCAAACAAAAAAGAAATACCTTAGTTGGGGCTCTGAAGACACTGAGACCCCACCCTGTGAGCATAACTATCTTATTGTGACAAGAACAAAGAGAACTAGCTGTTCTCCTGGGAGCATATTAGAACCCAGAGAGACATTATTCTTCAAGAAAGATTCTCGGGAGACACCCTAGATCTCTGGGGGTTTCTTTATTTATGCAATACCCAAAGAGTCAGAGCCATCCTCCCTGTTCCCACTCTTCCACCTCCCGCCATGGACGATGATCAGAATCTATCTAAGAACAAGAGCTCCTCAGGAAACTTAAGAAACTGGAGATCTTTGGATACATACACAAGAGCACAGAGGTTGGGGCCAGAGCATGGAGGGTCTTGAATGTGAAGCTAAGAAGTCAGACTTGGTCAGAAGGCATAAGGGACTATGAACTCATTAAAGCAAGGGAAATATGTGTTCTCAATAAAGTAGACTAAGTAAGTCATCTACTCTTGGGGCTAGTGACTCATTAAGTATTTAAAAATAATGAAAAAGGTTTGGCCCCAAAATCTTCATGGCTTTCTGCAACAAAGTTTGGTTGTCTGATAGTAAAGAAAGCTGACAATTGGGGTAATCCAGTATTAGAGATTAGCAAGAAAATAGAAATAACGAAATAACTAACCAAGAGACAAGCAAGACAGCTGAAGTCTACAAAGTGTTTATGAGTCAAGATGATTGATATAGAAGAGGGATGCAGGTTGGATCTGTAATGCTGTGAAATATAACACAAGAGTCATGGTCACCTAAGTGTGTCCTGAGTCCTTTCAGGCACACTGAGTGATGGATTGCAAGAAAACACTCTCTCCCAATACAGCGTAGAATGTAAGACTGGACCATTCTCTTTGATTGTATTTGGAGGAAGAGCATCAGTAGATAGATGGGAGGTGACCCTTGTGGTTGGAATAGATGGATCTCCTCACCCTCCTCTCAATCAGCTGAGAATCAGTTTGGTTCAAAACAAAATTAATGAAGTTGAATTTGTTAGGGTTAGATTTAGAACACTGTACTGGATTTTCATTGCTAAAGCCATCATAATTCTGATAGTTCTTAGAAGAAACATTAGCTAAACTAGTGAAAACAGCATAATATGCCGACATCTTTTATTTATGTATCCTGGATTAAAATTGAGCATTTTTAAATCATTATTATTTGTCTTTTTTAAGCTAGGATTTCAATGCATAAAAACGTATAGGAAATTGTCAGCAGAAGGTACTGGTTTTATGAAAACATAGTAAGAATGTGATGGAAATCAAAGCTACCATTCTTGTCCAGCTAACAAGGTGTTATTTTTTTCCCCCAATAAATAAGTGATTCATTCAAGATGGTCTGTTAGTTTTTTCCATCCCATTAGATTCTTTTTTAAAAAAATATATTTTATTGATTTTGTACAGAGAGGAAGGGAGAGAGATAGAGAGTTAGAAACATCGATGAGAGAGTCATCGATCAGCTGCCTCTTGCACACCCCCTACTGGGGATATGCCCGCAACCAAGGTACATGCCCCTGACCGGAATCAAAGCCGGGACCCTTCAGTCCCCAAGCCGACGCTCTATCCATTGAGCCAAACCGGTTTCGGCAGATTCTTAATGAGATTTTTTTCTCTAAAGAAAATAGAGATATTAAATCAATATAACCTCCTATAACAAAGCACAGAGCAATCTAACATCTGCAGGAATATCCTAATTATAGATGCTGGAATCAGTTATAAAAATATATGTTAATACTTACCCATTTAATTAACCATGTTCCAAATACTTTTGATTTTATTTATATTGTACAACAAACATTATTTACAGGGTACAATCCATCAGTCAATCACTGACATAATCTACTGCGTGGTTTAAAAAGATATTCAAACATAGACATAGAATAATAGCAGCATAAGATGCAAATAAAATATACACATTTGCATTTTCTCCCTAATGTCTATTTAAAAGTCACCTGGATTCTTATTAAACCATTCATGGTGAGTCTGGTAATTAGCAAGGGGCATAAATTATTCTCTCGTAGAAAAATTGTAAGCCAAGTGAATTCAATGAGCACTTCTTTTCCTAACACCATAGAAGGCTAGAGTTAGAATGAAATTTAGAGATCATGTTCATGGGTTCTTAAACCTAGAAGGTCCATAGATAATGCCAGATCCAGAAATTATATGGGAAATCATGAATATATTTGTACACATGCATTTGAGGAGGAAAGACAGTGGGGATAACATATAGGGATTTCCATAGATTCTTAAATGATTTAATGAGTCTAAAAGAAAGCAGGAATATCCACTTCCCATTTATTCTACACATCATATTTATTCTCTACATTCTACACAGGTAGAATACACTCAATTCTATACATCAGGAAATTGAGACCCAGACTGGGGAGTAGAGCTACCAAAAGTCAAAGTCATGGAACTAGTTAGTGGTTATTTGGAGGGAGTAAATTCAAAGAAGCAATATACCTTTGTACTCTTAATCTAGAGGAAAATGTGAATTTTAATCTGTCAAATACAAGTTTTATACACAGTAGGGTAGTTAGCTTACATCATGCAATTTGAGACTCCTACATCTGTTATAATCATTATTTAGTATGAAGTGGTAGTCAAGAAAATGGGCTCCCTTATTTTCCAGCAGTAAGAGCCTAACAAACATTTTTAGCCTTCCTGTGACTGTTTCTGATACAATGGGGTAATAGTAGGACTTGTCTTATTGGATTCCCCAAAACAGGACCTGATTGGATCCTTTGTGTAAATCGTTTGTTTACGAAACTTGGAAGATGCCTCCAGAAGGAATGAGGCCTGAAAAGAATGAGACAGAGCTATACAGGTAGAAAGTATTGAAGCTGCTTCTATAAGCCATGGCAGCCTGGTTCATCAGGGACCTGTGAGAGTATACAGAACGTCTCAGAATTGTCTATCCAGAGGTGGGGAGGCTGGAGAATTAACCCGCCAGCCCTTGTGCGCCTTTGCCTGAGGGTTGCCCTGAGAACGTTAAATCTTCCCTGCCAAGCTCACAGACAGCTCTAGTGATTTCCTACAGCTTTGGAGAAGGCCTGAGACAGAAAGCAGATTGACATTCAGTGTGTTTGAGGGAGACACTCAGCATGAGCCTGAGCTCGCACAAAATTGTCTCCACAGCAATGACTGGTCAGAGTTGAGTCAAAGGACAGTGACAGGAGACACTAAAAGCACTGGCTCAATTATTTGCCTCAAAGCATTGTTGTAGGGATTTAATAAAAGTAATTCAAGTTAAAGTGGTTAGAACCCACCTCGTATATAATGAAGGATAAGTTCATTTAATTGTGATTATTATTCTTTTAATATTTATTGAGTGCCTACGAGAGGCCAAGTACACTGTATTAGGTAATACAAATAATAATACTAATAATAATAAATAAATAAATAAATAAATAGCACAGACTCTGTTCTCAATTTCTTCCCAGTCTACTAGAGAGAACAAAGACTTCAGCATTTGTCAATCAAGGCAGTAAATTTTATGATAAAAGTATACATGGAGTCTAATTGCTATACAAAGTAGGGAGAAACACACTCTGCCTAGAGATCCTAGCAATCAGAAAGGTCTCACAGAGGAGCTTGTACCTGCATGGAATCTTGACAGAATGGCCTCAGGTTGGGGAAGCATTTCAAATAGCGAGAGTAACATATACAGTAGCATGTCAAAGGTACAAGAAAGCATGAGATCTTGAAGAATAACAAGGGGCTCAAGAGGGCTGGAACATATAAGTCCATAGGTGAGTGTCAGGAGACAAAACATCATTATAAAGAGATGACTCATTTGCCTTAGTTTGCAATGTATCTTTTAAAAATAAAAAATGTTGTATTGATTTCAGGGAGGAAGGGAGAGGCAGAGAGACAGACAGAAACATCAACGATGAGAGAGAACTACTGATTGGATGCCTCCCGCATCCCCCTCACTGGGGATAGAGCCTGCAACCCTGGCATGTGCCTTGACCGGGAACCAAACCATGACCCTCCAGCCGGGCTGCCTCAGTTTGGAATTAATTCTACAGGCAATGGAGAATGATGGGAGGATTCATGCTTTAGGAACTTGTTTGAAGTATAGAAGATGGATTGGTGGAGAACAACATTGGATGCTGTAAGAATCAGATGAAAGGCTATTGCATCTGATTTATCTGAGGTGAAGATGATGAAGGCCAAAACTAATCTAGAAGACTGTCAGTGAGGATAAGAGATAGAATGTATAAGTTTTGCTGACTGGATATATATGGAAGTTGAGGAAAAACAATGTTTCTAAGATGACTTCCTTCTGGCTTAAGTAATTGATTGTTTAGTGATGTTTTCAACCAAGACAGGAAATAAAGAAGAGACTACATCTCAGAGAAAGGAAGAAATATTAGTTCATTTTGAATATACTGACTGTAAGGTATCTACACCAAGGTCATGTTTGTTTCCACAGTAAAGTCAGCCAGAGGGATCAGCTGAAGTGAGAAAGACACAAAGTTTCCCATAATGCTTTTGCAGGGCACTTGGAAGTACTTTTCCGGGACCCCAGACTAAAACCAGACCTTAATAAATAAACCTGATATTTTAGTAAACTACAAGCTATATATGAGCATTTTAAAATTCCAATAATTTATTCTATCATTGTTAAAATATACAGTAGGTGGATGATATGGATTAATGCTGTGTCTGAAATTCCACCACTAGTGATTTATTATTCTTAAGATATTGTTCTTTCCAGAGAATTTTTGTTTTAAAAGTGAAAATATCTTTAGATCCACACATTGAGGTGTTATTACTAATGGCAAATCCATGTTTTTCTTCATTAATCTAATTAAAAATAGAGTCACTGAGGGAACAGGAGCTTCGGTGTGAGGCAGAGAAATTGGGGTCATTTGCCCAGATGGGGAAGACAGGATGGAAAGAGAACAATTCCTCTTCAGGATCACAAGTCATCATCAAGGGGCCCAGTCCCTGTCTAGAGGAAAGGTGGACTTGGGTTGAGGAGGGGTTCATAGGAAATGGAAAGTAACTAAAGGCCAACTTCATTATTTTAGCTCTTTGGGCTCAACTTTCAAAATCTGGTCCAATGTCTAGTGTGAGAAAACTACAGTAGAAACACAGAAAACAGGGCCAAGCTCACAGAATACTGATAACAATGTTTGTCTGTTTTTACAAATTCAGCTTATTTCTCAATAAAGAGAATTTCCCAAGAAACCTGAAGCATCTCCTTGGTTGGTAGTGAAGCCAGCAACCTAGGTCCAATACCAATCTTCAGTTTAGAAAGTTAAGTTATATAAAGTAAATGTTATAATAAAGATAAATCTTCATGTAATCACATTAACCTAAGTAAAAGGGTTGTGATTTTCTAAGCCTGTCTCTCAGCTTATAGAGTGGATGAACTTTCTTGACAGACCATTTCTTCAGTGAAATAATAGCATTTGTTTTCCTGCCTAATAAACTGGTACTATGAGCATCAAATCTTCATCTCCTCTATTAAGGGAAACTATTCCCACTGCCCTCCTACCATATTCTTTCATTAGGCAAGTACCTCAGGTCAGAGTTTCTTTTACCAATTATAGGCCCCATCAATTCCCCAATCTCAGTTTTAAACGACTTTAATAGGAATTTAAGTTTCCTATAACTAACAAGCAATTCTATTAGGAAAAGAATGAGAGAGAAAAAAAGTGATTATAGAATTAAAGGGAAGAGATACATGCTCATCTATTCAATACTACTCTGTACCAAGTCCTCTGAGGAGTAGTGATAATACAGGCATGGTGTCTATTTATAAGAGGCTCCCAGTGAAGCATCAGAAACAGCAGTGAGGTGCACAGAAGATGGCAAATACCCTCAACTACAGAAAAAGGAACCAACTACCTAGAGAAGCAAGAGGGGTTGCCAACGAGATGGCATAGTCCCTCAGTCAGTCAGTCAATAGATACCTATTAGGGCAGGTGCTATGTTAGATGCTAGAGATCACAATCTAGTTGGGAAGGGAAGGAACAAAGGTGTTCTGCACTTGGGAAGGGCTTGAAAGGAGATAAAATCGTGAACGATGATGAATGAGGATGCTCATTAGCAAAGATGGTTAGGGAAGTCTTTGAGGACTGGAGGAAAAACAGCCATGCAAAGTTATGGGCTGACACTACAGCAAAAATCAAAATTCCTAGGCAGTAACAAACTAGCTTGCCATGTCTGAAGGACAGGAAGAGGTCAATGTCACTGTAGCAGAGTGAACTAAGGGGATAGAGATAGCAGAAAAGTCATAGGTTACTTAGGAGTCAGAGTATGTGGACCTGGGATAATGTGGTTAGAAATTTACATTTAATTGTAAGTAGAAGCCATTGAGGGGCTTCAAATGGGAATGCTATAGTTTGATGTAGGTCATAGCCAGTTTTCTCTGGCAGCATGGTGAAGAACTGACTTTAGAGGAACAATAGTGGAGGCCAAAAGAATGATTAGGAGGTTGTGGCCATAGTTCAGGTAAAAATGATAATGACACTAATCCAGAGGAGATATGATAGTAACTTAGACCTGGGCTATGGGTAAGAAGATGATGAAAATGAATAAGATTCAGGATATCTTTTGGTAATGGGCTGACAGAATCCTATATAATACAGAGGTAATATGCAAATTGACCATCACTCCAACACACAAGATGGCCACCCCCATGTGGATACAAGATGGCTGCCACAAGATAGCCGACAGGTGAGGGCAGTTCGGAGGGAGCAGGCCTGAAAGGGAGGACAATTGGAGGCAATCAGACCTGCAGGGGAGGGTAGTTAGGGGTGACCAGGCCAGCAGAGGAGGGCAGTTGGGGGCAACCAGACCTATAGGGGAGTTCAGTTGGGAGGGGACCAATGTCTGCAGGGGAGGGCAGTTGTGTGGGGGGGGGGGGGGGGCGCGGAACCAGGCCTGTAGGGAAGGGCAGTTGGGAGCAACCAAGCTGGCAGAGGAGGGCAGTTAGGGGCAACCAGGCCTGGAGGGGAGGGAAGTGGGGATGAACAGGCTTGCAGGGAAGGGCAGTTGGGGGTGACCAGACTTGCAGGGGAGGGCAGTTAGGGGCTACCAGGCCTGCAGGGGAGGGCAGTTGGGAGCAACCTGGCCTGTAACTGAGGGCAGTTGTGGGGGATCAAGCCTGAAGGGAAGGGCAGCTGGGGAGACCAAGACTGCAGGGGAGGGCAGTTGGGGGCAACCAGGCCTACAGGGGAGGACAGTTAGGAGGTGACCAGGCTAGTAGGAGAGGGTAGTTAGGGGTGACCAGGCTTGCAAGAGAGGGCAGTTAGGGGCAACTAGGCCAGCAGGGGAGCAGTTAGGCATCGATCAGGGGAGTGGTTAGGGGGTGATCAGGCTGGCAGGCAGAAGTGATTAGGGGCAATAAGGCAGGCAGCCTGGTAAGCGGTTGGAGGCAGCAGTCCTAGATTGTGAGAGAGGCCCCAGATTGGAGAGGGTGCAGGATGGGCTGAGGGACACACACACCCACCCCATGCATGAATTTTGTGCACCGGGCCGCTAGTCTTATAATAAAAGACTAATATGCAAACCAACCAAACAACAAAACAACCAGTCACTATAACTCGCACTGACCACCAGAGGACAGATGCTCAATGCAGGAGCTGCCCCCTGGTGGTCAGTGTGCTCCCACAGGGGGAGTGCTGCTCAGCCAGAAGCGGCAATGGCTGAAGAACTTAGGCCCAGGGGAAGCAGGCCTAAACCATCAGTCAGACATCCCATCAGTCAGACATCCCCCGAGGGCTCCTGGACTGCAAGAGCCAAGCTAAGGGACCCTCCCCACTTTAAGTGCATGAATTTCAAGCACCAGTCCTCTGGTCTATTAATAAATTTTATGTGGAATATGAAGAAAAAGGAAACCAAGGTTTACTCTCGGGTGTGGCCTGAGCAGCACTGCAAGTGGTACTCACTTTTACTGAGATGAAGAAGGCTTAGTGAGAAGGAAGAAAGGAGTTTTCTGGCCATGTTGAGTTTGAGATTCTACTTAGAAATTCAACTGGAGAGAAGCAGATAATTGGGTATATGATTAAAGAGAGGTAAAGGGGAGGTTCAGGCTAGCAATAGAAATTTGTGAGCCATCGCATAAGAAATGGTCTGAAACTATGTTAACATGCTGAGATGTATCATTCCACTCACGTTTATGAGGCATCGTCAGTGTGTAAAGCAGATCCTGGTCCTTGTGCTGGGATCAATAGGATGGCTGTCTTTAAGGAGCTCAGGACAGCGTGTGTGCATGTGTATGTGTCTGGGGTGGGTGTGAGACATAAATAAGTAAAATACACAGCAGAAGGAAGCAGCTATAAAACAGGCCAACGCAAAATGGAGTGGGAATACAGTGAAAGATGTGATTAATTCCAACTGAACAATCTGTTTCTCAGAGGCTGTGACATTTCAGGTGACCCTTTAATAATGTGTTGATATTCGTAGGTGAATGAAGAGGGAAAGGGTTGAAGGTCCAGTGTGGGCAACAGCAGGGAGGTGCAAAAGCGAATACAAAACACCATCGTGGAGCAGGAAGGAATGAACAAATCAACACACGCAGTGCCCAGCAGGAAAGGAGCACAGAGCCTACAAACGGAGGCCTGCCTGTACACAAATAATGACAGTGCTATCCAAGGAGGTCAGACAGGGGGCGCAGGAAGAATGAGAGGAAACTGATACTGTGGAAGCTGATGCTTTAAAGACCTACTTCAGCAGTGTAATTGCTCTTAGGGTCTGAATCCAGGAAATGGACACTCAGAAACTGATGCAGAAGAGTTAAAATGAAGGGCCTCTTCCCAGACTAGAGACAAAAAAGAGATGGGCCACTGAGACTAGGCCTTATAAGTACATGGTAAGTAGGTAATCTGTACTTAAGTAAATGTACTTATGGCCATTCTGCTGTTCAGTTGATTTGCATATTAGCCTCTTATGATATAGGACTAGAGGCCCAGTGTATAAAATTTGTGCAAGGCGGGGAGGGGTGTCCCTCATCCCAGCCTGCACCCTCTCCAATCTGGGACCCCTCTCACAATCCAGGGCTGCTGTCTCCCAACAGCTCACCTGGCTGCCTGCCTGATTGCCCTAAACCACTTCTGCCTGAAAATTCTAAATAAAAAGGGCCTGTGCTGTCTCTTGCTCTTTGTCATACACTATAACATTAATTTGACTATAATTAATATCAGCAAAGAAATTAGAACACTCATGTGGTATGACAGTAGACATTAAATCCAAAGGTCAGGGCCTTCCACTAAAAAATGACCTTACTTACATTTACTATTACATGCAAACTATTGCTGAGAAATACAGAACCTACAAATGACAGATTACCTACTTACCATGTACTTATATGCTATATTTCCCGATGACAGAGCTCTCTAACTGAATACACAATATTTATTATTAAAAATCTCATAAGCTACACACAAATGTGCATATGCACTATTATTCTTGCTATATTAGATATACTAAGATATTTCTAGATATGAGATCTACTGACTAACCTATTTTGATACCGACTAAAATATGTTTTACCGGAAGAGCTGAAATTTGCCTGAGCTTTGATGTATATACACTTGCTAAAGAGCAGATGTAATAGTATATACCTCCATTTCGTATTCATTTCTGTATTCCTGAAGTTCCATAACTTTTAGAGTCTTGCAAAGTAAAGATGTGGGGAAAGAAAAATACATAAGCATAGAAACATGTGAGCAAGAAACCACTCTTTCCCAGTGGTAGCAGAAGGGCAATGACCAAACTTTCTGCTGTGCTGTTTCCCCAGAAAACAAAATAGATCTGGGTCTCCCGAGGGTAAGGGACATCTGGTCCGATGGGTGCAGTCATGGCTGCCTGCCCTCCAAAAGTTCCTCCTAATCACCAGAGTTGGCCTCAAGCATCATTATACCAGACATCATTTAAACTGAGATGATAATATCCAGTAGAAGTCCTCTGTGGGGTTTTGTTTCATGTCTTCATGTTGTTTCCTTTAAATTTCCTTAGTGTTTGTTTTTTATGAGAAAAAGAAGAGTGCGTGTGCAAAAATATTACCTCAGAGGCTTTTCTTAAACCCATTCCTCACAGTGCTCTATAATTACTTCTTTCTTCCTATCTGGGGTGTATAATTCCAAGATGATCGGAGAAAAGCTTGCCATCTGGACGTCATAAGAAAACAGTTTCCAGAACCTGCCTGCAGCCACCTGAACCAGTGCAATGGCAGCGGAGTTGGATAAGACCCGTCATCACCGTGTGTGAAATGAAGGCACCTTGGGGCTCATTCTCACCCAACTGCTCTTCACCATGACATCCTTCTAGCCTCTGCTTGCAGATCAGTAAGAAGAAGTGCTCTTATCCCTCCAAAGGCCGATTAGTCATATTTTGGAGAACTCTAATTATCACGAAATTCTTCTTTCAGTCTGAGTTAAAATCTGCTGCGATGTAACTTGATCGATTTGTTCTTGTTCAGCCACTGGCAACTACACTGAACATGGCTGCCTTTGAACTACTGGAGGCAGCAATTATAAGGACTTCAGTTACAACCTCTTCATGAGCAACTATTCAATTATAAGTCCCTCATAAATATTCTCTATTTTTTTAACCATTTCTTTTATAACTTTATTGCCAAAGTCACTCATTAATTTTGTCTTCTGCACTTTCTGTTTGTCTTTGTTAAAATAAACTCTATCTTAAGTATTTTAGACTTGCAAAAAAAACCTGCAAAGATAGGGGAGAGAATTTCCATATACTATGCATACCCAATTTCCCCTACTATTAATATCTTACATTAATATGGGACATTAATATTGCCCACTGGTTGAGCATCAACCTATGAACCAGGAGGTCACTGTTCAATTCCCAGTCAGGGCACATGCTTGGGTTGCAGGCTCAATCCCCAGTAAAGGGCATGCAGGAGGCAGCCAATCAATGATTCTCTCTCATTATTGATGTTTCTATATCTCTCTCCCTCTCCCTTCCTGTCTCAAATCAATAAAAATATAATAAAAATTTCTTTTTAAAAATATGGAATATTTGTCACAATGAATTTATATTGATACACTATGCTATCTAATAAAAAGGGAATATGCTAATTTACCACCATGCCTTCACAAAGATGGTAGCAACCACAGCCAATAAGGAGGGAATATGCTAACTGACTGTCACACCCTCAAAGATAACAGCACCCATAGCCATAATATGGTGGTGCCCAGACCCCTCAGCACTGCCGGAGTGGCAGGTGCGGCATGGCCAAGCCTGCCCCCAGGTGGGTCCAGCCGCTCTGAGCACCTGCCTCCAGAGTTCCCCAGTTCCCTCGGCCCCCCAGCTGCCTATGGCCAACCTGAGGTGCAGGCAAGCCTGGGATGGCGGCTGCCCAGCCACCCAGGGCTGCCCAAGACTCAGGTAACCAGGGCCAGCTGAGGCTTGTGCTGCCAGCGGTGACAGCAGCAGAGGTGTGATGGGAGCATCGCCTTCCCCTGATCACCAGGTCACCTCCCACCCCTGAGGGCTCCCAGACTATGAGAGGGGGCAGGCCAGACTGAGGGACCCCCCCCCTCCAGTGCATGAATTTTCATGCACTGGGCCTCTGTATATTTTATATATTACTATGTATATTGATTCATTATATACAATATATAACTAAATTCCATACTTTATTCAGATTTTCTTAATTTTTACCTAAGAGCCTGTCTAGATATTATATTACATTACATTCCTCTTGACTCTGACAGTTTATCAGATATTCCTTGTTTTTAATTACCTTGATATTTTTGAGGAACATTGGTCAAGTACTTTGTAGACTATCCTTCAGTCAAAATTATCTCATGTTTCTCTCATGATTACACTGAGGCTATGGGTTTAGGGAAAGAGACCACAGAGGTAAAGAATTCTTTTCACATTCACAGTACATACTGGGAACATGACATCACTGTTAATGCTGACCTTGATCACCTGGTAAGGTTTGTCAAGTTTCTCCACTGTAAAGTCACTGACCCTCACTCCCCTTTCCATGCTGTATTCTTGGGAAAAATGCAGAGCCCATATTTAGAGAATGAGTAGTTAAGCTCCATCTCCTTGAGTATGGAATATCAGCATAGATTGTTTAGAACTCATTTTGTATGGGATGTTTGTCCTCCACTTACTTATTTCTTAGGTAATATATGTATTATATGTATGGACCCTTGATTTATTTTATACTTTGGATTATAATCCAGTACTGTTTATTTCTTTTGTTGCTGAAATTGTGTAAGCTTTAGCTACTGGAAGCTATTTCAGTTGGCTCTTGTATTTCTTTAAAATACCTCCATCACTGAGGAGTTTTGCTTGACTTAGTTTATTTATGTGTTTGTTCAAATACTTCCTTACTTTCAGTCACTACAAGATTCTCTGGGCTCACCTTGTATATCTTCTGCCCCATATATAAAATAGCCCATTTCTCCTAGGTGCTCTGTTTTGTCTTATTTTTATATTGCATAATGGCATGGGAAACCAAGAACTAAGGGGTAGGTGCGTTCAAGGTTCTGAGCTAAGATTGGTCACAAGAAAAGTTAAGGTGAGACTGGAAGTGGAGCAGCGGCCGTACTGAAGTTTGGAAGGTTGGTGCTGGCCATGCGCTTCTGCAGCGATGACAGAGAGGTCAGCTGTGAACCTGCTGGCTGACCCCACTGCATGCAGCAACACGCTCCTTCTGCTTCTCCAACTCCCAGGTCGGGTGTCTGCTTCAGCCTCAGCTTTTCCTGCCAGGTACCTGCATCATCGGAATTGGAAACTTGGAGGCTGAAGCAGAATCCAGACTATCCTCCTTGAATGGTCCAGTTTGTCCTTGTTATCCCCCTCCACATCCATCTTTTCTTCCTGATGTTCTGTGGTGCTGACTTCAGGCCCAGCAAAAGCATCATTCCTATGGAAACACTTTAACCAGTTCCCACAATGACATAAGGTCAAAGCTCTGTAATCAATGCCTTATCTCATATCAATCTCAGGGATTCCACTTTATAACTGAATTCTGATTGATATAGGGACCCACTATCAACTCCTCTTATTAATTGTGTTTCAACTCAAAGGAGATAATCATTCAACCAACCACAGATTCATTTGGCTATACTCTTCTCACTACCACATTTCTGCATATGGCCCATAGGAATATCATTAGAAGACCTGCAAATACCTACCTAAAATCAAAACCATCATACATATAGTTTTGCCCAGGCTTCCCCCATCTTGTAAATAAATTATAAGAAAAACAAATGAAGTTAAGTAGGCATGATTTCTAGTGGTCACCATTTTATTTCTAAGAGCTGACAAGCTGCCTGTTTCATAATTCCTTTCAGAATCTCATAGGAAATTGTCACCAGACTCACTACCTAGTAATTTTCAGAATTTATCTTTTGTTTCTTTGAAAAGAAAGGTGTCTCTCTGATTCCCTGTGATTCCTCAGAGATTACTAATAGAGCTTCTCTAATCACAGCTATAATTTTTTTCTGCACCCCACGGATGTAATTTGTCTGACCCTGGAGACTTATATTAATTTAGAGCAGTTTGGCATGCTCTTACTATTTCTTGTCAAGATTGCTACTAGGTGTGGGTTAACGTCTATTACCCACTTGCCAAGAAAAAAACAGATTAGGTGTAGCCCATAGGGGAAGCAATGCTGCTCAGTATGCAGTATATCGTGGTGCTTCTCAAATGCTCATGTGCATATAAATTACCCAGGATCTTGCTAAAATGCAGGATATTTTTCAGAAGATGTGGATGGGGCCTGAGATTCTGCATTTTAGCAAGCTCTAAGAGGTGATGATGCTGTTTGTCCATGAACCACTTGTTGATCAGTGAGAATACAGTGAGAAGCAGAAGCACATTTCCAGGGAAGCTAGTGAAGCCCAATGACCATCACTTGCACTGCCTCCCTTGGACATTGACAGTTGTCAGGAACTATAGGATATCGTAGGTAAAGGGAAGAAATCAGGCTGCAATTAGAAAGCATTTCTGGCAAAGTACTTAGAGACCTTAGGGGGCAAAAAAGACCTAGATCCCCAAGGTTTGAATAATTTGTTGTGACCTCTCATTCCAAATATTCAATGTGTATCTAATTTTGTAAATGATTTTATATTCTCTTATTCAAAATGGGCCCCCCAAAACATATAAATTTCATAGCCAGAAGACATGAGTATATGCCAGTGAAGAGTGGGAAATTCAGAGCCACACAAAAGCAGACCTGCCAGTTCATAATGAGCTGGGGGCAGACACATTGATTCTGGCCTGAGTTTGAGGATGATCATGAATAATGATCAGAACTCAGTTAAAGGCTACTTTTAATCTGACTTATTCCTTAAGTATCAAAAGGCAATGAAAAAAAATGTACAAGATATAAGCATAGGTATGAGTGAATATATATATTGCCTCCCTTATATCTCATGGATGTACATCCAAAGTTTGGTGGTCTAGTAATCAGAGTAAAGAAAGATGCCCAACTAGGCAGAGTGTTCTGTAACTGTGGAATTTTATATGTGATGGGCAGACTCTAGGGTGACGCCAAATGGTCCTCACCTCCTACTGTTAAAGTCTTTGTGTAGACTGCTCCCCTTGTAACTTGCTTCTAATCAATAGAATATGGCAAAGGTATTAGAATGTCACTCTCAGTATTACATTGATTACATTGTAGCAGACTGGAGAGAGAGACAAACTCTCCACTTGCCTTGAAGAAGTCATGTGTGAACTGTCTATGGAAAGAGCCACATGTCAAGGAACTGTGGGTGGCTTCTAGGAAGCCTCCTCTAGTCTAGCCCCTAAGGCCTCAGTTCCACAATCCCAAGGAACTGAATTCTTCCAACAACCACACGAGCTTGGAAAAGAACCTGAGGTCCAGATAGTAGGAATGCAGCCCTGCCAACACTTTGATTACACCTTGGTGACACTGGGCAGAAGACCCAACCAAGCCTGCCCAAACTTATGACCCACAGAAACTATGGGATAATAATACTGTATGTACTGACCTAAGCCACCAAGTCTGTAGTAATGTGTTACACAGCAACAGAAAATTCATATAAAGCATCATGCTACATTGGTACCCAGAAACCACTTATACTATCATATGAGGCCATGATACTTCTTCTGAGAGAGGCACCAAATATTGCCCCCAGGCCCAATATTCTGATTCCAGAACACAGAGATCTTGCCATCTATACCCCTGGAGCTACCTACCACTCCTTCCTGTCTTACTAGGCTTAGGACTTAGTGTATGTCTTTAGGAACCTCCATTGAAAATGTTGGCATAACCTATGCGAAAGACTAGCTATGTAATTCTTAAGACTTAGTACAAAATGAAAGGGTGAGCCCCTTTCAAATTTTTTTTAAAGAATTACAGGATGATGACAGCACAGTATTACACAAAGCATTGGGCCCATCTAAGAACAGGGCACTGTGCAACTGCAATAACTATATTCAATATGCCTTTGGCAAATTATTCAAACTGAACCTAAGTGTACTCATCTGTAGAAAATGGCACGCGATAACTGGCAGTAAATAATAGTGTGAAATGTGTGTATGTGGAAGTTCCTGGTCAAATTTAGGTACTCAATAAATACTCACTTTTTAAATCTTCCTTTGGGTCTGCTTATTATTGAAACATCAGCCTCAAACATACACATCTTTCGTTTTATTTTTCCAAACACGGATAATATGTGTCCTTCAGTTGTCCTAAGACACACTTGTCAAAGGTAAATCCAAAAGATGATTTCTTTTGAGAATTGTTATTTGTTTTCAGATCTTTCTTCCTGCTCTATTATTTTTTTTAATTGGTAAGTTACATAAAGATTTACAGCACAAATTTGAAAACATCTCAACATTTGCAAAAATAGATGTTTGTCATTTTATTACCCTACTCTTATAATCCACTGTTTAGGAGAGCATACTCCCATCTGTTATTCATGAGCAATATGGCGCACTCTACCTGGATCAGAACTATCACAGTGCAGTTCCTCAGCTGGGTTAAGGGTTGGAGTCAGAAGGAAGAGCTATCCGAATTCAAGCAGGTAGATAGACAGAAAAAGGCCCTCTGGTGATTCTGATAAGACAAGTATACAACTCACTACCATTACTTGGTTTGGATTTATTATTTTAGGAAAGATTTCCATACAGTTTGCCTTCTAGGAGTGGACAGGTTTATGCTTGTTTTCTATATAATTTTTTATGCGTCTATTGCCTTTTACAAGTTGCTACTCCCTAACCTCTCCACCATGTAAATTTTTCTTCAGGCAATATATGACTTTTAATATTGGGTCAGAGATCTGTTCATGCATACAATAAGATGGCTGATGGTCTACATTCAGAACATTCACACTTGCCCACTCCCATGAGTGCAAGAACCAATGCAGCCTTGAAGGAGTAAGCTGAATTACCAACTTATTTTATGTAAACAGGATAGGTAACTTCCTATCTGCTTAAGTAGAGTTAATATGCTCCTAATTTCTAGGTGACCACTACAAGAGCCCACTTCAACTTGGTCACTAATAGAATCACAGCCACATGTCCCCAGCATCTTAAGATTAAATTCAGAATTATTTTTTCTGAGACAATTTTGTAAATGCCAGTTGTAAGTATTGAACTTATTAAAATTATAACTTAGATTTATTATAATGTGTTGGATGGCATTTTGTGGGCTAACCTGGCACCCTAAAACTTGCTAACCGTGTTTTAATTATGTAAGTCATTTATAAACTCTTGGAATACAAACTCCACATTATTTTGGGGTCTTCGTGAATCTATAGCATTTAAAACCATCAATAGTACAGACCAAAAATTATGGGGGGGGAAATGATGCCTTAGTAATATACGTTCATTATTCTAGCGGAGTTTTTCTATGCTTATAAATTTGTTTCCCAGATTTTGTACCCTATAGGGCACACTGAGATTAATATGGATGTGTCATCCCTCCCTTCTTTCATGTGTTCATAGATTAAAAAATCATGGCAGAAACCATGAGAAGTTGGCCCATGTTCCATCTATGAGATCAGGAGGCTATATTTGACTTTCACATAACAGAAAAGTAGATTGACTATACTGAGGTAAAAAAGAACAACAACAAAAAGGAAAATAAGGAAAGAAAGCAATTAGAAAGGGTAAAAAGAAAGTTAGAACCCCATGAAAACCACGTGTTGATGTCGGATCCCAAGGGCAGACAGCACAAACCAGAGTAAAACAGAAAACTAGACCCCGGGGAATTGAGCTGGAAGCAAAGCCTGCAGCAAGTGTCCACAGCTCGCAGTACTCCTTAGAGAAATGAGATCCTATTTATTAAGTAAACCTCATTACTTTCATATTCACAGCAGAGAAAGAAAGAACAGGGCAACTTCTGGCAACTCAGTGACAGCTTAAATAAGTTCAGGTTCAATTCAGAGAGAATTACATCTTTTCTTGAAAGTGAACATTATTTCCACAGCTTATTAATGTCAATTCCACAAAGCTAAGTATTTGCATCTTCACATATGATTAAATGCAGTAGGCTTTCTACTCTCTGACCTTCAATAAAATTCCAGAAGAGTGGTAATCACAGTTTCAACCAAGGTTGAGTATCAGAGGAATAAAGAGACAGAGGTAGGGTCAAATAATTGTTCAGATTAGAATCAATAGGACGTATACAAAACGCAAAATGTGATGGAGATAGGACAGAAAAGCAAAGTTAGATTTGACTTGATACATGCTGAGGACACATCCATTTGGCACTAAGAATTAAGGCATTACTATACTCTTAGAAAAACAATTTTCAGTTTAAACCAAAATTTGATTCTGTCTAGACTGAATCTGATCTTAATGTACTTCTCATAAAGGTGTCAAGCTGTGTGATGGTTTCTTTTTTGGTTGCAAATATAAAATTAATGAGAATATAGATAGTGCCTATGAGTTCATTTATCAAGACCATAGAGGCTTCAGAGAAATCAATCTCATAGTACTCACTGAATTTGTGAGCTATAAAGTGCTTTAAGAAATGCACAGTAGCATTGCTGTGGTTCTCTATGTGCATGTGAGACACTCTTAAAACTTGGCAGATTTCAACAAGACAGTGGTGGGACAGGGTGTTGGTGTAAGAGGGGTTGTTAGGGAAGCAGGAGGGTGGTAAGGTTGCTCATTTAGAGATTTATCCTACAGGGATGAGTAGGTGGGCACTTCTTCCTCCAATTATAAAAGAAATAACTTGCATCATGGCCAGTGTTGCTCAATTGGTTGAGCATCATCCCATGCACCAAAAGGTTACTGGTTCAATTCCCAGTCAGGGCACATACCCAGACTGAGGGTTCGATCCCTGGTTGGGATGCATGAGGGAGACAACCAATCAATGTATCTCTCTATCCTTCTCCCTTTCTCTCTCTCTCTCTAAATTCAATAAAAATACATTTTTTAAAAAAACAAATAACTTGCACTCTGCCTGTCCCTCAGGAGTTTCCCTCTGCTGATGAGTCACCTTCCTACCATCAATCCTATTCTCACAAGTAGGCTTGACCTCCTCCCCACTGGTTGTCCTGCTATCAACAGACCCCACTCTGTGAAGGTAGAACAGAACGCAACACCTTCCCGTCATTCTGTGAAGAAACCTCCTTACAGCCAGTCTTGTTCCATGTGGAATGGGTCATCTTAAAGAAAAGTGATTTTCATGCCACCAGAAACACCCAGGACAGTCACCGGCATAGGTAAGGTGCAAATATGAAGTGGGTGGTTGTGGTTAGATTAGATAAGCATTTCCCATTTAGAATTTAACAAAATTTGAGAAGTACAAAGCAAAACAAAGAGGAAGAAATCAGATTGGATGGAAGATTTTTGCAAGGAAGAAAGAATCTATAGAATCAATGAGAATGAAACTTTTTAAATTAGGATGTAAGTCCTCGTTTAAGGTGTAGATCATTGATATTAGAATCTTTTTTTTTTAAATATATTTTATTGATTTTGTACAGAGAGGAAGGGAGAGAGATAGAGAGTTAGAAACATCGATGAGAGAGAGTCATCGATCAGCTGCCTCCTGCACACCCATTACCGGGGATATGCCCGCAACAAAGATACATGCCCTTGACCAGAATCGAACCCGGGACCTTTCAGTCCCCAAGCCGACGCTCTATCCACTGAGCCAAACTGGTCTCGGCTGGTATTAGAATCTTAAACATAACAAATGTAACAATAAAAGAAAACCTCATGGAAAGGGACTTTGCATGAGAAAATAAGCATTAACAATAAGAATTTAACTATCGCCCTTAAAAGAAATACTAAAGAAAGGCCATAGTTTGCGTGTTAGTCAGTGTCAGCTGCAATGACGTATTTCTTCTTTTTGTCTTGTTAACCTTTTATAAAGCAATGTTATTTTAAATTAAGTTGGATATCTTCCATATTAGTAAATTTGTGTTAGAGGAAAGACTGAAGCACCATGCACAGACCATTTTTATTGACTTGGCTTCCTTTCCCCTCTTCTCAGTTTTTAGTCCTCAAGTTTCATTTTTATGCATCCATTGTGCAAAATTCATTTTTTAAACATCACATTTCGCTACATTAGGATTATGATAAACAGACATTTAGAAATCTCTGTACACTCTGTAAAGCATTAAAATAATAGAAAATATGCATTAGATGGAATAGAAAGTGTGAAAATGCTCCATGAAACCTATTATAGGCTTTCTCACAATCCTCCCTACCATTTTGTTACCAGTGACTGAGGTGGACTCAGCACCGGAAGCATGGGGTCTGAGTGGCAAATATTCACTGTAGAATGAGGTGAGAGGAATGGCAGAATGACAGAATGAGACACCATAAAGGTACATCATTGGATTCTAAAGAATAAAAGATAAATTGCTTTCTAATAAAAAAAAAAAAGATTTTAAGGCTAAGAAAAATGCTAAGAAACTATGGTTTTAGCTCCAGGTATCTAAAGATCTTAGAAGTCATGATTCCCATGCTTACAGCAAGAAAAAGTTTTAAAAGCTAAAAATCAACAACTATTCTTAGACCAATGAAAGAACTGAGGTTGGAGGGCAAACCGCCAACCCAAAATCTGTAAGGACAGGCAAAAAGAATCACAGCCAAGGACAGCTTACCTGAAGCAAAAGCTGCTGGAGCATAAACTGCTAGAACACCTTAAGGGCATATCGCTGAGTGAAAGAAGCCAGTCTGAAAAGGCTACATACTGATTGATTCCAATTGTGTGATATTTATGTGATATTCTGACAAAGGCAAAACTAGAGATACTTTTTAAAATCAATGGTTGTCAGGGATTTTGTAGGAGACAAAGTGGGATAAACAGGTAAAGCACATAAGATTTTTAGGATGATTAAATAATTCTGTATGATAGTATAATAGCAGATCTATGGCATTATGCACTTTTCCAAATTGATATAACTCAAACAGTGAACCTTAATGTACACAAAAGTTGTGATAAATCATTCTGGAGATCAGGAGATCCAAGGAAGCAATGTGGACTGTGGTAAGAGAATCTAGATGTATTCTAAGTGTATGAAACATTCACTGAATGTGGTTTGGGGCAAAGATGCTGACCTAAGTGACTCTGGAAATGAGTGCAGTCTGGAAGACTAAAGGAAAAGGAAGCACCCTGTATTCCAGTTGATCGAGTTATTTCTCATTTCTCATATGGACACAGTATACATGTATAGGGAACAGAACAATTAAGTGGATGGGATGGGTGGCAGATGGTGGGAGTGAGGTTTCTCCCTGTTGGAGTGAGCATTTACAGTTAAGCAAGAGGAGCAGGCTACAATAATTTATAGAGCAATGGATCTGAATTGGAGTCATCCGCAAGAAATCATGTTTAGTTTATATAGATAAAAATACTTATGTATAGAAATTTGTGCGTTTGCATGGGTTAGTATACACACACATTTCTTTGACATGTTAATAAAGAGGGCCAGCCTAAATACCTAGCACCCATTAAAAAAATAAATAAAATAAAAAGACTATTATCCTGGCCTGCTCTAAAGTTTAAGCACTTTGAAACATTTTATCTAAATATGGCAATATTTATACGATAATTTATGTGAAAACCAAGATTTATCCTATACGTTATCCAAAATTTATTTGACCGTGTTTGGATTCCATAGGAACTAGAGATGGTATTTTGATTTTTCAACTTTGTTATAAATACTTAAGTTACTAAGTTCCATTATCTCTCATTCTCTCATTACTGGGGCCTTGCTTATCCAGCAAAGGCAAAGGCCTGAAACTTACCTTCTTGAGAACACACACACACACACACACACACACACACACACACCAGAAAAACAAGCCACCCATCTATCCTTCAAGAGAGCAGTAGTTTTTCTTTTTCTTCTTCTATTTTCCCAAATAACAAAAGCTGAAAAGAACTGCCGAATAGGGTTGCAGGAAACTTTCTAGGACTCTTGCTTGAAGGCGTTTGAATAGAAAGTAAAAATACAGAGGATTTGAAAAACTTCTAAAATTGAAAGTCGGATAAAGATATATAAGAAAAGGAGTCTCTCGAGGGATTTTTAATAGATCTGTCCTAAGAACCATGCAGTCAGGAAGAAAACATGCAACCTTTAATTAAAAATAGGACCTGACCCCACTTTTTTTCAGTACAACAAGACTACTCTACTTTAGATGGATAAGTAATTAATCCATATGCATAACTAATTAGTTAGACTATCAACACAGTACTTTAGAAATTAGTAATACCAGAAAACCTAGAATGTGAAGATCTTTTGGAAATACCCTTTGACAATGTAAACATAAAGCCCTATCATTCTATATGTTTATCCAACTAACCCATGATCAAAACACCAACAGAAATTGCCACATAATTTTTTTTAATCCTCACCTGAGGATATTTTTCCATTGATTTTTAGAGAGAGGGAAAGAGAGAGAGAGAAATATTGATGGGAGAGAAACACATCGATTGGTTGCCGTTTGCAAGAGCCCCAACCAGGGCTGGGGCAGGGTATGTGCCTGCATTTAGGGTATGTGCCCTTGACCAGAATCAAACCAGGACCGTTTGGTCCGCAGGCCTATGCTCTATCCACTGACCCAAACAAGCTAGGGTTCCCAAACACTTTTACTGTCATCTCGATTTATAATTGACTAGCTTGTAAGCTTTATACTCATATTACAGATATATTCATATATAAGGCTGTTATTAACATTGTGACCCCAAGGTCACTATGGACATTTTCCAATACCAAACCTGTAGTTATCATATATATCCTTTAGATATATCCAACCCCCAATCCTCCTGCCCCAAAAATCTTTCAAATTGTCATTCAACAAAGATATATTAGTTTAATATTATTTCTTCCCAATTTTACATGTCTAGATAGAAGAGAACTCTTTTCCAGCAATTTAAAAATTAAAGAGATTGTATCGGTACCAGTCTACAATGCTGACATTTTCCTGCACTGGTTGTTAAAATACTAATCCAATTGTTGAGGTCTACACTTACTGCCTTATCCGGAGTAACTAAGAATATTGCCATGGAGCAGTGGCAATAGAGGCTGGAATGGAACCAGATGCAGTGCTGGCAAATATGTGTCCCCTACTTCCACTTGCACATCTGCCTCCTTAAGGGGCAGCATGGCAGTAGTCAAGAGCAATGGCTGTCACTGCCTCAAAGCAGTACAATACAGATGAGGGGAGGGGTGTGGATGGCAGGCCAGGGAGCACTGGGGAAGGTATTGGTGACAGAGGACCAACCCAGAGCCTCCCTGGTCCAGGCCACAATGGAATCACTGACATCCAGGTGTGTACCTTGCTCTGAACCAAGGGCATCATGCCAGCTGCCCTCCAACTGCATAGAAGTACTGAATAGAGGAAGTGAAACAAGGAGGTCTATGTGATTCACTGTCGTGATTGAGAAAAAGGCATCAAAGCTACTGACAACTTCCTCAAACAAAATATCACATTAACAATAATTCGTAATCAACTAACAATTTCGAAATTGTTGGAATAATTTGATAAATGTAGATGACTTTGCAAGTTATAACACTTGGTAACCTGTCTTAGGATACGTCAGATAAGTTAGAAAATAAAATAATTATTTTTTAATGTTTCTTGTGCATTGATTTATATATCAATTTGTCCTACCATCTGGTTAGTAGTATTTTTAATATTATTATTTTTTTCATTTTGCTATCATCACCCCAGTCCATGAGGATGAGGGCCTATATCTAGATTTGTTTGCCAATGCATCCCCAAAGAAAAACAATGTGCTGACACATCATAAGCCTCAAAATATTATGCAATGAATGGTTAAATAATTAAATAAACACAAACTTTACCAGTAGTTATAATTTCTCAACTCTCCCTAAATCTAATGTCAGTAATTCAACTTCACAAAAATGTTATTAAAAATCTAAGTGTAAGGCACCATGGGAATTCTGTGGAGGGTATAAAGAGGAATCCAATTCCTGCTCTCAATTTAAAATCTAAGACTTGCTCTAGTCAGTTTGTCTCAGTGGATAGAGCATCAGCCTGCAGACTGAATGGTCCCTGGTTCAATTTTGGTCAAGGACACATGTCTGGGTTGCGGGCTCGATCCCTAGTAGGGGCCGTGCAGGAAGCAATCAATGATCCTCTCTAATCACTGATGTTTCTATCTCTCTCCCCTTTTCCCTTCCTCTCTAAAATCAACAAAAATATTATTTTTAAAAAATAAATAAAATAATATAAATCTAAGGCTCTGCAGGAAACAATATACCTAACAGCATGCACGTGGCCACACCCTATGGTACTTTAGCCTTGACAGTGGATGAAGGGTTTGGGATTTCAGGACTGTGCCTGTCCAATGTTGTTCTAGAAGTACTGCTCCTTCACATTTGCGGTTGTCAAGTGAAGAAAACACTGCACTTTCTGGTTTTGTAAACCATTAACAGATGCTTCATCCCACTTGTTTTTGCTTTGCTTTTCCCTCTTTAAAGTTAGAAAATAATATTATGCATTTTTAATAAATATTGATGCTTTATGAATTCTACTACATTCTGTTGAATCCCATCCTTGCAAACACGTTGACCTTCTTGCCTAATGTGTGGCAACCAATGTGCACACATGCTGTTTGTTCCTCATGAGAAGCAAACCACATGGATGCTTAAAGGTTTAAACAATTCCTAGCCAACCACAGAGGAAAAATAGAAACAATTTCATTACCTCACTGGTGTCTTATTTATCATTATTCATAGAAAATAAGGTAGAAGAAAACATCAGGATGCAGATTTAATGAAATAATTTTGAGCAATAAAGACTTGTAGATTCCATAGACCATTTGTAACTTCTTCAGCTGCACAGATTTGACAGGTTATATATGGAGAGGCACGACAATCCTTTATAAGTATTAGAAGAACACCCTTCTGGAACATCCCACCAGTCACAGATGGAGGATTCTATTTACCCTTTAGATGGCAAAAAATAAAAGCCTTTACTATGATCGACAGCCAACACATCCATAACATAAGGTACAGGTTCACCCAGCTCTTTATTGCCACATGCGCAGCCTCAGCTCTTCAAGTACTTGTGACCTAACTCCTAAAAGTGCTGAAATGTAAAGCCACACTCATTGCAAAGGAAGTTTCTTCCACTCCACTCTAGTGTGACTTGAACCTTTTTAAGGTCTCCAACAAGGGGATGATGAGAGCAAAATTAATATGTGGCCTATTCATATACAAAGACAATAATAAAAATATTGCCTTGAAACCTTATACCACTTTCATAAACATTATGTTACTTTAGAATAGAAATTAACATCTTTTTCTGAACATCCTCATAACAACCTGCTCTGTCATCACCATTCATTTGATAAAAGATAAAGCAATGACAATGGGCCTTTTGGGGAAAACCTCCTCACACAAGCCATCATGTGGAGCTAAAATATCTCTAGATGAAACAGAGCCCGAAGTTTACTTTTAGGATTCAGCTGGGTTAATGCAGGAAATATAACACAGTATTTCTCTAGTATCAATTTATTTATCTGTCTTTCACCCCCATGTTACAAAGAAATTTAATGGTGTTTTGTGTTTATTCAGTTGAGTTTCGCTCTATGCCTTGTCACTGGCAATAAAAAGATAATGGAATAAATAATAACACATAAAAGAAGTTGGCAACGCTTTCTAGTTACACAGATTATAAATCCAAGCTAATAAAAAGTTTCATTTCAAAATATAGTGCAACAAAATAAATTAATACTAAATCAATACTTTACAATATATCAGTGTCCCGTACACGGTAAAAGCACAAAGTGACTAAAGAACCCCACATCTTATCTCTCACTTCCTTTTATCATGCTGCACTTTGCATCTTTGGGCAGTATTCATATGATGAACTGAAATTCTAATACCAAACAAAACATAGTGGTAACTGCTTTAAAAGTCTTGATACCAATTTCTCTATGAATCCTAAAAACTACTCCAAACCATCAGACTGTCCCCAATTCGATGTTGTCCCTGAGAAGAGGGAAAGTCAACCAAAACAAAGTCTGAACCTTTCCCCAGGAGTATCCAGATTGGACAGTGCTTTCCACTCTAGGCTGAGGGGACACTGGCTGGAGAACGGGACACAATTCTTGCCCTCGCAGTCTTCCCCATCATTGTGCAAAAGACCAAAGGAGAAGAAGAATAAGAAAACAGGGTAGAGGAATAAAGACCATGCATCTTTTTCTCTACAGAAGAGATGTATTTTAAACGCAGTATCTTCAAGCAGAAGCAAACTGTTAATGGAAGACAAGAGAATTGTGATGGGAATGGGGATTCCTTTACCAACCACATGCCTGGGCTTTTTCCAACACCTAAGAGGTTGAAAAAATTACAAAGAGCATAAAATAACTGGCAAACATATTAACATAAACTGAAAAACATAAGTCTGTTTTTCTTGAGACCATATAAATCAACCAAATGTTAAGATAAAAATGAAAACAGCCTTGTTTTCACACACTGTTAATATACAGTAAAAAAGTACCTACTGGTCAAGCTACCTACCTCTACCATGGCCAAATAATCTGTCCTCCTCACCACAATTATTTTAGATGCTTATTGTATGAAGAGAAAAAGAAATGTCATGGACTACTAAGATTCAATTTGGCCTACTAAAAACAATACCAATACAAGTGATTCCAATGGCCGTCGCTGGGACAATTTGAGAAGCAAAATGTATAAAGTAATATGGGATTACAATCCAAAGCATAAAATAAATGATCGTAAGTCCACACTAACATGAATAAGTGATTGACTAAATCACTATATAGAAGATACAATTCTCCTGTGCAGAAGGATTCCAACCAGTATGTGGGTACTCCACCCTCAAGGAGAAGGAGCTGAACCTCCACCCCAAAACTCCTTAAGTGTGGCTGCACATGGTAACTGCAATCCAAGGAGTACAGCATGGAAAAGGGTGGGAAGGAGTAACTACAGTGGAGAAATCTGACAAACGCTACTTCACCAAAGGATCAAAATTCACCTCAACGGTGATGCCGCGGGTGGATAGTATGTACTCCTGACAGGATACGATGAAAATGGCCATTATACTTCTGTGATATTCCTCCCAAGATCCCATAAACCCAGTCAAATAATGAAAAAATATCTAATTCCAACAGAGGGGCATCTTATAATATCCCAACTAGAACTTCTCAAAACTGTCATGGTCACCAAAAACAAGCGAAGTCTGAGAAAACTGTCAAAACCAAGAGGAGCCATAGGAGACATCACACCTAACTGTAACCCTGGGTAGGATCTTGAAACAGGAAAAGAACTTTAGATAAAAACTAAGAAAATGTGAATAAATGAGTACCTACTTAACAATAATAAATCAATATTGGCTTATTAATCTTAGCAAAAGTCTCATCATAATGTAATACGTTATTAATAGTGGAGACTCAGTGTGGAGGTTCATGGGAATTCTGTATTACCACATAATTTGTAAGTCCCAAACTGTTCTCAAACAGAAATTTTATTTTAACAAAAGCTATGCAAACATAAATCTACTGCGCCACTCATAATTTTCAGTTTAACAAAACAATTACCTTTCATGCTATCATCTATTAAACGTAAGCTGTGATGGAAAAATAAATCTGACATCCCAATCAAACTATGCCTTTGTGCAGGCATTTACTTGTCAATAAATTTTTAACCTAATGAAGACAAATGAGATAAATAAGCTGGACAAAACATTAGCTTAATTCTCTATATATTTATAGGCAGTCATTGCATCCTCTATGAATTTTTCTTTATTTACAAACCAGGTGTGTTGTTTGAAGAGATATTTCAAAAACGTAGATGTCCTGCTTTGAAAGATAGGTGAAAACATACTGCCTAAGCCCCTATAGGTAGGTATTAATTTTCTCTTCACTTGTAAATTGCTGGCTTTGTACTCAAATACGGTGCTTTTTTCCCTTCACTGTGGATCTTGTCCCCCTACTGTGTAAAGAGAGAAAAGTTCTACTTTCTATTGCAAAGTCATAATGCTAAATTTGTGTCACCATCCTTGTTTCTACGGCAACAGACTGATGTCAGAAAAGTGGTCAAGACCAATCCAGGACAGAATGGAAACGTGTCTTCTGCTTCTCTTCTGGGTGGGCCCTCTCGGGAAATACCTCCACCTCTGGGCCCGGGATTGCATCCTTGGCCTTAGAATATTTTGCTACTCTCCATTCTTTAGGTTGTTAGCTTTCAGCCGAGAAGATAATCCTCAGGATAAAGCAGGTTAAAACCCAAGTTCCCAATTTCCATCAAGAGTGGGGCAATGATACTTTTTAAATACTTAATTATGTATGCATACTTTCCATACCCTTGTGTTAAATGTGCTGTTAGAAGAAAAGAGTCAGTGGGAGGAAAAATAATCCACTTAGTCATTTCCTGCAGGCTTAAACTGCTTTCTCTCTTGAAAGAACAAATAGTAACAATATTCCATGGTGCCTAAATTCTTTAGAAAATCCTATTTAAAAAGACACATGCATACATATGTCTGCATATTGTGTGTGTATATATATATATATACATATATATATGAAATGTTCTTATGTACCACTTGACTCTTGGGTTGTTTTTTCCTTATAACTTGAGTGTTCAAAGTCAAACCATTTTATATAACCACCACTTATTAAGCATCTATCTGTTGTTATAGATAACTACATTGGCACTGTGTCTAAGTGCCAATGTAGTTATCTATAACAACAGATAAGGTATAGTCATGTCTTTCAAAAAAGGTGTGTGACCTAGTGGGATGGGGGAGGTACTGTGAGAGTGTCCTCAGAAGTTTCATGTCTACCCGGGCCTCACCATGTGAACCTCATTTGGAAAAAGGGTCTTTGAAGATGTAGCTACCTTAAGGTGAGAGCATACTAGCTTAGAACTAATCCATGGCTGCTGTCCTTATAAGAAAAGCAGAAAGACACACAGAGGCTGTCCTGTGACAACAGTGGCAGAGATTGGATGATCTGTAAGCCAGGGAATGCCAAGGACTGCCAGCAACTACCAGAAACAAGGAGAGGAGCAAGGAAGGGCCCTGCTGTGGAACCTTTAGAAAGAGCACAGCCCTGCCCATGCTTTGATCTCAGACTTGTGGCCTCCAGAACTGAGAGAGAACACATTCCGGTTGTTCTAAGTCACCAGGTTTGTGGTACTTGGTTGCGTCTACCTTAGGAAACCAACACGGGGTGACACTGATATATATGCAAGAGTTTTTGTAAGGATTGACTCCATTTAAATAGAACCCTTTAAAATGATCACACATACACACACACCAGACTTCCATATGAAAACGGTTGTTCTCCATGTAACATAAAATACAAACAACTGGGCCCTTGCTAGGTGGCTCAGTTGGTTGTAAGTTTGATTCCTGCTCACAGCACATACCTAAGTTATCCCCAGTCAGTCTATACTTCTCTCTCACATCAATGTTCCTCTCTCCCTCTCTCTCTAAAAATCATAAAAACATATCCTCAGCCAAAACCAGTTTGGCTCAGTGGATAAAGCGTCGGTCTGTGGACTGAAAGGTCCCAGGTTTGATTCCGGTCAAGGGCATGTACATTGGCTGCAGGCACATCCCTGGTAGGGATTGTGTAGGAGGCAGCTGGTCAAAGATTCTCTCTCATCGATATTTCTAGCTCTCTATCCCTCTCACTTCCTCTCTGTGAAAAATCAATAAAATATATATTTTTAAAAATATCCTCAGGTAAGGATTAAACACACACACACACACACACACACACACACAGCACAAACAATTAAGATGGGGATTAGGGAAGCAATAGGATTTAATTATTTTCTTGGTTGTTAACAGGCCTGTTCCTATACCTTGCATTGTACCCATTCATTCAACAAAGTGGTTGAGCCTTCCGATTATAGGATAAACATATTTGGGTGAGGTTTCCAGCCATGGCTAACAAGCAACATAAAACTAAAGACCTGTGAAATGAAATTATCAGTCACAGACCCTCTAGGTTTCCAAAACACAAGCAAGCTGCCTCCTACAAGCCCTTCCTTCCCCTCGCTTCCCCCTTGATTATTCAGTGTTTTCAAAGACAAACTGCCGACGAAATGCTTTCATCTTTGAACATGAAGCTGCCTCCGGCTTTGCCAGCCCCATTACATTTTTATGCATCCAATTCCTCTCTCTCAAGGGGCATGTCCAGGGAGGTGACAGGCCAGCTATGATGCCTGGGCCATGCAGGCCCTTCACAGAAGGGTGTCTAACTGATTAAATGCTTAGCATGCAAACCCACATGAACCATGGAGCCAGGAATTAAGACGCCCTCTCTCACAGCACATCACCCAGGAAGTCAGCCTTTGAGCAGAAGTAAATCCATTTTAAATAGCATTAACATTTCCTGGGTCTCTTCTATAACCGTTCTTGTGCCACTTTATATTCCGGATGTGTTTGGACTAAACAAATAAAACCATCTAACCCTACTTTATGACTGCTATATACTGACATAAAAAGGAAACCAAAATAACAACAAAAGGCACCAGGAAATTGAACCTTCTTAGATAAACTTCTTGGGTGGTTTTAGGGTTTCCTTTTACCAGTACTGGAAATAGCAAAATAAACAGCTGGCTCCTCCAGAAAGGGGAAGAGGGAGAAAGCAAAGAGAGAGGGATTAAATAAGAAAACACGGGATGGAGGTGGGGGGAATCAAGTAGTCAAAATAACAAGAAAATGGAACTTCAATGACGTTAAAAATGAAAGATGGTAAGGAGCCCTCTGCCCTTGTCATTATGTGGAAAAGCATGAGAGAAGCACCTAGAACTCCATGGAGCCCCCAAGCCCATTCTGATTCCCTTCCCTTGCCAGTGTCTCAAGACCCCTCTTCTCTCACCCACATTTCAACAACTTTGCTGAGCCACTGAGCACAGCCTGCTTTCCCAGAAACACAGGGCAGCATGGATTCCGTTACTGACATCTTTACCAAAGTAAAATTTCTGTGGCTTCTTCTCATCAGAGGCTATTTCAGGGTTTGGTTTTTCTATTAAAAAATGAACAACTTAAATATATATATGTGTGTGTGTGTGTGTGTGTGTGTGTGTTGTGTGTGTTTGTGTGTTTGTGTGTGTGTTTCCAATTATACGTATGTCTATATTTCAGTAGATTTACAATTTCTGTAGGAAAGTTTGAAAAATATCAGTTGTACACTTCCAAGTCTTTACTGTAAACATGGCTTGGGCAATCTATACTAATAAAAGGGTAATATGCTAATTAGACCCAGAGACCTTCCGGATGTCCTTCCGGACAAAGCCACAGTAGCAGGGCCAAGGTGGAGGTGGTTGGTGGAGGTGGTTAGGGGTGATCAGGCCAGGATGGGAGAACAGTTGGGAGTGGTCAGGCTGGCATCGGGAGAGGAAGTTAGGGGCAAGCAGGCTGTGGTGAGGGGGGGGCAGTTGGGGGCAAGCAGCCTGGCCGATGGAGGCAGTTGGGCGTGGCAGCCCAGCAGGGGGGCAGTTAGGGGTGAGCAGGCCAGCAGAGGGGGGCAGTTGGGGGCAAGCAGGCTGGCAGAAGGGGGCAGTTGAGGCAAGCAGGCTGCTGGGGGGGGGTGTGCAGTTAAGGATGATCAGGCCGGTAGGGAAGGGCAGTTGGGGGCAATCAGGCTGAGGCGAGGGGGCGGGGGCAGCCACTTAGGGGTGATCAAGCTGCAATGTAGGCACAGTTGGGCGCAATCAGGCAAGCAGGTAGAGTGGTTAGGGGCATCAGGCAGGCAGGCAGGTGAGCAGTTAGGAGCCAGCAGTCACAGATTGCAAGAGAGATGTTTGACTATCGGTGGGATCAGGACTAAACCAGCAGTCGGACATCCTCTGAAGGATCCCAGATTGGAGAGGGTGCAGGCTGGGCTGAGGGACACACACACCCGTACATGAATTTTGTGCACCGGGCCACTACTATACAAATAAAAATCAGTAAATCAATATAAAACAATTCCTAGGCATATTCCAGCCCCCAGCCAGGCAGCCAAGATACTTTCCAGAGGGTACCTCCCACACTCGGGAGGGCCTGCTAGATACTAGGTACCCTTCTCTCCCCCTCCCCTATGGCTCTGCTGGTCTCTGCCCAGTTGTTCCTATATCAGGGAGTCTAAGCAGAAAAGCAACCACCCAATACTCCTGAACTCTTCCTCCAGTTTTATTTCTATTCACATTGTATCTCTCCCACTGATAATACTGTTATATTGGCTTGTGGATTTCCAGTTCCTGGGGACAAGGACATTGACAGTTTGGCTCACTGCCACATACCCAGCCCCCAGAAGTACCTGCTCTCACAGGCTCATTGATGGATCTTTGATGAGGCATGAACAACTCTCAGTTTGGTGCTGCGTCCTGGGATTGCCTTGAGGTGTTTACTCTAGAAAAAAAAAAGCGAGTCAGACACTCATGTTCCTAGCCTTTCTGGACTCAAGTGCTTTGTTGTAGAAGATCCAGGCTTGAGGAGAGTTCATGCTGGTGAAAGTAAGCAGATTTAACAATAAACAACTTCATTTTCAAGCATTAAATGGCCTACATCCAGGGCTCTGGTAGACATCACGTGGCCTGGAGAAATGTGCCAAGATGTTTGATCCATTTCCTTCAAACCAACTTATAAAGACTTGAACCCCACTGACTGCAGAACACAGGGTCTGGTTAGCATCCAAGTCACTCTCGGAGCAACAAGAAAAAAAAAAAACAAGTACACAAAGTGAAATGTCTTAGAATGGCAACTGAAAACTCCAAGTGAGTCTCAAGGAACTACAAACCTAGAACTCTAATGAAGACATTTACCCACTTTCTCTAAATCTACGGCTATCTTCCAATCTGGCTGAAGCACCAGTATAATTTCTAGGCCACAAATTCCATCTGCATTCTTTCTTCCTCTAGTAAGATATACAGAGAAGGTATTCCTGGAGGCCTTAAAGTTGGTTTAAGTATAATTCAGAGATACATTGTTGGAAGTTGTGCTGATTCCCTGTCCTTATTCGCATTGACTGGGCCAGTGTAGGCAGGACCCATCTCATCATCTGCCCCCTACCCTCCACACACATACCCCAAACAGGCATGTGCACACACTCACACAAACACACACATACACACTCATATACACACACAGCCCACAGCCAATGACTAACCGACACCCCTGGGTGACAAGGTGTAGTGTGGTTTACTGTGAGTTTATGCCTCCCTAGTCCCTCCTTTCACCCCTACAACTAATGTATATCTACCCAAGACTAGAATTTACCTGAAACCACATCCTTGCTCAGTTCTCTCCCCTCCCTAGCCTGCATCACCTCTCCCCTCCAGCCTCTCCAGGAAGAGCAACCTCTCCATAACTATGGCACCTGAACCCCTCAGGCTCTACGCTTGAAAACCCACCATAAAATAATCTACATCCAGGTTAGACTATTGACTTAAATTCCAAAATTAGCATGGTTTGAGTGAGATTAAATTGGAATAAATCCTTCCTCATGTTAAGAATACTTAAATTTAACAGGTGCTAAGTGTATAGAACTACAAAGATACTGAATGCAGGAGAACATTTCCTGTTTCAGTTGACAAGTTCATTGCCACCCCTGCTGTGCCACTAACTGGGAGGAAATGCTCAATGCAAATAAATGCTGCAATGTGCCATAATACCTTTTTCTTTTGCCCCTTGTCTGCACCTATAGTTGGTTAGTTTGCTTTTGTTTGTGTATTTGTTTTTAATCTGTTAAATGTAGAGTTGACTCTGAACCTTAAAGGAAGTATTATTCTAATTTCAATGTTTTGTTTTATGAAGCTGGTTCTGTGTAGTTGCTGGATTTTAAGAGGGCTCTAGCTCATGGTTTCTATTATAACTTTCTATGGATTATCGTCAGTTAAGAATTTAATCTGTCTCCTGCATTTTATTAGCAAACTGTGAATTATCTTCACAATATGCAGGCTTGGTCCTATCTGGTCAGTTATTTCTCTTAGGAATTATAACGCCTCTTGAGAACTTGGTCAATTGCTTTTTTACTTTTAGTTCTCGCTTTTTAGTAATAATATTATTTTTTTTAAAAAAACTTCAATGAAGATATAGTATTTATTACCGTCTCGTGAATTCTCTTGAATGCATTTATTTATTAGATTTATAAACTACTTTCTCAGGGACTAGTTAGATTTATATTTCAGTCAATTTTCTGTTTTCACACATTATATTAAAAATACACACTGCCTTAATTAAAATGACACCACAATGTAGCTATACATTTTTTTGAGGATAATGTTCTTTCTTTGTTGCTTAATATAATCCAAAAAGTTACTAATAAACCTGATAAGAACACACATTTCCTGCATTATAGAGATATATTCAAAAAGAAAGGAAGAATTAGCTCTCAGAGTATTTATGCAAACAAAAGTATGTGTAATAAGTAGGAGAATTTCTATTTTATTATTAACACAAGCAAAAATATATGCATACATATATCTATATCTACACTAATAAAAGAGGAAAATGCTAATTGACCCTACCTTCCTTTGCCCACAGCCAATCAGAGTGAATATGCAAATTAACCCAACAAGATGGAGGTAATTTGCATATGCAGGCGGGAGCAGTGTGAAGCCTGCTATGAGGGAAAGGGGGGCAGTGGAAGGAGCTACTGGAGTGGGTTCCGGCAGAAGCAAGGACTTCCTGGCTCTAGGTGGCCTAGGAGTGGGGAGGTGCCGGCTCCTGGGCAGCTGGGGTGGGGAGCAGGGACTTGCTGGCTCCCAGGCAGCTGGGAGTGAAGCCAGAGGCGTATTCTTGCACAAATACTGTGCAATGGGCGTCTAGTATATATATATATAAAAGGCTAAGAGTGTGTTTGACCAGTAGCTATGATATGCACTGACCATCAGGGGGGCAGGCGTTCAATGCAGGAACTGCCATGACATGAACTGGCCATTTAAAAATAACTGCACCATGGATGTGACATCATTACCCGGCACCCACTGGCTGGGTTGCAGGCTGCATTTTGCGCCATGGGATTTTGATAGTGTTGGCTGAGATTTGGTGAGGTGTTGCTCCAGGGTGGTGGTGGGGCCTGTGTCTCCCTTGGGGGAAGCCAAGTGTTGGTTTGTTGGCACCAGGTCCATGGTGCCATTTATTTTTAAATGGATAGTGTGCATTATGCCAGCTCCTGTGTTGAGCTTCTGCCCCCTGGTGGTCAGTGAGCATCATAGCTACTGGTCAGAAGGATGGACACTTAGCCATGTATATATATAGATAGATATATTCCTATGGATTCAACAAACAGGTAGAATGGTACATTTTTACTTTTCTTAGTTTCTTTTTTTTTTTAATTAAATCTTTGTTGAAAGTATTACATATACTCCCCTTTTCCTCCATTGACCTCTTCTAGCCTGCTCCCGCCCCCAGCCCCAGACCTTCACCATCCTATTGTCTTTGTTTATACAAGTTCTTATGTTGATCTCTTCCTACCCACCCACCCTCCCTCACCTTCCCTCTGAGATTTTCTTAGTTTCTTAAAAAATGGGGATAATGAAAATTACCTCATAGGATTTTGAAGAGGACGGAGCCTGGCAGGTAGTGAGCAATCACTAAACACCAGCTCGACTGTTACATAACACGGTATTACTGGTTCAGCAGTCCTGTGCTTAGGTCTGGACACACAGTATGAGTGGGTCCATGGGTCCCTGACACATGAAGAAGTCAAGACGTCTGGAAGTCTTACCACCTAAGCTTTGGCTAAAGAAACTGGCCCTGAACTCTGAAAAGATGATTCGATTTTGCTCTGAATGCCCATACAGGTCAGGATGAGAACCAATAGGTGGAAGCTGTGGATGATAGACTTTATTTCCACACATAGAAGAACTCCTGCCTGCCACAGTAGGAAGTGGGTTTCCGGTCACTGGAGACTTCAAGTCAAAGCAGGGTAATAACTCGTCAGCTTCAGGTCTTCAATAACTCCCTCCCAAACAGAGTGTTTGATCACCTCAATATTTTATTCCACTTTATACAAACAAATTTTTAAATAAAGAGGATCCTTTCCTTTAAATGATGTAAATGACAAAATGCTCAAAATGGGAACCTTTATCCTCGGGTTTGGAGATACATTTCTTGACACGGTGTGGAGGGCTTTTTAAGTAGTCCTTTCCATTTTAGCACTGGAGAGCTTAAAGCCAGGAAATACACTGGAGGGGTAAAAACGTTGGCAGTTTTGGATAATAACTACAACCTTGGATTTGATGCTAATCTCTTTGATAAGATAAATAAAGCGTACCTCAGACTTTTCTAGTAGCCATGCTCTTTCTGATATATTTTAAAGGGCAAGTCATGTGCATTTTGTGAATATAATAGGCTGTTTTCTTTCTTTTGACTTCTCGAAGCCTGAGGACTTTTCCAAGAGGGGATGTGGTTATGAGAATGACTTTAATGTGAGAACTGATGATCTAACTTGTCATCTAGATGTAGATATGTCCAAAAAAGCCCCCATTCTCATGTTTTAGACACTAGCTCATATAATTTGATTATTTTCACTACATACAGTACATAAATGTAAGATGTTACAGTCACTTTATCTGGCTAGCTTTAATCTAACAGCAAGTTGTTTTCTTTACCAAATGTTCAATTCGATGTATAAATAGGAAGTGCCTGCTATTTGCAAAGCACGGCACTATCTAGTACTACTGGGACTTTCGCAGTAGAAGTCGTGACCTCAAGAAGTTGGCAATCCAGTACAGATGTTAAGAGTGAGCATGTAAACAAACAGTGCAAAGAAGCATGTGGAAAGCACTAGCGCAGAACTACTGCGCTCTGGCGCACTGACACGTTCGGAGAGGGACCTTGAGGAGGCTTTGCAGAAGAGTGGCGTAGGACCTGGGTTGGACCTTGCAGCCTGGGTAGAATTTTGAGAAACAAAAACTGAAAAAGAAGCATGCTCTGAAGAAAGAAGAGACGAACAAGCAGGGTGAGTTCACGTGGGGGAAATCAAGTTGACTTGTTTGGCCATAGGCTGTAGCGTAGGGCACAGCAATGAAGAAACAGGCGGAAATGCAAGCTGCAGGTTCACAGAGCCATGTCCCAGTGAACACTCAAGTCAGGAGGAATCTCAGTGACCCTTCGTCCAATTTCTTATGTTTGCAGATGTGGAAAATAAAAGCCCCTTTTCCTATGTTTCATTGTTTAGGCACCCTGTTCTAGATGCGTAACTTCTTTTTAATTTGATTATTTGAGCCACTTTCCACTGATAGGCTCAAATATAATTCCAATGCAAGCTGTTGGAAAGAAGGTTAACAAACTCACCTGTGAAACAGACATACACATGAGAAACAATGACCACATTTTCTTTTTTCTTTTTTTTCTTAATATATTTTATTGATTTTGTACAGAGAGGAAGGGAGAGAGAGAGTTAGAAACATCGATGAGAGAGAGTCATCGATCAGCTGCCTCTTGCACACCCCCTACTGGGGATATGCCCGCAACCAAGGTACATGCCCTTGACCGGAATCGAACCTGGGTCCTTCAGTCCCCAAGCCGACGCTCTATCCATTGAGCCAAACCGGTTTCGGCATGACTACATTTTCTTTCTTCCAGGTCTCGAAGCCCAAATTTAAGGATAATAAATCTTTTCCCTAAGCTTCAGTTGGTGTAATTATGTTCATTCATGTATTTGGCTGCGTGGGAGAATGAGGCTCATATACCCTTAAATTTCATAAAACAAGGTCTTCGTTCTGCATATTCTCATATTTCAGGACTATGCCACAAAAGGATTAATAGCTTAATAGCATCAGTTCCAGCATTTTACTGAGAAACTGCTATGCTTTAGGTCTGTCTGCTCCTGGAGATTTTGCCAGCTCTCCCCGAATCTCCAGTCCCAGCAGCACGGCCCCATGCCCTTGTTCATTCTCCCCAGGCTAAATTGTTTCCTTAAACTCAAACACAGACAAGCAAAACAAACAGAAAACTTCCTCCACTCTCATCACAAACTCTCCCTCCCCCTCCCCCCCCCCCCCCCCCCGGCCCCTGCACACAGGCACTGCCTCTCTGATATTTTCGTTGCAAGTGTCCTCATCTATAATACTGTTCTTTTCAACTATTGTTTCTCGGTGGACACTCGCAGACAGCCAAGCCTGTGTTCCTATTCACTTTGACAAGATCTCTCACCACTCTGGTCTTCACAAATTCAACTCTCCAGCTTCTGACGTACAGGAAAAATGAATGACCCAGCAAGCTCACTAAAATAGCCAAGATAAAGTACAATGACCATTTTCATCTTTAAAAGCTCTTAGAAGCTTGTCACTGTGGTTGAAATAGCCTTTCCTTTTTAGCTGCTGAAATGTGCAGGGGCACCTCTGTCCACAGGCCTGTTGGTGACTTTCTGCAGCATCTATTGCTCCAAAAGTCATCTTCCCACCGTTGTTTCCAAGGCTCACTCAGAAACACAGATCAGGCCTTGCCTAACTGCTTCTAAGATTCACCTGCTTTCAACGCCGGTCATCTCATGTTTGGAAAAGCCAGAAGTTCTTTTATTTTTTAGGGTCAGTCTCTGGTTTGCTTCTACACAGCTGTAGCCTGTTCTCCATACTGTTCTTTGAGAAAAGAATCTTCTAGACACGAGCCAGTCCCGTGCTGTTAGCATAAGGGCTGGGCAATGTTAATGAAGGTGGATTTCATCCCAGCCCTCTCTCTACCCCTATGCACTTAAAGTGCTTCCCCATACATTCAGGAGATGCATGCCCTGAATATTAGCAGGAGTTAATTTCATTTTATCTGCTCTACTTGAAGCTAAGTCTTCAAGCCCAACCATCAAATTTAATAAAGTCACACGCAAACTAGAAGGTCCTCACACTAACTGGGGGAAAACGCCAATAATAATTTGTTACTATTCACCAGGAGAGATGCAATAACATCCCCCTCAGCAGACAGAAAAATCCCATTACCGACTGAAGCTGTTCAGAATTCTGCATGTTCACTACATTACAGAAATACATATTTTTAAGGGTGGGGTAAAAATACTTAGCATTGCCTGAAGCATGAAGTAGAGACAAATCCAAAGGTATAGATGTATTTCCTGAAGAGACGTACAAACTTCAAGAAACTGATTTATCCAATATGTACCATTACTATTTCAACCTCACCCCCCTAGAATACAATGAACTAACCATTCTCTATTGAGACACATTAATAGTTCTTCCAATCACTCATTCATTCAACAAATATGAATTGGATACTTGCCATGTGCTAGATATTATGCTCAACACAAAGGAGATCTTGGTGAAAATATCAATATAATCCCTGCCCATACGGAGATTACAACAGATGGTGAATTAAAGTAATAATTAATTTATAAGTATAAGATAATACAGGAATAGGGAATTGGACAGAACTCTGCAGGACCTCAAACTTTAAAGGACAGGCAGGTAAATTACACAGAGAAAGATGACAAGGCAAGACATGAAGTGACAAACAGGGGAATTAGTGTACTGCTTTCATACCAAAGTCCTAGATTTCAGATCAATTGCAATATAAAAGTTTCAATGCTGAGTCCACAAGAAATTAAATAAAGTCCCTCAATGGGAATTAAAATGAACAATAAATCAAGACAGTGTAGGATAAATGTTAAAACCAGGAAACTAGACCTTGAGGAAACCAAGATCCCATAGGAAAGAACAGGTGTTCAAAGAAAGCCTGAGACCTGTCCGAGAGGAGGCTGACCCTGAGCTGCACACAGACTGCCCAAGGGCAGTACTGTTTGTGAAAGGCGAAGCTGGAAAACTCCTGCACATCAACTATGGGAACACACCAGGAAATCTGTCTGCCTCCGTCATGGCTCTGAACTGGGGGGAAAGGGGGAGAGAGAGAGAATGAAAGCCTTTTCTGAAAAACTGTGTGTTTAGTTATTCTTTCACACTGGGTTAAGTTTAAATGACACTGTCCATGGTATCTTGCAGAAAGAAACGCAAATCCTCTGAAGAAAAGGATCATCAACTCAGGTCCTTTTAGAATTTCACATTTTAATTTTAGCCAAAAAATGTTCTCATATTAACAAATGAACATAAACCCAAGAAAACAAGCCTTCATGGCAAGGGTCAGCAGAAACACCAAAAACTGTAGAACCTCAAGACTTAAGATATCAGACCTAACAGACATAATAACTACAATAACAATGTATGAATGCCTAAAGAAATAAAAGATGGGATTGTATTTGAGAAAAGACCAATAATGATCCAAAATAACCAAAACAAAGTTGAAGAGAAAAGAAAACTAAATAGAATGGGCTAAGTATCTTCTTTGACCCCTCCAGATCCAGTTTTCCCACGCTTTCCCACCATGCTCTCGTCCCCCTATTTCTATCTGACCTGTATTTAGCATCCTATTAATCATATCATGACTCCTGGCTTCTGATGGGGTATGGCCAATGTGGAACACAGCAGGAGAAAAAGAGGAGGGGAAGTAGTCTAGGTATTATAACCTTGGCTCCTTCTCTGTGATGTTTCCAAGGCCGGATGCACCTCTGGTCAGAAGGTCACAGAAGGTCATTGCTCTATACAACCCTTTCTTCTTCCTGTCCTCCCTGACAACTCTGTTGCTGTCATTCCGAGTTTTTGTCTTCCTTGTGGTTCCCCTTTATCCTCCCTAACCAGAATGAAAAGATAGATCACTACAAAGAAATGGCTATTAAACTGACAGCAAAATTCTCAATAGTAACAGTAAAAGCCAGAAACTGTGAAACAATATCTTCAAAGGGCTGAAAAACTGTCAACTTAGAATTGCATAACCCTATTATTCAACAGTAAGTCCAAAACAAAGGCAGCTCTAAACAAACAGAAACCAAGAGCATTTACTAGTAATAAACTCTCAATTATATTAAGTGTACTTACAAAACAGCAAAAGCTACAGGGAAAATTTTTAGAATGAGATAGTATAGTGAAGTGGCTGATTATAAGATCAATACACTCAAATCAATATTTCTATACACTATTAACAAACAGTAAGAAAATGTAGTATTAAAAGAGATACCACTTTAAATAACTACAATAAAATTGAGGTGCCAAATAAAATTACCACAGGATGGAGGGGACATTTATAGAGCAAATGTTTAAACTGTATTGAAAGATATTAAATAAGAGAGAATGTTCATGGATACAAAGATTATAATTAACATTTTAAGAGGTCATCCCTACCCAAACTAATCTAAGGATCTAGTGCAGTTCCAATCAAAGAGCAGTATAGAGTAGGGAGACAGGGGCACAAGCATGTTCCACACATTTTTATAATATACAGACACCATATGGCCCCCCAAAAAAAATGCATACACACTTTAACAGCTGACAGATCAATTTGGAAAATGAAATATATTTTAATAAACACTGCCTTTAAAATTATTCAAAGTGTGTATATACTACATTTTGGTGATCACCCTATATACACATTTTTATCCAAGCTATTTTATATATACATTTTTATCCAAGCTACGGTGGAATATGCAGAAGAGTGGGTGTTCTTCTGGTCAACATATGAAAATAAGCATGTTCATTGCTCATTGGAAGGAGTCGGAGAAGTGAAGACCCAGGAAATAAAGAATGATGGCTATGTAGACAGCCACCCCTGAGAAATCAGGGGGCCACACAGGAAAGAAGATAGGATGGGGACAAGATGCATGAGCGTAGTAGACTGGTGGTGGGGTATTAAAGGTAATGCTTCTACTGTATGGAAAACTAAGAGTTAAGAGGGCCTAAAGGTACATCCTGCCCTAACACCATTTTCCAGAGCCTAATTTTAATGCTGGTCAATTCAAATGGATGAGCTGGAAAATCTCAATACTTCACAAAGACATTTATTCCACCAGATCTAGGCCACAGATTGCTTGGTTGTCCCATGTAGTAGAATCCTCAAGTGTAGAACCAAGGATATGGGTTGGCATTAGTGGCTCTATCTGACTCCACAAAAAGTTTTTAGGAAGACAGGCTCTAAGGGGGAAATAAAGTAGGAAGACTGTGCAGCTCAGAGTGCCACTGAGAAAAGGAATTGTGAGTTGTCTGCTTTTGCATATTAAAGCATTAATCTCCCCATGGGGGAGCAGCTCCAGTAATTTCTCTGCAAATGTCTTCTACAAGAATTCACAAGGGTGAAGAAAGACTTCTCGCTATCCATTAATTTAAAGAACATGGTTCGTACAGATCCCCTCGTGCTTTCAATGAATTATGATCAGCCTAACAACACCAGTTCCTCTAGTGTTTTTCAAAAAGCATTTTTTCCCCTCTTTCCAATATGAAGCCTTATGCTGGGTGATCTGCAAATGAACCTCCCCATAGAGACCAGCCAACAAATCTGCAATGGTCACGCAGTGCTGGCTCACGACACTGTCTTCCATCATGAGGATTATTCAAAAAATGAGATTTGATGCATGCTTATCTTAATGAAGAGTTGTCACCCAGGATGTGCTCATTTTCTTCAAGTATATTGCTCTTAACAGCGTGGGTAAAATCCCACGGGATCTGTAGCCATGGTGCAAATAAACCTGAGCATCACTGGCACCATACAGTGTAAACAAGTCTTTCCTAAAAACAAAATATATTTTGTGCGCAAGATTTATCTCCTAACACAGCAAGAGGCAAAACAATTGAGACTGTACAATGGCTTTTCCACATTTAGCTTCCAACGTCTATAGATGGCTTTAACCCCTGGATTTTACAGAGGTGAACATTTATTTCTGCTTAGGTGGAATGTTCTGAGTAGAAAATTTAGTGACAGGTAAAATCTGTAAGTGTGCCCAACGCGTGTACAATAACCGTGTAAATGAAGGGTATCGGATTCCACAGCTCTCCTGAAAAACACAGCAGATGTTTCTTTCCACCTATGATGATTTTTTTAGGCCACAAAAAAATTTGGCTAGAATGTCCAAAGTGCATAATTAAAGGTTTCCAACTGCAAGGCAATTGTATGCTCATAATCATCATAGGGTCTCCAGCTGCTTTATCCATATATAATATTTTTTTCAGGTTATGTATCTTCTTCAACAGATTGGTCTGACCAGAGCTAAATAGCCAATTTTTTCCCAACTTAAAGTGGAAACAAATGCAAAGGGAAGGAACCTTCCCTCAGATACCTGCATTGTTTTTAGCCAGCCTCCCTCCTGGGTTGGGACAATCACCTTCACCCTCCATGAGCACAACAGGGAGAGCACATGCTGCCCCCGTCCCATGGCTGCAGCCACCCCCAGGAGGCTATCCTTTTCCTTTCCTTTGCACCGAAGCTCCAGGGAAGAACTCCCAGCATGGGGCTGGTATGCACATAAGGCTTCCTCTTACTTTTGCTGCTGATATTCAATGAATCAGATTGCCAGGGTAGTGTCCTGAGTAATGGGTGCTGAAGGAATTGCTCAGAACCCTGAATCTACCACCTCCTAAATATGGAACTGGAGCACGTTACACTTCCTCTCTGTGCCTCAATTTTCTCACCTGTAAAATGGAATAATATCAGTTGCCTCATACAATGGTGGGGAGTTAAAAAGTTAAAACAAGTGAAGCAATCACAGTGTTCAAGAAAGACTGGGTATCGTTATTTTTATCAGAATAGATCAGGCGAGTTCCCCTGAGGATGCATTTCCCCCCCCATTTAGCTTTTATTGCTGGGTCTGATGGATAAGACAGGAGTAATAAAGATCTCTGCAAATTACTCAGCCTCACAAAGACAGAAGTTGACCCCACAGTTCTACAAATAGTTTGCAATTGTTTTCCATAGTCCTCCTGCCAAAGTGTGATAAACATTTCAGGGGTCATTTTTCAACAGGCTCTGATGCAGCAAAAATCCTCACTAAGGGAGAACCATATTCAAGGCCATGTGCTCAGCAAGTGCCTGACATATGGCACGGCCTTGGCAATGTTTACTCCCTTCCCATTTCTTTCACTCTGTCCCTCACAACCCTCTAACTCATATGCATGAAGGAGCGAGCATATATGAGCACAGACATATAAGCATGCATGTATAAGTACACATACACACGTACACACACACACACTCTCACATGCATGCACTTTTTAAAGACCAGATTCTTCCCAGGTTTACCAAGAATTTAACTAACAGATTCAAGTTCTTCTAGGCTTTCATCAAAAAAGGACCATTTTTAGATCAACTATTTTATTGTATTATTATTTGTCCTTCCTTTTCAAACTCTAACTCCTTTACATACCAACGGACCTTAAAAAACTGTGGTTTTTCTCAGGTAAAATAAGAAAAATTTTGAGGTCTACCATGCCCCATGCATTCTACAGGACATTGGGTCCAAAAGGTAAATTGGAAATGATCCTCATTCTTGAGAAATTTGCAATCTAAGAGGAGAAAAGCATTTAAAACAAATAAAGACACAAAATAAAAATACAAAGGAAGCCAATATCAAATAAAAACACCAAAGCAAATTATTAAGAAATTATGGAGCTGGTATAATTGTCAAACTATTATCTATAAGTCCAAACTTTACACATAGAGTTAGGCAAAAGTAGGTTTACAGTTGTTCATATGGGAAAAAATACAATAATTAATAAATAAGAACAAAAACTCTGTGTTTTGCATACTCTCGACTGTAGACCTACTTTTGCCCCACCCTGTATTTGTGTCCAGCAAAGGCACCTTCTTGTTTTCATTGACTGACTTTATCAATAAGTACGGTATATTTTCAAGTGCACTTACAAAATGCATCTATACTCAGAAAATACTATTTTATGTCTGCTTTATAAAATGGGATTTCATTTAAAATTTATTGTCAAAAGTTTAGAAGATACTATGTCTGATAACAAATAACTCAATTTCTCATTCGCTCATATAATAAAAAGTATTAGGCGTAGAAATGAAATAGCTTGAAGACTTACTATTCATTGAAGGCTAACTATGGCCGGCCACTGTGTGCTTTACATCCCTTCTTATATTTAATCCTCAGAACATTTTTGCAAGGTGGGTGCTGCTGAGCTGTTTACAGATAAGGAGACTAGCCTAAAATTCATCCTAGTCAACTTGCACATTTCTTGCCTTTTCCCACAGATAACCCCCTCAGCCCTCTTCTATATGGCATTAGGAAATAACTATATATTTGGATGAGAATCTGTAAAAGGTTCTTACATTTTACAAAAGAGTATCAAGTCTATCATTCTGTATTACTCAGGCTTTACACCATAAGAAGCCATAGACTATATTTAAACAAAAACCCTACCACAAAACATAGCACTGACGTGCATGTTGCTCATTTTTTACTGGAGCTTCATTTTATGTAATAAGATACATGAAGGGTAGTGTGAAAAACATGTAATCCATTTAGTTTTTCTAGTTTAGAAAATATAAGCTCAAATGCCTGCCACCCCAGGCAAATAACACACATAAGTAAAGAGGGTCAGAGGAAGGAGCAGAGATTGTCACCTACTGAATAGATATACCTTGCCTAAGGACAGGTAAAGCCAATATTTTTTTTTGTTTAATCAGGATATTTTTTCATTGACTTTTTAGAGAGAAGGGAAAAACAGAAATATCAAGGACCGGGCCGGGGAGAAGCTTGCAACCAAGATACATGCCCTTGACCAGAATGGAACCCAGACCCTTTACCCGCAGGTCGACACACTATCTAGTGAACCAAACCTGCTAGGGCCTAATATTTTTTGTGTGTTTTCCTACTCTAAGACAGTTTAAATTCAAATTTTTAAACATGCCTATGTTTTTGGCATCTATTCTAGAAACTCTAGGTGAGTGCTATACAAAATATAGCAATTTCATTTTTGATACCTGGGGAGTCAATTGATTGTATTTGTAATTCAAAATGTTAACAAATCTGAATAAGTATATCTATTATATATATTTGGACACCCATCCCCATCCAAGATGGAACTTTGTAGTTGTGTTTTTTTATATTCAAAATTGTAATTGAGCCCTAAATGAGCATTCTGAATATAAGATAAAACAATTTTATTAGTGGTTGTCAATATTTTTAATACTCTACATTTATAGCATAATTTTATAAGTCATTTTTATATACAATTCCACTTCATTCTTACTATAAATCTATCAGGTAGTTATTATCTCTACTGAATAGATGAGATAACAGGCTCAGGTAGATTATAATGACTTTCTCAGAATCACATTAATCTAGATTTGGAAAAACAAAGACTTATACGAATTTGTTTTTAAATAAATGTAACAGTGTTTAACGGAATGCAATTGTGTCTAATGCTAGACTGTGTGAACGCAGAATGAAAAGCATTTGTGTGAAAGAAAAGGGCCATACCAGATTGGAGGGGCCCAGAGCACTTCTATATTGGGCCCCATCTCATCAGCTTAACCAGACTGTCTGGTGGGAAACTTGTAATATCAAATAATTGCTCAAATAATAGCTACATTTTTATCCAAGATCATGGAAAATGGATAGTAACTTTAAATGTCGCAATACGGTTTTCAGTTCTTACACTGGGTAGTATTCATATTATCAAATTTAACATTTAAGACATACTACCTTGAGTCAGGCTACTGAATATATCTTTTATATTATCATTAAACTGCTGTAGATACTGAATACCTTTATATGTGGTCTTACTATAAGCCATCAGAAATCATCTTTAGAAGTAGGCAGGGAATAAATTATGAATAAATAAATATATACCTAAATAAAAAATACCTAGTTTCTGAGTTCAAATTCTATAACATTTCTGAGGCGATGATTATTTGTATAATGTAAAAGTAACACTTTCATAACACAAAACTGTCTTTTTTCTATTGAGTACAGTAGATCATTTGAAAACTTACCTACCATTCTCCCTGAACTTTCCAAATGTTTGGGGAAATAAGGTGACTAACCATCTCATTTGCCCAAGTTTCTTCTGGTATTAGCACTGAAACTCCTCAGTCCTGAGCAAACCCAGATTTTGGTCATGAAACAGTTAAACTAAAGCTCTTTGAAGGTGCCTTCCAGAACTAAGACGGTGTGTTTAATGATTTTCAAATCATTTTTTATATAATTAATGTTTATGTGTTGTAATCAGGAAATAACACAGCGATAGAAGTCTGTATAAGTTAGAATTCCAAGTTAAATGTTGTGTGATTGAGAATCCCATTGCAATTTCCTCGCTGTGCACTGTCTACACTGGTCTGTCTTTTTCTCTGTCACACACTCTTTCTCAGCACCATACCACCAAGAGATTTTGAGAAGGAAATTTGAACAAGTGGGAGAAAAACCCTCTTAAGACTTTGAGAGGATTTTCATCACTGCTAGTGCACTGCTGCTTCAGTCATTCAACTAAAAGAAAATACAAAAACCTAAGCATGAAAATTAGAAAATCTTAAAAAACAAATTCTAAGCTTTTCATTTGTTTTCATGTGTTGTTTAGCTCAATTATCTAGCCTTTGAAATGGGAAGTGGGTGTTAGCAGAATCTGACACAGGACCCATCCATGGGTAGGTTCTTCCTGTCTTGGACAAGGAAATGAGCATAGTTCTTACCACACTCCACTACTTGTAACTCAAATGAAACTTAAATATACTATACAAAAGAACCGTTCTTGAAAATACTACAACTGGAATTGGAGGTAGCAGTAAGTAGGCCTGAAGAGCCCAACACACAATGCTTCTTCTACTTACCTAGTAGCAGCTTCCTGAGACAGGGCACCAGCAGAGGTGGGGACCATTAGCCTGAATAGGCAAGTCTCAGCTTCAAAGAAACCTAGAGGACTCCTGTTAGTAAAAGCAAGGCTTTCTCTTCTGTGTGATTCCAATCAGCAGACTGTGTTTGTAGACCAGGGTCAATGGAAGAGAGCTGAAGTATATTGTTGTGGAGCATTTTAGAAAGACATAAGCAAATTATGCATATGAAAATATTTCTGGATTTTCATTTTTTAAATCTCTCTAACTGGAGTACAAACTCAAATAAATAAGCTGTAGCTTCAGGCAAGTTACCCAACCCTGACACTCCATTGGAATGGGCCAAAAGTGATTATCTCATGGGTAATTGTGTCAGATTTGACAACTGGAAACCAAATATCAAACTGTGCTGCTTACTGCACTGAATTTGGTTGATATACAAAATAATACATATTTTGAACAATTTTATGAAATCTCATTACTGAGCTATTGAAGAGAATAAACTATTACATATATATAGGTATATATTTATACATATATATGTTTTAAATATTTATACTGAGTGTATCTTCTTAGGCTAATTTAAGGAAAAATAACTTAAATATATTTTAGATCAAGGCTGTAGCCAAGTAATGGGAAAGAGAACCCTTCAGGTATCCTGCGCACCTCCCTGTTCTGACAAGGAGATGCTATTAGGCCTAATATGTAAACCTGAATGAGCAAAGCAAATGCGGGCCCACGGTGCCCAGGGCATGCTGCAGAATTCCCTGGTCAGTTCATAAGAGTGAATCATGAAAAAGGGAAATATTTAGGCAATAACTGATGTCTAACATAGGGCCTTATGGGATAGCATGAAAAATACCCTAAATCAAAACTTTACTGAGAGACACACCAGGCTCCTGGATAATGAGATTAAATCTTGTAAAGCTGCCAATTCTGCTCAATTCTTTTTGTACACTCAATGAAATTTCAATTAAAGTACAAAAATATTTTGAGGGTAGTCTTACCAAATTTTCTAAAATGAGTCTAGAAGAAATACCAGTGAGAATGTTTTAAAAGCTACACACAAACACAAAGAAAATCAGCTAGAAGAACCTACCAGTCCTACCATATGTTAAGCAAATAACATTTAAACCTGTGTGATATCAATAAAGAACTGATTGAACACGAGAATGAAATAAGTATACCAGAATCCAAAGCCCACCCGATGGGAAGAAGGGATGGAGACAGGGGAAAAAGAGAGGAGTGAAAGTGCATGCTTATCTCTAAATAAGATGATATATTCAATGATGTGATAGAGTCACAAATAACTGGAATTTGAATGGATTATTCAAAAACTGCTGCTGGAAAATGCTTAATATTTTTAGAAGAGAAATCAATTTAACTCTTATCTCATACCATACACCAAAATAATGTTGGGTGGACAAGAGAGAAAATAAAATCATTAAAGAATTCTATGTAAATTGTTTTCAGGGAATAATAACTTAGGTAAATTTTAATATTTTTTATGAATGAGAAAGTATTTAAGCAAAAAAGCAATGGAAGAAATATGACATTCAACTTAATTACACATACATTTTCAACTTCCATATGTAAAAAATAATTTAAAAAACAATATAGATAACAAATGGCAAAGGGGACTTGTATCCCTAATATTTAAAGGACACTAACATTCATGAAAAAAAACCAAGGTCCCAATATACAACCAGGCTAAATATATGAATTCATATTTACAAATGAAGTACAAATTAAAATAAGCATTTCAAAAATGTTCAGCCTCACCTAGTCAAATAATAGTGGAACACAGTACTTTAAAACCTAGATTTTAAAGTAAAATCAATCTTGGTCCAAGACCCTATTCTACCACTTACCAGCTGTGTGATCTTGGGGGAGTCGCACACTCTCTCAAAAAATGTTTCCTAACCTTTAAAACAGGACGATGACCTTGTCCTCCTCTTACAGCTGTTGCAAAGACTAAATGAGATAATAGAGATAAAGGTCTTGTATGATGGATGATCTATAGGAGGTGTTCAACAAGCGTTATTGTTGTTGGTGATGTTATTGTTTTGACATTGTTATAATTATCTCACTTTTCCAATTAGCAAACATTCATAAAAAATAATATCCCTCAATTTTAGTGAGGATGGAGTTGATTTATATACTTCCAGGGAGAATAAAAATGAGTGCAATCTTTCTTGAAAAAAGAAAAAAAGGTTCACACTCTTTATTCAGAATACTACTTCTAGGAATCACTCAAACCCCCCCCCCCAAAAAAAAATAGGAAATATACAGACAAAGGCTATCAGAAATGGTGTCATACAAAAAAAATTATCACAATGCACTAACAGAAGCAAATGCCAAGAATAAAGAATATAAAAATCTAAGTTGAGAAGATGGCTAAACAAGTAAAAAGGGTCCATATGCCTAACTACCAGATAGCAACAAAAAAGGTTAGAGAAGTGATTATGTGCATGGAAAAAGTGGCTTTCTTTTTCATTCATGGCTGTAAACTGGAACAGAGTTTAGCATACTACCTTTCACATAGTAGGTGCTCAGTCAATATCTAAACTGAATTGAACAACAGAATTCTAAGTGAACAAAATCAGAACTCTTTTTTTCACAAACACACGCATACACTATAACCTCAACCTTTGTAAAAGAATCCCAGGAAATCTTAAGAAGGAAATATGATAAAATGCTAACAATACTGTCTTTGGGTGATTTTTTTTTCCTCCTCATTAGATTTTTCTCCCACTTGCCAATTTTTTTTCCATGAAGCTTTATTACATTTATAATCATGAAAAGTGAGTAGGAAAAAAAAGAATGAAAGAAATCAGCTGGAAGCCAACTGGCTCACTTCTTTCTCGTTACACCAGACTCAGTATACACCATTCTTCACTCTCACCCAACATACACAAAGGGAAATGAGAATGTAAATAACATGAATAAATTTGGAAGACAGTCTTTAAATCTTAGCCTGGGAAAGAAAACATTATTGTAAATTTCAAAAAAAGCCATACAACTATGTGTCTAATACTAAGAAAATTATACATGGGGCTTTGCTTCTTATATAATTTTTACATATAAAAATTTAGTGTGGCCTCAATCCTTTAGATACAAGTTTCTTTTGTATCTACAACTGAATTCTCTTCTCACATAATTCTATAAAGACTTATGCATAGTGATTACTGTCAATTTCTTGTGAAACCTGAAAAAAAGAATCTACTCATTTGAAATTTCAACTCTCCACAAAATCTAAAAGGTCTATTTTAAGAGACCTGTGACATTCTCAAAGGGAAGAATCAAACAAGTTGTCAAATTCTCAAATTTTCAAACACACTCACCAGGAACAATTAGCCCAAGAAAATGAAGTGCCATAACATCTAGAGCATAAAACCTCTTTCAGGTGGCACAGATGGGCCAATGCCTGGGCTCATGCATTGAAAGGCCAGTTTTCAAGACGGTGATTTAAGTTCATACCTCAGCAAAATTAGAGACTACTACATGATGTGTACCTTTAAGACAGATGGTAAAATCATGACTCATGCAAGCTAAATTCTTATATGCCAAGGGTCTGTTATGTCTACAACATCTGTAGAAGTAAAGGTATATAAGAGAATTGTGGTGATCAGGTGTGCAGACAGTTAATACCTATTCTAACCTAAAAAGCCTGACGGGGTCATTGGTTTAAAGTAGATATAACTACCTAATGTGTTCCAGTAGATACTAACTACCTAACTGCATGATTCTGTTGATTAAAAAAAATGTGACATAGAATGTAAACTGAAATTCAATCCTTAATTATATAAAATTGCCATATATTCCAGGAACAAATTCAAGTGCTTAATTTACCTAATGCCAAGATTTTTGACTTTTTAAATGAAATATGTAGTGTTTATATTGTAGTCATTATTTTTAAAACTGCCTTTCATATAAAATCTATTTTTGTAAATAACAAGTTCATAGGTGTATTTCCTTTGATATAACTGCTAGGATGTGCTTCCAAAATTTCAGGGAGGAGAAAGTGATGGGATTGTGGATAAAACAAAAATGGCCATAATTTGACAACTATGGAACTGGGAGTTCATTTTACCGTTCTATTTTTTTTATTATTATTATTCTTTAATTTTTACATAATAAAAAGTTCTCGGTAAAGACATGTATTTCTCAATTAGGCCAATTTAAGTTGGTTAACTTTTCACTTCATCTCCATTCCCACAGCAGCCACATTAGCGAACATGGTTGAAATGCCTACCATACTGATCTCGAAGGAGATTCCAATAAGGTGTCTAGACAATGCAGAGGTCCCGTTCTGGTGCACAGATGATGGAATACATTGACTAACTCTACCATAACCCATAATTTAATCATTCAGCCAAAGACAGGGATGCCTACATACAGATTTACCAAGAAAAAGTGATTTAGATAAATTCAGCTGTCATAATTACCAGAAAATTATAGCATGACATGGCTAATCCAATTCAGTCACGCTGGTGGCCAGGCCATCACTATGACAGAGCACATTAGGGGATCTGCAGAAGTGTCAGTGAGATTATCTGCACTTTTTTCTTTTTTCTTTTTTTGCATTGTCCCAAGGGCAATAGAGAAAAATGAACAATTACAGCTTTCAATTCCTAGAAAGAATTCGATCAGCCTATGTAATGACAGGATCAGGGTTAAAGTGAAAATGGTTAATACAATATCTATTGTAGAATGACCATATTTTTTCTTCTATCATCTCTTAATTTTCCCTTTCCCTTTCACTTAACCTAGTCAACATCAGAATTTTGGCACATACATTTAAGTCAATTTATTCCTAACAATTCCTCTAATAAACAGATCCTGCATAAAAGCAGAGTATGTTAACCATTACAATCGAATCTTCAAAGTATTATGAACAACAGCTCTTCTAAATATACTGCTAAGGATTTAGCTGCCTGTTGATCTTAATGTCATTAGCTCACGCATGATATAAATAAACTTGGTTTAAAAAGAAAAGCTTTAAAAATGAATATGTTGCAATGAAAATGACCCAAGGCTACTGAGCATTGCACACTGCCACCTAGTGCAAACCATCTCTAAGTCCAAAGGCACCGGACACCTTGCGGAAAGCAGGAATGCTCTATTTTAAAGCGAATTGATCCAGAAAGATCGGAAACATGTTTATTCATAATGGCTTCAATATAAGAAGGCTATTGGAATTACATTAAAAAAATTTTAAGGGTGATATATTTTAATGCTGGGCATCAACTATGCAATATATTTTGTTAGGACCGTGATGTATGTCAATGCTCTAAGTGGAATGTGTGGTTATCTAGCAAGTTTGGCATATGAAGATGTTAAATAGGATATTAAATAATCACTAGTGACTCTTCCAAGCTTTCTTGAGAGCATAGCTATAATCTCCCCTCATCTACAGGCTATAATTTCAATTTCAGATGCCACTGGTTTTATGTTTTACTTGATTTTCCCAGCAGTGAATAATTTTTGTGTTTTGGTTGTGCTAATCACTAGAACTCATCTCTGATCTTTTGGCTTTTAGAAAAGTAAATCCCCATGAAACTGAAGTGAGAATCATCTGAAAGAATGGATTAAGGAAAGAATTGACTCTGCTATGGTTATAGGGAGTACATTTTATTTGCTTCACTGTATTCTGCAATGGTAGACACCAGCTCGGTCTACTTAATGCACTATAACTATCTGTTTTAAGAACTAAGGTGAAAGATGAAAGGCTCATATGTCTGTCAATTAAGTTTTTCAAAATGAAAAGTATTTAAAGGATTCCCTTTCAATCACTGCATAGTTTTAAAAGTCATGCTCCCTTTTGAGAAACACAAATCTCATGTTCTCCTTCTAAAAACTTAAAATTTATAAATAAGTGGTATATTTAAAACAACTAATATGTAAAATTTTTTATGAATTATATTTTTATTTTTATCCTAGATACTTTTCATTATGTTGTTATGTCAATAATTCAAAATCTGCATGAGTATCAAAGGCTGCCTACACATCCCACAAACTTATTCATTCCTGGAAATGTGAAAAATCAAGAACATTATTCAATAATTTCAACATTAGGCCTGTTGCACTATTTCGTTTTAATAACCAGAGGGCAGGTAAAAATAGATGATAGATAGATAGATAGATAGATAGATAGATAGATAGATAATAAATAGATGATAGATAGATAGATAATAGACAAATAGATGAGAAGGAAGGAGGGAAGAAGGGAGGGAGGGAGAGTAAAATGAAGAGAGGGAGGTTGGGTTTGTTTCTCATTTAAGGGAAGTATTGTTTCCATTCCCTTTTGTTCATTAATTTAGAAAATTCCCAAAGGAATCTCAGATCAAAGCCACTTGATCTAGAAAACTTTTCAAGATTTCCTTTAATCAGCTTAACCAAATGACTACTGCCAAATCTATTTCACTTGGTGCTGCTTAGGGCTATTTTAAAGCCCTACCCACCACACAATTAGGATACCTAGTTGGTATGGCTGCCCAATGCCAAAGACAGAACTTATTCACAATATTGCAATTTCAGAAACTCAGATTGGAAAACATGATTTACACATATGATATTGAAATCCAACTCTTCACCCTTTGTTGGGATTACATCTATCATAACAGCTCAATGTTCAGTCAAATTACAAAGCCAGTTGTAAAAAAGTCTAAAGTTACTACACTCCTCAATATTTCATTGGCCTTACGGTATAACATCTATAACAAGATATTATACTTCTAGTAAGTAAGATTACAATTGTGTCTTATATAAGAAAAATCTCACTGCAGTTTCAGATATTCACAATATAGTTATAATAATAAAATTTCATAAGCATTTGTAAAATGCTCCCTTTAACCTACAAAGTAGTAAAAATATATAAAATAAATGACAGCTGGCCGGTGTAGCTTAGTGGTTGAGCCTCAACCCCATGAACCAAGAGGTCACTGGTTCAATTCTAGGTGAGGGCACATGCCTAGGTTGCAGACTCAATCCCCAGTAGGGGGCATGCAGGAGGCAGCCAATCAATATTTCTTTCTCATTGATGTTTCTATCTCTCTATCCCTCTTCCTCTCTAAAATAAATCAATAAAAACATTTTTTTAAAAAGAACAAATAAGTCTTGTTTCAAATGAAAATTGTGCCTGAGGCTCTACAGATTCTTTAAAATGTTCTCAAATATCTTGATCTGGTTCCAGGTACGCATTGTATGTAAAGTTTGGGTAAACAAAGGCGATGTGCCTCTTGAATACCAACGTGCAATCATAGCATCACTGGATTTCTTTAAAAATAAATGCTTAGCCCTAGCCAGCTTGGCTCAGTGGATAGAGCGTCAGCCTGTAGACTAAAGGGTTCCGGGTCCGATTATGGTCAAGGTCACATGCCTGGGTTGCGGGATCGATCCCCAGTGGGGGGTGTGCAGGAGGCAGCCGATCAAGAATTCTCTCTCATTATTGATGTTTCTATTTCTCTCTCCTCCCTTCCTCTCTGAAATCAATAAAGAAATATCTTTTAAAAAAATAAATGCTTAAACTGAAACAATTTGCCTAATTATTTTCTTTAGCCTGAATATGAAAGTGTGTGTATTTATGAGTGTGTCCTAAGGATCTCCATAAACAAGAATTTCTAATGCAACATAAACAAGTACTAACAAAAGAGTCTATGAAGCAGATTGCCAAGGCGGTTGAACAATAAAGGCACAGAATACAGAAGAAACAGAAAGATTCAGCTTTCAACTGACATTAACATTTTAATTTGAGATTATTTAAAATAGCACGTTTCAATCTATTAATATCCCCATGGTTACGAAAGACAAGAATGTATTCCATACAGATTAAAAAATCGTATTTGTATATGTAATGTTAGTACTGGCTGGGGATTGTGCACTGTGAAATAAGAAAATGTAATAGATATTCAGTAAGCATTTTACTCACTAATTACGACTTTGTAATTTTTGTAACTTTGTAATCTCAGATGTCAGGTATTTACCTGGATATTGACATCTACTTGGTTGCTAAGAGATATGAGATCAATTTGCACTTTTTTCTCCATCATTAGGAGAATTGCCCTCTTGGGTTTTGCTCAAGGTAGAGAAAGTTAACTGTTACCCAAGTGGGGATTTATATTACTTGTACTAAAAGAAACATTTTCAGATGAAAAATGAATTACTTTCAATTTGCACAATTTAGAACAAATATCTGGCTTTTCCCTAAGCATAATAATTTTCCATTGCACACAACTAACACATAATAGCATTATTTTATAATCAAATTTTTAACAGATGAGCCTATGTTATGCATATTTTGACAAAAAAAAATCTTATGAGAAATGAAGTCCTTTAGTCAATTTGCATCTCCAAAGTGAAGCTCAAACCCAACATTTTAAAAGTATCTTGTGCACATGTGCTTTTTAAACAGCGGTGGGGACTAGACTAAACTTTGTCTATCTGGGTTTTCTTGTATTTTGTCAAAACTTCAAAAAACCAAAATGTGGTTATAAATATGTACATCCGCATTGGTCATTAGTGTATCACACACGTAAATACTGATGTGCCTAATCAAAGAGAATGTTCTCCTAAAGTAAAAGCAGCATTTCAATCAGTACATATGTTACCTAACGACATTGAGCATCCAGGCTGTCTTCACATGCACATTTCATAACCTTTCAAGGACAATCTTCTAAATCACATTTTAAAGAAGTATGCTGAGAAAGCATTCCATTGCAACAGCATTGTGTATTGCTACAAACCCGAGCGACTCCATTTTTAACCCCCAGGTACTTATTACAAAGCCCTGGGTCATTTCTTCTGAATTCATGTCAATGCCTTCCCGGGGCAGATCGCAAAGGAGCACAAGGTAACGCATTTCTTTGTCTACTGAGACCGTGACCACTTGCCCACCTCTTTCTACTCAACTTCTTGCACACCGCCAACCAGCTGCCCCGCGGTGAGTCCTTGCGCCTTATATCCTCCTTTAGCCTTATGGCAAACCAGTGACCATCTCTGGTCCAGAACCCAGTCAGAAGACTCCTTTGACAAGCAAGGTCTTTGCACTGTCGCTGTACAGCTATGAGGGCTGCCTAGTGCCCATCTTGAGAGGGAGGAAGATGAATTTATCCTGTTGCCTAGGCTTTTACCTACTTTCTAGAGCCACACCTTTTCAAACACGTCCTGCCTACCGAGAGGAAGAAGATAAGCAAACTGTGACACCTGGAGTCATAAAATGTAATGACCTCAAATAACAGCCCAGAAAGAGGGAGGAAACCTGTTCCCCAGAAAGAAAAAAACAAGCAAAGGAGGGAAGCTGCATCATTCAAGCAAGAGTAGTAACAGAAACCCCTCCTGGCTGTTTCCAGTTAAGTTTTTGCAGCAGCAGCAGCAGCACAAACCTAATCAATATGCACAGCCTCACTCTTCTACAACCTCCTGCCCCCAAACAGAAACTGCCCGTCCCTCTCCACCAGCAAGGAGGGGAGAGGGCGGGGGTGTACGCACAGAAAGCACCACCCAAAGCAGGGGATGTCAGAGTCCTGGGGAAGGGCAAACACGGGTCTTGTGGCTCCAGCATCCTCTTTTAAGTCCCAGCTAACAGCCCGAAAGTCCGCGCGGGCACCAACCCCGGGGTTTTAGCTGGACCTCCTCCGGCCTGGGCCTTCCTGCCAGAGCTGGCCGCGCAGTTTTCCAACTCCAGCCCACCACCACCCCGCCCCCCTCACCCCGCGGCCTCACTCCAAGGCCCTCGATTTCCAACCCCTAAGGCTTAGACAGAGCTCGGAGGAAGGACAAGTGACGCTCGGTGGCTAAGAGCAGACGTGCCTGGCTTCTCTGCTGGAATGAGTTGCTGGGGTTGGGTTGGGGTGGGGTGGTCACGGAGAGGAAAACCCTGGACTTGGAGCAACTAAAACCTCAGTATTAGTGACCCCCACTGCCACCCCCACCCCTGACCCTCGCCTTATGGAAGAGACGGGGCCGGAAGGCGGGCGGCGGCGGCTTTGAGATGGAGAGGGAGCCGGGGCCCCCGCAGGTGTCCCAAAGGGGAGGTCAGGGCTAGCGGGCCCCGGGGTGGGAGCGGGTCGAGGTGGCCACGCGCGCTGGCCCGGCCGAGGGGCGCTCCGCGGGAGGGTCACCTCGACCACAGGGTTACCCAGCCTCCAAGGAAACACGCATAGCCTACCCCTGGGGCGACGGGGCTGGAGGGGCTCCCGGGGCTGCAAGACCGAGAAACTTGATGCAAAACATACAGACAGGCTCCCCGCGCCAGCACGGATCCCCGCGCTCGCGGCCCGGCCCCAAGGACTCCTGAATCACCCCCAGTCCTCCCCCCACCCCACCCTGCACCCTGCACCCTGCACCCCGCACCCCGCACCCCGCCAAGCCCCAGCGAGCCCTCGGTCCCACAGGTCGTTACCTCTCCCGCAGGCGGAGTGGGGGCGGCAGCAGAAGCAGCAGACTCTTGGAGCCCGACTTTCTTTCCGGCGTTCGGTTCCCGGGGTGCGTGTGCGCCGAGCAGAGCGGCGACCTGCTATTTATAGCGCCGAGCCCGCTCCCGGGCTGCGGACCCGGAGGCTGCGGGCGGCGCGGGGCGCGGGCCGCGGCTCCCAGAGGCGGAGGCGCCCGCCGCTCCCTCCGGCCCCCGCTCCCGCCCGCCCCCCGCGCGCCCCGGAGAAGTTGTCACCGGCGCGGCCGCCTCTCCCGCGGCTCACACGCCCCCTGGCACCGCCGCTACTTTCCCCCCTGTCCCCGCCCTCCCGGCCCCCTTCCTCCCCGCCTGCCCGCTCCTAGCGGCCTCCCCCCAATGTCACCGGCCGCCGAGCAGAGGCTGCGCGTCCCCCGGTCCCCGGGAGCGGAGTTGGCGCCCCGGCCGCCCAGCCCAAAGGACCCAAACAAACGCGCTGGCTCCGCGCGCTCCCCGCACCCCTGGACCCTCCGCCAGGCCCCCCGCGTGCGGGGAAGGTGGCCCTGCCGGGAGTGGCGGCAAGGGGTGACCGAGACCCCCCTCTGCGGCCGGCCGGGCCGGGGGAGACCACGGGGTTCTGTATGGGGCGGGAGGAGGGCGCAGGCGGCCACCTAGGAGGGGGTGGAGGCCGGGGTGGAGGGGAGCAGTGTCCCCGGGTCCTCGGTCCTCTGCCTGCCGCCACCCTGGGACACGTCTCCCTAGCCTCTCCTTCCCCGCGGGGACAAGTCCGGGAGGGAAGACCTCAGCGCAGCCCACGGCCCCTCGCCGCCATCCCCAGGTCCCGGCGGATGGCTGGGGCCCAGCCAATCCCAACGAGCTTGTGCGCCTTTGGCAGCCCCGGTGCGCGGGGCACACTGCGCTCTGCGTGCTTAGAGTGTCAGGAGAACGGGGTACGTAATCACACGGTCTGAATGGAGGCTAACACTCCCCCACTTCCTCGCCAACAGCCCACGGGGAAAGGCCAGCAGCCGGATTGTTCCGGGGTGTGGGGCACATGAGCGTCCCCATCTGCGCCTTACAGGTGCCACCTGGCGGTGCTCTGGGGGAGGTTTTAGCTGGGCGGCTCACAGAGCATGCAGAGCGCCAGTCCACACAGGCACCCTCAGCCTTGCCCCGCTGAGGGCTCCTAGAAATTCGTATTTTAAATAAAAGGGTGATCTTGCTAGTGTACACGGGCTACCTTTGCCACGCAGAGAGACTGGAGTCCCCAAATGAGGACGGTGAAGTGGATTGGGGTTAAGTCTGTATTGACAGTTACCCAAAACGGGAAGCTGGAGTTGTCCCCCAGCTGTCACCCCTGCTGTCACTTCCTGGATCGAGGCATCCATTCCCTCCAAACATTTAACTGCCACTAGGTTAGAAGCTTTATCAATGAGTGCAGATACTTTGGTTTGTTTTCTTTTGTTTCCCATCAGTCTTCCTCAGAGATTGGAGCAATGCCTAACATGCTGTGGTTTCCATAAATGTTTACAGAACGAATTAACAAGCGCTATGGGCCAGTGACTGTGCTTGTCCCATTTTCTCCCCTAGTTCCTGAAGCCCTTCTCTTTCCTTCTCCTCAGGCTGTTTCTGCTGTGCTCAGCCACCATCCGGGTGAGCTACATGGACAGGAGAAGGAGGGTGAGTGACAAACAGTCCTGCAGGACTGCGGGCAGGTGGATCCCCTTGGGCAGATGTCTCCTCCATGGGGCAGGGCTGACGTACCCATTTTGGAAAAGCACCCCTCATACTTGGGGCTTGAAACTATGGATAAATCCTGTTTGTAAAGGTCTATCAAGATTATACAACTTAGCCAAAACCGGTTTGGCTCAATGGATAGAGCGTCGGCTTGGGGACTGAAGGGTCCCGGGTTCTATTCTGGTCAAGGACATGTAGCTTGGTTGCGGGCATATCCCCAGTAGGGGTGTGCAAGAGGTGGCTGATCGATGACTCTCTCATCGATGACTCTCTCTAGTCGATGTTTCTAACTCTCTATCTCTCTCCCTTCCTCTCTGTAAAAAAATCAATAAAATATATATTTTTTAAAAAAAGATTATACAACTTTCTCATGGAACAAGAGTTTCAGACATATATATATTATTGATTTTAGAAAGGAAGGGAGACAGAGAGAGAAAAACATCAATGATGAGAATCATTTATCAGCTCCCTCCTGCATGCCCCACACTGAGTATTCAGCCCTCAAACGGGGCATGTGCCCTAACCAGGAATTGAACCATGATACCCTGGTCCATAGGTTGACACTCAACCACTGAATCACACCGGCTGGGCTGTTTCAGCCTTTTCTTAAAAACATAAGATTGAAAGAATATTAGAACATCAAAGCCCTAGCTGGTTTGGAACTAAAGTGTCCAGAGTTTGATTCCGTCAAGGGCCCAGGTTGCAGCTCAATCCCCAGTAGGGGGCGTCTGAAAGGCAGCAATCAATGATTCTTTCTCATCATTGATGTTTCTGTCTCTTTCTCCCTTCCTCTCTGAAATCAATAAAAATTTAATTAATTTTTTAAATTGTGGGTTTTTTTAAGAGAACATCAAAGTGCCAGACCTTTGTCACTACACTGAAAAGCTGTTTTGCATATCTGTCCCCTAACTTTAAGTGTGTGTGTGTGTGTGTGTGTGTGTGTGTGTGTGTATGAAGACTGCCAAGTGCTGAAATAAGCCATTTCTTCTACAAAAAAAAGGAGTTATAAAAAGATACAGCTACTGTCCTAACACTCAACGTGAAATACCCAGAAAAACCTCTTAAAATTAAAATCCAGACATCATGATGATCAAGACCTTTTCCAGGAATGCTGAGGAAAGTGTGATGTGCCTACGTGTATCATCTAGGAAGTTTGAATTCGGGTAGGAGGGTGGATAAGAGGGAGGGAAGGATATGAATCAGATGCATGTACTGCTTGGTATTTTAAAAATCCATCTTTCACCTGGCATTTACTTTTTTTTTTTTTTTTTAGTTATTTGGCAGAGTTTTCCTTGAATAAGCCTAGAGCAGTGGTCATCAAACTCATTAGTCAACAGACCCAAACATCAACAGCACAACAATTGAAATTCCTTTTGAGAGCCAAATTTTTTAAACTTAAACTTCTTCTAATGCCACTTCTTCAAAATAGACTCGCCCAGGCCGTGGTATTTTGTGGAAGAGCCACACTCAAGGTGCCAAAGAGCCGCAGTTTGTCAACCATAGGCCTAGAGGATTCAGATATTTCTATGGTTTATTAAACTCATTCAGCATCCATTTTACAAACCTAAGCTTTTAGTCGTGTGTGCTCCCGACACATAACTCCATTTGCCAAAGAAGGACAAAATATTTTTCGTTTCCTTCTGAAATATCTTTGTAGGGCCAGAAGCCAAAGGTGATTCCCACTAGTTACCTTGCTGTCTAAAGCACTAAAATCAAGCCAGGATCTGCAGCACTGGCATTGCACCCTCCTTGTTAGTGAAATAGCTCTTACTTTGTCATTGTAGAGTCATTGTTACTGGAGAGTTTTATTTCAGGTGAGATTGCTATGGCATAAGGAGGACTCAATGCTTTTATGATCCTTCGCTACTAAAAATCTCTTCTAAAACATAGCATCAAGTATGACATAGGCACTTTTTTATTCCACAGTTTTTCCTTTATATTAATAATAACTTTGTAGATCAAGTCATTGATTCCATCCCAGTTTTTAAGAATTTAATATTGGAAGAATTAAGCTTTGATATGCATGCCTTAAGATTACCACTTGCTTGTGTATGTGTGTATTCATGTTAATGGGAGATGCTCTTAGTAAACTGAAGAAAGAGGGGTAAATTATTGTATAGGTACCTACCTGGCTGTCCCTAGAATTCAAGAACAGGAGTGCAGCTGGGTATCAGTGACAACTTGAAAATAGGGACATGCCATTGGACTTTCTACCTTTTCTCACTACAAGAACTGCTCTATCCTTTCTCTCTTCTATCTCTGGCTCTCACTCTCTCTCACTCCCATACAGACTGATTACTTCTCTACTGTGCACTGAGTTACATGGTTCCTCACAGCTCTTGAACTTCATAATCTACTAGAGGCCCAGTGCACTAAATTCGTGCACGAGGTTGGTGTCCCTCAGCCCAGCCTGCACCCTCTCCAATCTACGACCCCTTGAGGGATGTCCAACTGCCCATTTAGGCCTGACCCCAGTGGGTTGAACATCCCTCTCACAATCCAGGACTGCTGACTCCCAATTACTTGCCTGCCTCTGCCTGATTGCCCCTAAGTGCTTCTGCCTGCCAGCCTGGTCACCCCTAACCACTCCCCTGCCAGCCTGATCACCCCTAACCACTCCCCTGCTAGCCTGATCACCCCCTAACCACTCCCCTGCCAGCCTGATCACCCCCTACCCACTCCCCTGCCAGCCTGATCACCCTCTACCCACTCCCCTGCCAGCCTGATCACCCTCTACCCACTCCCCTGCCAGCCTGATCACCCTCTACCCACTCCCCTGCCAGCCTGATCGCCCACAACTGCCCACCCCCCTGCAGGCCTGGGGCTCCCCCAACTGTCCTTTCCAGCAGGCCTGGTCCCCCCCCCCCAACTGTCCTCCCCTGAAGGCCTTGGTCCCCCTCAACTGTCCTCCCCTGCAGGTCTGGTCATCCCCAACTATCTTCCCCTACAGGTGTGGGTTCCCCTCAACTATCCTCTCTTGCTGGACTGGTCTCCCCCAAATTCCCTCCTCTGTCAGCCTGGTCATCCCCATCTGCCCTCCTCTGCCAGTCTAGTCACCCCTAATTGCCCCCCTTTGAGCCTGGATCCAACACAACTGTCCTCCACTGCAGGCCTCGTCCCCACAACACCCCTCCTTTGCTGGCCTGGTCACCCCTAACTGTCCAAAACTGCCCTCCCCTGCAGGCCATCTTGTAATGCCTATCTTGTGTTCACATGGGGCAACCATCTTTGACCACATGGGTGTAGCCATCTTGTGTATTGGGGTGATGGTCAATTTGCATTTCACTCTTTTATTAGATAGAATAGGCTAGTTCCAAATTTTCAAAGGTGCCAGTGCTGTCAAACTTCTGTGCAGACAACCAAGGGTTGGTGGTGAAGCTGTATTCTTGTAACAGCTCCTGTCATAAGCAGGTGGATAGTGGTGGTACAGTGAGGAAGGGGGGAAGTGATAAAAATGCCCAGATGTGGGAAAGAGGGTAAGTCATTACTAATCACTAGTGTCTCCTAATCCTTGTTCTGTTAATACCAGTACGAAAGGCAGAGGGGACAGGGAGGAGAAACCTAAGGAGGAATGATGATGGCTATGTGTGTGAGCCCACATGCATGTCTGGTAGTGTCCTGAGATGGCTTGTCCCAGCCCAAGTAATAATATGATTTTCTGATCTCTCAACATGGGATTGGATGATCATGAAGAAGGAATTAAGTATTTCACAGACAGTTTACTTTAACTTCATTTTTCATGGCAAACTAAATAAGAGATTTTTTTTAAGCTAAGGAAATGAGTGTGATGCAATTTACATTTATTGAAGATAAACATTCTGTTCTCATTTACATAATAGTTACATTTCTAAAATGTATATAAATTATATTTTTAAAAGTGAATCATTTTATAAAATAATAGGGTAGTGAATCGTAACATTGTTGTGGTCATCAACCCCTTTGAGAATTTGAAGAGAGCTATGGATTCTTCCCAGAAAAAAAAAAACAGATGAGTAGATGCACATACATTTATAGTAGGTTAATATATATGACATATTTACTTGAGATCTAGAACTTCAAACATCATATTTCTTTTGTCTGCTCTAATCATCCCAACTTGAACAAGTGGAACAAAGACTATAGAGTCTTGAACAAAAGATTCAAAATGCTAAGAAGGCTAAAGCCAAAAATTTGGTGGGAGCAGAAGTGCCTGAGCATATGTGAACCTGGGGAACAGGTTCCCTCCTACCACCCCTGCCCAGAATGAGATATAAATGAACTATGGCTAAGAAGACAAAGCCCTTAGAAGGACAGGAGAAAGTTGCAATGTCGGGAAGGATATTGTATTTGTTTGCTAGGACTATCAGAACAAAATACCTTAGACAGGGTAGCATAAACCAGAAATGTATTCCTCACAGTTCTAGAGACTGGATGTCCTTTACCTATAACTCAAAATTTGTCTCAGAGCTATTTGTCAACACCTGTGAAAACTAACACTCTTCTGAAGAATCTGGCTAAGGTCTGTGCCATCTGAGAAGATTTTTTTTCCAGAGAGCTTGGAATGGAAACTCGCGCAAACTCACTTCTTCTAACTCCCAGTTTACCTTTCCAATTCTCTTTCCCAATTAATATAACAAGCATTCATTGAGCACCTACTATTTACCAGAAATTGTGCTGAAATCTGGGAATAAAAAGGTGAAGGCAGCATTAACTTTATCTTCAGAGAGCACATCATTCAGAGTTAATTTTCCTAAACATATCATTTTCTATTTAGTTACTACTCAATTTACTTCAACATTACATTTAATGAATGACTAGAACACACAAGGTATAGGGGCGGTGCGACAGAGGGATATGCATGTAATTTAGTTGACGGAACTAGACAGTATACAAACAGGTATGTAACAAATAGAGATATTAAGGGATAGTCCTGTGAAAATTAGGAGACAGGAGAAATCAAACCTAGTGGGAAGGATCAGAAAAATCTTCATGAAGGAAGTGATATTTTATATGTGAGGGATTTCAGGGGACATAATTGGCACAAATTCCACATGGAGGCATTTCAGCACAGAGACAAGTGAGATCTGCCTGGTGAAAACTCATCCTTCAGGGACTGATTCAAACATCACCTCCTCTGAGAAGACCACCTGTTCAGTCCTCTTTTGTGCTTCCCCAGTACAGTAAACCTGGCTCAGTTATACCACTTACTGTATTGGATCTGTTTACCCTTATGTTTCCTTCTTTGGGTCAAAAAATCCTCCTGAGCTTTATTTAGCTTTGTGTAACAGATGTGAAGATTCCAGAAAAGTCTGAGAGCTTGAAGCATAGGGAATTTTACATTTATTTATGTTTAAATCAAATTATATAAAACCTGTACCTTTCATCACACTTGCTGAAAAATTTATTAGTCGGTTCTTAGGGTCCACTTTACTCTTTTGGACCTTCTGCTTGGATGGGAGTTGACTCAGTCCTGATGCATCTTCTGACCCAGGATTTTCTCAGCACTTCTATATTTCCTTCAAGGTCATCAGGAACTGTGGAGCCCAACATGGCATAAGAAGTTCATGGAAGCCGAAACCGGTTTGGCTCAGTGGATAGAGCATTGGCTATGGACTGAAGGGTCCCAGGTTCGATTCTGGTCAAGGGCACGTACCTTGATTGCAGGCACATACCCAGTGGTAGGTATGCAGGAGGCAGCTGATCAATGTTTCTCTCTCATTGATGTTTCCAACTCTCTATCACTCACCCTTCCTCTCTGTAAAAAATCAATAAAATATATTAAAAAAACAAAAACAAAAAAAGATGTACCAAGCTATATGTGGAAATTCTCTGAGGCATGCCATGTTTGGGGTTCTTGGGAAGATATCTCAGTGTATCTACTCTCTCCCCCTTGAAGACTAACCTCTAAGGGGGAAGACAGACAATCACATCTGTATTCCTGTTCTTTTCTCTTTTCCTGCCCTTTCTCCCCTCTCCACTTCCTACTTCCCTACCTATCACCAATACTCATATATCGTATCCTCATTCTCTGTGGCAACTGTGCTTCCCCTTCTTGGGGAAATAATGCCAGAGAAGGTACAGGGAAAGAATTTGAGTTACCATGAGGAGAAAGTTTATCTAGGTTATTTCCAAAGTATTATTATCCCATGTTACACAATGAGTAATGTTTAATATATTTAAATATATATATATTTTTAAAGAATAGTTAGAGCTGGCATCTCTTTTGATTTTTGGAAGTCCAGTATTTTCTTTTTTCTTTTCTTTTTTAAATATATTTTATTTATATTCCTGTTCTTTTCTCTTTTCCTGCCCTTTCTCCCCTCTCCACTTCCTACTTCCCTACCTATCACCAATACTCATATATCACCAATACTCAGCAACTTTCACTGTCTCTGCTTCTTGCTGGAGGTTCCCCTTCTGTGTGTGTGTGTGTGTGTGTGTGTGTGTGTGTGTAATTATTAACTTTGTGAAGACTTTTGAAATTCCAGAGGAACTTTTTATAATATACACTAGAGTATTGACTTCTACAATATATCCAGAAAAATATAAAGTTACAGATATTATTCTTTGTAAATAGAATGTAAGCGTCTCACACAGAATGCATTGCAATGTTCTCTAAAGTGAAAGCTGAGAAATCATTATAGATAGCTCAAAAAGGTTCTTCCTTTGAAACACAGCACTTATGGGCAAATAGGATCATTTTAAACCTTAGAAAAAGGTTGAGAAAATTCATCATTGTGAAAAGACAACCATTTTATTTGGTCTAAAATGAAGTAACATTTTATAGGACTGAATTTTAGTTTCATGAAAGTTATAAAAAAAATGACTCAGTTTAGGCTTTCTTTAATATAAAAATAAAAGCCTCCATGTCTGAGTTAGCCTTTTCTGGTTTTGTAAGCAAAAGTTCTGAGAGTAGACTCCAGTGTTGTTGTTTTTTTAATCTTGATGGGAAGAGTACTCAGGGAGGAGGGAGGAGAGAGGACAGGAGATACATGAATGCCATTGTTTTAAACCTGTGAACATTTTTATTGAGTTCTCCAAATGTAGGATTAACTTGAACTATGTGGTCAGATTGATTTTTTTTTTTTTTTGGGGGGGGGGGTAAATGTACTTCGGGTGGATTTTTGTAGTGGCAAAGCCAAAAAGAATGTTTTCTACAATGGGTTGTTCAAAATAATGAGGAAGCAAACAGCTCTACATAATAATGGAAAAGGTTGTCTTTGCTGGAGGCCCTGTTCAGTCTCTGAGGAAGACTGTGTTTCCTGGAGGCAGGTTTTAAATTAGGGGTTAGAAGTGATGAATGAGAGAGAAACTAGAGCTGTCTCCTGTTGGATCTCAAAAGCCTTTGGGGCAACCGAACTTGAGGCAGGGGGCCTGTTCAAAGGCATGTCTCTTTTAAGGATGCAAAATGCTTCTTGCATCTTGTTGACAGATCAAGTAGCATCCCCTCTTCACCCCATTGTGTTCCTATCCCAACATCCCAGCTACCCCACAGAAGTCACCTGCTTGGTTTGCTTGTTCTTCCTTCATTGTCATTCCTTCTGTGCCCGCCACTCATTTGTGAAGGGTAGTTAGACACAATAGCAAGATTTGACCTGAGCCTTAGTGAGTTGTTCCCTCCTGGGTGGGTCAGGAGGGGCGGCAACAGGGTGGAGAAGCCAGCCTGCAGTTGGAATCAGAAGATGATTGATTGAGGGGATTCAAAACAAACTGGTAGAACACATAAGCATTCTTTGGATCAGGAAAATACTGGACTTCTGCCGAAGCCGGTTTGGCTCAGTGGAAGAGCGTCGGTCTGTGGACTGAAAGGTCCCAGGTTTGAGTCCGGTCAAGGACATGTACCTTGGTTATGGGCACATCCCCAGTAGGGGGTGTGCAAGAGGCAGCTGGTTGATGTTTCTCTCTCATCGACGTTTCTAGCTCTCTATCTCTCTCCCTTTCTCTCTGTTAAAAATCAATAAAATATATTTAAAAAAGAAAAGAAAAAAGAAAATACTGGACTTCCAAAAATCAAAAGAGATGCCAGCTCTAACTATTCTTTAAAAATATATATATATTTAAATATATTAAACATCGATGAGAGAATCATCAATCAGCTGCCTCTTGCACACCCCTCTTGCTACCAAGGTACATGCCCTTGATGGGAATCGAACCCGGGACCCTTCAGTCAGCACACCTTCGCTCTATCCACTGAGCCAAACCAGTTTCGGCTATTCTTAGTAATTGTTTGTCACAAGGAAGTGTGGTCCCCGAAGGCTGGAAACACATTCGGTGGTTAGTTACAAGAAAGAGATGCAATATGCAGGCATGAAATACTAAACATCTGTATGGCTGCTCTAGCTGGTGGGTTCCCTCTCTCATTGTTCTCTGCCAAAGAAGCTGGTGGCACTGCTGCTTCCGGGGCCTGGTCACCTTATACAGGAGAGCTGTGAGTGCAGGGGTGAGGAAACTGGGAGGACACTGCCATTCAGAACCACAGTTTGGCTCTCTTCTGAATCCCTCCCTGAAATCATGAATACTTCTCAGCAACTTTCACTGTCTCTGCTTCTTGCTGGAGGTTCCCCTTCTGCTCCTACTGAGAAGGAAAACCCCTATTTTGTAAAAAACTGCTGTTTGGAATTTTCTGTTTTGCTTAGATGGCCTCTTATTCTAAAAAATGTTTGCTTTCTAAGCTCCTTTAGCCTGCTTGTAAAATGAGGATCATAAAATTAGCTATCTGACTTTGCAGGTCAAGACTAGGTATGCCCATAAATTTAGCTGTGTTTGTTTTCAAAGACAGCAGCGAGATAACCACTAATTGCACAGAGAGCTGGCTCCTTAATAAAAAAGGGAAGCTGTGCTTGTACCTTTGCTTAGAATTTGAATTCATTTCTCTAAGCCCATCACGCGATGAATAAAGTGAGTCTCCCCAAACTCTCTTCCTGCATTGTTTGAATGTTCGGGAACTCTGTCACACTATCATTGACTGAACGATCTTCATTGTCCACAGTCCAGATTGCAAAGGATAGCATAAAAGTGACCAAAGCAGTGAGTCCCTCTTCTATTAAGATAGCCTCTTGCAGCAAGCTATCTCAGGCGTTGCCCTTCCACACATGGTGAGGCTAGCCTCAGACCAGGTGTCCCCGCTTCTCTGGAAAGTGTCAAGGATGGCCTAACACAGTGGTCGGCAAACTCATTACTCAACAGACCCAAACATCAACAGCACAACAATTGAAATTTCCTTTGAGAGCCAAATTTTTTAAACTTAAACTTCTTCTAACACCACTTCTTCAAAATAGACTCGCCCAGGCCATGGTATTTTGTGGAAGAGCCACACTGAAGGAGCCAAAGAGCCGAATATGGCTCGCAAGCCGCAGTTTGCCCACTACGGGCCTAACAGGTTTCTGGCAGCAGGGAACTGTGAGCTGGAGAGTTCAGCTTGAGAGAGCTCCTGGGCACGGGGCTAGAAAAAGTCATCAATGAGACAAATGCACATTCTAATACATAAGAGAGTAGCATCTGGTGAAAACATACACACATCCAGTGAAATATGTTTCCTCTAAAGGTCACGACGACAAAGACAGAAGTTCAAGTACTTGTCACCACTTCAGACAACACTTACAGATGGGGTCAAACCAGGAAGTCAAATCTCTGACTGTTCAGGTCAAATTCCTGATGTGTGATTCATTGGTGAGCTTTGTCTTTCCACTGCCCAGTTTTTGTTCTGCTTTACATCATAAAGTTTGTAGTTGTGGCTTTCATTAGTTCCAAAAGAGAAGGTATACCGTGTGAAAGAGGAAACCACAGCCTGATGCTCCCTCGATAATATATAATCCAGAGCAGCCACAGTTTATTTATCCAAGTATTGATGAAAGGCTAAATTTTTATTATGCACAAACCGATGTAAACTGTTCTTAAAAGGAATAAAGAAGAAAAGTCATCTCTTCTTGCACAAGTACACAATTACATGGTTTTTGGCAATCTCTCAGGGTTTCTTTGAAATTCCCTTGGAACATAGCTATTTTTATATCCCCTACTAGAGGCCTAGTGCATGGATTCATGCACTGGTAGGGTCCCTCAGCCTGGCCTGTGCCCTTTCATAATCAGGGACCCCTCAGGGGATGTTGCACTGCCAGTTTCAGCCTGATCCCCACAGGCCAGGCTGAGGGACTCCACCTGTGCACAAATCCCTGCACCGGGCCTCTAATATGCATATAAGATCTTTGGTTAATCTCTCCTGCCCTCATCTCTTACCCTTTCCCTTTCAGATTCATCAGTCTGTCCCATGTTTCCATGCCTGTGCGTTCAGCGTCTGCCTCCTGGTAGTTAGTGCAGGTCATAGCTACTGGTCAGTCAAACGGTCGCTTAGAGTTTTATAGATAGATAGATAGATAGATAGATAGATAGATAGATAGATAGATAGATCATAGATAGATGATAGATAGATAGATGATAGATAGATAGATAGATAGATAGATAGATAGATAGATAGATAGATTCTCTCCCCCCAACCCCAGGCATCTGAGGAATAAAATTACAGTCAAATTTTGACTTGCTTCTATCTCATTGTCAGACAATGGCCCCTCATCAAAATGGCTTGCTGGCGCAAGAGGCAGGGACTGGCTACCACCACACCCACATTTCCATCAAACTTGCTGAGCTACTCAAGTGAATGTGTTCCACTCAGACTCTCTGGCAATGGCACCCAAATCAACCTGATCTAAAATTATGCTTTTCTCCTTTTGGTCTGACACCCCAGGGATTCATTCCCACACATATTGCAGGATTTTACCATCACAAATGAGTAAAATCTTGTGTTTCTTCTTGTTGTATAAACCTTTTCCCTCCAGCTTCAACTCTGTGTTTGCCTCCACACCAGTATGCTGGGAATTGATTCCAGTTATGGCTCTAAAGGCCAGGCTGTGGTATGGGGCACACGGAGGACTGGCACCTTCCTGTTGCCTTCACTACCTCAGTGAAGCTATCACAGGGCCTCCTGGCAAGAGAGGAACAGCTTCAAAGGAAATGAGCTTGCTTCTGCTCTCAAGGTAGAATTGGGGCTTTTCAGATACTCCTAGACATAGAAGTCTACCAAACTCCCTATTGCGGTTTTCCTGTCCCCTCTCTTTCCAATAAAAGACCCATGGTTCACTTAAGAGATGAGATGTCTATAGGTCCTCACTGCATTGCAATTCAGAAACTTGAAGAATCGGGCTCTGGTTCTGCCAACAGTTACAAGAGAGTCCTGCAGGCAGTCATGGAAGTTCCCTGATTCTCTGATTGTACCTTAAGCAGAACTTTTAAACAACATTTGATCATTTGTCCTTTAAGTTCTCTGGAGCTGATAGAACAATCCACTCAACATCCCCATCACAGCCCTTGAATTCCTTATTGTGACCATAAGTGATAGCCTTCTTATTCTAAATAACCCAGGTGATGATTTAGTGAATAAATCGTCAGGAGCTACCTGCATTTATTTTTTGATACTAGCAAAACCTTAACTGTCTTTAGTTCAAACTGGTGAGCTAACCAATCATGGAATCTCATTTCTTTGACTCTGTTGCTTGTGACCAATATAACTAATAGGCACCTTGTGAAGATGCAGTGATAGAGAGCAAAACCTACCCTAGATTGTGTAAGCAGAAAGGAATTTGTTTTCTGGGATATTAAATGACATAAAATTGTTTATAAACTGAAGAAACTGTGGTCTGATTTTCCAGGGCGGGGCGGAGGAGGGAGGGGACCATAAGTTAAGACGCACAAGTGCTGTTGCCCTAGCCTCAATCAGGAAGGTGCCTGATGAATCAAGGAGTCATGCTGGCAGCTATTAGCTCAAGATCAAAGCACCTCCACTGCAATCCACACCACCAAAAATCAGAACCTCGTGTCATGTTTTCCTCCTCTCTTCTTTCAGGTATGGACGTAAGTCTTATGTTAAAGATCTAGTTGGTAGAACAAAAATCACATCCAGAAATATGGAAAATATCAATGTTAGGTCATCAGCTTCTGCAGTGCAGGAAGCCACACTGGAAAGAGGCTGGAATTGATTTTGCGCCAACCGGTCTACACTGGCCATCACAGTCCTCTTCTGGGGTGGGTGGAGGTGTTCTGTGACGGAGGTCTGCTGCCTCCTGACAGGGTTTTCTGAGGCCAACCTGCCAGTATGATCACAATTCTGTCCACTGACAGCCTACATTGTCCATTTCCATATATTAGACAAATATTATATCCCTCAGGATTTTGTATTAAAAGTCCTTCTCGATGTGAAATACTTTCTTAGGGTATTGTTACCTGCTTCTTACATGCAGTTTGTTTCCTTATTTGGTTGACCTTTTCCACTGCTTTGTAGAAACCAATCTCCACTGCTGTCTTCTTCATAGAGTCTGCACTATAAAAGGATCTATGACCCATCAATATAGCCAATCACAATGTAATCAACATATTGCATCAAACATCAATGTACATTGATAGAGACATTTTAATGGCATCAATCTAAATAGATTTCTATTCCAAATTTTCAGAGATCCATACTGTCTCTTATAAACTTACTAACAATAATATTAATATTTATCAGGTTCTCATCTGCCAGGGCTGACCAGCAGCCCCTGAACGACAGATGAACAGATTACTTTGACACAGTTTCACTGTCAAAGAGAGGGCTAAGGGGCTTGCCTTGTTCAAGGGTCCAAGCAGGCTCAATTGTCTACCTCATGCTTTTATTGCAGTTTTTATCTTTAGAACAATCAGTGGGGTGAGTAATCTTGGGAGGACACATGTGTTTATATTGTCCTCTAGGCAAGGGCATCCAGGGATTAAGTATAAAGATTCCAGTAAACACGGGGGGGGGGGGGGGGGGGGGCGGATGTCCTACACATGCACAGACTTGTTTGGAAAAGTCAAGGAATAATTATGGGCACCGCCTTTGACTCTCCCCTAGGTTGGAATGTCAATAAACAGGGCAGGCAGTCTTCCTTTTATCAGAATGTCCTTCTTACAAACTTTCCAACTAAGTCTCATGCTTCCCCACATCTCCCCTTTTTTTGTTTTGCCCAGTATAGAAGACAGGGGGCTGAATGAACTTGTTGCCTGCGAATGTTGGGTTCTACAAAGCTTGTTCACTGCTCGATTCCGATTCTACAGACTATAAGAAAAACAAAGAATTATAATGATGGCAATAGTCCAATCAGGTGCCAGTTGATTCCAAGAAACCATGTGGTGGGGTTTATCCAGTTTAAATGCTCTTTTAGCACATTCCAAGCTGTAGTTTGCTATTTGTGCTCATTAATAGCAAGTAGAGAGTCTTTGATTTGTTTTTGTAAGGCATTTACTTAAACAATATTGGTGTGTAGAGGAAGTAGTAACAGCAAGGGAGATAGGTTAGAGTGGAAAATGGTATTAGGGGGCCACTGGGGTGTGAGTGTGATTACGCTCCAACAGTTGCTCAGCCACTGCCATCAGCTTCTTCATCATTCCCCAGGTTATTCTGGAGGCCATCTGGGTCCGGTGAAGGTGCAATGTTCAGTTTTACAGAGTCCCCAGACTCAGATTCTTCATTTCTGGAAGCGGATCGGTCCTGTGCCATGCTATGATATGGTTTAATCCAGCAAACTGGAATCCACAGCAGCCCTGTGAGGGTAGAAACACATGCATATTTTCTTCCCCGTGTTAATAATTCATTAGGTTCCATCCAATTATTAGTGTCCACATCTCACCACAAGACTTGTAGTTTCTGAGATGGGGTTATTGAGGTAAAGTGCTATTCTACAGAGGATTGAAAATGATCATTCAAATTCAAAAAACTAAAGGTAAAGAGTACTTTAAATCAGCAATCACCAATCGGTGGTCCACGAACCACTGGTGATCTATGAGGTCTGAAAGATTGGTGACCGCTGCCTTAGATAATATTATAGCAGGGTCCTTGAGTCCCATATTCCCCCTTTTTTGTTTTACCCGCATACCCTTCAGGGTAGCATGTTCAACAATGGCCTGCCCTTGTGGATTATAAGGGGTTCCTGTGGAATGCTGGATGGACCAAGTCCTGCAAAAGGCAGTGAAGCCATGGCTGCTATAAGCAGGCCCATTATCAGTTTTTATCTTGGTTAATATAGCTACAATTGGAAACAGGTCTTATTGAATTCATGAAAAGAAACATACTGCCACTTATTAAGAATTGCCAAATTACTGGAGGGACAGGTGGGGAGAGAAATAGATAATTTGCCAAATTGTTTTTAAAATGTTTCCTTATACCTGAAAAAACAAAAAGTTTAAGAATCAGCAATACTTGCAAATGACATGGTATCTTGTCCCTTCCACAAAACCCAATATTCCAGAATAACAATTAGAGCTATAAATGAAGGCATAATATGGTTATTATTTGATGAAGCTTCCCATGTACCTTAAGCAGAAAATATCCCCTCATGGAGGAGAAAACAAATACTTGAGGCATTCCAGAAGGCCTATTGGAATTATCTAAAGCCAATTTCAGGTCAAGAAAAAGTTTCTTAAAATTTAAACCCTGGAAGGATTGTGATTTTTATTTTGCCAAAAGATCATATATCAAAGTGTATTAGGCACAAACATAGGCTAGTAAATGTCAGTTTCCATGATTAAAATATTGCCTTTTTGTAAAAAATACCTGACTAATATGACTTGTAATCATTTTAATAGTTTATAGAATTAGGAAAGGTCTAACTAAAATAAGGTTCATTCTCTAACTTCATTTGTCCTTGGATGTGGTCAGCAAATGACACTAGTTGGATTTCTGCTATCAGTCTCCCTGAGTAAATAGATATAATAAGCTATTTACCCTCTGTTTAGGGAGACAAAATGCAAATCATTTTCTCTTAAGTGTCCTTGGCTTAGGGCAGATAGGATTTACTAGATAGTTCCAAATTGCTGTTTAACCTTCTCAATTTCCCTATCCTACTACTCCTAGCTTACTAGCCTGGATCCTTTATATAATTTCCTTTCAACATTTCTCTTCACAAAATTCTACAATTTTCACAAACCTTCTTCAGAAACCTTACAACTTTCAGAAATAACCAGCTTTAGAATCCACGTTTTTTCCCTTCAAAATGCATCTCCATGCCTCATGCTTTATTACACCAAAATCATAATTTATTTCTAATTAGTTAGAATTCTTAACCCTTAGAAGCCTTAATTTTTAGGTAACATGTAAGTAATTAACATTCCTCATATTAGCAATACATTCACATTTTAAGAGATATTTCAAATGAAATACAAGACATTCACTAACAGATTCAAATCCATCCTCTTGATTTTTATACAAGGCAAACTCAGGTTTATTTTTCAGTAACCTGTTATTTAAAAATAGCTAGATATTTAATAATTTTTATTATTTAATCCAATAAACTCCAAAGCTTTAAGTTACCAAAGACTTTGGAAAACTATGTTTAGGCATATATAATTACCACTGAAAAAGCTTTATCATATACCTTTCATTTTAGTAATATTTATTTTGCCTTGACAACTTTGAGATTTTAAAGCCAATTAGTATTAACCAAGGCATTTTCTTGACAAATTTTGTAACAAAAATAACTCACTGGTTTTCAGTGGCTTTACTGTTAAAATACTGTTTTTGTTTTGTTTATTTTATAAAAATGGATGTGCCTCCCCTGCCCCCCCCCCCAAACACACACACACACACACACACACACACACACACACACACACTGCCATTTCTGCAGCCTGCTGGAAGACACTTCTACAGGTCTAATCCTTCTAGGAAAAAGACTTGGCGGGGTTAAATGATTATTTTCCATAATTTTTCTTCCTGAGTAGACTAACAATATGAAATCTTGCATAACACACAGACAAGACTTAATAAATCAGAGTTCTTCTCATGAATTTTTCAGAAGATGTTTTACATTGACTGGGACTTAGATGCGGCCCAGAGGGCTCTCAGGTGGGGTCACCAGTGAACACCCACAAACAGCCTGTAGTTCACAGATCTCATCATATTCTGCTCTCCATAGCAAATATTGACTGGTGTCTAAAATTGTTTTAGGCAAAATCTGCCAGTCCCAAGGCATCATATGGTAATTTTCAGACAAAGTATTAAGGAGTCCTTTTGTAAACAGACTGTTAGCCCCATTTTCTCTAGTTGATGAGCCTTCCCGCACTGGAGGTGGAGGATCAGGAGCCTTACATATTACAGGCTTTACCAGCTCTACTACAGAAGAGGGGTGATGGTAAATCCTCCTGGTGTTCTCTAGGCTTTTGATCCTCAGTATGACGTGGGCATAATACAGCTTGAACACCAGCCATATAGTTAAGATGACAAAGGCACTTGTTTTCCCTGGGCCTGATTTCTCTTTAAATTCCTGCCTACTTGTTCCCAGAGATCAACGTCTAATATTCCATCATCAGGGAGCCAAGGATTATGAATTATAGGCACCATTTACTTTTAATAACTTTTTAAGTAACAAAGAGATCTGTTACTCAGTGGACAGTTGCTGTTCTATTGTGAAATCTTGGCTGAAAAACAATTCCCTCAAACTTGTAAATCCCAAGCTGGCTCCAGTGACTTATTGCGCAGTTACTTTTGTTTCCTTCCTCTTCGTTTTCCAGGTTTCTGCCACGTCTTGTTGCATTCCTTGGTCCTCACATGGGGCAGCGCCTTGGGAGGGGCGGGGGGGGGGGGGGGGGGGAGGCAGCAGCCCCTGAATGATGGATGAATGGATTACTCCAGCACAGTTTCACTGTGAAAGAGAGAGCTAAGGGACAGCTGGCTGAAATAGCCGGGCAGCCTTGATTGCCAGCCTCGTTAGGCTGTTATTGGAATTTTTATCTTTAGATACAATCAATAGGGTGAGTAATCTTGGGAGGACACATGTGTTTACGTTTTCCTCTAGGAAAGGGCATCCAGGGGTTAAACATAAGGATTTTAGTAAACACCTGGGGGTCTACAAGTGCACAGACTTGTTTGGAAAGGTCGAGGAATAATTGGAGGTGGCACCTTTGACACTCCCCCAAGTCTCCCCGAAGTCAGAATTCCAATAAGCAGGGCAGGTGGCCTTCCACACACTCCCCTTTTATCAGAATGTCCCCCTTACCAACTTTGCAACCAAGTCTCACGCTTCCCCACACACATCAAGGAACTAAATAATATCTTGATTTTTCTCTTTAACTCAGGTATATATACAAGACAGTATAATTTTTCTGATTCAAATATTTCCTCTCTCATTCCCAAGAGAATATTAATTATCCTATCAGTCACCCTCTGTTAATCAGATTTCCTCTAATTATCTCTTCTCTTTTATTTCAAAATCCTTGATTCTAGAGGCTTTATGTTTGAACTTAAGTTTGTGTTTATGGGTTTTTTTTTGTTTGTTTGTTTTGTTTTTTAAAGAATCTAGTACAAAATAAGCTATGTAGCTTCTTTCTGCACATAATTAGATTTCATTTTTCAATAAGTAAGTCACATAAGGATCGCATTTACCTCACTGCTCCAGGATCTTTCTATACTTATCATAGCAGAATCTGAAAGGAGCTCTTGATAATGGTAGCTGTAACCAACTACATTGAATATTCCTCATAGCTGGTCCATAACAGCATTTTATTCATAATATTGTACCTGGTTTACATCTAGTTGAGTAAACAATAGGGAGGGAGCTCTGTTTTACTTCTATTTGAGATTGTTGTTGTATAGTTAATTTGTGCCACCAATAAATAGGCATTTTGTTCTAAAATAACCATTACATATTTTTTGGAGATTAGGTATCCAGTATATAGTTCCAAGGTTTCTATCTTTGATGAGCTAGGAAATTGGTTTTGTGTAAATGTGTCTGACACGTCTGATTCTAAAAATAAATTCTGGATGGCTCCTAGGTTAGCTTTCTGAAATTACATAATTTTCACAAGTTATTAATATCACTCAGGATTTCTCTTTCCATGCTGTTTTTAAAATGAACACATTCACCGCTATCCCCAAGTCATTCTTTTTCTTTGAAGGAGGTCCTGACTAGATGTATTAACTGATTCTGTTTTTCTGACCAGCAGTAATAAAAAAAAAAAAAAGAAAGAAATTGGGGGCCCTCACAATCATGACTCCCAAACCTGCCTGCCTCATATACTTTCAAACCTTTAAAAGTAGACATTTCTCTTTGTTCTGAATTCCCTTTTTAGGTGTTGAGACACAGTCTTTTTCAACATGGAAGCAAAGGATATGGTGGACTAGATACTCCCAATGTTTACATCCAGGTCTGCACATAGTTAACACAGCATGCCACAGCAGGCAAAATCGATGGCTTCGGTTCTCTGCAGTCTGTCTTCCTAATCGATGGATTATTGCAGCTGGGCTAATTATGCAGCGATTTATATCGATTATTTAGAGCAACAGTGGTGAATCCTAGTGACTAAAGTTGCCATTGTAAGATTTGCTTCTTCTTGGACTGTACAAACTCAAGATAATTCAAACACCTCAAGAATGTACATAGTAATTTGTAGAGACCCATAATCCCATGTGATCTAAACAAACCAGAAAGGGAATTGAGCTTTCTAAGCACGTACATGTGGCTTAAAAATGTGACTTAGAGACTAAGGTGGAAGTGACAAAATCTTTTCTTACCAATTTTCAATTATTATCTTACCTTTTTATCCTTTTAAAATAAAAGTAAGCACAAAAATAGGGTGATGAAGGGGGGGGGGGACGAGGACAGGCTAGAAGTGAAAAAAGAGGACATATATAATAATTTCAATAATAAAGATTAGAAATAAAAATAAAATAAAAATAAGTGCACAGATTATCCATGCACTGGATTTTATATATGAACAGGCTGGGTCAGCTAATATCATTGTGCTTATAGAGTTGACTTAATATCAAATAAACCTTAAGCCACTTTTTTCACATTTAAAAACTGAAGCTCCAAGGTTCTAATTATCCTATCTAATAAAGAGGGAATATGCAAATTGACCACCACACCATCACAAAGATGGTGGTGCCCAGTCCCCTGAGCCCAAGCAGAGTCCCCCAGTCCTTTCAGCCCTGCTGGGGGTGTGGCAGGTGTGCAGTGCGGCCAGACCCACCCTCAGCCCCCCAGCCACACAGGACCACCTGAGGCTCAGATAGCCAGAGCTGGCTGAGGCACTGCCAGCAGTGGCAGCAGCAGAGGTGTGGTGGGGGCATCGCCTTCCTCTGATCACCAGGTTGCCTCCCGCCCCTGAGGGCCGCCTGACTGTGAGAGGGGGCATGCTGGGCTGAGGAACCCCTCCCTCCAGTGCATGAATTTTCATGCACCGGACCTCTAGTTTATATATGAGTCAATTTTTGAATGATTTCTGTTTTGAAGAAGCTGTCATTTTCATTGGAGAAGGGAGATTGTCTTTTTTAAAAATATATTTTATTGATTTTTTACAGAGAGGAAGGGAGAGGGAAAGTTAGAAACACTGATGAGAGAGAAACATTCATCAGCTGCCTCCTACACACCCCCTACTGAGGATGTGTCCACAACCAAGATACATGCCTTTGACCAGAATCGAACCTGGGACCCTTCAGTCTGCAGGCCAATGTTCGGTCCACTGAGCCAAACTGGTTAGGGCAGAGGAGGAAAATGTTCACGCATAAGGGTAGTGTGCTTTATGACTATAGTTCTTAGTGACTGTACTGCAGTCATATAGTTGTGTGTGTGTGTGTGTGTGTGTGTATGTGTGTGTGTGTGCGCGCACACACACAAATTGCTAACTAAAAACCACTTAAGTTTAAAAGACAGTACCAATAGTTTTTTAAATGGAAAATATGATAAAGGACTATTGACTGGCAAGTTGTAGGTGACTGCAGTTGCTCTTAAATTATTGAAAATAGGCAATGCTCCATTTGCTCTTTACTTAAAATAAATGAAGTTCTTCTGACTCATGAAACCTGCAATAGAAGGTCAAAATCTTTTATTGCCATCTCAGGGCAATGTCTCTAAAAAGACACTGTGCCTGACACCTTTACTGAGCAAAACAAGGGATAGCGATTTTTTAATTATTATTTTTAATGTATTTCTTATTGATTTCAGAGAGGAAGTGAGAGAGATGTAGAAACATCAATAATGAGAGAGTATCATTGATTGGCTGCCTCCTGCACACCCCATACCAGGCAGGATTGAGAGCCGACAACCCAGGCATATGCCCTTGGCTGGAATTGAACCTGGGATCTATACAAATAGAAAGTAGATTAGTGGTTGCTGAGAGTGGGATGTGTGGATGCAAATGAAGATTAGCAAAAAATGGATATTGGAAATAAATGGAGGACCATAAGATATATTATCATGGTGATGGAAATGCTTTAGAACTGATATATGGTGATGGTTGCACAACTTGGTAAATTTAATTTTAAAAAAATCATTGGATTGTATGCTTTACATAGGTGAATTACATGACCTTCAGCAATGTATTTCTATTTCAAAAACTGCGTGGTCTACATAGTACATACACAGAACCATCTCTGGAGTTTTTCAATGTCACTTATTTCTAAGCCATTCAGTGTGAACCTTATAGGCAAGACATACATTTCCAGCAAGGTCCCATATTATTAGTGTTTAATCAATTCTTAATCACATTATATCAGAGAATCACTGTGCTAAAAGTAACGTGGTAAAGGGTATCACTGGTCAGAACAAAGCAAAGATCTAGACAGCAGAAGGTCAGTGAAACAAGGATGTACAATCTAGAAAGCAGAACTCCTTGAGGAATAATGGTTTGAGCTGAAATATAAGTAGAAGAGAAAATTAGGAGAGGAGGGTATTTCAGGCCCACCAGCAGTTGGAACATGATAATTAGCTGTATTTTAGGAAGGTTCTATTAATGTTCTAGTTGCTGAGGGTATAATCTGACCTGGGCCCACAGCTATCTTCTGCAAATAAAGAGTGATTTGGGCCCTGGCCAGTTACTCAATGGTTAGAGCGCTCACCCATGGATTGAAAGGTCTTGGCTTCTATTCCATGTCATTGAAAAAAGAGTATAGGAACATTTCTGGTAAACACATGAATATGAAATGTTAGGGCAGACAGATCTCAATGCAGTTATTTTGTTGTTAATTTCTGATCTTCCTCATAGCACAGAGATGTTTTCCATATATTGTTGAAGATAACATTACAGAATAGTAAACTGTGCAAGAAATCTTTGTCATAGGTACCAATTAATCCATCAAAACAAGTTAAAATAGCTTTGCAAACTGCTATGATTGCTAAAAAGATGCAGAAGAATCTCTTGGTAAATGTTTCATTTATGTTTGATACATTCATTTAGGAAACATGTTAAGAAGGGAAGAAAATTATGATAAAAATTGGCATGCGTTTCTTTATATGATAGGTAATAGTGAATGTTTAACATTTATTTATGAATATACTATCCAATAAATCTTTAATGACTTTTTTATCTGTGAGAAAAACAAAATACACATAGCAATCTCAGCAGGCCAGAAATCAATAGCTACTAAGAATGAGAGATCACTTTCTGGAATTAAACCCAGCCTGATGATTATTAGGCAGATTCTTCTTTTTAAAAGCTGTGAACCGCATATAGACACAATCTTATCAGTATCTTGCACCACTTCTTTTAACCCAAAGTGTCCTGACGTTGTAGGAAATTTTCTGGCTATTTTTCACGTAGAAAGGAAACTCCTCGTACAACCCTGCACTACCATTTACAATGCTGAGCGGTATTACTCACTATAGGAGATGATGGAAGGTTTCCTTCTACGTGGAGCATTAAGACAGGTCATAAAATGGGGCTTTGTGTAAAATGTGTCATTTGATGGTTCCTGAAATAGAAACTTCTAAGCAGCACCAAATCACTCGTTGACTAGACGCTGTTGGCTTCCCTCTAGTTCCTCGCTCATGTGGGGACCAGTTGTGACATGCCCCTTCTTGGCTCTGAATCACACATCACTCCCAGTCATTCACATGAAACACTGTCACAACAGGGAATACGCTCGGTGAGTTTGTTTTAAAACGTGTTTAAGGCCTTTATCCAGGATAAAGATTACTGCCCACTCTAGAGATGCACATGACGCCCAGCTGCCTGATCTCTTTGTCAGGCAGCACAGACCTACATAAAGCCTTCCTGTAATATTAAGACAAGCTAATTTACAAAAGCAGCAGCTCTCCTTTCCACGCAATAAAACCATCTGGCAGAAGCCACCTGTGACTTCCATAACTTCCTACATCCATTCTCTTGGGTGTGTTTTTTATGTTCAGTGACAAAGAAATAATCCATTAACACGCATTAAATTAACCGGCAAAAACTCTCACTTCCTGATCAAAGCACTTCTAAATCCATGATTCCCTCAATAGTAAACATATTCTTACTCATATTGGATCAGTTCAAAGTAAGTTGTCTTCTTCAGTAATAAATCAACCAGAATGAGCAAAGTTGACCAAAACCAACTTGAAGACAGCTGCATCTGTTCCATCGTGGGGAGGCACATCAGCTCTGGCAACTTGAAGGGCTGCAGAACAGTGCTTCTCAGGTTTTAATGTGCTTACAAATCACGTGGGGTCTTGTTAAAATGCAGATTCTGATTCAAGAAGTCTGGAGTGGGTCTGAAACTAAGTTCCCGGGTGACACTGAGACTTCTAGTCTGTATATACCCCTAATTTTACTACTTTTTACAACCCTGCTGCCAACACCGGGGCCAAGCCAGCATTATTTGCCCCTTGATCTCCCAGTTTTGCCCTTACCATCTTTTCCCACACAACAACCAGAATCACCTTGTTTGGTCAGATCATGCCACTCCTAAAAAACCCTATAGTTTCTTTCTATTTCACATAGACTAAATGGCAAAATCCTTCCAATTGCCCACAACCATTTGGATAAAATGTGGTCTATCCTAGAAAGCATGCTATGGTTTTAGTATTTAAAGAACTTTTCTACTAAAGTTATCTTTATCTTTATCTCATATCAAAAGACAGAACTATTCAACAAAAATCTCAGATATATTTTTAATTTATGTGTTCAGAATGTCAGTATTAGAGCAATTGGATGGAAATGGATTTATTCTCTTTTAGAAATACCTTTAAAAAAAATTCTAGTTCGGTATCCTTTAAACTCTTTTAAAGGATATTGTGAGTCCATTTACATAGGCTCCCAGAATCTCTTCCTTATTTAGGCAACATCAGAGTTGCCAGGTAATCAGCCAGAACAGAGATTTAAAAAAAAAAAAAAAAAAAAAAAAGGGTGGGGGGGGGGGGAGAGCCTACTTCAGCTGAAAGAGTTCAAAAACATTACTTAAGTCAACCTCAACAAAAATATTTTGTGTGTGATTCATTTCCTCTTATTCTGTTTCAACATCAAATCACAGTTTTCATCATTGCTAACCTACAAGTATTTACTAATTATACTAAACAATATTTTTTTATTTTTTAAAGAAATATTTTTTAATATTTTAATTGATTTTTTACAGAGAGGAAGGGAGAGAGATAGAGAGTTAGAAACACCGATGAGAGAGAAAGATTGATCAGCTGCCTCCTACACACCCCCTACTGGGGATGTGCCTGCAATCAAGGTACCATGCCCTTGACTGAAATCGAACCTTGAGTCCAAAAGTCCAAAAGTCCAAAATCCGAAGCTCTATCCACTGAGCCAAACCAGCCAAGGCAATAAGAATTATTTTAATTTTTTAAAAATATATTTTATTTATTTTTTACAGATAAGAAGGTAGAGGTATAGAGAGTTAGAAACATAGATGAGAGAGAGACATCCACCAGCTGCCTCCTGCATACCCCCCACTGGGGATGTGGCCTCAACCAAGGTACATGCCCTTGACCAGAATCGAACCTCGGACCTTTCAGTCTGAAGGCAGATGCTCTTTCCACTGAGCCAAATCGGTTTCAGCTGTTTTAATTTTTAAATTTATCTTTACATTGAAAGTATTACAGATGTTCCCTTTTTTTCCTCCACCCTGCCCCTGCCCCACCCCCAGGCTTTCAATACACTATTGTCTGTATCCTTGGGTTATGCATATATGCATATAAATTCTTTGGTTAATCTCTCCCCACCCCCACCTCCATCAACCTTCCATCTGACATTCATCAGTCTGTTCCATGTTTCTCTGTTGCTGGATTTATTTTGTTTATTAGATTCCACATATGAGTGAGATCATGTGATATTTGTCTTTCTCTGACTGGCTTATTTTGCTTAGCATAATACTCTCCAAGTATCTCATGCTATCTCAAACACTAAGAGATCCTTCGTTTTTATAGCTACATAGTATCCCATTGTGTAAATGTACCACATCTTTTTTACCCACTCATCTACTGATGTGTACTTAGACTGTTTCCAGATTTTAGCTATTGTAAATAGTGCTGCTATGAACATAGGGTTCCATATATTCTTTCTGATTGGTGTTTTAGGATTCTTAGGATATTTTCCTAGAAGTAGGAAATAATCTTATTTTCCACTCTGATCTTAGACTGGAATGAGTGTATATGTCTGAGTACATTTATGTAAGTTAGAGACAGTAATAAATAGAAAGAGACAAAAATAATAAGAATACAAAGGAAAAGCAAGTGGTAGGCTAGGCTAGACTGGTCTTTGTACAGGAGGAAAAATCAGCCACCAATAGGTCAACTGGGGGGCCAAAGCAGAGCAAAACAGAGGAATAATGGTATTTCTCTCACCTTTCCACTCACTAACACCCATAGAAAACAACAAAGATTAAAATTTGTAATACTAGGAAAACCACAGTCTCAACTCAGAATCTAATTAAAATAGCCACCATATTTAAGACCAAATTAAGAAATTATTTGAGAGGGCATTTTTTCTGTGAAGATTTCAGGCACCCTCTGGAACTCTCCAAAAGTAGAAAACCAAGAGGAAGCAAGCCAATGGGAGCTAGAAGTATGAGACTAGGTGGGCATCCCTGAACCCAATTCAACAGCCCAGAGTGGTTAAAGAGGAACAGCTAAACAGGAGCCAAAATGACATGCCTCTTCGCAGAAAGCAAAAACAGTAGGATGAAGGAGTGATAAAAGATATCAATCAGAAATGTAGCTGCTGACCCAGAGCTACTGAAGGAGAAAAAATGCCCAATCATGATGGAAAAGACCTGAGACATTCATTCCAGGAATCCCAGCTTGATGCAGCCATTGATCTCTATTCTTCCAGCAGTCTCTGCCCTTGCTCTGAGCCTCTAGCACAACAAATTTCTCTTCCTGAAGCTGCTTTGTGTATCTCAAAGCCAATGGCACAAGCCACAGTTCAGCTGCCTGGAATACCAAATGGTTATTTGTCATTTTTCTGTGTTTAAGACGTTTTTTTTTTGTTTTTTTTTTTCTAAAATCGTTAGACTGAAAATTGAGGGGCATCTTATACATGGGAGTCAGCCAAGGAGGGAGCTCACAGGTGTGTAACTTCCCATACCTTGTCAAACAGGCTTCCTCCAATCATAAGCCTTACTGTTACTGACTTCAGCTGATGCCATAATTGGAGGTGGAGGTGGAGAGTGCGCAGATGCAACAGAAAGAAATGTTCTGAGCCCATAAAGATGTAAAAAAATATAAATATCAGTAAGCCATTGTCTTACTCTGCAAAATTCGAACTGAATGTAATCAGCTATGAAATAGAGCTGCAGAGAGACAATTTGGACATCCTCCCACTGAGTGTTTGATCAGACAGTGAAGAAAACAGGAAGAATAACTCCTTAAGATGCCAAAAAAGAAGAAGGCCTTAAGAGGAAAACCAGCAATATGTTTAAAATATCGATTTCTTAATTTGGGGTTGGAAAAGTGGGAGATGTCTTATACATGGGGATGGATGTCTTATACACAGAAAAATATAGTAAGTACTTCACCCACCACCACCAGATATCAAATAGACTTAGTTACTCCAAATATTTGTGTTTGCATGTAGTCCACCAGCACACACCCTGCATAATGAACTTGGACAAGAGGTATTATTAAGTTGTATCTGGGAAAGGTTGAGATAAGTGAGACAGATTATAGCTGGTCAATTTGTGGATTGAACAGCATGTTAAACTCTGCCTAGTGTACATGCAGAACTAGCAGGTTTCATCTTCAGATTTTGTAATCTGGTTTTAAGAATTTTCCCCTTTATTAAAAAAATTAATATATACACATGATCTCTCATCTGTGGAACATAATAAACAACATAAACTGATGAACAAAAATAGATACAGAGTCATAAAAGCATCCAACAGACTGACAAACCTCAGCGGGAAAGCAGGGGTGGGGATTAAGAGATCAATCAAAGGACTTGTATGCATGCATATAAGTATAACCAATGGACCAATGGGTAAGGGCATGTGCTGGGAGCAGGCATCAGTGGGCAGAGGTCAATGGGGGAAAAGGAGACACTTGTAATACTTTCAACAATGAAGAATTTAAATTTTAAAAATTGATATATAATTCACAAATCATAAAATTCACCTTTTAAGTGTTCAGTGATTTTAGTATATTTTTTAAATTGTGCAATCATCCTTACATCTAATGCCAGATATCTAATTCCAAATTTTCATCAATCTAAAAAAGAAATCCTGTTCATTAGTAGTCATTCCCCATTGTCTACTAGTTTCAGTTCCTGGCAACACTAGCTTACTTTCTATCTCTATGGTTTTTCCCCTTGTGAACATGAATTATTAATGGAATCATACAATATGTGGTAATTTATGTCTGTCTTATTTTATATAGAATGATGTTTTGGAGCTTTATCCATATTGTGGCATTTATTCCAGTGTTTCCCTTAAGATCAGGAACAATACAGGGATATCTGCTTTCACCACTCTTATTCAATATAGTGCTAAAATCCTAACCACAGCAATCAGACAAGAGAAATAAAAGGCATCCAAATTGAAAAGGAGGAAGTAAAACTGTAATTAGTCTCAGATGACATGATATTGTGTATAGAAAATCCTAAAGACTCCACCAAAAAAATAACTAATTCTAACAGATGAATTTGGCTAAGTTGGATACAAAATTAATATCCAATAATTGGTGGCATTTTTAGACACCAATAATAAAATCTTAGAAAGAGAAACTAAGAAAACAATCTCATTTACTATTGCAACAAAAAAATAAGATATCTAAGAATAATTTTAACTAAGGAGATAAAAGACCTGTACTTGAAAAACTATAGGGCATTGAAGAAAGAAAAAAAGAAGCGGCAAACAAGTAGAAGTATATACCATTTTCATAGATTGGAAGATTTAACATCATTAAAATATCCATACTACTCAAAGTAATCTATAGATTCAGTGCAATTCCTATTAAAATACCAATGGCAACCAATCGGTGTGGCTCAGAGGTTGAGCTTCGACCTATGAACAGGAGGTCTAGGTACAATTTCCTGTCAGGGCACATGACCAGATTTCAGGCTTAATCCCTAGTAGGAAGTGTGCAGGAGGCAGCCAATCAATGATTCTCTCTCATCATTGATGTTTCTATCTCTCCCTCTCCCTTCCTCTCTGAAATCAACAAAAATATATTTTTAAAAAATAACAATGGCATATTTCACAGATCTAAAACAATTATAAAAATGTATATGATATATATGTAATCAAAAAAAGACCCTGAATAGCTTCAGCAATCTCGAGAAAGAACCAAGTTGGAGGGATTGCAATACCAGTTATCATTTCCTATATTTCCACATGTACTTTCTATTTGATACTTGTAGGCTATTTATATACCAGTAATTTACTTTTTAAATTATAGAAGTTTTTTTTTTTTTTTACATTTTAATATATGAAGGGCTAGTCCCACATCTCCCATCACTTTTCAATTTGGATAGCTTAGACAACCAAATACATAGTTTCAATCAGCTGGATATTTTTTATGTTGTTGTTATTATTGTTCTGTTTTTATTTGATTTGTTTCCAAAAGAGCACACACAATTAACTTTCAAAATCAGATTCTCTGGCTACCCAAAATAACCATTACTTAAATCATGATTGAGTAAAGACCCCTTTAGAGACACTCTTGAAATGATGCTATAGTTCACAATGCCTCATAGGAAGCCCACAGCACTAGGAAGATGACTTACACATTGATAGATTGTATTGTTTGTTTTAAAGTACTGAACTGATATGGTGTTTTCATATTAGAGGTGGAACTAATTATTTTATTAAAGTTAAATGGTCTGAATATAATATTATCATTATCCAAAATCCATCTAACTCACCTCTTTGAAATTCTTTGGCCAAAATTAAACCTGATTTTGCTTTCATAATAATAATAATAAAAAGAGTTCACCAGAAAGTGTATTATTTGTAGAATTTAAAAACAATTTGCATATTTTAATGTAAAAAAAAACTTGTCAACTTGTTTTAAGGTCATTAAACCCAACATTTCCACCTTATGGAAACCAAGGTCCAGCACAATCCAATTCATACTCCTATGAACCAAATGGTGCATGCCAAGCCCAAAGTAAAGATAGTGGATGTGAAGCTTTCCATTCTTCATTGTTTATTTGTAGTCATATGAATTTCTGATATGACTTTACACATCCAAAAAGTGCAAATTCACATTTTTTCTTTATATGAATCTAACTATACCATTCTCCATTCATTGGAAGACTTGATTATTTAATAATTAACCTTGGCATCTGCTCTATAACCTTTCCTACAACGAAATGTGCAGGGATTATTGTTTAATTAGATCCTATAATTAAAACAAATAAAAAATAAGCCAAGAATCCTGGAGTCAGCAAAGCTGTGATTTGTTTGTGCTTTTTTTCTCAAAATACTCCATTGTTTTTCAAAATACTATTCAAGTATAGCTTTTGAAAGCTATAATATATTTCTGTAGTATTGATAGATCAAAAATAAATAAAAACAGAAAAAATGGCACATAAACCAAAATACAAATCAGTATGACTTTCTTAGACAAGAAGCTATCATTACAGATTTGAGTATGGTGGCAAGAGCCACTGTCTTTAACAGAGGAAAACAAGAACTACCCCAGATGTCATGGGTACACTGTCCCTCACTTGGTGCCTTCATTTTTACCCTTTATACTCTGGTTATTATATAATGATCTCTTGTTCCAGTATTTTTTCTAAGATCATAATATATTGCTTTTGCCTTTCTTTCACATAAATTATCTTCTCAAAGATGCTTTCATTCTGCTCACTGCACATACTTCAGAAACTTCTTTTTTACTTCCTAACAAAGCCATTGGTTAATGTTCAACTTTTAAATGTAGTAGCTATATATATATAAATCTATGCACTCTAGTTTTTCATATTTTCCATAGTTATCAGCTTCTTTTATAATTGCTTAAGCTCTGCTACCAATTTGCATACTAAAATCATACTAAAATATTATTCCTATGTATAATATTTAAAAGCATGTTTGTGCCAAAACCGGTTTGGCTCAGTGGTAGAGCGTCAGTCTGCGGACTGAAAGGTCCCAGGTTTGATTCCGGTCAAGGGCATGTACCTTGGTTGCGGGCATATCCCCCGTAAGGGGTGTGCAAGAGGCAGCAGGTCGATGTTTCTCTCTCATCGATGTTTCTAGCTCTCTATCCCTCTCTCCTCCTCTCTGTAAAAAATCAATAAAATATATTAAAAATAAATAAATAAATAAATAAATAAATAAATAAAAGCATATTTGTGTCATTAATGTAGTTATTCTAAATGATTTACTTTGTCTTTATCTTTTTTCTTTTGTGCTTTTGTGTAGGCTTTAAACACACATAAAATTTTGGAAGAGAAGTACTCATATGTAATTTATCATTAATAAATATTTGTGGTCACCCTAGCTGGACTGGCTCAGTGGATAGAGTGTTGGCCTATAGACTAAAGAGTCCTGGGTTCGATTCCAGTCAAGGGCACATGCCCGGGTTGGTTGGGGCTTGATCACCAATAACGGGCGTGCATGGCACAGCCAAATGATTCTCCCTCATCATTGATGTTTCTATCTCTCCCTCTCTCTCTCCCTTCCTCTCTGAAATCAATAAAAATATAAATAAATAAATAAATAAATAAATAAATAAATAAATAAATGTATGTTTGTGGTCAAGATTTTACTGAAAAAGGTGTATGGTTAAAAGAATAGGGAAAGTACTGTTCTAATCCAAAGTTTCTCAATGTGTGGTTTTCAAAATGCCCTGTGGCTTACCAAATGATCTATAGGTCATCTGGTGGTTTTAGAGGAAAAATCATTTTCATTGGTATAAATTTCACAAAGATTAAATGCTATATTACCTATGAATTTCGAGGGAATTCTTTTAAATTCTTACTAATTATGATATCATTAAGTATGAATATACACTATAAAGATTATGCTGATTAGTCACCATTACTAATATCCAGTTACCAGATTGCAATTCATCTCAACTAACACGTTGTTAGCATTTGTGTGCTTATTACTTACATTTGCTATTATTGTGTTTTTATTGTTTCTATTGCACTTTATTGTTATTATTGCCTAATATCCAGTTGCTAAGCCCGAAGAATAAAGAATGTGATTTAGAATTGATTTATTGAAACATAATAGTACTAAAAATATGAATTTAAATACTGTAACTTAGAATATCATTTTATTCCTCTGCAAAATAGAAACAATAATAATACCCTAAGGATACCACATAAAAAGTATATAAGGAAGCATTAGGTACATGGTAAAGTAACCTTAAAATCTGCTGACTTTTCTACATAATTTTTCAAATCATTACTCTATTTAGCCTAGAGAAATAAGATTAAAAAATTTAATCTTCTAAAAAAGACTAACCTTTTATCTTACCCTCCAGAGTTAAAATTAAGGAATATCAGCATCATCAGAAATGATAATGTCAAGTAGATATAATGCATCATTCTTATAACATTTCAAGTGTTAAAAATAATCTCTTTGGCACCATTCCTAACATCAGCCAGAAACAAAAATGTCAAAATCACCATTGCACTTTCATCATTGTGCACACTGTACTTTTAATATTGCCTTCATTTCAAATTCTTATCAAATTGTTGTAAATTACCAGCAATTTATTAATTAGATTTGCATAAAAAGGAGTAAATGCACTTCCCCACTATTTGATTAAAAGCAAAATGTGAGACCTGGAGAACTTTATAATACATAATAAAGTGGGGGTTTTTTCTGAGTTTGAAAATATTCCTCATGTTGAATGAAGTAAAATACACTTGTTTAGTAACGAAACCGGTTTGGCTCAGTGGTAGAGCGTCGGTCTGCGGACTGAAAGGTCCCAGGTTTGATTCCGGTCAACAGTTCTAGACTTTTTGTCCTTTCATCAATGCAGACCTTAATTGAAAAGACTAACATAAATAAAAGATAAGCTCACAAAAATAAATAATGACTGGATCAGAGCACATGCTAAGAAAAATGAATTATGAGTGTCACAGTGAGCTTCAATAACAGAAAACAGCACTTATTGCATAACTAGAGGCCAGTACACAAAATTTATGCATTGCGGGGGGTGAGGGGTGTCCCTCAACCCACCATGCACCCTCTCCAATCAGGAACCCATCGAGGGATGTCCGACTGCCCGTTTAGGCTCGATTCCACTGGGATAGGACCTAAACGGGCAGTCAGACATTCTTCTCACAATACAGGACTACTGGCTTCCAATTGGCTCCCAACTACTGGCTCCTGCCTGCCTGTCTGATTGCCCCTAACTGCTTCTGCCTGCCAGCCTGATCGCCACCTAACTGCTCCCCTGCTGGCCTGATCACCCTCGATTGCCTTACCCTGATGGCCTGATTGCCCCTAACTGCCCTCCCCTGCTGGCCTGGTGATCCCTAACTGCTTCTCTTGCCAGCCTGGTCGCTCCCAACTGTCCTCCTCTGCAGTTCTGGTCACCCCTAACTGTCCTCCCCTGCCAGCCTGGTTCCCCCCAGCTGCCCTCCCCTGTAAGCCTGGGTGCCCCCAATTGCCCTCCTCTGCTGGTCTGATCCCCCCAACTGCCCTCCTCTGCAGGCCTGATCGCCCCCAATTCCCCTCCCTTTCAGGCCTGGTCCCTTCCAACTGCCCTCCCCTGCTGGCCTGATTGCCCACAACTGCCCTGCCCTGCCGGCCATCTTGTGGTGGCCATTTTGTGTGTTAGAGTGACAGTCAATTTGCATATTACTTTTATTAGATAGGATTGCTTTCAGATCAATAAACATACCCCAGGTTATCAAATATTCACATTAAAATACTAAGCCAAATGAATTCATAAATCAACTTATAAGTTTACCTCAAAAAACCAACTCCCTAAATATCAAGGTTTTATGGGTTTTGGGGCCATCATCTGACACTTTCATTTGTCCTTAGAAGCCTTGCCTGCTGGATGTTTACCTTTGATAAGTCATGAGGCTGTGACAATAATTACCACCCAGTATATCTCCCTTTCTTCCTCTTAGTAACTAAATCCACAGCATTTCTGCTTGGTGTGTGACCACCCAGAGAGTAGCTACATTTCCATCCTTCTTGAAGCAAGGTGTGACACTGGCTGATGAGATGGAGCAGAAATGATATATATGCAATATCCAGGTCATTTCCTGCAAGTCAGCATTGCTATCCTGCACTTCCCTTTCCCTTTCTCATTTCGTTAGAAAATGAAGATGATGGGGTCATTGTTGGAAGTCACCGGTTAAATCAAGTGTAAGAGGAAAATAAAACCCTCTCCATACCCCACTGGATCAGGAGTGGTGGCAAGTGTAGGCAGGCTATCACTAAACATTAGAAAAAATATATATACAGGCAGTTTGGAGACAGTTTAAAGGTCTCCAAATTCCCTTTCATCAACAGAAAAAACACACTTCTGCAAATATAACAAGCCACAATTTTCTCCAAGTTCTCATTAATGTTTGACTTTCAACAGACTGCGAGATGCAAACCACAATGAAATGTCATCTTCAACAACATAATAAGATTTAAAACCCTATAGAATGCCTACATGATGGATTAACTGTCATATGAAATCTCTTTTATAACAATAGTCTATAGTATAACAGTGCATATTTTGCATTCCACAAACAGTATAGCACACAGGTAGAAGCAAAAATAACACCAGCAGTCAGAAAAATAGTAAAAATGTTGCCAAAAATTATATTTTTCTGGTAACAATTAGCTTTCTTTATTAGCAGAAGTAATCCTGGAACCTCAGTGTCTCTGGCTGCGAGTGAAAGAGGGTTACTTACGTAGGATGGGCAGCTGGGTCAGATCCCAACTCTGTTCTCCCTGGAATCAACTTCTTCTTTTCTTAATTCCAATGCCACTGCCATCCTAGGCCGAGGTAGAGAACAGTGTTACTCCCCATTTAATTATCTTGTCCAAACCACAAGTGAAATCACATAAAAATTTTGTGAAAGTTGAGGCTCACAAAATGAAAACCTACTCAAAAAGTAACACTAAACAAGATATATAGGTGATAGCTACAAAATTTTTTAAATAATGTAAGCATGTATTTTTAATTCCCTGTGGCTCCCTCGGGCATTAAACCAAGGGCTTTCGGTGTTAGGGGAAGAGGCCATAATACCTAGGAAAAAAGGAATTACTCAGATGTGTATATTAAATCAGATTTGTTAAGTTTGTAGTCAGACAATAGTCTTGAGCCCTCGCTGGAGTGGCTCAGTTGATTGGAGCATCATCCCATGCACAGTAGGGTCACAGGTTCCATTCCTGGTCAGGGTATATACCCAAGTTGTGGGTTCAATTCTCAGTCAGGGCGCATATAGGAGGCAACTGACTAATGTTTCTCTCTCACATCAATGTTTTTCTCTATCTCTCCCTCTCCCTTTCTCTCTCTCTAAATCAATAAAAAAAAATAATAATAATAACATATCCTTGGGTGAGGATTTAAAAACAAAAAGAAAATTACCTTGAAAGCCTGATTTCCTTGAGAAACACACACACACACACACACACACACACACACCTCTTTAAATATCAAGAAGCAAAATTTGGGTGATTTTAGATTCAAAGTATGTAGTAAAAAAAAAGTCTCACCCACTAGCTAAGCATCTTTTTGAAGAAAAAGGAAGAGAAGAGAGAGAAGAAGGCAAGGTAAGTAATTCCAAAGGGGCTTCCTGCCCATCCCCCACCTCTGGGGATAAGCCCACCCCTGCAGAAAGAGCCCTAAGTGAAGGGAGGTGGCTGACAATGAAGACTGGTTGGGGGACCTCAGAGCAGGAAGCATTTTTGCATCCCCTGTTATGTATACTTACTTCTCAGAGAAACCAGTGTCTTCATGGTGTACCTCCTGATATGGCTCCAAAGCCCAAGTATAGAAATGGCTGAGGGAAGTGCCTGTGTAGCCCCTATGGTTACAGAGGTTGGTAGTGGATGCGGAAGTTTCCACACTCCTAAAGAAAAGAGACAATCGCTGAGGGTATTCATTGGCATGATGGTGGCGGGGGGAGTTTGTAGAGAGCGGTCTGCTTTTGAAGAATAAAGTCACCCTAGAACAGATATCCAGGACAAACAGCCAAGGGATGAAACAGCCGAGGGTCAGCCACAGTGCAGGAGAAGTCAGCAAGAGAGGAGTAAGAAGACCCCCCGGTGCTCCAGCCAGACACATTCAGCCAGAGGTACCAGTCCACTGCCTCAGTGCCCTGAGGACACCCAAGCTTCCTATCATCTTGAGAAGCAGAAGGGGAAGAATATTTTTCACAGGATAGAAGCAAACTTTCGATTAAATACTAGAGGCCTGATGCACGAAATTCATGCAAGAGCGGGCCTTCCTCCCCCCCGGGTGGCCAGCACTGGCTTTCCTCTGGCACCTGGAACCCGGGCTTCCCTCGCAGCCCTGACTTCATCCAGAAGGTCATCTGGAAGGACGTCAATCTAATTAGCATATTACGCTTTTATTATTATAGATATCTTTAGTGATTCCAAAGAGGAAGGGAGAGGGAGAGAATCATTGCACACCTCCTACTAGGGATGGAACCTGACCAGGAATCAAACCATGAACTCATCCCTGGTTCATAGTTGACGCTCAATCACTGAGTCACACTGGCTGGGCTGAAAGCAACCTTGTATGAGAAGTTTGAACTCTGAATCAAATGGATATTCACCCAAAAATAGGCTGTTATAAAATCCAATACATTGGTTGGGTGTTTAGTTGGCAGATGCAAGGTGCCTGCCATTGTCTACCTGGAGAGAAGTTGAGCTCAGATACAGGAAACAAAGCTCCATTGTTTGCACACACTTATGTGTGACTGTTGATTTTTGACCCTGTGACATCAAGAACGTAGCTTTAATCATTTTCAGCTTAGGTGCTACAGAAAATGTGATAATAATCTCAGAGTATGGCTGTGCTTAGCTTCCCTGGCCTCTCTTTGACCTCTGACCTTTGATTTCTGTCCTAGCACAGTGGTTAAGAGTATTGGTTTTAGAGCCAGGCTCAGTTGGGTCTAAGCTCAGCTATTCTGCTTACTAGCTGTTTGATTCACCCAAACCTTAGATTCTTCATCTTTAAAATGAGAATAATAATTGGGCTTACCTCCCAGAATTGTTGTGAGGAGTAAGTTATTATACATGTAGAGTGCTTAACAGAATGTGTGTCATGTAAAGAGAGCTCAACATTAGTGTGGGTGGGGGCGGGGAGAGGGGGAGGAAGAGTGGGGCATTTCCCATAAAAATGCCCTAAAACATTATCAAACTGTGCACGGTTTATATAGCCTTGCACTAAAAGCTCCAATAGTTTAATGTCCTCTAGAAGGTGATCTGCTTTTAGTCTGGCAATTCCCCAAACACAAAGAAGCACTCAAGGGCTATTGCAGGTGCCCACACTCTGCACCCCAGGGCTGTGGGCTGTGTGGCGGGTGTTCACTTCTAAGAGGCAGTGATGTGTTCAGGCACTGGGTAAGAACATTTACTACTCTAAGGACTAACAAAGACTCAAACATACAGAGCAATTTTGCCATGTGCTTCATGCTGTCCTAAGTGCTCCACCTTATCAAGTCTCATAATCCCACAACCCTCTAAGGTGAAGACTATTTTTATTACTACTTCGTAGGTGAGGAAATTGAGGAAGAGAGGCTAACTTTCCCAAGGTCACAAGAGCTGCAATTTAAAACCTGGCAGTCTAATTTAATATGCCCACCTCTTATCCACGTCACACTCTGCTTTGGAAATGTTTCTTCTCTCCACTTTCTGGCATTTTAGCTCCTGTTTATGGATTCTCACGGCCTCTTCTTTTTTTTTTTTTTTTTTCTTTTTCCTGCTCTGTTCTTCCTTTACCTTTTCTTTCCTGGCCTTGTTACACCAAAAGCACTGCCAGCCAATGCGAACATCGCTTCTGTGAGTAAACCAACCAATCGCCTTCCATGTACTTTCATTGTCTGGTTTGGGTCTTGTCTGCAATAAAGATGCGTGTGCTCTGAGACTTGTTCCATTAGAGCTGAGTTCATAGCTGCCTTCAACAGCTGAGCCAGCCACATATCTCCAATCTCCTTTCCTGGTAGGGATGACACACAAAGAGGTCCAGATGTGAAGATAGATATAACTTGAACCTGAAGTTTAGGTGTGGCTCAGCCTATGGATGTGCCATGGCCGAGTGGCCCCCTCAGACTCCTCCCCTCGGGTGGACTCCATCTAGGTCTCTGCAGTTATGCACAGATGGCTCCGGCCATATCAAAGTCTGTTTACAAAGCCATCACTGTGATCGAGGGGGCACTGGAAGCTAAAATAGACTTGCCTCATTCTTCTGAAGAGTCAAAACAATGCTAGTTTTGTATTTGCATGATGGGTAATATGTCCTATTTATTATAATTTATGGAGACACTATAGACTGTGCCTTGAATGTTTTAGTAGGTATCATTGCACAGTTTCAATACATGGTGATGTCCAATCAGAATAGTTGACCTATGTCCTGGCCTTGTCCTTGACTTGTGTTCTATGCCCAGATCATCTATAGGTAACTGGGGGGAGAAAAAAAATCAAAAAAATTAAGGCCATAACCTTTGAGAAAAAATGAACCCCAAACTTGGATGGTTTAAATTAAGTATTCTGTATGAACATGAAAAAAATTTTGATAGGCTGAGAAATTATAAAGTCACTTTTCCTCTGAGATCTACCTCCAGAGAGGTTAACTATTGACAGAAAATTCTAAGGGGCATTAACTCATTTTATATTTAGAAAGAAAAAAATTTTGATATATCTAAAGACTAAGGAAAATCCAGTCCTGCATTTTTCTTTTCCTTTTTTTCTTTTTTTAAAAATATATTTTATTGATTTTTTACAGAGAGGAAGAGAGAGGAATAGAGAGCTAGAAACATCCATGAGAGAGAATCATCAGCCAGCTGCCTTCTGCACACTCCCCACTGGGGATGTGCCCGCAACCTAGGCACATGCCCTTGACTGGAATCGAACCTTTCAGTCCACAGGCCGACGCTCTATCCACTGAGCCAAACCGGCTTCGGTCAGTCCTCCATTTTTCATCGGTAACTAACTATACAAGGAATCATTTGTTTTCCTTATAAGCAAAGTTTGTGCCAATATAAAAGGCTGTTTTACCTATGTAATAAAAGTGCTTTAAAAACTGAATATCTATAAATTCATTTTATGCTTTAATTTTTGATAAAAGGTAATTTCAAGGAATAATTCTATAAATATGACTACTAAGATGTTATTAATATTTCCATATTCCCTCTAAGTGGCTTTTAATCTTTACTTCAGTATTATGATTTTTATTACCAATAAAAATGTACACATTAAGTACTAACATATAATTATGATTTAAATAAACTGCAAAATTTTTATTATATTCTAAATTCAAATTAAAAAATAAAAATATTTAAGTAAACAGATCTATTGACAATATTCTTTTCCTATTAAAAGACACAATTTATAATAATAAAATATCTTTCGGGGAAAAGAGCACATCTCCTACATCTTTTTAAGTAAAATCTCAGTAAACCCTGCAGCAGGAGAAAGACATGGGAAGAGAGAGAACACTGGGATTTGTGGACATCCCGGCAGTAGTTGAAGCCAAGAGAGCATCTGAGAGCACCGAGAGGTAGTGAAGACAGAGGAAGAACCTGGAGACACCAGCATTCAAAAGATAGAAAAAGGAAGAAGTCAGGGGGCCCATAAAACAAACTGAGGGAAAGTATTCAGACCTTTAGAGGAAACCCCAGGAGAAAATGTTGCCATTTCAGATGAAAATGGCTGAGGAAACAAGGATATATAGGACATAGGGTGAGTGAGAAGAACCTTTTATGTTTAAAAGACAAATAGAAAACAAGTTTTGTATGCCTGCATGCAAAACCCAGGCGGGTGGCTAGGAGATAAGCTCTATTGCCCTGTGCTGTGCTGTGCTGGGCTGTGCTGTGCTGGGCTGGGCTGGGCTGTACTTAAGGTTGTTGTGTAACTAGCATAGTGGGAGGTGATTGGCCTAGGATAGGGCCTCTTATGTGTGTGCTAGAGAATGCCACCCTGGGGGAGGGGCAGGGTACCCACGGCTGTGACACTCAGGAGATAGAACTTCCATTACTTCTCCACGGCACAGTTCAGATCAGGCTGTGTTCTCACAAGGCTTTGCAGAGAGTGTGGAGATGACCAAGAGTCCAACACAGAGATAAATGTAAAACTTAATTCCCCAATGTGGCTCCCCGCAGGCTTCACAATATCATACTGGCTCCTCCTCTCCATCCACTTTAATCTCTTCAAGGGGTCACTGTGACTTATCTCCATAGTCCCCACAGAGTCCCCAAACCTTCTAAGAAAATGGCCATCACCCTATAGCCAAGACAAAATTACAGACATTTTCATTTCATGAGTACCTAAAAAGAACCTTATAAATGCTTGTCTTTAGTTGTTGAGTCCTGCCCCTCCAGACTGAAATAAACATTGGGGGTTCACTCTATGTAATTACAGATAAAGTTCTGCCAGGAATCTTGTGGAACTTTACACTATTCTATCCAGGATGGTCTCCTCTCTTCTTTAGCACCAGGGCATAAAAATAAATAAATAAATAAATAAATAAATAAATAAATAAATAAATAAATAGCTAAGCTGTTCCTTCAGATCAGCCTGTCCTGGAACACCCCACTAAAGTGAGCCCCAGCAGGAACCACTTGGAAGTGCTTGCAATAAAGTCTACCTTCAGCAGATTGGAGTTGCAGGGGAGAAACCATAAATTAAAATTAATTTTCATAAATGTGATAATAGAAGGAAGGAAACAGAACTTCAAGTATAGATCCATTTTAGGTAGAGGATATTTCACTCACTCCTTCTTTCATTTCACAAATGCTTCCTAAGAATGTACTGTGTTCCCGAAACTGAGAGGCAATCATGAGCAACAGCATATGCCCCAGTCCTCACATGGCTAGAGTCAGTCTAGAGTGGGTGAGAGGCAGACATCCTATATAAAAAGGCTAATATGCAAATCAATCAAATGGTGGAACAACCAGTTGCTATGATGCGTACTGATCACTAGGGGCCAGACGTTCAATGCAGGTGATCAGTGCGCTCCCACAGAGAGAGTGCCGCTCAGCCAGAAGCTCTGAGCTGGGCTGACAGCTGGCAAGAGCAGCAGCATTGGCGGGAGCCTCTCCAGCCTTCATAGCAGAGCTAAGGATGTCTGACTGCTGGCTTAGGGTCGCATCCCCAGAGGGCTCCCAAACTGCAAGAGGGCATAGGCCAGGCTAAGGGACTCCAGCCATATGCACCTTAGGGGCAACCAGGCCAGCAGGGTAGGGCTGTTAGGGGCAACCAGGCAGGCAGGCAGGCAGAGGCAGTTAGGGGTGATCAGGCAGTCAGGGAAGTGGTTAATAGCCAGTGATCCTGGATTGCAAGAGGGATGTCCAACTGCCAGTGTGGGATTGAGCCTAAACTGTCAGTTGGACATCCCCCAAGGGGTCCCAGATTGGAGAAGGTGCTGGGCTGAGGGACCTCCCCTCCCATGCATGAATTTCATACATGGGGCCTCTACTTAAGTAATAACCACACAAATATAACATTACAGTTGTTAAGTGATATAATGTGAGATTCAAAGGTGCTAAGAGAGCACATAACAATCAATCCTGATCTGGGTATTCAGAGAAAAGTCTCTAAGGAAGTGATGCTTTAACTAAGATACAAAGGTTGGATGGGGAACATGGAGGAAAGGAGAAGAAGAGAACACAAAAGCCACATATTCCTTGAAGGAAATCGTTCCTAATTCTGGGTCTGTAGAGACATTGTATTACTATATGTATATATGTATGTTATGATGGATATAATTACCATGTGTATACCTGAAAATATACTTGCACATAGTATATAAGCAGAAATACCTTGTTTTTAAAAATCATACATAAAGGTCTTTTTAAATAGCAGAAGAATACATTAGGACCATCAGATTTTGTTAGGGTGAGGGCACTTGAAGTCAACGCCTGGCTTCTGGATAACCAGGTGCAGGCACTGGCTTTCCTTGAAGTACATGGCCTTGAACCAGTCACTTGGCCCTTTGGAGTCTCATTCCTCACATCTGAACATTGAGACTATTGTAACAATAGACAATCATGAGTGTTCTTTCAAATTATTACCTGTTAAAATAAAGTAATTATCCAAAGAGTTCTGTGGTTTGAATAGCAATGTAACATGACTAGGAAAACAGTTCAATCCTACTTGGGGTTAAGAATAGTTTGACATACCTTAATTTGGCATCTTTAAAAAGTAGAATGGGAATAACATCTTTCAGTAAGCTCTATGTTAAAAAAAAAAAAAAATTTCCATTTCAGGGAAAAGAGAATTCATTTTGAAAGTCTGGCAGAAATATATGCTGATGGAGTTAAGGATGTAAAGGAACTAGAAACATCTTGCAGCATTACTAGTACAGCCCATTAAAGTACTTCCTAGACCACAGAGTACAGCATCTGAGAGGCAAACAAGGCTCTGAACGTCGTTTTCTTGATGAAAATTCCCTAGTGAGTCCACACAAAAATATACAGTAAAAATAAATAAATAAATAAATAAATAAATAAGCAAATTCAAAGCAGAACCATTGCTGGGACTTGCTGCTCTAAGTCCTGGCTTTGGTCAACTTGTAGGGTAGTTCAAGTCACATAATAATGATGTAGTAAAAAATATAATGAGGAATTGACACTGGTAGTCTTTTAGGGTTGGAAGATTGATTTACATCCATCACTTTTTTTGTTATTTAAACTTTGTTACTGTCATCATCTTTCTAGCTGTTGAGTTTAACCTCTGCACACCGCAGACTGCAGGACTGTAGAGCTGCTCTCAAACAAATGAAAAACATTACTGAGCCCAGTGATCCACAGGGCATGTCATCCCACAGTGAATTTTGCACGAAGGGAGGCCTCTTCATTGGGTTATATGTGTTGAAGCCAATTTACAAGCCACTGTCTATGATTTTAGTTATATGACTCCCAATAAAAAAATTTACTGAAAGACTGAGTCCACACACAAAGTAGAGAATTAATTATTTGTATAACTATAGAATCTGAGAACTGAACCAAACCTCAAGATCTTCTAGATTAAAGTTTCCCAAACATACCTGAAAATAAATGTCTTATGAATTTTTTTTTTAATTAAAAAGTGGGGAAAAGATTATGGGGGCCCCACCCAGCAAACCTGAATTGGAATTTCTTATGGAAAAAGCTTTGACTAAATAGCTATAAGTGCCCTAGGGTAATAGCTGAGAAAGGCTGATCTTGGTCCAACTTTCTGCATGAAATTCAAATCCCAGCCTTGTGTGGTTCTTAATATTTTACGTCCATGAGAATCAACTGGGGAACTGTCTTGTTTTCAATATGGAGTCTAGTACTTTCACAAACGTATATCCAGAAGGGGGCCTTGCTTCTGTTTTTGTTTGTATGTCTTGTGGTGTGTTTTTTGTTTGTTTGTTTGTTTTTTGGGGGGGTAGGAGGGACCATGGGGGAAAATAGTTGTTTGCTTGTTTATTAATGTTCCTGGATGATGCTGATGCCCAGGCTGGTTTAGGAACAGCTGCCAGCTCCCCTGGGCCTTATAGAGTTTATCCTCTCTCTGCTCCAACACCCCCTAATCAGGAGCCCAAACCACTTCCACCTAAAGTAATTATGTTTTGTTTTCCCTGCCTAGAAAAACTCAGATTTTTTCCACCTCCTTTTATGAACAGACACACCCAAACTATGAAAGGAAGTAGGTCATTTGACTCCTGTTGTTAGTGCACCGACAGTGAGTTGGAAGTTTTTGTGCTGTGACAACACCCTCTCCAGGTAGCACACACACAGAACAATTAGCTGACTGGCTAAATTGTTAGTGCTGATAAATGCATCAGGAATACGGCATTATACATTGTGAGTATTGTAAAACTCAGCTATTTAGAAGTTGCTTTGAAGAGAATTACTGTGCACTTAATGAGAACATTTCTTACTCTAAATTGATAATTTGAATCTCTCTAATATTACAGGAAATTACTAGAAATACACAAGACAGAGTTTTTGCATTTTTTTCAACAAACATATATATTGAAGACTTGCTATATTCTTGACATTGGAGGTATTCGCAGAAAACAAGACCATTGAAAGACGCTATCCCCCTCTAACTTCTATTTAGTTGGAACTAGGGAAGAAACAATCTATAACAAAATGTCCTATATAATAAAGGGGTAATATGAAAATTGACCCTAATGGCAGAACAATCAGAACGACCACTGGACCAATCACTATGAAGCACACTGACCACCTATTGGCCCCTTTCCCCAGCCGGCAGGCACTGATCACCCAATGGCAAACGGGGAACTAGGGGTGGGTGGCGGAGGTGGGGTGGGGCTGGCTGCGGGCAGCTGGAGAAGATGGCCCTGATCGCAGGCCAGGGATTGTACCCGTGCACAAATTTTATGCACCAGGCCTCTAGTATATATAATAAAATATCTGGCAAAGATAAAGCTGTGAAGAAAATAAATCAGGATAAGCAGATAGAGCGAGACTTTTATGGAATAGAGCATTCAGCGCATCACCATTAGCCGGCATTCATTAGTATGATTTACGGATGTGTATCTTCCTTCATCTATGATTATAATGATGATGGCAATATTACTTTCCATATTTATGGATATAGCTTTTAAAACAAAACAAAAAAAACAAAAAAAAACCCTGAAAACTGCTCCAAACAGTTTAGCTGGTCAAGCCCTGCCTTCTGACCACAGGCTCCAGTGCAGAACCTGTCACTATTTGCTGATCTTCTTAGCTTCACAGGAGGCTCAATACCTTGAATCAAAATGAGCCACCTCTGTCACTCTGCTGTGTGCCATGTCTGCTCACAGACAATGCCCCTCATTCATCACCGAGGGCAGCTCCCTTGGTGTCACATCAACAGTTCTGATGGGCGTCTCAGTGAGTGCCTAGATGGATGTTTCTTCGCGCATCTTGTTACAGAGCAGCTGCTCCAGGTCCTGCGCCATCCATCCTCAGCCAGTGTGCAGCCAAGCAAAGCTGCATACACAGCTTCGTCGCTGGCAGACTGGCTGCTCTCCAGGGCAGCTGGTGAAGGCGAGTGTGAGGCTGTGTTGCTATGTATTTATATAGCGATTATCACCCTTATGGCATGACTACAGGCTGATCAAACAGTAGGTCCAAACTAAACCAGGACACATTCCTTATCTCTCTTGACCTTTTTTTGAAGAGGAATACAGGAAAAAGTGAACCACAAATAGACCAGAGAAATTACTATTTTAGAAAAACAAATAATTAGCAAGCTTAAAATATCTTTTATAGCATTACTGTGGGTGCTGACCAACATGGTGAGCCTAAGAGTCCAGGCCAAGTTCGCTCCATATTTTAAACAAATGAATGAGGAACAGCCACCAGATGTTACTTATACAAACCACATCATTTTATGTTGAGTTTAGATCAAAAGCTCTTTTCTATATATTACATCATTATCTTTTCACTGGAAATATTTTTCAATGCACTGTACAAATAAAATTTTAATGAAAAAACACTTTAAGATGTTTAGAAAATTTCACTTTAATACCCCGACAGGCCATGTCTACAGTTAATGCATAATTATCCATGTCCATAGATGCAAACAATGGAATTAACTGAAGAAAATCCAAAATAACCTAAAAGCCAATTATACCACAGTCATACCACAGAATTCAATGAACTGCATAACTGACGTATCAAATGTTTTTTTCAACCATTTCACAATCAACTTTTGCCTTTCCACTGTTACAAATGCCCTTTCCTCATCTCGAAACTTTCTTAATTCATAACTTTCATGACACCACTCTGGGTCCTTCTTGATTAACTCCTTTTCTTCCTCGCTCTCCCTCTATAAGTGCACAGGTTCAGTCCTTCCCTTTATCTACTCCCTTCCACCCAGGTCTCATCCACCTTTACATCTTCAACTTTCATCTCTTTGTAGATGACTCAAAAATCTTCATCTTTGAAATTTATATACATACATATATGATAACCCATGGACATAGACAATGAGGTGGTAGAGGCCTGGGTAGGGTGGGAGTGGACTAGAGGGGGGCTTAAGGGGCCCAGGGGGGACATATGTAATACTTTCAAATCTTTGATACTAAAAGTGAGCAAACATAGATTTCATATGAATTGTTCCATAAAGGGTATTAGAACAACTGACAATTCATTTGGGGGGAAAAAAGTAGTTTCTATCTTCACACTACATGCAAAATTCAATTCTAGCTGGATTAAAAAGATAAACATTAAAAAAGATTTTCTACAAAAATACAGAATAGTCATTAAGTTTGTAAATATATATACCTAAATATGTATCTATTAAATATATATTAATAAATGTATATATTAAATACACTAATATGTTTATAATATAATGTAACATAACTTTACTTACAAATTTAATCTCTTTGGTGACAACTTCTGAAATATGCTGAAAGCTCAGATTTATCCAATGAAAATCTGTACTATTAATCAATGCATCACAGATCCATATGCAGGGACTTATGAAAATTCCATGTTAACGCACCACATCTGTTACAACTTTGTGATGCATTGAACTATGAGGCACTAATGATGGACAAGACATTGAACCTATCATGAATGTCACTGAATATATTTTTGTAACACAATATCAATGAGCTATGTATTATGGATATTTACTTATGTTTATAGAACTTCTGGTCCCCTTTAAGGAGAAAATATATGTTTATTTTATTTAAAATCATGGGATTAAAGGAAGTCTTTCTACATACATACATATCTATCTATCTATCTATCTATCTATATATATATATATACACACACACACATATATATATATCTATATATCTATCTAGATAGATAAATAAAGAGGTAATATGCAAATTAGCAGGACACTGTAACAGTCATGACCGCCTCAGAAGGAGGCTGCATGCACAGATGGGCAGGAAGGTATTACGTGTGCGGTGAAGCAACCCACAGATGGCACAGGCCCAGAGACAGGGGGACCTGTCCAAGCCACCACAGTGGCTGGAGCAGGCCAGGAGCGGACACACACAGGGGGTCCTGCCAGCCATGGTACGCCAGCAACCCCACCTCTGCACGTGAGCTGCAGCGGAAACACCTTTTCTGACGCTCATTGGCTAAGATCCCTGTACGCCACTCTTAGTGTTCTTGGTAACTTGGGTAATAAGAATCCAAGAAAGTTATCTAGGGCTTTTCTACCTCACTCCTGGAGGAAAAAACAAAGATCCATTGCTGGAGGGGCTAAGAAATGTCATATCCTGCCCTAGCCAGTTTTTCTCAGTGGGTAAAGGCTCAGCCTGTGGTCCAAAGGGTTCAGGTTCAATTCTGATCAAGGGCTGTTCCTGGGTTGCAGGCTCCTCCCTGGCCAGGGTCCAAGTCAGGGATTATGCAGGAGGCAAACAATCCAAGTGTCCCTCTCACACTGATGTTTATGTGTCTTTCCCTCTCTCTTCCACACTCTCTCAAAATCAATGGAAAATATCCTCAGGTGAGAAGAGAGAGAGAGAGAGAGAGAGAGAGAGAGAGAGAGAGAGAGAGAGAGGGAGGGAGGGAGGGAGGGAGGGAGGGAGGGAGGGAGGGAGGGAGGGAGGGAGGGAGGGAGGGAGGGAGGGAGGGAGGGAGAAAAAAAATGTCATAGCCTATGAAAGAGACATCTTGAAAATGCCTAAAGAAAACTGTCATTTTTTTGTGGTGAAAGGACTGGAGTCTGTGTTGAAAACACCTTGGCAGCTGCAGCAGTCGGCAGCAGCAGCAGGGGGACGGGGGTGCTGCCTTTCCCTGATCAACCCAGTCACCTCCTGCTCAGGCTTAAGCCATCAGTAGAACATCCCCTGAGAGCTTCCAGACTGTGAGAGGAGACAGACTGGGCTGCACAAATTTCACCCACTGGGCTTTCAGTATAAATTATAAAACACTAAAAATTTAAAGTACTACATAATACTTTACTAAGCCACTAATAATCAATATATTTACTAGGTTGACATATTTCTCTGTCAACACACTTTTTTAAACTGCTGATACATATACAAAATTTAACTTGCCTCTAATGTCTTCAACTAATCAAGAACAAACATGCTAAGAAGAACAAATTTCTCTCCCTCAGTTATTATCCTCAAATTTGCCAGCTCTAGAACTCTATAGAATATGACAGAAATAAATAAAACTGTTTTTATTAGAAATGTGAGAAACAAAGTGAAGTGATCCTCCCCAAAAAAGGGAAAATAAATTATGAATTAAAATAGTAGTTTCCCAAACTTTTTCTCTTATACATTAGCATTTCAGAATATAAATGTTCTATAAGGGAAACAAACCCACTTTATCATCCAAAAAGTTGGAAGAAATCTAAACTAAGCAAGAACATATTCTTCAACTGCCATTATTCTATTTTTATATATATAACTTTATTTATTTATTTTTAAATATATTTTATTGATTTTTTTTTTTTTTTTTACAGAGAGGAAGAGAGAGTGATAGAGAGTTAGAAACATCGATGAGAGAGAATCATCGATCAGCTGCCTCTTGCACAACCCCCACTGGGGATGTGCCCATAACCAAGGTACATACCCTTTACCGGAATCGAACCTGGGACCTTTTAGTCCGCAGGCTGACGCTCTATCCACTGAGCCAAACCGGTTTCAGCAACTGCCATTATTCTTGAAGCCTCATGCACATGGTCAATCACTAAGAGAGAGCTAGTAGTCAATTGTACCCCACATTGATTTAATCACAAACCCTGTTTTCCATGATAGTTATTAATAGCTCATGGTATACAAAATGCCTACCGATCTGTCAAGGAACTTGCTAAATTTAAAATATTTGTTCTAAAACTAGAAATTACAAACTGTACATCCAATTTCATAGCTAATCAAATAAGTCACACCATAGGCAGAATGTACCATGTATTTTCTTAGACTACAATAAAATGACAGCAGAAAGTTTTTTTATTTCCATGGGAAATAATAGCCCCTCTATTTATCCTGCCATGTATTCCAGATATTGGAATTCACATTCTGTTTACCACAGCTCTATCTGGGCTTAGGGAGTACTTTCCCAATCCCTGTGCATTCTCTTTTATGATCTGCAATTAAAACATATATGTTTTAAATGGTTGATGAAGTTGTCCTCTTTATGTTTAAAAGCTTTTCAATAGCTTTTGAGTTTAGAACTTCACATCTTCTGGATGTAATTATACTAAAACACTGTGCACCAAAGGTGTATAGCAAATTTCCCACGATTTACTTTATTTATATTAATTAACAGTATCTGTAGTTACAAATAAATCAAATTAAATATAAGTGCATTATAGAGATATATTCAAAAAGAAAGGAAGAATTAGCTCTCAGAGTATTTATGCAAATAAAAGTATATGTAATAAGTAGGAGAATTTCTACTGTATTATTAACTCGAGCACAAATATATGCATATATATTTATATATAAAAATGCATATACATTGGGGATCTTACTTTCCTTTCCCTCTTCATTAAAAAATTTATCAAAATCTTTAGTGGGATGTGGACAAGAAATACTCTGTTCTTACTAGGAATTCTTTCTCCTTTAGACTAGCCTGCAACACTATGAGGTGAAGTATCCTTCCTTGTTGCAGTGACTCAGAGGCTTACCATTTAAATATCCCATACCCATAATCACATTGATTACATGCATATATTGCAATAATTTCTCAACAATGCCCTTGAACAAGAGGCCAGCAAACTCTAGCTCTTGGGCCAAATCCAGCCAGCACCTGTTTTGATAGTAAAATTTTATTGGAATACTGCCATATCCCATATATTTAAATATTATCTATGATTGTTTTCATACCATGAAGGCAGAATTGATTGCTGCAATAAAATTTCTTTTGTGGGCAACAAAACCTAAAACATTTACTATCTAACCCTCTACAAAAAAGTTTAACCCCTGGTGTAGACTTCTAAACAGGCCAATTCTCTAGTTAATGTAATTGCTACTAGATCTAGTTTGGGGATTGATTTTGTCCATATATTTTAATATTGGTGTGTCTAATTGTCTGAGCTTTCACAAATTTTATTAATGAAATGTATTTTAAGTCTCTAACTAAAGAATTTATGGAAGTTATATCTTTTCTCAATCCTGCCTCTTGGTTCAATTAATCCTTGGAGATTAATTTTTAAAAGTTCCAATTACATAGAGAATTACTGGTTCACTTCCTAGAAAAATAAACCTAATGAAAGATATGTAACACTTCTACACAGAAATCAATAAAACAATACTGAGATAATTTTTAAAAGATGAAGAGGAGAGAGGAGAGTGGAGGAGCGGGGGAGGAGAGGAGATGGGAGGGGAGGGGAGGGGAGGCTTCCATTAATTAAAAAGTTCATTTCCAAAGTAATCAATTCTTCCCAGATAATAAACTTAATGGAAGACCAATAAAAATCTCACTGAAGATCCCTATAGACTATATGGAAATACAAAAAAAATAAAAATAAAGACAGGCTAAGATAAACTAAAAGAACATATGTACTGGCTATCTCTTGCTGTGTAACAAACTAAAATTCAGTGGCTTAAAACAACATGTGATTTATTACCTCTCATGATTTTGTAAGTCAGAAAATTAGGCAGTCTCAGCTGAGCATTTCTTATGCTCCACGTGGTGTCAATAGATATCACCTAGTAATGACTCACTAAATGGGCTCACTAAAAGATCCAAAACAGCTTCCCTTACATGTCAAATGCCTTGACTGTGACAAGTGGAAGGCTACCTGGACTCAGTCAAAACTGTTCAAGATGCTCACCTGTGCCCTCTCCAGGCTCAGAGTAGCTGAGCTTCACATGGAAACCCAAGGTTCCCGCACAGTGTTCCAGAAGTGAGCATTCCAAGGGGTCCAGGCAGAAGCTGTAAGATTTCCTATGGCCTAGCTTTGGAAGTTTCAGAACTTTACTACCACCTCATTCTATTAGTCAAGCAAGTCAATTGGGTCAGTCTAGATTCAAGATGAGGATGGTGAAACAGCTTAATATATAATGAGGGAAGTGTGCGGATGTACAGGTAAGAAGGGAAGGGATGCTAGCCATCTCAGAATATGCTACCATACTCCATCATTTTCTTGTTATTCCAAGACATTCTACAACTCAGTGGCATATACTGAAAGGAAATATAAAGTCTACAGAGAACAAAAGACTCCAATTTTAGCTTAGCATAAGGATGGATGCCAACAAGAGATGCCAACAAGGACAATGAATGACTGAGGAAGAGAAGTGTTGTGGGGTCGAATCCAAGAAGCCCTGCCCCTCTGGTGCTACGCACTGGAGAAGGCCCCTACGAATGTATATACACTTTCGGGGAGAATGGAAAGAAGAAAATCCTGAATGGAATAAGGAATTTTTAAATTGACTAATGTGACAATGATTAAATTTGTGCCAGTAGGCAGAATGGGTCAGGACAGAAGTAAATTTCAGTTGTGGAAAAATAAAATCTTAGTTTTTTCTTTTTATTTCAATAAATCTTTATTGTTCAGATTATTATAATTGTTCCTCTTTTTTCCCCCCATAGCTCCCCTCCACCCGGTTCCCACCCCACCCTTTGCCCTTACCCACCCCCCCCAGCTTTATCCATAGGTGTACGATTTTTGTCCAGTCTCTTCCCGCACCCCCCACATCCCTTTCCCCTGAGAATTGTCAGTCCACTCCCTTTCTATGCCCCTGATTCTATTATATTCACCAGTTTATTCTGTTTATAGGATTTTTTATTCACTTGATTTTTAGATTCACTTATTGATAGATATGTATTGTTGTTCATAATTTTTATCTTTACCTTTTTCTTCTTCTTCCTCTTCTTAAAGAATACCTTTCAGCCAAAACTGGTTTGGCTCAGTGGATAGAGTGTCGGTCTGTGGACTGGAAGGTCCCAGGTTCGATTCTGGTCAAGGGCATGTACATTGGTTGCAGGCACATCTCCAGTAGGGGCATGCAGGAGGCAGCTTAGTCGATGTTTCTCTCTCATCGATGTTTCTAGCTCTCTATCCCTCTCCCTTCCTCTCTGTAAAAAATCAATTAAATATATTTAAAAAAAAAAAAAAAAGAAAAGAAAAAAAGAATACCTTTCTACATTTCATATACTGGTTTGGCAGTGATGAACTCCTTTAGCTTTTTCTTATCTGTAAAGCTCTTTATCTGACCTTCAATTCTGAATGATAGCTTTGCTGGGTAATCTTGGTTGTAGGTTCTTGCTATTCATCACTTTGAATATTTCTTGCCATTCCCTTCTGGCCTACATAGTTTCTGTTGAGAAATCAGCTGAAAATCATATGGGTGCTCCCTTGTTGGTAACTAACTGTTTTTCTCTTACTGCTTTTAATATTCTTTCTCTCTTTTGCTCTTGGCATTTTAATTATGATGTGTCTTGGTGTGGTCCTCTTTGGATTCCTTTTGTTTGGGGTTCTGTGCGCTTCCTGGACTTATAAGTCTATTTCTTTCACCAGATAGGGAAAGTTTTCTGTCATTATTTCTTCTAATAGGTTTTCAATATCTTGCTCTCTCTGTTCTTCTGGCACCCCCAAAATTCTGATGTTGGTATACTTGAAGTTGTCCCAGAGGCTCCTTACACTATCTTCATATTTTTTTATTCATTATTTGGTTTTGAGGAAGCTTTTGTCTTTGAGCAGAGTTATAATACTTTTTTACAGACAGTTGGGTAAATATTCACTGAGATAAGCCACCAGATATAACTAAAGCAACAAAAAGTACTTTTGAAGTACAGAGAGAACTTCAAAGAGAAGACTATCAAGGGGGTAAAGTTAAATTCACAATTGTAGACTTATTCATCATAAACTAAGGCAGACACAAACACAATGTAGTGTTTCCACAAAGAAATTCTGAGTCATCTTTTTAATTGGAGTTTCCCAGTTGGCCTATTCTATTTGTACTACATCCAGAATTCTCATGCCTTCTAGCTATAGAGAAGGTTCTACTCCTTTGACAAATTATCTCCCTACTTATATGTCTGCTCCCCTTCAGGGTATTTCCAAGAGCAAAAGTGATCCATTTAGACATGTCAAAACATGTCTCTCCTCCAACAGGAAAAATGGCTCACTAAGAATCAATTCCAAAGGCCTAACAGCAGCAGACAAAGACCTCTGTAGAATCTGGATATCCATTGCCTTTCTGCTCTCATCTATGAATCAGTACTTCATTCACTTCACCTCAGTCTCATATATCAAACACGTGTCCCTTTGCCTGTGGCAATCTTATTTCATATTCCCATAAGGTTGATTTTCTTACCTTCTCCAAACCTTTGCTCAAATACTCTCTTCTTAATGAGACTTTCCCTTTAAAATTTCACCCATGACATGCATTATTTTTCTCCATGGCACTTATCATCTTGTAACATCTATACTAATAAAAGGGTAATATGCTAATTAGACTGGATGTCTTCCGAACAACCATCTGGATGTCCTTCCTGACAAAACCAGGCCTGAGCGAAGTTGCCCACCCATAGTCCTGGGCACCAGTGGCTGCAGCTGCAGGCCAAGCGAGAGAAAAGCTGTCTGTCCTGCAGTGCCGGGCACCAGCACCTATGGCCCAGGTGAAACAGCGCCCCCCACGGTCCCCCACGGCTACCATCAGCCAGACTAAGCTAACTCCGGTCCTGGGTGCCTATGGTCAGCCAGAGGGAGGGAAGCTCAGTTCCTGGATGCCTATCACTGGTGGAGGAGGGAATCCTGGGTCCCCAGTGCAAGGCAGAGGCAGAGGTGGTTAGGGGCAATCAGGCCAGCAGGGGAGCAGTTAAGGGTAATCAGGCTGGTATAGGAGCAGTTAGGAGCAATTAGGCAGGCAGGCAGGCAAGCAGTTAGAAGCCAGTGGTCCCAGATTGCTAGAGGCATGTCCAACATGCGCCGAGAGGTCCTGGATTGGAGAAGGTGCAGGCCAGGTTGAGGGACACCCTCCATACAAGAATTTCATACACCAGACCTCTAGTATTAAATAATTGTCTACTTACTTTATTTCCTGTCTTCACTCATCAAAATGTAACTCATAGAGTGCACATACACAAACCTAAATGGCATAACCTACTGCACACCTAGGTTACTGGTGTACTCTATTGTTCCTAGGCTGTCAGCCTATACAGCATGTTACTGCACCAAACAACACAAGATTAAATTGAGCACAAGGGAAAAGTATACAATTAAGAGATGTAGTAAACACAGATATATGAGGCTGCTGCTGGAGTAATATAGCATATTGCTTTACAGCAAGCCTTTCTTTAAGTAGGAAGGATACATTCTAAAATAACAGTAAAAAAATGTAGTATACTAAGTACATAAATCAGTAACATTTATTATTATCAAGTATTATATATTGTATATAATTGTACATACTGTACTTTTGCCCAACTGACAGGGCAGTAAGCTTGTTTACACCAGCATTACCACACACATGTAATATGTTGCACTACAATGTATAATGGTTACAATGTCACTAGGTGAGTAAATTTGTTATAATACATTATAATCTCATTGGACCACTGTCATACTTATGTTCTATCTTTGATTGAAATGTCATTATGCAGCACATGACTATACAATAAAAAGAGAGTTGCAAACTCGAATATTTCTTCTATGAACATTCTGATCCAAATTTAACTCAAAATAAGAGAACAAGCTGTTTTGAGATCTTACCTATTATAAATAGCACTGCTATGAATTTGAAACACAATCCTGATTTGTGTTTCAGGATTCTTAGGATATATTCCTAGAAGTGGAATCACTGGGTCAAATGTGAGTTCCATTTTTAATTTTTTGAGGAAACTCCATATTGTTTTCTGTAGTGGCTATATCAGTCTGCATTCCTACCAGCAGTGTAAATAAGGATTTCCTTTTCTCCACATCCTCTCCAGCACTTGGCATTTGTCACTTGGCTGTTATTAGATTGTTGATATTAGCCATTCTGGCAGGTGTCAGGTGATACCTCATTGTCAATTTAATTTGCATCTCTCTGATGACTAGTGACTGAGCCATTTTTTCATATGTCATGTCCACTTTGGAGAAATGTCTATTTAGGTCCTTTGACTATTTTTTAACTTGGATTGCTTGTCTTCCTTTTGTTAAGTTGTATGAGTTATTTATATGTTTTGAAAATTAACCCCTTATTAGATGTATCATTGCCAAATATGTTCTTCCATACAGTGGGATCACTTTTCATTTTGCTGATGGTTTCTTTTGCTGTGCAGATGGTGTCTATCAGTAGATAAGTAGATAAAAAAGATGTGATACATTTACACATTGAAATACTACGCAGCTGTAAACAAGAATCCCTTACCCTTTGAGACAGCATGGATGGACCTGGAGAGTATTATGCTAAGCAAACTAAGCCAGTCAGAAAAAGGCAAGTATCATATGACCACACTTATATGTGGAATCTAATGAACAAAATAAACTGATAAATAAAATAGATTCAGAGACATTGATGCATGCAACAGAATGAGAAATACTAGAGGAAAGGTTGGGGCAGGGGGGAAACATGGGAAAATATTAACCAAAGAACTTCTATGCATATATGTATAATCTATGGACAGACAACAGTATGGTGAAGGCATAGAGAGGGGTGGAGAGGGTTAATGGGGGGGAGGGGGAAGAGGGACATCTGTAATACTTTCATCTGGAATAAAATAAAATAAAAACCCTGTATATCCACAGCTATCCTAAGAAAGAACAAAGTTAGATGGGTCATAATACCAGACATCAAACTATATTACCAAGCTATGGTTCTCAAAACTGCCTGGTACTGGCACAAGAACAGACATATAGACCAATGGAACAGAATAGAGAACCCAGAAATTGACCCAAGCCATTATATTCAATATTTGACAAAGGAGGCAAGAGCATACTATAGAGTCAAAACAGCCTCTTTAATAAATGGTGCTGGGAAATTTGGTCAGATACATGTAAAAAAAATGAAACTAAATCACCAACTTACACTATACACAAAAACAAACTCAAAATGGCTAAAGGACTTGAATGTAAGATGGGGAACCATAAAAATCCTACAAGCCTCCATGGGCAGCAAAATTGCAGACATATGTCATAGCAATATCTTTATAGACACAGATCCTAGGCTAAGAGAGACTAAGGAGAAAATAAACAAATGGACTACATCAAAATAAAAAACTCTGTACAGCAAAAGAAACCATCAACAAAACAACAAGAAAGTTCACTGCATGAGAGGAACATATTTGCCAATGTTATCTCTAATAAGGGTTTATTACAAGGAATTCATACAACTTAACAAAAGGAAGATAAACAATCCAATAAAAAAAAATGGGCAAAGGACCTAAATAGGTACCTTTCTACAGAGGACATTTAGAAAGCCAAGAGACACATGAAAACTTGCTCAAAGTCACTAATCATCTGAGAGATGCAAATCAAAACAACGAGGTACCACCTCACACCTGTCAGAATGGCTATGGTCAGCAAACCAACAAAAGACAAGTACTGGAGAGGATGCAGAGAAAAAGGAACCCTTCTTCACTGCTGGTGGGAATGCAGACTGGAGCAACCACTGTGGAGAACAGTATGGAGTTTCCTCAATTTTTTAAAAATGGAGCTGCCATTTGACCCAGTAATATCACTTCTAGGAATATACCCCAAGAAAACAGAAACACCAACCAGAAAGGATATATGCACCCCTATGTTCCTATATGAGAGCATTCTTCAAAAATCAAAACCTCTTGAGGAAATGCTGTTTGGTGGCAAGCAAACTTCCCATTCTTTGTACTTGGATGAACTGGGGGGGGGGGGGGGGGGGGAGGATATAAACTTCCTACAAGAGGGTGAGACAGTATGCTCAGTGTCTATTTAGCACACCTGAACACACACACACACACAAACCCCTCCAGCCTTTTAAGAAACATACAAAAAAATTGTTTTAAAAGGAGCTCTTTTATACTGTTTTAAGGGAGCATACTGAAATAGAACATGCAGGAGTAACTACCAGGAATATAGTCTCCCAGCTTTAACCTCTATATTTTATCTTAACCGACCTGACACAGTCTAAGATTAATGTAGACATGATTTGTCTTACATAAAACACTCATAGAAAAGGCAGTAATTATCCCACACCCTTTCCCTACCTGTATGTCCAAATTAGCTAGCTGGCAATTTTGGTGTCCATGGTGTTAAGGTCATAAAAAAGAGGCAAGAGTTTGGCAGCATATTTGATTAGTCCCCATACAATTTTGTAGTAAGCTAAAGAAAAATAGAAGTGTGCAAAGTCAAGAAGCATATAAACCAGAGTCCCTTTGGATCAAAGATTTAAGTTAGCTCTCTAGATTCTATTGTCTTTACAATCAGGCAGTAAGTTCTGTCTTAAAAGCATTTGGGGCAAAATAAAGTCAGGGGAACAACTTGCTCCTAAGTCTTGAAGTTCCCATGTCCACCATAATGACTAAAATTAAAGATTGACAACACTAAATGTTGGCATGGATGTAGAGCAATTGGAGATCTGAAAAATTATTGAATGTAAAATAACATAAACACTTTGAGGTAAAGTTTGATGGTTTCTTAAAAACTAAACAAATTCCTCCTATTCCATGACCTAGCAATTTTCCTCTTTGAGATGTTTATCTAACAGAAATAAAAATATGTTTACAAAAAGAACAACACTTGTATAAAAATATCCATGCCTTTCTCATACACAATGACCCAAATATTTGTAAAAGTCCAGGGTCTATAAATAGAAGAATGAATGCAATCTTTGGTATATGAAAGGCTTGACCTTCTAATACGCACAACAACTTGGACAGATCTCAAAAGCATTGTATTATGCTAAGTACTATTCCATTCGTATGATATTCAAGAATAGGAAAAACTAATTTACTGTGGAAAATCAGAAGAGTATTTGCCTCTGGGGACAGAAGCAGAGTCTGAGTATAGAGAGCCAAGAGGGAATTTTGAATAGTGATGTTCTATATATTGATATGGATTTGGTTTAAACAAGTGTATTCATTGGTTAAAACTCAATGAATGTGCTGATAATGTCTGCACATTGTATTGCATGTAAATTTTATATAAAAAGAAAAATAGTAATCCAATATTGAATTCTAGTTAGTGATATGCATGTTGGAATATTTGGGGGGAAGTAATTTGCAATGTACTTTGAAATGCATCAAAAAGATAAAATTGATTGCCCCACCGATGTAGTTCAGTGGTTGTGAGTCAACGTACGTATTAGGATTAAGGTTTCAATTCCCAGTCAAGGCACATGCTTGGGTATGGGCTCAATCCCCAGTTGGGGATGTGCTGGAGGCAGCCGATCAATAATTCTCTTTCTCACTGATGTTTATCTCTCCCTCTCTTTCTTGCTCGCTGAAATCAATAAAAAAAAAATTTTTTTAAAGATAAAATGGATTGGATTAAAGGGTGGATAAAGGGTTATGTACATATGTGACAAAACACATATACAACAATATAAATGATAGAATTGGGGTTGTACTTATATATATAGTGTTGTTTTTCACTGTAAATTTCTCTGAACTTTATTGTGTGTTTGAAAAATATCATAAACTGATTTAACACCTGCCATCTCAGCCCCTAAACCACCTGATAGAATAAGCCCATCTAGATTAAAGATCCTTTCAGTTAGTTGCATCTTCTCTGGAGGAATTAGCAAGAAGAAAGACTTCAAGGGCCTGAATGATGTGCCAGGTCCTCTAGCAGCTTCTATGCCATCCCTGATGACTTCTTTAAGAGTTGGACTGGAATCTTGGCCATAGGTACCCCGGCACCCAACTTGACAAGAACAGAAATATACTTCTCCCCCCTAAAAAATGAAACATAAATAGATTTTAGATTTATTGGCATTGTGATCACAAAGTTTTACACAAACCGATGTACATGAATGTTTAGATATAAGAAGAAGGAATTATTTCAGGCCCAGTGCAATTTATCTTTTTGTTCTCCTTTAGAAAATAAACTGAAATTTATTGCATGAATCCTTTAAAAAGTAATAAAATAATGTAAAATGGTCATAAAACCAACCATATGTTTTATAGAAAATAGCAGAATAAAATCACTTTGTGAGATGTCGAATCCAAAGAAGTTTATCACTTAAGAAAAGACAACGTTCTTTAAGCATCTAAATCTGTTCAACTTCTTATGCCCTTTCAGAACTAGAAAGCCATTTTGTTACTCTTTTTAAATGACTCTATCAATCTTTGGCCATACTGATAGAAACCTTCAGCATGGATTCTGTTAACCAAAAAGCCATTTTAATAGTTGTCTTTGAAACTCAGAGGGAAAGTGAGCAGGGAAAGAAGAAGTCGACCAAGGAGGACAAATACATGGAAACAGAAAGAAAATAGAATTTGGGTAGTGAGTATACAATAGAGCATAGATGTCAAATAATAATGCTGTACACCTGAAAATTATATAATGTTATTAACCAATGTTACCCCAATAGATTTAATTAAAATTTTTAAATTGTCTTTGTGTTATCTTTTCCATGATGCTTACTCAGTCTTCCTCCCTCCTCCCCAAACAAAAGAACAAAACAAAATATTCAGTTTTCCTATAACCATATCCTTTACAGCTGGTAGGTCTCAGTACAGTACATCGTAAAACCAGCTGTATGACATTGTACGAGATCTACTAAATTTGGCCTACACTTTAATGTAAGCATAAGCACCACAAGCTGAATATGATCCACGAATTCAGTATTCCTCTAAGTAAACAAGTGCTATATAGGAATTATTAATAAAAATATAACGAGGCCCGGCCATTTTGTCTCAGGGTTGAGCATAAACCTCCAGGCCAGGACACAGGCCCAGGTTATAGCTTGATCCCCAATAGGGGACAAGCAGGAGGCAGCTGATCAATGATTTTCTCTCATCATTGATGTTTCTATCTCTCTCTCTCTTCCTCTCTGAAATCAATAAATATATATATTTTTTAAAAAACAAAAAACACAATGAGGTCAAATGAAGCATTAGTTCAATTCAACTAGTGGGATTCTGTCAGGATAAGATTCACTAGGAACTTTAGAGAAACAAAAAACTAGAATATATTTCTAAGAAGACTTACAAAATAATTCTTAAAAGAATGGAACTTAATGGAAATGGTGAAAAAAAGTAGTAGGCAAGAAAAGTGAGAAAGCTGGTTATTTTCTGCCCTCCATTATCACTGAAATAAAATAAAATGGAACTGGAACAATCTATAACAGTAAGTTAAGGAAGATAGAGCACTCATCACTGGCTTCTTTTCAGTCTTCAGCCAACAGAATGTTTGTGTGCATTGTACCCTATCAGTTATTTCCTACCTCATGAAGCTCCTCTCTTTCTTAAAGTACTAATTCTTATTCTTATCTGACCTTGCTAGGCACTCTTTTTGTATCCACAGTCTTCATGGTTTTATGGTCCTAAAAGGAAGGCAGGAGTTTGGAAAGGGAATGGATTAGTTTCCATTCAACTTTTTACTTTTACTGTATACTTTTGATTTACTTTTAGGGTTCTACTTCTGACTACCTGCAAAAGGTGAATGTTATTTAAGATCACATCCTTTCAGGCCCCTATTTCTTTTTCTTTTCTTTTCTTTTTTTTTTCTCCTTCCTGTGTAATCTCACCCACACATGCTGGTGGTTCTTAAAATTACTAGTATATTCCAACTTTAATCTCTTTCAGAAGCTCCAAACTGAATTTTTCTCTTTTTAAGTGTCTTAAAGGTACATGAAACTATTAGGGGAAGAAATAGAGTATTGGGGACTAGCTATTAATTAAAAGAAATAAAATAAGAGCCTAGCCAGTGTGGCTCAGTGCTTGAGCATCAACCTATAAACCAGTAGGTCACGGTTCAATTCCCTGTCAGGGCATATGCCTGGGTGGCGGCTCAATGTGGAGCGTGCAGGAGGCAGCTAATCAATGATTTTCTCTCATCATTGATGTTTCTTCCTCTCCCTTCCTCTCTGAAATCAATAAAAAATATATTTTTTAAAAGAAATAAAATAAGAAATATTAATCATTCTTAGTTAACCGTGTTTGTTTTGTTCTGATTAAAGAAAGCACAGTATAACCTGGATGGGAGTTATATGCCCTTGGCACCTGGGTGAAAACCTTACCCCAGCAGTCAACCTTGGACCTTGGAGTCCAACTTGGAATGTGGTCCATTCTCACTCAAGAACTGCCTATCATCATGGAAAGATTAAGAACTTAGTTGCCCAAACAATGGAGACCCATACTAGCCAGCATTGCTTATAATACCTTGCCTATAATACCCTTTTTTTTTTGCATACCCATTCTTATTCTTTTTTGCCTACTTCCTCCATGTAATCTTTGTCCTACCCAATATAAGCAGCTGGCTTATGGGGGTGCGCAGAGAAGAGTTTTGTAGATGACCTGTTGCTCTCCCATATTGCTGGCAGTGTTGGACTAAACACTCAGCTATGATTCAACCTTGTCTCTGCTTAATTGGCTCAAGTAGTGACAAGCAGCCTGGACTTCTTTGGTTGTCTGGTTAAAAAACTTTACCATATTGAAAACCAAACATTATTTCTGCCTAAAACCTCATTTTCCAATATTTTCTATTAATGACATTTTTATCAAAGCAATCCTTCAAGCTAGCAACTATAAAATGACCTTTAGCTCCACCCCACACTGTGGAATTTTGTTTGGGGAGTTCCCCTTTATGTACTGATCCTTCTTGAAAGTAAGGATATATCTTATTCATTTTCCTTATCTCAGTGTCTAGGAGAGTATCTAGTACATATCAGTTGGACAAGACCAGAAGGAAATAAGGAAAGAAGAGAGGAAGGGAGGAAGAGAAGAAAGACATGATTCTTAGGCACATTCTTGCACTCCATTATGCTCTGCTTGGGCTCTCTCACCCCTCCTGGCAATCTTCCTGTTATTCTCATTATAGGTCTTGTGAAACAGCCTTCGGTTTCCTATAAACCACCTCACCCAGTTTCCAGTGGACCACCTACACCTGACCCCCACCTGCACCTGATCTGACAGTTATCTGACTGACCTTTACAAGAGACATAAATATCCCACTCCCCCTACTCTACCCCGCTAATGGCATTTTGGTCCCTGCCCTTCTGCTATCAGATGTAATAATAAATTTACAATTCTTTACCCCTTTCGGCCTCATGCATTCCTCCCTTAGTAACCCTAACAATAATGAAAGGAAAATGGAAAGGAAGAAGAAATGAGATGTGAGGAGGAAAGCAATTAGTAAACTTACTGAGCTATCACCCATCCTAATATACAAAAACCCAGGGTCTGTAACATCCAAAACAACAAAATGACCCAAGGTTCAACCAACTGAAAGTCAGTTCTGGGTTGCCATGGTGACCCAGCATTGACTGCTGCAGCTGTGGGCACACCAACCCAGCACTGACTGCCAAGGGGGCTGTGGATCAGGCATGGAGAGAGGCCCAGGGAGAGAGAGGCAGGATCTGATCTGTAGTCTCCATGGCAGCTGTTGACCAGTATTTGCCTCTCTCTTTTGCTCAGGCCTGGCCAACAGCCCCACCTCTCTTTCTCTCCTGCCTCTGCTGGGGCTACTGATCAGCCACCCGTCTCTGATCAGACCCCTTGATAGGTCCAGAGATGCTGACTGGCATAGAAACCAACTAATCAGAACCAAATCTGGATGAAGTGCCTAGGAGGTGGAGCTTTAGACACTGACTGGCATAGAAACTGCCAATCAGAACCAAGTCTGGGTGAAGTGTGAGAAGCCAATGGCTGCCTAGGAGGCGAAGCTTTTGACGCTGATTGGCATAGAAAATGACCAATCAGAACCTAAGTGAAGGCTTGAGGAGGGGTCTTAAGGTCAACAGCTGTTTGGTGTAAGGTATAAGAAAGTGGTTTGATTTTTTTAATGACCGGTTTGGCAGTATAGTGCATATGGCTGACTAACAGTCCAGATATAGGGATTATATACTTTTGTCTGCCAAAAGCATCTGCTCCTAATGAAAAGGCCTCCCCACATTTAAGCAATCCTATCTTATGTAATCTATCTATACTACTAAAAGGGTAATATGCTAATTACACCGGGTCAACCGGCCATCTTTCAGACATCCAACTTCCTTCTGGATAAAGCCATGGTGGTGGGGGCCAAGGCAGAGGCTGTTAGGGGCAATCAGGCAGGCAGGGAAAGCTAGTTGGGGGCGAGATAAAGTTGGCAGGTGAGGGCAGTTGGGGGTGAAATCAGGCCTGCAGGGTAGGGCAATTGGGGTGCAATCAGGCAGACTGAGGGGGTTAGGGGCAATCAGGTCAGCAGGGGAGAGCAGTTGAGGGCAAGATAAGGCTGACAGGGGAGAGCAGTTGGGGGCGAGATCAGGCTGGCAGGGAGGGCAGTTAGGGGTGATCCGGCAGGCAGGTAAGCAGTTAGAAGCCAGGGGTCCCAGACTGTGAGAGGGATATCCAACCTCCAGTTTAGGCCCAATTTCACAGAGATAGAGCCTAAACTGGCAGTTGGAATCCCCTGAGGGGTCCTAGATTGGAGAGGGTGCAGGCTGGGCTGAGGGACACTCCCCTCCCCATGCACAGATTTCTATATATATAAAATCCTAAGCAACCATTACAATGGAATGACAGAAATGACCAGTAGCTATGACAGGCACTGACCACCAGGGGAAAGATGCTCAATGCAGGAGCAGCCCCCTGGTGATCAGTGTGCTCCCACAGCAGGAGTGCCCACTCAGCCAGAAGCCCTAAACCAGGGCCTACTTATCAACCAGTGAAAACTTGTGGAGGGAGTGGGGAAAAGCCTTCATGATAAAGAGACAGACTCTGGAATATTCTATAAAGCAAAATAAGAAGAAAGGAACAAGGAATAAAAATAGAGAGAAAATGAGGCAAATGGGTCCATGACAATGCACTCACCACTATTACTTTCAAGTTTTCAATCACTTCTAGAAAATTCATTAAAAGCTTGGCACAATTGGATATTTTCGTTATTGCAATGCAGTGAATTAATTGAGTTTAGAACCTCAGTTTACGTGGGGTAAAATATGAGATAAAACTCATGGACATAAAAGACACAGGATGAAGCACCAGGCAGATCTGAGTTTACATTCACAGTCACATGTTACAGTAAAAGTACTTAGCCTTGCCACAAAGCAATGTGGCGCTGAAGCATGTCCTCCACTTGTGCTGGGGAATTTGGTACAGATGATTATTTCAGATGGACAATGATCCTATCCAAAACATCAAACCAAAATTACAAAATCAAGTGCTCAGGTTTATATAAGATATTGCTTTATTGCAAATTCAGAGTTGAGGCTAAATCAGCTTAAAGTTCTAATAGGAACTCAAAAAATGCAGCTTTCACTGTGGGCAACCGCTTCATATACCCATTAAGTGTAGGGATGTATGAAGTCTCTAAAGAGTTTAAGTACTTGAAGCCAGCACAGCCTTGAAGATGGGCACTGGCCCATATTGCTTAAATCTAAGTAAATCTTTATAACCTAAGGGACACTTGGGCAGTAGGCCAACAATTAACAACAGTGTACTCTCCCCCACCCCTAGGGATTCTGTGTTCATTGGGTGTACTTGTGTTCTCATAGCTGAGTGAGTTGAGGAGAAAAGAAGACAGAATATCTAGTAATTTGAAGTAGCAATATTTATATCTGCCAATATCAAGTTCTAGAAATATAAAATTTCTTACTGCTAGGCCACTATACCTTTCATAATCATTTTTATGCTATATGGGCTAGTTTATTTCCTTTCTGTGCTTCAGAATAAGTCTTATATGTGTTGTTGTAAGTGAAACCACTCATTTTGACAGGCTAATGAGGTATAAGAGTGCAAAATGCTAGCATTATGCGATTTTACAGAAAATTCTACTATTATGCTTACTTTGTAATAAACCAAATTGTGGACCTAAAAAATATGCTGCTATCTTATAATAAAGCCATTCACAGCAATAGATAAGAGACTTCTTATTTTCCATCAGTGATAGCCACCTCTGTTATAAGAAAAAATGACCAGGGTTGTTTTTGAAACAGAAATATGAGTAAACACCCAAGAAATACTCCAAAAACTTATTTTAGTTATCAAAATAAACTAGCAAAGCCTCGAAGTCACTTGAAAATATCAATCTTGTGGAGGTTATCACAATCTTAGATACTGCCTCCTCTATCATCAGCATTTATAAAACATTTTTTCATTTGACTACTTTTCTCAGCCATTGGCATTGTTCCTAGCTAGTATTTTCGCACTTTAAGATACCCTAAGATAGCCCTGGCCAATGTTGCTCAGTGAAGAGCATCAGCCTGCATACACAATTGTCCATGTTTCTCTCTTTTGTATCTATTTCTCCCTCTCCCTCCCCCCCCCCCCACACACACACACTCCTCCACTCTCTCTAGAAATCAATGAAAAAAATATCCTTGGGTGAGAATTTAAAAATATATTGATACATTCTATGCACATTTATACGTAAGTTAAAAACTGCTTAGATACTTCACATTGTATTTTCAACTTTATATTTTCTTTCCAAGTACCAACTTTCTGCACAAGGTAGATGCTATTGTCCTTGACTAAGAGATAATCTTTTAACTCAATCATATTTATAAGCATGATTATATGGTCTATATTTAGCACCAAAGAAAAACACTGGTGACATTCTCTATGCTTCTTTCTTCCTGTGACACTTTCCCTCTGACATCCTGGTGACATGAACTGTTAATATGTAAAACATCATTCTCACATGTGTTACAAATCAAGAGCCATGGAACAATTTTGCCACTGTGAAAAGGAAAGTAAGTGGCTTTCTAATTACAGTGACATCAAATGTAAAAGAGAAGAAACACTAAATGTTGTTACCTCTGGTGCATATGCCTGCTAGCCCCAAATCTTTTCTACTTGTGTCCTAGCTAGCCTTACAGAAACCTGTTCCCCCGAATACTTCCATTTTACAGAGGCCATAACCATGAACCATACACAGTCCCCATAGGGGGTTGGCAATGCTGACAATAGGCAGGCCAGACCTTTGCGTGTAATCTCACTTCCCCTATTCCAACCCACCGGGGCTGCAAAGCCCACAAAAAGTCTGGAAGCCTGGTCCATATTTGGGAGACTAAGGGGATAAAGTCAAAGCCCCTGCATTTGGAGTTCAGACTTTGGAGACTGACTCCCCTGAGTGACCGCACTAGTGCATCTGCAAATAAAGGCATTCTTTCTGAATCCTCTGAGTGCCCAGCTGTTGGTTCTCCCGTGCCGCCTGGCAGCTTATCTGCAATATTACTTTGCATGATATGGAATAAGCTCCCTCTCTGCTTTCTGACGTAACTGCCCAACTCAAGCTGCCACATTACCTCACTTATTTAATCTGCATGTAACAGAGCAAGGAGAGAATGCTCTAAAGACCAAAAATGCTATTTATACAAGAGTGCCTCTCACTCTCTTTCAGAATCTATTTATTCTTAGTTTGAATAGAATTGAAAGAAACAGTATACTAAGAGAACAGACTACACCGAGTTGAATCCTGCCTCTGTTGTTTACTAGCCCTGTGTCTTGGGCAAGTTTCTTAAACTCAATGCTCTGTTGGATCAATTTGAGAGGAAGAAAATAATAATATGTTTGACAAAGTTGTTATAGGATGAAATTAATTAAAATATGTAAAACACTTAGAACTATGCCAGACACATGGTATTATATTTTATTTCTAAGTTCATAAAATATTATAAACAAGAAGAAAGAAGATCAGGCCCAGTCGGCATGGCTCAGTAGTTGAGCGTTTACCTGTGAACCTAGAGGTCATGGTTCAATTCCTGGTCAGAGCACATGCCCTGGTTTCAAGCTTAATCCCCAGTGTGGGGTGTGCAGGAGGCAGCTGAAATCCTGAAGAACTATGAGAAAGTGAATGACACCCTTTAACTGGGCCTCAAGATAGCTAATCACCATGTAAGAGTGTACAGTACATGATGCAAAGGGAGCAGTGAGATACTTTTGGAATAGAAACTTGAACTAGTGTGGGAGCATGAAACAGGACTCAAGACATTATGATGAATTTGGCAAGCAATTACTTGATTGTGTGAAGAGTTCCATATCCTGCCACTTCCTGTTCCATAAAAACAGGAAGTGACAGGATAATCCTGTTTAGAACCTGAGCCCTGAAATTAACAAAATAGGGAGTGATGTGTTTTTAACAAAAAATAGGCCACAAGGTGCACTGGGCTTATTGAGATGTTGATGGAGTAATACCAGTGGGTGTTTCTTGGCATCTGGAAGGGTTCAGGAATCTGAAGAAGGTGCTATGGCATAAATTAATAGAGACTAGAAATAAAATATAAATTTGTAATCCATGGGGAAGCCAGAGGAGGGCTTAGCTTCAGTAACCAAGTTCTCTGAGTCTCTGGACCCCTCACTCTTTATTAATACAAATTGCCCTAAAGCAAAATAGATATACATATCAAAGGCTAAGGTTTAATATACAGAGGCATTGTCAGTTTTGGGGAAACTGCCTTAGGCTGAAAAGACAGATGAGATCATCTGAGAAATTTTTCAAACTCCCATCACCATATCTGTTTTGAATCAGCCTTTTTTCTTCATGCTGGAAATGAGCAACCCATGCTCTTCTCAAAGTCCTACCCTTCCTCCTGTGTCTGGATTTGACCTCTTCTTACCAGTCAAAGACATTACTTTAATATTTATCCTTCCTCTTTTCCATTATCATTTTTCCTCTCACTTACATTAGTACCATTAGCATATAAACATATTATAATATCTTTTAAAAAAAATACAGCCCCTGCCTTGTTTCTAAATTCTCCTTTAGTTATTGTCTCATTTCTTTATTCCTGAATGTTCAGAAACTTAATTTTATGTCCTAAACCTTATTCTCTCTTTTACCCACAGCTTTTGCCTGTACCACTAAGTAGAAATTGCCACAACATTATTATATGCAATGATAAATTCTTAGTCTTTATCTCACTTATCATTAGATTTTAACAACCAATCATTCCCCTTTTGAAACATTTTCTTCATAAGGTTTCCAGGATGCCAGTTCCCTTTGTCTCTTCTTTTACTTCCCTGATGGTCTCACTTTTCTTTTCATCTACCCCAGCCTGTAAACATTGTAGAGACACAGGGCTCAGACCTCAGACTTCTTCCCACTTCTATCTACTCTCTTTTTAAGGTAATAAAATCTAGTGCTGTGAATGTAAAAATCATCTATGCATGCATAATTTCCAAATACATCTGCTTTTCCCAGACCTTTCCTCTGGACTCTAAGCGCATATGTCCTACTTTCATTACGATATGTCTATAATTGGGTTAACAATATGTGAGTATAAAATGTTTACATTTTTAGTAGATATATAACTGTCATTCTAAGATTAATATAACCAAAGAAATCATTCTATACGAGAATATAACAATTGTCTTTTCAATAAATGGCACTGAGAAAATTGAATATTCACATGCAAAAGAATAGAATTGGACTCCTGTTTCACACCACTCACAAAAATTAACTCAAAATAAATTGAAGACTTAAATGTAGTAATACCTGAAACCAAAAATCACCCAGAATAAAACATAAGGGAAAAGCTCCCTGACACTGGTCTTGGTAATGATTTTTTGGATATGACATCAAAAACATAAACAACAAAAGCAAAAACTATGTGAAACTACAGCAACAATCAGAATTGTACTCCATGTAATCTATCTTAATGAAATATTGTTAGGGAAGGGAATGCGAAAATTATTAGTATTGAAACCAAACTGCTATATTTTTGTCACCAATGTTCTGTAAATATCATTCTGACTGAAAATTTCTGAAACTATGGTGTTTTGTTTTGTTTTGTTTTGTTTGCATTTCTGTATTTTCATTACATTACAATATATAGATATTATTCAATGAAGAAAAGTGGATGTGATTTAAAATTTCAAATCAAAACTAGCTTTAAAATACTAATCTAATAAATAATTCTCAATTTGCCAAGTGATCACAAAACAATTTCAATTTTTTCTTCTAACACTTAACTAAAAAACTGTTTCCCTTGAAAGGTTGCCCCAAGAAATATACAAGGCAAAGATATTTGTGAAAAGATATTTAATCTCACTAACAATTTGGATAATTAAAATAAAAGTGACTCATTGTTTTAGACAACAAATAAAAAAAGTTTACAAATAATGATAGCTAATATTAGCAAGGCCATATGAGAGTACAAATTAGAATATTGTTTCCGTGTAGAAATTGATTAAATAATAGATAAATAAATATTAAAAGCCTTAAAAGGGGCTCTTAACTCATCAATTCCAATTACTCAATGTATTCTAACAAAATAAAGATGCACATAATGATTTAGTACCACTGCTTATCATCTTGAACATTTACAAACTATCCAAAATTTTAGCCATATAGAATTAGTTAAGTAGGTATCTTTTATCTTTACAAAAAAACAAAAACAAAAAAAAACCATAAATGTTTTAGGTGTACATGCAATTACATGGAAAGATGTCCCTAGTCTATTGTTAAATGAAAAAAAGGTTATCGAGCAGTATGTATAATGTATAGTTCGAGTCACAGGAAGAAGGAAAAAAAAAACTACATGCTCAAAATGAATCTCTCCAGTGTGCTATTATATTTTTCTCCTCTTTTTTGCTTATCTGTTTCCTAACTTTCAACAATGATAAATGGTTTTGTAAATAGAGTAATATTTGCTCTTTAATCTGCTTTCCACTTTTAAAAGCTCAGTGACTTCTACAGATTTATAAATACAATCTGCAATACCTTAGCTGATACATATCCTTGCAGATATATTCTTTTTTCACACATACATGTTTTCTTCACTCATCAATTCTCATGCCAATTAGTAAGTTCCAAAATCTCAAGGACAACTGCCTCTAATTCTTTAAGCTTTCTGATGTCTAATAATATACAAAAATTATACATATTAATACTTATCAAATATATGAATCAGAAATATGTGATGGAAAGAGACCTTAAAAATTAAAGGTAGATAAAAGCTGTTGTTGATATTCTAAATATGTTTGATTAATATTTCCCAAATCAGATCAGCAATTACTGTCCCTGCTTCAGAGTTATTACTATTTGAGGCTATCTCAGTCTCAGTGTTTGAGTTAAAACCTTTACTCAAAAAAGTTCTGAGGATCTGGAGCCTGAGTCCTGCCCACTAGGCTGGCCTGCCTGCCTACCTTATCATTGCTGGGAATCATGGCTCAGTGCACCTATTGCACTTCTGGAATTTTTCTTACATGTATGTTATACATATGCTAAGTATAAGGTGACCAGATCGTCCCGCTTTTGGTGGGACGGTCCCGATTTCTAACAATTTTTTCCACGTCCTGTGGCGTTTTAAAAAAGAATCTTTCCAATCTTTCCACAAATTGGGACTTTTTTAAAGCACTGCAGGACGCAGGAAAAATTATTGGAAATCGGGATGGTCCCGCCAAAAGCGGGACGATCTGGTCACCTTAGCTAAGTAATTTAAGTGAAATATGCATTAGAGCATTATTTATAACTAGATGCCCGGTGCACGAAATTTGGGTGAGGGGGTGTCCCTCAGGCCAGCCTGCACCCTCTCCAATCTGGGACCCCCTCGAGGGATGTCTGACTGCCTGTTTAGGGCCGATCCCGGTAGAACATCCCTCTCACAATTCAGGACTGCTGGTTCCCAACTGCTCACCTGCCTGCCTTCCTGATTGCCCCTAACCACTTCTGCCTACCAGGCTGATCACCCCCTAACCACTCTCCTGACAGCCTGATTGATACCTAACTGCTCCCCTGACAGCCTGATCACCCCTAACTACCCTCCCCTGCAGGCCTGATGACCCCAACTGCTCTCCCCTGCAGTCCTGGATCCCCCCCAATTACCCTTCCCTGCAGGCCCAGTCGCCCCTAACTTCCCTCCTCTGCCAGCCTGGTCACCCCTAAATGCCCTACCCTACAGGCTTGATTGCCCCCAACTGCCCTCCCTTGCAGGCCTGGTCCCTCCCAACTGCCCTCCTCTGCTGGCCATCTTGTAGCAGCCAACTTGTGTCCACATGGGGGTAGAATCTTTGACCACATAGGGACAGCCATCTTGTGTGTTGGAGTGATGGTCAATTTGCATATTATTCTTTTATTAGGTAGGATAGAGGCCTGATGCACAGGTGTGGGCCAGTTGGTTTGGCCTGAAGGGTGTCCCGGATCAGGGTGGAGGTTCCCTTGAGGCACAGGGCATCCTGGGCGAGGGTCTGTGGTTGTTTTCAGGCTGGGCCATGCCCCCTGGTTACTCAAGCGGAGGCCCTGGGATCTGGGATTTATTTATCTTCTATAATTGAAACTTTGTAGCCTGAGTGGAGGCCTGGGCAGGCCAGTGTGTATGGGAAGCTTGGCTTACTCCATTGCTGGGGAAACCCAAGCCTCCTGCTCTCTCTGTGGCTGCAGCCATCTTGGTTGAGTTAATTTGCATACTCGCTCCTGATTGGCTGGTGGGCATGGCTTATGGGTATAGTCCAGTGGTGATTAATTTGCATATAACTCTTTTATTAGATAGGTTAGCAAAAGAATGGCAATAACTTAATGTTTATTAATAGATGTGTGACTAGATTATACTCTGTGTATATGATAGAATATATGCCACCTTTAAAAAAAGTAAGGTAACTTTTTAAAAAATATTTTTTTATTTATTTCAGAGAGGAAGAGAAAGAGAGAAACATCAATAATGAGGGGGAATCATTGATCAGCTGTCTCCTGCACACCCCACACTGGGGATCAAGCATACAACCCAGGCATGTGCCCTTGACTACAATCATACCTGGGACCTTTCAGTCTGCAGGCTAACTCTATATCCATTGATCCAAACCAGCTAGCGCAAGACAACTTTTTATATATACAGTTCAGGAACTGATCTTGTAAAGTGAACAAAACAAATGTACAATTACATATTATACATATTCTTTATGATAAGAGAACTGGGTGATCAGAGGACAGTGTGAGAAAGAGATTTAAACTCTTTTGTACCTTTAGAACTTTGAATTCATTGCATGAATTTCCTTTTTTAATAAACATATGAACTTGGAGCATATCTTCTTTATTAAGTGGATTTCTTAGTCATATACATGTGGAAAGCAAGGGGCATCCCAAGCCTTGGAGGAAGGGTGCAGCATTACAGGTATGTTACCAGATGAAAGCCACTCTTACCAATACACACTGGTGTAGAGAAATGTTTTCTATGGAGGAAGTGTTGGCAAAATAGCACAAGTGTTGAAGATTAAGGAGTTCTCTGGGAAAATAGATACTGAGATCTTGACCTCATCTCTTTTGAGATTATTAAGAACTTTCTAATTGAGTGATATAGTTTCACAGATGAGAATGACTTGCCATATTCCCAAAGGGGACTTCACCATTAGAGGAAAAGCATATGGTTTGTTGAGCTGAATCACAGTTCATGGTGGAAGGGCTAATTGCAGTCGAGCAAGTGGCTGTGACTTGACTCCCTTGCTGAGCTAGCTCTCTGATAGGTTGCCCACGTTTTGATTATACTGTGAATGTGAACCAAAGAGTTGAACTTGGCAGCCCAAGTCTGGAGCACCCTCATCTACCCAACCCTCATGGTTAAAGAGCATTCATATTGGTAACATCACTAATGGGACCACAGATAGACTTAACACTATGGGAGGAGACCTCTCCTTATACTTAGAAACTACTCATACATCTGCAGTAGAGTCATTACAACAATAAACTGAACAGCATAGAAAATTGCAAGACCTTTCATTTTTAGCAGAAGCATGTGGCTAAAACAGAAGCAAAGTCATCTGAAGACAAAAATCTTTTTTTTTTCTTAATGAGAATGTAGAGATATGACTATTCCTTGAAGTAAGTCCCCAGAAGTTATGAGTAATTTTTTACTTGACAGATGAGCTGACAACTTCATAAATAAGTTACTGGACTTTCTAGCAACTTGAGTACATGAGTGTTCAAGCCAATATTAAATTGAAAGATAAAATAAATATGAACTCTTTTGTACCCCAAAGTGGTGAAGTACGCCATACCAGTAACATAAGAAAGAACTCTGTCTCTGGCCAACCTCAGGGATAACAAAAAAAATACAATCTTGTTGGGTGGAAGAAAAGGAGTGGAGTAGAACGGGCCTTCTGAACCTGGAACTGGAAGGTGGTCCAGAGTATAAGGCTGTTGGAAGCTGAACAGCAGGAATCTGGATCTTGCCACAGTGTTTCAGCACCAATATTAAAGCTCCTCCCTCAGTACATTTTTCTTTTTCTGTTACCACCCTCTTCATCCTCTGTTTATCTTTGTTTCCTTCTCATAGCTTCTGTTTACACTTTGGCTATACCCACAGCCAGTTAGCTTTGGCTCCCTCTACTAACTGCCTCTGAACTTCCTAACTGACATGACCCACAGCAAGAATTGGCTCAGGCAGACTTTGCCAAACTTTCCACAGGGAACCATCTTCTAGTCATCAGCCTATTGTTTGTCTTTGGGTTAGATGCCCAGCAGTCCCACCTGCCTTGGCTCTAAACCACATCTGGAAAAACCACAGGTTGGAGAGGAGGGAAGAGCAGAACTGGTACAAAGCAGGCTGCCTAGTTCTCCCCATCAGCAGAGTCTGAGCACACAGCCGTTTCCTTTAAAGGGAGATATGGACCATTGCAAAATCCCATGCCAAGTCTTCATACTAGGGAACTATGAGAATTTGGAAATTTTATAAAAACTAGGTCCATATGGTAGGGGATAGGAGTGACCTGGAAGAGGTCAATGGGGGGAAAAGGAGACTCATGTAATACTTTAAACAATAAAGAATTTAAATTAAATTAAAAAAAAGAATATCATAGAGATTCTGCTTAAATAGTAATTTTTACAAGGGCTAAAAATATGGGCTATGAGTAGAATTACAAACTAAACTCACTCTACTTCTCCATTGCTAAATATAGTTCACTTAGAATTTAGGAAATTAATGAATAAATTCAAAACTTTGCCAAAAGGAAATACTCCTTAAATTAATAGAATGAGGGTTCTATGCATCTCTCTTCTTGTTCCTTCAAGCCACTTAGTGTGCCCAACCCCTTATTCCATGTATTATACAGTATGTTATGATTACACCGGAGTTTAATTTATGCTCCACAAATATCCGTGTTATACTCACAGCCCCTGGTGAGACTATGAGTTTAATATATTAAATTTAAAACTATTATGTTAAAAATAAATTGAAAAAATAATTAGTATGATAATATTGTGATCTTCCAGACGTGAGCTGATTGCTGGGCCAGCTTCCATTACAAAACAAGGACTACACCTTGATTTAATGGCTATTTGAACACCCAAGGGCACAATAACAAACACTTTAGGATTGCTGGGCAAAGATAATAGGAAAGAATCCAGAAAGTTCACACTCTAGGAAGAATTCCAAAACATTTTTTTAAACCTTGGATTTAAAATCACAAAGGCTTCTGCTGCTAAGGAAGGTGAAGATCATAGGCAAAGTGCTTGGCAACAGCTTGGCTGAATATTTACAAGTGGTGGGTTTATTTTGTGACTCTATTTGCTCTCTCAGGAGAATATGGAGATGGCAGCCATGTATAAATACCTTAATTTAATTCTGGCACTAAAAATAAAATAATTTTTTTAAAAACGTATTATGGAGAGGAATGCAAATTTAGATCTTTTGGGTTTTGTCTGGACATTTTATATGTTGAAGAACATCTTTAGAGTTATAAAGATACAATAGAAATATGTATTCTATCTCACATTATGCTTCCTTCTCCTTATTGATTTACTTTACTCAGTAAAATATTTTACTGTACACAGAAGCAAGCTTAGAAGCTCTCTGCAAATCGAACATTATGTTTCTCTTACTAGCTGCCTTAAGGTTCTGAGCTATAATGACTTTTCTTCTGACTACCCTACTATTTGGGGACAAAATATATGATATTATAAATATATTTTCCTATGCATATCAATGCATAATGACATCTAATTTTTAAAAAGGACTATAAGGTACACCACTTCTCTAAAATAAATAAATATCAGATGTGGTGTTCTTATCAACATGGCATAAGATGGGTACTTTGTGATTTTGTCATACTAGCAATCTTCATTAAAGAGCCTTTTATCTGCATTAGAAGTATCATCGCTATTTAGGTATCACAGGTACTCGGAAACCATCATATTCTAAGGGAGAAGCTCTACCCATCAAGCAATTATCCATCTTATTTGTATTTAACAATTTATAAAATACAAGGTGCATCTCTGATGCTATATTAATAATGAATGACAGTAATAAAGTTGAGAGATCAATGATAAATCAATTCAAATGAAGGAAATTATCATAACTGAGAAAGGATGGAGTATTGGAAAGTAAAAGGTACTATATACAAATCTCATAGCATAGAAACCCACACCTGAAACCTATATGTTCATGTTCACCAATGTGAGAACCTGTGAGAATATGAAAAGTCAAGGTGAGGATGTGAGAACTAGCACCAGATCAATGAGGAAACGTAGGCTACACTTCCTTCTAGAATAAAAGCCTGCACTACAATGTGATAGTCCTGAACCTACCTACAAAATGAATTCACATTTGAAAAAAGATAAGTGGATTAATCAGATTAAGAATATGATTACAGGCATTTCTCAGGTTCGTTCCATACCACTACAACAGAGAGAAGATGGCCCTGCTGGTGTACTAAGTGGTCAAAGTTCAATTTCTGGTCAGAGCACATGCCCTGGTTCAATTCCCAGTAGGGGATATGCAGGAAGCAGCTGATCAACGGTTCTCTATCATCATTGACATTTCTATCTCTGTCCCTCTCTCTTCCTTTTTGAAACCAATAAAAATATTTTAAATAAATAAATAAAGTGAATATGGCAATAAGACAACCCATGTGATATTTTTTGTTTTTGTTATGTTTGCACTACACTATTATCTATTAAATATACAATAGCATTGTGTAGAAAAATAATGTACATACCTTAATTAAAAAAATATTTCCACCATCTGAGCTGGTTGGTAAATGGTGCCAATTGACCTGCTCAATGCGGGGGTGCCACAAATCTTCAATTTATAAAAAACACAATATCTGCAAAACACAATAAAGCAAAGCACAATAAAATGAGCTATTCTTGAATGTAACATCCAAGGCAACGTGAATATACCCTCTCAGTTCCTGGGAAACTTTTGCAAAGCCAGTAAGAGGTTATAACCTGAGAGCTTTTGTGCAAGAAGCATTTTAAAGTTTGAGGTACAGAATGGATATGCATTATCATTAAGCCGCTAGAAATGTTTGTACTTTTCACAAGCATCTAAGGCATTTGCTTAATGGTCACCTAAGTGATCATTTCTACACATTACTTAATTCTTGGAGGCCTAAGAAACTGTCTCACTACCCAGAGTGAGACACAAAATTGACTTCTATAAATTTTCTTGAACATTCAGATGATTTGCAGACAAGTCTTTCCCACAGGCAATTAAGCACCACTGGGAATACCAATGACAGTTTGCATGATTTTGAGCTTGAAGTTCACATCTATTCATTGTTTTGCTTAGTTCAAAAAATAAGAACTATTCTTCTCAAAGCATACAGAGGCTTAAAACAACATTTAAGTGAAATATTAAAACATTTAGGTCATTATGATGCTAACTGAAACACATATTTATCTTCTCATACAAAAAAAAAAAAAGAAAAGGAAAAAGTGATGGGAGTTGAAAGAGCAATAGAAAGATGTAAAAATAAATTGTTGATGAATTATCTACCTGATTATAGCTTATAGAGGTTATAAAATAATCGTTGACAAGACCTCTGATACAGCTATTAAGTATTATAGAAATGAATTGGATGACATACCATTTAACTACTTACTAATGTAGATTTACCCCACCATGTTCACCTTTACCTCTCTTTCTACATCTGTTCAGGAGGCAACAATTAGTGCTAAATACTTAGTAGAGGACATGTGGTGGTGCCTGCTTTTTGGTGGTAAATCAAGATTAGGTCAGAGGCTAGCATGCCCTCTAGAGGTTATATTGGTCATGTACTATCTATAACAAATTATACAAATTTCAAAATATTTGTGAAAACTCCAAAAATAAATTTACTTCCTTTACTTTAAGAATAAAAACTGAGAGAAGAAATTTCTCACTCTATCTAACAAAGCCATCCTAAATTAATGACTTCTATACACCAGAAGGTGGTTGTCAGATTAAGAGCTGATGGGGGAATTCTAGCAATAAAAATGTGGATAATATATAAACTCAAAGGGAATGAAACTATCACATTACTTTCCAAATACCAGGTCCTGAGAAATAATTCCTCATTCAAGTTTGAAAAATCAGAAAGAAATAGGTAAAAGGGGACCTTTAAAATAAAACAAAAAACCCTCTGTGATAAAGAAAAAAGAACTTAGATATTACCTTAAAAATACAAGGAAAGCTGAAACCAGTTTGGCTCAGTGGGTAAAGCGTCAGCCTGTGGACTGAAAGGTCCTGGGTTTGATTCCGGCCAAAGGCATGTATCTTGGTTGCGGGCAAATCCCGAGTAGGGGGTGTGCATGAGGCAGCTGATTGATGTTTCTCTCTCGTCAATGTTTCTAACTCTCTCTCCCTTGCCCTCTCCCTTCCTCTCTGTAAAAAAAAATCAATAAAATGTATTTTTATTTTTATTTTTTATTTTTTAAATATATTTTATTGATTTTCCACACAGAGAAAGGGAGAGGGACAGACAGCTAGAAACGTAGATGAAAGAGAAACATAGACCTCCTGCACACCCGCTACCGGGGATGTGCCCGCAACCAATGTACATTCCCTTGACCGGAATCGAACCTGGGACCTTTCAGTTCGCAGACCGACGCTCTATCCACTGAGCCAAACCGGTTTTGGAAAAAATATATTTTTTAAAAATATGTGGAGATGTCGATATCTAATAGTTACCCCAAAAATAAAAGTTTATATTGTTTGTATGTTTTTTAAAATCTCATGAGATATAAGAAATCATGGATTCAGTGAACAAGAGGAAAACATGATACAATTTGAGCTGGCAGAGAAGAATACAAATTTTAAAAACCCTCAAAAACAATAAAATATATACTAATTAAAATATGCATTGGAATATGTAAAATACAAAATTAAAACTGCATAAAATCTAATCTGTAACAACCTAGAGAAATTCTCTAAGAAAGTGATAGCTATAGTGAAAGAGAATATTCAACCTTTGAATAGTCATCACAACTGAAAAAGAAATCAGAATTGGAACAGGAGTATTTGTGAAAGATTTATTAAAAGAAAAATGCCCTAAAGTAAAAATAATAATAAAGTGTGGCATTGATAGATTAAAAAGACATACCAAATTCTAGGCAAAACTAGTATATAATAGGCTAAAGTAATTATAAACTAAACAAAGTTTTAAATTCCAAAATAAGATTTTATAAAAATTCAAGCAGAAATAGATTACTTTTTTTTATAAGGCAAAGGAAGAATCTTTTAAATATATATATATATGTATTGATTTCAGAGCTTTATTTTGTTCAATGCTGAAAATCTTTACTTCATGTGTTTGTCCTGCTTTAGTGTTATTTATGGCAGGAGGGTAAATATGAAACCTACTATCCAATTATGGCTGAACTTCCAGAGGACAAATGGAAGTCAACCATTGTTTTTTCTTGTGCCACTGTCATGTGTGAATGTGACACAAGGAACTTCTACATCTTGTCACTTGCATCGATATGAACCTAAAACCTGGGAAAGGTCAAACCCAAAGCAGGAAGAAACTGAGCCCAAGGCACTGGATCAAGCTAACCTTGAAGGATACCTACTCCTGGGATTTTCAGTTATGTGAAGATAAAACAACTTCATTGCTACACTTGATTTGTATGTTGTTTTATGTTACTTACTGGAGAGTTGTTTTAACTGACATAAGCCCATAAAATATATGTATATTTTTTAATCCTCCCCCAAGGATATGTTTTTGTTTATTTTTAGAGAGAGAGGAAAGGGGGGTGGGGGGGACACTGATCAGTTGCCTCCCATATGCATCCTGACCAGGGATCCAATCTGCAACCTAGGTAAGTACCCTGACTGGGAATCAGATCCTCAACCTTTCAGTGCCATAAGACACTTCAACTATTGATAATTGAATCACCCAGCCAGAGCTATAATTTATATTTCTAAATTAACATTTGAATCATGTTATAACATACTATGAAAGAATATTAAAATGTTTTTGTACTGATGTTTTATGAATAAGTACTCCATTGATGGCTCTGGCCCTGTGTCTCAGTTGGTTAGAGCATTGTCCTGACACACCAAGGTTGCAGGTCTGATCCCCCATCAAGGCACATACAAAAATCAACCAATGAATGCACAAATAAGTAAAACAACAAATCAATGTTTCCCTATCTGTGATTGGGGATACAAGTGAACCTTACAACAAGCCTGTAAAACTGTTTTAACAATTTGTTTTTAATTTATAAAAGTCATACATGCATTTTAAGTATTAAAAGTTCAAATAATATAGAACATATGGCAAAATGGGAAGGACTACTGTTCAAGCTCAGTATCCTTTCAACTATTCCCCTATGCATGCGTTCACATGCACGTGCACACAGAGTTTGGGATGCAGGTATGTATAAGTGGGATGTTATACATATTACTATTGGCCCGGTGCATGAAATTTATGCATGGAGGGGAAGTTTCCTCAACCTAGCCTGCACCCTCTCCAATCGGGGACCCCTTGAGGGATGTCCGACCGCAGTTTAGGTCTGATCCCTGTGCGCCTAAACCAGCAGTAGGACATCCCTCTTGCAGTCTGGAACCGCTGGCTCCTAACTGCTCACCTCCCTACCTGATTGCTCCCAACTGCCTCTGCCTGCCTGCCTGCCTGATTGCCCCTAACTGCCCTTCCCTGCTGACCTGATCTCGCCCCCAACAGTTCTCCACTGCCGGTCTGGTTGCCCCAACTGCCCTCCCCTGCTGGCCTGATCTCGCCCCCAATGCGGGGATTGGGCCTAAGCTGGCAGGCAGACATCCCCAGACTGTGAGAGGGCACAGGCCGGGCTGAGGGATCTCCCCCCCTCCCCTTCTGTACACAAATGTTGTGCTGTGGGCCTCTAGTCTTGATTATAAACAACTTGAGAACATTCTTCTTTGGGTCCCTAGTCCCTTACTCAGTGCATTACAGAATGGGTCCTACATAAGTATCTGTGAAAATCCCAATTATATCAAGCATACCAGTGGGAGAGAGAAAACAAAATGAAACAAAAATCTATCCCAGTTATTTAATTTTAGAAAAATAAACTGAAAAATCTATAGAAATTATTTAGGAGGAAATTGAATGATAGCATTTAAAAATTCAATAACCCACAGGAAATTGGGAACATTTATGAACACTTCATTGAAAACACCAAGATAAATATATGTCAAATTTGAAAATGCCCAGTGTGTGTGTGTGTGTGTGTGTGTATGTGTCCATCCCCAGACAAGGTTGTGGGAGTAGATTTTTCCACTTAAAAGAGTTATCTGAGAATTATTTAATGTGATAGAGAAAGAAAGTAGGGATGGAGGAAAGAATTGGGAAAGAATGAAAGCGAGAGAGAGAAGAGAAAAGAAATTAATGTTTCAAGGACTAAAAAGCTGGCTCAGCTAAACAGAGCAGGGAAACTCAGGAAGGATGCCAAGTCAAGCAAGTCAGGTACAAACCTGAAATTAGATTTTTTTTTAAATGGTGGGACTTTTGAAGAATGCCTAAAACCATCAGCAGAATTTGTGGATGCTACCTATGGAACTGGTGGGACCACTTAAGAGGTTTACATTTCACCCAAGAGCTTGGAGAGGCAGAGGGAAGCAGGAGCAGGTGCAGAGGCCTTTGATGGACTGATCTCATACAGGCTTTGAGTATGTGGTTTGAGAGGGAAACAAGGCAGGGTAAGCAAAAATAGTCCTTCATTTTTCTCTTAGTCTCCCCATCTTATTCCTTTCTCCTTGTCCTTGCCTGGCTGTCTTACACTTTCCTCTTACCTCAAAATTCCTATGTACTTCTCTACCATTCCTTCTTTCCCTTGAAGAATCCAACCCCAACGATATATTTTATATGAATTACTCGAAGTTTCATAAAAACCTAAAACAGATGCCAACATTTAAAAAATAAGAGAACTTGACATTCCATTTTTCAGGTACCTCTTGAAAACAAAAAAGATCTGGCAACACAGCCCTGGTCCCATGGGAACAAAGAGCTGGCTCTGGTAGCTTCAGCCTCTCTACAGAGAGTGACATCCTGCATCCGCTCAGTCCCCATCCAGTCAGATTCACCTGTAATGCTGTCTGGCAAGTTTCTATTCCTTGTGTGAAATGTCTTCCTTTCTTTGTCCTAGATATTTATTTTCTTCATAAATTTCCCGAAGCTGTAACTGTAGTACATATGTTATTTTTGTCTATTCTTTTTTATTATATTTTTATTTATCTTTAAAATATGTTTTTATTGACTTCAGAGAGGAAGGGAGAGGGAGAGATAGAAACTTCAATAATGAGAATCACCAATCGACTGCCTCTTATATGCTGCACATGGGGACTTAGCCTGCAACCTGGGCATATGTCCTGACCAGGAATTGAGCCAGTGACCTCTTGGTTCATAGGCCAATGTTCAACCACTGAGTCACGCCAGCTGGGTTTGTGGTTGAGTGTTGACCTATGAACCAGGAGGTCATGGTTTGATTCCCAGTAAGGGCACATTCCCAGGTTTTGGACTCAAACCCCATGTGTGGTGTGTGGAGGAGGCAGCCAATCAATGATTCTCTCCAATCATTGATGTTTCTATTTCTCTCTCCCTTCCTCTCTCTGAAATCAATTTTAAAAAAATTTTTAAAGTTCCTCATACTAGAGCTGGGACAGAACTCCAGGCTGTGACATAATTAGCAGCACCTCTGGGAACTATCTAGTATTCATGATAAAATGTTAGAACAATTTTTAGGTAGATGATAATGTCTTTCAAACTCCTTTGAGAAATTAGACTAATACCATTCAACTTACAGTCATCTTGTAAGAAATTTGATCTAACAGTGATTACTTAATCATTTATTTCTCCCTAAAGAAATAGCAAGAGGAAATCTTGGTATCTTTGGGTTGGTTTTCTCAGGAGCCTTCTCTTTATGGCAAGTTTGAAATGGGACTTTTACACATGCTCACAATTTGCAAAGTTGTCACAGAAGTGTTAAATAGTATAAATTACATACTCCTCTACTATCCTAAGGAGGACCAGGGGGTCTGGATTTAGAGGCAATAGTGTAATTGAAAGAAAGCCCAGGGGATGTCAGATTCTCCTTTAACTGAAGAAGAAACTCAGGGTGACACTTAAAAAGCAGTTTGACACCCAGGACACAAAGACTGCTTCATTAGCAAAAATTCAGCTTTGCCTATTCCAAGAGAAGAATACTTATTGAGGGGGCAAGGCAATAGAACAAATCTAAATTGAAGGGATATTGACAAAAGTATTCAAACTGGTAGAAAATTTAAGCTTAACATTGGATGTTCTCCCTACTGCCTACGACCCAGAGATTCCACTTCTGGGAATTTATATGAAGAAATAGGAACACTAATTTGAAAGAATATATGCACCCCTATGTTCATTTCAGTGTTATTACAATAGCCAAGATCTGAAAGCAGCCCAGTGTCCATCAGTAGATCAGTGGATAAAACGAAGCTGTGGTACATTTACACAATGAAATACTACTCTGCCATAAAAAGGAATAAAACTTTACCCTTTGCAACAGCATAATGGAGAACATTATGCTAAGTGAAATAAGCCAGTCAAAGACAAATACCATATGATTTCACTCATATGTGGAATTTAATGAATAAACTGAACTACCAACCAAAACAGAGACAGACTCATAGATAGAGAGTAGGCAGACAGCTCTGGTAGGGAGGAAAGAGGGGATTGAGCAAAAAAGGAAAAGAAAAGAAAAAACTCATGGACATGGACAATAGTGTGATGATGGTGGGAGAAGGAGGGAATGGAAAAAGGTGTAAGAGGGCATGGAGAGGATAGTGAAGGAAAAAATTAAAATAAATTTAAAGTAAAATTTTAAAAATGCCTGTGCTGACATTTACTGTCTCCACTTACCAGGAGGACCTTGTACTTGAGCTGGGACAGGCAGTTCTAGTTCTAATTTACTGCATGAAATGTGGCCCTCATCCAGGGAAACTGAGACAAATCCCAATTTAGCAGCTGGTGGAAGTGCCTCCTGAGCAACAAGCTAAATTTGTTTTGTGATGGTGGTTTCCATAGGCTAGCGATGAGGAATTATTTCTGTAATTTAACAGAATACAGAGAAGTATCCTCCTCAGTAAATGGAGTTCAGCACCTCCAGTTGGCAGCTGTTCTGTGCTTTAACATGAAGTGAATAGTTTGGCCTCATATACTGGCTGGACATTCATCTTGTCCACCAGTTCCCTTCTGGAATGGTACTTTGCAATGCATTAGAAAGTGCATGCTAGGCTTCTGCTTGTCTGTCAGGAACATACACAGAGGGACAGCTATTTCTGAGTCTCAGATCTATGCTGTAGAAAAAATACAAATTGTAAAGAAAGATTAGCAATGCTTGTATTTGGATCAGAATTTTCTAGGTACGATAGTGCAGAAGAAATGTTCTTATATAACTTACTGAACTTTGGAGAAATGGAAAGCATCATAGATATGGGTTTAGAATAACTTGTCTTTGAAGGTTTCTTGGGAAAATGTAAGTTCCAGAAGAAAAATAACAAAAATGAAAAGGGATATTTCACGTTAAGGATTTTAATTTACTGTGGAAAACCTGATAGGAGAAATAGAAAGTACTCAAATCTCAAGCTTTTTATATTACTGTCATTATAGTAATAGGATTACTGGCATGTGTATAGAAATCGTTTTTAATTAGCTGAGTTGCATAATCCAAGATGGACCTTGAAACAGGGGGTAAATGTTTTCAGAGTGTGATCTAAGAATTAACATAAATAATGTGGAGTCATTTCATAATCTTTTCTGATTCTTTTTTTAAAAATTTTCCCATGGGAGATAGCATTGACCTTTGATCTGGCTTTTTTAACAATGGATTAATAGAATCTATATATAGAGGCATAAATGATCTGTCGACTAGTTGCTATGAGGCGCATTGACCACCAGGGGGAAGACGCTTAACACAGGAGCTCCCCCCTGGTGGTCAGTGTGCTCCCACAGTGGGAGCATCGCTCAGCTGACTAACAGGCACCAGCCACAGCGCTCACAGCTGGCTGCCGCAGCCTGGAGACTAGAGGAACGGCAGAAAGCCTACTGAGCAGAGGCGGCAGGTGCAGCGGGGCCAGGATGAGCAGGAGTGGCAGGCAGGAGCAGCAGGCAGTATTGGACTGCTGGCTTCAGCCTGATCCCCGCAGGCTACATTGAGGGACCCCACTAGTGCATGAATCCATGCACCAGGCCTCAAAGAGGAAGAAGACCTCAAGGAAAAAAATCAAGGAGTAACTCACCAGCATCATCTCTTCTTGCCTCTCATCAGTTCATTTCTCCAGGTGGTGAGAAACAGAGAACCAGCAACTCTGAATCATACACTTTCAGCTTTCTCACAACAAAGAAAGAGAGACATTTTCTCCCTAAGACCCACTTAGGAAAAAAATTCGAGTATTCTGATTGGCCCAACTTAGGTTAAATGTCCACTACCAAAGCACTCAGTGTCCAGGTGGATATGATAATCTAATTGGATAGGGGGCTGGGTAATGAGCACAGTCCTGGGGCAAGGCGGTAGAAAAGTACTGGCTGAAACCCCTAACAGAACAGAGAAAAAGGAAGCCTCACTTTCCCCACTCAGAGCTAAGAGAGGGGTATTTTGGTTGGACGGAGAAAAGAAAAGAAACTGAGTAGACAAAAGTACTATTCATCTGGCTTTCTTTTTATATTTTTCCCCTAGAGAAGAAAACTGGGGGCAAAGGGAGGGGAGAAGAAAGAGGAGGGAAGGGGAAGGGAGGGAGAGATAGGGATGGGGGGATTAGAGAAGAGGGGAGTAAAGTTTTAACTGAAAACAGTAGTATTTCTATAAATGGGTTTACAGGAGTTACCTATATACATTTGTCAGTGAGCCCACTTTAATCACGTGAGGACTTAAAAGCAGAGAACCTTGTCCAGCTGTGGTTAGAGAGACATGATGATGGAAAAAAGTAAAGAGATATGTGAAGTTGTTGGCTTTGAAGATGAAGAAGGGGACAAGAAGTGAGGCGGTGCAGGTGGCCTCTAGAAGCAGAAAATGAAAGGAAACATCCCGTCTGTAGCATCTAGAAAGGAATCTAACTCTGTTTACAACTCCTTTACTGGCCAGAGAGGCCCTTCATCAGATTTCTGGGCCACAGAACTGTATAATGAATTTGAGTTGTTTTATACCATTAAGATTGAGGCAATTTGCTATCACAGTATAATAGAAAACCTAATACAAGATGGTATGAGACCTAATATAAGGTGCTATAAAGTTTAAGAATAGGCCATAAACATAGTCTGTTAATATCATCTGTGTCCAATGACAAAGAAAAACTGTAAAAGAACTATGCTTGGGGTAGGAAGCGTTTTTCAATTTCTAGTTAGAGGATTTTCCTATGAATTAGTAAAATGGGAGGGCATAAACTACACCATGTTCTCAAGTGATATAGCCCCTTGTGCCAAACGGTTAGTATGTGGCCCAGCTGGTGTGGCTCTGTGGTTGAGAAATAACCTATGAACCAGGAAGTTACGGTTCTAATCCCAGTCAAGGCATATGCCCAAATTGCAAACTCAATCCCCTGAAGGGAGTGTGCAGGAGGCAGCTGATCATTGACGTTTCTATCTCTCTCTCCACTCCTTTTCTCTCTGAAATCAATAAAAATATTTTTAAAGGAAAAAAAAGTCAGTGTATGAATATAGTTTGTTTTTTCTCTCCTGACTTTTTCTTCCAGGTAGCCTAAAATTATGAGACAATTTCAGAAAAGGAAATTGAGCCTATAAGTAGACTCCCACTGGGTTTCAGGTTTCAGTCTTTGAGTGATACGTTTCTGCTTCTCCTATAACAGACTTAAGGGAATAGAACGATGAAGAAATGACCCTGATCTGATGGACATAACTTGGCAGTGATGGACAGAACTTGCAGAAGTCTGGACCTACACTATAGACCAGGACTACAGAAGTAAAGCATTAGATCTGTCAGGTTTCTGATGTCTGCAGTGATGCTCTGGATCTTTGTAGGCAGGAATAATTGAAACCACATCTATTCTCTGGAGAATTCCCACTATTAAAAGAACCCAACTGTCCCTAACCGGTTTGGCTCAGTGGATACAGTGTTGCCCTGGGACTGAAGGGCCCCAGGGTTCGATTCTGATCAAGGGCATGTACCTTGATTGCTGGCTGGATCCGCAGTAGGGGGTATGTAGGAGGCAGCTGATCTGTGATCCTCTCTTATCAATGTTTTTAACTATCCCTCTCCCTTCCTCTCTATAAAAATCAATAAAATATATTTACCAAAAAAATAAATAACCTAACTGGGGCTGTGGTAGTCTAGAAATCCTGACAATCAGAATTCTTCTTTATTCAAATACCCAATAAATAAGTTCTAAATTTAGTCAATAGTGGATGGAGTGAAGAGAATCTAAATTTAGTCAATAGTGGGTGGAGTGAAGCAAACCTTGTGTAAATTACATAACCAGATGTCATCAAATACAAGCTCCTTGAGGGCAGGGACTATTTTGTTCATTGCTTCATATTCAACTAGAGGCCCAGTGCACGAAATTCGGCCTGCCCTCTCTCACAGTCTGGGAGGCCTCACACCTTACCTCCTGCCTGCTCGCTGCTTACTGCTCGGCTCACTGCTCCTTAGAGCTGCTACAGAGTCAGGAGAGGCTCCCACCATCACTGCTGCGCTCACCAGCTATGAGCCTGGCTTCTGGCTTAGTGGTGCTCCCCGTGTGGGAGCACACTGACCACCAGGGGGCAGCGCCTGCATTGGGCATCTGTCCCTTGTGGTCAGTGAGCATCATTGCGACTGGTCGTTCTGCCATAATGGTTGCTTAGGCTTTTATTAGATAGATTCCTGGCAATAGATACATATTATAATCACACAGATTAATTACATGAAGAGCATTCAAATCTCATCATGGCTTCAGCAGGTGCTAGCAGGTCCTGCTTGGCTTGAGTCATCCTGACAGACTATAATCCTGACCCAGTTTATCTAAAGAACAGCCAGTCTCAGAACAGTTCTTTCTGTCAAGGGCTGTTACAGACATCCACCAGTGTCTATCTCCAAAGGAAGCTGGGACAGTGGATATCTAACATCAACTGTGCCAGAGACATGATAATGTTACTGGATGAATCTTTTAGTGCCACAAAGCTTTTATTTTCTTTCCAAACTGAGAGCAAAAACCTGCCCCACTTTGGGCCTTTATATCAGCTGTTATTTCTGCTTGGAAAACTCTTTCCCATAACTTCACAGAATCATCCCTGGCTTAGCTTCAACATCACCTCCTCAAAGAGGCTATCCAGTGTAAAGTAGTACCTCACTCATCCTTTATCGCATCACTATGCTTTATCACTGGCTCATTTTCTAATGCTTCTTTGATTTGTTTTTACTTTTGTTCTTGTTTGATTTATATCAGTCTTTGCACTAAAATGTAGCTCTAATTATAATTTAAGTGGCTTTGGAAAGCCTCCAATTCTCAGAGCCTCAGTTTCCTCATGTGGTCAATAAGTATCAAGTGAGACATTAATGTAGACTGACCTTGCAGAGACAACTTTCAAGAAGTATTGGTTTACAGAAAAAAAGCTATTCAATTTAGTAAGCTGAAGCTTTTGAACGAAAAAAGGTGACAAATACCATTTTAAATTTTAACAAGAGACATAATTTATTATTCCATAAATAGCAAGACACATTTCAATTTTTATAGTAAGAAATAAATGGGGGTTAATAAAGATAAAATCTTGATGTTTTTTAAAGTGATAATTGAATAGGACTATGACTTTGTTTAATACAATTCTGCAGATGAATAAAAAATGACTGACTAAATGCTCCCAGGACTTGTCGCTACAAGCATTTTAATTCCTCCTAAGATTCAGAAACATGAGATATTCCTCATTTTTCTACAGGAAAAATGTTAATTTCATGATTCAGAAGTGTTTTCACAAACTTTCACAGTGTAATGAGCCCATCTTGTGGCCTTTTATAATATTGCCACCTTTAAAATCAAACATATTTGTTAACCAGAGGTTTAAATGGTGTAATTTATTAAACAAACAACTTTTGGAAAACGTAAAAAACAAAAACCAAACCAAGGACCTTGCTCTAAATTCATATAAATCTAAAGGAGACTTTTAAGCAGAGATAATTATATCAGGACAAGTAAGTGCTATTATACAAAAGCATAATTAAGTTATACATCATAGTTAAGTGTCCCCAGAATTTATAATAAAACTTGTATACCTATATAACTCTGATCGCTAAAGAAATTATGTATCATTAGAGGTTGGCTTAAATAATTTTCAGTCTACAGAGTTTTTAAAAAATATATATTTTATTGATTTCAAAGAGGAAGGGAGAGGGAGACAGAGAGATAGCAACATCAATGATGAGAGAAAATCATTCTGCAACCCAGGCATGTACCCTTGACTGGAATCAAACCCAGGACCCTTCAGTCTGGAAGCTGACACGCTATCCACTGAGCCAAACCAGATAGGACCAATCTACAGATTTTTGAAACCTAAGTGTCTGGCTCCCATCTAAATCACCTGTCCTCAGAGTGTAACAAATATATATTTTTTAATAGTTTCCTATGTATTTTCCCTATTAGTAAGCAGGTTTCTATTACCAATGAGAGGAAGAGAACTTGATTCTTGTCTTCTTGAGGGAAAGATTTCAATCAAGAGACAGAGACAAAGTATGGAAAAGCAAGCAAGAATTTATTGACCCCAGCAAAAACATGTTTAGTACAGTGGAACAAGAAAGGACATCGAAGAAGCAACAGGAGAGCCTAGGATGGGCTTTCTTGGCTCATTGGAAAGTCAGAGACAAGAGGGCCTTGGAGACAGGTTCAGGGGGTTAGCCTGGGACGAACTGCCGCTGCCCATTGCTCCCCTGGCTGCAAGTCTCATGGAGTCCCTTATAGTTTAAGGAGCTGGGGATGGGGAGAGAAGGAGAAGGGAATGGCAAAGGCATGTTCCCTGGAGGGAGAGCTCACTGGAACCTTCGTTTTCAGGAGTTTTAAAGGCTGGGTGTTTAGGGGAGGTCTTAGGGACAGATCAATTGAATATTCATCAACTTTGTGCTGATATACCAAAGTGAGATTTATTCTCTTTATTTTTTTTTTACTGTCAACATAACTATAAACAGTTTTATTTTAATTAATATTTAAAAAACATTTATTGCTGGAAGTATTACATATGTTCCCTTCCTTCCACCCCCCCCCCCCTTCGCCTCTTGAACCCTTTAGCCATCCCTTCCTCCTGCCCCAGGCCTTCACCACCCTATTATCTGTGTCCATGGATTAGGTATATACACATACAAGTTCTTTGGCTTATCTCTTCCTTGTCTGTCCTTGGGAATGGTTAGCAAATGGCACTTAATTCTATTTCTGTTTTCTGCCTCTCAGACAGATTAGGGTGATTAAAGCTATTTACTCTTTAGAGTTCTTGGTTTAGAGAAGATAGGGTTTACAAGGTGGCTATAAGCTGTTGTCTAACTATCTTAGTTTCCCTATTCTGCTTGTCCTGGAATTTTTCTAGCTTCTTACTATTCTATAATATAACATTGCCATTTCCATACTGACAATCATAGCTTTAAAGAAATTGCATTTGCATAAATCAAATACTCCTAAAATTATGAGAAAATAAGGAAGTTGAACTCAACACTTTATTTTTACTTAGTTATTGTTTTTAATCCTCACCCAAAGATGTTTTTCCATTGATTTTTGGAGAGAGAAGAAAAAAGAGGGAAAGGCAAAGAGAAATATTGATGTGAGAGAAACACATCTATGGGTTGCCTGCAATCAAGATACATGCCCTTGACTAGAATCAAACCCAGGACCCTTCATTCCATGGGCCAATGCTCTATCTACTGAGCCAAATCAGCTAGGGCTGAACTCAACACTTTAAATGTGCTAGACTCCTCTTTCTCCCTCTTACTGGAATATAATATTCTATGCTTTATGTTAGCTTTATTATGGCTAATTAGTTAAAAAGAAAACTCACAGAACAAAGCTGCAGGACTTCTTGGACAAAGAAATGTCCCTGAGCCTTGTAGAAAGGGACTCCAACAGGTACTTTAAACTACTGACACTTCAAATGATTGACTTTGGGGTACAAATTTCTGAGCTGATATTGTTTAGAAAACTACCAGTAAACTGATTTCCAGGACTTTTTCCCATGAAGCAGAAGATTTCATAAATGCAGATGCCTAACTTAAGATCAGTGAAACAAAATCTACATAGAAATGAATAAATTGATGTGGGAAATTTTATTATAGTAATTGAAATGCTGTTTCTGTTACAATGGTCCATTTTCTGGATAGATGAAGTAGGACTGTAGATTTTCAAGGTAACCCAAGGAGGCATATGTTAACTCTGTTGCACCTATGAAAAAAATTAGGCCAAATGCAATGGGACCAGCCCATGAACCTGTGAAAGATTAAGAAGAATCTTTGAGAGTATTAAGATCACCAGGTGGGGAAGTTGTGAGAAAACTGTGAGAGATACTGAAATGGGCAAAGGAAGATTAATGAGCATCCTCTCAATAGAACATTAGGCACTGTCTAGTGTATGCCTCCAGGTTGTCTGATTGTATGATAGTATATCCTTTTCATTATCTCTCTAACTGATCTATTACACAACCCTGTCAATTAAAAAAGAACCAATAGCCTAAGCCAGTGTGGCTTAGTGGTTAAGCATCCACCTATAAACTAGGAGGTCACAGTTCAATTCCTGGTCAGGTCACATGCTGGGATTGTGGGTTGGATTCTCAGGGGACATGCAGGAGGCAACCAATCAATGATTCTCATCATTGATGTTTCTATCTCTCTCTCTCTCTCTCTTCCTCTCTGAAGTCAATAAAAATATATTTTTAAAAAGAACTGATAGCATATAAATGACTCTTATAGCCCAGCCAGTGTTGCTCAGTAGTTGAATGTCAATCTATGAACAAGGAAGCCAAGGTTCAATTCCTCATCAGGGCATATGCCTGCTTCTGCCTGCCAGCCTGATCACCCCCTAACCACTTCCATGCAAGCCTGATTTATGTCTAACTACTCCCTGCCAGCTTGTTTGCCCCCAACTTCCCTCCTCTGCCAGCCTGATCACCCCTAACTGCCCTCCCCTGCAGGGTTGATCACCTCCAACTGCCCTCCCTTGCAGGCCTAGTCCCTCTCAGCTGCCCTCCCTTGCAAGCCTGGTGCCTCCCAACTGCCTTCCCCTCCTGGCCATCTTGTGGTAGCCATCTGTGTCCACAAGGGGGCAGGATCTTTGACCACATGGGGGCAGCCATATTGTGTATTGGAGTAATGGTCAATCTGCATATAACTCTTTTATTAGATAGGATAGAGGTCTGGTGCATGGGTGGGGCTGGCTGGTTTGCCCTGAAGGATGTCCCGGATCAGGGTGGGGGTTCCCTTGTGCCATGGGGTGGCCTGGGCAAGGGGCCTATGGTGGTTTGAAGGCCAGCCATGCCCCCTGGCAACCCAAGTGGAGGCCCTAGTATCTAGAATTTATTTACCTTCTACAATTGAAACTTTGTAGCCTGGAGCGGAGCCAAGACTTCTGCTTGCTCCATGGCTGCACCATTCTGTTTGGATTTACCTTCTATAATTGAAATTTTGTAGCCTTGAGTTGAGGCTTAGTCCAGCTAGGGCAGGTGGAAAGCTTGGCTTCTTCAGTTGACTGGGAAACCCAAGCCTCCCTTCTGTTCTCTGTGGCTGTAGCCATCTTGGTTGGTGTTAATTTGCATACTCGCTCTGACTGGCTGGAGGGTGTGGCTTGTGGGTGTAGCCGAGTCATGGTCAATTTGCATGTTACTATTTTATTAGGTAAGCTTCTGTTTGTGGCAGAATTTTAAAACATAAAAATAGTTAATTAGGTCATAAGCATCTTATGATTAAGACTCCTTTACTGTATATTTCAATCATATCTTGGAGTGACCTTTTCTTCATATTGCCCTTACTCCTAAATGCTAAGGGCATTTCTTAGAGTGCAAATGTTATCTCCATAGTTTATGCTTTTTAAAATGATGAATTCCTACACAATCTTCAGGATTAGTCAAAATTTTGTTTTCTCAGTGAATGCTTCCCTGATACCAGTTCTACTAAACCATTCATTACTTCACCTTCCATGTTCCCAGCATGAACACTTCTCATAAACATAAATCACATTACACTGTCCTTATTTGTTTAAATGTCTTCCTTGCACACTGGATGGGGGCTAGTTGATTTCAAAAAGGAGTCTCTTACTCATTCTTGTATCATGGGTGTCTGGAATTCTACCTTTACTCATTGTGTCAGAATTCCCCATCCAGAGAGATAACGTCCATTCATGTTCCATCAGAGCTGGTTATACAGCACTTACAGATTTCTGGATACCCAAGGGGCTTCTCTGAATCATTTAAAATCAACAACTTACCCTTTAAAACAAAACAAACAAAAAGCCCTATCTTTTGTTTTGTTTTATTTTTGAGGAAAACAAATCTTTGCTTGTTTTTTATTAATTTATGAAGTCTGAAACCAAGCTTTTCTGCAAATTAAGGTAGAAAAAACTCATTCACAGAAAGACATTATTCATCTTGACATTTCATTCAGCTTTTACAACTTATTTGCAACTGAGGAACTCAATTGAATCATAAGTTATAAGCTTTTCACAATGATAAAGCATTTAAAACTCAAGATCAAAAGCCGTAATAGAGCTATAAGAATTTTATAATTTTTAAAGAAATTTTTAAATTTATCAGTTTCCAAAGAATATATCTTTGCATCTTCAATGCTCATCACAATGCCTGATACATAATATATCCCATAAATATTTTTACATTTACACTGAATGCATGAATAAAGAAGAGAATGAAGGAATGGATGAATGTGAGAGACATTGCATGGGAAAGCTATCCAGAGGGAGTTAACTAAAACTATTTTAAAATACAAAGATTTCATTTGATCACAGAATCTTTTACATTTCATCAAGAAGTGGAGTTTGTGTCCCAAGTTCTTAAAACAGGACTCTCAGTTCCTTGCTTGGACCAATAGAAGGTGGCAATGGAGGAAACCAAGCTTCCCACCCACCCTGGCCACCCCTGGCCTCCGCTCAAGGCTACAAAGTTTTAATTATAGAAGATAAATAAATCCCAGATACCTGCTTCCAGCCAGCCCTGGCCTCGGCTCAAAGAGGCACTGAAAAAAAAAAAAAAAAAAAGCTCCTTACCCAGGCTGGCCACACACCTATGGGGTGAGGGTCCCTGATAGGGAGCTTCGCCAGCCTGCAAACAGCCATCAGCCCTCACCCAGGCTGGCCAGGCACCCCAAAAGGGGTGTGGCCAGCCTGCATACAGCCCTCAGCCCCTCACTCAGGCTGGCCACACCCCCACAGCCCAATCCCTGTAAATGGGCAGTTGAACATCCCTCGAGGGGTCCCAGATTGGAGAAGATGCAGGCTGGGATGAGGGACACCTCCCACCACCGGGACTCTAGTAGTATTATAAAATTAAAATACAAAATATTTTAATATCACTATTCACTCTTTCTCTATAATAGAAGTGTCAGAGACGAAACCGGTTTGGCTCAGTGGATAGAGCATCGGCCTGTGGACCAAAGAGTCCTGGGTTCAATACCGGTCAAGGGCTTGTACATTGGTTGCCAGCACATCCCCAGTGGGGGTGTGCAGGAGGCAGCTGGTCGATGTATCTCTCTCATCAATGTTTCTAGCTCTCTATCTCTCTCCCTCCCTCTCTGTGAAAAATCAATAAAATGTATTTTTTTTTAAAATAGAAGTGTCAGAGATGAAAGGAAAGTAGCAAAATATATATGAAAATAATATGTAAATTGATTAATAAACAATATTTTGTCAACAACATCGCTTTCTTTTGGCTTCAGAGGTATGTTGTGCCAATAGTTGGTCTTCAGATACATTCTAGCATCACAAGCAATTGGCACCAGTGAGAGCTTTATATGTATTGCACATGCCTGAGTCAATGTTTATTTTTAAACTGCCAGTGTGCTTCATGTACACCAGCCAGTAGGTTGGTCAGATGAATGTATGATCAGTCACTTAGTTTTTTATATATGTAGATGGCTGCTTTCATGCTACAATGGCAGAGTTGAGCATTTTTGTCCCATTTTACAAATGAGAGAACCAGGCTAAAGAACATACTCCAGAGGACACTCCCAGTACAAAGAAATTGTGTATGCTACTTCCACAGGGCATCAAAGAAGACATTCAACTTCTCTTGAATATCAAAAACACAATTCTAGGAGTCAAATAATTTTTTCAAGTCTCATATAAATTTATTTTCCTCTAATTTAATCATATTCAAAATGAAACTGGAAAATTTATTCACTAAACCATTTCTTAGCAGCATATTTCTATTTTGCTATTCATTCCACTAGCCTATTTTCCTTTATTACTATTTTATTATATATTGTTAATAATAATATTTAGAACAAATTGACAATATGAGAAAAGTCATCAACAGCAAAAGAAAACAAGAGCTATAAAATTCTACAAAACCATGGAAATTTATGAGGAATGGCAGACAACAAATGAAAATTTCATGCTGATAATCTGAATGATGCTTGGTGGTTGAGCATCAACATATTAACCAGGATCTCAGGGCTTTCTCTCTGAAATCAATAAAAATATACTTTAAAAATAAATTAAAACAGGCTCTTAATTTCTTTATTTTACTTGTATTTCCTTTCAGAGACAGATGAAAAATACATTTTTTTAAATTCTTGAAATCCTCTTTTGGCTTCTCTGATATCATTTTCCTGAAGTATCTGTCCTTCTCTGTCATCTTTTCAAGTTTCTCTTTTACTGTCTGACTGTTAAATACTGGTGAGCCCCAGAGTTTTTCTGGATTCTCTTTTCTTTTTGTTTGGCACATTGTCTTTGGGAAATTTTAATCACTCCCATAGTCCCATGTGCCAACTGTACTTTTAAAAATATATAATTTTTATTTGTTTCAGAGGAAAAGAGACAGAGAGAAATAGAAACATCAATGATGATTGGCTGCTTTCTGTATGCCGGGCTCTGGGGATTGAGCCCACAATCTGTAATCAACCATGACCTCCTGGTTCATAGATCGATGTTCAACCACTGAGCCATGCCAGCTGGGCCTAACTGTACTCTTTTAATTACCAATTCTCTCTCTCTCTCTCTCTCTCTCTCTCTCTCTCTCTCTCTCTCTCTCTCTCCTTCCCTCTCTCCCTCCCTCCCTCCTTCTTCACTTTTCTATCTCCCTCTCTATCTCTATTTCCATCTCCATCTGTCTGTCATTTCATCCAACAATATTCATTGGCAGTTATTCTATGTCAGGCATTATGCCAAGCACTCTGGCCTAGATTCCTGTCAGAGCTCCAGATCCACATAAACCAGATAACCAGTTTGATTTCTCTCTGTGTGTCTCAAAGGCATCTCAAATTCAAGATGCCCAGAACTAAACACATTATTCCCTAATCTTTCAAACATGTTCCTCGCTCTGTATTCTCTGACCCAGAGACAAGAATTATCATTCATCAGGGTGCCCAATCCGGAATCCTCAGTCATATCTGAGTTCTCCATAATTATCCTCCCTGCTTCTAGTTAGTTGCTAAATTCGACCTCTGAAGTACAAGGTACACATACTTTAATACCTGATAGCTCAATTTTGAAAATTAATTGTATTTTAATAAAGACTTTTATAATTATTCCAAGTATCTGTATACATTTTTTAGGGACACCCTGTATTTTGTTCTGTTACGATTGTTTTGTGCCTAGGTTCTGGAGTCAAATTGCAGCTATACCATAGCTGACTGCCTAGCATAAAAGGATAATATGCTAAATAGACCAGATAGACCAGATGTCTTCCTGACGTCATTCCAGACGTCCTTCCTGACACAGCCATGGTCCCAGGTGCCTGCGGCCAGCCTGGCCTGGGAGAAGCTGCCTGGGGTCCCGGCGTCTGCCTGGGTGAAGCCGCCTGGATCTTGGTTGCCTGCTCAGGCAAAGCCAGCACAGGTCTTGGGTACATGCAACTGGCCTAGGTGAAGCTGGCCAGAGTCCTGGGTGCCTATGGCTGGCCCGAGGAAGGGAAGTCCGGGTCCCAGTTGCTTGTGGCCAGCTGGAGGAGGGAAGCCTGGGTCTCGGGTGCAGGGGCCAAAGCAGAGGTGGCTAGGGATGATCGGGCAGGCAGGTGAGTATGTAGGGACAATCAGGCAGGCAGACAGAGGTGATTAGGGGAGATCAGGCAGGCAGGTGAGTGGTAGGAGTGATCAGGCAAGCAGGCAGAGGGCTTAAGGCAATCAGTAAGGTAGGCAGGCAAATGGTTAGGAACCAGCAGTTCCAGGTTTCAAGAGGGTACAGGCCAAGCTGAGGGACCCCCACCCCACAGTGCATGAATTTCATGCACCAGATTCTAGTTAAAAATAAGTTGTTTACCTCTCTAGACAACATTTTTCTTTTCTGTAAAATGAGGATGGGACCTAATTCATAGTGATGTGGTGAGTATTAAATGAAACAATCTGTGTAAGCACACTGCTCTATGCCTAGCACATAGATGTTTCTCTCTCTCCTCTCTTTCTTCTCCTCTTCCCTCTCTTCCCTCTCTCTCTAAAGATCAATGTAAAAAAAAAATTCCTCAGGTGAAGATTAAAAAGAAAAAAACAACAACCAAAAAAACTCAAAGCTACATTACTCACTTGATAATCAACTCAAAGAACAAGAGGAAAGAAATACTCAGAACACCTTATTTTTTTTTATGTTGAACCAGCTCTGCTTTGAAAAGATTCTGCAGCATACCAAACCTTATAGAATAACTAATGTCTTCATTACTGCCTTCTTTGCAAGTAATTTCAACTATTATATAATCCCATTTTGAGCTATGTTATTTAAAAAGTTCTAAAAGATAGAGATATGAAGATCACAATTAGTTCCTTCACAGATGAAACCACAAAATTAATGAGGCAACATTATTCATACAGCGACAGAAGGAAATGTACAACTTTTACTGCTATTATGCCAAAAAATGTTAAAAGGCACAGTTCCATATCACCACAACAAATCCTGGTTACAAATTTATGTCATTGCATATGCATGCATTTGTAGAGTTGGGAAATAATTTGTTCAGAGATTTTTTTTTTTTTAAATAGCTAAAGACTAGAAACAATTCTGAAAATAATGGCACTTTTCAAATTCTGTCTCCATCCAAAATACAAAAATCTTATTTCCAAAAAAAATATTTCTTAGTGAACAATGCATTGAATTCTTTCTAAAATATTTGATGCCTAAATTTATACTGTCCTGAGCTCTGTCTAGAAATAAAAAGTGCACAGATCTAAGGATGTGTACATGTTTGTTTATTATTAGAGGCCTGGTGCACAAATTCGTGCATGGGTGGGATCCATCCGGCCCACCTGATTGGGGCTGATTTGTGCATGGGTGGGGTCCAGCCGACCCTGCACCTAGTCAAACTCCTAGTCAAACTCCCAGTCGAGGGGACAATTTGCATATTAGCCTTTTATTATATAGCCTTTAGCACTAAAGGGGGTAAGGGAATATTCAACTGAAAATAAAGTTCAACAATAAAAATGACTAATAATATATTTCTTAGCCTAATGCCAATAGTTTCCTTAGGTGGTAATAGAAGAAAAATAGAGAGTATAATATGATAAAAGAAATATACCTGAGTCCATTCCTATTGCCTCTATAGAATTTGATGAAATTAACAATTCCCTGCAAGGCCAATTATAGCTGCTGCTAAAACTTCGTGAAAGCATCATTTTGAACCTTTCAGTTTTGGTCTATAGCTATTACATTCCTCAGAAAAAAAAATTTAGCAATAATCAACATTTTCATCGTATTGAGAAAAGAAATTGTGCAAGAAGCTGTGGTTTATCTTTCATTCAATGCATTGAGTCTCTTGCAAGTATATATCAAATCTCTAGAGATAAATTCAATAGTGTGTTCTCAAGAACAGCATCTCACTCAGTCCTATTTTCAAATCAAAGTGACTGTGCTGCTGATATATTGCTGTTGTGACAGATGACTTCAGTAACAAATTTCTCTATTTAGTTAAATGGGCTCTATTCACAACAGGCATCAAATTCTTTCCTTTATATCATTCACCAATACTCATTTCTTAGAATAAATGTTGCTTTCCTTCACATTCTATGCAATATATGGTTGAGAAAAAACATCCAATTTCCAACACTATCATTATTGTCCCTACTTTATAATCTCGTACAAGGGCAGTATGGTGTAATGAAAGCTACATAAGTTTTAAAATAAGACAGATCTTGATTAGTATTCCAAGATCATCTAGTACAGCGGTCGCCAACCTTTCGGACCTCACTGACCACCAGTGGTCTGCAGACCACCAGTTGGCGACTGCTGATCTAGTAGATACATGACCTTGGGAAAGTTACTTACCTTGAATTGTTTAATTATTTGTAAAATGGGAAGAATAATACTTCATTTTAAAATCTACTGTAAAAATTAGATATAGTACATACACAGATGTACTCCCTTCTCCACCAAATGATAAACACGAAGACTGGCATTAAAGCAATAATTTCTTTCTATCCTTTTTATCCAGGGGTCCTCAAACTTTTTAAAGTAGGGGCCAGATCACGGTCCCTCAGAGAGCTGGAGGGCCGGACTATATGAACTACTAATTCCTACTGTAACACCTCGGCTGCACTCACTGCCCAAAAAACCTGGCGGGCCGGATCAGACTCCTCGCGGGCCGTAGTTTGAAGACCCCTGTTTTTATCTCTATCTTTCTGCACAGCAAGGTAATGAATGCTTTGTATTTTAATCATGCTAACAAGCTCTCCATAGTTATTATTGAGCCATTTATCACCTCTGTTGCTTTCATTCTCATCCAGGTGACCTTTTGAGAACTGGACTCAGCTCTAGAATTTCTATAGAAGCGGAACTTGGAGCAACAATCTGGTAAGAAGGAGACATTAGAAAACTGTCTTAAAACTGAATTTTGCACAGCAAGGAAATTGCTTTAATTCTAGTGTAAATAGAGGGACTTTGCATTGATGCTGTGCTTGCAAAACAAGCACTTTGCTAATCTTTATGTTGTATGTTTTAGGGCTAGCTATCCAGAAGGCTGGTGGAGATTCAAAGAACCTTAAAATTCCTTCTCCCATCATATCCCAAACATTATGCTCTATGATACTTTTCAAAATAGCATTCATAGATCACATTAGTATCCATGCCCAGAATACTCTTTCTTTCTCATAACCTATTTAGTAGTATTCCTCTATGCCTACCGTAAGAGATTTGAAAGTTAAAAACTACTCATTCCCCATCACCTGATTTTGACCAAAATTTCAGTTTTCTTAAATCAAGAGAGCTGCAACATACTGGCTAATGCTGCGGCCAGACTGCCTGTGTTCAGGCAGGTGGGTGACCTTGGGCAGGTTCTTTATCCGCTATGGGCCTCTCAGCTTCCTTACTTGTAAAATGAGGATATCAGTAGTAATCTATCCCGCAGGATTGTTGCAAGTACTTAATGAGTTAATAACTGTAAAGTTTGGCATAAAGTTAGTGATATATAAAATTTAGAGATTATTACTATTAAGTTAGAATTGTACTTTCTTATATGTAAATACAGTCTTCATATAGGCACTTACCTAGAAGCAATTGCCTCATAATCAGCTCCTCTAAATACTTGGTAATTAGCCCAACTAAGTGGTGCCTAAAATAATTTTTTTTCTGATTTTTATCTGTAGCAAATTGTTATTTTTTCATACATCCTATTCATATTTATTGTGTAGTCGCTATGTGCCAGACACTGTGCTGGAATCTGAAAATATAATGGTGAATAAAAAGACATATTACCTCTCCTCTGGTGATACATATGAATAGTGGGGGAGAGCATCACCAATCTAATAATCATAAAACAAATGGAAAACATTAACTATGAAAAATGCTACAAAGTGTGTTATATGAAGGCAAGAAGACCAACTTGCCAAAAATCAATTTGCACAAAGCCAATTTGCCAAAAGTCAATTTTCCAAATGACTGATTCTCTGGATTCCACTAACAGACAATTCATTGAAAGCTAGTTCGCCAAAAGCCAATTTCTGGAAAATCAATTTGATGAAAAATAATCTGCCAAATCATCATTTCACCAAATGACCAATTGACTGAATTATTGGAGATTTTCTGAAGTCTTAATTTCACAGAAGTTTTGACACAGTCCTTTCATTCCAGTTCTTTAAACCCAAATTTGACAGTCAGTCTGGGCTGAATGTTAATTTCATGTTTTCATGTTTCAGATGCCAAGTCCTTCTCTAATGCCCAATGTTTTAGTGCTCCAATGTAAGCAAATGGTAGGCTTCTTCTTAAATGCAGTTCACTGTCTTCAGACGTAGGCTCTTCCTGCCTCTGCCTCTTCCAGAAAGAAAACTGCAGAGAACTATCTAGAACAGAGTGATGAACTGGTCTTCTGCAAACTGGCTTTGGCCAAATTTATTTTTAGCTAATTGTTCACTCATGAAATTGATTCCAAGTTATCTCTTTCTCAGTGATTATCTAAAGTTCATGTTTTGAAAATAAGGAATTTGGCCTAGTCAGACTGGTGAGAAAAGGCTTCATTGAGTGAAAAAGAAACTGAATGAAGGTCAGAAGGATAAATGTTTAAAAAAGTAACCAAGCAAAAGGGGGAGGAAACAGCATATGCAAAAAAACTATGTTCAGGAGGAAGCCCTGAAATTGCAAGACTTTGCAAAACAGCAGGTGTTGTTGGAGTACAGAGAACACATAGGAGTACAGTGTGAACTGAGGCTAGAAATGTAGCTGGTAGCTAGAGCATGTGTCTCATAGACTATAATAAAGACTTCTGTTTTTATTTAAGAATGGGAATCCTTAATATATTTTAAGTAGAGGAATGACATGATCAGTTTTGCATTTTGAAAGATCACTTTGCAAGTAGTGTGGAGACCATATTATAAGAGTGTACTGGTGCCCTGGCCAGCATGCTCAATGATTAGAGCATTTGCTTATGCACTGGAGGGTCATGGATTTGATTCCTGGTCAAGGACTGGTATCCTTGTAAGAAGAGGAAGAGATACAAGAGAGCCCTCTCTTTTTCTCTGCATGGGCACATAGGAAAGACCATGTGAGGACACAGTGAGAAGGCTGTCATTTACACGCAGGAGAAGAGACCTCATCAGAAATCAACACTAACTGCACTTTGATCTTGGACTTCTAGCCCCAAGAACTGAGAAAATAAATTTCTGATTTTTTAAGTCACCCATGTTTCAGTATTTTGTTATGGCAGTTCTAGCAGACTAATACAGTCCTTATCTATTGAAAAACTTTAGTGGGATATACCTGCTCTGTTTTGTTTACTTAAGAGTAGACAAACCTGGAACCTAAGGATTTATGTGCCATGACATTGGTTATGTCAGGTAAACTCGTAACTACCTGAATATAAATGGAAATGTCATTACTGAAAAAGCTCCCTTCGTGTAAGTAATATAGCAACTTGCATTAACAATTTAGAGACTTCATGTTAATCTGTGCCAGAGTGAATACTAATGTAAGAAAGGATGTAGGGATCTGTGTTGGTGGTCTCAGACCTCTCTCTGCTAAGCCTGTTCCTCATGATTACTGATAATGAATATTAGTAAAGCTTGATGCAGGGTAAGATCTCTAACTGTCATGTGTCTGATTTGACAACGCCATCCTTTGTGTTCAGATCACTACCTCAGAGAATTGTGGTGAAGATTAAATAAATCAATGCTTCTGAAAAATGCAGTGCCAAGTCCATAGCAAGTACTCATTAACTATTGCTATTATTAATATGTTATTATAATCCCAAGAAATAGTAAGCACTCTCATTTAGATAATGAATATTAGGTGACAGGCACTTAAGTGCCTTCCATGGATTATCTCATTTAATCATCCAAAAAGCCCTATGTTCTATGTTTAATACCATCCTATGAGAAGCCTGAAGCCTGGAGATTTTCCCAAGGTCATATAGCTAGTAAACTGTGCCACTGGGTTTTAAACCCAGGCGATCTAACTCCCCAATTGAGCTCTTGTTCTTGATTCTCAATAACCTTGCCTTGCTACTCTATTCTTTCTGAAAGCCACTGGAATGTCCATCCAGGTGCTATTTTAGTATGCTGAAAGGATAATTTATTAACTAGCACCAAAGTGGCCTTCAAATGTTAATGCAGTTTCTGAATATATGTGACTTCCACCAAGAGTGTTACTTACGTTAGAAGTAGAAAGAGAAAACACTATCTATTATTTTTACTCAATTTCTCAAAAATGTAATCGCTATTTGATATCCCACTGAGTATAACCTCCTGTGCTTCCCCAAAAAGGAGCATGGGCTGCTCAGTTTTTTTTGTTTTTTGGTGTGTTTTTTTTCTTTTGGTTGGTTTTTTTTTTGTTTGTTTGTTTGTTTTGTTTTGTTTTTTTGTGGGGTTTTTTTTTTTTTTTTTTGTGTGTGTGTGTGTGTATGTGTGTGTGTTTTATATTTTATTGATTTTTTTACAGAGAGGAAGAGAGAGGAATAGAGAGCTAGAAACATCAGTGAGAGAGAATCATCGATCAGCTGCTCTTACACAACCCCTACTGGGGATGTGCCTGCAACCAAGGTACATGCCCTTGACCGGAATCGAATCTGGGATCCTTCAGTCCACAGGCCAATGCTCTATCCATTGAGCCAAACCAGTTTCTGCTGGGCTGCTCAGTTTTGAAACAATGAGATAAAACTGAAACTTTAGGAAAGTTAACATGAGATTAGGAGTTTCTTTTTCTCTCTGTACTCACAGATAATGCAAGCTATTTCATGCTCTCATTGTTTTCTTTTTAAAAATACTAATATATAATATAGTGTTTTAAAAAAGAAAGCAATGAGAGCATGAAATATACATATATTGATTTCAGAGAGGAAGGGAAAGAAAGAGATAAAAACATGTCCATTGTGAACAATGTAGTTTGTGATTCAGGAAGAGAGCAAAGCTAATCAGCCCAGTATGAATATTGATCCACTGTCCTCTAGTAAGCCCATTAGTAGAAACTTGAGGAAAAAAAAAATTCCCAGCCAGCATGGCTCCATGGTTCAGCATTGACCTATGAACCAGGAGGTCACAGTTCCTGGTCAGGGCATATGCCTGGATTGTATGCTCTGTCCCCAGTGTGGGGCATGCAAACATCTTGTCATTGATGTTTCTATCTCTCTCTCTCTCTCTCCCCCTCTTCCTTCCTCTTTGAAATAAATAAAAATATATATTTTTAAAAATTATCTCTGGTTTGTGGGCTTCTAGAACTCTAATAAATTTGCATATTTCCTTATATTTTTCAGTTTTACCATATTATTCATAAAGTTATTTGTAGAATTTAACTTTATATTATATATTAAGGAACAGAGTTCAGAAATTGGTGGGGGGGGGGGGGGTAGTACAGCAGTCATGGCTCTTATTCATTCATTAACCAAACACTAAGCATCTCTGTGTCAGCCATTAATGTGTTTGGGGTTTTTTTTTAGTTTTTTTTTTTTAATAGGTCTTTGTAGAGCAGCTTTAGGTAACAAAAAAATTCCATAGAAAGTTTTAAATAGTATAATTTTTTCCCTATTATTAACAACTTGTATTGTGTTGTAATTGATTATAATTGATGAACCAATTCATTATAATTGATGAACCCATAAAGACCAGTTTACATTAGCGTTTCCTCTTTGTGTTATATATTCTATGAGTTTAACAAATGCATCATATCATGTGTCCATCATTATACTATCACATAGAATAGTTTCATTAACATAAAAATTCCCCATGTTCTACCTATTCATTCCTCCCTTCCCCTTAACCACCAACTGATAAAAGAGGGGAAATATATAGTTCTTCTGTGCCATTATGTGTCAGATACGTGATGTATACTAAAACATTTAACCTATCCTTGAAATAAGGTGGTACTATCCCCATTTTGTAGATGAAAAATCAGAGGTCCAAGTGTGTAACTTACCCATGGCCACAACATAAAAAAGAAGGTAGAATCAATCCATTTAGGTATGTTTTGAAAAATAGTAATATTTTTTCTTCATTGACCTGAAAGTAAAAAAAGTAGAGGACATTAAAAAACAAAAAGATAATTGGCCTGCTTTGTTCCTAATTTTCTGATTCTTATTTTTAAGTTTTTAAAAATACTTTTTTTATTGCCCAGCTGGTATGGCTTAGTGATTGAGCATTGACCTGTGAATCAGGAGGTCACAGTTTGATTCCCTGTCAGGGCACATGCCCAGGTTGCTGGTCTGATCCCCAGTGGGGGCATGCAGAGAATCAATGATTCTTCATCATTAATGTTTCTATCTCCTTCTCTTTTCCTCTGATTTTCATCTCTCTCTGCCCACATGAGGATATCCCAAATTGATTTTTACAAAAACCCAAAATTCATTATTTAATAACTAGAGACCTGGTGCATGAATTAGTGCACAGGTGGGGTCCCTCAGCCTGATGGGCAATCAGGGCCTATTGGGACCAGTCGGCCAGGTGGAGGGACAATGGGAGGTTGGCTGTGGGAGCACACTGACCACCAGGGGGCAGCTCCTGCATTGAGCATCTGCCCCCTGGTGGTCAGTGCATTGTCATAGCGGCCATCGACCCAGTCGCTTAGGCTTTTATATAGATTGAGTGTTGGGTACTGGGAGATACTGCACTGGGCGCTTGGTAAGGAATAGGAAGAAAGATAAACATGATCCTTGTCCTTGTAGAACTTACCACCTAGGGTAGAAGACATTCAAGAATTTTTAAAAAATTAATTGTGGTAAGTGATAGAAATATAGGATGCTCTGAAAATTTTTTGCAGAATATGTGATCTAGTTAGGTAAGGCTTCCCCTAAAGATGGGACAGTTGGGATCTGAAAGAATGAGTTAGTTAGACTTGGGTAAAGGGACCGTGGGAGAGAAGATCAGTAATATGTATCTAATCCCCCCCACCCCCCAACATTAAAGAGCTGATCTAAATAATTAGAGAGGTCGAAACCGGTTTGGCTCAGTGGATAGAGCGTCGGCCTGCAGACTGAAAGGCTCCAGGTTCGATTCTGGTCAAGGGCATGTACCTTGGTTATGGGCACATCCCCAGTAGGGGCTGTGCAAGAGGCAGCTGATCGATGATTCTCTCTCATAGATGTTTCTTACTCTCTATCCCTCTCTCTTCCTCTCTGTAAAAAATCAATAAAATATATTTAAAAAAATAAAAATAATTAGAGAGGTTTGCAGCAACCAGAGTAATTATTTTATGTAAAACATTCCAAAACTAAGGGGATAATTTCTACAAAAATTTTGAGGAAAAAATGTCAATTTAATTGCACACCAAAAAACAAAAAACAAAAACAAAAACACCCATGAGCTTTAATTTGCAATGCCACAGTATTGTCTTCTACATTAATTGTCATTGCAGAAACTTTAAAAAGAACATAAACAGCAAATGATAAGGTTCTCATTCCTGCCTTCCATCTAAATCTTTAAAACATTGCAGAATTATCCATTCCAGCATTCTACCCATTTTAACAGACAAGAGTTTTCCGAGTTGCAAATACCTCAATCACAGAAGAGGTAAAACTACAACCATGCAACAACCACCTGCTCTCTATCTCATTCCTAGTTATACCATCCTGTAGTTACATGTCCCTCTCCTAGTTAGTCATAGCCTTGGTTGTCCCTGACCAGAAAACTTTTCACCTCTCAGCATTCAAAAGTAGTAATAATATTTCTGAATTTCTATTATAAATAAGAGGAGACACACATGACTAGTCTTAGGGAGAAGATAAGGGGGTTGACCAAAACAGGAATCAAACAATAATTAATATTCCTACCCCCTTTCTTTGCTTGCATCGTGGGTTCATGATTTTAGGTACCACAGACAGAACTGTTAGCTTTTTATGTGCCTATAACCATTTATGTCCATTTTTTAAGTTTGGCATCCCCCACCATTTTCATTTTGAATTCATGTTAGTCAGTTACGACTGCTTTGATCTTTTGGGATTTTTAAAAAGATCAAGTTTCAAGTATCTAATTTTGTTTGAATGTAATAACTGGTAAAATGTCTATAAATCACCAAGGTGCTACAGTTGGTCAATCTCCTCTCAGGGAAGAGGGCAGAATCTTACCACTTAGCTTTTGAAAAGCTCCTCTTATGATAATGGAAGTCTTTGAGATAACAGCAATAATTGCTATATTATGTAAATTAAAGCTAATGAATAATAAACCTTGATTATCTTCAAGGACTTCAGATTTCTTCATAACCTCATATACCACCCTGTGCCCTTTACAAGGCAGACACTTTGCCAACAGGCATTTCACTTGTGACTAATCTAACTCCAAGCTTGTCCTTGAGTAGGCATTGAGGTTTCACATTTCTTTCATTATAGCTTCAGTTTTGAAAGGATTTTATCAAAGACTTTCATCAAGTTTAATACCATTATGTCCTTTATGCCTGTTGATTTTAGTTGCCACAAAACATCCAAGTCATCTTTGGGACACTAATATCCATAAGGCTCTGAACATCCCCTTTTCTGACCCATTTCATAGCTTGTTCAACACCTTAAATCTTTCCACTGTTCCTTCTAAGACACAAAATTGCCTTTTCTGAACATTCCCTTCACTTCTTGCTTTAAAACCAATCAACCTTGCAGCCCTCTCCGATGCGGCCCAAACTCCACTATTATTAGGCCTGCAGGTAGAGAAGATGATATATCTGTTCCTGTTGCTCCTTCCAGACCATTCTTCTTCTTCCTCCATAAAAATTCCCATTTAAATTTTATGACATCAAGTTACAACACTAACTGCCTTTCCCTGCTCCAGTGTTCAAGCACTATCCAAGCCAGTATCCACTTCCCCTCCTCTCCACTCCATTCCTTGGAGATTTTAGTTCCTAACTTCCTGACACTGTCTCAAACCCTATTCTTGTCATAATTCCCAGTTGGCTTCAGTGTTCACATAGATGATCCATCTAATAAGTTTTAATTCAGTGCCTTGACATTCTCTCCTCCAATAACTTTATCCTCCACCCTACTCAACCTATTTACTCTCATCCATAACTTAATCCCTGTCAGTCCTAGTAACTACTGCCTCTCAAGTATCTCAGTGTGACGCATTCCACTCTCTGATCACCATCTCCTTTCTTTTTAGCTTGGAATCTGGAAAATTCCAACAACCCTCTGACTGTACTAGAAACTAGAATTCATTTATTCTAACATATTTTTAAAATGTAATTATTTCTGAAAGCATTATATATATATATATATATATATATATATATATATGTGTGTGTGTGTGTGTGTGTGTGTGTGTGTGTGTGTGTGTGTATCCTCCCCCCCCCCATTGACCCCTTATAGCTCTCCCCCCACCACCTGCCCCAAGTCTTCTCCACCCTACTGTCTGTGTCCATGGGCTATGCATATATTCATACAAGTTCTTAGATCTCTTTTCACCCACCCACTCTCCCCTGCCTTCCCTCTGAGGTTTTAACATCTTTTTATTTTTTTCTCACCCTTCATATCTTAACTTTTGTCCTCATCTAGCATAAATTGCATGGTCAATCATAATCACTCCCTTACATACACTCAATGCTCTTGACCTTCTCTTGTCTCTTTGTACTTGGCCAAACCACAACCCTGGTTATTTTCAACTTCCTGCCTCTTACATACTTCACTTGTTCATATACCAACATGGCTGCAGGAAACAAATAAATTGGTCTCGTTTATATTCATAAGCTCTAACTTCAAACAGGGCTTCTTGAGCCTAAGCAAACCCTGAAAGCACCAGTTACCTAGGAACCATAACTCATTTCCATTCCACAAGATAGCACACTGGTGTATTAATTGATGACACTATGCTGATTGGAACTGGTGAGCAAAATGCAGAAACTACTCTAGACTTCGTTGTAAGACACTTACATGCAGATATACAGTTTTTGGAAAAATAGCTCTTGGATTGCTTTTGAGCCTTAGTAGAGACTGAATACACAACCATGAGCCATGAAGATACCACATGACCTGTGCTGCCCACCATCAATTGGGTGTTATCTAACCCACCAAGCCATAAATGTAGAACGTACAGCAGCACTCCATCATCAAATAGAAATGGCATATATGTGATTGGGCCTAAGCAGACCCTGAAAGAACCAGTTATCTGTGGAAGTGACCCAAATGCCTATGATTGCCACTCTTGCCACACTGCCTTCTCTCTCCCAGCTTGCACTTCTGGTGTCATAGGGAGTTGCCTATCATCAGTTGACAGAGGAAGAGAAAACTGGCCTGGTTTACTAGATCATCTGGGACAATATGCAGGCACCACCCAAAAGTGGGCAACTGCAGCATAAGAGTCCCTCTTTCTGGGACATACCTGAAAGACAGAAGCAAAGAAAACTTCTCCCAATGGGCTTACCTGTGAGCAATGTGTCTCATTGTTCACTTTGCTTGGAAGAAGAAATGGCTATGAATACGGTTACATAATAACTTATAGTCTGTGGCCAAATACTTTTCCCCCCAGCCACCATTGTCCTTACAATGGGCTCATGAACAAAGTGGCTAGGGTAACAGGGATGAAGGTTATACATGGGCTCAGCAACATGGGCTTCCACTCAACAAGGCCATCCTGGCTATGGCCACTGCTGAGTGCCCAATCTGCTAACAGCAAAAACCAACACTGAGTTCCTGATATGGCACCATTCCCCATGATGGTAGCCAGCTACCTGGTGGCAGGTTGATTACAATGAACTTACTCCATTAAGGAAGGGTCACTGTTTTCTTTTACTGAAATAAACATTTATTATAGATATGGGTTCCCTGCATACAGTGCTTCATGTGAGAGTTACCATCTGTGAATTTACAGAACTTGTGCACCATCATGGTATTCTATACAGCATTTCTTCTGATCAGGGAATTCACTTCACAGCAAATGAAGTACAGCAATGGACTCATGATCATGAAATTCACTAGCTTTACCATGTTCCCCAACATCCTGCAACAACTGGCTTTGACAGAACAGTGAAATAGTCTTAAAGGCTCAATTACAGTGTCAATCAAATGACAATAACTTGCCAGGCTTGAGCAAAGTTCTCTGAAAGGGTGTATATACTCTGAATCAGCATCTGTTACGTGGTGCTGTTTCTCTCATACCCAAAATTCACAGATCCAAAAATCAAGGGGTAGAAATGGGGTGGCATCACTCACTATTACCCCTAGTAACCTTAGAAAAACTTTTGCTCCCTATCTTGTGCTCAGATGGCTTAGAAATCTTAATTCCAAAGGGAAGGATGCTTCCATCAGGAAACACAATAATGATTCCATCCCACTGGGAGTTAAGAATGCCACTAGATTACTTTGGACTCCTCATACCTATGAATCAACAGGCAAATGAGGGCTGTGTTGGCTGGGTGACTAATCCAGACTATCAAAGGGAAATAGGACTCTGCCATGGGAAATAAGGAATGTACTCTGTCTGGATTATAAGAAACCCCTAAGGGCATCTCTTAGTATTGCATGTCCTGTGATTAAAGTCAATGGAAATCTACAACAATCCAATCCACACAGGACTCCTAATGGCCCAGTTCTTCAGGAATGACTGTTTGGGTCACTCCACCAGCCAAAGAACCACAACCAGTTTGTGTTTAAGAGCAAAGGGAATACAGAATAGTGTAAAAGGGTTGTTATAAACACCATCTATTATCACATGACCAGTTATAATAATGAAAACTAATTGTCTTAAGTATTCCCCTTTAATTTATTATAAGTATGCTTATATATATAATATGTTTGCTATATATATAATATATATATACATACATATATATATATTTTTTTTTCCAGTCATCCAGCCAGCACAGCCTTTCTTTGCCTGAACACAAAATAGAGAGCAAAAATTTTGCTAATAGGTCACAAAAGGTAATAGTGAATGATGCCACTCCCATTTCTACCCCCTTATTTTATATAAATATATATATGTATATATATTTTCTTTCCTCTTTCATTCCCTTATCATGTAACATAACATACAGTACTTAAGTATTGCTAATTTTATATCATATTTAAATTACAGGATATCAAGGAGAAGAGTAAACATCCCTCAAGGACTTTACTTCCTCTCTGGGAAAAGGTTTAGTTTTTCTGATTGTATGCAAATTAGGTAGAATTATGATCTTATTAGAGGCCTGGTGTACAAAATCCGTGCGGGGGGTGGGGGGGGAGGGGGGATGGGAGGGGCTGTCTCTCAGCCCAGCCTGCAATGATGCCAACATCCCGTGCCCTGGCCTCTGGCCAGAGGCCCCTGCCTCTACATGGTCGGAGTGCTATGGGCGCTGCCATCTTTGTGACGGAGTGATGGTTAATTTGAATATTACCCTCTTATTAGATAGGATTGTCTTTATTTGGAGAATAATATGGTTTTGAAAAGTGTATGGGTGCTAAGTTGATAAGGGGTGGATTGCAAGAGTTAATGTATGCCATCTTGACTAGGCCACAAGATGCCCAGATATTTGGTTAAACATTACTCCCTGGTGTGTTTGTAAGGATGTTTCTGAATGAGATTAACAATTGACTAAGTAGATTGAATAAAGCAGATTGCCATGTAGACCCACACACAATGGACTAATGGACTATAATTAGCCTGATATTGAACTGGAACTGGCTGCAACTTGGAATGGAAATTCTGAACACTGGCTTTGTATTTAGCTCCACTGAAACCCTAACTATACTTCTATGACTGGAATGGGACTTTAGAAACGTACAGATGTAATTCTACACAAATAAAAATCACTCAGTCTCCTATGCAAGTCTCAGAAAATTCTAACACTAAATGGAGGAAGGAATACCTCATCCTTCCCAATAACAATAGTTCTTTCTATTCTACACAATAAATTTGATGTTATAGGATGGCATAAATACCATAGGGGAAAGTTAATATAATAATAGAACTATTTCAGTTGGCCAACTCTAACCTACTTTTGGAAATGCTTTTTCTCTTTGCCAATCACAAACAAACACAATTTTCACCTAATACTTATTTAAACTTTTATGACTTCATTACTTTACCTATAAAATGAAACTATTAGCATCTACTTCCAAAATTCTGTCTTGAGAACTAAGGATAAAGTATAAATTTTGTTTCAGGCAAATAGAGGGTGTTCAATAATTTTCTATCTGAGCTTTTTCTTTCATTCCCATCACTTGACTCCCATTCCCAGTTGTATTTTTATAAAACCATCTAACTAGCAATTGAATGGTCACAAAAATTTTAAAGCCCGAAGGATAGCACCTACTAATCCAACCATTAGCAACAAGGCATACTATAGTAAAAACTTTCCATAGACTTCTGTGGTGAAGACCTGGAGAGGAGTAAAGACTGGAAGGAGAAGGGGGAGGGGGAGAAAATGGGAGATATCTGTAATTCTACCAACAATAAAAAATGTATTTTAAAAAAGAGTAAAATAATATTGAACAGGAATATGGCACTGTTATTTAATTTTTAGTTATCAAATAAATTATTTAAAGTAGACCGCTTCCAACTGAAATCTTATATCATAACAACATAGTATATAATTTTTTTACTAATGGCAAAAGAAGGAAACATGTTTTGAATACTTTGGCATAAGAACCTGCCAAATATCTTGTTTCGTGCACCTGTCACTCAAGCAGTACTTTAAAAATACTGAGTCACGGCCTGGCCTGTGGGGAGGCAGAGGGCATGGGAGAGGCAACCAACTGATATCTCTCTCTCTCTCCCTCCTTCTACCCCTTCTATTTTCTCTAAAAATCAATGGGAAAAATATCCTGGGGTGATATCCTCAACAAAAATACTGAGTCACAGTGCTTTGGGAAGCCTGATAGTATGAAATTATGTTATCTGTATTATATAGACAGAAAAAAATGCACTTCATATCTCTCACACATCTTATTTTACAATAGTTTCTGAAGACATAATATTAACAGAAATGGGGAAATGTTGATGATTCAGAGAATTTGTCAACTTTTTAATTAACCAATATTTTTTTTTCCCATCTGCTTTGGATTAATCACTTCACTACTCTTGTTCACCAATCCTCATTTAGCCTCAATTGACTGCAATTTTTTTCTGCTACATTTCAAATCCACATACTCAATCCTCTAATAACTTATTTTTTATTTTTAGAGAGAGTGGGAGAGGGAAAGACGGAGAGAAACATCGATGTGAGATAAACACATCGATTGGTTGCCTCTCACACAAGCCCAACTAGGGCTCAGGTCAGGGAGGAGCCTGCAACCAAGGTGCGCGCCTTTGATTAGAACTGAACCTGGGACCCTTTTGTCCGAAGGCTGCCACTCTATCCACTGAGCTAAACAAGCTAAAGCTTAATGCTTTAATTTCTACATTATTTTGGTCTTTTTTAAAATATATTTTTATTGATTTTAGAGATGAAGGGAGAGGGAGAGAGAGAGAGAGAGAGAAACATCAATGATGAGAATCATTGATCAGCTACCTCCCTCATGCCCCCTACTGGGGATCAAGCCTGCAACCAAAGCATGTGCCCTGGCCAGAATCCAACCATGACCTCCCATTTCATAGGTCAAGGCTCAACCACCCTATTTTTTTCTTTTAGTGTGGCACCATTCCCAATAAAGTCAGACTTTTTACTGCAGTTTTACATTCCATCTATTTGAAAAGGGAAAGTTTCTTAGCTTCTCCTTGCTCTTGCATCCATCAATTTTTTTTCATCTTTTATCTTCAATTTCTTCCCACAAATTTATTCTCATTTCCTCTGCCCAGCTCCTATCTCTTTAAACTATTCTTTTTAAGATTATCCTACTTGATGTGTTAAATATATTGGTGTAACTACTTTGTAAAAAAAAAAAAATACCAAAAAAAAAAACACAAAAAACCACACACACACACACACACACACTCAAAACGGTATTTAGCAAAGTAAACAACTTACAATTTTGTTCATTTTTCTATTGGGCATTTAAAACAAACCATTTATGTAATCTTGTGTCCATATTACAGGCCATTAATGTCTGAGTTCACAACTATTACAGGCCAACTCTGTACAGGGTTATAATTAGGGAATGTTTTCCAATATAAAGGCCTCTGATTAAAGCCAAAAGTCTTACTGTGAATCTTTGGACTTTGAGTACAAGCATGATGACTGTATCTGTTCTTCCTTGTTATGAACTATCTTCAATGGCAGCATATACATATATTAAATAATGTGAAGCTTTCAACTAATTTTCATAGTACTCTTTACTATGACCCAGGTATATACAGGGTGTCCCTCCAAAATGTATACACTTTAAAAGCTGATAGCTCAATTTTGAAAACGAAATGTACTTTAATGAACACTTTCCTTATAGTAATTCAAAATGTGTGTATACATTTTTGGGGAGGCCCTACATATACCCATCTTTCATTTTCTCACCTGTCATTTTCCAGTAACTCTCCTTCCACTTTTTAGACAGCTTGTAAGTTTTCCATAGGCCACAAAAGCTCTCTAAAAAAAATATCTGCTAGGGGCTTGAAAAAACAAACTCTCCTGAAACTGAATGTCGCTAAACCTCTGCCACGGGGGGTCAGTTTTTACTTTTTATTAACCACAAAAGAGAAGAAAGGCACTCGCATTTTTAGGAACTCTAGCTCGTTTCTTGATGGATGAGCCAAGCCCCTAAGCGATGTCTCCACCATTTGAGTTATTTTTTTTCCTTCTTTCTCCTCAAGTGCTTGCGTTTCCAAAACTTTGTCCTTCACAACATTTTACATAAACAGCAATTTCTCGGGCTTCAACGAGTAACCTGACCGGGAAGAACCGACAAAGATCCGAAGGTGGGAATCCCAAGGCCGAGGATGCTGCCGCCGCAGCCACCTACATTTCGGGCCCTCCTTCCGGAAAGGCGGGCCCTCCTTCCGGAAAGGCGCCTGTGACTGGACACTCGATCCCCAGTGACGCGAGCGTCGCCCTGCGACTCCACCGGAGGCGGCCGCGCGTGCGCAGCAGCGAAGGGGCGGGGCCGGACGGCGGGGGCGGGCGCCGCGGGGAGGGGGAGGCTAGTGGGGCGCAGCAGGGGCCCTGGAGGGGAAGGGAAGGTTTGGGGCGGCGCGGAGGGGCGGACCTTGACCCAGATATGGACTCCGTCACTTCCTATTTGGGGACCTTCTGAATCCGGGTCAAGGGTGTCCGCCTTCCCTTCCCCGCAGATCAGGCGGCACCCTCGGTGACAGCGGCCCCACCTGGCTCAGCCGTCTCAACACCTGCTGAAGCCCGAACGCCCACCCCTGTTCCGTGCCGCGGAGGCGCGCTTCCTCCATCTGCCGGCTCACAACTCCGCGTCCGAAGAGCCCGCCGCTGCCGGGGGGGCCTCCGCTGGCGCCTCCGAGCTGATGCTGAGAAGGACCGCGGACCCGGGGCGGCGGCGGCGGCGTGCGGGCCTCCGGCTCCCTAGGCCCGCCGCGGGCGGGGCTGGCTCTCCCGCGCCCCACGTTTGCCAACTCCTCCCGCCCGCTCTTGCATGGGCCCCCCTGCCCGATAAATGTGGCTGCTGAGGCGGCGGTGGCGGTGGCCGATCCCGCTGCTGCTGCTGCTGCTGTGCTCCAAGTGTACCTCCGCCCCGGGGCCCTCCCGCCCCACCTCGGGGCTGACTCCGCCCGCTCCCTGCCGCTCGGCCTGGCGACGTGACGACCATGGACAAGATCCTGGAGGGCCTGGTGAGCTCGTCCTACCCGCTGCCGGTGAAGCGGGTGATCGTGCGGAAGGTGGTGGAGTCGGCCGAGCACTGGCAGGACGAGGCGCAGTGCCAGGCCATGTTTGACCTGACCACCCGGCTCATCTTGGAGGGCCAGGACCCCTTTCAGCGGCAGGTGGGGCACCAGGTGCTGGAGGCCTACGCACGGTACCACCGGCCCGAGTTCGAGTCCTTCTTCAACAAGACGCTCGTGTTGGGCCTTCTCCAGCAGGGCTACCATTCGCTGGACAGGAAGGATGTGGCCATCCTGGACTACATCCACAACGGCCTGAAGCTCATCATGAGCTGCCCCTCGGTGCTGGACCTCTTCGGCCTGCTGCAGGTGGAGGTGCTGCGGCTGGTGTGCGAGCGGCCCGAGCCGCCGCTCTGTGCCCGGCTCAGCGACCTCCTGAGCGACTTCGTGCAGTGCATCCCCAAGGGGAAGTTGTCCATCACCTTCTGTCAGCAGCTGGTTCGAACGATAGGCCACTTCCAGTGCCAGTCCACCCAGGAGAAAGAGCTGCGGGAATATGTCGCTCAGGTGACCAAAGTGAGCAACTTGCTGCAGAACATCTGGAAGGCCGAGCCCTCCACCTTGCTGCCTTCCCTGCAGGAAATTTTTGCAAGCATCTCTTCCACGGGTAAGGGTCACTGTATCCCAAGAAAACCTCTCTCGGAAGCTTGGTCTGTCTCGCCCACATACACACACCATGTTTGCTTCCCTGCCCTGAGCATATTGTTAATGGAGAACCAATCTTAGTGCCTCGTTCAAAATGTTATTCCCATCCACGGTCCTATTCAGGATGTCGTTTCTTTAAAGAGCAGGCCGTGTTTTTATCTTAAACGTGGAGAACTTCGAGGTCTAAGACCATTGGCACTAAACAAGTTGCTTAATTACCCAGCCTCTGCTCTAGTTATGAAATGCTTTGGGGATGACAGCTACTAAATAAAGCTTCTGTTCATTAGTGACTAATGGTAGCCTAAAAGTGTTTACCATGTTATTATTGCACTGTAACCCTATTATTTTATTATCGTGAGATTCTCCCCCCCCCCCTTTTTTTTTATGATTTTAGAGAGGAAGGGAAAAGGGTAGAGAGCAACTTCAATGAATGATAAGAGAATCATTGATTGGCTAACTCTTGCATCCCCCCCTACTGGGGGTGGAGCCTGCAACCTTGGCATCTGCCCTGACTGGGAAACCTTGACCTCTTGGTTCTTAGGTCTATGTTCAATCACTGAGCCTCACCAGCCTGGCTCCCCTGTTGTTGTTTTTAATTTTCCCATTTTTTAAAATTCATGCAATTTTATTCCTGGCTTATCCCAGTTAACTGTAGTTTTTTGAGTATTGATGTTTCCTGTCTACAATAGTGTTCCTGAGGAGATTGAGGGAAGGGAAAGAATCTGAGGACCTAATGGGTGTTTTTTCACTTGGAGGATAGCCCATGAACTGCATCCTTAGAAGCAGGGAGGGGTCAAAGTGACACTTAGTAAGAAACTGCTTTGTCATCCAGGAATTCTACTTGAACTTGGAGCTTCTAGTTCTGTAGGTTCTAGGACAGTAGATCCAAAATCATGTTCAGTTCCTCTCTACTTGGTACAACCGTTCTCCCTGGCTATTGTTGGAAATCGAACTTGTGACAGAGGTGTCCTCCTTTATCTTGAGAACCAGAAGAGCAGTTTTAACAAGCTCCATGCATTCTGATGAATTAAATAAATTTACAAAAGCATTACCAACTTTGTATTTGCAGGATCTGAATTGGTTTGTTTTTTAATTTTTGTATTGCCTGTGTTGCTAGAGTTATATTTCCCCAGAACTTTTTCAACTGTAGCAATAAAGATGCTTATTTTTATATCGTTTAAGTAAAGTTCCCTCTCCCCAAATTTCCACTTGTTTAAAATATATATATATATATATATATATATATATATATATGTATATATATATATATATATAAAATTTATTTTTATTGATTTCAGAGAGAAGGGGATAGGGAGAGAGATGAAAACATCAATGATCCCTATGGGGGATTGAACCCACAACCTGGGCAAGTGCCCTTGACTGGAATCGAACCCAGGACCCTTCAGTCCACAGGCCAGCGCTCTATTCACTAAGCCAAACCAGCTAGGGCTTTAAGAGATTTTTAAATATTTTCCTTAGCACACTGTACAGACTACTGTAATTAATAGCTATAAGTTACTTTGGACAATCTAACCTGGAATTAAATCTTACATTTCTGCTTTTTAAATGAATATTTTAGCTCGACAAAGACAATATTAAAAAATGCAAGAAAATAAAGTAACTCATGGACCCAAAATGGCAATAGTTTTTATATTGCAATAGTTCTGTCTGTAGAATGAACAATCATTGTAATTCTTAATCTCTAAATTTCTGTAATGTAACATTCCTTTTATGTCACGAGTATCCATGAGGTGGAGCTTGACAACTGTTTTCCGATTAACATCTTTGCTGCAATTACTTTTTTTTTTTAGTTAATTGTTCTCTCTCAATACTTCACTTGAACCTTCTTGCCATATCCCTTTTTCTTTTTAATTAAAAAAAAATAGATGCATCATTTGAACCTTCTGTAGCATTGGCAAGCCTTGTGCAGCATATTCCTCTTCAGATGATTACAGTTCTCATCAAGAGCCTTACTACGGATCCAAATGTCAAAGATGCAAGTATGACCCAAGCTTTTTGCAGGTACTTCTTCATGACACTATAGATGGTAACTGTAGATTTGGGAGGAGGAAATACTTTGTTGTATTTTTGTCAATAATGAAAAACTTAGAGAGAAATGTTTAAAACTGAAATCATGGAATCAAATATATAAAGAGTCTCCAAATTAATTGTTTACCTTACTATAGGCTTGACCGGCATCCCAGTAATTGACAAATCCATTTTTATTTCAGCTTTTTAATTTTCAAAAATATACATACATTTACATACGTTGTACAGGCAGGAGTTTTTTGGATTATTACTGTATTTTACTAGTTTCTTTGCTCATTGTTTCTTGTGACCTGTTTCTTCCCTCTGGGATCTTATTTTTTTCTTCTAGCTAAATATTTACTTTTACTTTCTCTTTCAATCAGGATTTCTGAGTAATACACTATTAGCATTTGTCTGTTTAAAATGTGGTGTGTTTTTTTTTCCTTCTTATTTTTATTTTCTTATTATTCAATAGCTAGTCCTATGATACCATACTATTAGGATCTTCTTAATATTACTTGTTTTTGTTGACTTTTCCCTTTATTATCACTTTATCAATTCTCATTTATATGTGGTTGAGTTCTAAGTCTTTATGTAAAGTTATCATTGTTCATTTACTTTTAAGAAACACTTTTTATCTCCTCCATGTCCACAAAGACACTCCTGTGTTCTATTGAGCAGCAACACTCCTGCCAGTGTAACTGCAACAGCACTAAAATTTCTTTCTTTTTGAAATGAATATATCATAAATTATGTTGTCTTCTACGTAAAATAGGAAGATACAGAGAAATACAGATTTCACAAGTGAAAGTAAAATCAGAAATCAATTGGTTGGTCCCTCACCTTCATTGCCTAAGTAACAATAGCTTACATTTTCATTTCATGCCATAACGTTGCAACAGTCTTCTGGTTGGTCTTTTTTGCCAGCAGTGACTTTATCTCTCTTCTCTAAGTCAGCCTGACCTACTCATTTTACCCTTCTGATCAAACTGCAGTGACTTTCGCCACTTACTAAGTCAAGTGCAAACTCCACTTCTTTCCATTCAGCACTCCTGGTCTTAATTTTTCAATCTTTTCAAAACAACCATAATATCCATCTTATGATTTTTTTTTTTTTAAATATATTTGGAAATTAATTTTTACCTACTGGTTTCTATGGGAGGTTTGATGCAGTTTTTATATTACATTTCTAATTTAGCTACATGATGCTATTTAACCCATACCTGGAGTAATTATCCTTATATTACAAATATAATTGAAAAGGATAGCAGTGTTTATTCTTACCAAACTCCCACCTTATACTTCCCTATACTCTATATTTCCCCCCATGTTAGCCACTTACATTTTACTATCATTTTCTGTAATGCAAAGAAATGCAAATGTTCCATTAGACATTATGAGCAGCCTCAGCCCTGATTGGTGTGTCTCAGTTGGTTTCTGGTTAGATACATCAAAAGGTCTCCATTTCGATTCTCGGTCAAGGGCACATACCTGGGTTGCATTCACCCTGACCAATGGAAAATAAATCTTAAGAGCAGAAACCTTAATAAAGATAATACCCGAGTGTTAATGTAGACAGTTATAACTTAGCTGTTATAAAAATAACCATTTCAATTTAGAAGTCAGTCCTTTAAAAATATTTGGTGGAAGAGAGGCATCACAATGAATATTTCCAGTGATATATTTTAACTCATTTACTCTTCACATAAGCTCTATAAAATAAGCGTATCTATATATATTCTACAGATAAGGAAACAGACACAAAGAGGTTAAATAATTTACCTAAGTATTTAAGGTCCCCCAGCAATAAATGGTGAATTGGATTTTTAAACCAGATCACTCTGACTAAAATCTGTTTGTTTTTTGTTTCACTGCTACTTTCTTATTATATAATCCCCCAAATTGGATTGCTGGATCAAATAATATGAACATTTGGCCCATTTGCTTTCCAAGAGTTGTACAAGTCTTCATTGTGATTGATGTCTACGTTAGGGACAATCTCCATCAAACCCTATATTATTTTGTTTTTTATTCCCAATTAACTGGGCTGATATTCAAGAAGGAAAACAGTAATGCAAAATGAGGCCACTTAGGATATTTGCACATTCAGTACGCTTTCATCTATTTGAAGTTTCCTTTTGTTGACTTTGTTTAGTAGAATTCTAACAAGGATGAAGAGACCTGTATCACAATTCAAAGTCTAGGTGTGTTTTTAACAGTGCATTTCATATTTCCAGAGAGAAAAAATTGTGGTTTACATTTGTATGTCTTAGTTCAGATAGGTATATTTGTACTGTTCTTCTTAGAGTAAATTTGCCTAATAAATTCTTTATATCAATATGTAGCATAAATTTAAAACTTAAGGTAAAATGATAGTTTATCAGAAATTCTTTTTATGAAAATGTGTTATATAAGAATCTCAGCTTATGTGATTGGAAACTCCTTGAGTACAAGCACCCATTATACTCGTTTCTACATCTTGATTAGTGCTTTTTACAAGCAAGCTCAGTAAATAGTGAGTCACAAAGAAAGTAATTATCTACTGTAACCTATTATTTCTAAATGTTGAAAATATTGTCAATATTAATAATTTCTTTTTCTTTAATTTTCAGGATGATTGATTGGCTGTCCTGGCCATTGGCTCAGCATGTGGATACATGGGTGATTGCACTCTTGAAAGGACTGGCAGCAGTCCAAAAGTTTACTATTTTGATAGATGTTACTTTACTGAAAATAAAACTGGTAAGTGGGAGTATATGTCTACTAGAGGCCCAGTGTACGAATTCGTGCACCAGTGGGGTCCCTCGGCCTGGCTTGTGAGATCAGGCCAAAACTGGCTCTCCGATACCCCACAAGCGATCCCAGATTGCAAGAGGGCATAGGCCAGGCCAAGGGACCCCACTAGTGTACAATTGGGGCTGGGTCACCTAGTCCCTATTGGGGTATATCACAGCCAGCCTTCCAGGGAGGCATGCAGGAGGTTGGCCAGCCAGGGAGAGACTGCAGGAGGCTTGAGGGCATGACTGGCCTGTCTTGCTTAGTCCCGATCTGCCGGACCCCAGCAGCAAGCTAACATACTGGAGCATCTGCCCCCTGGTGGTCAGTGCACATCATAGTGAGCGGTTGAGCATCCTTAGCATATCATTAGCATATTATACTTTGATTGGTTGAATGGACAACCAGACACTTAGCATATTAGTATATAGGATTAGAATGTATGAACTTATATAATCAATCTTCTTATATTTGGGTTGTCCCCTTTAAAGCATCTAATTTTGAGTATGTTCTTGTTTGGTTTTGTTTCGGATAATAATTTTGAATAGGCTATAAAAATTAAAATGCTATTTAAGTGTAGGTAATAAGTAATTTGCTGTTTCAGATATTTAATATGAAAACATGTTTCTTCCATTTTCCCTTAAATCGAACTAATCAAGCTTTTATTAAGGTTGCTAGAGGCCCGGTGCATGAAAATTCATGCACTGGAGTGGGTGGTCCTTAGCCCGGCCTGTCCTCTCACTGTCCGGGAGCCCTCAGGGCAAAAGGCGACCCAGCCATCAGGGGAGGGCAATGCCCCATCACACCTCTGATGCTGCCACTGCTGGCAGCACAAGCCTCAGCCGGCCCTGGTTACCAGAGCCTCGGGTGACCCTAGGCTGCTGGGCAGCCACCAGCCAAGGCTTGTCTGCGCCTCAGGCCGGTCCCAGGCAGCTGGGGGGCTCAAAGAACTAGGGGTACTCCAGAGGCAGGTGTGTGGTGCTGCCCTGGCGGGGCTGAGGGGACTGGGCACCACCATCTTGTGGCTGTGTACCGCCATCTTTGAGGGTGGGGCAGTCAATTAGCATATTCCATCCTTATGGAATATGGAAGAAAAAGGTGCTTTTCATGAGGCATTTTTAAAAATACCCTATATAAAATACCAGACCCCTTTGCCACTCAGCATTTCCTATTTATCATACCCTGTTTTCATATCACTTATCTCCGTATTACTTTTTATTGTTCCTATGCACCCTCTAGAGACAATAAATATTTGTCAAATTAATTGAATAATGGACCAGGGAGTTACCATCTAAAAAGTTGGTTTGACAGATTTTCATTTGATCAGGAAGTTTTAAGAGTTGCTTAGGCCATTATATTCCTTTGATTTCTGTCATGTTACTTTCCAACTTTCTCCCTCTCACAAGGTTTAATAAGTCAACATATGGTATGATAGAACCTTCCAGAATGGGGGATATTCACATAAATAATTTTTGGTCCTAGGGAAATAACCACTGATTGGGTTAAGGACTTTCTTACAAACTCTGTAGATTGGTGTCTTGTCTTTTTTTGAAGGTTTTTAATCGACTTCGGTTTCCTCTTGTGAGGCCTGGTGCTCTTGCAGTTCTTTCTCACATGCTGCTTAGTTTTCAGCATTCTCCAGAGGCATTCCATTTGGTAAGTTATAACAAGGTTTCTACATTGTCTTAAAATTTTAGTTTAATATTGAATCACATTTGTATATAGTGAAAAGATTGTACATTAATCTTAAATCTATTTACTTATAGCTTTATGATTTTTTTTAGAAATCTGAGATTGTGGGATTTCCCTCCAAAGAATCTATTTTCAAAATGTTTAGTATTTTTCCCAAATGTTTCCATTTGTCACCATAAAACAGCAATGTATGAAATCACTTAGGATGAGTTATTTCAGGAGTTAATTGCCCTAATTGTTGGGCTTGATCATTAAATCAATAACCTTATATCAGTTTGTTAACTCAAACTTGAGCTAATATAGTAAATATGCTAGCAAAGTCTCCCAAGGGAAAAAAAAACATCAATTATTTGGCCCTGGCTTTAGGCATAATCATGTGTATGCCATTTGGGGGGGAGCGGGGGTAATTTTTAAAATTTCTAAGGAGAATCTCTAACATAACAATCATCCATTCTAAGGTTTATTACTATTCTTATGGAGCATAGGCACATTCCTTAATCTCTCTGAAAAAGTAGTTGAGATAATAAATGATTGCCTTTGAATTATTTGCCTTATTGAAGTAAGTAAATATGAAATCATTTATTTAAGGACTAGAGGCCCAGTGCACAAAATTTGTGCACAGGGTGAGGCGGAGGTCCCTTCAGTCCAGCCTGCACCCTCTCCAATCCGGGACTAAACCAGCAGTTGGACATCCCTCTCACAGTCCAGGGCGACTGGCTCCTAACTGCTCACCTGCCTGCTTTCCTGATCATACCTAACTGACCCCTGCTGGCCTGGTCACCCCCAATTGCCGCAGGCCCCCCCCCCCGCCCCCCCTGCAGACATAGTTGCCCCCAACTGCCTCCCCCTGCCAGCCTGGTCACTTCCAACTGGTCACCCCTCCGACCTGGTCACCCCTTACTGCGCCCCCTGCCGGTGTGGTCACCCCCAACTATCCCCCCCCACCCCCCGCCAACCTGATCATCCCTCAGTGCCCCACCCCCACCCCCCACTGGGCATGGAAGCCCCATGCAGCCTGCTGCTCAGTCATTTGGTTGCCCTTCACTAACCCCCCATATCAGCCTGGCTGCCCCACACAGCCTATTTGGTCATCCGTTTGTTTGTTTCTGTTGTGATGGTCGCTTAGCCTTTTATGTATATAGATTAGTTAGATCTGAAATTAAATCGTGATCTGACTTAGTAAAATTTAAAAACAAAGACCTAATTACTGCCGGTGTAATTGGGATAGCTGACCTACTCAACTAAAATTAGCTTGGGCATCTAGTAGTGGGTCATGTGGTAGTTAAATCACCTATAACTCTAAATAACTCAGCAAAGGACTCAGGTTAAGAGTTGTTAAGTATGAGCAATAATCTGGAATCACCAACATCATTATTCATTATATGTTTAAAGTATTTTAGAGCAAACCAAGATTAATATTATGTGTGCTAATATGAACCAAGTTGGTCTTTATGTGCTTTTTATAAATGGGGAAAAAAAATTAGTGGAGTAAAAATATGACCTGGTCACATATATCGTTAGTTAAACCATTGTCCTGATATGCCAAGGTTACGGGTTCAATACACAGGCAAGGCATATGCAAGAATCAACCAGCACCCTTGCTGGTTTGGCTCAGTGGATAGAGCATTGGCCTGTAGACTAAAGGGTCTCGGGCTCAATTAATTGTTATTAATGCTATTTGATGATAAGACCTTAAAGCTATAACTTCACTTTTATTACTAGTTAGCAACCCGAAAAATGTTTTATAAATAAAACTTAAGATACTTTTACATATGAAGTATAAATACCTAATATCAGATTATAATTATTTAGTTGGAACAAGTATAACACTGTACCAATGGATTGAGTCATTTCTGCAAAATAGTTTATTTTATTAATAACCTCTTAAAATATGATTATTTCTGTATTAACTTTTAGTCTAATTTTATAATGAAAGAACATTATTGTGTTTACAACACTAAAGTTTTCTAAATGTTTATAAGCAATGAGCATTTTAGATTTTCCTTTTATTTTTAACCCCAGTCTTTTAAAATAATAGTTTCGGATTCCCTTTATTTTAAGAGGAGGAATGGGTGTCATTTTGTAAGCATCACCATGCTAACATCTGACATCATCCCTATGCTTATCTAAATGAAAGGTAATCCTATAACCTGAGCTGTAATTTTAGATACATGCAAAAGGTATTTTGAAGACTTTTCTTGAAGTAAACTTTAATATACAAAGCGTGTATAATTCTTCCAAGTAAGAGTTCTAAAATTCACACTAGATGGAGCTCTTATGCTAATTCTAGGTTTATCTTTTTTATTTTTAAAAAAATATATTTTATTGATTTTTTACAGAGAGGAAGAGAGAGGGATAGAGAGTTAGAAACATCAATGAGAGAGAATCATCGATCGGCTGCCTCTTGGTACAATCAAGGTAGATGCCCTTGACCGAAATTGAACCCGGGACCTTTCAGTCCACAGGCCGATGCTCTATCCACTGGCCTAGGTTTATCTTTTAAGTTTGTTCCTAATATTTTTCAATTGAAGGCATTTTTAGACTGCAGTGACTAGGACTTTAGTTTGCATTTTGGATAGAGAATAAGGATGACAAATAGGTGTATTATCGATATATGGAATTAAAATCATGTGACTTTGAAAACTAAATTTACCTTGATATTCCAGAAATTTTTTACTTCTCAATTTTGTTTTAGAAAAAGTCTGTAGCTGAACATATGGAAAGTTATTTGCTTATTGTGTAACAATTGAATTCTATTTGTAAGTCAGAGAATTTGTTGCCAATTTGTATTGATTGAGGAATATTTGTCTTCCTTTCTCTTCAGATTGTTCCTCATGTGGTTAATTTGGTTCACTCCCTCAGAAGTGATGGTCTGCCTTCCAGTACAGCCTTCTTAGTACAGTTAACAGAATTAATACACTGTATGATGTATCATTACTCTGGATTTCCAGATCTCTACGAACCCATTCTGGAAGCAATAAAGGTATGATAATAGTTGCAACAGTATTTGTAGGTCTGCAGCCCGTGATGTGATAGATGATGTTTGATGATAACCAGCTATTCATTTTATTTCCTTATGGTAATATGCTTTTTATTTGAAAAATTTTGTTAAAATCAGGGTTCATTAAAGAAAACTTAACTTTGTTTTTTTGTTGTGTTTTTTTTTCCATTTTAGCTGTGGACTGTTCATGGATGTCCATATTTCATAGAAACTTTACTTGAACTATTTGTGAACTTGCCTTGTTTTTTTAATTTGTATAAATGTTCGATATAAAAACCACTAATTCTCTGTTTTGAAGAATGGGTCACACTAAGCATACTTTTAGTAAACTTACTGCATAATTAGGGAGTAGCAAAGAATTGGAGAACTTTCCTCAGTCAGATTTAATTATAAATTATTATAAATCAGTTCAACTGATAATTCTTTTTGAGATCTGAAATACAATATAAGGTCTCATTATCTTCTGTATCTGAAATGAATACACATTTTACTATTTAATTAAATCAAAATGATATTGGTTGAACCCAGAACACAGCATTATTAATGCATACCATTGGTTTGACATTTGATACTGCAGAAGTAAATGTCTTTATGTATAAGAGCTGTCATGGATTTGATAGTGTTAATCTCTCTCTATGATGTCACTATGTGTATAGATGAAAGCTAGTTATGCTTTATGTCTTGAAAATTCTATTGACTGAAATAAGCTCAGAAGAAACAAGGGTCTTACTCTGAACTCAGGAAGCACTTTATAATAGCTCCAAAAAATCAGGAGATTAAAATTCCTTCAGGTATTATTTATTATCTAAGGTATAAGTGCCAGATGATATTAGTTCAAAAAGCCTTAATAATTTTACCAAGTGTTCTTATTCTCCAGTGCTCTACTCATGTTTGAAATGACTTACTCTTAAATATTATCTCATAAATCACAAAGCAAGTAAGAATAATCTGTATTTTATAATAATTTTCACTATGGTTAAACATTTTTCATCATAATTACTTTGAGACTTTATAAGATTAATACTGGGTATTGGTAGTGAATGAAAAGGAAATTTTTTTTTTACTACATAATATAAAAGAAAGTGGTTTCAATTATTGAATTGTGTGATAAGTTAGGTCTTATTCTATAGCCTGTGAATAGTGCTACAGTATACTCTCTGATCTGTTTTATTTTTAAAAACATTTTTCTGATAAATATGAAACATGAATAGTTCAAATGTGACTTGAATTCCTGTTGTGTGTGTTTTTGACAATTGGTCAAGTACTATCAAAACTAAGAGGGAGGGGGGGAAAGGTTAAATATTAATGGAAGAGCATTTATGGTGTTAATTTAATAACAAGAATAGTGTATATTTTTAAAATTTTTTTTCTTCTTTATGATCTATAGGACTTACCTAAGCCCAGTGAGGAGAAGATTAAATTGATTCTCAATCAAAGTGCCTGGACTTCTCAATCTGACGCTTTGGCATCTTGCTTGTCTAGACTTTCTGGAAAATCTGAAACTGGGAAAACTGGTCTTATTAATCTAGGAAATACATGTTACATGAACAGTGTTATACAAGCATTGTTTATGGCCACAGAGTAAGTTTAAATTAAGTTTAAATTTGAAGCTTTTTATTTTCATTTTAACTGTAGAAATTGATGCATGATGATGAAATGCAAAATGGTAAGATTGTCTTCATATTATTTCTTATAAATGGCAGAAATATTAATATTTTCATACAATTACCTTATTCAGAAATGAAAAGGTACTATTAAAATATTAATTTAAGTAAATTCTACTTTATATTATATATTACATTTAGAATCTTGTGAATTACTCCGACTTGATAGTTATTATTGTAACAGAGTGATTGGTTGAGTTTATGCCTAAGAGTTTGTGTCCTCAATTACTAATTTGTTATTATCCTTTAAGGTTATGAACTTTTATTTTATTTTTTTAATCCTGACCTGAGGATATTTTTCTATTGATTTTTAGAGAGAGTGGAAGAGAGAGAGAAAGACAGAAATAAATATCGAAGTGAGAGAAACACATTGATTGGTTACCTCCTGCAAGAGCCCTGACCAGGGCCCCGGGCCTGGGAGGAGCCTGCAACCGAGGTACGTCCTTTGGTCCTTAGGCTCTATCCACTGAGCCAAACCGGCTAGGACAGTAGTGAATTTTTTTTTTTTTTTTAATATGTTTTATTGATTTTTTACAGAAAGGAAGAGAGAGAGATAGAGTTAGAAACATCAATGAGAGAGAAACATTGACCAGCTGCCTCCTTCACACCCCCCCTACTGGGGATGTGCCCGCAACCAAGGTACATGCTCTTGACTGGAATCAAACCTGGGACCTTTCAGTCCGCAGGCAGACACTCTATCCTCTGAGCCAAACCGGTTTTGGCTAACCTCTCTTTTTTTAAGAGGTAGAGTCTTAACAGAAATCTTGTGCTAGTCATTTTTTACAATAGCTAAGATCTGGAAACAGCACAAGTGCCCATCAATAGATGAGTGGATAAAAAAGCTGTGGTGCATGTACACAATGGAACACCTGACTCAGGAATTGACTGAAGTCCTAGAGAGAATCAGCTCAAAGTGAAAGCATTTGAATAATTCCATGAAACTTGAAATTCCTCCTTCTTGGCTTGGATTCTCAACCTCCAGACGCACATTCGATTTTTTTTTTTAATATATTTTATTGATTTTTTTTTTGCCCCCCTCCCTCCCTCTCATACATACCCTCCCTCCCCAGAGTTTTATGTCCATTGGTTGTACTTATATGCATGTACACAAGTCCTTCGGTTGATCTATTATCTCCCCCAGATCTTCCTCCCCTCCCCACTGTAATTTGACAGTCTGCCTGTTGCTTAAATCAGTATATCTTTCGAGGGGGTCTTATTTATTTTTTTCTGTCTGTAGATATTTTGCTGTTTATCAGATCAATAACTCATTAGTTGCTGCTAAAGACATTTAAGCTCTGCTTCCCATCCCAACTTGATTAATACTGAACAAATGTGTAAACAGACTTGTTCCTTTGCCCTCTTACAGATTTACTTTTAAATTCATTGCTTTTACAGCTAAGCAAATAGGAAACCAGAAGTTGTTAGCTATGCGAATGCTATCTGTAAAGTTACAAACTAATGATAAATTTTTCCTAAAGGCTACTATTATATATTTTTTGCCAATATAAAACATGTAGGTTTTTGATGTGCTCAATGAGATACAAAGAGTAAAGTTATTATGGAGTGCTAAATTCAGGGCAGCCAGATATGCTGAATTTGCATAATAATATTCATTCATTTGGAAAGAAATTATCACAGAACATTTGCTTTCCATTGAATAAAAAATATACATTTATTATCTTTAAAAAAAAATTTTTTTCCCTTAAGGCAAAAACATGGTTGAATTTTTCTCTTCAGCACCAATAGAGATTCATGGAATTTGACTAAAGATATATAGAAGTTGAGTTCCAGGTCTTTTTATGCCTGCCTAGAGCAGCGTTTTTCAACCGCTGTTCCGTGGCACACTAGTGTGCCGCGAGATGTTGCCTGGTGTGCCGTAGGTGCAGACAAGACAAGAATTTTATAATTTTTCACTATTTTGTTTACTTAATATTTCATAATAAAGTAATTATAAAATACTTTCTTTGTGTTTATTTGATTCCTATTCAAGAGAATTACTTTATATATAGTCAATATAGGCACAGAGTTAAATCTTTTAACATTTTATAATGGTGGTGTGCCTCGTGATTTTTTTCATGAAACAAGTGTGCCTTTGCCCAAAAAAGGTTGAAAAACACTGGCCTAGAGGAATCATAAACTAAAAAATGAAGAGTTAGCTTTATTTGATTTTCTGACTCCTAAGTACATGTGTACACTCAAAAACTAAGGTGTTTTTTGTTTGGTTTAGTGTTTTCTTTTGTTTTCAGGTTTTTTTTAACACAAGTAATACTGAAAGAAACCATATCTCACCACCAGAGGTCATCTCATCCAGCCATCTTACTTTACAGATGATAGAGAAAGCAGAGTAACCTAATTCAGTTATAACTGGCAATAGCAGTTCAAACAGCTCATCTATTGGACAGTGGCCAATAATAATGCCATCTCAGAATAGGCAAACAGCGTATTTTATGTCTTTGGTAATATGTGAAATCTTTATGGTGCTTTTAAAAAATTGAATGTAAAAGTACATAAAAATTTTACAATTTTAATTTTTTTAAAAATCAGGCATTCCCATTCCCAAAGATAATTTAAGTTTTATGAGCAGTGTTCTAGACCTTGTTTATAGTTAAGAGACTTTATCTAGTATAAAAAAAAATGTATGTGGGTAAGGAAAAGGGGGGAGGGAAATGGGGGACATCTATAATAGTGTCAACAATAAAAAAAATAAGGTTTGAGTTTGGAATATCCCCATGGTAGGACAGTGACAGAACTGTGTTGTTTTTAGTAAAGTATCTGCCATAATTCACTCAACCTTACTCCTATTGGTGACTATTAATAGCTTGTTTTGCTCATAATGAATCTCTCAGCCCATATGCTTGTGAGAGGGTATTCTTTGAATAGGACATGCCACATGTCTCCAGAAAGGCTTCAGTATTTAAACTTTCATATTGATTTCTATATAATCTGGATGATAATTCTTTGTTATATTTTTCTACTCAGTGCAATTCTAATTTGCAGTGTTTTACTTGCAATTTATTATTTTATATAGTTCTGCTATTCAGTTATAGTGCCTGAATTTTAGGAAGCCTTTTTCTCTCTTTTTTCGTTAAATACTTGAGTAGTTTTATATTTCACATTTAGCTCAATATCCCAAGTGGACTTGTAATGATGTAAAATCTTATCTAACTCCATTTTTTCCCCCAATTGTTCCTATAGTGCCATTTTTAAATCACTCTAACTTTATAGGATCTTTTAATGGGAGGATATTACTTATTTAATGCAGATTTGAAAGAATTTAAAAGTTGCTTACTTAGGGTATTAATTAATAGTTTAATCTATTTCTACTTGGTGATCCAGAAAATAGGAATGGTATGTGACAGTACTTATAGGTCATTTACCAGGCCACACAGTAAGTGCTTAGGTACCATCATTCTTCCCTTCCTTCTTCACTACATTGTCATTAGTAACTTTGCTAGATAAGAGGTGAAAGAGGTGAGTGAAGTTTTACTTTGAAGGTAAGTTCCTGAACTAACTTCCTTTTAGCTTTTAAAAAAATGCATATGTATGTACACATTTATATGAAAATCATTATATTTTATTCTCTTTCAGTTTCAGGAGACAAGTATTATCTTTAAATCTAAATGGGTGCAATTCATTAATGAAAAAATTACAGCATCTTTTTGCCTTTTTGGCTCATACACAGGTGAGTGTAAGTATGAGTAGTGTGTATATGTTAATATTCATGTTATTATGGTAATATTCTTTAAATTTCACATTATATCAAACTTGATAAGCCCTTTTTAATTGATGAAAAAATATATATCTCACCCTGCATAACTAATCTACTTAGAAATGTTAAAAAGATACTGCCTAAAATCAGGATATACCCTTAAGTTTTTTATTTATTTCTCCTACTTTCCATTTTTATAGATGAGTATTATGCTGACTCATTATTGTAATTATTTTCTATTTAATAAAGTCTAATAAAGAAATCTTTTAAAATGCATTTTAATAGTTTATAGATACTAAATTGGTAGATTTTCACAGAATTAAACAATTAAAACAGTTTTGTGGACCCAAGAGTTAGATGTGACCTGGTCTAATCCCTGATATAATTTCTGACCTTGAGCAAGTCACACAGTTTCTCTAGATCAGGGGTGGGGAACCTTTTTTCTGCCAAGGGCCATTTGGATATTTATAACATCATTTGCAGGCCAAACAAAATTATCAGCTTAAAAATTAGTCTGCTGAATTTGGTCAAACAATTAACTCACCCCTGATGCCTTGTCAGGGCCAGACCAAATGATTTCACCAGACCTATATGACCCTCAGGCTGGATGTTCCCCAACCCTGCTCTAGATCTTAAATCTCATCTACAGAATGAGAAGTTACGACTAATGGTTATCTAAATCTATTTCCAACTAGTTTATTTGCCCACATGTTTGACAGCTTAGAGTAAAGGTTAAGCTCAATATAATTTTTTAAAGTAATCTTTATTCAACATATAGTAACATTTCAGATTTTAGTTCATGGTGTGAGAATCATTTTCTTGTATTTTCTCTACTGATATCAAAAGAGAGAAGCATATGCACCTCGGATATTCTTTGAAGCTTCCAGACCTCCATGGTTTACCCCCAGATCACAGCAAGACTGTTCTGAATACCTCAGGTTTCTGCTAGACAGGTAAAAAGTACATATATATATTTAATGATCACCGGAGGATATATTTAGAGAGAGGAAGGGAGGAAAAAAAGAAATTGATGTGATGATGTGAGACAGAAACATTGATCAACTGCTTCCTACACATGGCCTGACTAAGATTCAAACTCACAACCCAGGTATTTGCCCTGACCAGGAATCAAACCCCCAAACTTTTTGGTTAAGGGACAGTCCTCCACCAACTGAGCCACCCATTCAGGACTAGGTAGAAAGTATTTTTAAAGTTATGATTTGAATTGTGTTCTTTCATAATGAATTATTTCTACACAATATTGTTTTTAGCCTTAAAATATATATTTCAAGTGTTTTTGCATTATATTTTTAAGTGTTCTTTTATGGTTAATGTGAGGTTTTGTTGTTGGTGGTGTTTTTTGTTTTTTTACTTTAGACCAGATGTTCTCAAAGTGTGGTATGAGGACTCCTAAGAATTCCTAAAACACTTTCTATATATCTGTGTTTATGTAGTTGAGGCCACATTTTCTTCATATACTTCATCCAAAACAACATATACCATTAGATTGAATACAGAGCAGACATGAGGATCTAGCTGTCTTCTATTAAGCCAAATACTTGAAATATATGCAAACTCTAAAACAGTGCCATTCTACTCACCAAGTTTTTTTGTTGTATGAAATATAACTTTTTCAGGAAAACAGTTATTTATATTAATAAGTAATGGGTTTATTATTTTTAAATATAGATTATTACTTTTAATCTCAGTTTTGGATAGATATAACCACATAAATTTAAGCTCTTGGGCTCCTCAATTATTTTTAAGAGTACAAAGGTATCCTGAGACCAAAGAAATGTAAAAGCTGCTCCTTTGGATGGATTCATAATTGTGTGGCTTTGGTACATTTTATTGCCTCCTTAGCACTTAGTTCATAAAGCCTATTATGTTAAATCTTCCTTTCTGTTATGTGAAAGACTAGTGAAGCAAGTTGAGCTTGACATACACAGCCTTCCTTCCATTCAGCTGAGGATATGTACGATGGTTTCTTTGTGCCAGGCTTTGTATGAGACTCCAGGCAGACAAAGAAATGAGACAGTTAATGAGAACATGCAATTAACTGCAACGTAGTGCTATAAAATAGTAATATAAAAAAAGTAATGAAATACAGTGTCGAAATAGCCTGTACCTTCTCTTCTAATCTATGTTATCAAACTGTTCAGAATTCCTCTCGATTAGAAGAGGAGAAACTTGCTTTTTTAAGTTAAACATTATATATTTGTCTAAAAAAAATAATTGGCCTGTCTTTATAAACCACCAATATTTTGTAATAGAAATGACATTTAAATGTAAGTGAAGTAGCTGTGTAATGATATACTCTCCTGCAGGCTCCATGAAGAAGAAAAAATCTTGAAAGTTCAGTCCTCACACAAGCCTTCTGAAAGTCTGGGATGCATTGAAACTTCTTCTCAGGAAGTAGCCAGTAAGGCAGCTGTACTGACAGAGACCCCTTACACAAGTGATGGTGAGAAGACTCTGATAGAAAAAATGTTTGGAGGAAAACTTCGAACTCACATATGTTGTTTGAACTGCAGGAGTACCTCACAAAAAGTGGAAGCCTTTACTGATCTCTCCCTCGCCTTTTGTCCTTCCTCTTCCATGGACAGCTTGTCTTTCCAAGATCCAGCATCATCGCTCAGTATACCGGATGGTGGTCTACTGCAAGCCTGTCCTGGTCCTTCAGAAGAACCAGGAATTTATAACCCAGCAGCAGCTACCTTTGTCTATGATTCAGTTATGAATGAAAGAATGGCAGGCCACCCTCCTGATGAATTTTGCTGTACTGAAAATACTTCTGTCCCTAGTGAATCTAATAAGATTTTTGTTAATAAAGATGTACCTCAGAAGCCAGGAGGTGAAGCCACACCTTCAGTAACTGACTTACTAAATTATTTTTTGGCTCCAGAGATTCTTACTGGAGACAACCAGTATTATTGTGAAAACTGTGCCTCTTTGCAGAATGCCGAGAAAACTATGCAAATCACGGAGGAACCCGAATACCTTATTCTTACTCTCCTGAGATTTTCATATGATCAAAAGTATCACGTGAGAAGAAAAATTTTAGACAATGTGTCACTGCCACTGGTTTTGGAGTTGCCAGTTAAAAGAACTACTTCTTTCTCTTCATTGCCAGAAAGTTGGTCTATAGATGTTGACTTCACTGATATTAGTGAAAACCTAGCTAAAAAATTAAAGCCTTCTGGGACTGAAGAAGCTTGCTGTCCCATTGTGGTGCCCTATCTATTAAGTTCTGTTGTCGTTCACTCTGGTATATCCTCTGAAAGTGGGCATTACTACTCCTATGCCAGAAACATCACAGGTACAGAGTCCTCATACCAGATGTGCCACCAGTCTGAAACTCTGGCATTAGCTTCCTCCCAGAGTCATTTACTAGCAAGAGATAGTCCTAGTGCAGTTATGGAACAGGATTTAGAAAATAAGGAAATGTCAAAAGAATGGTTTTTATTTAATGACAGCAGAGTGACATTTACCTCATTTCAGTCAGTCCAGAAAATTACGAGTAGATTTCCAAAGGACACAGCTTATGTGCTTTTGTATAGAAAACAGAGCAGCACTAATGGTTTGAGTGGTAATAATTCAACCAGTGGACTCTGGGTAAATGGAGACCCACCTCTACAGAAAGAACTTATGGATGCTATAACAAAAGACAATAAACTATATTTACAGGTAAGTTGGAAATATAAGCTTCATCGTTTGTGGAAAATAGTTAAACAATGGATAGGTAGTTTAATGAGCACCCTAACTTTGAAATTCAGCTTCTGTATTTTCCAAGGAATTTACAGTGATAATTCTGAAATTTGAGTCTGGGTTTATATGAAATGAGTTCAACCTATATAACCAAGTTGTCTTACTAAAGTTATGAATTATGAAAAGTTGAAGTTAGATGCAAAAAAGAAGACCTTACCTGTTTTTAATTATAAAAGATGTGATTATTATAAAACACTCCAGGCAAAAATACAGAGTTTAATAAAATGGTAGTATCTCTCCTCTTCCCTTTAGTCCCACCTACCAGGGAAAACAGCTGCTAAATTGGGTGTTTATTCCTTTTAGACCTTTGTGTAAGTATTTTAAGGGCTATTTCTTGACATTCAGGTAGATAAAATAAAGGACACTAAAAGCTAGAAAAAATAAAGATAGGATATTTGTATTACTTAAGGATCTGAGCAATAAAACCAAGGAGAAAAAATAACAGTAAAGTCATGGAATAAAGATTTTACATAAGCTGAATTTATAAGTACACTTTTTGCAAGGAGTTAGTGATTTTATTACTTTAAAATTAATAAAAGATCTTACTCAAAATACTTTTCTTTGAAGTTTGCCAAGTAGCTATTAATATAAAGGACCAACAGTAAATTATATGTGAAGTTGTAAGTTTATTAGCTGGATAATCCAAGTAATTTTATGAGCTTAAAATTAATTTCTAAAACTTCTGTGTTTGAAGCTCCCAAAACTAAAAGATACAGATAGTATAAGAGAAAAAATGGACCGCTATAGTACTATTTTTAGGAGGAATTCTCAAAAAGTTTTGAAATTTACTGTATTATAAAATACTTAAAGATACATAATACATTCTTAAAGGAGTATGCAATGTACTAGAGTGACAAAAACACTACATTTTTCAGAAAAATAATTAGAAACTCTAGAGTATTTGTTAGAACTGATTTAGAAACAAGATTCTCACATCCAGTCAGAAGGCTTATAATCCAGAGAATATAATGTATTCAACCATGTCCTACCTAGATAGCAAATAAGCACTGGATGTTAAGCATCACGATTCTTAAAGATTAAAGAGGTGGGGTAAGGGTAAGAGGGTTAGGTTGAAGTAGAAATTTTCTATAATATAAAATACAGAAAATATGACCCAGTGCAATCTTGATTTTTGGAAATATGTATATTATTTATATTGCAGTGATTGAGTGAAATATTTATCAACGGAGGGACATGGATTTTGAAAAGTTGAGAAACTACAATTTCTGTGATAGGAATGCCAAAAACACTTATATAGATATTAAATAGATATTAAATAGATATTACAGTTTATACTTATAAACTGTAATATCTGTTTACATTGCAGCCTAGCTCTAAATGATTTTTTCTGACTTGCCATTTTCCCTTGACTATACAATTTTTGGGCACCATTTGTTATTATTGTTTAATTGTCCCTATAAAAGGGTTATGTATTTTCATTCAGCTTTTCAGTGTTGTGCAATTCTAAGTTTCATCTTCAATCTCAGATTGGTAAGTTGTTTAAAACAAAAAACATATAATGCTACTATGCCAGATGGAGCAACGTAACTGGGCTTTAAGCTAAATTTGGATATAGTACAGTTATTGTTATTAATGTTAACTGTATTTTGAAAGTTCTTGAGGATGATTATGCCTAACAGGTTAAGGGTTTTGCTATAACAGTGGCTTTTAGACCTGGGTGAGTGACATTGACCTCATTTGAAAGGCGTAGACCTTTTCCCAGAAAAATGGGCACATGCCAGAATAGTTTATATCGTGTTCCAAGGAGTTGGTGCCAGTTTTTAGAGCCTTGTTTTAGAACTTGCCAAATGAATTTGTCATATTCACTTTTTCTTCTTTTGTGGATAAGTATCAAATAGTGTTCTAACCTGAGATCATTAATATTTATTGAGCACCTAATATGTGTCTGGCACATAGGTGAATATAATTCCTGATAAAATTGCTAATGGTCAAGTAGACTTTTCAGTGTTACTGTAAGAAGATAGGCTCCATTTTCCTTAGCAGTATTTTGAGATATTTTACTTACTAAGAAATACTCTAAGGAAAAGGGTATTAAAAATCATCCAGCTTTCTTTCATTATTTGTACTTTTTATCGTAATCACCCACTTCCAAAATTGTTAGAGTAGATAATCTGTTGTCATAATCTTTAATTCTGCATACTGTATGTTAGAAAAAAAAAATCATTCTTATGTACTGATGGGTGTTACTGTATTTTGAAAGTTCTTGGGGATGAACTGAAATATAGAGACATTTTTGGACTGTGGGCTTCAGTTTCCTCCTCTGTGTAGTCTGATACTGAAACAAACAGACTTTTAGGTCTGTCATTCTGTAGACTTACACCAAGATTTTCTTCTTTATCAAGTTTGCTCCATCTGTGATTATGTACTTTACTGTTGTAAGATTTGGAAAGAATTAGTGTAGTCAGTATTTTTAAAGTTACTAAGATTTGAAGGATGCTTATTAAGGATTAAGGTAGCTTTAAAATATTTATACAGGTGATATATTCATCCATTGTATTTAGGATTATGACTTTATTAAAATTATTTTTAATTTTAGGAACAAGAGTTGAATGCTCGAGCCCGGGCCCTTCAAGCTGCCTCTGCCTCCTGTTCATTTCGGCCAAATGGATTTGATGACAATGACCCACCAGGAAGCTGTGGACCAACTGGTGGAGGGGGTGGAGGAGGATTTAATACAGTCAGCAGACTCGTATTTTGATCCTGAGAGCGTCCAAAATGCACTGGTCACAAAACACCCGATACTTTGACTGTTAAAATGTCACACTGTAATAAGTATCATAGCTATCTTTTATTTTTCTTTTCATTAGACCCTTATACTTTAAGAAAACACACTCAGTGCTTGTTTTTATTTTCTTGACAATAGATTTATTAACAAAATGCATCATGGGGGGAAAAAATCTACCTCTTAAAATTCCATTTGCTTTTATGGTTAGACATGCTTGACCAAAAATTTTCAAAGGAAAATATATACCTGGTCCCTAATTAAGCTGCATTAAATTTAGTGGAAGCATTTAAATGCTCCTATCCTCAGTTTTACTGAACAAAAATTTTAATTCACTTAGCATCCTTCATAAAAGAATTATGTTAGAGGTGAAGGAAATATTGTTTGAAAAGAAGAAAAGCCCTTATTTCCTGTGTAGTTATCCCATTATTAAATTTAAATCTTTGAAAATATGAGAGATGATAAGGGTCTCTAATGAAGGCAATAACAAAATTTATCAAGCTCTTGTACTTGTCAGGATTGTTTAATGCTGTCTTCAGCATCACTACCTGCATTTGAAGTACAAATGTTTTTAAAGGAATTATTTATACGTACATGATGACTTGATTTTAAGAAAAAGTGCATGATCCTATAGGAGCAACATTTTTGCCTACACATTGCTAACTTTATAGTATTTCTAATTGTTTAGGGATTTAAAAATTCTATTTCAGGGAGTCCCTCTTCTGTGTGTTTTGAAGGAGGTGAGTTCTGTATGTGCCTTGCAGTACTGTAATTAAAAAATAGGAATCTTTGGCTGCGGGAAAGCTTTTTTAAAATGAAATGCTAGGGAGTGATTTTTTTGTGTGTGCTAACATTAAAATTATAACTTTTATGAAGTAAAAATCTGATTGTTCTAAACCTATGCGTGTGATTGTTTTTAACTCTTAGGAGAAGAATTCATAGAAAATAAACCCAGTCAAGTAAAAAAATCTTTTTTTGATTTTGTTACTTAATCCTCAGAATATTAAACATTGAGCACATACATTTAGATGTGTACCTTTGGTTTTCTTTTTTCATTTAAGTGATGTGTTGCACCATTGTTTCTATTTCATCATTTCAGATAAGCTAAAATGTCAGCTGCTACCATTTCACATTTTCTTCTGCCAGGAAATAGAAACAAGTCAGATCTCCTGGGTCTTGATTATACAGTGCTCAAGAGTTATCCCACTGTCCCCCTTCCTAACTGTGCTAACCTATCCACGGCTGTACATTGTTCTGGAGATTGGTCTCATTTATTTTAAAAACACTTTAAGGAAAGAATATTCTTTGGTGTTTGGGGTTTATCTTTTTCCCATACTTTTAATGGGAGTGATTAAATACACACTTCTCATCTTCATTCTACTCACTACCTCCCACTTCTAACCTATTTCCAGTCGCCAAGAAGATTGGGAAAATGACTGGATTAGTTAGCAACTGGAAATTCTTTACAGTATTAATCAAAATTTCTCTTCCTTATAAATGAATGAACCAGGAGGTTTTTTAATTGCACTTCCTTTCCTGTGGGCTTCTTCTTGTCCTAATGGTGAATTTCTAAGCTATCCTATGTGCTTACTTATCCAAAGGTCAGATAATGACTTATAATGAAGTTATATCAGTCTCAGCATTCACTGAAATTGGTAGTCATTTAATAATTTGAGGATTGATATTGGACCCAGTTGCTTCTAGAAACTTTCTAAAAAAAAAAAAAAACAGACCAATAAACTGTTTCATATATGAATATCAAGTCATTTAAGGATTTTATGTCATGGTAATATGTATTGAATTTTTAAAGTGATAAAAAAAATGAAATTTTAGGTATCTAACACTAAAAGTATTCTGATAATTCTAATACCAAAGACTTGAAATTAAAAACTTCCTTTTAAGATTAAACATATAGTAGAATTATTTGCTGAATTTAAAGTGTTAATGTCTACGGAAGACTTGGAACTAGGGTAACCAGAAGCCTCATTAAAAAACCCACCTAACAACTTAAATAAGCTAATATTAAAGACTGCTGTGATCTACTTATTCCTCAGGCAGAAATTAGCATCCCTGTTACTTAAAGCTTTATTTCTCAGTTTTAGGTTTTTTCCCTGCCATATTCCTAGCCTTTGTACTTTCTTCTGCCCCTTGCAAATGTTCTAAGGCCTTACTCCAGGCTGAGTAGAGTACTATTGCTATCTCTCTGTAGTTCAGTCCAAGGTAATCAGTGTATGAAGCTGCTCATTGCTACTTAAAAGGAGTTTATTAGGTCTCAATACTGACAAAAATGAAAAACTAGAAACCTAATTCTGTCCTTTTAAAGATCTTCATTGACACATTGAGAAATGTATATTCCCTTCCTTCCCCCCCGCCCCCCCCCCAAGAGATTTTCAGAGAAGAAAAAGTGATGTGGTCAGTCATCAAGCACTTGGTAACCCATCCACAAAGCAGGTGCCTATGCAGCTCTAAATCCTGACACTTAGCTAGCTCAAGGTGGAGAAGGGAATCAGCTCATTCTCCATTAAGTATCTTCTCACCACCTCTCTTCCAGCTGAATAATCAGAGAAGCGGGACAGCAGGGGGCTAGAGACCCTGACTTTTGTCTCAATGCTGAAAGGTAACAGAAGAATCCTTTGGATATAGAAGTAAAGGTATCTCCCAATGTCTAGCAATCGGGGACTTTGAGACAGGTTCAGAATATCCATTATATTTTAACTCATTTGGGAAAGAACAAAATATTTCAAAAGTAAGTCTTTGAAGTAAAATATATAATGTTCTTTCTCATTTCTGTTCTTTTTATGGCAATGTTATTTGTAAAAATAGCTGTCATTTCATATGCTACATCTTTACAAACTTTTCCCTAACCTCTTATAAACAGTGTTGAATGTTTGTGTGCCCAGCACAGTTTAAGGAAAATAAAACTGATCTAGTTCAGTACACAGATCTTACTGGAAATCACCAGTAATTTTGATGTTATGTATTTCGTTCTACTTCTTAAATATTAGTACATCTTTTTCTATGTGTACTTCACATAATATACTCTATACAAAGAGAGCTTTTTAAATGAATATTTCAGAGGAAATACCATGCATATCTATATATAGTATCTTTTCTCATAAGAATGCTCTACTTTGTACATACTTTTCATCCTGTACTTTCTAAAGAGTTTAGACTTCTAAAACTAAATATTTTTGAAGTATAGAAGGATAAGTTATTCACATTTTATGAAAACTTACTAGGAAACATAAACTGTTAATAGCTCAGTGTGGCTCAGTGGTTGAGCATCGACCTATGAACCAGTAGGTCACACTTCAATTCCCGGTCAGGGCTCTTGCCCAGTAGGTGTCATGAAGGAGGCAGCCAATCAATGATTCTCTCCATTAATGTTTCTGTTTCCCTCCCCTTCTCCCTTTCTGTCTGCAATCAATAAAGTATATATTTAAAAAACTAGTATCAGTAACATCATCTAGACTAGGAGTAAGGTAAAAGTGATCCTGTAACTAAGAGGTTAAAGTCTAAAATATAAGTTGTTCACACACATATAAACATTTACCAAACTGCCATATTTCATCATAGTGTTAGCTTCATTTTGTTTTTACTAAGTTAATTTTCTTAGAGTCCTCTTTAGAAGTGAATGAACCTCAAAATGAGTAGGGAATTTAAAAAAAAAAAAAAAAAAAAAAAGGATTCAAAGTGAACAGTGCCTTTAAAAAAATCAAACTTGAGCCGAAACCGGTTTGGCTTAGTGGTAGAGCGTCGGTCTGTGGACTGAAAGGTCCCAGGTTCGATTCCTGTCAAGGGCATGTACGTTGGTTGCGGGCACATCCCCAGTGGGGGGTGTGCAGGAGACAGCTGGTTGGTGTTTCTCTCTCATCGACGTTTCTAGCTCTCTATCTCTCTCCCTTCCTCTCTGTAAAAAATCAATAAAATATATATTTTTAAAAATCAAACTTGAACTTGTAAAGAAACTAGCTTTCCCATATAAGAAGAAATTTTGCTATAGAAATATTTTTTAACGAATGAAGATTTTTGTAAATCTTTACTTTGTTTACAAATTTTAAGGGATTTGTTATGTAAAACCTTTAGCCCCAATGTTACATAACCAGTTTGGATGTAACATTAAAAATAGAATCTCAGAAGTCAGCCAAGTGTGTTGCCAGCTCTCATTCGTGTCAGTTATGGCCTGCAGTTGTTGTTTTTTTTCTTAACAGAGCTCATGTTTTAGGTTTTGTTTTGTGTGAGACACACATGCACACATGCACACACACACCTTGATTTCAGAAGGATGAAAAGGTTAGCCTTTCTTGGCTAGTTCAGCGGTTTTAAACTTTGCATTCATGTTAGAATCACTTTAAAAGCTTTTAAAATTAATACCATACCCAGGCTCCACCCAGACCTGTTAAATTATATAAAGATTGGGTATTAATATTTTTGGAAGTTTTTCATGTGATTTTAATGTGCAGCCTGGATTGAGAACGTTTAGGCTAGAAAAAACGATTTGTTTCCTAGGGCTTTTGTCCAAGGAGACTAACATATTGAGTGTCTAGCATATGCTGGACACTGGTAGTATTTGTGTCTCTAATTTATACCAGCCCTGAAAATGGATTCCTACCTTTGTCCTTTCTTATCTCTATGGATAAGAAAATAAGACACATTATAAGTCTTCAGAACTCCCAACTTTTGAACCTGTCAATGATATAATAGGACAATAGTAAGTAGATGAAAAATGTGAGCAAAAGCCGTAAGCAAATCACATATTAATAAAGGCTTGCAATAAGTTTTATGAAATAAAATGTCTATACTCTATTTCACTTACACTTTTGCACTCCAAACATGATTCCTACAACAAAAAGTCCTGCTTTGTTAAAACTTGTAGGTAATATTCTGAGTGGTTGAGAAATATGGGTCTTAACAAATTCATTTGCTATACTTGTTTAATCTCTGCTGCTTTACAGGCCTCATCTTTTCCATTCTTTCCTTCTTGTCCTTCAGTCATACTGAACCTTACATAGTTCTTGTCCAAATGTATTTCCCATCTCTAGGCTTTTACACATGCAAGTCTCAGCATAGCCTGCCATTCCCCTCACCTGACTTCCCTGCCTGCTTTCAATTGACTAATTCCTGCTCACTTTTCACTATGCTCAAGAGTTATACTAACGGACCAAATTTTATTAATCTCCCCTTTTATCCTGGGTTGTATCTTGTGTTTCTTATTGTATCTCGTGGAGCTAAATCAGCCCTAGAGTAAAGGCTGATTGTTTATACCCAACAAAGATTAAAGGCAGTCCCTGAAAGAATTTAACTCATTCGTAACTAACAACTTCTTGGAGAACAAACTCCAACACTAAAAAGGAATACAATAAATGCAGCATTTAAGAAAGTAAAATTTACCATATTTAGTATCTGATAAACTATCAGAATTCAAAAGAGGGAAATATAACTCCTACCCAGGGGGAAAAACCAATCAATAGAAACAGATTCAAGAAATTATGGGAAGGCCAAAACCGGTTTGGCTCAGTGGATAGAGCATGGTCTGCGACTGAAAGGTCCCAGGTTCAATTCCGGTCGAGGGCATGTACATTGGTTGCGGGCACATCCCCGATAGGGGGTGTGCAGGAGGCAGCTGGTAGATGTTTCTCATCGATGTTTCTAGCTCTCTATCCCTCTCCTTTCCTCTCTGTAAAAAATCAATAAAATATATATATTTTTTAAAAGTTTGAGCCTCTGAATGGAGTAAGTTTTCTCCATTTAATTGTCTGATTTAATAAAAAAAAATTATGGAAAGGAAGGACAATCTAGCAGCTTATGGTAATATAAAGAACATGAACACAATAAAGAAGTGGAAAACTCAAGAAGCTCAACACCATAGCAGGATAAACAAAACTATACCAAAGCACATCATAAGTTAATTAAAAACAACCGAAACCTGTTTGTTTGGCTCAGTGGATAGAGCGTCGGCCTGAGGACTGAAAGGTCCCGGGTTCGATTCCGGTCAAGGGCATGTACCTTGGTTGCAGGCACATCCCCAGTAGGGGGTGTGCAAGAGGCAGCTGATCGATGATTCTCTCTCATTGATGTTTCTAACTCTCTATCCCCCTCTCTTCCTCTCTGTAAAAAAATCAATAAAATATATTTTTTTTAAAAAATAAGTTAATTAAAAACAGCAATAAAAGTAAAAATTGGGAAGAGATGAAGATGTACAAAGCCAGATACAAAACAGCCACAAGGATTTAAAGTACAGCATAGGGAATATAATGTAATAACTATATATGGTGCCAGGTGGGTAACAGACTTACTGGGGTGGTCACTTCCAAAGTTCTATGATGTCTAGTTGCTATGTTGTACACCTAAAACTAATGTATGGCAACTGTAACTGAAAAATTTTTTGAGTATAAAGAGAAACTCTTAAAAGCAACTAGAGAAAAAGAACATGTTACATATAGAACAGCAAACTATATACTGCCCTCCAGCCAACTTTTTATTTGTAAATACTTATTGGAACATTATCATGCCTATTTGTTTACTTATTGTCTATGGTGCTTTTCACATTACAATGGTGAAGTTGAGTAGTTTTAACAGTCTATATGGCCTAAAAAAATAAAAACTATATATATATATCTATATATATCTATATCTATATCTATCTATCTATCTATCTATCTATCTATATATATACTAGAGTACTTATCAAAAAAGTTTGTGACCCCTGATATAGAGGAACAAGGAAGATAGAAGTCTTATTAGAAATTATGCAAGCTAGAAGCCAAGGGAATGGCATCTTAAAAAATGCAAGAAAAACTGTTAACCTTGTAAATAGTCACTACTAGGAATAGAACTTACAGAAATGTGTGCACAGAACACATTTTAAAATGTTCAAAGTATTATCCATAGTAACCAAAAACTTGAAATAACCAAATTGTCTGTGAAGAGAATAAAGAGATTGTGATAGATCCACATACTAAATTCCTATAGAGCATTGAAAATGAACTCCAGATATGCATCACAACATGGATGAATTTCACAAGCATAATATTGAAAACAAACCACACAAGGAATACATAATAATCAAACTATTCAATATATACCTATAGCTGAAGCCGGTTTGGCTCAGTGGTAGAGCATCGGTCTGCGGACTGAAAGGTCCCAGGTTCGATTCTGGTCAAGGGCATGTACATTGGTTGCAGGCACATCACCGATAGGGGGTGTGCAAGAGGCAACTGGTTGATGTTTCTCTCTCATAGATGTTTCTAGCTCTCTATCCCTCTCCCTTCCTCTCTGTAATAAATCAATAAAAATATATCTTAAAAAATAAAAATACAAACTATATACCTATAATGTTTTACTCTTCTGTATGCCTTTTACACTTCAAAAAAAATATTCAAGTTTCATTTTAACTGGAAGTTCTTTTGAGACTAGTTTAGCAAAGTGTAAGACTAGAGGCAAGAAAGCAGTTAAACCAAGAGAGTTACAGAAAATGAGAGGGTGAAAATGAAATATATATATATGAGAGAGAGAACTTTTTAGGCTTAAAATGTCAGTCCCTCAGGTATACTAGCCAGATTTTAAGTGGTCAGTGGTCTCATGACTACCTTCATGAACAGGACAACCCTAAATAATGGCGATGAGCCATAGTGACAGGAAATTACATCTCCTTCCTGGCTTGGGTACCCATTATCTGGGTACCTGTTATCTGGGAACCTTTAAAAATTTAAATACCTATCTATTCCATAGCTATGTAATAATTGAAAATGTTTAAGAAAAAATCAGTTTCAATCATATTTAGAGAATGGACCATGTACAACTTCTGAAAGGGGAACGTATTCGTGACTTCTCCATTATTAAGGCAACAGAGCAATGGACTTGTTTTAATACTGCTTCTATTGACCACTTATTAACCAGTCTGTTCCTGGCTAGAAAAAGGAAAATAACTCATGTTTGCTTGTCCTATTAGAACATTTTGTCTTCTTTTCCTGTTTATTTTTATTTCTTGGGTTTGGGGTTATATTCTTGTCCTCTACTTCCTAACAGTGACCCTAGTTTCTTTACAGACCATAACAACCTGAAACTAATATAATACTGAGTATCAACTGCAATAGAAAATTAGAAGGAAAAACAGACAATGACAGAGGTGAACATTTTTCAAGATGTCTCCTTTGTGTTCTTGATACCAAACTCACAACATTCCAGTAGAGAGCACTGCTGCCACTGAGTCTTGCTAGGATCTAAAGACCGACGCTCTACCACTGAGCCAAACTGGCTTCAGCTATAGGTATATAGTTTGATGAGTATGTATTCCTTGTGTGGTTTGTTTTCAATATTATGCTTGTGAAATTCATCCATGTTGTGATGCATATCTGGAGTTCATTTTCAATGCTCTATAGGAATTTAGTATGTGGATCTATCACAATCTCTTTATTCTCTTCACAGACAATTTGGTTACTTCAAGTTTTTGGTTACTATGGATAATACTTTGAACATTTTAAAATGTGTTCTGTGCACACATTTCTGTAAGTTCTATTCCTAGTAGTGAGTTACTGGGTAATAGAGTATACATATGACCAGTTTTAGAAGATACTGACAGTTTTCCAAAGTAGTATGAAAGCTTATCTTCTGCACCCTCAAAAAAGCTTATCTTCTGCACCCTCATCAAATAACTTTAAGCATTCATCATTAATGTACTAAGCTAATTGTAAACATTCCTCTAGGATACACCATTTCTAAGTAGAAAGCTTACTTTAAATTTTCACAATTTAAATAAACTGATTAGGGTGTGTGTGTGTGTGTGTGTTGTTTGTTTGTTTTTGCCATTACACATTCTCAAAAATAAAAAAGTATATTTTACACAACTTTCAATAAAGGGTTGGGACAGTCAATTGTAAATTCTGTATATTGGGGGTTATGGCTGTCTGCAAGTAGATTGAATTCCCTCTGAAGGAAGGCCTTCTTTGTCTTTGCACCCCAGTATCTACGGTAGCACTTAACATTTAGTAGGTACTGAAAAGATGCACATGAAAGTGAACTTGGAACCTCTGGCTTCTGATCTTCTCAAAGGTTTGATCATTCTCTTGTGGCCTGAAAGGGTACACTATCTCCAGGGGTTTAAATCTCACTGGAAAGAACACAAATACCCGAGTCTAACTGAAAGACCTCAATTGTGCAAAGAAGCCTTACTCATGTAACTTGCTAATGTATCATTCAATGAGAATTTTCTCTCTCCTGAGGCCCTGTATATAACTTATTTTTTAGACTGGAAAATTTTAAAGATATAAAAAGACGTATAATGAAGCCTATGTACCTATAACCCGCTTTTTCTCTCCTGGGATTATTTTGAAGCAATCCTAAGCATCGTTTTGACTTTAAATATTTCTAATATTTCTAATTCTAATAATTCTTTTTAAAATAAAATTTAACCATAATAAAATGTTTACACTTAAAAAATTAACAATGATTTCTTAGCAGCAGGAAACTCCAGTCACTATCTAGATGTCCCCAATTGACTTAGAATGCTTGTTTTTGTTTGTTTGTTTGTTTGTTTTGTTTGTTTTCTATTACTTAGAATGTTTTGTCTTAGAATATTTTTGTTTGAATCAGAATCCAACTATGATCGATACACTGCAATTAATTGAGTTAGCTATGCCTCCTCATACTTGGGAGGATTCCCTCCCCACCTCTTCTCTTTTATTTCCCTTGCAAATTTTGTTGTTGTCATTGTTGAGTAAACCTCTTTCCTTGTTCTATAGCTTCCCTTAGAGAATATTCCTCTAAAGATTAAAATCAAATTACTGTTTCAAAGGCACTTAGAATACTTACTTACCATATGGTTATGCCTCTAATTTGATACAGAGTTATAGTCATTTGTTGTTGTTTTTTAATATCTATTTTTAGGAATTATTTTAATTTAATTTTTATTTTATAAATATGTAAAACACATACACGATTCCAAAATCAAAACTATAAAACAAGATATATTCAAAGAAGATAAACTTCTATCCCTCTCCCCATCCTACTCTCCCCACTAGTAACCATTTTGCTTAATTTTATAGTTAATCCTACTATTGTTTTTTCTCCGGAGAGCTGGAGCCCCAGGGGGAAGGCTTTCTCTACAGCTTTTGCAGATGTGGACTCCTTCTGCAACGTGGGAGCCCTGGCTCAGCACTTTTATAACTGCATGGATGAAGTTCCTCTTCTCGGAGTGCATTAAACAAGCCTCTTAGCTCTCACAGCAAGCCGTGTACTCCAACTTAGTCTTTATTAATAATAAAGTTGAATTGAATCTCCCATTAACCTTACTCCTTGTCTTATTCCCCAACTTATTCAGAAACTGGATGGCAAAGAGGGCTCCATGTATTGGGATTCCAATACTTATGACTATTTGGTATCTTAATTCAAAACAATATGCTTATATTTTTATTTTTTAGTGTGTCAGCTTTTGGAGTAATTTGTTGATTTTCATAAGTAATATGGGTTTTAATTCACTAGCTCCTTTCCTCCAAGAACTTAATATATATATTTTTATTTTTAGCTCTACTACTATAATTTTGTAACCGGAAAGAACTGTGTTTTCTACTCTTAATCCATCTAGTTCAGATAGTGTTGCTCAGCTCTCCAATTTACAAAATGAGTAGTTTCCTACATCTTTTTTAAATCCTTACCCAATAATTTATTTATTTATTTATTTATTTATTTATTTATTTTTTAGAGAGAGGGAGAGAGAAAGACAAGAGAAAAACATCAATTGATGACTATTTGTCATACACGCCTCAACCGGGAATAGAACCTGCAACTTAGGTATGTGCCACGACTGGGAATCGAACCCGAAACTTTTCTGTGTATGGGATCATGCTCCAAACACCTGAGCCATCAAACCAAGGTAGTTCCTTCCATTTTACTCCAACTCTCCTCCTACTCCCAGCTTACCATCTCCCAGCTTATCATCTCTACCTTTTATTTTTATCCCATTTAAATGTATACTAATTTTATTTCATGTAGATTTATATGCATGCAGTACTATAATTAAGTGTTCTAAACTACTTAAGAGCTGAATTATAAAAACTGAAAAACAATTATAAATATTTAAAATATGATTAAGGAAATACTATTCTTAGCGGAACAAATTATGTGATTGGACCCACCAAGAACATAACATAATCCTCTTCAATAAACCTGTGCTGCTTGAAGGAACCTTTCCCAATGTCAGGGTCAAATGGATATTCTTTCCTTACAGTCCATCAATCACTTAGTATCATGTCACATTTTTTGTTTGCTTGGTATTTACACAATGAGCTTTATACAGACTGTTTTCCCCCATTGTCTTGGTCTGCTCAGGCTTCCCATAACAAAATACCACAGACTAGGTGGTTTAACAAACTTCTGTTTTTCTCACAGTCTGGAAGTCCAAGATCAAGGTGTCAGCAGAGTTGGTTTCTGGTTAGACTCCTCTTTCTAGAATGCAGATGGCCACTTTCCCACTGTGTCCTCACATGGCCTTTCCTCATGTATGGGTAGAGAAAGGAAAATCTCACCAGTGATCTTCCTTATAAGGACACAAGTCCTCTGGAATTAGAGCCCCACTTTTATGATCTCATTTAACCTTAATTACCACCCCAAAGACCCCGTTTCCAAGTGCAATCACATCGGAGGTCAGGGTTTCCACATATGAATTTTGGAAGAATATAATACCCATGTTTGTTCAGAATCTACACATTTAGTAAATATCAAAATAGTTATTCTCCTATGTTCATAAATTTAAAAAGCATCATGTATCAAGTGACTAAAAACTAACCTGGGGATGCCCCAAAACTAAACCATGAACTTTTCTGCTCTGCTAAATATGCAATAAATGGTAAAACTCCAAGGCCAATTAATCTTGTTTTCAGAGGTAAACTCAAATGTTATCTGCCTTCTATAGCTCCCCATTTGATGACTGAGGACTGGGCAGTTGTTCCTCAAAGGCATTGGAGACTATTCCTTATGCCCCACCCTCCTCTTTCCACCACTCCTATATCCTAATGAGTAATAGATATTTTGACTGACATCCAGGAATGAAGAGGTGATGACTCAGATCCCTCTTCATAAGACCATAGAGTGAAAGGCATCTGAGAGGATATCCACTTGTCCAAAGTGTCTCATTTTATACCTGAGAAAACTGAAACTTAGACAATCTGGATGATGTTTTATGCCCAAACCACACAGCAGAGTATATTAGAACCTAAGACTTCTGACGTTTTGTTCTGTGTCCTGTCCACAATACCACGATGCTTTTCTATTACCCTCAATGAGCAGAAAGACTCTGGAATTCCGGGAAGCTGTCTGATTGTTAGGAATAAACAGCCATTCAACCCTAGGTAAGAACTGTAAATTGTGTATTCCAAAGTTTAATATCTAATGACTGTCGAGAGCTGAATCAGAAAAAGCTGAGTTGCCAGGTGTTGAGGTGGTCAATTAAGATAACAAGTCAAACTGAAACTAACAACTAAAGCTTTATTCACTCACCAGGATAGTTTAATCAGGAGGCAAAACAGGAAAAAGCACTGGCTCCCTTAGTGTTCCACACCCCCTCCCCACCGTCTTTCTTCCCCTCTCTCCCCTTAACCCCCACCCCCCCCCACACACACACACACCCAATCAGCTTTTAGGCAAAGGTCAGCTCTATGGGTGCAGATGGGGGATTGTCTGACTGGTAAGGAAAACCTGGGATGGGGGGATGGAAATAAGGAGTGGGAAAGAACTGAACACTGGGAGTGTAGAGTGTCTTGAAGGCCCTTTAGAAGAAGGCCTCTGAATGGAGAAACTTGGCCTTGGAATGTAGATATGTGTAAAAACATGGCCAATCTGTGTGGGGCTAAACCTTTGACTATAACTCCCTCCAGACTGTACTCCAAGTTCCCTAAGAGGTATGCCAGATAAAGTGTGGTAATTGCCTATGATCGGCCTTGAAAGATTGCACATAGGCTTTTGGCCTGGAGCCAGACTCCTCAGGTACATACGTACCAGCATCTTTTCATGTCCCTAGATCTGTTTACAAATAGTCTATAACTCCCTAGAGGTGACTGCTGCTTAAGGTATAGTTTGGTTATCATATTTAACTATAGGCAGGATAAAGTTAATTAACACCAAATAATGTCCAATTATAGCATCTTTGTTGTCTACACCAAAGATGCTATAAATGGACATTATTATGCATTTATTATAAGTGTTTTCTGTGTTCAGATATAGAGCTGGGCACTTGGTAAGGCCTCACTCAATACATGCTTATTTTTCTTGTTGGTTACTATAAAGCTCTGAATATAATTCATGGCCCATTGTATTTTCTTTGCCTGTACTATATGGCTTTTAAATGTATTTCCTAATTTTGTTGCCCCATTCATTGTACTCTATATGGTTTTCATTATAATCTCAGATCTTTCTTGGTAGAAGTAATCTTAGTAGAAATAAAGAAGGTAAGATATTAAATATATGTCGACTGGCATATAAACAGTTGTGGTTGCTTCCTGACGAATTTCATCCTAAGAAAAGATATATGAAACCCTCCTTCCTTATTCCCAGGAATAAGGAAGGAGGGTTTCATATATCTTTTGCCCTGGCCTCAACCCATTTCCTAAACTTGAACAGAAAATATCTGGAGAAAAAGAGAGGAAATTCACAGCCTGAACCAAGCCAAAGCATGTTTCCACCCATGTGGCAGAACTCAAAACGTGTTAAAGCAAATTTTGGTCTGTAAACGTGTATTTTAAAAGGTTGGATATTGAAAGTGGAAAGGAAATTGAATCGCAGAGAGAGATTGAAGTATGGTGTGAAATTTCAGTAATTATGCCCATTAACTGAAACAATATTTGCTTAGGATTTCTTTGCAGTACTGCCCGTGGCTTAGCCAGCAGAACAGGAATGTGCTGGCCGGGAGCGCCCTAATGACCTTTTACCTACCACATTTTCAAAGCTGAGACATCTCCAGCTATGCCTTCCTATATTAGGTGTATTTACAACTTTCCTCTATTTAAATAAGTAACAGAGAATGTGAGTAGATGGATTAAAGTGGAAACATGTTACAAAAGAGAGAGCAAGCACGAGGCCTCATCTTTCTGCTTCTCCCCAGCTCTGCCTCAGGCTTTGTTTTAAATATGTGTTTTTTATTATTATTCTAATTTGATATAACAGCAAAATTAATATTTCTACTGGTGTGTCCTATGAGATTTATTTTGTTTGAGGGGTTTTGTGTTGTGTTGTGTGTTTTTTTTTGTTTGTTTGTTTGTTTTTTAATACTTTTTTTTGAATACTTGGATAGAAAAGATAAGAAAATTAACTCTTTTTAAAAATATATATTTTATTGATTTTTTTACAGAGAGGAAGGAAGAGAGATAGAGAGTTAGAAACATCGATGAGAGAGAGTCATCTATCAGCTACCTCCTGCACACCTCCTACTGGGGATATGCCTGCAACCAAAGTACATGCCCTGGACCTGAATCAAACCCGGGACCTTTTAGTCTGCAGGCTGAGGCTCTATCCACTGAGCCAAAACAGTTTCGGCAAAAATTAACTCTTAATGTCCTAAATTTTTGTTGATTTAAAAATTTCATAGGTATTATTTAAAAGCAGGCCTCCACCATTTGCTTGCCTTGTTTATTTTTCTTATGACTGACTTAAAAGTCTTCCCCACTACCTTTCTCTTTAATTTTCTGCCTATTTCCTTTGCAATTCTTTGGTCGTCTATCTAGCTCAGTCTGCTTCTATATTCAGGCAGCCAACAGTATAAATACTGTAAATATATTTGGCCAGACTTTGTTTTCTACCTTCATGTTGGGACTATCGAGAGCAAGAATCTAGAAGAGTAACTTTTCCATCTTCTAAAAAAAAAAAAAAAAAAAAAAAAAAAGTCCATGTTGTACTAATTGACTTACCTTTTTAAAAATCCAAGTTCAGCTTGCCTATGTTATGACTTTAATCACAGTTTCCTTTGAACAAAGTCAAATCCCAGCTGTACAAACGACTTTTAGGCTGGAAATAGGCAGTGCTATTGCCTGGATGACATTGCTCTTCCTGCCCGATCAGCAGATCCAAACACACCCACTCCCTGCCCTGCCCTTCTCAGCAGTGGTCAGAATTTCACCCCTTCCACGTGAGGCAGGAAGTAGAGCCTGAATAAGGAAATAACAGCAAAGGTGCCTGAGACTCTTAATCAACTAGAATTGCTGAGAGTCCCTGGTTGCCTTCTGGCCACTCTCTGGAACCATCAGGAACATAGTGACTTCTTCAGTCTCCTTTATTTGTGAATAGAAGTGAAATTACCCTAAATGACACTGAGTAAATCCTCCTCCCACTATATTAAGTAAGTTTACTAAGAAGGACAAAAGATATATATATATATATATATATATATATATATATATATATATATATAATGTTAATACATTTCCATCACTTACTTACAATTATATTACTTAATATTTCAGGATGATTATGTGTTAGGATTAACTATAGAGTTATCCATTTCAAAGGAAATCTAACAAACCTAATCATAAGCAATGAGTCAATCTTATCCCAGAAATCACTCAGAGGGAGCGTATAAGCAAAGATAACGAGGACTTGTTCATGAAAATAGGAAAAACAGTACATAGAATTTGAAACAATGTCAAACTATTTTATGTCTAAATATAAACAATAGGAGCAATGTTGTAAACCAGAGGGAAGAAAGAACTTGAATGAGAGTGCTACTATCGATAAATGTTGTCCATCCCAATAGAATAACAACTTGCCAAGATTTGGGGAGTTCTGACCTCTACTGTTACTAATCAATTGTAGGAGTTCTGATTTTTACACAGAACTTTTATTCATATACTAGAGGCCCAGTGCACAAAATTCATGCATGGGGGGGGGGGGTCCCTCAACCCAGCCTGCACCCTCTCCAATCTGGGACCCGTTGGGGAATGTCTGACTGCTATTTTAGGCCCAATCACCCCGTAACTGCTCCCCTGACACCCTGATCACCCCCTAACTGCTCCCCTGCTGGCCTGATCACCCCTAACTGCCTCTGCCTCGGCCTCCGCCACTGCGGCTTTGTCTGGAAAGACATCCAGAAGGCCATTTGGCTGCCTGGTCTAATTAGCATATTACACTTTTATCACTATAGATGTATGTGACATCAAGTAATAGGAAAGACAAAGGGTGCCATTCTTTTGATATGGTTCCCAGGAAGATGGGGTTCACAGACAAGGCCTTGGACTATATGCTTCTTTCTAATAAAGAGAATCAGTTTTCCATGTTGATCTGGAATCAGGACACATTATTCCAACAAGAACAATTGCCTTAGTCACAGTGAGGCACTTACAGATGAACAAAGGAAAGAGCATCCAGTCTCAGGATTCAGATCAAATCAAAGCAGTGAGATGAATAGGGCACAGATTTCTGCCTGTTTTATTCTCCTGAGGTGTCCCAATTACTTATAATGATTCCTAACACATAGTAGATGATCCATAAATTCATTTATTAAGTATATGCATAAATGAATAAGAAATGATTCCACATTAGTCACACTAAAATAAACCATTTATTGGTATAATAAACATCAGAAAATTAAAAAATATATATATTGGAAGTGTAGTAGCCTGATTCATTTGATATTCAGCTAACAAATATTATGTTTGAAATTATTTTAAAGCAAGAGCATAAGCATTGTGCCCTTACCAGTTTGGCTCAGTGGATAGAGTGTTGGCCTGCAGACTCAAGGGTTCCAGGTTCAATTCCAGTCAAAGGCATGTACCTTGGTTGCAGGCACAGGCACATCCCCAGTAGGGGGTGTGCAGGAGGCAGCTGATTGATGTTTCTCTCTCATCAATGTTTCTAACTCTCTCTCCCTCGCCCTCTCCCTTCCTCTCTGTAAAAATAAATAAATAAATAAAAATAAAAAATAAAAATTTAAAAAGAGCATAAGCATTTTTCATTTTTTAAATTCAATAAATAAATATCATGAACATATTGTATACAATACAATGTAATATATAAGAGTAAGAGCTCTTTTGTGAAAAGCAAATCACAATGCAGGTTGAATATGAAACAGAAGTGGAACACACAAATTAGGATGAGCAGTTTGGATAGCATGAGAGAAAAAAGATGACCCTTGTTTTAGTCATCTGAGGTATGATGAGTAGTAACTAAAAGCTCATGTCAAAACCTACCCTTTTGCCCTTAAAATCTTTTCTACTTGGTTCTATAAATTGTATCAGTCAGAGTTTGGCCAAGAAACAGAAACATCTCTAGGTATTTCAAGCAGGAAGGAATTTGATGCTGACAATCACAGCTCTTTTACAAAATCACCATAATGAAGAGGAGCATAAAGGTCAGGAAATCAGGACATTCACCTTCCTGCAGCACTAACATAGGTGATTTCCAGAAGAACACCTAGATGCTTCAGTTAAACCCATGTCTAACCTTTCCCAAAGCTCTCACTGTCCATAGCTCCTGAGTCAATGAGAGCTTCTCGTTCTCTCTCTTTCTGTTTTGTTCTAAAATTTCAATAAGGCCCTAGCCAGTTTGGCTCAGTGGATAAAGTGTTGGCCTGCAGACCAAAGGGTCCTGGGTTTGATTCCAGTCAAGGCCACTACCTTGATTGCAGGCTTCTCCTTAGTCTGGGCCCCGGTCGGGGCTCATGCAGGAGGCAACCAATTGATGTGTTTCTCTGACATCAATGTTTCTCTCTGTTTTTCCCTCTCTCTTTCACTCTCCCTAAAAATCAATGAAAAAATATCCTCGGGTGAGGATTAACAAAAACCAAAAAAATCTCAAGGAGTGTCTCCCATTTGTGGGTCCTAAACTAGAAACCTGGTGACAAAGCAGTTTGGAAAATATAGTTTTCAGACTTCCACACCTACAATGCTGGCAGAAATAGGGAGTTAGAATGCTGCTGAGATCCCAAACCAGAAATACAGCACTAAGATTTAAATCTATAATCAAATGTAAGTGGTTTTCATTCATCCTGTGGACTTAGTCATTCTTCTCTTGTAGTTTTATTATTGTTGTTTTTCTAGAAATCTCAAGTTCAAGAATACCTCTTTGAAACCATAACAGGAAAATATGTGGACTGGGTAGACTCCATGGTTGCCCCAGAAGGAACAAAACCTGGTAAGCAGCTTGCCCATGGACTGCTAAGAGAATGATGCTTTAATAAAGTTTTATTTCCTTCAGGCTGTGTAATTTGATGCACTAGAAAAGCATAACAACCTGGGAAGGAACGGGTGAGTGGATGCTCTCAGGCAAAGTTTTGCAGAGGAAGGTTGAAATTTTAGTATTTGTTCTCTGAACATACAAGAAAGCACCACATATTCAAGTCAACAGAAGCAACATGTGATAAGCCCCTACTAAAACTGACAGAAAGGGGAAATGTGTCTCTCTTGACTGCCTGGCCTGTTTTCTCATATCCACTCAAGAGACCTTCATTACAAATCCTTTTCAGGTTTGTGATATCTGTTGGGATGCGTGGGGTGAGGGAGGTGGGGGTGGGGGCAAAGAAGGTGGTGGTGGTAGCATACTCTAGATAGAAGTCAGGCTAAAGAGAAAACAAAGAATGCAATAATATTCTCACATTCTTCTCATTTAAAACCACACAAAACAAAGAAATTGTCTCTATCAGGCCTCCCTACTTGAGCTCCCCATGGAGGCCTCCTGGCAGTGTAAGGAAGAATAAGCACAGATCACTCACCTTTCCTCCCGCTCTGGCCACTCCCTTGCTCTCAGTTCATCTCTCTGGGAGAGAGCTTCCCTGACCACCCAGGCTGCAAACAATGTTCTACTCAGAAGGGAATGCCTCTGGGAGTGAGATTATAGCCTCCTAAATGGAAAAGCGCCCTGCCCTCCCTCTTCTGACTGTTTTTCCTTGGGTTAGGGAGTGCTAAAAAACAAGGCCGAGTATCAGGTTTCTATTCTGATCTGTAAACTAAGAAAAACACTTTTATCTTTTTCCCCCCGTCCCTCGAGAGTTTTTCTCCTATAAGTGCAGTGGAAGTTCAGGCTCCAAAAAGCCACCTAGGAAGATGATCTATGGCCGGTCCAGGTCCACACTCCTCTCCGGTAGACTTACCAAGGTCTTAGCCAAAAGCAACATGGCAAAAATTGTGCAAGGAGAATAGGAAAGGGGTGAGAAAGTGTATTATGATTTTCAAGTTACTATTTTTCCTCTGGCTTCCATTACTCAACATGGGTAAAGATAAAGCATTTGGAGAATAAAAATACATTTAGGACTAGCCAACTTGCTGGGATCCTTTTTACAAGAGAGGGAAGGAGGGTAGAGGCAGGGGATTTTAATTTTTCTTTGAGGGAAATAAAATCTCTAATATGTAAAAGACTAGATTTAGGGTTGCAAAAATTTTCATATACATTAATAGCATACAAAATAGATTGAAAATAAGTTGATACTATTTCATATATATATATATATATATATATATATATATATATATATATATATATTTGCAGAAAGGGAGAAGGATAGTTAGAAATATTAATGAGAGAGAAACATCAATCAGCTGTCTCCTGTACACTTCCCACTTGGAGATATGACCACAACCAAGGTACCTGCCCTTGACCGGAATCAAACCTAGGACCTTTCAGTCTGCAGGCCGACGCTCTATCCACTGAGCCAAACCAGTAAGAGCTATTTCTCTTTTTAATGTATTCACTCTCCCTCACCGTGATGGGTGGTGTGCTTCAATGTATGCTTTTCCCTACTGTTTAGTGTAGAATGCAATTAAGGAGGATCATCACTAGACTAATCCTTTCCTCATATCAATCCTCTATAATAATGAATAATCAGTCATAGGGAAAAGAAGATTAAAATGAAAAGGTTTAATCAAACCCTAAAACTACTATGGTAGGTTGAATAAACATAACTGCAGTTGTGTGTTTACAGAAATAGCTTTACATGAAGCTATAGATAAAGAATGTGTTTCAAAGACTTCCTAATGCTCAATCAGTTCATCTTGCAAAAGTTTTAATTAAAAGTCTATCATGGAGCCGAAACAGGTTTGGCTCAGTGGATAGAGTGTCAGCCTGTGGACTGGAAGGTCCCCGGTTCGATTCTGGTCAAGGGCATGTACGTTGGTTGTGGGCACACCCCCAGGAGGGGGTGTGCAGGAGGCAGGTGATCGATGATTCTCTCTCATTGATGTTTCTAACTCTCTATCCCTCTCTCTTCCTCTCTGTAAAAAAACAAAATCAATAAAATATATTTTTAAAAAAATAAAAAATAAATAAAAGTCTATCATGGAAAAAAAAAAAAAAGTCTAGCATGCAGCCCTAGTCTGTGTGTCTCCATTGGTTGGAGCATCGTTCTATATACCAAAAGATGGTGGTGGGTTCGATTCCTGAACAGGGCACATACCTGGGTTTTGGGTTTGATCCCTGGTTGGGGCACATGTAAGAGGCAGCTAATTGATATTTTTCTCTCACATCAAAGTCTCTCTCTCTCTCTCTCTCTCTCTCTCTCTCTCTCTCTCTCTCTCTCTCTCTCAAATTAAGAAACATATCCTCATGCTACATGGCTAAACATATTAGCAGAAATCCGCAAATGGAAAAAATATATATGAGGCCAAACAAACAACTAGTGGATTGTTTTGAATAAGAATCAGGCCCAAATTTTAAATGAAAATAATATTTCTATATCTTTTTAACTGACTTGTACTCCCTGTCACCAGATTTACCATCATAGAGGCCTAGATAAAACTATAAATCCTAGGAAAATTATAAAGCTGATAAAAATACCAGCAGGTGTATTTTTGAAACCTGAGGCTTATAAGCTCCTCTTTAAAACAATGCCACCCTTTTCAGAATGCATCTAACTGAAGAATTCCAAAGCAGCTGTTTTTTTCCTAGGACAGTGCTGTGCAAGGGTCCCTCGTAAAAGCCTTTCCTAATGCACTAGATGCATTCCTGAAATGTTGAATCATTATCATCAAAACAAAACTCAACATTCAGAGATGTTTTTATTCTGTATTCCCCAATTCCTTTCACTCTTGACAATAATGTCATGGTTATCCCCAGCTTTGATTTCTTAGAGTTTTATTTTAGGGTACTATTAGAATTTTATGGGGCATGATTCTTCACTGTTCATAATAGTCTACAGCATTGTAGGAAATTAAGATGCCTAGTTCTTGCTTACTAAATTTAGTAACATCTCCCCGTCATTCTGATACCACAAATTCTCCCCAACATTTTCAAATGACTACAAGGAGGTGATGCTCATGTGGTTAAGAACTGCTATGCCGTGCCCAGCCGGCATGACTCAGTGGTTGAGCATCAACCTATGAACCAAGAGGTCATAGTTCATGGGCACATACTCAGGTTCAGGGCTTGATCCCCAGTGTAGGTCATGCAGAAAGCGGACTATCAACGATTCTCTCTCATCATTAATGTTTCTATCTCTCTCTTCCTCTCCCTTCCTCTCTGAAATAAATAAAAAAATATTTTTTAAAAAAAGAATTGTTACACCTTAAATGTATATCTCTGTATGGACAACTGCTATCTCTCATGGCCCCAAAAGGGCAAACTATACTTCTTGTGGCTGGGATGCTAGCTTTCTTACACATAATGCAGAAGTCTCTCTCCTGGGGTTTATTCAACTCTGTTGAAGGTATGGTTCCTTCTAAATATGGGTCTATTCTGACCACTAAACATGACCATTGTTATTTAGTGTTATCTTATTTAAAGACACAAATAAATGTAGAAGTGGAATTTAGTGTGCTTGCTACACCGTGGAGTTCATGCACAGATTGTCAGCCCAGCCCACGTTCATCATATCCTTGCACTGTTTCATCTGAAAGAACAAATGAAAGTCTTTCTAGATGTTGCTATTGTATCAACAGCATTCTTTTCAAGAAAAGGTGTATTAATTTTAATAGAAGGAACTACTTTTATTCATTTAGCTATTTTCCTGGCAACATATTTTGTGTGTCCTTGAACACAACCTCAGGCACATGAGTGAGCTTCAGAAGACTGAGGAGAGGACTTCGTGGACTCTAAAAAATTTTGTAAGGACAAGAGATAAACAGCCTCCTATGACACAATGAGGAGAAGTTATAGGTTAGAAAGAATGAAGGCCACTCAGATGTCAGTTATAAATAAGATCAGGAAGGTAGATGGCCATAGCTCGTCAATCTGTTAAGGCCTTGAAAAGCTTTGCTTTGAACATTTGTGTGTGCTCTCCATAGCTCACACTATTTGGCATAAGAATATTTTAAAAAGCAAATTCTTAAGTCCATATGATGTTTGGAAAGAGGAAAAACTTTTCTTTTTTTAAAAAATTTTTTAATTGATTTCACAGATGAAGGGAGAGGGAAAGAGAGATAGAAATATCAATGATGAAAGAAAAAATTATTGATCAGCTGCTTCCTGCATGCCTCACATTGGGACTCGAACCCCAACCCATATGCTCTGACCAGGAATCAAGCTGTGACCTCCAGGTCCATAGGTCAATGTCAACCACTGAGTCACATTTATGTACAGGTGATGATCTTAGCATGATATAATGTTTTCATGAACAATAAAACATATTGGAATAACGCTGAAAAAAAATGAAAGAAATCACCCTCAATTCCTAACTCCAAAAACTATTTTTCATCTTTCATCTACCTTCCTGATCTTATTTATAACTGCAATCATAGTTTACATACCCTATATAATAAAGATGTAATATGCAAATTGACCATCACACCCTCATAAGATGGCTGGCTGCCTACAACCAGGCCAGCAGGGGGGTTAGTGAGGGATGACCAAATGATTGAAGAGCAGGCTGCTGCATGGGGCAACCAGGTCAGCGGGGAAAGGGGGGGAGTTGGGAGTGACCAGGATAGCAGGGGGGGCAGTAAGGGATTACCAGGCCGGAGTGGGGGGTTAGTTAGGAGCAACCAAGCCGAAAGGGAGGCGGCAGTTGGGGGCAACCTGGCCAGTAGTAGTGGGCAATTAGGGGCAACAGGCCGGCAGGAGGGGCAGTGAGGGGCAATCAGGCCAGCAGGGAGGGGCGTGCAGTTAGGGGCGACCAGGCAGGCAGGCAGGTGAGAGATCAGGAGCCAGCAGTCGAGGATTGTGAGAGGGATGTCCGCTGCCAGTTTAAGCCCAACCCCTGTGATCCGGCCTAAGCCAACAGATTGACATCCCTAGAGGGGTCCCAGATTGGAGAGGGTGTAGGCTGGGCTGAGGGGACCCCACCCCTCATGCATGAATTTCATGCACAAGGCCTCATTATATATTGTGCTTTTTTAAAAAGAAAAAAACCATATCACAAATGTTTTCTACATTTTTACCTTGCTTATTCATTGATTGTATTTAATGGTTGTATTATAGTTTCTTTTATTGATAGACTGTAATTAACTCCATTATTCTCTTTTGTTGAATACTTGATGCTTTTCTTTTTTAGTTTCTTCTCTCTATTACAGAAAGAAACATCTGCCCTACATCTGTCAAAATATTTCCTTAGGAAAAATTCTCTAGTGTAGGATTACTTCTTCAAAGGACATGAATGTCTTTATAGCTGTTACTAAATGTTATCCCTTTAAAAATGAGATATGCTGATTTGAAACATATTTGTATCTAAACTTTACTGTCACCTTAGGTGACATTCGACACTGTCTCTGAATTACATTTCTTTGGTTAGTATATTTGTTAAGCTGCACTTGAACACTCCCATCTCTCTTTTGTAATTTCTCACAGCTGAGCTTGTAACAGCAACAGCAATTCTTGTTGCTTTCGTCCAGAGCTAAGTCAAATTGCAGAAGAAAGTATTCATGGTACTTGGATAAACATTTTCCTGATTTCCTTCTGTGACATAAAGAAGAACCTCAAATATTTGTAAACATCCTATATAATAAGTTTATGTTTCCTTAGCTATACAAGAAAAAATTTACTCTAGTTATCCCAGGGGGGAAAGAATCTTAGGAAGTATATTAGTGAATCTGATTGATAGAACATAAGGAATATCTAGGTTATATGGTCCTTTCTTGGGATACATTTTTATTGCAAGTAACCAAAAATCTGACTAAGAGTGGCTATAGAAATAAATAAATTTAATTATCTGGCAAAATAGCATTTCAGATATTTCTGGGCAAGTTCTTTCACTTACCCATGTCATCAAGGAGCCAGACTCTCTCCATCCTTCATTTCACCAGCCTCGGTGTGAGGCCATTCCTGTGCTTGGCTACCTCATGCTCACAAAACAGCTGCCGGAAGCAGGCATTCCTTTCAAAGGCAGGAAGCAGGCAGTGAGGGTGGTGGCTAAGGCAGAGGGAAACGTGTTATTCTTTCTCTTTTTCTCAAGGAACAATAAATATTTCTTATAAGACCTCTGCACACGTCCTGTTACTACACTACATAGAACTAGGTTTATGAATATGGTGAGGCAGAACTAGGTTATAGGTTTATGACCATCTGTAGACCAGAAGTCGGGCCGTTTTCAATGAGATCAAGGAATCCTCAGCTGATACTGGAGGGAAATGATGGTGTCTGGTAGTGGGTAAGCATGGAAAGCTATGCCTGTCAGTAGATAGCCAGCGCGGGTGCCACTTATGAGGACAAGGGAGTTTGTGGACCTTCCTTTCTTCTATTAACCGGTTTTCATTATTAAGAAACTCAATATCTTTCCCCCCCTTGGTTAAACTCCAAAGGCCTCTACAGTAAGAAAGAATCTTTTTTTTTTAATCAATCTTTATTGTTCATATTATTACAAAGGTTCCTCATTTCTTCCGCCCTCCACCAGGTTCCCACCCCGCCCCCACCCCCACCCCCCCCTGCCCCCTCCCCACCCCACATTGTCCTCACCGGTAGATGCACAGTTTATGTTCAGTCTCTTCCCGCATCCACCACTCCCCCTTTCCCCAAGAACAGTCTGTCCACTCCCCTCCCATATCGCCGACTCTACTACAATCAACAGCTAATATTGTTCATCAGGTTTTTCAATCTCATTTTTTTGTTTGTTTGTTTTTTAATTAATAAACTTTTACACTTCTAAGAATAAATTTTAAAATCTAATAATTTTAAACCTTGGTTTTTTTTTTTTGTGCCCTGGAAATTGAGAAGCAAACTTGTTTACACGTAAACTTGCCCTTAGGCTATCAAAAGGTGTAGCCATTCAAGTGTAAATGGACACATTGTTTAAAGATAGCTGCTGGTTGGAATTGGATTACCTGTTCTGGGTGGGAAGGGTTTGATAAGAAAGAATCTTATTGGCTCCCTGTAACCTATCAAAAAGAACTTGAATGTGGCATCAGGACTTCTGGTGCCTCCTCTGATGAGTCACAGGTGGGAAAAAACGGGAGCCTCAGTCCTCAAAAACTGGGAATTGTCCCGACTCAGAGCTGAACACAGCAGACATCCCTCACATCTATGTTAAGTGAAATACCAGTAAAAGGTTCTAGCTTGTAGAACGAATTGTGCCTGGTCCTGTGGGATACAATCTATAAACTAAAGAGACTGTGATCTGCTTGAGGAGAAGCTGACATAAATAGCACAAATGGAGTAGATGAGAGCCAATTTTAAGGTACAGTAGGCCAGTGTTTTTCAACCTTTTTTGGGCAAAGGCACACTTGTTTCATGAAAAAAATCATGAGGCACACCACCATTAGAAAATGTTAAAAAATTTAACTCTGTGCCTATATTGACTATATATATAGTAATTCTCTTGAATAGGAATCAAATAAACACAAAGAAAGTATTTTATAATTACTTTATTATGAAATATTAAGTAAACAAAATAGTGAAAAATTATAAAATTCTTGTCTTGTCTGCACCTACGGCACACCAGGCAACATCTGCAGTAGGCAATCATTGCATTGGGTCTAACAAGTGTTGTTGAAAATAATGGGACATGTACTACTGCAGGAGGAAGAGAAAAGGCCTAGAAATGTTTAATTCATGCAACCAACCTTCATGCAGTCAGTTATGCCACAGCTCTTTAAAATATATATATATATATATATATATATATATATATATATTTCTTTATTGATTTCAGAGAAAAAGGGAAAGGAAGAGAAATAGAAACATCAATGATGCAAGAGAATCATTGATTGTCTGCCTCCTGCACACTCCCCATAAGGGATTGAGCCCGCAACCTGGGCATGTGCGCTGACTGGGAATTGAACCGTAATCTCCTGGTTCATAGGTTAATGCTCAAGCACTGAGCCACACTGGCCATGCCACAGCTCTTTTTGGATCACCTCTTACCCCAGGTTCACAGTCTCTTCTGATGTTATATAACACACCATTTAGGGGGCATGGGCCAATGGTATGACCTTAGAGATTGCCTCAGGAATCCTTCTTCCTTCAGGCAGCCTTCATTTTCCCCACCTTCTCTTGCTTATTTATTTATTTATTTATTTATTTATTTATTTATAGATTTATTTTAACTCCTTCAATCCCACCCCACCCTCTCATTTTCTGAGTGGTTAATGAAAACTCTATTATTAGGTACAAAGGTTTTTTAAATCTCTTTTATAGCCACAAAACAAGCACATAATATAGTTTACAGTAAATGATTCTGTCCCCAGTCTGCTGTGCAATAAATAGCAAGTCACTTAACCTTTCTGGGCTGAAGGATACATTTAAATATATATATTTATCTCTTTCCCACCTTTTCAACCAGGTTCCTAGTGAAAATCAGTAAGATGGCCCCCAAAACCTTGGTAGCATTTCAGTAAACTATTTTATGAAAATATGCAGTGTTTTTATAATAACAAGAGTTCAAATGGATGCGTCATGTATCCTCTCTCTCCTTGAGAGAATTAATAGCCCTTCACTTGAAAACTCCAGTTACTGAAGTCTTATAATTTCTCCTGGTCATCAGAGAATTCAGAAACACTACAAATCCACTGATGAAAAAAGATGTTCACACCCTTAAATGAATTACAGTCAGCAGGACTAAGATCTAATTAAAAATGCTGCTACCATCTGAGATTACTTATGAGCCAAAAACAAATTGCTTAAACCAAAACAGTGACTCCCAAAGGCCCTGGGATAGTATTTGGGTTCTGAACACGGTTAGTATTTTCCTTCCAGACTTAAGCACCCAGATCTGGATCCATTATTAACACACAGGGGTTTTTGTTTTTATTATTTTATTTTATTTTTTAATATATTTTATTGATTTTTCACAGAGAGGAAGAGAGAGGGATAGAGAGTTAGAAATATCGATGAGAGAAAAATGTCAATCAGCTGCCTCTTGCACACCCCCTACTAGGGATGTGCCTGCAACCAAGGACCTGGGACCTTTCATTCAGCAGGCCAACGCTCTATCCATTGAGCCAAATCGGTTTCGGCAGGGTTTTTGTTTTTCAAAATCATTGAATGTTATTCAGAACTATCCCCAGGAAGCAGACCCTTAGTAACAGGAAGACCTTGTAAAAATTTCTCCTTTCAGGAAAAAGAGTTGCACTCTAGACAAGGAATGTACTAGATGGCATTACTTTCAGATGCAGTTGAAAATGATTTCCTTGTTAAAGCCTTCCCTGATTCTATAAATTAGCTATTCACTTCTCCATGCTGGGAATTGCCAGGGCTGATCATTTTAAGTCTTTTCCTAACACTTATTTTACTGTCTTACACTACTGTTAGTTATTGCCCCATTAATCTTCCTCCCAAAAGTTGTAAGTTCTTTCACACTTTTGTCTTCTCCTCACCCCCATCAGTGTCTAGAATAGTTAATTATTAAATAGCAACTCCTGCTGTGTTTCAGGCAGCTAGCTACTGGGGAGAAAATGGATAGCAAAATCAACACTATTTTCTTCACTCATTGCTTAAAGTCTGAAATAAATAAGAGATACGATTGAATTAGCAATAACAACAAAATGTCTTGCACTCTGTGAGAGGAGCTGAGGTGTTGAGTAAGGGTTTATTTTGAGGGTTTGCCTGCTTTAGGAATCCCTCAAGTGCAGTATTTCCCAGGTAAAATGAAATGTGGGTTGTTGAATAGTATTGCATTTGATGTTGAACATGAATTCTTGGGAAGCAAAGCTCCTAGAATTTTGAGTTTTTATAAGAATCATGAGACCCTCATCCCAGACAAGCTCCTCCAAATCCCCAGCTTTTCAGATTGTTCCTTTTAATGAATGTCTTTCCATATTTTCCTAAGCCAACAGTTTTCGTATGCTAACACATGTGTGAGCCTCGCCATTCATGAGAGGTTGAAGGAACTGGACATCTAGATGTGGAGACATACAGCCAAAGCACGCAACCTAGTTTCAGCATACAGTCCACTGGATTATGAATAAACAATTATGTAAATACTAGAGGCCCAGCACACAAAATTCATGCGTGGGTATGATCCCTAGGCCTGGCCTGCGATCAGGGCCATCTTCCCTGGCTGCCTGCAGCCGGCCTTTCCATCAGGCAATCAGAGCCTGATGGCCAGGAGAAAGGACCGAGAGGTCAGCCATTCCCACCCTCTCACTGGCCCCATCCAAGCTGCAGGTCATCCTCTGTGTGTAGGGCAACTGGTGTGGCGAGGGCCTTGGCCTGGCAACACCCATGTCCCCCTACCTCCACCCCCTCTACCCATTCGCCATTGGGCAATCGGAGCCTGCCAGCTGGGGAAAGGGACCAAGGGGTGGTCAGTGCACCTCATAGTGACTGTTCACGCGGTCGTTCTGGCCGTTCAACTGTTAGAGTCAATTTGCATATTACCCTTTTATTTTATAGGATTCAAAAACACTAAGAAAGTAAAAAATCCAACTGAGAGTGATTGCTGACACATATGTTATTTTACATCTGTGTAGTTACTTGAGGGTTTGGGGATTGTTAAGTCAGACAAGGGTTTATTTCGATGGTTGCTGTTGTTGCCTAACAGCATTGCCCGTCCTTGGTGAGTGTAGCTCAAGAAGTGGGACAAGGCAGAAGAGCTATTTCTCATTCTTTGGCACATCCCATGATTCCCAACATAGCGTGAGCAGAAGACATACTCTGCCCATCGTACAAATCTGTGCAAGGGCAAGAAGCGCTGCTTGGGAAAAACAATGTTTTGAGGCAAATGAAAGGGAAGTCTTCGGGAAATGAACCTGTAAGAGGTAATGTACCGAACTCTAAGCCAATGGGAGCTAACTCTTCCCTTGCTTTAACTAATATAACCTACTGCATCAAACAGCTTTGTGCTTCTCTAAATCCCAGCCTAGCATCTCACAGAAAAACAACAGAAGACATAGAACACAGGCACAGACTTCCAGAATGGACAGGATGGCATTGGGTCATTCTTGTCCTGCTCCATTATAAACCCTGGAAATGGCAATGGAGGACTCTGAGAAGGGGTAAGAAAAAGGAGAGCTGATTGGGACCCTGAGATGACCAGCACAGTGTCAGTACGTCTTCTATCCCCACCCAACCAACAGAAGAAATATCATTTTCCAACTACTGACCTAGCAATGGAAGCAGCATGGGTAGTTCATTCCTTCCCCGCATTGAACAGGAATTCCACTGACAACATCAGGCAATCCAAATCCACAGGCATGGGGGATCGATTGGGAATTGGGAGCCCTGAGCTACGGAAGGCACTTACCTCCCCTGCAGGGCCTGAGAATCCCCTTTTCTGCCGAGAGAAGCAGAGGCAGGTGGGCAGAACCGACAGGAGAGACCTGGTTACAAACAGCAGCCAGGCCCAAGAGGCCTCTTTATTCCCGGGGCCCAAGACTCTCCTTTGCCCAGAGACACTGAAGCAGCCAGGGGGCCCTGGGGGCTTCCTATCACACTCCTCTTTGCCAAGTCACCCAGCATCCAGGGACTACACTTCCACCCCCTCTGCCAGCACCAGGAGGGAGCAGGGATTCCCACCCCCTCCCCCCGGGATGATAATCCAAGCCAACTAAAATAACGCCGCAAAGGTTCTAGGAATTAAACTGCCATGGAAACCACAGACCGCAACAGTAGGCCAAGACCTGCCGGCTAAACCTGAATAGGATGAAGCCTGCTAAGATAAAAAAAATCATATGGAACCCAGAGTATCTAAACATAATTGACGAAATTCCAGGATACAATTGAAAATCACCATCATACCAAGAGCCAAGCAAATCACAACCTGAATAAGAAAAGATCATCAACTGGCCGAAGCCAGTTTGGCTCAGTGGTAGAGCATTGGTCTGCGGACTGAAAGGTCCCAGATTCGATTCCGGTCAAGGGCATGTACCTTGGTTGCGGGCACATCCCCGGGAGGAGGTGTGCAAGAGGCAGCTGGTCGATGTTTCTCTCTCATCGACGTTTCTACCTCTCTATCTCTCTCCCTTTCTCTCTGTTAAAAATCAATAAAATATATTTTAAAAAAAAGAAAAGAAAAAGAAAAGATCATCAACTGATGTCAACATCAGGACAAAGCAAAGGTAACAGTTACCTGATGAGGATTTTATTTATTCTTACTGTGTATATATATATTTTTAATCTTTATTCTTGAAAGTATTACATAGGTCCTCTTCCCCCCCACCATTAACCTCTTCTCCCCACCCAGGCCCTCACCACCCCATTGTTTTATGTCCACAAGTTCATTGGTTGATCTCTTCCCACACACCCTCCCCTGCCTTCCCTCTGAGGTTCAACAGTCCATTCATGCTTCTGTCTCTGGGTCCTGGTTAGGATTTTAAAGCAGACAACATAAACATGCTTCCTTAATAACAAATTCTCTTGAAGCAAATGAAAAAATAGAAAATGTCAGCAAAGAAAATAGAAGTTGTAAATAAATAAACAAACAAACAAAAAAGCCAAATAGAAATTATAGAACTGAAAAATGCAATTGAGGAATAAAAACTCAACTGGATTGTTCAATAACAGAGTGACAATGATGGAAGATTGAAACAATGAGCCAGAAGCAACCATCTCATTTAGGGGGAGAAAATATCTGTGCATAAAGATTAACCGGTATTTCTAAATCCTAAGTTTATACTGAAAGCAAAATTAGCAAAACAGTTAAAGAAATATGAGCAACTAAGTGCTTTCCTCAGAACTATTCTTCCGTTAGCAATGATTGCTTGGTTGAAATCCGATCACCCTCTCAGGGCCTGCTTTCCCTCTCACCTATCCTGAGTCTTCTTTCAATGGTAGGCCCTCCCAGGGCTTTTGTGTCAGGTTGGTGTCCAAAGCCACAGTGTTTTCCTCATTACCACAGACTCTTTCCTTTACCCAGTGCTGCAGGCTGGTGGGCCTGAGAAGGTGGCTGGTCTACCAGATTTTCCTTTTCAAATGGATGCTCTGCTCCTGTTTCCCCTGAGGTCCTTGGATGTGGTCAGGCAGAGAAACAAAACCAAAAACAAGAGACCACTTGGCAGCAGGTAACCTGCATTCCAGACATTTCTTTCTGGCTTTTCCTTTCTTGACCCAGTCTGACAGTGGCCTCTTCTAAGCCTTCTCTGCTTTCCAATGTTCTGATTGGAGAACAGTCTGCCATGGGGTTCCTTTCCTTCCTTCTGCCCCTTTACAACTTAAGATGCAGTGGGTCACCACACTGTTTCATCCTGTTTTTGAAATGTTTTTAAAAGCTAACTTAATGTGTTTTAGCAAAACTTCTTAATCTAACATTAAAAATCTTATTTAAATAAGCACAGAAGTTGGTCCGAAGGTTGTGGGTTATTGTTAAGCTGATTAACATTAAATAAGCACAGAGTTTTTAATTAGGGTAGCTATCAGTTTACACATGGAGGTGTAACATTTACAAAAATTTCTTCTTTATTTTTAATTGATAAATACTTATTTCAGTTTTTCTATAAAAGATTGGACTGTAACATTTATCTCTAAATTCTCTGGAAATAATATTGTTGTTGTTGTTCCACATCTAAGAATATTGTTTCAGAGAGAGTGGAAGGGAGGGAGGGTGGAGGAGAGAGAGAAAAAAAAAGCATCAATGTGAGAGACAGACATCAATTGGTTGCCTTCCGCAGGAGCCCCAACCCAGGGCAGGGCAGGGCATGAACCTGCAGCTGAAGTATGTGCCCTTGACTGGGAATCTGAATCAAACCCGAGACCCTTCAGTGTGCGGGCCAACACTCATACCACTGAGCAACACTGGCCAGGGCTGGAAATAACTTTGACATATGATATAATTTATTTTGATTTGACAAATCAAAGGAAAGAATGCCCTTAATTTTCAGGAGGTTCATGTTGAAGAGTTATGCTCACGATCTCTAAAACTTACTTTCAAGTGTCCAATGTGGCAAAATTGAGTATTTAAAAAATTAAGATAGAGGGCATACAGATGGGATTAAAACTTTTAAAAAGAACGTTGGAGAAGAAAGGTAATAAAACAGTGATGTTTCAGATCTTGTGTGGACCAGTGTATTTCATAAAGTCAGCTCCTCTGAGAAGAAAGAAATCCACACTGATTTAGGTCCTTAAGTTTATTTTCTTAAATCACCACTTCTGTGTACTTAATACCAGAAAAATTAGGTTTGCAAGGGAGAAAATTTTTTCTTTTTGACCACTGGGCATGCCTCACAAATTCATGGCATTTATCCCAAAGAGGGTTGACTTAAGAATGTGAAGAACTTAAGAGAAAACCTCTTCACCGTTAGAAAGACACCCAAGGCTCGTCCCTCAACAAGGGTGGGACACTCGGGCTATCATTGCAAAGAGAGGCAGCACACTGTGATTTCTGAAAACTACTATAAATCTCTAGCCTAACACCAAGGGCGTGGCATAGGCAGAGGATGACCTAGCCCATTGGTACCTACGCCAAAAGTATGAACTTTCCAGACTATTTCAAATGCCCATGTATTAGTGAATTTGATGAGCTGATGGTTGCATCCAGCCCTAGTTGAGTCAACCTTTATGGCTTTTCACACTTACTCAGGGAAATAGAGTAGGAAAGTTGCTCTTACAATAATACCCAAAAGCAATTTGCCACAAAATTAATAGCATTCTATCATGAACCCAGGATTCAGGAAAAAAGATAGATATAGAAATTTATAATTATATATATTATACACATCTATATTATATTATATTGTGCCCTTGTTAGCTTTATTTGACAATTATTTTTACTTTTAAAATATATTTTTTTTATTTTTAGGTAACTAGTTCTTTCTTTTTTTTATATATATAATATATTTTATTGATTTTTTTTATAGAGAGGAAGGGAGAGGGATAGAGAACTAGAAACATTGATGAGAGAGAAACATCGACCAGCTGCCTCCTGCACACCACCCACTAGGGATGTGCCCACAACCAATGAACATGTCCTTGACCGGAATCGAACCTGGGACCTTTCAGTCCACAGGCCGAGGCTCTATCCACTGAGCCAAACCGGTTTCAGCTAGTTCTTTCTTTTGAATATATGTTTATTGAGTTCAGAGAGAAAGGGAGAGAAGAGAGAGATAGAAATATCAGTGATGAGAGGGAATCCTTAATCAGCTGACTCCTGCATATTCACCACTGGGGATTGAGCCTGCAACATGTGCATGTGCCCTAACCGGGAATCAAATCATAACCTCCTGATTCATAGGTCAAGCTCACCATTGACCCATACCGACCAGGCAAGTTCTTTCTTAATTATCTCAGTAATGAGAAAAGAGTAAGAAATATTCATATTCATACTCTTTAGTGGTGACATTTTGCATAGTAGCCATTTTTAAAAAACATATATTTTTATTGATTTCAGAGAAGGGAGGGAGAGAGAGAAACATCAATGATGAGAGAACATTGATCTGTTTCCTCCCGCACATCCCCTACTGTAGGGGACCGAGCCCACAACCCAGGCATGTGCCCTGACTGGAAATCAAGCTATGAACTCCTGGTTCATGTGTCGATGCTCAACCACTGAGCCACACTAGCAGGGCAGGTAGCCTTTTTTTTTTTAATTCAGAAAAATTTTAATTAGCTTCTTTTTAAAATATATGTATTTTTTATAATTGATTTTTGTAAATTGATTTTTTACAGAGTGGAAGGGAGAAGAATAGAGAGTTAGAAACATCTATGAAAGAGAAACATTTATCGGTTGCTTCCTGCACATTCCTCACTGGGGATGTGCCCACAACCAAGGTACATGCCCTTGACCAGAATGGAGCCTGAGACCCTTCAATCCACAGGCTGACGCTCTATCCACTGAGCCAAATCAGTTAGGAATAATTAGCTTCTTTTCTTTAACCATCTTTAAATTTGAAGAAGTAATACAAGTTTTCAGCATTATTTGTAGACTTATCTATACCTAAGAACCCTTGGAGGGCTAAGAAGAAAAGTGATGTGCCAAAGAAAACTCTACGGGAAGCCTAATCATCCAAAACAAACTTAAAAACTCAGGCAACATTTGTCCACATGATAGGAAATAACCAAGTATGTAGACAAACACACACGAAAAAACTAACTGAATCCATTTCCTTAGCTGTTATATGAATCCACCATCATAGGGATACTAGGCTCTATTTATTATATATATTGCCTTCGCCTGAACGACTCAGGGTTCTGAATTCTCTTGAGTATTATTTGATTTAAATTATTGACTCATAGAATATTTTTCTTGGGACCCATATTATGTTATTTTTAGAAAACTCTCTGCTATGAGTCTATTTCACAGAAAACAGAAGATGTAATTAAATCTAAAACACATTCTTGTCTAGTATCAAAACTTTATAGAGGTCTGAGTAGTATCATTAAGTAACAGTCCTCTCTTCAAAACTGGTCTCACAAGTAGAAAGAGTAGCCTCTGAGTCATGAGCAGCACAAGGCAAGGCCCTCTTCTACCCCTGTACTTCCCTTTCAACATCTCTTTCAAAGCCCATGGCTTGACATTAGAGTAAGCTCTCACCAGCTGCTTTCTGAGTGAGCTGGCACCTTGTCTATAGCTCCACACAGCCAAACTCTCCACATATATAATTAATTTCATCTACAAAAACAATAAAACTTCAGCTACTGAAAGGCAGCCTTCCAGAATGCTAAGGTTTTTTATTTTATTTTATTATTTTATTTTATTTTATTTTACTTTATTTTATTTTATTTTTGTTAATCCTCATCGGAAAATATTTTTCCATTGATTTTTAGAAAGAGTGGAAGGGAGGGACAGAAACATTATCCCACATGTGCTCAGACCAGGGCCAGGGATGAGCCTGCAATCCAGGTACATGCCCTTGACCGGAATCAGTTCATTGGCTGATGCTCTATTCCCTGAGCCAAACCAGCTAGGGCCAGAATTCTAAGGTTTTTAAAGTGGGTTTGAACCTGGAAGTAACTATGACCACCTCCATTCTCACACACACGCAAAATAATAATGAAACAGTAATTGAGGAACTGAACATCTAGTAAAACAAACAAAAAACTCCCTCAATCTATGCCTCACACCTACCACACCTGATATTCTGATGTGATTTCTTCATTCATTCACTATTGATTTATTCAACAAACACTTAACTACCATCTATATGTTCTATTCAAGTGGGTGAGGGGATGACAGGAAATTAGACAGACAAAGGCCCTGGCCAGTGACCTCAGTGGTTAGAGAATCAGCCCACACACTGAAAGGTTGCAGGTTCAACTCTGGTCAAGGGTACATAACTTGGGTTCCATGTTTAATCCCCTTCCCTGGTAAGGACATGTTCGGAGGCAACCAATCAATATGTCTCTCTCACATGGATGCACCCAACACCCTCCCTCCCACTCTCTCTGAAAGTCAAAATATCCTAAGGAAAAAATATCCTTGGTTGAGGATTCACAAAAAGAAAAAGAATAAGACAGACAAGGCCTCTGCTCTTACGGAATCTATGTTCTAGGGATGATGGAGAAGATTGATAACTCAACCAAGACAAAAAGATATTGTGACGCGTGAGTGGCTTTATTTGGATGGGAACAGGAAAGGTCTTAAGCTAACACCTGGAAGTGATCAGGAGTCCCCAAGCCCAGATCCAAGGACACACAAGCCAGCGACAGAAAATTTAAGAGCCATGGCTCGGGAGGTAAAAATAAGCTTAGTGTGTCGATGGAAAAAGGCTACAGCATGGGAGCAAGAAAGTGTGGTAGGCGGTAAGATTAGAGTAGAACCTCACAGCCACAGGAAGTAGTTTTGTTTCTATTCCACGTGCAATGGGTGCCACTGGAGGATTGTAAGCAGAAAAGTAGCTCGTATTTTATTTATGTTTTAAAAAGATTGTTCTGACTCCTTTTACAAGAATGGACTGTAGGAGGCAAGATAGAAGCAGGGGACGAGTTAGGAGGCTATTACAGAGTACAGCTTGGAGCAAGCCTTTATGGAATAAACGATGCATTTGGACTGCCTGTAATATTTATAAAAGACCATGTCATCAGCACCATCACTGAAGTAAATGGGAGAACCAGGGCAACAAGAGAAAGTGAGGAGAGAAGTTGAGGGAAGAAATTGGGAAAGATCTGAATCTATGAATGGGCGGTGTGTAATGAGCAGAGGCATAAGAGCCTTCAGTCTGCAGACCAATAAACACTCTAACCACTGATCCAAACCAGCTAAGGGCAAGCCACTTAATAGTACCTAAACTCTTTTTTAAAAATTGACCGCCTAGTCGAAACTGGTTTGGCTCAGTGGATAGAGCGTCGGCCTGCAGACTGAAAGGTCTGGGGTTCGATTCTGGTCAAGGGCATGTACCTTGGTTTCGTGCACATCCCCAGTAGGGGGTGTGCAAGAGGCAGCTGATTGATGTTTCTCTCTCATCAATGTTTCTAGCTTTCTATCCATCTCTCTTTCTCTCTGTAAAAGCTCAATAAAATATATATATATATTTTAATTGACCGCCTAAAGAAAAAGACAACAATGGTAAGACACATGACCAAAATTATATGAAAAGTGAGAGGAACAAATTTGAAGTCTTGCATTGTAAAATCTTACCCATGTAGGAAGTAAGATATTAGTTGAAGGTACTGTGGTAAGTTAAAGATGGGTATTGTAAATTCTAAAGCAGCCACTAAAAGAATTAAAAAGAACTGTAATTAAAAAAGCAAATAGTGGTGATAAAATGAAATCAAAATGATGTGACTCAGTACACAAGAAGGTGAAAAAAGGAGGGGAAGAGGGACAAAGAACAGATGAAAAACAATTAGCAAGATGTGAGTTTTTAACTTAATTATGTCAATAATTACATTAAATATAAATAATACAACACAAATAAAAGTCAGATCAACAGATTGAATAAGTAGTAAGATCTAACTTTAGACTATTTTCTTCAAATACAAAACAATATAAGACAAGTATGAAAATGCTTGAATGGGAAAAGAAACTCTTTAAAAAAAACTAGCATATTTGAAAACAAATCAGACTTTCTACAAATTAAAAATATACTATTTTTTCTAAAAACAAAATGGATAGATTTAACATATACATAATCAAAGGAGAATTAGCAAACAGGATTAGAATAATTATTCAGGAGTCATCATAAAGAAACAAGATAATTGTAAAAGAGATGTTATGACAAGTTATAAAAATAGAGTAGGAAGGACTGACATAAATCTAATTAGAGTTCCAAAAAGAGACAAGAGAGATTTTGGCAGAAAAAAATATTAATGACAGCCGAAACCGGTTTGGCTCAGTGGTAGAGCGTGGGTCTGCGGACTGAAAGGTCCCAGATTCGATTCTGGTCAGGGGCATTTATGTTGGTTGGGGGCACATCCCCAGGGGGGGTGTGCAGGAGGCAGCTGGTCGGTGTTTCTCTCTCATCCACGTTTCTAGCTCTCTATCTCTCTCCCTTCCTCTCTGTAAAAAATCAATAAAAATATATTTTAAAAAATATTGATGACAAAACTGTTAAATTTTTCTTAAAATATAGTGCTCAGTTTCAAGAAGTCTTATAAATCCAAGCAGGATAAATCAAAAGAAACCATAACTAGATATTTCATAGTAAAATTTAAGAAGACTGCAAAATCAAAGAGGATTTTAAAGGTTGTCAGAGGAGTGAAAATTAGTTGGACAGCAGGAAAAAAAAAATGCCAGAAGGCAATAAATATATTATAGTCAATGTGTTAAAGAAACAATATCTCAAAACCTTTAAAAAATATCCTTTAGTTTGTAGATTTCATAGTGACAATATTCCCTTGAATTTGGGGAATTGAGATAAGGGTACTCATTATCACCACTTATACTCAAAATTATATTAAAATTTTTAGTTAGTGAAGAAATATAAGGTGAAAAAGCACAAAGATACAAAAGGGAGAAGCAAAACTATCATTATTACAGGTGGCATGGTTGAATACAGAGAAAACAGAAAAGAATGTATAGGTAAATTATTAAAATTAATAGGAGCTTAGCAGTGTAGCTGGATATAAAGTTAACATACAAAAATGAGTTGCATTTTTATAGGCCAGCAATAAACAGATAAAATGAAGTTTAAAAAATGCCATTCTGCCCTAGCCGGTTTAGCTCAATGGATAGAGCATCAGCCTGCATACTGAAAGGTCCCAGGTTTGATTCCTGACAAGGGCACATGCCTGGGTTGTGGGCTTGATCCCCAGTGGGGGACATGCAGGAGGCAGCCAATCAATAATTCTCTCTCATCATTAATGTTTCTATCTCTCTTTTCCTCTTCTTTCCTCTCCAAAATCAATAAAAGTATATTTAATTATTTTAAAAAAGCCATTTCCAATCATAGGAAATATATGTATGTGTGTATATATATATATATATATATATATATATATACTTAAGATAAATCTAACAAAAAATATGAAAAACTTTTATGGAGAAAATCATAAACAGTTTGAAACATATTAAGGAAGGCTTAGGGTAGTTGAGATTTGCTTCCTAGCAATTGTCATTGATTTGACTTGGGTAAACTCTTATAAAAATTTAAAAAATGAAAAAAAGGTCTAAATACTAGTAAATGGACATGTATATCATATTCCTAGTTTAGAGGGCTTATTGTTAAAATGTTAATTTCTAATAAAGAAAGTAGGGACTTGTCTTACCAGTTAACATTTACTGTAAAGTTGTTGTAATTAAGACAGTGGGATTTGAGCTCAGATTAGACAAATAATCTATGGAAGAGAATGAAGACCTATGTATATAGCTATCTATATATCGATATATAAAAGCCTACTTAACTGAGCAACTGAATGACTGGTTGACCAGTTGCTATGACATGCACTGACCATGAGAGGGCAGACACTCAATGCAGGAGCACCGCTCAGAAGCCCAGGAAATGCTGGGTTCAGGAGCTTCTCCCACCACTGCAGCAGCCCTACTGAGCAGAGGTGGTGGCAGGCACAGGGGAGCCAGGATAAGCCGCAGCAGCGTGTGCTCCTACCCAGCCACCTGCTGCTTTGCACACTATTACATCTCCCGAGGGGTCCCAGATTGCAAGAGGGTGCTGGCCAGGCTGAGGTACCCCACTAGTGCATGAATCTGTGCACCGAGTCTCTAGTGTAGAAAGTGTAGAATAAAAGAAGCAAGTCTTTCATACAAGTACAAAATATAAAAACAGGCAAGACTAAATATATTCGTTCATTAGTTGAGCATGCACACATTTGTAGCAAAAATATAAAGAAAACAGTAATTAGTAGACAAAATGCATGGAAACTTTTCTCAGGGAAGAATGGAAGGGAGTGGAATTGGGGAGAGGCATACATTCTCAATGCTTCGATTTATAACTTGGTAGATATGTAAATGAATATTTTTTATTATTTAAAATGTACATATATATTTTAAATTATCTTATGTGTATATTGTAGATTTCTAAACACACACACACAAACAAATTTAAAAAATTTTTAAAAAATAACAAATCTTCACTTCTATTCAAGATGGAATAACAGAGGCCAAATTTATCCCATTGCCCGAAACAACAGCCAAAAAAAAAAAAAGGGAAAAATATATGAAACAATGGTTTTAAAACACTGAATGTCAGTCACTGAGGGATAGTTGTCCCTGAGAACTAGGAAACAAAGGAGGTGAGCCCCACAATTAGCCCCTCTTATGGTTTGAGAGCTTTTCTAGCTGGAGGATTAAGAGGGGAATTCACACAGAGCCTGGGAGACATCAACAAAAGTCCTGGAGACCAGTGTAGCCCCAGTTCACAGGACCAAGGCCCAGAAGCAGAAAGGCTGCATGGAGAAAGACCAGAGATCTGCAGACAGTCCCCTTTGAGAACTCAGCAGAGTTCTGATGCACACATGCAAACGCGGAAAACATCCAAATTTGGGGGAAGAACCATGTGAAAGAACCCACGGGGACAGTATGGAGCCATGGGAAAAGATACACCAGAGGATGGTTTATGACTGACTCCTGTATGCCAGGTAAACTGTCATGTATATCTTATTTTTACAAGGACCTGTAAGATAAAATAGATAAATAACACCCTCATTTTACAGAAAAGGAAGTTGGGGCTCCAGAAGGTAGGACATGCAGGCTTACACAGGTAGTAAATGTCAATGCCAGGACTCAAGATTAAGTCTTCTAACCAAAACACACATGTCTTTTGTAGTTTTCTGTGCTCTCTCTCCTTACTCCATAGCCTGCGGTAGACAAAATTTAGAGAGAATTAGCTTTTGTTGACTTACTTGCTGGAAATCTCCTCCCTCCCTTACCAAACAATTGCTTCAAACTTGCACAGGACACTTAAAACGTACTCCATGTATCTTAGGAATGCTGCAGCTTTCCTTCATCCTTTAATTCAAGGTCAACCTTCTTTAGAGGAGGGTTATGGTTTTGGATTCATTGAAAAATGAATTGAGTACCTATGGTACACCAGAACAAACTTTGTAAAAACATTTACACAGGGTTTTAAATATTTAATTTTTTTAATTAAAAAAATTTATTGTTTAAATTATTACATATGTCTCCTTTTCCTTCCATTGACCTTCCCCCAGCCACTCCCACCCTGGTTGATTTTTTTTTAATGAATATTCTCCCTACAAAACCTTTTCCATCTTCAAGAATGTAAGCGAAATCCAGATGCCTTAATTGAGTCTTCCCTGAAGTCAGCATCAGATAACATCCCACAAGGTTTGGTGGAATGAATGAATGAAAACTCTATCTGAAGAATCGTGGAGCTGGTGATAGTGTGGGCTGTCTCAAATTGAGCAATACCAAGGAGGTGTCCTTACTCTGGATCACTGGAATCCTGAATCTAGATCCAAAATCTCACATTTTTGTTTGTGCAGTTTTCCTGGGGGAAACTAACAGGTTTCTACAGATTTCAAAAGGAGTCTGTGACCCAGTGAAGATAAGAAACTTTTACTCAATACCAGTAGTTTTCAAAGTATAGCCTCTGGGCCGCCGCCACCAGCAGCAGCACCAGGGACATCTTGTTCAAGCTTCAAGGGCTTCAACCTCTGCTAGACTCGAGGAATCTGAGGCTCGGGCCCTGAGATGCTTGTTTTCAGGAGCCCTCCAGGGAATTCTGATGCATGCTGAAGTTTGAGAACACTGCTCTAAGCTTCCCTGGATTTACCTCAGAAAGCCACTAGTTCTCATCTGGCAGACAAAGGCTTTCCCTCATCTTCATAGAACTCCTCCCCACCCCACGCCCCTTCCTTTTTTTTTTTTTTTTGTCTTGTTCAAGCTCATCTTGAACATTCTACTTAATTCGGGAAGCTTTCCAAGCCTGGTGGAATTAAATTTCGTTTCTCCCATCCTCTCCCATCTGGAAAGAGCCACCTCCCCCAACTCCCACCCTATCTCAGCATAGGATATTCACATTGTTTCTTAAAAGAAAAATAAATAAATACAGAAAACCAGAATCAAAACTTCAAACCAACCATAAAAAGCACTTGGTGTGTGTTTAGACAATATGTGCATAAACATGTGGCATATTTGTTTTAGAGCTTAAACATCTGGATTAAAGGGACTATAATATATATATTATATATTATATACACACACTCATGGGCAACATAAGAGCCAAATATATTTTCAAATGCTGGATAATAGTAAAAATTCACAGGTCTGGGTTTAACTAGCACTAATGTACTTGCTTGCATTTAAACATGTTCACCAGAGGTTATGTCCTCATGGTGCTCTAGCCACTGCATGGAATATATATAAGCCTTGACCGCTATTCCCATGGTCACTCCCCTGCGGCATTCTGTGCTTCTGGCTTGCCTTTCCCTGGGAAGAAAATCTGAAAACGTTCTTGGTACGGAGCCATGCTCCCATCTGGGATAAAGATTAAGAAAAGAGGGAGGGAGCTTTTGTTCAGGTTATAAATGCCAGATGCTGCCACATTAATGGTCCTACACATCCCAATGGTGCTTATTTCAAACATTTGGTTTAAACTCTCCTCTCTAAAGAATGCGCTGGTAACTGCCAAGAGTCACAGAGGAGGGACTCACTACATTCACGAACACTTACTCCAAAATTGCCACTGATAGGATAAAGGGAAATCCCTAGACCGCATGGTGGTTTATCAGCTTTCACATAGCACAATGTTCCCCAGATTGGAGACTTCCATACTCTAGGGAATCATGAGAATTTTTAAAGAGGTCACCATGTCGGCTTTGAGCCAACAGAACATAAACCACCATCAGTGAAAGGCAATTTAGCCTCAGAGTCACTATTGACTGATAGGAAACCACTCAGTGGTTATAAATAAAAGAGCTCTTTAACTATTTTCCTTGCAGACGCTGAGGAACAGCAAATGGGTCAAAGCTGATGTGCAGAAAAAAAGTAGGGGGAAAAACTGTGACAGGTAACAAATTAAAGAGAGAAAAGAACAGTCAAAACAGAGAATGTGAAAAGAGTAAGCAGGGAAGAGGGGGAAATAGTGCAACAGAACCAACTCAGTTTTTACTTACAGTAATAATTTCAGGCACAGCCTCCAAGAGAGAAATAGTTATGAAGGAGTCTAACTAAACTCTATGAGATCAGCCCTCACCAGTGTGGTTCAGTTGGCTGAGTATCATCCCATGCACGAAAGAGTTCTCCATTTTGATTCCCCCTTAGGGCACATGCCAGGATTGTGGGCTCCATCCCCAGGAGGGGGCTTGCAGCTAGATGATCGATGGTGCTTTCTCACTGGTGTTTCTCTCCCTTCCTTTCTCTCTCTGGAATCAATTAAAAACGTATTTGTTTTTAAAAATCTATTAGATCAGTATTACTGATTTCTCCTTTTGCCTTAAGTTCCAATAGCCCAGCGCTATTACTGACATTGTCTTTATTTAAAATTTTGTTCATTATGGATTGTAATTTTTAAAAATATTGTGTTAAAATATCATGTATCTTGATTACTGAGTTTTGGGGCATCCCTTAAATTTCACAGCCAACTCAAATGTCTCACTTGCCTCATCCTAGTCCTGGCCCCATAGATCGTACTGTTCCTCTGAATTTGTTGGATACTATCAGAATAAGAGATGGAGAAACGGAGGTGTTTCTTTCAAATGGAGAGTCTAATTAAGTGTCTGGGTTCAGCTCAACATAGATTTTTAAGGCTGGAAGCTCTCTTGGGAAGTTATTATGGGGTTGGAGAAATGCTTGCATCTTGAGAAATTAAGATGTGAAGACTTATTCTGAATAAAATTTCTTCCCAGTGTTCATTTACATTTTCTTGCCAAAGCCATGCAAGCAATATTCTCATGGTTACCTCTTGCTCTGTCACAGACATAAGGCCCCAAGGTGAAACCAAAGAATTGTCCTGCCATGTCTGATGAGAAGGGCAAACCAGGAACACAGCAACTTCCAGGTTTAAGTTGTGATCCCCGGAGCAAGTGTAAGATGATTCAAGAAAAACATGCGTGGACTGTCAATCTGTCTATCCATGTGGGAAAGGACACACGGATCACAGTTTATACATATCATAGCCGGATTTAGAGACTCCATCAGGAGATTACATAAAATAATTTATCATTATTTTAAAATATATTCTTATTTATTTCAGAGAGGAAAGGAGAGGGAGAGAAATATCAATGAGAATCGTTGTTCGGCTGCTTTTTGCACGCCCCCTACTGGGGATCAAGCCCACAACTTAGGCATGTGCCCTGACCAGGATCAAATAGTGACTTCCGGTTCATAGGTCGACACTCAACCACCCAGCTACACCAACCAGACCAGAAAAGCATTTAAATGAAGAAAATCCTTATGGAATAAGACTAAAGTGGCTGACAAGAAATTTTGATGTTACCTTTCAAAGAAATGTACAATTTCAAATAAAATTTCAAATGTGCGTGATTCCAACAGTTGATACATGTTAACAATAATAGTTTTTATTATCTTGTCACCATTTGTTAAGGGAGAACAGAGTACTAAGCATTTTATTTATGTAACTTTTTAAACATTCATAATAACCGTGAACAGGAGACTTTTCTATCCCCATTTTCCATATAAGGAAACTGAAAGTTAGCAAAGTGACTTGCCCCCAGCCAAACCAAGCAGTTCGTTAGTCGTGGGTGAGGCCAGATATTTAACTTTAGTCTCTCTAATACCACAATCATTGTGCTTTTCCTCTAAAAGAGACTACACACCACGTGCTAAGTCTGCTTTGCCACTTCATGAACTGGAAACTAAAAACAGTTTTTACATCTTTAAGTGGTAGAAAGAAATCAAAGGAAGAATGCTATTTTGACACATGAAATTTACATTTCAGTGTCATAAATAAAGTTTTATTGGAAGCCAGCCACATCTGAACATTTTCTTTTTGTCTCTGTTACATTTGCACTACAATGGCTGAGTTGAGTAGTTGATTCAGAGACCTTACAGGGTACTATCTACTATCTACTATTTACTATCAGGCCTTTTAAGACAACATTTGTAGACCCTCTCCAGTAGATCTTAATGTTCCGTCAATCTGCTCAAATGACTTTCTTCTTAAATAACAGTCGCCATGGAAAAGAAAAACTAAACAAGCACGTCAATGTGACTGCTGGTTTCTTGATAAGCCATGAATTTCTGCCAAACCCAGGACTGATTATAGGAATCATATGAAGCCAAGAGAGCTCACACTTAAGTCACAGCAAAAGAATATTATTCCAAGCTGTATAATTCTATGAATAAAGAATAACAAAATTATGGCAAGGTAAACATCACCACACCACAATGCGAACAAAATGAAAAAGCTATTGCAAAATTCTCTCTCTAAATACCTACTTTTAAATGTCTACTTCCAATGGATTTCTGCAGCCTGCATTTCCTCTGACAGTCACTCAGCTGACCTGGTATTTCAGACATCATTGCATAAAATGTTCTGGGAAGCCAACAGGCAGTTTCACTGCCCTAGGTCTTGCCCCCGAGCATTATTCATAATGCTAATGTCATCACTGGGAGCCAGCTGTATTCCCATCATCCCCTTCAAACAGTGAAAGGAAGAAATCCGGAGAACTTCTATCCCAGGGACCTCAGGGGTAAGGCTGAGAGCAATACTTCAGTTCACAGCAACCAGGGATAACCTGCTTCTCCAGCTCTTATTTCCTGAGCCTCAGAGCAGCCTGGCTTTTCCTCCAGTGCTTTTCCCGTGGAACCCTCCACTCCAGCTCACAATATTTTTTATGACTCTTGCCAACCACCAGAGGCATCCATTGAACGAATCTGAACTATTGTTATGCTTTTTCTTGGATAATGAGGTAGAGATATCTATGCCAAAATCAGTGTTCTTGGGTAGTTCTTTTTCTTCTGATCTTTAGTCTTTTAACTTCTTTCCCCCCTAATCTTTGGCCTTAGTTTAAATCATCTTTTCACAGGAAAAATATTCCCAGCAACCTAAGAGCACAACCAACTTTCCATGAAAATAAACTTTATTTCTCCATTCCTCTGGCCTCCCATTTTTTGACACATTTGATATTCTCGATAGTCTGCCAAAGTCAAAGTACTTGCAAAAATGCCTCGTGCACCAGTCTGGTTTTCAGCCCAACTTGCTACGATGCAGTTGAAGTTTGACAGGCAAGCAGAAAGGAAATGACTTAAATCAGAAGCAGGCTTGATTTAAAACTGTCTTGTCTGTGTGGTTGTTTGCTTTTCTCCTGGATGATTCCAGAAAAAATAAAATACGATTCTCGTGAGTGCCTGCTTTGGAAGTTGTTTTTTCCCTTCTTTGTCATTCTCTGTGTGACTCCCACGGGTCGTGGAAGAGAATTTTCCTGGAGCTAAAGGAAGAGAAGAGCCTGTGAAAGACCCAGTTTGCTCTCACTAATTTAACTCTTTTTCATCCGTGGGTGAGCTGTCTGGTCAGCCAGCAATGGAAGCATTGTTCAAAGCTCACCTGTTTCCTTGAGTCCCCTTTAGTTTAGAACCAAGACTGGTCTGAAAAGTTCTCTTTAAGAATCTTGATAATGATGCCAGAAACGACTCAGAAAACTAGATGGTGCAGGACAAACCTTTAAATTTTAAATTACTTACGGAAGGAAAACTAGCTTAAAAATAAAGAAGACAAAGCCCAATGAGAGCAAAGATAACCCTTTAAAATGTGGGAAGAAGCTGAGTCAGACCCTGTCAGCAAGCTTCACTGAGGCCAGGGGACTTGTAGCAACATGATTTTTTTTTTTAATTAAAAAAAACCTACATAGCAACTTTTATCCAAGGATCCCAAAGTAGTCCACAAAAGTAAAATCATCTAACATTCCATTGGAGAGGTAGGTTCAGGATATTACCATTGGCTCTCTCCTAGTAAATCAGGGTTTCTCAACCTTGGCACTATTGACAATCGGGGCTGGATGATTCTTATTTTTTTTTTTTAATATATTTTATTGATTTTTTACAGAGAGGAAGGGAGAGAGATAGAGAGCTAGAAACATCGATGAGAGAGAAACATCGACCAGCTGCCTCTTACACACCCCCAACCGGGGATGTGCCCGCAACCAAGGTACATGCCCTTGACCGGAATCGAACCCGGGACCTTTCAGTAGGCCGACGCTCTACCACTGAGCCAAACCGGCTTCGGCATGGATGATTCTTAGTTGTAGGGGCCGTCCTGTGCAATGGAAGATGTTTACCAGCATTTCTGACCTCTACCCATGAGATGCCAGTAGCACTACCTTCCCTTCCCCCAGTTGTGACAACCAAAATTGTCTCCTGATATTACTATGTGTCCTTTGGGGAACCCCTGGTTGCGAACTACTGTTCTAAATGAACAAACCAACACACAGAGCTGTCAAAAACTAACACAAGCTGGGCCAGTGTGGCTCAGTGGTTGAATGTCACCCTATGAACCAAGAGGTCACGGTTTGATTCCAGGTCAGGGCACATGCTCAGGAGGCAGCCGATCAATGATTCTAATCATTGATGTTTCTATTTCTCTCTCCCTTTCCCTTCCTTTTTGAAATCAAGAAAAACTTTTTTTTTTAATCACATAAAAGTGACCAGCCAAAAGGCAGTTGTCAAATTGGAAGAAGAAAATGATGGCTCCCAAGTCCCCAGCATGTGACCCTTACCACCACCACTGCTTCCTACCTCCATGGAAACTCATCTGAGTCCCCAATTCATTCCTCAGGTTGATTATTTCTGAAAATACATCCGCTAAGAGTTATCAGTATCAGTTTTCCCTCACGCTATATGGAAGACTTAACTATGCTGAGTATGTCTGATTAGTGTTACTCTCCTGGGAGTCACTAAGTGGGTTCTGAGACTGAAAGTCCGTATAGCATAAAATGGACCCAAAGCAACCCTGTCCTGTACATGAGAATAACTTCTAGCTTAAGGCCTTTACTAAGAGCAGAGCTGCTTGTGGGCAGGATGGGGGAGATGAGGAGTCCACAGAATGATTTAGCCAAGCAGGTGAATGCTCTTAGGTTTGTTAAGTCCCTCAACTACATTAATTTTTTTTCACAGCACTTCTTGTAAAGGATTGCAACATGCTGTCAATTTATTTATTTAATCAAAACACATCATTTGCATACAAATTTTTCAATGTGTCCATGCTTGTCTCCTGATAAATTATCAAATGCCTGTTTCCTCCCTCCCTCTTCTTTGTTCACATCAGCGGGTGAACTTGCTGATCTTTCCAAGTGAGTCAGTGAGGACAGGTACAGATTAATGAACCACATCAAGCATTTTGGGAATAGAGACAAGTGTGAAAACTCATTTTTATAACTTGAACTCTGGGAGACACAGAAGAGGAGTGAGGTGGCATGCTGGTGTAAGTAACTATTGCACAAAACTGGACATAAACCTGCACCACTCTGCTCTACATTTATTCACTGGACACGTGTTGAGTACCCACTGGCTTCAAGGTGCTGTGCTGATACTAAGGAGAATACAAGAATGCCAAGAGTCAGGTTCTGCTTTGATTGCTCCGCCTCCCCTCCCCCGGGGCCAACAGAAAAACTATTGCATATGCATAAGTAATTATACTGTGAGGCAGAAGGCAATCAGTGCTTAAAGAGGAATAGGCAAAGTGTGTGTTTTTGGCAATCACAATTTTGGGTCCCACCATATCACAAACTATTCAGTTTTCATCTTGAAGGAAGAGCTTGTATGAAGTAAAAGGAGCCCTAGATTCGGTATAAAAAACTCTGGGCTGAATCATAGTTCTGTCATTCTCTAGCTGCATACTTCTGAGCATGCTACTTAACCTCTCTGAGCCTTCATCCCTTTTCCTACAAAAAGAGAACATGGTAACTATGAACAGCATAATGTTAAACTTTCAGACAAATGTTACAATTTCTAAAGTTGGGATTTCAGAGTAGCTGTACTTTGCTTACTGCTTACTTTGTGTATATTATCTTTGACCTGCACAATAATCCTATGGGAAAGGCACCACTGTCCTCCTTTTATAGATAAGAAATTTGAAGGCCGGAGACTTGAAGTGATTCATCTGAAGTCACACGGCTGGCATTCAACAGACTGCTGAGTCTACTGAACCTAGGCCTATGGAACTCAAGAGCATGAGTAATTTCCATATCTCCATGTTGCCATTTCACCATAGTCTCTATTTTTCATAAAAGAACAACTTGGGTAAACAAGTTACTGATATGGCACTCATTGAAATATGGGGATTGATAAAATAACCAACAAGAAAAATATTGACTTAGCATATTTCAAGAAAAACAAACAAACAAATTTAAGTTACTCTCCACAGTATTCTCAAATCAGACAAGGCAACTTAGAATTTGAGACAAAAAGTGTGAGCATCCTTGCAGAGATCCTCATCCTACACTTTCTTTGTTTGAATGCTCAAGCAGATTGAGGGCCTGAAGACTTTGGGCGCTCTCCCGGGTTTATGTTTGAGCTCGGAGCATAGCAGGCTGCTCTTACCCACAAAGGAAGAAAGGACCAGGCTATCACTGAATTCTGGAAGATGAAGAAGAGAAAGAATTAGGTAGCTATTTTCAAGAAATGAATACATTTTCCTACTAGCAAATCATAGTATGACATATGAGGTGGAAATAATCTACTTGTATGTATTACAGACTAAAATGTTGCTTTTCTGGGAGAGAACAGGAATCCTGAAAAATATTCAAAGCCAATGAGGATTTTGAGAGACTTCTTTATAAAGTAGTCTGTTATGGGCTGGCTGCATACAGCTATTTTATTTAATCCTTAGGACAGGAATGTGAGCACATGCTGTACACTATTTTGCAGATGAGAAAATTGAGGTGCAATGAGCCTTGCGCTTTTCCCACGGTATCTCTGGAGTAGTCATGTGATGCTTTATGAGAACTGGCCAACTTCAACATGGAAGGGGCCCTCTCGGCTTTTTAAATATATATTTATAGTTTATTGATTTTTTATTTTATTTTTTTTACAGAGAGGAAGGGAAAGAGATAGAGAGTTAGAAACATCAATGAGAGTCATCGATCAGCTGCCTCTTGCACGCCCCCTACTGGGGATGTGCCCACAACCAAGGTACATGCCCTTGACCAGAATCGAACCCGGGACCCTTCAGTTTGCAGGCTGACACTCTATCCACTGAGCCAAACTGGTTTCAGCTGAAAGGGCCCTCTCTGGCTCCCCCTAGCCTGCCTTGTTCCCTGAGCACAGAAGCACTTCCCACTCACCTGCTCTGCATTGCTCTGCTCCAGCTCCATTAGGCACGCACAGGGAACAACAGCTGGTAGCGTGAAGCAGCACTCACTATTTCCAGTAGCCAATGACCTTTGAACTGACCAATGTTTGCAGCCAACACACAATCATCTGCAAAAGGCTTGTACATCTCCTTGGAAAACTCCTGCCGCAGAGGTGTATTCCCACAATACAAGGGAACAAATTTGCACAATGTAAGGGAATTTTCATCTCTGCCTAAGCAAAGAATTGGGAAGATAAATCTGTAAGTGGAAAAGAATCCTATGAGGCCTCCAAAGCCAAAGAGAAGTTCATTTTCTTTGGATCATCTATTACTCCCCTTCAGTAGGGCAGATTATTGGGGTTGCCTGGAACCTCTAACCTTACTCCACCACTGAAAACTAGGTATTAGTCTATTTTTATAGATGATGACAATAAGTCTCAGAGGTTAAGCAACTTGCCCCAGGTTACACACTGTGGGGAGGTGCCAGATTTTCAACCTTACTTACCTTTGGTTAGGCCCTCCCCTCCCATTAAAACAAACAGCACAGTGAAATGAGGGGAAACACTCCTTCTCTTTAAATGCATGACTAAAAAGTTAAAACTCTGGCTCAATTATCCAGCCTTACACTTTGTCAGCTACCCTACAGCGAATATTACATTTTATTCTTGTCCTTTCTCTATATCTAGTAAGCCAGTGTTTTTCAACCTTTTTTGGGCAAAGGCACACTTGTTTCATGAAAAAAATCACGAGGCACACCACCATTAGAAAATGTTAAAAAAATTTAACTCTGTGCCTATATTGACTATATATAAAGTAATTCTCTTGAATAGGAATCAAATAAACACAAAGAAAGTATTTTATAATTACTTTATTATGAAATATTAAGTAAACAAAATAGTGAAAAATTATAAAATTCTTGTCTTGTCTGCACCTACGGCACACCAGGCAACGTCTCGCAGCACACTAGTGTGCCGCGGAACAGCGGTTGAAAAACGCTGTAGTAAGCTTCAGGCCCCTGTCAATGTGAGTGCGCATGAACTAAAGAATAATGTTAAGAGTAGTTCCAACATATAGCACTGCAAAAATAAAATCAAAGTGGGAAAACAACGTCAAGATATATGATTCATCCTTAGCTAGTTTGGCTCAGTGGTTAGAGCGCCAACCTGTGGACTGAAAGGTCCTGGGTTCTATTCCTGCCAAGGGCACATGCCCGGGTTGCAGGCTCGATCCCCAGTAGGGGGTGTGCAGGAGGCAGCTGATCAATGATTCTTTCTTATCATTGATGTTTCTAACTCTCTCTCCCTCTCTTCCTCTCTGAAATCAATAAAAAAATATATTAAAAAAAAAGATACATGACTCATTCCAAGTCAAACAGAAAAGAGTTTTCAATTAAAAAACAACAACACACAACTTAGATCATTTATTAATACCAGCAATAAAAATTACCATTAGGTATTAATTACATTTGCTCTAATTTAGAAAGTAAAAATCATTCTTCCTATATCAAGCTGACAAAACTAAAACCAAGCAAGCTGTTCAAGACCAATGGCCTAGTAAGTGCTAAAACCTGGATTCAAACTAGAACTTTCTTGCTTATAAACCTATATCCTTCCTACTGCACTAATATCCGTAACATATACTGTTACATATACAACCTTCATATAATGACTTCTGTTTACATATACAACCTTCACATAATGACTTCTCAATTCCTCATAAACATTAGGTGGTGGAAAGTCACAAGACCGAGAAATCCGAACGGGTCCAGTGTCCTGAAGTTTTCACCCTGGACTGTCTTAGGCCTCAAAATTTTCACCCTGCCATCAGCCCACCAGAAATATTAAAAATTATTAATTTCAAGAGCAAGCTGGATTGGACAGGATAATAACCAATTAACTTGGGGGAAAACATCCTGACAGATGCTTCAGTCAAAAGAACATACAGCCCTATCCGATTTGGCTCAGTGGATAGAACATCGGCCTACAGATTGAAGAGTCCCGGGTTCAATTCCAGCTAAGGGCTTGTACCTAGGTTGCAGGGCCCTGGTCAGGGCTCGTGCAGGAGGCAACCAACCAACCAACCAACTGATGTGCTTCTCTCACATTGGTGTTTATCTCAGTCTTTCCCTCTCTTCGAAAATCAGTGGGGGAAAAATATCCTCGGGTGAGGATTTAAAAAAAAAAAAAAAAAAAAAAAAAGAGTATGCAAGTGGCAATGTGAGGGCAATGGAGACCAGAAAAAAAATGGCCTCATGGCCAAGGTCAACCCAACTGTTGGACCTAGATGCACTCCCCATCTGATGCATGGAGAATGGCTTATAAAAGATCTTTCAACAAAGCAATGCTAAACTGATCATATGGCTCAGAGATCCCAGCTGCTAGTACAGAAAATACATTTGCAAGAGAGGGCTAGTGTCTATATTGTGTCTTCAAGAAGTAAATGGAGTCAAAATCCTTATTCCTCAGCCACAAACTGTTGCTGTAACAAAAGGACATATAGAGTCATGGTATGCTCAGGTATTTTGTCACCCACTGAGGTTCCGACCCGAAATCTCTCTTCTTTTGTGGAGCTGGGTAGGCACAGCGGTCTCCAGCTTAATTAAGGCTTAGCCTAGAAGTAGGCTGAACTTTCTGAGAACAGGGTACTAGCGAAAACCTTGAACTAACAAAATCTTGAGTGCTTGTTAAAACCTGGATTGATTACCAGGCTCCACCCTCAGAAGTTCTTATTCAGTAGATCTGGGGTGGGGCTGAGAATCTTGAATTTCTGGGGTGGGGCCTGGGAATTTGCATGCCACATTCTCTGGCGATGCTGATGCAACTGGTCTGGGAACCACATTTTGAGAATCGCTATCTGAGATGCACACTCAGACTTTGTTCCCAGGGTCCCACATCTCCAAATGCCGAAGGAGACAAGACAAATTCAAGAAAAGAGCACCGGGACAAGAACAGCTGGTGAATGGCCCCTTTCCCAGAGCGCTACTCAGTCTTTTCCAGGACTGCTTCAGTCCCGCTTTTCTTTGAACAAACAACAGGGGAAGAAAAACAAATTAAGAAAACAATCTGGAGAGCAAAATAAGCTTCCCTCCCCTCTCAAAGGAATAGGAAAAAAAATGCTAACCTTGCTCCTGTCCAAGAAACTCCACTCCTTATCACAGTGACCCAGCTATTGGTCTTTCTTTCCGTGGGGGAGTCCACGTAAGCTTAAATGCATCACTAACAAGGTAAACAATCACAAGCTGTATCAGATGAACTACATTTTGCAGAAAATTATCCTAAAATAAAGGAATTGACACACACATCTACTAAAGACATCCCTCCAGAAATTGTTTTTGACCATTCGAGAGGAGCATGCACTAAAATGAATCAACACACCAACCACATAGTAACTCCTCAATTATTTTTTTTTTCTCTTTGGATCTATGGTTTTTTAAAGTGCTTTAACCCAGCAAATTAGAGAGGTTGGAGTTAATTCTATAATGTATTAGACCATTGCTGGAATAGCTATTGATTTTTTTTCCCCCCTCAAATGACTCAATTAAGGAACATGTACAAATAAATTATCACGTCTTCCAGCTTGAATGGTAATTTATTAAGTTTTAGGGGTTAGGGCCTGTAAAATATATTTAGCTTGGAAGATGTGTTACAGGCTGGAATGTTTGTGGGAAATATTCTCTACATGAAGAATTCCTGCTCCAAAATGCCTGGATTAATGAACATAAACAGCTTTGAGGAAAAAGGGAGCAGCATCTCACGTCTGGCAGGACCCTGGCAGGGTTCACTGGAAACTCTCATGCAAGCCAAGCACAGCGAAGCCAGGCCTCTTCCATTCAGGGCTGGTCCAGTTCCAGGGAAACGCCCTAGGCTTAGGACAGTTCTAGAAAAGCTCTGCTCTAGTTGGCAGTGAACCTAAGTCCGTTTCTTCTTCTGCTCCCAGGTCCCCTGGCAGAATGAGTCAGCTTCAGGGCCTGAAGGTATGTGCTGCAGCAGAGGAGACCTGGAAGATCCTATCAAGAACAGCCCCAGTGACCTGCCTGCTCTTCCCTGGGAGACTGCTCTTCCAGAATTCCAAAAAGAAATGAAGCATTATGGGAAAGAAATGTAGTATCCTATATAATAAAAGGCTAATATGCAAATAGACTGCACATTAGAACTACCAAAAACAACCGAAACAACCGAACAACCAGTCACTATGATGTGTGCTGACCACTAGGGGGCTTGTGCGGAATATGGCAGGCATTGGCCACAGTGGGATGGTGGAACAGGTGAGCAACTGCTCCAGACCAAGGCAGGGCACCGGTCCCATCATCAGGGCAAACCTCTAGTGATTACTGAAAATTCTTTGCTCCTGCATGCCACGGTCCCTCTTGGTGCTTGCACCTGCTGCTGGCACCAGCCCTGCTCACACTCACAGCTGAGGCTGGAGCCACTGCTCCCATATACTGCCAGTGCCCAGTGCCAGTCCCAATCACTCAGCATCAAGCAGTAGCTGCCGGCCGCAATCACCCCTGAAGGCTTTTCCACATTCCCTGCTCTTGAGGGCTATTCGGGGCAGCAGCCACTGCTCACACCTACTGATGGTACCGGCCCTACTCGCACCTGCTGACAGTGCTGGCCCCAATTTCTCTGCGCCATCAGTGGGTACGAGCAGGGCTGATGCCTTCATTGTGTGGGAGCAGCAGTGGGAGCAGGGCTGCCAGCAGACAAGGGACTGGGGGGCAGGGGCGGGGGCTGCAGCAGGGGGTGCAGAGGATGGGCTGAGACCTGCCCCTGCGCCCAACGCAGCCTCGAGGTCCACAGTTCCTTTCAAGGTGCACGAATTCGTGCTCTGGGCCCCTAGTGTACTCTAATTATCCAGCTGAGCTTTTAAAGCATACATTATTTTATTTTGTTCTCCCATTAACCCTGAAAGACAGGAATTATTGCCTCTTCTCTTATATATGGGGAAAGAGGAGGTGCTCAGAGATAATAAGTAATATGCCCAGCATCACACAGCACATTAGTGACAGAACTAAGATAAGGACCAGAGCCTGTTTCATCTGAAGTAACCATGTCTACCAGGTCCTTCTAATTAACTATAGGAAGGGGAAGTTTTCAGGACAGCTCTACAATATTTATTTTAAGCCATCCAGATAGAGTGGGGAACAAGGAATTTGCAGGTGTTTATCGATGTCAAGGAGTAATTCCCATCACCTGGTCCTTGGGCAACATTTCAAGGTAGGTAATGTTGGCTTTACAACTTTCCCATCTCCCAACATCCATTTCCCACCACACAGGACTGCATTATCCTCTCTGTCAGAGATCTCCTCCAGCTCCTAAAGGTTTCCAAAATCCTGATGAGGCCCTCTGTCCTTGGACCTTTGCTGAAGCTGTTTCTTCCTTCAGCACACACTCAACCAACCCTCAGTCTTCCTCCCACTAATTAAATGTTATTCGTTTCTTAAGGCCCATTTCAAATGTATTTCCTTCCCTATGTCTTTCCCAATCCTTCCCAACAGTTGCACATTTCTCCCTGTTGGAGCCTCTCAAGCACTATCTTTGTATTTACCAAGAGGGCATTGTATTACAGTTGTTTGTGCTACATACTTGTCATATTTCCCCTACTAGAACTCTCATCAGAAAGGGGTGTTCATCCTCGCATTTTTAGCAACGCCAGGCACAATGTCTGGAGCATAGGAGATAGTCAACAAATGTGTTTTTTTAATGGAAGTGGAAAGAAAATTGTGGAAGTGTAAAGAAGATAAATAATCCTAGAATAGTCCCTTCTTTCTCTCTTGGAAAAGCAAAGGACACTTCTTAAAATCTTTCCATCTCTTGGAATCTTATGCTGTTTTGCTTTGAATATGAAATTCAGGTTTTGTTCTCGCACTTTTCCTTCAGACAGCTGGTCCAGCCCAGAGATGAGAATACTTGTCTAGAGGGAGGAGTGGGCATAAATAGGCTAGTGCTCATCAATCAGAAAAGAAAGTAATAGGAGTAATTTCAGGTAAGCAAAAATTGTTTGCTCGTCTTCCATACCAAACTTGCTTGTCAATGTCTATATTAAAGCTTTATATTAGAAGAAAAAAAAAGTTTGTTATTTTTTTCACATCTGGGGCCTCCAACAACAGACTAGCAGGCTGTGGCTTTGTAGTTCTCTCCAAGCAAAAGTGTAGACCAGCCTAATTTTTAAACCCCAATCAAAATGTTGGTTTAGATAGCAATTAGGAAAAATTCTGTATGTTAAATTCTTTATTGTTGCCTGATCACCCTTAGGGCATTTTAATTCTACTAATTTAGTAGTTCATGTTACAGCAAGGGTAGCTTGCTGGGGAAGCTCTTTTCCCACACCACCACTGACCATCAGGGTCAGGGGCCCAGCCTTCTGTGCAGAGGGACAGTGATCCCAAATGGCCTGACCTGCTGACAAGGAGGAGAAGTCCATCTGGGGCAGTATGCACAGCTTCCAGGAGACTTTGGCCACTCTCCAGGGATGGTGTGAGGTTAAGGAGAGGCTTGTCCTTGGCTCCCATGCTTCTATCCTGAAGATTTCCTTGTAGTATGTTCCCACACAGCCTCCCCCTCTTCCTTCCCATCTATCCTGCTCACTCTGCCAACCTTGGTTCCAGCCGGGTAACTCTCTTCTAGTTTACCTTTGTTAAAGCATAAACTCCATGGCAATCTATTTCCATTACCCAAGGTCCAGCTTGGAAGTATGAAACTGAATAGTACCTGTTTCTTCTCTAGCTTCCTCACTAACTAGTCAGACTTTGGTTTTGCCCACAACCTCTTTTTTTTAAAAAAATATATTTTTATGGATTTCAGAGAGAAAGGGAGAGGGAAAGATAGATAGAAATATCAATGATGAGAGAGAATCATTGATTGGCTGCCTCTTGCACGACCCCCACTGGGGATCAAGCCCAGAACTCAGACATGTGCCCTTGACTGAAATCAAACCTTGGACCCTTCAGTCCACAGGCTGACACTCTATCCACTGAGCCAAACCAGCTAGGGCTTGCCCACAACCTCTTGATTTTCCCAGGGAAGAGACCAATTAGAGGCTCAGGGAGCAGAGTTGAGACTCAGATGATATGATTAGTGCTGTTGGACCAGAGGATGAATCCTTCTCCAACCAGGTATCCCCAGGGGTACCTCCTAGATGAATCAGACCTGAGAAAAAAAGAAATAGGTTTGTTTTTAGGTAGCTTGCACACCTGCCTCTCCTGCATACCTGCCACCCCACCCTCCCATCCTCAACACTCACCTGTATCAGGCTCTGAACCTCCCAGCCTTCTCTATGAGACCCTCTTCCTGTGTGCCCCCACCTTTGTTACCTAGCCTCAAAAGCCTGTACAGCAAACTGCCACCACTTATCTACAGATCAGTGAGAAGACACCCAAACCCCCCACGTCAATGTGCTTTCACCTATGAAAAGAGTGGAGCTACCCAAGTGATAAGAGAGAATGAAAGAGAACTAACAATGTCCACCTGCTTTCGAGTTTTTCCTGGGGCCACCCTACATAATCCTCAACAGTTCATCTTCCACTTTTTATCCAATAAAACAGCTGTTCCCAGAGGTGCTGTCCCAAGTTCATCCCATCACAGGTCAGTGGGCACACAGGGGGCTTGCACGGGGCTCCAATGTCTTGAAGACCCTCAGACACATCTGGGAATTTTCCCCTAGGAGAGGAGGAAGGATCATGGATAGCTTCCCCATCAATTTTCTAATCCTATTTTCTTTGGCAAATTCTCAGATCCATGGGAGAGGATGAGTGTAGTAGTGAAGTGCAGGGTCTTGAAGCCAGAATAAACCGGGTTCCAATTGTGACTGCAATTTGGGTTTTATGGCTTTGAGCAGATTACTCTGGCTTTCTTGGCCTTTGTTTCCTCAAGTGAATACCGGAGACAACATTGAACTTGCCAGGTGCTGTGAAGATAGCACACTTCTTTAGCACAGTGAGGACGCCACAAAGGCAGGACTACCCATGTTGCGTGAGCCTTCAGAGCCACTTGGGGACATGCATGAGTGGCACACCCTGGAACTGCTCAGTGTGACACCCAGAGGGACATATTATCGTATAGTTCTCGGAAAATGTAAGTACAAAGGAGGACCTTTCAAATCCACATGAAGCAGAAGTTAGACAGCTAGTAGGAGGTTCTCAGCAGCAGCAATTGCATTTTCAATGTTTCCTAAGTGCAAAGCTGGACAATTCTGCAGCCAGAGAGGAGGTTAACTCTTTCTCAGTATTTTTTCCCCCTGTAGTTCCTGTAAGGAAAGACTAGAATTTCTGAGTGAGTAATGGGGTATTAGGCAGGAACAAAAGGGATGCAATGCAGAGTAGATGTAATTAGACATAACAATAAGACTTACCGGTAATTGTTACCGCTGAGGAGCTTCTCTCCTATAAAGAGCAGGGATTCTTAATCCTGAATGAGCCTTGGAGGACCCATGAACCTCCTGAAATTGTATACAATTATGTGTATGTTTGTGTGCAACTTCTGGTCAGAAGGTCCAGAGCTTTGTTCAAATCCTCAAAGGGGCCGAAACTGGTTTGGCTCAGTGGATAGAGCGTCAGCCTGCGGACTGAAAGGTCCAGGGTTCAATTCCGGTCAAGGGCATGAACTTGGTTGGGGGCACATTCCCAGTAGGGGGTGTGCAAGAGCCAGCTGATGGATGATTCTCTCTCATCGATGTTTCTAACTCTCTATCCTTCTCTTTTCCTCTCTGTAAAAGAATCAATAAAATATATTTTTAAAAACTCCTCAAAGGGATCCAACAAAAAGTTTATGTGATAGGGAATAGCGGGTACTGGGTTGGGGGGGGGAGGTAAGAATCAAGACTAAAGAATCATTTAATTGTAATTTTTCTACGGAATGCCACAAAAATAGACTATTCACAGTCATCTCATTCTGGGTTTCTCACACTGGTTTAGATAAAGGACAAGCTTAATTCTTGGCCTGCTGGATTTAAAGATAACCTTGAGTCTCTCATTCCTCTGTAAACATGTGATCTTTCAATGCATTTGGATTTCTCAGAAACGGTTCACAAAACCTGTGCCAAGATCTACAGCCCCTTTGGTATTACATTTGGGCTGCCTTGAGCCACACAATCATTTATAACGAGCCCGCTGTGTTGAGCCCTCTTCCCTGTGTGACTAACAGGAAGAGAAGTTTGGCAGCGACACAGCCTTAATGAATGAAAAATGCAAACCTTGCAAATCCCTCTGCATTTAAGTCCCCAAGAGTCCTGAGGCAGACACATTTCCAAAAAGCCTGCCTTTCCAAGATGCAATTTACTGCCCTTAGAGGTTTGTTGTAGCCCAAAGTACATTGGCCTTATTAAAACAGATTTTAGCAGCCAAGCACATACAGTGATTTTTCTTCTGTGTGATAAAATGGGGAAATTTGTTGACATGGGGAGCTTCAGTGAGAATGATAAGTCACATATTATCACTGCATAGTTCAGGCTGATCTGCACAGAGGCCGGGAGAGAGAGCTGACCTCTGAGCCCGTCCTGCATTCCACCACAGTGTCTCGAAGCAGGAAGGTGACTCCCAGCTAGTTGTGCCTTTGCACAGGGTTTTCTCATAAAAATAAATGGGGCTGCCCTCGCTGGTTTGGCTCAGTGGATAGAGCATAGGCCTGCAGACTGAAGAATCCCAGGTTCGATTCCGGCAAAGGGCACATACCTAGGTTGCAGGCTTGATCCCCAGTAGGAGGCGTGCAGGAGACAGCCCATCGATGATTCTCTCTCATCGTTGATGTTTCTATCTTTCTAATCCTCTCCTTTCCTCTCTGAAATCAATAAAAATATATTTCAAAACAAAAACAAATGGGGCCTAGGAAGAAGCTTCCACTGAATTCTCACAGGTTGTAGCCAGCAATTTCTTCTCTTCTGTGGCCTTGAATGTAGTGAGGTAAGGACTCTAGGGAGGTGCTGCATAGAGAATGGCCGATTCCTTGAAACACATGCTCTCCTGAGGTGTGGGGGTACTTTCCCACCCCAGGAATAGGATTTTATTACCCCAGATAGGATACAAATTATAGTACAGGTCCACGATTTATTATTCAAAACCCATCAGGCCAGGTGTATTTCAGAAATTGTGATTGTTCCAATTTTTTAAAATGTATTATTTTTGTTTTGCTTTGTTAATCCTCGCCCAAAGTTATTTTTCCTTTGATTTTTACAGAAAGTAGAAGGAAGGGGAGAGACACAGGAGAGAAACATCGATGTGAGAGAGACACATCAGATTGGTTGCCTCCCACATGCACCCCAACGAGAGCCATGGATTGAGCCTGCAACCGGGGTATGTACCCTCGACTGGAATTGAACCTGGGACTCTTCAGTCCATTGGCTGACACTCTATCCACTGAGTCAAAGCAGCTAGGCCTCTTTCAGATTTTTAAAAGGTTAATATGGAGCATATACTGTACTACTCAGAGAGGATGGAGAAGCACACCATAATCAAACAGACTCAATTTTTTTTTCCTCCAACATTAAAGTGTTGATCATGTCTTCCGTCATGGTCATGGTCACAAGAGCGAATAATAACTACATGAATATTATTCTCATGCAATGACCATGAAGAGCTGGAAGAGAGGGGCAATGCTTTCTCCTAACGTCTCTCTTTGTTATCACAGAGAATGATTCTTTCCTAGAAGCTCCAAGGAGACTTTCCCCAAGTGCCATTAACCAGATATAATCTAATAGGAATTCCAGGTGAAAAGTCATTCCCTGCAGTGGGAGGCGTATACCCTGTGGAACACACCGCTGCCATAGCTGAACAAAAAAGCAAGAGTTCTTACTCAAGGAATAAAGAAGGAATATTGTTACTTAAGGTAACTAGTGGCAACTGCCTCCACTACCTAAGATTGTATCAGAGAGTCAAGGCAGTATCCTAGTTCGTAGGGAAGAAGCAGCAGAAATGGCCTAATGATGTCTGATTAAAATATGAACCACCTGGTACCTTAATCTATCTGCCTCCTCGAAGAAGCCCTGTGGACACTAAACCTTAAACGTGTTACTCAAGTACAAAAACTAAGTTCCATTGTTATAACTAGTGATAATTAGTGATCTATCTCGGGATTTGATATCAAGGCACGTTGCTTTACTCTCAGCAATATAAGGGAAAGGGATGAGAGAAGAGGAGATGGGAGTAAGAGAGTAGAAGATTAAGCAATAAAGACACAAGTTATAGACTAGACCAGGGGTTATCAAGCTGTAGCCCATAAAGATATTCTGGTGCACAGTAATGCCCATTGGTTTACACTTTGTCTCCAGTTGCCTGTGTGTACAATAGTAGAGCTGAATGATTGCAACATAGACCATAGGACCTGCAAATTGTAAACATCTGTTATGTAGCCCTTTAAGGAAAGTTTGCTGTTCCCTGAGCTGGACCAACTGGACAAAGCAAGGTGATAAGTGAACAAATATAAGATGACACTCTGTTCTCAGATCAACGAAAGATCCCAGAGGAAATAACAGGAATGCCAAAAGATAGCAACAGGGAATCTAGGTTAAATGCCCTAAAGTCTAGGCACAAAGTGAAAGGCATGTGGGAACTTGCATGGCCATGGCTCCTAGGAAGAAGGAAATAGCCACCCAAGGCCAGATCCCAGAACTCACCGCAGGACTACAGGATTAAGGAATGTGTTAGATGGAAATTCAAAATGAAATCTAAAATAGATGCATGGTTCTTGCAAATGGGCTTATGAATCGGGGAGTGAGAAAGGATGTGTGTGTGTGCATGTAAATTCAAAAATGTGAAGGTAACAGCCCTAACCAGTTTGGCTCAGTGGATAGAGCATCGGCCTGCAGACTGAGGAGTCATGGGTTCAATTCCGGTTAAGGGTATGTACCTTGGTTGCAGGCACATCTCCTGCAACCAAGGGCGGGGGGCAGGGGGAGGAGTGTAGGAGGCAGCTGATCGATGTTTCTCTCTCATCGATGTTTCTAACTCTCTGTCCCTCTCCCTTCCTCTCTGTAAAAAAATCAATAAAATACATTTTAAAAAAAATGTGAAGGTAACAACCCCATAATTGGGGTGAGAGCCCCACACAAGACAAACTACAAATCATGAAACTTGGTGGTTAGCCCAGCACAGATTTGTACCACAAAACCAGAGATTGGGCATAGTATATGCGATAAACTTGCACTGGCTTGAGGGAACCCTGGGCTATTGGAATGATTCCTGCCTCAAGTCAGAATTGTTCTGGGAAGCAACTGGAACTGAGCCGCAAGTGGGGAGAGATCAGCAGCTTATCTGAGTCCCTGAGGGCAGTAGAGGCAGGGACACTGGGTGGCTGAAAAATAACTATTTTCATTGGGAGTAATTACTGGAGACTGTTGATCTAGAATCACCACCTTCTACCTTAAATAACATTCCCCCTCCCCTGAAAAAACAAAAAACAAAAAAACTTTATTTTCCAACTCTCTTTTTTCAAGATTCCTTTCCATTTATTTAAGTACAAGTGCATCAGCTATTTCTCCCTTCCCCTCTCTAGTTTAATGATGTTGCTGTAACATGATGCCAGATTATATTTTTGGTTAATATTTCCTGGTGGCAGCTGGAAAGGAACCTTAACATCAATATTCAAAATACTTGAAAAATGAATTGTGAGATGGGCTTCCTGTAGACAGTGAATCCACCCCACAGTGTGAGGATTCTTACAGCTTCGTTAGAGTGGGTGTTCCCTTCCGGGAGGCAGTGCCCTCGCCTTTTCCTGTTCTTCTACAACCCAGAACAAGTCTATGAACAAGTCTCCCTGACCCTTGGAGATTTAGGTAAACTTGGTTTGAATTCCCACAATTATAGCTTGTATGAGCCCAGGGCTTCCTAACATTTTCCCAAGAATTCTTGGCCTTTTGATCTCTTAACTCCTATCTTTGCTCCTACATCTGTTTTTGTAATCTGGTTTTCATCCTGTTATGGGTTGAATTACATCTCCCAGGAACAATATGTTGAAGTTCTCACCTCTAGAACCTCAGAATTTGATTTTATTTGGATCCAGGGTCTTTGCAGATATAGTCAAGTTAAGATGAAGTCATAAAGATGGGCCATAATCCAGCATGACTGGATTACTTCTACAAAGGGGAAATTTGGACAGAGAAAGACGTGCCCAAAGGGAAGATGAAGTGAAGCGACAAAAGGAGAAGATAGCTATCTACATAAAAGGAACGCTTAAGGTTACCAGAAGCTAGGAGAGACCCTCCCCTAGTGCCTTCAGAAGAAGACGAAACCCGATGACACCTTAAATTTGGGTTTCTCGGCTCTGTACCTGTGAGAGGACACTTTTTCTTTGTTCTACGAAGCCATCTAATTTGTGGTATTTTGTTACAGCTCTAGAAAATGAATACGCAGCCCTACAGGCATGGGCTCAGAATTCTGCCCCTTGTCCACGGGACACCAACAAATCTGCTCATGTCAGGCCTCTCCTGAGATGAGCATTGAGGGTTCCCCACAGCAGTGACTGCACAACTTCCACACCACTGCCTCGGCCTCTCCCTCACACTCCTTCCACCTTCAGGGACAACTCACACTCCATGAAGCCTCCTGAGAAGTACAGCTGGGCCCCTGACCAGGCGCACCTGCCATCTCAAAACCTACTGCAGTTCTAGAAAACAAAATTTCTCCAATTCATGTTTCTATCCTAATGGTTATTCCTGGGGTTCAGGTTGCTGATGAGATTTGCACCTTCAGGCCTTTCTCCCCTTTCACCACCAAAGAGCAGCAAGCAAGAAGTTAGAGTCACAAGTGTGTGTGTGTGTGGGGGGGGGGGGGGGGGGCGGAAGGCTGGGTCTTTTCTTTAATGCAGGACCTCAGAGACATAGCACATTGGCTTGAGCACGGCAGATCTAGGGGCTGGTCCTCAGCTTTCCACACAGTAAACATTCAGCAAGATTAGGAGGGTATAATCTTGAAACCAAATTGCTAATCCAAGGGGTCTACTTATTTCTCAATATGAAATATAATTGCCAGTCCTACTGAAATATTCAGATCCTCTCTTTAAAAAAAAAAAAAAAAGGTGTTTTATTTTTCTTCTCTAAATAAAAGTGCATTGAGACAGAGCAAACAATTTTATGATTTGGACTACTGATAAATATCAAATCAGGATTATAGCAGCTCACATACCCTGGTGTGGAGATAAAAAAGCATGAGCTCTAGCCCTACTTGGTTTGGCTCAGTGGACAGAGCATTGGCCTGTGGAGCAAAGGTCCCAGATTCTATTCTGGTCAAGGGCACATACCTCGGTTGCAGGCTCCTCCCCGGCCAGGGCTAAAAAAATTAAGTATGAGCTCTAGAGGCAGATGGAATTGGATTTGAATCACAGCTCTACCACTTATTGGCTATATAACCTTGGGCAAGTTACATAGCCTCCATTTCTTCATCTGTAAAATGAAAATAATAATGGTTAACTCATGAGGTTCTTCTAATAATTACATGAGTTGATATAAAGTGCTTAGCAGAGGCCTACCTAATTCTTCCATAAATTACTTATTTTTTTAAAAAATATATATTTTATTGATTTTTTTTTTTCAGAGAGGAAGGGAGAAGAAGAGGGGGAGGGATAGAGAGTTAGAAACATCAATGAGAGAGATCAACCAAAGGACTTGTATGCATGCATATAAGCCTAACCAATGGACACAGACAACAGGGGGGTGAGGGCATACATGGGAGGGATAGAGTAAGGTAATAGGGAAATAAGAACACATATGTAGCACCTTAATCAATAATAAAAAAAATTTTTTTTAAAGAAACATCAATGAGAGAGATACATCGATCAGTTACCTCCTGTACACTCCTTACTGGGGATGTGCCTGCAACCAATTCTTGACCGGAATCGAACTTGGGACCTTTCAATCCACATGCCGATGCTCTATCCACTGAGCCAAACCAGTTAGGGCAAGTTGCCTATTTTTAAAAAACATTTTTGATTAATCCTCACCTAAGGGTGTTTTCCATTGATTTTTAGGGAGAGTAGAAGAGAGAGGGAAAGACAGAGGGAAGCATCAATGTGAGAGAAACACTTCAATTGGGCTGCAGTGGAACCTGCATCCAAGGCACATGCCCTTGACCAGACTGGAACCTGGAACCATTTGGTCTGCAGGCCAATGCTCTATCCACTGAGCCAAACTGACTAAGGCCTTAAGTCATCTATCCTATATAATAAAAGCCTAATATGATAAGTGTCTGGTCAGCCATTCAACCAATCAAAGCATAATATGCTAATGATATGCTAAGGCCACTCAACCACTCATTATAATGTGCACTGACCACCAGTAGGCAGATACTCTGGCCAGTAGGTTAGCATGCTGCTGGGGTCCAGTTGATCAGGACTGAGTGAGATGGGCTGGACACACCCTGGAGCCCTCCCAAGGTCCCTCTCTGGCTGGTTGACCTGCTATGTTCCTGGCCAACCTCCCGAATCCCTCCTCAGCCCCAATTGTGCACCTTTGGGGTCCCTTGGCCTAGCCTGCACCCTCTCACAATCCTGGACCCCTTGGGGGGTGTCAGAGAGCCGGTTTTGGACCAACAGAGGAACTACTGGTCTCTATGATGAGCACTGACCACCATTCAGGAGCTGTCCCCTGATGATCAGTGCACTCCCACAGAGGAAGGAGCGCTGCTCAGCCAGAAACTGGGCTCAGGGCAGGTGAGCGCAGTGGGCAGTGACAGGAGCCTCTCCCACCTCCATGGCAATGCCACCCACTCCCTGGGGGTGTGGGCCTAAGCCGTCACTTGGACATCCCCCAAGGGCTCCCAGATTGCAAGAGGGTGCAGGCCAAGCTGAGGGACCCCTTCCACCATGAGTACATGAATTTCATGTACTAACCTCTAGTTGTATAAAAAGATCAGCTTTCTGGTTGAGGGGAAGGAGTGTGGCATCTGCAAGCTATTGCCAGGAACTATGTTTGGTTGCTAATGAAAGGGATTTGAAATACTACAGTTTAAACAAAATAGAATATATTTCCTCCTCCCTCTCTCTTTCTCATCCTCTCTCTCCCTTCCTCCTCTTCCTCCTCTTCCCGGCCTTCTTCTCCCCCTCCTCTACCCCCCTCCCCCCCCCCCCGCCCCATTACCCTCTCTAAAAAGCAATGGGTAGCCAGGGCAGTATTATAACTCGTGGTCTGAGGGACCCAGGATCCTTATTCCTCTTTGCTTAGGCCTCTTTATCATGCTGCTTCTTTCCTCAAGTTCACTTCATAATGTAAGATGGAGGTCCAGCCATTACATCTGAACCAGACAGCTATGATCTCGTTTAGAAATCTTCCCAGAAGAATCTCAACTAAAACCGCCTGTTTACATTTCACTAGCCAGAACATAATCATATGGCCATCTAACTGCAAAGTGGCCTGGGAAAGTAGCTTTTAGCTGGGCATTTTGTTTTTCCAGATAAAATTACAGTAGCACCCCGTTATCTCAGGGGAATACATTCCAAGATCCCAGTGTATGCCTGAAACCATGGATACCCTGTTTCCCCGAAAATAAGACAGTGTCTTATATTAATTTTTGCTCCCAAAGATGAGCTAGGTCTTATTTTTGGAGGATGTCTTATTTTCGGGGAAACACGGTAGTACTGAACCATATAGATGCAGTTTTTCCCTATACATACATACCTATGATAAAGTTTAATTTAAAAATTAGGCACAGTGGGAGGTTAATGATAGCCGATAAATAAAATAGGACAATTATAGTAATATGCTGTAATAACAGTTATGTGAATTGTGGTCTCTCTCTGTCAAAATATCTAATGATACTGTACTCACCTTTTCACTTAAGGAAGCACTTTATGATTTCTCTTTGGCAGATCCTGATTGCCACCATCGCTACTATTGAATGTTGGGCCATTAAGTAAAATAAGGGTGAATTGAACACAGGCACCATGATACCAGGATAGTAAAGAAGGTTACTGAATGACTAATAGCAGGGAGTGTCTACAGTACGACGATGATGGACAAAGGGAGATTCACGTCCTGGGCGGGACTCAAGAGATTCACCGCCTTACTCAAAATGGCGTGAAATTTAAAACTTATGAATTTGTTTATTTCTGGAATTCCCCACGTAATATTTTTGGGCCCTGGTTGACTGTAGGTAACTGAATCCCAGAAAGCAAAATGCAGGTAACTGGGGAGAGGAAACTACTATAAAGTTCTCTTACTGAGGAAGAAGAGGAGAATGGATTTTGACAGGCACTTTGTTCTCTGGAACAAGAGCCTTTGTTTTCTTTTTTCTTTTTTTTTTTTCTTTTTAAAGGATCAGATTATTATTTTTTAATAAGATCATTTCTTTTTTTTTTTTTTTTAATATATTTTATTGACTTTTGTACAGAGAGAAAGGGAGAGAGAGAGAGAGTTAGAAACATCAATGAGAGAGTCATCGATCAGCTGCCTCTTGCACACCCCCTACTGGGGATGTGCCCGCAACCAAGGTACATGCCCTTGCCCGGAATCAAAACCGGGACCTTTCAGTCCCCAAGCCGACGCTCTATCCATTGAGCCAAACCGGTTTCGGCAAGAGCCTTTGTTTTCTAATTGAATCTTCATGTGGGCTTAGAGCTGTAAAGGACTTGAGATTCTGAGGTCCAGAGAGGAAAAAAAGGGGTTAAACTGAAGGACCAAAAAGAGCTGACTCTAGGAGACCAGCCAGGATCTCTTTGGCCTAAACCTGCTACTTCTAGAGACAGAAAAAGAGGAGGACCAGGATGAAATGAAGACCCTGATTTGACAGAGGTTCTCAACATTTTAGAGAATAAAACTTGAACACGTTTCAGTTTGCTGCCCATTAGGAGTTGGTGCTTTTTTAATGCCTGTAAGGCAAATGCTGTAAAATAAACCCAGGACAAGGAAACCTAGGTCTGAGAACTGGCGCCTTCAGTGTGGGGCTTTGACTAAGTCCTATTTTAAAGAAGACTTTTATATACTATCTTAACAGTAGTGAGGTAGATATTCTGAACTGCGGGTATAGATGAATAAGCTAAGGATCAGAGAGGTTAGATAACTTACCCAGGGTCACTCAGCCAGTAAGTGGTAGAGCCAAGACTGAAGCCAAGGTCTACCTCACTCTGTAGCCTCAGCTCTTACCTGTTCCATCTCCTTGCTGGTCCCTGGATGAGGCAAAAATGAGCCTGACTCATTGGAGGGTGAATGAATACAAAGGACCAAAAGCATCAACTAACGTGGTACTGTAACACCTGGGATTTTTTCTCTACCAGTTTTGCTCAGCATCCTCTCTTCTATTTCCTGGTAGGTCTATTTTCTCGACACTATTTTAGTTGTTGTTGTTGTTGATGATGATGATGATGATGATGGTAAGATACAATGAAGATTCCTTGCACCTTTGTTTACTCTCTTGAGAAAACAAAAAGGAGAGGGTTAATCCGCCTTTAGAAAACATTGCACATTATATTCACTTCCTTGATATTCTCAGTGCATAAAACCTTGTAGTGAATAACTTGTTTAATTTAGCTTGATCTTGCATGGTTTAAAATATTGCCTATTTCATTCAGTTAGTGGCATTATCTTATCTTCCATCCAAGTACCCATATGAGAAACTGTCAGATACACCATTTACTCTCCTCCTCCCTTCTCCCCTCCACACACACACATTGAAGGACCTAAAGGGCCTATGCAGATCTTTTAGGAATGAAGGATATCTTAGTGGCACTCTGTATAAAAAGACAATGAAAACAGTGGATGCCACATGAATAAATGATTCAAGGATCCTTTCCCAACAATTTAGACAAACTGGAGATTAACCCTACTAGACTAGAAGCTTCTTGATGGCAGAGATTTCACAAAAGTTCCTTTCAATACTGCCTCACACAGGGGTGTCTATTATAAGAAATGCAAAGGAGAAACTGAGTAAGTCCTGTTTCCTAGAAGGAAATTCTAGTTCTCAAACTGGAGTCTACAAAAGAAATGTATACCTCTAAGTCAGGGGTGGGGAACTTCCAGAGACTATGGGCCGTCTAAGGCCCATGAAATCATTTGGCCTGGCCCTGCCAAGGCATTAGGGGTGAGTTAATGAAATGTTTGACCAGATCTAGCAGGCTAATTTTTAAACTGATAATTTTGGCCAAAACCGGTTTGGCTCAATGGATAGAGCGTCGGCTTGGAGACTGAAAGGTCCCGGGTTCGATTCCGGTCAAGGGTATGTACCTTGGTTGCGGGCATATCCCCAGTAGGGGGTGTGCAAGAGGCAGCTGATCGATGACTCTCTCTCATCGATGTTTCTAACTCTCTATCTCTCTCCCTTCCTCTCTGTACAAAATCAATAAAATATATTTTAAAAAATAAATAAATAAACTGATAATTTTGCATGACCCTCAAATGATGCTATAAATATCCAGATGGCCCTGGGCAGAAAAAAGGTTTCCCACCCTTGCAAGCCAACCGGTAATCTCCTAAACTCTATGTTACTGCACATAGCAAATAGGAACTGGGGGAAAAACACAACACACTTCATCCCACTGTGGAGGAGAAAAAGGATGGTTAACACCAAGAAGGCCCATTGTTTGCTGTGTGAACAGGGGATGGTGAATGGGTTTCTGGAGGCCACAGCTCACCTTCTGATGGTTGTGCCTTCATCATGGTATCAACCACAAAACCAAAGACAACTAAGTATTCTACCACCAAAAAAGAATTTCTATTTGGGACCAAGAAAGGATTGCAATCAAAATAAAAGTTATGTGTAGTCATGGCAAGCCTGGTGAACAAACTGAACAAAGATCGAGGAAACACTTTATAGAGAGGAAGGGAAAGTCAGGGGAAGAGGTTGTTACAACCTTAGAGCCAGGCTGAAAGCATAGAGTTCTTCCTGTAGGGCCCTGGTGATGACTGAAAGCCTGAGACCTCCCACAGGCCTTCCAGTTTCTGTCCTGGTTGAGGTCTCTGTTATAAAGTTTTACAATGGACAGAGGCCATTGCTCTTTATAGTGACAGGCATCTCCAATAGTCTTCAGAGACCCTACTTCTCTTAGAGGCACCAGAGGAGGTGTCTTTGTAAGACAGGTTCTCTTTCTATTCTGTTGGTATTCAGGCATCTAAATGCCAAGATTTTTTTTAAGGATCATTTTTGGAATACATTAGTGCTTAAGTTTAAATGACCTCAGAAAAAAAATTTAAAAAGAAATTCTGAGAACATATGAACAGGTTATAATAGTTTTCTAATCCACTATAAAATGTGATGTTTAATAATTACATTAAAAATCTTTTGAAATAATCAAAACTACACTAGAAAGCAATACCATTTTTTGGAAATCACAGTAGTGTACACATTTTAAACATAGTAACTTCCTTTTTATTGGACCCAAATGGCTCACAATTGTAATAAGATAATAACTATGGCTTTTGTTTTATTCTTTGCTCATTGCCAGCTTTAACTTTTTGTTATGCAACTCACAATCTGAAAATAATTAATCACTTATCCAGGAATTCAAAGATGTAACTATTTCCAGATAAATACATCAATGTTTTTCAATGAGGAAAATCTCTGGATTTAACATTGCATAAAAAGAAAGAAAAGAGAACCTGCAGTGAAACATGTGACTAAGTCATCAGCTACAAGTTGTGCAAAATAACTTTTATGATGAACACAGACATTGAGTTCAGGAAAGCATACTTTTTAAACCGGGAGCTGGGGGGCGAGGGTGTTGAAAGTCTGAGGTGGAAGAGCTGGCACTCAATGTCTCCATGACAACAAAACACTCTCAGGGGCTCCTGTGCCCACTTCTCAGATTTGAACCTTGGATCCTCATTCCTACTTAGATTCAGCATCTCCTTTTCTCTTGTATTTCTCACCCTTGGCTCTTTGTAGATTTATAGGTCTTGAAATATCCAGGTTTTATCAAACAACTTGGAGAAATACCGAGATGAGGGAAAGGGCCAAGTCAGTGTGGCCAAGGAGGCGACAAGGGTCATTCACTCACATAGACAACAGCAGTTCTGGGCTGAGACCTCTATCAGCATAACTGGGCTCCCCCTCCTTCCCTGCTGGATTATGGCAATTCATACCTGCAATTGTTTCCAATACGTGTTATTCCATTTGGTTTCCAGATCAGCTTGTCCCTGGCTGCAGACTTCTGACACCTCCTAAAACCCATCTCAGAGCCTCTCACAAAAAATACTTGTTGCCAGCTCAGCTGTCTGACCACAGTCCAGCCTTCTAGAGATTGGGCAACATCTAATACCCAGTTTGAGACTCCAGTCACTGACTGAGTATGCCCCCAGACTGGGTTTCAGACAAGTCTAATCATGCTAGGGTGCAGTCGAGCAAAGTTTTCACATCTGTGGGTGACACAAAGCTAGGAGAGATGTCGAATATAATCTCAAAACTCCTGAGAGGTTAGGACACTGATTCAAAAATGACATTTAATAGCCCTCAGTTTGGGTTCCAAATACCACCTCATAAATACAGGTGATGGAAAGAAATGGTTTGACTATTTTATGTGAAAAGACTGGGGTGGTTTTGTTGAGCGTAAGTTCAGTGTGATGTGACTTAGCTGCTCTAAAAGCTAATCCTCTTGTGGGCTCCATCCTATCCAAATCACGTAAGGCAATAATCTCAGTAGACTCACCTTCAATGGGTCAGGCAACAGCTGACTGCTCAATTGTGAGCTCCCCATTCTAGAAGAGGGCCATTCACAACCACAGGCAACTCAGGGCAAAGCAGATTAAGATGAAGAGGTCTGGGCTCAGCACTTACACAGGGAGTGTTGGGGCATTGTTATCATTGCTGGGACAACTGTTTAGTGAGAGCAATTGAAACTCCTTTGGTTCAACAGAAAACTCAGCTAGTTTAGGCAAAGTGGGGGTTATGAATCCTCATGATATGGACAGGGAAGCCATTCAGATGAGATGTGTAGGTTTGGCCGAACTAGTTGTTTATCTCTGGCATCTGCTCTGATTCATTGGTTCTCATAGAGTGCTAGCGTTATTGATTTGTTTTTAAATAATATATCTTAAAATTTTTATTTACTTATTTTTTAAAAATCTGAGGTGACATTGGTTAACAAAATTACATAGGTTTCAGTGTACAATTCTATAATATATCATCTGTGTATTGCACCCCAAGTCAAGTCTCCTTCCGCCACCATTTATCCCCCCTTGATCCTCTTCTACACACACACCCCACGCCCCAGTTCCTTCTGGTAATCTCTATGCTATTGTCTGTGTCTATGAGTTTTGGGTTTGTTTGGTTTTTGTCTTTAATTTTTCTGTCTGGTTTGCTTAATTCTAAGCATCCAGAACAGTGCCTGTTTAATATATTTGTTGAAGGAAGAAAAGCAGGGAAGAGGGGGGAAAGATTTGAAATGGTCAAGCAAAGATGGAGTGGCTAACTCACAAAATAAATTTGTGAAATGGGAGAAAAGTTCGGTTTGGAAACTTCAAATTTTTATTGCAAACCTAAGATTGTACATGATAGGATTCTTCCCTTCTTCCACCGTAACAGGAAACATTTTGGATAGAAACCACACAGGTTTTTATACAGGAAACATTTGGATAGAAACCACACAGGTTACATTAAATTAAAAGAGACATTTCACCTGGCGGGTGTTGCTCAGTGGTTGAGCATCAATCTATAAACCTAGAGGTTATGATTCAATTCCTGGTCAGGGCACATGCCTGGGTTGCAGGCTTGATCCCCAGTGTGGGGCATGCAGGAGGCAGCCGATCAATGATTCTCTCTCATCATTGATGTTTCTATCTCTCTCTACCTCTCCCTTTCTCTCTAAAATCAATAAAAATGTTTTTTAAACAATAAAATAAAGAGGGAAGTTTTGGCTTCACGCATGGGATCTCATGGATCCCCAGAGCAAGAATCCCAGGGTGGCCCTTTTAGAGGTTGAAACCAGTATTGTCTCTCTGCCTTTTTGGTATTTTTTGAACATTCAGGAGTTTTCTTTCAGCAGACATCTCATTTCTCCTTATTGGAGAAATTTAAGACCTCTCAGCTCCAAAGCCCATCACTAACCAATTAGAGTCTCTGTCTCAAATTCTTTAAGAGTGAATCCAGTTGGCTTGGCACAGCTTATCAATTGTTTTAGCATATGTCAAATGGTATCACCAGAGACAATAGCATTAAAGAATGCAACTATGACCAAAGAATCCACACTGGTGGGCTTGAGAAGGCAAGAAGCACATGAGTGGATCAGGCAAATTGGCTAGCACACCAAGGCACCACCCCACTAGAATCTAACTGCTTTAACATTCTGAACAATCTAGTTTCATTTTCCTAGCAATTTCCTGTCTGGAAGAGGTTGCTGATTTCTTTGAAGCTAAAATAGGCACATCCCTCACTTATAAAAATAATAAACAGCTTTCTGAGAAACTTCTGAGAAAATTTTTTTACCACCTGGAAAAGCACAGTAAGAGGATTCATCTCCCAAAATAAAAGTGGTGGAGTCTTTTTTTCTGAAACAGAGTCAAGATGTCACAAAATTCTGCACCATGACAAATGTATATATAATTTTTTTTAGTATAGGTAAACTTTTTAAAAAATTGAAGCATAACATAAATGCAGAAATATGAACAAACCATAAATGTCTATATTTTCCTATTATTGGGTTCTGATAGTTCTTTATATTTCCTGGATACAAATCCTATATCAAATATTATATTGGGAAATATGGCCTTCCAGTTTGTGGCTTCTCTTTTCACCCCCCAACAGTGCTTTCAAGCAGTAGCGATTCTTAATTTTGATAAAATCCAATTTATCTTTTTGTTTTCTTTCATGGGTTATACTTTGGCTGTCATATTCAAAAGATCTTTACCTATGTCAGAGTCACATAGATTTTCTCTTGTTTTCTTCCAGAAGTTTTATTTCTATTGGGCTTTACATTTAGGTCTATGATCCATTTTGAGTACATTTGTGCCTGTGCTGCAAGTGTGCATAGAAGTTGGTTTTTTTGTTTTGTTTTGTTTTGTTTTGTGTTGTTTTAGTGTTTTGATATCCAATTGTTGGTATCAATTATTGAAAAGACCATTATTTCTTCTTCGAATTGCCTGTGCACCTCTGTTAAAAATCAATGGACCATATAAGTATGAGTCTATTTCTGGACTCTCTATTCTGTTCCATCAATCCATTTGTCTATCTTGATACCAATACTACACTGTCTTTATTGTTGTGGCTTTATATAAGTCCTGAAGTCAGATCATATAAGTTATTTAACTTTATTGTTTTTAGTTGTCTTAAGTCCTTTTGCATGCATTTTCATATAACTTTTAGAATTAATTTACCAATTAAAAAAAAAGCTTGCTTAGGAATTTATTGGAATTGTATCAAGTTTATAGATCAAGCTGGGGGAAAACTGACAACTTAATGATATTGTCTTGTGATTTATGAGTTCAGTATCTTATCCCAGTAATGTTGTGTCTTGAATGCATAGATTTACAGTTGCAACAAATTTGGATAATCTCTGGCTATTATCTCTTCAAATATTTTTCTATGCCTCCTTTGGAGACTCTAGTTACACGAATATTTTTTTTTAAGTTGCAATGTAAGCCGTTTATTGGGGTACAGTTACATGAATATTGGGCCACTGAGAGTGAGCACATTTTTATTGATGCTCTTCTATTCATTATTTTCAATCTTTTGTTTTCTGTTTTATATTGTTATATGTTCAAATTCAGTAATATTTTCTTCTGCACTGCCTAATTTGTTGTTAGTTGCATATAGTAAATTTTTCATGTCATTCCTTGTTTTTTTAATCTGTAGAATAGGGGTGTCGAACTCAATCAGAGAAGGGGCCAAAATCTAAAATCCAGCCTAAATCGCGGGCCGAATGGTTTACTGAACAGTCATAAACTGACAATGTCATAAACTGACAGCGGAGTGCAGTGATGACAGCGCGGTGCGGGCCACATTGCAAGGCCTGGTGGGCTGGATTTGGCCCGCGGGCCTTGTGTTTGACACATGTGCTCTAGAAGTTTTATTTAGGCCTTTGTAATATCTTTCATATCTCTGCTTAATATGTTAAGTCATTCCTCTAGCTTTTTGAACATGAGATATAGTTAAAACAACTTCTAATTTTGTTAACTAATTTTATCATCTGTGTCATTTCTGAGTTGACTTCAATTTATTTTTCTCCTCATTTTGAGTCATACTTACCTGCTCCCTTTAAATTTCTAATTGGATGTCAAACATTGCACTTTTTTTTTTTTTTTCTGGGCATTAGGTATTTTTGTTTCCCTGTAAATATACGGAGCTGCTGTTTAGGAAATGATTAAGTTACTTGGAAACAGCTTGATCCTTTGGGATGTTAAGTTTTCTTAGGAAAGATCACAACAGCATTTAGTCTAGGGCTAATTTTGTCCCACTATTGAGACAAAATCCTTTAGAGTACTTTACAGTGCCTTGTGAATGATGATGTTTTCATCCTGGCTGGGAGAACAGGGACTATTTCTACCCTGTGTGATTCTCCGGTGATTTTTCCTTGTAATCCTTCCCAGTGTTTCCCCCACTCCCCCACCCCTCATTTTTAAGTAGTTTCTTCACCTGCTTCTGCTGATCAATATTTAGCTGAAGACTTGAAGGGACCACTTGAGTGGGGATCTCGAGAGCATTGATCTGAGAACTGGGGAGGAGAGCATGATTCTAATTTTGTTGATTTTATAGGTCCAAGTGGCATAAAAAGAGGGCAATTGGATTTATAAGTTAGTAGCTCAGGAGAGAAAACTAGGCTGGGGATGGAAATTAGTGAAGTGTCTATACTACATAGATAAAAACAAGATCTCACTATATGTGAGAAAGTACATAATGAGAAGAGAGGTGGGCTAGACCTCTCTTCTCATTCTGTACTAAGGACCAGTAAAAGATGAGCCTGCCAGGAAATCTGCAGTTCAGATTCAGCATACTACAATGTCTAAGAGTCCAAGAGTAGAGACTTTTTAACAATATGTTTTTATTTTATTTTTTTTTTTCAGAGGGAGAAAGGGAGAGGGATAGAGATATAGAAAAACTGATGTGAGAGCCCAACTGTGGGCTCAGTGGTTGAGCGTCAACCTATGAACCAGGAGGTCACGGTTCAATTCCCAGTCAGGGTACATGCCCAGGTTGCGGGGCTTGATCCCCAGTGTGGGGCGTGCAGGAGGCAGCTGACCAATGATTCTCTCTCATCATTGATATTTCTATCTGTCTCTCTCTCCCTCTCCCTTTCACTCTGAAATCAATTAAAAATATATTTTTAGAAAAAGAAACATTGATGAGAGAAACATCAATCAACTGTCTTCTGCAGGATCCCTGCTGTTGATGGAGCCAAAGCCCACCCAGTGACCTCTGGTTTATGGGTCCACACTCAACACAGCCATACCAGCTGGGCAGAGTACAGAGAGTTTTGACCTTGGAAAGTATAGAGAGAAATTGAGATGGTATCCAGAATGAAACAGATTGAGGAGGGATGGAAGATGAACTAGAAATAGAAACTATAGCCTGGATGTGAAAGAAAAGTAAAAAGCTGATAGCTGAAAAGGAATATAAAATGTCCTCTATTTGCTGTAAGAAGGAAGGAGAGAAGGAGTGTAGGTAGTATGGAGGTTTGCGCGTTGATGTTTGAACGCTAAAGGTCAAAGGAGTTTCCATTGGAGCACATTAGTTTTCTGGTGAAGCTATAAGAAAGATGATCAGTTGATGGGGAAGGTGTAGAGTTTGAAAATTTGAGAAATCTGAAGGAGGTTTATGAGTTATTGTAAGCATCCTATCTAATAAAAGAGTACAATGCAAATTGACCATCACTCCAACACACAAGATGGCTGTACCCATGTGGACACAAGATGGCCACCACAAGATAGCCAGCAGGGGAGGGCAGTTGGGAGGGATCAGACCAGCAGGGGAGGGCAACTGTGGGTGATTAGGCCAGTAGGGGAGGGCAGTTGCGGGGGGGCAGGCCTGCAAGGAAGGGAAGTTGGGTGCGATCAAGCCTGCAGGGGAGGGCAGTTAGGGGTGACCAGGCCTGCAGGGGAGGACAGTTAGGGGCAATCAGGCTGGCAGGGGAGCAGTTAGGCATCTATCAAGCTGGCATGGGAGTGGTTAGGGGGTGATCAGGCTGGCAGGCAGAAGCGGTTAGGGGCAATCAGGAAGGCAGGCAGGCAAGCAGTTGGGAGGCAGCAGTCTTGGATTGTGATAAGGATGTCCAAATGCCTGTTTAGGCCCAATCTTACCAGGATCAAGCCTAAATGAGGGGTCCCTCGAGGGGTCCCAGATTGGAGAGGGTGCAGGCTGGGCTGAGGGACACACTCCCCACCCCCAGCGCACAAATTTTGTGAACCTGGCCTCTAGTTAGTCATAACAGCCAAAAAGTCAAAACAATCCAAGTGTTAATCAACTATAATAATAGATGGATAAACAAAATGTGATATAGCCATACAATGGAATATTCTTTAACACTAGAAATGGAGTACTGATACATGCCACAACATGAATACACCTTGACAAAATGTAAAAAAAAAAAAAACTAGTCTCAAAAGGTCACAAATTATATGATTCCATTATAAAGTGATCAGAAGAGGCAAATCCCATTAGTGGTTGTCTGAGACTGAGGGGGATGGGGAAATGGGGAGTGACTGCAAATGGGAATGGGGTTTCTATTTGGGACAATGAAATATTCTAATATTCACTAGTGGTGAAGATGAAGAATATTGTAAATATACTAAAACCATAAAATTGTGCACTTAAAAATGTGAATGTTATGGTATGTGAATTAAATCTCAATAAAGCTGTTATTTTTTTTTTAAGTTACTGCAGAGAGTAGACTGTCTAGATAAAGTAGACTGTCCAGACATCTCCAAGCCTCCAATAATTTGTTTTTTTTTCTCATTCTAAATACATATTCTGTTACATTTGTGATTATATATTCTTTTTCTTTAAAAGGACTCCCCAAACTATATAAGCTCCAGAAAGCCAAGATCTGCCCTTGCAGGATAGCTGAGGATCTAATTGAAGACATTAAACATGAATATTTAGTGGATCACTCATCCTTTTGTATAACTTGCTCCAACATCACTTTGCTGCTGATATGCAGAAGAACATAGAGTTGGGTTCATTCATATTTGGGGTTTTGTGAATTGGGAGCACATAGTAAAAATGTGGACCATAAAATTTAAAGTGGAGCTGAAGCCGGTTTGGCTCAGTGGTAGAGCATTGGTCTGTGGACTGAAAGGTCCCAGGTTCGATTCCGGTCAAGGGCATGTACGTTGGTTGCGGGCACATCTCCGGTAGGGGGTGTGCAAGAGGCAGCTGGTTGATGTTTCTCTCTCATCGACGTTTCTAGCTCTCTATCTCTCTCCCTTCCTCTCTGTAAAAAATCAATAAAATATATTTTTAAAAAAATTTAAAGTGGAAAAGAAGGAGAATAAAGGAAGAAGAAGTCTGATAAATCATGAGAAAATGGAGGTATCAACAGGCTACAAAAGCTGTTGAGGAGAAAAATTACTTAAGAAGAACCAGAAAGATCAAGGTAGAGGATACATAAAGTGGGATGCTAGAGGTAAATGATAAAGGCCATATGGGTGGTTATTTGATTCTAAAGTCACTGGAGATAACATAGCCAATTGCTCTAAGGAAATATCTGAACTCTGAGATTATCTTCAAGGATCTGCACAACCTTTCCCTGGCCCGCCTCTGGAATCTCACCCTGTCGCCCAGTGTCCCTCTTACTCGCCTGACTGCTGCCTTCATTCAGTACTTGGTTGCTCCTTCTGAGGAGACACAAGAAAGATAGGTAGGTAGGGGCGGGATCATGGGAAGGGAAAGTAAAACCCAAGAACCCAACTAGGTGGAATTACTAAGACACCCCAACTAGTCAGAGAAGGAAGGGTGTCGCACAAGAGACATGAACTATAAAAATGTATGAATCATGCTAAGACAGACAGCATGCAGATAACCAATCAGGAGCTAGCAAGGCTGTCTCAACCCCCTGAGTTAAAAGGCTAGCACTTCCTTTCACCCTCCCTCTTCTCCCCCACAGCAATGGGTTCCTGATGTTTCTTGGGGGGGGGGGGGGGAGGAGGGGGCGTTGTCCACATGGCTTATGGCCACGTGGCCTTCCACACATGAACTAATAGACTTTAATTGGCTTGGACACTCAACTTCTGCTGACTAACAAGAAAAGGAAGTTCTGGACAAGGAAACCCAGCTACACCTTTTCCAGGACTGGCTTCTCCCAATAAACCTCAGTTCCGCTGTTTTAGTCCGTGACTTCATTCGGACTCAACATCCCGCATTTTGGGTTTCACTTCCAGCCTGAGGACTTGGATAGTTTCTCTTCTGTCTGAAATACTCGTCTCCACTATTTGGCCAGGCCTGAGGATCTCAATGTAAGGTCTTTCCCAAAGGAGGTCTTTCCCAACCTATCCATTCTCCTTCCAGAGGGACCCAGAGTCCCTCCCACCGCCTTGGCCAAACCCAGCAATGCACCTCCTGGTGTTCTGGCCACTGGCTTTTTATAATGTAGATAGCTTTTTTCAGTATACCTTTAAAAAATATATATTTTTTAATTGATGTCAGAAAGAAAGTGAGAGGGAGAGATAGAAACATCAATGATGAGAGAGAATCATTGATCAGCTGCCTCCTACATGTCCCACACTGGGGATTAGCCCGCCACCTGGGTATATGCCCTGACTGCAATTGAACCATGACCTCCAAGTTCATAGGTTGACATGCAAACACTGAACCACACCGGTGGGGCACCAGCATCCTTTTACGGTATAAAGATATAAAATCTAAAATGGCATGTAATGTAAAAATAATGCAAATTTCCTTTCTAAAATACATACATAGAAACATAACTATTTTCAACCTCTCCTCAAGTTTTATTTGAGCTCTAGAAATACTAATCTACAACAACAGTCAATGGGGAAAATACTTAAAGATTTCTTATATAGAAATGAGATGACTGAATCGCTTATTTGAAATATTAAAAAATATATTGGAACTTCCAAAAGTTAAACATATAAGATTTATTACAATTTTTCATTAAAATGAATTTTATAACAGGAGTGAGAGAGTAGTAAGTTTTTGAAAGTCAACAGTTAAGTACCCAACGATGGACTAATCTTACTAATGCTAATTATAAATACTTTTGACTCCGCTTGCTGACCCATTACTTACGGGATAAGTAAAAAACAAATTTGATGACATGTTTTCATTTGAACAACTTGTGGCAAATTTGTATTCACATCTTAAAAAGAATTGCTTTGATTTAGCAGCTACCATAAAAATTACCCTCCCTTGTTTTCTAAAAAGCCTTTACAACAAGCCCCCTTGCTGCTTCTTTCTTTTGCAGTCATCCTTGAGGTTATTATGCCTTTTATTCTTCCTCAAAACAAGTCAGCTTCCCCTCCCTTATATCTTTCAAATATCTGGCTAAATGCCTCTTTGAGGAATACTTCCCTTTTTCCTATCTAACCTAGTCCTACTTCTTTTTTTTTAAAAAAATATATATTTTTATTGATTTTGTACAGAGAGGAAGGGAGAGAGATAGAGTTAGAAACATCGATGAGAGAGAGTCATGATCAGCTGCCTCTTGCACAACCCCTACTGGGGATATGCCCGCAACCAAGGTACATGCCCTTGACTGGAATCGAACCCAGGGCCTTTCAGTCCCCAAGCCGACGCTCTATCCATTGAGCCAAACCGGTTTCGGCTAGTCCTACTTCTTTATCTTTCCATTTACTGTGTTTATTTTCCCAGGGCACATTTTTCACAATCTGTACTGTGTAGACCTTATATTTGTTTACCGTCCTATGTCACCGTCGGAATGTTATCTCAGCACAGGGACCTTTGTATGACACCGCCCCCAGCCTCTAATTTCTTGCTAAAATTGTACATTTTCAAACTCAGAGGAACTCCTGGATTTGAACCTGTTCCTAAGAAAATGCCCAAGGTAATTGTTCCCAGAAATATTCATTTATTTCCTAATACTTTTAGCACCTTTATCTATTACCTTTTAAATTCTCTTTTAGGGCTTTGTCTTTCCTAAGTACGTTTGAAAAGATATTTCTATTACAGGATCAGATTAAACCCAGGATCAGGTATCATAATTGTAAAACACACACAAGTAGGCACACGGATCATCCAGTAAATTTCCCTTTCCTAGTCCAACATCTCAAGAGTCCAGTTCAGTAGGAGAAAAAACTGGGAACAAAGAGACATTGTGAGGCTTTAAACTGTCCCAAAGATAAATTCAAATAAAATCTTTTGCCCCCCACCCCACCCCCCTCCCTATATCTTAAGCGTTCCCACCACACTGGCAGGGCTGCTCCGGGGACCCTCCAGCTGGAGCCCGGCTGGTCCGCCCTTCCAGGCGGGTATCCAGGGCGCTGATCCCCGCGCCCTGCCCTCCCGGTGCCTGCCCTTCGGTTTCCGGGGCAGCCTCCCTCCAGGCCGGTTCGCTGCGCAGGCTGTCAAGTAGAGAAAACTCTGCAAACTTCAGATCTCGTGCACAGAACCGACTCCGAGCAAATGCTATGCTCCAAGACTGCAAACCTGACAGACCATGCTAACGCTCCTCACTCCACCAAGCGCCCAGGCCCTGGCCGCGATGCCCTCGCCTCGGCCTCGGCCGCCTCCCCCCTTCCTCCATCCCCCAGGAGCCGGTTGGCTGGGGGCTCCGCCGCCACCGCCGCCCCGCGGCCGCGGACCCCGCTCCGGCTTCCCGAACTACAAATCCCAGGCTGCCCCGAGGACTCCCGCTCCCTCCCTCCCTCCCTCCCTCCTCCCTCTCCCGCTCCCTCCTCCGCCAGGGGCCGCCTCCCCGGCCCTTGTTGTTTTGGCTGGGAGCGCTTGGGCGGAGTTTCAGAGAAAGTCTGGGCTGAGACGGGAGCCAGCCCGAACGTGGGAAGGGGAGGAGGAAAGGGAGGAAGAGGGAACCCGGAGGCCGGGAGAGGGAGGGAGGGAGGGAGTGATCGGGCTGGGGGCCGGGCGGCTCAGGACCTGCCGCGCGCCCTGGGTGGGGGAGGCGGCGCGGGAGGAGCGCGAGGGCGCGGGACAGTGGGGACCCAGCCCCGGAGCCCAGCGGCCGAGCGCGGTGCCTCGTCCCTCCGCCGCCGCCCGCCCTCTGCCGCGGCCGCGAGCGCGCACCCCCCTCCGGCGGGACCCGCTTCCCTGCCCAGCGCCCGCCGCCCGGGACTGCCCGGTGCCCGCGGTCCGCGGGACCCTCGCGGCTTCCCCTTTCCTCCCGGCTTCCCGGGTGTGCGGGGAAGTGACCCACCCTCCCCCGGGGAGGAAGGAGGGATAGGATCGCCCCGGGGCGCACCCGAAACCGGGAGCGGGAGAGCGGGAGAGCCGGAGGGGGCGCCGCGCTGGGCATTGTGTGTGAGACCGTGAGTGTGGGAGAGAGAGAGAGAGAGAGTGTGTGTGTGTGTGTGTGTGTGTGTCGGGGTGTGTGCGCGCGTGCAGCGCAGTGTCCGCTTCGGAAGGCGCTCTGGGGAGGCTCTGTCTTTAGGGGGCGGAGCGCAGGGGCCCCGGCTCGGCGCCGCCGGGGGGGCAGAGTCAGTCCCGCGGAGCCCGATCGCTTCTCAGGGCCGGCGGCACCGGGCGCCAGGCGGCCAGGCGGGCGCGCTGAACGGAGGCCGACGTGCCCTGGACGGGCGGCGGCCCCTACCCCGAGGTGCCGGCCTCGGGGGGCACAGCCCGCTCCTGTTCACGTCCGCCGGCCTGCGGAGGAGAGGCTCGGACCCGGAGCCGCGCCGCAGAGCCGGCCCACCCCGCCCACCCCGCCGGACTGGGGTGCAGAGCCGGACAGCGAGGTCCCCGCCGCTGCTCCGCCCGCCGGCGCCCGCCCTCGGCTGCCCGGGCCGGAGCCCGAGGAGCGCGCACCATGAGCGGCGGCGAAGTGGTCTGCTCGGGATGGCTCCGCAAGTCGCCCCCGGAGAAAAAGTTGAAGCGTTATGTAAGTACGGCTTCGGGGTTTTGGGGGCGCCGGGGGCTCCGCGATCCCAAGCGCGGGCACCTCTCCCGGGCAGGCTCGCTGGTGGCTGCAGCTGGCCGCGCGCGGGACCGGCTAAGTGCCCATCTCTCTCTCCCCGCGGCCCCTTGGGGACCGATCTGCACCCTCACGCCCAGACCTCCTCCACTTTGCTGGGTATAACTTTTCTTCCTCCAGGTTCCAGACGCCCGCTTGGCGGGCCCCAGCGGCCCCCAGAAGAAGGCCCGGGATTTCCAGCTAAACGCCCGCTGACTTTCATTGCTTCTTTTTTGGCAGGGCCGAGGAGGAGAGCATTCCTGCTCCCTCCTTTATGTTTGCATGGCATCGTCGCGGGGCTGCTGTGTACTCAGTGTCCCGCAGCAGGAAAACCAGGAGCCGAGGTTGTCTAAGTCACCAGCTCTCCTCTCTCTGGGCTGCACACCCTCTTGCTTTCTCCTGATGTGGGATCCGGGAAGAGGGCTGTGGACCTGGGAAGTTGGCCTTAGAGACACAAGTATCTCACATCTGCAAAAGGAGAAAGGATGGGAAAAGTTGTTACGCGCCCTACCGTTTGCTTAGCAGGGTTCACATTTTCGCGGTTTGAATCCGGCGACGTTGGAGTTTGGCCCAGGAGCCTTGGCAGTTCTGCTGCGGGAGGAAGGCGCTGGGGGAGCCTGGCGGCCGGTGTTTGGGCGCCCGGGACACGCTGTCAGGCCCCGCGGGAGGGGACAGCGGGGGCTCGGAAGGATTGCTGTGGTCTTTTCCCCAGGCCACCCGAGTTGCTGAAATGATGTTTGTGTAATTGGTACAAGATGCCGAGAAAGAGTTACACAGTTTTTAACTGTTGGGAAAAAAATATTCCTTGAAAGAACCAACCTACTTTGGTGGAAATCTGTGTCTTCTTCAAGGGTCTGGGATCTTATTCGCTCCTTCCTCCTTGTTTCTTTGGTGGTTACACACACACACACACACACACACACACATCCCACAAAGGAAAGAAATGGCACTTTTGCCCTGGCATATGGAGCAGAATTTTCCTAGTAAAATGCATTTCAAGAGCAAAATGTATGCCCCCTTTAATATATAAATTTACTACCAAGGGGCCAACGCTTCTAAAGGAACGTGTTTCTTGTTGAAGGATATCTGTACCCAGTATCAGCATCAAGTTGATCCTTTGAGGAACTGCTTGCTTGCACAAAACGGAGTGAAGTGCAGTACTTACCAGTCGCTTCACTGACAGCTGGCCAGTGAGTTTCTTACCCTCTGCCAGAATTTGTTCTAGACAAGTAATTCTCATTGAAGGGCTTGATGCCACAAAATCCTAAGAAAATTCTCCAGATACTTTGAATCCTTCTAAATTCTGTCTCTTCACCTCATCGCAGTTTGCCTTAATATCCTCGTAGAGATTCTAACTTTATTCCAAAAATTAAGAGAGGCAGTGGGTGTCTCCCCGCCCCGTGCAAGAAGAGGGAATAGAGAGATAAAGAGATGCATTTGTTTTGAGAAGGCACATTTAGAAAACACCTAATCCGAAGTGAGTGGGTTCTTGGGGGAACTAACGAACCACGCATTTGCTAAAATTGGTGGTGATAATAGAAGTTTGATGCATTCTTTCACATGGTTGTTCTGTGGCTCTCTCAAAAGATGCCGTGCACTGGACTAGGCACCATAAGACTAGTGAACACAGTACAAGAAAAGCCTGCCTTTTGGGCTTGCAATTGAATGTAATATAAACCAGGAAGAAAATCACCCAAAAAGAGTGTCTTCGCAGGAACCCCCCAAAAAAGGAAAGTCAAAAATTTTTTAAAAAGTTAATAATTTCATTTGGTCATTCCAACAGTTCTATGAGGTAGTTTTATTTCTGTTTTACAGATAAGAAAACAGTCTACATGCCTAGAATGTGCCAGAGGCAGAATTTGAACCTGGTTCTGCCCGACGGATTGGTTAATTCATCCTAGACCATCTCTGAAGGTCCTTTCAGGTTATAATTTTCTAGGAGCCCATATGCATATGAGCTCAGAATGCAATGAAGAGGTGGCGTGTGGCTTAGACGAGCATTGCTAAAGGAACAAGACCCTTCAAGTGGCTTTCCGAGTCTATGGGGAGATGAGAAAGTATAGTGAGCAGACGATGCAGAGTGGTTTTGGACTGTGTGCCCAAGCTGAGTGCTGTTGTTGTGTTTTTTGTTTGTTTGTGGTTTTTTTAAAAGAAAAAGAAAAAAAAAGCTCAGTGTAGTCTGAAACCCTGGGAATACTTTAGAGACGGTGGGCTCCCTAAATTGTGATTTCAACAGGGGGGACAATCTGCCTCACAGCTGGAGGGAGGCTGAGTTTTTCTTGCCTGCTGGAATATTAGTGTTTTTTTGTTGTTGTTCTTGTTTTAACACAGTCTTAATGATTTCTGAAAGGAAGGGAGAGGGAGAGAGAGATAGAAATATCAATGATGACAGAAAATCATTCATCAGCTGCCTCTTGCACGCCCCCTACTGGGGATCAAGTCTGCCACCTGAACCCTGGCATGTGCCCTTGATCATGGACCCTGAGGCTGATGCTCTATCCAGTGAGCCAAACCGGCTGGGCTATTAGTGTTTCTTTACACACTAGGGAAATACATGGAGATGGCCCACGAAGACAGTGGGCAGGCTGGCTCAGAATCGAGGGGTCCAAGAGGGCGACGAGGGTGTTACAAGTTAAAATGAAGCTTGTGTGTGTATTTTATTTTTTATTTTTATTTTTTATATATTTTATTGATTTGTACAGAGAGGAAGGGAGAGAGATAGAGAGTTAGAAACATCGATGAGAGAGAGTCATCGATCAGCTGCCTCTTGCACACCCCCTACTGGGGATATGCCCGCAACCAAGGTACATGCCCTTGACCGGAATCGAACCTGGGACCCTTCAGTCTCCAAGCCAACGCTCTATCCATTGAGCCAAACTGGTCCCGGCTTGTGTGTGAATTTTAGCTGTCATGTTGGTTGTCCAGAATATTTTGAAAATCTCAGATTATTGATCTTTTGTCTTTGGTACCCAGTTTAGATTGCTTTTGCTAAAGTAGCTTTGATCCTCGAAGATATAGGCATGCATTTATGCTTTTCCTGAGCTTGTTTTCTTTTCATGTGAAATCTTTGTTTTCTGGATAGAAGGAAACTTTGTTGGTCACCAAACAGGCAAATAGTTGCTTAATAATTTTATTTTTCTTTTACTCTTCAGCCAATGATATGTTTATTGATTTAGAGAGAGAGAGAGAGAGAGAGAGAGAGAGAGAGAGAGAAGTGAGAAGTGAGAAACACGATTGGTTGCTGCGATTGAACCCTCAACCTAGGTATGTGCACTGACCTGGAATCAAACCTGCAACCTTTTGGTGTCCTGAACAAAGCTCCAACCGACTGAGCTACCTAGCTGGGGCTTGATAATGTTTGGAATGAGTGGGTTTGCTGTGAAAAGATACTTGGGTGCATGGTACTGTAATTGTTAGATAGGACTTCAGGGAGTTAGGGTTTGAGCATTGATTTTTTTTGGGAAACGTTTGGCCCATGGGGCTTTGACAGTTGTCTTGTTGTTTATAGTACTTATAGGGTAGTCCCAACACTAAGATGAGCCGAAAGGGCTATTAAGTGACAGTTTTATCTTTAAAGTAATCTCAAGTTATGGCCCCAATACATTCCATTTACAACTTCATTTTATGTTCACTGTTGACACTCAAGCAGTATTATTTTTGCATGCTTGTGTGTTCATCTGATAAGAAAGCTTCTCTTGAGTTTCCTAAACTAAGTGAAAGTGGCGTAAAAGAAAGTGAATGAAAGCCTGGAATCCTTAGCGGATTCCTTAGCCTTTTGTCTCTTTGTAACCTTTTCTACCTTTATTTGAAAAAGGGTAAGAAATTTGAAAAAGGGTAAGAATCTCTTATATGTGTTTTATTCTCTCTGGATTTTTTAAAGTCTACTAAGATGGAAGTGAAATTTTGCATGCTTTTTTTTTTCCCCCCCTCAGTTTTGCTGCTACGGTGTTGTTTTTGTCCTGCATTATATATTAAACAGCTGCTTTTTTACTTTTAAGGACCTGAGTGGAATCATATACAGAGCACCACCCCTAAGGGATACAGAAAATAAACTCTTGGTAGTATGCATTCAACAGATGTGCTCAGATTTTTAAAGAGTTATTTAAAGACAAATCAGCCATTTGCCTGCTGGTATAGTTCAGTGGTTAAGCATGGACCCATGAGCTAGGAGGTCATAGTTTGATTCCCAGTCAGAGCACATGCCTGGGTGATGGGCTCGATCCCCAGTAGGGGGTGTGCAGGAGGCAGCTGATCCATGATTCTCTCTCATCATTGATATTTCTATCTCTCCCTCTCCCTTTCTCTCTGAAATCAATAAAAATGTATTTTTTTTTAAAGTAATAAAATAAGTAAAGACAAATCAGCCACTTGAAATGATGGTGGACTTTTCATCAGAACTTGAAATTTTAGCTGAGATAAAATGTAAGCCTGGAAACAAAGGACTGATTCACGCCAGCTGGCTATCACCATCTCTCTGCAGGAGGAGCCGCCCTCTGGCCTGCCTTAAGCCTGGACACCAAGTTTGGGCTCCCCCATGGCCCAGCTGTCAGCATTGGGCAGGTGTGCAATCTCAGCAGGAGAACCTGTTTCGGAGGCCTGGACAAGGTGGCCTGTGAGCTGCCAGCCAGCCAGCCTGGGAGCAAGAACTCAGCCAGTTCTCGGGTATATAATCTGCACTGAGCTTGGCTTCTGCTGCTCCTCAGTTGTCATCTAAGAGGATGGCCCTTGTCTGGTCTTCCAGAACACATATCCTAACACCACCACCCCCTCCTCCCCACCCCACCCTCCCACCCCCCGAACTGGAAATGGGCCTAGAAACAAAATAACAGCCTGTTCCTCTGGGTGGGCACCTGACATCTTACACGGAGAGGGGCATGGGCACCAGAGTAGCAACATCTCCTTGGTTCCAGGACAGCCTGGGATCTGTGCTGAGCATTAAATCTCTGTGGGTCCTGTCACTACAACAAAGATATCTGGAAGCTCTTCCTGATTAACAGAATAGCGATCAATGGATTCTGGAACTTTTGCTTACAGTGAATGAGTAACAAAATTATTCTGTCGACGAAAATTTTTCCCCTTGCGATCCCCATGTCAGTAAACATTCCATTAAAATTCCAAATGTGTATTTTTTTTGTTTTTACCTTTTCCATTGTGGCCTGAACATTGTTTCTATTCACAAAGATCAACAGCTACCACCTGCATTAAGCCTTGATGAGAGTTAATGACGGCTAATTCTCTCATTGTGCCTGGGCTTAGCGATGAGTACAGAACTCCGTGTGAAACTGGCGGAGTTCCTAAGCCTGCTTGACTTTTGGGATTCAGAGTTACCATTAGGAAGGTATATCTATTTGGAAGGTAGTTTTAGAGTTCTGCTGTTCTAAACATTCGTTTTTAAATTTTTTAAAAAGGATCCCCTTTGAACAAAACATAATATGTCAAGAGACTAGGATAATCTGGCTGACAGCTGAATTGGTTCTTTCAGCGTTTTGTTATTATAAGTCTGCTTTAAAAAATCTGAAGGAAATATGATAACAAAGCACTTTTTAAGGCTAAATAAAATTCCGCCTTTTGGAGTCAACATGAAAAACATAGATGAAGTCTTGACGATTTGCAGATTGAGAGATTTTAAGAGGTGATAGATGCAAAACATGAAACGCCAGCACTCTGATTGTCTTACAGGTACTCATACAGGAGGAAGGAGACAACGGGTGGACTTTATTTTCAACGGTTTTGGGTAAATTGTGCTACCGTGTAAGAAACACTGGACTGTGTCAAGACCCAGAATTTGACTTGCCTTTGCCACTGTCCGGGGGATCTTTTGCCCCATCAAATCCTGTTTCCTTTTCTATAAAATGGGGAGGGGTGGGCAATAGATCTACATCCTGAATTCTTGCAGGTTTTACATTCGTCCTGTCAGACATTTCCTTGGGAGATAGAGGCAGATGAGGAGCATCTCAATAGGCCTTTTGGGGCAATAAGTATTATTTATTGTTTCCTTTTAAATAGTTTAGTAACTCTGTTGGGAACTGCTCAAGCAGAGGTTCTTTGGGGACTCTGGGTGTTTTGCTTAATAGAAATGCAGGCTCGCTGAGCACCAGGCAGGCAGTTTCTGTGCCGGGTGCTGAGCACCAGGTGAGCGCGACAAATCTCTGTTGGCTGAATAAATAAATGAACAGGTATTTCTGGAGCTTTTGCCCTGTGCCATGCGGGGAATACAATGGAGGGAAAGGCCCACGCCCTGCCCTTAAGGAGTTTCTAATCTATTTGTGAAGACAGACTGTAATTACTGCACGCACATATAAATGGTTTTATAAGACATGTTATAAGGCCATCTATATGATTAACCACCAAATGAAATGATACGGATAATAATTGCTTAACAGTTCAGACTGAGAGGGTATTGGGTGGGAGGCTGCCAGGGAAACTTCAGAAATGAATTTCAGGCTCAGTTCTTGGGAGAACTGAGACACTGCTGGTCGAAATAGCAAAATCATAAGGGAAGTCTGATTTTCAAGGAAGAACGAAGAATTTGTGTTGAGATCAGATACCCTCAGGAGGAGAACGGCTTCCAACGCCTCAGGCTCATACACGGAGTTTGGATGGGGCTGAACTTGTGGTTCCAGAAGTTTCTGTGTCTGCTGTGACTTTAACGCTCCTGATGGGATCCGGGCCGCAAGCGAATTTTATGCCTTCAACTAGAAACAAACAAAGCGCCGTGCTTGGTCACCTGAACTCATTAACATTCCAAGGGACATGTGTTAGTGAAGATTTCTTTATGTCTGTCTTGCGCTAAATAATTCATCCTGGCAAGCGTTTAGCTCGCAACAGAGCGGGAGCATGTTCTGGTGGGAGGGAGAATAAAAGAGCCTTTGATTCATTTGCTTCTGAGTTCCAGCAGGAGGGCCAGCGGCCGGCTTGGGCTAGCCTCTTATTTTGGACTTGGGAAGCCATCTTAGCCCAGCTGTGGGAGTGCCCAGCCAGCCAGCGCTGGAAGAGAGAGAATAACCCCATTGGATCCCATTAAACCCCGGCTGGCTGTGGACGGACGGAGGGGTTTCTCTCATTTCACATTCCTTGCATGAGCACGGTGGCTGATTTCCACGAAGTTAGAGCTCCATTTGAATTTGCCATTTGAACTTGAATTGCAGTCCCCACATTTCGGTGGCTCCTTTTTATCTCTGTCCACTAGAAGAAAAGGAAACTTATCAAGTCCCAGGTCCCCTTCTCCCCCCACCCCCCACCCCATCCCCTTTTCTGCTCCAAGCACAAATAGCGTTGCCATTCTTTTCTTCTTTCCACTACTCCTGGGGGAAACTGGCTCTTTGTACTGATTTCTGCATCCATTAAATAAGTAGCCTCTCCAGTTGCCAACTTAGTGGCTGCAGAACCTTCATGCGTTGTAGGTGGCATTGAAGCCTGTGGAATTACTGGGAAAAGTCACTCTAGGAACGGGAAGTTTTTGACCATTCCAGGCTTGTATTGTATGTATATAACACAGAATGCCTTACCTGCAGGGGGAGGGGGGGGAGATTCTTTTATATTTTATGCAATTGTTTTACTCATAGGAGCAGGATTCTCCCTGCCTGAGAGGAAAATTCTCATTGCTGAGTGCGTGTGAAGTTGGACTTAGCTGTGTAGAAAAAACAGTGGAGCCTGTGCGCTGAAATGCACGTGAAGACGTTATCTCTGTCACATTAGCTCTCGAAGCATTCTGATTACAACTTGTAGCTGCCAAGCCCCGTCCTGCAGTGTTATCTGGAGCAAAAATTTTCCATGTGGTTGTTTTTAGCAGAGCTACTATATGCAAACTGCACATGAAGCTGTAAAGTAGCAAAGAAAAGAGCTTCTAGAAGAGGAAATGTGAGTTATCTTAATTTTTTTCTACCATTTACTTGTTCTTTCCTGAGTGCACGTTTGAGACATTTTTCTCATATTTCTAAGCTGAGTTTTATTTTTACATATTGGAAAGAATGCCAAACTTATCATGAGTTTTTCGTACGGTGGCGTTTTTGGTTTTGTTTTGTTCTGTTTTCTCCCAGCTTTTTACTTTGAATTCATACTTAGCCTAGGTAATTCCCTGTGTGTTAAAAACAAAACAAAACAATGTCCCAAAGGGGAAAGAAAACACATGGCTACATTGTTCCATGAATTAAAAACAATATACTGAGAGTCCAAACATTTCTTTTAAATGTAAAAAATTTTAGGTCATTATTTTTATAGGAAGAAAAATACTAAACTTTGCTTTAACTATCCTGTTCATTGTTTTTCTTTTCCCTTTTTTTATTTATTTTACTTTGTTTTGACTCGTGTAGTTTACATGTTTTTGAAAACAGAATTTATATGTTCTTTAAGAACATCACACTTAAAAAGGAAAACACCAGAGTTCCATTTTACATTTGAAAAGTGACAGGAAGACATCTAGTCTAATGAGGGCAGGACACATCTGTTGAGAAACCTCAGTCAGCTGCCTCCTGCTCGGGTATATGCCCGCAACCAAGGTACATGTCCTTGACCAGAATCGAACCTGGGACCGTTGAGTCTGCAGGACCATGCTCTATCCACTGAGCCAAACCGGTTAGGGCAACATCAAAGCTTTTTAACTCTCAGGTTGCTTGGCTGCATTGCATACTTGTCATTATCGTTTAGCTAGCACACACGAAATAGGCAGGTGAATGTAATGTTAGTTAAGAGGTTCACTTTCGTGAAATGAAAATGTAGGACAGCAGCATCAGGAGGAGGCTGAGAATTCAATCTGAGTCTGTTGTCATCTTTATTATTTCACGAACCAGCTAGCCAATTGCTATAAAGTTCTGATTGCTACCTTTTTAAAGTGGGTGAAAGGTAAAAGCATTCTTTGTCCCCTGGGTCCCTCCCTTCTGGCTCTTTTCCTCTTTGTTTCCACGTCTTCCTCTGTGACATAAGCCTGGCCACCAGCACCACCAAGTATGTGTGTCAGAATCTTGACACACACATTCTTTCACCTTTTCTCTAAACGGGGGAGGCATCTCTAGCCCGCTAACATGGTCATCGAGACTAGGAATAATACTGTTCCACAGGCATGTAGATTGTTTTTCTCTCCTGAAGTTCAGTTTTAAGTTACTGCTGTATTGGGAAATGTGGTTAGGCCACTTTCTGACGAGCAGAACTCCTCCCTGAGATGACTACCTGATTAAAGAATTAACTACCTGGTTTGCTTTCTCCCAGCTCCAGCCCATCACACATTCCCATCAGAGCCTTGGCCAGAGTCTCCCGGTAGCCAAGGTGAAAGTGCTTCTGGTTGGAGGGCTGACCCACTTGATTGGCTGGAGGGAAGTGCTTTAATCGTTGACCCTGGGAAGAGACTTTGAGAAGAGAAATACGTGGGAAAAGGATACCTCCTGTGTTTTGAATTCCAGTGCTGTTAGCTGAGTTTGATGAGGAGTGATCCCCTCATTTTGCTGAGGGAAGTATTATCTGAACCCCCTTTCCCTGTGGCAAAGTTATAATTGACCCTGAAGTTGTGGAAGAGTGATGCTGCTTCATACAGCCCAAGCTTTCTGAGTAACCTTCACTGGGTATAGAGGTCATTTATTTCCAAAGAAAGTGGCACAAAATTAAATTGGTGCTGTTGAATAGTATCCCCCTCCCCCCCGCCAACCTCTTCATTTAAACAAGTCGTCAAAACAGGAAAAGCAATATTTAAAAAAATATTTTTGTAGATGATTTTTATAACGACCCACAGTATACAAAGCAGAAAGTGTACCAGTATACACATGCTTTGTTTACAGAGGAAATTGGGGCTTCATTTATCAATCCTTGGTGTTTGTAATAGGGTTTTAATTTCCAGAGGACAAAGATGGCATTTGTCCTCTGTGTCTAAAATGTACCGCAGGGTTCCTTGCACAATCTCTTGAACCAAATAATTATAGAAGTTTAAACCTAAAAGCATAAATCATGTTGTCCAATGATTCTGAATCTTTTGTAACCCATTTCTCTCTAAGTACTGTTTGAATATCCTTTGACTTTTTTTTTAAATAATTTATTTTTATTATTATTTTTTAATCTTCACCTGAGGATGTTTTTTCATTGATATTTAGAGAGAGTAGAAGTGAGGGAGTCGACAGAGAGAAATATCAGTGTGAGAGAAACTCATGGATTAGTTGCCTCCTACCTGTGTCCCAACCAGGTCCCTGCCGGGAAGGAGCCTGTCACCAAGGTACAAACCCTTGAACAGAATTGAACTGTTCCACAGGCCCACCCTCTACCCACTGAGCCAAACCAACTAGGGTTGAATGTTCTTTTTTTTTAATTTAATTTCTTTATTGATTAAGATATCACATATTTTTCCTCAACCCCCGATTCAATCCCCCACCCCACCCCACTCATGCTCCCACCCCCCTATTGCCCTTGACCACTGTTTAGGTTCATATGTATTCATGTAAGTCCTTTGGTTGATCTCTCCCTTTTATCCCCACCCTCCCTTTGAGGTCCAACAGTCTGACCCATGGCTCCTTATCTCTGGGTCTGTTCTTGTTCATCAGTCTATGTTGTTCACCATTTCCCCTAGATGAGTGCAATCATGTCCTACTGGAGATATACTTATAAGAATTGAAAGTGAGACAAGCCATAATGGTTATGCTTGAAAGGCATATGAATCAGTCTGTGGTGAGTTTCTTTCTGGGCCAACAGTTCTTTTGAGTCCAATTTCAATGTCAAACAGTTCCTTATGTGTACATGTCAGCAATGATATTTCAGTTCTGGATGGTGGGCAAATGGTGGTAATGCAGGTCCGACGCTTTCTGGTGCCAAATGTTCTTTGACTTTTAATCCAGTTTTTTTTTACTTTCTATGATTTGTATCGCCAAACAATAACTATATTGAATATCTTTCCCAGTTATACATATCTCCTCCTGCCCTGGTGGAGTCCAGCCTCCTTGTTTCACAGGGAGTAAAACTTGGCCTCTGGGAGACGAATTGATTTGTAACCCAGTGCTCTGGCAGGGCCACACATCTTCCTACTCAGGTCAGATCCTTTGGTCACTGAGGGGAGGACTGTGGAGAAGAGTTCGGAAGGAGAGGACCGAGAGGGCACTGTCTCCACGCTTCAGGAGTTTATGGGCATAGGATGCATTCAGTGCTGCCTGCAGGAATCGAGCAGAAATCGGCCATCCGACATCCCCCGAGGGATTCTGGATTGCGAGAGGGCACAGGCCAGGTTGAGGGACCCCACCAATGCATGAATCTGTGCACTGGGCCTCTAGTTTTATATACGTACCTCTTCTTTATCTATCTCTTTTAACCTAAACTTTGATTTTAAAATCCATTTTAGAGAAAGAAAGAAAGAGAGAGAGACAGGCAAAACAGACTCTTGTTTAGGAAGTTGTTCAAGACATGAAACCACATCTTAATCCCTTCCCTATTTTCACCCATCCCCCCAGCTCCTCCTCCCATCCTGGGAAGTAGGAATGGTTGCTTAATCCCAGCAGAGGACTAAAGTAAAGGGTTTGATATTTAACTATCCACTGAACTTTGTTTCTAGAAAGCTATAGAATTTTTCAGCATATTTTTTCATTACGGGTACTTTACAGTTTTTTTCAGTTACCTTGCAGAAAGATCTTGACACACTCCAGAAGACTTCAGCAGAGGGAGGTGAATTCAGGGACTCTTTGAGGGCTTAATGAAGATGGTAGGAGAGATTTCACCGGGACCTTAAAAGACAGATTCAGTTTTCAAAGATGGGGCTGGAGGGAGACTCTGTTCCTCCCTTTCCCAGCCAGGCTCTTGAGTGAGTTTTGTGCACTTGGCTGTCCCTTCTTCCTCACCTGCCACTCATCTCATAACAGAAGATAGCCTGAGTCCTTTTCCACCACTCTTTTTAAAAAAAATATATTTTATGGATTTTTTTACAGTGAGGAAGAGAGAGGGATAGAAAGTTAGAAACATCGATGAGAGAGAATCATCGATCAGATGCCTCTTGCACACCCCTACTGGGGATGTGCCCGCAACCAAGGTACATGCCCTTGACAGGAATTGAACCCAGGACTTTTCAATCCGCAGGCCAATGCTTTATCCACTGAACCAAACCGGTTTAGGCCTTTTCCACCACTCTTGTTGTCAAATCGAACAGAGCTAGATTTGAACTTTTCGGTTCTTATTTTTTATGAAACTCCTGATGAAAATGACCAACCCCTCTTCTCAAAATGTGTTCTTTCCTGCGCCTCCCTGATGCCGGGCTCTGGTTTCCTTGGAGTTCCTGTGGGTTCTAGTGTTCTCCCTGGATGGTCTCTTCTCCCCTCTCACACTGTGAGTGGGTCTTCCTCTGCTGTGAGTTCACGGACTCTGAAAACTTGATAAACACTCTGGGCACTCAGTTTCTGCAGAATCCTTACAAACCTGGATGCAAATGTTATAATCTTGCACGTTTTCTAACCTTTAAAGCCCATCTCTGGATTGGAAATGCCTCTGAACTTATAGATAGGCTGATGATCCGAAGATTCTATCTCTTCCCTTTTCTCACTCCATGTCTGCGGATCTGCTGAGATCCATGTAACTGCTTAGAGAGACCACAGCAACTCAGTCAGCATGTCCACAGCAGGTCTTCCCAGCCTGTCCCTGACCTGGTCGATCCTCTTACTGCTCCCTCTGTCGGTCGCACCACCATCTCTTGTCTTGTGGCTTCAGCCAGAAGGTTTTCTTGGTTGTCCCTAACTCGTTCTCCACACTCAGTGACCAGGTTTCATCAGTTTACCTCCCAAATATCTCTATATTTACTGGCCCTCCTGTTGCCTTTCTTCTGGATTGCTGCAATAGCCAGTTGGTCTTCCCACTTCCATTCTTGCCCCTCCCCCCAACCTGCCCTTATCAAGGCATCCAGATTGGCCTTTCTGAACACAAATCTGATAATACCATTCCTCAGTTCGAAGCTGTTCTGCCCTCAAGAAATCCCAATGACCCTCCCCTGAACTCCCACCACCGCCTTCAGTCTCACACATACACACAGTGGGCGGGAGCATCTGTATTGTCCTTCTCTGATTCTCAGCACAGCCCCTGTCACACCTGATTGATTATATCATACTTGCTTATTTCCCCAGGAGATGGCGGGGCCACATTGTGATATTTTCCAACCTCTGGTACTTTTGCCTTCACGCCCTCCCCTACCGCTAAAAATGATAGAATAAACATTTTATTTTGCAACTGCACCGGTATGAGGATGAATATGTTCTAAGCTGGCTTTAGTATTATTATCTTTATTATTATTATTATGATTATACATCTGTATAATAAATCAGGTTGAAAATGTATTTAATTCATCTAACCTACTGAGCACCATAGCTTGGCCTAGCCTACCTGAAACGTGCTCAGAACACAGTCTCCGGAATCACTGGCAGCACAGTCCCCTGTAAAGCGAGGGGTGTTCACCCTGCTGATCGCCTGGGTGACGGGTTTGTCGCGCTCGCTGTCGCTATCCGGCATCCAGAGAGTGTATTTTACCGATTATTGCTAGTCTGGGGAAAGATCAAAATTTAAAGTACGAAAAAGGAGACATATGTAAAACTTTAGACAATAGAAAATAGAAGGAAAGGGAAAATATTTCTTCTTAGTTTTGGCTTGCTGGCATAGCAAACACATTTACTGATAAAAGAAGTTTTTCAATAAAGTGCCAAAGGTAATCAACTGGAAAAAAAATTGAAGTACTGTTTTTACTGAAGGTGGGTAGCTTTTGCACCATCATAAAGTTGAGATATTCAGAGTTAAACCATCATAAGTTTTGGACTCCCTGTACTCATTATGAATTCTGATTTTAAAATAAATTAATATTAAATCATTTTTTTGTGGGCTCCTATAAGCCTCGTGGGCCCTAGCACTGTGCCTCCTGTTAAATGGACATAAATACTTTGGAGAGTCAACTGACTGACTGTGACCAGGAAGGGCGAGGAGCCCCCTCGGTTATTTTGTAATGTGGCACTTCTGTAATGGCTTGGATAGCTTACTAAGACAATAGTAAGATTTTGCATTTTAGTCCCTGGAAATGGAAAATAGGGTGATAAAAGGTATATATATATATATTTAAAAGCAAAAATCATGATGTGGAAAATATGTTTTTTGAGCTGTTCATGATATTTCTGTGTTTTTTGTGTTTGTTTTTTTAAATCTTTATTGTTGAAAGTATTACATAGGTCCTCCTTTTCTCCCCCATTAACCTCTTCCAGCCCTTTCCGGTCCTTCCCCCCTGTCCTGTCTCCCCCTGTTCCCCCCCCCCCCCCCCACACACACACCAGGCCCTCACCACCCCATTGTCTGTGTCCATGTTCTGTGGTTTTTAATGGGATTGGGAAGGTGATTTTGCCCCTACTGGGGATATTTGGCAATGTCCGGAGGCTTTTTTAGTTGTCACAAATAGGGGTACTACTGTCATTTAGTGGGTAAAGGTCAGGGAGGCTACTAAACCTGCCCCTGTGTGCAGGACTGCCCCCACAACAGACAACTACCGCGTTTCCCCGAAAATAAGACATCCTCCGAAAATAAGACCTAGTGCATGGAAAGATAAGACATCCCCTGAAAATAAGACTTAGTGCAACTTGGGGAGAAAAAATTAATATAAGACACTGTCTTATTTTCGGGGAAACAGGGTACCAGGGCAGAGGGCTGATGGTGCTGAAGTTGCGGAACATTTCTGTAGGGGGATCCTTCCTAACGCATGGTTCCTGTATCTGTGCTATGTATTTAGTTTATTTTCCTGGGCTGCCTTTCGAAAGCCACAATCCAGGTACAGGATTTGTGCTGTCACACTGGAACCGAACATTTACTTTTTCTGACCTCAATAAGGTTGCGAAAAGCAGCCGTCGAGGTGACGGGGCTTTTGAACACCGGAGGTCAGCGCTGCGTGACCCTTTCACACGGGCTTAGACGATCGGCATAATCTCTCTCGAACCGTCTGTTGTCATTGAAGTCATCACCCAAATACTCATTTTGCCCTTGCTAATTCTCGCTGGAGTACAACCAGTTGTTGTCTGGGTGGGGAGCGGGGGACGATGCTGAGTCATTTCTTCATGTTGTTTTATTACCTCTTGGCTTGAATATCACCATTCATTGTTCACAAGCCGTCCAGCTTGTTTACTTTTTATAAATTACATGTATTCACTCCCCTTGCCGGGCTGGCTACTGTAATTGGCAGTAGCCACAGAGCAGGGCTGACGGGTCTGCGTTTATGCTGATGTCTCACTTTCAGTTCCCTATGCCTTCTTGCTCCTTCTGTCTGTGTGGTTTTTTTTTTTTTTTTTTTTAAAGGAGACATGTGTAATACTTTATTGATTTTTTACAGAGAGGAAGAGAGAGGGATAGAGAGTTAGAAACATCGATGAGAGAGACATAGATCAGCTGCCTCTTGCACACCCCCTACTGGGGATGTGCCCGCAACCAAGATACATGCCCCTGACCGGAATTGAACCTGGGACCTTTCAGTCCGCAGGCCGACGCTCTATCCACTGAGCCAAACCGGTTTCGGCTTCTGTCTGTGTTTTACAAGGAAAGTGAAGAGAGAACCACCACCATGCTCTCTGTTTTCAGATGCTCTGATGGCACTTAATTTATAGCTTGGCAAAGTCCCTATGTCCTTTGGTTTGGGGAGAGTCAAGGGTTTGGGTCAGTAGTCCTCAAAACTTCAGTGTGTATGACAATCACCTGGGTAACATCTAAAATGAAAATTCTGCTCTCCCACTACCCAGTCCTTTTCATTCGTTTCTCCTTTTAAAAATTAAAGTATACTTGACATGTAATAGTAAATGAGTTTCTGGTGTGCACATGGTTATTCAACATATATAACCCTTTGAAATGATCACTGCAATACATCTAGTAACCAGCTGTCACTGTACAAAGTTATACCAATACTACTGACTATCGTCCCTAATCTGTACGTAAAACAAAGATTCATGAGCCCTACCCACCCTCTGATATTTTTAGTAAATCTCGGTAGAAGCCCAGAAATTACATTTTCTAATTCACTCCCCTGCTGATTCTGATGTAAGTGGTCCTTAAATTATACTTGGAGAAATCCTGAGTTGAGAGTGGAGGGAAAAAGAGAGAAGGAAGAAAATCCAATGGAAGCAAAAAATTACAAAGAGTGGAAAAGGGAGATAAAAACCAAAATTCAGAAAGTAATTGAGCCTCTCTTCTGTAAGATAAGGGAAATATGCTATAACGATTAAAAAGGTATGTGCTTAATGTTTTCTAGCAGTGATTTAGATCAAACTGTCTCCTAAGCACATATTTAGAGGATGACAAAAGTGAAAGGGAATTTTTAGAAAGTTTAGACTATGAGAAAGTACCTAACTATTGGTAAGAAGCTCAAAGGCTTTATTAAATAAGGAAGGTATTATGTAGGTATTGATTTTAAAAAGAGTGTATGTTCCTGCATCGAGCTTATGATTGACTTAAAAATGAAGAGGAGAAATGAAAGCGAGTTGATTAGCTCTTTACCAGGTTTCTGGTTATTGGATCTGAAAACATATTGTTGAAATACAGTCCAGATTTCCTGGAATGGTTATGCTTTCCAACATTCTTTCCCCATTGTCTTTATATTATATGTCTGGTTGGCCCAAATTTTTGGTTAGTTGAGATGTTTTTGATTTGTACGAGTACCAAAGTAGTTGTACTTGACTAAAGAAGTTCTCTTGCTCCCCTCTCACTCCCCCCCTTTCTCTGTCTTACTTATTTCACTTAGCATAACTTCTTCTAGGTCAATCCATATTGTCATAGATGGCAAGATTGTGTTCTCTTTTATGGCTCAGTAATATCCCATCTGTATATATAAAAGCCGAAGAGACCTTCTGACTGTTCGATCATTTGACTGGTAGCTATGAGGTGCACTGACCACCAGGGGGCAGACACTCAACGCACAGGCATGGAAACATGGAACATACTGATGAATTTCAGAAGGAAGGGGGGGAGGAGGGAGGGCAGGAAGAGATTAATCAAAGATCTTATATGCATCCTAGAGGCCCAGTGCACAGATTTGTGCACAGGTGGGGTCCCTCGGCCTGGCCCGCAGGAATCGAGTAGAAATCGGCCATCCGACATCCCCTGAAGGTTTCTGGATTGCGAGAGGGCACAGGCCAGGTTGAGGGACCCCACCAATGCATGAATATGTGCATTGGGCCTCTAGTTTTATATACGTACCTCTTTTTCTTTATCTATCTCTTTTAACCTAAACTTTGATTTTAAAATCCATTTTAGAGAAAGAAAGAAAGAAGAGAGAGACAGGCAAAACAGACTCTTGTTTAGGAAGTTGTTCAAGACATGAAACCACATCTTAATCCCTTCCCTATTTTCACCCATCCCCCCCAGCTCCTCCTCCCATCCTGGGAAGTAGGAATGGTTGCTTAATCCCAGCAGAGGACTAAAGTAGAGGGTTTGATATTTAACTATCCACTGAACTTTGTTTCTAGAAAGTTATAGAATTTTTCAGCATATTTTTTCATTACGGGTACTTTACGGTTTTTTTTCAGTTACCTTGCAGAAAGATCTTGACACACTCCTCGCCTAAAGTAGGAGGAATTTAGGGAGTTACTTATACAAATGACTATCATTAGCTTTCATTAAGTTATTCACTAACTGCTGTGTCTCTTCATCAAAGTGTTTTTTACATTTACTCTATCCTCGCCATCTCTGTGTCAAAGTGTTCCTTTTCCATGCTAGGAACCTAGGTTATACTGCAGACCATTTCATCACTAGTTTGCTAATCTTTTCTCCCTCCCCTCCTTTTTGCAGTCCTCCATGCTTTCTCTCTTCTCCATTTCTTTTACTTGAGCCTCTTAGATACTATGCTATGCCTGTCTGCCCACAAGCTCTTATAGGATCTTCCTGTCTCCTTTGTAAGTGGTGAGTATCATTATTGATATTATTTTTTGATAACTTTTTATTTCTCAATTACAGTTGATATGCTATATTATATTAGTTTCAGGTATACAACATAGTGATTAGTATTTATATAAGTTACGAAGTGATCACCCCAATAAGTCTAGTACCCATCTGACACCGTACATAGTTATTACAATACTAGAGGCCCAATGCACAAATTGTGTGTGTGTGTGTGTGTGGGGGGGGGGCAGGGGTCTGGGTCCCCTTAGCCCAACCTGCACCCTCTCTAATCCTGGACCCCTAGGGGGATGTCTGACTGCCTGTTTAGGTTTAGGCCCGATCCCAGGCAGTCAGACATCCCTCTCACAATCAGGGACTGCTGGCTCCTAACTGCTCACCTGCCTGCCTGCCTAATTGCCTCTAACTGCCCCCTCTCCCCCACTGGCTTGGTTGTCCCTAACTGTCCTTCCCTGCCAGCCTGGTCACCCCTAACTGACCCCCTCTGCCAGCCTGTTGCTCCTCACTGTTCCCCTGCCAGCCTGGTCACCCCCAACTGCTCCCTTGCCAGCCTGGTCACCCCCAACTATCTTCCTCCCTATCCTCCCGTCGGCCTGGTTGCCACATATAGCCTGCTGTTCAATCATTTGGTTGTCCCTCACTAACCTCCCTGCCCGCCTTGTTGCCCGATGCAGCCTGGTGTTCTGTCATCCATCTGGTTGCTTCGATCATGACAGCCCCTGGCTTTTTATATATTAGGATTATTGACTATACCCCATATGCTGTACTTGACAGCCCTATGACTGTTTTTATAACTGACAGTTTGCACATATTAACCCCTTCCCTATTTTCACCCATCCCCCCAGCTCCTCCCATCTGGGAAACATTAAAGTGTTCTCTGTATCTATGAGTTTGTTTCTGTTTTGTTTGTTCCTTTATTTTGTTTCTTGGTTTCCACATATAAGTGAAATCATATGGTATTTGTCTCACTTATTTCACTTAGATTGCTTTCTCTAAGTCAATCCGTGTTGATGCAAATAGCAAGATTTTATTCTCTTTTATAGGTCAGTAATATTCCATTTTATACTAGTGTTTGTACACCTCTTCTTTATCCAGTCCCTATCAATGGACCTTTAGGTTGCTGCCACTTCTTGCTACATTGAATATAAGGATGTACATGTCTTTCGAATTGGGTTTCTTTGAATACATACCCAGAAGTGGAATAGCTAATTCCTTTTGGTCTCTTGTTATAGCCTTTGTTTTAAAGTTGATTTCATCTGATAGAAGTATTGTTACACCAGCCTTTTGTTTTGTTTGCTTTTCATTTACATGAAATATCTTTTTCCATCCTTTCAGGCTGTATGTCTTTCGATCAAAGTGGGTCTCTTGTAGACAGATATGTAAGGGTCTTGTTTTCTTATTAATTTAGCTACCCTAAATCTTTTGATTACAGCATTTAATTCATTTATATTTAAAGTAATTATTGATAGGTATGTAGTTAATTGCCATTTTATTATTCATATTTTAAAATCTTTTCCCCTCCTTCTTAAATAAGTCCCTTTAACATTTCTTTTTCATTATTTATTTTTATTTTTTAAAATGTATTTTTATTGATTTCAGAGAGGAAGAGAGGGAAGGAAGAAGAGAGAGTCAAACATGAAGGATGAGAGAGAATCATTGATGGGCTGCCTCTTTCACACCTTACACTGGGGATCAAGCCCGCAATCCAGGCATGTGCCCTGACCAGGAATCAACCTGTGACCTCCTGGTTCACAGGTCTATGCTCAACCACTGAGCCACGTAAGCTGGGCAACATTTCTTGTAATACTGGTTTGATAGTGGTGAACTCCTTTAGCTTTTTCTTTTCCGGGAAGCTCTTTATCTGTTTTTCCCTACCCTGCCATCTTGACCGGAAGTCCCTCATTATTGTTATTATGTAAAGTCTCTACCACACCCTTTCATTACACTGACAGTCCAAGAGCATTTGGTGAGTAGATCACTTCGCTCCTGCAGTGAATAATAGAAGGGCTGTTGCTGATGGTGGTGGAGACCCAGAACCAGCTGCAACCATTTACTCTGGCAACCAGGAGTGGCTAGATTCCAGTGACTTCTATCCTGAACAAAGAATGAAGGCTGGGCTCGTGATTAACTCTCTTCATTTCCGGTAACCTTATTTTCTTGCTTGCATATGTTTTCTAAACCATACACTTGGTAAACCTCTTTTCTTCCTAATATTTTTAGTTATTTTCTTCTACAATTTATTCTAACCCATATGTTGTTTAACATGGTGGTAGATGTTTCCAATGAATATTTATATTGGCTAACAAGTATAAATGCTTTGACGGAGAACCGTACGTTAAGTAGTGATCCAAATGCAGCATAAAAAATATAGCTTACAAATTTTCAGTGGGAATATTTTAACATATTCTGGTTTGGGTTTAACATACAGAAAAAAGTTATAAAATAAGTAAGCAGACTTATTGATCTTTGCATAAGTTAATAAAGGGAAATGTTTATTTAATAATTATATAAGGTTTATCATTAAAGTTAATACACATATTTAGCTTTATAATAATTGTATTTTTACTTATATTTGAATAGAAAATAGACCCAGGCTCACTTAAAATGCATAGATTTTGGTTCTTTGATTAGTCCTATGTTTCAAGGTATCATTTTTAATGTTCAGAACATATAAATGTTTAATATCTCCCAACTACTTATTTCAGTGATTCTTAAACAACTAAAAGATAGTCTTTTATGATAGGTTGTCTGCATACTAAATTTTTTAGCAAATGTGGCTTTTATTCCCAAGTTGGAGAAATAGTTGTATGTTGAGAAACCCATATTTTTTACTAAGGGAAAATGTAGCATGGCTATTGAACTACTTTCATCTTTCCAATAAGGTTCTAACCTTGAAAGCATCCATGTCTGTTTTCAAATAGAATCTGTTGTGTTTCTAAACCATGTATTTCCAAAGCAGAATAAATTTTCATAATTTCTAGATTTTTATTGAAATCAGTAAAGAGAAGAAGATGACTTGAGGAAAATAAAGGCCAGTTTTTCTTAAATGAATGAAAAGAGGAAAACTTTCTTTACTTGTTCCTATTCTTTTTTTACTTAGTTTTTTTTACTGTTCCTATTCTTAATAGCGAAATGAGGCCCTAGGGACTTGAAGCCTTGGAAATACCCTGAGTCCAGGACCAGCTGTTTTCAGCAGGCAGATGTAGATGTGAACACAAGCTGCCTACTGCCTAGTCCTATGCCGGTGTTTTGCAAACTGCGGCTCTTGAGCCACATGTGGCTCTTTGGCCCCTTGAGTGTGGCTCTTCCACAAAATACCACGGCCTGCACGAGTCTAGTTTGAAGAAGTGGCATTAGAAGAAGTTTAAATTTAAAAAATTTGGCTCTCAAAAGAAATTTCAGTCGTTGTGCCATTGATATTTGGCTCTCTTGACTAAAGAACACTGCCCTATGCCATTCCCAATCTGCCACACCCACCTCCTTCTGCGGTGCGTAGGTGTAATTTCTAAAATTTAAACACCTGACATTGTAAGAACATTTTTAACTGCCCCTCAGAGCAATGCCAATATGGTAACTTCACGCCAATCTCTCTTTTTTTAATTTTTATTTTTAATTGTGGATAGAAACCCATAACAGGACATTTACCAACACTTTAATTGGGAAGGTATGCACCTCACCTGTTTTTGCCTCTGCTCAGTAGTAGGAAGTTAATTATGTGGGATTTGCTCACCTGATCCACACAGATCTTGCTTTAGTGCACCTTTGGAAACCCCACACCCCTTTCTGGCCCCGAGGAAAAATTCTTTCCTGATCTTAGGTTCAGTGCCCGGTTTAATCTCGAGCATATGAGAATGAGTCACCTTGGGTAAGCGTGCAGTCCCATTTATACCTTCCAACCTCCCTCTAACTCTTAAACTTAAGGTGCTGGATCCCGATTTCCTCTGTAAGGTCTGGTGATCTGGGGGCTAATTTAGGAACTGGAAGATAGTTAGTAACTGGGAGATGTTGAGGGTTTTTTGGGACCAGCACTTTGTGTTCCACTTTGAAAGTGAAGCTGCAGAGCCTGAGTTTTAAAATTCAGACTATGTGTGGAATGTCTGTGTGGATGAAGAAACGAGTAAATGCTTTGGGGGGTGGCAGGCAGGGAGAGGAAGGAAAATTTTTAAATAATCTGATTTTGTGGGAGATTTTTTTTTAGAATATGTACCAAAAATGAGTAACGAGTTGCTTTGTAATTTATTTGTGGTTCACAAAAGAAATACTTGACATTGTGCTAAAGAGATAATTGTTGAATAGTTGTGTTAAGTGATTAGATATCTGAGTTCTGCTTTTGATTCCAGCTGTCATTATCTACACGTGGTATAACTACTACTTCTAGACTGAAAAGTATTTCACTGGAGAATTATTTTAGAAAGAATACTTGTAAAGGGGCTTGGAATTTTAAAGTACTTTGAATATAGTCGAATCACCAACACTTATGTTTTTACACCAATAGGGAGTGGGAGTGACTTGACCATCACAACATTCATTTCCGAAGACAGCATACATTTGAGCAAATCCATTCTCCATAAATGCTTATTTAACATTGCAGGGTTCGAGCCAACAGCCAGTAATCTCACTTAGCAAGTGCTTGGCACACCTGTTTTAACCTGCACAGGTTCAGTTCACACAAAGAAAGGGAGGGTGGGGCTACGTGATGGGAGCACCTTGTTAGCCTTATTAACATATTTTGAATAATAGCATTTGAATATTTGCCAACTAAGCTAGGCTATGAGGAGTGAGCGGTGGGAATTTCTGAGAGGAGTGTAGAGATTTGAGCCTATAAAATGCTTTTTCTTCTTGGAGGGAAAACATGTTAAAAAGATCCTATTTAGGGTATTTTCCTTACTCTCCCAACATTTTTATAAGTTCTGCAGAAATCTTGGATCTTCCCTTTTCACCACCTTTGTGTGTGTTTTTTTAGGATATGTACCAGAAGACTTGTCTCCAAAATAGCTTTTGGTAATCTCTCCTGGATGAGTGTGAGTTGCTACTCAGCCGGTTTTGTTTTGTTTTGTTTTGTTTTTGTCTTTGCAGAAATAGTCCTGAAGCTCTTTCTGGGAGCCTAACTCGGGAACCTTTTCTGCAAGCCTATCTGGTGAACACAAGTGGTTGGAACAGGACAGACAGGCTAAACTAGGGTGCCTGTAGAGTCAACTCTTACCTAGTAGATGCTCAGATCATAAAGATGCCAGCCTGGCTCAACTCTGTAAAAATGTCCTTGACAAGGTTCTAGTTTACAGCCTGTCTCTGCATCTGTCAGAGATATTGTTTTGACTTTGCATTGACACCTGTCTGGATGAAAACCACAACTTTAGACTCTAAAGCTAGTGAAAGGAGTAGCCAGTAGAAACCAGGGCTTTTCCGATATTCTGGTATTAATCAGGTTTTAAGAGTGAGAAGATGAAGCAGTGCATATGCTTGGTTCTCTAGTTCTTATTTGAAGGCAGGTCAGGGGAATATCGGAGTCACCAGGGAGCTTTTAAAAAACCATTCACCTTGATTCCCCCCCTTCCACACTTACCTATGGCGGTGAGGAGGGTGGGTAGGTATGGCAGAAAATGTACTGAGGTGGCATTTGAATCTAGCACCTGTGGAAGCCATGGGAGCTTGCCACCCTGAAGTAGTTTCCATAGTTTAGGCTGGTTTGCAACCCTGACTCATGCTTAGTTTTTGGAATGGAAAGATACAGCTTGATACCAATTCTTACTCCTACTATCAAAGATTTTGAAATGATGTTAAATATGCATTTAATAAGATTGCCAAAAGAGGGTTTTCCCCCCTGAGTGGAGTTTTGTTTTTTTTGTGTGTGTGTGTGTTTTTAAAGGTAGTTCTTAAGACTGACTTTTTTTAAAAATCGGAAAAATGCGAGTATCAAAACCAGGAAAGCACAAATTTGATCATAGCTGTTAAAAACTTATTTTTAAATGCGAACCTAGGAAAGAGCTCTGGTACATTAAACCAAGCCCTAAATTTTTTAGTAGGTATTGTAATGAGCATATACTTATATTTTATATGCCAATCACTTGTATGTAAGTACATATGCTTTTAAATTTCTAGACTGAAGTTATTAAATTTCAGCTAGCTTTTGTTCAACTTCACTGATTAACTTGTAATTTTATGTGGGATTATTATATTTACACAATCATTATCTACTCTTAACTAATTACAACAGATTCTTCATAACTTTTTCCCCCAGTTAATTCATAGCAGCCTGTATATAAGAAAAAAATTTATGGGTGATTATAATCATGTAATTCATGAAGCATTGTAGGGTTAATGAATAGCTTTGACTATCATTTTAATGTTTTTCATTTTTATTATAAAATGTTAAATATTGTATTTGTGGAGTTTCTCTGCTGTATCAGTTTATTGTATTATAGGAATGTTTACAAAATATTGATCAGTTTCACTATTTAGTACATCTTTAACATTTCTGAAGGTGGTAGATACGAAATCTGTTTCTCAAACAAGTACATGCAGGAAACTAAAACAACTTGAATTCAAGTCATACAACCACACTAGTAAAACTTGAATTCTGGCACTAAGCCCACATTTTAGCTGATAGTGTGTTTGTGTGGGAAGATGATACTAATTACTGATAATCTTTTATAATGCATTAATATTTTTAGGTCCAATATGAGTTATTCAATAGGTATACCAGGTTAAAGAAAAGCTAAATCAAATGTAAATATTGGCTTTTGTGTCCCTTTTAATTAACTTTCATGCCTTAGTAAGTTGGTATTTGTGGAACTATGCATAGTAAGAACTTCTTTATTGCTTTTTTTTTTTTTTTGTATTCTCCACATTTTATTCATAAAGTGCTAGGAGAGTAGAGTGAATGAAGAGGCTGCCTGTAGGTGTAGTGAGGTTTAACTCATTGTACCATTGTTCCGGCTTGTCTGCCTGTCAGCTGGCTCCCTAGCTGCCTGGCTTATTTACATATTATTCAATCCAGACTGGCTTGTCCAGTTTGCTAGGTTTGTTATAAACTGCAGAGCGGAGTAAATGTGTGATAACATTTTAAATGGCATTAGGACTTAAACAGTACTTGTGGAATGATGTAATCCAGCTGTCAGGTGGCCCAGGGTCCGTTTTGGGGTTATTTCCCTTTTCTCTGAGTAACAAGAAATAAACGTGAAACTGTAGTAATGCCTGGCCAGAGGACCACTCCTTTATCCAGATGATATCAGCATGCCACGTCTGATACTGAGAATGTTTGATACTAAAAGTAGGTGTTAACTATATGTTGATGAGTTCTGTACACACTCAGAAATCAGCAAACTGAACCATTTTCATCTGCCTGTGCCCAACACGAGAACAGTGAAGGTAACTAGAAGAATCCAGCTGCCTTCCTACCTCGGTAGGTAGCGGGAGAATGTTCCCACGTGCTTTGTGATGAGCATTTCTGTGAGCTGCACAGAACCAGGGTAAGCGGACAGACAGTGCCTTAACTCCTCCCCAGCTCCTGGGCTGTTGGCTTTTCCAAAGCATTCTCATTCTGATCTGTTTAACTTTGTGGAGGGTGTGCAAAAACTCTGAGGGCTGTGTGTCCCCTTCCGTGTGGAGTATGTCCTTCTCAGATGCACTTTCCTCAGGCCCCCAGCGGGGGATTGAATCTGATGGTGGGTGTGGAAGCCTTTCCTGGAAAGCCTCCCCTCAGCCCCCATCCAGGCCTCTCTGAGGTTTGCAGGGGTTCCCAGGGTCTAAGGTTGCTGGGTCAGCCAAGCCCAGTGGTCCTCAACCTTCCTAATGCTGCGACCCTTTAACACAGTTCCTCACGTGGTAGTGACCCCCAACCTCAAAATTATTTTCGTTGCTACATCATCACTGTAATTTTGCTACTGTTATGGATTGTAATGTGAATATCTGTGTTTTCCGATGGTCTTAGGATCTACGGCAGCGGTTCTCAACCTGTAGGTCGCCACCGTTGAGAACTGCTAGCAGGAAAGCCTGAGACCATCGGAAAACACAGATTTTTACATTACGATTCATTAATGTAGCAAAATTACAGTGATGAAGTAGCAACGAAAATAATTTTATGCTTAGGGGTCACCACAACATGAGGAACTGTGTTAAAGGGTCGCAGCATTAGGAAGATTGAGAATCACTGACCTAGAGGGTTGGCCATGACCTCCTACTGCCATGTGATGCTCTACAGTCTCTCACTTGTTCAATTTCAGGGCTTCTCTTTGAGAAAAAAGCCTGGGGAGCCTTAACTTAGAAGATCTCCGTTTAGCAGCAACCTACTTTTTCCCCACGAGTCACTCTTAATTTGAAATATCCTAAAAGAGGTTGTCATTTCAGTAGGTCAGGCAGATTATAGCCTGCTCGCTTTATTTACTTATTTAAGTATTTATTTATTTATTCGTTTATTTTAGTATATAATAATGGGTTGATAATGATTTTAGAGGGTAGACGAGGAAATGGCTCTTTTATGAATGTTGCATAAAAATGATATGGCCTTCAAGCTCTCCCTCCCAGGAGCACACCCACGCCTTTTCCCTTCCCCTTCTTCTCCACCCACTGGCACGCAACTCCTAAACTCTAAGGGACCCCAAGGAGACTCACAGCCAGGGAGCCATGGGCATTGGCATTTTGTCCTGGGCTAACCCGTGAACTATTGGAATTTATAATCAGAAGAGTGTGAGACCTTTAGAGGACAAACATGGAAAATGGAATTAGGTTAGGGCAAGAAATTCTACTTGGATATTGCAAAAATAGGAAAAAAAAATTTAAGTGAATGAATAACTGGCAACACAGACTCTTTTTCCTGTAAGTTCCCCTTTCCCAAACCCTTGCCATCATATTAAAAAAAAGTTTTCTTGTGAGTTGATTTTTCTCAGAATCCTTCTGCTTACCGTTAGTAAAGAATTCTCTCATGTGCCAAAGTTTTGTTTTGCATGGGATTTCTGCAGCCATTTGGTCTTACTGGAAATATTATTTAAAGTACAGAGGTAAAAGTTAATGATAATAGGGCAAAAGGAAAATTTGATACATATTTCTATATGGTTTATTTATAGTTGACTAGGGGAAATTAAATGCATTACCCAAGGTGAATGAAGTTAGGTTATTATAAGGGAAATACAAATTCTAATGAAAGATAAAGTAGGAGTACTTATTTCCACTTTTAAAAGTTACATTTTTCAATTCCTATCTGGTCTTTCCCCCCAGGATATGTATATTTAAGATTTCTCTATCCGGCTAACACAAGGTGATGCTACTGACGGAGCCAGCTTAATGGAAAGACATTACAGTTCCTTTAGGAATAATTAAGAAGGGAGATAAAAACACAAGTTTTCTGAAGGGAGCAATTAGACCTCTTACGCAAGAAAGTAACTGAATGCTTTTTAGGGGATAGTTAGTGTTCTGCATTTCTCAGTCTGATGGGGGGAAAAACGAAATCATGCTAGATACTGCGATTGAAACAGCACAGTGATATAGCCATCCTATTGTTCTTGTTAATAAGTGATTTCAGAAATGCTCAGTAACATCTTGGCAGCTCTCTCTGACTCTCTGACTTACTGGGAGGATCTCGCTGTAGTTGTTTGCACTGTAAATCTTACCATGGCCTTTGATCAAAAGTAATAAAATGTTACCTGACTTGGTAGATCTGTCAGGATTCTCAGTTGTAAGCAACAGAAACCTTTGGCTAATTTCATCAGAAAGGGATTTATTAAGGACCTGTTCGTGAGCTCACAGTTACTTGCATACAAACTTTTGGATAACCACCTCTCTATTACTTGGGGACTGCCATTGCATTACCATTAGCTTCCTCACTCCCAAGCTCCAAGGATCCTTCCTTTACCTCAATAATTTGTATCCTCAGCCCATTTTTTTCTACGAATTACTTCTTCTTAAAAATAAATGTTCTTATTTAAAAAAAACCCAAAAACTTTCCTAAGATTTTTTTTTTATTATTTTAAAGAAGAGGAAACAGCCGAAACCGGTTTGGCTCAGTGGATAGAGCGTCAGCCTACGGACTGAAGAGTCCCAGGTTTGATTCCGGTCAAGGGCATGTACCTTAGTTGTGGGCACATCCCCAGTAGGGGGTGTGCAGGAGGCAGCTGGTTAATGTTTCTCTCTCATCAATGTTTCTCACTCTATCCCTCTCTCTTCCTCTCTGTAAAAAATCAATAAAATATATCTTGAAAGAAAGAAAGAAAGAAAAAAAGAAAGAAAGAAAGAAAGAAAGAAAGAAAGAAAGAAAGAAAGAAAGAGAAAGAAAGAAAGGAAGAAAGAAGAGGAAACAGCAGAAGACACAGAGTGATTTTTACTTGGTAGGAGGAGATCTACAGTAGGGACCACTTAGGGGAGCCAAAGATCTTAGTGTAAGAAAGAGGGTGTGGTTGGGAGTGAGATGCTGTGGGACTCAAAATAAGATGGGATGGAAAAATGGCCATTGGAGTGGGCTGGCCAAGCAGGAGGTTATGGTGGCCTTTTGCAATTTGAAAGCCTCTTCTCTGAGTATCTTACCCTTCTCTAAATCTACCATGAAGTTCAGTGATAGAGCACCACCCGGTATTTTAGATTTACATACTCAATGGATACATAAAATTTGTCAGTTTGTCTTTAAATTTTTAATTCTTTTAAAAAATATATATTTTTATTGAATTTAGAGCGGAAAGGAGAGGCAGAAAGAGATAGAAACATCATTGATGAGAAAGAATTATTGATCCACTGCCTCCTGCATGCCTCCCACTGGGGACCGAGCCCACAACCCAGGCATGTGCCCTGAGGGAAAATTGAACCATGACCTCTTGGTTCATAGGTTGACACTCCACCACTGAGCCACGCTATCTAGCCTTAATTCCTTTTTTAAAAAAATATATATTTTATTGATTTTTTTAGAGAGGAAGGGAGAGGGACAGAGAGCCAGAAACATTGATGAGACAGAAACATTGATCAGCTGCCTCCTGCACACCCCCTACTGGGAATGTGCCCATAGCCAAGGTACATGCCCTTGACAGGAATCGAACCTGGGACCTTTCATCCCACAGGCTGACACTCTATCCACTGAGCCAAACCAGTTCAGGCTTAATTCCTTTTTTAATGATGCTTTGGTTTGGGAGGCTACCCCCATACAGTGAACAGTAAAGATGGATTAGAGTGTTTCCTACTTCTCATTCTGGAGTCACATTTGGTGATTTTGATGCCATTGTCCCTCAGAAATGACTTAGATTGATCCCCACTCAGCCGGTTATTTTATGTCTACCCACATGGAAGCTAATCTTCCACTTTCCTTGTGAAATCTTCTAACCTGTTTGTCTTTATGCAAATCAAGAGCCTAATGTCATCTTAAAGCATCCTTGTAATTAAACTTCAGAAAATATGAGTGATTAAAGTGTGGCTTTTTACAGTTTAATTTCTCCTTCTCCCTCTTCCAAGTACATTGGCATCAGATTAAAAGTAAAAGTATTCCTGGGTAGATTATAGGAAACTAGTGTGGCCTGGTGCACAGATTCATGCACATTTAAAGGAAATTGATTAAAAGAAAGATTCATGCAGTTATTATGTTACTGCAAAAAACTACATGTCAAAATAGTATATTTAATATAGTATTATAAAATTAAGACACGTGTGCGATTGGCACCAGTGAGAGCTTTATATGTATTGTGCATGCTCGAGTCAATGTTTATTTTTAAACTGTCATTGCACATCATATGGACCAGCCGGTCAGTCAGTCGGATGGACAGTTGGTCACTTAGCCTTTTATATAGAGAGACTATGTGGGAAACTGGAGGGGTGTCAGAACAGATTTTAATGTCTATGGGGTTGTATGTCCAGAGCAGCCTTTCTTGGTTGGGCTGGAGCAGGATGACCTCCTGTGATTTAGGTGCAGCCTTGTGCTGTCTGCTCCTGCACACAGCATGATTTCTCCTCTCCTCTGGGGATGATGGGATTCCGCTCAGTCCTTTCTCCTCATCCCTGCAGTCCCAGCGTCTGCTAGTGTACTCCCCCAGTCCGCATCAACGCCAGTCCTCTCTGCCCTGCACTAGTTGGCATTGGGGTTGAAGTAGGGAAGATGAACATGTAAGCTCTCCACGCATCTGCTTTTTAGTTATTTGTTTCTGTCACTCACCGCCTTTCACCCCAATGGGGAAATGAGCGCAAGAGGATTGGGAAATGTTGCCTGACTCTTCTAATATTCTTTTCCTTCTCTGCTCAGGAAACTTCCCTCCCCCACTCTCGCTCCCCCTCACCTCATTCTTCTTTCTAAACCTTCAATGTCTGCCTTCCTTGTTGGACAACAAGCTCCAGAAGGAGAAAAATCATGTTGATTTTTGTCTCTGCTGTGTCCCCCACTGCTTAGTACGGGGCCTAATGTATAGACATCAAAATACGCTTGCTTGGTGAATGAGTGAGGAACAGAGGCCAGTAGAGAGGGAGTAAGCTGTGATTTCTCCCTGTATCATTCTTGACAACTTTATGATTTCCTACTCATCCCCCCCATTCTCTAACTTTGAAGGAGCCTGCTTCCTGGGCAGCATTAAGAAGATGTTTGCCATAATGGGGTGCTGGACACATGGTCCTAGGGTGCAATTTCTGCATGGTGGTTAGTTTGTTGGAACTAGATACTTAAGGAAGCTTTTTGTGGGCTGGCCAGAGAAGTGAACCATTATGCACAACATTGTTTCTATGGGAAAATGCATTCTGAGTTTAAGTAAGTCTACTTGCATACAAACTTTTGGAATACGACCTTTCCATTAGTTGAGGATTGCCATTGCATGATCTTTCGTTCAGGCTTTTATTCATTACTAATATATAAATGGACAATAAGCTGTTTCTTTGTAGAAGGAACAGAGCCAGGAAGCTTTCCTTCTGAGATTGTAAACTATTACATTAAAATGAATTTAATTTCAACAAACATGGTGGCTTATTTCAAATGTATTTATAGAATGCCTGGCTTTCGCTGGGGTTCATAGAAGGATTCACACGTGAATAAAATAGGGTCTCTCTCTTGGCAAGGTCACACCCAGGTTTCTAGTTAAATAGGGATCGTACTCATATATTACACAGGGTCACTTCTAGCTCTAAGATTCAGTGATTCTATGGTTCTGAATTGCTCTATTCATTTGCTCATTTTCCTTGTCATATGTGATTCTGTTATAAAATGTATTTTTAGATAATACAAGAGGCATATTCACATTCATGTGCAATAATAGTAGCAACCTCACTTTTACCGCTTTTAAGTAATTCTAAATTTGATCTGTTATTTTGTGTGTGTGTTGTTGTTGTTGTTTTAGTAAGAATGCATAATCCAGAAACAATAATTTACTTAAAATTTTTCAAATTGAATTTATTGGGGTGACTGGTTAATAGAATTATATGGGTTTCAAGTATACAATTTTACAATACATCATCTGTATATCATATTGTGTGTACAACCATTTACTTTTATTGTGGCTTTTTATCATAAAAAGAATGAAGCCAGACATGTTATGAACTAGACATAAATATCCAATGATAGGGGCTAGCTTTTTATCATAAAAAAGAATGAAGCTAGACATGTCATGAATTAGACATAAATATGCAGTGGTAAGGGCTATTACTTTGAAAGGAAAAGTATTCCACAAAGGTAATATATATGGGTGTTGGATTAACAAATAATCTTGTTTGTTTTTTTCCTGCATGCTTTTCAGTAATTTTCCAACTTTTTTACAGCAAGTATGTGTCACTGACATCATCGCACACACATGCACGTGCCTAATGTTTCTTCAGATCAGTAAAAACATGTCAGTGAGGCTTCCTTCTTCTCCCCCAAGTTATTTACCCCCGTGTCTTAATAAATACCTGATGAACAAAACCTACCTTCTGGGAGTTGGAATATGGACAATCTGGATGTTTATATAAAAAAATTCTACAGGCATTTATGAAATAGACTTAGAACTCCTTGGAATAAAAAGTCTTTCCTGCACTCTCTGAGACTTGACTTAGGTTGTGTGGAAATAGTCTCTTGTTCTGCCCTGAAACTTGGAAAAGTTACCTGGTAGTTCATCTCAAATCTGTTTTGAACCACAAACTTCTTGACTGGTGGATTGCTTTCCTTGCTAATGAAGTCTGTAACTCAAGTTAGACATTAACTGTTTCTGTCAAGTGAATTAATGGCTGTTTCCTCTCAGGGACCTAGAGAAGCAGGTACTGTGTCCAGCTTCTAAAATTCCATGCAGTGATCAGGATAACCCCTGGATTTGTACTTAAGTTAGAATTTGTAAATATACATTTGGGTGTCACTTTTCTTTACAGTAACTCCCACTAAACTGCATATTTTATTGCTTTGTTGGTTTCTTACTCATCATTTTAGCAGTTTCTTTCAATAAAAATCGATCTTTAGCTGGAATCAGCTCCCCGTAATGATGGGAAATTGAAAACCCACATGTGAGGAGTAGTTCAGCTGCAGGGAAAGAATAGTTCATAAATTATTCAGAAATTTGCTTTGGTGATCCTGTAAGTATTCTTACTGTTCTGTTTAATATGGCATGATAACTCAGGCAGGTATCCATCACAGTGCTTCTACTGAGAAGAGCTCAGGAGCTAGAGTTGGCAAGAATCTTGAACTATTAAACAAACTGGACTATCATATTAGCTTGGTTTAATCCATACTTATTATTGTTTCACTATTATAGAAATTAGAAGTAGAGATACTTCATTCAGCAAGTTTATTGGAAGATTGTTTTTGGGTTTTTATTTTTTTTATTTTTTAATATATTTTATTGATTTTTTTACAGAAAGAAAGAGAGGTATAGAGAGTTAGAAACATCGATGAGAATTATCGATCAGCTGCCTCTTGCACACCCCCTACTGGGGAAGTGCCTGCAACCAAGGTACATGCCCTTGACCGGAATCGAAACTGGGACTTTTCAGTCCCCAAGCAGACGCTCTATCTATTGAGCTAAACCAGTTTCGGCTGTTTTTGGTTTTTTAAAATTTTATTTATCTTTGTTGTTGGAAGTATTACAGATGCCCTCTTTGTTTTGTTTTTCCCATTGACCCCTTTCACCTGCACCTACCCCTCCCGTGTTTTTAACTAAAGTTTCCATTTTTAGGAAAAAATCACATTATTGTAAAGTAATGAATCAAATTTAAAATGAGGAAAAGGCTTGATAGCTGGCACATGATAGGCACACGATAAATGCTAGTAACTTCTGACAGAGACATTGATATTTGGCTTTAGAAGCTAAGGCCACCTCACAATCCACAGATCTGCATGTTGGGAGGCATTTTCCTTCTATTTGGCCTCAAGTATGGGCACATGGTGCAGAATTGGTGAGCTTCTTAAGGTTTTATGAGCAGTTAGTATTACCTTTTTCAGTTTCATTTGCATTTACTTAAGCTATATTTTTGCTTGTGATGAGTCAAGTTTTGCTTATACTTGAATTTTTATAAGTTCATGTGTAAAGCAAAATGATATTTATGGTGAGTATAACCCAGAAGAAGACACTATTAGCTTTCTTAAGTCTTTGACCCTTTCTTAGTGAAGACACAATAAATTAAGTACTAATATCAGGCCCACTTTGTATAATTAAGAATAGATAAATGAACCACCAACACAAAACAAAACCCAATATCTGAAAATGTGTGATTATTGATTTTTACATCACCTTAGAAAACTTAGAATGGCATATAGCCTTACATTTAAAAAAAAAAAAAAGCCATTTGAAAATTAAACTTGATACCATATAGTAAAGAACATTAATCACTAATGACTTTATTTTGTGTTCAGATATTAAGCTTTATATGATGTGAACTTATTTGTCATTTATTTTTAATACTTGAAGTAAATACTGTTTTGGGGGTTAAGAAGATAGCAGATTCCTTGCTTTTTTCTTTTCCTTCTTTTTACAAATTCATTTATTTTAGGATAGTTCTAAGACAGTGAACCTTAAACTCTTAAAGATGTCAGCCTGCTTGTTGGTCCTGTGTTCTGTACATATGTGGTATTCTCTATACACAGTTAATATCTATGTCTAAGTGATAAAATATGTATAGGACACTAGGCTAGCTATTCACATTCTTTATAAACATAAATATTAAAAAAAGGATTAATTTTATTTATTTATTTATTTATTTATTTATATATTTTTAAAAATATATTTTATTGATTTTTTATAGAGGAAGGGAAAGAGATAGAGAGCTAGAAACATTGATGAGAGAGAAACATCAACCAGCTGCCTCTTGCACACCCCCTACCGGGGATGTGCCCGCAACCAATGTACATGCCCTTGACTGGAATCGAACCTGGGACCTTTCAGTCCACAGATCGATGCTCTACTACTAAGCCAAACCAGTTTCAGCTAATTTTATTTTTTATAATAGTTTTATTGAGCTATAAATTACACACTATAACATTCACCCTTTTGTAGTTTGCAGTTTAATGGTTTTCAGTGTATTCACAGAACTATGCATCCATCACCACTATCTAATTCCAGAGCATTTTTATCACTCCCAGAAGAAACCCCATATACATTAGCTGTCACTCCTCTTATTGCCTAAACAGCCCTCTACCAGCCTTAGGCATCCCTAAGTGTACTTTCTGACTATATGAATTTGTCTATTCTGGATATTCTATCTAATAAAGAGGGAATATGCTAATTGACCCTCACGCCGTCGCAAAGATGGCAGCACCCACAGCCAGAAAGGAGGGAATATGCTAATTGACTTGCCCCACCTTCAAAGATGGTGGCGCCCAGTCCCCTCAGACCTGCTGGGGTGGCAGGCGTGTGGCAGGCAGTTCTTTGTCTTTCCACACTTTCAACTTTAGCTTTGGTTATCTCTCATTTCATTTTTGAATACATGAGATAGGGACATTTCTGTTGCTATCAGAAGTAGCTTTGCAAATAGCCAAAAATCAATAAATCATTTTTAAAGTAATAAATGAAATAATTGGAGGTCACCTAGCTGTCATAAGGATAAATCTGTAATTTATATCTAGTCTTAGGAATTAAGGAAAAATAACTCCATTTTTTGGAAAAAAAACTACCTTCTCGTTATTAACGCAGTGACCTACTGTTTGGAACATAGCTTGAACTCAATAAATGTTTGTTGAACTGGACCCAGTATTCGGTAACAGGACTGGGGAAATTTTCAATGTCTCTAGAGAGGAATTTCTATAGTATTTCTTTATAAATATACTAAGAAGTCACCAAGTTTAAAAGGGAGAGAGTGAGAGAGTGTTTGAAGAATGCCTCTGTGTAGGAGAGCCTAGGGCAGTTGCTTTTCACTTTTATATTGGATGTGTCATGTTTGGATATGTCAGCAAATGTTTGCTTTTTTCTTTTCTCTTCCAGAAGAATAAATTTCAGTTACGCTGAAGCCTAAAGCAGACTAGAATAAGTTCCTCTCTAAGCGCAAGGGTACAGCCCATCTTTTTTGTAGTTATGTTTGGACCAGCCTTAACTCCGAGGAAGAGTTGCAAATTCGGATGAGGGTCTTTAAGTTCTGGTTTTGGGTCTTTCATAGAGTGCTCCTCTTGGGTGCAGGCTGGACTTTGCTTCTGGGCTAGTGTTTTTAGTCACATCCACAAGGCTTTAAGAAGGAAGAAAGAAGTATTGGTTAGCCCTATTTTTTGAAGAAAAAAGTGAACAGGGGTTCTGCTAGCATGACAAAGAATTTCTTACATTCTAATGCTAATTTATGTGGTCAAATATCTGAGAAAGGGCAGGATAGTTGCCCAGGGTTGGAAGAGGTAAGCGCCAGAATCTTGGGGTTCTCTTAGTTTCTGTTTTTTCTCTTAACAGTTGTCCCCCAAACAGGACTGTGCTGTTTTTGGAACAGATGATGCTACTCCCTCATTTTGAGATTGACTGAAACTTAGAGATTTAAACAGTTTGAAAATTTGTTGCAGTAGGCATTAATAAAAGTATTATGATTTTTACTTTTATTGTCTCCATTCTCACCTAAGTTACCAAAGATATGACAAATTTCTATAAATATATGCAATGAAAGAATTTTAATTATAGCTCATAAGTAGTTGTTCTTGGCAGTAGATTCCTATGGAAATTTTTCTTTGTATTTTGTGCAGTTCTAAAGTTCTCTTTATGTAATAATTTATTAAGTGTTTGCTTCCCTGTCTAAATTCATCTGGTTTTATGTCTACTTTTCACACCTGATCTTCATTTGCTTAATACTTGCTATGTCCTTAGGCCATATAAAGAGATACCATATTCATTCTATACCACCCTGATAGCAATGAGAAACAGTATTTTCCAACATGATACGTTCTTTTAATCTTTTATGAGTTAAAAATCAATGCACAGTGAAAATACCCTATTGCTCTAATACCATGGCTGGCAAACTGCGGCTCGCAAGCCACATGCGGCTCTTGGGTATGGCTCCTTGAGTGTGGCTGTTCCACAAAATACTACGGCCTGGGTGATTCTATTTTGAAGAAGTGGCGTTAGAAGAAGTTTAAGTTTAAAAAATTTGGCTCTCAAAAGAAATTTCAATCGTTGTACTGTTGATATTTGGCTCTTTTGACTAAGAAGTTTGCCGACCACTGCTCTAGTACTTTCCACAAAAGGTCAGCCTCAATAATAAAAGATGGAAAAGAGAAGTTTGGTGGTATTTGTTCTTTCACAAACTCGCATCTGGAGAAAGAACATAACATAGACACGATTTCCTGATAACCGCCGTTGGTGTTCAAAATCTGATATTGTTGCAAGATAATCTGACATTGCTTCCTGTTTCTGAAGAAACGATGGGATGTGAAGCCAAATTGCTTGCTAAACCGGGAACTGCTCTTACGGAAGCACAGGAAATCCAGCTGCTTAAGCCGTTGTGCGGAGACACAAGACTAACTGTAAACTGTCCGGGCTGCATGTCTTCCACGAGCGTGGCTGGTTTTGAACACTGGCTTCAAATAAGGGAAAGGTCATGTTATTGTCATAGTCGCACTAAAACTTGGGAATAAGAATGATAGAGTTGGCTGACTATGAAGGAGACACGTGTAACCATTAAAGCTGTGCAGCAGTGCTCTCTAAAATCTAGGGTGTTCCCTCCCTGACCTAGAAATGTTCGAACAGAAACCGGGTGAGTACCCGCTTAGATGGGGCATTGGTCAGGGGCCTGGTGGGAAGCAGGTGGCAACACTCAAGTGGGTATTTTGAGGAACATTTAATAAAAAGACTACTTGCCAAAATATAGAATCTAGTGAGCATACCAGGGCAAGAAAGAGGGGTGGGCAAAGGCCAGTACCTACAGCTAAGAGGAAAGAAGAGTTGCCTTTCCCATTTCGTTACCAAATGCCAAGAGAGAGGGGCTGTGTAGAAATGGCTGCCTTGCAGAAGCTGAGGTCTTCCGTCAAGGGGAATGACCACCTATTGAAAACAATAGGGGTGCAGCCAGGGAATCAGTCACTTGATCCTAGGCTCCTCGCCCTATAGTCCCTACAGCCAAACCCCACCAAAAGCCAAAGAGTGAGAGTTTGATGCAGTCCTTCACAATTCAGCCTCCCCAAGCTCAGCGCGGAATGGGACTCAGTGGAGAGTGGATCTGGAGTGGGGGTGGCAGCTGTCTAGGACGGATGCTATGAAAGAGATTCCTGTATTGATTGGGACATCCCTATCATCCCCATTGATCCTACAGAACTTGTTTCTATGAGTCTCAAAAACACTTGGTTACCTCGTTCAGGCATCCAGAAAAGGCAGACTTCCTATTCATCCAACATCTAATTTAATATTTTTAGTTAAGGAGAACAGTCTTCAAGAAGCAGCTTGTTCCGTTTTGAACAGCTCTAATCTTGGGAAGGTTTCTCTTGCATTGATATTGGCCTTCCTCTAACTTGTAGTGGCTACCAGTTCTCTCTTTTGGAGCCATACAAAAAAAAGGGGGGGGGGGCCCTGCTATTTTTCCCTTTAGCTGTTATCTCCATTATAGCCGTTTCGTTGTTTAATGGTAATGTGTTTATTCAGTATGTATTTACTGAATGTCTGCTACGGATCAGAACTTCTTGGTGCTGGATATTCAGCTGTGAACAAGATAAAACCGTTGCATTCAATGAGCTTCCAGTCTGGTGGGGAGAGACAGACATTGAGCAAGCAAATATATACTAGTGGTATGATGTCCAGGGGTGATAATTGCTGAGACCAACAGCCTTGACCATCTTCATAAGAGAAAACAATGGTTTTAGTTTGGTCGAAATTCATTATGAGTCATCTGTGTCACGCTGTTGCCAAAAAGGACTAATTCCATGTTAGGCTGTGTAAGTAGAATGCCCAATACTAGAGAGGACACGTTTCCTCTGCTTCCTATTGTCCAGCGAGGCCCGGAGTATTGCCTTTACATTCTAGAGGGACATTGACAGGGGATGTTTCTTCAGGGGATGTCCCCAGTATGGCCTTGTAAATAGTTGGAAAGAGCCATCCCATCCCCCACAGAGGGTTGTGTGGGCCAAACCTTCAACAGTTTCTCTTGTGGTGTGATTTCTATACTCTTAATCGACTGGATCTTTCTGAAATAATTAATTTTCTCTTAAAATGCTGCTCTCAGAATTTAACTTGTTTCTCTAGGTGTGGTTTCAACCTGAGTAATGCCTAGTGGACTGTTTTCTTCCATTGGTCTGGCTATTTAATTTTAGTAATGCAGCTGAAGATTGCATTTTTTTTTTTTTAACAGCTGTGTTACTTCTCACTCTAGAGTACTGTTAAACCAGAACTCCAGCATTTCTCTTTGTACAGTTTATGCTTATACTTAAATATGGGACTCAAAATCTGTCTCTGTTAGAATGCCATCTCACTGTTGTCCATGCAAAATTCTACATTCTACAGTATGATTCTTTTGAATATTGTCTTTCATCTCACTTTGTGTCATTTACAATATTAATAAGCATATGCTTAAACTTCATCTATGTGATTGTTATACTTATCAACTAAAAAGAATGACACCAGACCTTTCCTTCAGATTATAGGCCACTTACTAATTAATACTCTTCTAGGATGGCCTTTCAAAAAACTGGGCACACTTAAACTTAGGTCACCCATCTCACATGTCTTCATTTCATCCAGACAGTGTTGAGGGATGACGATATATTCTATTTATGGCATTTCTCTGATACCAGGCTTATTGAAAAACAAGTTAGGGTAATTGATATGAAATTGGAAAACACAATAAGCCATTGCTGCTCCCTTTTACCCCCAAGCCTTAGCTGACCTGTTTGGTTTATCCTTTCTGTGTGTATCCTTCTCTTCTATGGACCCTCCACCTTCACGGGTAGAGAGCGTATCAGTTATCGCTCCCTTGGTTCCTAAGCATGAGATGTGGCTAAAATTTAAAAGTGGCCTTTGTTCCCTCTTTTTAGGATGGGCTACTATTTCCCGTTCTAAATCTCTTTCTTGATCAAATCTAGAACACTGAGCTAAAATAGTTGCATCACCTGGCCTTCTGACTTTTGTGAAAGTTGTGTCATCTTCCTCAGGATTTTTCTCTTGCTTCTCATAAGCTCAAAAGAAGGGGAGAGAACCGCGGTGTGGCCACGGTTGCTGGCGGTACCTGGGCTCTTCCCAGGCCCCTCCAGCCTCCTAGCGCGCATGCGGGACTGAACTCTTGCATTCTGCCTTCAGTAGTTGCCCAAAGCATTCGCATGTGATTTTGGTTTGGTTTTTCATCTGCAAGCTCCCTGTCTGACTGCAGTGTTTTCTTTAGAGACCTCCTTATTTGTGGGTTGGGGGGAAAAAGACAGTGTTGACTTCATTTTTCCTGGAAATATTTTTGTTGGTATCCTGTTTTCTAGGATCCCCTAGATTAAATGTCCAACATCTTGGCTCCGCTCAAATGCCCATGAACCCATACTTCTTGCCGATAGTGTCACTTGAAAGGGAAGAGTTCCTGAGGCCATCTCTTGACTGGTTCAAACAAGGGTCTGTGGACCAGGATGGGGTTCAACATGACAACCCTGTAAAGTCAGATGACGCTTAACTGAGGGTTTGCGTTGACTGCAGATTCCAGAAATGTGTGTGTGCTGAGTGGAGGAGCAGTATCTTAGGAGGGTCAGCAAGTCAGCTAAGCTTACAAGACCAGAAGCTGTTTAGCAGTTGCTCTGACTCCCACCTGGTGCCCACTGCTGTGGGAATCTCATACTTGAGATTCACAAACAGAGCTTTTCAGAGTTGGCACTTGCTTGGGTGTGTTCTGTGTTGATTTTATGCTGAGTATCAAGTTTCTTTCCTTTGGATTATAACAGATTTTTTAGTTGACTGAAAAAGTTGAAGTCACACGTTATGTTGGGTGCCTGCAGCTATGCCCAGGCTCATGTGGGCATCATTGTCCACCTGCTGTCACTTCAAAAGCGCTGCCATAGCTGTGATGGCTTTGGTGGGCACTTGTCTTGGTCTATACTGTCGTCCCGGTATAACTCACTCTCAAAAGTGTCTTGGTTCGGGAGAAAACATGTACAGTTCCCTTGGCTACATCCCAGAATATCCTAGAAAGCAGGTGGTTCCCACTGTGCGGTCGTTGCTCTGCCCTCTGGGCCTTCTTGACGAACCTCTCCCTACAAAAAAGAACCCAGTGACTTGCAGGACCAGAAAGCACAACAATCCTTTGAGTACTGTTGTCTTCTAGGAGGGACATTTGATTACATTATCCCTTAGAAGGACAGAGATGGTATGCATGGCTCCGGAACAATTTCTAGTGGGATTGATCTATGTAAAAACTTGGCCCGTGAAGGCTTCTTAGTGATATATACCGAAAAAATGAAGCTTTGATATCTAATGCGTCTTTTAAAGAACCCACGGACTTTTTTGCAAACTGCATTGCATCTTTCTCTATCCAAGTTCCGGTCACTTTGATTTTTCTGTCTTCATGGGTCATAGTTTTTTCAGGTACATAGAGGGAAGGCAGAGACCATAGCTCATTCACCTTGCATCCTCCCATTGATCGTTCAGGAGTATGGGTAGGAGAAAAAAGAAGGTAGTACAAGAAAGGGAACCGTGAATAAGTCCTGATGCTTTCTGCTTCTCTTTTAGGAACTGAAGCATTTGAACTGCCTTCCTAGGAAAAGGAAGGGGAGTTTGTTTCACGGCCTCCACAGTTTTCTGGATATGACACATGATTTAGTTTCCTAGGGTTGTTACCCGACAGCAGGACTTCTCAAGCTCAGCATTATCGGCAGTGCTGACCGGGACGATCCTTGGTCATGGGGCTGCCCCGTGCAGTGTAGCATGTTTAATTAACAGCATTCTCAGTTTCTACCCACCAGAGGCCAGCAGCACAGCACACCTTCAGCTGTGACAACCACAAGTGTCTCCAGACATTGCCAAATGTCTAGGGGGAAAAATAGCTCCCTCCCCCTCCTTACGAACACTTGTCTACAGGAGTTCATGTCTGAGATAGAGGCAGACCAGAGAACCCAGCAGATGACAGAATTGGGGGGTTGGAAGGGAAGTTAGAGATCTTGAAGCACGTTGTTTCTCCTGGTGCTTCTTGCTCACTTCCACTCTAACACACACCACCATTTTGTACCTGAAGACACTATGGCCCAAAGGGAATAGTGAATACAAAAAGGAAAAAATACAGGTATTTGAGGTAGTGTTGATATTGGATTGTAGGCTTCTCTGTTTTAAGTTTGTTCACAGATCGGGCAAGTAAGTTTACTTTCGCGGATAGAGCATCGGCCTGCGGACTGAAAGGTCCCGGGTTCGATTTCGGTCAAGGGCATATGCCTTAGTTGCGAGCACATCCCCAGTAGGCGGTGTGCAGGAGGCAGCTGTTCGATGTTTCTCTCTCATCGATATTTCTGGCTCTCTATTCCTCTCCCTTCCTCTCTGTAAAAAAATCAATAAAATATATTTTTTAAAAAAAGAAAGAAACCTGGCTTATGGAAACAGGTAAGGGGGGCTGAGGATTATATCACAGAAAAGGTAAAAGCTAGCACCACTAAAAAAAAAAATTTAAAAATTGGTAAGTGTATTACCTGTTTTTCAGATTTCAAAGATTAGAGCAAACTCACTAGAATATGGCTGGATTTCTGGCCCAGCCCTGTGGAGCTGTAGGGGCCTCACATTAGACTATTTTAAGTCCTTGTGTCTAAAAAAGAAACAGAAAAGAGTATTTAAAGAAAAATAATTTGCCTTTTTTATTAAAAAAAAAATGACTTGCTTTTGATATCTAGATAATCGAGATAATGGCCTACCTGATATTTCTACTGTGTGTCATGTTTTATAAGGGCATTTTGTATCTTACTGAGAATTCTCACTGAGAAGTAAGAACGCCAAATTAAATATTAGCTGCCTTGTGGTTATTTTAAGACTCATCTCAATAACTGAGGGAATTTGGTTCTCACACTTTGTACCTTTTGATTACAAACAGCTTTAAACAGGTTTATGTTGTCCTTCATCAAAAATTATAGAGGATCGGCAGACTGAGACGCTTTGGGGTTGAAATTAGGCCATTCAGAGTTCCTCATGCGTGGAGGCTGCCTTTTGTTTTGATCCCTATCGTTCTTAGTCTGTCTTTTTCAAGAATCTCCTGGAAGGACTGTCCTGAGTGAGGGCAGGAGCGAAAATGGCAGGATGCTGAGCCACCGGGTCCACACAAATACCTGCTCTTTGAGGTAGGGGGAGCCCAGCTGGCAGATTGCTGTCAGAACTATGTTCTGGTCACCCATGTCCTTCAATAGCCACAGTGCTCACAACTCTTCTCTTATTTATCCCTTCATATGCGAGCTGGAATTTTTATCTTCTTCAACCCGGCACCTCAGTTCTCAGTGAAACAACTTTCAACCATGGAAGTGGATGATTTGTTGGAAATTCATAACTGAAAGCATACCATTCTGCTTTTAGTATTTGAAATCCGTTGGCCGGATTTCAGACATTATTCTGAAAACAAATCTTCTGGAGGGCCTCAAAAAGTTAATTATCCTGGCAAGACGTGCTTTCTGGGCTTTTTGAATCATTACAACATTATGCTGATTTATCTAAAAGTGGGTTCTGAACTTGACTAACTGTGGAGTCCTGGCAGACACGAACATGTCAGATGTCTTGGCAGAGTTTGGGGCCTGAAGGGGACTTTCCCACTTCTTTATGTTATCCACAATCATAACATGTGGGAGTTTTATGAAACTTCTTCTGTTAGACTGAAATGCTTAGCTTTTCATACTGTCCGTGCAGCTCAGTGAAAACAGGCTCTGTGTGTATGTGTGCGTCTGTATATATTTAAATGAAATGAAAAAGAAAAGTGAAATCCAAGAAATTCCTGAAGTGGTAATTATTTTTAGGCCATGTTCATGTGTTTCAAAAGATCTCTTTAAAGTCAATTGATTGGAACTTGGAACAGAGCTAGTAGCTGCCTGTGGAAACAATAGTATAGCATATGTGGTGGTAGAGTTTCCAGACTAGCCCTCAACATGTGTTTAACCCATCCGATGCTAACTTGCTTTGCAGTACAAGGAACAGTGATGAGCAGCCTATCCAAACACTATTTAATGACATTCAGCTTGCAACATGTTTTAGTGCTAGAGATTAAAGAAAATTGCAACTTAAAAAAATGTATAAGGAATAAATCGATTTCTTTAAAGCGGGTGGGATGCCGAAACCGGTTTGGCTCAGTGGATAGAGCATCGGCCTGTGGCCTGAAAGGTCCCAGGTTCAATTCCGGTCAAGGGCATGTACCTTGGTTGCGGGCACGTCCCAAGTAGGGGGTGTGCAAGAGGCAGCTGGTCGATGATCCTCTCTCATCTATGTTTCTAACTCTACCCCTCTCTCTTCCTCTCTGTAAAAAATTAATAAAATATATTTAAAAAAATAAATAAAGGGGGTGAGGTGGGGATGGAGGGAAAGTAGTTTTAAGACATGGGGGTGAGGTTGAAGGGCCCCAGGCAGACCTAAAGAGGTGCTGTTAGCAGTTTGAGCATCTTGGACAATTACATCAACCTCTCAAGACTCAGTTTCTCTAAATGTCATAAAGTCGTTTTGAGAATCAGAACAGAAGATGCACATGAAGTTGATTTGTAATCTGTGGAGTTCTACACACATATATAGTATATATTCCGGTTCTTTCCTCAATATATGAGAATTCTGTCATGGCCTTTCTTTTTTCTTTCTTTCTTTCTTTTTTTTTTTTTTTACATCAGTATGTAGCAAAACTCTTGATGCTTAACAGCAATAATAAGGTCCCACTTAGCCTACAGACACAATGTATGCATGCTATTTTGACTCACTTGGAAGACAATAACATTTGCTTTTTAGAGACGGTTGGAATTTCCAAGGTAATCTCTCACTCTCCTCTCACTCATGCTCTCATTTTTCTGGTCTCCAAATCCCTTCTGTTCTTTGCTTGTCTGAGTATTTCTTTCTTAACCACCTCCTCGAGTTTTAGATTACACACCAGGGCTCACACTCCAGGCTGGCCTCCCAGCGGCCCTGGCCGCTCTCTGACCTGTGCCTCTGGCCTCAGACCAGCTCCACAGTCCTGGCCGACCCTGACGAGGGGCCCTCTCCTGCTCAAGGTCTCACCAGATACCGAACAGAGGCTGCCTGTCTTGGGGTTGCGCAGCCTGTCTGCGGAGAACGCAGCCCTTTGTGCAGTATTTTTTATGTGATCGGCCCAGCCTGGGGCCCTGATCCAGGAGTAAAACTAGAAGTGCAGCGGGCCTGATCCCCCAAACCTGAGGCTCTTCTCTGGTAAAAGTGTTAGAAAAGGAAAGGAGAACTCCGTGGCCATCGTGGGGAAAAGCTTTCCCATTGCCTGCCTCGTTCGCTGGGGCAGGTGGGGGTGGGGACTGCTTGTCTATTCCTAAGATTCATGGTAACCCACCAAACAGGCAGATCGAAAGGGGCTTATACTAAAATATTTGTGTGCGAAAAAGTTATACATGTAAGGACTAAACAGAATAATGACATTTAATATTGGAAGAGGCCTCCTTAGAGGTCAGGAAGTAGACTGTATTACTTTTTGAGCAGAGGAATCTTAACCTAGACAGGTGAATGATTTGCAAGTGTCTTGTGCCCTCCAATCATGAATCCTTTCATAGCAGGTCCTAGGACACTACATCTGGGTCTTGTGTGCCCCCTCTTTTCTTATGTAAATGTGGCACTGATCTTGCACAGCTATGTGCTGAGATCCTAGAATCTGCTAAACAGACCAGAAATGAAGTAGGCGGTAGCATACTATACCATCTCTGACTTCTTCCTTCCAAAACAGGGAGAAAAGTATTAATATTTATTAATCAAGGTAGTTTGTAGGATCTTAGGAACAAGAAATATGACACCGTTCCGGCTCTTTTAGAGCTTACAGTGCTGTGTTATCTTAATCATTAGAGGGAGTCAATTGTGGGCCATGAAGCACTCACCGAATTGCATATTGTTCATGGATTCTAGTTTTGTTTCTTCCACTGGTTCTCGTTAAGACTTAGAAAAGATTGTGTACTTCTTGGGGCTTAGTCTTCTTATCCATCAACTGAAGAGATTGAATCCTAAAGTCTTATGATTGTTCATTTTGTGAGTCATAGTTTCATGATACTTTTTTTCCTCTTTCTATTTTCATCACCGGGCTTTTGATCCTTATCACTCTTTTTATTTCAAGAAATTCTTGGCCAAGATGTAGACACTAATTTATTTGTTCATGTGATAGGCAACTTAGCAATTTATTGACCCACAGGTTAGAAAAAAAGAGTTTGTGTAATGATCCATTTCTTCAATTTTAAGGCAGAACTAGATCCCAAGCCTGTGTAAGGTCATTTGGATTATTATATACCTCATTAGGTTTGTAAAATAGGACATACCTGCTTTGGGATATTCAGAATCTTAGGATGTACATTAGAGGATGATTATTATAAAGGAACTTTTGACTTTACAAAGGGATTGGGCCACGGAATTCTTTTTAATAGTGAGTTCCTCCAGTGCATTTAAAACGTAGTATGATTAACAGAAAGCTTAGTTTATGTTCATCAGAAATACACAGTTATATTTATAGCTCATAATTTTCTGCAGCTGCACTGAGCATGTATACACTAAATATGCTTTCTGTTACCTAATTGGGAAATTTTGACCGGTTGAGAGGGTTTGGTGGGATTTTGTTTGTTTGTTTCGGTTTTTTGCTGTTGTGCTGGAATTTCACTGGCTTCTCTTCCCTCACTTGTCCATGTCCTTTCCAGCTGTCCAGGCGGCTCAAACAGGGGAAGTCACCTCTGGCTGTGGGATGGGTTGCCCATGTAGGGGGTGAGCCTGCAACTGGGGCAGTAGGATGCTTTCTTCAAGGGCAGGAACAGGGACTCTTACAAACAGATGTGGGTTCAGATACCTCTCACCGGCGTTCAGCAGGGTACCTAACCCCTTCTAGAGTCTCAGTTTTTCATCTGTAAAATGGGAATAATCATAATAATGCTGATCTCACGTGATAAATGAGAGCATTTATCTTTTATGAAGGGGTTGATTAAAAACAAGGACTTAATGCCAGATAGCTCTCTGCCCTTCCCCTCCAATCCAGGGAGCAGTCCCAGAATGTAGCCCTGGGAGTAGCCGTGGCTGAGGCCTCCCTAAGGTTCAGGCGGATGGGGCTGGGTGCACCAGCAGGATCTAATGTCGGGTAGTCCGGGTTCCACTGTACGGGCTCCGTGATCTTGGAAAACTAACTTAAATGTTCAGTCCCTCAGCTTCCTGAACTGTAAACTGAGGCAAATAGCACCTATCTCTTCAGACCCCCTGTTTCAATTTGTATAAAGTGCTCAGGACAGTTCCTGGCACATACATCTCTGTGTTCACTACACTTCATTACCATGAAAGCCCTTTTTTGTTAGAACCTAATGCAAACTTTAAAAGCGTGGCATGGCCCTGGCCAGCTGGCTCAGTGGGTTGGAGTATTGTCCCATACACCAAAGATTGGGGGTTCAATTCCTGTCAGGGCACACCCCTAGGTTTCGGGTTCAGTCCCCAGTGAGGGGCATGTACCAGGAGGCAACCGATTGATGTTTCTCTCTCTCTAAAAACCAATCGATGATTCCTTTGAATTGGCCTGGGAAAACGGTAGGCTTTATAAAAAGAACCGGTCTTTCTCCATCGAGGAGGCCGCTGTTCCTGAGCAGTGTCCGGCCAGTTTCTTTCACAGGAGATAGATTGGCTCTTAGAAGTCTGCACCAGTCTTTCATCTCTTCCTCTCCCCCTGCCTGTCCACTCTGTGCAGCTTTTGTTATTAATGTGGAGCAGTTGAAGTCACTGACTTGGGTGCAGGCCAAGGCCAGCGTTTCTGTGGGCATACCCTTCCCTTTCCTGGACTCCGGTCACGAACTGGGTGATGGAAGGCAGAGGTGCGGGGACGCTGTCCTTGTAGGCAGCCTGCGAGAAAGGTGTGTTCCTTGTCTTCATCCCATTGATGCTAATAGATCAGAATCTTACTCTGTGTCTTAGCAGTGCTTTTCTTTGCCTACCCTACAACCTTTATCTCTTGGGACTGTCGTTTTGCTTGCTCTCTGGTTACACAGACGAACGCTGTTTTGTCATGTCTTTCTCTCCATTGTTGTTTCATCGTGGAAAAGCTTTTCTTCAGTGAACTAAATATTTATTTAAGGCAGGTCAGTTTTCTCCATGAAACTGTATATTTCTGTAGGGTACACACCCCCCACACACACATCCCTCCTCCCCTATACATATACTTGGAGATTATTCAGTCTATATTGTCTTGTTTTTTTTCCTCTGTAAATAAACTAAACCTATGGAGTTATTCATTGAACTAGCAAGTGAAGTGTGTTTCCCTGAGGAATAGTGTAATTTGAGAACACACTTTGGTTTTTCTGCTCTGCTTTTGTATAAGAGGCTTGGGAAACTAGTTTTTGTTGTTTTGGAAAAGCAATGGAATTTTATCACACATTTTCCTGAACCTCCCTAGCTTCACCTTTTCCTGAAATATTTCCTTCAAAGGTCTGTTTTCCTCTGTTAAGAGGTTCCATCATTTAAACAGAAAAGGAGCTTGATTAGCTTAGGCCTTTTTACAAGCTTCGGCTTTATAAAAGAAGAGATTGTTTGTCTGAGAAAGAGGACTTGGGGGATCATATGACCATTAGTGTGAAACTTGGGCCAGTGATATGTTAGTTTGAGCCATTACGATCTCCCCAAACCCCCCCCCCCCCAATATCTGCAAATAAATATGTGGCCTCAGACCCTGTTGTGCCTCGTGACTGGTGGTAGGATACACTTGGACCTGGTTTAGACTTTATTCTGACTTCTGTTCCCAAATTGTGGAGTTGTTGTTCTTTTTTTTTTTTGTGGGTTTTTTTTTTTTTTTTATGGTTTTAGAAATCTTATTGTGAAATAACTGATTTCTAGTTGATTTTAGCCATTGCTAAATTGTGACGTGCACATATTTCTTTATAATTTAACAGTTGTTGTTGTTTTTCTTTCTTGCTCTTTTATCAGTTTGAAAGCAGCATTTGTGAATTAGAATTCCTGGAAATATTTGTCCATAATGATATGTCACAGATGTTTGAGTGCTCTGCACACTCCCCACTCCATTTAATGTCAATTTAGTGAAGATAAAACGTGGATAATAGCTGTGTGTTGTAGTGAGTCTGGACCCTCTCCCCAGTGGCTCTGCTTCTCCATATGTTATGGTACCTCTCTGATCTTTCTGAAATGTGCCCCATCAGACATTGAGACTTGAGCTGTTTAATATATAAGTGTCTGGCATTTTTATATGATTTGGACATAAAATAGCTTGCATCATTTCCCAAACCACATTCTACATCCTCTTATAGAACACAGTGAAAGTAGAGAACTGCCTTTGGTGTCATGATGGTCTTTATAGAGTCAAGTGCTTTTAAAAACATATACTGTTGTGATATGTTATAGAACATTTTGAAAATGCTAGGAAGAAAAGTCACTTGTAATTTTGCCACTCAGAGGAATACTGCTGTTGAAATGTTAATATATTTATTTCCAGATTAATTTTCAATGCAGATCTATATAGATATATAGTCATTCCTTTATAAGAATGTCTATGAACCTTTTTGAAACCTGCTTTTTTTTTTTTTTAACAATGTATGTGAGAACATTTTCCATATCCCAGTTTATTCGTTGACAATATGATTTTAAATGGCTGCATAGTTTGGCATCCATTATAGTTTGGCTCTGGAAATACTTAAGAGATGTTCCAAATAAAAAAGTCCATTTGGGGAGTGAGGTCTTCCTTCCTAATTTTCTTCCCTTTTTTTTTTTTTTTTTTTTTTTTAATTGTTAAAGTATCACATATAGTAGTAATACATATATCTCTCTTTTTCCCCCCCATTGACCTTCCCCCAGCCTTTCCTTCCTATTTTTTAAAATATATTTTATTGCTTTTTTTTTTTTTTTTTTTACAGAGAGGAAGGGAGAGTGATAGAGAGCTAGAAACATCGATGAGAGAGAAACATCGACCAGCTGCCTCCTGCACAACTCCTACCAGGAATGTGCCCACAACCAATGTACATGCCCCTGACCGGAATTGAACCTGGGACCTTTCAGTCCACAGACCGACGCTCTATCCACTGAGCCAAACCGGTTTCGGCCTTGCCTTCCTAATTTTAATATCAACAAAGAATGTGTTAATTTTGTGCTTTACTCCAGGAAGGCTTACCTGTTCTTCTCTATGTTTCTGTAACAAAACATTTTCTTTAAATAAATATACTACAGTCTTTGGTATAGCAATCACTAATTATAATTAATTTTTAATTAGCCATTTATAAGAGATTCAGCAAAAGAAGGTTTCACAAATCAACATACTATTTTAAGAAATCAAAGTTAATTTTGAAGTAGGTTAAAATTTTCACAACTGAATTTGGGGTTAATCTGCCATGACCAGTTGGTGCCATTGGCTGTGCTGTAATTTCGGGGTGAACTTGACTTTCCTGGAGCCTCCAGGCCGTACAGGGCAGGAAAGGCCACGCGGTCAGGGACACGGAACCAGATGGTCCCCTGACGGGTGCCAAGCTCCCAGCAGAGACGGATGCTACACCTGACAGCCTGGGGCAAACAGCAAATGTTGGTGGCAGTGCTCACCCTTTCCTGGAGAGAAGAGAAGCTAAGCTCTTCGCCTCTGCTGGCATAATATGAAACTGCTCTGCAGGCTCTATTCAGCCCAGAGTAGCAGGTGTCCAGGCAGTGAACTCCTAATGGGCAGTAGAGGAGGAGGAGGAGGAGGTGGAGGCCAAGCCGGGGCCGAGTTGGCAGCCCCTATGGCTTTCTCATGAAATGCACTTTCTGGCATTCCCAGAGCCTTTCAAAGGAATCTGGGTAAGTCATTTAACCTTGTGCCACTTTGGTTTACTTGGCTTTTGGAAGGGAGCGGTAATTAAACCAAATGGAGCCGTCAGTCAGTGGATCTTAGTGGTGCTTTTCAGTTTGAAAAGCGCAGAGCCATCTGGAGTCGCAGAGCGATCTCCAAGTTTCACCCCAGAATTGACTACTGTGGCTTGTCCTTGACACGAGGGAGCTGATTTGGGGGGAAGACCATGCTTGAGAGTCATTTGTCCCTGAGTTCATACACCTGGGAGCTTAGGAGCAGGCTGACTTGGGGCACATTGATCTCCCTGGGCCTCATCTGTAAAAAATGATCATCATAGTCACTGCTTTCAAGGTAAGTGAGAGCTTGTACTTTATAAGTGCATGGCACAGAATAAGCTTTCAGATATTAGTTCCCACGATGAAGATAGATTCGTGCCGAGTCATCTGACCACATTGTGGGTTTGTGATTGATTATCAATCATTGGATAGCCCTTACAACAAAGTGCTTTCCCGTTCCGAATACAGCTGCGTGCACTGAGATAAACTGGAAAATGCGAAGCTTTATAAAAAGTTCCTCCAAAATATATTGACCTATATAGGCTCTAGGCTCTACAGCAGTGGTTCTCAACCTGTGGGTCACTAGCAGGGTCGTCTAAGACCATCGGAAAACACAGATATTTGCATTACGATTCATTAACAGTAACGAAATTACAGTGATGAAGTAGCAACGAAAATAATTTTATGGTGGGGGGTCGCCACAACATGAAGAACTGTATTAAAGGGTTGTGGCATTAGAAAGGTTGAGAACCACTGGTCTAAGGTGACTCACCATGATCTCTTTTCATCTGAGAGGAGGGGGTTGGTCTGGAAGTCCTCCAGTCATTTTCACTCACGTTCTCTTCATTAGAGCAGTCCCTAACCACAGCTAGCTTTCAGGAAGGCTGGAAATTGTCATCTTTAGCAAGCCAGACACCCTGTGGAAGTTTCAGTTACTGTAGAACAGGAGTCTAACCGACAATCAGCCTGCCATTGTGAGTAAAATAGTATTGGGACACGGCCACTCGTTTAGGAATTGTCTGTGGCTGCTCTCTCAGTGGGCAGAGTTGAGTGGTTGGGAAGGAAGCCATCTTGCCTGCAAAGCCTAAAGTAGTTACTCCCTTTCCCTTTCCAGAAGCTTTCCTAGAGGAAACGGGGAAATGAGTATCAGGGGGTAGTCTCTGCCACCATCAGGGACCTGGGAAGCAGGCGAGTCACTGGTTGCCTTGGAAAGGCAGCCTGAACAGGTTGTCCCTTTGAAGACCGGTGCCCCGGGGGAGAGTGAGTTGGTGTGCTAGCGGTTGTTGAAGAAGTCATGTTGCAGGGAAGATTCAGGGAGCCAGACATGCAGTGGCCGGGCCAGGTGGAGATGAAGGAGGAGGGAGAAAGCTGCTTCCTGAAGTGAGCTTCCCTCTTTAACGTGGAGCATCACAGTGGCAGTGCTTCGCCGCCCTGCAGCCCGCTCTGTCCTGCTTTGACACTTGCTGCTGTCCCACTGTGACCAGAGGCTCTTACCCGATGGCCTTCTCACTGGCCTTCCTGCACAGAGCCTCAGCTTCCTCCAGAACCCCCAGGGTAGCCTCCTGTGACCTCGAAGAGGATTCCTAGGACCTACTCGGTGAAGGTCCAGTGCCCTGGTTTGCCCCTCAGGTCTTCTCCCTTGTAATTTCTGTTTTCCTGCCCAGCCTGACGCACTCTCTGGCTCCTGCCTCACAGAGACACCTGTCCTCTCTGCACTGTGTATCTCTGTGCATTTGCTCCAGTTGTCTCCTGAGCCCCGCTCTGTCAAGGCGTTGGGGACCCAGGACTGAACTGACACAGGATAGACACATTCACAGCGGGGCACGTGGGGATGCTGACTTCCTTTTGGCACTGCCCCCATTTATATTCCTCTTCCAGCTGGCCCCTTTCTCCCAGCCTCCGGCTTAGCTCTCCCTCCTTGAATGTTTACAGGGTGCTGTTTGTATCATTGGTGGCACCCGTGACTTTCTGTGTTGTTAGAGCAGTTCTGTGCATGTTCCCAGTCTTGTGGAGACTGGAAGGACTCAAGGCCGGGTCCAGATCTGACTGAGCTGCTCAGCCTACTCTTGCGTCTATTATAGTAAGTGTGGGCCAGTGTTACCGTGATGCTGTCTACCACCGTCACCATTTACAAATGAATGCCTCTCAACTAAAAATGTAATTTACCACCTGGAGGAATTTAAGGGAAAATGAAAATAGAGTGCTAGTAATTGTGCTGAAAACGAGTGTGTCATGCAAAGGCTTCACCCAGAGCAGTTTTTAGCTAGTTTTTAGTGAAAGAATACTACATTTAAAAATATTTTCCTGCCAAGACCGGTTTGGCCCAGTGGATGGAGCATCAATCAGTCTGTGGACTGAAAGGTCCCAGGTTCATTCCGGTCAAGGGCATGTACATTGATTGCGGACACATCCCCAGTAGGGGGTGTGCAAGAGGCAGCTGGTCGTCTCTCTCATCGATGTTTCTGGCTCTCTATCCCACTCTCTTTCTCTCTGTAAAAATAAATAAATAAAATATATTTTTTAAAAATATATATTTTTCTAAGATCTGAAGCAGTTTTTGAATACATTCTGTTTGGAAATGTTAGACAGTTCCTTGTAGATGAGAAGATTTGAGTTTGGGTGGTGGGCACACAGTGCAATATATAGATCTTGTAACATAGAAGCCCACACCTGTAACCTATATGTTCACGTTGACCAGTGTCACCCCAATAAATTTAATAAACACACAGTTCCTTGAAAACCAAGACTGAATCAGAAATCATCACTTTCATGTGGCAGAAGTAAGGGCACGTGAGCGGAACTCCTTGAAAGTGCAGAGATGGGCCCCCTGCAGCAAAGCCAGGATTGGAGCATTTTCTAAAAGCTACTGACTGCCAGAGCCATCACTACCTACCTAGAACAGTGATTTTCCATCGGTGTGGCGAAAGAGGCACACTGGTGTGCTGCAAGAATGTTTAAAATACGCAATACCCGACTGCTTAGGGGCACTGACTTCTTTCCCTTAGATTGTCAAGTAAAAGAATGACAGCTACCAACACAACAGCGGTCCTGTGTGAATGAATCAAAATTATACCTATTCTTTTTTTCAGAGCGGTAACAAATATAATACCTTAGTAATTTGGTTATGTGTGCCTTGAGATGAAAAAGGTTGAAAATCGTTGACCTAGGTCTAGGAGATCCGTCTAAAATTACTCACATTATATTTACAAGGGTGGTATTTTCACAGCTCCGTCTTTCCACTGTCGGTAGTCAAATGTAAGAAGAGCTTTTATTTTTATAGAAAAGTTACCCGACGGAGTGTCAGGTTCTTTTTTCGCCAAGCAGACAATGAGGAGACCAATCTAAATAATGAAATACTTGCTTACGCTGGCAAAGAATTCCCAATGTTCACTCGTCTCCTGTTAATTAAAGCTGGCGAAGTTGGCAACGGTGTTGGGAAGCAGATGGGTGCACATGAGTTTTCCTGATGATACATTCGGACCTCCCGAAAGGGTGGAAGGAGAGATGCCACCTAGACAGGAGCTGTAACGCTAACCCTTTGCGTTCACTAGCTGATGTTGGGAACCTATAGTGCTTGTAGCTTCCTCCTCCCCACTCCCCTGGCAGAGGGATGTCTGACAGGTAAGCACAGAAAGGAAAGGTTTTCTTTCCTTGCAATCTATATGTGTTTTGAAGTTATTAAAGAGTAAGGAAGGCGGTTCTGGAGTTTTTATACAAGCATAAAGTTGGATAAAAATCATTACCTACCATTACATGCTTTTCCCCAGTTCCTTACCTCTGCTTGTGCATACGGTTCATTCGTGTCCAGTGTCTGGCATGGTACTCAGCCAACAGTAAATGCTCAGTTCATGTTTGTTGAATGAATAAGTAAATGGACTCTGGCACTTCATTGTAAGAGGTTTATGGAAGAGTAAATGGATTCCCAAGCAAAATGATTTCTTTAAGGGGTGAAATGGGAAGACAAAAGCAGCTCATGTTTCAATCCCCCTTCACCCTGTCAGGCCCCCCAGTACTGCACCCTGGCAGCTCTCTGGGGGTGAGTCTTAAACATTAGGGAGGAGTGAAGGTGTGTGGCCTCATATTACTGAAAGGAAAACCCCAAGGTTGTGTAAGTGGTTCTTGGCCTTTTCATAATAAACATAATATGAAACACAGCCAAAATGAGTTCCTTTTGAATTAATCCTGTGTCTTACAGTGCTTGATTGAGGTACAGACCTAGGCTTTGTGTGTAACATAATAGAATTTTGGAAAGAGAGTAAAAGGTTTCATTCAGAAGGCTGTTGCAGCTTGGCCCACTGTCTTTTATTCCTTTGAAGTTTGGGGGTATTTATACAAATTTAGATCTTCCATAAACGGATTAAGGCTATTTATGAACAAGCCAAATATAATTTATATCCCTTAATTTGAGCTCTTAATTTCTACTCTAGGTGGATAATCAATAACACAGAAGAAAAATCGCACGTAGGGTGAGATTAGACAATTGCAAAGTGATTAGGCTTCCTTCTAAGAAACACCGCCTGTGATAGGCCTTTGAACTTTGCATCATCCAAATCTGAATTGAAGAATTGTTCTGCCACTCTTTGTCCTTGGGGAAAAAACTCCATCCTTCAAATCTGTGTTTTGATTCTGGAAAATGGGAATAGAGGCACATTAATGAGATAATGCAATGTAAGACACTCAGAACATTGCTACGTGTAGTGCTTGAACCAGTTATGATAAAGAGTCTGTACTGCTGGAACAGTGATCCCAAAATACAGAGAATTATGCCGAAACCGATTTGGCTCAGTGGTAGAGTGTTGGTCTGCGGACTGAAAGGTCCCAGGTTCAATTCCGGTCAGGGGCATGTACGTTGGTTGCGGGCACATCCCTGGTAGGGGGTGTGCAGGAGGCAGCTGGTCGGTGTTTCTCTCTCATCGACGTTTCTAGCTCTCTATCTCTCTCCCTTCCTCTCTGTAGAAAATCAATAAAATATAAAACCAAAATACAGAGAATTAAGGGAGATACCGCTTCGTTTACTATCACAAGGCAAGCATTCTAAGCTTGCAAGGCAGTCATGCTCCTTGCAGAAATTCAGGGACCCAGGTTCCATCTACCTTATTATTCCACCCTTTCACCATTGAAGATTCCATCTACATAGTCAGAGCAAGGTCATGGGCACTTCTGTGTCCCAGCTTGAGGGGAGGAAAAGAGTACAGAGGCATCCTGCCCAGTGTCTTTAGGCCTCGGCCCAGGAAAGGTATCCATTCCTGCCACTCCCTTTCCTTTGGGGAGAATTAAGTCTCTTGGCCACATCTATCCATCAGAGAGGCTGGGAAGTGGGGTTTCTAGCTGGACGCCATGTACCCAGTTACAAAGCCTTCACTGTGGAAGATGGGAAGAATAGATTTCAGTGAGCATCTAAGGGTCTGCAGCACCATGCGTGGTTAATGCAACCATTATTCACGTATTAGAAAGCAGTAGTTCAAGGGAGGGTTTAAATGTCCTTGTTCTAGGGATAGAGGAATTAAAGAGCAGCTGCAACTCAGAAGTTGTGTCTCCAGTAAGTTGTTCATTATTTGGGGGGAAAGGGGCCCCTTGCGTATTGAATCACAAATCTAAGTAAGCCCCGAGGGAGAACAGAAAGGGTGGCGAGCAGCAGTGGAAGGGGTGGGAATGACCCTGATTAGCTATGCTCTTCCTGCCTCTCAGGCTGCCCGCTCTGTAAATTAAACTTAACCCCTTATCTGACCTGGTGAGGACAAAGTACACTAGCTTCTAAAGAAACTTTTCTAGGAGCAAGGCTTTCGTTTCCAAGCACAGAAAAGAAGGCAGAGAAGAGGGGACTTGTACAGGGTAACATCCACTTGGAGTTTTCTCTTTGAAAGGCATGCTTTGTGCGATGGAAAGAAGAAAATTATGTAAGTACTCATTGAGACGATCTCTGCCTTGACACCATGGCCAAAGAAAAAACAAAGGCTGAATACACGAGTCTCTGCATGTAGACGTACCCCAGGTAAAAATTAACTATTAAGTAAGCAACTTTTCTCAACAGGAGAAGTGCACGAATTCTTAAGGACATCCAAGTTGGGGGTGAAGATCTAGGGTTACAGGAAATATTTTTAGCCGCTTATAAGATTACTCCTCATGGTTACTCTATTCTCCTGTATTTAGCAATTGCTGAGAAACAATAAGAGGGAATTAAATGATGTCCTGAGTTGCTCCATGGTATATGAAAAAATTTACAATGTCAGACTTGGCGAGGAATATATACTGGACTTGTTTGTATGCAAGTCATGCTCATATGTTTGATAACGGGGTGATCTTAAAGAGCAGACATCTGTTTTGGTTTTTATAAGTAACCCATTGCCTAACTGCTGAAAATAGCTGCATTTATTTTGAACAGGTGGTCCAAAGTTGATAGGAAAGAAAGTAGAAGTGAGTCTGTTTCTCAATTTTGATTTTTTCTCTCCACACTGTAAATCATACTTAACAATATATACTCTGAACCAAAAGTCGTCTAAATGTTTACCTCTGAGGAGTAAATTGCCTAAGAGATGGGTTTGTAGATTGAGCTGTTTGACTTGTGGAGTCAAAAGCCAAAATAAAGTTCTTCGCTTCTTATTTTCTGATTGGGTTTATCAAAATGATCAAGGCATTGTTGAAACAGAGCTTTTGATTCTTAGAAGAAAATTAGGTTGTGGTGAAATATACTGAGCCTATGAAACTTATTTCAAGAAATTTAGGTGGTAAGTGGTCATGACTTGTTCAGATTTGTTGTAAGTATGACCTGGCCAGACGACCAGGAAGAATAGAGGTAGAAAGTTCACATTTTCATGATTTCTAAGTTCCATGGAGGTCGTAAGCCAGTAATTAATTAGCTTCTCTCCTTTGGTTTCTGACATTGACGATAATGAGTATCTTGGTAGTACAACAATGAATTCATATGAATGAAGGGCATTGGAAAATAAAGCATTTCTTTAATATGTAGATGCTGTTTTTAGACATCAGTGAGGAGGTTACGATAGTAATTCTGTCCACTGATAATGTAAGGAACACGAAAATCTATAGAGTTTTCTATGTGTGAAATACAAGGTTGCTGAAGTTCACTTAGATTTTTGTGTTTTGTTTTTTAAATTAATTTCTATTTGTGATAATTACACCTGGGTCCTATCTATAAACTCTATGCCTGTGCGGGTCCACACTTCTTTGGTTTGATGTTTGCGTTTTCTTCACTGTTTTCACAAGATTGAGAGCTCCTGGGCACTCATGGACTATGGATTGTCAATTCTCCTATCATCTTTCGCTTTTGCTTCTATCTCAGTTTGTCTAAATGAAACGTAGTGTACGGCTCATATTAAATAATAAAATCATAGCCTAACAGTCAGCAAACTACAGCCTGTAGGCCTGGTTATGTCTAAGACAGTTCTTTACATTTTTAAAATATTGTAACAACAACAAGAAGAAGAATATGAGATGGAGACTACTGTAGCCCACAAGACCTAAAATATTTCTTATCTGGCCCTTTATAAAAAAAAAGTTTGCCACCTCCTGTCATAGACAGATAAAATAATGTTAAGTGGTTAAGGGCACTGGTCTTAGAGCCAGACTGCATTGGTTCAAATCTTGTCTTTAGGTTCCAGTGTGACCTTGGGCAAAGTTACTTAATCTCCCTGTGACCCATTTTCTCATCTATAAATGGGCATAATTACAGTGCCTACCTCACAGGGTTGTGGTGAGAACTTGTTAATATATAAAGTGCTTAGAACAATGCCTGGTACTTAGTGAGTACTCAATAAATGTTAATGATTATTATGATTATGGTGGTTGAAAGCTTTGAAAGACCATTTGAATCAGTCCTCACTTTCAACAAACAGGTGGACATCCAACTTATCAAAGACTATTTTCTGTTTCTTTCATCAAGAATGAAGCCCCGTTTTCTTTTCACTAGTGCCTGCTTCACTGAAAAAAGTCAAGACAGACCTATACCCAAATGTAAAAAAATATATGTTTCAAAGAATAAAAGGAAATGATAAAGATGTTAAGAAACAGACATTAGATGTGACACTCAAAAAGCAAAATTTTTTGGTGTACTTATGATAACGTGCAAGAAGAAATAAAGTGGAAATGAGAGATATAGAAGAGGGATAATGGTTAGAGAGAGAAAGAAGAGGAAACAAGAATTAAGAAAGTCAGCAGAGCAGGAGAAAGATTTCGATAGAGAGGGAGACTGGAGGTTACTCCAGAATGACCAGTGTTAGCATCTCTCCTTCCCTTGGGAGCCCGCCTCAGTATTGTGTCCAATAAAATTGCTTCCCTCGGAAAGAAAGCATGGCTCCTTTTGTGTGGTTATTTTCCATTGCAGAAATAATTTTTGGCATCAAGTGTTTGTTGGACACATATTGTGTGTAAGATGTGTTTCCTAAGAAAACCTGTCACGTAGTATATATATAAAACCATCTTCTTTTATGTATTTTTTAGGTCAAATAATTTTCTTACCTTTAGCTACTTGCCTTAACCATCATGAACCTTTTGTTGATTCCTAAATCCCTTTGTCTTCTTTAATACCTCTTTGTTTGCTCCATGTGCTCTTTTAAGTAGGGGAAGAATAGATGTAGTTGCTTACAAAACGTAGAAAATGTTTTAAAAACCAGAAAGTGTAATGAAGTGTAATTTGCTCTCTCTCTCTTTTTTTTTTTTTCACTTGAGTTGTTGATTCTGTTTATGTACATTGGACTAGAGATGAATGTTCCAGGACTGGCATTTGATGATGTCCAGGGGCCGAAGTAATGGCCTCACATGGCACTTATACAGCGAAGCCACACACTGATTACGCGTCTTATTAGCTGATGGAGACCCTTTGAGAGGACAAGATTACAGACCTTTCAAGCCTGCAGCTCCCAGGATCTGATCCTAGGAGCTTGATAATTGTCACTGCCCAGTGAGAGTGTGCTGAGAATAGTGGTGACTTCATGTTAAAATACCTTTTAGGAGAGTGTCTTATGAGAGGGTGACAACCCTTCCCTACATTCTTTGGGGGTATTTAGGTAAAGTTGGGACTTTCAGATCAATGTGAGCAATGACAGGATTTTTAAATCGATCCTACTTGTTTACTGGTTTTAGTTTTCCTCCACTAGGATTTACGTTCGCTGAGGTTGCTGAGTTTTTGTTTCTTGAACTACTACTCCTCCAGCAGCTAGAACAGCGGCACATGTAGGTGCTCAATAAACATTTTTGGAGGAGTGAATGAATGAGTGAACCAATCAATGAAATATACCTACTCATTTCCATTGAAATATCTTTCCCAGGGGAATATAGCTCGCCAGTTGATATCATTGTAGATGTCTTTATGCAAAAGAATATTTTAAGAATGAATTCTGTTTAATAAATATGCAATTGAGTACATAAAAGGGAAATTTAATATGAAATCCATGTCTTCATGGATTAATATTAAATTAAATGGTAAACAGCAATGTCATTAGATGCACATGACTCAGACAGGTAAGGCCTTTAGGGGAACTCTCAACATTTTTGAGAAGGCTTTAAAAAATATTGTTCCCTTTATTCTAAGAGAATAGCATAATCAATACTAATTTTTAAAAATATATATTTTATTGAATTTTTACAGAGAGAAAAGGAGAGGGATAGAGAGTTAGAAACACCGATGAGAGAGAATCATCGATCAGCTGCCTCTTGCACACCCCCTACTGGGGATGTGCCCGCAACCAAGGTACATGCCCTCGACCGGAATCGAACCTGGGACCTTTCAGTCCGCAGGCCGACGCTCTATCCACTGAGCCAAACCAGTTTCGGCTCAATACTAATTTTTAAAAACAATGTTCTTTTGAATAGAAATGAATTCTAACCTCTAAGCTGCCTGCTTTAAAGCATGCCTTCCATGTACTCTTTCTTAGGATGTGGATGTAACAAAATGAGGAGTAAACTAAGATAGAAGAAGGCATGGCATGCAGGGGTTGGTGGGCCCACCTGGGAAAGCAGTGCAGGAGGTGAATGGATGAAAGCCTGAACCAGGCCTTACAGCAGCCATTCCTAGGAAAGGGGAAGGCAGGGCAGGGTGGGATCCAGGAGAGTGCCCCTAGGAAGGGGGAAAGGGATGATAAAATAGGAGGCTTGGGGAAAGCTGACGATCTAATCCAGGTAATTGTTGAGACACAAAATGGAATCCGTTCATCTTCATGTGACCTGGGAGGTAGAGGGTCCTGGCACTGGGCAAATAGAGACGTAAATACAATCCTAGCCTCCACTTGGGATTGTAGGAAACAGCACATCCATGGTCATGATAGTGTATACTCATCCCCTTTATTGATTTTAGGGTCTTTAGACTCAACCTTTTGGGTAAAAAATAAAATAAAATAAAATAAAATAAAATAAAATAAAATAAAATAAAATAAAATAGAAAATTGAGGTGGTTATAGCACAGAATGTAAATGTTATTAACCTTGACAGTGTAAACGTATATGTACAAACAGATGAAAACTAGCCAATGGAAGGGTGTGAGGGAAGATGAAGGGAGAGAATGGAAAATAATTGTTCCAAGAAAGTAACATTCTGTGACTGACCAACTAAAACAGCGGCTTAACACTGAAACCGGTTTGGCTCAGTGGATAGAGTGTTGGCCTGCGGACTGAAAGGTCCCGGTTCAATTCCGGTCAAGGGCATGTACCTTGGTTGCGGGCACATCCCCAGTGGGGGGTGTGCAAGAGGCAGCTGGTCGATGTGTATCTCTCTCATTGACGTTTCTAACTCTCTATCCCTCTTAATTCCTCTCTGTGTAAAATCAATAAAATATATTAAAAAATAAATAAAACAGTGGCTTAACTATGAGGCGTGAAGTCCCTCTGGTTGAGGGAGGGGTGCTGTCACTGCCTTGGGAAGAAGGAGGAGGGGAGGGGAGAAAAGCATTGGGGAAAGAAAGCCGACCCTTAAGGCTGAACTTCAATAGATAATGTCTAAAAATTATGTCCTATAGAAGCATAGAATTTGGAAATATGAGGTGTCCTTTTTAGTGTCCTGGTAAGAAATGCTGATTTTAATGAAGAGGCTACGTATGGTGCTTTGGGCTGGGTTTAGATTAGGGTCCTTACACCTTTAGGGCTGGAGTGACGGGAGGAAATTTAAAAAGCTGGTACACCAGACCAGTGATCCCTGGCACAGTGGAGGAGTGACGGCCAAGGGTGCTGTGGCCAGGAAGTTGGCAGCCATGGCTGGAAACTGGGAGTGAAAGCCAGGAGGAGGGAATACAGTCACCTCTCCCCAAACACAGAGAATGGGTGGGGCTGGGGTGCAGGGGTGGGGCTGGGAGAGAGAGGGTAAACCACCAAGAGGAGCCCAAACTAGGACTTGCTTCTCTTTGGAGTAGAACCAGGGGCAGGAATACCCAGAGTAGGTTTTATTGTGTTGCCTATACAATTTGATGCTTTAACCTCCTGCAGGTATGAATTTAATAGTGTTTGAATGCAAATACCTGTTATTTCATCTAGTGGGCTGGGAGCTTGGTGGACCAGAGTGACTCAAACAGAGAGAATCTCTGTCCTGAAAATGCTTACAGTCTCCTTGGAGAGACAGGATACTAAACACACCAGCAAAAACATAATAGGTGTGATTACAAATAGTGACTAATGCTTACGTTTAATGTCATAGCACAGAAGAGGAGTCAGTGTTGCCTGCATAAACTTAAGTCTTTAGTAATGATGTAACATGAATGTTTAAAATATCATTTTTGGGGAGTAGAAATGATTCTTTCTTGAGTAGCCTATTTTGTTCTGTTTAACTATAAATACACTACATACTTAAATCCGATATAGTAATGAAAACAGCTGCTTCTTCATTGTTCTGTTCCTTTGTTACTCTATTTAATGAATAATTTGAACAGATTCCAAAACATTAAATTAGATGTATAAACATGCTTTAAGAATTATATCATGCTGTCCGTGTATTTAAAACTCAGTGATATCATTGTCTAAATATAGTAAATAAGAAAGTTAATTATTTGAGCCACTTTTACCCTCTATAAATAATCTGGCAGTACAACAGACAAGAGATAAAAATTAACCCAATAATCCATATCTAAGTATAGAGTCAGGGAAATTGCCCCCCACCTTCCTTCTTCCTGACATATGAACCTTGATGATTGCAATAAATCTTCTGAGGCCCTTGATTGAAATTTTGCCCTTCCTTGCTTTTCTAGTAAGAGATCTGAGCAACGACAGACATTGGGGGGAAACATTAAAAGCACAAGAATTTTATTCTGTCTTCCTTGATACTTCCTGTGGCTGACCGTTTTGTCCAAAGGGAATAGATAAATGAACAGAGGAAGCTGGTTGTCAACTGTCTCCTTATCCCTCCCACCATTCACAGCGCTCACAATAGTCTGAGAACAGAAAACTTTAAAATCCTGTGTTCCTACATCCTGAGCCTTTTCTTGTTAAAATAAACCTGTGAACACTTTGTCTCCCTTGATTTAGAGAGTATTCTGTTTCCTCCATGAAAAAGTCGCTGAAGGTGTTTTAAGCTGATACTGCACACATGTAAGGGGTTGTCGTAAATCACTGGAAGCTCACTGCTTTTAGAACCTGCCAGAATGATCATACTAATCCACTTCCACAAATGGTGTTCAAAATGGTAATTAAGTCAATTCTATTTATCTTAGTCCCTTTTTTATCTCAACTTTTTTTTTTAATAGAATTCCTGCCGATGCAGGAGGAGTTTTATATGTTCACCTACTTACACATAGGAGAAAATCTAGAATTGCCCCTCTAGAAATCATTTTGTTTGCAACCATCATCACTTATTATGCATTCTGATTGCCCTAGAAGTTTAAGAAATGAAACCCCTGCATCCCGAAGCCCAGAAACTATGCCTAATGCTTATATTTCTCCTTCAGGGATAACTGTCTGGTGTTTTATTCAGTTAGTGTAGTCTGTGTAACCCTGGCTGACTGTCTTGCAAATGTGTGTCACCAGTCACAAGGGGAGGACGTGTCACATGATTGGCTGTTTACGTAAGTCACAGTAGCCATGTCTGTCATCTTCATATTTAAAGAACTGTGCGTGTTGGTGCAAAACTGTAGTTTAAAATGGGCAGCCGGTTGTTTAGAAAGTCGGCTGTTGCCGATGGTGAGATCATAGACAAAACCGACACCCCCTTCTAGCCAGGAAGATCCCTATGGCGGGAGCGTGCTTTCTGAGAGGACTCACTCAGCCACACCTGCCATCCCTGAACCACTGTCTCTGTTTCACTTTACCTGTTTCTTGACTTGGAGTATTGTGGAAATCAATCCAGACATTTCCAGAATCGTCTTCATGGAAAGGATTTTGTTTTTGCTACTCATACACTTGAAAACCATAAATAAAGTGGCCAGATCATGACAGCTTACTAGCAGTCAGTAAATTATTTGTCTTCTTAAATATTAAGGAAGGAATATACTACCTAGATGCAATATAGAGGTGCATACTTTTCTTTAAAATGCAATGATTAAAAGTCCAAAGGGGCACAAGGAAATGATGAACCTAAGTTGACACAAAATTTTGTCTTTGGGACAAAAGTGTTAAATAGGAATTCATAAGTTAACTTTTCTATTCTTGAGTTACTGCTTTATAGAAGTCTAAAGTTAGCTCTTTGTGCTTTGTGTTCTGGATTTTTAGTGCCTATCTTATGTTTTCTCTATTCATAAGCACTCCACTAGGGGGCAGACAGAAGAGATGAAAGGAAACCCACATCAATGCATTCATTGCATTTACTTCACTTATTGCCTTATGTTTGCTGCTCTTTTTGCATACCTTGTGGAAACATTTTTCTGTTTAGTTGTAGTTCATATAATAGCATCTAAAGTAGTTTTTAGTATGCTTATTTCAACATCTAAATCATAAACGCTTATACTAATTTAATGGTAATTTTTCAGTTAATTGATTGTCACAATATTTCTTTTGCTTTTCTGACATGTTTCCACCATCAAACCACTTAATAACAAACACTTACTTACTTAATAATTGTGGATGATTGTAATGCTGATCCCCATGGGGTTCGCCTTACACTGTACATCAAGGCTCAGTCAGTTATCCACTCTATTAGTCACCACTTGCTGAGTCTCTACTTTTTTGTCCCGGCATTGTGTGTGTTAAGTTTTGAGAACAGAGGCTTGAAGAGAAAGACCCTAAACAATTGAGTATAAACAAATGATTAGTTATAGTTGCCCTGTAAGCCATTTGGTGAGAGACTAGACTAAAAGGAACCTAAGGGATTCTTGATGGCTACAGTGCTGGACAGTTTTTATTTCTGATTATTCTTTTCAAACTGCTCGTGAAGATTAAAATGTCATAGAGGGTTGGCTTAGGGACTGCAATTGGAAGTGAGAGAACTAGTGTCTCCCTTAATCTGGGAGGCTAGCTAAAGATGTGGGGTTTTTTTTGTTTTAATTTTTTTTCTTAATTTTTCAATTATAGCTGACATTTTGTATTACATCACTCTCACATGTACAGCATAGTGGTTAGACATTTATGTAACTTATGAAGCGATCCCCCTAATAAGTCTAGTACCTCCTGACAATATACATCGTGATTGTAATATTATCGATACTAATCTCTACTCTGTACTTTATATTCTTGTGACTATTTTGTGACTGTCAATTTATTCTTTTTAATCCCTTTAACTTTTTCATCTAGTCCCCGAAATACCCTCCCACATGGCCACCATCAGTTTATTCTTTGTACCTGTGCATTTGTTTCTCTTTTGTTTGTTTGTTTGTTTTTGTTCTTTAGATTCCACACATAAATGAAATTATATGGTATTTACCTCTGTCTGACTTATTTAACTTGGCATAATATCCTCTAGGTTCATCCATGTTGCAAATGATAAAATATCATTCTTTTTTTAAGGGCTGAGTTGTATTTCATTGTATATATTTACCACATTTTCTTTATTCAGTCATCCATTGATGGACACTGAAGTTTTGATTTCTTATTCATTTAGCCACTCTGTCTTGTATAAAGCATTTAGTCCATTTACATTTAAAGTAATTATTGATAGTTATCTAGTTACTGTTTTTTTCCCCCACTTCCTCCTTTATTTCCTTCTTCATGCCTTTAACATTTCTTATAATACTGGTTTGGTAGTGATGAACTCCTTTAGTTTTTCTTTTTTTTTTTCTTTCTTTTTTTTCTGTCTAGGAAGCTCTTTATCTCTTCCTTGATTTTAAATGATAGCCTTGCTGGGCAGAATAATCTTGATTGTAGTTCTTTGATTTTTATCACTTTGAATATTTTGTATCAATCCCCACTAGCCTTCGAAGTTTTCTTATGCAAAATTAGTTGGCAGTCTTTTGGAAGCTCACTTGTTTTTCTCTTGCTGCTTTTAAGGTTCTCTTTGTCTTTAACCTTTTGCATTTTAATTATGATGTGTCTTGGTATGCTCCATCTTGGGTTCATCTTCCTGGACTTGAATATCTTATTTTTTTCATCAGATTAGGGAAGTTTTTCATCATTATTTTTTCAAATATGTTTTCAATCTTTACTCCCTCTTACTTCTCCCTTTGATACCCTTATGATGCCAATTTGGCATGCTTGATGTTGTCTCAGAAGTCCCTTAAACTATCCTATTTATTTTATTTTATTTATGTTCTGATTTGGTGATTTCTACTACCTTATCTTCCAAATCACTGATTTGATCCTCTGCTTTATCTATTATACTGTTCATTCCCTTTAATGTATTCTTCATTTTGGTTACTGTATCCTTCATTTCTAACTGGTTCTTTTTTATGTTTTCTATCTCTATTTTTATGTTTTCTATATCTTTGTTAAAGTTTTCACTCAGTTCATCTATTCTCCTCCCAAGTTCATTGAGCATCCTTTAAGTCAGTGTTTTATCTCTGTATCTGGTAAATTGATTATCTCCATTTTGTTTAGTTAGTTATTTATGTGTGTGTGTGTGTGTGTGAGTGTGTGTGTTTTGTGGTTTTTTTGTTTTGTTTTGTTTTTTTCCATTTGGAACTTGTTTCTTTGTCTCCTAATTTTGGCAGCCTCCTTGTATTTGTTTCTATATATTAGACAGATCTGCTACATCTCCCAGACTTGGCAGGGTGGCCTTATATAGTAGGTGTCCTGTGGGACCTAACAGCGCAGTCTCCTGGTCACCTGAGCCAAGCCTTCCAAGAGTGTGGGTTGTGTGTGCCCTTTAGTCATAGTTGAGCCTTGATTGCTGTTGGCATGTCTGTGGGTGGAATTAACTCTCAGGCTGGCTGGCTTTGAGACATGGTCATGACTACAGCCGATGATGAGTTGCGTGTGGGCTGACCCCACAGATTGGGTTTCACTGTAGCGGGGCTCTATTGCCTTTTGTGAAACTAATTGGATGGTGTTCTGATATGGTCTGAAGCCGGTCACCGGGTGTGTTGACTGATATGGTCTGAAGCCAGTCACTGGGTGTGTTGAGTCCGAGGCCTCTTTTGGAGGGACTCTTTTGCAGGCCCGGGGCAGCCAACTCCTGTGCCCTACCCAGAGCCACCTAGTAGGAGCTACAATGAACCTGTGGTTGGGAGCTGCCTATACTGGGGTTCAAGGTGCCTGGGAGTGGCTACACTACAAACCGAGGTTGGCTGCCACAAATGCTGGGCTTGGAGCTGCTTAGGAAGAGCTACAGGGCATCCTGAGGCCAGCTGCTGCTGGTTCAGAGATCCTGGGGAAGACTACAGGGTAGCCATGGTCAGCCACTGGTGAGCAATAGCTGCTGAAAGAGGTTAGGGCCAGTGCACTAGTTGGGTGGGACTAGTTCTCAGGGAGTCACCAACATGGGGCAAGTTTGATGGGGACTCAGATGTGGTGTCTACCACCTGAAGCCAGACATTTCAGTTCTTCCCTATATGTCCCTGGTTCTTAGGAGCAATTGCCCAGCGCTGGAGCTCAGAGCCAGTGAATCTGTCAGCGATACATGGGCCCTTTAAGAGGGATGCCTGGGGAGCCCCGTGTGGAGCCGGGGTCGCTCGCTTCTCAACTGGGATCTCTCACTTCTCTGCATTTAGGGAACATTATTTCAAGGGATATATTACAAGATGAGTGCCTGAACAGGTCTCAAATCCTATATATACTATGCTCTTTTATATACATACATATCTTTTCACTTAAAGGAAGTACTTTATGGCTTATCTCCAGCATATCAGAATGGCCAGCATCTCTCTTTATAAGTTGGAATATGAAATGTTTTCTTTGTAATAAATTCTTTATAGATTTGATAAATTACTTTATATCATGTTAGATTGCAATTATTGAGTAAACACGTATATCTGTTGAGAGGATTATATACACATTAGTTCCCCTTATTTTCAGGGGATATGTTATAAGAGGGATGCCTGAACAGGTGGCAAATCCTATATATACTATGCTCTTTTATATACATACATATCTTTTCACTTAAAGGAAGTGCTTTATGACTTATCTCTAGCATAACCCTATATATACTATGCTCTTTTATATACATACATATCTTCAGCTGAGACATCCCTTCTGATTCTTTACCGCCACATGTGTGTGTGGAACCAGCCTATTTCCAGTCTCCACCTTTTCTACTAGTCTCTACGTGGCTTCTTATTAATATCCTTAGTTAAAGAGTTCCTTTCAGCTAGTCTTCAGGTGGTTGTTTTTATAATTTAGTTGTCCTTTTGATGTGGTCATGGAAGGAGGCGAGTATAGTGTTTCCTTACTCTCCCATCTTGTCCAGAAGTCTCTAAAGATGTGATTTTTATTGTCTTTGTGCTCCACCAAGAATTGGATCTAGTTACCAGAAAGTCATTTATCTCAGCCAGCCCAGGATTATATAATCTTATTCTTTAAATGGACATCTCATTGCTTTGCCTTTTCATGGTCAATTATTCAACAAAGTGGAGCTTTTGTTTCTTTTTAAAAGCAGAGTCAAATTTTAACTTGCATTATGTTGTTTCTCTTCAACTTTCTCTTTATTTTTGAAACAAACCATCATGTGTTGATTGTAGATAATCTACCAATAGATTGCCTAATATTTTAATTTTGAAGGCATAAATACCTAACTGGCCAAAAGTAGAGATATGTATTCCAAGAATGTCTTCAGGCTACAATGCCTAACATAAGTTGGAATATGAAATGTTTTCTTTGTAATAAATTCTTTATAGATTTGATAAATTACTTTGTATCATTTTAGATTGCAATTATTGGTAAACATGTATTTCTGTTGAGAGGATTATATACACAGTCGTTCCCCTTATTTACAGGGGATATGTTACAAGAGGGATGCCTGAACAGGTGGCAAACCCTATATATATTATGCTTTTTTATATACATACATATCTTTTCACTTAAAGGAAGTGCTTTGCAGCTTATCTCTAGCGTATCAGAATGGCCAGCATCTCTCTTGCGTTTCGGGAACATTATTAAGTAAGACAAGGATTACTTGAACCCTTTGTTGTAGGCACTGTGATACCATCTGATGACCAAGACAGTTACTAAGTGACTAACGGGAGGGGACAGATACAGCATGGAGACTCTGGACAAAGGGATGACTCATGTCCTAGGCAGGACAGAGTGGGATGGTTCAAGATTTCATCACACTATTCAGAAAAGCATACAATTTAAAATGTATGAATGGTTTATTTCTGGAATTTTCCATTTAATATTTTTCAGACCATAGTTGATTATGGGTAACTGAAACCATGGCAAGTGAGACCATGGACAAGGGGAAGACTGCTATACTTGCTTCAGTCATTAGTGGCTTACAGTATCAGCTGCATACACAGGACCGTCCTTCAGTTAATTAAATATTTTAATTGTTAGAATATATCTGGGATACTGTGCTATGTAAGAAATCCCATGGTGAATAAATGCCTTGTGTTTTTACAAATCATCAAATGTACCTTCTTAATTGGGTTTCAGAATACATAAAAGTGAGGTCTTCATCGTTATTTGCTAAAGCATGATAAACAATACTTGGAAAAATTCACAGTGTGAAATATTAATGAATTACAATTTTAAATCTGAGAATTTTAAATCTCAGAAAGTTAGAAATGTGGCTCGTGAAACTGAAGATACATTTACTGTATATGATACATTTAATTCATATATATATGTTATATATATGAATAAAAATTAGATGAAGTTATTAAAAACTATATTTTATGGTAGTGGGGTTATATATAATTTTTCCATGATTTTTCAGTTGAATTTGCTCTTAGTAGTTTATTAAAAAATAAACTTGTTAAGAAAATGCCCGTAAGACTTACATGATTTTATTCTGGAGAATACTTCACTTGGATATATTGAATAACCTCCAGAAATAGAGATTTCATCACAAAACTATAAATTAAGAGGTACAGACTTTTGATGTTTATGACATACAACTATAGAGGTAAATTGTTGCTGCAGGTTTCTTCCTGTTATGTTTGTTGTTTGTTTATTTGTTTGTTTAGTTAGTTAGTTAGTTACTAGAGGCCCTATGCACAAAATTCATCCAAGAGTAGGCCTTTCTAGCCCTGGCTGCCTCGGCCCTCGCAGCCCCAGCTTCATCCAGAAGGTCATCTGGACAGTCATTCTGCTGTTCGGCTGCTTGGTGAATTTGCATATTACACTTTTATTATAATAGACTTTTATTGATTTCAGAAAGGAAGGGAGAGGTAGAGACAGAAACATCAATGATGAGAGAGACTCACTGATTGACTGCCTCCTGCACACCCCCCCACTGAGAATCAAGCCCACAACCCTGGCATGTTCCCTTGACCTAGAACCCTTCAGGCCACAGGCTGACACTCCATCCACTGAGCCAAACCAACCAGGGCCTTTCTGTTATGTTTTTAACAACTGCTGAATGTTCAAGATTTACAATTAAAGGCAGAAGGTAAAATATAAACCAATCCTATTCAAAAGTCAGTTTTCCCTGACTGGCGTGGCTCAGTTGGTTAGAGTGTCATCCCGTGCACCGAAAGGTTGTGGGTTTGATTCCCAGTCAGTCAGGGCACACACCCAAGTTGCCGGGTGCTGTGGGGAGGCAAACAATATTTTTTTTCTCTCTCTCTCCTTTCCTCTCTCTCAAAATCAACAAAATTTAAAAACATAATAATAATTGTACATACTAGTACTTACAAGAGACAACATAGACTCCCCCCTCCCCCAATGCTAATAAAATACTCCTTTGAATTCTTAATGGTCTTAGTACAAGCGTCCCAAGAGTACCAATTGCTATGAGAATTATGGTTTTTAGTTGGAAAGTTTCCCCTGTGAGAATTACATTTATCTCACTCTTTAGAAACAGGACAACAATGAGAATTATTGTTTTCAAAATCCATACACTCATGTAGCTGTTGGGATATGGGGAAGTTACATCTATGTACATGTCCCACATAACTTCCTGTCGATAGTTATCTGTTGCGGCAGTGTCTACAGGTCTGAGAGTGAGGAAAGGGAAAGGGACATCCAGGGAAGTGGATGTGTGGAGTGGAAAACACGGGCAGGATATCCCCTTTCAGACTGTGAGGAAGCTCTGGTCCCACCACAAAGAGTCAGGGGTTTGTGGTCTTCTGGATGCCCTCTTGTTGAATGGGGGGAGAGTACCATCTGTTCCTTTCCCGCTCGCCTTTCCCACTCCAAGTCCACCCCTTCTGCACTATCGTTAAATACCACCAACGTGTGTATTTAAAGTAAAACACTAAAATGTGGCTTTCTGTGGTGAAGTGTAGGATGTCCTGGTGACGCTTCTGAAAAACCCAAAGCCAATCCCTGCCCTCCGAGCTCACGGGTTATATTTGGAAGACAGTGCGGATCCTGTATTTTTAAAGTGCTGTAAACATGTTTGTGCGGTTATTTTTAGCTTTCACAGACTTCAGCGAATGTCCAAGTGGGCAAGTCAGGCACAGTCAGTTGTCTGTTACCTCAGAGGCCAGCACCCTGAATGACTGATTGTCTCACAGGGTTGCTATCCTGAGTGACGCAGAGAAGTGTGTAAACCATCAGTGTCAACTGCATGTGGTGTATCTACAGATCTGTTATCATACATCCTGTACATAATCCTTTTAGCCCTTATGGATTGTATGACTTGGATAACAGTTATGTCTGGAGTTCAAGATGAGCTGGGTTCTGCCAAATGGCCCTGTTACTCCTCCGGCAGAAATTGTCATTTTCTCTCCCCCATCCCACAGCCCTTATCTCCTAGTCCTCAAGCATTAAATTATGCATACACAAATCCTTACCGTCGCTGTTATCTTCAGTCCACTGTATCTGCTTCCTGTGGGTCAGAGGTTATGAGGCTTGGGTGCGGTAGAGGGAGGTGGAAAGTTGACCTCAGATTAGGGCAGACACACCGTAGAATGGGCAAGATAGCACTCCATGTGCTCAGGACAAGAAGAGGTACATGGACAGCAGCTTTTCTTGGAGGATGAGGTTAGTATCTGTACGTTACACGGATAAAAAGCATTTCCCCCCCAAAGATTCATGAGTTGCAGGGCGGGATCAGGAGGTCATTAGCAGCAGTGTTTGAGCTAAGGCTTCTCTATTCGCATCTGAGATCTTCTTGATGTCATATCAACGGAGTAATTTTTGTATCAGGTTTAGCTGTGTACTCACATCTTCTCTTTGGATGAGGTTATTCTTCCTTGCATGTTGAACGTAATGTGTTCTGTAGTCAGTGACTTCAGAATGCATAATTTATCTCATTGGAAGTATGGGTTGTTGTTTTTTTTGTATTTTTTAAGGAAACCTTTTATTGGCACGTATCTTTTGTTCTAGAAGCTTTAGACTGAGTTTTATGTTGAGAAGAAAATTATACTCAGGCATTATTTTGGCTTATTGCCTATAATTATGTAATTATGGAAATTTGAAATTTCTTTCTGTAGCACTTCAGTGTTTTTTCTTTAGTTCCTAATGTGTAAGTGTTGTTTTTGAAATGTGACCCAGATTTCAATGCATCGTTGTTTTACTTTATTGTTAATTGTGAATGTTCAATAAGAAACTTAAAAGATAAAATGAGAATGTCTTTATATGTTTTACTGGAAACTTAAAACATCCCAGAATTATTTTGGATTAGATAGCTGAACAACAAATAGAGTTTAGAAATTTGTGGGTTTTATGAAAGATAAATTTTTATTTAAAAAATATCTAGATTGGAGCAGAGGATCCAAGATGGCTGCTCGGGTATACACCTAGCCGCAGCAGCTCACAACAATTTCAAAGGAATACAACTAAAATGTAGAGTGGACATTGCCCAGAGCTACAGGTAGTCGACTGACTGAAAACTCTACAATAGGAAGGAGGGAGAAAACCAGAAGGAAAATCAGAGGAGCTGAAAAAAAGCCTAAGGTACGGAGACATGCTGCGCGCTCGCACGCACGCGCGCACGGAGAGGTCGCAGCCGGAGAGGAGGAGAGGGCTGGGTGCTGCCTGGCGTTCCCTAGCAGGAAGAAAATAGAACCCCCAGCCTGGGCTGAACCCCCGAACCGGCAGCGCTGAGCCCCAAGTTATGTGCCAGACCCTGGGGACCCAGGCTCCGGCAGGGGGAGACAATCCCGGGGGACGGCAAAATGCGGGGCCCCCGGAGTCGCGCGCACATGGCGCGCAGAGGACTGAATGCTGACTCTGATGCTGGATTACCCTAGCCGGAAGAAACAAAGCCTCCGGCGGCAGCTCTAAGCCTCAGTCCAGACCTCCCCGAACTCCAGGTCTGGGCCAGTCCCTGGGGACCCAGGCTCGGGCAGGGGGAGACGGGGCTGCGAGGTGGAGTCCTGGGAGCGCGGCGAAAGGCCGAGCCCCCGGAGTCGCGCACACTGTGCGCAGAGGACAGTCTGTTGACTCTGATCCTGGACTCCCCTAGTGGGAGGGAGAAAGAAAGCTCCAGACTGGAGGAACGCCACGAGGAGCAGGAGCCCCTGCCAGACACCGGCCAGCTGGGCGCCAGCAAGGAGCCGGGCGACGGGGCCCCCAGTGGGGGGGGTGCCCCTGAGCCTTCGACTGCTGAGCGCTGGCAACGGAGCCAAGGACGGGGGCTGCTTCCTGGGCGGCGCCGACCCCGGCAACAGGCTGGAGCAGCGCGGGAGCCCGCGGAGAACAAAGGGGTGCCACAGGCCAACCTGCTGAGCTCCCAGGACAAGGAGGAAGAAACCAAAGAAGTTCTCAATGTGAAGAAATCAAGTGAGAGCAAATGATAGTAAAATTACTTAAGAAAGAATACAAAGAAGATCTTGAAAAATCAAAGACTAAGTCAGAACTCAACGCACCAGTCAACATTGCAACATAAATGCGTTTTGTTTTTTTTAAAAAAAAAAAAAGAAAAAAAAAAGAAGAGAAAAAAGGGACAGAATGTTGGAACAGCGGCGACCAGGCCTAGAGTGGCCAGGCACAAGGCAGTGGCAGCTGGGCCCGGAGCAGCAGTGGCCAGGCCCCAGAACAGCAGCAGCCAGAACAAGAGCATCAACGGCCAGCACTGGAGCAGCCAGACCTGGGGCAGTGGCAGCCAGGCCTGAGGCAGAGGCGGCCAAGCCCAGGGTGGCCAGTCCAGGAACACCCAGACACGGAGTGGCTGGGCCCGGAGAAGCCCGGCCCAGAGCAGCCGGGTTGGGAGCAGCCAGGCCCAGAACAGCAGTAGACAACCACGAAGAATCCAGGCTGGGAGCGGCCAGGCTCGGAGCAGCTGGGTCGGGTGCGGCCAGGCCCGGAGCAGCGGCGGCCAGGCTGGGAGCGGCCAGGCCCGGAGCAGCTGGGTCTGGTGTGGCCAGACCTGGAGCAGCGGCTGCCAGGCTAGGAGCGGCCAGGCCCGAAGCAGCAGCTGCCAGGCTGGGAGCAGCCAGGTCCGGAGCAGCCGGGTCTGGTGTGGCCAGGCCCGGAGCAGCGGCTGCCAGGCTGGGAGCGGCCAGGCCCGGAGCAGCAGCTGCCAGGCTGGGAGCGGCCAGGCCCGGAGCAGCCGGGTCTGGTGCGGCCAGGCCCGGAGCAGCGGCTGCCAGGCTGGGAGCGGCCAGGCCCGGAGCAGCCGGGTCTGGTGCGGCCAGGCCCGGAGCAGCGGCTGCCAGGTTGGGAGCGGCCAGGCCCGGAGCAGCCGGGTCTGGTGCGGCCAGGCCCGGAGCAGCGGCTGCCAGGCTGGGAGCGGCCAGGCCCGGAGCAGCAGCTGCCAGGCTGGGAGCGGCCAGGCCCGGAGCAGCCGGGTCTGGTGCGGCCAGGCCAGGAGCAGCGGCTGCCAGGCTGGGAGTGGCCAGGCCTGGAGAAGCGGCTGCCAGGCTGGGAGCGGCCAGGCCCGGAGCAGCCGGGTCTGGTGCGGCCAGGCCCGGAGCAGCGGCGGCCAGGCTGGGAGCGGCCAGGCCCGGAGCAGCCGGGTCTGGTGCGGCCAGGCCTGGAGCAGCGGCTGCCAGGCTGGGAGCGGCCAGGCCCGGAGCAGCAGCTGCCAGGCTGGGAGCGGCCAGGCCCGGAGCAGCCGGGTCTGGTGCGGCCAGGCCTGGAGCAGCGGCTGCCAGGCTGGGAGCGGCCAGGCCCGGAGCAGCAGCTGCCAGGCTGGGAGCGGCCAGGCCCGGAGCAGCCGGGTCTGGTACGGCCAGGCCCGGAGCAGCGACTGCCAGGCTGGGAGCGGCCAGGCCCGGAGCAGCCAGGCCTTGTGCGGCCAGGCCCGGAGCAGCAGCTGCCAGGCTGGGAGCGGCCAGGCCCGGAGCAGCCGGGTCTGGTGCGGCCAGGCCAGGAGCAGCAGCTGCCAGGCTGGGAGCGGCCAGGCCCGGAGCAGCCGGGTCTGGTGCGGCCAGGCCAGGAGCAGCGGCTGCCAGGCTGGGAGCGGCCAGGCCCGGAGCAGCCGGGTCTGGTGCGGCCAGGCCAGGAGCAATGGCTGCCAGGCTGGGAGCAGCCAGGCCCGGAGCAGCGGCTGTCAGGCTGGGAGCGGCCAGGCCCGGAGCGGCCGGGACCGGAGCAACCGGTCCCAGAGCAGCCGGGTCGGGTGCAGCCAGGCTTGTAGCAGCAACAGCCAAGTCCAGAGCAACTAGGTCGGGAGCGGCAGTGACCAGACCCGGAGCAGCTGGTTGTGGAACGAACCAGAGCAACAGAGGCCAGGCCCGGAGCAGCCAGGCCCGAAACAGCTCGCTCCTCGCCTGTACCTGCCCACGGCTGCCTCTCAGACATGGCTGGAAACTTTTGCGGGAACTTGAGGGTCTGCTGAATCAAGTGATGAAGGCTTAGATCTGGATGTGTTGAGTTAGTGTAGCGCTGGGGTGTTGATCTGTAAGTGCCTTGGGTGGGGCCTGGATGAGGCTGGTTGACCTATTTGGAAATGTCTTTTGTGTGAAGTGTATCATTGGGCATGTGGAGGTATTATTGATATGAGATAATGCTAAGTAACAGATTTACTATCTGAAAAGGGATTTACTATCGGGGAAAGGGAGGGAGGAAGAGACTGAACATAAACTGTGCACCTATGGATGAGGACAATGGGGGATGGGGAGGGGGCGGAGGGTGGGGTGGGAACCTGGTGGAGGGGGGAAGAAATGAGGAACCTTTGTAATAATATGAACAATAAAGATTGATTTAAAAAAAAATAAAAAATAAAAAATAAAATAAAATAAAATAAAAAAATAAAATAAAATAAAAATAAAAAAAAATAAAAATAAAAAAATAAATAAAAAAAAAATAAAAAATATCTAGATTGTTATGGGTGTTATGTGTGTATTTTTTAAATCACTATTTAAGCAAGCATATTTGTTTGTTTTTTTTCCCAGAAAAATAATAACAACAACCCATGTGACATGTATTTTGAGGACGAAGTAAGTTTGTGGAACACAGGAAATAGGTTCACGTAATTGTTAGCATCTTAGACACAACAGCTTACAGTAGCAGTACACAATTCAAACATTAATTTTATTTTGTTTTATTGTCATTTAGAATTACAGTTCTTCAGTGATTAGTGTTGCTTTTCCCTCAATTAAAATTGCACTGTCCATATGATAGCTCAACTAGAAAAAATTAGATTAAATTAGACAATCGATTCCAGCCACTTTTCAAGTTCTTTGTAGCCACATGTGCCTAGTGGTTACTGTGATGATCATCACAGCCACTTTCATCAGCGAGAATGTTCTGTTGGACAGTACTGCTTTCAAATTGCAATTAGAACTGGAATTTGCATCTGTGCTGGAAAATTGTGTGACTTTAATTTGAGATAGGATATCAGTTTCCTATCACTTAAAACAACAATGTTTAAGTAAATGTCTCACACCTTGTTCTTTAGTTAAACATTTACACTGATACCATAGTTCATAACACATAGCATTTGCCCTTATTCTCTCTAATGGTATTATATTCTACCCGCAAAGACTGGAGTGTCCTTACACGTACACACACACACACAAAACAATGTTGAATATATGTCTGTCTCAGAATCTATATATACATAGAGAGAATGTTTCACTATGTATATAGTATAAATAAATATGCTAACATAATGTTATATAACTAAAAGATGTAGACATTCTCATAGTACTGTAGGCACTGTCTGAAGTTGTAGGTTCCTAATATTAGCATACTAGAGGCCTGATTCACGGATTCGTGCACCAGGCCGGTTTCAGCCCGATTCCCGCCCGCAGGCCGAGGGACCCCACCAGTGCACGAATCCATGCACCAGGCTTCTAATATGCATATAAGATCTTTCGTTAATCTTTTCCTGCCCTCCACCCTTCCCTCTGAAATTCATCAATCTGTCCCGTGTTTCCATGCCTGTGTGATGAGCGTCTGCCCCCTGGTGGTCATTTCATGTCATAGCTACTGGTAAGACGGTCACTTAGGCTTTTATATAGAGAGATTGTCATGGTATCACATTGACTTGTTCCTTAAGTTTCACTTTTTGTTGACTGAGCGTTGTGGAGTTAGAGATTTGGCAGGGTTTGTGGCTGAATTCTTACAGCAGTAAGAAGCTCCACTATTGGTTTGGTGTATCGTCCATTTATTAAAGACTAAGTTAGTAAAGATCACAGATGGCATCATCAATGAGTCATTCATTGGCTCATTTATTCAGTTGACACACATGCCTTTTAAGCAGCCAAGCCCTTTTGCTTGCTCTACACTATACTCAGCACCTAAAATGGAATAAGACAGGGTCTTGGAAAGCAACTATACAAAGGATTGATTGACATACAGGAGGGGAGTGCTTTGATGGAGGTGTGCACAAGGTGCTGTGGATACCTGAGTAGTCAGCTCTGTCTGGCACAGGGGACGGGAGAGCCAGGAAAGATACGAAGGAAGGTGTGGCCAGTAATCCTCCACACCAGATTCCATTTAACTCCAAATGGAAGATAAGTTCATTATTTTGGAAATTTTGCAAACCATGGAGACCTATGGGAAAGGGATATTTTTAAAATACCATACAAATGTGTGGTTTTTGCCCTAGCCAGTTTGGCTTAGTGGATAGAGTGTCGGCCTGCAGACTGAAGAGTCCCGGGTTTGATTCCAGTCAAGGACACATACCTCGGTTGCAGGTTCCTCCCCGTCTTGCAGGAGGCAACCCATCGATGTGTTTTTCTCACAACAATATTTTTGTCTTTCCCTCTCCCTTTCACTCTCTCTAAAAAATCAATGGAAGAGTATTGTTGAGTAAGGAGGAAAAGAAAAACAAAAGTGTGGCTTTGATGACTGTGTAAGACTCCCTTTTGGAGATGTATCAGAATTTATTTAATCAGGCCTGGTTTGCCCAGGACTAAGGGGTTTCTCGTGATGGGGAACTCTCAGTGCTAAAATCAGGACAACTGGGAAAGCCGAGATGGTTGGATGGCATACCTACTATCGAATGTTTAGATTGTGCCACACTGAGTTCAAGCCTGCATATGTAGCTGCATTTTGCATTATTTCCTTGGGCGAGATTCCTAGAAATGGAATTAATGGCTCAATGACCCCAAGCCTTCATGAGAATGCTCTTGGTAATGCTCATAGCCCTTTATTGTGCTTGTACTGTTTACCTCTGCCTGGACATTCATGCTACCTCTGCTTTCACGGATTCTTAGGGAGATATACAGAAGGTAGGGCCAGGTACATACTTGTCTGTCACTAGCAGTGGCTCCCAATCTCTCTCTCTCTCTCTCTTAAATATATTTTATTGATTTTTTTACAGAGAGGAAGGGAGAGGGATAGAGAACTAGAAACATCGATGAGAGAGAAACATCGACCAGCTGCCTCCTGCACACCCCCTACCAGGAACGTGTCCACAACCAATGTACATGCCCTTGACCGTAATCGAACCTGGGACCTTTCAGTCCGCAGGCAGATGCTCTATCCACTGAGCCATACTGGTTTTGGCAGTGGCCCCCAATCTCTTCACTGGCCAGATTGCATGTGGCTAACTCTCCTTTTGTCTAGGCCAGAGGCAAGCTGACTCTGGTTCCAAAAGATAGAGTGGACTCCCTGGCTCCATTTTCCTCTGGCCACACGCTGATGTGAGCTCACTGACTCTGACTGCACGTGGTAGGAAGGAAAGGGTGATATTAGATGGAGCACAAGGCGGGCGGTCTTTCTTCCCGGTACAGCCTCAGCTGTGCATCACCAAAGGTCTCCATTCCTGCTCACACAGGACAGTGCAAACCGGGCTCCTGCCTCCCGTCAGCCTCGTCCTGGGCAGAGTGAACACACCGAAAACCCTGGAATTAAGAGTGTGTCCCCATAGCCCTGGCAGTTGGTCATGTTGATGAGATATGAACTAGTATTCACAAGTACACCTATACTCAATGTGCCCCATAATGCTCTGTTAGAGTTAGTTCCATGAGGTGACCTACTTTCCTACGGACTTTTAGTAACTACATTTCCCCGGGTGGGTGTCCAAGGTCTCCAAACACACTGTTCTTTGCAGAAAGAAGTATTAAAGCATAGTCTGTTTCAACTGTTCTTAACGTGTGCCGTAGGGGTCCCTTGATCCCCTGAAACTGTGCAATTTCAAAACCGTGCCTCTTTTCCAATAAAGAGTTTCGTTGCTTCTATCAGATTTTCAAAGCAGTTCTATGACCCAGAAAAGGTGTAAGAACTATGTACTTTGTATATACCCGTGGTCGGCAAACTGCGGCTCTCGAGCCACATGCGGCTCTCTGGCCCCTTGAGTGTGGCTCTTCTACAAAATACTACGGCCTGGGCGAGTGTATTTTGAAGAAGTGGCATTAGAAGAAGTTTTAAAAATGTGGCCTGTCAAAAAGAAATTTCAATCGTTGTACTGTTGATATTTGGCTCTGTTGACTAATGAGTTTGCCCACTACTGGACTATACTAAATGCCAAGGAGCGTTTGTCATTACATTTTGTTTGTTTGTTTTCTGCAGGACTTAGGCAGATGGAGCTTTGGGGTAGGCATCAGTTTAGCCATGATTTCAACAAGTACATTATATGCACTGTTAAACAATCATTTAAAATTCCCAAATGTTTCCCCCTAGCTGCTATGATATTTCTGTTGAATTGGATGTTTTTGGTTAGCTTTGCTGTTAATGACATAGTTTCAGGTGCAGCTAATTTGTTTTTGTCCGGGCCATGTATGTACACTCCTATTGAAAAGGTCTGTGAATCGGTGGTTAGCTTCCATCTAGGCATTGTTCTGCATTATTTTTGGTGTATTCTTTTGTTTATATTACTAAGCTAAAGTTAGCACAGATAACACCAGGCTAGAAAATGGTGACAATCGTTTGAAAACAGGAAATTTTAGGCTTGTGTGTGTTTGGAACAGATGATCATAATGATAGAGCCAGTGGAGTGGAAACTTCCACCTAGCCTGTTTTTTCCTTATTTTGCTCTATGAGAAAAGATGGTGCTTCCTGGAAAACAACTCAAGTGTTTTAAAGCAAATGGTTTTCTTTTGTCCCTGCTGCATGGTTAATTTGTTTTTCTTTATAGCATTTACCCTGATAGTATTATTATGGAAATTTAATATTTTTAATAGGTAATTCCCAAAGTGCTTATTTTAGAGACTTAAATAGCTAAGTATGTTACCATGTACTAACATGGTTTGTAAAGAAAATTAAAACAGTATGTATAGTATAACACTAGACTTTAGGGGGAAAAGAGGAGAAATTTGTTCCTCTATTTTAAGTGTTCCCAACTTTCCTTTTTTTTTAACCCCCAAAATTTTAAGTCTTTAAAACAAAGTCGTTCTGCTTTATTTGTCTAAGCTGTTTCCTGACTGAGACTCCTTCCAGATGTATCCTGGAATTCTATATTTAAAAGAAAGGCTGAATTCATTCATGAGTTGCCGAGTAAGAAGAGTGTGCATTTCCTTATGTATATGAACATTGTTGTTTTGTGTACATCATTTCTAGATTTTAAAAAAAAAAAACAAACTTTCTTTTTTAGAGCATTTCTAGGCATGCACTTTAGTTTTTGTTAATCCTCACTGGAGTATGTTTTTTTCATTGATTTTTAGAGAGTGGAAGGGAGGGGGGAAGGGGAGAGAAGAGAGGAGAGAGAGAGAGAGAGAGAGAGAGAGAGAGAGAGAGAGAGAGAAATATCAGTGTTTTTCCTCCCGCATGCTATCTGAAATCCGACCTGAGCTGGGATTAAACCTGCAGCCTACCATGTTTCCCCGAAAATAAGACACCCTCCGAAAATAAGACCTACTTACAGGTTTCCTTCTGAATGAAATATAAAGGCATCCCCCCGAAAACAAGGTCCCCTAGGCTCTGTCTCAGAATGCTATTGCTAAACATGAGAGATTTGGTCCACTGATTCTGAAAGAAATGGAGTCACAAGAAATTCACCAGGAAATTCAGGAATTGGATTGTTATGATGATGTTCCAGAAGATGGTGGCATGATTGTCATTGAATAAATGAGTAAATTCTTGATACTGTAGGATTCACAGTTTGTCTGGTTTGTGTTGGCAACTACTGTACTACCGTACTGTATACAGGTAATAAATTTCCTTTATTTTCATTTAACAATAAATGTGTACCGTATTCTTCTTCATGGAGAAATAAGACATCCCCTGAAAATAAGACCTAGCGCATCTTTGGGAGCAAAAATTAATATAAGACACTGTCTTATTTTCGGGGAAACAGGGGTAGGTACCTGAGCTTGACTGGGAATGGAACTGCAACACTTCCCCTTGGTACAGGGCCAACGCTCTAACCCCTGAGCCACATCCACCAGTCTAGGTGTAAGCTTTTAAACATGGGGGTGTTGTTGTTGTTTTAATTACAAGAGTAATAAATGGAAATTCTTGAAAACTCAGACTATAAAAAATATATAAATAAAATATGAAACGTCTGACCTACCTTCCTGGAATTACCACAGTTACCATTTCTGGTATGTCTCCTTCCAAACGTGTCCTCTAAGCATAGTTTGGGTTTGTTGTGTGTATAGAATAGCACAATCATTCAGACAAAGACAATTATATATGCACAATTCCACAACATGCTTTTTTTCTTATTCAATAGTTATCTTGTGGACATTTTCATATATATATATATGTCTTGGTTTTTAAAGGTTTCGTGTCAATTTATTATTATATAGATGTGTCATAACTTATTTAAATTTAAGCTTATCCTGCTGATGGAATTTACATTAAAACTTATCTTACTAAAAATATCATTTTCATCTAGCAATCTAATTTTGTCAATTGATTGGATAGTTGTTCTCAGTCTTGATGACACGTTAGAATAACCTATTGAGCATTTAAAACTACCCATGTGTGGGCCAAGGCGAATCCCCCAGGTACAGTTAGGGTTGAAAATCACTGGACCACCCTGACCTCTCTTTGCCCACACAAATATTGGCTATTTCTTTAATGATTAGCTCTTCCACTAAAGATACAGGAGAGAGATTAGGAGGCCTTGGCAAGTGTCACACCAGGCATGCGCTCCATCAGTAACGCCATAGAGAACTCGGAAAACAAGTACAAAGAAACACGTATCTTCAGCCCTAACATTCTTCAAATTTCTGAGATGACACATACGTTTTGAATTCTACCAAAGAATTCACAGTAATGATCTTCTTTCCTGAAATATCAGTTGTGAAATACCTTTTAAGAGATTTCAAAATAAGAAAGTCCCACTGTCCTTTCCCCCTCCCCCCGAGTTCTCTGGGATAATGTAAGGTTATTAAGATTACAATGCTGATGTTTCATAATGGAAGGGCTGTTGGCTCAAGAATGTAGAAAATGCTGTTCTCTTTCAGATTATCAGGTCAAACTCCACTATATAGTGTTTGGCAACGGAAGACCTAAACGTAATAGTCATCAGAGTTCTTTCTGAAGTGCGTAAGGGAATAGATTGCTAACAAGCTACTGGGAACCGGTGTGCTGGGAGCTCAGAGGAGTAGCGGCGGGTAGGTGCCGTAACTTGGAAGGGGGCAATTCAGGGGTGAGCTTCCAAGACGAGTCCTTGGGCTAGCTCTTAAAGAGTGAGTAGGAGCTCATTGGATGAGAGAGAGGATGGGTTAGATTAAAAGTAAATATTAAAAATTGAATGAAATCTAAAGCCATGGAGAAAGGAAGAAACCGTGAGTGTGTTTGCTGCCGTGGAGGTGGGAGATGGGAGAGGGGAGGCAGGTAAGTATGATTTTGAGAACCTAGTATGTCATCCTGTGAAAGGAGTTGGAACTTTACCCTAATAGCAACGCTAGACCTCACTTTCTTTTCCCTGAGATCCTTTCATGTAAGATCTCTGGCTTTCCATGATCGTTCGGATGAACAGGGAACTTTAAAAGCATTACACCCAGGCTTTGAGGGCTTCACACTGTGTGAAGCTCTGTCACAGATACCAAAAAAAAAAAAAAAAAAAAAAAAAAAAATGAGGAATGGTTTCGACTTTCAAGGAACTCAAAGTCTACTTGGGAAAATAATTCACAAGCACTTGGAACTTTGGGAAATGTATTTAGTAAAAATAACAGATGGTTCCAAACTTGTCCGTAGCTATGCAAGAGGCATTTCAGGGCGGTAGCTGGTGGATTGCCAGGAGCCCAGAGGGAAGGTGTGGCGAGGAAAAGAGAAGGTCTGAGGTTTTCAGTGGTAGAAAGGAGTTTATACATTCGCTAATGGGATACATATTGTGAACAAAAACAGGGAGGGGGATATAAACCACATTGGGAAGAGCTGATGGCAAGAGAAGATAAGGAATTAGCTATGTGCTTAAAAGGACCTCTGATCTATTTTTTTTTTAAATTCTATTTTAAGGAGCAATCTAATTCTGTCTATTGATTGGATGGTGGTCCTCAGTCTTGGTGGCACAATAGAATAACCTGCTCAGCATTTAAAACTACCTATGCCTGGGTCAGGGCTTGAACCCCCAGGTGAGGCCCCAGGCATCAATTTTTTTTTCTTCTAATACTCCAGCTATTTGTTATGTTCAGTTAGGGTTGGGAATCACTGGACTATGCTGACCTCTTCTCTTTTGCCCACCCATATACTCCAGGCATGGGCTCAGTGATACCGCAGAGAACTCAGAAAATAAGTATGTAGCAGTTACCGAGTTTTCTTTATAACTGAGCCCATTGGCCATGTAGGCAAGCTAGGCATATTTTGTGAATGTGTTAATATTATTGCAGATAATGGCTTGAGACTAATGCAGATTGAATTTTTGTTTGTTTGTTTGTTGTTTGTTTTTACCATTAGGGAACATCTGGGTAGGGAGGATGAGACTCCATCTGTACTTTCTTTCCAATATGTATGTATTATATATATCCATTCTCTGTAGGGTGTATGACAACCCTATCTTAAGACCTTCATGTCAATGTGACAAGTTATCTTCAAATTTAATATATTCAATTTGCTTAAATACAGAAAGTATTTAAAAGAAATGCTTTTTAATGAAGTTTAAAAAATACCCTGCATATCTATAGAGGTTTTATTTTTATTTTTATTATTAATTTATGGTTTGTACACCTCTGTCTTGCCTGACAATTCTTGTCAGCTCAATTGCAAACGGGCTGGGCTGGTCGCAGTCGGGTCAATACCCCATAAAGCCTGGATAGTGTGAGAACTTCCCTATTTTGTCCTCGCCTCTTTGGTTGGCACGCTCAGTAGACTGAGTACCTACTTGGGACTAGGCAAGGGGGAAAAGAAAGAGGAAAGGTGAAGAGATATGGATCCAGTCCTCATTTTAGGAGTGTCAAACTCCACAAACTAGGAACAAGGCAGAAATGGAGAGTTTGGAGGGGCCCGCCCAGGAACGGTACCCCAAAGAGGTTGAGCTGAATCCAGGAGCTGGATTATGTGCCGAGGGGGAGCAGGTGTCAGGGCCAGAGGCAAAGCAGAAGTTGAGTGTTAAGGGAACTGCAGGCCTTTCCCATGTGGTTGGAGGACAGAGAGGCAAGAAGTGAGGTTGGAAGAGGTAGGAAAGACTTGGAGGTCCCTCTGACCTCCCCAAGTTTGGGCTTTACCCTACAGACACTAGTACCCACTGAGCTTAGGGAATGTATAAATTGCAATGCATATACTCTAAACATTTGGGTATTTATTTAGCTTGGCAGCCGGATCTAAGTATATTTCCACTGGGATCCGTGGACTATGCATGCTGTTCTCTTTTGATGTAATGTCGTAGCCAAAGTTAATCCTGAAATCCTGAGATGAGGCACTGCTGTCAGAGTATAGTGCTTTCAAAATGCAAACTAGCTGATGAGGTCTTACTTAAAATTGCAGTGACTAGTACATGTAGAAAATGACAATGAACACTTTTGCACACTTCCCTCAAGCAAACCTGCTTGTAATGGGAGTCCAGTAGTTAAAATGATTTTTTTCCCCACGTGAATTTTGCGGAAAATTGCACGGAGGACGTGATTTTGAAAGTTTCTTGAAAACTTGTCCCCTTTTGTCCGTTAACTGCTCTGCAGCCTTGGTGAGGCAATGTACAGTTTCCTCTGGGGCTACCAAGGCAGCGAGGATAAAAATAGGGCAAACTGTAAGAATCCCAGATATTTTCGGATAACAAAGACTGATTTATGTGGACCCATTCTGTGCTCCGACAAAACACAGAGAAGCTTTTGTGCTGTGATTAGCAAGGGTGCTGATGTCAGTTCTCTCATCGAGCGTCCAGCTTTATTCCGCGGCTAAATTGTGCTTTGTACCGTAATCCAGAGAACCTTTGTATCTGCCTTATTAAAGTGTGTAGTTTATGTAATTGCTTTTGTTTTCCAGTTTAATCTGTGCCAGATTCAATGAGAGTGACTCATTTTGTGACTGAGACAAACATTCCCATTTGGGCCATGTTAAAAATAAATAAATAAGTGGCAGGTGCTGCTTGGCTAAATTCTGTGTTTTAATGCTGCAATTTCCTGCTGTAAAGAGTTCCTCTCTTATATAATGTCTCCTCGGGCCTCTGTAATCACCCAATCTGTCTGGTGCACCTCGATTCATTGCTTCTCATTTCTTGGCAGTTTGTTTTCGTTTCCAGGGGCCTTGTATATTTTAACAATATCATTTCAACAGAGAAGCAGTGAAATGAATGGGAAGCGACAGTTAACCGGAAGACAAAAGAGTGACACATAAGCCATAGCAAAAAAGACACATTTCTTCTTTTCTCTTTTTCTCATTTTCCCAAGGTTCGATTCCCAGGTTTGATTCCTGGTTGGGGCACATGCCTGCATAGTGGGTTCCATCCCCAGTCAGGGTGCATGCAGAAGGCAACTGATCAATGTTTCGCTCTCATATCTCTCTCTCTCTCTCTCTCTCTCTCTCTCTCTCTCTCTCTGCCTCTCTCTCTCTCTCTTTCTCCCTCCCTCTCTCTTTCTCTCTCCCCCTCCCACCCTCCCTCGCTCTCTCATCAATTTAAAAATATATCCTCAGGTGAGGATTTGAAAACAAATACAGCTCTTATCCATGTAGTCTGAACAGCAGTCTAGCCAAAAGGAAGACACAGTCCATTTATTTGCTTACTTTCCAGGTGAAAAAGCAGGAAAATTTTACACCCATTTTTATCCTCCCTACCTCTTACCTGAGCCCTCTTCCCCTCCCACACACACACACATACACATAGAGACAGAGAGACCTATAGCTTGAAATATGAAGTGTTTTGAAGAAGTACCTTTATGTATACTTTTTATGGCATGATATTAATACATTAAAAAATTGCTGTTTTAAAAAAAATTGTGAGATATACATAACAAAGTTTATTATTTTAACCATTTTCAAGTGCATTAAGTATATTCACATTGATGTGCAGCCATCGCTACCATCCATCTTCAGAACTTCATCATCATCCCAAACTGAAATCTAACCATTAAGCACTAACTCCTCCTCCTCTCCCTACAACCCCTGGCTTTCTGTCTTTACGAATTTGGTTACCATAGGTACCTCATATAAGTGGAATTGTATAATTTTTATCCTTTTGTGACTGGTTTATTTCACTTACCATAATATCTCAAGGTTCATCCATGTTATATAGCATGTGCCACAATTTTCTTCCCTTTTAAGGCTGAAAAATATTCATATTGTAGTTATTTGAATATTATATTTATTTCATCATTCATCAGTAGACTCTTACTTGGGTTGCTTCCAATGTCTGACTGTTGTGAATAATGCTGCTATGAATATAGGTGTACAAATACCTGTTTCAAACTTTCATTGCAATGAATTTGGTTATATACCTACAACTGGAATTTTTTGAGGACCTGCCATACTGTTGTTGTTTTTTTATAACAGTTAAGCTGTTTTATTTTTTTTACCAGAAATATAAAACATTTCCACTTTTTCAATAGTAGTTATTCTAATCTGTATGAAATGGTATTTCTTTATGGTTTTGATTTGCATTTCTGTAATGATAGTGACATTGAACATCTTTCATGTATTGGCGAATTGTGTGTCTTCTTTGGAGAGTCTATTTAAACACTGTCCATTTTTTAATTGGGTGATTTATTTTTATTGTTATTGAGTTATAGGTGTTCTTTGTGTATTCCAGACATTAATCTCTTCTCAGATATATGGTTTGCAATATGTTCTCTGGTTCTTTGAATTGCCTTTTTACTCTGCTGATCATATCCTTCAATATATAAAACTTACAAATTTTGAAGTAGTTCAGTTTACGCTTATTTTTTCTTTTGTTTCCTATGCTCATAGTGTCATATCCAAGAAATTATTGCCAAATCCTACGTCATGAAGTTTTTGTCGTGTTTTGTAGTTTTAGCTCTTACATTTAATTGTTTGATCCATTTTGAGGTCATTTTTATATGATGTAAGACAAGACACGAAGTCCAATATTTTGCATGTGGCTATCCAGTTTTTCTAGCATCATTTGTTGAAGCCTCTGCTTTTTTAGTTAGTAATACCTAAATCTTGTTTTGTTGACTTGATATTACATATTGGTGTGATATCTTTTAATATCAATCAATATCTTCTCATATTCTATTAGAAACCCTAATAGAAAAATAATAAACATGTATAGATACACATTATTAAGTTAATTTGGGCATCAGTAAACTCTACTGGAGTGGCAGATAAGTCTATGGAAACAAGGAAAACATTGTACGTGACGTTCTCTAGACAAAGCCTTTGTGAAATTGATTTGATAAATGCGCATCTTCTTGAAAACGTTCTCAGTTTAACATGAGGTGGATATTTTTGTTTTGTTTCTAGGCGTGGAAGAGGAGATGGTTTGTGCTACGCAGTGGCCGTTTGACTGGAGATCCCGACGTGTTGGAATATTACAAAAATGATCATGCCAAGAAGCCTATCCGCATTATTGATTTAAATTTATGTCAGCAAGTTGATGCTGGATTGACATTTAACAAAAAAGAGTTTGAAAACAGCTACATTTTTGATATCAACACCATTGATCGGATTTTCTACCTGGTAGCAGACAGCGAGGAAGAGATGAATAAGTGGGTTCGCTGTATTTGTGACATCTGTGGGTTTAATCCTACAGAAGAAGGTAAGTTCAAGATTCTCCTATTCAACCTCTTCCTTTCGTTGTTGCATTTTTAGAACGGGTATAAAATTCTTTGTTATTTCAGTTACACAATGTAATATTTGGGTTTTTTTTTTAATATTAGTAATAACATATGGAAAAAGCAACTAAACCCTTTAATCAGTTTGGGCAGCAACTTTTTGTACGTTTGAGAAAGAGAAATTTAACCATTGTGGGGCAGTGTCTAAATAATTGTCCTGTAGAAGAAGGTGACAAGAAGACATACTATTTCAGAGCCTTTCTTGAGTTCCTATAAGAATATTACCTTGAACTTATAACATTGCTGATATTTGACTATTTTTGACCAATTAAAAGCAGCATTTTCATGTGGCTCAATGTAATTCTTCAGTTATTTTTTAAATTATGTTGCTACGGCAGGTGTCAACAACTATGAAAAGCAAATGAGAATTAATCACAAAACATGAGTTCCCTTACCCCAGAGGTAAGAGGGGACCTAAGGTTTGGATGAAGGTAGTGAAGAAAGCTCAGAGGAAAACACAGGATTTTTGGAGGAAGTAGTATTTCTACATAAGGGAAGGGAGGGGTGCAGAACCCTCTAGCCATGGGGGCTAGAAAGAGGAGGAATGGAATTCTCTTTGACTCCAAAAAGGCCAGGGGAGAGTTGTTTGAGGATCTGAGGTTTGGGGTGCTTGTCCTCAGAAGAGGCCTCAGGAAGAGTTTGACAAGTGGAATTCCTCTCCAGATGCGTGTCTATGGCTGTCCTGACCACGTATCCCCTGTCCACTTCTCTTCCTTGTTAAACAAACACGAAGATCCTATGTGGGGTTTGCCAAGCCAAGAATCAGGAATAATGTTTTTGACCCTATTGTCTTCACGCTTATCCTCAAGTTCATAAGTGTGCCTTTCCAAATATCTATCTTTAGGAGTGCTGGAGATTTCAGTGAGGGGTGGAAAAATTGTATTAACAATCAACATCAAGTTTGGGATTGAAATGAAACAGTAATCATCTCTAATTAGCTTAGGTCAGCATGCTGCTTCCTCTCTGGCCCAGTCAGCAGGCCAAGAGAAGGGCCATCCAGGGCTGGGCTTGGCCCAGCAGGGCTGGGGAAACCCCTTGGTAAGGATTCCAGAATGCCCAGGGGAGCAGCGCAGAGAGAGGGAAGGAGGCATCCAGTGTAGCCAGGAGGCGGCTGATGAGCGAGAGCTCTTCACTGGAGCTCTGGTGATTAAAAGCCTCGAGATCGTGCTTCATGCGGGGCATGAAGGCTACAGTTGTTTTTGTGAAGTGACTCAATGTGTGCACATTTTAAGTAGGCCAGGAGTATCGTTTCTAACTCTGGTTCAACGCCTTTCCTGTCTTGTTTGCATGTACGGTCTATATGTGAGTGTAGTGGAGGATTTTAAAGTTAAAGGCACAGATGAGATAGCTTTTTACTTAACGGCTACTAAACAACCACTCTGTAATGATAATTACCGCATTAGTTTTGTTATGTGATGGATTTTTAGTTAAAATAATTTAAGTCATTGCATAATCTTTTTGCTGATGTTTTTTTTTTGTTGTTGTTTTTTTTTGCCTGCTGCCTTCCAATTTAGAATTTATTTGGAGGTCATAAAGGAAGACTTTTATCCGCATTGGTTATCTTTTTTTTTTTTTTTAATAGATTCAACTGATCTGAAAGACTGAGTAGATGTTCTTCCAGATCTCTTTGTTTTCTTTATAATTCTCCTAAATACATTTAACAAAAGAAATGAGATGTCCCTCTTAGAGGAGCTACATTTTTCAGTTAAGGACTATGAGAGTCTAACTTTTGGAAGCCCATTTAGAGTAAGTAGAATTGAGAACTCCCAAATAAGAATTTCTAATGCTCACCTTGGCTGGTGTGGCTCAGTGGGTTGAGTATCATCCTGTGCACCTAAAGTTTGTTGGTTCGAGTCCCTGTCAGGGCACGGCCCTGGGAGGCAAGCAATCTATGTGACTCTCGCATATTGTTTCTCTATCTCTCCTCCTCCCTTCCACTCTCTCTAAAAATCAATGGGAAAATATCCTCGGGTGAGGATTAGCAACAACAAAAGAAATGTCTGACTGTATGATGTTGAAGACGTGAGTTTCTCAGAGGGAATCAGTAAAAGAGAAACAGTTCTTCATTGTGTACTATCAGGGAGCCACAAAAATATTTATGGTTTTAAAATCAACCACTGAGTTCCCTTATTCATTTGGAGTAGCTGACTTTGCTAGGTTCTGTTTTAAAAACATCTACACACTTAAAGATTTGTATCAAAATAAACCTCCAAGTGCTGCTATTATCCTTTGTGATCTCTTCATGCAGTTTAATGTGACAAGGTGAATATCAATGCCATTACTACTTGCTTTATATTCTCTTTCAAATAGATTTCCCCACCCCCCTCCAATCACTAAGTAGGTATTTTTGTTTTTAACCTAGATCTGCCCCCCTGAGAGCTGAAGATGTCCCCACTCATGGCTTAAAACTGATAACACAAACATGATATTTCATTTTACTAGTTTCAGGCTAGACGCGGGAAGAAATAGACTCTGCTTAGATATTATAGTCTGAGAAAATAACTGTCTCCAGTCCCTAGGAGAATAACTAATTTTCTCCCGAAAACAAAAGGAAAGGGGAAAACTCTGACCTGTGTTTTGATTCCAGGAACCTCTCAAAATATCGTTCCCATGTTATTTCCGCTGCCCCAGGTGCTATTATTGAATACTCAGAATGCTGGCGTGCTGGGTCTGTTTTTGAATTCTAAGCTGGTTGAACTGTGTGTGGTTCCTAGGAGTGCTTTTATTTAGTAGATTTGAGGATAGAAACTAATTTCTTTTGTTTTTCTTGGAAATGGGCAGATTTATTTTTGTTTCTACACCGACTTGGAAGCTGGCAGATGTGCTGAGCAAGTGCCGGGAAACACAGCCTCAGGGTTGTACGCAGCAAACTAACTTGGCGCAAAGGCTCCTGCTCTAATTTTGGCATGCATCATAAGAAAGTTGCCTCTTATCAGTTGAGATACTTTGCTCAAAATGCCCAGATAATAGTGGCTTAAAAAAAAAGTGTGATTCTCTGTTTGATTTTCTTCTTTTTGGGAAAGTAGGTTAGTGATTGTCTGACTACTGTGTTATACACCTGAAACTAATACCAAAAAATATGTAAAAAATAATAATATTAATAAAATATGTAAAAAATAATAATAATAATAATTGCTAATAAAATAATAATCTAATAGTAGGTTGAACTAACATATAAGAATACACATATGCTTCCTCTCCTGATTCTTATTAGGGAACTTTCAAATTTCTTTTTATACACTTTGTATTTGTGTATCACTTACTACTATGAAAAGCACAGAACTTAAGTGTACAGTTAATATAGTTTTATATATTCATCTATATCTATATATAGAAATCTGTGTAGTTGGCACACTCAGATCAAGAAATGGAAATTTCCAGACCCCAAAAGGTTTTCTCATGCTTCTTCCCAGTCACTCCCTCAACCCCAGAATAAAAGCCCAAATAACCATTATTTTGCATTTATAACCATAGATTAGTTTTGCCTATAGTTGAAATTCATATAAATAAAACCTTTGAGTCTGGCTTGTTTTTCCTAATCTTAAGTCTGTGGGATGCATCCCTGTGGCAGGTAGCAGTTCTTCATCCTATGTAGCATTACACTCTGTGACTGTACAACAAACTTTTAACCAATTTGAAAGTTGATGGTCATTTGGTTCCTTTATAATTTTTAGTTAATATAAGTAAAGCTCTTGTGAACATTCTTACACATGTCTTTTGATGGACATGACACTTAGTTTTTGGGATACATACCCATGAGTGGAATTGCTACATCATAGGATATATATATATATATTTAGTGTTAGAAGATTTAGTAGCTTTTGTTTTCCAAATTATTCTATTAATTGCTTTTCTACCAGCAGTGTAGGAGACTTTTAGTTAGTCTGCATTTTAACCAACACTTGGTATTGTCAGTAATTAATTTTAGCCATTCTAGGAAATGTGTAGTGGTATCTCACAGTGGTTTTAATTTGCATTTTTCTGGGGACCAAGTCAACAGAGTTGATTTTGTTTTATTATACATTTTAAAACTACTGCCCCTGAAATCTTGATTCATTGAGTCTCCTGAGATGGAGCCCAGGCACCTACATTTCTAAAACACCCCACAAGTGATTCTGATGTCACGACACCTCTAGGATAAGAATTAGGCATTTATCACCACTTCCTAAAGGTTTATTTTCACAGTCTCCAAGGAAGTTTTCACAATCTGTGAAGGAGATGGTCATGACAAATAGGATTAAAAATTTTTCTACTTCAAGTACATGAAATAGATTGGGCTTTGATTAGAGGTCTCCAATATTTGACTAAATAAACTGAAGAAACCGCAGGTTGCTTCACTGAAAATTGCAACTAATTGTTGTTTCTTGTTTGTATCCATTTTTGAGATTTACATTTATAAAATGTTCTTTCATAAAATAAATGGTCTGTTCAGAAGTAAGCAGATTATTTTAGCATTAATGATAATGCATACCCTTTGTGGGCTTTTATTTGCTAAGTTATTTAGACATAGATCTATTCAAAGTGCTTCTCTTTACAGGAAAAAATATTTATTCAACAGACCAGATAAGTCAGTAATCAATAGAAACTGAGTAACCTTGACCTATTTCCCTTTAATTGTGAGTATCAAGATAACACTTTTGCAATAGAAACCAGAGCATATTCTATTAGCAGATGTCACCCATCTTTAGAGAAAAGGATCTCCTCGGGTCCAACAAGGACATGAGCAGCACCACAGTTTTATTACCATATGCTCAGGTAGAGCATGTTTGTGTCACAAAATCTGCAGACCCATGACATCAACTTTTAAATATTCTCCTTACCAATAAGAAAGGGTAGAATTGCTTTCCTAGGTTTCAGCTCTTGAGCCATTTGATTAGAAAAATATATATATTCTTTTGAATATTTAGAGGCATTATCAGAGCAACCCAACTTCTGTGACGGCATTAGGGTTTCAAATAGGATAAAACTGTGCATTAAGCTAGGGACAGTGGCAGGCCAGTTTATTATTTGCGGTTCTCCTCAAACGAGTCTGCTTCTCTCCACTGAAAGCTGGTTAAGACTTTGCCTACTGTGTTCATTCGTTTTCTAAGTAAAATTCCATTAGGAGTTTGCTCCAACAGCTTATTAGCCCTTTAATGGATACTAATTATACTCTTCATGCCTTCTGAATTAAGAAATAACTCAGGAAATAATTTTACTCACATAAGCAAACCCTAAACTGATATTTGATTCTCAGAAACTTGATCCCAACATTACTTGGGAAGGGCGGTAAGTTAGAAACCTAGGAGAGCCAAAAAGCAACAAACGTGGTCCATTCAACTACTTGTAGAGCTGAATGGGGGCAAATGACATGTTTTTATAAGACAGAAGTTTCTTTTTCAGGTCAGTTGATTTAACTTTGGCCAGTAATTTAATTTAGAGAATTTTATTTAGAGAATATTAAGACAATGCAGTGCTTACAGTAAAATATGAAGAGCTGAGTATGATGGCCAGATTAACATGAGAAAAATAATCCTGAAGACTTAACTTTGAAAACGGTACATTTTCTGGGCCAAAGTGGTAGGGCAGTGTCCCTTCCCTTTTCAGGAACGTTGCACATCATGTTGTTTGGGATGGTGGGGCTTGCTTTTTATGGCTATTGGGAGGTCTTTTTTTTCGTGAGCTTGCTAATGAACATAATGGAAGTTTCTTCCTAGTTCCTGGCCCTTAGTTAAGTGCTTAATAAATTATTTCTTTACTTGCCGACACCTTTTGCGTGGAAATCCTACATAAATTCAATAAATGGCAAATGAGATGATAAGCTGAGGGAAGCGGTGGTGCCTTCAAGAAAAGCTGTTTCCCTGAACGTGAATCCCCAGTTAGAACTAGCTCTCCCTGGTTGACTAAGAAGGAGAACGGATGAACAGCAGCGTAAAGATGAGGTCAAGAGCTGACCCTGATACCCGCAGCACCATGGACCTGCAGGCGCCACGGAATAACATGGGCCACCGTGGAAGGTTGGGTTGGCTTAAGAAGCACTGTGTCATCAGGGGGGAAAAAATATGCCTTTTGTGCTAAAGATGGTAGGATATGGTAGATCATCTTCCTTTCCAGGAGCCTCAAAACTAAAGACTGTTCAAGGCAAGATTAACCATGGCTCCTTTACAGCTTCTGGAAGAAAGATCCCTACTCTTCAGATCTCTTGAATATGAAATGATTATCTTCTGTACAAACGGTGTCATTTTAGGTCATATTTGTTTTAACTGACAGGATCACGGTTTAGCCTAGTTCCATGTATTTAAACAACTTACCTCCAAACTTTCAAGTGGCTTTGCTTAAGAAAAAAAACAAAAAAAACGCTTAACATGGGATAGAGAATGACAGCCCCACTTTGGTGTTGCAGATCCTGTGAAGCCCCCTGGCAGCTCCTTGCAAGTGGATTTACCGTCAGCAGTCATTACATCACCACCGTCTGCCCAGGTGGACTCGTCCTCTGCTGCCCACCCTCCTCCATATCAGCTCCTTAACCTGCCGCCACATCTGGAGACTCTTGGCATCCAGGAGGATCCTCAAGACTACCTCTTGCTAGTCAACTGTCAAAGCAAGATACCTGAACCCACCAGGTAAACCACGTATGCCTGTGTGTGTGTGTGTGTGTGTGTGTGTGTGTGTGTATGTGCCTGTGCGTGCGCACGCACGTGCTCTCATTTAGTAATCTTACCTATAAACTTTTAAGGTTTAAAAGAAACCATCCATATAGGCTTCTATTTTATGCATATATTTCAAGTTTATATTCCTCCACTAATGATCTCTGTTCTTCATGAGGTTTTGTTGAAGAAACACATTCTCTAACAGGGGTCCTCAAACTTTTTAAAGTGGGGGCCAGATCACGGTCCCTCAGAGAGCTGGAGGGCCGGACTATATGAACTACTAATTCCTACTGTAACACCTCGGCTGCGCTCACTGCCCAAAAAACCTGGCGGGCCGGATCAGACTCCTCTGCGGGCCGCATGTGGCCCACTGGCCGTAGTTTGAAGACCCCTGCGCATCTTTGGCAAGGAACACTTTTGCCGGAAGCTCTTTTGGAAACCTGTCTTCCGTTTCATAGTCTTTGTTACAGACTCACAGTATTACTTGCTTAACAGATTTCACTGGTTTATAAATGGTGATCTTGCTCCATTTCTTATGTGATTGTAAACCAGCCAAGGGTCATCTTTTGTTTCTGAAGAAGGAGAGGAATACCTACTACTAGAAGATTTTGAAAGCAAAACGATTCCATTGCAGTGAGTGTGTTGTGGTTGCTTTGGATCTGTGTGAGAAATCATACAGGTAAAATCCCAATATAGCAAAACATATGGGAAATACAAATTGAGCTTCCGTGAAATTGGATGAAATCAAATATATTGCTAAAAGCTATGAAAGGTGGATTTTCCTACCTTGCAATGAAATGGAGCTTACTCAAGCCTTCACTTTACAAATTTTAAGTAGAAAGAGGTATGTGTGTTTTGGTGCTGGACCATAGATATCATAAAGACTTTCCCAAATCCTGCTTTACCCGTCATTTCCATGCCTGCTCCACGACCCCTCTCTTTTAAGCTGTAAGATAGTTGAATTTGATATTGAGTAATTGGAAGGCTTGAAGTCATGGTAAGTATTGGAGCTAAAAATAATGTTCAGGAGGCCTGTCAATGCCATTAACAGCTGTGACAACTAATGATATTGGTTATATTTATTATCTGAATTTGTAGTATAATTGTAGGCATGAATTGCATAGTAGATGTGAAATATTTTTAAACAGGGTTATTGGATACTAAGTATTAATGTTTTATAACAAAAATATTTTTTGCATGTAAAAAGTGACTGTTACTGGGATGGAAATACACAAAGCACTTGTTCAAAAAATTTTTATATAGAATTTTTAAGATCCACAAATTCATTTCTGTGACATATTCCCTAAGATAATGGAATCAAACACTCCAAAATGCATTTCTATATATTTGTTGTAATGGGATTTTACCTGTAAGAGAAAATAAAATAATTTATAAATCAACACTACTTAATAATACCAAATTCTAACTTGATTTTTGCTTGTTTGCCGTGAGTATTTAAAATTACACACTCGCAACTTTGTTACCTCTGCTACTAACTAAGATTTTATTTTACGGAGAGTCCCAATTATTTTTCAGTATCAACTTTTTAAAAGCCAACAGCTAAGTGCCAGTTTTCAGTACATTATCTTTTTATATAAAAATCTTTAATTGAACTCACTGTTAACACAGCTTTCCTGTTCTGGTCAAAATTATGCTCAAATATATTTTGCATTTATTTTTTATTTTATTTTTTTTGCAAAAATGGCAGTTAACAAATATTTATGATGTGCCCACTATTTTGTTAGATGCTCTGAAGGTACAAACTAATTACATAGGTTACAGCCCCCTCAGATACAGTCACCTTCACAGTTTACAAGTAAACTTTGTGAAGAAGTCAAAACATGTACACATTTTAAACATTTATAGATGGAGGCAAGATAGGAGAATTGCTTTGTAAACCCTTTTTCAGGCTACAAGTCTCAGCTCAGACTCATGTAGGAAACATTTCCCCAAACTGCCAGGCTGGATTAAATGCCTCTGTGGGTCTTTATAGCATCCTGGCTATACCTTCATATCTCTGTTTTATCATAGATTTGGAAACAGATTGATATTTTTATTCACTCTCCACTAAACTATAAGCTAGTCAGAGGCAGGAAGTTTATTGCTCCTTGTGCTTCTGGCATCTTATAGCTCACATGTTTGAATTCACTGACAGTGCACATTTTTAGAATATGTGTTAATATGTTGGAAATTACTACCCAGGGAGCAGTAGAATTTGAACTACACCTGGTAGGTGAGAGAAAGGGAGGCTATCATTAGTAATTTGCATAAAAATGCTTGAGGGATAGGAGAGGTGAAAATGAGAGTGCTGAGTTGAAGATCAGGAGGAAGAAAGCCTGGTTGGAGGAAAGGCTTTGGCTTGCGGGACAATAGGACATAAAATAGGACATAAAAGGTGGAGCCAGGTAAACCTCAATGCTAAGGGGCGTAGTTTGCTGGCTTTTTGTAGTTCCCACGCCCATACAGGTCTTAAACAGGATTTTCTCTGGGTGTATAAGTGATCTGAAAACCACGTTTGAAAAAAACAAATTTTTTAATCCTCACCTGAGGTTATTTTTCCATTGACTTTTAGAGAGAGTGGAAGAAGGAGGAAAAGACAGAGAGAAATATTGTGATGTGAGAGGAACACTTTGATTGGTTGCCTCCTGCGCGCGCTCTAACCAGGGCCCAGGCCGGGGAGGAGTCTGCAATCGAGGCGCATGCCCTTGACTGGAATCGAGCATAACAGTATGATCCCACGCACAGATTGGCAGAAAAGGGAATCCAGGGTACAGAAGTTTACTTAGGAGGGTTCAGTAGTATAGAACTTAGCAGAGATCTGAACTAGGGTTGGTGACAGTGGGACTAGAGCAAGGGATGGACACTTGGATAGGAAGAGAGACTTCGTGCCTGAGTGACGGTGGAGATCAAAGAGAATGAATCTAAGCTGATTGGGTTTTGAACCTAGAGAACCTGAATGAGGACATTTCTTTTAAGGGTAAATCGGAAAGGGCTGTCAAAGTTGGGTTTTGTCTGATACACATAAGCTACTGGGATAACTGAGTAGAAATAGGAACAGATGGAAAATATGGGACTCATAGAGGGGAGTTGTCAGCATTCTCTGGAAGGTGACCATATGAGACAGGAGAACTTCTTTAACGGTGTGTGTGCTCACGAATGAGAAGATTGAATTCTGTTGGCCATTCCTAGGCAGAGAAACAGAAAGAAGGAACCTGTCAATGAACAAGGGGATGATCAGTGAGAGACGAGGAAAATTAGGATATCACAATATGGGTTCTTTATAACATCAGGAATGCCAAAACATAAATGGAGTACACAGAGCCAGGAGTTACTAAAATATCAGGGAAGCTAAGCCCTTAAAAAATCTCTCACAAGTTCATTTTTAAAACTAGTATGTTCAAGTTCCTACAGCACTTTGGCCAGCATGCATGGGTAGCTAAGGATCCTGTTTAACATTACAGAGTGTGCTGGTGTCCAGATTGTACCTTCATTTGGCCTTACACCCAAATTTTGTGATACGACAGAATGCAGAGGCTGAAAATGGACCCAAAGCATAAAATATACTTTAGTGAGATTCCTCAAGGTTACAGTAATTGGTTTGGAATTGGCTCACTCTGTGACGTGTGTTTTGATCCTCTTTACAGTATCAGCTAAATGCTTGTTAAAGAAAATTAGTAGAAAGGAGGATATACCACGCCTTTCAAGTTGCCCCCTCCTTGTAGATCACACTGAATCTATTCAATACTTGGTAACCTTAGACTGTCAGTGGCATAGAACAACAGATTTGCCACAGGTGGGCGACAGAGCAGTGGGACCGTCTTGATAAATTGTGTTGGCACCACATTTTTTGCATGCTCTTCCGAGGAAATGCTTTTCCTTGTGTCTGTACCTTAATCATTTTACCTTTCTAATTCCGGTACGTCAGGGATTGTGGTTTTATGTGTGGATTTCATAGGTGGAGTTGGGGGTGTGGGCAGGTCCAGGCCAGAAATTAGGAAGAATGCTTTTGGTGGTTTTGTGGTGGCGGTGGTGCTGTTGTCTGGTGTGCAATCAAAAAAAAAAAAAAAAAAAAAAAAAAAAGCAGCATTCGTGCTTTCCATCTCATGGATCACACACACACACAAAAAAAAGTCTAATGAAAAAAAAAGCCATGAATTTTGATTGCTAAGCTATCACTATATGTATTGAAAAGCGGTCGTGTGCCCTCACCGTGTGTTTTATTTTCTGCCGTGAACAATTTTTATTTAGAGCACACGCTGATTCTGCAAAATCCACCTCCTCTGAGACGGACTGCAACGACAACGTCCCCGCGCACAAAGCCCCTGCGCAGAGCAAACCCGGGCTGAACGGCTTCTTCCCGCAGCACCTGGTGTACGACTCGCCGCCGCCCCGCGCCGCGCCCGCGCCCGCGGACGCCGGGCTCTACAGCCTGCCCCGCAGCTTCTCCCACGACCTGCTGCCGCGGGCGGTCCCGGCCGGCGCCGACGCGGACGGCGAGCTCTACGTGTTCAACACGCCGCTGGGCACCGCGCACGTGCCCGTCAGCTACGACATTCCCCCGACGCCCGGCAACGCCTACCAGATCCCACGGACGTTTCCGGATGGACCCCTGGGACAGACGTCAAAGCTGGACCCCATTCCAGACGTGCCCCCGCCCCGGCCGCCCAAGCCGCACGCAGCCCACGACCGGTCTCCCGTGGAAGCGGGCAGCCTTGCCCGCGCCGCCTCCGACACCGACACCAGCTACTGCGTCCCCGTCCCCGCCGCGGGCATGCCGGCCTCCCGCAGCAACACCATCTCCACCGTGGATCTGAACAAGCTGCGCAAAGGTCAGCGCCCCTTGGCTCCCACTCTGTTCGAGGTTCATGGTAGAAGATGTGTTGTTCCGAATATGTGTTCTTTTTTTTTTATTTATTTTTTATTTTTTAAAATACATATTTATTTTACAGAGAGGAAGAGAGAGGGATAGAGAGTTAGAAACATCTATGAGAGAGAATCATCGACCAGCTGCCTCTTGCACACCCTCTACTGGGGATGTGCCTGCAACCAAGGTATATGCCTTTGACCGGAATCAAACCTGGGACCTTTCAGTCCGTAGGCCGACGCTCTATCCACTGAGCCAAACCGGTCTCGCCTATTTGTTCTTTAAAAAAAAAATAATAATACATTCTTAACTGATTTCAGAGAGGAAGGGAGGAGGGGGAGAGAGAGAGAGAAACACACTGGGGATCGAGTTCACAACCCGGGCATGTGTCCTGACTGGGAATTGAACTGGTGACCTCCTGGTTCATAAGTCTATACTCAACCACTGAACCACGCCTGCTGGGCTGAATATTTGTTCTGTTAAGCATAATAGGATACTAAATGATAGTCCTTTGTTTCTTCAGTCTTGCAGTTACCTACTCATGTAGCAAAGATACCAGGGTCTCAGTAGATTCCCAGGAGACTGTGTGGGTATGTGACTGTGTGTGTGTGTGTGTGTGTGTGTGTGTGTGTGTGTGAGAGAGAGAGAGAGAGAGAGAGAGAGAGAGAGAGAGAGAGAGAGAGAGAGGAGAGAGAGATAGGTGTGCCTTTGTGCATGTTCTGCCAGAAGGGACAAAGAGTTGGAGTTTTTCATCCCTGAAGAAGTATAGCCTTAGGAATTATTTCCTGCCTCAGGAAGTCTGCACCCTCACTCCCTCTTTCTATATATCTTGGGGGAAGGGAGGGTAGACCCTGATGGGAGAGAGGAACAGGAAATGGGCCAGCCACACAGCTTCCGAGACTCATACCCTTTCCTGTATGTGTGCCCTTAGGGCCACTTCTATGTGTCACATCTGTGGGGCTCCGTTTCCTTCCTCTGTAGATAAGCAATGTTTGCGTTGTGTCTGGCAGGTAATCACCAGTCCCAATCAAGCCGCTCTGATTTTTGCTGTTTTTTATTTGTAAAGCTCTGAGCCTTCTCTCTCTTTATTCCTCGTCACTTCATTTATTCCTACTCTGTCCCCTCGAGCCTTCCAGAAGTTACAGAGCTTGAGAGGAGAAAAGTTGAGTCTGGGTTATACCCTAAGATTCTTAATATCCTAAAAATAGAAAGTCAAAGTGTAAAATTTCATACCCTAAAAATGATGTTATCCAGCTGTCTTAAAGAAGATAAAGATTTAATGCATCTAATTCCCTTGAAGTGTTTGTGTAATATGGGTGTAAGTTAGTGAGATATAATGGAGGCCCAAGATGGTGCAGAAGGTAAGAACATAGAAGTATATTTTTCTCCATTTTTAGGTAACCCACCACCACCCCAGCTTAGACAGACGTCTACTCACTGTCATAATCAAACACTGTTACTGATTAACATGTGACAAGTGCCTGCATTTTCTAGCGGCTTAACATGCCAATTCAAGATACTATTCTGTGAGCATCCTTTTTAAGGTCTGTGCGCATATGTACCTGCATGTGTGTATGTGTGTGTTTAAAGAGAGAGAGAGAGAGAAAATAGGTCATTCCTGATTACCCTGAGAACTGGCAAATGTGGGAAAAAATGTTTATAGTTTGTTCTTTATTTTAGATGCTAGTTCTCAAGACTGCTATGATATTCCACGAACATTTCCAAGTGATAGATCTAGTTCCCTTGAAGGCTTCCATAACCACTTTGTAAGTATAACTGACCTCGGCATGATCGAGTGTATATTTCATTGTCAAAAAAATCTTGATGCTTATTTCCCTGAGACTAAATGAGATTATGAAATAGAAGCCCCTTCAGATCTGTATGAAATAGGTGTGACGTGCAATTATGTTTTCCTGTTTGACAGTAGTTTTTGTTTATTAAGAGAAAATGTATGTGTGTTTTAGAAAACCAAAAATGTATTGACAGTGGGAAGTGTATCAAGTGAGGAGCTGGATGAGAATTACGTGCCGATGAATCCCAACTCTCCGCCGAGACAGCATTCCAGCAGTTTTACGGAGCCCATTCAGGAGGCAAATTATGTCCCCATGACCCCAGGGACGTTTGATTTCTCCTCATTTGGAATGCAAGTTCCTCCTCCTGCTCATATGGGCTTCCGGTCCAGCCCCAAGACCCCTCCCAGAAGGCCCGTCCCCGTTGCAGACTGTGAACCACCCCCCGTGGATAGGAACCTCAAGCCGGACAGAAAAGGTAAGCAGAGCAGGGCACAGGAGAAGGGGCTAGCTCTGCCTTGAACTGTCACTAAATCCAGAACAGGATTGAGACTAGAAATCCTGAAGTATTTCCTATTACCTTAGTTATTAACTTGTTTAAGGGATATTGCTGTTATAGAGTAATAATTATTATATGTTGATGCCTACATGAGATTTTAAAATCTCCTGTCTCGACAGCAGAGGTTACAAACTAGAGCACTCACAAGGACTGGCAGGGAAGAGGAGGAGAGAATTGGGAAAAACTTGAGTGCCCCAATTGGAGTAACTAACTGCTCCTGGACCACAACCCTTTATTGACTTGAGAAAGTAATAAAGATCCGTACATGCAAATCTTCTGATGTATCAGGAGAAGCCATAAATTTCACCTTTTATCTGTACTGTCTTTTGACTTTTAAGTTCTAAGAACTAATTTGATTATTTTAAAAGAACAAAACATTGCAGATCAAACCAGAGTATATGGTATCAAATCAAACTTGAGAAACTAATGTGGCTGACAGCGATATTGCTTGTTTAATCTTTCCATTTTGTTGTATAACAACTTCTTAAAATTATTCTTCCTTGCTGGGGAATAAATAAATGCTTTAGTCTTTTCTTTCATACTGGCCTTCATAAGTAACATTAATTCTCAAGTAGCATGGTTTGTCAAGAACTCCATGGAAAAGAAACTTTGCAGCCAAATTGGTGATATGTAATAAAGGTTTAAAATTTTAGGTTTGAGTGGTTAACACCCTCATCGCTAGCTGTGTTTGTAGCATTGCTGTTAATGTGACTTAATCTGGACCATCGAGCACATTATTATATCGGCTGTGACTAGTGGCACAACTTCTGGGGTATTCAGCACATTTGAAAAGTCTCATGTGCTATACATAGCTTTTACCTTTTTTAAAAAATATGTATTTTTTTTTTTATCGATTTCAGAGAGGAAGGAAGAGGGAGAAAGAGATAGAAACATCAATGATGACAGAGAATCATTGATTGGCTGCTCCGGCATGCCCCCCATTAGAGAATAAGCCTACAACCCTGGCATGTGCCCTTGACTGGAATCAAATCCAGGACCCTCAATCCGCAGGCCAGTGCTCTATCCACTGAGCAAAACTGACTAAGGCTATACGTAGCTTTATTTATTTATTTATTTATTTATTTAAAATATATTTTATTGATTTTTCACAGAGAGGAAGGGAGAGTGATAGAGCTAGAAACGTCGATGAGAGAGAAATATCGACCAGCTGCCTCTTGCACACCCTCTACCGGGGGGGGGTGGGGGGGGGGGTCCGCAACCAATGCACATGCCCTTGACTGGAATCGAACCTGGGACCTTTCAGTCCGCAGACCGACGCTCTATCCACTGAGCCAAACCGGTTTTCGGCTATACGTAGCTTTTTAAGAGCATGTAATGTCTGTGTAAATTTCTCATTAGCCTGGGCTTAGATTGTTAATATTAATCCTAATTAAGTATCAGTTGTGGGGAAGGGAGACAGACTCACTCAGAGTAACTTAAGAAAGTGAGTTTTGCCAAAACCAGTTTGGCTCAGTGGATAGAGCGTCAGCCTGTAGACTGAAGGGTCCCAGGTTTGATTCCAGTCAAGGGCATGTACCTTGGTTGCAGGCACACCCCCAGTTGGGGGGAAGGGGTGCAGGAGGCAGCTGAATGATGTTTCTCTCTCATCGATGTATCTAACTCTCTATCTCTCTACCTTCCTCTCTGCAAAAAAATCAATAAAAGATATAAAAAGAAAAGAAAAAGAGAGTTTTGTTTCCTTTTGCTGTGAGGAAACTCTTGTGCTGAAGTGAGAAAGTGATTAGGAGCCAAAGCACCCCTCGGGTACTGGCACTTCGTCCTGCTCTCTGCATGTCTGTCCTGTGGGAAGTCTTTGCGTCTGCTGTGTTCTCTCTCACATTTCTTCCTTCTTTGTGTTCCTCTACTCTTGCTCTACTCTGTATCCTCTGCTTGATTTGGTTTTCTGCTTTCCCAGAGCTCGGCCTACAGTGCCCCTCGGTGGCCGGGATGCTATCTCGTGGCCCCTTTGTACAGGCCCTTGCAGCTTCCGCATCTGCTAGTTCCCTCTTCATCATTTACTCACTTCAGGTCACTCAGAGAGATTGGTCTCACTTGTCATTCACGCCAAACCAGATGACGGATTGTAGGCCAGCCCATAGTTTGGCTGCTGTTGGGTCCACCTTTGGTCCAACATCTGGAAAGACGGACACATCTAACACCCATGCCACCCAGACAGCCGCAGAAGCAGGCCATGATCCGGATGGTTACCTTAGAAAGGGTGTAAGCATCACTGGCTTTTTATTTAATAATTTTTCCTTCTCTTACTCTTTGTCCTCATTTGTCTTTAAGTTATTTAGACACTATTGGTCCTTTTCTTCTTTGCCTGCAATATGTGCAAGTATTTTTGGACATGCGTACATTTAGCATGGAGCTCAAGGTTGCCAAAGGATTAAAAATACAAGTGTCATGAACTCTTTGCAGTTATTAAATATTCATTTTAATGCTACACTGGTTCTTTTCTTATTTTTTTGTAATCAGTGCATGGTAGCAGCAGAGCCATACTTTTTAACGACAGTCGTCACAGTTGTGTATCTTGAGGTCTCCCATCAATGTGGAGGTGGTATGGGTTGGGTGAGATACGGGCTCCAACTCCCACCTGTTTTACTTCCTGCCTGTTCCTTCCTCCCCTTGGGCTGTGTATAATTCTATGTGGTAAGCTTAATGCAGAATCAGAAAAGATCCTTATTTATATGTTAGAAAAGTAAAATAATGCTTTTAGTTTCATCTAGATCTAACAAAGCTCATGTACTCCATATTATAATAGACAGCATATCATAATAATATGGCATGTATTAGTATACTATATATGATATATATATATAAATATATATATATAAAACATATTTGTATATTTACACCTCCCTATGTGTATAGTGACAATATATTCTAGCAAATGGCAAAGTAATTAACCTCCATAAAGTGACTTCTGGAGATTGTGTTCAGTCTTTTACAAAATTAGCTGAACTGTTAAGAGACAGTTCTGAGCTCATGGGCCAGAATATTTATTTGGTATATTTTCTTAGATGCAAAATGAACTTGAGAAAGCACCCAGAATAAATACCCACATAGTTTTTTGCAAAATCAAGAAGAATGGGTTTTGCAAAATATTAGTTACTAAAATCATAGTAATAAAGAAAAAGTTGCCCTAGCCGGTTTGGCTCAGTGGATACAGCATTGGCCTGTGGACTGAAGGGTCCCGGGTTCGATTCCGGCCAAGGGCATGTACCAGTACCTCAGTTGCAGGCTGGGTCCCTGGCCATGGTCAGGGCGCATTTGGAAGGCAACCAATCGATGTGTTTCTCTCTGTGTGTCTCTCCCCCTCCCTTCTATTCTCTCTAAAAATCATTGGAAAAATATCCTTGGGGGAGGATTAACAAAAATAATAAATAAATACGAAAATATTTTTGCTTTTCTTTAGTAGTATCCTACTTTTTCAGTAAATATGACACAAGAGAGGATGCATGAGAAGGTATTTAATATTGCAGGACAAACATTGTCAACCTACTTTAGAAAGTTTTAACTCTTCAAGAAAAACACATTTTAAACCTAAATTCAGATCTTGAAGCAAAGTTTATTCTTCAGAACTTAAATTGTAAAACAAATGTCTTATTTGGTAATGAAATTCTTTTCATTATCATAGCATCAGATGAGTCTGTTGTAAATTTCTCATTCTGTGACATCAGATACATGACTCAATCTGTTATTCTAGTATCTCTTATTAACTCAACATCATAATAAACAAACCTAATTCTATCAAATATGGCTTGATTAGTTTCAGAGCCTGGTTCAACATCCAGTATAGCCATTTTCTAGAGTATCTTTGGAAGGATCTACAATAAATGAGTGACATTCTAGCCTTATTTATACCCCCAATTATAGACATCAGCTGCTGTAGTTACTAGTACAGATGAGTTTTTCAAATACTTCCGAGTAACTGAAGCTGCAGAAATACATAGATATTCTAAACTCGTATGTTTAATGTATTTTCATGGATCCTTCGCCAATCCCCTAACCTGCAGTTAGCTATATTTTTACCCGTGCCATTTCTGTCATGATAGTATTTGTTTTGAACCAAGTTTTGTGTATATTACTAGAGGAAAAGAAATCATTCCATGTGTTGTATTAAATATTAGGAAAGCAAAGATGAGGCTTTGGAAATGCAGCACAAATTATGTTTTGTTTTCACTGAAACGTTTATATTTCCATAGCGAAGTTAGAGAAATTTCTGTAAGATATCTCTGAAATTCAGTCTTTACATAAATCTACCATATTTAATCACAGCACTTGTCTAGACCCCTTCCCCCATACATTCTCCTTCTAACATGATGGAGCAGCTGTTTGAGCCTCAAAGGCTTTCTTTTTATTTTGTTCTGTTTTGCTTTGTCCATTCATGGCTTTCTGCAGTGGTTCTGACCATTAGTTAGGGTGTTGGTTTGGGAAAAGCGGTGCCCTGTTACTTCTGGTGCTTTTGTACACGAGTTTGGTTAAAGTGTCGGCAGGTCTGGCTCGTCCCTTTGGTGCAGGAAGCATCGTGAGGAGCTTCTTTGGGTGGGTCCTCTGGGCACGCTGACATATTTGCTCTAAACATTTTTATCAAGACACCTTCTAACGTAGTTTTTGAATGTAATTAAAAATTAACATGCTTTCTCAAAATGGCTTTTATGCTATAATAAATGGAAGATGGATGCATGACACTGGTAAAAAAAATAACTTGATTTTAATAAGCATTAAAGTTTGACTTTTAGTTAGGTTTTTGTTTGCTGTTACAGTGTAAAGGAAGTGAATATAAAGTGTATTTTTACGGCATAGCCTTTACATGTGGGGTTTTCCTCCACCCCCCTAAACATTCTGGACCTTCCAATATAATTATTATTCTCTATACAGTGAGACCATTAAAATAAGGGGGGAAGTTTTTCATATGCTACCTTGTTGACTTTTTAGAATTAGAGAATAATAGTGTAAATTATTTTTCTTTCCTGAATTTTGAGATGCCTACTGGAAATAGCATAATCTGTAAACGTTCAGACAAGCATAAGCAATTCCACTCTGAGTTGAATGCATGTAGGCAGTACCTATTAAAATAATACTTGACAGTTCATGGACTTTGCAAAAATGATTGCATTTGAAATGACCTTGTGTGACTGCCGTGATGATATTTGGGGATGACCAACTTTTAAAACAACATTCATTCACTCTTTTTTTCCTCTAAAGGACAAACAAAAAATTATGACATTGATCAGATTGCACACCACAGCTTTTCAATATGGTAGGTTTCAGTGCCTACCAGCTTACCCAGGCCCTCTGCTAGGTCTTGCAGGGAAAGAAAGATGGCTTCCCTGAAGAAGCTCACCTTCAGTGGAGGAGGGAGAAAAGTAAACACATTATCATAATTAGCATGGAAGGGGCTGTGGTTGAGGTAAGCTCTTGGCACTATTAGCTAAACTCCCCTGAGGAAAGTCTGAGTGGGTGAGTAGCAATTAAATGACGGTAGAAGAGGGGAGGGTGGCAGAGGATCTTCTAGTCAGAATGAGCAGCATGCCCAGATCCTTTAAAAAGAGGGGAGACGGGGCTGGCACAGTCGTGGGTGGGAGAGAGAGAGGAAATATGAATGGAGGAATGCACGCCAAATGCCTTGCAGGTGCCTGAACCTGAGAGTATTATAATCCACGCTAATGAGTTTGGGCTTTATTCTGAGAACATCATGAAAGGGTTTTATACAGGCAAATAACATAATCAGGTTGGCCTCTAGAAAGCTCATTCTAAGATTTAATGATATCATAGAGAATATTTTTATTTGATTTTCAAATCATACCCTTTTCAGCATCTTTCTCAGAGAGTGCTTTGCCTTTGTTGTCCAAATCCAGGGTTCTTGAAGCCTTGCTTTAGAGATGATCACATAAAAAAAGGCCTTTCCTGCTCTCGGTGCTCCCTCAACTTGGGGATTTATAGTGATTTTTAAAGTTTGAGGGCACATGCAGTATAGGTGGAGGTCGTTTAGCCACACAGTGTGAGTTCCACTCTCAAAAAACCAGGTAACTGACGTGCACATTAGCAAAGGAAGGAAGGACTTCAGACTTTCGGATTTATTTTTTTTTTTTTTAATTCTTGGGTGAATGAAAACAATTACATTGTCAGTATAAGTATAAAGTAAACTTGATATGGGGAGGTGAGAAGGCGGAATCTGGAATGACTCCTGAGAAATCTGCTGTGGGAACCAGGAGGATAGAACCAAGCAGGTTGGTGGTGAGTCAGAGGATAAATTCCGTTCTGGACATGTAGTGCCAACGCCTGAAGACCATCCATGCGGGTGGTTTTGTAGATACAGAGATTAGGATCTGAGGCAAAGATCTGAACCAGAGATTAAGGTTTACCAAACTGTGCTCCAAATAAGGAAGAAACACATGATCCAGAGATTGACAGTCTGAGGGAGATAAACACCAGAGGAATTTCACGAGTAGTCAGCACTTTTTGCCAAGTGGGGGGGGGGGGAGGGGAATGTTGCTTTTTTTTGTTCCAACCTGGTCCAGCTAAAGTCAAGACATGTCTTGGATTTAAAAGTTACGGCTCCAGTGGGTTCCTCTGCTTACACTCCGAATTTGAGAATCAGTGTATCTTCACATTGGTTCATTTTTGCCTTTCTTATTTCTTACTCTTTATTTTCACACCTTTCTTCAACAATCAGAAAAGCATTCAAGTATTTGCCTAGAACAGTGGTCGTCAAACTCAGTCAACAGTGCGGCAAACCACAGCTCTTGAGCCACAGGTGGCTTGCGAGCCGCAGTTTGCCGACCACTGGCCTAGAAGGAGAAGAAGACATTACAAGACAAGCATATTAACACCATGGGGCCTGACTCTTATTGAGTTTGGAAGGATAGGGAGAAATAAAGCTAACAAAATGTCTTAGTCACTCAGCACAGTTCAGTATAACCTATCCACATTGCAACTTTTCTCCTAAAATCAACCTTAAGCTCTGGATGCATAGCAAATACATTTAAATGTTTTAAAGGCGCTTTAAAAATCTCAATACTATATTTTTCTATTTAGACAACCAAGGAGTTCCCTTGAGAAATGGCATTGCTTTGGAGAGAGATGATGACCTCAGTGTCAAATGTTGGAAGGGTAATTGGAGATGACCTGTCGGACAGCTGAAGTATGGAAGTAGATCAAAACTAGGTAGATTTAGAAGTCACGTGACCTTGATTATTTAACCACAAATACAGATAGGATGCAAAGGGTTAAAGTTGAGAAATGTAAGTGAGCCACTGTTAGATAAGCCACAGTGAAAAATCAGGCAGAAGCTAAGAGCTAATGAAAGTGGGTCTTCTAGAAAAGGAAGAGGGCAGAGAACACACGTAAGTACCAACAAGCTAAAAGTAGCCATAAAAGCAATTTGTAATTTTTAAACATCACCCCACTCACACATCCGCCATCTGTGGCATTCAAGTTGATGTAAGATCTCAAGCAACTGAGGAGTTCAAAATGGAACTCTAAACACTGATTTTCTAAGATTCTCTCTTTCCCAGAAGGATAGACAGGTACGGCAAAATGGGACCATACAGGAGCATGACCCCAGCGGGTAGGAGGCTAGCGGAAGCCTTATTTAGTCTGAATAGTGTGACCTGAGCAAGTCACTTAACGTCCTCTCATTCTTCAAGGATATCTCATCACTAAAATGAAGAAGCTGGGTTTGGGCTGTAAAGGCTTTTCAGCTCTAAGATAAATGTATTTTCTTATGGAAAAGCTTACTCTCTGCCTTTTTTTTTTTTTTTGGTTTGTTTGTTTTTTTAAGGGAAATACACCATTTTGGAGAAGTATAAAAAACTGACATGCCCCTTTGTTTTAGAAAAGTGCCCAACCAGCATGGGCTCTGGATAGGTCAGTATTAGGGGTAGGATCATGGCCCAAAATGTTAGCACTCACATCTTAAAGTAGGCCTGCATCATTTCTGAGTTAGCTCAGTGTATTAATTGCATAACTTAGAAAATTGGTTGGTTAGAGAATGTTCATGTTTTATAATCTAGATAATCACATTTTAAAAAATATGTTTTTATTCATTTCAGAGAGGAAGGGAAAGGGAGAGAGAAATAGAAACATCAGTGATGAGAGAGAATCATTGATTGGCTGCCTCCTGCATTTCCCCTACCATGGGGATCAAGCCCACAACCCAGGCACGTGCCCTGTTTCATAGGTTGACAACCACTGAGCCACACCAGCTGGGTTCTAGATAATCACATTTTAAGAAACTTTTAGATTTGGGTAAATAAGGTGCTAGATATCATCCAGTTCTTATTTTGCCCTCTAATAGATGTCGACTCAGCTTTGCAAATGCCACGAAAAAAGACAATTTGGTACCATGGAGAACAGAGTACTTTAAATAACTTATTCAAATAATACCGCTACTCTGACATCTAGGCTTCATGTGGGAAAGAGGATGGAGCCAACTGCTGGGTATTAACCCTGCCTTTTCTAGATTTTTCATCATTACTTGTATGTGCCAGAGATCACATGAAAAGAACATAATGGCAGAGGAATTTGTGTTTATAAATCCTTACATTGAAGCTTAGACCCTCAGCAGTTCCAGAATGTTGACATCTGATCCGTGCAAAATGATGTCACCAGACAGCCACTGAGTATCCAGGGGAAACAAATGTTGGTCTTGGATTAGCAAGCACTGCAGCATCCACCTGCTTCTCTAGAAGGGGTTTGGTCAGGAGGTGAAGGGATGGTCGGATTAGACTTCTGAAAATACCTCCACCAAATTAATATTGAGAAAGGAGGTAGGCCTCAGGACTTTATTAGGACACCAAACATTAAAGAAAAGACATATGTGAGATCTGACTGAGGGATTGAAAATGTTCTTTATTTGACCCGGTTTTCTAAGGCATGTTAGAAGAGCTAACATGGAACGTGTTTTTTTTCCTCCTTCCCACAAATAAAGATAACTAACTGGGCCACTTATCCCACTAAACCCTGCCACCTGTTGTAACACTTTGCATATTATATTGTTGCATGCAGCTTCCTCTTTTCCAGTGGACTGAGCATGAGCGATACCGTAGCAGGATTGAAATAGTCTCCACCGAGAAACTTTCGTTTATGCTTTAGAGACGTTAACATTTCCGCTCAGGGCTCTGTTGCTTTTTTTACAGAATCCATTTTTCCCCATTAAAAAAATAACGTTAATTAAGAGAGTCTTCTTTTTACCAATTAGGTCAAAGTCCTAAAATTTTAAGACCCAAACCCCATGGTTTAGAGCGAACTGATTCACAAACCATACGTGACTTTGCTACGAGAAGAAAGGGTATGTACTTTAGCACCGCATGCTGGATGGGGCCTTGGGAATTTAATTATTCTGTGAAAAGTAAAGATAGAGCCTTAAAGTCCAACTGCTTTTGTAAAAGAAGCTTCCCAGCATGCTATTTCTAATGAATGCTTCCCGTAATAGAAAGTGAGTCTCCTTGTTATGCCATTAACTGCAGCATGTTCAACATTTGATAATATGTGATAATCAGTCTTGTCCTTTTGCATTCTTTTAACCCTTTGGGCTTCAATACATTGTTTTCTGTAAGCTTGTGAGCTGCTTGTGAATTCCAATCGTCACCTATATTTATATATAATATATGATTTCTGTTCTGAGATAGGATGCAAATGCACTCCCATGGATTAATTGTTTTATGCCATGGCTTAGAATTTGACAGCAACACTGCTATTAACCTTTGGGTTTCAAAAAAGGGAAATGTAAGAGTTAAAGAAATACTTTCAGTCAGCACAGTATTCTGTACATGTCCATTGTAAGTGTCTAGATGAGCAAAATTATTTTAACTTTAACTTAAATCAGTCTAGTCTTTAGAAAATCTCATTGAGTTTTTTTGTATTTGAGTTAAAATACCTTGTTACGAGCACCAGTGAATCTACCTAGCCCTTTACAATGACCACTTATTTTATTGTTTGATGGTAATTATAACATAGTTGATTAAAAGTACACATAAATGGTCAAAGACTAGAAGGAAACTTGGAAAAATGGGAAATTTTTAATTTAGAATAGTAGGATGAAAGGTGATAAAATACTTAGCCAGTATGTTTAAATAGTTTCCTAAAATATAATTAACATTAACAAGTAATATTATTTTAGTTTTTCTCATTTAATTAATATCTGAAAAGTGTTTTGGTCTTGATGAGAAGGCCCGAGAGCTCTGTGGTTTGTACTAGCATAGCGATTGTCACTGCAATAATGAAGTAAATAAGCAAAGACCATTTATAAATTTAAAAAGTAAGAATCTTAGTGTTTATTTATTTTTACTTAATTTGGTAGATGTAATTGCTTGATTATGGCCTTTTCTCAGAGCTGAATTTGAGTCTAAAGATATAATTATTGCTTTGTTTTCTTTGTTTCCAGACTGAGCATGAACTAATTTAGAAGATTTGGTCATTCATTTTTTGTTTTTTGTTTTTTATTTTAACAAAATTTTGTATTTAATGCTTTTCATACATTATTTTATTGTATAGTTATATAACTGAGACTTATTGAAGAATCGGAACATTTTTATGTAGATTAAATTTCCATGTTTAAGGATAAAGTTAGGTAAAAATAAAATAAGAAAATCATGAAAAGTATAAATCAACTAAGTGTAAGGAATTGTATCACATTACTCTCTTTTGTTATCAGTTAGTTTATCTTCATAAAATATTTACTTAAATTAAGAAGCAACATGTTTGTAATAGAGCTTTAGGCTTTCAGTCAACAATCATGAAACATTATGTGATTAACTTTGTCACTAATTGTTTAGCTGTGTGATCTTGGGCAAGTCATATAAACATCCACGCACATTGTTTCATCTGTAAAACTAGTTGGTCGTAGATGTACTCTTTTATTACATATAAATATATAGGGAGAGGATCTGGTTTTGTTTTCCAGATTTCTGTATTCTAAAATTTCTTTTTCTCTCTCTTATTTCAGCCAAGCCAGCACCTTTAGAAATAAAACCTTTGCCAGAATGGGAAGAATTACAAGCCCCAGTTCGGTCTCCCATCACTAGAAGTTTTGCTCGAGAGTAAGTATTATTTAAATATATAACTTGATTGTTCCTTATAACAGAAAATACAGTACCTAGAACAGTGGTTTTCAAAGGATGGTCTGGGCAGCCTCCTGTTGGGGGTTCTGTGAAATCAGTGTTTTCATTACGATACTGAGCTGTCAATTGCTTTTTCCGCTCTTCTTCTCTCATGAGTGTACACTGGAGTTTTCCAAAGGCTGCATAACATTAAAGGATACTGTGTGACAGCAAATAGAATGTGTATTTGTGTACTCTTATGTTTACATTTTTTTCTATTTCTTGTGATGTGGTAAATATCAATAGATAGAACCCATATAAACAAAAGTTTCTTGGAATTCTCAATAGTTTTTAAGAGTATAAAGAGTTCATGAGGCTAGAAATTTCTAAGAACTAACTGATCTGGAAAATATGGTAGTTTCTTGCAGAACTTATTTAATTAAGATTTATTTAAATGTATATAAAGAAATGAATATATGAAGTTACCAACCTGTGTTGAATATGTGTACATGTTTCTTGTGTACATAGTTATTTTAAATGGGAATTCATCAGTCTTTTCTTTTTATATCTTTTGACTTTCTACTTATCCTCTAAATCCCTAACAATACTTTTTCTTTGTTCTACACAGATCATTTGGTGCCCAAAATATACATTTTCAATGTAGCTATAAATATTGGTTGTGATTTGAATGTGTGCTAAAATTGGATTATAATAAACTAGAGGCCTGGTACACGAAATGTGTGCACTCAGGAGGGTCCCTCAGCCCAGCCTGTGCCCTCTCTTAGTCCGGGAGCCCTTGGGGGATATCCGACAGATGCGGACCACTATGTTCTCCAGCTGAAGTCTGGTTCAGGGCTTCTGGCTGAGCAGCACTCTCTCTGTGAGAACGCACTGACCACCAAGGGGCAGCTCCTGCATTGAGCATCTGCCCCCTGGTGGTCAGTGAGCATCATAGCAACTGGTAGTTCTTGTTTGGTCAATTGCATATTAGCCTTTTATTATAATAAACTAGAGGCCTGCTGCACGAAGTTTGGGGGAGAATCCTCAGCCCAGTCTGCACCCTCTCCAATCTGGGACCCCTCAGGGGATGACTGGGCGCCATCATCTTTGAGGGCATGATGGCCAATTAGCATATTCCCTCTTCATTAGATAGGATGTGCAAATAGATTATTATAAACTTAAATGGGAATTTCTGAAAGGATGAAAACTCACTCGTCTTTATTTTGGAAGTGATTTTAGAAACTCTGTCAGGGTGTGTTTATAATGATAATTTTTGTAATTAGTTCTTCTAGGTTTCCCATGTCTCCCCGACCAGATTCAGTGCATAGCACAACTTCAAGCAGCGACTCGCATGACAGTGAAGAGAATTATGTGCCCATGAACCCAAACCTATCTGGTGAAGACTCGGTATGTAAAGTCTTCATCTTCACTTCTCTCTTCTTTCTTCCAGTCTATCAGTCTTATCCTTACTTATTTTCTTTATACCTAAGGAAAAAGGATAAAAGACAATTTTTTAATGCTTTTTAAAAATAGTATGCTAATGTCTAAAACCAGTAGAGGGTCGAAGTGTAATATCAATATCTAAAAAGTAGAAATAAAATTAGTTAATTTTAAAAAGCTTCCAGTTGTAATTTTTATAGATGTACTTGATCTATAAAGTACATTTTGAAACTATGCAAGGAAATATTTTTTACTGGATGCTGCCTATTCATTTATACACAGGTCCAAAGTCAGACATTCGTGAATTGGGCCCTTCATGTGACTCCTGACATTTGAATGACAAATACATCATTACCAAAGACAAATATCATTATGTTACAATAACAACAAAAATATGTTCAATAATTTTGCACATTTTAAAAATAATTTTAGGAAAACAAACTTGTTTTTATTTTATTCTTCTAATTCACAGAACACTCATAATAACTCCTAGAATCTTAGGGTTTTTCTAAACTGTTTTGAGAAAACACTGGGTTAAAGGCTGTTCCCAATTGAGATTAGATCAGGAGCAAATGGGGCATAAATTTTAACAATGCTTCAAGATGAAAAAATTTCCAGTACCAGTAACAATTAGAAAACAGCTTACCTAGCAATTCTGAGAAATACTTTTTGGGAACAACTTACTGAGATTAAACGTGTACATCAGCCGAAACTGGTTTGGCTCAATGGATAGAGCATCGGCTTGGGGACTGAAGGGTCCCAGGTTCGATTCCGGTCAAGGGCATGTACCTTGGTTGCGGGCATATCCCCAGTAGGGGGTGTGCAAGAGGCAGCTGATCGATGACTCTCTCTCATTGATGTTTCTAACTCTCTATCTCTCTCCCTTCCTCTCTGTACAAAATCAATAAAATATATTAAACGTGTACATCAGATGAACTCATGGGTTCCTTTCATAGCCTTGTGCTATTGTGAATTCTAGGTGTTCCCAATTAGGGAAATTCCAGATACAGGTTCTTCCACTGGACACATTTGAATACAAACATATTTTCACACATACACACTCCTGTTTGATTTTTTTATGTTAGAATGAAATATCACCTCATTTAGAGGGGAAAAAATCAGTTTCTTTATGAGCAGGAGGAAAATGGCTGTTTGTACTGAGTACCAAAACTTGCTTATTTTTTTGTCCGCTGCATGTTGCTGTCAATATTGTATTAGGAATAGTTGATAAATTTGGTTTAAAAATCTGTTCCTACTAATAGAGCCATCACATTTTGTGGTGCAGATTGGTTACTGCATAATCACCATGCCTAGCGTGTGTAGAATGTACAACAGGCCGCACTCACGAGCTATCGAGCAACCCAGACCATGTCCCGTTGACCCGCGGCAGGGCCCTGCGCGGAGCCAGGGCCTGGCACAGAGCTGTGACATCCCAGAGGAAGGAGAGCATCTTTTTCTAATTCACAAAAACATGGCACATGGCCTGTCAGCAGCCCTGCTTGCAAATGAGGGGTAAACTGTTTTCCTAGCAGTTGTCTTTGCCCTGAATCACAGCCTACTCTGTTTAACCTGAGCAAAAATTACTGTCCACTATCTCCCTTCTTTATCTTTTCTTTTTTTGAGACTAGACCTACTATTGTACAAATCCTATTAGGATGGAAGGGATAAGACCAAGAGAACACAGGAAATTAAGTGGTAAAAATTCCAGATGGTTGGAATAAAATACAGTTTGCCAATAGGATCATTATTCTAGAAGCTTTAATTAACATACTTGTTCTAAAACTAATTTCAGTGTGAAAGCCTTTAAATAAAATACAGAACTTTAAAAAAAAAAATTAATTTGAAGGCAAGGTGCATAAGGATCTTGTAGTTTAAAAATATAATTTGCTCGCTCTGACAGGTTTGGCTCAGTGGATAGAGCATCGGCCTGTGGACTGAAGGGTCCTGGGTTCGATTCTGGTTGGGGGCACATGCTCAGGTTGTGGGCTCGATCCCCAGTAAGGGGTGTGCAGGAGGCAGCCAATCAATGATTCCCTCTCATCATTGATGTTTCTATCTCTCTCTCCCTCTTCCTCCCAGCCTGAAATCAATAAAAATATATTTAAAAATAAGTAACTATGTAATTGAATACATATATCATTTTAATATATTCAGGTTGAGCTATCAAAACTTTAGTAGCTTGACATTCCAGTCTTGGTTTGAACCAAGTTTGACATTTGATACTACTTTCAGCTTATTCTAAAGTAAGTTTTGATCAGTTTTTTGGCTTTTTTTTAGACATTACTTATTTTCCCCCAACTTTAAAAAGTTATTTAATTTTATAAGCAGATACTTTTCAAGCTATGTCCTCTTGAAATAGACATTTAGGCTTTGGTAGATGGCAAGTGAGAAAAGCAATATGTCTCATGAATGTTTGGCAGTTGATTTTGTTGTGTTGTCCTTTCAGAATCTTTTTGGCAGTAGCAGTCTTGATGGAGGAAGCAGCCCTATGATCAAGCCCAAAGGAGACAAACAAGTGGAATACCTCGATCTAGATTTAGATTCTGGAAAATCCACACCACCACGTAAAGTAAGTGAAAGCTCATTCTGTAAATACAGGGTTGGGGGAAATCGGTTTACGGTTGTGAATATATGAAACATAGAGTTTACTTTTGTATAATCATTTATTAGTTACTGTATTATTTTCCGTATGAAAAACTATACCAATTCTCTTCTTTGAGGTTTCTGATTAGACATTAGTTAGAACTTCTCATTAAATCTTTTGTACCTCTTATCAATCTTTCATATTTTCTCTTTTATTTTTTAAAATTTTTTGAGCATTTTACATATATATGTTTTATAATGTTTATGCAATAATTTCAATATCTGAAGTTCTTGGAGGTCTGAATCTGTGCTTGTTGTTTTTGCTGCCTTGCACTTCTGATGGCTTGTTCCCTTGTGTGTTTTATTTTTACTTATTTATTTTTTTAATCCTCACGAGAGGATGTTTTTTCATTGCTTTTTAGAGAGTGGAAGAGAGAGAAAGACTGAGAGAAACATTGATGTGAGAGAAAAACATTGATTGGTTACCTCCTGCAAGAGCCCTGACCAGGGCCCGGGCCTGGGAGGAGTCTACAACTGGATAGGTGCCCTTGACCGCAATCGAACCTGGGACCCTTCAGTCCTCAAGCCGATGCTCTATCCACTGAGCCAAACCGGCCAGGGCCCCTTGTGTGTTTTATACATTGTTATTGTGAATTTATTTTGCCGAGGCTATCAGGGAATCTTGCATTGGCCTCTGCTAGGAAGCAGTGGAGCTCCCATGCTAGGACCAAGTCACTTCCCTTCAAGGCTCCTGAGCATAACAGAATAGACCTGGTTCAGCATGCCTCCCACCTAGCGCCTCCTAACCTTGCTGAGATTGACATTCATTCTAAAGCACTGCCTTTACCATTTAGCAGGCCACTGCTGCCTCTGCTTCCCTCACACCTTGGGGATTTTCCTTATTGTCTAGCAAGCCCAACAATGCATTCATAATTATTTTTGGCCCTAACTGGTTTGGCTCAGTGGATAGAGCATCAGCCTACGGACTGAAGGGTCCCAGGTTCAATTCCAGTCAAAGGCACATGCCTATGTTGCAGGCTCGGTCCCCAGTGGGGGGCATGTATGACGCAGCCCATCAATGATTTCTCTCATCATTGATGTTTCTCTCTCTTTCTCTCACTCTCCCTTCCTCTCTGAAATCAATAAAAATAAATATATTTTTTTAAATAATATTATTTTTGTTTTAAGTTAACTAATATTTAGTTGTATTTTAGGAGTAAGAGGGCCAGCCCATCTGCCTATGTAATTTGTCATTCTTGAAAGTACTGCTTTTGAAAAAAACTATTCTTCAACTCTGAAAGTAAGCACTGATACATGTTCTCAGGGCTTGAAAAAGTAAAGCTTAAGATAAAGGCTAACGGTTCTAGAAGCAAGTTGTGTGTCTTAAGATGAACTAGGTATCTGCTGTCCCTACTTTATAAGAATTTCATCTGTGATGGGAAGCCTTAGTTTGAATGCTTATTATATGCTAGAGGTCCGATTCATGAAATTCGTGCAAGAGTAGGCCTTCCTTTCCCGGCCGCTGGCACTGGCTTCCCTCAGGCACCTGGGACCCCGCCTTCCCTCGCAGCCCTAGCTTCGTCCAGAAAGTCGTCCGGAAGGACATCTGGTCTAATTAGCATATTATGCTTTAATTATTATAGATGATAATTTTAAATGTAAGGAAAAACAGTGTACAGGAAAGAGAGAGACAACATTGTTAAATTGAGGTGATGTTATTTTTGTGTGTGTGTGACCAAATAGAATTTCAAGAGTTATGTATTCTGCATGTTTATCTGTGTTTAAAGACTGAATTTTTTGTTATTGTTGTTAACCTAAGGATACCTTTCCATTGATTTTTAGAGAAAGTGGAGGGGAGGGAGGAAGGGAGAGAGAGACACAGAGAGAGAGAGATTTCGATGTGACAGAGACACATCGATTGACTGCCTCCAGCACACACCCAGACTGAGGCCAGGGATTGAACCTGCAACAGAGGTATGTGCCCTTGCCTGGGAATTGAACCCACAACCTTTCAGTGCACAAGCCGACACTCTGACCACTGAGCTCACCAGTCAGGGCTTAAGACCAAATTTCACTAAGAAGCATTCCTTTCTATGTGGAAATTTATGATTTATATATATATTTTTTAATTTGCGTTTTTCTAGCAAAAGATCAGCGGCCCAGGAAGCAGTGTAGCAGATGAGAGAGTGGATTATGTTGTGGTTGACCAACAGAAGACCCTCGCTCTGAAGAGCACCCGAGAAGCCTGGACAGACGGGAGACAGTCCACAGAATCCGAAACACCAACCAAGAGTGTGAAATGAGCATATTGCTCTGCTATGTCTGAACAAAAGAGAACATAATTGCAAAGATAAATCCTGTTTGACTGAAGAAGACTTGACACTTAAACTCCAGGTAGATCCTGGAGTACTCTCTAGTTGAAGTCAAAGGACCTTTCAGACATAATCAAGCAATTGACACTGTCAGTGGTGCTTTATGGTATCTGAACAGTTCATAACCTGTAAAAAAAAAAAAAAAAAAAAAAAAAAGTAGACAAATAGTATTGTTTAGTTCCCCCCAAAAAAATGGTTCCATAGTTACCACACTTGTAGTATTACTGTATTTATGCACTTTTTCATTTTAAACATTGGTTGGGGTATTCGCAAATGTACCTTACCATAACTCCTTTGGGAAGTGTTTGTTTTTCCTCACACTACTCTAGATAGCGATGGATACTAAGTTAAACTAAGCTACGTTTAGGTTTGTAAATTTCTCCTTCAACTTCAGTGTAACGTTAAGGTGAGAAAGTAGATTCACAATTTACCTTTCTCCTGCCTGAAACTGCAGGTGGTAGTTGTTGAACTACCGAGTCCAGTTGGACTCATCATTCATTGCTTTCTCGAATGCTAAGGATAATATGTATAGTGGTATTAGGACCGAGTTCTCTGGCTCATGTACAGTTAGTTCTCAGTGTACAACTTTATTTTGTTAATTACAGTGTTCTTAGTTCACTGAGTGGAGATTCTGCCGGGTGGGATCTTGTACCTCGGGAAGACTGAATAATTACACTACCAAGTAAGCCCTACAGATCGCTGGTGGCATGATGTGCTCTCACACGTGTTAACACATATTAAACTTTATGTTATTTGCAAATCGTAGTTTATGTAACTAATCAGGTACGTACCAGGCACCGATGTGCTACTACGCCAATCAGGTTTAGACAGTGAGCTTTAGTTTGTTCATGTTAGTCCTGAATTCCAATTTGGAACTAATGACACCGTTGACATTCACTGTTAGGTATAGCAACATACTGTGATTTTTTTTTAACTAGACAGTAATTCAGATTTATTACTCTAAGGATGAAATTCTATCTTTTGACACCATAGTGCCCTTTCTATGATTTTTTTAACTTTACTTAATATTCTTCTTAGCCTTATATTTAAATTCCTATGCAATTAATATTTTATACCTGCATTAAAAGAAAAAAAGATGTTATGTAAGTGATTCTCACATGTAGCATCTATTGCTTTTCCAGTAAAAAAAAAAAAAAGAAAAAAAGAAAAAAAAATTAAGGATTTTGTACTGTGATTTATATTCACTGTCCCAGTTCAGGAAATATTGGAGTCTTGCTATAATGTGAAATCTTATAGTCATGGACCTCTTTCAACCAGATTTGTGAAACCACCAGAGGGATCATATAATTCTGTCTCACCTATAACATGATATCAAGACCACAAATTATAGTGAAGCTACAATTATATGTATCTGTCTTGGCTTTGCTCCGTAATTTAGAAAGCAGATAGAGCTGTTTGTTTGTTTTTTAACTACATGGCATACAATCTCTCACGTATTGATTTGAGACCTACTAACAGTTGTCAAAGGGGGCGTAGAGATCGCAGTGCTCGTGGCTGAGGCGAGACCCCCCTCCATCAGACCTCTGTTGCCTGAGAACACAGATGCGCCCTGATTCCTGGCCTCTGGCCCCAGTTCTGTGCCTCATCAATGTAATGGGTTTGTTTCCCTGATCCACAAACTAAAAATGTTCATAACGGGATGATGAATGGTAGATTAGTAACAGTTGATGCTTTTAAGTGTTTGCTCCTTTTTCAAACAAAGGCTAAAACCCAGAAGTGGATTTTGAGGTGGATTTTGAAATAAAAAGATTGTTTGAGTTTGGCATGCGCAAGCTGTTTCATAATGAAACCACAAAATAAAATCTAAAATCATTACAATGTGCCTGAATACAATGCAGTTTGGTGTGTGACGATAGGAAGTTGTGTTACAGGGAGGAGGGCCATATTTTGAGATTAAAACACAGTACACATATTCATTCAAAAATAGAAATGTTGTTTAAAGCTGCCTATCGCAAGTCTAAGCAATTGCGAATTTTTAGTGTAATTTTGTTATTACAAGTTATCACCCTTTTTGAATACCTGCAACACTGATTTGTAGAAATGTTCCCATTGTGCAGAAGAATTTAAGAATCGAAATGTCTTAAGTTTGTCTCAGATGTTGAACGTTGTATTAACAAATTAAAAGGCAGTTTCTTACAGAACACTCTTTTCCAAACATTTTTAGCCTAGGATCTTTTTTAAATAAAATTTTGTGTAACCCCCAATACCGGAAGCCTGAAAAATTTATTTCATCAATATAAATGCGTTTGAAGTTCACATTTATGTTCATTTATTTTAGTCCATTCTGAATAACACTGATATGAAATTGGGGTTATCGATAGCTGGTGAAAAGCGTCAGCAGTTTCTATCCCTTGTTTTATTTGCATACTGTCAAGAAAATTATGATTCACACAAACGTATGGAAGTAAAAATAATAATAGGTTTAAGCACACATATCAGGATGTTCTTAAGGTGAATTCCAAGGTTGATACCAAAATAAATTATCCCAGTAGGGGAAGTTAATACATAAGAAGTCTCTAATATGGAAAACTCAGGGTATGTAACAGATTAGGATATACATCTTTATTACATTTTAAAAATATGTATATATATAAAAGGCTAATATGCAAAGTGTCCCCTTGGGAGTTCAACCAGGAGTTAGATCTCTTGCTATGACATGTGCTGACCACCAGGGGGTGGCATGGAATGAAGGGAGGCCCTGGCCAGCAGCAGGCAGCCAGGGAAGGAAGGCCCCAGCCAGCAGCTGGAAGACCCTGATTGACCCTAATCACTGGCCATTTAGATACAGAGATAACATAGAAGTTTATATTATCTTTGTGTGTGTGTGTGTGTGTGTGTGTGTGTGTGTGTATACATTATCTTACCCACCCCAAAATTTCCAAATGTGATTTAATGAGAGTCAGAACTACAGAATGCTGGGCCCAGTAGGCTCAACAACTGACTTAAGAGCAAATTACTGGGGTTTATGAAATACTAGAGATGTTTGAAAGCTCTCAGGAAAATAAAAAGGCTCAGCCACTTATTTTCTAGCTCTTTCTCCCTCTCTTCCTTCCCCTCTGAAATATGTGTGTGTGTGTGTGTGTGTGTGTGTATCTTTCTCCCTCTCTTCCTTCCTCTCTGAAATATGTGTGTGTGTGTGTGTATACACACACACACAAATTTCAGAAAGGAAGGAAGAGAGGGAGAAAGAGCTAGAAACATCAATGATAAGAGAGAATCATTGATGGGCTGCCTCCTGCACACCCTCCACAAGGGATCAAGCCCATAATATAGGCAGGTGCCCTGACCAGGAATTGAACCCAATTCATAGTTCAACCACAGAGCAACACCAGCCAGGCAGAAATTTCTATTTTTGATCTTTCCTTAAGTTTTTATCTAAATAAAATATCCAATTGTGCCTATTTCTATAGGGTCACTCATTTTCTGTATGAAAGATCTCACTAAATCATGCTAAAATACAGTAGTCACACTTTAACTAAGTAGAAAAAGCTTCTGACACTGTTGCCACATGCATATGTCTTTATTTTTTCTTCATCTGGCCAGTGCTACCCACCTTTTGTTGAGTAAAAGGCCAATAAATAAAGGTCTGTGTACAATTTTTCCTATCTTAAAACAGGTTTTATACATGGAAAATAAGTGGCTGAGCCTTTTTATTTTCCTGAGAGCTTTCAAACATCTCTAGTATTTCATAAACCCCAGTAATTGCTCTTAAGTCAGTTGTTGGGCCTACTGGGGCCCAGCATTCTGTAGTTCTGACTCTCATTAAATCACATTTGGAAATTTTGGGGTGGGTAAGATAATTTTTGAGATCATTCTCCTCATCTGTCTTTCTGTCACCTTATACATGGTGAAACTTCTGGATATTTGCATATAACTCCTTTGGGAAAAGAATCTCTAATAAACACTTCTTTAAATACAGTTTCATTAGAGTTTTATAAAGAGTAACTGCAATTTTGTTAATGTGTTATTGCATATTTAAAAGCCATGTTAGTGATGGGAGACATTTTATTAAATGTTGTGATGGGTAACATTCCTCCCTTAGATTCCTTGTTTTAAGATTACAAACAAATGCCCTGCAGGTATGGGTCAGTGGTTGATTACCCACCTGTGAACCAGGAGGTCACAGTTCAGTTCTTGGTTGGGGCACATGCCCAGGTGGCAGGCTCAATCCCCAGTGTGGGGTGTTTAGGAAGCAACTTATCAATGATTCTCTCTCATCATTGATGTTTCCGTCTCTCTCTCCTCCCTTCCTCTCTGAAGTCAATATATATATATTGTAATTATAATTTTTTTTTCTTAATTAAATAAAACCTGTAGAAAGGTAAGTTTCTAATATGTGTTTCTATATACTTTATTAGACAGAACTTTATTACTATTACAAATGGTATATTGGTGATTAACTCTCAGCATAATTTGTCTCTGATTTTGTGGTAAATGGTGCTCAGAATATTTTGAATACTCATCATGTGGAATGCATTGTGGTACAGAAAAGGAAAAAATCAAATCTCTTCAAAATAACACCCTTTCTCAAATACGGCATTATGATGGTTAATGTGTCTGTCCACTTGGCCAGGCCGTTGTGCCTGTGTTTGTTCAAATCTTGCCTAAATGTTGCTGTGGAGGTATTTATAGATATGATTAACATTTATAGATATGATTACATGACTTTAAGTAAAGCAGATCATCCTCCATAAAGTGGACAGTCCTCATCCAATCAGTTGAAAGCCTTAAGAGCAAGAACAAATTTCCCATAGACGAATTCTGCCTGAGGACTTTAACAGAATCCTGCCTGGTTTCCAGCCTGCTGGTCTGCCCCACAAAATTTAAACTTGCCAGCCCCTACAATTGTGTGAGCCAATTCTTTAAAATAAATCTCTTCAGTGGATGGATGGGTGGATAGAGGGATTGATCAATCCTATTGGTCTGTTTCTCTGGAGGACACTGACTGACACAGGTATTAGTTCCTTAATCTGAGTGTGTCGTACACATGTACCAAGCAATAATTTTGAGGTTTAATTTGAAATAAACTGGCAGTCTCTATGCCAATAAATTTTCTTTTCTAAAATAAAAGTGTTGATGAATTTCTGAAGCAATATACTAATAGTGAAACATGTTTCTGCTTCTGTTGGCCATAATTTTTTTGTCTTTCAGGAACCATTAAGTTGGCATCTCCATTGAGGGAAAATATGCTAAGGAACAGAAAGGTTATTGGATTATTGCAGTGCGGGGCACCATATTCTATCAAGGACAGAATTTCATTTGCTATTACTTGGGTTGTGTTATTTAATTATCCCTGCTTTAAATTTCCCTTTTGTGTGCAAAACATATATCCCACATACATCTGATCAACTTTATAAAAACAATGAGTCTGGAAGTTGCTTATTTCAATCTGTAGACAATGCAATAATTCCAGAATTCCGACTGAGAAGAAAGTGCTGTTTTATATTTTTATGCTAGTAGAGGATGGCCTATTAAAAGTTAAGTCATTTGACTAGAGCAGTGGTCAGCAAACTCAGTCAACAGAGCCAAATATCAACAGTATAACGATTGAAATTTCTTTTGAAAGCCAAATTCTTTAAACTTAACTTCTTCTAACGCCACTTCTTCAAAATATCATAGACTCACCCAGGCCGTGTTATTTTATGGAAGAGCCACACTCAAGGGGCCAAAGAGCCTCATGTAGCTCTCGAGCCGCGCTTTGCTGACCACTGGACTAGAATCACTGCTATATGTGTGGCATCATGCAAGGTGCTATGGAAAATACAAAAGAAACATAATTTTCATCTTTACAAATAATATGTGTAAAATAAAAACAAATGTATAGGATATTAGTTTCTTCTGATGAAATAGCAATAAACTACTGAAGGAAAATAAATATATATATAATAGAATAAAATAAACTACTAAAGGAAAGTCTATCAAAGAATCATAGTCAATCCCGGTTGGCATGGCTTAGTGGTTGAGCATTGATCTATGAACCAGGATGTCACAGTTCAATTCCCTGTCAGAGCACATGCCTAGGTTGTGGGCTCAATTCTCAGTAGAGGACATGCAGGAGGCAGCCAATCAATGATCCTCTCTCATTGACATTTCTATTTCCCCTCCTCCCCTCGTTTCTTTGAAATCAATTTTTTAAAAGTAAATTGTAATTGAAAAATAATAAACAAGTAAATAAAATATTTCATAGAGATTGAGCAGGACTTTGGAGAATAGGCAAGAAGGAAAAAGGAAGGCATCCGAAAAGAGAATAATATGAACAATTTATTTGTTTGCTATTAATTTAGTTGTTTTATGAGGAGTGTAAAAAAGAAGAAAAGCAGAATAGGGAAAATATTGGGTGGAAGGTTATAAATATTGTATGTATCTAATGCTATGTAACAACCCAAAAAGTAATGGCTTAAAACAAACAAAAACAAACAAATAAAAAACAACAGTGATCTATTCTCACAGTTTCCATGGTCAGTAATTAAGAAGTATCTTGGAGCATCCAGGCTGGGAGCGGCCAGGCTCGGAGCAGCCGGGTCGGGTGCGGCCAGGCCCAGAGCAGCGGCTGCCAGGCTGGGAGCGGCCAGGCCCGGAGCAGCCGGGTCTGGTGTGGCCAAGCCCGGAGCAGCGGCTGCCAGGCTGGGAGCAGCCAGGCCCGGAGCAGCAGCTGCCAGGCTGGGAGCAGCCAGGCCCGGAGCAGCCGGGTCTGGTGTGGCCAGGCCCGGAGCAGCGGCTGCCAGGCTGGGAGTGGCCAGGCCCAGAGCAACAGCTGCCAGGCTGGGAGCGGCCAGGCCAAGAGCAGCCGGGTCTGGTGCGGCCTGGCCCGGAGCAGCGGCTGCCAGGCTGGGAGCGGCCAGGCCCGGAGCAGCCGGGTCTGGTGCGGCCAAGCCCGGAGCAGCGGCTGCCAGGCTGGGAGCGGCCAGGCCCAGAGCAACAGCTGCCAGGCTGGGAGCGGCCAGGCCCGGAGCAGCGGCTGCCGGGCTGGGAGCAGCCAGGCCCGGAGCAGCCGGGTCTGGTGCGGCCAGGCCAGGAGCAGCGGCTGACACGCTGGAAGCGGCCAGGCCCGGAGCGGCCGGGACCGGAGCAACCGGTCCCAGAGCAGCCGGGTCGGGTGCGGCCAGGCCTGTAGCAGCAACAGCCAAGTCCAGAGCAACTAGGTCGGGAGCGGCAGTGACCAGACCCGGAGCAGCTGGTTGTGGAACGAACCAGAGCAACAGAGGCCAGGCCCAGAGCAGCCAGGCCCGAAACAGCTCGCTCCTCGCCTGTCCCTGCCCACGGCTGCCTCTCAGACATGGCTGGAAACTTTTGCGGGAACTTGAGGGTCTGCTGAATTAAGTAATGAAGGCTTAGATCTGGATGTGTTGAGTTAGTATAGCGCTGGGGTGTTGATCTGTGAGTGCCTTGGGTGGGGCCTGGATGAGGCTGGTTGACCTATTTGGAAATGTCTTTTGTGTGAAGTGTATCATTGGGCATGTGGAGGTATTATTGATATGAGAAAATGCTAAGTAACAGATTTACTATCTGAAAAGGGATTTACTATCGGGGAAAGGGAGGGAGGAAGAGACTGAACATAAACTGTACACCTATGGATGAGGACAATGGGGGATGGGGAGGGGGCAGAGGGTGGGGTGGGAACCTGGTGGAGGGGGGAAGAAATGAGGAACCCTTGTAATAATATGAACAATAAAGATTGATTTAAAAAAAAAAAAAAAAAAGAAGAAGTATCTTGGTGAGACCTAATGAAATGATAGTCAAATCAGCTGATACAGTAGTCATCTTGGTGCTGAAGGCTCTGTTTTCACAGTGGTCCGCTCATATAGCAGAAGGCCTGTGTTCTCCTTCATATGAGCTCTTCACAGAGATGCTTGAGTATCCTCACGGCATGGCATCTGGCTTCCCCCAATGCTATTGATCCCAGAGGCTCAGCAGATCGGCAATGCCTTTATGACTCAGCCTTAGAAGCCACACGCTGTCATCTCTGCTGTATTCTAGTGGGTCCTACAAGCCACACACTGTCATTTCCGCTCTAATGGGTCCTTGTAAGTCCTTGTGGAAGCAAACCTGCAAGGACATGAATAACCAGGAAAGATCACTGATAGGCAGCTATCACACAGGCAGAACTGAGCATTATGAAATGACGTGGTATATTTTGCATCGTCCCATTGCTATGAGAATGTGACCCTGGGCTCAGCCTTGGGGTGGTGGCTTCCTGAACTGGATTCTTGACTGTCTCCACCTTTGGCAGTACTGTGGCATTGGTCTGAGAGCCACTCCTAAAGACCCTTCACACCCATCAGGGATTGCAAACTCCTTAATTCTCTATATTCCTCTTCTTAAGTTTAGAGGGGCTTAAGTCTGTTTGAAAATTGAGACAGGGGCCAGCCCTCTTGCATTCTGGAATAGGTTTCTTGTTCCCATATTGTAAAACTGTAATTAAAGAAAATTTTGGAAGAGGAAAAATGCCCACAAACTGTTGCTTCCCTATCTTTGACTGTAATTGGATCCTGCTATTTGCATTGACTACTATCATAAATACTTCCCCAGGTGTTAAGGATCTGATTGTCATTTTTAAAGATTGCATAATATTCCTTCAAATATTTAAAAATACTCAGTGAATATATCTAATATATGTGTGGCCAGTAGAATACTATTATATACTACCAGGGGGGCCATAAGTTGGTACAACCTTTTTAAACAGTACTTGATCAATACAATCTTAGTCTTGACCTTTAATCCAGCAATTGCATTTCAAGGATTTAACCCTAAAGCATTAGTCAAAGGTGTTCACAAAAATGTATCTCCATGGGGTTAGAAGCATACCCAACAACAGAGAATTGGTTAAATTGTACATACATTTGTATACAGCCATTTATAATAGTAGAGGCCCAGTGCATAAAAATTCATTCACTGGGGGGGGGGGGGGGGGGTGTCTCTCAGCCCGGCCTGCCCCCCTCTCACAGTCTGGGAGCCCTCGGGGGCGGGAGGCGACCCGGCGATCAGGAGAAGGTGACGTCCCCATCACACCTCTGCTGCTGCCAATGCCAGCAGCACAAGCCTCGGCCGGCCCTGGTTACCTGAGCCTCCGGCTGGCACTGGGCATCTGGGGGGCTGAGAAGACTGGGGGACTCTGGAGGCAGGTGAGCAGGGCTGAGGGCACTGACTGGGCACCACCATCTTTGAGGGCAGAAAGAGTCAATTAGCATATTCCCTTCTTAGTGGCTGTGGGCACCTCCATATTTGAGGGTGAGGCAGTCAATTAGCATATTCCCTCCTTATTAGATAGGATAAACCAATAATCTTCAAGTGTGTTTCTCCATGAGGAGAAATCTCTGGAACAAAAGGGAGACCAAGTATTTGGAAAATCCAATCCTCCTTTGCTTGATGTATTTATAGCATCTCCACATTTTCTTTGCTCTAAAGTCTATTTTATCTGGTAATGATGTAGCCAGTCCTGTCTTTCCAATAATATTTGAGGTATATCTTTCATCTTCTTAATTTCAGTCTTTTGAGCAAAGGCACCCCCATATTTATTAACCTTTAATCCAGCAATTGCATTGCTACAGCTTATTCTTTTGAAAATATTTCAGGGGTGATGGTAGTACATTTTAACTTTGAATCATAATGTATGGGTTCCTAGAACCAATTCAGTAAAGAAGAAAATATTTTTCACAAGCAGGAAAAAAATGCACAGCACACATATGGACACTTGATTTATGGCAAGGTAACTCTGCAACAAATGGGAAAATAATCTTATTTTCAATATTGTGGACCAACTGGATATCCATATAGATAAATATGAGACATTGACTTCTAGCTCACGTCATAAGCAAATGTCAATTCCCTGTAACTTGTAGACATTGTGGAAGGCAAAGAACACGACTAATATCGAATAATTTTATCATGATTTGGAATAAGGGGAGATTTCTTAAAGAGTACCAAAAAAAGAATGAGTCAAAAAAGAAATGATTGATAGATTTGATTGGATAATATAAAATTAAGAATATCTGTTCATCAATAGACACCATTAAAAGAGTCAAATCAAAACATTCTGGGTTATATTTGCAACCCATTTAACTGACAAAGGCCTATTGTAACATAAATATATCTGGAACTACTATAGATCAATTTTTAAAATGCAGTAATCCAAAAAGGAAAAGAGGAGACAGAAATGAACAGAATTTTCACTAAAAATCCATTTAAAAGGCTCATATATGAAATGATTCCATATTTCTTGTAATAGTGAAATGCAAATTAAAATTACAGTACTGTACATCCACCAAAATCATCCCAGTCAGGGCACATGCCCAGGTTGCAGACTTGATTCCCAGTAGGGGGTATGCAGGAGACAGCCGATTGATGATTCTCTCTCATCATTGATGTTTCTCTCTCCATCTCCCTTTCACTCTGAAATCAATAAAAATAAATAATAATAATAATAATAATAATAATAATATATGGGGAAATCCTTGAGCTCATTCGAATATGTTTTTTAAAAACTAGTAGTATGCATTGGCAACCATTTTTAAAAACATTTTTTTTTAATTTTTAAAAATATTTTATTGATTTTTCACATACGGGAAAGGAGAGGGAGAGCTAGAAACATCAATGAGAGAGATACATCGATCAGCTGCCTCCTGCACACCTCCCACCAGGGATGTGCCTGAAACCAACATACATGCCCGAGACCGGAATTGAACCTGGGACCCTTGAGTCCTCAAACCGACGCTCTATCCACTGAGCCAAACCAGTTTCAGCTAAAAAAATTTTGAATAATCTCTTTATATTTTGTATATGTTCTCCACATCCCTCTTATCAATTTTATATTAGTCTAAGCACAAAATAAATTTCATTATAAAGTGAGCTTTTTCTACATGACTTTTTGAATAAATACAATCACATTTCTCAAAACATAAAAAGCATACAATATTACATAACAAAAAGTATCCCTCTCATCCATGCAATATGTCATCTGTCCTTCCAGATCTTGTGCATTCATAAGCAAAATCATATATATAGATTTGTAAATGTCAACTTCGTGTGTGTGTGTGTGTGTGTGTGTGTGTGTGTTTTAATCCTCACCTGAGGATATTTTCCCATCGATTTTTAGAGAGAGTGGAAAGGAGAGGGAAATGTACATCGAATGGTTGCCTCCTCCACGGGTCCTAACCAGGGTCTGGGCAGGGGAGGAGCCTGCAACAGAGGTACATGACCAGAATCAAACCTAAGAACCTTTCATCCTCAGGCTGATGCTCTATCCACTGAGCCAAACCGGCTAGGGCAATGTCAATTGTTCTTTATACTTTCCCCCCTGATATTATATTTGCATATTTCCAGCGGCTATGAACCAATTTGTTATTTGGTGGACATCGCCCTCTTGTGTATAAAACTGAATCTGCAAATTTGTAAATCCTGGCCAAAAAAAAAAAGTGGTATGAATTTATATGAATATTCTTTCATGGATTACAGTCTACTTTTGTCCCTATAGATTTCCCTCTCCTAGAAATTTAATACAAACGGAATCATATAATATGAGGTTTTAGCATTTGCGACTTTCTTTTTTTCACTTAACTTAATGTGTGCAGATTCATTTGTGTTGTAGCATGTTTCAGTATTTCATTCTTTTTTGTTATTGAACTGGAGGCCCAGTGCATGACATTCATGCACAGAGGGTTGGGGGTTCCTCAGTCCAGCATGCACCCTCTCCCAGTCCGGGACCCCTCAGGGGATGTCCCACTGCTGTCCCAATGAGGTAGGAGAGGCTCCCACCACCACTGCTGTGCCGGCCAGCCATGAGCCCGGCTTCCTGTGGGAGCACACTGACCACCAGGGGGGCAGCTCCTGCGTTGAGCATATGTCTCCTGGTGGTCAGTACACATCATAGCGACTGGTCGTTCCGCCAGTAGGTCTATTTACATATTAGGGTTTTATTATATAGGATAATATTCCACTGTAGGGATGCACCACATTTTGTCAGTTGGTAGACATTTCCACTCTTGCTATTATAAATAATACTGCCACAAACATGCAATTGTTTTCCTTTCACAGTTGCAAAGAGAGAAGCCTTCTGAATTGAATAACTCAAAGGCTTATCACAGGAAGTAGGAATTGTCCTACTCAGGACGTCACTTTGCCCATCACCAACAACACTGCAAACACAGTGACAGCCACCGTACCCGAGGGCTCCTCACATCCCCAGTCACCCCAACCTTCACCTGAGGTCCTGTCATCTTCCACTCCAGTTCACCAACTCCAAAAATGACCGTCCTGTCACCTGTCAGTCTCCCACCTCTCTCCCTTTCCCAAACCTTTCTTCTGGTTCTCTGCACACTTTATTTTGACTTTATGCCAAATTCGCCTGGATGGAATGTGGGCTCCCCTGAGGATACCACTTCCCCAAATGCTTTCCTGTGGAGCTACTTCCTGTCATCCTCCAGGCCCTGGGAGGAGGAAGTGAATCCCCTTCTTCTGCAACATTGCTCCAAACGAGTTCTCCTTTCTCCTCCCCAAACCTGAGGATTTGGGAACTTTGGGCACCACCCTTCTTGTCACTAAAATCCAGTCACTCCCGTTCTCATTCAGTGGTCACCCCCTCTCACCCCTGTACAGCTCACCTTTCCTCGTCACCTCTTCTCCATTCCTTCCAACATTCTGGATGGTGTCCTTTCAGACTTTTATACCCTCCTGAGCAGTTCTGACAGCACACTAGCTCTTCTCAGTTTCTGAATTCCACCTGCTCTAGCCATCCCCAACCAAGTGTCCACCTAGATCTTGCAGAATTAGGTCAATTCACAAAACAAAACAAAAACAATTGGCAAAGATTACTTAATTCTTGTTACTATTAATAAAATTAAGAATTCTCTACCCACCGGAAAGAATAGCTTCTTATATCTGGACTGGAGATTTATTGTGTTGTTGTCTTGATGCTTGCTTGACCTGTGACTGAAATTTTAAAATTGAAAGTATAAGTGTTCTGTATGTATGTAATGCAGAAAGACCTTTACTATTCACTGTGTCAGTGTACAAGGTTTTTCCATTTCAGGATGTGATTGATAGGTTATACAGGGTTTTTTTAAAATTTGTTTTTATTGTTGAGAATGTTACAAATGTCCCCTACTTTCTCCCCATTTGCTGCACTCCACCAGGTTCCCACCTCACCCCAGGCCTTCACCTCACTATTGTCTGTGCCCATGGACTATGCATATATGCATATACGTCCTTTAGTTAACTAATCTCTTCCCACCCACCCCTAAACCCCATCCCTCTAAAATACATCCGTGTGCTTCATGCTTCCATGTCCACGGACCGATTTTGTTTGTCAGTTTATTTTGTTCCACGTGTGAGATTATGTGCTATTTGCCTTTCTCTGACTGGTTTATATCACTTAACATAATAATTTCCTGGCCTATCATGATGTCTCAAAGGGTAAAAGATCCTCCTCTTTTTTTTTTTTACAACTGCAGAGTATTCATTGTATAAATGTACCACAGCTTTTTTTAATCCACCCATCTATTGATGGGCACTTGGCTGTTCTTAGCTATTGTAAATAATGCTGCTATGAACAGAGGGGTGCAAATATTCTTTCTGATTGGTGTCTCGGGTTTCTTTGGATATGTACCCAGAAGTGGGATCACTGAGTCAAGGGCAATTCCATGTTCAATTTTTTGAAGAAATCCCATACTTTTTTCCACCAGCAGTGTATACTAGGGTTCCCTTTTCTCCACAACCTCACCAGGACTTGTTGTTTATTGATTTGTTGATGGTAACCATTCTGGCAGGTGTGAGGTGATTGATACCTCATTGTAGTTTTAATTTGCATCTGTCTGATTAGTGACCTTGAGCTTTTTTTTTTTTTTTTCATAAGACCCTCGGTCAGCTAAAAGTTCTCTGCCAAGGAACTCATTGCATGGGAGAACATATTCTTCAGTGATACATCTGATAATGGGTTAATTTCTAAAATATATAAAGAACTCACATAGCCGAAACAGGTTTGGCTCAGTGGATAGAGCATCGGCCTGTGGACTGAAAGGTCCCAGGTTCGATTCTGGTCAAAGGCATGTACCTTGTTTGCGGGCACATCCCCGGTAGGGGGTGTGCAGGAGGCAGCTGATCAATGTTTCTCTCTCATCGATATTTCTAGCTCTCTATCTCTCTCCTTTACTCTCTGCAAAAAATTAATAAACTATATTTTTAAAAAGAACTCATATAACTTATCAAGAGGAAGACAAACAACCCAATTTAAAAATGGACAAAGGACCTGAATAGACACTTCTCCATAGTGTATAGTTTTAAATGGTCCTGTTCAGATGGGCTGATAGGGGTAAATAAGCACTTGCATGGGCTGAAAGTTCCTAAAATTCCCAGGAATGAACAAACTTGTAAAACTTCAAGTGTGCTAGAATCTAAAGGGAAATAAAAGCATTCTTAACAAAATTAACAAGTAATGTTTTAAGAAGCCACGTTCACAAAATTTAGTGAATCTTTGGCAAACACGAATAGTTTAATATTTATTTTAATAAAACTATGTCTTCTCTGGCTTATCAGTTTTAACTATAATGCAAGCCTATATTCTATTCTATTTGGGAATGTTCTTCATAAATTTATATTGGTTTATTGATCAAATAAGTTAATATTACCGCCAGTTAATATTTAAGATTATAAAAAATATAAATTAGTGTTTGTTTATTTATTTTTGTTGATCTTCACCTGAGGATATTTTCCCACTCATTTTTAGGGAGAGTAGAAGAGAGGGGGAAAGACAGAGAGAACTATAAACACATTGACTGGTTGCCTCCTGCATGAGCCTGGGCTGAGGAAGAGCCTGCAACCAAGGTACATGCCCTGGACCAGAATTGACCCCAGGAGTGTTTGGTCTGCAGGCCAATGTTCCAAAAGAACCAAAAGAGCTAGGGCATAAATTAGTGTTTAGATAAATTGAATCATTATTCTGATTTTCAATAGTAGTTAAGTTTTATGACATGTGCTAACTTGATCATTTCTTTAGGTAATTTTGAACTTACATTAAATTAATTCCCAGATAGTCAGTGCATGCCTAAGTCATTTTTAAGTAAGAAATGATACTGGAACATTGATTAATAAATATAATTTTCAGTTTATATGCTTTTATTTTATATTTTAAATGCTACAAAGAGGCTATTTTTTTCTTGTGTCTGCTTATTTTGCCACTCTGAGACACCTTATTAAGGATGTGTACATCTGTAGAAGTTATGTGTATTCATGCGCTTTGCTAATCTGAAAAAATGCCAGTGCATGACAGTTAATAATTATCCACCCTCTAGTGTTCTGTGAAATCAAATTCCTTTGGTTAAAAGTTACTATTAATATAAATGATTGATACTATATTTAGGAGCAACCGTTTCAGAAAAATACAACTGTGTGTGTGCTTTTGCTTTCCAGGAAGAATACTTTTTTTCCCTAAAGCAATCATTCTCAGGGTTTTGTGGGTTTTTTAAAATATATTTTTATTGATTTCAGAGAGGACGGGAAAAGGAGAGAGAGAGAGAAAGGGAGAAATATCAACGATAAGAAGGAATCATGGATTGGCTGCCTTCCCACACTGGGGATTGAGCCCCAACCCTGGCATGTGCCCTTGATCAGAAAATCAAACCTGGGACTGTTCAGTCCCCAGGCTGATGCTCCATCCACTGAGCCAAACCAGCTAGGACTCTCAGGGTTTTTTGGTCTACAAATTCCTTTGCACCACATATTCATTAGCAATGTATGAGTAATTTAGTTTCTCTGTATCCTCACCAGCATTTGGTGTGTCATTATTTTCTATTTTAGTCATTCTGTTAGGTATAAAGTGATATATCTCATTGTGGTTTTAATGTGCATTTCTTTTATGACTAATGAAGTTACACATTTTTTCATGTGTTACTTACTATCTACACTTGGGGTGTCGAACTCAATCAGAGAAGGGGCCAAAATCTAAAATCCAGCCTAAATCGCGGGCCGATGGTTTACTGAACAGTCATAAACTGACAATGTCATAAACTGACAGCAGAGTGCAGTGATGACAGCGCGGTGCGGGCCACATTGCAAGGCCTGGCGGGCTTGATTTGGCCCGAGGGCCTTGTGTTTGACACATGTGATCTACACTAACGAAAGAGAAACATGCAAATTGACCATCCCTCCACTACGCTCACCAGCCAATCAGGAATAAGCATTCAAATTAACCCAACAAAGATGGTGGTTAATTTGCATACATAAGTGCAGAGGGAAGAGTGAATACAGCGTAACAGGGAGCCAAGTGCTACAAAAGGGAGCGAAGCAGCAGAGAAGGGAGTTTAGCAAAGCTCAGGAATACACATAATTTCTACAACTGTACATATCCTTAATAAAGTGTCTCAAAGTGGCAAAATAAGCACATTCAGTAACAGACCCTTCAGTCTGCAGGCCGACGCTCTATACATTGAGCCAAACCTGCTTTTGCTTTGGGGGAGTTTTTAAGTGATGAATTTAACTTCCTAAGTAGTTATAGAGCTATTAAAATGATTTATATTACATTGTTTGAGTTAGGGTAGTTTGTATTTTTCAAGAAATGGTCTATTTCATTTGTCAAATTGTTGTTTGTAGTATTCCCTTATCCTTTCAATGTTTTCAGGTTCTGTAGTGATAGATCTGTTTCATTCTTAATATTAGTGATTTGTGTCTTTGTCAGTTTTACCAGAAATTTGTCAATTTTATCTTTTCAAAAAGCCAGTTCTCTATTTTATTTTATTTTTTTTATGTTCCTTTCTTTTCACTTTCATTGATCTCAACTCTTACCTTTATTATTTCCTTCCTTTTGCTTACTTTGGGTTAATCTTTTTCTATGCTTCTGAGATGAAAGCTTTGATTGGAGATGATTCCTCTACCCTTTTTAAAAAAAATGTAATTTCCCTCTGAGTACTGTTTTATAATAGTTTTGTTTCATACATTTTAATATATTGCATTTTCATTGAGTTCAATGTACTTTTGTCTTGAGACCTCCTCTTTGACCCATAAATTATTTAGAAGTGTATTAATTTTAAGACATTCCTTGAAACTTTTAGTTATTAATTTCTAGTTTGATTCAACTGTGGTTGAAGGACACACTATATTATTTTAATTACTTTATATTTTTTTAGGTTTGTTTTATGGTCTATCTTGGTGTATTTTTGGTGGATTCTTCAAAAGAGCATATATACTTCTCTTTTTGTGGAGTGTTCTATAAATTAGATTCTGTTGGTTGGTGAGTTCTTATGCCCATCCTTGCTGAATTTGCATCCTTGATGAATTTCTGAATTTCTGCCTCATTATTCTACCAATTACCGAGAGATGCTGTAGTTTTCACCAATAATTGTAGATTTGTTGTTTCTTGTTTCAGTCTTTCGGGTTTTTTTTAAAAAAATATATTTTTACTGATTTCATAAAGGAAGGAAGACGGAAAAATAGATACATCAACGATGAATGACAATCATTGATCAGCTGCCTCCTGCGCGCCTCACACTGGGGACTGATTCCATAATCCAGGCATGTGCCCTGACTGGAAATGGAATCAAGACCTCCTGGTTCCTAGGTCAAGGCTCAATCACTGAGCAACACCGGTTGGGCTGCTAGTTTTTGCGTCGCATATTTTGCAGCTTTGTTGTTTGGTGCATACACATTTTGAAATTTTATGTTTTCTTGGTGGATTGACACTTTCATCAGTATAGAATGTTCCTCTTTTTAATTTTCTTTGTTCTGAAGTCTATTTTATCTGATAATAATATAGCCACTCCTGCTTTTTAAAAAAAATAAGATTTGAGGTATATCTTTTGCATCTTCTTAGTTTCAATCAGTTGAACAAAGGCAAACCCAAATTCTTTAATCATAGCTTTGGCTATGGTTAGTTCTTTTGAAAATATTTCAGAGTTGGTGATAGTTAAAATTTAACTTCGGATCATATTTGGATTCCTAGGATTATTTAATCTAAGAACCAAAGAAGAAAACATTTTTAAAAAGCAGGAAGGAAATTCACAGAGAACTTGAACTTTTAAGTTATAAAGAGTAAGGAAAGGCAACACTAAGTGATACACACACACACACACACACACACACACACACATATATACATACACACACACATTCAACAGGTACTAATTCATCCATTGATGTCATTTGGTGACCAATTATGAAGGGAATGTATTTAAGCCTTACTTATTTATTAAGAAAATGTTTTTCTTTAATTGAAATCCACTTACATGGCAAATAACCTACTTAGAAGAATTCTGAAAAAGATACATATATGTGATCATCGATATCCAGTGTTGTTCATTCCCATTCTTAGATGCAGATCAATACTGTTTTATTGTTGCAATGTAATAACCAACCTTTATTTTCCTAGGCTTTCACAAAACAAAATAACCATGCAATGAAGAGAGGCCCAGCATTCCTACTCTGTCCTTGATTAACTTCACTCCTTTCTGTTACCATTCAAGGACAAAATGCTGAGACAGTCCTGGCTCTTTGCAATCTTTTGTTCTCTGGCAATATCTCTTCCCTCCACCCCCGCCCCCCCCCCCCCCCCCCATTTGTACTTATGCAGTACAGCACATGCTGTTTGTTCTAGCACACTAAATCTAATGAAAAGAATTCTAGGCATAAACATAAGTATTTGCAATTTGAGATAGAACACTTACATGGTTTTACATTGTACAATAACATTCTTTTTTATATATATATAAATATATTTTATTGATTTTTACAGAGAGGAAGGGAGAGAGATAGAGAGCTAGAAACGTCGATGAGAGAGAAACATCGACCAGCTGCCTCTTGCACACCCCCCACCGGGGATGTGCCCACAACCAACGTACATGCCCCTGACCGGAATCGAACCCGGGACCTTTCAGTCCGCAGACCCGACGCTCTATCACTGAGCCAAACCGGTTTTGGCGGTTTTACGTTGTAACATTCTATTTCTGAGATCATGCTTAAAGCACTAACCCCTGGTAGTGTTGTTTTGACACTATTCCCCTTTACCCTTCCTCCTTATTAAAAAAACATTAGATTCCCCTTCCTCCAACTACTTTCTAACTTTTATGTTTATGATTCTTTGTGACAAGAATATTTAACACTTGAATCCAGAGCTCACTATATGTTGGGTGCCTTAGTAAACACCCTACATGCACTATCTTATTTAATTCTTATGACATTATTATAATAATATTATCCAACATAAAGTTGGGATAATATATGTTCATTGCACTTCACTTTATTGTGCTTTACAGATACTGCAGGGTTTTTATTTTTAATTTTTTAAAAATATATTTTATTGATTTTTAACAGAGAGAAAGGGAGAGCGATAGAGAGCTAGAAACGTCGATGAGAGAGAAACATCGACCAGCTGCCTCTTGCACACCCCCTACCTGGGATATGCCCACAACCAAGGTACATGCCCTTGACCGGAATCGAACCTGGGACCTTTCAGTCTGCAGACCGACACTCTACCACTGAGCCAAACCAACTTCAGCTTTATTTTTAATTTTTAATTGAGAGTTTGTGACAAGCCTGTGTGCAGCAAGTTTTTCAGTGCCATTTTTCCAACATTTACTCACTTCAGGCCTCTGTGTCACAGTTTGGTATTTTTCACAGTATTTCACTTTTCACTATTGTTACATTTATAATAATGAGTATTACATTACCATTTCATAAACTTAATTGATAAAACAGCAGCAGGGTTTGAGAAGATGAAAAGTTCTTTGAAAAAAGTTCTACTGTAGGTAAAATGTTATTAAAAAGCACCACATGCAATCATTCTTGAAAGGAAGAGTCAATTAATGGGCAAACTTCACTGGTTTATTGATGGCTTATTTTAAGAAATTCCCAGAGCCACCCCAACCTTCAGTGTCACCCCTCTGATCAGTTAACAGCCATAACATTGAGGCTAGACCCTCTGCTGGTAACTTGTTTAAGGCTCAGATGATGGTTAGCATTTTTTTTTTAACAGGAAAGTATTTCACAATTAAGGCATGTAATTTTTTTTTTTTAGACAGTACTATTGCAGACTTAACAGACTACAGTACCCTGTAAGCAAAGCTTTTATATGCACTGGGAAACCCAAAAATTTGTCTGACTCATTTTATTGCAATAATCAATCTATGGTGGCTCTCTGGACTGAACTGACAATTTATTTGAGGTATGAAGTATGCTTGTAATAATAAAAAGCTGAGAAAACTGATTTAAATAAGCTGTATAACATCTGCATTCACACAGGTAATAAGTTCTGTAGTCTGCACTGGAATCTAGGAGGCACAAGGTCCTTAGACTGTGCTGAAGGCACCTAAGACTGTGCAAATAATTAATGCTGATTATCTGCTCTTGAGAACAATGTAAACTTTTATTTAATATTTTATGGTTGAGGAAAAGCTACCAACCATGGCCTCTCTTCCTTATCTATTGGTTATTCGTGCACTTAAGGTAGCCTGCACTTAATTTGCTTACTTTTAGCTTATAAATTAAGAGGAAATATCATCTAAGTGTGAATCGAGGGTAAATAGAATGCATTTAAATATAACTGACATAAATAACGTAAACTCTAAAAATAAAAAAATCACACTAATGGGTACTTTTTCCTCCACAACAAAAAACTGAACCGTCACTTGGGATAACCATAATGTCGTCACGCCGTGACGTCACACCAGGAGGAGGCAGGATAAGGGTTAAGGCCAGCGCAGTCATCCAAGTTTCATCAGGCGGCACCAAAGCTGGGAGAGTTCTCAGCGAGCGACGCAGGGACAAGAAGACACCGCGGCGGAGGGCACCGGGCGGTTAAGAACACGTGGAAGCCCGCGCTCGCGTCCAGCCCACGGATGCAACACACAAGCCTAAATCTAAGCCGCCACGCTCCGCATCCAGGCCCCGCCCACTCACCTCGGAAGGGGCGTGGCCACGAGGACGGCTTGGGGAATGCGCATGCGCCTTCGGAATCCAGTCACTTCGCCAACTATCAATCTCGCGAGGGTTGAAAGTCAGCGGCATAGGTAAGTGTTCTGGATCCCGGCGAGATCGGTGATCTCGACCCAGGAAGGCGACGCGGCGAGTCTGTTTTCTCGCCTCGGTCGCGTTTTGGCTTTCTTTTCCCCTTTCGCTCCACTCTCCACCCTCCCGTGAACCAGCCCGCCTTTCCTGACCTCCGTGACCCGGTGGCCCCGCCCACCCCCGTCGACGTGATTCCCGCCGTGAGGTCAGCCGCGGCAGAACCACAGCCCGGCGGAAGCGGAGGACGGCGGGAGCGGTGCTCGGCTCGGCTTCCCCGCGGCTCCCGGCGCACGCACGGGGCACTCGGAGTGCCTGCTCGTCCCTCCCGTTATTCCTCTGCGACGTAGCCAGCCAGGCCGCGGCCTCCGCCTCCTCCCCGCGGCGCCTGGCCCCCAGCGGCTGCGGGTGACGCACACGGAACATCATGTCGTCCTCGGCCGAGCCTCCGCCGCCCCCGCCTCCCGAGAGCGCGCCTCCTAAGCCCGCAGCGCCGGCCGCCGCCAGCAGCAGCGGGAGCGGCACCAGCAACAAAGGCGGCCCCGAGGGCGGCGCGGCCCCGGCGGCTCCCTCCGCGGCCGGCGCCGGCCCCGCGGACTCGGAGATGGAGGTGAGTGTGCCCCGGGGAGGGGGCGCAGCGGGCAAAGGAGGAGCTGGTTCCCTGCGCGCGTGTTAGTATCGGACCCTCTGCACCCAAACTCGGCCGCAGGCCTTTGGACCAGGGACGATGCTTCCACCTTCGATGCCTAACCTGCCGGGTGGGCTGTGGCTTTTTGGCAGTTCACTTTTTTTTTTTTAATTTTAAGCGAATCTTGCCAAATCTTTCAAGACTCTTAGGAAACAGATGTTCTTGGTTACTGAGGCGGAGAGGGGGACCTTCCCGTTTGTTTGCCCCAGGACTTCCACCCTTCCCTCCCCATCTCGGAATCGGGGTTTTAGTTTCACTAAACTTGGGGGGAGGGCGAGAGCGCGTCCCCTTGGAAGTGAGGGGTGGAAGCGGAGTGGGGGGGAGCGGTGAGCTTAAACGCTGCGCATCGTCGGATTTGGGCCTCTTTTTTTCTTAATCCCGGCTCCTGCGGGGGCGGTGTCTGTTCTTTCTGGGGAGAAAACAATGGCGAGAGCTGGAGGGCCCAGGGCGCAGTGGGGATGAGCGAGGCGCAGCTGCCCCGGTGGAGGGGATGGTGGCCCCTCCCAGGCTCCGTTCCCCTTAGGGAGGGAGACGACCGAGCAGTGGCAGCTGTCTTGAACCCCCAGTCTAATGTGCAGGGGGAGTGGATGGGTGGGGGAATGAATTAGAGGGGGGAGTGGATGGGTGGGGGAATGAATTAGTAGGTCAGGGTCGTTTGGGTTGGCTTTCAATCCAGCTCAGTTCCTCCTTTGGGGCCTTAGCCTTTTTTGGGCGGGTTGGGGGGCGAAGGGCGAGGGGTTGGTACAGCTTTGCTGAGCCTGTCCTCTGGGTAGGTGTTGGCCCGGGGATGGTGAGAGTCCTGTGGGGGTTGGGGGGGGGGGGGGGGACACGGAAAGATTAGGGAGCGCCAGGCGGGTCTCTTGGGTGTGCTCCAAGGTTGTGCGATGCCTGGGAACAAAGTGCTTCTTCCAAATTTTATTCTTGGCCTTCAGTCTGTGTAGGCTTTAAGCCCAAAGATTTCTGGGATTTTTCCATCCTCGGATAGACAGCATGAAGGTAATGCTGTTCTTTAAAATGAACCTTGCTGCAGAGTTGACACAGTAAGGAACCGGTAGCGCGATTTACCATTGGAAGCATTTGGGGCAATAGTTCATTGGGTCACCAAAGGTCCAGTTTGGGGTGGAGTAACGTCGTGTTACTAGTTTTTGTTTTGTTAATCCTCACCCGAGGATATTTTTTTCATCGATTTTTAGAGAGAGAGGAAGAGAAACACATTGATTGGTTGTCTCTTGCACGCGCCCTGACCGGGCCCCTGACCGGGGCCCAGGCAGGGGCAGAGCGTGCAACCGAGTTGCGTGCCCTTGATCAGAAGCAAACCGGAACCCTTTGGTCCACAGGCGGACGCTCTATCCACTAAGTCATACTGGCGAGGGATGTGTTATTTTAAAAAGAACTTTTAGTGGTTTGGTAGGTTTTAATGGAATTGGACACCTGATGTTATGTAGTTTTCAGTGATTTGAGATTTGCCTCAAATTCTTTTTTTTTTTTTTAAATATATTTTTATTGATTTTTTACAGAGAGGAAGGGAGAGGGATAGAGAGCTAGAAACATCTATGAGGGAAAATCATCGACCAGCTGCCTCCTGCACACCCCCCACCGGGGATGTGCCCACAACCAATGTATATGCCCTTGACCGGAATGTACATGCCCTTGACCTTTCAGTCCGCAGGGCGATGCTCTATCCACTGAGCCAAACCGGTCTTAGCTGCCTCAAATTCTTATCTATTGATTCCCCTTTTTTCCCCCTTTAAGGTTTTAAATGGTTCTTTTGGATTACAAGGGCTGTTTAATCTGCTCCATGGCTTAAGGGGGGTTGAAAATCTGTGACCCTGAAATAGTGTCTATCTAAATGAGCAAGTCTTTACAAAGTGATATTTATAGTCTTCATTAGCTTCTCAAGAGGATCTATCATTCAAATTTTGGAATAACCAATGTCTCACTAGAGATCTTACTTAAACATCAGGAAATAGTAATTTAAAGCCTAAGCTAAGTATTTTCAGTTGCTGTTTTTAAAGTTGAATTAAAGTTAGTATGAATATTGATCTGATAACAACTACCATATAAAGTCAGTGTTGTTTTTTTTTCTTTGCCCAATGGGAAAATAGAACCTGTCATAGAACCTTGGTCTGGCTCTGAAACTGACCCTTTTCCAACATGTGTCCTGTCATATTCTTTTAATAAAGATAGTTAATTTTATTTACTGGAGAATGACTTAGTTATTTCTAACTTCTCAGTATAGGAATATTACTAATTTTTTTATTAGTCTTTCACTAATGGTTTTTTTATATTATAGTGTGATTTTTTTTTGTGTGTGTGTCTTTTAAAATAAATGTACCTTCAGTATTTTTTTAAAACTGAATTTAGAAATCATTGAGGTTTAGTGGTAAAAACCAGGTTTTAGCATAAATGTGTTATAATTCCTGACAATAATGTTTCATAGTTGAAAAAAAAATTATGCCCTTTTCATTTTTGAATGTAGAATATAAAGCAGGTGTTTTTTTTTTGTTTGTTTTGTTTTTCTGACAATGCTGACTTTCCCAGAAATAGTTTTTATTTTTAAATATGCTTTTATTGAGTTTTAGAGAGAGGGGGGAGGGAGGGAGGAACATCTATAAGAAACATCACATCTATCGACTGCCTATTGCACGGTGCCTGCTGGGGATTGAGCCCACAACCCAGGCTTGTGCTCTGACCGGGAATTCAACTGTGGTTCATAGGTGGATGCTCAACCATTGAGCAACATGGGCTGGGCCTTGTGTTGTTTTAAAAATATAATAGATGATTGGAACTTTGCAGTGTAGAAGTTACTACTGTATTTTTTTAATGTGGTTTGTGGCATTTTTAATGTCAGGATGAATACATTTATAAGAGGAGCACATTTATTACCAATTTAGAAATCAGACTGTGTTCAATTTAGACAACATGAAAATTTTTTTGCAATATTCTACAAGATGGAAACCAGGGTGACTAAATAATACCACTTCCCATGTGTACATTTGTATAGTAGCATAGCTGATACTGCAATTTTGTGATTACAGTAGAACCTTGTTTCTCGAACTTAATTCGTTTCAGAAGGCTGTTCGAAAACTGAAGCATTTTCCCCCCATTTATATATATAATAGAGGAATATGCAAGTTAGCTGCAACACTGTAACATCAGGACCGAATAGCAGGGACCTGAGGTGCATGGCGCCTGGCCTGGCCAGGGCGAGGGATCTCAGGCCGTGCTCCCCACCCTGTAGGGCTTGACAGGGGAACCTCAGACCAAGCCCCTTTCCCTTCAGGGCTTGATGGGGGAACCTCAGGCCCTGCCCCTCACCCCAGCGCCCTGAGAGAGGCGTGACTGGTCATTTTGCCTGAGAGATGCATGACTGGTCATTCAGATATAAGCATGAAAGGGTTGTCAAGTTGAGAAGGAATTGTTCAGGATGGGAGATGTTCGAGAATTGAGGTTTGACTGTAAAAGGAAACATTTTCTTCACTTTTTATACTGTTTAACTTGATTTCATAATTTTTTATTAGGAAAAGAAACAGATTTGCTGAAGATAATTTTGTTCTAGAATGTTGTAGATAATAATCTTTGTTTTATTCTTGTCAGTATCTATACTGTTTACATATATGGGTTAATATATTGGTTGTATCATTTTGGTGTTTCATCCCATCAAGTTTTCCTAGAAGGTTACTAATAGCCATTTAATTATCTAGGAAGTTTGGGACAAGAATATATTACTTAAAATGTGTTTTGGGCAGAAATTAGTCTAATAATGGTGTGTTGACTATTTTTGAAAAACAATCCACGATTTTTCCCTCCTACCAGGGAGTATTTGATGATGCATCTCCTGGGAAGCAAAAAGAAATCCAGGAACCAGATCCAACCTATGAAGAAAAAATGGTATGTTCTAGGTTATATGAATGGAGTCTATAATAATAACTTTATATTAAGTGATTAACTATACCCAACTTCAGTTCTGTTTTTATAATTTAGGCATAGATAGCCAATCGAAATGTATACCATGGGATTCTGTAACTTGTATCTTATTTGCCCATATAGAGCAAATACAGAAGTCTTACATGCATTCACATAATACTATGTAATTATATGGATTATATTAAAACCCCCTTTATTTTAAAATTTCGCATCAGTGACATGAGTTAAATAAAGACCAGAGACACTGTTATTAAGTAAAAGAATATAAGCTCATTGCTCATAACATTCGGTAAGCATGGGATCTTTACAAAAGAGGACATGATGTTATAATTGAATCCTTGAAAGACCCAGGTCACATTTCATATACTCTAGGAAACTTTTATTGTATGTCACTTAACCAGTACGTACAAAAAGCATTAAAATTTAAGTGTGTGTGTACTTGTATCTGTCCCATCTCCTTTATTTGTTGTCAAACTTATTTAAAGAAAAAGAGATAGTTGCCAGCTCTACTTTTCCATTCATTCCTTTAACTGTCACAATTTAGATTCTGTTATTAACGCCATGTTAGTGATTCTAATTGCCATTTCTGTAGCTTAATTTTAGTTTCATTCCCCCTGATCTCACTTGACTTTAACATTATTAACCATGCCTCAGAAATTTTTACTTGCCTTGAGAGAGAGCCTTTTGTCTTTGCTGCTATCCTATTTATTTTACTTTTCTTCATTACTTTCTGAACATTTCTTCTTAGACATTTTTTATTCTTATCATTGGTTTTCAAATGCCGTATTTATTTGTAACCTAAATGCCTACAACCATTTTACCTCTGAACATTTAATACCTTCTGATAGTGTTAACACTATAATGAAAACTTCATAAAGAGACAAAGTACCTTTTCTGATAGACACACAAAATTGTTTGTTGAACAGCTACTTAAGATGATATGCAAAAGAAGTGAAGAATACTTATTCAGTGATTTGAATAATGTAAAATAGTTTTTATCTTAAAATGGCTAGGTTTTAACCAATCTAAATTTATTTCTAGGGCGTATTTCTCTTGATTCCAAACAATTACAATAATTGAATAGTGTTTTTTTTAGACCCAGTATCTTCTAGTTGTATGTACTTGGCTTTTCTTCGATTGTATATGAATTAAGAAAACTGTCATTTTTTGACTTAACGAAACATTTTCACTATGTGCCTTGCTGATAGCAAATTGGCCTTCGGTTTTTATATTGATGTGATTTTTAAAAAAAATTACATAGCTTTTACAATGTAGTGGTATATGGATGTCTCTAGTGTTTACTTGCTAGGTAAAATGTCTTTGTAATTCATTGTAAAACTGATATTAAAACAAAACAAAACTGGTTTCTCTATTGTTGCTCTTGTTTCCCCTTTGTATTTATTTATTTTTTTTTTTTAATGTGTTTTTATTGATTTCAGAGAAGGGAGAAGGAGATATACAGAAAGATCAATGATAAGAGATAATTATTGAGCGGCTTGCTTCCTGCATGCCCCCCAATGGGGATCGAGCCCACAACCTGTCCATGTGCCCTTGACAGGAATTGAACCCAGGACCCTTCAGTCCATAGGTGGACACTACATCCACTGAGCCAAACCTGCTAGGGCTCTTGTATTTTATTTGCCTATATCCCCTTTTTAAAACCAGAATACTAGTGTGTCTGTAAAGGGTCTGTTGTCTAATGACTCCAGATTTCATTGTTTATTTTTATAAAAAACTTGATTTCAAGGATCCTAAATTTTTCTGTTCAAATTCTTTCATTCTCGGTGTGACACTAGGGACTATTGAAAGTGACAGATGTTAGATATGAAAGGAAGAAATAGTATTAAGAACTGCATTGTGTTAATGAATAATTAACTTAATAGGTGTTTTTCATGCTTGATACCTTTTTAACATGTTAAGTGCCCAGCCTGTTTTGTCTTCCAGACGGAAAGTATAGTGTTAGTCACTGGTGGCTGACTGGGCGCTTAACGTAGGGGTGTCAAACTCAATCAGAGAAGGGGCCAAAATCTAAAATCCAGCCTAAATCGCGGGCCGAATGGTTTACTGAACAGTCATAAACTGACAATGTCATAAACTGACAGCGGAGTGCAGTGATGACAGCGCGGTGTGGGCCACATTGCAAGGCCTGGAGGGCTGGATTTGGCCCGAGGGCCTTGTGTTCGACACATGTGGAATTCCTCAGACTGGCACAACCTAACTGATGAATGACGAATGCCTTTTTCTCCACTTCTGAATAAGTTCACTTATATTACATTATGTCTTTTAATTTTGCATTTGCTATTTTTGGTCAGCTCTGTTGAAGTATAATTTTACAGAACAGTTTTAAGTTCTTAATTCAGTAAGTTTTGGCACACATTTGTAGTCATTTAACCACCACTACAGTTATGATGTAAAACAGTTCCATCATCTCAAAAAAGTTTGCTCCTGTTCTCTTCCTCTTGCTACTTCAGATCTGCGTTCTATCATTAGTTAGAATTTTTTAAAAGTAGAGTCATACAGTATATATATAGTCATGTGATTGGTTTCTTTTATATAGCCTAAAGCTTCCGAAGTGAATCTATGTTGTTGCATGTATCAGTAGTTTGTTTCTTTTTATTGCTGTGTTCATTGTATGGAGACTTGTTAAAACTTTGATTTCTGAAGTTATATTAATATTCTGACAAAATGGGTCTTAATGTTTTTTGCAGCAAACTGACAGAGCAAATAGATTTGAGTATTTATTAAAGCAGACAGAGCTGTTTGCACATTTCATTCAGCCTGCTGCTCAGAAGACTCCAACCTCACCTTTGAAGATGAAACCAGGGCGCCCACGAATAAAAAAGGATGAAAAACAGAATTTGCTATCAGTTGGCGAGTGAGTAATGGTTTATATTTCGTAGTTGGACTCAGATTTATTTTTTATAATCTTCATTAGAAGCTTAAAATCATTTCATTAAAAAAATTGTTATAGTTCTGTTATTTATTTGGCCCCCATTGGTTTGGACAGGATATAGTCATAGATGTATAAATTTAAAAAAAATACCTTTATAATGCCTTATTTTTTATAGCATTATACTGTTTGAGGATTGCAACAACTATATTGAGTAGGGAATTCAAATTTTATGCCATTCCTTGGAGAGGAAACAAATGCAGAGGTTAAGTTTTTGCTGGTCTGTGGAATATTATGATTTTTGTCACAGCAATTTGTTTAAAATTTTTATTACATGCTTACTTGTCTTTACATAATTGATGTATCAAAGTATTGCTCAGAGTGTGAAATAACTCTTATGTTGCATTTATTAATTTCGCTTTAGAATTTTTGTGCTAGTTGGATAACTAAGATGTTTAATTAGTAATGATTAATAGATATAGGGCAATCTTAGCTCCCTAGATGGTTGTATGAAAAATGAAATGTGATAAGTAAGGAATGGAAATACTCAAGATTATCTAAAAGAGGAAGTTACAAACTGTTATCCACCATCTTAAACTTAATACACAATTTACAGAAATATGGGAAATAAGATCTCTGTCTTGAAGGGATTATCATCAGAAACCATAAGCATAAAACCTAATTTTATCTGAATTTTCCACTCATCTAATACATTTTGTTCCTTAAATTGTATATAACCAGAATGCTATTGTTTTAATAATTATACAACTTCGAAAGAGAGAACTTTATACTTCAAATGTATTTAAATTGTTTCAGACTTAAGTTTGCAGCTGTTTAAGTGGCATCGGTCTCATCCTCTAGAAATATGAACTATAATGGATATGTAATAGAGTAGTAAATATGGTGTCATGAAAAACACTTCTATTAAGATGAGATCTAGGTATTCTGTAGTAAATATAAAATTACTTACCTTGGTCTACTTGTTAGGGCTATTAGGAAAAGGGCACTTTCAGTTAATAGATTTCTTCTCTTCCCTTGTTAGAAATTAATCTGTAAATTAGATTTAGAGGTCATAATAGTGGCATAATATGCAATTTTCTAATTTAAGTAAAAACATTTGGAAGTATAAAGGTATAAAATTGTATGCTTCAGAATTGGGCAGTAACTAGTTTTGCTAACCTAAAATTTACTTAATTTCTTAAGCCCTTTTAGGGATTAAGAAATCTGGCAATATTATGAATTAAGGAAATTAGTTTGTAAAGGGGATGTATCTGACTCTTGGGATATTGAATCTGGGGTTGTACATTCAAAAAGCTTTGAGTAATTCTGATCAGTCTGTGGTTGAGAGTCATTGCTTAAGTTCCTATGTGTCTATTCTGCATATTCTGCAGCTTTGGGTGAAAATTATAGTTTTAAAAATGTAATTTCTGGAACTACTTTTTTCTGACAAAAATACATAAAAAGGTAACTTTGAAATTATGAGGTTTAACTGACTACATATTTCCTTGGAAATAAATTAAAATATTTAAGTTTATCTGTTCTGGTTAACTCAAGGTACTACTTTGTTTTAACAATTCCATATTTTAGAAAACTGTAAAACATTTCCAGTTTAAGTTTACTTAATATTTCTATTGTTCACTTAAATGCTATTCTTTTTTTTTTTTTTAAATATATTTTATTGATTTTGTACAGAGAGGAAGGGAGAGAGATAGAGAGTCAGAAACATCGATGAGAGAGAGTCATCGATCAGCTGCCTCTTGCACACCCCCTACTGGGGATGTGCCCGCAACCAAGTACATGCCCTTGACCGGAATCGAACCTGGGACCCTTCAGTCCCCAAGCCGACTCTCTATCCATTGAGCCAAACCAGTCCCGGCTTAAATACTATTCTTAATTATTATGGGTCTTGGTCAGCCAACTTAATTGTTAACGTTGAAATAGTTGCATCTAGTTAAAATTACAGTCAAAACTCATAACGCTTTGTTTTATTTTAAACTTAATAGCTATAGACACCGTAGAACCGAGCAAGAGGAGGATGAAGAACTATTAACAGAAAGCTCCAAAGCAACTAATGTTTGTACTCGATTTGAAGACTCTCCTTCATGTATGTATCACAAACTTAATTACTTGATTTTTAGAAAACCCCCCCTCCCTTTTTTTTGTTTTGTTAATTCTCACCTGAGAATATTTTTCCATTGATTTTTAGAGAGAGTGGAAAGGAGGGAAAGAGAGAGAGAAACATTGATGTGAGAGACACATCGATTGGTTGCCTACTGCATGTGCCCTGGCCAGGGCCAAGGTACATACCCTTGACCTGATTCAAACCCGGGACCCTTTAGTCCTCTGGCCAGTGCTCTATCTTCAGAGCCAAACTGGCTAGGCCGAAAACAAACCCTTTTCAGACATCCTTTGGTTAATGTTTTGGATTTGTCTTTGCTATAATTTATAAAGGGAATGTTTAGTAGTCTTTTGAAATTTACTCATGAAATAAACTTCAGATTTTTTTAAATGGAAATGATAGTATATAGTGATAGAGGTACTAATTTCAAAGGGGCATAAAATGCCATTGTGTTAATTGTTGCCTGAATGAATATGTAACACTAGAAATAGTTTTTGCCTTATATATTTATCCCAGATAAGAAAACTAATATGTAAAAGAGGGCACTTGCAGACCTTTGCTTATTCATCTTTTGGTTTTGTTTTGATTTGTTTTAAATTTTTTTCTGAAATAAGTTATTAATGGTTTTCCAAAAGAAAACATGGTTAACCAGCTTTTAAATGTTACTGGTTTATAATCTTGATTTGTTCAGTAGCGTAGAAACTTCCATTTGCCTTGTATTCCCCCCTCTCCCCTTCTTTTGTCTTATTTGTATGATCACAGTAGTTGTGGCAAAAAAAAAAAAAAAAAAGAATTTTATAGATATATGTATGTGTGTGTGTGTGTGTGTGTGTGTGTGTGTGTGTGTGTATATATATATATATATATATATATATATATATATTTCAATATAGGATATGCTGTTTGGATTTTTATTTTATTTTATTGTTATTAACTTGAATTCTTTCAAAATTGAATTTGAGGCAAGACAAGATCTGGTTAGAAATTCAGCAATTGCCCTAATTGGTTTGCCTCAGTGAATAAAGCATCAGCCTGCAGATTCAAGGGTCCGAGGTTCGATTTCATCAAGGGCATGCACCTTGGTTGCAGGCATATTCCCAGTAGGGGGTGTGCAGGAGGCAGCTGATCGATGTTTCTCTTTCATTGATGTTTCTAACTTTCTTCCCCTCTCTTTTCCTCTCTAAAAAAATCAATAAAATATATTAAATTGCTGATTTTTTTTTTAAATGTAGTGTGTACTTTCACTTTTTAAGAGGGGTTTATAGAGTACCCAGTTTTCATTTCTTTTCATGAAGCTAGAGGCCAGAGACTGTTGTGTGGTATAAGAGAGTAGGAAATTGAATTATTTGGGTTATTTCTTTCTCATATTCCTACATTTAACATTGGTTAGCTTTTCATCCTGAAATAGTGTTTCTCGAAAGAGGATGGGGGTACTGAATGTACTAATTTTTTTTAAATCAGGTGATTGATACACACACACACACACACACATATATATTTTACTTGGAAATAGGGGAAGGATATATGGTAAACCCTGAGAGATTGTCTCTCTTTTTTTTTTTTTTATCCTCACCTGAGGATATCTTTATTGATTTTAGAGTGACAGGAAGGTGGGGGTGGAGGGAGAGAGAGAGAGAAAGACATTAGTGCCCTGACCGGGGATTGAACCTGCAACCTTTTGGTGTGTGAGATGATACTCCAAACAGCTAAGCCACCCAGCCAGAGCGATAGTATTTCTTTGTAGGAACTATTGGAAAAGTAACTTAAAAAGGTAAAAGAAAAGCAGTCTTTTTATTTCCTATTTTCCCTTAGTTAAGAAAATAAAATCCTCTGAGAACCTCTATTTGGATCATCATAAAAAGGTAAAAAATACTTGGTTAGAAACATTTGTGATGACATTAAAAAAGGAAATAAGAGCCTCCAGGACCAAATACATGCAGGAACTAAGTGATTGGGGTGGGTATTGTGTCTACAGTCATGTTTCCTACAACTGGTTATCTTTCCTACCCATCTATTCCTGCTTCACTCAAGACCACAGCCACTGCCTCCAGGGACTTGCAAAATTGGAACTTTCAAATTTCCCATACTAAAATCTAGTAAAGAAAAAGTAAAGACATGTTGGCCCAAGTTAAACTTCTGAGTATCAGATGAAGGGTACTATCTATATTTCTTGTCATGAAAATGTGCATTGTGTTTTTTGTTTTTAGATGTAAAGTGGGGTAAACTGAGAGATTATCAAGTCCGGGGATTGAATTGGCTCATTTCTTTGTATGAGAATGGAATCAATGGTATCCTTGCAGATGAAATGGTATGTGTTTGGTAGTTTTTTAGAAGGTTTTATTTTGTAATTTTAAATTTATACCATTATGTTTGTAAAAGTAAAGACAGTATAACATAGTTTTTTTTATTACAATATGGAAATTTAGCAAAATAATTCACCGACAAACTGATATACTAAGCAGCTTCCTTTTGTTGCATAAAGTGGGATCTATATTTCAGTTGTGAGGAATTATTATCTATGAAAGTAATACTTTAAAAAGTATATTTTGAGAAACATGCTTTTTGGTTGACTTTTGTAATGTAATGATTTTGCCATTTCTCCCCACTTCTGTAGAAAGCAGGTGAGGTCATTGAATGTTTAATTCATCATCGATAAATGTTTTTTCCAGGGGGGCAGTTGTGCAGTTCCATCTCATAAAACATTTGATTTATTGTTTCCTTACTAGTTATGTAGTGAATGTTTAAAATCATTTCCATATACCTGTAGTGATAAAACATTTACTTATTTGGAGAAAGTATGGAGTCAAAAGAAATGTGTTTCTGTAGCTCTGTTTGATGACCTCCTTCATAGACTTGTAAAGATTAAATGACATAACAATCATAAACTTGACACATATCAAACCTTTGCCATTTGTTAGCTATTAAAAACACATAGCTTTTCTTTTAAATGTATATGTCAGAAAGTATAAATATGGAAGTTGTTTTTTATTGTTTTTAATTACTTTGTGGTTATTTTGAAATCTTTTAGGGCTTGGGAAAGACTCTTCAAACAATTTCTCTTCTTGGATACATGAAACACTATAGGAACATTCCTGGCCCTCACATGGTTTTGGTTCCTAAGTCTACATTACACAACTGGATGAGTGAATTCAAGAGATGGGTACCAACACTTAGATCTGTTTGTTTAATAGGAGATAAAGAACAAAGAGTAAGTTTCTAATGTTTTTGATATCAAAAGAATTTGGATTTAGATTTGGTGCAGAGGGAATAGCTAGAGGAAGGGTAAAAGAGCAGACGTCTATAATAAACTTGGTCTTTATAAATATTAGTAATTTACAAGTGTAGTATTGCCTTGGGGGTTAAGAATCATATTGGAGAAAGGATCTATGGACTATAGAGAGCTATGAGAATATAGTTGTTTTTCCTGCTTTGGGGGGTGATTGTATAAAATCAAAGGCTGTATTCTCATTCTAGAAGTATTTTCTTGTTTTTTAAAAAAGTTAAGTGTGTGAGGTGGTTGGAAATGTAAGGAGTCAGTTGTTTGTATTGGAGCATATAATGTTAATAGTCATAAAATAGTAATTTTTAAAAAATGGACTAAGTCAGTTATAGTAATTTGGATAGTTGGTATTATAGCTACAGAAATAAAATTAAAATGTTTATCAATTGACACATCCTTTTAGAAGAAATGGAAATAATACTGTTAAAAATATAAACCTTAGATTTAAAAATTTACTCAACCTGTACTGAAAGATTATATACTTAATTAATTTTGTTTTCCCTGTATTTGGTTATCAGTGATGATTATTGATTTTTTTCTCCCCCCACCCTTTATAGATACCTTGTTTCCCCGAAAATAAGACAGTGTCTTATATTAATTTTTTCTCCCAAAGTTGCGCTAGGTCTTATTTTCAGGGGATGTCTTATCTCTCCATGCACTAGGTCTTATTTTCGGCGGATGTCTTATTTTCGGGAAAACATGGTACTTTGAGTATTTTAAGTTACTAAATTGGTTTTTAGGTTTTGGAGCCCAATTGTTTAACTGCTATTTGCTTCACTTTTCTTACTTGTAAAATGAGAATAGTAATAACAATGTATTACTACATTCCATAAACATGAAAGGCATGGAAATGCTTACTGCAAACTATCCTTTAGTCCACTGTCTTTCTGTATGTCAGGCCCATCCCCCTTTTTCCTAAACCTGTCTCCTAAGAATTTCAGGACCTAGTGGAATCTGAGAAAGAAAACATTTTAAGAGTTAGTTTGTTGAATTTTGCACTGATTAGTATTGTCAGTTGTTTTTTACTAAATGGCTTCGACACTTAACTGATTAATGAAGTTAACTTTAGTGATAAGAAAGCTGGTTCTAGATGACTTTTTTTTTTTTTTTTTTTTTTGTCTTGCTACACAGGCTGCTTTTGTCAGAGATGTTTTATTACCAGGAGAATGGGATGTATGTGTAACATCTTATGAAATGCTTATTAAAGAGAAGTCTGTTTTCAAAAAATTCAATTGGAGGTACTTAGTTATAGATGAAGCTCACAGGATCAAAAATGAAAAATCCAAGGTAATGATATTTAGATGTGAAAATCATTTGTGCTATTATTTGATCAACATGCAGAATATACTAATGATGATCTTGGTTCTTTTAGTTGTCAGAAATAGTCAGGGAATTCAAGACTACAAATCGACTATTACTAACTGGAACACCTCTTCAAAACAACTTGCATGAGCTCTGGTCACTTCTTAATTTTTTGTTGCCAGATGTCTTTAATTCAGCTGATGTAAGTATTTCTAATTGTTCTCTGGTTGGACGAATAATGCTTTTATTTAAATGAGTTATACATTTTCCTGTAATAGAATTAGCCTGCTTTTCAGCACTCCTAAGGGTTTTAGGGGAGGTGACAGGGAAAGAGCTCAGTAGAATGAATATTCAGCAGTTTTCCAAGTCTGTCCTTTCAGGGTAGGCACAAGGGCGGGGAGGTCATTATTCAGTGCAACTGTTCCTGAGGTCCTCCTTGGCCATGATGTTGCTTGTCTGTTTATGCTGCTTTTCTGTGCCTGGAGCTGAAATACAACTGAGTCCTAGATGTTATCTCTAGGAAGAAAAGTTTAGAGTGCCAATCCCATGACTAGGCATATGCTAGGGGGAAGAAAGATTACCATGGGGATGAGGTCCTATCCTATAATTGCCTTTTGCTAGGCACCCAGGGCTTTTTACCCTGGTGACCTTTTGTACCTGGCCCATCGTCCTTGCTCTGCTCCTCTAACTGCCTAACCACAGTCTTTGTGGTCTTAGAGAACAAACTGTAAAGCGATTTTAATTTTGAAGCTTTTCTGAAGCAGAGGCTGTATTTCAAGAATGTTAATTTCCTAGTTATTTCTGTAAAACATGCTTTCCAACTATTTTCACTGAAAATTGTCATCTTGATGTTTTTTTAAAAAAAAAATGTTTGGAAATAATACGATTTTCAAACTAGTTATAACGTTACTTGCTAACAATATTGCACCTATGAAAAATAAAGGATTAAAACTGAATGGTTTTTGTGGTTCACAACTCAAATATTGAACAGTTCCAGAAATCAGTGCTATAGTTAGCATAATAGGATATTTGTAATATTATCTCTGATTTTAGCATATGTTTTGTTTGTTAATCTAGGACTTTGATTCCTGGTTTGATACAAACAATTGCCTTGGGGATCAAAAGCTAGTTGAGAGGCTTCACATGGTAAGTATTTACAGTATGATTAAAGCACATTTCTAATGGGAATAATGATAGAGATTTAAATTAGTGGATTAATTTTCTGTTAACCAAATATAGTGGCTTTAGAATCTGGCCTGTTTGAATCCTGCTACTTAATGATTTGATCTTAACAATGGGGGAAGGAGTGATATATGGCTGTTTTCGTGTTAGGACCTGGGATGCAATCCTGGATTAGAGATTGGAAAAACGAAATCCTTAGGGTTAAAAAAATAATAATAATAAATACAGTGGGGGAAAAGAAGAGTTGCATAAAGATTAACATAGCCAAGTTTTCAAAGATTAATTCCATTTACATTCTGTAGAAGAATCTATATCAAGTTTCATCTTAAAAGGCTTAAAGCTTCATCCATTCAGTTCTTAAATCCAATGACTGTGTATAAGCAATTGCTAATGGTGCACTGTGAGCAGAATTTTTCTTGCTATGAAGATTTACAAGTGAAAGCAGGTACATAGATAGAAAAATTTATCTAATAGATTCCCAGATAAAGAAATCCTGGCCAACAGGATAAAGCCAGTCTTTGTAAGCAAGGTATAAAATCAACTTCTACTGACATTTCAGTTGGGATAAGTCTTTGGGGGGGTGGGGGGGAACCTTGTTTTCCTGTGTAATGACATCCTGACACTTCTACCAGAGATACCAGTAAGAAAGCCCCCATTTGTGACAAGCAAAAATATCTATACGCATTATATATGTTCCCTTAGAGCACATGTGTCAAACACAAGGCCCGTGGGCCAAATCCAGCCCGCCAGGCCTTGCAATGTGGCCCGCACCGCGCTGTCATCACTGCACTCCGCTGTCAGTTTATGACATTGTCAGTTTATGACTGTTCAGTAAACCATTCGGCCCGCGATTTAGGCTGGATTTTAGATTTTGGCCCCTTCTCTGATTGAGTTCGACAGCCCTACCTTAGAGGAACATAATCACCCTCACCCCTCTTTACATGATCTAACATTTCTCCAACTTCTATTTCACTTCTTAAAAAAAATTTTTTTTTTTTAAATTACAGTTGAATTCAGGTGTACAGCATAATGGTTAGGCATTTATGTATCTTACAAGATGATACATTCTACCACCCCCTTGCCAAGTCTAGTTATTTAATTTCTTATTGTCAAGCTTTAATTTGCTATAATTGCTAAACCCAGTGTCAGTTTTCTGTAAACATTGTGCTAATTCCAGTCTCTCTGTCTGCTTATTTTCCTGTTACATCTGGTATCCCCTTTCCTGTCTTGATTAGTACCTAGCCTTAAGACTCATTGATTAAGTCGTCTCTGAATACCAGAGCTGAGGCCAGTCAGGAGACTCCTGTGTATTCAATCTTTGATAACCTCGGCATTATAACATTGTAGGACTTTGCATAGGGTATTGAAATGACTAATTTACAAGTGTTTTCCCTGATGCATTGTAAATAAAACAGCAGAAAACATGCCACATTTGTCTTTCTTTTAATACATACTAGTGGCCTGGTGCACAAAATTTGTGTATGGGGGTGGTGGGGTGGGTATGTTCTCTCAGCCCAGCCTGCACCCTCTCCAATCGGGGAACCCCTTGGGGGCTGTCTTAATGTGGACAATCTGTATGCAAGTAACTAGTTCTAACCTGAAATGCAGTGAATGTTGAAAACACCATCTTTAAAATTTGTTATTTTTAGTAATTTAAGACAATATAACAAGATATACTCATTACATATATTGAATAAATAATAATATTGTATTACCCTTCAGGAGCTCACTAATAAATTATTATATATTTGGGAGGGAGAAGTCCTAAAACTCACTTGATATTTAAATAGATAAGTTTCTTTTCCATGTACTTAATGGGCAATTTTGAGATCCTGAAATTAAATACTTTGGTTACAGATAAGGCCATCTGTTGTTGTTATTCTTTAAAGGTTTTGCGTCCATTCCTCCTCCGTCGAATTAAAGCTGATGTTGAAAAGAGTTTGCCCCCCAAAAAGGAAGTAAAAATCTATGTGGGCCTCAGCAAAATGCAAAGGGAATGGTATGTGATATCACTATTGATTTTTCACTAATTTTTATTTGTATTTTGTTTTCCTAATTTATGACTTCCAGGTATTTCTGTTGGCTGGATTGAACTCATCATGAAGAGTTTTCTGGTCATATAATACAGGGCTTGCCAATCAAATGTTTGATGCAAAGTCTTAGAACTATTGGTTGATGGAATCAGGATGGGAAGTTTATGAATATATATATATATATATATATATATATATAAAATATGTAATATAAAGACCTAATATGCTAATTGTCTGGGCGTCCAGTAACCAGTCGACTGTTTAATCAAAACGTAACATGCTAATGATATGCTAAGGCGGCTCAACCACTCACTATGACATGCACTGACCACCAGGGGGCCGATGCCCCAACTGGGAGGTTAGCTTGCTGTTCAGGTCCAGCTGATGGGGACTGAGCGAGATGGGTTGAACATTCCCTGGAGCCCTCCAATGGTCCCTCCCCACCCCCAATTGTGCACTGGTGGGATTCCTCGACCTGGCCTGTGCCCCCTCGCAATCCAGGACCCCTTGGGGATGTCAGAGAGCTGGTTTTGGCCTGGTCCCACAGGCCACTCCCCTTGGGAGGGTGCCAGATGCGGTGCTCATGGCTAGCGAGCACTGCTTCGGTGAAATGAGCCTCTCCCGATGGGGACTGATTGGGCATGATCCCACCGACAGGTGCAGGGAGGCCAGGATGAGCGTGAGTGGCAGGTAGCTGCAGGTAGCATTGGACTGGGTTTCAGATAATCCCCGCAGGCCACGCTGAGGGGCCCCACCTGTGCACGAATTTGTGCACCAGGTCTCTAGTACCGTGTTTCCCTGAAAGTAAGACATCCTCCGAAAATAAGACCTACTTACAGGTTTCCTTCTGAGTGAAATATAAGGCATCCCCCCGAAAATAAGGCCCCCCCATGCTAAACACGAGAGAGTTGGTCCACTGATTCTGAAAGAAATGGAGTCACAAGAAATTCACCAGGAAATTCAGAAATTGGATTGTTATGATGATGTTCCAGAAGATGGTGACATGATTGTCATTGAATAAATGAGTAAATTCTTGATACTGTAGGATTCACAGTTTGTCTGGTTTGTGTTGACAACTACCGTACTACCGTACTGTATATAGGTAATAACTTCCCTTTATTTTCATTTAACAGTAAATGGGTACCGTATTCTTCTTCATGGAAAAATAAGACATCCCCTGAAAATAAGACCTAGCGCATCTTTGGGAGCAAAAATTAATATAAGACACTCTTATTTTCGGGGAAACAGGGTAGTAATATAAGTGGTAGTGTTTAAGGGCAGGGTATAATTAGCCACCCTGTTCTTTACTGGTTATACCACATCTTAGGTATATTCAATTCTGTACTTAATATTGATAAGTATTTACAAGGGGCTGGAGTAGTTGGGAAACATAATGAAAAGCTGTAATTTAAAGAAATGGGTGTGTTAATGGGAAAACCAATCATAGAGGTAGGACATCTTAAATATCCTCAAAACTTTTGAAAGGCCTTTATAAGGTAGCAAAGATATAGGCTTATCTTGTATGACTCTAAAGTACAGAACTAAAACATGAGTCAGTGCTAAGCCAGTGGTCGGCAAACTCATTAATCAACAGAGTCAGATATCAACGGTACAACGATTGAAATTTCTTTTGAGAGCCAAATTTTTTAAACTTAAACTTCTTCTAGCACCACTTTTCAAAATAGACTCACCCAGGCCGTGGTATTTTGTGGAAGAGTCACACTCAAGGGGCCAAAGAGCCGCATGCACATGTAGCTCACAAGCTGTAGTTTGCCGACCACAGAGCTAAGCATACTGATAAACTATATTAGAACTGTGGCGAAATGGACTGCCTTTAATAATATTTTGTGCCCTGTATTGGAGTTGTTAAGCATAGATTGGGTAGGTTATTTAACTTATTTTGTTGAGGTTTCAGCGTCCTGAAACTTTAGTATTTAGACAGATTGCTCTGTCCTGCAGGATAATGTCTAAATACTTAGTGTATATTCAAGGCTTTTTCCTAGTACAATCTGGCCTATGGCTGTAGCCTGTATGACCTCTCCCATATACTTTTATTTATATTTAAGTCATGTTTATTCCTCTATGCTCATCGTCATGCCTTACCTCTGATGATTTTTCATCCCTCCTCAAAGTAGTGTTCGTACCCAAATGCTGTACTAGCTATTATACAATAGATATGACACTCTTCTCTTAGAAAAGACTTAAAATTAAAACCATGTTTAAATTTAGGTTGTTAGTTATGCTTATTAATTATTTTTAAAATGTGGTATTATACTGTTTTAATTTATCCCAAGGGATGAATTTATGCTATTTTGGGCCTCAGTGCCCAAAGCACAAGTGTGGACATGAGAACACTGAGGGCAATAGAGAAAAACAGGAAAAAAGAAAGAGATTACGTATGGTAAATTCCCAACCTCACTTTAGAAGTTGATGGGTTGTTTTTTACAGGTTGTTTTTGTTTGTTTGTTTTGTTTTATTGAGGTAAGGAAGGTGATTTAATATGTAAAGTGGCAGGAACTGATCAGGGAACATTTGAGCCCTCTCAATGTATTTTTCTACCAATAGGTATACTCGGATATTGATGAAGGATATAGACATTCTGAACTCTGCAGGGAAAATGGACAAAATGAGGTTACTGAACATCCTGATGCAATTGAGGAAGTGCTGTAATCACCCATACCTCTTTGATGGAGCGGAGCCTGGTCCACCTTATACAACAGATATGCATTTGGTCACCAACAGTGGCAAGATGGTAGTGCTAGACAAGCTGCTTCCTAAACTAAAAGAACAAGGTACATGTGTTACTTGTATCATAATAAGAAGTAATGAGTCCTGCCCTGGCTGGTGTGGCTCAATTGGTTGGGTGTCATCCAGTTCGATTCCAGGTTAGGGCATATGCTTGGGTTGCCACTTCGATCCCCAGTAGGTGGTGTACAGAAGGCAGCCGTTGAATGTTTCACTTTATATTGATGTTTCTTTCTCTCCTCCCTTCCTCTCTAAAAGTCAGTTTGTTTTTCAAAAAAGAAGTAATGAAAACTTAAAAATTCAAATGTTAAAATAAGGAGCACTACATGAAAAAATGGCATTTCCTAAAGTTGAAGTGTAGAATATTTAAAAACTTCTAGTCATTATCTGAGCTCCATCTTTTCCCAAATTATAGGCTTTGAGTTGCTTAGAAAGTATCAGGAGTTAGGGCAACCATACTTCCTGGATTTGGGGGTAAGAGTTCTCAGATTTTATATGTTTTCCCAGAAGTAGCAACTTTGTGTTATAAAATGCCAAGAATGCTCTCCCCACCTATTCACAGTTCCTAGATACTCGGGTACACAGTGGTGGTGTGTTTGTGGTATTGTTTTTCTTTCTTTTCTTTTTTTTTAAAATATATTTTATTGATCTTTTTACAGAGAGGAAGTGAGAGAGATAGAGAGCTAGAAACGTCGATGAGAGAGTAACATCGACCAGCTGCCTCTTGCACACCCCCTACCGGGATGTGCCCGCAACCAATGTACATGCCCTTGACCAGAATTGAACCCGGGACCTTTCAGTCCGCAGACCGACGCTCTACCACTGAGCCAAACCGGTTTCGGCTGTGGTATTTTTTTTCAATTACTTAAATATTATGTATATGGATCCAGTTTTAATTACATCAAAATGAGTATATGTTATGTGTCCAGGTATATTTAAATTACATGAATTTAGAGCAAACTTCGTATGGATCCAGCTTTAACAATTATAAACTCATGGTAAAACTTGTTTTTATCTATATTGTACCTGCTTGTCTCCTTTCAGATTTCAGATTTCTCCATTTGTTTCTATTTTTTAAAAAATATATGTTTTTTTTTTTTTTTTTTTTTGTTTTAGAGAGAGAGGAAGGGACAGGGGGAGATAGAAACATCTATGATAGAAATATCATCCATCAGCTGCCTTCTGCACGCACAACCTGGACATGTGCCCTGACTGGGAATCGAATCAGCCACCTCTTGGTACATGTCATGATATTTAAACAAGAGCCTCACTTTCTCTGTATTTTACAGTTAAACCAATAGATGACTACTATGATATTAACTATCAAAAACAGTCGATTGATGTTTCACTCTTACATCAATGTTTCTCTCCTCCCTTCCTCTCTCTCTCAAAATCAGTTTAAAAACTAAAAAGTAATGAAAACTTTTTAAAAGTTTGAATGTTAAAATAAGGAGAATTACACGAAAAGTTCTGGCATTTCCTAAAGAAATGTAGAATATTTAAAAACCAATTCTTGAACAACTTTTGTCCCACCCTATATGTTTGACTTAAAGGTAATGATTCAGCCTTTGATATGGCAAGACCTTCCAGGGCAGACACATATACCCTTTTCTATGTCATAATGGGGAAAATGTGAGGAGTGACTGACTCATAATAAATAATGTGTAGTTTTTCTTGTAACCAAGTAGGTAACTTAGAATTAAGGAGTAATTGTCTAGCTTTAAATTTTAAAAGAAGTTTTTTGTTGTGTGTGTGTTTTTTTATGACAATATGCTATTATGTTCATCAATAGGTTCACGTGTACTAATCTTCAGTCAGATGACAAGAGTATTGGACATTTTGGAAGATTACTGCATGTGGAGAAATTATGAGTACTGCAGATTGGATGGGCAGACACCCCATGATGAGAGACAAGTGAGTAAAATCCAGGAATGGGAGATAAAAAATAAATATCAGATAAAACAGTTGTCTGACATTTGTTTTATTTTATGTGTATAGGATTCCATCAATGCATATAATGAACCAAACAGCACAAAGTTTGTTTTCATGTTAAGCACACGTGCTGGTGGTCTTGGCATCAATCTTGCTACTGCTGATGTAGTAATTTTGTATGATTCAGATTGGAATCCCCAAGTAGATCTCCAAGCCATGGTAAGAAATAAATAAATTTATTATTTTGTGCTTACAGATTTTTTAGTTAGAGCAATCTAATAACCTACAAATGCCAGTGACGTAACCAAAAAGAATGTTATTTTCCTATAGTGATTCTTTACAATTCCTCTTCCATCTATATCAGTGTACACATGCTCTTCGACTTATAATGGAATTATGTTCTTGGAACATAATCTCATTAAGTTTAAAATACTGTAAGTTGAAAATGCATTTAATCTGCCAAACATAATAGTTTAGCCTACCCGGTTTCTGCTTTGTAAAGTTGGAAAATTGTCAAACCAGTGTAAATGTGAGACCATCTGTATTTCCATCTTTAGCTTTGCCATACCTTAGGACCTTGGAGTCCTGTTCTGTGCTCTGCATTCTGATGACAGAAGGGGGAAGAGAGAGAGCTGAGGAAAATTTGTTACTGGTCAGACCTGAAAGTGCCCTAATATTCCTTGGCCAGAACTAGTCACATAGCATAATTGACTTCAAGGGTATGGCTAAACAATCATATAGTTGTGCACTACAAGGACAGGAAATGGGTTTTGTGAACTACAAACTTCCTGCCACATTAGATGCTTAAAATTTAGGCCCATGTCTGGGAATACCTTGGCCAGATCAGGAAGATCATTCTTTTTTGAGAAAGTTTATGATCTGTAGATTAAATAGAAAACTAGACAAATTCTTAAGATTGATATTGATAGAGACTTGACCCATGATATTGGTGAACATAAACCCAACTGCTAAATCTCTGGTGTTAGTCATTTTCATCCTATATTCTTCATAAGGGTGGCTGGGAAGATTAAGCAATAAAATGGGATATTTGATAGGATTGTGGTTTGTTGAATTTACCAGACTGGGATTTTTACATTGTTTGTAGAGTTCATAGCAGTGAAAATTTATATTTGATTTAGATAGAAAAACATTTTGAAAATGATTTTTAAAAACTATCAACCTTAGAAACTATAGTTATTTACTGCCTTGAGACATTATGTGTATTTTATCTCAGTATAATCTAGTAAAATTAATCTGATAGTTCTCACAGATTCTGCAGCTATGATGTGTTCCATACCTTCTAAAAGTTTTCCTTGTGAGACAACCAATTAATTTGATTGAAACTAAGAAACTGCAAATTTAAGAAATGTAACATACTATGAATCTATTTTTAATATAGTTTTTTGCTACTAATTTTTAAAAGTTTTTGCTTGAATATTTAAATTTTGTTTCTTAGTATACACACATTTTTCAAATGTTATTAATGTGAATTTTTACTTTCTTCAAAATATATGGTAATTTGCCTAGGACCGAGCACATAGAATTGGACAAACCAAGACTGTCAGAGTGTTCCGCTTTATAACTGATAACACTGTAGAAGAAAGAATAGTGGAACGTGCTGAGATGAAACTCAGGCTGGATTCAATAGTCATTCAACAAGGTGAGCCTTAGAACCTTGAAAAAATTTACCAAGTTGTATTGATGGATGTTTTTTCCCTGGATTTTGAAGGAGATTCCTGTTGTTAAACATTTATTTTTTTATTTTTTTATTTTTTTAAATCTTTATTGTTCATATTATTACAAATGTTCCTCTTCTCTCCCCCTCACACCCCCCCATTGCTCTCCTCCACCAGGTTCCCACCCCACCCTCTGCCCTTTTCCCACCCCCCATTGTCCTCATTCATAGATCCGCAGTTTATGTTCAGTCTCTTCCCACGCCCCCCCTCTCCCCTTTTCCCCAAGAATCATCAGTTCACTCCCCTTCCATACCTCTGATTCTATTATATTCAACAGTTAATATTGTTCATCAGATTTTTTTTTTAATTTCCTTGGTTTTTAGATTGACTTGTTGATAGTTACGTATTTGTTGTTCATAATTTTTATCTTTATTTACTTTCTCTTCCGAAAGAACCCCCTTCAGCAATTCATATAATTCTGATTTGGTGATAATGAACTCCTTTAGCTGTTTTTTATTAGTGAAGCTCTTTATCTGGCCTTCAATTCTGAGTGATAGCTCATCCCTCTGGATGAGCCTGGGTCCCCGGGGTCTGGCTTAGAACTGGGGTTCAGAGCTGTCGGAACTGGGGCCCAGCACAGTCCGGAGCCTTTGTCTCCTTCCCGCTAGGGCAGTCTAGCAGCAGAGTCAATAGTCTGCCCTCTGCGCGCAATGTGTGCGCCTCCTGGGGCTCTGCCTTTCGCCACTCCCCTGGGATTCCACCTCACAGCCCAGGCTCCCTCTGTTTGAGCCTGGGTCCCCAGGGTCTGGCCTAGAACTGGGGTTCAGTGCTGTCGGGTCTGGGGTTCAGCACAATCCAGAGTGTTTATTTCCTTCCCGCTAGGGAATGCCAGCCAGGCACTCAGCCTCCCCCTCCTCTCCAGCTCCGTCGTCTCTGCGTGTGCTGCGTGTCTCCGTACCTTAGGCTTTTCCAGCTCCTCCGCTCTTCCTTCTGGTTTTCTCCTTGCTTCTCGTTGTAGAATTTCCAGTTAGTCGACTTTCCTGTAGTTCTGGGTAATGTCCATTTTATATTTTAGTTGTATTTTATTGAAATTGTTGTGTGCGGCTGTGGCTAGGTGTTTACCTGTGCAGCCATCTTGGATTCTCATTAAACATTTATTGACTCAAGCTAGCAGCCAGAAATAGTAAGCCTTAGTTTTGCTGAAGGGAAAAATTTGGGCTCTGAAAGGTTTACATTTGAATATTGATTGCCAGTTAGTAATTTTTTTATACCATCTGAGCCTGTTTTTTTATCTAATAAATAGGATAAAGTTAACTACTATTTAGTTATTTTTAAGGATAAAGGGGGATAATGTACATAAATAAAAATGAAACTCAAAGAAACTAATTATTAATACTCTTTGTCTAGTCTGCAACTATTCATTGAGCTCCCAGCAGATGCCAGGTACTGTTCTTAGCGCTGACAGTACACTGGTGAATGAAACTGACCAGTGTTCTTAGTGAGAGGGAGATGTGGAATAAACATTTATGGAAATAGGACTACAGGAAAGTGAAATTTTTATTTTTATTTATTTATTTATTTTTAAAAATATATGTTATTGATTTTTCGCAGAGAAGAAGAGAGAGGGATAGAGAGTTAGAAACATCAGTGAGAGAGTATCATCGATCAGCTGCCTCTTGAACACCCCCCACTGGGGATGTGCCCACAACCAAGGTACATGCCCTTGCCCGGAATCGAACCCGGGACCTTTCAGTCCGCAGGTCAACGCTCTATCCACTGAGCCAAACTGGTCCCGGCGAAATTTTTATTTTTAATGGAAGGAAATTTCAAATTCTTACTGCAGATCAGCTTTAAGGAAGAGATGTATGTTTTCATGAAGCTATTGTTGATGATGAGACATATAAAATGCCAAAATAAAAAAGCCTGGCAGGCATGGCTCAGTGGTTAAGCGTCAACCTATGAACCAAAATGGGGGGAAAAAATTCTCCATAACTTTAAACTGACATTAGTTAATTTCCTTCTTATAATGCATCATGAGCATATTCTTTTCTGTCTGAAAAACTGAGGTACACTGTTAACATGTTCACTGATAATGTATGTGTCTTGGTTTTGTCAACCAAGTAGAGACTTTCCATATAAATGTCACATGTCTGCTTTCTCACAATGCCAGCCATAGTGTTGGTCGCACATCTGAATACCTGAAGACAATGATTGCTTGTTTCTAGTTGTTTTTGTTAGTAATAGTTTTAACATTGAGTCTTGCTATGTGCCAAGCAGTCTTTATATCCGTTATCTCCTTTAGTCCTTATGCTAGATTGAGGTTGGCATCAGGTAGGAGTGAGTCACTTGTCCACCGTTTTATACAGCTAGAAAGTGACTCAGACATGGGTTCAGGAACTATATTAACTATTAGAGTGAAGTGTGTTATTAGGAAAATCTCTAGGAACTTTTGGGACTTAAAATAACATGCATTCCTTTTATATTAAAAATAACATGAATTCCTTTACAGTCAACATAGAAAATCTGTTTGAGTTTTTCGGCTTATTTTTTAAAGTTATTTGCTGGGGCATTTTTTGGCCAGTAGCTTTGTTAGTCAGGTGCATACCTCTGCTACTGTCTTGTGGACTTAGGGACATAATCAAAAATAGGAGAACCCCCGGAAACCCTTTGTGTCTGAAAAGCTCCCTCACAAGGAAGTAGTTTCCATAAGCCTAAGGACATTTTTGACAGCAGTGTGATAGGTTTTAATCCAAAGATAAATGCTTTGTGGATAAAATAGTTCCCCTCTATCCACAGTTTTGCTTTGTGTGGTTTTGTTATCCATAGTCATCCACAGTCTGAAAATCCTTAAGAGCTATTTCCAGGGGGGGAAAACGTTCTTAACTTTTAAGTTGTGTGCTTTTCATAATGTAGTGAATGAAATATCCCGCTTGTCACACTTGGGATATGAATGATCCCTTTGTTCACTGTATAGCAAGCATGTCAAACTCTCCCGTGGGCCATATACCTTATTTATGTGGCTGCTGTTAGCCTTTGAGTTTGACATGCTTGCTGGTATAGGCTACCTGCCCATTAGTCACTTGGTAGCGGTTTTGGTTATCAGAGAGAGACCATATTCACATAACTTTCATTATAAATATATTCTAATTGTTCTTTATTAATAGCTATTGTTAATTTCTTATTGTGCCTTATTTATAAATTAAACTTTATCATAGGTTTATATGTATAGGAAAAAATATAGTATATGGAGGATTCGGTACTATATGTGATTTCAGGCATCCACTGGGGGACTTGGAACAAATTCCCTCCCGAATAAAGGAGACTACTGTCTAGTATATTCTAACTTTAAAAGTCCAGATATTTGGTGTGTGTTCTGTTAGGGAATTAAAATCATGATACAGGTAGTTAATGAACTTGCAGAAAACAACTTGGATCTTTATCTACTTCTTACAGTTTGGTTGGAGTATAAATACTAATTTGTATAATTATATGTGAGTTGCCCTTGAGGTTGAAAACAATTCTATGAAGTATTTTATTTTGCTTTAATGCTATATTTTTAAAAACAAAAATTATATAGTTGGCAAAATTCTTGCCAGTTGGAGATATTAATTTTCTGATGTTTATTTTTTTCTGTGATTAAGATAAACTTTCAACAGTTTTAGTTCTTCAGATTGGGGAGTTTTCAGAAATTGATGGTTATATATTTGGTCCTTATAAAAAATTTGGAGATTTGAAGGTTTTTTTGTATTCTACCATTCTAAATAGAAAAAGCTGATTTGGGAGTTTTAGTATTAACACTTTCTGCTTTCAGAAACTTCTTGTGTTTATAATGTTCTCATCTGTTGATCTTTTTTAAATCTTGCTAATAATTTCAATTTTACATATTCCAAATTACTATTATTCAGCCAGTAAAAGAATATATTTTATTGAATATAAAACAGGCTTCATTACATAATACATAAATAGGTTTGGAAACATTTCAAAGCTTTACAACCGAAAATTTGGCTTTAAATTTTATATAAAAATGAAAAGTATATGTGACATATGAAATTATTGATATTTGAAGCAAATGAACGGTATTAGATCTGACATTTAAAATTTCAGGTTTGCAGTAAAATAAAGTTAACATTATACAACATTTTTCCCCCCAGTAAAATAAAGTTAACATTATACAACATTTTTTTTTTTTTTTTCCAGGAAGACTTGTGGATCAGAATCTGAACAAAATTGGGAAAGATGAAATGCTTCAAATGATTAGGCATGGGGCAACACATGTTTTTGCTTCAAAAGAGAGTGAGATTACTGATGAGGATATTGATGGTATTTTGGAAAGAGGTGCAAAGAAGGTGAGATACAGATTAAATGATTATGTTTTTAATATGTGAAATATTTTAAACCCAAACTGAGGAAATAATTGTTATGTGAATTATAGATAATGTTATTTTCATAAAAGCTTTTATGTGCTTCAAAGCATAATCCTCTTTGACCATAGTTCTGCTTTTTAAATTCTTAATCTAAAAAGGTGTTTCTTTTGTTCCCTAGACAGCAGAGATGAATGAAAAACTCTCCAAGATGGGTGAAAGCTCACTTAGAAACTTTACAATGGATACAGAGTCGAGTGTTTATAACTTCGAAGGGGAAGATTATAGAGAAAAACAAAAGGTAATTTAGAAAGAGGCTTTGCTGACTTTAAGGCTTTATTTTACTTGAAACTTGGAATTTTCAATGTTAGTTGTAAATTTATTAACATTTAGACATAATATTCTCTGAATATTGTCTAGGCTAAATATATATCTACATTTTTTTTTTCCCCTAATTTGAGTTGTAGCATACATTTTGTGGCCTTTTTTTGCCCTACTGTACAGAATTATTAATTTGGTCAAAAAATACTTACTGAATAGCCTGTGCTCTTACCAAGACATTATCCTACGTGTTAATTACAGAATTGCACAAAGTATCACAGTCCCTGTTCTTGTAGAGCTTGTAGTCCAGGATTTTATAAATGTCTTTCCATTTGCAAGCAGTAGTCTAAATCAACTGGTGGTCCGTGAGGTTCGAAAGGTTGGTGACCACTGATCTAAATGATGTACACAATGTGGCTAGCATTTCTGTAAGATATGCAACTAGATATAATAAAAAGTTTGTGATTTGAGTTGTTTTTCATCTGCTAGATTGCATTCACAGAATGGATTGAACCACCTAAACGAGAAAGAAAAGCCAACTACGCCGTTGATGCCTATTTCAGGGAAGCTCTTCGTGTGAGTGAACCTAAAGCACCCAAGGTTAGTTGACAAAGCAAAAAAACTGTGAATCATTTTTTTCTCCTCTTCTTCTTTTTTTTTTTTTTTTTTTTTTTTTTGATAATGTTTTTACTGCTTTTGAAGAGAAAGGGAAAGGGAGAGAGAGATAGAAACATCAATGTTGGGAGAGAATTGTGGATCAGCTGCCTCCTGCATGCTCCCTACTGGAGACCGAGCCTGCAACCCAGGCAGGTGCTCTGACTGGGAATCAGACCCTCCCCTTTTGGTTCATGGGTCAAGGTTCAACCACTGAGCCACACTGGCAGGACTCTTCTTCTATTCTTACCAAAAAAAACTAATTGGGAATTTACATTTTGTGTGATTTCTTATAGGTGTGCCTTGGTCAGTTTTTAATTGTTAAAAAGTTTTCTGAAAATTTATTTTAAATCTGTGATTTAAATTTCATTGTTATTTCAATTGTATTAAAATATGAATTCTCTTGCTTGAAAAATTGGTTGTCATAGTTTATGGAATAAAGATGATTAGAGATTGATTTAAAGCAAAATAGTTTATTCTTTATGGACAATACAATTTTCTTTTTCTTTAAGGCTCCTCGACCTCCAAAACAACCCAATGTTCAGGATTTCCAGTTCTTTCCTCCACGTTTATTTGAATTATTGGAAAAAGAAATTCTGTATTACAGAAAAACAATTGGGTACAAGGTAATAACAAATAACGCTTTGTTCATAACTAATCTGGTTTGTTTTGAACTTAATATATAAAAACGCTGGGTCCATCACATCCACAATAACCAGGAGTCTTGACCAACCAGAAGTCAGTCCGGCACTCAGCGCTAGGTTGCCATGGAGACCTAGCACTGACTGCTATGGCTACAGGCACGGTGACCCAGCAACTGACTGCTGAGGGGACTGCGAATCATGCCCAGAGAGAGGCCTAAAGAGAAGCAGGGTTTGATCCATAGCCTCCATGGCAGCTATTGATCAGCACTTGCCTCTCTCTTTTAGCTCTGGGTCTGGTCAACAGCCAAGCCTCCATTTCTTTCCAGGCCTCCACCAGAGCTGCTGATCAGCCCTGCCTTTCTGATCAGGCCCTGTTGATAGGCCCAAAGACGCTGACTGGCAGAGAAACTGACCAGTCAGAACCAAATCTGGGTCAACTGTGAGGAGCCAATGGTTGCATAGGAGGCGGAGCTTTTGACACTGACGCATAGAAACTGACCAATCGGAACCAAATTGGCTGGCAGAGGAGGGCAGTTGGGGGCAACATCAGGTCTGCAGGGGAGGGCAATTAGGGGTGATCAGGCAGGCAGAGGCAGTTGGGGCAAACAGGCCAGCAGGGAAGGGCAGTTGAGGGCGAGATCAGGCCAAAGAGGAGGGCAGTTGGGGTTGATCAGGCTGGCAAGGGAGAACAATTAGGGGTGAGATCAAGGCTGGCAGGGGAGGGCTGTTAGGGGGGACTTAGGGGCCATCAGGCTGTCGGGGAAGGGAAACTGGGATGAGATCAGGCTTGCAGGGGAGGGCTATTGGGGGTGAGATCAGGCTGGCAGGGGAGGGAAATTGGGGCCATCAGGCTGGCAAGGAGGGAAATTGGGGGTGAGATCAGGCTTGCAGGAGAAGGCAATTGGGGGCCATTAGGCTGGCAGGGGAGGGCAGTTAGAGGTGATTAGGCTGGCAGGGGAGTGGTTTGGGAGTGATTGGGGTGGCAGGCAGAAAGGGTTAGGGGCAATCAGGTAGGCTGGCAGGTGAGTGGTTAGGAACCAGCAGTCCAGGATTATGAGAGGGATGTCCCAGATTGTAGAGGGTGCAGGCCCAGGGCACAAATTTTGTGTGTGCACTGGGTCTCTAGTAAATAAAGATAAGCTTTTTTTTTTTTGTTTTTTTTTGTTTTTGTTTTTTTTTTTTTTTGCATGGTTGGATTAAAATGTCATTTAATTTAAGAGTTTATTAGTCTATCACATTTTTTGTAAAATTTACTGCTTGGTGACATAGAAAAATTACATTTTTTAGGTACCTCGAAATCCTGACCTACCAAATGCAGCACAGGCACAAAAAGAGGAACAGCTTAAAATTGATGAAGCTGAACCCCTTAATGATGAAGAGTTAGAAGAAAAAGAGAAGCTTCTAACACAGGTACAGTCTTAAGTCAATACAAAACTTAATAACTGTTGTTTTGTAAGGTACTGTGTTGGGTTATACAAAGGAGTACAAGTTTTGGGGATTAAAAATGGCAGCAGAATAAGTGGATGCTGCATGGCTGCATGGACATGCTCCTAGGACCAAACTGTAATTGCAGCTAAAATACAGAAAAACTTCCTGAACAAAAGTACAAGTTTTGTTTCAAAGTGGAGCAATTGGAGATGATAAAACATGGGCATATGCATTAAGGCTATATGATTGTCACTAGTTAAGGTAGTTGGAAAAGAATTTAGATTTGCACCAGCCTTGGTTAAATAGATGTCCTTTTGATTACCTTTCCTCTAGTGTTCTCATCTTTTCTTTCTTGTGAATCTTCCACATTGCTAAGTCATAATTGTCAGTTATACATCACTAGGGGCCTAGTGCACAAATCTGTGCACCTGGAAAGGTACTGTGGGCTGGAGGCTACGATGGCCACAGGGATGGGTCTCTGCCCATCCTCCGCGCCCCCACCCAGGCCCTCCTTCCACTGCCCCCAGTCCCCTGCCTGCCAGCAGGCCCGTTCCAGCTACGGCCATTCCCACACACTGTTGGTGCCAGCCCCACTGGCACCCGCACTGATGGTGCCGGCCCCACTCACACCCACTGATGTCACAGAGCGATTGGGTCCAGCACCAGCAGTGGATGCAAGCGGGGCTGGAGCTGTCAGTAGGTACAAGCAGCAGCTGTCCCCCAGTCACCCTTCAGGAGCAGGGGGAGGTGGAGAAGCCACCCCTCACACTGGCTGATGGTGCCGAGCAATAGGGACTGGCGCTGGGCGCTTGGCGCTGGCAGTGGTGTGAGTGGCAGCTCTAGTGCAGGCTGCAGGTGACAGCAGGGCTGATGCCTGCAGTGGGTGCAAGCAGTGGCTCTGGCACTGGCAGCGGATGCGAGCGCTGGGTGGAGCTGCAGTGTGTGGGAGCAAAGAATTTTCAGTAACCACCAGAGGCTCACCCCAATGACAGTGACTGGTGCCCTGCCTTGGTCTGGCGCCCCCACTCACCTGCTCCACAATTGCGCTTTGGCTGATGCCTACCATGTTTTGTTCTCTGCCTCCTGCTGTCAATGCTCACCATGTTACGCATGTGCCCCCTGGTGGTCAGTGTATGTCATAGCGATCGGTTGTTCAGTTGTTTGGTTGTTATACAGTTCAGTCTATTTGAATATTAGGGTTTTATATAGATAGACTGAGGTCCAATGCACGAAGATTTGTATAAGAATAGGCCTTCCTTACCCTGGCTGCCGGCACACCGCCTTTGCTCTGGCCTGAGCTGTCTTCTGCCTCTTACCTTGTTGCATCACTTTGCATATCTCCTCCTTACTGGCTGTGGGCGCCTCCATCTGTTGTCACGGAGTTATGGTCTATTTGCATATTCTGCCTTTATTAGATATGATTGCTTATTGTCCTTCAGAGTTCAATAAAAGTCATTCAGAATCTGGCCTTAATCTAATATTAAAGCTTCATTTTCCCTTTTCTTATGTCTGCTCTTTAAGCTATGTTCATTTTTCCCAATGAACTCCTAATCTGTCAGAGCTCAGCAAAAATGTTACCTTTACATGCAGCATTTCTTACTCTCTTCCAGTTAGATTGGGTATTTGTGCAATATATGTGTACATAAAAGGTTACCACTTTAAAACATTTAATTTAATTTAAAGAAAGAAAAACTAGAGCCCTGGATGGAGTGAGGTGGGGAGGGAGTCTGAGTGGCTAGAGCATTTACTCTTGGCACCAAGGGTTCACAGGTCAAGGGGCACATACCTTGGTTGCAGATTAGATCCCCAGCCTGGTCAGTGTATGCATGCACGAGGCAACCAATAGATGTATCTCTCACATTGATGTTTCTCTCTCCCCCTCCCTCCCTTTCACTCTCTAAAAAGCAGTAGGAAAAATATCCACAGATGAGGATTAATAACAAAAAGATGAGGAAAAAGCAAAAATTAATATTTTCTGTAATACTTATAAGCATTGATAAAATGTAATAGCATCTTTCTAATTCATTGTGCTGTGATTAAATATTGTTTCTGTTGCTTTGAAGGGATTTACCAATTGGAATAAAAGAGATTTTAACCAGTTTATCAAAGCTAATGAGAAGTGGGGTCGTGACGATATTGAAAATATAGCAAGAGAAGTAGAAGGAAAAACTCCAGAAGAAGTTATTGAGTATTCAGGTAACTCGTACTGTATAGGTATAAGAATGTTCTTAGGCTTTTTGAGAGCTGCTAGAAAGTTCAGGTTTTCTTACTCTGAATTACTGTGTTTTGATAAGCTAAATTTTGCCTCAACTTCTTAAAAACTGAGTTAGAAAATATTCCCTTCTTTAAAATAATACTTTTTTTTTTTTTTACCCTAGCTAAATAGCTATAGCCAAGAAAGTAAGAATAGGTTGCTGAAAAATACGCTGTCATTTATATTTTATCTCTCTCCATACCTTCTCAAGTGGTAAACACCTGTTTCCTAAAGTCAGTTGGATTGTCAAGTGAATATGTGTAGTTGGGCTATAATGAATCTGCTTAGAATTTCAGAGTAGTAGAAATTGGAAGAGTTGGGAGATATTTAAATCATCCAATTTATCTCTTTATTTTTTTACAGTTAAGGAAACTGAGAAATTATAAATACCTATTTACTTTCCAGTATTATATGTGTGAGAACTGGAAATATTTCTTAGCAAATAAAATAAGAGCATTTATACTAACAATTTCTCTCCCTCCCACCCATCTCATCTGTCCAACTTTTATTCTTTTACAGCTGTGTTTTGGGAAAGATGCAATGAACTCCAGGACATAGAAAAAATTATGGCTCAGATCGAAAGGGGAGAGGCAAGAATTCAAAGAAGAATTAGTATCAAAAAAGCACTAGATACAAAGGTACTTTGCACATCAATAAATGTGGTAGTTAGTAGCTCCTATCTGTTTGAAAATTAAAATAATTTGTAACAAAGAAAAGAATGATTTAAAATTAGAGTTTTCTTCAGAGAAAAATATTCAATGTTACAGGTATTCTCTCAACTGAATTTACCTCAGATTTCAGTTGCTGTATCTGGGTCAGAGGCAATCAGCTCTTTCCTACGTAGTATCAGAGTCTGTTTCTCTTTAGAACAGTAAAGACTAAAATTGTTTTAGGACAAAGGATATAATGCAGTTGAGGTGTTATAAGTAGAAAATTCTGGTTTGAAATATAGTATTGCTACTTTTACTAAAGCTGAATTTGAAATACAGATTATATAGGATTTAGATTTTATATAATATAAAATCTGACTTTGCTAGATTGGACGGTACAAAGCACCTTTTCATCAGCTGAGAATATCATATGGTACTAACAAAGGAAAAAACTATACTGAAGAAGAGGATCGTTTTCTGATCTGCATGCTTCATAAGCTTGGATTCGACAAAGAAAATGTTTATGATGAACTGCGACAATGTATTCGCAACTCTCCTCAGTTCAGATTTGACTGGTTTCTTAAATCCAGAACTGCAATGGTGAGTGCTTGGGTCTGGTGTAATGCGCCAATGGTTACTATTCTCTAACTAAGATAACTTCCTTGTGGTTCTGCATCTTTAAGGTAAATTTTGTTAAAATATTATTGGTATCACAGGGTAAATCAGTTAAAAACCCAATACCATCAGTAATTTAAGTTTATTGGTCCTATCCTTTATTATTATAGATCTTTTAACATCATTATATATGATAGGACTAACTTTTTTTTAAGTTTTTTTTAAAATATATTTTTATTGATTTCAGAGAGGAGGGGAGAGGGAAAGAAACATTGATAATAGAGAATTACTGATTGGCTGCCTCCTGCACCCCCCCCCAAACTGGGGGGATCAAGCCTGCAACCAAATGCCCTTGACCAGAATCGAACCTGGGACCTTTCAGTCCATAGGCCGAGCTCTATCCACTAATCCAAACTTTTGGATTAACTTTTGATATTTATTGTAATCATGTTCTAAATAGGAGGAAATGTCACTATCAGTTTCAACTTCTGAATGTGATTATTACAGTTTAAAATTTGCACTGTTCTGACTGCTTTTGTAGATGACATCCGTTCCTAGAAAATCAAGTATGCGTTATTTTAAAATAGATTAATGTAGTGAAATACTCTCTTTGTACTGATTTAATGCTAGGTTTTGTTTTTATTCCCAGTATCTGGCTGTTTCTGTTGGAAGTTCTGTTTCTAATCACTTAAAATTAGAATTCAGAAAAGTTTAGCTTTGATAAATTGTCTTTTTCTTACATATTTTAGACTCTTAACTTTATTGTGTTCTGCACTTTGATGATAATGCCCAAAAGTTGTATAGTTTTAAGTTTGGGAAAGATTGGGATAAACAAAGTTTAAACATCTTTATAATACAATTTCCTTCAGTATATTTAAAATGTACTATCACTCTTCAAGATGTGGGATAGTGTGCATTCTTTTCATGTTTGATAACCAAAGAATTTTTCTCCCCTGAAAACATACAGAGGGTCTGCTGTTTTGTGAAACCCTAATTTGGGAAATCCTAAAGTACAAAAGCATTATCAATGTAGTTACAGGATATAGATTTAGTTGCTAACAGCTCTACCTTATGACCTTTCAAGAAGGAACCATTTATATGGTTCATAAGGAAGCATAGTTTTGGCTGAGTAAAACAAGACATAGGGTAACATTGATTGACCATTACAATGCCATGGTCTGAAACTGTATTAACTTTCTGTCATGTTTTATGTTAAGGCACACATAAAAATTAATAGTATGGCCCCTTATTATAAACAGTTGAGATGTAATCCTTTCCTAAGAGCCAAGAGAATTCATAATGTAGCACATCTGTAACACATTCTGGCATAGGTATCTCAATGCCCCGGACCCTTCAGTCCACAGGCCAACACTATCCACTGAGCCAAACCAGCTAGGGCTCTAGTTGAGTTTTTGACTCTCAAATATGCACACCATCACCCTAGCTGGTTTGACTCAGTGGATAGAGCACTGGCCTGTGGACTGAAGGGTCCTGGGTTCGATTCCAGTCAAGAGCACATGCCTGGGCTGCTGGTTCAATCCCTGGTAGGGGATGTGCAAGAAGGGGCCGATTAATGATTCTCTCTCATCATTGATGTTTCTCTCTCCCTCTCCCTTCCTTTCTGAAATCAATAAAATATATATTTAAAATTTTTTTTTAAATGCACACTATTACCTAAGTTTGGATATAAATGACAGTTTTCAGACATAGACTCTTAGTAGCCGTGTTGCATATATTTTGAAATATTCATTTTCACTGTTAATTCTTAAGCGAATGGTTTATGAAGAATAATAGTAGTAAGGCTTTAAATAATGAAATAAAAATATTTACAAACACTTTTTTATCCTTATATTTATTGCGGGTGTGTAAGTGATTTTATATTACTCTGTTAAAACATACTTTAACTATAATCATGAAAGGTATAAATGAAAAATACAAATACCATGTAAATTTATGTTTGCAACTCAGGAGCTCCAAAGGAGGTGTAACACCTTAATAACCTTGATTGAAAGAGAAAACCTGGAACTAGAAGAAAAGGAGAAGGCAGAGAAAAAGAAAAGAGGACCAAAGCCTTCAGTAAGTAGACACAAATATGTAAATACTAGAGACTCAGTGCACAAAATTCGTGCGTGGATAGGGTCCCTAGGCCTGGCCGATGATCAGGGCCAATTGGGGCCTTCCCGCTGCCAGTTGTGGCTGGGGTGTCCCTTCGTTCCATGCCACTCCCTGGTGGTCAGCACACATCATAGTGAACGATAGAACTCCAGGTTAATTCACACTTTGCATATTAGCTTTTTTTATATATATAGATTTGAGCACTTTTTTCTTCTTAAGAATTTGCACACTACTTGGTTATCATTGATGTTAGGTTTCTTTGGTTTTGGTAAATTATATAGCCTTGGGTCACTTAAAGTATAAATTTAACTTGATTGCATTATGAGGGAAATCACATTGTGATGATAGTTCATAAATATGGGGGATTTGTTGAAATCTGGAAAGTATGGATGCCAGGAGTGTACCCTTGACCTTGGGGAATACAAGTTATAATTTAGAGTGTTTAAAGAAATATTAGCATTAACTTAAAATGGCCAAAGCACTGATATTTATATATTTGCTGTAAAGAGATATAAGCATTTTATTTTTCTGATATTAAAAATTACTTAATAAAGACTTGTTTCCATTAACTTTAAAAAAAAGAAATATTAGGAAAGCAATGTCTTTACAATTTCACTATTAACCTGATTTATTTATCCTAATGATTGGTATCTTAGCAATGTGAAAACAAAACTTTTAAGGTAAAGAAGCCATCTTGTTACTTAATAGTTTATAAAATCATGAATAAATAAATGTTCCTGGATAATATCTGATATATATGTAAATCTCACAAAATACTTTTCATTACTGCTACATTTTGGTAAGAGGCATTTTAGATATTTGGTGTATTGATTTACCTGCTTCTTGTGAGTTATTTCATTATTAGAATTAAAATTCTTTTATTTGTAAAATGAGTAAAGATTCTGGGTAATAGCATCTAATACCTATAACTATGTAGCATTTATTAGTAAAGTACCATGATGTATTAGTAAAGTACTATTGTCTTGTGATGAAAATAATTTCATTGACATTAGTCTTGTGATGAAAAGTAATCCTTCTGTTTGTTTATAGACACAGAAACGTAAAATGGATGGAGCACCTGATGGTCGAGGAAGAAAAAAGAAACTAAAACTATGAATACACATTTGTTTCATAATCACTAACTTTAAACCAGTAGTTCTTTAATTTACGGGTCTTCATAAGATGTACTGTACAATGCTCAATTGTTATGTCATTCAAAGACATCAGGTTCATCTGTTTACTGAGCTAGAAAAATAGTATGTAGTTTCACTTTTTTAAATGCAACAGCTGTGCTGAAATTTTTTTTATCATTAACACTTGAAATAATAAAATAGGCTTCATTTATTAATAAATGTTTCATTTGATTTATTTTTCTATTATAGTTCCATATGTGAAGATTGTGCCTATTTGTTTACCAGCTATAGTTTCTACACTCATAGGACTTAAAAAAAGCAAACAAAAAAAAGTTGCAAATGACATTTGTCCCTTCAGTTTTCACTTAGTTCTGTAATTGTTTTAATTCACTTTGCCTTTGCAGAAATTTGGGTATCATCTTTGTAGTGCTATTTAGTCTCATCTGGAAAGATGGTATAAATTACATTCTCCTTACTTATTATATGGGTAGAAGAGGAGAAAAAGGCAAGAAAAGTTATCATTATATTCTATGCATATTTCTGTTCTGCTTTCTGTTTCTGTAGTTGGTTGTGAGGTAAATATGCCCCATTCTTTTAGGAAATGGCCTTTTAGTTGTATAGCCAAAGACATTTAGTATCTTCTGGTTCCTTAAAGTGTTATTATACCATTTTATAAGAGGAATATTATTTTTTTTAATTGTTTGGTGAAATTTTGACAAATTACCTTCTAAAGCAGCCACATCTTAGAAAGATAATGTTAAAACTAAGGTGATTATTTTCCCAGTCAAAATAAGGTTGTGAATTTGTCAAACTGTTAAATTGAAATTGGTAACGAAATGTATCCCCTTCCCGTTTACCTTTTTTGAGTTTTAGAGAATTTAAAATTTTATTTTATTATATTTTAAAATAATTTCTACATGTGAGCAGCAAGACTGACTGTAATTCCAGTTTTTAATTTTCTATGGACAGACTTAATAAACTGGAGACCCTACAGCAGGATTACCCAAATTGTAGTGTCAGGATTTTAGCTGTACCAGAAGCCTTTATGTGCTACATATAATTTGTATAAAGTTTTATATGTACAAATTGGGTACATAAACAGTTCTCCATTTTTCTAAGGGAATGCAATAAATGTAGCATCGTGAATAAATATAACTTTTATAATCCTTAAGTGGTCTTTTCTTTCTATTCTTTATCTTTCTTTTCTCAGTTGATTTTTATTCACTTATTTCCTTAGGATGTTATCTTTTCCCTTTACTTAGACTTCTCCCTTTGAAATTTCTATGTGTTGAACAAAACAATGTTTATGGCAAATGTAGAGTAATTTGAGTTTACTTCTTGTTCCCCCAAAAATGATTTCTATACTACCTTGGATTCTTAAAATAATACTTGCAGATTTAATGTATGCAAAATTTGAGGAAAGCTTCTTCTTTTTCATGGAAGGAGCCACTAAGAGTGGTGACCTCATTTTGGAAGAAATAGTAGGAAAAATATAAGCCTAAAGAAATGTTACAGGGGACACACAAAGGAAGTGATGTTTTCTAAAAGAAGAGAAGTGGTCTAAAGCTGGATAGGGGTGGGGGAATAGACAGTAGAAATGCAAGATGAATCAAGTATAGAGTGCCAGCCCTAAGAACATGGGGGCTCAAATACAAAAGAAAGGGAAACACTTGAAAAAAGTGTGGAAGAAACAACACTCAAATTTGGTATATCAGTTTAGCTAATTTGTGAGACTGGTATTTTGCAAGTCAATTTGTATATTGCTACTTCATATTTACCTAGAATAAAGCCATGTTTTTAATTTTATTTTATTTTACTTATACGTTAAAGGAAAGAAGCATGGCTCAGACCATGATTTAAAGAGGAAGATAGACTAAAAGTTGAAAGTATATTTCCAATTGTTTTTCAATTTCCATTGAGGAAGAAGCTTTAAATGTAGAATGGTGCCTGAGGCCAACCTAGAAGAAGCTGTTTACATAGGTGAACAAGGTCACAGTAGTTTGTTATCCAGAATGTTTCACTTAATAATTGAGTAAGGCTTTGTCTATATTGTTAGGAAGATTATATTTTATTGAGATCCAGATAAAACTGATAAAACAATCATTTTCAACATTAATATTTTAAATAGTAACATTAAAACCTTGAACAAAAAGATAATGGAGATTTTTCTGTGGTAGGTAGACAAGATCAGAGCAAGGAAGAAAGGCAAGGTACAAAAGGTTATCAGTATGGAAAGCTGCAGGTGCCTAGCAACGAGCAAAACTGGGAAATCAAGGACCTCACCCCCAGGGTAACCTTCCCTTCCCTAGTATATCTTTTGTCATACAGTTTCAATCCCTTAACATTTTATAGTGATGGCCATGTGTTTTTTTTTTTTTTAATTTTTTAAAATTATCTCTGTAATTTTAAATTGGCCCCCCTTCCCCCCATACATGCTCTCCCTCCCCAGAATTTTGTGTCCATTGATTGTACTTATATGCATGTATACAAGTCCTTCGGTTGATCTCTTATCTTTCACAGATCTCCCTACCCTCCTGCCTACCCTCCCCACTGTAATTTGTTTTGAATTCTTCCCTGCTTTTTCCTACTCTGTCATGTTCCTAGTCATGGGTTAGATCCCCTTAGAGGGGGAACGAACAAGGGAGCTGGAGAATAGCCTTTAAGCATTAAGCCTTCAGGACATTGAGGTTCAAACTGCATCAGATACATCTAGGCCTCAGTTGTGTGTCAGCTCCAGGCCCAGGAAAGAACAAAACCAGACAAGCAACAGCACAGGCTACCTCAGGACCAGCTGCATTGAATGATCACCCCAAGGACACACCTGGAAAGCTAATGAATATTATATTGAGACTAGAGGCCAGGTGCATGAAATTTGTGCACTGAGGCAGGAAGGGAGGGGTCCCCCTCAGCCTGGCCTGTGCCCTTTTGCAGTTGAAGTCTGGGGGCGGGCCTAACCCTGAGTTAGACATCTTTAGCACTGCCGTTGCACTCGCCAGCCATGAGCTCGGCTTCTGGCAGAGCAGCGCTCCCCACTGTGGGAGTGCACTGACCACCAGGGAGCAGCTCTTGGATTGAGCATCTGCCCCCTGATGGTCAGTCTGCTGTTTGGTCAATTTGCATATTAGCCTTTTATTATATAGGATTCTCCTCTAGGACCTCCCTTAAAATCCCCTGCCCTCAAAAGCCCTTAGGATGTACCTGCACTTTTCCCTTCCCCATTGTTCTCCCTACTTCCAGGAGCCGTAACTTTATTTTTCTCCTATGCTCCAAAGGCCCCTTTTGCCTCTGTAACTTGTTTCTTGAGGCTGCTTCTACTTCTCCTACTTCCGTGACTTTTTTTTTTTTTTTTTTTTAAATTTTAGCTTTTTTTTTCTTTTTTCCCCTTATACTCTCTTCCACCTCTGCCCACCCCTCTCTGTCTGTGATTTTCTAAATAAGCATCCTCTTATAGTTTGAGTCTTGGCCCTGAATTTTTTCCAAGGTAGAATTCAAAGTACTGAGGTTCTGAACCGAGGTCCCATCTGATCCCCCTGGTCAAATACCTGGCACTGTTCTTGCTGCTGCCAACATTTCCAATAGCAAATTTATTTATTTAGGGTACTTAACATATAGTAGGTAAAGTGTGCCTAATCTAATAGCAGTGCATATTTAAAGTTATATTAATTTACCTCGGAAATCTGAATGAAACAGTCCTAATTTAGGGTAGTTGCAATTATATGCACCTCTAAATGTTGGTCTTCCTTAAAGGAGATATAATATCTTGTTACATGTGGTAGATATATCATAGCAAAAAAAGTAAACTGGTCAATATTTTAGTATTTAATACTTTTAAAAATATATATATATTTTATTGATTTTGTACAGAGAGGAAGGGAGAGAGATAGAGAGGAACATCAATCAGCTGCCTCTTGCACACCCCCTATTGGGGATATGCCCGCAACCAAGGTATATGCCCTTGACTGGAATCGAACCTGGGACCCCTCAGTCCCCAAGCCGACGCTCTATCCATTGAGCCAAACTGGTCTCGGCAGTACTTAGCACTTTTGCTAATTAGCCTACATATTGGTTGGTAGGTTTCAAATACTTCTCAAATAGAATTGTGCTTCATAATACTGTGTTTATGTAATCTGAAAAATGTTAATTCAGCCGGGCCAGTGTGGCTCAGTGGTTGAGCATCAATCCATGAACCAGGAGTTTACGGTTCAATTCCCAGTCAGGATACATGCCTGGGTTGCAGGCTCAATTTTTTGTTGGAGGTATGCAGAAGGCAGCTGATCAATGATTCTCATCATTGATGTTTCTCCCTCTCCCTCTCTCTAAAATCAATAAAAACTTACCTTTTTTTTTTTTTAAAAAAAAAGATTATTCAGTGAGCAGTCTTGAGACAGGCTAGTAAGCCAAGACAAGCAGAATAGGGAAACTGAGAGAGTTAAACAGCAGTTTGTAGCCATCTAGAAAATCTAGATGCCAAGCAGTTTAAGCCATCTATTAAATCCTCTCTTCCCTAAACCAGGGGCATGTAAGAGTAAGCGAGGGTAAATACTAGCTTAAACCACCCTACTCAGGGAGACAGCAGAAATCTAGTTAGTCCCATTTGCCAACCATACCCAAGGACAGATGGAAGTTAAGAGAATAAGCCTCGCCAAAACCGGATTGGCTCAATGGATAGAGAGTCGGTCTGCAGATTGAAGGGTCCCAGGTTCGATTCCGGTCAGGGGCATGTGCGTTGGTTGCGGGCACATCCCCGGTGTGGGGTGTGCAGGGGGCAGCTGGTCGATGTTTCTCTCTCCGATGTTTCTAGCTCTCTGTCTCACTCCCTTTCTCTCTGTAAAAAAAATCAATAAAATATATTTTTTAAAAATACTTTTAAAAAAGAGAATAAACCACATTTTGGTACATAAGCATAAAGCTGGTGAATATTCTGTTGAAATCTTCCCCTAAACATGCAGCTTTTAAAACCCCTCAAAACAAAGCACCCCCCTTCCTGCCAGGAGCATACTGGAGCCTTCTCCCCAATCCCACTCCCCCCCCCCCCCCCCCCCCCCCAGGAACACATCTCAATTTCTTTCTTTTTTCCCCCAATATATTTTATTGATTTTTTACAGAGAGGAAGGGAGAGAGATAGCTAGAAATGTCAATGAGAGAGAATCATCGACCAATCGACCAGCTGCCTCTTGCACACCCCCTACCAGGGATGTGCCCGCAACCAACGTACATGCCCCTGACCGAATCGAATCTGGGACCTTTCAGTCCGCAGACTGACGCTCTACCGTTGAGCCAAACCGGTTTCGGCCCCACATCTCAATTTCTAAGGGTCCCCAAGAGGCTTGCAACAGGTCAGCAATGGGCAGTGGCAGTTCATCCCCGACAAACCACTTGAACCTGTTCCCAAGGCCCCCTTTTTTCTGACTTAGTGAGCCAAAGCAGCCTAGCCTAGGCTCGTTCCCCCAGCCCTTCCTTGTTTCACTGCCTCCATCTTTAATAAGCGTCCTCTAAAATTCTCTCGGACTTTCGTAAGCATTCCTGCACGAAGTCTAGAACTCACACACTACCCGCTGGCCCTAGACAGACATGTTCAGGACCAGGCCCCCTTTCCAGGAACAAGTTGAAAAAGTATGAGGAAGTTGAATCAAGTTCAAAATATTGCACTTGCTCCCGGCCTAGAACACATTCCTCCTGCCATTTTAAAGAAGGGCAGGCCTAGAACACATTCCTCCTGCCATTTTAAAGAAGGGCAGGCAGCTCTTTCCAGTATAATAATGGTGTAACCTATTTCAATGTATCCACCCAAGACAGTGCATAGGCCCACCCACATTCCGATTTATGCAGCCAAGGTTGACAATCTGCTCAAGGAGAGGCAGTCACCCATCACTGGTGAACCTCAACAGCACAAGTGTGGTGGTAGGCAGTTAGACAGGAGCAGAGAAAGGACGGTTGGCCAGGTACAAAAGATCACCGGAGTGAAAAGCCCTGCGTGCCTAGCAATGGACAATTGCAGGATGGACGTTATCCCCAGGGTGACCTTTCCTCCCCTAGCACATCGCTGGTCATGCCTTTTGGACCATCCTACTTTTCACATTGCTGGTCATGACCTCCTGACCTTTCCTCCCTAAAGATAACATCTAGGTAGGCCTCAGTTGTATTTTAGCCAGTGACCTCCCTTAAAAACTCCACCCTTAAAACCCTTAGGAAAGGAGACATAGCCCACTCTCTCTCCTGGGAGCCCGCATCTTTCCCTTCCTCCTTCTCCATTCCCCAGGCTCATGACCTTTACCTTTTTCCCTTCTAAACTATAACTGCCCGTCTTTTGCCTTTGTAACTTGTTTCCTAAACCCATTTTTTTCCACCACGTACTTCTTCCACCTCTGAGATTTTCTAAATAAATGTTCTCTTATAGTTTAAATCTTGGCTCTGAATTCTTTCCTAACCAGAACTCAAGTACCGAGGTTGCTGAACTCAGTTCTGGTCTGACCCCACCAGTCACACACCTGGTGCTGGTCCCAACAGAAACATTCTAATGTCCTCACCATGGACACACAGGTCTCTTACTCTTGCCTAAAACCACTTTCTTTCTGCTGTCTTGCATCACGGAGCACTGCATGTTTTACTTGAAAAGCCTGTTCCCCTAAGTCTGATGAAGTTTGAAAAAACTGAGATCACAGTAAACTCCAGGCCTTCAGCTATAAGCTCAAAACCACCAGGGAGCTGGTTAGAAAAGCAGAATCTAGGGCCTCCTCCCAGAACTGCTGAATTAGAATCTGCATTTTAATAAGATCCACAAAGGTGCTTCATATGCATCAAAAAATGTGAAAAGCACTGATTTAAAACATTTTGCCAAAGCAAAATAAAATTAAACTTTAACAGCTATGTAACATATCTCCAGATTAAGGTGACCTCCCAGTAACATGGATTTTATTTTAAGAGTAGGATTAGGAAGATTATTCAATTGTATTTCAGAGAAAATGTTTTTATCTCGAATATTAGATATGCAGATAGCTTACCAGAGGTTACTCTGGTTGAATTCGGATAACCAATGGGTACGGGCTGCCTGTCACCACTTGAGCCAATTAAACAGAGACAGGGTTGAATCACATATGAACGTTTATTCCAATACTGCCAGCAGTATGGGAGAGCAGTTGGTCACCCACAAAAATCTGCTCTGACCTCCCTTGCCAGTTGTCTGGTTATATACACACTAGTAGCCCTGTGTACAAATTCATGTATAAGTAGCTTGCTACCACTTGCCTCAGCTGGCCACCTGCCCACCACCACTGGTAGCTCTCTGCTGCTAGTAGCTCGCTGCCCTGCCCTCCTGGAGCTCCCCCTCTCCCCTCCCCTTCTCCTTCCTATAGGAGGGTCATTATGCAGTTGGTCATTATGCCTCAAGGCATAATGGGTAATTAGCATATTCCTCTTATTATATAGAATGAGAGAGAAGATAACTAATGCACAGCTGTAAGCTACAAATGTAATATGGAAAGGTGAGGGTAGAGTCTGCAGTCCGGCCTGCAGAAGCTCAAACTCGGACAACAAGGTGGCTAATCTCTGATGTCACTAACAGCTCAGCTCATTCCTGGGACTCAAGAATGGTCAGCGTTCCTGAGAAAAACTGGAGGGCTCAGGTTCCAGGTGCAGCAACCAAATCAAAGCGTGTCCTGTCCTTGGTCTGTTCTCAAAATGTATTTCTTTTCTGAGTCATAGACCCATCTGGGCTCTGAGGTGTCATATCTTTTGTAGGCCTGTTTCATTCTCCAGTTTCCCAGGGTTTGTAAGAAAACTTCTTATCAATAGTAAGGCAAATAATTATTAGACAACTGTGGCTCTATTCTCATTACACGTGTTTTTTTTGTTTTTGTTTTTGTTTTTCCCCACTCTCAATTTTCACCATTATAATCAAAAGAGAAGACTCAAGTGGTTTACGTGAAGTCCATTAGTCATAGATTAGGAAGGCAGGAATTGGAAAATCTCTGGAATTGGATGAAAAGTAAAATGGCCCTGGCTGATGTGGCTCAGTAAGATGAGCGTCGTCCTTTGCACTGAAAGGTCTTGGGTTGAGGGCTCAATCCCCGGTGGGGGAGCATACGGGAGGCAACCTATAAAAAACTTTTTAAAATCAGTTTTAAAAAACATACGTAAGAAAAGTAAAATGATAGACACATCTTTTACATAGACAGGTGCAGGATAGTTAACAGTCGACAATTAACATGATAACAATAACTGGGAGGATTTATAGGGTCTGCCCTAGTGCATTGGTGGTGCCCTGAGGGGTCTGGAAAAAGGAGATTCCCTGACATTCCAAGGTATGTTATCTTAGGTGCCGAAGACCATAGACAAGCTCAGTCAAGGTAAAGACTGACTTTCGTCATGGAAGATTCTAGCCTAGGACATGGCTACTTGCCATAACCTGCTTTTGGTTAAAATGTTTTAATTTCAGACCATCCTTTGTGATTACTGTAGGTCTCTGAGTTGGCAAGGCCACCATGCAGGCCTCCCCTGAGTGTATCAGGTGAGCATGTGACTCCTTTCCCTGCACAGAATGTTAGAGCGAACGTTATCTGGGAACCTGCTGGCGGTTGTATTGAAGTCACTGTGCTACCTGGCATTGGGGTGCTTGGGTTCCCCAAGATGAACATGGAGGAGAAGCCCCAGAGAACAGACTTTATTGGGCTTATGCTCCAGCACAAAGGACGGAGCACAGAGGAAAGGAAGGTCCGCTGTGCTGGCTCTGCTTGGCTGCTTTTATAAACTGGGGACAAAGCGGGCTTGAGCACAGAGATGGGCTTTCTGAAAAAGTCAGAAATTGTGGAATCTCCATCTCAGAGCCCCGTGACTTCCTTTTCCAGCTGCCTTGCCTGGTAACTATGTTTGTGCCTGCACTGTGGAGGGAAGATGGCCAGCTTACTCATTACCACCACTCTCTAAAGGTCATGTAGTGGTCAAACCTTGATCAACTTCACATGCGGGCCAGTGGTTTCAACATCTGCAAGGAAGCAGACAGTTGGAAAGGGAGATAGTCAGCTACCTCTGCGTCTTTCAGTAAGGAGGGCAGGGTGGGTGACATTCTTGTGGTCAGCTTCTCCGTGGTTCCTTCTGACAACCTGGTCTTACCTTGGCTTCCTAGCCACCAGTATTTTCCATTCGCCAGGCCCAAGTCCCTCTGCTCTCTCAACTACATCTCTGATATATTAGAGCAGTGTTACTCCAGGGTGTGCCCGAGGACCAGCAGCAGAGACAGCACCGAAAGCTTGTAAAAATACGAATTCTCACATCATGCTCCAATCTATTGAGTCAGGATCTGTGGGTGGGACCCCACAATTCATGTCCTAAGCATTCAGCTAATGAATTCTTCAGTCACACAGAAGTTTGAGGTGCAAATTATTAGCACACCTCAATATATCATTTTTCTTTGAATGGACTGTTACAGAATTTTTTATCATGACTTGCTTTTTCCTAATCTCAAAATTTATAAATCTGCCCAGCCAGTGTGGCTCAGTGGTTGAGCATCGACCTATGAACCAGAAGATTGTAGTTTAATTCCCGGTCAGGTCACATGCCCAGTTATGGGCTTGATCCTTAGATGTTTATATATCTCTCTCTCCCTTTCCCTCTTCCTTCCTCTCTAAAATCAATATATATATTAAATGTAAGAGGGCAGCAGAAGCCTGGCTGAAACCATCAGGTCCTGGCTGGTTCACTGGAGGCAGCACCTCCTTGTGGTTTGAGGCTAATGGAGCATCAATATTCACATTGTCAAGTATTCTAACTCGAGCCTTTGGCTGTGCTGTATCCTAGAAGATCACATGAGATATTTGGTATTAGCTTTTAAATCTTAGTATTATTAAAAAGTAATCAGTTTCTCCATGACTAAAGCATAATTTTTTTTAAAATAGGTTTTTATTGATTTTTAGAAAGAGAACAAGGAGAAGGAGAGAGAGAGATAGAAACACTGATGAGAATCATTGATTGGCTGCCTCTTGCATGTCCCTACTAGGAATCGAGCTCCCAACCCAAGCATGTGCCCTGACTAGGAATTGAACCAGTGACTTCTTGGTGCATCGGACAACACTCAGTCCTAGAAAGGAAGTCTCCAGTGGGCAGGCAGCTCAAAGAGCTGCCCTGGGGTGTAGGCTGAGGGTCCTTTTAGGGGGTTAACTGCTTTCTTCTTGGCACTGACCTCTCAGGGCCTGTCCTGTCAGCTGTCCTTGTATGGAATTCAGGTAGGGAACATGGAGAAGGAGGTTCTAAGAGGAAGGAGAATATGCCAGGGGAGAAACGGTCAAGGGGAGAATCTGGCTGACAAAACCTGAGACAATCTAGGGGAGGAATGGGTGCCTTGGGATGAGGTCCTGATTAACAATACTTACCTCCCCCTCGCCAGTTTGGTTTGGCTCAGTGGACAGAGTCAGCCTGTGGACTGAAAGATCCTGGGTTCACTTTCTATCAAGGGCATATGCCTCGTTTGCAGGCTAGATCCCCAGCTCCGGTCAGGCTCCGGTGGGAGGCAACAAATGGATGTGTCTCTTTGTCTCTCCTCCTCCCTTCTATCCTCTCTAAAAACCAATAGAAAATTATCCTCAAGTGAGGATTAATAACAACAAATGAACAAATTAAAAAAACATACCAAAAGCCCTGGCTGGTTTGGCTCAGTGGCTAGAGAGTCTGACTCTGGACTGAAGGATCTGGGTTAGATTCCAATCAAGGGCCCAACGCCCAGGTTGAGACCTTCATCCCCAGTAAGGGGCATGAAGGAGGCAGCCGATCAATTATTCTCTCACACTGATGTTTCTATCTCTCTCTCCCTTTCCCTTTCTCTCTGAAATCAATAAAAAATATATTAAAACCACACACACCAAAAAACAATACTTATATTCAAAACTTGCTCTACCAGTTCTGCCCGTTGTGTCCAGGACTTTCTGTCCTGGGGACCTGGAGTAAACTGTTCCATGGTTTTTGCTCTGCTCAAGTCTGTCTAACTGCCTACCACAGAAATACCTTCTCAATATTGCAAGTGGAAGAATCACCTAAATTTCGAACTGGAACCACTATTACACAATCATAGGTCATTGAACCTGAAAGAAAATATGTAAGTCTGATGCCAGGTTGATGTAAGGGAAGTTCAATCAGATACAGTGTGTTCATGAGTTTGGCATCCATGCTTTCTTATTTTTAGATGCAAAATTAGTGATTGCAAATGTTTCAGAAGAATGAAAAAACTCATAAAGACCTAAAGGAAACATTACACAGATTTTGTCAAAAGCAGCCAATATATTGGATGATGAAATATAGAGTTTTCTTAGTATTTCCTTATAAAATTATGAAATATTATATAAGTCATTGAAATAGATGACAGCATTAATTGCTCTCTCAAGGTTTCATTTTTTTAAAAAATAAATAGGTTACTTATCCTGAAGGGACTGTTAATGTCTACTACCAAAAGTGTTATTCTTTTTTTTTAATAAGAAGGCTGAATTTTCTTTTTTTAAAAAAATATATATATTTTATTGATTTTTTATAGAAAAGAAAAGAGAGGGATAGAGTTAGAAACATCCATGAGAGAGAATCATTGATCAGCTGCCTCATGCACACCCCCTACTGGAAATGTGCCCGCAACCAAGGTACATGCCTTTGACCGGAATCAAACCCGGGACCTTTCAGTTCGCAGGCCGATGCTCTATCCACTGAGCCAAACCGGTTTCAGCCAAAAGTGTTATTCTTGCCTTAAGTTTTCTTTTAGCAAAAAATGAAAAAGAAGGTCACGTGACCAACGGTGGCACCCTCATCCCTGCTGCTTATATTTTAAATCAGAAATAATTATGGATTTCATCTCTCATGACAGTTCTGAGAATTAATAGTAACCACTTGGAGTAGTTACAGATTTGGGGAGTTCAGCAGAAACATACATCAGTCATTGGTTCATAGAAACGAGAGAATCTGATAGATGAGAACTGTGAAGACTCCTGCCCACACGTAGAAATGTTCATTGTTCTCTGTGCACTAGGTTTTGCAATTTGAAAGGTTCTTTCCAAAGTATCAATAGAAAAATGAATAGAATTCCAACTGATTATATCTCATCACACTTCCTCGCACCAAAGTGGTGGTATGTGACCCTTTGACATGGTTTTTTGTGTTTTGTTTTTGACTCCTAGAGCCTGTGGGATCTGACTATTGTGACAAACACTCAGACTCACCCGGGGCCAAAAGAGATAGTAGGTCCGGAGGCTGAAGCATTCTTAGCTTATTCTTTTTCATGCTTCCCTCGACCCTGCCCTGCACTTTGGGGATCTCTTGTCTGTTTTCATTAAGAGATATCTTTACTGTGTTAATAGTTCTATCAGTTTAATCCTGTATAATAAAGGCTAATATGCAAATTGACTGAATAGCTTTGTGGTCAGCAAACTGTGGCTCTCGAGCCACATGTGGCTCTTTGGCCCTTTGAGTGTGGCTCTTCCACAAAATACCACAGCCTGGGCGAGTCTATTTTGAAGAAGTGCTGTTAGAAGAAGTTTAAATTTAAAAAATTTGGCTCTCAAAAGAAATTTCAATCGTTGCACTGTTGATATTTGGCTCTGTTGACTAATGAGCTTGCCGAACACTGGAATAGCTGAATGATCAATTGCTATGATGTGCACTGACCACCAGGGGGCAGACGCTCAACACAAGAACTGCCCCCTGATGGTCAGGGTGCTCCCACAGGGGGAGCGCTGCTCAGCCAGAAGCCATGCAGTGGTGGTGGTGGGAGCCTTGCTAAGGACATCCCCCAAGGGCTCCCAGACTGCGAGAGGGCACAGGCCAGGCTGAGGGACTCTCTCACCACCCCACCAAGTGCACAAATTTCATGTATTGTACCAGGCCTCTAGTGGTTTTATGATGAGTGAACAAGACGCATAGGATACAATGAAAAATAACTTTAGTTATTTTTAAAATATATTCTATAGAACTGGTTCTTCTCTTGCTTCCCTGTCAAAAGCTGGGTAGACCCTATTAATATTCCCAGGTAACACCAATGGTACAGGTATGTGCATGATATGGGTGAGATTTTATATCGATGTTTGCATAAATGATTCTAAATAAACCAGCAGGCTCTTACTCAGTTATTGTATTGGGTCGGCAGCTAAGTAATTGCGGATTTTTAAAAGAAAATCAAAGACAATTTTTTCATGGAACTAAATAACTTTATTCTGTAATGTATTGCCCATTTTGATCAATGACCTTTTGCCATCTTTCAGGCAGCATCATAATCCCACGTTCAAAAAACTTCTGGTTTTTATTAGCAAAAAACTGAATCAGGTACGATTTGACATCATCATCATTATTGAAATTTTTACCATTCAAGGAGTTTTGTAAAGATCGAAACAAAAAGTAATCAGATGGTGCAAGGTCAGGACTATATGGTGGATGTGGCAAAACATCCCAACCAAGCTCCATTAATTTTTGCCGAGTGACCAAAGATGTGTGTGGCCTTGCATTGTCATGATGGAATACAACACCTTTTCGATTTGTCAATTCGGGCCGCTTTTCTTCAACTGCATTGTTTAATTTCGTTAGTTGTTCAATGTAGACATCAGAATTGATCGTTCGGTTGGGTGGTAAGAGTTCAAAGTAGACAATTCCTTTGTAATCCCACCAAACTGATAACAAAACCTTCTTTTGATGAATATCAGCTTTTGGTGTTGTTTGAGTTGGTTCACCTGGCCTGCTCCACGATCTTTTCCGCTTGATATTGTTGTAAACAACCCATTTTTCATCGCCAGTTATCAGTCGTTTTAAAAATGGATCATTTTCATTACGTTTCTTTAGCAAATCGCAGCTGCTAATGCGTTGCGTTAACTGTGATTCTTTAATTTCGTGAGGAACCCATGTATCGAGTTTTAAAACATAGCCAAGTTGTTTTAAGTGATTTTCAATGCATGTATGTGATACATGAAGCTTCTCTGCAATCTCATGTGTTGTACTGTGACAGTCCGAATTGATTATTGCTTTGATTAGGGTGTCATCAACTTCAACTGGACGACCAGAGCGTTTTTCATCTTTGAGTGAAAAATCACCAGAACGAAATTTGGCAAACCAATTTTGACACTGCCTTTCTTTTAAGGCTTCGTCACCATAAACAGCACATAACTTTTTATGAGCTTGCGATGCGTTTTTCCCTTTGAGGAAATAAAAAAGCAAAATATGACGAAAATGTTCCTTTTGATTTTCCATTTTTTAACGAACGCCAAACGAAAACTACAAAACAGATCAAAAAACTTTTTTTACTGATTAACAGCTGAATAGCCAACTATCAAATAACAAAATGTGTTTTACATTTGTACTACGTCTGCAAACCTAAAAATTCAACTGAAGCCATATATGTGTGAAACCCGCAATTACTTAGTTGCCGACCCAATATATTAATATCACTAAAATACCCCTTTCCCCAGGTCCTTCCTTGGCTTCCCATAGCCTCCCTTCATAGTGTCTCTCGTTTTCCCCCCTCATTTTCTCCCTAGTTTAGACCTTTTGCTCATACACAAGCAGACACCCAGGCCCGAAGGATAAAATTTTCTAATCAGCTTCACTTCTATCCCCTATTCATGTTCCACATTTTAAGAAATTCAGCATGAACCTGTCATGGGATCATATTAGCTTTATCAGTCAGATTTTTTTACTATAATCTAATGCTAATTCTATATAATAAAAGGGTAAATAATAGGTAAATTGACTGTCACTCTAACACACAAGATGACCACCCCCATGTGATCAAAGATGGCCACTCCCATGTGGACACAAGATGGCCAACAGGGAAGGGCAGTTGTGGGATATCAGGCCTGCAAAGAAGGCGGGGGGGGGGGGGCAGTTGGAGGTGACGAGGCCTGCAGGAGAGGGCAGTTAGGGGTGACTGGGCTGGCAGAGGAAGGCAGTTGTGGGCAACCAGGTCTACAGGGGAGGACAGTTAGGAGTGACTAGGCCAGCAGGGGAGGGTAGTTAGAGGTGACCAGGTTGGCAGGGAAGAGCAGTTAGAGGCAATCGGGCTGGCAGGAGAGTGGTTAGGGGGTGATCAGGCTGGCAGGCAGAAACAGTTGAGGGCAATCAGGCAGGCAGGCGAGCAGTTGGGAGCCAGCAGTCCTGGATTGTGAGAGGGATGGCTGACTGGATTGGGCCTAAACAGGCAGTCAGACATCACTTGAGGGGTCCTAGATTGGAGAGGATGCAAGCTGGGCTGAGGGACACCCTCCTGCCCCCTGCACAAATTTCTTACACCGGGCCATTAGTTTAATTATAAAATATTAAGAGAATAAAGGTCATTTCTTCCCACAAATTTTATTTTATTTTTAATATTCTTTTTAAAAAATTATGTTTCTATTGATTTCAGAGAGAGAAAAAAAAGGGAGGAATAGGGAGAAACATCCATTATACCTCCAACATGCCCTATACTGGGGATTAAGCCTGCAACCCAGGCATGTGCCTTAAGGGGGAACTGAACCAGTGACCTCTTAGTTCATAAGTCGAGGCTACACTGCACTACATTGGATTTAAATTAAAATGTGGGAAGTCCATAGATAGAAGTACACAGAAATTAACTGAAAAAATTCAAGGAAGTTGAAGCTATTTTTGCTTTAATCATTCTCTGTTTCTCTTGCTCTGGTTTAGATGGCACAGTCACTAGAATCCTATTGTTTTTGACTTGTAAGTTACTCCAGAGACAAGGTTAGTCTCATGTTCTCTTTTGGTTCAACATTTTATTTTTATTGAAAAACGTACATTTTACTATTTGTTTGTTTGTTTATTTAATTGATATTTTTCCAGAGAAGAAGGGAGAGGGATAGAGAGTTAGAAACATTGATACATTGATCAGCTGCCTCCTACACAATTCCTACTGGGGATGTGCCTACAACCAAGGTACATACCTTTGACCAGAATCAAACCTGAGACCTTTTCATTAATCAGCAGGCAGACACTCTATGCACTGAGCCAAACCAGTTAGGGTGAAAAACATACATTTAAAATAGTACATTGTCTTGGTGCTTGGTGCTTAATGCATGTGATTAGATATAATATTGTTAAAACTACTTAAAAATATATATACCAACAGAATTGTGCTGTTTTTATTCTTTATTTTAAAAAGACAACTTAGTATAAGAACATTCTCTGAACATTCAAGCAGGTTAAGATTAATTTTTTTAATTTATTAAAAAAATAATTTTAAGTCAGCAGGCCAGAAATGTACATAATGTTCCTCTCTTATTATCCATCATGCAGCAATGGAAAGCCACATGGATTTTTACTAATGTGGAAGTAGAAAGTCACAGGAAGGTAATTATTATTATTTTTAATACTGCTATTTATGTTTCATTATAAATGAGTGATAGCTGTGTAGGCACAAAGCCTTAGTCTCACATCTAGAAATTTCTTTTAAATTATTTAAAACAAGTTTCAAAACCTTCTTAATAAGAAAACTTAGGACTGGATGGATTAAAGAATTTAACTGGGAACACTAAAAAACAATGCAACAGCAACCTATTGAAATATTCACCTGCATGTCAAGTTCACACATCTTGTTGCATTTACAGAGTTAAGTTTCTTTTGCAAGGAGAAGTCATGGATTCTTTTCTTTCTCAAGATTCTCTGACCTATTTACATAAGTACTAGTAACTCTTCCAGGGGAACACAATGAATGCATCATAGAGTGGCCTGGAGAGGTTAATGCTGTAACATCAGAAAAATTTAAATGAGCTGTTTATATATATGTAACATTTCACTTTTTTAAAATGGGAAAAACTTTTTGTATTGATTTATGCATTAAAGGATGAATGTAAGTGTCATTTTATATATCTATGTCAATGCCTATGCCTGTGTACACATGTGTCTTTATGTATATATGTATGTATGTATGTATGCAAGGCATTTATTTCCAAGTACACACTTTATTATTGTGACAAAATATCATCACCATTAGTGCATTAGCATATCTTGCTTGTTAGGTAATGAAGGAAATTGTAGGATTTTATTTAAAATGAAAATAGATTCAGAAGTTTAGAATGCAAAAAGAACTTAGATTTTACCTATAATATTACAAGCCTTTCATTTGATAGCATAATTATTAAAATACAATAGAAGAGAATTCCAAGTCAATTAACTATAAAAATTATGCTAACACACAAAAGCAACTACTTGAAAGAAACTATTTGTTCTTCATTTTGAAATATTAACAAGTACAGGCATTTTCCATCATGGAATCAAAGGGCTCTTTATGATGGACTTTTCATCCTGAAATTGTACAATTTAAGAATGTATACAATTTATTGTTCAGATTACATGTTAACTTTTCACTTGACTGAAGTCTCATGTCTTTTAGTTCTTCCAAAATTTGGCTTGGTGAACAGATTCTCATTGATTATATTTCTGTAGAAGAATTATAAAAGGGAAAAAAATAGTATAAGACATAGTTATATTTAAATACAACAGAAAATTAATTCATAAAAGAAATTTCAGAATTCTACATTCTTAATGTTGTTCTTACATATAATTGTTGGGAAATGAAAGAAATTTCCCTTCAGACTAGATTTACTAGAGTTATGTGAAAAGATACAGAATTTTTTAGAAAATCTAGCCTAAATGCTTTAGGTAAGAAACAAACATAATTGCTCTGCTCCTAGATTCTACAGAGATGAGAAATTAACATAGAACTTGTGCAGGGACAGAATATAGTGGGAAGGCAGTAAGTGATAAGTGAGTTGAATTACATATGTGTAACTTCAGAAAGTTAAGTGAGCCCTGCTGGTTGAGCATCAACCTATGAACCAGGAGGTTGTGGTTTAATTCCTGGTCAGGGCACATGCTCAGGTTTCGGGTTCGATCCCCGATGGGAGGTGTAAAGGAGGCAGCCAATCAACAATTCTCTCTCTCTCTCTCTCTCTCTCTCTCTCTCTCTCTCTCTCTCTCTCTAATTGATTTTTTACAGAGAGGGAGAGAGAGGGATAGAGAGTTAGAAACATCGATGAGAGAGAATCATCGATCAGCTGCCTCTTGCATACCCCCTACTGGGGATGTGCCCACAACCAAGGTATATGCTATTGACCGGAATCGAACCTGGGATCTTTCAGTCCCCAGGCTGATGCTCTATCCACTGAGCAAAACTGGTTTTGGCAACAATTCTCTCTTATCATGGCTGTCTCTCTCTCTCCCTCTCTCTCTCTCTCTCTCTCTCTCTCTCTCTCTCTCTCTCCATTCCTCTCTGAAGTCAATAAAAAACATTTTTATTTTTATAATTTCCAAAGTCTAGAAAACCTAGTGAGTCCTTTGAAGGTAGGGACTTGGTCCAGAGTTGAAACTAAAAGCTGAACATTTACAGAACCTTGGTTATGCCATGATGTATGATAATCATGGGAAAATCTTCCATCGTTGCAGAATTAGATCCTTTCCTTTGAGCGCTGAAGCCCATTCCACAGAGACTTGATCTTAGTGGACATCTCCCAAAATAGATGCCACTCGGGTTTATGCTTCAGGCAAAGTTTAATAGGCACTAGATATTTAATTAGTAAGGTTATCTAAGAGGCCACTATAAATGAAATACATGAAACTGAGTTGGTATTTTAAAAAATATTCGAGACCGCAGCCACTGTTCAGCTCTTATGAACTGCTCTCATGTTCTCTGTAAGGGAGTACCACCATCTGGGTGTTCTTTAATGTAAAAATCTCCCACTTTTTTTAAAAAAATGTCTTTTTTTAAAACGTATTTTATTGATTTTTTTTTTTACAGAGAGGAAGGGAGAGGGATAGAGAGTTAGAAACATTGGATGAGAGAGAAACATCGACCAGCTGCCTCCTGCACACCTGCTACTGGGGATGTGCCCGCAACCAAGGTACATGCTCCTGATGGAATCGAACCTGAGACCCTTCAGTCCGCAGGCTGACGCTCTATCCACTGAGCCAAACCAGTTTCGGCTTAAAAATCTCCCACTTTTTAAGGTTGGCAATAAACACTCTTTTAAAAAACAACACGACATAAGGGAATAGTATTCTAAACGACAGACAAACTGTACCCAGAGTTCTCCACATGTTGTGTATTTACTTTGCAACTGAAAGAGAAAATGAAAACTATGGCCATGAACTGTTCTAGATGCTGTAGCTCATGTATTCCTCATGAAACTCTACATGATTGACACAATCATTATGTCCCTATTAAATTATCTTTGTGTTGACTATCATTATCTCCACATGAGTAGCTTGCTCAAGGTTTTAAGTGTTGAAATATGAACTCAAATTCAGATGTGGCTTCAGATCAGGGGCTCCTTGATATAACTTTATAGTTTGGGAAATAAGTGCACTAAAGAGTTTTGTTTTTGCATTACATACAGCAAGCATGTCAACCTTGTGGCCCGCTGGCTGTGAATTTGACATGCTTGACTTACAGTATTTGTGTTGCTTTTCTTAAAAAAAAAAAAAAAAAAAAAAAAAGAAAAAAAGAAAAGAAAAAGATCCTTTATGCTTTGTCTAGTCTTGCTCAATAGTAAGAGCATTGGACTGAATGCTCAAGGGTTTGATTTCCGGTCAAGGGCATGCTCAGTTGCAGGTTCTCCAGCCCTGGTAGGGGCCTGCTCAGAAGGCAACCAATTACCAATTAATGTCTCTCTCTCACATTAATGTTTCTCTTTCTTTATCTCTCTCTCTCTCTTTCTCTCTCCACAGCCTATCACCCAGCAGAGGAAGGCCCTGACCACTGGCTGAGGCTCGCGATTGATCGCTCTGTAGAGGGAGGCCCAGGCCACTGGGCAATTGACTGGGGGCGAGGGGGGGGGGGTGGCTTCATGATCACCCCAAAGAGAGAGGCCCAGGCTACCCTGGGATGGATCGTGGAGCCCCGATTGGTTGGGTGGGGCCTCTCTGTGTGGAGCCATTGATCTGAGGGCCCCACAATCGATTGCTTCACAGAGGGAGGCCCGGCCAGCCAAGTGATCCTTACCCCATGCCTGTCGCCTACAGAGAGAGGTTACCAGTGGGGTGGGGGGGGGGGGGGAGGGCAGTGCTGCACAGATGACAAGCAGTGGCAGCCAGGAGAAGGATAGGCCCTGATTCCCGGCCATGCCTAGGGACCCTATCTGAGGGGTCCTGGATTGCAAGAGGGCACAGGCAGGGCTGAGAGACAACCTTCCTCCTCCTGTGCACAAACTTTGTGCACCGGGCCTCTAGTAGAATATAAATGAATTCTTTCCCAAATCAGAAAGATGTAATTCATTAATTTATTTCTCTTCCCCAAAGGCAAAAGGCAATAGGCAATAAGGATAGTAACACCAACCTGGATTTCCTGTTTCTACAGAACTTAAAGGAGCGTCTGTGTCATGTGAGAATGTGGACTCCACATTAAGCGAAGGTTTCTATAAGTAAAAGGCAGAAAAATATTAATGTCAAAATTTTCTAAACTTAAGACACTATAAAGAAAAATATCTCAGATGAAAAATTTTTTTTTGGCTAAAGTTGTTCTCTTTGTAAATCACTTTGTAGAGTCCTTTTCCCCCCTCTTCTTTTTAGAAAGGTCATTATTTCATAGATACTTATGAACTTTTATAAACTTGTATTTATACTTCTAAATAGTAAAATACTATTTGTCATTTCCATAGTTGAATTATTACTTCAAACATTGACTGTCTTATTTCCCTGCTTTAATAAAAAGCTAAAATGGATTATTTTTTTTATAAAGAGATAAAAATCTCTTAGACATACTGACCAATTCTACTATACTCATGTAGAAGATTTTCTCTGAATTTTGTCAACTAGGCATTTCATTGACTTTTTCAGATTTTAGATCATCAACTAAGAAAAGACAAAAACATACTTTGTCATATATGCTCAAACACAAAAAGAAAATCTCTTTTATATTTATTTTGCAGACAAGAAGACTGCCTGTATTCAAGTCTTCACTTATATTAGTCAAACACTCCTTTAATTTACTTTTGTTAAGAAAGTGTTATTTAGAGAAGATCCATTTACATGGAGTAATGACAATAAGGCATAACTTTAGGTGATTAAGTCACATAAAAGAAGTAGTTCAAAAAAGAAAAGGGCAAAGGAATTTAGTGTAGATTTACCATCAATCTTGCTATAGCTTCCCCATTGCAGTGTTGTTACCCCATTAAACAAACCTTTTAAAATTTTATTTACTTATTTAAAAAATTGATTATACAGAGAGGAAGAGTGAGAGAGATAGAGAGATGAGAGAGAGAGAGAGAGAGAGAGAGAGAGAGAGAGAGAGAGAGAAAGAGAGAGAGAGCGCATTAATCAGCCACCTCCCACAGGTGTCCTGACTGGGGATTGAACCTGAAACCTGGATACGTGCTCTGACTGGGAACCCTCCCTTTTGTGGTACTGGACAATGCTCCAAATCAATTGGTGTGTTGTGTGTTCGATCCCCAGTTAGGCCTTTGGGAGGTGGCCAACCGATGTTTGCTTCTCAGGTCGGTATTTCTCTCTCCTTCCTCTCCTTCTCCCTCTCCTTCTCTCTAAACCAATAAACCAAAAAATCCCCAATAGCCTCAGGAAAGGGTTGAAAACAAAACAAAAACCAAACTAAATTCTCACCTTAGTTAGCTTGCCAATAACGTAAGCAAAAAGGAGTATAATTCCAACGATACCAGCCAACACCCCCAAAATAATGACAATTATCACTATGGGAGAAAAAGATAGCAGAAAATTACAAAACTGTGACGTAAATGACTGCATATCAATGAAATAAACATTAATATACTTTATCTTTAAAAAAATAAGACAGCTGGGGGAAGGTCAACGGGGAAAAAAAGAGACATATGTACTACTCTTTTTTTTTTTTTTAATATATTTTATTTATTTTTTACAGATAGGAAGAGAGAGGGATAGAGAATTAGAAACATCGATGAGAGAGAATCATCGATCAGCTGCCTCTTGCACCCCCCCCCCCCCACTGGGGATGTGCCCGCAACCAAGGTTCATGCCCTTGCCCGGAATCGAACCCAGGACCTTTCAGTCCACAGGCTGACGTTCTATCCACCGAGCCAAACCGGTTTAGGCTGTACTACTCTTTATAATACTTTAAGCAACAAACAAACAAATAAACAAAAAGAACGTTAATATATAATAGTTTATCTTTTAAAAAACAAGGTTTCCACAGTAACCACATGAGAAACTGAACCTGTGGATAGTAAAGTCTTTTGTTCAAGGTCACACATCTGACGGAACCAAGACCCCAGGTTCCAACTCCAAATTCAGGGTTCTTCACAGGGCCTTACAGGCGACCATGGATGGCAGCTGTGTGGAGGTTCTGCCCCCATATGGGAAAAATCGTGAAGGGTTTCATAGGATCAAAGTGACGAGAGAAAATAATGTCTTGACATAGAACAGGGTATTGGACAGATCATAGAATCAGAACTTCGGAAGGAAACTGGTATAAGCAGTTTGCAAATGAAGAGAAGCCCAGTGAGTTTAAGTTACTTATCCTAGGTGAGACAACTAGTTAGAAATTACGTGACCATAATTCAAGTCACCTAGATTCTAAGCTTCTGGTCCTTCTACATTATCCCTATGCATACACTAAAAAGATTTTTTTCCAAATCTTACATGTGGGGAAGGAAACAAAGTTTATATTAGTGGTACTCTCACATATTCATAGCATATTTATAGAGATTCCAAATTAAGTAAGTAGAAGGCAAAACATATAGGTAAATGGCTTATTTATTTGGCTAATTTAATTTAAAAGTCTTATTATTGATTAAAAGAAAACAAAGTAAAAGCCCAGCTTTTCTGTCCACTTAGCTTTAATGCAATAGTGATTCAGTTCCACAATTCATTGTGTGTGTGTGTGTGTGTGTGTGTGTGTGTGTGTGTGTGAGAGAGAGAGAGAAAGAGAGAGAGAGAGAGAGAGAGAGAGAGAGAGAGAGAGAGAGAGAGAGAGAGAGAGAGGTTTGGACACAGGTCAAGCGTGAAGGGCCGCTCAGAAATGCAGACTAGTAAATCAGCACATAAATGACTAATGTGAGATCTACAGCAGCATCTAAGAAAGAAAGTGACAGTCCCAGGTATAGAGGGTTTGGAAGACAGCCCCAAAGTGGTAGCATAGGGCCAAATATGAATAGAGATTGAGACATGAATGGTCTGTATTTATTTTTGATAAGGGTCAATTAATAAGATGACTTAAAACTCTTTGCTTTCTTCACGGTAGGGATAAGAGGAATTCAATTGTTTTATGAGCTCTTAAGAGACTTTTCTCTAGTAACTACGGTGGTTAGAAAACTAAAAAAGTCTAACTTAAAATAAAAATTATTGTTGCCCTAGCCAGTTTGCTCAGTGAATAGAGCATCGGTTGGCCTGGGGACTGAAAGGTCCTGGGTTCGATTCTGGTCAAGGGCATATGCCTGGGTTGTGGGCTCAATCCCCTCTAGAGGCATGCATGAGGCAGCTGATCAATGATTCTCTCCCTTTCTCTTCCTCTCTGAAATAAAAAAATATATATATATATATAAAAGTAGAAAAAATATTATCAAGTTATGTATTGCTAGTTCCAAAATGTTTAAGAAAATAAGAAATGGCTATTTCAATTTTAAAAAGAGCATATATTGTTTGCTTTTACAATATTGTGTGATTAAAATTAATAACATATGCTTTTGTTTTAAAATTTGACGCTTCTTATTTTTTTTAGGCATTGGGAACTAGGAATACATAATTAAACTGGAAAGATTGTTAGTCCATGTAAATATTAACATACCTGGTTCTGAGAACATGTGCTGAAGTTGTCTTCTTGCTCCTAAAAAGACAAAATTTAAAAATAAATCAGAATGCATGTTACCACGTGTAAAAAATACCATTTTGGAATTAGATTACTGTGTTTCTAATGTTTATTTTTTAAAAATTATGTTAGTGAGCTATTGTTCAAATTTTAACTGCTGCTAAAACTTATGAGATACTGTCTTACTACTAATAATTCCATATCTACTTTCAACTACCCAACAAGCTTTTAAGGTCAGAAATTAGCAAGCGGTCTTATTGACTGAAGTGTAGGGTACTACAAAATATTGAAAGAACTATCTATTGAACTCCACAAGAAATAGTGGATTAAAAATAAAAAATTAAAAATAGCCCTGGCCAGGTGGCTCAGCTGGTTGGAGTGTCGTCCCGTATGCCAAAAGGTGATGGGAGTCATTCCCAAATGGGATTTGAATGAGAGGCAACTGATTTATGTTTTCTCTCTCAAATCAATAAAAACATGTCCTTAGGTGAGGATAAAAAGAAGGTAAAAATAAAATACTAAAAAAAAAATTATTTCAAATGTAAAAATGGTGAACAGAAAGGAGGTGCATTGAGCTATCACCCCACATGAACTTTAGTTGAACCCAAAAGAGGTCACATTGAATTTTTTTCCAAATTTATGCCAGTCACTAGTTGAATCCCAACCCCTGTTGGGTCTCCTCCGAGCTTTTGTCAACATCCCCCTAAATGCTTTGTCTGCAGAAGCTCCCAGTACAGTTGCCCTAATGCTTCGCCAGTTACCTCCCCCTTATCAGTCCACAGTTTACATTTCTTTTTCTGTACCATTTTATCATGAAGCCCTCTTCCTACTGCAACCACACTATTTTCCTGCATTTAGTTATTACCAATAACATACACTGAGTGGCCAGATTATTATGATCTCTGAACGCACGATAATCTGGCCACTCAGTGTATTTCCTATATAATTCTATATAATAAAGGCTAATATGCAAATTGTCCCCTCGACCAGGAGTTTGACCAGCAGACAAGCTGGCCAACCATCCATGTCACCTCCCCCTGGCCAGGCTGGCCAGACCCCACCCATGGATGAATCCATTGGGTCTCTAATATCTACACTGATAAAAGAGAAACATGCAAATTGACCATACCTCTGCTATACCCACCAGCCACCAGGAGCAAGTATGCAAATTAACCTAACCAAGATGGCTGAAGCCACAAAGGGAGCAGGAGGCTTGGGTTACCCTGGCAATGGAAGAAGCCAAGCTTCCTGCCCTGTCCTGTCCTGGTCTCCACTCAAGGCTACAAAGTTTCAATTATAGAAAATAAATAAATCCTAACAAAAATGGTGGTAGCCATGGAGCTGGAGAGCAGGAGTCTTGGGTTGCCCCCAGCAATGTAGGAAGCCAAACTTCCTGCCCAGCCTGGGCTGACTTGGCCTCTGCTCCAGGCTACAAAGTTTCAATTATAGAAGATAAATAAATCCCAGATACCAGAGCTTCTGCTTGGGTTGTTGGGGGGTGTGGTTGGCCTGCAAACCACCACAGGCCCCTCGCCCAGGCTGCCCTATGCCCCAAGAGAATCCCCACGCTGATCCAGGACACCTTTCAGGGCAAACCAGCTAGACCCCACCCATGCACCAGGCCTCTATCCTATTGAATAAAAGAGTAATATGCAGATTGACCATCACTCCAACATACAAGATGGCTGCCCCCATGTGGTCAAAGATCTTGCCCCCATGTGGACACAAGATGGCCACCAGAGATGGTCAGCAGGGGAGGGCAGTTGGGAGGGACCAGGCCTGCAAGGGAGGGCAGTTAGGGGTGATCACGCCTGCAGGGAGGGGTACAGTTAGGGGTGATTAGGCCAGCAAGGGAGGGAAGTTGGGGGTGACTGGCCTGCAGGGAATGGTAGTTGGGGGGGGACCAGGCCTGCAGGGGAGGGCAGTTAGGTGTGACCATGCCTGCAGAGGAGGGCAGTTAGAGAAATCAGACTGGCAGGGGAGCAGTTAGGCATCAATCAGGTTGGCAGGGGACTGGTTAGGAGGTGATCAGACTGGCAGGCAGAAGTGGTTAGGGGCAATCAGAAAGGCAGGAAGGCGAGCAGTTGGGAGCCAGCAGTCCTGGATTGTGAGAGGGATGTCCGACTGCCTGTTTTGGGATTAGGCCTAAACAGGCAGTCGGACATTCCTCGAGGGGTCCCAGATTGGAGAGAGGGTGCAGGCTGAGCTGAGCAACACCCCCTCCCTTGTGTTGAATTTCATGCACCAGGCCTCTAGCATGCATATATCCTATATAATAAAAGCCTAATATTTAAATGTCCAAACATCAGAATGACCAGTTGCTATGATGTTCACTGAACACCAGGGGGCAGATGCTCAATGCAGGAGCAGCTCTCAGCCCTCAGGCCCTAGGCCAGTCAAGGCGGGTGCCAGCAGGAGGGCCCCCAGACTCCCCACCAGTTGCCCTGCAGAGGGAAGTGATTGGCAGTGGTAGGGGGCTGGGGCCGACAAGTGGGCAGCACCTGGCCAGCCAAGGCACGTGCCAGCGGCGGGGGGGCCCCCGATTGTCCTGCCAGTAGCCCCACAGATCAGCCCTGATCATCTGTCAGGCCTAGGGACGCTGGTATGTATGTGTGTGTATATACATACACACACTAGAGGGTACCTACACACACACACACACACACACACACACACACACAGAGGGTATATATCTATACACACACACACACACAGAGGGTATATATCTATACACACACGCACACACACACCCACACACACACACTGAGTGGCCAGATTATTGTGTGTTCACAGATCATAAAAATCTGGCCACTCAGCGTATTGCAGTGTATTACTCCACATTGCCCAGGTCTCGGTTATGTCCGCTCATTCTGGAGAAGTCATTTATAAAGGTTTACTGGGGCTTGTCTTCTTCTCTATGGCAGGTACAGGTGTGGTTGGTGGGTGAGCTGTGGAGGAGAACAGATGGGGTTTCAGCCTCTCACTATCTTGGGCGGCCTTGGATCTGTTATGTAATCTCTTTGTGCTTTAGTTTCCTCTTGAGCAAATGAAGACGGTAATACCTATCTCTTTGGGTTCCTACAAAGATCGAACGAGGTAGTGCATGAAAACTCTTAGCACAATGCCCACCGCGCTACCTGTTGTTTATAGGATTCACGGCAGGAAGTGTGTGTGTCTGCGGTTGGCCTTTAAATGCTTTCTGATTTGACACCACCACATTGACTTCAAGTTCGAAAACTGGGCTGTTTAATTGGACTCAGAAGCCCAATAATTAGTTCCAAGCACTTAGCATGATTTTCCTCTCTTGGTCTTTGTTAAAATGTGTTGCTTCCATTTATCTTGGTATATTTTCTCAATGATACTATTAGCCAATGATCCTGTAGCCACTTTAGGTCTTCTTTGGGGCCTTATTTTAAATCTGGAGTGTCCTGCTTTGACCCCATCTACAAGGACCCTCTTTCATTCAACCTGCTCTTGTCAAGTCATCCTCTCCCCAGAGAGGTCACCAGGGAGTGGATGCCGCCAGACCACCCTTATCTCAGCACCCAGCTTGGCTTATAGTGATAGCGATGAGGCGCTTCTACTGTGTCAGGCTCCAAGCTGAGCAATGTTACACACATCTTCATCTTTAGAGAAACACCACGAGACAACTATGATGGGCCCCATTAAAAAATGTAGGGGACAGAGACCCCTTGGGGAAGCATCTCCCTGGGTCAGCAGCCGGGATAGCCGAGCCGCACCCGGATTCACCACATCCCTCCTCCCCACCGCATCTGTGCTCCCTCCATGTGGCCCCGTTTCACAGTCACATGCTTTTGTTGGATTGCTTCATGCCTTTAACCCAACATATTGTTTCTGTGAGATATTCCAGAAGTGAGGCCCTTTGGAAGTATAGGGAGTGTGTCTATTTATTAGCTTTCGTTTCTTAGACTTTGTCACAGTTTCCTTGCACTGACAGGTCCCATGAAATACTGTTGTGTCATAACAATGACTCCAGGGCAACTATTTAAAAATATGGACAAACCTGTTGTGCCGGGTTCATCTCTAGGGATTTCTTCTGTTCTTGCATTAGCAGGAGTAGGGTCATTTGCTGATGCGGACACTAAGGGATACTCACCTGTATAAAACAGGCATTGAGAAAGGCATGAAGAGTGAGGTGATGGAGTAGAGCACAGAGCACATCACAAAAGACAAATCTATCCCATGTCTCTCCCACATGCATAGCATTTTACGTAACTGGGGGACATTGTCTATGTTCCGTGCCTTCCTCACTCCATTTTTCCAAAAACAGTTCTATTTCCTTAGTAAAAATTAAAACAAAGACTTTAAATTCAATTTTCTCTGGCCGCACAGGAGGTAAATCAGTTCTAAGGTTCCTTACTCACCCTTCCTTTCTTTCTTTCTACATCCTCAGGGACTGAAGCTGCTTACAAATGTCAAGGTAAGGAAATGAAAATTCCACAGTACGTACCCCCAGCAACCACCAAGAATGTTCTAACACTGCCTTTCATAGCCAGAGCCCTCACGGCCATCTGGGCCTCCCAGGTTTCTCAGGCCCTAATCAGCTCATAGACATCTGTGGGTATAGTTATGCAAAGTTGTGAAATTTCTCTTGAATAAGTGGATTTTAAACAGGGCTTTTTTACAATGGACTCTTTAGTTGGGTCTACTTGGTAGAAAAGATCCAAGTAAACTTGTAACCATTAAACAACAGGTGTGGTTTGCCTAATCCTCTCTCTCTCTCTCTCTCTCTTTCCTGTGCTCTGAGCCCTAGCTTTCTGTAGCTAGATCAGCTTTCACTGTCTGTTTGCACTGTTTTCAGATTATAGGTTAATTTAAATATTGCCCTATTTTATTCACAATGCACTTTCATGTTTTACATTACAAGGACACTTGGAACTTTAAATCCAACTTCCTTATCGTGCAAATAAGAAATTTGATAACATCAAAATTAAATGATTAGCTCAGGCTAACACAGCTGGTAAGGACAGAAACAGAGCCCTAATTCTGCTGGCTCCCAACGTTACTCCCACCTCCCGGATCTCTGCCTGATGGAGATTTTGTCAGCAAGCTTCCTTTGATGTTTTAGCTTACATTTAAATTGGTGAGCACTGGGGTGCGTTGTAAACAAAACAAGACAAGTAAATTTCTTGAGAGGTTCCAGAATTCTAATAATAACTAGGTGGTTTTCATGTTGATGACTTTTCACACCAATTTATTGTGCTATTTACATCACAGCTCTTAGCCCTCAGTGTCCTCTTGCTACTGAAACTGTTTTCTGCCCTAGCACTATTGACATGTGGGTCGTTTTCTTATTCCCTTCACCCCTTCTAACAAGGACACAGCCATTCTATACCTGAAAAATGCCACCTCTCTCTCCAGGAAAGGTATATTGACCTTGAGGTATGATGGAAGATGGGTCCAGCATCTGGCTACCCAGCACCGGGTGGGCTGTGGGACAGCACTGCATATTTCCTCAGCTGCTCTGGGCTCTGAAAACTGACTCTATCCTATTTGCAATGAGGCACTGGCTGCACCTTGAAGGGAGGGTAGAGTTTTTAGTGGAAAAGCGGAGGAGGGGGATTTGAGGTAAAGAAAGGGCCTGGGTTTAACAGGGAGAAAGGAGAGGATGTGTGCATTCATGCGGAGGCCAGGGGGCAGTGTGCAGGCAAAGGTAGGCAAACCTCTCAGGCTGACAAGAGTTTGATGTTCACCTGAAAAATTAGTGTAAATTAAGATAGAAGGGAAGTTTTGGCAAGGCCTCAGACCTCTAGTTTAAAAATCCCCTTTTCATTCCCTAGACACTAAAATGCCATTTGCTGCCAAAACCGGTTTGGCTCAGCGGATAGAGCATCGGCCTGCGGACTGAAAGGTCCCGGGTCCTATTTCAGTCAAGGGCATGTACTTGGTTTCGGGCACATCCCCAGTGGGGGGTGTGCAAGAGGCAGCTGATCGATGATTCTCTCATCGATGTTTCTGACTCTCTATCCCTCTCTCTTCCTCTCTATAAAAAATCAATAAAATATATTTTAAAAATAAAATAAAATAAAATGCCATTTGCTATGGTGCTTTGCACAAAGCACATATTTGTGACCTGAACTGAATGCCAAAATTTTAAGTTTGAGAAGGGTGGGATGAATGAATGAACGAACGGAGGAATGAATGACTACACCACCCAGAATTAGGAAATATTCCAAATGTGCATGGTTTACAGTTTACATTTGCATAACATTTAATTTGTTCCAAAACATTCACCTCTTTCCTCTCATCTCCACCGCCCTGACCTCCCAGTTGCTCGGCAAGATTCTGATAGCCTGTGAGGTCGGTATGTCAGGGGAGGGCCCTGTCACTGCTCCTCTTGCACCTGGGAGGTTGGGCAACTTGGGGGCCCAGAACACATGGGATACGATTGGGACTAGAAGGCCAGCCTCCCACCATTCTACTCTGTGCTCTACCCACGAAACCACCCGGCTTTCCCCAGCAGGGGGCACTTCTGACGTGGACCATTATTAGAAAGAACCACCGTAAAAGGCAATGCTGGGCGAGAACCCTGCCGGTCTGCTCTGTGCCAGGAGCTGGGCTCCTGCTACAACGTGATAAGACAGCTCACGCAGCCGCTGGCGTGGTTTTGGTTCCCTCCTGACTTGCAGTTGATAAAAGTGTTATCTTGCAAAAGCAAACTCTTATAAGGATACACCCTGCCTATGAAATATTTGCCTTAAATAGTTTCCAAGTCAGAAAACTAAATGTTTGGAGTGTTATAGTTTTGGGCATTGTGATGACTGTGAAATCTGATCAATTTATTTGCGGAAGTTCTGCACTGGGGCAAAAAACTCGCACCCGCTGATTTTCAATCAATGCTTTTTTTCCTGCTGAACCATGCGGCGTTATACCAAATGCATGTGTGAATGGGGATCTTGCCTGTTCCAGATAGTGTTTGGAGAAGGTTATTGCTGTGAAGTAATATTTTAAGGGAAACATTCAGTTTTGCTGTTGAACTAAAGGCTGAAAAAGTCAGGCTAGGTCAAGATGGGATAATAAAATCATATGTCCATCTGTCTGCTGTCATTCAGTTTGCATTTTTAGAAGGGTTTTATTAAGCTACAATAGCCACTTAAAATTTAGAACAATTGAACTTTATAATAGATTAAGTGTTTGGTGTGATAACATTTGAACTTAGCCTTTGTTGACTTTTCTCCATGGCTTTAAAATATTTTCAAATAAAATTTTTGGGAAAAGAAATACAATAATATAGTGTATCATATTCATGTGTACACATAGAAAATATTCTTTTTACCTATTCTATAGTTATTGTTATTATTATTTGATTAATCCTCACCCAAGGATATTTTTTTCATTGACTTTTTTTTTAGAGAGAGTACAAGGGAGAGGGAGAGACAGAGAGAAACATCAATGTGAGAGAGACACATTGTTTGGTTGCCTCCTGCATGCACTCTGACCAGGTCCCAAGAACTTCAACCAAGGTACATGCCTTTGACCAGAATCAAATCTTCAGTCTCCTGAAACATTGTATGCATTGAGCCAAAATGGCTAGGGTTTTTGCACTTATTCTTTTTTTTTTTTTTTTTTTTTTTTTTTTTTTTTTTTTTTTTTAACATCTCTTCTACTATAATTGAAATAGATGGCTACTTCTTCAAAATATCTTCCACGCTTAAAATTCGCATTAGTAGTTACTTATAAATTTTAAAAATAAAATGGGCAAAAATTTATTTAGCTTTTTGGTAGCCAATATGTATGTACTGTATATACACACAAATAAATTGCAGAAAAATTTTATGTATCACAAATATAGACATAAAGATTTTAATACAAATATTAAATGCAGTACACTATTAAAAGAATATTCTACAATAGCCTAGTGGTTTATGCCAAGATGGAAGTAGTGCAATATTGTAATGTTCATTGATATGAATCATAATTTCAACATATTAAAGAATAAAAATACAGTCATATGAAGAGAAGCTAATAGAATTAATTGACATTGCTAAGGAACGGAAACAGAAGCTTAAAAAGTGTTCCTGGCCTGGCAAGCATGGCTCAGTGGTTGAGCAGGAAGTCATGGTTTAGGGCACATGGCTGGGTTGCAGCCTCGATTTCCAGCAGGGGGCGTGCAGGAGGTAGCTGACCAATGATTCTCTCTCATCATTGATGTTTCTATCTCTGTCCCTCTCCCTTCCCATCTGAAATCAATAAAAACATACTAAAACAATAAGGAAAAGAAAGAAGAGCTCTTTATGGGTCACATTCAGCCTTTGTACTCTTAATCTCCTGTAACCGTAACTTATGGTGGTTTCCATTCCAATTACAGATTTTCCACTTTACCTTTGTGCCACCCATGTCCTTAGGCACTGTGAATCCAGTGATACAAACATTTATCCAGTAACAGAGAAAAGGAGTTCTGTACTTCCAAAAAACCAAATGTAAAGAGAGGGCCATGGCATATATTTTGCTTTCATATCTTCATTAAAGAAAAATGAGAATTTGATGATAATAGTTTTTACTGAATATTTTCTAGGTACCAGGCACCATGCCAAGCCCTTTACCTAGATTATTTCATTTTATCCTGATAACTTCAATATGGAGTAGGTATTATCCCCATTGCACAGACAGAAAAACAGAGAGTCACAAAATTTAAAAATACAGTCTGTGGGCAGTGAAGCTAGATGCAAACCCAGGAGGTTTGACTGTAGAGTCCTCATCCTTTACCAACATTTTTACTTCCTTCCCCAAGAGAGAATAACAATCCATCCCCAGCTCTGCTTTCCAGAAATCTGCACTGTTGACATTTTTGTGCAAATCTTTCAGATACTTTTTCTAGATATGTTTATAAATATATACTTAAAAATTACTCCGTGTAATATTCTGAAACCTGCCTTTTCCTCATTCAAAGAGCACTTTTGTCCATATTAGGGAAAACACTTGTAAAACATTTTAATGGCTTCATAATGTTACCTTTGATGCATAAACCATGGTTTACTTAACCTCTGTCATGCTTTTAATTACATAGGCTATTCATGCTTCATATTCAATTTTTAAAAAATATATTTTTATTGATTTCAGAGAGGAAGGGAGAGAGAAATAGAAACTCAATGATGAGAGATGTTTCTATTGATCGGTTGCCCCCTACTGGGGATTGAGCCTGCAACCCAGGCAGGTGCCCTTGACCAGATTCAAACCCCCTCCTCCCCCCCCCCCCCCCCACACACACACACACACACTCTGGGACCCTTCAGTCTGCAGGCCAAAGTTCTATCCACTGAGTCAAACCAGCTAGGGCAAGAGGTCTCCTTTGAGATTTACTGGAAGAAACTCAGCAGACCATCTTTAATCTGACTCCTTTTTATTTACTACCAAGGACCTAAACTTCTCTTCCCCGAGGCAGGAGCATTTGTTTTTCTTGTTTTACTTAATTCATTGATTCAATTTAAGAACACCTCTGCGGATTTATGCATGCCTCAGTGGAGAGAAACCCAGACCCTTTTGCTTTGGACCTTCAAAGCAAACTGCTGAGATGGAGTCTGACCTAAAATGTTAAGGGGACCAGGTCCTCCAGGTCATGAGGGTCAGACCCCTCCTCCTGCTCTGTGCCCTAGGGATTCTGAGAGAAGAACTACCACAAAGTTTAATGCTTTGGGGCTTACAATGCTTTTGAGCTCATTTACTTTTCTGAGAGAAGGATGGGCTTGAACACTGCCTGACTCCCACGATGTGATAGAAGTTTCCCAGTGAATGAAGTGAGCCAAGGTCCCATATGTGGCCATTTCCCTGATATTCTTAGCTACTGAAGCATGGTCTTTGGGGCTTGGGGAATCATATAAAGAACAAGCCATATGAAAAAACAGGAGATGGGCCAAAACCGATTTGGCTCAGTGGATAGAGTGTCAGCCTGTGGACCGAAAGGTCCCAGGTTTGATTCCGGTCAAGGGCATGTACCTTGGTTATGGGCAGCTGATTGATGTTTCTCTCTCATTGATGTTTCTCACTCCCTATCCCTCTCTCTTCCTCTCTGTAAAAAATCAATAAAATATATTAAACAAACAAACAAACAAATAAACCAGAAGATGGGATACTTATTAATGATGGGTTATCACATGTTCACCATCACTTGTTGCTCTTTTCTCTACCAAATCCCTAAATCAGTTTCAGGATACACCACAATCCAGTGTTTGAGTAGTAGCAAACCATGATGAAATGAATGCTGGTATCTTGGTTTTCTGCCACTAAAGTTTGTTGGCATTCTTTTTAAGAAGGAGATCTCTTAGGAAGCGGAGATTGTATTTGTTCAGTCCACTTGTAAAAATATTTTAAACTTCTCCTGATTACAAATTATGATTCTCTTGGCAGAAAATTTAGAAAGTATTAAAAAGCAGGAAAAAAAACAACAACAACCCCAAAACATTCCCCACACCCAGAGATAACCCTGCGGTGTTTCTTTTCAGTATTTTTTCTTTAGTTTTAGTTTAGTTCATTTATCATAAGAAACTACACAGATAGGTACTTATTAAATGTATGGATATGGTGATAAAGGCTGGAAATCTATTACCCACTTGTAGGTTTAAAATTAAAACTTGAGAAATCTATTACCCACCTGTTGGATCTTCAGCAGCCTTCACTGTAGGAGTTACGGTGTCGGCAGTTGATGTAAAAATATAACCTATAAGGACAAGTTGGGAAAATTACTTAAAATGTGCTTCTCAAATAGGTTCATAGATGTTTTCAATAATCCTCTAGAAACCAAACTAGAAAGAAGTTCATCACAAGTATGCTAATTTTGCAATTTAAAACCAGTATAAGTTAATTTCAAGATACCACCCATTCTGTCCCCTCTCTTATGATTCCTCCTTCAAAGAAATTCACAGTCGAGTGCCCATTTCTTTCCAAAAGCCCAATTTCACACCAAGCTAAAGAGATGTGTAGATTTGAGAACCACACTAGTCATCTCAGGCTGACCTTTGAGGACTCATTGAAGTGTAGAGATGAAAAGGGTTTTAGATGCCATCTATCCTGTACTTTATTTAATAGACACAAGGAAACTGAGGCCCACAGGGGATCATTGATTTTGCACAGTTAAAGTAGCCTGCAGCAAAGTTCTGGTTATTTGTCATTTGTGCCACTATTACTTATTGAGTGTCTTCTGTGTGCCTAGCAATGTGTGGGATACAAAAAGGAAGACACAGGTTGTAATTTTAAGAAATGCATCAAGTCTTGTGGCCCCTGACTCCCAACTTAGAACTCTGTCCTCTGGAAATTAAGTGGTCAGTAGGGCTCTTTTCTTGGGTCCCTGAAGAAAAAAAGCTGCCTTGTTTCTCTCTGTCCTTCTAAGCACGTGCTTTCACACGGGTGTGCCTGCAGGTGTATGCAATACGATAGATGCACAGGTGATCATTGTCTACCTACCCGAGTTCTCATTTTGCGTAAAAACAAAACAAAACAACATTCTCTTTTTGCCTTCTCTTCCCTCCCTCTACTTCCTTCCTTTGTTGATTCAACTAATATTCTACTACAGGTCATGAGTTGGGCTAGATTCTGGGGCAACGCCAATGAATAATACAGGTGTGATAATACCTATCCCTTTGGATTTTCCAATTGAATCAGTATATTATGACCTGGAATTCAAATGTTTCATGATTTTTAAAGCAAAATCAAGAAACATTGGAGGGTAATGGTTTGTGACATAATTTCCTAGTTGAAGTGATATAATACTGTATTCTCAAATTCTTAGCACCGGAAGCTGATTTTCAAACAAAAGCTTTGCCTTTCCTAGAACACACTGAGTTCTCTCCCATCTCAGAACTTTACCTTTCACTGCCCTTCCCCTCTGCCTTTCACTGCCCTTCCCCCAGATTTTGCAAGGTTGGCTTTTTCTCACTGTTCAACTCTCAGCACAAATGTCACCTCCTAGAGAAAATTTCCTGCTACCCATTTCCAAAGCAGCCTCTGTGTTATGTTCATCATCTTAACCTGGTTTGATTTTCTTTGTTATTTTTTTATTATTTTATTATATTATTTTCTTCTTCTTTTTTTGGTCAGTTATTTTAACAGGTTACTTGTTCTGTTAATTGTCTGTGGACTTTCCCACTGTTTCCCACAATTCCCTCACTGAATGTACCCTTCCTGGGAGCTCATTCGTCTTACTACTCTGGCCTGACATAGAACAACTGAATGAACAAATGAGGGAATGATTGGAAAGAAAAGCATTAGCAAAAAACTTACTCTCCATGAGGTAGATAATATTTAAGGCTAGAAACACTAGCTTTAGCCTTACTATGACTGGAGAAAGCAAAAGCATCATTTCTTTCCCCCTTGCCAATGATGTTTACCCTTCCTCACATTTCCCAGGTTTCCTCTTCAACTAGAGTCAAGGGGGGAAGGAGAGGGGCTGTTTCGTATCTTTCTATGATTCTGTAAAGTAGGCACAGTAAGAGACTTTCCGGGAAAGTCCGGGAAGGGCTTCGGAAGATGCAAAGATGGCAAGAGCACTAGCCCTGAAGGCCAAGGGTCATGTGGCCTCGCTGACCTCCCGAGAGGTATTATTTAAGGCATCAATCCACTGTCTGCTTGAGTAGCTGTAGACAGGAAGACACTATTTCTTCTCCAGGAATCCTTCCCAAACTGGGGGCAGCTCGAAGATGCATACAGTTTTTCCAGATATTGGGCCCCACTCAAAGGAAAGGGTAGTGTCTACTTTGATTGAGTGGCCCTACCTGGCCCTCTGGGACAACACAAAGAAGACCTCTCCTCTCTTCTTGTAAAACTCTACAAATATTTGAATATATTTGAATTTGAATATCACACCCTGTACCCTCCATTTTTTTTTTTTTTTTTTCCAAAGAGGAATGTTTCATACTTTGCTTCTTAAAAACATTTGGAGCAGCTTCATTAGTCTTTGGTTTTCCTGTAATTTTCCTCTTCTCCGAAATCACCATGACATAGCCAGGTTTGTTTACTAGCCATTAATTAACATTCTTACATACTTATTTAGTGCTGTGTTATGCGTTAGGCACTGGAGGAAGTATATTGATTACTTTCTCAAAGTCCTCACGTGATTACTATGGAGCAGTTACCAACACTGTCTACATTTCAGAGATGAGGGAGTTGAAACAGAGAGAGGTAAGCAATTTGACTTCGTTGTTTCCCAACCTTTCAGATGTGGAACCAGATTTGAACACAGTTCTCTCTGTCCCTCATGTCAGCGCTTTAACTGTTACACTATCCCCTCCCTCCCCCCTGAAGTCCCTCAGCAAATGCTGGCTCTCTTCCCTGCCTCCCACAGGGTGCCCCGGAGCCGCCTGCTACTTGCTCTGACTTGAGATAAAGAAATGTCTGTTGGGCTAAATACACTTCAAATTACTGCTTCTCCTCTACGTGCTGGGTAGATACATGGAGAGATCCATGGTCCTGTATTTAAGATACAGGATAGTATTTAGGATAGGATACTGCCTTTCAAGACGATCACCACAACATTCTCGGGAAGAGGCCAAAAATAATGATAACTTAAAAGAATACCCTTACATTGTTTCTTTATTTTAGTAAATTGATTTAGTTTTGTCCCCATACTGAGTAATACCTAAGCCAAGACAGTTGTTCTTTCCTCTTCCTCCTCACACCTCAGTAATGGACCCACAGAGCGACCCCTATGGTTTCTGAGTTCATGCGTGTGGCTTGCACCTTCCTGACAGGAGGAGGAGGAAAGTATAATATTGTTAAAAACTGAGGATCATGTATCTATCCTTGTCCTCGTTAACAGCTTTTGGATTTAGAAGTTTACCCCATGAAAACATAAACAAAGCAACTAATTTATTTGCACAGAAACAGTTCTCATACTAGGTGACAGAATTCTTTTACTCCAGGGAGGCTGAGAGTTAAAGCATGCGTCTCACCCTGGAAAATGGTGACCTGGCTACCGCTGCTGGCTCCCCGTGCTATTTCCTCCACTTTGACAGCCAAATCCCAATTACATCCCTCCAGCAAACTCAGATCTGAGATGGTACTCATTTATTTATTCATTTGAATAAGATAGAACTAAAGTAGAATAGTTTACATTTTAACCTATAACTTTATACCCAATATAAACTGCCTTGGGCTAAAAAAAAAAAAAAAAAAAAAAAAAAAAAAAAAAATTCCACTTACCTGACAATAGTAATGCAATTAGTATTTTTTCGTACATCCTGAGACCATGAGCTGGCTCACAGAGGTCAGGGCAAGAGGAGCAGCTGGGCCGGTGGAGTGTGAGCCTCCAGCCCCAGCCTGCACGCTGTTATCTGCCAGGCCCACCTTCCCGCCGGCATCGCTGATAGGCTGGAGTGGCATTTTTAAATTATGCAAAGTGGTTAAACGCCTGTCAATAAAGATGTGTGGTTATTGTATTCATTGGGATTATTCAAGTGTTAAGTAAAATCTCCACTTCAAGGAACGGGCTGCTCCATGCTAATTTTACTTTACGGAAATTAAGTGGGCATTGCAAGGTAGGAAGAGTCAGGAGTCACCCCCTTGGACAGACTAGAACTGGACCGTGGAGGCCTGAGGCTGGGACACCAGCAGGCTGTGGGAACCGTGAGGGAGTTAGGAACCGGTACATGTTTAATGTGGAGATTCTTGGGTGCCAGGAGGAAAGAGACTCACTTGTGGAATAAATGCATTTGAGAACTTCCGTGATTATTTGAGTGCTCCGAGGTTTTGAACAAACTCTCAGACTCAGATAGGTCAAACAGCAATGGAAGAATACAGGAGACACAGGAAATCTCTGATTTAAAACAGAGTTTGAACCGAACAGCTGTCCAAATAGGTGCACAGCCAGTGAGACTTTCTCTCTGAAACGTGCCCCAACAGGGGTAGGTGGATGCCCAGACAATAAATTCAAGTGCTCAGCACCATAAACAAACAGGCAAACCTAAGCCCTTGTTGCAAAGAGGGTTACAATGAGGGGTAGGGCCAGCTGAGGAAGACCAATTTTAAAAGCAGACAGAACAAAAGCAACAGGAATTAGATCTGAAACAGCTCAAAAGAAGGGAAGTGGATCCTTCACCTAAATTGTCTTACTTCCTGTAAGAGTGTTTGTGAAAGTTGTCAAATATGTCATATTTACATTTTTACCCCAAAATATGGTTTTTAAAAATTACAAAATGATGTTTGCAACTTTGGAAATTGAGTCACAGACTAAAAAAAAAAATCATTTACTGGGAAAGGATGGAAGAAAATCTTAAAAGAGGGTGCCTGAGGCTGAGGAGGAGATGGGGAGTTGAGATGCAGACTTGGGGAGAGTAAGACTGAGGGACAGCTGACATGGATTTGGCTCAGTGGATAGAGCATCAGTCTGCTGACTAAAAGGTCCCAGGTTCGATTCCGGTCAAGGGCATGTACCTTGGTTGCAGGCACATCCCCAGTAGGGGGTGTGCAGGAGGCAGCTGGTCGGTGTTTCTCTCTCATCAATGTTTCTAGCTTAAGATCCTGGCAATTTATGTAAAACAGTGAAGCAAAATTTATAAATAGTTAAATTGAATTAATATTTTGCAAACCAACACCTTGCTTAAATTCAGTATTATTGTGGGTGGATATCAGTTGGGTTCAGAAATTGTTCTCAACAGACAGCAAAATGAAGGAGATTTTGTGGATATGACTATAATAATTTTACATGATTTTATATTGATAAGGGGAGAGCATTTAGGATGAGCCTTAAAACTGTTATTTCCCTTTGAAAATGGGTAAATAAATTAGTCACTATCCTCCCAGTGCACTATTAGGCAGTGGTTAAAATCATGTTTTTGCCCTAGCTGGTTTGGCTCAGTGGATAGAGCATTGGCCTGTGGAGTGAAGGGTCCCAGGTTTGATTTTGGTCAAGGACACATGCCAGGATTGCAGGCTTGATCCCCAGTAGGTGTGCAGGAGGCAGCAGATTGATGATTCTCTCTCATCAGTGATGTTTCTGTCTCTCTCTCTCTCTATCCCTTCACTTTGAAATCAATAGAAATATATTGGAAAATCATGTTTTCAATAATAGTTAATGATATGGTGACTCAGGTAAGTGGAAAGCAGCAAAATACAAAACTGTCTATATAAAAATAAAAACCTATCTGATTCTTCCTTCTTTTGGGCTGTGCTATCTCTGTCTGAAACACTCTTATTCTCCTCTTATATGGCCTACTTCCATTCTGCTTAGGCTCTCAATTTAATAACATTTCCTCAGGAGGCCTTCCCTGACTTCCTAAGTCTCCATCAGGGACCCCTGCTCTGTACTCATATTGTACCCTGTTCGTTCTTCCCTTATCTTAGCACTTGTCACACTGCATTGCAATCATCTTTGTGTCCCCACTGGACTGTAAGTTCTAAGTGGGCATGCCCTGCCTGTGACTATCTTATTTAGCCACCGGTGCTTGGGGCACAGTTAACAATAAACATTTGTCAGGTCAATAAATGACAAATGAATATTTCAATATAGAGGAAAGCAACTTCTTATAGGCAGTCTTGGGAGGGGAGCAGAGGCGGATCTGTGTCATATCTTAGTGTCAGGTTACTCCAGTATTGAGGTTTCTTGCTAAGGCAGGAAGGAGAAAAGGAAAATCAGCCTAAAATCCAGCTTTCATGCCTTCTTCAGCCTGGAGTGATTGGACTCTGCAAGCACATTCTTTATGTGACCCCCTGCTTTCCTACAGAATCCTTCATTCATCATTCTTGGGACTCCTGTAGCAGGCATGTGCGCTAGTTCACTTATTATCCTGCATGGTCCTGTCTTCCTTGGTCTATTTCAGCATCAGGCAGAATGCCCTCCAGAGGCCGAGGGGCAGTTAGCAACTTGTCCTCAGTGCTGGCAACCAGATGACTTGGTAGTCACCTACATGAACGTGAGACCACAGGAAAGGAATGGGCTCTTTGCTCTTGGTTGCCTAGAACAGCGTTTTTCAACCGCTGTTCCGCGGCACACTAGTGTGCCGCGAGATGTTGCCTGGTGTGCCGTAGGTACAGACAAGACAAGAATTTTATAATTTTTCACTATTTTGTTTACTTAATATTTCATAATAAAGTAATTATAAAATACTTTCTTTGTGTTTATTTGATTCCTATTCAAGAGAATTACTTTATATATATAGTCAATATAGGCACAGAGTTAAATTTTTTAACATTTTCTAATGGTGGTGTGCCTCGTGATTTTTTTCATGAAACAAGTGTGCCTTTGCCCAAAAAAGGTTGAAAAACACTGGCCTAGAAGGACTAGTCAGATCTACTAATCTGGGGTCGGATATGGGTTTGGAGTTTCGCTCAGGCAGACATTTTGACCTGATTGTTGGTGTTTCGTGCTGTTGAGTCGGCTCCAATTCCTGGCAACTTTATGATGAGTGATGTTCACCATGTCCTGTCTCAACAGCCCTGCCCAGCTCCTTGTAGACTCATCTACGCCTTCTTTTGTGGAGTCAATCCGTCTCATATTTGGTCTTTCTCTTCCTGCTGCCTTCTGTTTTTCAGGACATTATGGTTTCTTCCAAAGAACCCTGTCTTCTCATGATGTGCCCGAAGTAAGACAGCTTTAGTTTTGCCATTTCTGCTTCCAGAGATGTTTCAGGCTTAATTTATTCAAAACCTGTAGGGTTCTCGGTGTAGAAGTTGGAGGTCAGACACGTTACACACAAGGTGTGGATGCAGAACTCTACAGTGACCTCTAGTGGCAGATCTGTATAACGGAAAGCAGTGAATAATTGAGAAAAATAATATAATTGGCCACATTCATTTATACTTTCTGTCTGGCTCCTTTCTGCATTGGGTTTATAAATCCAATTTAGATAGGTATCAGTAAAAGATAATGGACTAATCTATAGTCATTTCTTATATTTTTTATTGAGATGTAATGTACACAGATTTTAAGTGTGCAACTTGATGAGTCAGTTGCACATACCACATACATACATACACATGTGTGGGTGTGTAACCACCACTCAGATCAATATGTAGAACATTTTTAACACTGCCAGTAATTTCTTTCTTTCTCCTTCCCAGTCAAAACATATCCTCTAACTTCTAATGCTGTTGAAGATCACGAGTTTCACTAGGATTTGTTAAATCTGAGATTTCTCTGGAAGATTCCAGTGGAGAGGTAAAGTAGGAAGCTGGATGCTGGAACTCGGCACTTGGAAGAGGTATCTGGACTAGAGATAGAGATGGGGCGGTTATGAGCCTGTACATAGGAGACAGTGATGGACAGGAGACAAGGGAAAGTCAACAGTGTCTTCCAGCTTGATGGAGAAGCCCCAGAATATGTCTAGCCTCATCCTGGGAACTGGAGACATAGAGGAGACCCAGATCTATGGTCTCAGCTAAGTTGTAGGCTCCTGAAGCAACCATCTGGAGCCTTATAAAAGACTAGAGGCCCAGTGCACGAAATTTGTGCAGAGTGGGGGTGTGTCCCTCAGCCCAGCTTGAACCCTCTCCAATCTGGTACCCTTCGAGGGATCGGGTCTAAAAGGGCAGTCGGACATCCTTCTCACAATCCAGGACTGCTAGGTCCCAATTGCTCGCCTGCCTGCCTTCCTGATTGCCCCTAACCACTTCTGCCTGCCAGCCTGATCACCCCAAACCACTCCCATGCTAGCCTGATTGATGTCTAACTGCTCTCCTGCCAGCCTGTTTTCCCCCAACTTCCCTCCTCTGCCACCTGGTCACCCCTGACTGCCCTCCCCTACAGTGTTGATTGCCTCCAACTGCCCTCCTTGTCTCAACTGCCCTCCCTTGCAGGCCTGGTGCCTCCCAACTGCCCTCTCCTACTGTCTATCGTGTGGTGGCCATCTTGTGCCCACATAGGGGCAAGATTTTTGACCACATGGAGGCAGCCATCTTGTGTAATGGAGTGATGGTCTTTTATTATATAGAATAGAGGCCTGGTACATGGGTGGGGGCCAGCTCGTTTTCCCTGAAGTGTGTCCTGGATCAGGGTGTCAGGGTGTGTGTGGGGGGGTTCTCTTGGGGCGTGGGGTGACCTGAGTGAGGGGCCTGTGGTGGTTGTAGGTCAGCCATGTGCCCCCCCTCCCCTCCTTGGCAACCCAAGCAGAGGCCCTGGTATCTGGAATTTATTTACCTTCTACTATTGAAACTTTGTAGCCTGGAGCGAAGCCAAGCCCCCTGCTCGCTCTGTGGCTGCTGCCATTTCTGTTTGAATTTGTTTACCTTCTATAATTGAAACTTTGTAGCCTGGAGTGGAGGCCTAGGCTGGCCAGGGTGTGTGGAAAGCTTGGCTTCCTCTGTTGCCGTGGAAACCCAAACCTCTCAACTGCTCTCTGTGGCTGCAGCCATCTTAGCTGGGGTTAATTTGCATACCCATTCTGATTGGCTGATGGGCGTGGCTTACAGCCAAGTTATGGTTAATTTGCATATTACTCTTTTATTAGGTAGGATACCCTTTGCCTGCAATTCACCCCTTTTCTTGGCATCTCTCTCCTTTTTAGAGGTTGCCCACATTAGACATATATTATGTGACCATTAATTTTGACCACGACCGAGTAGCTCCTAGATGGATACCTGATACAACTTGAGCCCATCTGATTCCCCTCTGGGAAATGTTTTATTGAAAAATACAGATTATGGGGAACTAGAAGTTAAACTCTACTAATGATGGAGTTCTTGGGTGAATCTCAACAAAAATTTCCTGAGCTCCATGGAACTGCCTGGGTTCCCAACCTTTCTGACGCCTGGAGTCCATGAGGTACCTCAGTGCCTTTTCATTAAATCTCTTGTTCTATGAAGCTATTTTGAAGTGGGTTTGGGATACTTATAACCAAAAGAGTCTTAATTAGGACGGACCTTGATGTGTCTAATTAGGGGATCATTAACAGCATGAAGCGAAGACCGAGGCTGAGCTGAACTGGCCAGGGACCAAGACAGGCAGCTTTACACGTCTCCACGACCAGGGCAAAGTGTGTGGTGACTGCGCTCCCTGAAGTCATTGCAGATCGTTTGGCATCAAATGACTAAAGGGCCCTTTTGTGTGTGGCTAATCATGTGGGGATGCTTAGCACAATCCAATATGCCCCCTGGTCCTGCCACGACACTCCGTAAGTGAGATGTGAGCCTCACTGTCTCTTCCAGACAAACCCTGCTGTGTGGGTTTTTATTTTTATTTTTTATTTTTTTACTATCTGTCTAGTAGAGAAGGGATTCAGTTACCCCTTTAGCCTTAAAAATATGCTAAAGGATGGTGCTGGCCTTCTGTGGCTTGGAACTAACTTATATTGCACAAATCTGTTTCTCATTTATGTGGTTCAGCCAAATCATCAGGGTTGTTTTTCCCCCCATAGAATGTGACAGCACAGAAGGCTGGCATCCTCTTTATTGGGCATTCCACACAGATCCTGAGCAGAGAGGGGAATACAAGACATTACTGGGCAATTTTGATGTCTGTCTTTATAGGATAGAAGCCCTCAGAATAAAAAAATGATGGAAGAAGGCATTTTCAAATACCCAGTTAATTTCTCTGTTACTAGACTCACATTCTATTAGCTGGTGTGATTCACTAAATGAGTCTTATGCTGATGTTTCTAATGCACTGCCTTCAATACAAAATTGTGACTTATGAGAGGTAGTTTAGCTTCCTAGATCAGAGGAGACAGGGGATAGCCAGGGTGTTCTGGCCCAAGATTGAGAGGTAGTTTAAAAGAATATGCAAGAAAATACTATGCCCTGAATAAACAAGGGTTCTGGAATGTAATACTTCCAGAAAACTGAGGGATTTATTTGTTTAAATTTTATATACAAGGTGTCTCCCCAAAAGTATACACACTCTTTGAATAATTATAAAGGCAGTGTTTATCAAAAATACATTTCATTTTCAAAATTGAGCTATCAGCTGTTAAAGTGTATATACATTTTTTGGGGGGGACACCCTGTATCATAATGATACTGTAAAATGCCATACTAGTGAAAAATGAGAACCTAGACATAACATAAAAGTTATTTCTTAAAAAGAGACACCTACTGGACATCATTATTTATCTGGGGAAAACATGGAAGTACGACATAAATGTCTCATTTAGTAAAGAAATATGACTTTGGTTCTTGCTAAAACCGGTTTGACTCAGTGGCTAGAGCATCAGCCTGCGGACTGAAAGGTCCCAGGTTCAATTCAAGTCAAGGGCATGTACCTTGGTTGCAGGCACATCCCCAGTAGGGGGTGTGCAAGAGGCAGCTGATCGATGATTCTCTCTCATCGATGTTTCTAACTCTCTATCTCTCTCTCTTCCTCTCTGTAAAAAATCAATACAATATATTAAAAAAAGAAAAAAGAAAAAAGAAACACGACTTTGGCTCTTATACAGTCTTTGCTCTAGGTGAGCAGGTTTGAAGAGATACCTATGTATACGCCACAAGGTATTTTATGTGGAGCAACTCAAACACAGAACATGGCTTGCGGTGGTTCTCCTTAATGTGCCCCTGGAGAAACAGTTCTTTAAAATCTTTTTCCTGGACCACTCAAGCTACTTTATTTTTTTACTAGAGGCCCAATGCATGACATTCATGCAAGAGTGGGCCTTCCTTACCCCGGCTGCCGGCACTGGCTTCCCTCTGGCACCCGGGACCCGGGCTTCCCTTGCAGCCCCTGCTTTGTCCGGAAGGTGGTCTAGACATGATTCATTTTGCTTGCAACCACATAATCCTACCTAACACAATAGAAGGCACACAGCAGAGAGAAGTAGCCCGGGATACACCATCTGAGTTGATGCCACACCTGAGGACCAGGACGCACAGCTTCAGCCTGCGTCTTTTAACCCGAGCATGGGAATCTTTGTGGCATCTGGGTCTTTGTGCTGGGGGAAGGCGGAGGAGCCAGACTGGAAAGCCCCTCTCTTTATGGAGTCGTACTTCTGCTTTAGTCACTCGCTTTGGGGAAATGCCACAGTGTCTATTTGGAGCTATTGGGAGGCAGGCAGTGCCTTGAAAGTGGGACTTGAGAGCAAGGGCAAGGGTTTGAACCTTGTAACACCTTCTTTGACATCACCAAATGATGCCCCAACTGCAAAGACCCAGCAGGCGTCCATTGCAGTGTCTTTCAAAAAATTTTTAAAAAAGATATATTTTTATTGACTTCAGAGAGGAAGGGAGATGGAGGGAGAGAGAGAGAGAGAGAGAGAAAGAAACATCAATGATGAGAGAGAATCATTGATTGGCTGACTCCTGCATGCCCACTACTGAGGATGAAGCCTGGAACCGGGTATGCGCTCTGACCTGGAATCAAACCATGACCTCCTGGTTCATAGGTCAGTGCTCAACCACTGAACCACGACGGCCAGGCTCTTTCAATCTATTTAGCTCATGTCACTCATCCCTTCCATCCTTCCTCACTTTTAATAAGGCCCCCCCCCCCCCCCCAAAAAAAAGACTGCTTTTACTTTCTGTATTTGCTATTAAGAAACAAAGGGTATGTGGACATGATTTTTAAAAATGACACAGTCTCCTGATAGCCAGCATTGATTTCATGCGTCTTCCTGAGAGCGGGCTGAGCTTGCAGAGTGGTTGCTGAACACAGGATATCTGTGTGACAGTGTGAACTCAGAAAGCAGCATAGCCAGGAGATTCATGTATACAGCCGGACAGCACTTCAGAATGTGCTACCCTTACTTTGATAACTGGGAAAACAGATGGCCCTGCTTATCCCTACATGGCAAACTTCACCTGAGCATTGTTTTTCTTATAAAGAGAAGAAAAAGAGAACTGCATATTTTTCTTGTGAACGCAAAAGCCATCAACACAAAATTGTCTTCAGCAAACACTCTCCGTATACGACCTTCAGCTGATGGCTAGTGAATGGATACTTTATGTAAGATTAGCACTAGCTGCTGATGGGGCAACCATATATCTCCATGTGCTTACAAAACAGAGTTCCTTGGGCTCTGATAGCTCCCTCCAAATTTATTTTTCTTCCAAGCGGCATAAGCTGGAATTAATGGATAAGGGCTATCATGCAGCTTGCGCACAACAGCTTTGATTATTCTTGGTTCTCTCTTCAGCCACAGGCCCTTGGAGAGCACTGTGGGGCGGCTGTGTACACAGCATGTCACTGAGCTCCCAGCTTACCACACGCTCCCTTTGGGTGACACTATAAATGTCTAGGTGAACATCTCTCTCTTCCAGAATTACTGGAAATTTGACACTATGTATTGAAAACTAAACTGTTGTGCATATTTTTTTTGAACCTGAAATTTTATTTCTAAGACTTTACCTTAATGCCATAATACTGGAAGGGCTTAAAGATGTAGCTTCAAGAATAATAAAAAAATAAAAACAACCTCAATAGCCAATGACAAATAAGTGTTTAAAATAAACTATAATGAAATAAAAAACAACCAGTTAAAATAATATGGTAGGAGGCCATGAAAAGATATTCACAATATACTGTTAAAAAGTACAAGTTGCAAAATAGTATATTAGCTTAATATACTATTAAAAATACAAGTTGCAAAATAAATGTCCTGGATGATCTTTTTGCAGAGAAATACTTTTTGTCATGTTGTATGTAAGTGCATGGAAATAAGACCAGAAATAATATACTCTCAAATAATGATATTTTGTCCTTCTTTTTCTTATTAAATATTCTACTATGATACTACATTGCTGTTCATTAATAAGAGAATTCAACTACAGTCATTTAGAAGCTGGGTAGAAAATTACCTAAACAAGTCTGTAATTCCTGACTTCGGAAGATTCCTCTCTTCTAGAAAAACAAAACAGAACAAAAATGTGGTAAGTTTGTTCTTGGTTTTGATCACTAGAGGTCACCAAAGTCATAAAAATTATTGGTAATTTTCTTTTCTATGGTCTTTGAGTTACAGAGGGATGTTTCTGGCCACTCCTGTTAGGCAGTTTTAAAGCAGTTACGGGAAGACTGCTTGCTGCTTAGTCTTCAGGGGAGTAAACTGTTTGGACTAGTTTTTTTTCTAACATTAAATATTCCCTGGAACAGGCAGCCATCTATCTATGGGACTATTCAAAACAGATGGGTGTTTCTGGAGAATGTGATTTATTTCCTCCTCTGATACCAAAGAGCCTTATTGGCCGATACCCGGTGAATATGAGTTCTGAGCGATGTTGTTGAGACAGAACCACAGAACACCCAGCAGCAGCACACACCGTTTCAAATGAAACAGCATGGACCATTTCAAGGAAAAAACGCTGTGCCTTTCCTGGTAACATGTGTGGCGTTATGAGGGCTTCAATGAAGCAGAACATTCAAGAACACCCATCGCATCTTCTGAATAACAGGCCACACTACCTTTTCGTATGTGAATAATAATTCTGCATTTTAAAAAATTCAATATAAGCCAAGATCCCAAACCCTAAAATTATGGAGAGGCAGGGAAGATTAAAAAAACTATATTGGGATCCTGCAAATATTCAAAGAAATGATCTCACTCGAAAGGGTTCATCAAGAAAAAAAGAAATTTATAATAATTTCAATGCTCATGCTTTACTGACGTGTATTTATAAGATGAGGTTGCTGTAATTAAACAAGGGAGAGCATGTGGAAAGTTAGGTCAAATGCAATGGGCAAAGACACAATAGGTAAGTAGACTCATTTTTTCAATGTTTCAAATACCAATAGATAGTGAGTTACCTGGCCATGTAGCTGAGTCTGTGTTTGAATCTGTCTTACGAAGAAACGAAGTAAACCATCCTTTTCCATGACAATTCCCGGTGCTTACATACCTGACAAATCCAAGGTCAAGGCTTTGGTACAAGCCATAAACTAAAATTTCAAGCCAATATCAATGTGATATGTTTTGCATTTGGACTTGCTCCTTATTCAGTGGACTGTATTTGACTTTGACCTTGGTTAACTTTGAAGTATTTAAGGCTTCCACTTTCCATAGAGGATTTATTTATTTATTTATTTATTTATTTATTTATTTATTTAAGTTAAATCAGATAGGTAGGCAAAGGAAATCTAAACCTTAAATGAAATGAAAACAAGTAGATGCAGTTAGTTATATGTTTTCACTACTTTGTTTACAGTAGCACATTGCTGTACTTAAAATCACTTCACATCATTGAGTTATTTATTAAGTTGTAAATAAAAGTCACATTTCCCTCTGTATCATAGGAGAGACATTGGGAAACAGGCTGCTATGAACCTGTTGTGTGAAAAGTTTAGTTAAATGCTAAACTACAGATTGTTGTAAATTATGACCTGCCAGGGTTCTTGTCCCAGCATTAAGAAGGGTTCAGCAATCTGGAGAACGGCTATGCATATTATAGATTAACTTAGAGTCCAAAGATGAAAGATAATTTTAAAAGGCATTGGAGGTCAGAGGAGCTTCAGCTAAAGGAGCTAACATTCCAAGTTCTTAGTTCTTCGTTTTTTTGTTCCCTTGTCTCAGGACCCCTGCTTTTTATTAACACAATTTGTCCTAAGGCAAGGCAGAGATAATACACTTCAAAGGGTAGGGTTTCTTACAGAAGCATTGTCAGGATGGGGAATAGCCTACAGCTGTTCAGGTGTTTGGCCAACAGGAGGCAATAATAAGTAGATTGAGATGCCCTGAACTGTCTGGCAGCAAACAATCATCCTATTCAGGTTTGGGGGAAGTGCCTTTCCAGCCATTCCAACAGGTGATTACATATGTGATTTAGCCCTTGTTAAGCCCCCAAGTTTCATAAACATTTTGATGAAACTCTTGTAATTATGACATGCTGGAATTGGCTTCAGGCAATGACCTAAAAACTATTGCCACCAAATAGTTGATAATTTAAAGGAAATATTTTTATAGGAATTCTAATATTGGAGATCTTATATCTGAAAGTTGGCTCTTTTATGGAATTTTACAGACTGTATTCCAAAGTCTACTAGACACTTGGGTTTGCATTTGTATTTATTTATAGAGTGATTCAGACCCACATATCAAACACTCATTAACTTTATTTCATTCCTATTATGCTTCAGATATATGGGACTATTTTTCTTATTATCATAAAGGTAATTTCATTTAATAATGAAGTACATATACACAACTACACACATATATGCATGTGTGTATGTGTATGAAATTATTATTTGACACAAAAATAGAATCAGTTAAGATTCTGAACAGTGGTGGACATTGACCTTGATACTGTTGAGTTACCCAGGGGCTTGAGAAACATTTTGGAATAGAATAAAAACTTATTATATCTGGCCGAAACCGGTTTGGCTCAGTGGATAGAGCATCAGCCTGCAGACTCAAGGGTCCCGGGTTCGATTCTGGTCAAAGGCATGTACCTTGGTTGCGGGCACATCCCCAGTAGGGGGTGTGCAAGAGGCAGCTGACTGATGATTCTCTCTCATAGATGTTTCTAACTCTCTATCCTTCTCTCTTCCTCTCTGTAAAAAACCAATAAAATATATTTAAAACAAAACAAAACAAACAAACAAAAAAACCCCACCTTATTATATCTGGAAACAAGAGGCCTCATTCCCTCACCAGCTCTTTACCTTCCCATAGACATCTGGAAAAAAGCCAGAAAGGAATTTATTTACTTGTCTATAGTTGAGAAATTCAGGAATGAAACTTTAAAGAAGAGAATTTGGAGAAATAATGGTGATGTGGATAAAAATGTGTAAGCTTCTCTTCTTATTCTCCTACATGAAAATTGTTACCATAGAGTGATATCTATGTTAGAAGCTAAGGCTCCCACGGCTTTGATCATGTTCGTTGGGATGATGCTGGAAACCATCCCAGTGGACTGGATGTCAGATGCAGAAGCAGGCACTGGATGTTGGGAGTCCATAGTCTCAACTAGAATCCTAAAGCAGAGTCATACTAGACGGGATGCTCAATCTCTTTAAACCCCAATTTCCTTAATTACCTGTGAAATGGAAATGACATGTGCTTTGAAGGACTGTTGTGAAGATTAAGGGAGAGTCTAAATGTAAAGCACTAACATAATGTGTAGCTCAGAATGAATGTTAAATACAAGCTGTTGCCTGGCCAGTGTGGCTCAGTGGCTGAGTGTTGACCTAGAATCAGGAGATCATGGTTTAATTACCAATCAGGGTACACATGACCGGGCTTCCATACTCCATTCCCAGTGGGGGCCATGTTGGAAGCAGTCTGTTGATGATTCTCTCTCATCATTGATTTTTTCTGTCTCTCCCTCTCCTTTCCTCTCTCTTAAATCAATTTTTAAAAAGTGTTTTAAAAAATTGTTCTTTAAAAAGACACACAAATTTGTTTTCTTCCACAAAAAATTGCTGTGGGATTCAATGACAGTATTTGTGTAAGTTTTGTACACTACAAAGTGTTAATAAAATATCAGCAAATATTAATATTTTTTTTAACCTGTGTTTGGAACACAACTTAGTTCTTTTGGGAAACTTGAAGCAACAAAATAGATAGCCTACGACTGACATGGAAATTCTACCAGAGAATCTGAAGGCAAATTGAAAAGTATCTATTTCCTCTCAAGAAAAATGATAATTAACAAAGAACAAATTTTATTATTTGGAGTAACTGCCATCTTTCTTCTGAATATCAAAAGGCTCTAAATGTAGGTAAGAAAATGCATAGGGCAGGATTAGGGAGGACAAGAGAAAGAAAGGAAAGAAGAAAAACAGGAGTGTGTTAATACTACCATGTGGATGATTGAATATGGGATGCGATCCTAATTACTTAAAGGAATGAAAAAAATCATTTTAAAATGTAGTTTATTTTGAAAGACTTCTTTGGCATTTATATTAGACAAATATCACTGAACAGTACAGAATATATACAGGTTTCTCCTGTGAGCAGGAATCAATTGGAATTTATTAAATAAGTTAATACTTAGTCTAAGAGAATGTTTCTGCATAAATCAAGGTCCCTAATGTACAGTGGTTGTTTTTACAAAATCTTTAAAGATATCTTGGAAGAATGAAGGTCATAAGTCAATCTGATATAGCACCGAGCCAGGAGGGAATAAACAGCATCAAAATGAAGGGAAATTGCTTAGGAGTTAAACCAGTCTGTTATTGTCCTGGACACTGTGACTTTGGCTAACATGCTCAAACGACGAGTTTTCAATTTCTTTATTTAGAAGTTGGAAATAATAATAAATACCTTGAAGCATTGGTATGGGGATTAAATGAGAAAATGTGCGTAAAGATTTGAGCACTGTACCCAAGAAATAATGAGCTATGACCCTGCTTAATATTATGAATAAAATGCTCTAGCATGAGGACAGGGGCCTCCAACCAAGGCCCTTTGGGGAATTATGTGAGGAAGGCAGGGGCTGTCCTGAAGAATGTTCTGTGCTAATTTTAACTGAGAGTGAAAAATGACTGCTTAGATAAAAAGAACCAAACAAATTTCAAATGTTTTTATTTAAGTCTTATTTTAATATGTTCTTCAAATGTCTCTCCATATAATAGTCACACTAAACTAAATAGAAACAGCCTCAACGTAAAAGACACAACTTTTCAACTGTGGATCAAGAAATTATACTTTGATTTCTTATTGAGTAGTTCCAATATGCTTCCCATAGTCAAGTATTTTATAGAAATTCAAATGCAATAGCTAGGCTCCTACATTGATGCCCATTAAGATGTTTTTGCTTTTTAGCTTGCCTACTTCATCAAAAGTACAATGTGACTAGGCTAGACAATCATTAAGGACACTTCTAAAATCCATTGATTTTTATTAAATACATACTAAGTACACGGCATAGTACTTTCTTAGTCAACTGTACTATAGTCCAAGAATCATGAGGAATCAGAGGGTGTTTTTGGAATAAAAAGTTGATGCAAACGTTGATTTTTTTTTTACTTGCACCATGAAATCTAGGCCCTGTTCCAACACACCAGAGGTTGACATTTGGAGATGTAAAAAAGCAACAGCAAGTTTTACGAAGTTTTGGCAGTTTGCTGCATGGACTGAGGACTATCTTAGTCCTGAGAAGTGTCTGCAGATTCCCCAACAAAGGCTTTTCCCGGTGTTTTAATGTTTACTGGCATTTCCTCTGCAGGATATCCGCTCTGCTTGTCTTCCCGCATGAGAGAGTGCAGATGTTCCTGAAAGCATCTTTGCGTGGATTGACTTGAAGCAAGATGCTGAGACAAGGGGGAGAACTCAAAGGGTGCTGTTGGGACTGGAGAGAGGGAGGCACCTGGGCAGGGCTTCCCAGGCTGTGGTAACATAAACTTTTCTCTAGAAATCAGCCTCCAAAACTTGGATGTTCTGTTTGCCTCACTGAGGTCCCAAGTTACAATTCAATGTGTTTTAATTAGTGAGTATCTTATTAGTTATTTATTCATTTTTTAAGATATATTTTATTTATTTATATTTATTTATTTATTTATTTATTTATTTATTTATTTTAAGAGAGGAAACGAGAAGGATAGAAAGTTAGAAACATCGATGAGAGAGAAACATCGATCAGCTGCCTCCTGCACCTCCCCCATTGGGGATGTGCCTGCAACCAAGGGCAACCAATGCCCTTGACCAGAATCAAACCTGGGACCCTTCAGTCCACAGGCCGACGCTCTATCCACTGAGCCAAACTGGTAATGGCTAATTAGTGAGTGTTTTAAAAAGTGAGATTACTAAAATGTTTCTGAGATACAGGAGACCTGGAGATAGGAATTGTAGGCCCAAGGGAAAAGAAAGACCTGATTTGACTCCAACTAAGTAACGTGAATGGGTGATGATAAATTCTAGTCAAAAGAACTCTATTAACATTTCTTAAAGTGCTACTCATATTATAAAGCTATTGCCACTGTGAAAAAGGAATTTGCAACCAGGCATCTAGGATGTGGGTGACTACCAGTGTGAATCAATAGTTAAATGTTTACTAACCTGTGGTACTTGGACTCGGAGAGTGACTGGGTGCTTCCTTGAAAGGAGAAAGCACTGAGTTGGCTCTAGGGAGCTGAGGACTCACTAGAGAGGGAGAAATGATTTGTGGATATTACTGTCAAACTACTAAGTCAAAGGGATGAATTTGGGGGTATGTGTATGCACTGTGATGACGAATACATTCTACAAGAAGGGGGGGACTGTACTCTCAAAATGGCACGTAAAGCAATGCGCACACCGTTATTTAGAATCTAGTTTGTGTACTAAGACAGCTTTGTCCCAATGGAAACCTAGTGGGGCTTTTAGCTACGCGTTTGTACTGAATCAAACCATTTCAGTGTACCAACGAATGCAGAGTGCCTTGGGCCTTGACCATGGCCAAGGAGAACACACCATGGAGGTTTGTCTGAGAAGAAAAGAACGACCGACTGATAGCAATTTCCTCTAACGATTCTTCAGAGTACTTCAGCCTTCCACAGAGCTTAATTAAATAAAATAAAATAATGAATGAATAATGAGCACAGATAGAGCAATATGGGAAGGAGGTCTACTTAGAAGTCCAACCTTCAAACTGTGGTTCATATCATGAACTTCTGGCTTCTCCCAACCAAATTCTTAAATGTGTAGACATGGTGAGAATTGCAAAGGAAGAGTTCATAGATGGGTGGACAACAAAACATATCTCCTTTTAGAACAACTGGTCACTCTCTCCTCCCCCTCTTCACCTCTAATCCCGCCAAACTAACCCTAGACTCATGATATCATGCCTGGTGCTTCCAGGAAGTAAGGACACATGCATGCTTTCCCATGAAATTGACATCACTGGACTCAGCTGTTTGGGAACCCCCCTCGACAGGGCCCCTAGAACCTGGCTGTCAGGTTATAATGACAGTGTAGCAGGTGCTCTGCACAATTTGCTTTGCTGCTTCTTCTGTGATTAACCTTGAAAAGAAGTATATTCACTTTCTGATACTTATGCCTTGCCTTTCAGTGAAAGTAAGTATTACTCATCTTTGTGTGGATTAATTAGGTCCATTGATAAAGAAAGCATTTATTTGGTAGATTCCTTGTGTTAAGATGCCAAGGGCTCTTTATGGAACAAAGGTATTCTTAATTGTAGAGACGCAGAAAAAATTTCTATTGCAGCTCTGCTTCTTTGTCATATCTTTATCACAAGCATTAACCTGCACTTCCTCCCTGGCTTGAAACAGCAGTTAGTATATGAATGATTAATTGATTGCATTAATCTACGTAGGAGAGTAGGTACAATGTTTTCCAGGATTAGACAAATTTGTTTAATGTTGCTCTTTCCTTAAGTAAACAAATAAAGAAGGAAGAAATGAAGGAAGGAAGGAAAACAGAAAGCAAAGAAAAAAGCTGGTTAAAGAAGAAATGAACCAGAAGTCAATATGTTTGATTTTGTTGGCTATAATCAAATTCATCTTTCATGATTATTATTTTGATGATATGAAATCTATATCACAACTGTTTTCCTAAGCAATAAACCTGAGCAAAGCTTTTTTTTAATTTATTTTTTTTTGTTTTTAAAACCTTCTATTACTCTAAGATACATATGTTAAATTGTGGCATTTATTTAAAACTTTTTTTTATTGATATCAGAGAGGAAGGGCGAGGGAGAGATAGAAACATCAATGATGAGAGAGAATCATTGATTGGCTGTCTCCTGCACGCCCCACAGTGGGGATTGAGCCTGCAACCTGGTCCTCTTTGGATTCCTTTTGTTTGGGGTTCTGTGTGCTTCCTGGACTTGTAAGTCTATTTCTTTCACCAGGTGGGGGAAATTTTCAGTAGTTATTTCTTCAAATAGGCTTTCAGTATCTTGCTCTCTCTCTTTCTGGAAACCCCATAATTCTGATGTTGATACACTTGAAGTTGTCCCAGAGGCTCCTTACACTATCTTAACCTTTTTGGATTCTTTTTTCTTTCCAGTCGAGTGTTTTTTGTTTTTTTTTTTTTTTTTTTTTTTTTTTGTTTTTTTGCTTCTTTTTATTGTATTTCAAATCTTGACTTGGTTCTTGCAATCCTCTAGTCTGCTTTTAGGTCTCTGTATAATATTTTTTATTTCAGTCAGTGTATGCTTAATTTCTAGTTGATCCTTTTTCATATCCTCGAGGGTCTCACTAAATTTATCAAGCCTTTTCTAGGAAATTCTTGAAAAAACCTTATAACCATGGTTTTGAACTCTATATCCAGTCGTTTACTTTACTCCATTTTCTTCATTTGTGACCTGCCTGTTTGTCTTCACATTTTGGCTGCTTCCTTGAGTTGATGGAGTGGCTTTGTGTGCTAGGTGTCCTAGCACGGCCCAGTGGCTCACCTCACCAGTTACCTGAGGTGGACACTCTTGGTGTGCCCCTTTGTGGGCTGTGTGCACAGTCTTGTTGCAGTTAAGCTTAGATTGTTGTTAGTATCACTGGGGAGAGTTGATTTCCTGGCCAATTGGCTGTGAGGATCAGCTGTGTCTCCACTGGGAGAGCTTTTGTGTTCAGCTTGCATGGGGCAGAATCTCAGGGCTGATCAGACAGCCTTAGTTTCCTATCAGCCCTGCCCCGCGGCCCCTGTGTCTCAGTGTCCCATGCAATGGCTGCATGCACTTTTGAGAGAAGGCTGCCCTGAGTTTTGCCTACTGCCAGACAGTCCAATTTCTTTCCAAATGAGTCTGGATACCCAGGGTTTCACCCGGAACTGGATTTCAGCAAAGTAGGGAGGTTTTGTTTCCCTCCTGAACTAGAAAGCTAGCTGCGCATTTGCTACCCGCCCTCTTCAAGCCCTGCATGTAAGCCAGCCGTGTATTCAGCTGCCCTCCCTTCCCACGCGCAGGTCTCCCAATCTCTGTCCTCCACAGCTCCTCTGGGTCTCAGTGTCCTTTTATCTTTCCTTCTAATTGTAGAATTTCCACCCAGCCAGCTTTCTGGTGGTTCTGGACGATGTCCACTTTGTCTTCCAGTTGCAGTTATGAAATTGTTGTGTGAGGCAGGAGTATAGGTGCTTACCTATGCCGCCATCTTTGTTTTTCCATAGGATTTTTTAAAATAGTCTAGCTAGAAAATAATCCTTTGTAGGAATATATATATATTTCTACCCTGTGGGTTGCCCTTTTCTTCTCTAATGTTTTTTGATGAACAGAAGTTCTGAATTTTAATTAGAAAAAATTATAAAGCAACAATAGTATTATGCTAAGCTTTAAAAAGAGGTGATATGATGTCATTGATATAAGAGGGGTTAGAATTCTAGCATTACTGGGCCATGTATCAAACTCCCAGAAGTCATGTGACATCTTTGTGCAACTTGCTGTATCCAATCATAATGTTGGAAAAGCAGCAGTTGCACCCCTATCCCTACTTCCTGAGATTCCTGGGGAAAATAGGCAGATTTTTGAAACTGTATTCTCATCAGAGGATTCACATCTGAAGATTTAAGCAATGGGAATATCTTAGTAAAGATGGTTAGAACAATAAGAGTACTAGGCTGCACCTTTCATTGTCAAGTTGACACTAGTCACAGACTCCTTCAGGAAACTGTTAGTCTTCTGAAAATAATAAATCAGAAAATTAATTTCAGTTTTTGATAGCACAGTAAGAGGTACTATTTTAAGTCCAAAATTGTATCTATAAGATTTTTTCAGGCCCTCAGTTGTTAGGTTCTATAATCAGTGATATTTTTAGTTAAAGGAAAGCAGGACGGGAGATAGTATTATTTTAATGCCTATCATTGGTTTATAGCCAACATTCATGTTAAAACAACAATAACAACAAAAAGCAGATTACAACTCTCTATGCAATAGCATTAATGAATGGACATATTCCATGGAAAATGGAATTTACTATGTGAAATCTTATAAATAGGGCATAGTTTTTGTTTGTTTTTTAAAATCTTGGCTTTAAAGTGATTTGGTGAAGTGAGTATTTCCCTCATAAAAAAATAAATTCTTATAATATTATTAAACATTTTACAACCTCAAAATGCTGTCTAGTGGACCAACTAAGAGTGAGGATAAAGCTGACTGGATCAAGATCTGGTCAGGGTTTAAGCAGAGGACACAATTTCTAGAAATTCTCCTTCAGTTTGAATGTTAAGGCTTGTTTAGCTGTTTTTCGCCTTGAGCAGGCCTCAGGCTCATTGTCTATATGTGCTGCCTGTCCTGTTTTCTATCCTATTCCCAGTTATCCTAAGTACTATTGTGCCACTTTTATGTTTTCATCATAGTTAATTGCAGAAATATTTATTGAGCACAAAGCCCTAATCAAAATGAATAAACAAGCAAAACTGTTACCGGAAACACCTCCAAGAATACAGATGAGTAGAAAGTACAAGAGATTGAAACATTACTCCTCAGACATTATACAATTTGTTTATGAACCCTTAAATGTGCATTAAATTTAAAAAAAATAAATTTTAGCTGAAACCAGTTTGGCTCAGTGGATAGAGCGTCGATCTGCGGACTGAAAGGTCCCAGGTTCGATTCTGGTCAAGGGCATGTACATTGGCTGTGGGCATATCCCCAGTAGGGAGTGTGCAAGAGGCAGTGTTTCTCGCTCATCGATGTTTCTGGCTCTCTATCCCTCTCCTTTCCCCTCTGTAAAAAAATCAATAAAATATATTTAAAAAATAGATTTTAGAGAGGAAGGGAGAGGGAGATAGAGATAGAAGCATCAATGATGAGAGAAAATCATTGATTGGCTGCCTCCTGCACACCCCCTTCTGGGGATCCAGCTCACAACCCAGGCATATGCCCCTGGCCAGAAATTGAATTGTGACCTCCTGGTTCATAGGTTGATACTTAACCACTGAGCCATGCCAGCTGGGCATTTTGCTAAATCATCAACTCCTCAAAGGCAGAAGCAGTTTTATTCACCTTAATGGCTGCTTCTGTGCTTAGCAGATTGCTGCACATGTACAATAGCACATGCCCAGTTTATGCTGGTGGACTAACTGAAGGTCACCTTGAATCTTTGAAAATATAAAGTGTGAGTTTAACAAATGTTGTCTCTTAGTCTTCATTTTCTAACTACTTAGAACTTGGAAAGTGGACCCTTTCGCAGTAAACGTTTCTCTCTAGATTTTCTTTTCTTTAAAAATGGAATAGAAAGAAAGGAAAACAAACTGGAACCATTAAAAAAAAGTCTTAAAGTACCAGATCTCTCTTCTAGGAATGTGGAGAGATAACTTAAGCCAGCCTACCCTAATTTCTTTATGGGTTAAATTTTCTCTAAATGTGATCTTGTTTCATTTTGAAATATACATATTTTTAAATGCATACATGTAAGCAACTGGAAAATTGGTTTTAAGCACATGTGATATTAGATTTCACAAATGTTTGGGGCCCTGGTGTTATTTCCATGACTATGAGATTTCATAAACACAGCATCTAGCAACCGTTTACGGTTCAGTACCCTTCTGCATAACTGAGGTGGCTTATTGAACACAAAGGCATTTTCTATCCGTTACTGTAGATAGCAATGTTTTGTATTTTAAATGAACATTTCACACAGGCCTGAGCAAAAGGTACATTTTACAAGGCTATGTACTTGCTGTCAGTGCATATGTAGTTTGCAGTCTTTAATCCCAACTGACCTTCAGATAGCCCTGTGAAGGTAAAAAGAATCATTTTTTACCTTCGGAATCAATTCTTTTGTGTGTGTTGCACTTAGAACTGTCGCTGCCCACATGATTGAATTAATAGAACTTGCATTGCCTGTTTAGCCTAGCGCAACATTAATGCTGTTTACTTATCCTTACCTTACAGTAGAATTAAAACTACAGAGGAAAATCTCTTTCTGTTATTGGACTGTTGGAAAGAAATCTCATATTCCGTGATATCTGTTTCTAATTTGTCTTTGGGGAAAGGAATGCCAAATAGTTGCCTTGCTTCCTCCTTCAGACGTTCAGAACCTCACCAAACTGCAGTCCAACCAGGATGCACACCCCAGGATGGGATTGTTTCCCCCCTCAGGATCATAGTCAATAAATTTGATTAGTTTGTAAAGCATTCCAAGCCACCAGCCCACAAAGCAGGTTGAGCCAATACCTTCACTCACTCCCTGTTCCTTCTAGACCACCAGGGCTCTAGTTTGTATTTTTAAACCTGGGTTAAATTGTGGCATAACCACAAACCATTGTATGCTATTAACAGTGGGGTTCCAGTGAATGACTGACAAACAAAATCTTAGCACACGAAGCCCAGCTCTCTCAATGGTAAACACATGTTATTAATGAAACGTTTCTAACGGGCCCAGGCAGCTTGAAGTCTGCCTTGACTGACAAGGCTGTATTTTGCTATCTGGGCTACACAAACCAAACAAAACATTTTAAAATAGCATATCAGAATGTGTTTTTGCCGAATCACAAAGGTATAATTTGCAGCTGCGGATTCTGAACTGAACTCCCCTTCCTCCAAAACTGGATGATTGCGTGACATTTCTCCAGGGTGGAAAGACAGCTCTTGGTTCCTGGATCTTTCTTAAGGTCTGGATGGAATTCAATTCAAACCTTGGTCCAGCCTCCAAGATGCACAAAGGACTCAACACAAGTGTCACGTGGGTTACCGAGGAGGATCCAGGTGAACATCTGTTTTGTGTGCAAGTTCTGGAGCCCAGCATCTGGTTGCTCTCAAAGAATCACCGCTGTGAGGTAGGATGCTAAATAGAGGTCAGATGTGATTCATCCTCAGCTTCCTCTAAGTTCATGAGGCAGACGGGTGGAGGCCTCATTCGTGTATATTTGATGTTTTACTTTATCAGTAATACTGGCTACTTAGCATGTAGGCATCCAGGAAAACAGACAGTGAGTCTTTTGTGCAATTTTTTCCAAACTCCCGCATAACATAAAGGGATAGCAAACCCCAAACCAAATAAAACAACACTGGCATTGCATGTTAGATGTCTTTGAAACATTCCAGTGTTTTGGACCACCAAACTCGAACCCACGATGCTTGCATTTCGTTTTTGATCAAATTGGGCAGTGCTGCCTCAAGCTGGTTTGCATTTCTCCCCTTCAAATTTACCCTGACTCTGTTAAAGGACCAGGGAATTACAGGGGAACAATGTCCTGTCAATCTGTTCTGTAGATTTCTTTTAAAGAGGAACTGAGTAGCGAGGAAACCAGTATCATCAAAACAGTTTCTAATCACAATGCTTCTAGGAATTTTCACTGTCTCTACCAACATCAAACTAACCAATCAAAGGCAAGACTTTACACAAATCACATATCCATGCTGTAAATTATTCTTTCGTCTGAACTAACTGGATTGCTTTCCTTTCACTGAATTCATAGGTATGGTCTAAAATGGAGCTGAGACAGAACACCCCAAAGCCATTTAAGGGCAATGCTGAAGACAAATGCTAGGCTCCGCACTAATGACAAGTTGCATCCATGAATGAGTCTAACCAATCCTACTCATACTTTGTACCACTCTTTGTTTCTTTTTGGTTTATTCCACATGGCCTTCTCCCTAACATGGTCTACACATTCAGCCACCCCCCCCACTTGCCCAGCTGATTTTCCTGGGGTCGGTGTGGTCTCCCCGCTTGCTGCAATGGTCCTTACTGTTTAACTTTCCCTGAAGGATGGCATAGGCAGGAGCACAGGGGTCCTGGCACCATTGTTTGGTGTCCAGGATCTTCCTCTGCTCTTTGAGGGCACTTAAGAGACCTGACTTGCAAGGCAGATTCCTGTCACTCTTCTTCATTGAAACCTTCCTACTTGGCTATTTGTGTCTCTAAAGCTCTGGGGAGTGGATTGGATGATCTAAAAATATTTTGTCAGGCCCAGGTGAAAACGAGGGACTCAAACACTCTCATACGGATTTCCAAATAGAACGCTTGGAGAGATCATGTCTTGAAACTCATTAATGAATTGCAACTGGCAAACAATGAAGATAACATTAGGTAGCAAAGAAAGGCCACCTGTTATCCCATTTCTAACCCAATAGCTAGCTAAGCAGCTGCCCTAATGATCTGTTAAATGCTGCCTAGAGCCCAATTAGTCTTCTCTACCTGAGTGCTTGATGTTTAGAGATTATACTTTACAGTATGATGACTCACATTCCCACTTCAGAGGTTAAATAAGGGTTACATTTTTGGAGTTTAATTAAAGAAGCTTGAGCTATATTGATTTGATTTGACTAGTAGGTAGAGAAAAATAAAAGATACCTCTAACGCAGTGGCCGGCAAACTGTGGCTCTGTTGACTAATGAGCTTGCCAACCACTGTTCTAACGTATATGTTATGATAAAGCATTAGAAAATTCTAAAATTTTATAGCTGGTAGGGAATTAAAGGAATTAAATACAGAGAAATTTAAATGATTAATAACAGAATGAATACTAGAACCCAAGTCTTTTTTTGAATTGTTTTGTTTTTGTTAATACTCACCCGAGGATATTTTCTCATTGATTTTTAGAGAGAGTGGAAGAGAGAGGGAGAGACTGAGAGAAACATCAATGTGAGAGAAACACATTGATTGGTTGCCCTCCTGCACAGCCCTGAAGGAGCCTGCAACCAAAGTATGTGCCCTTGACTGAAATTGAACCTGGGATCCTCTGGTCCACAGGATGACGCTCTATCCACTGAGCAAAACTGGCTAGAGTTAGAATATAAGACTTTTTAGCTTTTCAATTCAGTGTGCTTACTTGGTATCAAATATTGCAGTGAAAATTATGTTGCGTAAATTTTCTACTACTAGTATATTACTTACTTTTAAAATATTTCATGTGGAAGTGCTTAAATCTGATAACTGGTAGCTTGATTGAATAGTACTTATACTAATGATACAATACATATGTGTTTATGCCCATACATATGTAAAGACTTGAAGACTCAGACACCACTTTAAGTATACTTTCAATTTGTTCTTTTAAATTTCATAGACTTAACAAATTTCAGAATAAGAAAAAAGCTATATGCCATCATCTCAGTGCTTGGAACCAGCCAGAGTAAAGCATCAACATCCATTTCTTGCCTTGGTTTCTACATTGGTGCGTCTCTCTGATAAAATTAGTGCTTTGAAGATTTGGGAGAAGATACACGTGGATGACACAAATGTTCCTTCATGCAGAACTCTCAGATCTTATCTTACAGCATCATGGGATATTTCACTTACTCATTCGCTCTACAAGTACTTATGAAGAATCTATATTAAGCCAGGGATGGTGCTAGACACTGGGAAACACACACACTTCTGCCTGTGGCAGTGCCCACGAATCTTTCCCAATCTTTGTGTTCTCTTCTCTTTGTGGGGCACACAACTAGACTGCGTTTCTCAGTCTTCTTTTCCATGTTCTGGCCAACAGAATAACAGTGGAAGTGTTATGTACCTCTTTTCGACCTGCCCATCAATCCCTCTCATGTATGTCTCTTTCCCAGCTGTGACATAAATAAAGGAGACTCAGAGAACCTAGAAAAGAGAGAGAGGAAACACAAGAAGACAGGGGCCTGGGTTTCTGAATGGCTGTGTAGAACTGAGAGTCCTTCCAGCACCATCAACCTATGTTGAACTGTGACTCAAAGAAGAAATATATATCATTGTGTGATGTTACTAAGATGCTCTGTTTTTTTTTTAAAAAAATATATTTTTATTGATTTCAGAGAGGAAGGGAGAGAGAGAGAGAGAGAGAGAGAGAGAGAGAGAGAGAGAGAGAGAGAGACATCAATGATGAGAATCACTGATCAGCTGCCTCATGCATGCCCCCCACTGGGGATTGAGCCTGCAACCTGACTGGAAATTGAACCATGACCTCCTGGTTCATAGGTCAATGCTCAACCACTAAGCCATGCCAACCAGACAAGATGCCCTGTTTGCTAAAGCAGTTAGTCATGGTATCAGTTTTGCTGTATAATAAAGAATACACAAGCTTAGTGGCTTAAGACAAAAACCACCCTGTGTCGGTAACTGGGACATGGCTCAGCTGGAATGGCTCATCTGTTCTCAAGGCTCTGACTCGGCTCACTCATGGGGTCATAGTCAGTTTGTAAGTCAGGTGGAAGCTGGCTGGTATCAAATGGTCTCTCACACACGTTTGGCAGTTGGTGCTGGCTGTTTGCTGAGCTAAATTTCTAGCACGCTAACCTGGACTTCCAGAGGAAAGGCTATGCTTCATAGGCATTTATTAGTATTCTACTGCCCAGAACAAATCATATAGCCCAGCTTAGAGTCAGTGTGGGAGAGCTATGTGAGGTCACGGGTAGCGAGAGGCATGACTCATTGGGAGCTAGTATTTTAACAATCCCCACACCACACTTGACGAATGAATTGCTCTTAAGGAGCTCAGCATTCTAAGAGAGAGGCATATAAATAAATAACCACAACACTGAGAAGTGTTAGAAACAACGCAATAGGGACACTAACAGGGAATAGTTAACTCTGCTTGCCCTGGGCATAATGGCAAAAATTTCTCTTTCTAAAGGAATGGAATTTTGTTAGGAGCACCAGGAACACATGGTGTGGTTGTGGGAAAGGAGGAAGGATGGTCCAGAAAAGGAAAATAACATCACAGGAGAAAGCATGGAAGTCAGGAAGAGCAAGGCCTGTGTGGGAGCAAAGTTTACTGGGAATTTTGTAGAAAGTATAAGGAGATGGGCTGCAAATGTAAGCAGGGCTGGGTGGTGCTAAAAGTGTATGCCAAGAAGTTAGGAATTTACATTGAACATGTTGGAACATTGAATGAACTTCATCAGGGAGTTCATACTACTGGTAATTAAACCACAATTGGTGACACTGGAAGACTAACTGGAATTACTAGTAGACTTTTGGTGGAACAATAAGGTGATACCCGCTGTTGCAGGAGGAAGAATGAATCTCAGTGCACATGCTTGCAAGTGCAAGAAGGATTGTTTTCTTCATATTTTTATTGATTTCAGAGTGGAAGGGAAAGGAAGAGAGAGAGATAGAGATAGAGAGAGAGAGAGAGAGAGAGAGAGAGAGAGAGAGAGAGAGAGAGAGAGAAACATCAATGATGAGAGAGAATCATTGATCAGCTGCCTCCTGCATGGCCCCACACTGGGAATTGAGCCCCCAACCTGGGCATGCACCCTGAACAGGAATCAAACTGTGACCTCCTGGTTCATAGTTCGATGCTCAACCACTGACCCACTCCTGGCCGGGCTGTTTTCTTTAATTTACTTATAATTTTACTATACTAATTTTATTAATAATTAAACTTAATTCTAATATAATTCAACACACTTTCTGTCTTACACCTCCATTCTACAGGGGTAACAAAAATTGATCAGTAATTTTAGGGCTACCTCTTTACTTCAGAGTTATAGACAGGCTTTGCAGGGCTGACCGAGTACGGAAGTCTCCAAGCCTCTGTTGGGCACATCCATAGGCTCTGAAAAGGTCTGCAGTTCTCTCTCTTCCTGCCAAGCACTAAGGGGACATAGGGGTCACTCTAGGGAACGTGTGCCATAGAGAACAGGGTGGTTCTATGAGTCTATGCCTGACCCTTTGTGCCTGGACACACTACAGTGTTTCTTCACTGGAGACATTTATCTTCCTGGGCTCCACCCTGAGATGGACACAAGTCTTCTTTGCTCCCCGATTCTAAGGTGGGACCTGTGAGAAATTACTCAAAGACAGGGAAGCCATCTCCTCTGTTCCAGTTACTATTGCTACATAATAAATTAGCTTACAGTAAGCAGCTTAAACAAGCTTTCATTGTTTAATTGAATTTGGTGGGTCCAGAATTCAGGCCAGGCACAGGTATGCTGGCTCTGCTCCACCATGCCTGCTCCTCAGCTGGGGGGCTCCCAGGCTGTGGGCTGGAACCACCTGCTCCGAATCAGTCACAGCAACTGGAGAATATGAATATAGTCATCAGTCCTGTATTTGATGAGTGTTGGCTTCCTGGAAGACAGTTGGTTGCAGTACAGCAGTGAATACCTGGGGACTATTAGGGTTCTGTTGTGGAGGAAGAAGTGGGGCGTAGATGAAACTAATTGTATTCATGACAAAGAAAAAAAATGGAAAATTTGAAGCGTGTAACCAAAGGGACAATATCAATGGCAAGTGCCTATGAGCCTAATATTAATTCAAGAAATAGCCAGCCATTGGGTTCAAGGACTGAAAGAGTAAGCATGCTGAAAGTGCTGCTGATTGAATTCGACATGACATCAAGGGAAGAGGGAAGGCAGCAGCCAGTGTAGACAGCAAAATGGCCATCCCTCCTTCAATTTGTGAAGATTACCAGGAGTAAGCTTCCACAGACCACCAGTAAAGTCAATACTAGACTCTTGAAAAATGGTGCTCACCAGATCCTCTATCTTTTAAAGATACTAAAGATTCACAATCCTATTTTGTAGAAATACAACAATGGCCACACGCTTTAACCTATTTTAGGCAACTGGGTCTTAGAAAGAGATTTGCAAACAAGTGGACGAATGGCCTTTGGGAACTTGACTGTGAGCTTTTGTATATTCAGGGCACTTTTCTTTGCTTCGGGGCTGAATGGCTCTTTGAAATCCCAGGACCTTTTGGCCAGTGTGAAGCACAGCATTAAGAGGCTAATGTTGGGGAGCCATTTTTCTTTTGAGCTAGAACAGGAGTTTGAATAAAATCCAGACTGAGTCAGCTTCTAAACAAGGATGAAGTTCAAGTTTATGAAGCTAACTTGCAAGCCTGAAGCAGCATATTTATATATTTTTGACATTTGCCTTAAAAAGAAACATCGGTCTGCATCTTCGTGAAATGTTGAGCTAAATACTCAGCAAAAGCAAACTTGAACTGCTTTAAACCTTTTCCTAAGAACCAGGGACGGTAGCAGTGCAGTGGTGACAGCACAGCGAACAAGTGTCAAACGGGACTCCTGAGAACCCGTCCTGCCTGGGCATGAAGGAACCTTTGACCTTGGACAAGTCACTTCACTTCTCTGGGTCAGAAATAGACTAATTTATTAGACAGGATGCCTAAGGCACTACAACATGTTAATTGCTATTTTCATCTGACTTTAGAGTAAAGCATCAACATGACATCAAGTAAAGCATTAACTGAGCACAGTTAAGCCACTGGTCCCCAGTCAACTATTGAGTCAGTAGGCAAGGAATGGCCTGAGTGCCCCTTGCGTCTCAGGCTGCAACTCTCTCTTTCTCCTCCACTGCTTTCTAGAATGCTGAGGTAAGCCTGGCTATGTCAAATGAAAAGGCTCCCGCTGCTGGTGCCACCCACAGAGAAGCACCTTTCACCCCGGAGCTGCCGGTCTTTCTGGCATTCAGGTAGGCTTATCCCAAGGGCTCCACCTGCCTCCGCGTCTCAAGCACAGTCTATCAGCAAGTGCAGGGCATGAGGAATAATCCTTTGCAGTGAACCAATAGCGTCTCAAACCCTGAGCATGCTCAGGGGAGCATCACTTGGATTAGTGGATTAAGTACATTAGCTGAAATGACCTTACTAATTTTGCATTATATAATACATGCAAACCTCAGAGCAATGGGAGTGTTACTTTGAAGAACCAACCACTCTGCACAGAACCTGTGCTAAAATAGAGCTGTTAGACTAGACACTCTGGAAGGATTGCTCAGTTTATACACTAAGTTTTCTTCAAACTGGTTTAGTAAGTAAAACACTCTTGCTCGTCACCTTTGACTCCGAATTATCAATTAGACTATCTAGCAGTTGTAAAACCCCAACAGGCATAGCTTTCTTCAGTTAGAAACCCACTGGAAAACAGCTCTCAGGGTAGTAAAAGCAACATACATCAACCATCATCAGCATAAAACAACTCTTTGGGTACATATGTATGCGGAAAGTTTTTTGTTTAAACACAATGCGGTTAATGAACACAGATATATGAAGTTCTTTTTTTTTTCATCAATGAACTATGGCAAACTAGAAATACATGGATTATGATTCTGAGTGATGAAATTCAAAAGACAGGAAAATGCCCCAGGAGCAGATTCTCAACAATAATCACATTTTTTTACTCTTTTGGAGATTTAACCCTGACATTTTTTCTCAATTGTATTTAGGCACACATGGAAAAGGAGTGTCATTCACTGGGCACCCTCAAATCCTCACAATTATGTGAACAACTATAATTTAAATTTTCCAGTTATTCCACTGATTTACTTAGCCTAGAGATTTTCTCAAAAAAGGAACTGTTGAAAATAATTCCCAGGTTGAGGTGGCCTCAGTCCTTGGTAAGAAGGTGGAGGTGTTTCCTTTTGCATTCCTACAATTTTTATTAGGTGACTTTTTAGTAGCTGTAAAACAGTTGTAGTTTATATCACTATATGATTATTTTATCCGAATTAGGTCCCTTTAAAATATCTGCAATTTTCTACAATGTAAAATTTCTCAGAGAATTTCTAGAATTTAAACTATTTATATATTGCCAACATGTGTCTGCAATTAAATTCTTATAAACAATGGAGTTTAATCATACCCAGGGAAGTTGATTTCTGACAGCCATGGGATTAGCAATGGTTTGTGAAGCAAATGAAGTGGAGTCAGAGCATGTGGCTCCTTAACACATAAGCTTGGACCATCACTTAACTTTTCTGGATATGTTCTTACCTGGACTTAAGCAAAAGCATTCCTTATCTTTTGCTGTATAACAAATCACTACAAAATTTAGTGGTTTAAAAGAACAATTAGTTGTCTTCCCGTTTCTGTGGGTAAGAAGTTCAGGAGCAGCTTAGTTGGGTGGTTCTGACTTGAGGTCTCTCATGAGGTTGCAATCAAGATGTTGGCTGAGCTACAATCATTTGAATGCTTGACTAGGCCTACAAGTCTCACTTCCCAGCTGTCCCCTCACATGGATATTAGCAAGAAATCTTAATTCCTCAATGGCTATTGTCAGGAAGCCTCAGTTTCCTGCCACATGAGCCTCTTCATAGGGCTGCTTTCTCAAGAGCAAGTGATCCAAGAGGGAGGGAGCAAGGCAGAAGCTCCCATAAAATGCCTTTTATGACCTCACCTTGGAAGTCACATGTCATCACTATTGCCTCGTTCTTTTGATCACACAGACCCCCCTATTACAATGTGGAAGGAAGTTACACAGGCTATGGTAAGGAGGTAGGGAAAATTGGGGGCCATTATAGAGGCTGTCTATCACCACAAGAAACTTAACAGTAATCTTGAATCTTTCTTCTTCCCAGATTTATTTTGCTTCAAAAAGTCTTGTTGATTTACCTCCAAAATATATATGTTTACTTCTATTTCTACTGCCATGCGACCAATTAAGTCCACCATAATATCTGGCTTGGACTACAATCTTCTTACAGGCCTTTTTTTTTTTTCCTCTCTGCTCATGCTTCGTTATAATCTCTTCTTCAAAGTAGCCAGAATGATATTTTTTTAATTAAAAAATTAAAAAAAATGTTTTATTGATCTCATAGAGGAAGGGAGAGGGAGAGAGAGAGAGAGAGAGATAGAAGCATCAATGATGAGAGAGAATCATTGGCTGCCTCCTGCACATTTCCTACTGGGAATCGAGCCTGCAACCCGGGAATGTGCCCTTGACCAAAATTGAACCTGGGACTCTCTGGTCCACAAGCTGATGCTCAACTGAGTCAAACCAGCTAGGGCCAAAGTGATTTTTGAAAATATAATACACCACATTATATCACTATAGTGTGATTCCCCAATCCTGCCACCTTACTCTTAAAATAAAATTTAAAACTCTTACTGGAGCCTGCAGGGCCCACTGGTTCTGAACCCTGTCCATTACTTTGATCTCATCTCTCACTGCTCTCCCCTAATTCTGTATGTTACAGACCCTATCTCCCCCTCGTTACACATCTCTTCACCAGCTACCACCGCATCTACTCTCTTTCTTGGACTAACTTTGACTGATTCTCAATTATCAGATTAAATTTTAGGGAGACTTTTCTTAGCTCTCCAATTATGTTCCATCCTCTTATCCTCTAATCCCATCCCTTGTTTAGAACACTTGCTAGTATTTATCACTGGAAATGTTGCAATGTGATTGTTTGATATCTATTTTGTTCACACATGTCTATCCATAGACATGCACAATACTTAACATAGCATAGTTATTAATTAAACAGTTGAATAAATGAATGCTATACCAAAGAAAGTCTTTCTGTTGTCATAGTTCAAACAAGACATAGTCCTCTCTATGTCAAAATTTCCCACAAGTTACGAGTGATTGTTTATTAAAGAATAAAGAAGACTTCTACTAAAGGATATAAAGTATGGGTCACTGTCCTCGATGCTATAAACTTTATGGAACCAGATACAAGCAACCAGAAAGATAACAAATACAAACAGAGAGAAACAAAAATGTTATTTCAAATGAGGCCATAGAACTCACGAAGGATGTTGTTATAAGTGAACATGCCAACGTAGACTTGCAATATAGTTAGAGTCAGGGTCAGACTGAAAAAGAAATGACTTTACATGTAATGTTTTGCTTTTTAGATGATTAATCTCCCTATAGTGACAAAACATGAAGATAAAGCTAACAATTTTTTAAAAAAATTCTTTAGTGTTTAAAGTATTACATATGTCTCCTTTCCCCCTCATTGACATCTCCCCAGCCCCCCAGCACATGCCCTTACCTTCCTACTGTGTCCATTGTTATGCTTATATGCATGCACACAAGTCCTTTGATTGATCTCTCCCCCTCCCCCCCTCACCTTCCCTCTGAGGTTGGATGGTCTGTTCAATGCTAGCATCTTTGAAAAGTTTGCTGTTCATATGCTGTACCCTGAGCATGATTAATCAAATGTATTTTTTATACAAAACAATCATTTTTTTCATTCTTAATGGTATCAAGCTGAAGCTTATACATAAAAAAACTGAAGTGTTCACACCTGATCTTCATACAATAGGCCACTCCTTCAGACCAGAACATTTCAAATCTTTACTAAATTACAGCTTTTTGAAATTATTTCACGTTCTCTATCATTACTTGTCTTTCACCCACAAACACTTGTGTTCTGCATTATGCATCTCTAACTCCTTTCTCTAACCATTAAGTATTTTTTTTCTCTTTAAAATTCAATTGTTAATTATACAATATCTATTGTGTAACACCCAAAGGCATTAAAATATTCTCTACTCTCTCCCCTTCCACTATATTCTCTTTTCTCTCTTGTCCTCTTTTTTCCTTTTTAACCACCCACACATCAACTCAAGGACCTGTAATAAATTTAATTATCATTTTCAATTTCATCCTAGTACAAATTGTTTTTTCTATAAACATTTTAACAAACCTAGTTGACGAAGAGGGAAAATGAACTGCTCTAACGTTGTGAAGGGCCAATCATAACCATTTCATGTACATATATAATCAAAAGAGATTTCCAAAGGCTGAAGTGAGAACTGAAGCCTCTTTGAGAATATGAACTTTCAGGGTTGCCTCTATGACTTCTCTTAGCTTAGAGAAGCAAATGTAAAATTACCTTTCCATGGTCGGTTGAGACCTAACTCCTTGGAATGAACATATAATTTCTTCGAAGGTGATGAAAGAAACAGTAAAAAGAAAATGAATTTCAGCACTTGGTCATTTAAAACATTTCTGGAAGCTCTCACTACATCTGCAAAGTTGATCTGGCCTAATGAGCAAGTAAATGTTTCCTTAAGTAAAGATGTGTTTTTAACATATTAAAAACACACACCTATGTACCATTTAATTTGAGTTACAAATATCTTGTAGCAACACGTTGATGTTCCAAATAAAATTTTTTTATGCATTTCAGAATTATTGATACAACGAGACCTTAAGAAATACGAAGGGAGACTTGTTGATAGAATACACATGTTACTATGGTGATATTTTTGGATCATACTGTTTGCCAGGAACATGGTGTAATTCTGACTAATTTCAGTTAACATTAAAGGCTGTTGTGACAAAACAGAAATGTCTCTAGGTCACATCAGTGTGATTTGCAGTGGGAAATTAGATTAGTCTTCATTGCAAACATCAGCGACAAGGCAACTCTGCTCAGCCACATAAATCTTTCTAATTCAGAAATGGAAAATGTGCTCTTGTAATTTAATCATTATTATCATTTAAAAATATATATTTTATTGATTTTTTTTTTACAGAGAAAGAGGAAGAGGGATAGAGAGGTAGAAACATCAGTGAGAGAGAAACATTGATCAGCTGCCTCCTGCACACCTCCTACTGGGGATGTGCCCGCAACCAAGGTACATTCCCTTGACCAGAATTGAACCTGGGACCTTTCAGTCCTAGGGCCGATGCTCTATCCACTAAGCCAAACTGGTTAGGGCATAATGTAATCATTATTATTAAGTGTTTTACATTTTTGGGATACTCACTAGAAAACAACTCAGAATGTCACCATTTTAACTATCGGTACTACTCTTAACAAATCCCTATCAGAGTTCTGATTATTAGTTGATGGGTATGGAGCTCGCACAAAGAGCAAGCACAGATGGAGTCTGGATCATAACTTTCTTGGATCACATGTACAAAATTTGTTTTTAAATCCTCACCCAAGGATATTTTCCCCCCATTGAGTTTAGAGAGAGGGGAAGGGAGGAAAGAAGAAGAAGAAGAAGAAGAAGAAGAAGAAGAAGAAGAGGAGGAGGAGGAGGAGGAGGAGGAGGAGGAGGAGGAGGAGGAGGAGGAGGAGGAGGAGGAGGAGAGAGAGAGAGAGAGAGAGAGAGAGAGAGAGAGAGAGAGAGAGAGAGAGAGAGAACATCTATGGAAGAGAGACATATTGATTGATTGCCTCCCACACATGCCCCAACTGAGCTCGGGGATGGAACCTGCAATCCAGGTAGAGGCCCTGGACCCTGAATTGAACCATAATCCTTTGGTCCAAGGGCTGACGCTCTATCTACTGAACCACACCAGTCAGGTCTCATGTACAGATTTTAGTGCACATCCCAGCAACTTATATTTCCTAGTATACTTTATGATAGATTCTATAAGGCCTTGCTTAATTTGATGTCTTTGTGTGGATTTGCAAAATGCTTTTGGAAGATAGATTTCTGTACTGTGGAGAATAGGAACAGCTGGCCCACTATTTGTTATGTGACATTGGGTGTCGGAGGGTACCTAGGGGCTAAGCCAAATGCACACTTACCTGACATCAATCGAAAGTCAGAATGTTCCGGTGTTAGGAAAAAGATAGAACAAATGTCTGAATAGTATTTTTTGCTTACCTTCTGAATATAGGTTTCTTAGTTGTCCTTTGTATATTCAAGTACAGATTAAACCAGTACTCCCCAACTGTCTGCAGATGGAACACAGAGGAGACGATAACATGGGTACAGCACGTTGAGGTGGGTGGATAGGATTGTGGGAGGCTGGAGGTAACCTACTGAAGACTCTAGGCCCGACCTGCTGTCCGGAGGGCTGAGGTGATCAATAACCTGGAATGCCCACGAACTGTGACACCTAAAGGCGCCATGGCTGAAGAATGAGAAGCTCTGGAGAACCAATCTGTTTCTCTATTTTTTCCACATTTGCCTGCAGTGAGTCCCTCTGATTCCAATCTAGTCACCTGTACCAATTCAAAGTGAACAGCCCACAACAGTATCCAGAGTAAGGAAAGTAATGTGATAAATTTGTTCAGATATTTATCTCTAGTGATTCCTACAAACAATGGCTCTAGGTTAAACATTTTAGTGTCACATTTATTTTTCTAAATAACAACCATAAGCACCAACCAATAACAATAGAAGTACATCCTTTAATGCAGTTTTTTTTTGTCAGCTAAAATCCCTGGAACTTTAAGTCAGGTCCCTATTACAATTTCCAAGGGCCAATAAGTGTTAGATACATTCTGAAGAGTCAAAAATTGAAAAATATTAAATTCTCTTTAAATGTAAACCATCAATTAAATATTTGACCCCCAAATGATATCTTCAATATGCAAACAACTGGCTATTTTTCTGAGTTGAATGAGACCTGTTAGTGACCATAATTCTCTCTTTACTCAGTAGTTTGGTAGGTTTCATATCCCCAACGGTGAAGAGTACTTTATTGGACTTTATTTTCTATAATCTGTGCATAGCACACTTTCTCACACCTATATTGGGTGTGTTCAGTTTCTACACATCTGTGGGTATGTATACATATATATAGACTTATGTGTATATATCCTTAATGGAAAAATGTTCTCTGGGCAGAATTTGTGGAAACAGGATTCTGTAGGTTTCATGGAGATTAGAGGTCACAAGTTGCACTTAATTTTAAATATTCTTTCCTCTAGCACTTGTCTACATAGATTCAAATGAGATTTAGTAGGTTATTTTATTGGGAATGCTTAACTCAATGGGTTTCATCTCCTGAATAAGGTTGAAACCAACTTGTCAAAATAGCTACATACAAAAGTGAAAAAAATAGGCCCTGTTTCCCAAAGACTTATAGGCAGCTTCATCCTCCCCATCCCCCTAAAGTTCTTTTATCTATGACTATCTAGAACCAATAGTAAAAAACTCATTCCGATGCCACAGGACCAAGAAACTACAACTGGAGAATGTTAAAACTGGGGAAAAAAAAATCTTAGAGGTTAACTTGTTTAATCCTATGATTAAAAAATAAACCTTAGAGATTGACTTGTTTAAGCTCATAATTTCAAAATGGAGGAAACTCACATGGGAGGATTAAGTGCTTTTCCCTCTCAGGTACTAGTGGCCAAAGTAGGACAGGAACGTCCGAATTCTGTGCTTCTGCTGGAACACCTGCCAATTATCAGAAGAAAATAAGATTAAATGAAACCTCAGGAAATAATCATTTAGTCTTTCATTTATGTATTCTAAGTATTCTTCTTATTAATAAAATACTAGCAATATTTGTATATTTGTTCATCTAGGTAAATAAATGGTATTAAAAAATACATTCATTGTGAAAATACAACAAAGAAGTTGAATATCAAGAGTTTGTGTATGAGGACGGGTCACAGAATTCATAAATTGAAAAGCTGCGGAATTTCCGGTGACTTTTTAAAAAGCTTTCATGCCATTTACACTATGGTCTACCCTCCTTTGGAAATCCTCTCCTCCCTTTGCATTCCTGGGTCAGTTAATTCTTAGATCTGCATTCTTGTCCTCTTGCTGTATACATTTCTCATCCCATCTCCTAAGGGGATGCTGCTGTTGGCTTGGCCCGTTTAGTATCCACCCGCTCACACAGGCACAATGGGGTGGGAGAAATGGCTTTGCACTGGATTCGGAACTGGTGCTGTCCCTTCTCCAGTTTGCATCCTTGAGTAAAAATTACCTTAGAAGACACGAAGGTAATTTCTATTCCCTTGGCTTTGCAATGTCTCAGAGTTCATGATTAAAGTTTTGCCAGGACAGCAGGAACTGTGTACCCACTATCTGATGTTAGTCCGGGATCACCAACCTTCTTTGCCCTCAGGCCTCAGGCAGTTGGGGCCTGGCTAGGTCTCCTCTGTAGGTTTGCTATGGGGTGGTGGGTATTTGGTATGAAGCTTTTGATGGAATAAATTGCCAGTGACTCTGGGTCTCCGTTTCTTCTTGCTTGTCCACATCAGGAAGTAGATATTGATACACTGTGACTTTGCTCTGTGTCCCTAATCAGATTCCAAACCAAACTGGGCCGGCAGTCAGCTGGACCAAAAGGAACCAGGCACATGAGTGTGGTATGGGGTTATCTTTCCACCATTTCCCCTATGATCTCTCTACACTTCTGCTCATAGATTCTCCCTCAGATATAATAGCTGATCACTTTTATATCATAATGAGGATGGCTTTTGGTTCTACTCATTGGAGTGAAGCTGTTCGGCCTGTTTGAACTATCTTCAGCTACATCCTTGGTCCTAAACACACACCCACATATACTTGCTTGTGTGTATTCACATACAACCTTGTTTCTCTAAGAGCAACATCTTAAAAATGATCATCTTTTTTTTTTTTCCTTTTAAATGTTCATGATCACATAAACTTGAATAGATATCTATTGTAGGATTTAAAAACAGTATGAATGAATTAACAGTCTAAAAAATGGGTAAAGTTATGAGCAGCTTAGCTGAGTTAAGATGCCTTTGTAGCCCAGCTGGCATGGCTCAGTGGTTGAGCATTGACCTATGAACCAGCAGGTCCATGGTTCGATTCCTGGTCAGGGCACATGCCCGGATTGCAGGCTTGCTTCCCAGTGGGGAGTGTGCAGGAGGCAGCAGATCAATGACTTTCTCTTATAATTGATGTTTCTATATATCTCCCTCCTTCTCCCTTCCTATCTGAAACCAATAAAAAAAACTATTTAAAAAAGATGCCTTTATAAGGCACTATTAGATGATAAACTCCAACATAAGGCAAGTAATGTGAAGAGACTTAACACATTACTCTTATGTAATGATTTTATGTTTAATATTTCATTTAAATGTCCCCCATTTGTTACCCAAAGATTTAATTTTTTTCTCTCTCTTTCCTTTAAAGATAGGGAATGCACGGGGACATGGGTGTTAAAAACAAAACAAGAAGGTTACTGAAAATGATTCCACGTAGTTTTAAATTAGAATTTAAATTAGAATTTAATTCCATTCTAGTCTCTGGTGTTTTAAAACACAGCC